>NC_136382.1:98713750-101213750 GCF_965140285.1 Lepidochelys kempii
GCAGATGACAGGACAAGGAGTAATGGTCTCAAGTTGCAGTGGGGGAGGTTTAGGTTGGATATTAGGAAAAACTTTTTCACTAGCAGGGTGGTGAAACACTAGAATGCGTTACCTAGGGAGCTGGTGGAATCCCCTTCCTTAGAAGTTTTTAAGGTCAGGCTTGACAAAGCCCTGGCTGGGATGATTTAGTTCGGGATTTAGTTTAGTTGCTCTGGGCAGGGGGTTGGACTAGATGGTCTCCAGAGGTCCCTTCCAACTCTGTTATTCTATGATTCTATGAAATGTGGAGAGATCCACCCCTGTCTTCCACTCAAGGCTTCTATCAGTCAGAGGTTTAGGGTCACCCAGGGTTACATCCCTGACCATCTTGGCTGATAGCCACTGATGGCTCCTATCCTCCATGAACTTATCTTATTCTTTTTTGAACCCACTTATACTTTTGACCATCACAACATTCCACAGCACTGAGTTCCTCAGGTTAATTGTACATTGTGAGAAAAAGTATTTTCTCTTGCTTGTATTAAACATGCTGCCTATGAATTTCATCAGGTGACCCTGGTTTTTGTATTGTGGGAAAGGGTAAGTAACACTTTTCTATTATTTTTTTCTACACCATTCATGATTTTATAGACCTCTATCATATCCCCCCATAATCATCTCTTTTCTAAGTTGAACAGTCCCAGTCTTTTTAGTCTTTCCTTGTATGGAAGCTGTTCCATACTCTTGATCATCTTTGCTGCCCTTCTCTGAATCTTTTCCATTTCCAATATAAACTTTTTGAGATGAGGTCAACAGAACTGAACACAGTATTCAAGATGTGGCTGCACCATGGATTTATATAGTGGCACTATGGTATTCTCTGTCTTTTCTATCCTTTTCCTAATAGTTCCTAACATTCTGTTTGCCATTCTGACCGCTGCTGTGCATTGAGCTGATGTTTTCAGAGTACTATTCATGATAACTCTAAGATCTCTTTCTTGAGTGGCAACAGCTAATTTAGAACCCTTCTTTATATATGTGTAGTTGAGATTATTTTTTCCAATGTGCATTTCTTTTAATTTATCAACACTGAATTTTATCTGCCATTTTGTTGCCCAGTAACCCAGTTTTGTGAGATCCCCCCTGTAACTTTTCACAGTCAGCTTTAGACTTAACTATCTTAAATAATTTTATCACCTGAAAACTTTGCCACTTCACTGTTCATTCCTTTTCCAGATCATTAATGAATATGCTGAACAGCACAGGTTCCAGTACAGGTCCTTGGGAGATGCCACTGTTTATTTTTGTCCATTGTGAAAAACGACCATTTATTCCTACCCTTTGTTTCCTATCTTTTAACCAGTTATTGATCCAAGACACAACTTTCCCTGTTATCCCATAACAAGTTAGTTTCCTTAAGAGCCTTTGGTATCAGACCTTGTCAAAGGTTTTCTGAAAATACAAGCACGCTATATCCATTGGATCACCTTTGTCCACATGCTTGATGACACCCTCAGAGAATTCTAGTAGATTGGTGAGGCATGATTTCCCTTTACAAAAGCTGTGTTGACTTTTCCCCAACAAATAACGTTCATCTATGTGTCTGATTTTTGCTAGCTGCTTGTTTAGGAGGTTAGGCACTGTGTGGCAATTACAGGTCCATGAGCCTAACTTCAGCATGGGGCAAATTAGTAGAAACTATAACAAAGAACAGAATTATCAGTCTTCAAAACCAGCTGTCAGTATCCTGGATTTTTCCTAGTCCAGCTACAAGACAGGATATAGTACTGACAAAGCATTTGTTGCTCTATGTTGCCAATTCATGGGATTTTATCATGTGTCTTGTGATATTTGGTGTTTTTCTGAAAGGCTCAACTCAAGGGTTCATATGATTACATGAGAATCTTGGCTTTCACTGAAAACCTCATACATTTCTAGCCCTGATGGCTGTAGAGAAAAGCTTGACAACAGCAAACCTATAGGCTCAAAACCCCAGAGATCCAAAGAATCCACAATTTAATGTTTTTAAACATCTCATGATTTCGGGGGCCTGTCTTAATTTTTTTTTAATGTTTTTAGTTGACTGTGCTCTAATGAATGACCTCAGCTCATCTTTTGTCCTGACAAGGCAAGTACATCCTTCAGAATTTCTCTGCAAGATTTGGTACTGCTGAGGCCCATGCTCTTCTTCTGTCTCCAACAAATTGCAGGGGTTAATGGAAACACTCTAAAGTAGCTCAGGTCTTCTCCCTCAGAGACAACTCAAAACTCTGCTATCAGTATCTATTCCTCCACCTACAACCGTAAGCATTTTTGTAGCGTCCTTCAAGGCCCTGTCCTCTCCCACTGCTGGTGAAACAACGTAGGCTGTGACTTGACCACAGGTGGAAAATGACACTCAGCTGTACATCTCCTTTATATCAAACTCAAACAGCCTAGCCAAAGAAGCACCTGGAATAAGAGCAGCTGGCTAGAGGTGAATCTAGGCAAGTCTGAGGAGGTATTGGTAGGAGGAGGAAACAGCTCTGAAGAACTTTATTCCTCTGTGACATCCTCTGCTCTTGAGAGTATCTGCTGTCAGATTGTTAAATTGGGCCACAATCTTGGCGTCTTTTTGCATTCCTTAGTGCTATTAGATGCCAAATTAAAAAAAAACCAACCTACTTCCATCTGTGACTGGCTGGAAGATTGAGTAGTATCTAATCAGACACAAATCTGGTCATGGTGACCTTCATGCTTGTTTATTGCCATTTATATATAGGAATGAAACCACATGCCCTGAAAAAAACCTCCAGCTCGTGCAAAACACAATAGCCTGTTTGCTTAGCAACAAAGGTTGCCATGAAACACCACTTCAGTCCTCCCTTCTGCACCGATTCCCTATTGATTAGAGTCCGGTTCAAAATCTCTGTCTTGATATTCAAAACATTCCACAGCAGCTGAGAGATTGCCTCTCTCCATGCTCACGACCACGACTGATAGTTAGGTTTCATTGAAACAATGAAACTGCCAACCAACAGGAGAAGGCAGAACTCAGGTGCTGGACCTAAGCTATTGCAAGAAATAAGAATGTCCATGGACCCAGCCACTTTCTGAACCAACTGCAACACTCATCCTCTGACTTTACTTTCTCTTATGTTTCTTCTCACACACACACTCTTTCCCCAAGACAGGGGTTTCTCAACCTTTTTCTTTCTGAGCCCTCCCTCCCCCCCCACAACATGCTGTACAAACTCCACGGCCCACCTGTGCCACAAGAACTGGTTTCCTGCATCTAAAAGCCTGGGCCAGTGTTAGGGGGTAGCAAGCAGGGCAATCGCCTGGGGCCCCCATGCCACAGGGCCCCCCATGAAGCTAAGTTGCTCAGGATTTGGCTTCAGCCCCAGGTGGCAGGGTTCAGGGCCCCAGGCTTCAGCCCCCAGGTGGTGGGGCTTTGGCTTTATGTCCTGGGCCCCAGAGAGTCTAACGCTGGCCCTGCTTGGAGGACCCCCTGAAATCTGCTCGCAGCCCATCAGGTGGCCCTGGACCCCTGATTGAGAACCACTGTCCCAAGGGATATCCTAAAACCTAAATCCTAAGAACTAATTGAGCTATTTCATCTACAGACTGATGAAAGAAAAAGGTTGAGTGACTTATTTCAATTACTTGGAAAGTCCTCAAATACTACAGTGATGGAGATCAGATTAGATAGAGAGTCTGAGGGTTTGTCTACACTTAAAATGCCGCAGTTGCAACACTGCATTACCGACCTACATCGGGAGGAGTTCTCCCGTCGCTGTAGGTAATCCACCCTCCCAAGAGGTGATGACTATGTTGACAGAAGAATTCTTCCTTCAACCTAGCACCATCTACACTGGGGGTTAGATTGGCTTAACTATGCTGCTCAGAGGTGTGGATTTTTCATATGCCTGAAAGATGTAGTTAAGCTGACAATTTTCTTTTGTAAACCAGGCCGCGGTAACTATAATTAGGTAGAACTTTAAGATATTGTTGTTAATAGAAGGTAAAGATGAATTAGTATTTACTGCACACAGGCTTGTTATAACACAAGACAATCAGGATTGTACTGTGAGTAAGCTTGTATTGTGCAGAATGCAGAAGTAACAGATATGAATTTGCAAGTGGATCTGTGGTCCCTTTGGCTGCATGTGCTCACAGTAGTGGAGCATTTAGTTGTTTTGTCTGGAGGATGAAATTAGCTGCTTTGTTCTGGAAAGGGCTGTGAGCTGCTACTTTCTCAACCAGCCTCCCAGAGGGGAAAAACAACTACATCAAAAGAGGCAATTATATATTTAACAAAAGCTTCAAACCCATAGGGCAGCCAAAAGAAATGAAGCTAACTACAATATGCGAATATTGTATTATGATGTGTGTTAGGTCCCTGGCAAAACAGATTATTCAAATGGCTTTTACGCTTTTAAATCTGGGCTTAGGGTTTCCACCAGTTGTGATCTGATTAAAACATGATTGATTTGGAGGAGAAAAGTCACTGCATTGGAGGAATGCCAAGTGCCCTCACTGATCAGGTGCTAAAAAATATTTATATTGTAGTGAACCAAGAAACTGATCTCTGCAAAAAAAGAAACATACATTTTTAAGAGAGTTAAAATTGAGAACAAATGTACTCAATTCTTCAGGGACACAGATCTCAAGAAAACATGCAGAGCCCCAGCTCAGTTGCCCACCATTTATCATGTAATTTACTTTTGAAAACACACAGGGACAATCCACAGTGTGTGGCTTCATTATGAGCAGTCATCACTGACATGCTCAGTGAAAAGAGCCAGATATGACTTCTCCGCTCCTCTTTAAAGTGAAAGGATTACATGCAGAAAACCTGATGGTGTGACTTTAATTAATGAAGCAATATCACTGGCTTCAGCTTAGTCAATCAACAGAGGATATCTTATCTACCATACATAACACAATTAACCAGATTCATTTTTCTTAAAAGATATGGAGAAAATTTTCAAACTTGGAACCTAAAGTTAGTCTCCTACATCTTTATTTAGCAACCAAAATATGTTTTGAGATATTCATCTTTTCAGATGTGATGTTCTGAGCACTCGTAGCACCTCTGAAAATCAGGTGCCAAATTTTAGGCATCTAAAACTGAAAAAATTGCCCCCATTAACATCTAAGGAAACCTCAATGTATTAAATATGCCAGGCAGATATATCTGTTAATTACGAGTAAGAAATATGATTCTCTCTTTTCGTCTGACCACTAAATATTGAAGAGCCATAGTTCTTAAACGAAAATTTGGGGTAATCCACTGCAACGACAACTACTACTCTTGTTGCAACAGAATGTTGTCAAAAATACGGGATTAGAATTTCATTGCCTCTACAAAGGATTTTATGAATCTGCATGCATACATCAATGTTTAAGAAAACGAAGGACAAATGAATATGAATAACAGAAGTCTTTACCTAGCACCAACTCACCATATATTAATTTGAAAGGTGGAATGACTGGGAAAAGAAGTCAGTTAGCTATGTTAAATAACTGTAGGGCAGATTCAATAAAAATGCTATCTGGTTCCTGCAGAACAGATAAAAACGTATAAGGCAGATTTCAAATAAATTACTTCAAAATTAGAAAAACATGCAAATACAAACAATCTTCTTGGATGTAAGAAACGACTAATAATTTACCAATAGAACGATGGCTAGAATGCAGGGGAAAAACAAGAAACAAAAATGTAAATCTTGACCTTTCATGCTAAGGTTGCTTACGAGACTACTTAGCTTTTACAGTACAATGAATATAATATGTAAAGGATAAGGTATCAAATTTCACTGTACTTATTAATTCACCAAGCATTTAAGAAACAATCGTTCTATTATCTCAGACCTCTTCTGTAGACAGAACAAATGTTTAATTAAAAAAAAAAGGTAATGTGGAGGCACAGGTGGTGGACAGAGGTTGACCTATACAAGCCTTTCATTTTTGGAAACCTAGGTACAAATTTTACCTTGAGTCTCAAGTAAAAGTAAGTTTGGAGTTATGTGGTGCCAAAATTATTTCAAAAGGTTTCCCCAAAGTATTTCATCTCAATCATTCCCATGCAACATTCCGTTTAAAATAATTTCACCTATCAACTCCATCAATCTCACTGCCTCAAAGTGTGTTAGTCTGCGGAAGAACAAAATAGAAAAAAGGAAAATAGCAAGGAAAATCAAGAAAACAAAGTGTCTGAAAGAGAGAGAGGTAGAAAGAACAGTATTAGAGAAAAAGAGAGATGTTAGACTAAAGGGAACATTTCAGGGGAAACAGAAGAAAATGTGAAGTAGAGGAAAGGAAAGAACAAAAAAAACCCCAACATCCTGACATAATAAATATTTCATTAAAAACATAATATATTGAAAATCAATAATATAATCATAGGTTCATTGTAAATGTCAGTTTGGGCAGATACCGTTTTGACAAATGTCATCATAAGAGATTAATGTTTTGGAAAGTTATGAACATGCAAAACAGTGAGCTACAATGGAAACTGTTTTGCAACCCTATCTCAGCTTGACCCCTATCAGAACCATCTGTTCACCCTTTATAGTCAGTTTGGTTTTCTAAAACCATAAGAACCTAATGAGGCAAGTACTCTTTGATTAATGCAAAGTTATATACACTGCAGTATTTGTTATATCTGGACCTATCAGAGAAGGAGACAGAGGGAGCTGATAGAAAACAGCTGTCTGCTGTGGAGACTTTTACTGTTCTGGCAGCAAAATTGAAACCAATTGCACTGAGGAGGGGAGACAGGACATCACATTCCTCCTCTCTACTTTAAAAATCTTCCCAAATATATATACACATCATCATTTACATGTTTAACATAAACCACTATATAACCGAACTAAAAGTTGTGAGTCGACTGCAGGAGACTCTCAACTTGCAAGGGATTATTCTGCGCTGGAATAACAACTCACTAAGTAAACAATTTATATGTACAGGAGCACAACTGGCTTTTGCACTTTCTTGGGATAATGTAGTGATGGTGGTACGGCAGTGACCTGGACAAGAAGAACAGTTGGCTGTAAGAAATCAACGGGATCTGGTACCAAAGTTTCTTCCACCAAGTCATAAACTTTAGGAGTTGTAACAGGAGCAGGTCTGATCAGAGGAACAAAAAGTCCCGTTGGAACAACCCTGGACTCCGGTACTTGTTGAGGCTGCAAATGGACAAATATGTTGTTTCCATAAAATGCCATCAAATAGTTTTACCACAAATGAAACAGGTCCCATGCATTTTACAAATTCTCCAAATACCCATTTAATTCCACAACTGCAGCTGTGAATCCACACTAAGGGTACGTGTCCACAGCAACTAGACACCAGTGGCTGGCCCATATTAGCTGACTCGGGTTGTGGGACTGTTTCATTGCTGTGTAGACTTTCAGGCTCAGGCTGGAGCTCAGGCTCTGAGACCCTCCCCCCCGGCAGGGTCCCTGAGCCTGGGTTCCAGCCCAAGCCCAAAAGTCTATGCAGCAATGAAACAGCCCCACAGCCAGAGCCCCACGAACCTGAGTCAGCTGCAACGGGCCAGCTGCAGATTTTTCTTTGCTGTGTAGACATACCCTAAGTTTCCTACTTGAAAAGAACAATGATGAGTCTCACATCATCCATCAATTTGCATTGCTTGGGATCAGGCTACATGGGAGGCAACATCAGGTCGTGCCAGGTACCAACAGTTACACAAAGATTGCTTCAAGAAAAAGAGTTGCAGGTGTCTCCTGGGGAGTAGCATGTGGTGCATGCCTGTAGACGAGCAAGAAATTGTCCAATTTCTGCTGATGACTCAAACTAGACTCATTAGCTCTTAAGGCATACTTAAGTGTTTGTACAAAGCCTTCCGCTAGTCCAGTTGTAGCATGATGGTGTTAGGATAAAGATATTCAGGCCTGTCTGCAAAGGCCTGTACTTTAAGAATTTAGGTGTATTCTTATCACTTGGCTAGTTCTAGAGGTATAAAAGAAAGAATCAAAATCACTGTTTGCTGGTGTAAGGGCCCTCTCTTACTCTGACAGTCTGACGCCCTGTTCTTAGGCTAAGGCCTTTGGCTAAGCAGCAGAGGCAGCCATGAGCTAGGAAGCGAACAGTCACATCCTCACATTCCAAACTAGTCACATTGAAATAAGCTATTGGGCTGCTTATTGGGCTGCTATTGGGCTGTTAGGCACTATCAGGACAGAATTTTATTCCTATCACCTCCAGAGAAAGGGAAGTGCCTAGAAAATGTAAAAGGAAACTTAGTTTGATAGCATCCTGTCTGGCAAGAACTCACTTATCAATAGCTGGGATGTGAAATCCTCACTTCTGTATTGTTTTGTCATTATAGTTCCCACTTTGCTATTGTTTGTCTGTATAATCTCTGTCTGGTTCTGTGATTGTTCCTGTCTGCTGTATAATTAATTTTGCTGGGTGTAAACTAATTAAGGTGGTGGGATATAATTGGTTACATAATCATGTTACAATATGTTAGGATTGGTTAGTTAAATTTCAGGAAAATGATTGGTTAAGGTATAGCTAAGCAGAACTCAAGATTTACTATATAATCTGTAGTCAATGAGGGAGGAAGTGAGTGGGTGTGAGGATGGGTGGGGGAGGGAGATGGGAACAGGGAATGGGGGTAAGAAAATTGGAATCATGTTTTGCTAAAGGGGGAAATGGGAACAGGGAATGGGAGTAAGGAAGTTGGAATCATGTTTGGCTAAGGGTAGGAATGGGAACAGGGACACAGGTGTAAGGCTCTGTGGTGTCAGAGCTGGGAAGGAGGATACTAAGGAAGGAAACTGGAATCATGCTTGCTGGAAGTTCACCCCAATAAACATCGAATTGTTTGCACCTTTGGACTTCAGGTATTGTTGCTCTCTGTTCATGCGAGAAGGACCAGGGAAGTAAGTGGGTGAAGGAATAAGCCCCCCAACAGATGGTAAGGAATCAAACTCCATTTGAAGCTAGGAACCTCTGAAATCTTCAGAACAGAATTGAGGTCATTTGTCATTCACCAACTGTCACGGTAAACCAAAATGGATAAACAAGGTACAAAGATGTCCAATGGTCTTGGTAGCTGAAGTAGAAATAATTCTTAAAACTTCTGGCCATTTCAAACGGGCATCGACTACGACCAAAAACACATAACTTTCTAATGGTCCGGCAAAGTCCCTGTGAATGTGTGCCCAAAGAGCCACATCCAAAGATGTAGGCAAGCTGGGCCAGGATCATGCTGAATTTGCTCACACTGCAGTACAGCATTTTGCCTTCCTCTCAATGTCTTTGCTGATCCCTGGCCACCAGACATGACTTCATCTGTACAATGCCAAAATGACCTTTGTGAAGAGCTTCTAAAATCTGAGATTGAAGTGATTTTGGAACGATCACACACATTGTCCACCAGATTCAATCATGAGTCACAGATAATTCATGCTGATGTGACACCAACTGTGTAAATTGGGGATTCTTATGATCCAACACTGTACCATGTACCACCATTCTTTTCACAAGAGAAAGTACATCATCCATAATCGTTTCCTTCTTGATATCTGTGATAGTAATGGGTAGCCTATCAATCAAATTGAGATAGAACATCTCGTCCAAAGTTTCTTTGGGTTGATGAGAGCTTGTGTTATCCAGGGTCTTCTGAACCCAAAGCTATGGTAACTAATCTTTGTTTTCCAGGTGGTGTTAGAAATAAATCAGTGGGGGACACAGCATCTCCATCTGATCATTGGTACACACAAGAGTGCTTTCACTTAAAAATCCTTGGGTTTTTTGCATCTAAAGCACACATCAAAAATAGCAATAGTCTAGTGCATCCCTGTTCTAGTTACTATCTCAAAGTCTGAGATAGTGTCGAGTGGTCAGTAGCAGGTTTCCAGTGGCCAGTCTTCTTTTAACTGCTGGGGAGTTGGGTGTCCGTCTCCTAGCTCGTAGAAATCCTCTCAAACTTCTTCCCCAAGCTTCTCCAAAGTGCACACACTAACTAATCTCCTTTATACTCAAAACAAAGCACATACTCATAACTCATAGTAACTCCTAATAAGCTAACAATTTACCTTGCAACAACTCATAACTCCTACTTATCAGCAAAGCAACTCCCAGCGAGAAACTTACAAACACAGACAACTATGCCCCAGGTCAGCCATCCACACTCCCTTCCATTCTCATGAATCTGCCACTTTATCTATTCTTATTTGCAACACCATGCAGCTGTTTTGTCCACCTAACCAAAGGCCGAATTATTACCGACTATGTGATGTCCTTGCTTCCGGTTTAGGGTGGCTGAGTACACAAAATGTCTGCAGTTATGTCAAATCCAGTTCTCTCGTAACACTTGGGCCTGGCAGGTGTGACTGCCCATCAGCATTCCCCTGCTGAGTCCCTTTATAGAACTGAATTATTAGAATGAGCTGAAAGTAGCAATGCCCATCATTTTGGTTTTGGTCCAAAAATTAAGAACAGGCAAGGTAAAATGTCTATCGTACAGATAGGTATGGAACTTCTGAATTCTGAAAATAATGCTGAGAGCTTCTCGCTCTATTTGTGCACAGTTCTCAGATGTACTGAG
The DNA here is from genome assembly GCF_965140285.1 of Lepidochelys kempii. Lineage (NCBI taxonomy): Eukaryota > Metazoa > Chordata > Testudines > Cheloniidae > Lepidochelys > Lepidochelys kempii. The sequence continues at coordinate 98,724,300 of NC_136382.1, forward strand.
TGTTCATGAAGCAAAGGCAATTGGTTTCTCCACGCCCTCAGGAAAAATGTGAGAAAGAATTGCATCCACTCCATTTGGGGAAACAACGCAAGCTAATTGCAGTGGTAGTGAGACATCAAAGTATGTAAGAACTTTGGCTGATGTAAACAGTTTCTTTGCTACCTTAAATGCACGCAAACACTCGTTAGTCCATTTCCATTTTTCCTTTGCTTGTAACAGGCCATGTAAAGGTACCAATACTGCTGCCAGATTAGGCAGAAATTTACCATAGTATTTAAACAGTGCTGAGAATGAACATCACTGTGACATGTTCTTGAGGGGGGGGGGGTACTTGATGAACTACCTTCTTTTGCTCCGGCGATTTCCTTAAGCCTGTGTCACCAATTTGAGGTATTCAGATGAAGATTTGAAAAACTCACATTTGTTTCAACATACTCTCAGTCCATGATCTTCCAAACATTGCAAGACAGCATCCAAATTTTGAGGATGATCCTCTGATCCTTTCCTGTAACAAGGATGTCATCTAAATCAGAATCTCATCCATGGCTTCCTGGAACAGGGAAGTTGCCGAAAGGCAAATGGTTATAACAAAATTAGTCCTTTTGTATATTGACCATGAGATATTTGCAAGATGATGGATCAGTCTCCATTTGTAGGTATGCATTGAGAAAATCCAATTTGCTGAAACACTGTCCTCCACTAAGAGTAGCAAACAAATGTTCAGTAAGCCCTGGTCTACACTAGGACTTTAGGTCGAATTTAGCAGCGTTAAATCGAGGTAAACCTGCACCTGTCCACACAATGAAGCCCTTTATTTCGACTTAAAGGGCTCTTAAAATCGATTTCCTTACTCCACCCCTGACAAGTGGATTAGCGCTTAAATCGACCTTGCCAGCTCAAATTTGGGGTACTGTGGACACAATTCGATGGTATTGGCCTCCGGGAGCTATCCTAGAGTGCTCCATTGTGACCGCTCTGGACAGCACTCTCAACTCAGATGCACTGGCCAGGTAGACAGGAAAAGAACCGCGAACTTTTAAATCTCATTTCCTGATTGGCCAGCGTGGCAAGCTGCAGGTGACCATGCAGAGCTCATCAGCAGAGGTGACCATGATGGAGTCCCAGAATCGCAAAAGAGCTCCAGCATGGACCGAACGGGAGGTACGGGATCTGATCGCTGTTTGGGGAGAGGAATCCGTGCTATCAGAACTCTGTTCCAGTTTTTGAAATGCCAAAACATTTGTCAAAATCTCCCAGGGCATGAAGGACAGAGGCCATAACAGGTACCCGAAGCAGTGCCGTGTGAAACTGAAGGAGCTGAGGCAAGCCTACCAGAAAACCAGAGAGGCGAACGGCCGCTCCGGGTCCGAGCCCCAAACATGCCACTTCTATGATGAGCTGCATGCCATTTTAGGGGGTTCAGCCACCACTACCCCAGCCGTGTTGTTTGACTCCTTCAATGGAGATGGAGGCAATACGGAAGCAGGTTTTGGGGACAAAGATGATGATGATGATGATGAGGTTGTAGATAGCTCACAGCAAGCAAGCGGAGAAACCGGTTTTCCCGACAGCCAGGAACTGTTTCTCACCCTGGACCTGGAGCCAGTACCCCCCGAACCCACCCAAGGCTGCCTCCTGGAACCAGCAGGCGGAGAAGGGACCTCTGGTGAGTGTACCTTTTAAAATACTATACATGGTTTAAAAGCAAGCATGTGAAAGGATTACTTTGCCCTGGCATTCATGGTTCTCCTAGATGTACTCGTAAAGCCTTTGCAAAAGGTTTCTGGGGAGGGCAGCCTTATTGTGTCCTTAATGGTAGGACACTTTACCACTCCAGGCCAGTAACACGTACTCGGGAATCATTGTAGAACAAAGCATTGCAGTGTATGTTTGCTGGCATTCAAACAACATCCGTTCTTTCTCTCTCTGTGTTATCCTCAGGAGAGTGAGATATAATTCATGGTCACCTGGTTGAAATAGAGTGCTTTTCTTCAGGGGACACTCAGAGGAGCCCATTCCTGCTGGGCTGTTTGCCTGTGGCTAAACAGAAATGTTCCCCGCTGTTAGCCACAGGGAGGGTTGAGGGGGCAGCCACGTGGTGGGGGGAGGCAAAATGCGACCTTGTAACGAAAGCACATGTGCTATGTATGTAATGTTAACAGCAAGGATTACCCTGAAAGAGTGTAGCCACTGTTTTATAAAATGTATCTTTTTAAATACCGCCGTCCCTTTTTTTTTCTCCACCAGCTGCATGTGTTTCAATGATCACAGGATCTTCTCCTTCCCAGAGGCTAGTGAAGCTTAGAAAGAAAAAAAAAACGCACTCGCGATGAAATGTTCTCCGAGCTCATGCTGTCCTCCCACACTGACAGAGCACAGACGAATGCGTGGAGGCAAATAATGTCAGAGTGCAGGAAAGCAGAAAATGACCGGGAGGAGAGGTGGCGGGCTGAAGAGAGTAAGTGGCGGGCTGAAGAGAGGACTGAAGCTCAAATGTGGCAGCAGCGTGATGAGAGGAGGCAGGATTCAATGCTGAGGCTGCTGGCGGACCAAACCAGTATGCTCCAGTGTATGGTTGAGCTGCAGCAAAGGCAGCTGGAGCACAGACTGCCACTGCAGCCCCTGAGTAACCAACCGCCCTCCTCCCCAAGTTCCAAAGCCTCCACACCCAGACACCCAAGAACGCGGTGGCGGGGCCTCCGGCCAACCAGCCACCCCACCACAGAGGATTGCCCAAAAAAAAGAAGGCTGTCATTCAATAAATTTTAAAGTTGTAAACTTTTAAAGTGCTGTGCTTAAAGTGCTGTATGGCATTTTCCTTCCCTCCTCCACCATCCCTCCTGGGCTACCTTGGTAGTCATCCCCCTATTTGTGTGATGAATGAATAAAGAATGCATGAATGTGAAGCAACAATGACTTTATTGCCTCTGCAAGCGGTGACTGAAGGGAGGAGGGGCGGGTGGTTAGCTTACAGGGAAGTAGAGTGAACCAAGGGGCGGGGGGTTTCATGAAGGAGAAACAAACAGAACTTTCACACCGTAGCCTGGCCAGTCATGAAACTGGTTTTCAAATGCTTCTCTGATGCGTACCGCGCCCTCCTGTGCTCTTCTAACCGCCCTGGTGTCTGGCTGCACGTAACCAGCAGCCAGGCGATTTGCCTCAACCTCCCACCCCGCCATAAACATCTCCCCCTTACTCTCACAGATATTGTGGAGCACACAGCAAGCAGTAATAACAGTGGGAATATTGGTTTCGCTGAGGTCTAAGCGAGTCAGTAAACTGCGCCAGCGCGCCTTTAAACGTCCAAATGCACATTCTACCACCATTCTGCACTTGCTCAGCCTGTAGTTGAACAGCTCCTGACTACTGTCCAGGCTGCCTGTGTACGGCTTCATGAGCCATGGCAGTAAGGGGTAGGCTGGGTCCCCAAGGATACAGATAGGCATTTCAACATCCCCAACAGTTATTTTCTGGTCTGGGAATAAAGTCCCTTCTTGCAGCTTTTGAAACAGACCAGAGTTCCTGAAGATGCGAGCGTCATGCACCTTTCCCGGCCATCCCACGTTGATGTTGGTGAAACGTCCCTTGTTATCCACCAGAGCTTGCAGCACTATCAAAAAGTACCCCTTGCGGGTTATGTACTTGGCGGCTTGGTGCTCCGGTGCCAAGATAGGGATATGGGTTCCGTCTATGGCCCCACCACAGTTAGGGAATCCCATTGCAGCAAAGCCATCCACTATGACCTGCACATTTCCCAGGGTCACGACCCTTGATATCAGCAGATCTTTGATTGCGTGGGCTACTTGCATCACAGTAGATTTGCCCACTCCAAATTGATTCCCAACTGACCGGTAGCTGTCTGGCGTTGCAAGCTTCCACAGGGCTATCGCCACTCGCTTCTCAACTGCGAGGGCTGCTCTCATCTTGGTATTCATGCGCTTCAGGGCAGGGGAAAGCAAGTCACAAAGTTCCATGAAAGTGCCCTTACGCATGCGAAAGTTTCGCAGCCACTGGGAATCGTTCCAGACCTGCAACACTATGTGGTCCCACCAGTCTGTGCTTGTTTCCCGAGCCCAGAATCGGTGTTCCACAGCATGAACCTGCCCCATTAGCACCATGATGCATGCATTGGCAGGGCCCATGCTTTCAGAGAAATCTGTGTCCATGTCCTGATCACTCACGTGACCGCGCTGACGTCGCCTCCTCGCCCGGTATCGCTTTGCCAGGCTCCGGTGCTGCATATACTGCTGGATAATGCGTGTGGTGTTTAATGTGCTCCTAATTGCCAAAGTGAGCTGAGCGGCCTCCATGCTTGCCTTGGTATGGCGTCCGCACAGAAAAAAGGCGCGGAACGATTGTCTGCCGTTGCTCTGACAGAGAGAGGGACGACTGACGACACGGCTAACAGGGTTGGCTTCAGGGAGCTAAAATTAACAAAGGGGGTGTCTTTACATCAAGGAGTATTTCAGGCAGGACTTCACGGAGGGTTCCAATAAGAAATGGTGCACCTAAGTTATTGTTCTTATTGGAACAAGCAGGTTAGCCTGGCCTCTGATTGATACATGGCTAGATTTACCTCGCTGCACCTTCTCTGTGAGTGACTGCAGTGTGACCTAGAGGAATGAGTCCCCTAGACAGGGGAGGGGGGGGAAGCAAATGAGTACAAAACAAATCTGGTCTATTTCTTGTTTTGATCCACTCCATCTATCTTTTACATCTTTGGCTGGCAGCAGACGGTGCAGAAGGACTGCATGCCATCCACATCTCATGGCTGCTCGGCAGAAGATGGTACAGTACGACTGCTAGCCATCCTCATCTCTTGCCTGCCTGGCAGAAGATGGTACAATACGACTGCTAGCAATCCTCATCTCTTGCCTGCCTGGCAGAAGATGGTACAGTACGACTGCTAGCAATCCGTATCGCCTGCCTGCTCACCATAAGACGGTTCAATAGGACTGACTGCAGGACTAAAGAGAATGACCTGGTCAAGTCACTCCAAATTTAGTCCCTGCGCCCATGTCTGTCCAGGCGCTCCCAACCGACGTGGCCAGGAGCACCTCGCACATGACGATGACGGCTACCAGTCGTACTGTACCGTCTGCTGCCACAAGGCAAGGGGTTGCTGCTACTGTGTAGCAATGCCGAACCGCGTCTGCCAGCACCCAGGAGTCATAGGGTGACGGTTACCTGAGCGGGCTCCATGCTTGCCGTGGTATGGCGTCTGCACAGGTAACTCAGGAAAAAAGGCGCGAAACGATTGTCTGCCCTTGCTTTCATGGAGGGAGGGAGGGAACGGGGGCCTGACGATATGTACCCAGAACCACCCGCGACAATGTTTTAGCCCCATCAGGCATTGGGATCTCAACCCAGAATTCCAATGGGCAGCGAAGACTGCGGGATAGCTATCCACAGTGCAACGCTCTGGAAGTCGACTCTAGCCTCGGTACTGTGGAAGCGCTCCGCCGAGTTAATGCACTTAGAGAATTTTCTGTGGGGACACACACACTCGAATATATAAAACCGATTTCTAAAAAACCGACTTCTATAAATTCGACCTTATTCTGTAGTGTAGACATACCCTAAGAGATAGCAGATACTGGTCTGCACAAAAAACCTGGATTTGGCATCACTTTGAAATCTCCACAAACTACGATGGAGTCATCCTTCTTGATTACTGGTATGACGGGTGTAGCCTACTTTCTGTGTGAAACCAGTGACAAGACTATGATTGTCACTAAACGGTCCAAATCGACTTCTACCAAAGACGTCAGGACATAAGGCACAACTCTGGGCTTGCAATATTTTGGCTGGCTGTCACACTTAACAGTGAGCTTCACTGACACATTGCTTATCTGTCCAAGTTCTTCTTTAAAAACTTTGGAGTGTCTATCCAGTATTGCTTGAAGATTTCAAGGTGCTTTTGTGATTGACTTGATCAATTCACTTTGAGCGACTCAAGCCAAGATTTACCAAAGAATGGTGGATACTTTCCTTCAACCACATCCAAGGGTAAAATGACTGATTGTCCATCATGTTCAACTTTCATCTGTAGTGTCCCTTTGGGGACTAACTTTTCTTCACTATAAGTCTTCAAAACTGTGGAGGTTTCTTTCAGAGGAACTTGTGACAATATCAGGTGATAGGTAGATGCAGAAATGTGTGCAACAGCATCTCCAGTAAAAAGCTCTATTTTTGTAGGAACTCTCTTGATCAAGGGTGTGACCCAGATGCCACCTTGGACTCCAGCTTCTAATAACATGTGCAGTACTAGGTCTTGATCAGTGTCACTAGAGTTCTTGTCTTTTTCCACATTATGAATTCCCGATTTCCATCCTTTCTTAGGTTCAACCTTCATAGGTATATTCTTGGATGCATGGTTACTCTGTTGCTGGTCCTTGAACTGTGCAACAGGTTCCAAAGATATGTCCTTTCTTCTGTCATTCTCTGCAAAAAACTTGGCATGCTCAGCAATCCTTCTCAGTGTGTGTAGTTTGTGCACAACACCCACATGGAAATTGCTTATGTTCCCATGGTCCTTTGTCGCACCAATTCAGGAGGTGAACTTCTCGATTCACATAAAAGTCCAGATTATCCTCTACTGTGGTCTCCGTAGCAGTAGCTATTTCAACAGCCTTCTTGAGCATACACACAGATACAGACAGTCACTTTTTTTTTTTTGATCTGGTCATTCTGTAATCCGGAGACAAAACTGGTCAAGTAGGGCATCACTCAATGTTTGTCTGAATTGACAATGCTCTGACAACTTCAGTAGAGCAGGAACAAACTGTGCTACCAACTCTGCACTTCCCTGAAGTTGCTGATGAAATCACAGAATTGTAGGACAGGAAAGGGACCTCAAGAGGTCTTCAAGTCCAGTCCCCTACACTCAAGGCAGGACTAGTTATTATCTAAACCAGGAACAGATATAATTCTGTCATCAGTGGGGCAGGATAAAAATGTTCCCGTGTTGCCGCAGCAATCAAGTTATATGTGGCGGTTCCAGGCACAGTTGGAGACAAGGGGGGCATGCAGCAACTCACCGCTGTCAGTAAGGTTGAAACTCTCTGTCTGGAATGGAGTTGCAAGCTACAAACTGCTCAAAACATTCAAGATACACCACCCATAATTTTCAGTTTTCATTAAACTCACCAACACTGGCCCCCAAAGTTGCCATTTCTCTGCTCTTCTGTTGGACTTCATGTCTCCTGGACTGAGGAGTGCGCAAGCATTTAAAGGGACAGGACATCACAGTATCAGCTAGTTACCATGAGGCTGGTAATTAATTATACTCTAACTTAACACATTCCATCTGAAGATCTCAAAACTCTCTATAAATGTTAACTTGGGCCTCATAATACACATCTGAGGTACAGCAGTACAGTATCCCCATTTAACACAAAAATCATTAGGTGATTGACCCAAGATCACACAAGAAGTTTGCAACAAAACTGGGAGTATAACCCAGGTGTCATGATTCTCACAGTAAGGCCTTAAATACATGTAGTAAAAACATAGTTCTGTTGCTGATGGCTTTTGCTTAAATGTTTAGTTATCTTAATGCTTTGGTTTTCTCTCTTACAGTACATCTGCTGCTTTTATATGATAGGCCAATTGTTTTAAACTTTAGCGGTAAGGATGCACCACGTTTAGCAGCTTTAAAGAATACATATACTTATTCTCTCTCTTACATATACTTCTTTTTGACACACTCGCTCTCTCTCATTCCCTCTGGATTTGTATTCAGGCAGTTAAAACTCACAATTTGAAAGACAGACATGAAAGGTAAAACAACCCAGTTTACCATTACTGTTTACTATAGCAACAGAGCTTGAATGGATGAGGAATAAATGACACAGTGGTCATTTCATATCCCCTCTTTTTTCCAATGCATTCTTTTTTTCCCCTCTCCTTTTTAATTCGGCCCATTCACAGCGGATTAGCATAACACCTTTTTATGCTGTGAAGGGTTACAACTGTAATCGCTTCACCTCATCATTTTACTTACAAATTCTGTCTCCAGAGGAGTAATTCGATTAGTCATAACAATTCAAGTTTCATCTAACCAAACAGAAAATTCATTATAATGCTGTGCTGGTGCATTAACTTACTTTGACTGGATGTGGGGAAAAAAAATCAGAGATGTGAATGGCTGGTATGAAAGGAAGAAAACAATCCTTTCCTAACACAAGGCTGCCAACAAAGGATAAAGTAGCTAGCAGAAATCCTTACTCCCAATGGCACAGTTGTCTCCAGACTAGTAATAACCTACACATTGTAAAGCTCTTAGGTTTAAAGTGGAGGAGGAAATTTTTGCCTGAGGAGGGTGAGAAAAGTTTGCCTTTGACTGGTACTGTAACAGTGAGGGGGACCTTTCTGGAAAGAAACATGTATGATAAAACTTGAGACATGTATTGTTCTCTTTGCATAGGCTGAGGACTCAGCTCTCAGGGTCTTGTTTTACTAGCATATGCAGTATACACACACACACACACAGAGTAAAGTTGGATTGTTGTGAGTAATCAAATTATTCCCCTGGAGACAGGATTTCTATATTTTTATATGATGTCTGGTCTTGATTGTCTATCATCACTTTCTAAAATAGCTTAAAGTAAACATCAAATGAACACATGCTGTAAAAGAGAAAAACTAGTAGCATTCCTAGCTAAAGACTGTGGAGAAGGATGATGATAAAGAGAGAGAGAGAGAAAAGAAAAGGAGTACTTGTGGCACCTTAGAGACTAACCAATTTATTTGAGCATAAGCTTTCGTGAGCTACAGCTCACTAAGGTGCCACAAGTACTCCTTTTCTTTTTGCGAATACAGGCTAACACGGCTGTTACTCTGAAACCTGTCATTATGCAAGAGAGAGAGAGAGAGAACACCTTAGTATCTCCAAAGACTTGCAGGTGTCCATATGCCCAGAAGCATAAATCTAAGAAAAGCTCTCCTGATTGCGGGACATAATGATAGCACTTGGGGCAGTAGCACAGATGCCACAGTTATGCTTTCAATTTAGAAGTAGAGCTTTCTCTTTTTCCCCCCCTGGTAAAATGATTTAAGATGCCCAGATATAATGGGATGGAGTTGTAGAAGACAGCAGTTGTTATTTTAGAGGTTTAGGGGTATTAGGATCCAGCTGACAAATCTATAGCTGTTAGAATGGCTTAGGACTGTTTTGAGCATTCTGAGCGCATAATTATCTTCTTGATTTTCATTTTTACAGATTTCTGAGGATTTTTGCACAGCATATGGATGGTATTAAGAGCATTAAGGATTTATACATTTGTATTATGATAAAAACCCAGAAAGCCTGAAAATTTCACAAAGTTGTGTGTAATCCAGATTCGACTCATGGTCGAGTTTAACTGTAGGTGCACGCACGATCTGAGATCATTAAAAGCAGAAAGAAAAAATATTATTTACATTAATCATACTAACTTCAGGCACCATGAAAGCAATCTTAAGGCATTCTCTAGGTTGGGTTTATTCATCCCCACCATTAAAATGAATTCACTATGACTATCTTTGTCTGAATATTTTTTAATTCAGCATACAAGCTGTCTACTCTTGTGTCTTTTCTAGCCACAAATTGCTTGGAGACCTTCTTCTGATCACAAATTGTGATCTTCTGATCACAAATTCTTCTGATCACAAATTGCTTGGAGACCTTCTTCACAAACACCTTGTGGTTTGTTTCAACCTGTTCCCAGCACCCTTACAAACTTGTGCAGCTCTGTATTTACAACAGCATGCAATCCTTAGCTCACTCAGCAGGGAGGTGGGGTGGGGGGTGTGGGAGGGGAAGGGGAAGGGAGAGACAGAAGCTCTCCTTTTTTGAAATGCCTGCCAGCCTCTCTCTCTTCCCACCAGTTTGCACTTCCTTCCTGTGCCTTTTCCACCTCTTGAGTAATGAGCTCATTAGCCATTTGGGCTCTCCTCAGCCCATCCCAATCCACTAATTCGGTACAGCTCTTCCCAATAAAGACTATTCCAGGGCAACTACTTCTTGTAGTTGCATTGACCACAGTGCTACATAAGTTTCTGCTTCCCAGAACTCTGTCACATGTTTTTTGTACTCAACCTCCCTTTATCATAATTCTGACACTTGCACTTGTATAGCTCATTTTGTCTTAGGTATACATAATATCGCTATGAGAGCACCTTTCAACCCTATGTTGGAGGAAGCATCTCTACAGGTTTTGTTCCAGACTCATTTCGCTGTGTGTCTACCTCTAACACAACAAATGCTGCTTTCTACAACTCATCCCAATAGAATTTACTTTTAGCCACATTTTAAAAATAGGAAAACTGAGCAGACAGATTAGAGGCCAGGCTTTAAGAAAGAAAGGTAGGCCTCAGGAGAGTGCACAAATGTTGACAGCTAACTATTTTTTGTAAGCAAATACTTAGTACATACATACAACTGCAATAATAGTACTCACTGTGTATGTGCAAATGCCTGTGCATTTTCCCTGTATTCTTCAGGACCCTTTACAAGATTTTAGCTGTAAATGAGCTGTCAAACACTGGGGGAGAAGTTCATGTCAGAGTCAGGAGAGAACTCAGGGATTTCTGACTGATGCTCAAAAAAAGTCTCTTATGAAATAGAACTACATTTTGCACCTTCAAATCCCTACCACTTCTTGATTTGTCAGCTGCTTGAGGAAAATAAAGTAAGAATATTAGCTATATTGTGAGTGCACTGTCAAGTAGACAAGCTATTTTGTTCACAAAAAGAAATGGCAATCTACTGTGCAAATAATTCAGGAATAATTAGAAGAAAGAATGACATAGACTACAATGGAAACAAGACCTATTTATTTAGTAAAGAATTCCCATCAGAAAACTTGAAAAAGTCTATGTTTAAAGTGGACAATGTTCAAAAACATCCACAAAGAATACAATGCTTTTGAGAAAGACAGTGAGAGAAATGTCACAACAAAACATGAAAGTGTGCATTAATATTTTATATTTCCCATGGAAAAACAGCAACATGCCTTCAAAGATGTTTAACCAAGTTGAAAATAAGTTGCAGAAACATTCACATCACAGGCTAAGTTCTATCTGACTTTTGTTTACACAATGATTTGATGGCTGCATTTTTCAATGTTGATTATCATTGTATCTCTTTTTTCTCACTTTGCTGTAAAACATCGTTAGGCATCCAGTAAAGAGTTAAAGAGCATAAGGTTTTTAAAATTAGTGCTATGGTGAGGTAAGTAAAACTTCTAACTGATGATACAGTTGTTAGTTTAAAAAATCACTTTACAAGAAAATGACCAAGTTCAAAGTGAATACGAAGAGAAAGTTCTGATGTATGCATAGTCTATATTTTAGTGATTTGTCACTGTTGTTTCTATCTCAAAATTACTACATGTGATTTGATAGTTAAAATCTTTTGGCAAGTAGATCTCAAGATATTGTAAGCTGGTTCTAACTACTCTAATGGCCAGTAAATATCACAGAAAAAGACTAGGTGTTGAGAAGAAAAAAAGCTAGGGACTTCTGGGCAACCTATCACTTGAGGTAGAAAAGTTATAGCACAATTTAAACGGCACAACACATAAGAACATTGTAGTGTCAGAGGGTGCTGGGCAAGAACTGCTGACTCAGCCCTCTGTCACACCAACTCCCACTAATGGAAGTAAACTGGAGCTGGCTAGAGAAAACCTGCGCCTAATTGGTGAATGGGAGACAGCTGCCCACCCTAGTAGCCTGGGACTGGGAGGAAGGAAGCCAGGAGGGGGAGCAAGGGAGCGGAAGCAGAGCGATGGCTCTTCCCTCCTGGGTGCAGACACTAGAACCTATGCTGTGTATGGAGAAAAGGTGGTGGGAGCCCAACCTGTAAACAAACAGCACCAGTGGTTACCCCAGGGTCTTTCAAAAGTCTTTCTCCTCCAGGATGTTAGGTTTGAATCCAAACCGGTTCTGCAGAGACGAAAAGTTATGAACATCCAATGGCCATTCAATGAATTATGTGGAAAAAAAAATTCACCTCAATTCATTTTCTAGTGGTTGTGTCAGAAAATACCATGACAACTGGCAGTAACTGACACCTGTGATGGCAATCTGTGTAGACACACTAAGAAGTGGAGCTGGAACACTGAACCTCTTGAGGTGCTTCCTCCTACACCGAGTTGAAGCATATGGGTCGAGTGATAAACTTGTTCAGTAGCTGCTGATGCTGTACCTCTTACGCTGGTAAACCGAGAAAAATCAGGCACCAGAATAATCGTCTTTTGAATACCCCCCCAAATCACTAATTTTTTTTATTTATTTTTTTTAACCCAAAAAGGGAACTTACATAATGAACTGTCCATTAAGATACAGAACCACTGATAGAGCAGTTGAAGAATAAAGTTATTATTGGATTACTTGTTACATTAACTACTCAAAATAGAAGAGGCTGGATATTTCTTCATAAAAATTCTTCATCGTTATGTGGTCCAGAGAGAAAAAGATGCCAGATTTTCCCTTGATTTCGTAGAAAGGGGGCAGCTGGCAGGGCATTCTCCACAAGGACTCCGGAATTCCCTCCTGACCCTAGTCCAAAATAGCCTAGATTTACTGACTTTCAGGGCACACTCCAGTGCCAATTTGTTTTGCTTTAGTGAATGGTAGGTGGGCTATTGGCCAATGTATGAAGGTGGTAAATGTGCTGCTACTTGGTAGAAAGGTGACCTGATGGAACTGCATTTTGTTTTCATAATTGTAAATAATTGGCTGTATGCTCTGAGTCTGTCTATGGACACTCCTTAATTATTCTAAATCCTGAGAAAAACAAATAAATAAGATAGCACAGTTCTCTCTTTCTAGAGGATGTTCAGTGTTCTTGAGTTCTATTCAAAATTCAGTGCAGATACCTTTATTCTAACACTGGTTTTAAAGGATAATGGCTCAATAATAGAGCTCAATATAGTACATTTCTATACAAGATCCTGGTTCCTGATCAACAGTGAAGCTACCAGGGACTTACAAAATCAAATGCCTGTGTCCTAGGAATGTGGAGAATTGTTTGTAACCTATGAGCAACAATCCGCATATGTGTATGTGTTTGTTGTTTTTAAGGCAAATCAAATAGTTTAATTTAATCAAACTCATATCTACAGCAGTTCTCTGCACTGGCTTCTCAAAATAAATTACAACACGATTTACACTTCAGGGAAAACACTAGATTTTTTTAGCCTGCTCTACTCCAGTGCTTTGACAAACTACAATAAAACCCAGAGCTTCTAAAAAGTTCTGTTCAGATCCCTTGTCTAGATCCACCCCTTCTTCAACAATGGAATTGTAATAGGTTGAAAACATTTGTTACTCAACAACTGTATATTATTACTGTATAATATTCTGTATATTAGCTTTTTGAGCTTATAAGAAAACTTCAATTAACCACAACACATTTGAAATTTACTTATTTAAATAACACCATTTCATCTGGCTAAAGAATGTATGTCTCAAGAGGTCATTCACAGCAAACAAGTAACCCTCCATAAGGTCTCATGATCGGGACATGCACATTTCTTAACCTACTAGAATCAATTTGCCATCTCATTATCACCAAATTCCCAGCCACTTTTATGTAATGAATGTGGTGGCATTCATTTACAAGGCAAATGAGAACTCTCTATTTTATAACTACATTCTGCCTGCTGCAATAATGATCAATCATCTGCTCAAATCTGGGGTGAAGTCCCAAAGGACTGGAGAAGGGCAAACATAACTTTAAAGATATCTTTAAAGAGGGGAACAAAGAGGGCCTGGGAAAATTATATAGCAGTCAGCCTAATTTCGATCCCTGGAAAGATACTGGAACAAATTATCAACAATCAATTTGTAAGCACCTACAGGATAATAGGGTTATAAGTAATGGCGAACATAAATTTGTGAAGAACAAATCACTCCAAACCAACTTAATTTCCTTCTTTGACACGGTTACTGACCTAGTGGATAGGTCTATCACTATTCAGTATCTTCATTAGTGACTTGGATAATGGAGTGGAAAGTATGCTTTAAAATATGTGAATGACACCAAGCTGAGAGGGGATGCTAGCATTTTGGAATACAGGTTTAGAATTCAAAACAATTGTGACAAATTGGAGAACTGGTTTGAAATCAATAAGATGGAATTCAATAATGACAGATGCAAAGTACTACACTTAGGAAGGAAAAATCGAATGCACAAACACAGAACAGGTAATCACTGATGAGGCTAGGCACTAGTATTGCAGAAAAGGATTTGGGGTTATAGTGGATCATAAATTGAATATGAATCAACAATGCGATGCAGCTGCAAAAAAGCTGCTAATATTATTCTCTTTAACAGGGACTGAAAGTTCAAAGGTTAGCAACAGCAAAAAAATACTTTCACCTCTAGGTCTCTTGTTTCAGCTGTTAGACACAATTTTGATGCAACCCAGATAGTTAAATATCTGATGGGTGTTATATGGCCTTATCAGATGCATTTCCTAGTGGACAAGTTGATAAGAACAATGAATGATCATAACTGGCGCCCATTCTGGCAGTTTCCACAGAAGAGCGAGGAAGAGAGTGAAGAATGAACTGAACTGTGACACACAGAGATTATCTTTCCAGGTAAGGATTGAGACACGTTGGTAGGGTGGATCACCACCACCTGTGCTTGACCTGTCTTGTAGATAGGGGACTCCCGTATTCAGGGCTCTCAATCCAATATATTTTGCAAGCACTTCAAAATTTAGCAAACAGTGGTAATACTGGAGAAACAAGTATCGACTCTGCATTGCATAAGAGAAACTGAAGATTTCCTGGACAGACGTCAGGATATGCTTCTACGGGCACAATGTTCTGAAGATTCAGAGCAGGCTGCGCAGTGGGGACAGGAGGACGGAGAAGAAATTTGGCAGCATGTGACCTCCAGAAGAAGAAAGGGGAGCGTCCATGTACCAGCAGCGCAGATAAAGGTAAGCAACCGTTTCCATGTTCTCTCCATAGGTACTAATGCGGAGAGTGGACTAGATGATACATCTGAGGGAAGGGAACAGAAGGAGACTCTGCCAATTGGAAGGCATGAGATGCACTGTCCTAGGGATGGGGGTTCCATGACCACTGCTCCCAA
The DNA here is from genome assembly GCF_965140285.1 of Lepidochelys kempii. NCBI lineage: Eukaryota > Metazoa > Chordata > Testudines > Cheloniidae > Lepidochelys > Lepidochelys kempii. Next base: position 98,739,394 of record NC_136382.1, read on the forward strand.
GAGGAGGCGGCGGTTGGTGGTGGTCGGGGACTCTCTCGTCAGGGGAACTGAGTCATCTGTCTGCCGCCCCCACTGGGAAAACCGAGAAGTCTGCTGCTTGCCAAGAGCTAGGATTCACGATGTGACGGAGAGACTGCCGAGACTCATGAGGTCCTCGGATCGCTACCCCTTCCTGCTTCTCCTCTTCTCTCTCGCTTCTCTCCTGCTTCTTCACCAATGATACTGCCAAGAATGACCTTGAGAGGATCACTGCGGACTACGTGGCTCTGGGAAGAAGGATAAAGGAGTTTGCGCAAGTGGTGTTCTCGCCCCATCCTCCCCGTGGAAGGAAAAGGTCTGGGTAGAGATTGTCGAAGTCAACGAATGGCTACGCAGGTGGTGTCAGAGAGAAGACTTTGGATTCTTTGACGATGGGACGGTGTTCCAAGAAGGAGGAGTGCTAGGCAGAGATGGGCTCCACCTAACGAAGAGAGGGAAGAGCATCTTCGCAAGCAGGCTGGCTAACCTAGTGAGGAGGGCTTTAAACTAGGTTCACTGGGGGAAGGAGACCAAAGCCCTGAGGTAAGTGGGGACGTGGGATACCAGGAGGAAGCATGAGCAGGAGAGCGCGAAAGGGGAGGGCTCCTGCCTCATACTAAGAAAGCAGGAGAAACAGCAAGTTATACACAAATGCAAGAAGCCCGGGAAACAAGCAGGGAGAACTGGAAGTCCTGGCACAGTCAAGGAATTATGATGTGATTAGAATAACAGAGACTTGGTGGGATAACTCACGTGACTGGAGTACTGTCATGGATGGATATAAACTGTTCAGGAAGGACAGGCGGGGCAGAAAAGGTGGGGGAGTTGCATTGTATGTAAGAGAGCACTATGACTTCTCAGAGCTCCGGTATGAAACTGCAGAAAAACCTGAGTGTCTCTGGATTAAGTTTAGAAGCGTGAGCAACAAGGGTGATGTCGTGGTGGGAGTCTGCTATAGACCACTGGACCAGGGGGAGGAGGTGGACGAGGCTTTCTTCCGGCAACTAACGGAAGTTACTAGATCGCAGGCCCTGGTTCTTATGGGAGACTTCAATCACCCTGATATCTGCTGGGAGAGCAATACAGTGGTGCACAGACAATCCAGGAAGTTTTTGGAAAGTGTAGGGGACAATTTCTTGATGCAAGTGCTGGAGAAAACAACTAGAGGCAGAGCTCTTCTTGATCTGCTGCTCACAAACTGGGAAGAATTAGTAGGGGAAGCAAAAGTGGATGGGAACCTGGGAGACAGTGACCATGAGATGGTCGACTTCAGGATCCTGACACAGGGAAGAAAGGAGAACAGCAGAATACGGACCCTGGACTTCAGAAAAGCAGACTTTGACTCCCTCAGGGAACTGATGGGCAGGGTCCACTGGGAGAATAGCATGAGGGGGAAAGGAGCCCAGGAGAGCTGGCTGTATTTTAAAGAATCCTTATTGAGGTTACAGGGTCAAACCATCCTGATGTGTAGAAAGAATAGTAAATATGGCAGGTGACCTGCTTGGCTTAACAGTGAAATCCTTGCTGATCTTAAACACAAAAAAGAGGCTTACAAGAAGTGGAAGATTGGACAAATGACCAGGGATGAGTATATAAATATTGCTTGGGCATGCAGGAGTGAAATCAGGAAGGCCAAATCATACCTGGAGTTACAGCTAGCAAGAGATGTTAAGAGTAACAAGAAGGGTTTCTTCAGGTCTGTTAGCAACAAGAAGAAAGCCAAGGAAAGTGTGGGCCCCTTATTGAATGAGGGAGGCAACCTAGTGACAGGATGCCGAAAAAGCTAATGTACTCAATGCTTTTTTTGCCTCTGTCTTCACGAATAAGGTCAGCTCCCAGACTGCTGCACGGGCAGTACAGCATGGGGAGGAGGTGACCAGCCCTCTGTGAAGAAAGAAGTGGTTTATTTAGAAAAGCTGGACGAGCACAAGTCCATGGAGCCAACTGTGCTGCATCTGAGAATGGAGTTGGTGGATGTGATTGCAGAGCCATTGGCCATTAACTTTGAAAATTCATGGTGATTGGGGGAGGTCCCGGATGACAGAAAAAAGGCTAATGTAGTGCCCATCTTTAAAAAAGGGAAGGAGGACGACCCTGGAAACTACAGACCAGTCAGCCTCACCTCAGTCCCTGGAAAAATCATGGTGCAGGTCCTCAAGGAATCAATTCTGAAGCACTTAGAGGAGAGAAAAGTGATCAGGAACAGTCAGCATGGATTCACCACAGGCAAGTCATGCCTGACAAATCTAATTGCCTTCTATGACGAGATAACTGGCTCTGTGGATGAGGGGAAAGCAGTGGACATGTTATTTCTAGATTTTAGCAAAGCTTTTGACACGGTCTCCAACAGTGTTCTTGCCAGCAAGTTAAAGAAGTATGGGCTGGATGAATGGACTATAAGGTGGACAGAAAGCTGGCTAGATCATCGGGATCAACGGGTAGCGATCAAGGGCTCCATGTGTAGTTGGTAGCCGGTATCAAGCGGAGTGCCCCAAGGGTCAGTCCTGGGGCCGGTTTTGTTCAATATCTTCATAAATGATCTGGAGGATGGTGTGGATTGCACCCTCAGCAAGTTTGCAGATGACACTAAACTGGGAGAAGTGGTAGATATGCTGGAGAGTAGGGGTAGGATACAGAGGGCCCTAGACAAATTAGAGGATTGGGCCAAAAGAAATCTGATGAGGTTCAACAAGGACAAGTGCAGAGTCCTGCACTTAGGACGGAAGAATCCCATGCACCGCTACAGACTAGGGACCGAATAGATAGGCAGCAGCTCTGCAGAAAAGGACCTAGGGGTTACAGTGGATGAGAAGCTGGATATGAGTCACCAGTGTACCTTTGTTGCCAAGAAGGCCAATGGCATTTTGGGCTGTATAAGTAGGGGCACTGCCAGTAGATCGAGGGACGTGATCGTTCCCCTCTATTCGACATTGGTGAGGCCTCATCTGGAGTACTGTGTCCAGTTTTGGACAAGAAGGATATGGAAAAATTGGAAAATGTCCAGCGGGGGCCAAAAAAAATGATTAGGGGACTGGAACACACGACTTACGAGGAGAGGCTGAGGGAACTGGGATTGTTTAGTCTATGGAAGAGAAGAATGAGGGGGGATTTGATAGCTGCTTTCAACTACCTGAAAGGGGGTTCCAAAGAGGATGGCTCTAGACTGTTCTCAGTGATAGCAGATGACAGAACAAGGAGTAATGGTCTCAAGTTGCAGTGGGGGAGGTTTAGGTTGGATATTAGGAAACACTATTTCACTAGGAGGGTGGTGAAACACTGGAATGCATTACCTCGGAAGGTGGTGGAATCTCCTTCCTTAGAAGTTTTTAAGGTCAGGCTTGACAAAGCCTTGGCTGGGATGATTTAGTTGGGGATTGGTCCTGCTTTCAGCAGGGGATTGGACTAGATGACCTCCTGAGGTGCCTTCCAACCCTGATACTCTATGATTCTACAGTGGCAGCGGTGAGGCAAAGTTATGAAGGATTAAGATGTGAAATTCTGTCTCCTGGGTTGCATGGTGATCAAGTAGCTGCAAATAGACAGGGGACTAGCCAGGAGCCTCTCTAAATCTTGGAGAACTGTCAAATTCTAATCCAGTCTGTTTAGATCTTTATCAAGGACAGGAAGTGAGAGACTCTAAAGAACTAAGTTAGATAACTAAACAGAGAATGTCTTCATATCTACAAAATAATGGTAAGAATGTCTTGAATTACCAGCATTTCTAGGATTCATTAAACTCCCATGGAATGCAATCTGCTCACTTTAAAACAGGCAGAATATTCAGGTTTCACAGATACTGAGGAATTATGAAACAGGCTTAATCTGAGGTTTGCTCAATGGAGGCCTTGTCCATGCTACACAATTAAGTCAACCTATATGAGGTCGACATACAGCCACTGCAGTAACTACTGTGGCTTTTCTACCCTCCTTCTGCCGGTGGTGCATGTCCTCACCCGGAAAGCTTCACTGACTTAAGTGGGGCAGTGTGGGGGAATGACAGCCCAAACTGTGAGCCCCGCTGCTGGGCACTGACAGCCTGGTGCCCAGTGCTGACAGAAGCTGTGAGCTCTGCGTGGAGATCACATCCTTGCTGTGAGTGCTTGGCAGCAGGGCTCCATACTGTGAGCTCCACGTGGTGCTGACATGCAATGTAAGTAATGCAGTGTTTACACAGACATTGCATAGCCCTACCTCCATTGCGCTACTCGTCTCATGGAGGTGGAGTTATTAGGTCAGTGTAGTGGGGGACTTACATCCACGGGAGTAACCCTGTAGTGTAGACACTTACAGAGTTAGATCAACATAAGCTCTCTTACGCCAGCCTAACTGTAGCGTAGACCAGGCCTAAATGTTTCCTAATGTAATCAATCAGGCAAACAATTAAACACCAAACACTGTTCACATACATAAAAAGTGTATATTTTTTTAAATGTCTAAATTCTTTTTGTACTTTTTGTAATGTCTAAATTCTTATATTTATGACTCTATGTCCACCTCTGTTGACCCCAATGGAAGTAGCACATTCAGTGCCCAATCTGATCCATGCTAGAAAATCCTCATTTCTGCTGTCACAGGTATAGTATTTTAAACAACTTAATGTTAGCACATTTCTGTGCCTTGCAGCTGTGGCTTCCTTCCTGTCATGGTGGGCCCAGACCCAGAACTAAAGTTTATCAAACCTTCATCCTAGAGCCATCATTTCCTTCCTACAACCACCGAAATATCCATTGTTCCCACCGCTGTACTGCTTCTACAGTCACCATTGCAAGTAGCTTCTCTTAAAGCAATAGAGAAATAAGTCACTCAGTTAAAGCCATGTGTGTTACAGTCACAAAGTCCCACAGCACCCAGGCATAACACACTACCAAAATGTTGCCACATTGCTCTGAGTAGCAAAAAAAATTCAGAAGTTCATTCTTTTAACTCCAGAGCTCCTATGTAGACCATTGTCAATGTGCAGCACAACATAATATGGTGCCATAAGGTTACTTTTATTTATTCTTATTCTCTGGTTCTGGTAAAGAATGTGAAAGAATGTCTAAGAATGTGAAAATGCTTATAAGCAGATAGAAAATGCCTAACAATTTGCTTAAAAAACATTTGAAAATCAAGGAAAGCTAATATTGATTAATATTTGGACTCAAAATACAGTAATCCATAATGTATAGGGGTTGATTATTTTAAAATACATTGAAGTCAAGCATTAGGTTTGTGCTTCAAAAGTTTAATATATACAAAACCAAATCAAGTTTAATACTGGAATTTGTGTGTCTGCAAGATGCAGTTGACTATGCAACTTGTTTAAAAATAAAATGTCCCTGAGGAAGTTATTGGATTCACTCAAAATGCAATCTGATTTACCCAAAAGCAGTAAATGGTGGGTTCTGCTTAAAAATGCAATAATAAATCCCACATTCTCTGAACACTGGGAGTAGGTGCAAAAAACCTGGAATTACTTGTGCTTATAACCATTTCAGAACACAATGCACTCAGTGCTCTCTAGCAACATTAAATGGCTCAGCTTCCGTTGATGGGCAGTTTTATAAAGGAGATTAGAGATAGGAACAAATCTAATGCGGAGTGCAATCTTCACCACAGTACCATGGCAAGGTGATTTCTGGCTCTTGCTCTTCATTACTTGTGATTATATGATGTATAAATCAGAGTAATTTGATTTCACATTGCTCACCTCAGGGAATACTTCAAGTATCAAAGGTATTAGGTAATTTAGAGTTTACTGTTGAGGAAATCCTAAAAGGAATCCTCGAGTTGCGGAGACCAGCATGTAATGAACAAGAAGCAAACACAGCTCTCCCATCAGTATTCCTAAAATTAAATGTGTGGCAAATATACCCTCTGAAATCAATTTGAATAAAGTAGCGTTATTTATGCATATCCGATGGGTTCAGATGCCCAGGCCATTTAATGAATTCCACAGCTACTGGGATCAATTAAATAAAAATCCCTTATTCAGACCAGTGTTTGGAAAGCTGGTGGATCCCATCATATTCATACCAATCTCATTTACATGAACATGACTGGACTACTGGTCTTGCATCTGGAACTCAAAGTGCTTTTGAGCAGTGGCTCTTGTTTTAATTACATTTACTGTTATTTCATACTGGTCCAATCAACTAGCTATGGATCATATATTTCTTGTTGTTAAAATAATTCTAGTTATGGTTTACTGGTATGATCTTAAATGTGAACAGGGAAAATCCAAGATGGTGGCATTCTGAAATTCCATTTCCTCCTCTGGATGGCTCACCAGCTCAATAAAACTTTCCCCTGCATGAGATTAAAAATGTCGTGCAAAAGTGCTTGAAGTGACAAAACTTAAGGTGATCTCCTTTTGTTCTCAAACCTTTTGAATGAAATTAGGGAATGTTTGAATGTTTTCTACTTTTAGACATTGCATAAACCTCAAACACATGTAGCAATGGTGCTCCAGCACCCTCAACATTATATGAGCACTGATGTAAAAATAACTACGCCAGTGTGAAAAACTGGATGTTTAAATAGGGGGCTCTCGAGTAGAAGAAGGGAGGTTATATTACTTCTGGATTTGGCACTACAGCCACCACTACTGGAATATTATATCCACAATGCAAGAAGGATGTTGTGACACAAGAATGATTAAAAGACTGGAAAACCTGCCCTACAGTGAGAGACTAAAGAAGCTTGACTTGTTTAACATAACCAAGGAGAAGACTGAAGGGTAACTTGATCAGTGTCAGTAAATATCTACATGGGGATCAATAATTTGATAATCTAGCAGACAATCAAACTAGCAGTCAAAAGTATAACAAAATCCAATTGCTGGAAGTTGAAACAAGACAAATTCAGACTACAAATAAGCATTAATTTTTAACAGTCATGGTAACTGACCATTGGAACAACTTACAAAGAGTTGTGGTGGATTCTCCATCACTGGCAATTTTTAAATCAAGATTGTACTTTTAAAAAATATTCTCCAGTTCAAACAGGAATTAAATCAGGGAAATTCCAATCCCTATGTTATAGAGGTGGTCAGACTAGATGATCACAATAGTCACTTCTGGCTTTGGAATCTATTATATATGCATGTAGCTGCAATATCAAAAAGCTTCACATATTTGAGAATCAATCAGTAACTCAGAAGCATCTTTCAATTTTCTAATTAAAAAAAAAATCTCTACCCTCTCTCCCTCTTGGTGCAAAGCATCCTTGTATTTACTGCTACAGGAAGAGTGTCAAATCCTACAAATTTTCATTTAAGATCAGAAGTACGATCAGTCACAATTTTAAGGACAACTGCAGTGTATTCACATTTATAGCCTCTAAGGATCCAAAGCACACTGACTTCTTCTCTGGCTCTTAATTTAGTTTGTTTTCCTTTGCGGCTGACACAATTTAAAATGGTAAAATTCATGCTGGTGAAAGCTCACTTCAAATTTTTGCACATTCATACTTCAAAATGTATGGAAATCCAAAATGTGACTGATCAGTAAAACACTTAGTATTAAGTGGCATTGGCTGATTCTGCAGCTGAGGTATGTACACTCAATCATCCTTTATTCATCCATTTGTCAATACTTTGGTTAAGCAGGTTCAAGTATCATTAATTCCTTATAATTTATACAGTGATAAGTATGTTCAGTGCTGTGTAACAGTTGAACTTTGCCCCCAAAATTAATTTTGGTAACTTGCTCATTCTCTTTTACAAATTACATGCAGAACTGTTGCTGATGTTAAACTTACATTGTAATACACATTCTTCTTTCTCTTCCACTTTTCTAATCAAGAAAACTATTCCCTCATATCCTGAAAAATTTACATTGCAGCTAAGGAAGTTACAAGACTGCCTTTTTCCCCTCTGGTTAGTGACTTGGTAGGGAGTTGTAAGACTGAAATTGGAGATTGTGTATATTACTACCCAGATCTGAAAACTACTATGACTGAGAACTCTTTTCCTTGAGGATGGGGTTGAGAAGGGATGCAGTGAGGTCACAGGGAGAACTCATGCTGAGGCTGTGAGTGTAATGGGATAAAGAAGACAGAAGAGGGGGTCAGGGTCACAGTGTTAGAGTCCCCATGTAATTCAAGATGTTCATCTTACTTATTTCAATACTGCAACCACTAAATAACCCTCTCACCTTACCCTAACATTTTTTTCAAGATATACCAAAGGTAGTGTGGTGCTTTAGAGGTAACGAGGCAACATCTTGTAGAGGAATTCGTGCGCCAATCAGCTCATTTTGTTATGTTAGATGATGTGTCCAAAATATTTTCTGAGTATAGGAAAATGAAGACACTTCAGTTTGAATTCAGTGACCCTTATTAGTTTGTTATCAATACAGAAAATGAGTTAATCAATGGTTAGAGGAATGGTGCATCACTGGAAACCCTTTGAACAAAATTCATGGCATGCAACATATTAATATGATTCGCATTATGGGAAAGTGAAAATATTAGTCACTAGAATAAATTTCAATAAGAAAGTTAAATTAAAGATTAAATTTTTCAGGGATATGCACTTCTTTAAATAACAAAGTACGATATAGCTAGCAATATGAAGATATATTTCTCCCATCTCTATATCGTAAAACAACAGTGTGTAAAGTACAGCTGCAAACTGACAGATCACATAGTCCATAAGGCAAAACAGGAAGATTAGTTTCAACCAGTCCTTTGAACTAGGTAACAACGGACTGCATTTCAGAAACATTGTTTTGACCCCTGAACTTAAAGTAGGGTGCAAGTCCATTTCACAGGTGAAATGTTCCTTGATTTTATATGGATTTTTTAAAGTCATTTTAAAAAAAATCTTTTCACAAAGTTCAACAGCAAGGACCAATTTGACTGGCTACATGCAGGTTGCTTAAAGTCAGAAGAGATGGCACTGAGAGCTGCACAAAACTTTGTAACAAAATCTAGTTCAAATTTACTGAATTCACAGTGGATGCACTGGTTCTGTTGGCAAAATACTGGGCACTGTGCAACACTTGTGATTTCCCTGTGAATGTATTCATTTTAGTGAAATAAAATACTCTAGTTGGAAAAGTTGAATATGCATCTCTGGGGGCTATGAGCTAAAACAAACTAAAGAGATTAACCAAGTTATTCTCCCATATGTTTAAGACAGTCTGATATATTAACAAATTTAAAAAATATAAATACATTTTAGGATATTTTAAGTGTGAAAGTATTTTCCTCTCAAGGACCTCAAACTATATAGTTAATTTTACCCTAAAAAGCATGGCAGAAGTTTAAACTGATGGAAAATATACTACTTTTAATTGCACTTTCAGTGGGTATAGTGCTGACATCGCTGGCAAACCTGGTGCTCCAAGAGGACTTGATTTAGCCATGGTTATGCAGCCAATAATCATACTAGTGAGCCACACTCTCATTGGATTTTTATTACAGGAGAGAAGGTCACACAAGCAGTCACCTGATGGGAATCTTGCTGTTGTGCATGTTGCTGTGAGATCAACTGACAGGGGATGATAAAGCAGACAGCAATCTTCCATGTCACTTCCCCTACCACATCACCCAACTGAGTCAATTCCACATTGTGTAGAACAGCCCTAGTGATATATTATGAAAGAGGCTGTTTACCCCCTTTACCACTTCCTGAAATTTTCTAGGATACTTCAGAACCTTTTAAAATTCTCCCCTTGCCTAAATCACAGCAATATATCCATATTGGTACAAAAATATTTGTTCATGCTAATAATTTATTTCAGTTCAAACATTTAATTTTGTACGGTAAACAAAAGAAAGCTAACACTGATTTATTTTTTTGCAGAAGACTTAGCTCATCATTTAACTTCCTTACTTTTATTATCTTAATTCATTTGAAGAAAATATTATACTAATTTGTCTTGAGAAGTACATGTTCCTTTCCATGTTCTCTAGAAAACGTTTTGTGGAGACTACATAATAAGAGGTAAACACACCACAAGCTTTTACCTGAACCAATCATTGAAGTGATGGAAAAATGCTACTGTGAATTGAACCTGCCCAATTCGTTCAGACCCAAAGTTGATTTAATGTTGTACATTACTGTGTGATGCAAATAAACACAACAGAAGTATATAAGAACATGAGAATGGCCATACCGGGTCAGATCAAAGGTCTCTCTGGCCAGTATCCTGTCTTCCGACAGTGGCCAGTGCCAGGTGCCCCAGAGGGAATGAACAGAACAGATTAACATCAAGTGACCCATGCCCTGTTGCTCATTCCCAGCTTCTGGCAAACAGAGGGTAGGGACACCATCCCTGGGCATCCTGGCTAATAGCCATTGATGGACCTATCCTCCATGAATTTGTCCAATTCTTTTTTAAACCCTGTTATAGTCTTGGCCTTCACAACATCCTCTGGAAAAGAGTTCCACAGGTTGACTGTGCACTGTGTGAAGAAATACTTCCTTTTGTTTGTTTTAAACCTGCTGCCTATTACTTTCAATTGGTGACCCCGAGTTCTTGGGTTATGCGAAGGAATAAACAACACTTCTTTAATTTACTTTCTCCACACCAGACCTCTATCATATCCCCCCTTAGTCATCTCTTTTCCAAGCTGAAAAGTCCCAGGCTTATTAATCTCTCCTTATACGGAAACCGTTCCATACGCCTAATAATTTTTGTTTTCCTTTTCTGAACCTTTTCCAATTCCAGTATATCTTTTTTTGAGATGGGGCGACCACATCTGCACGCAGTATTCATGGATTTATATAGAGGAAATATGATATTTTCTGTCTTATTATCTATCCCTTTCTTAAAGATTCCCAACTTTTTGACTGCTGCTGCACACTGAGTGGATGTTTTTCAGAGAAATATCCACAATGACTCCAAGATCTCTTTCTTGAGTGGTAACAGCTAATTTGGTTCCCATCATTTTATATATATAGTTGCGATTATGTTTTCCAATGTGCATGACTTTGCATTTATCAATATTGAGTAGCGCTAGGCTTCAAAGGAGTTCTGTTCCAGCATTCAGAATCCTTTATTGTTTATGCTGCTAGAATCTAGCAAACCACTTCCTGCTGTTGACACAATCGAGTAACTTTGGAATGAGTGGTTATAAATACAGTCAGAGCAGGAGATACTAATCAGATGTACTCTAAATCCTCATTTGAAGATGAAATAATTTCTTGAATGGACACTGTGTAATTACGCTGCCATGTGTGGGGTCAGTACAATTGACTCTGGCAGCTCTCAATTCAATCTCATACTTGGCTTTCACTTGATATTAAAAAAATTAAAGCCTTCTTCAAATCAACCCTCCCCTATGACTATCCACAAGTCACTGAGCTCTTATTTATGTATATTTACTAGCATCTCTCAATTTGAATAAAAAACACACCCAGCTCTCCAATACCTGTCACCATGACAGACAGATTTAAACAAAAAGGAAAGGAGTACTTGTGGCACCTTAGAGACTAACAAATTTATTTGGGCATGAGCTTTCGTGAGCTACAGCTCACTTCATTGGATGCAACAAGTGTACTTTCAACACTTGAGTCCATGCTGACTAGCTTCTTCCAGTTCTCCAGTTGTTCACAAGGACAAGACTCTGGAGAACACAGACTACTGAAATGAGCTTTACTTATTTTGTCTAAATTCTGCTTACTCCTGGAACAGTATTCTCCTGGCGAAACACCAAAACATAAGAAGTGGCAACTGATTACACGGTAAGTTATCCAGGTGAGTCAAAATATTATGCTGCCAATATAACTGGGCACAAGTACAAATACTGCCTAACAGAAATACCATATTTCATTTGGTCTGAAGCAAGCAAAACATCCCTTTTTCTTGGAGGGGGAAAAACCTCTTACCTTTCGTAGCTATTCGAACACACTGAGTTTTAGTTTCCTGTTGAGGGGGAAAAATTAAAGAAAATATAGTCAATTTCATATTTCAATTTCTCCCACTTCACAAACAGTATTAGTACTATAGATTAGTATTGCATAGGATACTGAACAGCTCTAGGAATATTAGTGGAGACTGAGTAAACGAATTTTGTCTCTACAGAGCTGGTAATCTGAGTAAAATTGTTAACCAAGTCCTAAACTCTCTAGATTTATAGGTATTTTACCACAAAAGGACTTGCACATATTTTATTTATATATACACACAAATTGTATTTATTTTTTTCCACCAGTGGTTCATGCAGTGCATGAGATCACTCAAAAGTCAGAGAAATGAATTGGTTATACACACTGGGTAAGAGGCAGTTTCAATCTTAACTGAATTTCTTGGCCTTCTTGTGTAATCTCTCTCTTTAAGTATAATAAGACATTGCCTTCAGGATTCCTTCTTTCTTTTCTAGACTCCTCTCACACCCCCAAAAAACCCACAAACAAACACAAGCACACACAAGAATTATTCAACTCAGAATGCCTAAGCCAACTGCTTTGAAAAGCTGTGATGTAGAAATTAATAAAGAGAGGTCCTGAGCTAAAAATTTACATGACATGTTTCAATCAAGAGGCATTTTTCAACTCAGATAAAAGCTCCACTGAGCTGATATTGGAAATGTCAATATAACCTTAACTAAGGAGCATCTTCTTTAGGTATTGCTAATGTATCTGCATTTAAGCTCTCTGCAGCAACCATTGTGTAATGTAGGCCCCAACCCAGAAGAGCACTTTCGCACGCACCTAATTTTAAGCATGTGAGTAATCGCACTGATTTAAAGTTAAGCACATGCTGAAATATTTTGCAGGGTCAGGGTCACAGGGTACAATGGTATTCTATGTATGTTGTGGTAAAACTGAGAGATACCAGCAACTGGAAACAAAACTAATGAAAACTGTGAGCCCAAATCTGTCCCAAGCTTTTATATCATACCAGAGAAGACCATTTCACAAACACACAGAGCCTCTCTCAAACTGAAGATCAAATTTTTGAAAAAATAGTCTCTCTCACCCCTTTTGGTCATAAACTGTCAAAATACAGAAACTGAAACATGGATCTGTTTGGGGTTTTTTTTGTTTGTATTGGTTGTGTTTATATTTTTCAATCATTACATACTGTATGAAATATCAATTTCCTCAAGAACCTAGTTTAGTTGTTGGAAGCCAACAAAGCTGTTAGATGGGTGAATGGAGAAGGTGAGGGAAATGTGTATGAATGTGTGACAGTTAGCTTTCTTTCCTTTTTGTTTGCCTCGATTAAGTCTAGCAAGAGAAAAGGCTGTCTCGTCAGAAAATTCCTCCAGCTCCAGAGTAGCTCCAGTGTGCAATTTCATTAGATATTGAATTTGTTTCTACCCTTATATGATGAAGGGGCAATTTTCATAATTATAGGTATAGGTGAGACTTCATTCAAAAGACTCAATGGCAGATTTAGTCAATAGCCATGATTTCTTTATTATTAGCCACAGCAGAAATCCAAATAGAAAGGTACAAATGGTTTCTACTTCTTTCAGAAGGACCTGGTGAAGATCATTTGCCTTTAATCTAGCTGCATATCCCGGCAATTTCCCTTAATCCCCCTGCACAGCTGATACAGGGGCTCTATACCCAGAATGTAGCAATTTCCTACAGAACTATACTTATCTAAAATGTAATTCATAAACTGAATATTTAAATACCTCAAGTTACTGTGCTGAATACAGTCCCCCACACCCATATTTCAGTTTACAAAAGAAAATCATTCAATGATAACAGCATGAGGTTTGAAAAGTCATGTTGTTTTTCACACCTGGAACCCTCTTCAGAGTTTAGCTTCCTGTCATTTTGTTCTTTTCAATATACATACAGAATCAGCAGCAGTGCTCAACAACTGTGTCAAAAATGAAGTAAGGAGGCAATGGAAGCAATCCAAAGCCATACCCTTAACTACTGCACAGTAGTCAAACAATCAAAGCAGAGTGGTGTATAAAGATGCTCAGAAACATACCATGGGCCTGGGGTTACTTCACAATCAGTGGATTTTTACTTTTTATTTGATGTTCGGTGTAAGAATCCTGAAAAGTTGACACTGTTTTACTAACCTGCTGAACAAAGTAAGTTCTCTTTGTGCTGCAGTAATTTAATCTTGTGAAGTGTGCAAGTATTGAGCATTAGGAGAAGAATAATGGATGTTATTTACGGAGGAGGCAGAATCACACAGCTGAAATTATTTCACTCAAACTATTACTGAGATTTATTAAATTTTCAGCTAGTAACAGTTACTAAGAAGCAGGCGTAGTGTGAAATATGAATGGCTCAAAGCCATACTGTTACAGTACAGAAGCTAGTGAAAGGTTAAAACAGCACCATCACCAACACAAACTACATCTAACTTTGAGATTCATCACCAAGGATACCTTCTGAGCTATTTCCAACAGGAAAATATGGTCGGTACTTACCTTCTCAACACTGCTCATGGCTTGGAAATAGATATTGTAGCCTTTCCGAGGAGCCAGGGGTGGGTTCCAAAAGCCTTGGTACGTTCTATTGTCACCAACAGTGAAAGGGGCTGGTTCAGGAAGGTTACCAGGGGGCAATTCAGCAGCAAAGTAATATGGTGAGCCTCCGCTTAGAGCATTTTGGTATGTGACTGGGACTTGGTAGCACTCCATCGTGCCTGTTTCTCGCTTTGTTCGGTGTGGATGCAGCTCCTCAACAACAATCTGGTAAGCACTTTTTAAAGAGAGAAAAAATGATCAGGTAATCTGTGATTCTCAAATCTCACACTGCACAAAAACATGATGCCAAATGGCACTGTGGACAGTTTAAAAAGACAGTGGATGCAAAAAGAGAAACAAAAGCTTGGAAAAGTTATGCTGAAGCTATGCAACTCAGGCATCAAATGCTACTCTACTGTTATGCATTTTTTTAAAAAAATAAACCACTTTCAGCCCTAGCCTAGAGCAGAAAAACGATGTTCACTGATTTTATTTTATACATACAATTATTTTATTTCTTCTTACTCTTTCAATACTGTTTCTTTCAACATATTTCTAAAGATACAAAGGAACAAACCAAACCAGAAAATGCCTCTCACCACTGAATTTTTTTGTTATTAAGTAACCCATGAATGACTCTGACATTAACCACAGACACTGTAATAGATTAAGCTCTTTGTCTGATATTCTGAAGCATTTGAAGTTATCATTTCAAAGGAAAATGCTATTATAGAAAGCTCGGCTTCAAGGCCCAACATAATGACTGCCTCCAGGCTGTGCTTGAAGCACCAATTTGCAGTTGTCATATCATTAGAGACAGAATGTGCTGACAGGCTTCTCCACCTCTTGACCTTGCTATGGCATCTATCTTGGCTCAGAGCTATGCAGATCTAAAATACAAGTGACATGCTGTAATACAAGCACAGATGGACAGAAATCTGTCCACTCCACCAAAATAGACTGCCTCATTTCTCTGCAGTTGTCAACGATAAAATGTTACAAATTGCTGAAGCAGATGGCATTCAGCCTATTAAGACTCCAACCCAAACTTGCCAATACCTTTCTTGAAATGGTCCAAAGCTTGGTCACTTTTCAAAATCACCTTCTCTAAAGAGAACAGGTAATTATAATTCTTCTTTCCCTGTTGGGGAACTACATAACTACCGTACATTGCCAGCTCATTACCAGCATGTAATGTTCTGCAGAAGCAGAATGTTTTCTTTAAAGGAAGAACAGAGGTGAGTTCTTATGCTGGGGGAAAAAAAAGTGGATGGGGAAGGGGGGAGGGATCTCTCATACCCTAGAGCTTGAAAAATGCTCATTCAATTGTAGGCAAGATTAGAAACAGTTGAATTAACTTGAAAAGATTGTCAGTTTCATTTCTGCTTAAAAGCCTTCCAAACAGGAGGAATGAAACTGACCAGAGTTTTGGAAGTGTCACTCTGCTGCTTCACATTCTCTGCAGCTCCTTTCTTGTGAGCTGCCAACAGACTGGAATTGACAAGTATTCTGCTCTCTGAAGTGCCAGGGGAGCAGAAAACTTGTCAATTGCAATATCCTGCCAGCTTACACAAATAAAGCCAGCAGGGAGAGTGGAAGGACATCTCAATGTGCACATGTGACTGCAAGAAAACTATCTCCTGGAATATACTGTTGTGTCATTCAGCTCAAAAGCAGAGTTTTTAACATAGTTTCATATCAGTCCTTCTAGAGTGAGGGTGTCAATAGTTTATTCAGCTTCAAAAGAATATTGTCTTTTTATTAGCCAAAAATATGACTGTGGGAGTGAAGTAGAAGAGATACATATTAGCCAATTCAACTTTAACAGTGTCCATTTAATTCACTGCAACAACTTTTGATATTTTGCATCAAAATATACTGCAAAATGTGAAGCATGTCATCTGAGTCAGGCTTGGATTTTCAGAAAATCAGTTTCAAATTCTAATAAATTAAAAATCAACCTTCTCCTCCCCAAAAAGTGATTATGATGAAACTGATTTTGCGGGCCACTGTGGCTTAAAAACTACAAACTGTAGAAGGAAGGTCAGAAACATGTACACGGAATCTGTTGGGATGCTTGGGGTTACATAATGATTTTTTACAGTTAAGAAGAAAAAAAAATTAGCATTATTTCTCTTAAGTGCATTTAGGTGCCATAATTAGCAGACAAAGAAAAAATTTTAAATTGGTTATTTCCATTCTTCAACTCCAGATTTTTTTATCCCTCTCGTCAATAATTTTAAAAGGCTTGTGCATACTGTCTTTTGAAATATTCTCCAAATGCAAAACTGAAGGCTCAAAAGGCATATGGAAATTTAAATAGTCCAGTCAGGGCCATTAAGATGCCATCCTTCATCACATCCTTTACCAAAACTATCCCTCCCAGAACACACATCACTACACCAAACATCCACAAATAATATTGTTAAGGGAGAGTACCTTGGTAAAGGGGTGTATGGGGAAGATCCATAAGGTTGCAGTGTCTGGTCTGAGGTGTAAAGAGGTTGTAATAATGGTATAGTGTGGTCCAGTGGGTGGAGGAGTACAGGGTATGTATGGTTGGGAGACTTAACTTTTCATTTTCTTGCTTTTGAGTGTTTGAGTCAAGCATGTTATTTGAGCAGCAGCCCTAACTGCTTCACAACTAAGGTTTTTTGGCATATTCATTAATATATAGGTGAGACCCCATACCCTAAGAGGGCACTTACATGGGCCACTGTCTAGAGTTGAAGAAATCTGTATGATGCAAGTCATATTCTCTTCATCTTGCTGGCAGCCAGCACACAAAGGGAGGAGAAAATGAGAGAAAGAGATAAATAGGAGAATAAATGAAGTTTGGAAGTAATGAAGGACAATAACCAGCACAGAAAGAGGGGGAATAAACAGGATTTGGGCTATTCTAAAGAGAGAGATAGTGCTGAGTAGATTGCCCAAAAGCTCTGAGATTGTTGGCAATGAGAGCTGGGAAGGTAAGCGGAGAGAGAGACCTGAGAGAAAGGGGCAATGTAGCTCTTCTGCTGAGCTTTGGCATATAGAGACCCTTTTTCTTATTTCAAACTGACCTAATTAACCAAAATGCCACAGAACGTACAAGTAAGTAAGGAGCAAGTTAAGGGGCTCAATGCCTGCCACTCTGCCAGCGGACCTCAAACCTCACCCAAAACCAACCCTCAGCTAGGTGCGCATAAATACTGTCAACACTTGGGCCATATCTCAACACAGATTTAACATGTGCTATGTAACCCATTTTAAAAGTCTAGTGTAGACAAGGCACATGATTCCTTTAATATGTGCTAAACGGGTCAAGTTACAACCTAGGCCTTACTAGGTTCCACTGGTAGTCTGGCTCATTACTAACCTAAGTTGTAATTGCTGCCTTATTATTTCCTTCTGTGGTCCATATTGTTGGACTCATGGTGTAATGAAAGCAGCCAGAGGGATAGAAACACATTTCCAATTACGAAAACACCCCTGAAATGTATCTAACGTGTGTCTGAAAGAGATTATTTATAATACATGTGGCTATATCACGGTTTTACTGGCTGTGTTTAGGATGCCCTGCAGAAAGAGACTATAAGTCACTTAATATGGACCACTGAAAGGTAATCACTTTTAACTGCTACTGACTGGGATCTGAATCACTAGTTTGGTGATGAAAAACTACATGTAACGAATTCTGAATCATGCAGTCCCCTCCCCTTTTGCAATTCTTGTCTACAGTTGGTTTAAAACTTCTGGAGGCCATAAAGAAAGCTAGAGACTATGAGATAACACTTGACCAGGAAGACATGATTACAGCTGTAACTACCACAGCATGTTGCGTTTTAAGACGTGATTGACAGCTACCTGTAGATTTGAGTTGGATTAAGGAACATCTGTTTCCTGAGGGCTATGGCAGAGACAAAAGTACAGTAAAACCTAATCTTAGTGAAGTTTTGTCCGTGTTTTTAGAGGCAAATAACTACAGAATTAGTGGAGGTATACAATAAACAATAGGCCTCTATTGGTTGGAAGTAATGAGGACACTAAAGAGATGATTAAATATAATTATTTCTTGACCATCTGTGGATGCCTGGTTTGGAAGAAAAATGAACAGCACACTGCTCAATAAGCTAGACAGCACTGTCCTCTTTGAAGCTGGGAACCAAGAGTTTAGCTCTTATCCTGCACAGTCAGAGCACGTAAGTAGGGTGCAGCAAGGGAAGTGTTAATCATCTTTTAACATCTACCTAGTAATGCTCATTATGACAGTGAAATATGCTTATGGTGCAAACAGAACATCAATGTCAATGTAAGCAGAGTGAAGCTTCACTAAAACTGGTAGTAAATTTCACTGAAATCATAGAAGATTAGGGTTGGAAGAGAGCTCCAGGGTCTGTGAGGGACACGGGGCCTAAGGCAGGCGAGACACCCGCTGGCAGAGAGCACTCCAAAGGCTGGAAAGAGCTAATTCCCAGGACGACCAGCAGTAGCAGCCATGCCAGTGAGTCTTTGCTTTGCTACACTGCCTTTTTCCAATCGTCCGGGACCTCCCCTGAACGTCATGAGTTTTCAAAGATAACAGCCAATGGCTCTGAAATCACATCAGCCAACTCCCTCAGCACCCTCGGATGCATTGCATCCAGCCCGATGGACTTGTGCATCTCCAGCTTTTCTAAATAGCTGTTACCTGTTCTTTCATCACTGAGGGCTGCTCACCTCCTCCCCATACTGTGCTGCCCAGTGCAGCAGTCTGGGAGCTGACCTTGTCTGTATTGAAGCAATTCAATATAGAATCATAAAGCTGGAAGGGACCTTGAGAGGTCATCTATTCCAGTCCCCTGCACTCAAGGCAGGACTAAGTATTATCTAGACCATCCCTGACAGGTGTTTGCCCAACCTGCTCTTAAAAATCCTCAATGATGGAGATTCCACAACCTCCTTAGGTAATTTATTCCAGTGCTTAACTACTCTGACAGTTAGGAAGTTTTTCCTAATGTCCAACCTAAACCACCCTTGTTGCAATTTAAGCCCGTTGCTTTTGTCCTCCCCTCAGAGATTAAGAACAACAATTTTTCTCCCTCCTCCTTGTAACAACCTTTTATGTACTTGAAAACTGTTATGTCTCCCCTCAGTCTTCTCTTCTCCAGACTAAACAAACCCAATTTTTTCAATCTTCCCTCATAGGTCATGTTTTCTAGACCTTTAATAATTTTTGTGGGCTCTTCTGTGGACTTTCTCCAATTTGTCCACAGCCTTTCTGAAATGTGCCCAGAACTGGACACAATACTCCAGCTGAGGCCTAATCAGTGTGGAGTAGATTACTTCTCGTGTCTTGCTTACAACACTCCTGCTAATACATCCAGAATGATGTTTGCTTTTTTTGCAACAGCGTTACACTGTTGACTCATATTTCGCTTGTGATCCACTATGACCCCTAGAGCCCTTTCTGCAGTACTCCTTCCTAGGCAGTCATTTCCCATTTTGTGTGTGTGCAACTGATTGTTCCTTCCTAAGTGGAGTACTTTGCATTTGTCCTTATTGAATTTCATCCTATTTACTTCAGACCATTTCTCCAGTTTGTCCAGATCATTTTGAATTTTAATCCTATCCTCCAAAGCACTTGCAACCCCTCCCAGCTTGGTATTGTCCACAAACGTTGAAAGAGTACTCTCTATGCCATTATCTAAATCGTTGATGAAGATATTGAACAGAACCGGACCCAGAACTGATCCCTGTGGGACCCCACTTGTTATGTCCTTCCAGCATGACTGTGAACCACTGATGATTACTCTCTGGGAATGATTTTCCAACCAGTTATGCACCCACCTTATAGAAGCTCCATCTATGTTGCATTTCCCTAGTTTGTTTATGGGAAGGTCATGTGAGACAGTATCAAAAGCCTTACTAAAGTCAAGATATACCACATCTACCCTTCCCCCCCCATCTACAAGGCTTGTTACCCTGTCAAAGAAAGCTATCTGGTTGGTTTGACATGATTTGTTCTTGACAAATCCATGCAGACTGTTATTTATCACCTCATTATCTTCTAGGTGTTTGCAAATTGATTGCTTCATTATTTGCTCCATTATCTTTCTGGGTACAGAAGTTAAGCTGACTGGTCTGTAATTCCCTGGGTTGTTCTTATTTTCCTTTTTATAGATCGGCACTATATTTGCCCTTTTCCAGTCTTCTGGAATGTCTCCCGTCTTCCATGACTTTTCAAAGGTAATTGCTAATGACTCAGATATCTCCTCAGTCAGCTCCTTGAGTATTCTAGGATGCATCTCATCAGGCCCTGATGATTTGAAGACATCTAACTTGTCTAGGTAATTTTTGACTTGTTCTTTCCCTATTTTAGACTCTGATCCTACCTCATTTTCACTAGCATTCCCTATGTCCAATCACCACCAACCTTCTTGGTGAAAACCAAAACAAAGAAGTCATTAAGCACCTCTGCCATTTCCACATTTTCTGTTACTGTCTTTCCCCCCTCATTGAGTAACAGGCCTACTCTATGCTTGGTCTCCCTCTTGCTTCTAATGTATTTGTAGAATTTTTTTTGTTTCCTTTTATGTCCCTAGCTAGTTTGATCTCGTTTTGTGCCGTGGCTTTTCTAATTTTGTCCCTACATACTTGTGTTATTTGTTTATGTTCATCCTTTGTAATTTGACTGAGTTTCCACTTTTTGTAGGGCTCTTTTTGAGTTTTAGATCATTGATGATCTCCTGGTTAAGCCAAGGTGGTCAATTGCCATACTTCCTCTCTGAAAAACTGCCAATCACATAGCTTGCAGACCTGGTTTTCAAGATTTGAAAATATTCTCTTTGTATTCTAGTCATGCTTAATTTCAATGAGGAGAAACACTCACGATGGTAAGAGCAAGGATAAAATTGATTGGCCTGGATTTTGTACTGTTTCAGCCTGACTGAAGATTCAGTGTGGAGACCATATGTCTGAATTTCTTTGTTTGGCAAATACCATGAAGTTTGGGGACATAAGGGAAGAAAAGGCCTTCATGGACTCTGATAAATTACTATGTATCTTTCTAGACTGAAAACTAATTCATTCCCTTTTAGGGTTTGTCTAAAGATGCTGGCATATCTTTAGTTGTTCTATTTTGTGTTACAAATATTACTATTTTCTGTTGTAATTTATAACTGTCTGCACTAACCCATCTAGGAATATGTTGGTTCTTTATGGTTAATGCAGTTTATCAAGTGTGCTAATTAAGTGGGAAAGATTTAAGACCTTTTAATATTATGTATAACTGTTCTGGTTCTGATACATGCCCATCACCATAGTATCTGATCACCTCAGACTAAACTTTGCTCAAAATGTTCATTGTACAGCTCAGAGGCAGTCTCTTCATTATCTGGATTTGGTTGAAGCAATTATTAGAGTCTATGGCTCATTGTGCACCGCCTGCTAAGATGCTAAGATGCACCGCCTGCTAAGATCTGAGATGGACAGAGTGACAACAGATTTGTATTGATTATTGGGAAGGCAAAGTGGTATTTTTGTTTTTTAATGTCAATAATAATCTTCATAAAGGATTCAACATTCTGCCTCTTCTCTCATTTTTAATTAAATGTTCAGCTGCATATGTTGTTTAAGTTTAAAGTTTTCATATATATCATAGATCAACATATGCAAGTTATATGCAAAGGACTGTTTGTTATTCTGTAGTTCATCAAAGCAAAGGCTTTCCTGAGCAGGGTGTATAAAATACTATACTACATTATAGTTCCAGTAACGGGGGACTTAATGGCGAGTCTCTGGAAATCACTTTATCATAGGCTGTATTCTAGAATGCTGTTATGTTCCACACAGATCCTTGTGTTTGGCTGCATGTATTCAAAATAAAGAGGAAATGGGGGCAAATGAAGAATAATAATAAAGAAAACAGGAAGCCAAGAAGGTCTGAATTTAACCACAGCTATTCCCCTGACTCCCTCTGTTGCCCTGGGCAAGGAACAACCTCCTCCTCCGTTTCCCCACTGGCAAAATGAGATGATGAGACACACTTATTTTTCTTCCCCCTCCACCCAAGTCTTGCAAGAATTAATGTATGTACAGTAATGTGAACACGTCAAGCATTCAATCTCATGGTCACTATGACATTCAGTGGCTTGTCCCAAGTGCTTCTAATTAAACACACGTAGCTGGCCACTCTTTGATCTTGTTGTAATGCTCGGTATGGAAGTACAGGTAGTAACTTTGTCATGGACAGACCTTTGCATCAACTATTTTGAGGAAAGGACACACCTTTTCTGCTAGGGCGAAGGATCTATTTTATTGGCCTGCCCTTAGAAGCTAAATTTCAAAACTCTTGGTGGGGAAATACTTCAGCCCGACTGAAGGTTCAGTGTGGAGACCATATGTCTGAATTTCTTTGTTTGGCAAATACCATGAAGTCTGGGGACATAAGGGAAGCTGACAGTACCTTCTCAGTGGAAAAAAAGGCCTTAATGGACTCTGATAAATTACTATGTATCTTTCTAGACTAAAACTAACTCATTCTCTTTTAGGGTTTGTGCCAACAGACCGCAATACAATACCCTACCAGGCCAAACAGTTATCTTCAGCTATCAATATTCTAAACATGCCATTTACATCATCTTCATGGGTCATCATGGTATAAAGATGGTATGTGACTGATGAAGCTGTGAGGGAAAAAAATCCTGAAACACTAGTGGTGGATGTCATAATCTGACCAACTGCGAGTTTGTGAATTTGATTTACCTTTGTATTTGTTTCTGGACTTCTGTGCTACACTATACACTATTTCCTTTAAAACTACCACAGCTGCATAATTTCAGCATATAAATAAAAAGTGGTACACTTATAAGTTTTCTTTTGTTGGGAGTCAACCAGGCCGCCAAAAATAGTCCCATTGTTTATCATATAACCCCACTGTTCACCTCTTTGTTGCTTCTTCAGTCAGAATGAATAGGGAAGGGTGATCCACTGGAGTTCACAATTCTCAGAACCTCTCAAATTAGTTCATGGGTTTGCAAAACTACTAGAAAACCATTTTTCCTGTAATATGAACAATCTTTTCAAATGCAATTCTTTATGATTACATATATAGAATTATGTGCAATGTTTGCACATACACACACACACACACTTTCCTTTCCCCAACATTTCCACTTTCACACTTCTTATTTCACGGTCTCCATTTTTCACCGTCTGTTCACTACCCCATTTTTCACTTTAAATTTTCGTTGGTTGCTCCTGACCTGCTGCAGAGATGAGGTTGATGCGAGTGCATCTAAATATGGGTGGTGAAGTCAGGTCTGTCTGAACCGTGCTGCTACTACTAGAGCACTTCTGTGAAGATTAGAGGTGCAGTTGCCCGATAGAATGGAAACACTCTAGACTGATAGTGGTCGGGACCCACCATAAACCTGAGGGATTTTCTGTGGGAAGAGGGAATTGTTACATGAAAGTACACCTCTTTCGCAGAGAGAGCTGTGAACCATGTGTTCTTTTCCAGAGATGGTATTAATGATGCCAGCATAACCATATGGAATTTTAGCTCTTGAACACAAATATTGAGTTGTTGCAGGTCGAGAATGGGTCTCGACTCTCCTTTCTTTTTGGAAACTAGGAAATATTTAAAGTATAACCATTTTCCTCAGCGTTGATGAGGCTCCTGAACTATCACTCCCTGTTGGAGGAGAAATTCTATCTCCTGGAGAAGGATCTCCTCATAAGATTGATCCATGAAGAGGGATGGGGAAGGGAATAGGGAGAAAAACTTGACGGTATAGCTGGAAGGTATGATGTCCACCACCCACTTGTCCATTGTTATTGCTCTCCAATTGTGGGAAAAGAATGATAGATGGTCACCAGAGAATACGTGAGGCTTTGGTGGAAATGGCATCAATAATGGTTTGCCACTTCTGAGCATATTGTCAAAAGTATCTATTGGTGATGTTGGGTGGATGTGGTTGACATGGAAAGTCCAGGATATTGTGACCTTTTCACCCTCTGTCATTTATAAGGTTGTTCTATAGGATTGCTGATGCTGAAATAGCCGAGGAATAGACCTTGGTCTGTAGGGATGTTTATTGTATTTCCTATTCGGGGCTAGTGTGTGTATATATAGAACCTTGTTGCAATGAGACTTTTTATTGAGGCCCTGAGACTTAAGATATTCGAAGTTTTTGGGAGCTGTGGGTGAAGACTTGCCAGACTTGAACAGGATGGCTGAGAGATCAGTCCTCTTCAGAATGGACTTAAGGAAGAATCTGCTCTTGTGCTTATAAGCGCATTCCCTGCTTTCTTGAGGAAACTTTGATGGAGGGTCTGTTGGTGTAATCTCCCTTGCTCCTACTTCAGGCCTCATGCTAGGGAGGTGCGTTCCTTGATGACTCTGGCCAAAGTAACAGGGGTATCCCCCAGCCTGGGTATGACTGGAGCCTCATAGCCTTTTCCATGAGGTGCTTTTTAAGCTGAAATTACAACACAAGCTGGGTACGGCTAGGGAAGGGATGATAAATACTGCAACTGGTAAACATATGCACTTCCCCGAGTCAGCACAGGCAGTGCCAGGGGTCATCACTGACCAAGAATTAGCGGGGACAGGAGGGAGTTCCCTGGGGTGGGGAATCTAACTAGCCCCTAACTATACTTAAAAAAATGCCCTAACGCTAAAGATAAAGAAGCAAGTTTTGAAATATTTACAGCTTTTAGTAAAGGAAGCTGAAGAGAAAGGAGAAGCTCTGGACACGGCAGGTTCCAACTCAGGCCATGCAGTGGTTGGTCCATGCCACCCCTTCTACTCTCAATGCAAAGCAAGAAGAGATTGGGGAACAGGTGCAGAAAAATGGACGCTGCTTGCAAGTATTCTCCAGCGTCAGGCTCATGCATACCCACAGTAGACTGCACACAGGGACCACCACTTGAAGAACACCACGTGTTGCTATCCAGGAGCTTCAATGGTTTATAGGAGGGGCAGTCAATAGGTGGACCGTGGGCAAAATCTAAACCGCCAAATGCTTTTGAATGGATCCCAAATCTTTTTATTACTTATCATCATCTTTATTGTTATTTTTTAAATTATGTTCTCTGGAGTCAGGACCTTGACTACCCCTTGACCAAGAAATTTGGACCTTGACAAAAAGTTATTGACTATCCCTGGTTTATAGTTTTATTTATGGATATAATTTCTAAAAGGGAAATGAATCTGAGTAGTTATCTCCTGTGCCAATAATCAAATTAACACCACCATCAGCAAGGCTCTAGAATTACAAACTCTTCATCTCTGTGATAAAGAGTGAAATCTGGCTAGTCCATATTTGGTTTATCTGTACAACTAGACATCTGAAAGGCTGAAACTGTGACCAATCCTATAGATGTGAACATCTAAACACAAATCTATTCTAAGCTATTCAACCTACAGTACCAAGCTACTCTTGAGACTGCTTAATTCTGAATAAAAATGGTGTTTACAAACAGCTCACTTTCTGTACCTTCATGTGGATGAAGTACTGTCCTATTCAAGCAAAAATATTAGTTAAACAAAAGTCTTTGTCAAACAGAAACCAAACATGGATTTCCCACCAACAATGAGAAATTAAAATCTACGATGTAGATTAATCTTTGCAAACAGAATTAAATTATCTTTCAACTGGAAGGAGATAGAGAAAGGTCTCTCAAAATTAATATAACATGAATATTTTAATATGATTAAGGGACACCCCAAATAAAATTTAATAGCTATAACTTGATTTCTAATAAGCACTTCTGGAAGAAGAAGAAAAAGGTCAAATAGTTTGTATTCACCACTGTTATTCTCCTATTTCCT
Organism: Lepidochelys kempii; assembly: GCF_965140285.1. NCBI lineage: Eukaryota > Metazoa > Chordata > Testudines > Cheloniidae > Lepidochelys > Lepidochelys kempii. The sequence continues at coordinate 98,765,585 of NC_136382.1, forward strand.
CCAAGCTTCCAATTTTCCAATAATAGCTGTGAAATGCATTATATTATAGCTGATTTTAAATACTGGAGAGGGAGTGTTATCTTCAAATTTGTTTTCTGACGAATACTTTCAAACCTCATATTCCACACATACCAAGAGAGGAAGTGAAATGAAATGGTTCTGAACTGGGGGGTGGGCTAATTGAAACAGAACAGATAGGTTGATGATTCAGGTAATGAATATCTAAAACCCGCTGAAAAATTTACTCTTATTAACTACAGGTCTATTTGTAGTCTTTCTCTAACCAAGAAAAACAAATCTCCTGACATAAATGTCAAATGAATATCACTTAGGCATGAATTGCTTTATTAGCTGCTAGGCAACATGCAATCTACTACAGAAACTCCTTGCTTTTTAAATAAATACCTGATAGGAGCACCTTTGGCTTGAGCTGGTCTCAACAGTACAGTTATGGTAGTGGCAGTTTCATTGAGAGATGCGTCAACTCCTTCATAGTCCGGTAAAGTGGGAGCTGATTGATGTTAAGGAAAAAAAGAAGCAGCAAGAATCAAATTAGCTGAAGCATTGTGAATTTTCATTAGATTCTGTACCTGCACAAAAATTGCACAAAGTCACATTTTCACAGGCTGCTAGAATCTTTCTGATGATTTTTCAGCCAGGGACCCCCTGTTGCATATCTGGAACTCCACCAGTGGTAATAATAAACCTGTAAATATCCCTATATCCGTTAGGTTAGAGAGGTTCATACAGGATAAGGAGTGGAAATGATGGGAGAAGGTGACTACATATTTATTCTTCCTCCATTTGTAAATGACATTTGTACTTTGTTGTTGTTTACAGAGTTTTGCAGAAAAGGAACAAGAAGTCTATAAATCTCTCTTTAGCCTCCTCTTTTCACCTTTTTAATCACCTGTCTTCACACACCCACCCCCAGCAGCCTCCATAATCTCTCTCCATGGCCCTCAATATTTTAGGATCCTTTCAAGTTTCATGTTGACTTTCAAGGAAGAATAGAGGTACACTACTAGATTGGGGAGAGTGATAAAATACTGCTTCTAAATCAGCCTAGTGAAGCTAAAAACTGCTCTACCACTTTTGTAGCACTGCCAAAGATCACACTGGGCAAGGAGGGGAGGCAGTAGTTTCCCTTTGCAGTATCACCTGTGAGTACTCCTTGAGGAGGCATTTTTAAAGGGAAATTTCTGCCTCCCTTTTCCAGCCAGGCACTCAGCAACACTAGAAAAGTGACTGGGGTCACTTAACTTCATTGCATTAAATTGGGATGTTTTAAGTCTCTCAATTAAAACTTTTAAGTGAAAATAAAACTTATAGGCAGACCATTTGGGAGGTTGGTGGGGGTGGGAAGAAAGAAAACCGAGGGCTAAGTGGGGAAATGGAGTGCGAGGGAAGAGGACAGAATAGGAAGAATGAGTTGTATGAGAAATGGGGACAGCAGACTAATTACTCCACTTTAAAAAGAAATAAAAATGTATTTGTTATTTAATTCCCAGAACTTATACTGCATTAGCAGAAGCTGGACAATAAGGAAGTTCATTCCTAAGGGAATTATACTTCACTAGAAAATAAAAAGATAATGGCTGGTTGCATGGAACATTAGAGTGCTCAAAATTGAAATGAAGCTACATGTAAACATGGTCAGTGGGTGGAAAATCCACCACCATCCTGCGTAAATTCTTCCAATGATTAATTACTCTCACCATTAAAAATTTACACCTTATTTCCAGTTTGAATTTGTCTAGCTTTAACTTCCAACCATTGGATCATGTCATACCTTCTTTTGCTATATTCAAGAGCCCATTGCTAAATATTTGTTCCCCATGTAGATACTTACAAGACTATAGTAAAGTCACCGCTTAACATTCTCTTTGTTAAGCTAAATAGATTGAATTTATTGAGTTCATATCACTGTAAGACTTGTTTCCTAATCCTTTAATCAGTTTCCTGGTTCTTCTCTGAAACCTCTCCAATTTATCAACATCCTTGAATTGTGGGCACCAGAACTGGACACAATATTCCAGCAGAGGTCACACCAGTGCCAAATACAGAGGTCAAATAACCTCTTTATTCCTACTCGATTTTCCCATTTATTCATCCCAGGATCACACTGGCTCTTTCAGCCACAGCATCACACTGGGAGATCATGTTCAGCTGATTATCTACCATAACTCCCAAATCTTTTTCAGAGTCACTACTTCCCAGGGTAGATTCCCTCAGCCTTTAAGTATGACCTACATTCTTTGTTCCCATATGTATACATTTACATTTAGCCACATTAAAACCGTACTGTTTGCTTGAGCCCAGTTTACCAAGCCATCTGGATTGCTCTGGATGAGTGATCTGTCCTTTTCATTATTTACCAATCCCCCAGTTTTTGTATCATCTGCAAACTTTATTAGGGATAATTTTTTTGTTTGTTTTCTTCCAGGTCACTGATAAAAAGGGCCACAAACCGATCCCTGTGGGTTCCCCACTGGAAACAAACCTGCTTGATGACAATTCTCTGTTTAGAGTTAAATTTTCAGATCCCTCAGCCCAGTTTTTAATGTGTGCAATGTTAATTTTATATTGTTCTAGTTTTTTAATCAAAATATTGTGTGGTAACAAGTCACATGCCTCACACAAGTCCAAGTATATTGCATGAGGAGGGCTTCACACACAGATTTACAGTAACATTTGGAAAAATGTGACCCCCCCCCCTTTAGAAACATTTCAAGACATCAATATAGCAGAACGAGGCTGTGGTGGTGTGTTCACCCTATGCTTGCTCTGAAAGAGTTAATGAAGGCTAAGAAGTGGGCTAATTAACCCAACAGGCCACAGCTAAGAGGAATCAGGTGACTAAGTAATTCCCAGACTGAGTGAGGGCACCCAGCTGGGGAGGAACAAGCTGAGATGGGACTATGGAGACAAGAAATGGGAAACAGAAGGGGGCCGCCAGGAAAGTCTGCAGTCAGTCCCTGGGAGAAGGTCTGGCAAACCCAGAGAGCAGGGAAGCCAGGAATGTAGGACAAGGCTCTGGGGAAGGCAGTAAGATCTAGAAGGGAACCAACGGCTGGCTACAGGATCCCTGAGCCGGAACTTGGAGTAGAGGGTGGTCCCAGGTTCCTCTGCCAGCCACTGAAGGAGTGGCACTACAAGGCAGTGAATGGGCAGACTGCCTAGGATGGCTGAAGGAAGACTTTGGTATGCTGGGAGGGGAAAACACGTCGAGTGACCTGGCTGGATGGCTAAGTCATGAAGAGGCAGCAGCAGCTCATGGAACGAGAGAGGGGCTGCAGACCCACAAAGAGACAAAGGATAGTATGCAACCACAAGAAGGGGCATTGTCCTGGTGATCTACTCCCTGGACTTAGCAGGATGATGCACAATCCCAACAGTGAGTTGAGGGAAATAACCTGCTTAGCACTGTTTTAGGTTTTCAACTGACTTATCTTTCTATTGTCTGTCCAGTTCTAAAGTTATCATGCCATATAATCAACTAAATCTCCAAGTTTGGCTTGAGACTAATTTTACTAGTTGCCAGCTCTATGAGTGGTTACCTTATTCTTTGAGAACAATATTAAAGGATAACACAATTACATCTACCAGTATTTTCCTATCAAATTGTTTATATCTTTATTCTGTAGTTCTCTAGTTTTCATTACATTGAGATTTTTAAGACAATTAGCACCAGTATTCCATGATTCTGCTTCCTTGTTCTGCCATTAAATTACTGTGTCACCTGTAGGTAAATCATTTAATTGCTCTGCACCTCACTTCCCTGATCTGCAAAACCAGTGTAATACTTAACTCAAAAAACATTGAGAGACTTAATTACTTAATGTTTGCAAAGCACTCTGAAATCCCTGGATGAAAAGCACAATAGTTAAAATTAATAAATTGAAAACATTTGAAAATTATAGATGCATAATTTTTTTTTAATGCACCTGCATACCCTTGGACTTGTAGCAGTATTTAGAGAATATATCCCAAAACATTCCCAGTAAAGTTGAACCACTTTAAATGGGTGGAGTGCATGGTCATTTGTTTTCCCCCTTATTTTTAAAGTTTCAGAAACATATTGTACAAAACAATTGCCCTTTGTTTTTTCAGTTACCTGAGATGTTGGTTGTTACATTGATTGCTGTCGCTGGTCCAAACCCTTTGACTGTGCTGGCACGTATAAAGAATTTGTAGGTAGTACCAGGGTGCAGATGTGAAAACACATGGTGTGTACTATTCCAGACCTTTGATACAGTCTGTGGGGGTCCCGCCACTAGGACAGCAGGATCAAATGACCTTATACTGCTATAGCTGACCTGTTAAAATAATTGTTTTTAAAATTATGTTAGGGCTTTTGGCAGACATGGGCAGAATGTTATCTATTTTCTTATTTGTAAAGGAGATAGATGGCATGCAGATACCTGACAGTAGATATCTTGAGAATATGGTATTTGCTGAATGTTATTTTATTGATAGGTATTAAAATACAATCTGTTTTACGCTTCTTTACCACTATACATACCCTTCCCTCGTCTATCTCCCTACATTCTTAATACCTATAAGCTAGCAGGAAGCATACCTTCTTTACTCTACCTCTTCCAAAAGTCACATTCAAACACTGTCTAAAATCATGCTACGATATTCAAACCCAACAGTGATATATCAGACTCCATTAGCATACTGCAGAGCCTGCACACACTAGAAATTCAAGTATTTTTATGTTTTAATGAATTAAATTAGTACACATTAAGACTCCTCCCTCCTCCACTTAAAAAAAAGGAAGACAGAAAGATAGACTCTTCCTCAGAGTCTGCACATTTTGAAAGTGCCTGCATCCAAGTTCCCTGTGGGTGTATGTTTTTTTCAAGGGCTCACACATTTAGTCATAAAAAAGAATCATTCTAGAATTTGTGTGCTGGTTTCCTTGAAGGGAGGGTAGCCAAAGTTACGGCAAAGCCTAGATAAGTCAATTTCACCATTAATAATCCTCTTCATATTTGTGTGTGTAACCTTCTCTTTCCGCAAATGAGATTCCCCAGGTCTCCACTAAATCACGGCTTTGGAAGGCTGTATATTAATATTACAAGATTTAAAATTAGTGTTTCACTTACTCATGGATTCCATAATTTGTGATAGCCACACAGCAATGCTTCTTGACAAGGCCAACCAATACTATTATGCATTGTGAGAAACTCTAGTCACCACAATAATTCTATTACTCTGTGAAACAGAGTAACAGCTAATTGAACAGAATCTTTCTGCAAACTATAAGCACGTAAAATCATTAGTAATTATTCCCTCACTTTCCAACCTCCTTAGGGTGACCAGATAGAAAGTGTGAAAAATTGGTACACTTTTTTTGGGGTGGTGGTGTATATGAGACAAAGCCCCTAATGTCGGGATGTCTGGTCACCCTAAGCTTCCTAGATGTTCTTTCTATTACCTCATACTGCGTAATGATGCCATTTGGATCCAAAGGTTCTTTCCAGTTCAGGAAGATCTTGTCTTCAAATGGGGTCCCTTTTAGTGATTTTGCAGGTACAGGGCCAGGCACTGCAAATAAATTAGAATTTTAGCGAGCGAGCGAGAGAAGTAAACTGAACATTGGGTGATGATGTACCCTATCCAAGACTGAAGTTAATGAAATCTCTAAATATTAGTATTCCTTTTAATGCAGAAAAAAGGCACAGGCACATATCCAGCTATGCAGGGAATGCAGCCAGTCGAGACCGCACCCCAAACATGATTTCATATGCGTCATGCAAGATAAATTAATTTGGTCTCGCAAAGCACACAGGGAAAAAACCAAACCACATCATAGTCTCAGTCTTTAGTGAACCTCATTAACTTTAATAATAAACCTGTCTCAAGACCAGGACAACGCTTCAGCAGAAGGATTTTGAAGACTGCCTCAAAACCAGCCTTCCAAATCAAAGGCCCATAATCATATAATTAAGTACATGTCATATTGCTCCTCCTGGCATCTACTAAAAGACAGAAATGCTGGGAAACTTTGGTGTCAGTCATCTCTCTTCTAGCTTTGTTTTAAAAACTAAAAATCTTAATTAAAAAACAGCAGTTCAACCACCACCGCCGCTTTCCAGGACAACAACGTTAATGCTGCAGTAGAGCGAGAACTGCCTGCTTCAATCTTTCATATAAAAGAAGTTTTTCAAAGCTTTGACCTGAACTAAGCTAGAATGACCCACGTTTCTTATATCAATGTAATCAGTGAAGGAATGTCCCCCCATCCACGGTATAATAAGGTTTGAAGAGTCACTTTAGGACCCATTACCTGAAGTATGATTCATAATAACTAGTAATCACATCAGTACTAGGTCTGAATGCTTAGTTATCTCCCATTTTCAGTTTACAAGGTTTTCACCACCATCCCGCCGCCCTTGCATAAGGTTCTTTTTAACCATCAGCACTTTGCCTGGAGTTGAGGATGAATGTGTTGAAAGATTGGTGGGAAGGGGGGAGTGCAGAATGAATGTAAGAAAGAGATTTTATTTTTAAAAAGTCTCGCAACTTAACAAGTTGTTTTGATTTAAATATCCAAGCATATATTTGTCTTCCCTAAAAAGGAATTAGTTCCCTTCTCCTCCCTCCCCCCTTAATCCAACATGCAATGAGCTTCAGACATGACATTTCCTGGAGATTTATTTTCAAAGTATCTTGCAATTTTGTAAGGGGCAAAAATAAATTAAAAATCACTGGATCAAAGGAAGTGCTGTGCACCGTGTTAACAGCATCAAGGAACAGAGAGTGGCCTGTCACAACAGCAAGATTTATTTCAGTCAACATGGAAGATGTAAATGATGAGCTGACCTCTGGGATAGGCAGAATAATTTGATACATTAATAATAAATTCATGGAGTCAGAGAAGCCCACAAGTAAACAGATGAGACTCCAACACAACTTCATAGGAACTGTTCATCCATCTGTCAGTTGAAGACTTGGGAGAAGTTAACTAAATGCAAATACTGCTGTTTTGCTTCACTATACTGACACAGATTGTGTAGTGGATAAAGGCTGATGTGCCATGACAGCCCCTCTGTGCTGTTTGTGGTATTCAAGGATGCTGTCATATGCATCATTCTATGTTTCATGGGAATGCTCGGCTGCTTCTCTTCTCCACAGCTCAAATGAATCATACTGTTGCGTGTAGTCTGACCCAGGTGATACCTTTCATTTTACATCTGAATGTGTGTATAAGAATGTATGGGAGTGCAGCTAGAGAATTCCAAACACACTTGCTTATATTTTGCTAAAACAGTTTTGAAAATAGCATTGGAGTGGAAGGGATAAACAAGTGTCCACACATTGTTTGCAAAGACACCTGAAAAATTATTTATTGTGTCTTCTTTTTTAAGAGATTGTGCTGCATAGAGGAGTGAAACTGGACACAGGATACGGGAGTCTTGTGTTTTCGTGCACCCTCCCACATTTCTTTTTAAACACCCAAGCAGGAAAAGCCCACAGACTGATTGCACTGCATGATCATAGTCTGTGCCTCTGCGCTATAATATTCTTTAACGGTGGCAGCAATAATGTTAAACTGACTGGCACTAGTTAGTTACATGATTCTATTTCCACAGACACCAAAAAAGCATTAGAACAAAAGTTTAAACTCTGATTATAAACCTCTACTGCTGAGAATGCCAGATACATAAATTGGGGGGAGTGGGAAGGGAAGTAGAGGAAAAAATAAGAGCCTAGAAACAAAGGTTGGCAAGTGAGGAGAGGGATATATGAAAGCAAAGAGATTCTGAAGAGGAGTGTATCTGTAAACCAGTGGGCAGATTCACCAACCAGGTCAGTCAAAATAAAGCCTAAATTCTCAAGTTCCGTCCCCATGTCCCTTTCCTCAGGGCTAGTTTTATTAACAAAAATATTAGTCAACGTACTGCAGGACACCAGGCAACAAAGGCCTCTCTCTAGGGTTGCCAACTTTCTAATTGCACAAAACGGAACACTCCTGCCCCGTCCCTTCTCCAAGGCCCCGCCCCCTACTTGCTCCATTCCTCCTCCCTCCATTGCTCGCTCTCCCCCACCCTCACTCACTTTCACCGGGCTGGGGTAGGGGATTGGAGTGGGCTCTGGGGATGAGGGGTTTGGAGTACGGGAGAAGGCTCCGGGCTGGGGCAGAGGTATGGACTCTGGGCAGGCCAGAAATGAGGGGTTCAGTGTGAGAGAGAGCTCTGGGCTGGGGCAGAGTTCGGGGGGCGGGTGAGTGCTCTGGGGTGGGACTGGGGGATTCGGGGTGCAGGAGGTGCTCTGTGCTGGGCCGAGGAGTTCGGGAGGGGGTGCTGGCTCTGGAGATGAGGGGTTTGGGGTGTAGGAGGGGGTTCTGGGGGGGCCAAGGAGTTTGGAGTGAGGGAGGGGGTGTGGGCTCCAGCTGGGGTGCAGGAGGGGCTCCAGGCTCAGGCAGGGGGTTGGGGTGCAGGGGGGTGAGGGCTCCAGCTGGGGGTGTGGGCTTTGGGGTGAGGCTAGGGATGAAGGGTTTGGGGTGTAGGACAGGGCTCAGGGCTGGGGAAGAGGGTTGGGATGTGGGAGGGGTTCAGGGTCCCAGAGGCGCTTACTGCAGCTACCAGGAAGCAGCCGCCAGGTTCCGGCAGCCATTAGGTGCATGGGCAGCCAGGGCGGCTCCACACACTGCCCTTGCGCCCACAGGCGCCACCCCTGCAGCTCCCACTGGTTGTGGTTCCCAGCCAATGGGAGCTGCGGAGTCGGTACTCAGAGTAGGGGCAGCACGCGGAGACTCTCCGGCTGCCCATGCACCTACAGGCTGCAGGGACCTGGCGGCTGCTTCTGGGAGCCGCACGAAACTAGGGCAGGCAGGGAGTCTGCCTTAGTCCTGGGTTCCTGCTGTGCCATCGACCAGACTTTTAACGGCCCAGTCAGCAGTACCTACCAGAGCTGCCAAGGTCCCTTTTCGACTGGGCATTCCGGTCACAAACTGGATGCCTGGCAACCCTACCTATCTCACTTTCTGTAAACTGGTAAGGGCTAGGACACATCTTTACTCCTAGGTAGCTCTTCTTGGCTATTTCCAAGGTCTCCTGACAGGTCCACATGCAGGGACTTCCCTCAGGGTCTTACCTCATATTCCCAATGCTGAGCCAGGCCTTTCTTTATATAATCTTCCGCAGGCAGTCACATAACAATTGGTCAGGTAACCCCTTGTCTGTTTGGTGACTACATTTCCCACCAAAAGGGCCCAAAAGCCAAATCAGGCCCACTGGGTGTATATCCCAAAGCCCAGTGTCTTGTTACACTATTTCTTAGTTGTCTTGTCAATTCCCATAGTCCTCCACAAGTGGTATTTCTTTCCTCCTTTCAGTTGTTTTAATAATTAATACTATATTAAAGCACAAAAGATAAAGAGGAATATATATTAAAAATTACATTACTCAGTTAAGATTCCAAATCAGTGGCCAAATATTTGAACTAAAAATTACAAATATCTTTCGGCAATGGCAGAAAAATTGGAGCTGACATCTAATCCTTGAGCCTCTGCATTCACTTGGGCGACTCAAAAAGAGAGTGTGTGGCTCTGTCAGACTTCCCTTTTTTTCTCCCAATACCCCTATGCAATGGCCCCTCAACCTCTTTTGGGGCCCAGCATTTTATAACACACATATCCTTAAACCACAGCTTCAGTCTTAATTCTGAATTTCCTTGTTTTTATGTGCATAAATCCATTTTATTTTAGACAAGGTTTGTCAATTTCTAACTAAATGGAGCTATTCTCATACCAATATGGATAGGGCTCCCAAGCTTTTTGCACAAAGAGTTCTGAATTTATATTTAAAAATATAAATAATAATAAATATACCATAAACTGAAAGGGAATTTCATCATGGATTTATGGTGGAAATGTCACTAGCTCCTTTAATGATTTATGGATATCACCAGAAGACATTTCATGAAATTATATACTTGTATAGTGCATAGCTTATAATTTATTCTTTTATATATTTATAAGATGGCAGACTTTACAGAATATTATGCTTAAAAATAACACAATCAATTGATCTGACATCAGAATAAGTCATTATTTTAGAGCATTAAATTTGCATTGAATTATGTCACAGTCATAAAGAAATTGTAATTCCCAAACAGTGTCAGTTGAATATTGTCCTGCATGAATTTTACAGGAAAGGCATTTACTACATCAGTTTTAGTAGAACAATGTTTTAACGGACACCAGCTACTATAAAATGATTCCATATTGCTTCAGTTTTCCTGCTACATAATAATGAAAGTATCAACAGAATATTTTCATTATTATTAAGGATACACTCCATGGTGAAGGCTGCATGGAAATATACACACTGTATAGAGACATAGGTACAATTATAGTACGAAGAAATCCTTTGTTGTACAAAGAAGGTAATATGTACCAGCAAGAAACTGATAACATTTACTCGGGGGTAAATATCAGCTTACAACACTTTCAGTGAAGTGCTTTGTGGTTGTGAAAATAGCATCCAAACCCTATCTATCCACATTTCACTCAAGTATCTGATCTTTTTGTTCTTGTACATGGGTTCTTGACCTGGAGGTACTGAACCCTATGGGGGTTGTGAACAGATGTCAGGGGATCACAATCACTATGCCTTTCTCATACTGCTAAATGGGAGGAGGGTCCACAGCTTCATGAGTTGGGATGCTAGGGTTTTCATGGGACAGAAAAGATTGACAACCACTGTTCTGGTGTATATAGACTATGGCTGCAGGCCTACAGAAGATTATAAAGCCATAAGATGGGGGTGGGGAAAAGGGACAAAAGAATATGGAGAAAGGAAAAGAAACTGAGTAGGTAAGATGAAGGAAAGAAGAGAAAAAAAGGAGTGGAAGAAGGTTAAAAGGCAGCATAGTGAAACAGGGAATGTACAAAGAGAGAAAAAAGGAGACTCAGTATACATGAATTACTTTATGAGTAACTTGCTGATTAAATATGTAAAAATTAAAAGATGTAAAGTTTCAGAAGAGTATATTTAAGAAAAAACCCATCTCTGTTACCCAACATCAGTATTTGCAATTTTCACAGTATTTACTATAGTAAATACATAGATTAGGATTTGACAAACTCTCTCTTTCTGGTATAGGAGATTACAAGACAATATGATCTGGAAATTAATCCAGCTCCACAGAGAAATTCCACCTAATTTTCCAATACAAATTCTAAAAATGGAAAAACTGAGGAATTTATTAAAATGAAAAAGATTTGAGAGAAAAAACTTAAAATGGTCACTCAGGGAATCACAGAACAAACTCCCACCACACAATTACTACCAGTACACAGTTCCAAAGTACTTTCTGAGGTAAACAATGGGAGAACAGAGAAGATGGGCATGGCACTGTAGAAGTACCCTTTTCAATTTGACCATTGATGCAAACAACATCCTGTAATGGAGTCAGCACCCGCCTCTCGCAAGTGCCCCTTTTCTCTGGCTGATAATGCCTGCAAACAGTTCTTTTCACAGGGTAGTGCCCCTCTGGCCGATGGTTCTCTCATCAGGTCTTCAGCAATTCAGCCCTCTGGCCGAGCCATACTATCCCCCCTTCCGGGGTTTACAGTCCAAGTTCTTATCATGGTCCTGGTATGGGGCCATGGCTCTAAGGCTTCTTCCAGAGGCACTGCCTTCTTCAACCAACCAGCCCAGGCCCATGTCAGTACCCGCAGATGGTGGTGTTTCAGCAGGCCTCCCTGGGCTCATCTTCAATCAGACCAGTGGGGCACTTCTCGGTAACCTCGCTGGCCTGGCCAGGTTCTGTGCTCAGTCCCCGGGGGCTTTAGCCTGCCTGCACTGACCTTCCATTGGTCCTGCTGCTCTTCAGCAGCCTTCCCTGGGGCTTCAGTCCGGTTTGCAGTGAGCTCTCCACAGTGATCTATCAGTGGTACCTGGTGTTCACTCCTCAAGCTCCACACAGCAACTGACTTCTCTGCTCTTCTGCTTGTCTTATATAGGGCCCTTCTGGCCCCAGATTGGCTGCTCCATCAGCCCCTCTGATTGGTTGTTCTTCTGCAGCCACTCTAGGCAGCTTCGAGGACTTCTCTCTGCTCTTATTCTGGGGAAGGGTGAGGCAGGGCAGTGAGGTCTCCAGCAGAGGGCGTCTGGACCTAGTCCACCCTGCCACACATGCACATGACTTTAAAAGACTTCCTAAATCTGATACAAAGAACTGTCAACTTTGGACTCAAGGTACAGGGTTAGACTGGGAGGAAGAGAAATTGGAAAAACTGTGCTGTTGCAGTTTCTGACTTCATTAACATAAAGCTGGAATAACTTTATAATTGGTTTCAATTAAGATATATTACACCCTGTAAAGGAGAGGGGAACTCACGTTAACACTAACTCCAATGTAAACAAGGTCACCGATCTACAGGTGGGAAGATTCAGAAATTCAAGTGTTTTGGCAAGCACCAGTATCATTTGACCAGAGTGACAAGATTCAGTATCTTCCTTGATCTCAAAGCCTTCATACTCCATATTCCCAACAATAATCCAAAAGTTAAATGCAAGGTGAGGTTTGTACATGTTGTAGTTCTTTTGGCCAAATTCTGCAAATCTAACTGACTAAAGGGTATGAGAAGAGGATAAAAGGATATCTTGAAGAGGCACCTACTCAGCAACAGGGAATGACGCTCAATTCACGTGGGCATAGCATCATTGCTTTATTGATTCTCATGCAATACAGCAACCATAAATCCCTATACTAAAACCTAAACATATCAATAGTTCCCTCCAGTTTATATTTCTCACCACCTACAAAAAACTTAACACTACATTTGATCTGCATAAAATATTAAAATTCTGTATGTCTCAAAAAATTCCTGTATATCAATCTCTGTGGCTCTCCACAACTCCTTGTATTCTCTAGTTATACTGTGAAATACTGCAACCCTCTCTTCATTATTGCACTGTCTGAAACATCATTTTTCCTGTTTGTTGGAAAAACTGAATACATGCTAAAAACGCACAAGTGCTCCACCACATCCCAGTTTTGATTGCAGTCAGCATTTACACAACTCACTTCACTGCTTGTACACATATACAAACACAATGCACTTGTTTCAGTTTTCTCTTTTATGTATCTATGTTAGGGTTGTCAAGCGATTAAAAAAATTAATCAAGAGATTAATCGCACTGTTAAACAATAATAGAACACCATTTATTGAAATATTTGTGGATGTTTTCTACATTTTCAAAGATATTGATTTCAATTACAACACAAAATACAAAGTGTACTGTGCTCACTTTATATTTATTTTTGATTTACAAGCATTTTCACTGTAAAAAAACAAAAAAAATAGTATTAGGTGAACTGAAAAATACAAGTATTTTAGTGCAATCTCTTTATCATGAAAGTTGAACTTACAAATGTAGAATTATGTACAAAAATCTGCATTCAAAAATAAAACAATGTAAAATTTTAGAGCCTGCAAGTCCATTAAGTCCTACTTAGACAAACAGGTTTATTTACATTTGCAGGAGATAACGCTGCCTGCTTCTTGTTTACAGTGTTACCTGAAAGTGAGAACAGGCGTTCTCATCGCACTGTTGTAGCCGGTGTCACAACATATTTAAGTGCCAGATGTGCTAAAGATTCATATGTCCCTCATGCTTCAACCACCATTCCAGGGGATATACGTCCATGCTGATGACTGCTTCTGCTCGATAACAATCCAAACCAGTGCGGACCGATGCATGTTCATTTTCATTATCTGAGTCAGATGCCACCAGCAGAAGCTCTGTTTTGGTGGTTCAGGTTCTGCAGTTTCCGCATTGGAATGTGCTCTTTTAAGAATTCTGAAAGCATGCGCCACACCTCGTCCCTCTCAGATTTTGGAAGGCACTTCAGATTCTTAAACCTTGGTCAACTGGTATATCTATATTTAGAAACCCATATTGGTACCTTGTTTGCGTTTTGCGAAATCTACAGTGAAAGTGTTCTTAAAATAAAAACATGTGCTGGATCATCATCCAAGTCTGCTACAACATGAAATTTATGGCAGAATGCAGGTAAAACACAGCAGGGGACATACAATTCTCCCCCAAGGAGTTCAGTCACAAATTTAATTAATGCATTATTTATTTAATGAGCGTCATCAGCTTGGAAGCATGTCCTCTGGTATGGTAGCTGAAGCATGAACGGCATATGAATGTTTAGCATGTCTGGTACATAAATACCTTGCAATGCCAGCTACAAAACTGCCAGGCAAATGCCTGTTCTCACTTTCTGGTGACATTGTAAATAAGAAGAGGGAAGCATTATCTCCTGTAAATGTATATAAACTTGTTTGTCTTAGAGACTGGGTGAACAAGAAGTAAGACTGAGTGGACTTGTAGGCTCTAAAGTTTTACATTGTTTTGTTTTTGAGTGCGGTTATGTAACAAAAAAAATCTACATTTGTAAGTTGCACTTTCATGACAAAGAGATTGCACTACAGTTCTTGTATGAGGTGAATTGAAAAATACTATTTCTTTTATCATTTTTACAGTGCAAATATTTGTAATCAAAACAATATACACTTTGATTTCAATTACAACACAGAATACAATATATATGAAAATGTAGAAAAACATCCAAAATATTTAATACATTTCAGTTGGCATTCTATTGTTTAACAGTGTGATTAAAACTGCAATTAATCACGATTAATTTATTTAATCACGATTAAGTTTTTTGAGTTAGTCGCATGAACTAACTGCGATTAATTGACAGCTCTGATCTATGACCTTACATGTACACACACACACACACGATAAACTGTTTCTTTCTCTATTATGTGTACAGAATTATATACATTATTCAAAGTTTGTATGTCTTTTCTAGTGTCTTGAATTGGCAGTTAATCAGCTAAAGTTATGGAAACTAAGCCAGCTCTATTTCCATACAATAGTTTTCATCTAATTAAGGAACTATAGTTCATGCTGTTTTAGTTCCATATTAAGATTCATAACAGACAATCACTGAATAGCTTGATAAACATCTGAATCTGTCCTTTGTTTCTCCTCATGTAAGTAAGGCTGTCTTACTAGGGGACTTAAACCAGGAACTTTAAGAAGGAGGTCTCAAAAAATTACATGTTCTCTTTTTTTAAAAAGTCAGCTAATAGATAACGTGTGCGCTATATAACATGTAACATATTCTGTTGAAGCTATCCTGAATTTCAGGTAAAATATTGCAATGCTGAACTGAATATTTAAATATAAATGTACAGAATAAGTTTCCTCCATTGAATATTCTTAAAAAAAAAAAAAAAAAAAGTCCTTAACTAATACCACAAAAACTAACACCTTGTGTCCAATATGAATATATTTCATAATTAAGGAAACATTTTTATCGTACATAAAAGTTATGCACGGTGGCATGGGCTAAATGTTGGTCCGTTTCAGTTAGTTTTTCAGAATAACTACTAAAATATTTGAAAAGCCATAATTTTGGGGGCAATTTAACCTTCTTATAACTAATTAATAGACCAGCAGTGGCCAAAGTGTGGCTCGCAAGCCACATGCGGCTCTTTTAGTGTTAAAGTGAGGCTCGCAGAACCCCCCATACTGCCCCCACCATTTTCCATCTACCAGACTGGGTGGGGGCAGGGGAGCTTGGGAACTCTGCCTTGCAGCGAGGTGGTGGGGTAGGAGCTTCTGCCCAGCGGGGAGTGGGGTCACAGGGCTTCAGCCCTGTGGGCTTCTCATTCTGGGGTTCAGGGTTTCAGCAGAAGAGGGACTGAAGCCTGGAGTCCTGTCAGGCGCCTCCTGCACAGCTGAAGCCCCAAGCTCTGGCCCCTGGCAGGTGTGCCCCAGTGCTCGGTCTTCTGAAGATTGCTGTATGTGTCTTAGAAGACCAGTAAGATTGGCCACCCCTGTAACAGACTGTGACCTTTGTTCATCAGAAGACATATTTTAACTCACCAAACCATTCCCTCCCGCTCCTTTAGATTAAATATAATTTCTAAAATAGCATTTGTGCATACCATCTTCATCTGTTTGAATAATGGTCTCCTCACTCTCCTTTCTCCCTTCAGGATTAGTTAGGATCATTTTGAGGCTGACATTTGTGTAAGGAGGCAGGTGATCCACCACATGCTGGGGTGCTTTGGGGTCCATATCCAAGCAGTCCGCTTTGTTCTCATTGTGACCACGGAAGTAGTGGTAGCAAATAGTTACATTGAAAGTGTGACATCGAGTAATATTGTAACCCAGAGACTCCCAATCCACTGCAATGTGTCTGGCCTGGATCTCAGCAATCTTCAGTGTTTTTGGTGTTCTCATGGGCTCTAGAAGACACAGAATATAATTGAGATAACCCTGTTAACGTTTCCCACATTCACATTGACTTGTTAAGTGATACACTTAGAAATGTCAAAGCACCAGAGATACCCAACAAGTACAAACTCATCACTGGAAAAAGTGACACCCCTTGCAAGAAATACCCTAAGGTGAAATGCCACACATTTTCATTTCTCTTCTGCTCTCTTCTCTGTAGGTTTTAATCAGTGATTAAGATTTACCAACATTAAAAATAAAATGTTAATTAACAGTGCTAACAATTCAAAGCATTTAAGAATACAGAAGGCAAATTCAGGAAGAGTGACCAAAAGGCCACCACAGCTGTTGTTGCTAACTTTCCCCTATCTCCCCTTTATCGTTTTTTAAATGAGTAAATTAGATAATATATCATAGTGGTGAAGAGTCAACATGCTCTTCGGCATGATTTATCATGCCACCAAACTATGCTGTATACTAATTACACTAATTGCTGTACTAAACTAGCAGTTACAAAAATGATGCAGATATTCATTAACGTTTATTATTTCAGTAATGATGCTATTAATTCAAGCAAGAAAGCCAAGAAATATTACAAAAACACTTTTGGGTGTTTACATCATATTCTACCTCCTTTTACCACCCAATACACTTTGTCTGTGCATAGCTCTGAGCTAGTAATCAGTGCACCATCACTCAAGCTCAACTGTTATCTGCACATGAACTTCCACTCAGCTAGAAATTAACAGCAGAACATGGGATACTTGGCTGGGTTGCCATCAATCTATCATTGTCTCTCCAGCGCATTCATCCCTCATGCAAGACTAACTTTTATAGTCAAACTTAATTAAAATGATTACACAATGAAAGTCATGACCATGAATATATATACACTAGAGCTGCACTAGAAATTTACCAAGGGAATGTTTCTACACTCAATATGTATTTGCTTGCCAAAGAAAATAAAGCAAGCTCTAGGGTACACTTTAACCTTGTGTCTTTGCTGATTCTAGGTGAAAACAAGAGAGAATACACATATGTGAAACACAGATTTTTCTTTTTGGGGTGTGACTGTCCTGTGTAATTTTCATTTATGAATCAAGAATCTCAAGCAGGCAAATGTTCTGTAGAAAGCACAGATGGCATATCCAAATGTGTGAGAGTCTCAAGGAATATACTCTATTCAGCATGCAGTTTACAAAACAACTGCAACCAAACTACTTAATTTTCTTTCTCTACACACACCAAGTTATGGATTAAAAGCCACACAGTTTTCTTAATATTTACATTAACCCATCACCTCCCTCTTAAATCCACTATGAGCTTGAATTTACAGATTACTGTGTACACACACGTGTGTTCTCTTCCACCCTTGAGTACTGAGTTACTACCAAATTTGTGGTAGTGGCCTTCTGAACACGTTGCCCAATGTGACAAAACTACTAGGGTTGAGAGAAATCATTTAATGGGTCTATGGAGATCAGATGGATGATGGAGGGATATAAGTTTCCTTTGGAAAGTGAGCCCTGGGTGTTACTTGTCTGCTTATCTATCTGAAAAATAGTAGTTATAAAGAAGGGCAGTAACTTGATAGTTTCTCAGGATACGCCTATGCTATAAGCTTTGCGGAAGGGGTTTTTCCATTGCTGTAATAAAGGCACCTCCACAAAAGGCAGTAGCTGGCAATGTCTATACTAGGGCTTAAGTCAGCCTAACTATGTCTCTCTGCGGGGGATGAATTTTTCACACCTCTGAGCAACACAGCTAAATTTACCTAAATTTTAGGTGTAGACTAGACCTCATAATGGGATGGTTCAGGGTCAGTGTTTCCCTTTCACAGGTGCAGAAAATCCATATTCCAATGTTTTAGGAGAATATAATCTCTAAAAAGGAAAAAAAAATACCAAGTCTTTTTAGGCCAGACATTTTAGACTTAGACAAGGTGGGTGAAATAATAATCTTGTATTATGCCAACTTCTGTTGGAGAGAGAGAGACAAACTTTTGAGCTTACAGGTGACCTGAAGAAGAGCTTGTCTCTCTCAACAGAAGTTGGTCCAATAAAAGATATTACCTCACCCACCTTGTTTCTCTAATATCCTGGGACCCACATGGCTACTACAATACTGCATACAACTTTTAGATTTAGATTTTTAAGACAGACCATAACAGGAATAAACATCCCTATGCACTCAGATTGAGAATTTGAAGTCTACAGAAATAAGCGGAAGATTGTGTAATTAGACAAGTTTTGTTTTATATATCATTTTCTCTTCTACAAATGATCCCACTGTTCTCAATTTTCTTTTTCCTATCCCAAGCCCCCATCCTGTGCTATAAAACACACATTTCTAACCTGCTCCATGTATTAAATTAATATAAAAAGAGCATATGCACATAATAATATAGGATAGTTGGTTCTAAAGATTCAAGCCTTGCATGTCTGAGAATCAAGCAAAGCCTTAAACCAACCGGTGATGGGAAATGCACTGATTTTTTATTTGGTTTCCTCCAAGTCAGAACCTTAATATGGATTCACACTGTGTTACATAGGATTTTTGAAACAAACAAACAAAAAATACGTGTTGTTAATTTTGAAAAAAATATTTTACAATCCTATGCAAATTTTACAAATATGTGTCAGTATCAGAGGAGATATTAAAAAGCATCCTTTATCCACCTGTCGAAAAAGGAGGAATAAGATAGGAAGCATGATCTAGCTTTCTCACACGCACTCTCATCTTTGGCAGAGATTAACCAATTCTGCATGACTGAGATGGTAATTAAAGTCTACAGAGTCTCTCAACAGCTTTGGTAAACTGTGCCAACTGTCCCACTGCTGCTAAAATGATGCTTTAAACACAATTTTACTCTTGCCTCTGAAAAACATTCACAACAGGGCTCTCTAGAGGTAAAGTCCAATTGTTTTAAACTGCTGCACCACAAATTCTCCATCTGTAAGACCCTGGTAGAAAGTAATCTTCCAATAATTATTTTCCTCAGACAAAAAGCTATTGAATTGCTTGGTAAGCTTCAGGAAACTCGCTGCATCTCATTACAAAAAAAAAAAAAAAATTACATAAGAAGAAGAGGAAGCTCCCTCCACACCCATACTGCCATGATGTACTTCAGAGTTTTACTTTCCCCCAAAATGTTATCTTAATTCTCCTGTAATTTGTTTCCAACTGATGGTTCTTTTCTCAGTTAAAGGTATCCTTTCAGGAACAGCAGTCCAAGCCAGTGTGTGGTGAGGTGTGTAGTAATTATTAATCTCATCCCTTGGTGGTTGTAATTTCCCTTCCTTGAACTGTCCAATCATAGCTAGAACTGCTTTGTCTAAAGTGCATGAATGTCACTCCAGAACTTGCTCCTCTGTTATATTAGGTTATACCAAAGTGGTATCCCATGCTTAACATGAATGGAATAAGACTCCCTCCAGAACACTCCTAATTTCTTAATCAATGAAATGAAGCTAAAAGAGTAACAATACACAGCTCTTGCCAGTTTCAAAGCACAGTACAAACATTAATCTTCACACCACCTGGCCCTGTCAGATAGGTAAGTATTATTATTCCCATTTGACTACTGAGGAAACAGACACAGGGAAGTTAAGTGACTTGCTCAAGACCACAAGGCAATTCATTGTCAGAGCCAGGAATAGAATTCAGATGTACCTGGCTCCCCGCTCTGTGAGATAACACTGGCTAACAATAGCAGTGGCACATGCACCAAGCTTAGGTTTCAAATACTAATTCCCATTGGAAAAGATAACTATCACTGCTCCTCAATGTCACTTCGTTAAAGGGGATTAGAAAGATTTTGCTAAAAGAAGAAAAATATTAACTGAGTATCTATGCAGAATTAAGGACAAGTAATTTGAAAAACACCACCTTTATGTACTCATCCCCTTGAGTCTCATGTTACACCTATCCTCAAACTTTAGGCACAGGAACAGTTCAAATTTTTAAAAGAAAACTTTACATGAAACAATTTTAATTCACCCAGTGTCAATACCCATCCACACTTCCTCATCTCCAGCTCAACTTCTCCCTTCAGAAAAAAATCTGAGTGAATAGATAGATCTTGCAGCATGCTCTGAAGGACAAACTTGAGAGTCTGTTACTCCAAGTCTGTTTCATTGTTCAGCAAGCCTCCCTCCACAGAGAACACTGTTCCCCCAGTCTGACGTGAAAACATCTAGGGGCCATGAATCCAAGTTGACTGTAACTTTCAGATTTAAAATGAGAGAGAGAGAGAGAGAGAGAGAGATGTTCTTTAAGGCCCTGATTTAGCAAGGAACTTAAAGGATGTGCTTAAGAACCTTAGTTGAATCAGGGCCTACAACACTTATCTGTCCAGTACTGAATTTTGCATCCAAGATTTTCCTAACAAGGACCTAAACAAATCACAGTTAACAGAGTGCCATTTCAGGTGACTTGTGAATTGTCAAGAATCAAAATGGGATTTTCAGATGCAGTAAAGTGAAGGTGAGAAACTATTTCTCAAGTATTTGGAAAATTGTTATTTTTAACTTTGTACAAATTTGGGGTTCATTATACTACTTTGCAATCTCAAGCTGTTGTTTACGTTGTAAAGCTATAACAAGGGACAGTATTAATTTTTTTTGTTTTTGAGTTTAAAATATACTTTAAATCAACCAGTTAACTATTTGGAATTTTTGGCATTAAATCTTGTTTTTAACATGAAAACGTGGGGTTTTACTCAAAAGTCATTTTTCCGAAAAACTAAAAAAATTAATTAAATGCATTTCTTACAGGGGACAACTCTTCATGTGGGGCAGTGGCAAAGGGCTCAAGTGGCTCATTAGATGCTGTATGAGGAGAGAAAATCAGTTGGCATTTGAAAGATTTCCAAGTTAACTGATAGGAAGCACAGTAAATCTGAGTATTTTGATTAGCCAACGGCATACCCTTTTTGGTCATTACTGTGACAGGAAATGTGAAGGATTTTATTTTTAACTTTAACTCAGGGAGAGCAGAGTGTGTATGGGGAAGGGAACTCTTCATGTGAGGGGTTGGGGGAAGTTGGATTCAATACTAAATCTAGATTCAGATTGGGAGAGAGGTAAGTGCTCAGATACTATGGTGCCAGGGACCATGTAATAGTTTAGACTAGACTAATCCTTGACAGATCAATCTCTTTTTTTTTTTCCATAAAAGGTCAAAATACTCCCTCTAATCACCATTGTCTCCTTCAATATCACCCCCCCTCCCACACACACTTTTCCACCATTCCACCACCCGGTCCTTCCTTGACCTCCACTCTAATAACATACATGACTTCTCAACTACCTATCAACCCCTATCTGCACACTCTCTCTTCCACCTCAAGGTCTGTCTTCAATTTTGGCTTAACTTCAATACGTGCTGCTTTGTCTCCTCCTCTCATGCTGTTGAACATCTCTAGAGAAAGTTCCATGATCATGTGGACTTCCTTCACTAAAAATTTATTCTGCCATCTTCCTGCTCAAGCAGCACTACTTTCTCCACTCCGATTCCCATGCTGGTAACGCCAGCTGTCTATTCACGGCTTTTGAGGACATCCTCAACCTTTCCCTCATTCTTCCCCACCTTCATCTTGGTCCTTGTCAACTTTTTCAGTGATAAAACTAAAATATTCGACTGACTTCCTCACCTTTTTCTGCTATTCTGTCCTAGACCTTTCACCACCTCCCTGAAGCAGCTCTCAAAGTCCTAATAATCTTCCTGACTAAACCTCACGGCCTCACCTTCCTTGACCTCTCCTACATTGGTGGGGAATGCACAGGGCTTCATCCTTGGCCCCTCTAAATCTTACTGATCTCTAGTCAATCTTACCTGCCCACAGGGATTCAACCACCATGTTTATGCTGATTACTCACACATCCATCTCTTCACTTCTTACCTCTGACTCTAATTCTGCATCTCTGCGTGTCTTACTGACATTTTCATGTGGCTGTCTTGCTATTAACTTAGTCAGATCAACAGGTCATCTTCCTCGCCCCATTTCTGTTGTCAACATTGGAAAGACCACCATTCTCTCAGTAACTCAGGCCCATACCCTGGCCGAAGTCCCCCATTTCTTTGTTACTCCTACTTGGTATGTCTTGTCTTTGACTGTAAGATCTTAAAAAGAACAGGAGTACTTGTGGCACCTTAGAGACTAACGAAAGCTTATGCTCTAATAAATTTGTTAGTTTGTTAGTCTCTAAGGTGCCACAAGTCCTCCTGTTCTTTTTGCGGATACAGACTAACACGGCTGCTACTCTGAAACCTGTAAGGTCCTAGAGGTAGAGATTGTTTCTTACAATATATGCACAGGACCATAGGGTGCCATTTAGGATCTCTGGATATTACAGGAACAAATTAATAATAGATCATCACCCTCCCCATTTCTAACTGAATGGAAATATGATTCCAAATAATAGGAACAAGGTGACTATACACTCCGATAAAACAGAGCAGATTTTTAAGATTTGTTTCAATACTACAATAATGCATGTTTTATAATAATTGACAAGTGCAGTCAATGGCTAATTTACTTAAAACAAATACTGATCTCCAGTTCAAAGGCTAAACATAGTCAGGAATAGCAAACCTGAGAGAGAGAGAGAGACAGAGAGAGAGAGACAGAAAAAAAAGTCTGTACATTTAAGCTGGCTTTTCAATCCATGTCCAAAACTTTACCAAATAAAAGAATTACACACATAGGACCTTCACGTGCAACAATTTATGGATCAAGAAGATTTAACCCAACTTTATAAGATAAAATAAAGAACAACTTCAGTAATTCTCTAAAGGTTAATAATAGAGGGATAGATGGCAGGAAGAGACCGAACCTGTTGACCCCCAGACACCTCTCAATAGCAGGATGATTTAATAAGTAGCTTGAGAACAGATGGAATGAAATTCAATTTCTTTAGCACTTGATAAGCGACACGTGATATGACAGGTCAATATCAGTGCCTCTTTGTAGAGATTATCTCAATTTATTCAGAGGTAGTTGTGAAAACAAAAGCTTTCACAGCTACAAAAGAAACAAGGGCAGCGCATGCATTTGCCCAGAACCAATTTTTAATGATAAAACTTCTTATCCTGCAGTCAATCAGAGGGGGGAAAATGCCCCCCCGCCCTAAAAGCTGTTTTTAAAGATGTACACAAAAGAAGGATACTGAAGCATGACAAGTGCTTTGCCACTGTTGCCATTCATCAGAAATCCTAAAGGTTGATTGCAATGCACAATTTCAATTCCATTTATCTGAAAAAACAAAAATGAATTTTCTGACCAGAAGATAAAACACACATAGTCTGTGTGAAACTGAAAACAACGAGACATATTTTATAGCAAAGGTAAACTCAGATGAAAGAACTGGGCCCCCTGACCCTTGAGTGAGAGGGTATTCAATGCCCCTCCTCCCCGAGGTTTATTTCTGTTTGTGTGACATTACAATCAAAAGCCAGCTAAAAATTTCTACACACTGAAGCACAACATGTTGCATAATCACTTCGTATTCCAAAATAATGTTAACTATTATCCATGTTAACTCTTATTAAGCTAATGATGGCTTGGGTTGACTTGACTCGAGCCCCGAGTTTGTATGAAACTGGAGGACTCTTGCTACTTTGAGAGTGGGGCTAGATACATTACACAAATACACACAAATTGCTGAGACAAGACCAGTGCTGAGGGCTGCAAATTTTATTAAATTTTTTTTAGCACCTATTGCCATGGCTGCTAAGACCTTTGAATACAGACAGTGACGTACAAAAAACGAAGATTGTACTAAAACTCTTAAAACACAAACACAATTTTTAATTGACTAACTTAAAGTAATTTTTTTTTCTGATAGAGCCCCCTTAAAATAGTGTGATCTGACATTTTAAAAGAAGAATTACTTTTTTAATTTTGATGGGTTTCCCTTCTTTTGCTGATAGTCTTTTCAGCAAAGGACAGTGGATAGACTCAGGAGCAACGCAACCACATTTTCTTAGGCTCTTCCCTACTTCTCCCTCTGAGCATCACCTATCTGTCCATTCTTTCATCAGTAGCACCACTGAGGTAAGGCCTCCTGAAGTTTAAGCCTCTCCTTGGAAACTGCTGAGGAGTCACAGGGAGTACAGTATACAGCTGCCCTTCCAACAGCAGCCTGGCTGAATACTGAAATTAGCTCCCTGAATGAAGGGGTATAAGAAATAAAGAAGAGGTTTACTCTAGCTGCCACCATGGCACCTGTTGCTCTCTGGTTTTGTGAGGGGACCCAGAAAAATAAAATACCTCCTGGTCCAAACTCAAACTACAGCTCTGCTCCTGTAAACATCCTCTGCAGAGCAAGCCAAGGGACAAGCATGCAATTGAACTCCCCACTTCAGAGCACGGCATGAATGGTGTCATTATTCTAGTGCATGAGACAAGGAGTGTGACTGATCAAGAGGATACACAAAGTGCTGTCAAATGTAAAATGTAAACAGAAAAATCAAACAGTTTTACTTCCCTAACTTGATTCAGCATACTTATAACATTAGTAGACAAACCGAAACAAAAACGTAGACAGAAATGTGATTGAGAAATTGACTGTCTCTAATCATAAATTAAAAAATAAATTCATCTTGCAGCATTCCCCAAAAGTCACTAGGTTAGAGCTATTATGAATGTCAAAAGAAGACCAAATGCCAAAGACAGAGTGTCAGGGAGAAAGTGTGCACCACTAGAACCCTCATTTGGCACGAGCAGTTCAGCACTACGGATGCGTGTAGCCATCTTTGGGAATGGTACAATTCAGACTCTGTGTGTGCGTGTCTGAGAAAAAGAGCAAGCACATATGCTGGGACATGCTAAGACTAGGGGTGGAGCCCATATTTAAGTTATGAATAAAACCTAGATGTCCTAACTCAGGTGCTCTGAATTGAAAAAATACTACTTATCTTTTGTTACAGTGAAAATATTTGTAATAAAAAATAATATAAAGTGAGCACTGTACACTTTGTATTCTGTGTTGTCATTGAAATCAATATATTTGAAAAGTAGAAAAACATCCAAAATATTTATAATAAATTTAAATTGGTATTCTATTATTTAACAATGCGAATAAAGCTGTGATTACTCACAACTTTTTTTTTTTAATCTCGCGATTAATTGCAATTTTTAAAATCATTTGACAGCCCTAGTTTTAAGATATTAAACCTGTCACTTATTTTCCTTTTTTAAGAGTGAATAGGTAATATTTCGTATAACCACGTCTGAGTGTTGATTCATGCCCCCCAGCAATTTTTCCATCAAGCCTACCCTGAATTAAAACTCTGACATTTGTATATCTTGGGCCAAACTTTACTCTTATTTAAGTCAGTGCAAACTGGAGCAACTCCAATGATTTCCATGAGGTTTCTCTGACTTACACTAGCATGAGAGCAGAATCCAGATCCCGGTTTGCATAAAATTTTTCTTTTGCCAGAAAACATGTGCTTAAAAATAAAAAGCATTATATATTTATTTGGGAGTGAGTAACTAAATCAGAAGACAAGAGAGGCCTCAAAAGTGTGCACTGAGGGTGGGAGAGAGAATAAATTATACCACATTGTCCAGTATAAAGTTATATCTTCCTGTCATATTTGTGAGCACGTTTCTTAGACTCTTGTTTTGTGTTCATAATTCCATCACTAGACTCACCACTGGAGGTTGAAGCAGACACTCTGCATAAAAATGAGTCCATTCTGCTGCTTATCACAAAACAGAAAGAGCAATTCACTCTTAAGCAAATGAGGCCTGGGCATAGGAAGGTCCTACGTGGTGATACTAGGGCAGCACAGACACAGTGACTTACAATGATTCTTTATCCTTGACTGCCCACAGGGTACTCAGGGTGGCATAAAAGAAGATATGGGGCTCCCCTTAAGGATCTTACAAGCCATTGCAGAGTCTCATCTCAGAAAAGACTAGCACAAGCTCCCATCAGCTTGAACAGAAAAGATGCTCTGATGATAAGGATCTTCTGCATTCAAGTCCCTCAGCTGGTTGCTTGCATAGCTGGATGGTGCAAATGGCCAAATTGGCACCCACACAGCCACCTCTGCACAGCCAACCTGTCCGGACCTGCTCTACAAATGCCACACCAGGAGGTTTACATTTCGAGCTACAAAATGGAGGTCCCCCCCACATAGTGAGACCTTGCATGTCTGGTGCATGCAAGATCACATTATGCAAAGGTTCAGGGGCAGACGGCATCATCTTGCCCCTTGTATCTGCGACTCCATCTGCTGATGGCGTGACCTCATTTGGAGTTGCAACCCACAGCCTGGGAACCTATGAGATAGAAGTACAATCGTCAAAGAAACATTTCTGGCACAGTCTCTTAACAACTTATGTGCCTTTTGATAGGAGGCTACTAGAGCCATTTTCTTTCTGCCTCTATTCCAGACCAGCCCTGGTAATTTAAACCACCACAGTCTCAGTAAACGTCCCAATAACCAAGCCAACACATTCATAAATTATTACAGTCAGCGTAGCTCCAAATCCATCACACTCAGCACTTTAGAAAATCCGGACATTTATTTGGGTGTCTAAACATGAAGATGCATATCGGTGAATACAAATACTGTATGTTAATATCCATATCGTACAGGATATATTCATACATACCAGGGGTTCTCAACCTTTTTCTTTCTGAGGCCCCCCCAACAGGTTATAAAAACTCAGTGGCCCAGCTGTGCTGCAACAACTTTTTTCTGCATATAAAAGCCAAAGCCGGCGATAGGGGGTAGCAGGCAAGGCTATTGCCCAGGGCCCCATACCACAGGGGGCCCCGAAAAGCTAAGTTGCTCAGGCTTCGACTTCAGCCCCAGGTGGTGGGGTTCAGCCTCACACAGTGGAATTTTGGCTTTCTGCCCTGGGCTCCTGTGAATCTAACGCTGGCTCTGCTTGGCGGACCCCCTGAAACCTCTTCACGCCCCCGGGAGGGCCCCGGACCCCTGGTTGAGAACCAGTGATGTATACCAAGTGTGAAAAATACACAGAGAACAAATAAATGATGGTATTTATCGTGTGCTAGCACTATAGATTTATTTTGTTTCAAATGAAGGTTATAATTTGAACGCATGAAAATCTATGAGCTCTTTTTTTCCTCCTTTCCTTCAGGTAACTCACTTATTGAGTCAACTTACAAATTTCTTATTGACCACACACCTGTGGGACCCAGAGAAAACATCTGAATTAGTACACAGATAATCAGCTGTAATATAGTAGTTTCAGAAGCACTGAGGGAATATTTAATATGTTTTGGTACACTTCTTTTCACATGCAAAATGCTACTGTCCTCGTTTCAGAGATATAGTACAGAGACAAAAAAATAACAGCACTGATGACAATTACTTGTTCTTTTCCTTTTGATGGTATGTTTATTCTACTACCTCCATAGATGATTAACAATTTGTGTATCCTTCACATGTAATCAATAGCTGTGAAGTCTTGTATTAGCTTTAGAGATTAGACATCCCTTGATAATAAATTCCATCGATTGCAGTTTAGCTGCAGAAATCCCAGTATATTTTTTGGAGTTTAAATTAAAAGGAGATATATAGCCTACAAGGAGTGGAAATGCCAGCATGATTATAAGGTGTGACCTCTTTAAACTCATTCCTCTAGAGGAATAAGCCCTATCTGGTATAATAAAACATGAATCAGCATGTCAACAGGCATCAAGCTGTGACAGTAAACACAGTGAAATTGTGACCAAAAGCATTATAAAACTCCAAAGAAACCTGCCTAGGACTGTAATTAATACAGGCGTCTTGAAAGGATTAATTGTCTACATTCATTTGTAAATTACAAAATTAACAGAGACAGAAAAAGTTAACCCTTGACTTACAAATACAAGATCTGTGGCTATATTAACAGTGAATTCAAGAGTCACCTTTCTAAAAAATACACATTTTTAACAACTGTAACTAGTACAGCTGCGTGAATACTACACAAAAAGCCTGCACCAACATTTGGTTGAATATGAACTTCCAATTTCTTGGATAATAATCATGATGCCTTTCCAATGAACATTCTCACAAATAATTTTTTTAAAGAATATTTGTGGAAAGCTCAAATCTTTTGAATATTGGTTTGAACTTGTTTAGTTACTGTAGTGGCAAGACCTACTACAGGAGTTCTTCATGGACCTCTTGAAATCTCAATTTCTTTCTTCTGTATAGAAAAGTTTAAGTCTTCCAGTCAAAGAGCAGAAATACCACCACACAACTTACGTGATCAGTTACACACCATGAACAACAAATAGTCAAAAATTAAACACATAATGGTAATGGAAGCATATAATTTGCAAACATCAGCAATTTGCCTTGTCCAGTATTGCCACCCCCAATAGTTCAAAAACAAAGAGTTCCCACCTCCATCCTCCCCAAGATTGGCTAAAATCATAAGTGTTTAAAAAGAAAAAAGAATAAATTATAAGTGAGGCTCTGGGCCAGCCTTCCAACAGCTGGGGGCAAACAACCTACCTAGTATTAAGATGGATCTGGATAAACATATGAATGGGATTATATGATGGGATTTCCTGCAACAACAGGAACTGAACACGATGACCCAGTCTTGTTGTTTTGCTCTGCCTTTTCTGCTTTTCAATCTCTCCTTGCCACCAATAATGTGTGTTCAACATTTACAGGTTTAAAATTCAACTTTAAATGCATACAAAATGTGCACCTGCAAAAATGTAGACCTCAGCTTCTCCCTTCCACTGCCCAGAACTTTCCCAGCCCCAGCTCTCCCATATTCCACAGCAGGCTGCAGCAGATCCTGATTACCATGGGGCTATCCCCTGCCTCTGGCTTTCAGAGGTTGTGGCTATGTCTGAGTTCCTACGTCCATTAACTCTGCCTTTCTGTATTGTGGTGAGGCTGCTGTTGTGTTACTCTGAGAAGGCAACTGCATTGTGCAGCACCAGCTCCCTGGCTCTGCCCTGCTCAAGCATATGTCCACATTGCAATTGGGTTGTGGTTGCAGCACACACAGGCATACCTAGCTAGTGCTGATCAAGCAAGCTTACTAAAGGTAGCAGTTTAGCTGCAGCTGCATGAGCAGCAGCATGTGCTAGTCACTTGAGGAAAAAGCCTGACCAGAACCTGGGTTCACACTCCGGCTCTTAGCTCATGCTGCTGTGGCTTCACTTACGTTTTTAGCAAGGTATGCCAATCAAAGCTAGTTCAGGTATACCATGTGCTGCAATCACATCTCTGGATTTCAGTATCGACATATCCACGGAAAGTAAAGGGAGAGCTGGGCACTGCAGGCAGCTGCCAGAACAGTCTCTAATGGCCACAAAGGGAAACTGCAAGCATCTCAGGCAAAATATTAGCGCTGTCTGTGTTTTATCAAGAGAGCCTCACAAACAAGTGGCTTGATATCATGGAACTCATGATAATATAGCGAATGTTGCCAACACTACATGTCTCATTCCATTATTAGTGAATTTCTAGTGTATTTGAATCGGAATGTGCATTATACAAATAGATCAGAAATAGACAGGACACATGAAGTGCTTTATCATCCTTCTATGCTACTCTGTCCTACTGAAAATCTCAGTCTTCTCCTCATGGAATTCAGTTCCTCTGAAGTTGGGATAGTTCTTATATCTAAATTATAGATGAACAACATATGTTAAACAACATCTGGTAACAGGCCACTATCAAGATCAAGAATTTTGACTACGTTAAAGTCGCAATATGATGTAGGTTGAATAAAAACAGGATTTAAAAAATATGGAAAAAATCAGATTACCTAAATCAATTTTTTTAATTTAAATGAAATTCAGTTTTCCTTCTAAGAATAAAAATGTTTAAAATTATGACAGCCTAGTTTAAAGCCCAAATTTACTTCATTCTATTAAGATCATTTAAATAAACACACAAAAAGTAATATGCTGCATCAATAAGCCTTGTTGGTACATAAATGAACAACACAGCAGTTCCGTAGACCGTACAAAAGCACAGCTTTCTATTTCTTATTGCTAGCTGCTTAGCAGCAGTTAACTAAAATGATCTGGCACTGGGAATGACAATAGGTGTTTTGCTGGCCAAGGCACAAAAAGGTTTCAGATCGCCCACCCCTAGAACTGATCCTGTTTGGCATGACAAAATTACATTCAAAATTTGTCCTTGATAAATAAAGCAGTTAAGTTACTGTCATCACCTTTCAAAACACAACAGAGGAGAAAGCATGGATCAATATTTGCCAAATGAAGAAGGGAGAAAAATATCCAAAGATGTCCAAACCATCCTGAAGAACCACAAAATATTACATTTGACAGCAACCTTTTAAATTAAAATGTTAAAAAAGTTAATTAATTGTGTTGCTAAAGAGCTTACCAGAACACAGAATACGATCAGCACTTAGATTAAGAAAGGTTTCAGAGTAACAGCCGTGTTAGTCTGTATTCGCAAAAAGAAAAGGAATACTTGTGGCACCTTAGAGACTAACCAATTTATTCGAGCATAAGCTTTCGTGAGCTACAGCTCACTTCATCGAATGCATCAAATAAATTATGCTTAAATAAATTGGTTAGTCTCTAAGGTGCCACAAATACTCCTTTTCTTTTTTAGATTAAGAAAAAAACCCTGTTTATTTTCAGTTTTTAGTTGGTTTGTTTTTAGTTTGAGAAAGAGAAGCTAGCTTTGGCTTTTTCAAGTCCAAAATGTATTGGTATATGAAGTACAAAACTAAGTTGCTTCTCTTTCTGGGAGCAATAAGAAGATGGGTCTGAGACTCAACGGACCTGGATTCTATATGTGACTACCAATGATGTATTGGGTATGTCTACACATAGTTAGGAGTACACCTCCCAGACAAGGTAGCCAGACTCTCACTAGGTCTGCTCAAGCTAGCACTCTACAAATAGCAACGTGAACGTTATGGCACTGGTGACAGCTCAGGCTACCCACCTATGTTTGGATCCAGAAGGTCCTGTGTCACAACATCCACGCTGCTATTTTTAGCATGCTGGCTCAAGAAGAGTTAGGCTGAATATGCCTATGTGGCCTGGGAGGCACATTCCCAGCTGCAATGTGGACATACAGTGTCCTTACATAAATCACAACCTTCTCTGTGGGAATACTTATCTGCAACAGGGGATAAAACTAGAGCTGGGTAAAATATTCATTATGGAAAGAAATCTTTAAAATTTGGAGATTAATAAAAATGTTTATTAAAAAGCATTTTGAACTGGACTGGTTGAGATTGGTCATGATTCATATGGAATTGGTTCTTATTTCCAATTGCATATGATCAGAAATGATGAAGAAACCTTTCTGGGAACTGGGACCTGATTCTGGAAAACCACTACTCATCTGAGATGGCTTTTCTCATACTGAAAAAGGCTTTCCAGGATCCAATACATAAGTTCCTAATTTACATCATGAAATGGGGTCCTTCTGGGAAGACAGCAGGTCTCTTAGAGCAAAGTCCCATTCACAGAAAGGAGATATTGAAAATGCTAAAGGGGATTTCTCTGATGCTATGGAAAACATAGTATATTAATTATTTAGTAAATACTTAGCTGTCTAAAGCATTATAACAAATTATTAGGATTTTCCTTTAAGTCAGCCAGTGTTTCACAATTTCAATGCTTTTTGTCAAAGGAGAAACTTGAGAAAATATAAAAATCTCCTCATCCCTATGCAAAAAAAATGTAATATATTATGTAAACTTAATTTTCTCTTTGCAAATACACTGAATATTTCTATTCTATGCCACGATCCTGAGATATACAAATGCTACTGAAATATGACTGAAGAATATTGTCAATCAGCCAGCATAACCAGATATAAAGTGAGATCAGCAGTTTGACATGCAGCAAAAAAGGGGTGTAAACCCAGCAAATTTTCTGAAGTACTGGAAGGAAAACAACCTTAGTTGCTGCTGATTCTTGGTTATTCTCATTTTAAAATGAGTTGTTTTGTATAAATGTGATTAATTCATGAACAATTGATCTTACTTTAAACTGAAATATAGAACAGATGGCGTCATTAAATTCAAAAACAACAAACTTAGTTTTCATTCACATGCAGACCTAAAGGATTAGTTCTTTAATTGCAACAGGAGTCACTACTGTTTACTATGTGCTTACTTATTCTAGACAGCACTGTTCAAACTGTCAATCACACCATGATTTTACCCTATTTTCCCTGTCAGTGAGGTATACCCAAGCCTTACCGCCCTCTTTCGCGGCACCTCGCCCTGGGAAATAGCTCTCTGAGAAGAAAAAAGAGCAGTGAGTATTAGACCTCAGGCTTGCCTTGAAAAGTGCTCTGGGAGCAGCCTCCAGCAACTAAAAGGGCTGGGGATCAGCAACAGCCAATCAAGGCTCAGCAGGCCAAAATAAAAGGAGCTGCCTGTTCTAGCAAGGTAGTTCCTGGCTAGAGCCAGTGGAACGAGGAGCGGCACTCTGTAGGCCAGAGCCTAAGGAACCAGGCCTAGGCCCATTGCTGGTCACAGTCGGTGGCAGGAGTTCAGGAGGAACCCTGCTGATTCAATTCTGGAGAAAGGATTAAGCCCCAGAAACGTGAGAAACCAGTTTATTTATAACTGACCCTGAAGGACAAAGGAACTTCCTCTGTTTGTGTTTATTCTACCCCAGAAGGGGTTTGGACTGTGTGACCCAGCTGGATAGCCAAGTCACAAAAGACACAAGGCAGTTAACAGCCTGCAGGGGGCGCTGGAATTGAAGAGAACATAGCACTGCACCTGAATGAAGGGGGCTCTCAAAGTCGTGAGTGCAACTCACCATATTGCTTTAAAAAATAAAATAAAATGTCATATTATACTACTACGTGTCTTGGCTACACAGTTATAACAACTGTTCATTGATATTCAGCCCAGCACTATCATGGTAGTAATCTGGGATGGTGTGAATCATGCTTGGCTGAGTAAGTGGAGCATTATTGTTATTTTTTTGTGTGTGTTGTACATGTTGAATCCCTGTCATCATAAAATCACAAAAGAATGCAAAAGAAGCAAGCAGTCAGTTAGTCAAGTCAAGGCCACAAAAGTTCACGCAGTACAATTTGGAAGCATGGATTAATCACTGGACAGCAGCACACGTCACTCGTAATAGATTTACTACTGAGAATAGTAAATGCTTAAGAATAAAAGGGGCAGCAGTTCTTCCTTTCTGCTTATTGCTGAAAGACTTCAAAATGCTATAAGATTACTTTTAGCTAGCACTTTTTTCTTTAACATTTTTTTCTGCTTCTAAATATTAATTATTTGCAGACTGGCATAATGTGTCCTGTAGGGGGACCTTAACCAAGTCTGCAATAGTTACAGTCAGAAACACACACGCTACAGAATTAAAGAAAAATATATTTATAAAATATAGGGTAAAGCTTAAAAAAAACAACCTAGTGAAAATTAAGACTTTCTTCTTTAAAATACTCTTGGCTAATTCTGTATACATATGCAAAGCTAATTTTCCTTAGTACTTATGAAGATTTTCACTAACACTAAACCAGAAAATTTTCTTTGGACAAACCAGTATACAAAGAAACTTATCTGAAATGTTTGGTTGACCTTTTTTTTTTTTTGGTCGGTATCAAATATTGTCCTTGCCCAGCTATCTTGATTAGATTGTCAGATTACAATGCACTGATGGAACTGTGATATCCATAATGCTTTCCTGCATGTAACAAAGTCCTGTCAATTATGAAAGAACTTTCCCAAGTGCAAGTGTTCTACAGGTTCTTCAGGACTGAGTTTCAACTGACAGGCCTACAAACTAAAGAGCTTTGAATTGACCTGAACTGGTGTAAATTCCCAAGGGTTTACAGGAACTTACATGCTTGGTTATAACAATCAACATTTGGCATTTGAGATGTGCAGGTAATAAAGCCAAAAGATGACAGATTGCATTGACAACAAAATTATATGGACTTACAAAGGTAAATACATTTGTGAAATATCTGTTTCCTTGTCACAGTTTCGGGGTAACTACACCTGTATTCCCCCTCCATGGTTCACCAAGGGTACCCCTCTAAGCTCCTGGCTCCTCATTTGTCATCTCCCTTGGGCATCTCTCTCCCTCCTGGCTGGGATTTTTTCAGTCTGCACAGTCACCTCTCAAACTTCTTTTTGATAAGCTAAACAGACTAATTCCTTTAAGTCTCTCACTGTAAGGTGTGTGTGTCTCTTTTCTGAACCCTCTCCAGTTTTTCAACAGTCTTTAAAAAATATGTATACCAGAACAGTATTTCACTATCAATCTCACCAAGGCTGGATGAAGAGGTAAAATCCCCTCCACACACCCCAATTTATATATCCAAGGATTGCATTAGCCTTTTTTGCCACAGCATCATGGGTATGTTCAGTTGCTTGTCTATGATGACCCCTAAATTCTTTTCAGAGTCATTAATTTCTAGGATATAGCTCCCTTTTTTGTAGATATGGCCTGTATTTCTTGTTCCTAGATGTGTACACTGTAGATGACAAGATCACCCAGTACTAGTATTCAAAATCCTACAATATCTCAAACTGCAAGAGGAAAAAAGAAAAAAACCTAGAAACACCACAAAAGGTGCCTATAGACAACATAAAAGTTCTGACAAACTGAACAACA
Source organism: Lepidochelys kempii (assembly GCF_965140285.1). Lineage (NCBI taxonomy): Eukaryota > Metazoa > Chordata > Testudines > Cheloniidae > Lepidochelys > Lepidochelys kempii. Next base: position 98,800,470 of record NC_136382.1, read on the forward strand.
TAAGCAAAGTAAAATGCCCCTTCTACTGATTCCTATTGAATCAAAGTATTGGAATATAATCAGACTCGAGCATGATCGAAGTACTAGGTTCCTTTAATTTTGAAGTCAAACAGGCAGATTCAATGATGGACAGTAACCTTATCTTCAAATGTTCTTGCTTGCCGGCTTAACACTATTTAAACATGTCTGGATTATGTGGTATTATCAGTTCAATTAAAAATTGGATCCTATTGTCAACTGAGTGAGAAAGTGAGTTGTGCTGTCTTCCCGTATAAACCCACACCAAGAGGAAGTCATGCTTGAATGCAAAAACCAATCCTGCAATTTTCTCTTAAAGACTTGTGTCTTACTGAAAGACACACAAACCTCCCCAAGGACAACCTGAATTAGCATCACAGGCCAAACAGACACCTCTATGAAAGCTAATCCCCTTGCCCATTTAACATGCTTCTGCAGTTTCTGATCAGAAAATCCATGACTGAGATTTCACTAGAAGTTTTGTTTGTTTCTCTTTTTTGTTTTCAAAACCAAGCAGCAAAAACATCTTAACAAGCATCAACATTAAAATATTGGGGATACAAGTTAATTCTCTTCCTTCAACTAGTTTATTGTAGCCCCACCCACCTCATTCTCCCCCTACTGCTAATGATCTCTAAGTGTTTAGGAGACAAAACTGTGGGAAAAAATTTGAACAAGACTATAATCAGACTAGCATTTCAGAAAAGCAGTCCATAAAAGTAGTAATGCAATCTAGGCCCTGTTAGGGGTAAGGGATAGCTCAGTGGTTTGAGCTTTGGCCTGCTAAACCCAGGGTTGTGAGTTCAATCCTTGAGGGGGCCATTTAGGGATATGGGGCAAAAATTGGGAATTGGCCCTGCTTTAAGCAGGGGGTTGGATCAGATGACCTCCTGAGGTCCCTTCCAACCCTGATATTCTATGATTCTCTCCACCAATACCTGGCTACACAGGAAGTGTATTTTAAGCTTGGATAGTCTTAGACCTATGCTGCACAAGCAAGTGGATTGCCACCTCATACCCCTCTGTCCTTTTACAAATGAGTAATCAATATCAAACTGTTAAACGGATGCTTCTTTTGTTCACAGAGTTAGTTAACTAAGTGTTAACCAAAAATAAGCAAACTCCCTGCATTTTAAATCATGTGTGTGGGATGGTCAAGAGAGATTTAGGAGCACAACAATCCCTTCCCAACTTGATACTAAACTGGGTGGGTTGGCAGTTGCTGTTAATGCTCAAGCATGGAGTCTTCACCCCAGTTCAGATGTAACATGTCTTTACCACATTAACGAAACTAGTATTTTGGACATGGCTTTTTTATTTTTAATAACTTTTTTTCAACCTAAGATTTGTCTGAGAAGATAAATGGCATTCTCACTCTGTATACAAATAGAAAGGAACGGGTAGGCAAGCCATTACAGAACACGTTTGGTAATGGAATGCTGGAAACAGTCCACAAATCCTACTAAGAACCCAATGTGCCTGCAAAACAAATATTTCACCTTTACAATTGCACAAAGAGATGTGAGGTTGGTAGATGCCCTAAGCAATATTTCTTCTTGAATTCCTACCTACTTCTTTTAAAAATTAATCCTAAAATCTCTAGCAAATTTAACACTGATATTAGAACAGTCTGGGATCAGGATACAAAGATGTTAATTTCTTTGCCAAGACGAGGTGTTCTCAATAATATACATAAATCTTCATTGGTTTGCTGATCAAATCTACACACCACAGAGTTATACTGGAGCTCAGTGAGACTAAGGAAAATCAATATTCTTGACTGTAACAACTTCTAGAAAAGTCTAGACAAAAGGGCACTAATGTATGTGCTGTGAGAGTATTCAAAAGTCCATCCCTCCATTAAGTTTCTGTTCATCCTCCTATTATAACAAAAGGTATATATGAGTACTGAGTAGCTTTTGCTATACTGTTCATTTTTAAAAACCTGTTAAAAATGTAATAATACACACTCCAGTTATAAACCATCACCCTTAACCAACTCTATCACCACAGTCATTCTCTATCCCACTCTTTTTAGATGGTCTGCATTTTGACTATGGCCTATTTCCCATATTCTCTAGACCATTCTGCAGTACGGTCAACTGTCACAATTAATTAAGAGTCACACAATAATTGTTGTTTTTCCTAAGTCCCCAGGAAAATGTGCCGCCAGGGTATCCTAAAGGCTCAGGAAACTAAAAAGCAAGTCAAAAGAACCGAAAAATGGTTGGTTGTTGTCTAAAATCATGATTTTTTAAGCCCAAATCAAGATTTCTAAATGTTCTGTGATGACAATAGTGGCAGCCTCATACCTTCATTTGCACTTCTGACTGCATTCAAGAACTGCATCCATTGATGATTCTATAGATCTTTATCCTGAGTGTATGTCTACACAGCAAATGAAGGTGTGGTTGTAGCATATACCCTTTAGTAGCACGTACACTTTAATCTTGCTAGCCCAGGTAACAATCGTGCTGAAGATGTGGCAGCATGGATTTCAGCATGCGCTAACATCCCATACCCAGGGTCCCCAACACTTAAATCTCACCTTCATTTGCTGCATAGGTTACAGCTAATTCATGAGCCAGTGTACAAGTAGTTAAAATTATTCTGTGCTTTACCTTGCCTATTTTCTAACTTCTTCTGTCAATATATTGATCAATCACCTGACTTTCATTAGCGGCTTCTATAATTTCTCAAAACTTCCTTAATTTTTTACTAAACAAAATAATTATCAAATTTAGACAACCTGCTTATTCACCTCTACCTCTACATAATTAGTATATTGAACACTTAGTAATGATTCCTTCCACGATTAACCTCTTGCTATTCCAAGAATCAGCTATTAACTTCCATTTTTACCGCCCAAGTGCTAATCAGTTTCTAACCAATGACAACGCTTTATCTCCCATCACATAGTTATCAAATTTCCTGAAAAGCATTTTCTGAAGGACTTTTTATATAACCTATTAGCTATATAAAACACAGGTTTCATATACAATCACTGCATACCTAGTTCCTTCCAGACATGTGCTATCTCCATGGCAGCTCAGTATATTAATTCAAGAGAAGCACAGAAATGCATCCGATGAAGTGAGCTGTAGCTCACGAAAGCTTATGCTCAAATAAATTTGTTAGTCTCTAAGGTGCCTCAAGTACTCCTTTTCTTTTTACAGAAATTATGTTGGTCTATCACAGTGTCAGAACCAATTAATACTTCGGCAAAATGGTGAGGGTGAGAGGTAGAGAATGTTTTGATGGAGATCTAAAAGGAATCTTTCATAAATAAAATAAAAGCTTTTTTTTTTAAAAAAAAAAAGCATAGCATAGTTGTTGCTGACATAAATTAAATAGTCTGCCTCCAAAATTAATTCAGTCACTGGGCTAGTGCAGCAATCAATCATTCATTTCTAATACCCTAATGCTTTGCTTCCGAATGGACTAAAACAGGCCGTGTACCTCTCTGTGCTGCCATGTGTGGTAGCCTAGTTTTAATTTTGGCATACCAGGCCGGTAAAACAAGCAAGCAGATGAGGTTGCTATTTTGTAACAGGTGTGGTCTTTATTTGTGTGCTCGTTCTTACGTAGTTTCCAAAGACAAAAACTAACATCTCTTTCATTTGACTTGAATTCTGCTTCATATGCACCATCCCATCCCATGCTCAGAGCTTTAGAAACAGAAAAGCTGTGGGAAAGAAGGGAAAATCCAAGACCCTCCACTCATTCACTAATAAAATATTTCAGTGTTTTCTGCCTACCTAAAATACGCAAGGTCAAGAAAACCATAAATGAAATCAATTTCCCTACTATGTCTAATAACTAGAACAGGATGGCGTGTCAGCTGTGATTGCTAAAAGTATAAACCCATTACAGTTGCCAGAGTAACCAGAGTCCATATAACAAGCAAGAAATTCCAGTCCTGTATTTACAAGTACCTGCCAGAAAGGTAAGTGCTTGCTAACTGTGACGGGGTCAAATAGACCCCTTCATTGCTGAATTATTAGGAACATTATTTACTTGGAAAAGTCACTGGAGGTAAATCACACAGTATCTCGACAGGTTTCAGAGTAACAGCCGTGTTAGTCTGTATTCGCAAAAAGAAAAGGAGTGCTTGTGGCACCTTAGAGACTAACCAATTTATTTGAGCATAAGCTTTCGTGAGCTACAGCTCACTTCATCGGATATGAAGTGAGCTGTAGCTCACGAAAGCTTATGCTCAAATAAATTGGTTAGTCTCTAAGGTGCCACAAGCACTCCTTTTCTTTTTGCAGTATCTCGAGTTACTTAAATATATTTTAATTATTTCTCTGTCTGGCTAGGGCCACTATTGCATACCATTCGGTTTTGGGTGGGTGATGAAACTTAACCTGTTAGCAGTCTATGAGCCCATCTCAGGATGTTAAACTCCATATTACATATAAACCACTACCCTCAATACCAGCCACTGACATATGATTGATGAGAAGAACAGAGAAAAATGGAGCAAGTACAGTTGATCTACAACTCATCTTTAACTTTGTCATTTGATACTTTTTTGAGGTTAAATAATCATTTTTAAAAACAGGAAAAAAATTCATTGTTTTCAAAATTTTCTAGATTTTTTTAACTAAAAAATTTCAAAATTTTGAATGTTTGTTTCCCCCTCTCCTCCTTTCCTTTATTCCTTTCCCCCACGAAATGAAATAGAATGAATGGTGAAACTAGAGACGACCCCGCACCCCGATTTTCCATTTTTCTTCTTTTCCTTTTGCCACTCTAACTGTTCAAAACTTTCTCGCCTTTGGAAAAGTTGTAATGCGAAAAAGGGAAAAATGAAACTCTGTAAAACTCTGCCAATCTGTAACAATTCAAACCTTGATGCTGTTTCTAAAACTTACAGAATAGCAAAAGGAAAAACTATAAAGTTAAAAACAACACTCCTGGACAACATTTTATGCTCTCAGGGGAAAACAGAAAAAAGGAGGAGAAAGGGAAAGCCACAAAAATACAAAAAACGGAAATGTCAAAAAATATTTAGCTAAAAATTTCCAACTAAAAATTGTTCCATTTCAAACCATGGGAAATGGAAACAATTTCAAGATCTTTCACAAAATTGTTTGTCATTTTTCAACCAGCTCCAGGAACTAACTGTTTGAGGAAAGACGAATCAAGTAAAATGACCTGATAAAATCATTGATGTCAGTTTTTAAACACATACTTACTGAAACTAAAAATCTTCTGTATGTTTCCTCTGTTCTACTTTATCTTGTGTACCTGACACCCACTCAGTACTTCTGTATGAAAAAATACTTGCATTGTCAACAATTCTGTTTATTTTGAATACAAAGTTAGTAACTAAAATAGCGTTTGACAAAGCTGTTAAAAAGAAGTCTGATTTTGTACTTCCAAAACAGTTTTTCATTTGTAGTATATACCGTCATAATTAAACCATTTCTGTATACAATGTCTATTTGCTGATATGATGGATTTCTGTGCCCTTTAGTAACGTATTGGAATAAAAAAAATCAGTTAAAATAGTATCCCTAAGCTTATAAAGACATGAAATTTAGATATCTTCAACTAACCCTCTTATAGATATTTTAAAACTCTAAAACACATAAAAAAACCCCACCACATGATCAGAGATTGAAGGGATAAGATAAACACCTGCTGCTGCAATATGTGGACACAAAGAGACTGAATTAGAGAGAGTAACAAACCCACAAAGGCAACAAAATTAAACTCAGACCCCTATAATTACTTTGATACGGGGTTTGTTTTGTGTTTGATTTTCACTTCCTAGAGTGTGCTCACAAAGTCCTATTAAAGGCCTTCACATCTGATATGCCAAAGGGGCGGTTACAATTATTCTCATATAATTTTGACAGCTTCTTTTAGATATTGTTAACCTTTTGCCCTTTCCTAGGATTTTGCATAATAAGAATAATGTAAATGACATTTTTACGACAAGAGAAATCATGAAAAAGGTAAACATTGTAATGATTATGAATGATGCACTGTAATACATCTCAATATTCAAGCATTTACTGAGATGTGCAGGGTTATCTACTGTATCCAGGTAATCCATACAACTCATATTATGGAGTGTGAACCATTACAAGAAAATGTTCTGAACACTACACAGGCTTTTCAGATTTACATAAGCTTGGTAGGCTTTTATGGTTTTACACTACACAAATGTTTATCATCTGTGTATTACAGTAGTGAGAAGCTAGTGCCCGTAACCATAAAGACTATAAAAATAGTTTCACCCATTTCAACTTTATTATACCAACCAAAGAATTCACATGCTCCTCTCCTCGGCCCCCAACCCCTACGGCTCAAACCAAACAGCTGAAATAGCAAACTTCATTTGTGGATAATGCCAATTTTGTCCCCAAACCAATCTGAATAAAGCTGGCTACAAATAATAGTTAAGAACTGAAAACTGGCTGTTAGATACACACAACCGAAATTTGTGAAATCAGCAATGCAGTGTGCAAGTGCATGTTTTAAACATGCACCTCAAGTGTGAACTTGCAAATGTATTTCAATAGACTCCAGTTAGCTTTAACGATTTACAATGACTAAATTATTTATTAAATAGAAATTTTTCAATATATATTCATAGTGGTATAAATGCTATTGCAAATATTTAATGCCATTTACAAGATCATATCCTTAAAATTTTGATGTGCCTTCAATGAATAATTCACTATAAACTCTTTATGTAAGAAAATTTAATTTAAAACCCTCCACCATAAATGCAATGCTTATGTAATGTAAGCTGGAAAAATCAAAGATAAGGGTCCAGTGGCAACATTAACTCATATGAAGTATACACCCCCTTATCTATGGTAGTTCTATGATACTTACTACTGTGGTATTTAAGGGACAACAATACATGCAGTACGTATATTTTCTGTTTCAGTTTTTCTGGTCAGATGTGTAGCTGAATACAGATTAGGCTATCAAATGCATACCATAAAACAAAGAATGTGCAACACAGCCAAACTGTTGATGCTGTCAGAACCGTTATTTTTGCTTCTGAGGATTATAATTATGTAATTTTTAACGCCGTGTTTCCACTTTATTTTTTTAAATTATGAACAGCTGAATGCAGGTTTTTTCCTCTGTGTTGTCAAATCTTTTATTCTCGTGTTTTCTGCTATTTTTATGAACTTGTGAATGAAAAGCCCCTAAAAACCATTCTTTTCATTCCTAGATCATCATCACTGAATACACCAAGAGAGAAACAGGGTGATTGAATAAGCAGGTCCTGGTTTTATATTCTCCTTTCTAACATCCTTTCTTTTCTTCCTGCAAAAAATCATGTTCTGCACTAGTACGCAAAGCCTAATAACATGCAGTTTAGTCTTTTACACAGGAAAAAAATAATTTTGACAAAGCCAAAGAAATTCTTCATGCCAGCTGTCTTTTTCCTCCCTAAATGACTGCCTATTTGGACTTGGTACCTTTCAAATGTCAAGTGAATTTTGAACACCTTGTAACCTTCAGTGTTTTTTCCAGCAATCAGTGTGGAGACAACACCTGCTCTTTTGTTTAGTTTCACTTTCTCAGAACTTGGTATCAGACCCCAAGAGCCAAATTTAGCTTTCCAAATTTACATGTAAAGGGAGAGCCGTTAACTTCCTCGCAAGTTTACAAGCACCAGTCTCTTTACTGAGCACCTCTGGTGCTTAGAGATGTCTCATTTCATGATAGAAGGGCAGTTAACACCTGTACAGTAATTATATCTACCAAATGTTGTTGGCCAGAAATACGAATATATAATTGTTCCTGCCATCTGTTAATTGTGCTATTTGAATCACTTACTTAATCATACACATTTACTTGACATCTACAAACTTTTTAATAGCAACTGCAAATGCTATGCTTGCATACAGGCAGTCAGTGTGTCCCCCAAAAGGAAATATCATGGTTGTACAGAAGGCCGGACTTTACAGTGGCTCCACAAAATAAAAAGGCAGTTTGCAGTCACAGGTTCTCATCCTGAACAGTAGATAACTGTAATGCAGATAGACAGGAAGTTACAATATGTGAAAACGCATCATTTGTCAGAGACAAGAACAGCTGAGGTGAAAATATGGGAAGAAAAGAAAGTAGGCTGCCAGGTTGTTGGATACAGAAGGAGTGTCCTTAGGAAAACCCGACTTATGGAGAAAGCAGCCTGAAGAGCGGGTTGGTAATATGGTCCTCAATTCCACAGTTCAGTGATTAAGGAAACCATGCAAAAAGTTGAGTTGGTACAACACACATACTTCATAAGCCAAATTATAGCTACTACACAGAACTTTCTCCCCATTCTAGTGCACACAATAAATAGATGAATATGTAGTGGTGTCATCTAGCTACTTACGGGGTTTCAACTTGTCTATTATAGTTAATATTAGTACATATTTTATATAATAGTTAATATTACATATCAGGTTTAACATTTTATTATAATATTTCAGCATTATCTGAACAAAATTATTTGATATTTTCAAATTAATATGGTTTCAGATTTTTTGTCTGAGAAATGCCAACTTTTCTTTCAGATTTAGAATGAAAACAAATATCAAAATGTTGGTATTTCCCACAGAATTAAAATTCCATGTCCCAACCAGCTCCCATGTTAAATTTAAGATTCATGCATGTGTATTTCATAGACAGATACTTACATGTTTATTAGTATGTGCAAAAATGGCTGGAGTTTGAAATGTGACACAAATGCTCCTTAATGATTAGTAGTCTCTCTAGTAGTTTGGAGGGAAATTCTAAAAATAAAGAAGTTTGAAATGACCGAAGTTGGTCAGTGGGCATGTCTATTATTTCCTGTCTATTATGACAGGCTTCAGGGAATTTATGAGGAAATTTAGCATGAAGAAAATAAAATGTATCCCTGAAATACAGCAAAATTCTTCTAGAACTGCTTTTAGAAGCAGGGACAGGAGAAAATGGTGGGAAGAGAAAGAAAGATAAAAAAAATATTCTTCAGTTTTTCTTTTGTTTTTCTTTATAAATACATTACCAGTACATTGGTTTGAACAGTAATCCTGCACTAAAGCTGTCTCCAGGCAAATAACAATAGCAGCATGTAAAGTTTGATCCCACCCCTTTCATTGTAACGAGATGTGAACTTCAAATCATAACTGGTAATATTTGTGTGTGTTAAAATTAAAAGAAGGTATTCACCTCTCTCTTTTTTTAAAGAGGAAAAATACAACAAAATTAATGGAAATTTCACTTAAAATAGTCTTATTATATTTAATTGTAATACTAAAATTTAAAATACTAGCTAAGAATACATGTCAAAGTTTCATATTTCATATAACTGCATAACAGCGGGCAACTGTCCGCTCGTAAGATGGGACAGGAAAGTGTCTGTCTCATCCCCCCCACCTACCCCGCTTGTAGTTCTCCATACAGTTCATATCTGCTTCCCCCCAACCAAGTTAAAAATCTATCTCCTGCTGCTTAAGCATTAATCCAAAACTCGGGTGAAGTCAGCTGGTGTTCAAGTTCAAACTGCTGTACTGATGCTTTGAACTTGGTGTAGGGAAGGACAGTGTGTGGAATGTAACTTGGCAGTGATATGGACCCAGAAGTACAAAGGACATGGCATACACAGAACACATGTTAATATCTGTCTTGCAAGATGGCAGCTGCCAGACATTAGGTAAACGTTAGCTTTTCTTCATGACAAATACAAAATGAATTTAAAGAAATCCAGCACCGTTTTGTTTAATACTAGCCAAGAGGCCTCTGAAAGGTAAAAGAGGAGTTTTCTGCTATTTTTGAAATTTATATACTTCCATAGTACCTGCTCCAAAGCCTACTGAAGTACAGGAAAGGCATTCCATTTACTGCAGTGGGATATGGAACAGGCCCACACTGCATATATCCTGGAAGCTGGCAACTTGGCTGGCATCAATTGAATTTGCCATAAAATTGTAGTGAGTTTCATATCAGCAACAAACACTAGGTTAACAAATCAGTCAGAACACACATCCACCCATATCAGGTGAATTCATTCTCATGTTAACCTTCCTCTGAAGGAAGATGTGTAATCAGACAATATGAAGTCTGAGGGATACCCTTTGAAAGCAGAAAGCTGACCATGGTAAATACTATGGACTCTTATTAGTATGCTTCAGGTTTTTGCATTCTCATTAAGAAATTATCCCCTTACACAGGCACTCAGATACCATACTGATGGGTAGAATATGGATAAATTAAATAAATTCAGAGAGTTCTTTAAAATGGGCAAATAATGCTTCCACGCAAATTAGGACAAAATTAAATATGTTATTTGGATTAATGTAATCAAATATGTCACTCAATGTTGTAATTTATATACAGAACTATAAATTGTGCACTGATGTCTGAATTAAAGGATGAAGAAATTTACAACATGCCCGAGCTCACAAAATCCCAGAGGAATATATACGGAGGGTCTCCACCACACACAGACTTTCTGGGGAAAGACACCTTGCAAAGACATGAAGGTAGAAAGGCAGGGTGGGTAAGGTAATATCTTTTATTGGACCAACTTTTGTTGGTAAAAGAGACAAGCTTTCGAGTTTACACAGAGCTGTTGTTCAGGTCTGAAAAAGGTGAGCTTTCAGGGACAGACTGGGACTGATCCCTCACCTTGGAACTAAGACTCAAGGAGGTTTAATTTATAAAGGTTTTTCATCTGGCATTCCCAATTTGTTGTAACTAAGATTTCAGGCCTAGCTATATGTTTTGGAGTGTTTCATTTTAGCAAATGTTAATATTTTGCTTAACTTTTTTTAATATATTGATTTTCTCTTTTTCTCTAGTAAATGTCACTTTAAGACCATCTGAATTGGATTTTGTGAGAACAAGCACGGATGGGTGCTCTGCCGAGAAGGAAATTGATTGCTCAGACACAGCTGAGCACAAGGAAAAGGAATGCTCTGGTCACTGAATCAAAGAGGAGGGAAAAACAAGCCCCAGAAAAACAGCCAGTGAAGAAGCTGGCAATTGTCAGCGTGGGCATGGGGAAAGCTAAGAACCCTGGTTCAATATGAACACAAGTACATAAACCTGGCTAAGCTGAGAGCACACAAATTGTCCTCACCACATACTACTGGAATTTTCTATATTACCGTGGATAGTAAAATCTAAAAGTCAAGTAGGTAAGTTATCTAGTTACATATTCCTCTTGGATACTAATGCAATTGAGAAGAGCATTAGATCACCAACTTTTTATTTTCATAAAAAAAGTAATGGTGCCTACTTCAATAAGGCAAAGTAGACATGTGTGTAGTGTTTGCATCTTCATAACATATGCTGGCACATCACTATGGCAACGTATATAATATTATACACACACAAACTACATTAATAGAAACGTAAGGTTGCAAAGTCTAGCACGCAAAAGTTAGGAAATGCCAGAAAGGTTGACTGTGCAACTTTAATTTGGCCCCCTTGTGCGTATACATGATCCAGTCCTATAAAAAAAAAATGTGATCATGTAATTAAAAATTGTATTACAATTCTTACACAAGCAATCTTAATTCTCACATTTCCTAACTTTTGAGTACTTGACTTTGCATCCTCAGCTATTTTATTTTAATGTAGGGTTTTTTAAAATACTTTGCTAGATTTTTAAAAAAGCATAATGAAAAACAGAAATTCCATCAAGTGATATCATAGGTTATCAAGGTTGGAATTTTTAGAATCACTTTACCTCTGCCACTTGAGCTAACGGAGTAACTGAAAGCAGCAGTAGGTTGTTCTCCTCTATGAGGACATCTACACTGCTGCTGGGCGCAAGCTTCCCAGCTTGGGCAGATTGACACATGCTAGCTCTGCTCGAGCTAGCAAGCTAAAAATAGCAGAGTAGCCAGGATAGCACAGGTAGCAGCTCGGTGTCAAGCAGGTCTGTATTTAGCACGGCTAAGCTGTGCCTCCACAGCCGCTATCTGTGTTGCCTACCACGGCTACATTTATACGTGTACTAGCTCCATGAGAGTTCGCACAAGGATGTGAACATGAGAGGGGACTCACACCCCTTGCTTGCAGTGCAGATGTGTCCTCAAGCAAGCATCTTCACCAATCCTTAATAGACAGCTCCACTACTACTGCACTGCAGGAAGCTGTAACAATGAAGTTTTAAATCTGGTACACTACATCTTCTCCAGCTCTATGTAGTTTTTCAAATATCAAATTGCTACTTAGATCAAATATTCAAAATCAAACTGATACTTAGGTCAAAAGCTTCAGATATCGTTATGATGGAATATAATATTCTCCATTTATTCCACTGTATGTAATTTATCCCCAACCTTTTTCTTATTCTCCGTGTTTCTGAGATGCAGCTCTGGAAACATTTTTTTGACAAAAAGATGCCAATATTGTTTTAATTAACTGCTCTAACTGAATGAAGGTGCCAATAAATAGACAAAACTTCCAGTACAAGTTAGTAGTGCTTCTGTCTCAAAGGAGGCTTTCATCACTTGATACTTTTAATCAGGGCTTTGTTCTCAGGCTTAAAAAAGAGACACACAGAACCATCAGTCCATACACAGCTGTACTGAGCTTAAGGAAAGCAAAAATACTTCAATTTTTTAAAATTACACCTATTATCTAAAATTATACAAGTATTTTCAATAAATGAGGTTAGCATAATGGGATTTTTTTTTTTAAACATCACAAAGAATCTAATTTTGTCTTTGTCTCCTGCAGCATGAGTTACAAAGGACATTTTACGAAATATGCTTAGGCCAGGGGAAATATATTTTGTAATTTACAACAGCCACCCCTGTCACTAATTAAGGCATAGAACTGCCCCAAAGTAGCCTTAAGGCCATAAATCAGGGGAAGTGGGGAATTCTTAAGGGTGTACACACACAAATAAAGGTGAAGCACAAAGTTAGAGAATGTGGATGGCTTGTCAACAGGCTTCAGAGAACAATGACGACATTTATTATTTTACTCTTCTCAGTTGTTTCTACTCTGAATGACAAGTGGAGTCAGTACTCTAAGAGTGTAGCAGTATTGCCATTGTGTTATCAATTTCTTTCATATCTACATACAGAAATCCATTACACTTTTTTTTTTAAACTGGCTGCAGTAGAACCTTACTAATTTGTGCTAATGATTGGAACCTAGTGCTTATTAGTAAAGTCTATAAATTAGTAAGTGAACAAAGACAATAAAACAGCAGGGGATAATGCATCAGAAAATGAACTTTCTTTATTGGACAAATGTAGTTTAGCTTTAATTATTTATATTTCACAGACTACCAGGAACCATTCTGCAGCATATTTTGTAAAAGTCTTAAAGTAATGACAGACTTCGCTACAGCAATTAAATCTTTTCTTAGAAGTGGGGAGAGACTTCTATTTTGCATGTGCAAATTATGAAGTATTGTGATTAGTAAGGTCTTTCTCTCTCCCTCTGGGGAAAATCCATTCTTCATAAAAGCAGAAATCCACCACTGATATAACTATGCAAAAGATTGTGTAATTACACAAGCCTTTGTATAGTTAAATGCAGTTCAAACTCTGGCATCCTTTCAAGCACTGGAAGACAAGCTAATGTTTGTAATTATGGCAACTTTCCAAATCTGAGATGTGCCAGACACAAAAACTGCTCTCCTTGGTGACTAAACATGAACTACTTGGGGTGGGGTTGGAAGGGAAACCTGACCTAATGAAGATCAATAGGGAACCTTGGCAGATTATGAAGTGTCATTATGAATGTTCCAGCCAGCATCTTGCTGGGGGAAATGGGGCCATCTAAATGCACACAGTCAATTAATTAGCCTGCTGAAATTATCTGCTTTCCTTTTGAAAGCTTCTCTTAGAATTGCCGTCTATAACAGACAGCAGTATTCCTACCTCAGTGCAGTTCTAGCGGAAGATCTTACAGACACCTTTCTCAAAATAGAGGAAATGTGACACCCAAAGACCTTTATGTGCCACAGCACAATACTTATTCATAATTTAAAGAAAAATTCTAGGCTGAGCCTTTTAAAGGGTTTGTTTTTCCCCAATTTAAAAACAAAGTATAATTAACTATTTACATATGAAAAGAATTCTCACCACATCTATTTAATAATGTCAAATTAGAGGAAACTAATGCTGTGATAATGTTTCATAATGTGATTCAGAAGTTGCAAACTGTGTCATTAGCTGTTCTTTTTTACTCTAATCTTTTCCCTAAAGTAAAATATTATCCTGCCTAATAGTTTGTATATAAAATATTTAAATAAATTAGACCCATTAATGCACATGCATTCTTTTTTTAAAGGTCAAAACAGTTTTTCAGCCAAATAATTATAAAGCATTTCACTGTTAAATCCTACCTTGGTAATTTAAGACAAAGCAATAAAAAGCATAGCAAAGAAACTATAATATTAAAGGGCAAGGATAAAGGTATTTTGAAGCTATGCAGTTTTCAAAATTAGTAATTTCCCAAGTTACAGTTGTCCATCTCTCTGCCTACCATTTAGAACACTAGTCTTCATAGTACTCTTGAAAATTATGCCAGAAAAATCTCAAACAACTACACTGCTGCCTGCTGGACACAGTACATTGGTTGCCCATCAACACAACTGTGCTCTACAGCAGCTTTGCCTGTTGGCATTTCTTTTCTGAACGCATTAATTGCACTTGGTAACATGTTTCCTAAAAGGTACCAGCAAAACACACATCTCCCATCTCTAGACATGCATTATTTAGATCATTTGAAATGTATTACTGAATGACTCCCTTGCTCAGCACTTTAGAAAAAATCCACACTTGCCTGTAGAAAGAGCAACTCCAGACTGATATTTAAGTCTTAGATATTGTAAAATGCATACTATGATTTCGGTAAAGTTTAGTGTTTGAAACTGGAGAGCTGTAAGTTGTAACACTGATTTACTTTCAGCGTCGCTGCACTGCCAATAAATTAAAATCAAATGAAGCTGGTCCACAGCCAGCTACAAGTCAATAGGTCAAGAGTCTAGGGGGGAAATAGCTGAAAAGTTTAGCTCTTTGTTGATATTTACAGTACAAGTTTAATTCTGTTCAATATGGGACCTCACAGATATATACAAACAACATCTGCAGCTCGTCAGACTGTAACAACCAATTTCCTATTTCTTATCTCCATGTTTCCAGAGCCAAAGATATCATAGGAGTTTTGGAAATGGTCATTTTATTTTTCACGTGGGAGTTGTAATGATCCAGCAGAAAATATCGGTTATGTTATTTCTGAAGTAATTCTGTGGCAAGAAATAGCGAATGTGACAAAATGGCCTAAGGAATGGAGGGAGATGAAGCCTGACCACTCTCCCTCCTGCTTTTTTAACAGTCACATATTACATTCTGCATTTTAACCTGTGTTACATACAAATACATTATAATCACTGTTGTTTTTTCCCTCTCTTTAACATATGGTAAAACACATTTACAAGAAGGCATGGAATCAAGCTGTCTGACGCCAGTACATCTTGGGCTGGAGAAATCCTGACTTCAGAAGGGCTTTTTCAAAAAGCTACACATGTAATTAACCCAGTAGAGAAAAGTTCTTTTCTTTCTAATGAAAGGAAAAGTTGATCAGCAGCAAAGAAGTCCCTGCGAGTTCTTGGTTTTTTTTTTTACTAAGAGCTCTCCCCAAGATTAATTGATAGTCACATGATCAAGCCCCACTCCCACCCTCGATAAGAAGCAGTATGCCAATATAAAATCCAATCATGACAAAGTCATCTTCAAAACCTAGATAATTACCAGTCTCTTTCAGGGAGCACAACTAAAGTCATTACTTGAAAGTAAAGTCCACTGGAACTTCAGTCCTTCACATTAACACACATGGCAGAACAGATCTTTAGAAGTAAATACAGTGGAATGCTCCAATAGTATCCAAATGCTTACCATTTAAGAGTTGCATATTTATCACTTCCTCCTAAAACAAAAGGGAATACCGGATGGTTTGCGTTACTAAATGCAAGATAATTAACAAAACAGAAATTACTGCATCAGGCCTACCTTACAACTCAACCTTGAAGGCTGAGAGACTTTTTGTTATGTGTTTTAACATATATTAAAGGAAGGAGGGGAAGGGGGAAATCCATGACGTTAATATACTCTCACATAGAACAGATTAACATACTTTTTCTCATTTTCTTAGTCCACTAAATACAGCCAGTTTGTATTTTTCATTACCTTAGCAAACATTGTGTTCTTAGATAAAACAGATACACTTTTCCAATATGAGCTGATCTAGCATATATTAATTATGGAGGAGATTTTTAAAAGGCACAAATGTTAGTTAGGCACCCGACTTCCACTGGCTTTCAATGGCATCTGGGCATTAGAACTGGGTGAATAACGGATTTTTTGGTTCACTGTCAATTCCAAAAAAATGGGGTAAAAAAGGTCTTGTTTTGGGTCAACCCCACAAAGGCATTTTTGGAAAATTTCTGGCAAATTGAAAGGTCAAAAATATTCTGATATAGGGCTTCATTAATTCCTTGACTTCACGAATGACAATGGACAGTCATTTGGCCAGGAAAAGACTCTACAGCCTGACAGTTAAGGCACTCACCTAGGATGAGAGAAAGAAGTTCCTGCTCCAATGACTATTTATTAGTTTCCTTCACATCAGGCAGAGGGGAAACTGAATCCATGTTTCCCATATCCCAGGTGAGTGGCCTAATCACTGGGGTACAGTTCACAAGGAAGGCACCTTCACCTCCTCTGGCCGCCTTGTGAATCCTTTCCCTCTTCTTTTGTCAAAATGCTTGGAAACCTTAACAAAATTTTTGGGGATTGAAACAAAATATTTCAGCTTTTTCAGTTTGGGCAAAATTATTGGGCAAATCCAACACAAACTTGCAAATAGTTTTGGTCAACTCGGAAAAATTTCACACAGCTCTATTGAGCACCTAACTCCCTTAGGCTCTGTCACCATACTAATGTACACTGGTTTAACTAAAGGTATATTTTTAATCCAATTTAGTTAAACCAGTGCATACACACTTGTATTTTGGTTAAAAAACAGCTTAAATTGATTTACCTTAAACTGATTCCTTACAAACTTAAACTAAGTTATTCAAACCAAAACAATTTTAGTATCATTTTAACTGAATCAAGTTAAACCAATGCAACTTTCTCATGCAGACAAGACTTTATATTCCTTTGAAAACCCCAGCCTAAAACCTTAAGTGACACCACGTACAGGATAGTAAAAGAACAGAGAAATGAAGAGTCACTAATTTTTTAGGACACAGCTCCTACCCCCAGAAAATCAAGTCTGTGAAATTACCTATCTGTAACATCCTCATAAAATCTCTGTGGGGAGAAAATAAAAGGTTTCTGATTCTTCCATTTCCATACTTTCAAGGAACACAACTTTGTTGGTTTATGTTTGTACAGCACCTAGTACAATGACATTTCAGTCCATGGCTGGTGCTCCTAGGCATGATATAAAGAATGAATAAATATCAGCAGCAGCAGCAACCACCTGAAACTGGCCAACCAAATTATGATCTACTAGTTTCAGTTCATTTTTTCTATATTTAGTGTCATCAAATAAGAGGTTCAGTATTTTACCTGAAGGACACTGATGGGCCATATTCTTTGCTGCTGCGATTGACTTCAGTGGAACCACACCAAGGTACACCAGCAAAGACTTTTGCCTTGTATTTGAGTAGTTTCTTTGCCCCTGCAATCTTAAAGTAAAACTTTCAGACTTCTTGTCTCATTAAATCCACTTCAACCTAAGTCACTCCCAACCTTTCACTAATAAGCATAGAGATTACTTGGCAAGCCCAATATCTTCTGATGTAGGTCTATAACTTGCAAGGATGGGAAACCCAAGGCAAGTAAGGCTACCACACTGGGACTGCTCAGAAGCAAATACTAGATTTTCCCTCATTCTTCTTATTAATGGAGATCATAAACTAAGAACTGAAAAAAGAATGCCAGTAAGAATGTGTTCTACCACCTTGGCCAGCATACATCACCATCTATTTCCTTCTCTCAAATCTTAACAGAATTTTTTAAAATCACTCTGGCAATATGAAGTTCTACATATTAGTTCTCCAAATGCAAACACCATGTGACAGCTTCCCCTTTTCATAACACACACAGGCAAGAGTTTAACCCAACACTATAAACAATATCAGTGTGACGCAAATTAAATGCATCTATGACAGTTAAACACAGTTTCATAATGCTCAGCAAGAAAGGTCTTTAGCATCTTCTCTGTATAAAGCTCACTAATTGTGCCTGTACCGAACACATGCAAAATTATAATCATCAGCTACAAATGTGGCAGAACATGACAAATTGCACCACAAGACTTTTCTCCAACCAACAAAATTATGCAGTAGTGAAGGGGAGGAATTGTTATTTGAAGTATCAACGCAAAACAGGCTAACAGCTTTCTTTACTTTGTTGAATCCATCTACAAATCCTTAGGCACTGAAGGTGAAATTGGTGCACCAACCACAGTGGTCTATAAGAAATAATGTCAGCATAATCAGACTGATTTCTTCATTAACACCTCTTAATTATGGAGTATCTATTTCATCCAGGGTGCTAACTCCTGGCAAACCATAATAAGATGACTACAAGTTCCAGCTTGAAATGGTACTAGATTCAATTAAGTACATGCAACCACCCCCTTCCCTGCAAACACGAACGCAGCAGGGAAAGAGAGACACAGTACCATCAGTGAGTAAGGTTCAGTATACACACAGCTACCATTGTACTCATTTTAATTTCTGATCTAAACTAGCAAGAAGCCAAGTGTAAGGTGACACTGTTGATCTAAACTTGACAAATCTGCTTTGTACTTCTTCACTTTGTCACATTGCTCACTGCCTGATGTGTACTTCATACCACAAGAGAGGAAGGGCATCTTTGATCATTATATACACACACGTCTGTGTCTGCAAACCAACTGGAGTCACACAGTGGAAAAGTTGTTTGAACAATATTTTGGGAAAGTAGGATAGTAGTTCATAGTCTCACAAACTTTTAAACAACAACAACAAAATAGTTCTACAGTAGGTTGAGTTTGGGATCTGTAAACCTTAGTAGTGTGTTAATTTAAAGGACACTTACATTTTTCAAAAAAAACCTGCTTCTTTTCCCCACATTTCCCCAGGATTGGGTAAGAAGAGTTGTAAAAATTCGATGCAAGAGCAAGCGTATCGTATCACTCCATCATGGTGACTAGCTTCAGCCTTATACAAGCCTGTATGTATTTAAAGCTGTTTGGAAAATGGTATTTGTGAAGAACTAAAAACTGAGAATGAAAAATATGCATTTTAAAAATATTATGCACAGAAACTTTAGTTGTCAAACTAAAAAAAAACATTATGGACTCTCAGATGGTCAAACTAGATAGATACAATTTTTCAAATATAAAAAGGCCATTTTACAATGATAAAATTCAATCAGCTTTATCTGCATATTACATAAAGGAATCAATTTTCAAAGAAAAGGGTTGGATATTACTCAAAGAATCTGACATTTAACCCTCATCCCTTACTATATATCATTTGATAGAATATTTCTAACAAAAACTGTCAGAAAAAAACAAGTTCAGGGTAAGGGAAAAAGGAAAAACAGAAGTTGTTACTATGTTAATTTTGAATTCCTAATACTTCTCCCTCTCTGTTGTGCTTTTCCACCCCAGAGAAATATACTAGGCATGGAAAAGATAAAAATAAAGAGAACAGCAGGAGCTAGCTCCTATATAGCACTTTCCATCAGTAGACATTAAAGGCACTTTATAATTTAAAGATATTTATCTTCATAAACACCCCCGTGAAGTAAGGAAGTGCTGTTACTCTAATTTACAGACAGGGAACTGAGGGATAAAGACACTAAGTGACTTACCCATGGTCACACAAGGAGTCTGTAGCAGAGCAGGGAATTGAACCTGTCTCCCAAGAGCCCTAGCTGCTGGAAAATCCTTCCTCTTAATCACTAGAGATTTTCATCTATTACCCAGTCAGCTATACTATTCCTATTTCAACATCATCACTTTCTTTTATCTTGCTTAGGATTCCTTCACAAAAGATGGCATATTCCTTACCCATTTCCCACTTCCAGAAATGTGGTTTTCAAATTACTCCCACAAATCCCACTTCCTTGGGGAACGTACAGAGATACCTCTCCTGTGGGGAGCCAATTACTGCCATTAAAGGCCTTATTCCAGTACTGGAAGCAGTACACCAAAGCTCCATAGGCCTGTCTCTCTCTGCCGCAAAAGAACCTTTCCTCTTCCTCACTTTGCCTTATAACACTTACCAAGCCTTCCCCATTCCCACCAGCAGAGTCTGTGACTCTACCCAGCTTGACTGTCATTGATTATAGTCAGGTCTTGGGAATGACAACAGAGATGCAACAAAAGTTCTAAATACTTCCTTCAACGTGAAGGTAGGGGAAAAGACAGGAGAAATGGTGTTCTTTAACTGACAATCACTTCGCTGAGGAACAGTTTTAAAATATACCATGCACCAAAGAGAACTCTGACTGACAGCTCTGTTATGTGACAGGAGCATCCAAGGAACCCTTTTGGGGCAGATTTCTTTCCTTTTCACTTCACACACATTTAATGGAGTGGGAGAAAGGATATGATCCTTAACCATTGGTGGGCCCATAACAGTTTTCAGGTGGACACGGAGGTCACCACCAGTACTTTGAACCACGAGGAACAAAAGCACCTATTCTATGCAGCTATCAGGGCAGGAGCCCAGTCTGCACACTGATTGTTTTTTTTAAAACAAAACTAAAAAAACCCTACCAGGGATCACCTATTTCCCTTCTGCTGGGGTTGAACAGCACGTTCTCTGTGTTGACACACCAGGCATGGGAGTAACAGATTAAGTATGGATACTCCAGTAGCATCACCCAGGAGGCAAAAGAGCTTATTTATTTTTAAAATGTATATGAGCTTCCTGCTCCCTAAGCAGCTCCGTGACTGTTGGCAGTGTAGAATGTGCACTACGGTCTGAGCAAAGCACAGGTTGCTTATGTGACCCAAACAGTTGTGTAGCTTGTGTTCCAATAGATCTCTTAAAACAGATGATTTATGAAATTTACTCAGTTGATCTTTTCATAAATAGTTTTGATAAAGGGAAAAGCTTCTGCACTGAGAAAATGTATCTGGTGCACAATGAACAAAATAAAATTTTTCCTTTCCCTAAACAGCGAATGCATATGCACAAGAATTTCTCCCCTGCATACTTTAATAGTCTAAAGCAGACAGCTTTCATGAAGTGCTTTATTACTGATTAATTTGAATGGGTTACGTTGCATTAATACCATTTCAACTTATCTAAGCATTTTATCTTGACTTGATCCTCTAATTGTCATCTCTTACCAAGGCCGTAGGCCCTCATTAGACCGTCCCTATTTATAAAAAATTTCTGTTACCTTTAAGAAATTTCAGTGGTGTTTAACAGCCTGTTTAATAGCTACTTGAAATGGAAGCAGAGTACTGTTTGTTTAACTTATTCTTTCATGCTATACAAGATGTTCTATACCAAGATGATGGCTTTTGCAGGATTTGGCCTGGCCACACTCTGTATCTAACCTTAAAACAAAATTATCACCTTGTACTTGCCTGTCTCTCATTTCACACTTTCACGTCTATGGGTTTGTGCCATTGCTAATGTTCCCCAACTTTCCTCAGAAAAGCAAAAACCAAACAAAAAAGTAGTAGTAACTGGTGATAGGGATGGGAATCAGAAACCCTTCATCCTTTGTAAACAACAAGCCACAGGCGTATTCTCCATTCTCCAGTTATCACATCAACAGGAGAGTGCAGGAGTTGCTCTGTATATGGGCTCAAAAAAGCAAGACAAATGCATTCATTTTCAGTTTTAAAATTCAAACCAAGCAGCCTGCAGAGAAGCTGATAAGCTCTCTAGTGGTGTATAAAGTCTACATAGGCCTTGAGATCTAACGCAGGTGGATTATGTGTAATGAAGTAAAAGGAATAAATATCATCTAGGGTGAACAAATCCATCACTACTTTCACCCAAGCAAGCAAAACAAAGCACAAAAAACAGTCAAAGTTATGAATATAAATATCTCCAAGAGTATATAAATACTACATTTCCAAGAAATGTGCCTTCTAGTTCCAAAAACAATGCGTTCTATGACATACTTTTAACTTTTTAAGAGAGTAGAAAGCAAAACTAAATACTTTGTTTACTTGCTAGAGTAAGAAAAAGTAGCCAGGGGGTCAGGGGACTCAAATATTACAAGGCAATAAACTGAAAAATGTAAATTATAAGAATTCTCCGAGTCTTGAGCAAAATTAAAATCAAGCATCAAAAAGATGCAGTCACCCAGCCTGCTTTTATGAGGGGTATATAATCCAACCACAGTAATATCAGACATTTGAATTATTTTTGCACAGCATTTATCTTCAGGGCCATCACCAAGATAAATCAGTTATTCCTTTTTGTATTGAAAGAGTAGCTTTCTTCAGAACTGATGTTTACATTCACACTTTATATATGATTTTGCTTCAAAATGCAGGAAAATGTGTTTTTCTTTAAATACAGATAATAGGGTTGCTTAACGCAGTCAAAGAAAAAAATATCAGTTGTCATTCTGTACACTTTCCAAGCGGCACATATGATAACTTGTCAATTTTATTTAATTTTTTGCACCACAAAAATCTGCCCCGATTAATCAGAGTTTAGATCCAGAAAAGGCCATATGTACCCCAGTCTAAGCCTATGCACAACAGCCAGCTAAGCACTGATTAAACACAGTAACCACTAACTTACACACCTCAGATATTCAGTTTTAAATCTGAGCAAAGAACTGATTCAGTGTCTCCATGTATTTATTATTGGTCGTGGGAGGTAGCTGCAGTTTGATAATTGATGCACTGATATACAGAGTCCAGAGTAAGAAATGCAAACATTTCATGATTCATTAAGTTACTTCAACAGCATGTAATAGGTTAACAATACAGTGAAAGCCAAGCGTATTTCACTACATATGTTCACAGCAGCCATTCCCCAAGACAATAATAGTATTTATCAATGAAGTATTTTTATTTAAATTGATATATGCTCTCACATATACTCAAGTACGGATGCTTTGTATATTTGCAATAGTTTTTTTTTGGGGGGGGGGGAAGGGGGGATACTAAATTTTAATGAACTCAAATGCCTAAAATACATTATTGAACAAAATCTACAATACTACACAACATTGACATCCAATGTCTTGGATCATATCACCATTTTCAGGGTGAAATGGACTAGAACAGGCGGTTAGCGCAGAATGAAATCCTAATGGAAGCATGGCATGAACTGCTTTTCAAGAAAACTGGATGTGTATTCATAAGAACACTGTTTATGTTTTACATTCTGTCATCTGAAAACTCATTACATTGAAGACATGCAGTGAAAATGTTGGTAGCTAAAACCAAACACAATTATTTTAACATAGGATGAGAAAAGGGATCATGCTTTGTACATGTACAAAAAAAAAAAAGGAATGTGAGAAAAACAAATTTTTCCACATGATCCTCACTCCAGATTTGGATGGGGTATAAAAACCTATATTTTAAATCCATAAATGTACCTTTTGGGGAAAGGAACTTTAGGAGAAAACCATAATTGTGAAGGAGTCTATATTTTCTTGTTCTCAAAACTGGATTCAAACACACAGGGAAGGACGTCATAAGACTAGGAATAAGGAGAAACACAAGCACTCTTTGCCCTTTCCACTTTGATCTTTTAGATTAGACATTTATCGTCCTTTCATTCAGTGCAATACTGACCATTGTAACCTTAGGAGCACTCCAGTGCCAGTGGGCAAAATGTTGTCATCATATATCCATAAAAGGTGGCATAGAATCATAGAAGTGTAGGGCTGGAAGGGACCTCAATAGGTCATCTAGTCCAGTCCCCTGCACTAAAAGCAGGGCTAAGTAATAACTAGACGATTCCTGACAGATGTTTCTCAAACACGCAGCCTGCAGAGTTATTTCCTGTGGCACACCATAGGCACCAACTCCACTGGCAGCCAAGCTTCCCTCACCCCCAATCCCCCCTCTTTCCCCCCCCTCCCGAGCACACCGCGACCCCGCTCCTCCACCTACCTCCCAGCGCTTCTCACCGCCAAACAGCTGTTTGGTGGTGCTTAGGACTTTCCAGGAGGGAGGAGTGGGAACTTGGCACGCTCAGGGTAGGAGGAGGAGAAGAGGCGTGGCCGGGGAGGTGATTTGGGGAAGGGGTTGGAATAGGGGCAGGGAAGGGGCAGAGTTTGGGCAGGGACTTTGGGGAAGGAGTTGGAATGGGGCTGGGGAAGGGATGGAGTGGGGACAGGGGCAGAGGGAAGAGCTTTAACTGAAGTAATTCTAAAAGTAAATGCGTGTTTTGTCATTTGAGTGAGGTACATTACTGAGTGCTTATATTTTATTAAAACCCCTCTTCGCATTACAGTTTTAAAAAAGTTAATACATTGACTTTTAATAGCATACTATATTACTCTTCATTTTTTTCATTTTTGATGATAGTTTTGTATCATTGTATGAAAAGGTTTCAGTGATGCGGCACTCTGGCCAACGTACTAGTCCTTATGTGGCCCTCGTAGTGATTTGAGTTTGAGATCCCTGGTCTAACTGTTCTCAAAAACCTCCAGTGCATAGATTCCACAACCTCCCGATGCAATTTGTTCCAGTGCTTAACTATCCTGACAGTTAGGAAGTTTTTCCTAATGTCCAACCTAAACTTCCCTTGCTGCAACTTAAGATCGTTGCTTCTGGTCCTATCCTCAGAGGTTAATGAGAACAGTTTACCTCCCTCCTCCTTGTAAAAACCTTTTATGTACTTGAAAACTGTTATCATGTCCTTGCTCAGTCTTCTCTTCTCCAGACTAAACAAATCCAATTTTTTCAATCCATCATAGCTTATGTTTTCCAGACCTTTAACCATTTTTGTTCCTCTCCTCCAGACTTTCTCCAATTTGTCCACATCTTTCCTGAAATGTGGCACTCAAAACCAGACACAATGCTCCAGTGGGGCCTTATCAGCGTAGGGTAGAGTGGAAGAATTACTTCTCATGTTTTGCTTACAACACTCCTGCTGATATATCCCAGAAAGATGTTTGCTTTTTTTGCAATAGTGTTACACTGTTAACTCATATTTAGCTTGTGATCCACCATGACCTCCAGATCCCTTTCTGGAGTACTTCTTCCTAGGCAGTCACTTCCCATTTTGTATGCTTCCTTTTGGATTGTTCCTTCCTAAGTGGAGTACTTTGCATTTGTCCTTATTGAATTTCACTCTATTTTCTTCAGACCATTTCTCCAGTTAGTCCAGATCATTTTGAATTTTAATTCTATCCTCCAAAGCACTTGCAACCCTCCTCCCAACTTGGTATTGTCGGCAAACTTTATAAGAGTACACTCTATGCCATTATCTAAATAGTTTTTGAATATATTGAACAGAACCGGACCCAGGACCGATCCCTGTGGGACCTCACTCGTTATGCCCTTCCATCTTGACTGTGTACCACAGATAACTACTCTCTGTTACGCACTCACCTTATCATAGCTCCATCTAGGTAGTATTTCCCTAGTTTGTTTATGAGAAGGTCATGCGAGACAGCATCAAAAGCCTTACTAAAAGTCAAGATATATCACATCTACTGCTTCCCCCCAATCCACAAGGCTTGTTACCCTGTCAAAGAAAGCTATTAGGTTGGTTTGACATGATTTCTTCTTTACAAATCCATGCTGACTGTTAATTTTAACCTTAATATCTTCTAGATGTTTGCAAACTGATTGCTTGATTATTTGCTCCATTACCGTTCTGGGTACGGAAGTTAACTAGTCTGTAATTCCCTGGGTTGTCCTTATTCCCCTTTTTATAGATTGTAATACACGTCATATATCATTGGGAAACTAATAACTCACTGATCATTAATATTCTTGAGTGGCATATGTATGGTAAACCCACAAAGAACTTTATAAAACATGCCAGAAATATGTTCTTAAAATGCTTTTGGCAAGCAGTGCCTAAGCCACTCCTGTTCCAGACAAAGGAATCCGGTTCCACTTACTTAGAATCATAGAATCATAGAATATCAGGGTTGGAAGGGACCCCAGAAGGTCATCTAGTCCAACCCCCTGCTCAAAGCAGGACCAATTCCCAGTTAAATCATCCCAGCCAGGGCTTTGTCAAGCCTGACCTTAAAAACCTCTAAGGAAGGAGATTCTACCACCTCCCTAGGTAACGCATTCCAGTGCTTCACCACCCTCTTAGTGAAAAAGTTTTTCCTAATATCCAATCTAAACCTTCCCCACTGCAACTTGAGACCATTACTCCTCGTTCTGTCATCTGCTACCATTGAGAACAGTCTAGAGCCATCCTCTTTGGAACCCCCTTTCAGGTAGTTGAAAGCAGCTATCAAATCCCCCCTCATTCTTCTCTTCTGCAGGCTAAACAATCCCAGTTCCCTCAGCCTCTCCTCATAAGTCATGTGTTCCAGACCCCTAATCATTTTTGTTGCCCTTCGCTGGACTCTCTCCAATTTTTCCACATCCTTCTTGTAGTGTGGGGCCCAAAACTGGACACAGTACTCCAGATGAGGCCTCACCAATGTCGAATAGAGGGGAACGATCGCGTCCCTCAATCTGCTGGCAATGCCCCTACTTATACATCCCAAAATGCCATTGGCCTTCTTGGCAACCAGAGCTCACTGCTGACTCATATCCAGCTTCTCGTCCACTGTCACCCCTAGGTCCTTTTCCGCAGAACTGCTGCCTAGCCATTCGGTCCCTAGTCTGTAGCTGTGCATTGGGTCCTTCCGTCCTAAGTGCAGGACCCTGCACTTATCCTTATTGAACCTCATCAGATTTCTTTTGGCCCAATCCTCCAATTTGTCTAGGTCCCTCTGTATCCTATCCCTGCCCTCCAGCGTATCTACCATTCCTCCTAGTTTAGTATCATCCGCAAATTTGCTGAGAGTGCAATCCACACCATCCTCCACATCATTTATGTAGATATTGAACAAAACCGGCCGCAGGACCAACCCCTGGGGCACTCCACTTGACACCGGCTGCCAACTAGACATGGAGCCATTGATCACTACCCGTTGAGCCCGACAATCTAGCCAACTTTCTACCCACCTTATAGTGCATTCATCCAGCCCATACTTCTTTAACTTGCTGACAAGAATACTGTGGGAGACCGTGTCAAAAGCTTTGCTAAAGTCAAGAAACAAAACATCCACTGCTTTCCCTTCATCCACAGAATCAGTAATCTCATCATAGAAGGCGATTAGATTAGTCAGGCATGACCTTCCCTTGGTGAATCCATGCTGACTGTTCCTGATCACTTTCCTCTCATGCAAGTGCTTCAGGATTGATTCTTTGAGGACCTGCTCCATGATTTTTCCAGGGACTGAAGTGAGGCTGACTGGTCTGTAGTTCCCAGGATCCTCCTTCTTCCCTTTTTTAAAGATTGGCACTACATTAGCCTTTTTCCAGTCATCCAGGACTTCCCCGGTTCGCCACGAGTTTTCAAAGATAATGGCCAATGGCTCTGCAATCACAGCCGCCAATTCCTTCAACACTCTCGGATGCAACTTGTCCGGCCCCATGGACTTGTGCACGTCCAGCTTTTCTAAATAGTCCCTAACCACCTCTATCTCCACAGAGGGCTGGCCATCTCTTCCCCATTTTGTGATGCCCAGCGCAGCAGTCTGGGAGCTGACCTTGTTAGTGAAAACAGAGGCAAAAAAAGCATTGAGTACATTAGCTTTTTCCACATCCTCTGTCACTAGGTTGCCTCCCTCATTCAGTAAGGGGCCCACACATTCCTTGGCTTTCTTCTTGTTGCCAACATACCTGAAGAAACCCTTCTTGTTACTCTTGACATCTCTGGCTAGCTGCAGCTCCAGGTGCGATTTGGCCCTCCTGATAACATTCCTACATGCCCGAGCAATATTTTTATACTCTTCCCTGGTCATATGTCCAACCTTCCACTTCTTGTAAGCTTCTTTTTTATGTTTAAGATCCGCTAGGATTTCACCATTAAGCCAAGCTGGTCGCCTGCCATATTTACTATTCTTTCGACTCATCGGGATGGTTTGTCCCTGTAACCTCAACAGGGATTCCTTGAAATACAGCCAGCTCTCCTGGACTCCTTTCCCCTTCAAGTTAGTCCCCCAGGGGATCCTGGCCATCCGTTCCCTGAGGGAGTCGAAGTCTGCTTTCCTGAAGTCCAGGGTCCGTATCCTGCTGCTTACCTTTCTTCCCTGCATCAGGATCCTGAACTCAACCAACTGCCTCCCAGATTCCCATCCACTTTTGCTTCCCCCACTAATTCTACCCGGTTTGTGAGCTTGAATGCATCTCCAGTGTAACGCTACAAGGTATGACCAATGACAAAGAAAAGCACATTTACATGCAAAGTAAACAAAGCCATCAGGAAAGCAAATGGGGAAAAACAACCACATAACCTCAATGGGGGATGAAGACTGCCCTCCCCCCCCCGAAAGCCTTCCTGCCTCTTGAAGCAGGATCAATGAACTTTGGGATGATAGAAGGTAGAAGGAGAGAGAAAATAGATAGAAGTAGAGAGAAAAAACCCATTTTAGCATCCATCACCTAAGGAGACAAAGGAACTGAGCACTTTGAGCTCTGCGAAGGAACCTGACAGGAAAGTATCAGCCATGCTGGAAAAGAGACTTGGTGAGAAACACTTCTTTAAGCAAGAGACCTTAGTTTGTTAAATTGGATTTTAGTCTTAGAAGCATATTTTACTTTTGTTTGCATGTGACCCTTTCTGTTGTTATTCCTTATACTTCGTATCACTTAATCCTATAACCTTTTGTTAATAAACTTGTTTTACTTTTACATAAAACCAACTCAGTGCTTTGAATGAGTGAAGGGTTTGTCTACCCCAGCTAATAAATTGCTGTTCTCTCTCTCCTTAAAGAAGCATCAAATTTGATACAGTTTTGTGTGTCCTACAGTGAGAGGGTCTAAGCACTGCAGAGAAAGACATTTTTGGGGGAGAACTCAGGGCTCGAAGGGTCCCTCCCCGTACCCGCAAAGAACAGCTGGGAAGTGGAAACCAGGGTGAAGCTAGTGTGTTGTGAGTATGCTGCTTGGGTCAGGGCTCTGTACCAATGCTCCACAGCACAAAGGCACCCGTGGTTACAGGGCAGGCTTCAACCCCTTACTGTGCTGGGTTGAACGCCAAATCATCACAACCATACTGTCATAGGCTGAATTCTCCTGTGAATGTCTGAATTTTGGAATTGAACAAGTTAAAAAATGAACAAAAAACAAACAAAACCCCCCAAGGATAATGTCAAAATAAAATCAATTTTATTGCAAGTGTCAATGAATTTTGGTTATAATAATAATTCAAAGGATATTACCAAATATTCCAAGGTATATTTCATTTAAAAGTAAACTGTCTTATATAAGACTTTACTACAGCATGATACACTTAAATCTTTGCTGAGAAATTGTAAGAAATTGGTTCCTGTGGAAACTATAGGGTGGGTGGATTAGTAGAGGCAAATTAGCCCTGTATTGTGTTTACTTTGTTTTTTGAGATTACAACATATGGACAAATTCTGCAAAAAACAGTGCCTCTTAACTGCAGCATTTGCAAATATGATCTGCAAGGCAATAACAAGATGTAGAATTAATACATTAATATTCTTCTCTTGAGCAATGTACAACAATAAGGCATTTCATATCTTATTTGCAAAATCTACAAGCATCGTGTAATTGCTTTCAACAGGAACATTTTTCAATACAAATGAACTGCCTGAAAAACAGACACTGGAGGGCTGAAGCGGGAGCGTACTCCCTGTTTTGTTATAATTAGCAAGTAATTTTACTTTAGCTCAGTCCCTGGTTATCTTTTGGGGGCACAACTTCTGCATTTCCTCAATCTAAGGAGAATATTAAATCCATTTTTAACTCTGTATACAAAATCATCAAGTATACCTTTTAGATATATTTTAAAGGATCCTGAAAATTCACTTGGTGATGAAAATTGCTTTTCAACTTCTCAGCTCAAAGATAATTTTGTTTTAACACATATTCTTCACCCCCAATTCTTCACATTCCTTCCAACTTTCACCCTCCAAATAAGACACACATTTTTGGTTACAAACATTGGCAATACTCTTCATAACAACATTTTCCATTCATAATGGGAATGATATTATTGTCTGTGGTTATCTGATGATGCAGAATAACCAACCGTTTGAACACTTGCTTAAAAATGTAATGGTTCTTGTGATGGAAGACTGAAATATCTAGTCTGCCAGGTGAAAATTAGAAATTTTCAGGATTTTAGAGATGTGTCTGAGGGCATAAGACACAAATTTCTGATGGGGAAGCAAAGGGAAGCCACAAGAGCGGTTACGTGACCCTCCCCAGCAGCATGTTTTGGGTGCCCAGGGCAGCCAGCAAAGAGGCAAATCACTGTGGGGCAGAAGGCGGGACTGGGCTGGTGGCTCCTATTCTGCGCTGGGCTCAGCTCCTGGTTTCAGCTGCGCTGGGGAGGATGGTACTTTCTCTTCCCCTGCACAGCATCCAGAGTCGGATCAGACCACCTTCATCAGAGCCCCCCTGCAGAGTCCCATTACCATGGCACCCAGAACCCCCCCAAACCCAGATCTCCCACTGAGTAGGTCGCACCCAGATTGCCCCATACAGTACCCTCTCGACCCACCCCTGGATGCCCCCACACTAAGTGCCTCCACACTTGGATCCTACCTTGCTTAGCCTGCTTACCCACACCTGGTGCACCTGGCATGGAGGGGCAGGGCGCTGGGGTGTTTTTGGGGCAGGCCAGGTCCTTACGCTGTGTCAGGGTTGGGTTCAGCCTCACCACCGAGTCAGTGTCCTGGGGAGAAGCTGCACAGTGATCTCCCACCTCTGTGCAGCCAGTGGCCTGTGCTCCCCAATGCCATGCTGTAGCCTCCACATTTATTTGACAAATAAAATTTGCAGAATTTTGCAGAAATTTAAAATATAAGCAGAAATTTTATTTTTTGGTGCAGAATTTTTAATTTTTTGGTGCAGAATGTCCTCAGGAGTATCTATATCAACCCACTTTTAATCAAAAATTCTAATTGTACTCACATTTTACATTCTATATGTTTTGTTTTTCTCCTTTCTTATCAGATTTTTACAAAATAAAGCTTTGCAACTTCTGATAATTGGAAATTTGTAATCCAACTTTAACTACGTTGTTACAACCAACTTAAGCATAATACAAACATTAACTAATTAGTTTATGTTATGTCCATTTCATGGATAGGGAAGTAGAAAGAAGTTTAATGCCCATAGCCACTTAGGAGTTTCCATCTGCTAGCCAGTATTCTATCCCCTACACATGGTACCTCTCAAAACTCAAGAGGTATCTTAAAGCCACCAGTGAGCTATGCAATCTCTTTTGGATACTGAACAACTGGTTTTCAGAAGCAAAGGAGCTACAGGTGAATGTACAATTATGCAAAGCTAGACACGTGAAGTAATTTATCATTTATTTTTAGTTTCATTGTCGTATTTTCGTTGGTAACCATGTTTCACTCTTTTTAGGGCTTGCAGACAAGTACATTGTACAAATATTGATAACGCAAACATGGAGTTCCAGTCCCTTACCTCCTGCCACTAAATCTTTGTACTGAGTTCCCATTCCACAGCAGATACAGGAGAAACTGAGAAACTACAAGAGGAAACCTCAACGGAACCCTGAACAGTAACTACATTATCACTGTTTCTCCAATAGGGGTCAGGCCCCATAGTCAAATGTTTTCAGTTGTTAGTAAAGAATCTTGAATAAATTGTTAGAACATTCTAAAAAGAAAGGGACTTTTTCCAAAGTCCTGATCACTTCCCACATAGAAGAAGTTACTGATTACTCATCACTTCAGATAATTTTTGCTTTCTGCGTGAGACTGTTGCTGGACTAACTACCATGAGATCATTTATCACTCATGATTGGACAGGAATGTCTGGATTGCCAAGGAGAGTAACAAAAGTCAGGGTTGCTTTTCAGTCTAAAAAAACAACCAGATTATAGTAATTAATAACTTTGCCTATTAACTTTTTTTCTTCCTCTTTAGTACTACATTTAGTGCTCTTTTTAAAGGGTTTGCCTTCTGCAGGATAGCAGATCAGGGCTAAAGAAACTTCTCCAGTGTAAAATGCTTCACTTTAAACCTTTAATGGTTTTGTTAAAAATAGCCTAAATTATTAAGACTCCAGTTGAAACAGTTAATTTTATTTTTTCTAATTTGAAAAAGAAATAGGACACAAAAATTAGCCACATCACCATTTATCCATTCTTCCAGGTCTTTCAGTATTGAACAATTCCAATTCTAGTTCTGATCCCTTGAGCATCCCACTACTAACCTCTTGCCATGCTAAGAATTGGCCATTTATTTCTACTCTTTGCTTCCTTTCACCCTTGGGTACCAGTTTCCCTTAAAAGCCATTTTGCAAGGGACTTTATCAAGAATCTGTTGAAAATATAAATACATTATATCTACTTTTTCTTCTTTACCCAATTTTTCTTAATCCAAACAATTCTGAGAGGATAAAAAGATATAATTTTATCCTTTTAAATAAACGATTTATAGATCCTATTACATTATCCTCAAAATGGATTATGGCATCTTCAGTCCTCAATCCTGTAAACACTTACACTTGTGCTTAACTGTACTTGTTTGAATAGAAGTGACCACAATGAGACTACTGAAATGAGTCAAGTTGTGCACATGCATATTTGTACGACTGGGACTTTAATGGTAACACCATTTAGTTTCCTAGAATAATCAATCAACTGTGGAGAGGTGTAATGTGCTTATGGTGCTTTTGAAAAATCTTATCCCATGTAGGGTTGCCAATTTTAGTTGGACATATTCCTGGAGGTTTCATCACACGACCTAATCTTTAATTAAGGATTCAATCTTTAATTCCTGGAGACTCCAGGACAATGCTTCAGGGTTGGTAACCCTAACCCCAGGGTTTCTGTCACATAAAACAAAAGTATGGCGTTTAATACCAAGGTCACATCAAAGTGCTCAATTAAGTAAAAAAGATCAGTTAGGGAACAGAAAGATGTTAACAAATCAGAAGTACAAAAGAGATACCACATCCTTCTGACATGTACCACATTCAAATGGGATTTTTTAGAATGACTAAAAAGATCTTCCATATAAACCAGGCTGCAAAAACTCTCTTATAATGGTACAAAGTTAAATTAAAGGGAGTGAGCACTACCATTCTGACAAAATTCAGGAATCTAATCACCACAGAGAGCCTGTTATATTTTGAAAGCTCATTGTCTTCTAGAATTGGTTGTGTGCACTGTAAATCACTCAACAGGATATAATTAAGCAATAACACGTGGCAAGCATTATTTTTTGAGCATTAAAAACTGTAGATTTTAATAAGAAAAACATGGTTACTTGTTACTGAATGCAAAATTTGTATAGTTTCTACACGCTTCCCCCGCCCCTCGGGCATACACAGTATCTATTCTCTCTGTTGTTTATACAAAACTGTGTCCAATCATATCCGAGAAATCCTATTCAAACATCACTACTTCCTTTCACCAAATCAAGACCAGTTTTGAAGACTATCGAAAAGACAGGATTCCTTTGTAGAGATCTCTGTAGCTTGGTATTAGATTGAGCGTTACTGGCAATGAAAGTAAACCCTGAAGTTCACTTGTATTTGAAATATTTCTGTGATTGGGAACTCATCTGGACCCTCTTGTAATAGTTTTGTTGTCCTCCTAAGATAGAGCGAAATCAATGCAAGCAATGGTTAGAAATTTACTTTGAAAATTTACATTGTAGGCTGTCTCAGAGTTTGATTTGCTGCAGGTGGGAATGTGGTAGTAGTGATGACTCACCTGTTCAGAATAAAATTTACATTGAGCTGCAATCTTATTACTTAAAAAGACATAACTGATCGTATCAAATATCCATAGCTGCAGAACTTTCCCCAGCAGTCATTGAGTAAAGAAGCTTGTGGAGCAGGGTGATCCAGTGGATACAGTAGATTTTCAGAAAGCCTTTGACAAGGTCCCTCACCAAAAACTTTTAAAGTAAGCTATCATGGGACAATGGGATAAGAGGGAAGGTTCTCTCATGGATCAGTAACTGGTTAAAAGAATGGAAACAAAGGGTAGGAATAAATGGTTAGTTTTCAGAATGGAGAGAGGTAAATAGTGGTGTCCTTCAGGTGTGTGTACTGGGACTGGTACGGTTTAACATATTCATAAATGATCTGGAAAAAAGGGTAAATAGTGAGGCGGCAAAATTTGCAGATAATACAAACCTACTCAAGATAGTTAAGTCCAAAGCAGACTGTGAAGTGTTACAAAGGGATCTCACAACACTGGGTGATTGGGCAAAAAAACAGCAGATGAAAATCAATGTTGTGTGACCGGGTCAAGCCAGATGGCTGTGTGTGTGTGTGTGTAAAACTGATCTTTATTTTCCAGAAATATACAAACTTATTCTCTCATTTCTCCATCTTCTTCTTCTCCTCTGATGTACAGGACATTGTTACATCTTATCAAAACTTCACCAAGGTGTCCTGACAATGCACCATCTATGTATTCTTCTGTGTTTGCAAGCTGCATGTTCATGTTGCCGTCAACAGACACCAGGTAGCCCTTGTACTCCACAGAAGGTAGATATATTTGCCCTAGGTTAAGTAAGTCCCTTTTCCCTGGGTAAGGTAACAGGGAAGGTTCCAGAACACTCAGGAACTTTCTGGAAACAATTAAGGCAGACAGGCTGATTAGAACACCTGCAGCCAATCAAGAAGCTGCGAGAATCAATTAAGACAGGCAGGCTAATCAGGACACCTGGGTTTAAAAAGAAGCTCACTTCAGTTTGTGGTGCGCATGTGAGGCACTGGGTGCAAGAAGCTGACAGTGAGAAGGTGTACTACTGGAAGACTGAGAAGTACAAGCATTATCAGACATCAGGAGGAAGGTCCTATGGTGAGACTAAAGAAGGTGTTGGAAGGAGGCCATGGGGAAGTAGCCCAGGGAGTTGTAGCTGTCACACAGCTGTTACAGGAGCCACTGTAGACAGCTGCAATTCACAGAGCCCTGGGCTGGAACCCGAAGTAGAGGGTGGGCCTGGGTTCCCCCCAACTCCCTACTTGATACCAGAGGAGTTGACCTGGACTGTGGGTTCCACCAGAGGGGAAGGTCTCTGGACTGTTCCCCGATCCACTAGGTGGATCAGCAGAGACTGCGGGGATTATTGTTCTTCCTTTTCCCCATGCTGGCCAGTGATGAGGCTAACTGAGTGAATGGCAGATTTGAGCCATGGAAGTGGCCAAACTGAGGGCTGCTGTGAACCTCTGAGGCAAGCAAAGCCGCCAATAAGTGCAGGACCCACCAAGGCAGAGGAGGAATTTTGTCACAGTTGATAAATGCAAAGTAATGCACATTGGAAAACGTAATCCTAACTATTAATAATGGGTCTAAATTAGCTGTTACCACTCAAGATAGATCTTGGAGACATTGTGGATAGGTCTCTGAAAACATCCACTCGATGCGCAACAGCAATCAAAAAAGTAAACAGAATGTTGGGGATCATTAGGAAAGGGATAGACAAGATGACAGAAAATATCATATTGCTTCTATATAAATCCATGGTATGCCCACATCTTAAATACTGCCTGCAGTTCTCGTCACACCATCTCAAAAAAGATATATTGGAATTGGAAAAAGTTCAGAAAAGGGCAACAAAAATGATTAGGGGTATGGAACAGCTTCCATATGAGTAGAGATTAATAAGACTGGGACTTTTCAACTTCGAAAAGAGACAAGTAAGCGGGGCTAAGATAGAGATCTATAAAATCATGACTGGTGTGGAGGAAGTAAATAAGGAAGTGTTATTTACTCCTTCTAACACAAGAACTAGGGGGCACCAAATGAAATTAATAGGCAGCAGGTTTAATACAAATAAAAGGAAGTATTTCTGCACACAACATACAGTCAACCTGTGAAAGTCTCTTCACCAGAGGATGTTGTGAAGGCCAAGACTATAACAGGGTTCAGAGAAGAACTAGATATATTCATGGAGAATAGGTCCATCAATGGCTATTTGCCAGGATGGGCAGGGATGGTGTCCCTAGCCTGTGTTTGCCAGAAGCTAGGAATGGGTGACAGGGGATGGATCACTAGATGATTACCTGTTCTGTTCATTCCCTCTGGGGCATCTGGCATTGGTCACTGTCGGAGGACAGGATAAGGGGTAGATGGACCATTGGTATGACCCAGTATGGGAGTTCTTATGTAATTTATAAACAGATCAGGAAGCAGCAGCTATAGCAGGGGTGGCCAAACTTACTGACCCTCCAAGCGGCATATGACAATCTTCAGAAGTTCGAGAGCCAGGACACACCTACCAGGGCTTGGGGCTTCAGCCCTGCTCTTGCTGAGGTCCCTCCACTTGCCTCCTGTAGGGCTGAAGCCCAAGACCCCTCTAGCTGCTCGGCAGAGGACAGAAACGAAGCTGGCCCCACTCAGTCACAGGGTGCTGCCTGGCCCCCTCCCTGCATGGCAGCTGCTGGAGCTAACAAGCTGGGAGCTGCAGCTGGGGAAAAAGGCAGTGGCAAACAGCCAGGAGCTGCAGGGAGAACTGCTGCTGCCTCTCCTAGTGGAGCGAAAGCATCAGCTCCACCCTAGAGCTCCTAGCTGTCTGCCACCGCCTCTCCACGTGGAGCTAACACCTGGGAGCTGTAGGGAGGCACCACTGAGGGTAAGGAAGGGGTGTGCCTGGGGTGGGGGGGCGGGCAAACCTTTAAATTGTGCCCCTCACTCTCAGCAGGCACCAGTCATCTCTGGCAGAAGCCCCTAACCCCATCACCTCGCTGCAGGTCAGAAGCCCTGAGCTTCCCCCTCCCCCGAGCCTGGGGGCTCGGCGAGCTGCACTTCCACTGTGAAAGAGTGGCATGTGGCTCATGAGTTGCAGTTTGGCTACCCCTGAGGTATAGTGTTGATATGACACACTTGGTAAATGTCTGGTCTGCTAATATGCACATTGCAAAACAGGCGCATGTTCCTAGATTAATTGGGAGTAACCAGATAATCGAACAGTAAAGGTCCTGTATTCCAGGGAACGTATTTTCACAGAGCATTTCTGTGTATACAGCAATAAGCCCCAATAGAGTATGCATTAGAAGTGGGTTAACTGGGCATGCCTTGGAGTGAGCATGAGGTCTTGAAACGTCTGAGAATGCACCGGTAACGGTATAACACTACTACTATTGGAATATGATTTCATTTTAAATTGCATTTTGTTAAATATGTAAAACAATTTTTGTGTTTGGTATTTTGCAACAAGTTCTTCCACTATGAACAACAGTTACTAATAGCAAGATGAGAATCCTAAACAAAGGATTATAAACATTTTCCTACTCTTTCGATTATATTTATTGCACTTTTTTCCATATGCTCTTCCATCCCCCCAGAAAAGTTGCTACCTTTCCAGTTGCAGTTTGTGGCCCAATAGTCACTTGTTACTCATATTCTATCATAAAATAATACAGAATACAGAATTGGGAAAACTAAACAGTTCCCAATTTAATTTTTACAACAGGAGGTGTATTAAGATTAGCTCCTGCTCCTTTTCCCCCATGCACAGCTATTTCTCTCTCGCCATTCTTTTTTCGGGCTGTCTCCTGTATTTTTGTCCCCCCTTCCCCCTATTAATTTCTGGCCATATGTCCACAATTAGTGGACATGGGGACTTTGTTTACGTATTTCCAAGTGATAAGTTCCCAACCTGCAAACCACTGGGAGTTGAGGCACAGATATATCAAAAAAAAGCTCAACCAATCCATCAGAACACAATTTTCTGAACAATATTCAGAGCTAGATGCCAACGAACAATAAAAGAGAGCATACAATATTTTCTGTTCCCAGTAGTCCCAAAATAGTTCCTGGAGAGTCAAGATGATGGGTACCTAGAAATACAATATCTGCTACAGACAGACCAACCTTTATTTGTGTAACATAGGTAGCGCTAACTCACAACAAGAATCTTTCATTTAAAATCATTTTACATTAGATAGTGAGAGATCTTTTACAATGAAAATGTGGGCTCAAGTAAAAGCATATAGTTGTGATGGGGGAAGAAGAAAAGAGGGGTTCAACTCTCTGAGACAGCAATTAGGTAGGATAAGAATTTAGCTGCTTTGTATTTCAGAGAGGGTCCCAAATTTTAATTACCATCTGGCTGTCCTTTCTCTTATGTAACTCCATTCCTTCTCTCTCTTAAAGACAGCCACAATCATTACACTCAACTTGCAGATGGAAAGGCAGACTGGCTCCAAGTCTAAAAAACTGCTTTATCATCAAGTAACTCGGGATTAAGGATAATGACTTACGTGATAATTACTTATGTTTATACAGTACCTTCTGGAAGGAAAAAGAAGAGGAGGACTTGTGGCACCTTAGAGACTAACAAATTTATTTGAGCATAAGCTTTCGTGAGCTACAGCTCACTTCATCGGATGCATTCAGTGGAAAATACAGTGGGGAGATTTATATACACAGAAAAACAATGGGTGTTATCACACTGTAACCAGAGTGATCACTTAAGGTGAGCTATTACCAGCAGGAGAGTGGGGGGGGGGGGGAGAGAACGGGAACCTTTTGTAGTGATAATCAAGGTGGGCCATTCCCAATAGTTGACAAGAACGTCTGAGGAACAGTGGGGGGGGGGGGGGGGGGGGGAGATAAACATGGAGAAATAGTTCTACTTTGTGTAATGACCCATCC
Organism: Lepidochelys kempii; assembly: GCF_965140285.1. NCBI lineage: Eukaryota > Metazoa > Chordata > Testudines > Cheloniidae > Lepidochelys > Lepidochelys kempii. The sequence continues at coordinate 98,839,279 of NC_136382.1, forward strand.
GCTCCCAGTCTCTATTCAAGCCTACGTTAATTGTATCCAGTTTGCAGATTAATTCCAATTCAGCAGTCTCTCGTTGGAGTCTGTTTTTGAAGTTTTTTTGTTGAAGATTTGACACTTTTAGGTCTGTAATCGAGTGACCAAAGAGATTGAAGTGTTCTCCAACTGGTTTTTGAATGTTATAATTCTTGACGTCTGATTTGTGTCCATTTATTCTTTTACGTAGAGACTGTCCAGTTTGACCAATGTACATGGCAAAGGGGCATTGCTGGCACATGATGGCATATATCACATTGGTAGATGTGCAGGTGAACGAGCCTCTGACAGTGTGGCTGATGTGATTAGGCCCTATGATGGTGTCCCCTGAATAGATATGTGGACTCAGTTGGCAACGGGCTTTGTTGCAAGGATAGGTTCCTGGGTTGGTGGTTCTGTTGTGTGGTGTGTAGTTGCTGGTGAGTATTTGCTTCAGGTTGGGGGGCTGTCTGTAAGCAAGGACTGGCCTGTCTCCCAAGATCTGTGAGAGTGATGGGTCGTCCCTCAGGGTAGGTTGTAGATCCTTGATGATGTGTTGGAGAGGTTTTAGTTGGGGGCTGAAGGTGATGGCTAGTGGCGTTCTGTTATTTTCTTTGTTGGGCCTGTCCTGTAGTAGGTGACTTCTGGGTACTCTTCTGGCTCTGTGTCAATCTGTTTCTTCACTTCAGTAGGTGGGTATTGTAGTTGTAAGAATGCTTGATAGAGATCTTGTAGGTGTTTGTCTCTGTCTGAGGGGTTGGAGCAAATGCGGTTGTATCGTAGAGCTTGGCTGTAGACAATGGATCGTGTGGTGTGGTCTGGATGAAAGCTGGAGGCATGTAGGTAGGAATAGCAGTCAGTAGGTTTCCGGTATAGGGTGGTGTTTATGTGACCATTGCTTATTAGCACCACAGTATCCAGGAAGCGAATCTCTTGTGTGGACTGGTCCAGGCTGAGGTTGATATTGGGATGGAAATTGTTGAAATCATGGTGGAATTCCTCAAGGGCTTCTTTTCCATGGGTCCAGATGATGAAGATGCCATCAATGTAGCAGAAGTAGAGTAGGGGCATTAGGGGATGAGAGCTGAGGAAGCGTTGTTCTAAATCAGCCATAAAAATGTTGGCATACTGTGGGGCCATGCAGGTACCCATAGCAGGGCCGCTGATTTGAAGGTATACATTGTCCCCAGATGTGAAGTAGTTATGGGTGTGGACAAAGTCACAAAGTTCAGCCACCAGGTTTGCCGTGATATTATCGGCGTACTGTTTCTGACAGCTTGTAGTCCATCTTTGTGTGGAATGTTGGTGCAGAGGGCTTCTACATCCATAGTGGCCAGGATGGTGTTTTCAGGAAGATCACCGATGGATTGTAGTTTCCTCAGAAAGTTAGTGGTGTCTCGAAGATAGCTGGGAGTGCTGGTAGCGTAGGGCCTGAGGAGGCAGTCCACATAGCCAGACAATCCTGCTGTCAGGGTGCCAATGCCTGAGATGATGGTGTGTCCAGGATTTCCACGTTTATGGATCTTGGGTAGCAGATAGAATACCCCAGGTCAGGTTTCCAGGGGTGAGTCTGTGCGGATTCTGGAAGGAAGTTACCATAAGAAAGCTCTTCGTAAACTATATATGAAGGAATTACTTCCTCGATCAGTGAAGTGCAGCCAACTTTGAGGTGAACCATAACTGCTAATGTACAACACAGGCTGCAACTCCTCTGAAACTAAGCAATACTTATACAATATTGCGAACTACAGGTGGTGTTGGAGTTACAGATTTATCCCTAAACCTTTTCTCCCTGCATGAACATAATGCAGTTAAACCAAAATATTCCAGATTTGTCACTAAAGTTCCTGTTTGAATAACTGTGGTAGACAACAATCATTTAAAATGCACCCTTAATATCTGTTAAGGGAAGTAATTTTCTTTTGATGATTTCTTCAGCAATTTGTACCACCATAAAGCATATATCGATTGTTTTGATGTCTGACCTCCATTGGCAGGAGCAACATTCCAATAAAATACACTGATTAATGCAGAGAAATCTACAAGCCTAAAATGTTAATTCTTACTGTTGCTAAAACTAGTTTTGATAAATGTTAACAAGCAGAATGCAGTTTCACAAAACACAGTCTAAATGCCAACAAAAACAAAGAGGCCACAGTCCCTTCCCTCTCTCCAAAAGAGCGACCTCTGACCAGAACTCAAAAACTAATATGTTCTACTTGGAAGAGTGTGCATGTCTGTGTGTAACTGACCTGCCTTTGATCAAAGCTCATGTATAGGTCAAGTTGGTTTTTTTTCCTCATCCCTGCTGGAAGTCAAAGAATTCTGGATCAAGCATTACAAGCTTAAAAATCCCCAAAGAACTTTTAAATAATTATTTGAATATTAAGTAGGAATAAAATTACATTCAAGTAACATGGAAGGCCAGACAAACCCCAAAATAGGGCACTTTTAAAGGTCAACTAAAAAAATAACTAAAAAAAATGCTCAAATTGATAATGGAATGTCTATGCAAATTTCAAAATTAGAAACACATATAACAACAGTACTTGAAAATCAATCCTCATTTCATTTCCTGTGAAGTGTCACATTTCTCTGGCCCTATTTGAGGAGCTCACTAACTGAAGCCTCAGAAGTAGCTGTATTCACAGTGCTGCTTTAGGTGCTAGTGATCTCATCAACTGGTACAGACAAAAACAGAACCACAAATGTAGGGCTTGATAAGCAAAATGATGCTCAGATTCATTTGTTACACTACAAACAACTGTTATAGTATTTGTTAGAGATTCTTTATAACAATTAAAAAAAATTCCAAAGTTTTAGTAAAATTTTCACAAATATTTCATTACATTTTCCAAGCAGTTCTAGTTTTGGGTTTATCTCAAATATTTACGAACTAGCTTGTTGTCATCTGGATGAAAGGTACAATAGGAATACCAAGTATTATTATTAAATATATGGTATACTTTCATGTTATTAGAAATCTGCCATAAATTTGGTTTTTAGGCATCTTAATCAAATATAGGAAGATGTAGGCTGATTACAGTTGGATTATAAATAAAATAAATATATTTCTAGCTATTACCAGCAGGAGAGTGGGGTGGGGGGAGAGAAAACCTTTTGTAGTGATAAACACCCATTTTTTCATGATTTGTGTGTATAAAAACAAACATCTTCTGTATTTTCCACGGTATGCATCCGATGAAGTGAGCTGTAGCTCACGAAATCTCATGCTCAAATAAATTGGTTAGTCTCTAAGGTGCCACAAGTACTCCTTTTCTTTTTGCGAATACAGACTAACATGGCTGTTACTCTGAAACCTTTTACAATATGTGGATACTATTTAACTGAACTATTTAACTATTATACACAAAGTGTGTGTATAATACAATATTTTAAAAGTAACAACTGAGGAATGGTCTCAAAACTGTACCACAACTAGTTAGATGGTGACTTGTGCCATGAAAAACCATTTGTTGATATATTTGCATTTTAGTTTCAATGTAAATGGGATTTTCAGGTGCACAGACAAGATTTCTTTCCTGCATAACAGAATGACAAAATATGAAGAACTCAATGATTAGGCAAACGAAGATTTTTGGTCGAAGTGGTTAAATTTGCTTTCTGAAAAGAAGACCGAAACTGGGCTGCTGCTCCTCTTCGCTCTAGTTCAAATAATTGTGCCCCCCCTCAGCCATTGCTCGGTAACTTGCTCCCTACTAATACAGCCTCTTCCTCACTGCATCCAACATTCGCGCTCGCTTGCTCACCCAAGTCAAAGCTTCTGTAACTTCAAATACTAATTAATCAACCAAATGACCTGCAAAATTTGAAATGTAACCATTACCTGGATGGGCTTCTAGATCAGCTCAGCAGAAAGCAAATTTACAAGGTAAAACCAAACCCCTCCTCACAGGGCTGCCCTTAGAGAGGTGCGGGGCCCGGGACATAGGTGTTGAGTTTCTATCTGCCTGGGGTGATCCCCCCCCCGCCCCCCAGCTTCACCCAGACCCTGCACCCACTCAACCCTTTCCCCCAAGGCCCTGCCCCGTCTCTTCCTGCCCCCACCCCACCTCTTCCCTGCCTAGTTCCGCCCCCTCCCCCAGTGTGCTGCACCCTTGCCCCTCCCCCTTCCCCAGTGCCTCCACGCTGCGAAACAGCTGATTGGCAGTAGGCGCTGGGAGGGAGGGGGAGATGGTGATCAGCAGGGCCTTCAGGTGGGCAGGAGGCACTGGGGGGAGGGGGAGGTTGGTAGGGAGGCTCCTCCCCCACCCCCAGTCAACCACCCATCTCCTGCCTCATCTCCCCACCCGCCTCCTCAGGAAGCCTGGGCCCCCCCCAAAGTACAGGGCCTGGGCCTATCACCCCGACTTGCCATACCCTCTAGGAGGAGAACCCTTGTCTTGAACTGGACTACACATCAGAACAGCAGAACAGATCCAGAATAGAACTGAGAAATAGGGTTGCCAACTTTCTAATTGCACAAAACTGAACACTCCTGCTGTTCCCCATGGCCCTGCCCCTTCTCCGAGGCCCTGCCCCTGCTTGCTCCATCCCCCGTCCCTCCATCGCTTGCTGTTCCCCACCCTCATTCATTTTCACTGGGTTGCGGTTGGGAAAGGGCTGAGGGCTCCAGCTGGGGGTGGGGGCTCTGGGGTGGGGCCGGGGATGAGGGGTTTGGGGTATAGGATGGGACTCCAGGCTGGGGCAAGGGGTTGGGGTGTAGGAGGCGGTACAGGGTCCTGGCAGAACTTACCGTGGCTCCCAGAAAGCAGCCGCCAGGTCCCTGTGGCCCCTAGGTGCATGGGTAGCCAGGGAGGCTCCACACACTGCCCTTGCGCCTGCAGGCGTGGCCCTCGCAATTTCCATTGGTCACGGTTCCTGGCCAATTGGAGCTGTGGAGCCGGCACTAGGGGCAGGGGCAGTGTGTGGAGCCTCCCTGGCCGCCCATGCACCAAGGGGCTGCAGGGACCTGATGGCTGCTTCCAGAAGCTGTGCAGAGACATGCAGGCAGGGAGCCTGCCTTAGCCCCGGGCCCTTGCTGTGCCGCTGACCGGAGTTTTAATGGCCTAGTTGGCAGTGCCAGTTGGAGCCGCCAGAGTCCCTTTTTGACCAGGCATTCCGGTCGAAAACTGGACGCCTGGAAACCCTACAAAAGACAAATAAATAAAGGAAGAGGAAACTGTCATAAAATTATGGCTGCTATGACAATACATTTAAAAAGCAGTGTCTGCTGAAGCACTAATATCAACTATATAATGTCTGCTAAACATCTGGTCCAACCACCAGACTGATCTTATCCAATAAAGAAGTCTGTGTGGAACTTCCTCTGATGCAGTGAGCTTTAACTTAGAACAGGATGCCTTTCTACAGTGTATGTTTTCTCAATGAAAGCACATAGGATCTCTCTTCATCATAGCAAAATGGCTATTTGGCACTCTTGAACCAAGCAGTCAACTTCTGAAACTCTTGGATTCAGTGGAGGTAGAATTTTATGGCCCTAACAACACTGCATGAATGACACAGGCACTCCTTAGAGGAGGACAAAAAGGAAAGGAGATATCCAGTGTGAATATCTAAGAAAACTGGAGTTCAGTGAAGCAGAGCCTGTGAAGCAACAATGAAGAGCAGAGTAATGGACCAGTGACCACAGATTAGTTGGTGTCCACTTTCTTGAATCTGGTGACTAGGAGGTAAGCACCAATCAACAGCATCTGGAGTGGACTGCTGATTGCCTGTAAAGAGTCTTGTCCTCCCAGAGTCTTGTGAGCTGCCCTTCCTTCTAATACTCCTAGGAAAATATCTAATATTTGAGAAATGCTGTAAAAACTAGGTTTCTAGCCTTTATCCCTGCACCGGTAGTGGAACATTCTGATGCGTGGTAACAGGTTTGGTAGGTCAAAACCTTTCCAGAATTTAGGAAATTACCGTAACTGACCAACCCTGGATAATTACAGCTTTCTTTTTTTATGAAACAAGTCTGAGAATCCAGGGCTTTGAGCCAGATGGACAATACTTTGGAACAGACAGCCATTGTAGAACCAGCTGGAATGGTTTGGGAGTCGGGAAGGAATTTTCCTCCAGGGCAGATTGGCAGAGGCCCTGGGGGTTTTTCGCCTTCCTCTGCGGTGTGGGGCACGAGTCACTTGCTGGAGGATTCTCTGCACCTCGAAGTCTTTAAACCACGATTTGAGGACTTCAATAGCTCAGACATAGGTGAGAGGTTTGTTACAGGAATGGGTGGGGGAGATTCTGTGGCCTGCATTGTGGAGGAGGTCAGACTAGACCATCATAATGGTCCCTTCTGACCTTAAAGTCTATGATTCCATGAAACATCCATAATTCCTCTAGAAACTGAAATTCTGGTTTTCTGTCATAGGGAGTCTTTCAGGATGACTTCATCCTGTACTGGGAGAGCAGATTTATTTTCTGATGAGGTGTCTGCTGAGTCTACATGTGAGACGGAGCCCCAGGTCTTAGTAACAGTATCTGGGGAGCCAAATGTCTTGGAAAGGGTGGTGCAAGCAGCAGGTGTCTCTCATGGCTCATTCATCATTTCTTTCATGTCTTTGTGGAAAAGAAAACAGAACAGGTAATTCTTCCAACAGGCCCATCCTAGGAGCTTCTGCTTGCAGGAGTCTTCTTTGAACATATCTAGGGTTTTTGCCACCTCTTCTGTGAAGGAGCTGAAATCCTCACACATACACCTTGGCTTGCTCTTAAATGAGGGGAAAGGGCTTGCTTCTGGACAAAGCAATCATCCTCTTGCTATAAGGTCTCAGTGAACCTGGAGCAACAAATGGTAATGGACTGTCTTCAGGACTTGAAGTGAGGCTGGTGGAGGAGGAGGGGGAGAGGAAGTGGTCTGACATGCAGAACAAAACACCTCAGTGCTTTTGCCACAAGAGGATGTCGACCTACCTAATGACTCACGAGTGCACCTGAGGAAGAGGGAAATGAGTCCTAATCTGCCTACAGGATACTTTGCAATGGGGCAAAGGCTGAATTTTACAGCCTGACCCAAAGACCTTATGGTGCTATATCCTAGGAGAGGAGATTATCAGTCATTCACATTAATAACCATTCAAGGTTCTCTAGCGCAAAGTTAAAGAGTGTAGACAAGAACAGGGAGAACCTGGGCTTCATGACCAGCCACGAGAGAGAAAGCACAGGCTGCAGAGAGGAGAAGCTGAAGCAGGTTTGAATTAGCTTAAACACAAAGGGGGTGGAGCCACATCAACCTGAGTCAAAAGGAGCAGCAGCTAGTTTCAGATTGAGAAACAAACAACAAACTGAAATGTTGTTTCATTAAGACAAATGAGTGAGTCAAGCCCAAGAAACTGCACAGACACAATAAAAGGACAGAATAGTAGTACTGTGTTGATGTTCTGGAGACAACGCTTCATAGTTTGAAGCAATTGGTTTAGTACATGAAATGTCTTCAAAATAATAAATGGCAGTTGGCTTCATAATTAACAGTTCCAGGGTCTTTCTAGAATATGAATCAAAAGGAGACAATCTGAATAACGCATTAGTTGGAGTTCATGTTTTAGTAGACTTATGTGGGTTGTCAGTGTGTATTCCAGTAGCTCATTATGATTTATCTTCATCAGCCATGGGCCCAAATTACCAGACTCCAATTACTTTGCTTCCGTGTTCAAGAGAAAAAAAATAAATGTCAGGCCTACCACAGAAGATGGTTTAAAATGCCCGAGGTAAAGAAAGTAATCTACTGTTTTCTGACATTCACTGCGTGAAAGTCATTCACATTAACAACCATTCATAGTTGTTTAGTGCAAACCGATTGCTTCTATTTCTCTCGTCAGTAACATTAACTTCAATTCAAATTTAACTCAGAAAATTAAAAAAAAACAAAAAGTAAAATTCACTGAGCCTTGACAAGGGCATGTATGAGTCCTGACAGAAAATAAACCTCTTGAATTTATCTGCTTTAATGTGTTAATTTTGAAATTTAAATTTTCAAAAGAAAAATCTGATAACTTGCAGTTATTTCCTATCTCAGTGGAAGTAAGAGATGTATGTAGATGTTTACCAGATTCAAATTACAATACTACCCCTTATATGAGAACTGCATAGACAGAAAAATAAATGTACTTAATTTAAACTAAGAAATTGTGCGGTTATTTATGACCATAAATTGAGATATAGTTACACAGTGAACAGCATTAAATACCTTAATATCCCTTCACTATCAACAGTTAGACTTGTACAACAGATCATTAACTTCCAAATAGTTTAGGGCTTACAAGGTTAACATTAATAATGGGAAGGAGAAGTAGATTAGGTAGTTAAACAACAGTAAGGGTCAATGGGCCACAATAAACACTAAGGAGGATATTAGTTTTCATCTTTAGGTTTATACCACACCCAAACACAAAAATGTCAGTTACCTTTGAAAGGAAGCTATGCTAAGTTAAACAAAAAAGTCCCATCCCCCCACACTTTCTCCAGCATGCAGAAGATTAACGTGTACAGTTAATTACTATACAAATACTTTGGAATTACTATACAAATTAGAACATAGTTACTCCTGGGGGAATTCTATACCAAAAAAAATGAAAAATTTAGCACACATTTTAAAATTCTGCAAAATGCTGCATATTTTATTCATCAAAATAACACAATATAATACAGACCAAAAAAAAAGATTCAGGAAATGCCCAGTCGAAAAGGAACCTATTGCAATATTAATACAGAACTCTGAATAATAATTCATTTAAACTACAATACAGAAACATATTTGCTGCACCCCTCAGAAGCAGTGCAAAGGCTGGAGGGAGTCAGGAGTAACAGAGGAGCTGAGGGAGAAGGAAATAATTGCTGGGAAGGAGCCTCGGAGTGAGCCTGAAGGGGTGTTGATCGTGGGTGGGAGAAGTATGAAACAGGAGGAGGGGGGGGAAGAGTGGCGCTGGTGGTGGGCAGATTGTTGGAGAGCCTCCCTCATGCAGACCCTGGCTCACCCCTAGCCTCTCCCATTCCGTCAGGCACTTCTGCCCCTGTCCCCATGTCCCTGTACATCCTCCCCCCATCCCCACGTGTCCCTGCACCCTCAGTCACCTCTCCTCCCCTGTTCCCATGTGTCCCTGCACCCCACTCACTCACCTCCTACTCCATATGTCCCTGTACCCCCACTCAGCCACCTCCATCCCCTTGTGGCCCTGCAACCCTATTTCCATTCAGCTCATGCCTCAATGTTGTCACCTCACTAACTCCTGTGCCCATGCCCCAGTCTGTCCCCCCCAGCCCTTCTGAAACCCAGTCTATGTGAACTCCAGCAGTCTTGTGTGCCCTACTCTGTACATCTCTGAGCCTAAAGGCTCATATCTCATTCCTCCTCACTTGGCCCCGTAAGCAGGGCGCTCTGAAGAAAGCAGCCACTGCCCCCTCCCAATCTGTGGCTCGCTGTTCCGGCCCTGAGCCAGCTCTTCTGATGCTACAGCATCCCCTAGTGCAGGGGTTGGGCAAACTTTTTGGCCCAATGGCCACATTGGAGTTGCAAAACTGTATGGAGGGCCGGGTAGGGAAGGTTGTGTCTCCCCATACAGCCTGGCCCCCGCCCCCTATCTGCCCCCTGACTTCCCCCTTCAGAACCCCAACCCATACAACCCACCCTGCTCCTTGTCCCCCGACTTCCCCGCTCCAGGACCTGCCGCCTCTAACCACCCCCCTAGGATCCCCCCATCCAATCCCCCCTGCTCCCTGTCCCCTGACTGCCCCGACCCCTATTCACACCCCCGCCCCCTTATAGGCCCCCCAGGACTTCAACCGCTATCCAACCCCCCTGCTTCCCTGTCCCCTGACCACCCCACCCCAGAACCTCTGCCCCATTCAACTCTCGCCATTCCCCTGACCGTCCCCCCAGAACCTCCGCCCCATCCAACTGCCCCCCAGGACCTGCTTCCCCTTATCCAACCCCCCTGCTCCCTGCCCCCTTACCATGCTGCTCAGAGCAGCAGGACTAGCAGCCGAACCGCCTGGCTGGAGCCGGTGTGGCTGCGGGGGCAGGGGGGAACAGCAGGGGAGGGGCTGGGGGCTAGCCTCCTCGGCTGGGAGCTCAAGGGCCAGGCAGGATGGTCCCGCGGGCCATAGTTTGCCCACCTCTACCATAGTGGGTTAAAGATATAATTGCAGCGCTTCCCTAGCAGAATTTATTATCTGCGGGGGTGGGGGACATGAATTCTGTGTGCGCGCCGTGGAGCAGAATTCCCCCAAGAATAAACACAGTTTAAAGGAAAAGTAGTAGTAGTCATCATCAACGGATCTCAACTGCTCGGTTACATTTGAGATATCATCACTATTTCTACTTACAGTCTAGTGGACTGAGCATGGAGCTGTAAACTAGGAACTCCAGAGTTCTAATTCTGGCTTTACTGCTCATGCCCATTTATAATCTCTGTATGCCTCAGTTTTCTCACAGATAAGTATTATTTTGTAATTTATTTATTGCAATTCATAAATATAAAAGATGCATATCCCAGCATTTAGGCACCCTTGACATTTTTCAATGTCACACTAAGACAAATGCAGAAATCAGAGGTACCCAGGTCCCAACTCTTTGAGTTGCACACAATCATAGAAATGTATGTCTGCAAGTGATTTTGAGAGTCATCTAGTCCAGCTCCCAGATCTAAAATGGGACCAAGACATGACAAGTCTCTTCTTAACTGGCTATAAACAATCTCAGCAGCCTCAAAATAACTGCACCCTCAGTTTCTCCAGAGACTGAGAGAGAAAATGTTTTTGTTTGTGCATAACCTCCTTTTTCACTGCTTGTCTTCAAGCCACAAACTCTAGGCATCAAGCAAGGCAGTGGTAACTGGCAAGAAAAGCTGCAAAGTTTAGTTAATTTGACTATTTCTATTAATATTTTTCTGACAATAATAATTAAGGTTAAGATTTTGTCAAGGTTATTTTTAGTAAAGGTCATGGACAGGTCATGGGCAATAAACAAAAACTCATGAGATTCCGTGACCTGTCCATGACTTTTATTAAAAATAATCAGGGGGGGAAGAGGGAATGACAGCCCAAGTCCCGCTATGCGGGGCTGGGGTACTGACAGCCTGCGTCCTGGCAGCAGCGACGTACAGCCCTAGCTCTGGCCAGTCGTGGGCAGGGATGCACAGCCACAGCTCTGGCCCCAAACAAAGTTGCAGGGTGGGGGCACATAGCTCCAGCTATAGCTGCAGGCACACAGTCCCAGCTCCAGCCACAGGCGCACAGCCCCAGTTGCAACCGAAGCTGAGGGGCGGCAGCGCACAGCCCTAGCTGCAGCTGCTGATAGCTGAAGCCAAAGAAGTCCTGGAGCTCTGGTAAAGTCACCGAATCCGTGACCTCCTTGACTAAATTCTATCCTTAATAATAACTGTTCTGTTTTTGACAAAGGCAAATATGACTCTCCAACAGTGCTTGAGTTTTGGCTCTTATACGTTCTGGGAAAATAAACGTAAACCTCATCTTTCAAAGGCCAAGTATCTTTAACAGGAAATTACTGGATTGCTTAGTTACCTCTATCACATTTACAGTAATTTAATCAGTTCTCTCTTTCGATCAACCGATATCAGTAACTTTTTGAACTAAATGAGGTTTAATGGTATTCTATACTCTCGACTCAGTTCACGTTTTCTCTGGAAATTACACTATGCAGTAGCATGTATTTTTGGAAAAACAAATTACTTATGAATAGTTTATTCATTTGTGATTTTCCTTGAACGGCTTGAACTGTTTAATCTGGAAAGACAACGTGGATTTTAAATACTTTTTTCCATTTTTTGCTATCAAACTGACCTAAAATATTTTCAGGTTGCAGCTAGTGTAGGCAACCCCTTTTCATAAATGAATTTAAGCAAAATCCTTTGAAGTGTAAAGAAGATGACACTTTACAAATTCAGAATTATTCTTTTTCTATCAGGCAAAGTATAAAAATTCTTAAGTATCAATAATGGTAGTCTATTTTGACATTTCCTTAAAATATGTAATTTCCTATGCATTTATAACAAATGTAGGCAGTGAGGTTGAGTCGGCCATGCATTTCTGGGCGATTATAATAAATCTTAGTCCATATTCTGTGGCACCAGCCAAAGGCTGTGTAACTCACCACGAAGGAAACAAAATCATCTCCAAGAACTATGCTGCCTGAAGTATCCTAATGTTATGAAATGGAATTTCCAAATAAAGTGTCCAAAACAATATCCAAACAGTCATACCTGTGGATATAATAGACATAACTGACATAGGCTTGACATGACATTACTAGCACTCAATTCTAAAGCTCTATTTATACCGGAGCAGGCAAACTTTTTGGCCTGAGGGCCACACTGGGTTTCCAAAATTGTATGGAGGGCCAGTTAGGGGAGGCTGTGCTGCCCCAAACAGCCAGGCATGGCCTGGCCCCCACCCCCTATCTGACTCCCCTGGCTTCTCACCCCTTGACCGCCCCCGCCAGGACTCCTGTCACATCCAACCCCTCCTGTTCCCTGTCCCCTGACCGCCCCTGGACCTCCCGCCCCTGACTGGCCCTCGTTACCCCATCCAACCCTTCCTCGCATTCCTGACTGCCCCCCCTACCCCATCCAACCACCCCTTCTCCCGGACGAGCCCCAGAACCCCTGCCCCTGACTGCCCCCCACTGCCCCATCCAACCCCCTCCCCACCTTCCTGACTGCCTCCTTGGGACCCCTGCCCTCTATCCAACCCCTCTGCTTCCTGCCCCCCTACCACGCTGCCTGGAACACTGGTAGCTGGCGGCGCAGAGCACCAGGATAGGCAGCTGTGCCGCCTGGCTGGAGCCAGCCACAGTACCGCGCAGCACAGCGCACTGGGTCAGGCCACGGCTCTGCAGCTGCGCTGCCCAGCAAGAGCTCGCAGCCCCGCTGCCCAGAGCATTGCGCTGAGGCTGTGAGGGAGGGGGAATAGTAGGGGAGGCGGAGGGGGCAAGCCTCCCAGGCCAGGAGCTCGGGGGCTGGGCAGGAGGGTTGCACAGGCCGGATGTGGCCCGCAGGCCGTAGTTTGCCCACTTCTGATTTATACGCAGAATTCTATAACCACTTCACATCATGAACTGTTTGACACATTTCTGCCAGATCACAAGGGATTATTCACTTGCAAAACAAACTGGATAATGTGGGTACTTTTACGGCATGCTACTTATGCTTAAAGGGGGCACCATTAACTTAAAAAAATCACACTTCTGTCAGAAAAATAGACTAAATAGCATTTCAAAAGTAGCTAGTGATTTTGGATGGCCAGCTTGAAATTCCTTGAAAGGCCTTGATTTTCAAAAAACGCAGAGCAACCCATCCTCTGAAAATCTGGCATCTTTAAGGGATCTCAAGGTGGACACTTACACTATGAAGACATCCAAAATCACCAGTCACGCTGAATTGTTTTTAGTTTGTCTGTCTTGGGTATAGATAATGTCTTTGTTTCCTCGGAATATACAAAAACATGATTGTAAATCATGTATATTGGCAGGGAGACTCAGTGAAGATGTATCAGAGGCCAGAGACTGAACACATGAGGAAGAGGGAAAGTAAGTATTGCTGCTGGTATTGACATGAAATACATCATGGTATACATCATACTCTTCCCCCCTCCTCCTGTTTCATACTTCTCCCACCCACGATCAACACTCCTTCTGATTCACTGTACCTCACAACTGTAGAAGCATTTCAATTTCCAGCTTCAGTATTAGGTACTTAATTGGAAATTGAAATCCTGGTACATTATGGAGGTGGCCAATGAAACCCCAGCTATGTATATCTGGTGAGTGGTGAAGCACTTCCACAGCATTTCCTTCCATACTAGAGGAAAATAGCTACAAAACAAGAAGAAAATTAGCATGGTGCCTCACCACTACCTCGTTTCCTGTCTCTTTCTTTGCCAGATATTGCTTTTTGAAAAGTATGGTCATACCCTCCATAAATAAGGTACACAGGACTTGTAGTTGAGGAGAAAATCTTCCAAATATTTCACTCATGGCCACCCTCTCCCTTCCTAATCAAACTGAGAGCTACCTTCACGAAGACTGTAAAGCTAGTTAATAAAGCCAAGAGACACTAGATGAAAGGCAGCAGAGCTGAGAAGATGACAAGGGCTATTCTGTAGTTTAAGTGTAAAAGTGGAACCTGAGATGAAACTGAGTGGAAGTGGTTTGTGGAGCAGATCAGGCTAAGCAACATAATGTTGTAAAATAATTTTCACCTCTCTGACACTGCAGCAGAGAGAAGATTATTCCAGTGACTCACTTTGCAAATACAAAGTAGAGAGGTGGAGTTACTGTGGATACACCATAAGCTACATCAACAACAAAATAAGTACAGAATTATGTGTAGTCAACAGTTAAATATATAAAAACTAAATTATTTTAGTGTCAATTAACATATTTGTTGGCAAACCTTTTTATAAAGTACATAAACTTAACAACTTAAAGTACAAAAGTACAGAAATACAAAAACAAACTCCAGAAGTACAAAAACAAACAAAACAAAAACCCCAAAGTACTGCAGTATGGCTTGTCATAAGAAGTCACTAGAGTTAACATTTCATAATTACACAGAAGTGTAATACAAATTTGTTTCCTATGTACCATATTCAAGCCTTTGTTATTATGAGACACTGTTGTATTGCTTTTGTCAACATAAATTAGACTTTCACAGAATGTTTTCCAAGGGAAGACTGCTATATGAAAATTAAAGTAGTGTAAAAATGGTATCTTGCTTATGTGTTTTGCAATTATAATACAAAACAGATTAAATAAGCTTGTAAACTTTATCAAATAATTATATTTCATTATGTATTATGACAGATATTTACAAATCAAGATAGTCTGAAAAGCTATGTCCAACAATCTGTACCTAGAGTGGCCAAATCTCTGGGACTATTAATACATTTGCAAACAATTAAAACAAGTTAATTAAAACAATTAAAACAAGTTGCATTCTGTAAATTGAAATATTAAGCTTGTAATAAATTTTTGTTCGTGAAAATGAATGACGTTCATCTGGCTCACTTTTTTATTTAGTTAAAAATTAATTTGAGTAGGAGCACGGAACAGAGTCAGAGCGGAGCTGGAGCAGTCACTATTGGTGCTGGAGCAGAGCAATTAAAAAATGTGATTGTTCCAAATCCCTGTTTTGATCAGGGCTTCTTCAGGATTAACCAGATATGTGCCACACTCTACAGCACAATAGGTGTCTATTGTCTAAGGAACCGATGATCCAAACTGCCAAATAGAGAGATATTGTGCCTGGATGCAAGATCTGCCCACAGTAGATTGACACTTATAAGGAGGTTTGAACACTATTAACAATAGCCCCATAGGGCCTCTGACACATTTAGATTCTCTTACCTTTTACTTCTGGTGTCTTTAAGTGTTCCCACTGCTCATGACACCCTCCTTGGAGGAAGTTACATTACCAAAGCAGAAATCACCAGGGATTCTGACTATAATTATGTCTGCTACCACATCTTCCACCCTCCAGTTCAGCAGTGGAATTTAGCTACATAGCAATATGGGGAATTGTGTTCTTACTGATATCCAGTGACCCAAATATATGGGATGATTCATGGTACCACACTTCTATCAGCTGGTGAAGGCTCACATGGGGAATTGAGGAGTGGACTGACAGAGCTATGGCTGGTTGGGGCTTGCAAAGGGAGATGATCACCATATTTGGGGTTGGGAAGGAATTTTCCCCCAGGGCAGATTGGCAGAGGCCCTGGGGGTTTTTCGCCTTCCTCTGCAGCGTGGGGCACGGGTCACTTGCTGAGGGATTCTCTGCATCTTGAAGTCTTTAAACCACGATTTGAGGACTTCAATAGCTCACACATAAGTTAGGGGTTTGTTACAGGAGTTGGGTGAGATTTCGTGGCCAGCATTGTGCAGGAGGTCAGACTAGACGATCATAATGGTCCCTTCTGACCTTAAAGCTTATGATTATATGAAGTTGGGGAGAGGGGAAATAAGAGTGTTGGGGATGGAGATATGTTGGGGTGTTGAGATGCAGAGGAAGGAAGCAGGATGTGTACATAATGAGAACGACTTTGGAATTCAACCCCAGACACATTGTGAAGCCTCATCCTGGAGAGATTGTACTTAACGCTGTACTTCCAATATGGAAGGTTCTGTCTTTTTTTTCTAGATTGTAAAATGCCAGAGCCAGGGACCCTGCCCCATTTCTGTTTGTATAATACTGACTGGGACTACTGGGTGCAAGTGCAATATTAAATATTAAATATTTAAGGAGATCTGGTCAAATATTGTTAAAATTGTTCTTTTAACCAAAAAAGGCCTTTTTTTCTTTAATTAAAATTTTTATTTATTCTTATTTTCTAACAAAACACCTAAAAATGAAAACATTTCTTGGCTTTCCATCAAAAAGCAGAAACATTTTAATTTCTTTCCAAACTTTTTGCAAAAAACATTTATCATTTTCCAACAAGCTCTGTAAATGATAAACACTAAATCATAAGAAAGAGGAGAAAGGAGAAATAGAGGCATACAGCACCCCATGACTCTAATCTAACAGGCAGGCTTCCTAGCACAGCTGGATCTCTTCCCATCCTTGAACATAAACAGAGCACACTGTGTTACCTATTCTGACAAACTGCTATGTGAAGGTGACTAATTTCTGAACATGGGCTTTACTAGTGATTCCTTCAGGGACAGCTCATAGTGGTCCTGTAATCTTCCAGAAAAAGGTGAAAGGCAGCTGGGAAAATCAGATACACATCACTCCCATAGGTTCACTATTTCCTAACATAATTTTCCTGATCTTGTCGATACAGGGCACAATATTGTCTGTCAGAAAATGTACTGCACAACCTTTGAGCTGAAGCAGCAAAGATTCCCAAACCAGTTCATTCTATCAGTCTCAGACCCCAATCCCTACTCTGGAGGTCTCTGCCTCCCCACTGCCACAGCTCCTTCCCAGGCTTCCAGCCCCCGGCTCCCGCAGCTCCACCCACTGGATCTCAGTTGCCCACTCTGAGACCCATCCCTAGGAGTTTCTCAACACCTCTCCTACTTCCTAGGAGTCTCTGCGTCCCTCGGTACTGGGGAACCAGCATTGGCAGCAACATGACTGCATCCCCATCACAGTGCCCTAATGAAAGGGAGAAGGAAGAATAGCAATCACTTCCTCCTGCCCTGCAGTCTGACCTGTGACTGGAAAGCTCTGGGATGTGATCTGTTAACTAAATAGTCCATGAGGGAGGAAAGGAGCTGAAGAGGAGAATGAGCAGGGTGATTCAGCTCCAACAGGCAGGGCTTGCATCAGAGGACCGCTATGCTCCACTTCTCCCAGCCCCATATTTGCATCGTCTGTGTGAGAGGGCGGGGGATGGATTTGCCAGCAAATGCTGACCTCACTGCTAGTCAGATCTGCTCCATCTGTGTATACTGGCTAACAATTAAAGACATGTTCCAAGGAAGGAGGACAACCCTTCAAATAAGCCAGGGGTCTGAAGGTCACCAGCCACTGGAGGATAAGGTGTGTATTCTGGTAAATTTTAATATTTGTACAGTGGTTCACGCCTGTAAGGAAATTAAATATTATCACCCCCCCTTTTTTTTTAAATTTATTTTTACCACGGGGGGAGTGCGGTGGCAGGAAGATAAAGTAACATGCCAAAGGTACATATTTAACAGTATCAAAATCAGGATTTAAAATGTATTTCCCTGTTCAGTCTGGAGGCTACCAAACTACTGCAGGCTACCTGTACCCCTTCTAGTCAGGGGCTACAATGGTTGCTTAACAGAAGACTCTGACAGACAACTGGAAAGGAGCTTGCAATCATCCTAGGTCTATCAGCAGAAGCCTAGGGAGCACTGGTCTCCACGAGCATAAACTTATTTCAAAATGCCCACAAAATTCTAGGGCGTTCCACAGCTATGGGTTTTATGTATGTAAGAATGGCCATACTGGGTCAGATCAAAGGTCCACCTAGCCCAGTATCCTGTCTTTCGACAGTGGCCAATGCTAGGTGCCTCAGAGGGAATGAACAGAACAGGTAATCATCCAGTGATCCATCCCCTGTCGCCCATTCCCAGCTTCTGGCAAACAGAGGCTAGGGATACCTAATAGTGGAGAATGTGACTAATATGAATTTAAGGGAAAAAAACGCAGTGACGAACTTTCAACACTAGCAATTGGTTTAATATT
Source organism: Lepidochelys kempii (assembly GCF_965140285.1). Taxonomy (NCBI): domain Eukaryota; kingdom Metazoa; phylum Chordata; order Testudines; family Cheloniidae; genus Lepidochelys; species Lepidochelys kempii. The sequence goes on from NC_136382.1 coordinate 98,857,473, forward strand.
TTGAAGACCTCAAGGTTTTCTTCACAAGAAAAGTGCTAAATGGTGACTTAAAAAAAAAAAAACAGTTTAGGTTATACGTTCCATTTACTGGTACCTTGCTTGTGTGCCCTGATATTGTGGAAGTCAGAGTCGTGGGCACAGAATTTAGTAACTGACTAACTTTGGAGGGAATTGAATCCAGCTTTCCTGAGTCAGAAGGAATACCACTAGAAGCTGGTCTTGGAAAGAAAGCAAGCAAGAAAGGAAAGTGTCTCAGATGGATTCCTCTCCTGGCTAACCTTCCCCACAGAAAACTAAATGTAATGCACTCCAATAAAGCACAACACTTACTTGGACTGGCTACTTCTTTTAAAGTGATTGCTTATTAAATAAATAAAATAGAGGTGATGTCTGCTCTAAGTAATACTTTTTAAGTCCCCTAAAAACTGTCAGCTACAGAATACTGATCTAAAACATGCACACACAAGCAATTACAGGTTTTTGCAGGTTTTATGCATTTTTAAGTGAAAATTCTCTTTCAAATATCACAGAGCATTTTGGATGCCTTTGCCTCTTTCCTATTTAACAGCAGAAACTTTCAGGTTTAAAATGTGCAAAATTATTGCTCTTATAATCAGAAAACCATATTTATCTAAAGTAATGAAAGAAAAATACTCGAGGCATAAAATGGCTTCAAACTGAGATAGAACCTCCAACCTCTGTTTCCTACATATTATATAAACCCATTATACACAGTCTGTATTTTTATGCATTTTTCTTACTTCAGCTTACTTTGTCTTTTTTATGGATATGCTTTAGAAAAAATAGTTTATAGAGCTCATATGTAGAATAAGGATTAAAAATGCACAAATTAAAAACAAAATTTTTAGAAGACTTAAATATTAGTTTCATTTGTCTGCTTATTTCTATGTATGTTAGCCACTGTACATACTATACACTTTCTTGGTAGTAAAGTGAGAGAAGGAGGTCTTTACCTTTTTAATCTATGCATTCATTACAAGCTTTCAACCCTGATCTATCTTTGTTGCAAAAAAAAAAAAAAAGGGGGGTGGGGGGGACCATCATTCTGGGATGTATTAGCAGAAGAGTTGTAAGCGAGACACCAGAAGTAATTATTCCACTCTCCTCCACACTGATAAGGCCTCGACTTGAAAATTGTATCCATTCCGGGCAACACACTTCAGGAAAGAAAAGGACATGAGATAATCCAGAGGAGGGCAACAAAAATGATTAAAGGTCTAGAAAACGTGACCTCTGAGAAAAAATTGGGTTTGTTTAGTCTGGAGAAAAGAAGACTGAGGGGAGACATGATAACAATCTTTAAATATATAAAAGATTGTTATAAAGAGGAGAATGATAAATTTTGCTCCTTAATCACTGAGGACAGGATAAGTAGTAATGGACTTAAATTCCAGCAAGTTAGATTTAGGTCACACATTAGGAAAAAACTTCTTAACTGTAATAGTAGTTAACCACTGGAACAAATTACCTAGGGAGGTTGTGGAATCTCCCTCACTGGAGGTTTTTAAGAACAGGTTAGACAAACACCTGCCACGGATGCTCTGGATCAGAGGTTCTCAAACCAGTGGTCTGTGAGCTCCAGTCAGGTGGTCCAGGGATAGTTCCCTCTAAGGTGCGCACCTGGGCAGCTGCTCACAAGAGAATAAAGGGCCACCCACCTAATTAGTGGAGCCGTGCAAGCATGGCTCCACTAATTAGGTGCCTGGACCCTGGAGAAGATGCACATGTAAGGTGAGGTGGTGGCCTTGGGCGGGGAATAGGGAGTAGGTGGGAGGTGGCAGTGGGGTGAGAAGAGGGGGTGGGGGGATTTGGGACGTGCTGGGCTGCGGTGGCCAGAGAAAGAGGCCACTTTCCCCAGCTCCAGAGCTGCGGCTGCCAAGGAGAGAGCCCCCTCCTTCTCAGCCCCAGCTCGGGGGCTGCCGCGGTGGGGGAGAGAGGGAGAGTCCCCCCCTCCTTCCCAGCCCCAGCTCAGGGGCTGCTGCGGCAGGGGAGGGAGGGCAGGCACATCCATCACATTAGAAAGGTAAGACCACTGATATTAAAATATGAATTGTGTGGTTTTATTTGTAGAACAAAAGAAGGTCTTATTTTTTTTAATATATAGTGCTTTTATCCAAAGTGCTTTACAATAGTTATCTAACAGTACAAACAACATTTGGAAAGATCATTAAGTGGTTCGCCGAGACCCTCAGCAATTTTCAAGTTCTACATTTCTATGGAAATCCTTAGCCTATTAAGGTTTATACCATGCTCATCACAATAGTAACAGAATCTCTCCCTTCTTAGCCTTTTCCTGTTGTGTTGAGACGCTACTTCCCAAGGCATGCTCAACCCCCGCTCCGCCCCAGGCTCCGCCCCCACTCCACTTCTTCCCCCAAGCCTCCGCCCGCACCCCTTCCTGCCCTGCCCCCATTTCTTTTCACACCCCAAACCCTCCAGTGCCTCTTGCATGCCGCTGAACAGCTGATCAGGGTGGCGGGAGCGGGGACAGAGGAGGAGTAGCTGATCGGTCCCACTGGCGGGCAGAAGGCCTGGGGGGGAGGGGAGGAGCTGAGCACCCACTATTTTTTTCCCATGAATGCCCCAGCCCCAGAGCACCCACAGAGTCGGCGCCTATGCCTGTAGCTCTCCTTTATCCTCCTCTCATGTCCAGGTTTGTCCCATATGTGCATTTTAGGGAAAGTAGACTCATTCCAAACAGCTAGTCCCAGCCTTAGACTTAGTACCCACATATCTCTGCTGCAACTGCTACCACAGGGCTCTTTGAAGTGAGTAAGTTTCAAAGATAGGAAGAGATAGATTAAAAGGAGCCTGAATTACTTGCAAGGGATGTAGCTGGACTAGAGAAAGAATGATGGAGAAAGAGGATGGAGATGAGTAGAGATAAAAGACCAACAGGTTTGACTATCTTTGCACATAAAGCCTGTAATATTTTTTAAGAAAGACCATGACTAGGATGACAAGCGGGAAGAGGATGGAGGAGGAAAAGGACTAGGACAGGATGGAGATGTCAAAGGTGGAAGGAAGTGTGCCTGGAGAAACAGAAGCAGGGTCTTGAGTACACTCCCTTCAGAGCCAGGAACAGAACTTAGTATTCCTGAGTCTCTGCTGCCAATCTAATGGTAAAATGTATGCCTCGTCTTCCACAAAGAGAATGAAAACCTACTACGAAAGCTCATGCTCAAATAAATTGGTTAGTCTCTAAGGTGCCACAAGTACTCCTTTTCTTTTTGCTACTGGTATCAGTTATTCTGTTAGCTCAAGTGGCAGTGGTCTGTGCTATGCATCTAAACGTTCCAACCCTGCTGATGAACCATGTTGGCATCAATACTGTGGCACATGATAAAATTTCTGGTTTTTTAATTTGCGTTTTTTTAAAGCTAGGAAGTTATACACACACACACGCAAAATTAAAGGAACATTAAGGTTGCAAAGTCAGGCACTGAAAAGTTAGGACATGCCTGAATTAAGAGTTCCTATGTACTACTGGACACGTCACACAAATCACGACTTTTCACAAGTGCCTGCCAACTGTGTGTGCCTCATTTTCTGAGTGTCCAATTTGTGTCAGCTGGGGTCTCATTTGCAGAAGTGCTGAGCATTCACGCCCGCATCTAAAGTCAATAAGAGCTATGCTTTGAACAAATAAAAATGTTACAAAATACTAAGTTCTCTAAAGAATCAGGACAGGTCTATGGCTCTCAACTCTCCATTTCTAAAATAGGAATAAAAATACCAGTTTGCTTCACAGGAGTGTTGTGAAAATAAATTAATTGTTTGTGAAACACTTAGATACTATAGTGATGAGCACCATAGAAACGCCCAAGAAGAAGTTAATAATTCTGCATTCAAAGCAGGGTTTGAACGATGTGCAGTCACTAAGGCACATTTAATGATGAGGACAAAACAAAATATTGAGTATCTGCTCAATTTGTGAGCACTATCCATCCTGGGCACTGAATGAAGCAAGGGTCCCGAGGAGAAAATAGTAAGTGATCACATAATTAAAGGCTGTCACGATGCATACCCACAAGGGAGCCAAATTAAGGTTGCAAAGGCAGCCTTAATTTTGGCTTTCTCTGAATTCTGAGAGTTTGACTTTGCAACTTTAGTAATGATCTTTTAATATTTTTTAAAAATGTGTAGTGCATGTATTTAAGACTTATAATGATAGCCATGTGACAAACTGCAGAGTCACGCAATATGTATAATTCTTCACTGTATTCTCTACACTCTCCATTTGTTTCTTTTAAAACATCATTGGAAAATACATGCATAAAAGCTGAGGTAAGATGATGTTACAATTGCATGGTTAAGCACTCAAAAGTCAAGAAATGCCAAAGTTATGATTGTATGTGCTACCTTAACTCTGCCCCTTTGTGGGTCTGCTTTGCAACAGTCATGTTAGATCAGACGCTATTTATCAAATAATATTTTTATCTACAGTTGTAGAAAAACTGTACATGTGTAACATCTTGTAGTACTGTCTACTACTGTGTGCCAGAGCCCACCAAAATAATTTACCCCAAAGATACTCACTTCAAGTATACTTGTACAATGCATTGTATTAAACATACAACAGAGCAATCATGAAAATTTGCTGTCATATATAACCCCACTGAGGTTTGTAGCTATGTTACAGTGACAGTTTACTGCCTCCTCTGCCACTGACTTTCACCTAAAGAAGGCTGTGCTGTACATGCCAAATTCACCTAACTTGCTTCAGGTTTCTGTGGTGTGACCACACCAGTACAGGTGACGGGTATGTTCACAAAGGTCTATTAATCTAAATCATCAGCTAAATTAGCTTTGTAGTTAACCTCATCTCCTCCTAAATAATGCCTAAGGAAAGTGGTACTATTGATTGAAGGAAATGTATACTAAATGGCTTTCCAGCAGCTCACCAGGTGGGCTACTAAGAAGCCAGGTAGGTTTCCAATGGAAACCTGCCTGGCTGGTAGTGTTCCACCAGAACCCTACCTGGGTTCAATCAGACCTTTGTTGAAATCAAATGGCCACTGCACAACATTTCGATGTTGACAAGTCAGCAACTTCTGATTAAGAAATATTTTGTCAAAATTTTTCCTACATACTCTAATGCTCATCAACATATTAAAATGCACACTTCAGCGAGAACAGACGTGGTTAGGATCTCACATTCTGGTTTTAATCAGTAGGTTAGGTTTGCACCAACTAATTATCACTTTTAAAATTAAGTGTTTCACACCAGATAATAACAAGAATACTAGGTTTTTTAGATGAACACTATATTATTTAAGTTTTACCTCTTCCTGTTCATAAAGAAAATGTAACCATTCAGTTGCGACAGTAATATCTGGTAAAACACACTCAGAAATAAAGATAATTCACTACAAACTGCATTTTATCAGTATGTAGAATACCATAACAATATCCCTGAAAAGCAGATTTTGAGTCATGTAGCTGTGTGCAGAGCATCTCTACAGTTAGGCATTGCAGACATATTCTTCCACTGGGCGCAAATTAAAAAAAAATTGAAATTTGGAAAGCAAAAACAACACACACACACACTCTGTTGGAGAGAGGGAGAAAAAAGGATTACCTCTTTACCTTAAAATGGGGATTGCTACAGAAACAGCAGGTTTCATGACTTTCAGCACCTACTGGAGTACAGACTCCAAAACAGTAGGTTTCTTCAAGGGGTTGAAGATTTAGTGCGTTTCTAATAAATAATAAAATAAAGACAATCAAAAAAGGAGTCTCTCCATCCAGCCTATTTTAGACACCACTCTAGCTTACCTCACACAACTGAGTAACTAGTTCCCCATTTCAATCGCTGTACCAGAACCCATTCACAATATATTAGCTGAGTTCCCGCACAGAAACAACTTGACAAGCCACAAGCTGAAGCAATATGTGTCAAAGAGATTGAATTCCACTTTCATATTAGTACAGAAGATGACAGTGCATGATTATTGCTTGAAGCATGTGGTTATTTAGGGGATAATGCTAGCACCTTAGCACCGGGCAGTAATGGAAAATGTCAGTCTCGTTCTCATTCCTTTTGTGACAGTCACTTGCGATGTGTCTTGTTACACTGCTAGGTCATCTCTCTCTTCAGGCACCTCAAATATCACCTAAGTTCAGAATACATTTTTGAAATGAGGACATTATGGTTTGTCCCTTGCTAAATAGCTAGATATTTGCCTTACAATGCATGAGAAGCTGAATTTTACTCCGTTAAAATTAAAACATTAAAATTAAACTTGTGTCTCAGGAATTTTGTTCTGTAACAATCAGAGTGAACACTGTTGATTAATGTTTTAGATGTGAAGTTTAATTCCTTTAAAGAAAAATATTTCAGTGATTCAGTGTTTAACATTCAAGGTGCTAAATTAACTTCTATTAAAAATTTAAACTGAAGAACTTCAATGACACCTTCCTACTTCTTTTGATGACATCAATTTCTTCTACACATAGTCTGGAGGTACTATCTTCTTCCAGCCACATAGTCTGGCCCACGGAATATCTGGCAGGGGAAATGCAAGCCAGCAATACTCACACTGAGGTCACAAGACCCCTTGCAGATTCACTGCAGTGGCCAAGTACAAGAATATATTTGTTATATTGCTTGAAACCTATTCTTCTACTTTCCCCTGCACCCAATATGAAATAATCTACGGACATAGGATTGGGGGGGGGGGAGAGGGGCAAAGGAGAAAAACTCAGGAACTTCAGCCCCCCCAAAATCACCTGTACCAACTGAGTAAAGGAGAATTTCTTCCATTAGCTATCAGTAGTATATGAGATTTTATCTTCTTTACAAACCAGCCCCCTAGAGGTAAGTATCAAACATATGAGTCAGTTTGACTCCATCCAGTAGACGGATAGTGGTACATATAGATAAGCTATTACAGTACTTTATATTTCTGAGCCACTAAATATGGTCCAAGTGAAAATGTCATGGCTGGGCACAAAACAGAAGAACACAGAAGATGCAGAAGTGACTTCCAAACATGTCTGTGACACACAGAGAGTTTATTTACCAAACTCTCAATGGCAAAGACAAAACAACGTATTGAAAAACAAGTTAATTGCTCACTATATTTCTTACAAACTTAGGACCTGATCTTGTATTGTGATGTGTGCAGGACTGTGGCCTTACATAGCAGTGCTAGTGCACAATGGCTGCTTTTCAGTGGAAGGAAGAGTTAATTTGAACACACGTGCGCACACACACACACAAGCATGTAAAAACTCAGTCCAATTCTTCAGAATGAATGTTTCTATATTAATGTATCATGTGACATTTTCTCACTTTCTTAACCTGACTGCTGCAATATAGCACTTGTCTGCCCAAGAGTCAGGTCTTTACAATGACATGATTTACATGCAAAGAGAATGGCTTACAACAGAGTTAAGAAGCAGAGTAGAAGAGTTTTAATAGCAAACCATTCGTGTGGATGAACTGTATGAACTGTGCAAGTCTCCTCTTCAATAACATGTCTTTGAAACTAAAATTTTTCTTTTACTTATTTTCAAAAGATCTTTATATTGGCTGGAGCCAACACAGCAATCACTATTTGCAACTCAGGCTTTTCAAGTTCAAAGCAGGAATTCTGCTTGTCTCAAGCCATCGCAGAGACAAACTGGTTTGAGAGCCTACCGTGAATTATCTTAAAGGAGTGAACTTCTGCTTCCAAGCTGATGATTTGGATGTCTGAACACTTAATCACTGACACAAACTCAATCTACAAATTATCATTTATTTAAAAAGCTAATAAAATTGAGAGCTAAATTATTTCGTCTGGGAATTATCATATAAAATTGTGTAGGACCAATGTCATTATTTCTTGGGGAAAAGTGGGGCTTTTACCCTCACTAAAAAAAAAGGTGTGGGAGGGAACTCAGAAAATATAATTAAAAAATGCAAAAAAAGTCAATGTAACATGATATTATGTTTACAGTATTACTGAAAAGACTACTGTTATACAGATTAGATTATACAATAATATTTATTGTATGTGTTTTCTTTTTCTTGTTGCACAGGGTAAATCTTAAATATATATGTTCTGAATATGCACACAGTAAAACGGCACTAAAAAAAAAAAAGAATGATTCTAACCCCTGTCAAGGTTCCTTCCCCACTCTGAACTCTAGGGTACAGATGTGGGGACCTGCATGAAAACCCCCCTAAGCTTATTTTTACCAGCTTAGGTTAAAACTTCCTCAAGGTACAAACTATTTTAGCTTTTGCCCCTGGACTTTATTGCTGCCACCACCAAGTGTCTAATAAATATATAACAGGGAAAGAGCCCACTTGGAAACTTATTTCCCCCCAAAATCCTCCCAAACCCTACATCCCCTTTCCTGGGGAAGGCTTGATAAAAATCCTCACCAATTTGCATAGCTGAACACAGACCCAAACCCTTGGATCTTAAGAACAATGAAAAAGCAATCAGGTTCTTAAAAGAAGAATTGCAATTGAAGAAAAAGTAAAAGAATCACCTCTGTAAAATCAGGATGGTAAATACCTTACAGGGTAATCAGATTCAAAATATAGAGAAACCCTCTGGGCAAAATCTTAAGTTAAAAAAAGACACAAAAACAGGAATATACATTCCATTCAGCACAACCTATTTTATCAGCCATTTAAACAAAACAGAATCTAACACATATCTAACTAGATTACTTATTAGGCCTTTACAGGAGTTCTGACCTGCATTCCTGCTCTGGTCCCAGCAAAAGCAACACAGACAGACATACCCCTTTGTTCCTCCCCCACCGCCTACAGCTTTGAAAGTATTTTGTCTCCTCATTGGTCATTTTGGTCAGGTGCCAGCAAGGTTATCTTTAGCTTCTTAACCCTTTAGAGGTGAAAGGGTTTTTTCCTCTGGCCAGGAAGGATTTAAAGGCGCTTAGCCTTCTCTTTATATTTATGACACCCTTCAAAATGCATCTTTCAAGTCTCCTCCTCTCTACCAATTCCAATTACTGCCTAGGAAAATAATTCCTATCTATACACATTTTTCTTGGTTTCAGATTACAGCATTGCATAGACATATTGTGGCCAGTTCAATGGGTCATTCTCTAGTACTTCCTTTCACCTTTATTACACTAATTCTGATTATTAATAATTTATTATTTTTATTGTAGTAGCAATTCAGAGTCACAGCCAACATCAGGTCCCACTGCATTAGGCACAGTACAAGCACATAGTAAGAGTCATTGCCTACCCTGAACAGCCTATAACTGAAATGGACAGGATAGACAAAGGGCAGGAGAAAGGATGTATTATCCCCATTTTACAGATGGTAACTGAGGCACAGGAAGATTAAGTGACTTGCCACATTCTATGTGATATTTCAGTCTGATTTGGCAGTAAGGCTTGTGCCCTCCTTTGCTAATGTAACATTGCCCTTCCCTTGCTGTTATACACAATTCCATACAATTTAAACTACAAAATTTGCATTTATGGTATTGTTAGACTCAGTCTCTCAAGTACTAAGGATAATTAAACATGTCATTTCCTACAGTAATAAAATACCTTCCAGCAATTAATAACATGGGATGGAAAACAAAATGGAAAATTAAACTGCTTTCAAAAGTCAATATTGAATGAAACAAGTTACACAAATGATATCAAATAAAAAATTCAATAGAAGTTCTATGCCTTTTAGCTGTAGGTTGGGCTAGAGGACAGAGTTAGGGACATGGAACCAGGAACAAATGAGTGTCAATCCAAACTCCACCACTGACTCAATGTGTTCCTTTGGGAAAGTCACTTGATTAGAAACAGGCTTTCTATTCAAACAAAGGTTCTAATACTTATTTACCTCACAGAGTGAGGTGAAGATTGTTTTATATTTTCAATATTTTAAAATTTCTCCAAAGTCTCTGTCATTTCATCTTTGTCATCCTAAGAATGGTCTCTCATATGAAGAGTCAACTTTGATTCTACAGGATGGAGAACTAAAATGTAGGGTGATCCTACACGGTTTTCTTTTTGAGAACCAATCTGACAGGCTTTCAAGAATCCAATTTGTGAGGCTTTTACAAAGTTTAAATTATTAAGGAGAGGGCCAGGGGTTTTGCTTCCTTCCCTAAGAGGTATGACTAGTTAATTGGCTGAATTTGTAAAGAACATCCAAAGAATTCAGGCCCAAATCTCACAAACTTACAGACATGCTTAACTCTGCACTTTGACGGTTTCAGAGTTGCAGCCGTGTTAGTCTGTATCCACAAAAAGGAGGACTTGTGGCACCTTAGAGACTAACAAATTTATTAGAGCATAAGCTTTCATGGGCTACAGCCCACTTCATCAGATGCACAGAATGGAACATATAGTAAGAAGATGTGTATATATATAAAATACACACACACACACATACAGAGAAGGTGGAAGTTGCCATACAACTTCTGCACTTTGAGTAATCCCACTGATATCACAATGTGTAAGGTTAAACACATGCATAAATCGCTAAAGGACTGAGGCCTGAATTAGTACCTTTGTGAACTCACTGGATAATCACACCTTCAAGGATCAGGTAATCTAAGAGCATGAGTTCAGTGGTACAATAATTCATAGATTTTTGAGGCCAGAAGGGACTATTGCAATCATCTAGTTTAACATCCTGCATAATACAAGCCACAGTACTTACCTGAATTAATTACTCCCTCAATTCCCATTGCTGTGGTTGAACTAGAACATATTTTTTAGAAAAATATTCAATCTTGATTTTAGAATTACCACTGCATGCAGAATCCACTGCAACCCTTTGTAAGTTTTTCTAACGGCTAGTTACCCTCACTGTTAAAAATCTGCACCGCATTTTCAGTCTGAATTTATCTAGTTTCAATTTACAACTACTGGATCTGGTTATACCTTTGTCCGCCAGACTGCTCTCCAGTTTTTGTTCCCCATGTAGGTACTTATAGACTGATCAAATCACCTCTTAACCTTCTTTTTATTAAGGTAAATAGACTCAAGGAACTAAATGTCTCACTATAAGACATGTTTTTTAACCCTATAATTATTCTTGTGATTTTTTTCTGAACCCTCTCCAATTTTTCAAAATCCTTCTTGAATTAAGGACACCAGAACTGCACACAGTATTCCAGCATTGGTCGCACCAATGCCAAATATATATATATTCCTATTCCTACTCAAGATTCCCATGTTTATACATCCAAGGATCGCATTAGCCCTTCTGGTCACAGCATCGCACTGGAAGCTCATGTTCAACTATTATCCCCCATGAACCCTACGTTGTTTTTTTTTTCCCTCCAGAGTCATTGCTTCACAGGATAGAGTTCCCCAATTCTGTAAGTATGAGTAACATTCTTTGTTCCTGGATGCATGGCCTTACATTTGGCCATCTTGAAACATATATTGTTTGCTTGTGCACAGCTTTAACAAGTGATCCATAACATGCTGTATCAGTGACCTGTCTTCTTCATTATTTACCACTCCACCAGTCTTTCTGATGTCTGCAAAATTTATTAGTGATTATTTTATGTTTTCTAACAGATTATTAACACAACTCTTAAATAGTGTAGGTCCAAGAACTGACCCTACTAGAAACACATCCTTTAAACTATGGTTTCCTCTTTATAATGACATTTTGAGACCAATTAGTTAACCCGTTTTTAATATATTTAATGTGTGCCACGTTGGTTTTGTATCATTCTAGTTTCTTAAACAAAATCTAATGTGGCACCAAATCAAATGTCTTACTGAAAGCTAAGGACATTAAATCAACAATACTACCTTTATCAGTGAAACCTGTAAACTCATTAAAACTTTTTATCAAGTTTGTTTGACAAGTTCAATTTTTATAAGTAACCAGTTGAACAACTTACCAAGTGTTGTAGTGGAGTCTTCATTACCGGCAATCTTTTAGAAAAACATCTTGATTTAAAGCTATACTATAGTTCAAAATGGAATTAATTCAGGACATCCTCTTTCCAGTGTTATAAAGGAGGTTAGATTAGAGGATCACAATGGTGTTTCTGGCCTTATAAATGTATGAATAAATCCATGTGGATTGGCATTAATATTACTACTCCTTTTATTAATTGCTATCTGTATGAGCCATTCCATTATATAGCCCAGGATCAAAGTCAGGCTGACTCTACCTGGGTCACCCCATTTAGCCTTTTAAATATTGACACAACATTAGCTTTCTTCCAGGCTTCTAGAATTTCCTCAGAGTTCCAGGAGTTATTGAAAATCAATATTAATGGTCCAGAAAGCTCTGTGGCCAGCTCTTTTAAAATTTTTGGATGCAAGTTATCAGAACCTTCTTATTTAAAGATGTCTAACTTGTAGTAGCTGCTCTTTAACATCTTTCTTAGTTACTGTTGGAATGGAAAGAATTTCATCATATGATGAGAATATCATCTAGCTTTTTCTCCAAATACAAAACAAATTTATTGAGAAATAAAAATATTGAGAAAGTATCATTTATTTTATTCTGCCAGAGGAAGGCCAAGTTTGAATCAAGGAAAGGAGCAATGTTAGACTGAGGGAAAAAAAGTGCAAAAAACAGAAATACCCCACTTCAGCAGAAATGAGCCATAAGAAACAATGTCAGCAGGAATGGGGGTTTGGAACTTTTCAGATGCCTTCCCCACTCCCCTTCAATATGGGGATGGGGGTAACTCACTCATGTCTCATCCAGAGGCATACTGCCATTTCGGTGGCAGGAACAAGGGGTATTACTCTAGTATTTCCTACACAAATAAAGAAGCGAGAGGAATGAGCGCCTGAATGGGAATTTTGATCCGACTAAGAAACTTCCCTTTCCTCTGCATTGTCTTGTTTTCCACCCCCACACGGAACCTTATACTCTTTTTCCTTCCCTCTGGTGCTCTGCTAACGGTTGGCGAGGAAGAGTGAGAAAACAAAATGCTTGATCTCTGAAACACTATGCATAAGTGCTGCAGTGACAGTAGTTTATAAATATTTGTATAGAAGTTTCTCCTTTCATTTTTATGCAATGATAAAAACAAGCTAAAAAAAGCTAGTTTTATAAAACTGCATGTTTAAAAAAACTAGTTCTATTTTATGTAGGTACTTATACTCCATCCATCACCATGGTACTGACCACTTAAAATGTTGAATGACCCTAATGAAAACAAACTGAATTAATGTATCAAGCAAAGTAATGGATGATAGTCATAAAAGATTTAACAGTAAAAACTGGCAGTCTATTTAAAAGAGCCACATTTTTCCAGCAAGATGTCATCTTATCCTGCAGGTATTTTCTCTTGAAATGGACACACATCAAAACTGTGTGGATCTGGAGAAGTTAAAATCAGGATCTGAACTCAGTGGCTTGGGCACATCTCTGGCAGCTTTCTCAAGTGGTACGATATGAATTATTTCCCTGAAGCCACTTTTTTACAGCTGGGATAGAGGCTTTGGATTAATATACTGGGATACATTTTAATGCCACAAACAGTGCTCCTCTCAGAAATGTGCTTACATCACTTCTGAGAAATCACTGGAGTCTAAATTTTGCTGGCACACTCTGCTCTGGCAAAGGACCCCAAAAAATAAGAGTGTGGGGAGAGGGGGGTGGAGGGGTGAGGGTGTGCGTCAATTCATAGCTTACCTGTGCTGCTAGCTTGCAGCTGCTGCTATGTTGCTCTTTTCCAATAATAGAGCTCTGCCGGAAATTTAGGCTTGATCCACAGCTGACTGAAGTTAATGTAAATATTTCCACTGACTTCAATCAGCTTTGGATAAGACCTTTAATGCACAACTAGTTCTAAGCCTCCCTTCGAGTAAGGGAATGACCAACAATATATACCCGTCACAGCTCCATGACTGAAGAGCAGCAGCACACCGAGTTGGAAATATTAGGTGCTGTAGATAAACGAATCTTCCCCTGTTCTGTCCCTCCCCACCCAAACAGCACTGAGACAGGCTCCGCCCCCACTTTCCCAGATGATTATTCTTCCTTCACCCCCACTTATCTTCCTGCTCACCCTCTCAAAATTCTAGCAAGGTCTAGAAGGGACGCTCTTGGCTACTGGTTCCATTCTCCCACACCCAGCAGCTGTACTGACTCTCACTGTGGGCCTCTACCCTTGGCTTTCCAAGCTCAATATTCCCCAGTCTGCTCCGCCTTGGGAGTTCAACACCTCAGTACTAAACCCTTCCCCCAAATATTCTCCAGCAGATAGAAAAGGAGTACTTGTGGCACCTTAGAGACTAACCAATTTATTTGAGCATAAGCTTTTGTGAGCTACAGCTCACTTCATCGGATGCATACTGTGGTAAGTGTAGAAGATCGTTTTATACACACAAAGCATGAAAAAATACCTCCCCCCACCCCACTCTCCTGCTGGTAACAGGTTATCTAAAGTGACCACTCTCCATACAATGTGTATGATAATCAAGGTGGGCCATTTCCAGCACAAATCCAGGGTTTAACAAGAACGTTGGGGGGGAGGGGGGGAGAGTAGGAAAAAACAAGGGGAAATAGGTTACCTTGCATCATGACTTAGCCACTCCCAGTCTCTATTCAAGCCTAAGTTAATTGTATCCAATTTGCAAATGAATTCCAATTCAACAGTCTCTCGCTGGAGTCTGGATTTGAAGTTTTTTTGTTGTAATATCGCAACTTTCATGTCTGTAATCGCGTGACCAGAGAGATTGAAGTGTTCTCCGACTGGTTTATGAATGTTATAATTCTTGACATCTGATTTGTGTCCATTTATTCTTTTACGTAGAGACTGTCCAGTTTGACCAATGTACATGGCAGAGGGGCATTGCTGGCACATGATGGCATATATCACATTGGTGGATGTGCAGGTGAACGAGCCTCTGATAGTGTGGCTGATGTTATTAGGCCCTACAACCTATCCTGAAGGATGACCCAACACTCTCACAAATCTTGGGAGACAGGCCAGTCCTTGCCTACAGACAGCCCCCCAACCCAAAGCAAATACTCACCAGCAACCACATACCACACAACAGAACCACTAACCCTGGAACCTATCCTTTGCAACAAAGCCCGTTGCCAACTGTGCCCACATATCTATTCAGGGGACACCATCACAGAGCCTAATAACATCAGCCACCAGCAGGAGAGTGTGGTGGAGGGAGGTATTTTTTCATGCTTTGTGTGTATAAAAAGATCTTCTACACTTTCCACAGTATGCATCCGATGAAGTGAGCTCCAGCTCACAAAAGCTTATGCTCAAATAAATTGGTTAGTCTCTAAGGTGCCACAAGTACTCCTTTTCTTTTTGAGAATACAGACTAACATGGCTGTTACTCTGAAACCTCTCCAGCAGACGTCAGCAAAGCTTTGCCATTTTATGGCAGGGCTGACAAGATTTACACCATTCCCACATGGACAGAAGTCAGATGTAGAAAAAGGAAAACTTACCTTTCTGAATCTTCTATTTACCAATCTTAGTCATTTCTAAGTACCCAGGAGGGTTTCTACTGTGCAGCTAGGGACCCCGCATTTCATGAACACAGGGTCAGAAGAAAACAACAGGTGTGTGTGTATTGCGGGACTGAAGGAGGCGTGGCTGTGTAAGGGAGATTCCAGGACCTGCTGGTAGACACACCTCGGCTAGCTTTTAAAGTGCTAACCAAATTGATCAAGAAGTCCTTGTCTTTTTAACATTTATTTTTTGCAGTGCTGATGTCCTGTCCCTTAATAAGTCTTTAATGACCCCTTGGCCCAGCTCCACCTGCAACCATACCCAGCATTAGTTCAGAGTCAGTTATCAGTAATCAGCTTTTTACCCTCATATTGTCTCCCTTTAAGGTCAAGGGACCTTAGAAACAAGGAGGAAGAGGATATAACAGCTAGAGATGGGTTGGTGTTGGGTGACAGATAAAAAGCAGCTGATAGCTTATGTATGCAACTCTGGAATTCTGTCCCAAGGAAACATGAGTAAGTCCAAACCCAGCTATGTTTAGAAAGAGCTGCAAGATGCACCCTTTGCCTAATCCTTCTTAATTGATTAAATCCTGATTTCATAACACAGCCAAATGGTAAATTTGCAAGGAGCAGGAGTGCATAGTGTTTGGTAGCTGTTAGTGAGATCTTAAATGTTTGACATTCACTCTAGCAAAAAGACCAGAAACAACAGTTACAGGTGATCAAGAAGTTTTCAAAAACAAACAGAAACTTATAAATATTGGTGTAATGTGGGCACTCTGCAATGACAAATGTAAAAATTCAATATATTCAATTACAGAATTTCAAGTGAGTGGTTATCATTTTATTCTAATAAAAGTGTCTAAGCTGTAAATAGCAATAGAAATGTGAAAATAGTAAATCAAACACAGTTAAATGCTCAAAATGTATTACAGTTCCTCCTTCATATACTATAAGCCTTCTAATTTATTGATATCAAATTTCTTCAGTATACCAAGAAAAGGACAAAGATTTTGCTTGAAATCTTAAGATTGCATTTAAGATAGAGCAGTAAATATTCTTTCTCTGGACGCTTAGAGAATTTTAAAACATTCCATCAGATTAAAATTACTGAGAATTAGCCTTTTGCTTGTATTTTATTCATTTTTTTGGAAGAGTGGGTAAGTAACCCATAAAGGAAAAGACTCTAGTTCTTGAATTATGCAAATATAAAGGAGAAGTATCCTCAACTTGACCCTTCAGTTGCCAAATTTTCCTGTTGTCCTTCTGACAAGTACCCAATTTTGCCTCTAGCACCTTCTCAGAAGCTCACCTCCCTGAAGTACCAAGATGCCAAATTCTCCTGGGCCCTACAAGACAGGTTCATTAGTTCCAGCTACCAAAAATCTCCAGCTCCACTCCATAGTCTTCAATAGGACAATCAATAGTAAGAGAAGTGTAACTATTTGCAGGCAGTCAGCCCCCCAGCACAAGTGATTTTTAAACATTTCTGGTAGCCCTACTGCTCTATTTGAAAATTGCATACAAATACTTAAAAAAATAACTAGTATGGCATATTAACCCAGACAGCCATGAAGAGCTAGGGCGGCCCCCAAATGCGCCGATCTCTGGAGCCTAATTTTAAGACTTAAAAGAAAATGAAAAACACACTTTAGATTATTTTCTTTGTTCTACTTATTCTCATTATGTGCTTTTTTGCTGGTGGGAACTTCAGCAACATCCTGGCATTCTTTGTATTCTGTTTTCAAAATTAATAACATGGAAATCACAAACAAACTCCACATTCAGAAAACCAGAGTGGAAAACAGCCCTGATCTTGAACCTTTAACTAAAGCCAAATCTTAAGTCAACATTGCACTATTGAACAAACATCTGAAACAGTTTTCGTGACTCAGGGCGGATTGTCATTGATAACTATTCTCTGTGATTGATAGTTATCCTGGTCAATAGTAAAAAAAAATCAATACATATGGTTCCATTTTCAGCTTCAATAAAGTTGTAACCAGAAGGGAAAATCTTCATCCCTTTCCTTGCTTTATAAAAAAACCCACTGACATAAGTTTACTCAAAGGGTTTGGAATGAAAATCAGATCATTTTCCCTTTGCCCCACAGATCTCCACATATTACTGAAAATCACAAACGTCACTGAACTTCAGTGAAGCAGGAGCACTACCGACTGTGTAGATATATTAAGTTCTGGACAGACTGAACTGTTGACCTTCTTTGCCACTAAAATATCAGTTAATGATAAAGCTCAGCTGTTAAGAGTTACTTAGAAGCACCAGGCAACGTAACAGAACAATTTCTAACGTACAATTGCTAAAGCATGCTAAATGGACAATTTAAAAATACAGCATATTTTATTTCAGCTTAACACAGGAAAGACAGATTGCACACATGCTCTGATGCCAGATGATATCCTCAAAAGGAAAATCTCACAGGAAGACACCCTTGCTTTATTGCTCAGTTAGGTGTTAGGATTGCTTCCTATTAAAACAGCATCACACTTTCTTTTATTTTAAAATGCTTATGTGAGCAATAATACAGCATAGTCATACTGCAGGAATCACCCACTTCAGGTGCATTGTGAGGAATGAGATGAGGACAATTGCCCTCAGTCACCAGAGGCATGTAATTACCTCTCACCATATATATCTTGGAGCACATTACTACTCCTAGCAAATAGCTATAACCTGCTTAAAAATGAAAACAAGACTGGACCTGTGCGCCAAGGAAGGGTCATTTTAAAAAGAAAGTCTAGTTCTGATTAGTGTGGTTTATATTCTCATCCTAGTTATTTAAAAATACTCAGCTGTATCATATGTATGTCAGCTGAGTATTTAATTGCCCACATATGGGTGTGATCTGGTATATTATATTTTCAGTATAACGCAGTCACTAAATTTAAGCATAGGAAAAATCATCTATCAAATTCCAGCTACACAAATAATTTAATTAATTTTGTCTGGCACCTTATAAAAGTCCTCCAGAAATCATTGGTCACTGTTTAAACTCACTGTTCAGAAGACGCAACTGATAACTGATAACCTGATAACTACATCAGATGCTTGATGCCCAAACTTGTGCAATCGTACCTCAAATTCCACAAAATGTGAGATGTTCTGAAGTGAAACACAGTCTAATAGATCAATAGCGTATTATTCCAAAATGTCATGGCATTTGTAAATTCTAAACCAACAATGTGTAAAAATCATCTTCAATCTCCTTCCAAAATAAAGCAACTGTTTAGTCTTGTGGTAACATAGCCAATAGCATTTTACTAACATATTATTCCTGATAATTCAATGTTACTTATCACCAGTACTTAGAGCATAAACATTTAAAACCCATCCAGTGAACGTTCAGTAATGTGTTTCTTATCCACACAGAAAAGCGAGGTAGTTTCACACTGACATATCAAATACAGTGACTGGAAATAAATGATATTACGTGGGTAATCCATTATAACTTGTTTCAAAATTGAACCTAAAGCTTACAAAACATACAGAAAGACAGAACTGACAAAAGGGGAGTAAAGATAGCTGTCTTAATAATAAGCAGTCTTGTCTGAAACAAAAACTAGAATTTTCCAGAACAAGGTACTGCAGCTAGTGGAATATAATACAGCACAGTAAGCCACCTGACAAGCGTAGTAACACTGACAGTCACCAAGCTAACACTACTAGCAAAGGATATATCACACTGCTCGCTATTTCATTATTGGCTTTATTCTTGCTTTTTAATTTTTTTTTTTTTGTGAAGAGGCTGATATTGTGTTGTTTGCTTTCTAACAGACACACACTTCAGATAGATTTTTATACTGATTTTGCAAGTTTTAAAATGACCACATAGTTGCAAAAGCCCAAATGAAGCCCTCCTGGAAGAGAAATACCTGTCTTCACTATTATGGAAGATGGATGAATGGAGCAAAGACCTGGAAATCATATTCTAATCTGGATCCTGTCAATGACTCACTATATTACCTGGGGAAAGTAACTTAACCTCCCAGGGCCTACAGTTGCTATCTTTCATTAAAAAATAGGTACCTGTGCTATTGTGGCATCAAAACCACTGCAACCTATATTGCTTATTGTTTTGATGTTTTAATATTCAAATCAATCATTACTTGCACAAATGTTTATCACGTTAAGTATTATTTTGATCAGTCATTCCAACAAACTCATCAAGAATATATATTTTATTTTTTATAAATGTGTGTATTTTCATGCTTTAAAAATTATACCACTTTGCTTCCCTTAAATTGGCTAGCTAAAGGGATGTCAGGCCTCTAATATACCATGACCTCTCTCCTCTTATCTTTTTCATATTAGGCAGCCTTAGTTTTTCACATATTAGGAACAAGAAAGTATACCCAACTGATGTCTGGGAAGAGATTCTAGGTTGTGTCGCCTTAATAAAGAAGCTGCTTCAAAATTTCTATACTATATTTTTGGAGCAATGTCTAAAATATTTAAGAGAATTGAACTGACACTTTAATCTAGACTAGACTTCAATAGCTGTTATCTGACCTGAGACAGACGCATGAATCCTTTCACTTTTCAAGAGAGGTATATAGTAAATTAGAAATAAGATCGCCTATTTCAAAATTGCCTGCAGTTTCAGAATTGCTTTAGGCTGAGAGCTTGTTTGTTTAGGGAATTAAATAAGCAGAATGCTTCAGCTCCCAAGAAATGCAGTGTTTAGTTTCAAAATAAAACAGTATCAATACAGATGGTCTAATTTTCTGGAATATAAACTCACTGACCTGGTCAAGTTGAGCACACTTATGACATTAACTCCTAATTCTGGCATTGACCTTTTTCCATAGTCACTGAACAGAATGATCACACATACTAAAACAAGCATTAGAATAACCTGTCCAGTTGGAATCCAGGCCTAATTTGTGAATAGAGATTTCATTCTAACACTGCTCTCACCACTATATAAATACAGAAGACTTAGAATTAAGCAATGTGACTGTCATTTCTTACTGCATTTTAAAGTAATTTTGAATAGCATGTTTACCAGCTTTTTTGTTTACATTTGTCTTAGCCGGGCTTGTCAGCTGACACATCCTGACCAGCCTCTCTCAGCTCGCTCCTTTTCTGCCAGGGCATCTTTTTAACTGATCAGGGTCTTGCAACCTTAGCCTTGGGAGACTAAAGCACCCTAGGTCTCCATGAAGCCAGCTAGGTAAATTCTCTCACCAATTGATGGCTCAGCCATTGTTTTAACACCACTGAAGTTGGGTACTGGAGAGGCTGTTTTGGTAATTGTTTTACCTTTCCTGAGTTCCTTAACAGCCCTCCATTAGATCGTCCTTTGATTTAACTATACGCATTCAGACATTTTGTCACAGCTTCCTAGCTTCCACGATCAATAAATGGAAGCTTAACTAAGTTGACCCCAACAAGGTGGCACAAACAGAATATGGGGGCCAAGCTGGGATAAGAGCTTTCAGACCTTTGGTGGTACTGGGGAAAGGAGAACAATTGCTATAATAACACCATCATTACAGTGAAAACAAACTGCCAAAAAAAAAAAGAGAGAGAGAGAGAGAGAGAGAGAAAGAAAGAGAGACCTCACCTGCACATTTGGTTCTGGTGATAAGAGGTGGTCCTGGCTGGCCTGTTCCTCCTTCTCCTGGCCTGGTAAGGAGGACACGAATCTCATACTCAGTGTCTGGGTCTAAGTGCCATAGCTTATAAGTTGGTGCATTTACAGCATGTGTTTCTGTCCAGGTCCCAGATGTCATCCGGTACTCCACTTCTTTCAGAATTATAGGCCCATCACCAATTATGGAATTAGCATTCAGCTGAATCAGCAAATATGTAGGCCCAACACCAAGTAACTGGGGGGGTGCTATTGGTCGAGGTGGTTCTGTAAAAAATTCAAAAATACACAGTGAATAAAACCAAACTTAGAAAGATCATACTATTATTAATATATGTACAGCTAAATATTATTAATATATGGACACCTCTTCCAACAAGAAGTGTCATTCTGTAGTTGTAGAGATGCCAGAACTGAATGGACTATAAGGTGGATAAAAAGTTGGCTAGATTGTCGGGCTCAACGGGTAGTGATCAATGGCTCTATGTCTAGTTGGCAGCCGGGATCAAGTGGAGTGCCCCAAGGGTCGGTCCTCGGGCCGGTTTTGTTCAATATCTTCATAAATGATCTAGAGGATGGTGTGGATTGCACCCTCAGCAAGTTTGCAGATGACACTGAACTGGGAGGAGAGGTAGATACGCTGGAGGGTAGGGATAGGATACAGAGGGCCCTAGACAAATTAGAGGATTGGGCCAAAAGAAATCTGATGAGGTTCAACAAGGACAAGTGCAGAGTCCTGCACTTAGGAAGGAAGAATCCCATGCACCGCTACAGACTAGGGACCAAGTGGCTAGGCTGCAGTTCTGCAGAAAAGGATCTAGGGGTTACAGTGGACGAGAAGCTGGATATGAGTCAACAGTGTGCCCTTGTTGCCAAGAAGGCCAATGACATTTTGGGATGTATATGTAGGGGCGTTGCCAGCAGATTGAGGGACGTGATCGTTCCCCTCTATTTGACATTGGTGAGGCCTCATCTGGAGTACTGTGTCCAGTTTTGGGCCCCACACTACAAGAAGGATGTGGAAAAATTGGAAAGAGTCCAGCGGAGGGCAACAAAAATGATTAGGGGACTGGAACACATGAGTTATGAGGAGAGGCTGAGGGAACTGGGATTGTTTAGTCTACGGAAGAGAAGAATGAGGGGCGATTTGATAGCTGCTTTCAACTACCTGAAAGGGGGGTCCAGAGAGGATGGATCTAGACTGTTCTCAGTGGTAGCTGATGACAGAACAAGGAATAATGGTCTCAAGTTGCAGTGGGGGAGGTTTAGGTTGGATATTAGGGAAAAAAAATTTCACCAGGAGGGTGGTGAAACACTGGAATGCATTACCTAGGGAGGTGGTGAAATCTCCTTCCTTAGAAGTTTTTAAGGTCAGGCTTGACAAAGCCCTTGGCGGGATGATTTAGTTGGGGACTGGTCCTGCGTTGAGCAGGGGGTGGACTAGATGACCTCCTGAGGTCCCTTCCAACTCTGATATTCTATGATTCTAACTGGGAAGCAAAGCCAGAACAATACAGCATTAAGATCAGGAGGCTATACTCTCAGTTTTTATTATTCAGTGTAGGTCTACGGAAGTCAGTAAGCTATATTTATTTATTCCATCTGAGATTCTGGTTCCGGGACTGTGCTGGTTTATAAGACCCTTTTCTGGTAACATTTCCTGAACTATTGTGAATCACTTCATGATAATTCATGTATTTTATAAGACAAAAAAAATTGGGATTTTGAATTTCAAAACCAATTCATTTTATTTTATTGAGAGAAGCTATGAACAATTCCTGCAGTAATAGCTTCAGTGTCACGTTCCACTGCCCCCTTGAGAGCGTCTCCAAAAAAAAATCATTACAGTCCATTTCAAACCTGCCAAATTCAGTGTAGGGTGAACAATATGGAAATACATCAAAGCCTTTCAGAATGTTTAGAACTGGGCAATACTGACTGGATGGTGACAATGTAAAGATTTATAACAACAATGTATGGAATTATTTACGGTTCCTCAATCAAATAACTTATCCTGGCATACGTATGTCTGAAATGGGTACACAATGCAAACATCCCTCCTACCCCAACTTAATATAGCTTCGACAAAGTTGTAAAGTGAAAGTTAGCAACAGAGGACTGAAAAGGTTTAAGGGAAAAAAAATCTATGAAATTTCTGCCTGTAACAGCACATTGCCTAGGAGTCATTTATTTTAAGAAACAACCAAAGGAACATGTATTTTTCCAATAAAATCAATCCACTGATAAACACAAAAGGTTCATTTTCATTCCAGATGGCATATATTTTGGCTAATTTGTTTCAGTTAATTAAGCAACAATGTTAAATTCAAGTCTCACAGGGGTTTCACACAGCAGTAGTGCAGAACCAAAACAGCAACTCCAAACAGGTAAAGACATCTGGTGGTAAGTACATAAAAAAGAAATCTAACCCCACCCCACTACCATCCTTCTATCCTGTCCCACAAAAAGAAAAACACAACACTTTTAAGAAAATGGAGTAATTAAAGTGTGGTTCTATCTTTGAAAAGTGACTATGTAAAAATTGTTAGTCAACACATCCTCACCCTGTGCTTATTCAGAACAATGATGACCCGAAGAGGATCTCTGCTGCTTCCAAGAACACCTTGTTAAATTCTATCGTCACTTTGAGGTGATGTTCGGAATGAGATTTCTTTGCCTCTGCATCTCTGCCAGAGATGACATTACTCTGGAGCTACTAGATATTTTTCTGGGAGTGTATACTTGCCATTTTTAGAAGGGATTAGATTGCCCAAATAGCTAGTATTTACAAAATTTTGCCAGGGAGGGATTTCCCATGAGCTTCCTTAGAAGGCCTGCACCCAAGGCACTCATCTCATGTTACACAATTTGAAAATTGTGCTCTCATATACATTCATGGTATCTCAGAATGGGAACAGCTGGAATTCTTTTCATTCATCCTCAGTGACAAACCTAGGCCTGATTCAATGATGTTCACAAGTTCTACACAGTGTAGTTCAGGACAATCTGGACTCTAAGGTATCTGAACTAATTATTCATCTAAATCTCTCTTCTCCCCCCCTGATTTTCTGGCATAACCTAGGCATAAGCCACTTTGGATCTTTATCTGAATCAAACCTCAGCAAAGTAGCATAGCTTAATGAAAGCAGTTCATTTCCTGTGGAACATGCATATTAAATGGTAAACTAATGAATTTTAAGGTCAGTCTTATAGCAAACAACATAAACATTGTTGAGGATGATACACCACCAACTCTGAGTTCTGAAACTCTGCAATATGAAGCTATGTTTAGAAGTATATACTTTGATTAACAGCATGATTACTACAAGTGAAACTATGCATTAATGAGACTAATATACCACTGCATATTAAATTTTTATGTTCGATGTAAAGTGTATTCTTACATTAGCATATGCATTTTGTTTTTAAGCTCTTGAGGACAAAGACTTATTTAGAAAGTCTCTTCCAGTTCTAATAAATTATGCATGAATTTTAATCAGTTAGCAAACGAACTAGTAATTGTTCTGCAGCAGTATTAATATTCTTCATAACACAATGCACGATCAGATCCAGAGGTATGGGGCAACCAAAAATCCCTAAAGTACACTAAGAGTCAACTGAAGCATACAATCCCAATATACCAGATAAACTTTTTTGATGTTACCCAATTAACTTACTATTAATGATTCTCATTCATTATTCTATGACCAGATCTATCAAATATTCTCCAATTACCATTTCAAATTGTATAATTTGCTTTTATAGACTTAGTAACCTGAAAATGTTATGACTTGAAAAATAACACTAACAATTAGTGGGTGTGTTGAGACCATTATGATGTTGTGATATCACTTCCATTATGCTATTATCAGATTTATGCAACACTACCCAATCAATGGGCTCTCAGGTTGGAGTCACTGCCTAAATCAGTACACAGTACAGTGATCCTGCAGGATAAGGGAGCATGTGGTTTTCTAGTCTGGTGGTCCAGTTCCTATAGAATAAGGAGCAATACTCTTGCCGAGTGAGCTGGGAAGATAGTTTGTCCAAATGTAAAGGTTTCAGGTGTGGTATAGAAAGAAATGAAGGTGATAAGCAAGAGGGGATCCCCAAACAAAGTTACCCTCTCAAAAAAGTTCACTCTGGGTAGAAGCATACAAGAATTTAGTCACAAGTAAATACTATTACAAAACCCCTTCACATAACACAAGAACTAGGGGTCATCTGATTAAATGAATAGGCAGAAGGTTTAAAACAAACAAAAGCAGGTACTTCTTCACACACCACATAGTCAACCTGTGGAACTCATTGCCTTGGGATGTGGTGAAGGCCAATACTATAAATGGGTTCAAATAAGAATTAAATAAGTTCATGGAAGACAGATCCACCAATGGCTATTACCCAACATGATCGGGGTGTCCCTAAACCTCCAACTGCCAGAAGCTGGGCCTGGACGATGGGATGGATCACTTGAAATTGCCCTCTTCTGTCCTTTCTCTCTGAAGCAACTGACATTGGACGCTGTCAGAGACAGGATACTGGGCTAAATGGTCCATTAGTCTGATCCAGTATGGCCGTTCTTATGACCAGAGAGATGCGAACTTTTCACAGCAAACAATTTTTTCACTGAATTTAGCTTTAGTCTTGAGTTGAAACTTATACAATGTTTTATGCACAAATCTTTCAACCTAGGGATTGTTCATGGGCTATTTCAATATGATCACAGAGTAGATATTTGTAACAAATTCCAAACTTTTCACATAGGTCACACATGGTAATTTCATTCCCTTCTGTGATGAGTGCAAATCTAGCAACCAGGTGTGAATACTTTCATTTGGAACTAAGGATAAGCTTTCCACAAATACTGTGTAGCCATTTTGGTGAACAATCCTGCCAGTGAACTTGGCTGCTAGAATGTCTGCAGAAAGAAAACATAAAAGGAGCACAAACTTCTAAAATGTGAATGTTCATGCATAATGTTTTGAAGTATTTGGCCAGATCAAAATGCCTAAAGCTAAGTTAATCACAAATTAAGACTGGCATTTCATCAGTATGACATCTCCATTTTGTCTATTAGTAATTCAGTATGTTCAAATCAGGATTTGAATGACATTATGAATTAAATGCACTGAGTTATTTAGACACCACTGAATAGAGTAGGAACAAAGCATCAACTTTAACTAATTTTTCTTGTTGTTAAATGTTGTGTCACATCCTTAACATTACACATAATGTGTTAATAATTATCTATCATGGGCAAACAAGCAACCAGGAAAATTACTAATGATTTTAGTATCATAAGTGGTATTATAAAAGTAAAACATTATGCACTAGCATCTAAAATATACCTATTACAACATTACTACATTATTCAATATAATTCACCCAGTCCATGTGTATGTACTATACTATAAAACACCACACACAGTCCACATGTACGTACTATAGCACACCTCCACCCCCACTACTACGTCGCTCTTCCAATACAGGACATGTGCCCACACTTTGGGTGAAGGAGGAGGGTTAAGGTAACATTTATTTTAGTGGCAGCAGTTTGCCAAAGTTAACAGTGTTGCCAACTTTTTTTTTTAATTTTCCTCACAATTCTTACAGTATTTGATATTTTACTGAAAGCCCTAGCTGTGATGATATGAAAAGCTCAGCATTATTTTAAAACAAGTGTCTAGCCCTCAGTTCCAGGAAAAGAACAAAAAACAAACAAAAAAAACCCCTTGAAAATGTGACCTCAGTGCATTTGAAACATACAAAAACTAAATAAGCAAGTAAAAAGAAATGCAACATTTATTTTTAAACCACATTATTTGTAAGCCAGTCACATGATTTTAGAACATTTGCGGTTGGGCAATATTGTAACTGTGAATACTTACTCTTTCATTTGAATAACTATCATCATCATCACAAACAATAAACACCAAAATTCTGAAGCAACGTCTCTTAGGTTAAAAGAAAAGGAGTACTTGTGGCACCTTAGAGACTAACCAATTTATTTGAGCATAAGCTTTCGTGAGCTACAGCTCACTTCATAATATGATGACATTGCAACCTGCAGCACTGGTATGTTTAAAATATTCAAAATATAGAACTTTGTGCCAATATTCAAAAAGGGTATGGATGACCCAGGTAATTACAGGCCAGTTAGTTGGATATCAATCCCACACAAAATAATGGAAAAGCTTATGTAGGATTCAATTAATAAAGAATTAAAGGATGAGAGTATAATTAATGTCAGTCAGCATGGTTTTATGGAAAACAGATCTTGTCCATCAAACCTGATTTCTTTTTTTGATAAGTTTGGTTGATAAGGCTAACTGCACAGATGTACGGCTGGGGTCAGAAGCACTGCGTGTTTGTCTGTTGGTGTTGGTATCAGGGCAGAAGAGAACTTAAAGCACCCAGGGTTACAGGGCAGGAGGTGACATAACCCCTCACTGGTCTGGACTGCACCCCAAAACTGTGACACCTGCATACAGTTCTGGTGTCCACATTTTTTTAAAAAGAATGTTGAAAAATTGGAGAGGGTACAGAAAAGAGCCACAAAAATGATTTGCAGGCTAGAGAAAATGCCTTACAGAGAGACACTTGAAGAGTTCAATATGTTTAGCTTATCAAAAGAAGATTGAAAAATGACTTGATTGTGATGTATATGTACATTCCCCCAGGAAGAAAACGTTAGATACTAAAGGGCTCTTTAATCTAGCAAAAAACGGCGTAATGAGAACCAATAGCTGAAAAGCTAAAGCCAGATAAATTCAGATTAGATTTAAATCACAAATGTTTAACAGTGAGAGTGATTAACTGTTGAAACAAGCTACCAAGGGAAGTGGTGGATTCCCCGTATCTTCATGTCTTCAGAGCAAGGCTGGATACCTTTCTGTAAGGTGTGCTTTATTCAGACAAGACATGGGGCTCAATACAAGGCAAATGAGTGACATGTATTGGCCTTTGTTATGCAGGAGGTCAGACTAGATGATCTTATGGTTCCTTCTGGGCTTAAGTGATGGAAAATTTGGACATTAAAAACATATGGAATTTTTCAGCAAAAATACTTGTTTTTAAATGCTATTGTTCCATGGATGGAATAAAATAACGCTTAATAAAAAACATTTCATTCAATATTCCAAGCAATGTTATTTTTGACTAGAAAGCTTTGCAGTGATGGAAGAAAATTAACTGGTACTGAGCAAGGCAATTCACCTTTAGCTTAATAACTGCTTGAAATACACATTGGCAGTGCTCTAAACTGCTAAAAGAGAAACTGATGCAGCTCTGCCTAAAGGTCTTATTCTCCCAAGTGTCAGGAGGAGCTAGGGGTACAGTGTACACAAAGATGGGGTTGTGGCGTCTCCTGGGGATTACAGGAAGGAGCATTTTACTGAACAGAAGCTCTTGTAGCCAGTTAAGGAGCAATGGTGTCAGACTGCCTCAGGGACTAACGGGTTTGTGAGGTAGACAGTGTGTCTGTGGTTAGAAGAAGGGTCATTTAAAAAAAGCCAAACAAGAAGATTACACAAAGAGCAGTTAGTCAATGGGAACTGACCACCTACCTCTCTTAGGCCCTTTTAAAAATCCCACCATAGACAATTCAACGTTCACAGGATCATACACACCCCACCCCACCCCAGCCCCAAACAAGGCACCAGCATAGCTTGCAACCTTATCCTTACCACTGGAAAACAAGGAGAGCTCTGACTATACATACACTTACATGTGATTAACGTGTGATCAGTCAGCAAACACCAGCACTTTGCTTTATTTTATTATATATAATAAAGGTGTAAAGTTTAATAGGGTTTTATAAGTGTCTGATAACCCACCAAGTTAACTATTGTTAACAAGTCTGTTCATTATTCATTTGCTTGCCATAAAAAAAAAAATCACAGTATATTTACTGGGTTTCACTAAACAAATATCACAGACCAAAGCACCATCTCTCTCAGCACATTCGTAACTGGCATTTATGAATAATTTAAAATCCATATTCAAGTCAGTCACAGAAAGTAGTACACAAAAGCAGCCCACAGCAGTACTATGACACCCAGTCTCAATGATCTTTTAAGGTTTTCTTCAACCAAACAGCATCCCAGTGGACTCTCATAATTGCCTTTGTGCCTGGCTACTCAAAATTAGCAGACAGTCGGTCCACTTCATCCAGTCACCTTGCTGGTATTGTTTCCCCCTTTGCTACTCAAATATTATGTAATACAAACCATGCAGCAATGAAAATGGGAAATATACGACTCATGGAGATCCAGCCTCGTTAAGGGGCATTGCCAGCACCCTTGCAGTCTACCAAGTGCACTTTGAAAAGTTACCCGACCTGCACTTGCAGTTAAATCTTTCCTTGCTGCTGTGCAAACGTCCAGCTTCACGAGCCAGGGAAGCAAAGAGTAGGCCAGGTCTCCCAGGAGATGCTTAATGAACTTGCACAGCTCACTGAAAACTTTCCCCACTGTGTATTTTTAACCCCAAACTGATTGCCCACCAAGAGACAGCAGTATGGGCAAGCATCCAAAGCACAATCACAACCCACTTTTCCACCATCAAAGCAGCTTTCGTTCTGGTGTCTCTGTGCTGGATGGCAGAGATAAGCTCAGTACACAGATCTAGGATGGGGCCTGCAACATCTGAAAGTTCTGCAGCAACAGCTGATCATTCCAGATCTGCATCGCAGTATGATCTCACCAGTCACTGCTTGTTTCTCAGGCCCAGAAATGCCACTCCACCATGTGGAGCTGGTCAACGAATGTCTGCAATACTCAACAATTTTCATGCATTGTTTTCCATCATCCATTCCTCCTCCTTATTGAGTCTTGTCTTATCTTCACTGCAACACCACCAGCTGTTGTCGCAGTGATAGTCACTGAAATTCCACCACCACAGAAGAATTGCATGCCCTATCTCTAAAACAGACGTGATAACTCTGCTGATCTGTGCAGGATCCATGTTTCTGTGAGCACAAAGAACTGTAGGAATTCTTTTTTAAAGTGCAAAAGTTATGGGATGGAGGAAAGGACACTATGGGAACTTGGCCCCAAACTCCCACAGGTCCCTGAGCACAGTGCTGGAATCCCACAATGCACTGTAAAACATCCCAACAAGATGATGTGACAGATAGTGGTTCTGCGCCACTGAGGTGCCTATGTATAGTGTACTACATTTTCTGCTGATTCAGTTTCTCACAGTGAGGACATGCAGAACCAGGAAGAGCAGCCAAGTGCATGCGTGGCTATAGCAACTTAGCAATTTCAGCACCTGGAATGCAGCAAAAATTCTGGCAGAAAAAACTTTTTAGGGTAGATGTAGCCCTAGTCTTCTCTTCCTGGTCATAGTCTCTCCTCTGACTCCTGAAACAAGCTCCCCTCTGCTTATTCAGGTTAGATTATCAAAATGTTCCCCCTTTGCCCAATGTGCATGTCTCTTTTCAACAGCAGCTTCTAACTACTTTTGTCTTTTTTCTTTCTTTTCTTCTGTGGCTTTTCCATTGCTCCAGCCTCACCCTTGCAGACAACCTGGGAAGAGCCAATTTCTCCTAAGCTGCAGACATCTCATTGTTCTAGGGTGCTTCCACATTAACAACTCAATGACTCTTGTTGCACTACTCTAGCCCAGGTCTGTCCATAAATGGCTGATTCTACATACCCTGCGGCATTCAGTGATACAGCAATTTCATAAAACCAAGCAGAATTCAAAAGTTTTACATAGATAAGTTTTCCAAATTGTCACAACCCTCACATGTTTATATTTTTCAGATGAACAAGACAGAGATAGTTCAAAAACACATCTTAGCACTTTCAACTATTCATCTGTGTGCACAAATTACAGCAGTTATGACGTGAAAGACCTAACAGCATGAGATCTATCACTCTACTGCAAAGCTCTAGCTGCCCTTCCAGCACTGTCAGTCCCATGCTGAGCTGCTTCATATGTAGGATTGGAAGGATAATATTTTTTATCAGTAAACGTCGATAAACATTTATTTCACTACACAGACACAAACAAAAAATGTCCATTGATACTAATTGAAATTTACATGTAGGAAAAGAAAGAAAAATGATCCTTGAGAAGTTTTTAGAGTTGGATGTATGAATACTTAATTTGTATATTTGGATCTGTGATGTTGACAAATTGTGTTTTAACTATTTATAAAGCTTTAACTTTTTAAAATCTTAATGTCTAGTGCCATTAATTGTTTGACCTCCCCACTCCATTGTTTGACCCCCTTCTCTAATTTTCCCACAATTGTGAACATTTAAATTTATAAAAATAAAAAATGCTTAAAGATTGATATCCTCTGAAATCATTAAAAAGATAAAAATTGAATTCTGCCAAGCCTATTCATATGATATGGGATATACACTCATTGTGATTTCAATAAGTAAAATTTACCCCTTAACTGCCTTGTACCTTGTTGCCAGTTGATTGCCTTGACATTGATACACAGTACTTACAAAATGTTAGTATTTAATTAAAGGAGTTAGTTAGCTGGAACAAAACAACACTAAGCAATTGCTTGGTGACCAGGTGGCATCGAGTGATTTATCCAACTCATATAAAAGGCACAGCTATAAATATATGGCATTAATTCTTATTTGTCTTTATTACCAGAAATGGGAAAACTGAAACAATTTGTCTTAAACACAAGCATTTTAACATAAGCATCCAAAATAACTTGGTAAAATTTAGTGATGTATAAAGATCCTGTTAGTATGAACATACACAACAGAAATGGCAAACTGAACAGCAGCCCATGACACTGCATAATTATGACCCCACTGTATTTAGCCACAGCAACGTCAGCTTTAAATTTAGGGTCTCTGCAAATGTTGATACTGAATGTGTCACAATTCACCTCAAACTTTCAGGCACCTGCATAATATATCACGTTTATGTCTGCGGTACAAAAAAGATTGTGCAGCTATAAAAGTGTTTAATCTTTGTGACACAGTAGTTACTGACCGCCCAAAGTGCTGAAGTAAGAATTATTATTTCACAGTGGAAACTGCTAACTTCTGCATAGTGATTTTATATCCTATGCATCATCATGGCATTTTATTCACCTTGATTTGAAACACCATTGCAATCATTTTATTATCTGCCCTTAAATGAAAGGAACAGTGTGTTGTTTCAGCACTCTCAGCAGAAACTGAAAACAACATTAGGGTCATGCTCAGCATATATATGAAAATAAACAGGATTTTCTTAAAAACTGAAGTATGTTCTCCCCCACATCTTGTAAGCACAGATACACTCCTGACATTTTACAATACCAGTACATGATACCATAGTAATCAATTAGAAGTGGATGGCTTGTTTTGTCAAAAAGATTATATATTGGATTATAAAGACATTTATACAGGACATTATTTCAGAGAGCAACGAAAATACACAATAGTTGGTCTACATGAAAGAAAATGTGGTGACCATAATGTGCTGCACTGCATATAAAGATGAAGATTTTGGTCAGAGTAAATGAACCAGTTGTAAAGCTAATTCAAGAATTTTCATCACAATTACTTCATTCTCCACATGCATCAGTGAGTCCTACGAGATCTCAACTTTTAGGTTATTGCTAGAAAAGAACATTCATTGTAGGTTAAAAACAAATCTGAATCCTTTCTTCAAAAACTGGCACCTCCCAAAAATGATTTAGAATCCGCTAATACATGGCTTATGCAATGGAGTGAGTGAGAATACTACATTTTATACACCATTGTACAAGTAGTCATGCTGTCAAATTGCAAGTTGCCTGTAATGGAAAGGAGGAATAAAGCTGAAGGGGTAAGTGCAGAAATACAGTGTCCTGTTTGAAACATTAAACCATGCAGATGGTGACAAAGCATAAGGCATTAAGATTCCACAGATGTGTTATAGTTTTATTCATAGTCAATGACAAGAACTTAGCCCTCAGCATTTGAAGAGGCCTGGCACACCTCTGAATTTGAACCTTGCTTAGATAAAACTTCCACTGAAGTGACCAAGTTTTGCCTAAGAAAGAGCAGCAAGATTTGCCTCACGGTTTACAGTTATATACTATACATTTGTTTTGTGCACTGGAACTATGCAGATGAATTACTTGTTTAAATTTTAAGTCTTGAGTTGAACCCAATGCCAACATCCTCAATTTGCATTTATTTATTATTTGTATCATCAAAGCACCTAGGAGGTCAGCCATGGACCAGGACTCCATTGTGCTCAGTGCTGTACAAACACAGACCAAAAAGCCAGTCTCCAGCCCCAAAAGAGCTTAGAATGTAAGCAGAAGACAGAGACAACAGATGGACACAGACATATGGGGAAGTAGAAGGAAACAATAAGACAATGTTGGTCAGCATGATAGGCTGTGGTCTCAGCACATTAGCAGTGTAAATGTCAAGCTTTGTGTTTGGATTATAGCAAAGGACAGTTTTAAGGAGTGATTTGAAGGAGAAAATGAAGTGGCGTTGCAGATGTTTACTGGAAGTTCCTCCTAAGTGTGTGGGAGGAAAGCACATAGGTGCTTGTTTGAAAAATTAATTAGCATTCAGTAGAGGCTGGCATCATGGTCTGACTGGAGATAGGAATCAACCTTTGCACACTGAATGAGAGATGGTACACAAGGTGGCATTGGAAGGGCCCGGACAGTGAAGTAGTTTATTTCTGATGTTACAGGAGAGGGAGCCAGCAAAGAAATGCAGAGTGGTGTGACACAATGAAAGAGACAGACTAAGAGAATGATCTTTGCTGCAACATTCTGAAAGGATACAAGCAGGGCAAGATTGCACTTGTCATGGCCAGAAGAAAGGATGTTGCGGTATTCAAGATGCGAGCCTGGATGAGAGTTTTATCGAATTGGATGAATAAGGAAGTTGGTATCTTAAGAGTTATTATGTAGAAAGAATCAGCAAGATTTAGACATAAGTAAAAAATGATGCCCAGGCTTTGGCCTGAGTGACAAGCAGGATGGTGGTACTGTCATTAGTGATCAACAAAGAAGGTTGCGGGGAAGGCTTGTGGGGAAGCCACGTTTAGCCCCGCTGAGCTGTAGCTGATAGCTAGAAGTCCACAAGGAAATGTCAGAGAGACAGGTGAAGATTTTACTGAAAAGGAGACAGGTCTGAAGTACAGAGATAGACCAGGCAGGGTCAGCATAGAAATGGTAATTGAATTGTGTTTGAGGATGAGAAAAGGTACAGGAAGAGGAGAAAGGGACCAAGGACAGACCCCTGTCGAATGCCCACAGAAAACCGGAGGGAGGTGGCGGGGGCGGGGGGGGGGTGAGAAGGACACACACTGAAGGGGTGATTAGCGAGGTAGAAGAAGAAACCAGGAGAGGAGAAAATCCTGGAAGCCAATGGAGGACAAGATTTCAAGAAGACAAACATGGTCAATTATGTTGAAGGCAGCTGTCAGGTCAAAGAGGATAAGGACGGAGTACTGGTTCTGAGATGTGGCGAAGAAGAGATCATTAGAGATTTTGGTGAGAGTGATTTCAGTGGAGTGCCTGGAACAGAAGTTGAATTGGAGTGTTTTTAGGATGGAACTGGAGTAATGAATGTAAACAGCACATTCAATGAGCTTAGAAGATAAAGGAAAAAGGGTAGGGGTGGTAGCAGGAGAGGCAAGTGGTGTAAAGAGTGGGTTTTTGTTTTGTTTAAGATGGGAGAGACTACAGCATGTTTGCATTGTGAGGGGAAGTCGGGGAGAGTGAGAGGTTACAGAGTAGAGTGGGTGAGACACTTCTGCATCTGTGAGAGAGAGAGAGAGAGAGAGTTTGTGGTAGGAGGGCGGCAAGCTGAGAGAAAAGGGAAGGTCACACCATATTTTGTCAATTTTTCTCGAAAAAAAATTGTCGAGATCCTTGTGGACAGAGAAGTGGAAGCAGGAGATGGGGAGAGTGTGAGAAGTGAGTCAAAGGTTATGAAGAGGTGCCTGGGATTGCAGGCATGGGATTCAACTAAATTGGAGAAGTAGAGTTGTTTAGTAGGGAAATGGCAGAAATGGAAGAGGAGAGGTTGAATTTGTGAGCCAGTGCTGGGCGTTGGCAGAGCAGGAATTGCGTAGGACAGAGGGATAAAAAGGAGTCAAGTCAACGGTGGAGAAGAGAGAAACATGGAGAGAGTCAACAACCATATCAATGGAAGAAAGGACAAGGAGGAGAGGCTGACAGCAGACGAGAAGACATCAACAGTGATGGACTGGAAGTCATGGAATGGCTGAGTGAACAGGGTGCGTGGAGGAAGGGCTGATGCCACAAAGTCACTTTTACTTCCAGTTTGTTATCCGCATAGAGAATAGAAATTCTTTATTTTTTCTTAAATATGTAGGAAAAAATATTTTCACCAGACCAAGTGTGCTTCCAATTAGCCAAGGGTAAGGAACTCTTAACAGATTCCAAACCTCTACATCTAACATTAACACACTTTCATATAATGAATACCTGGGGATGACAAGTGCTTAAGTATCTTTAAGCTACACTAACTAGAAATACTTCCCTAGATATTGGTAAACAGATGGACAGCAGTTAAGAAAGGAAGCACAGTGTTTTAATAAAGGGGTTCTGGGTGATGTAGTAAAACAAGCAGAATGACATCTGCACGGTTTATACAGTCCCCCAGACATTAATTTGGAGTATTTCTGTTGCTAACTCCAGAATAATGCTTATCTTCTATACTTTTATGGTGCACGCTACAGATCACTTGTAGAATCAAACTGTTAAAAATGGGCATCATTTCCTATGTGTCAACAAAATTTCCCAGTCATATGAAACAACAAACTACCTAAAAACAGGTGCTGAATGTTTATGAAAACTAATGAAGCCAGCTCTCTACCTGTGACATAATAGCATATCACCATCCTCAGGAATCCAGCTCCACAGATGGTGCCAGGGAATGAAATAATCAGGGAGGTGATGGTATCAGTCTGGAATTAAGAGTGGACTGAGTTGAATTCTTAAGCAGCTGATGCAGGGGCATAATCTCAGATGATATGTCCCTTCTCTAGTCACACAATAAAATGATACAAGTGGTCTACAAAGGTGCAGGTGTGACTGGTATGAAGTAAGACGCATGGTAAATGGCTCTTGCAAGCCCATTGAAGTTTAATAGTTTCAATTTATGTCTTATTTCCAGTCTGAATGTATCTAACCTCAACTTCCAGCCATTGGATCATATTAATGCAATCCTGGGATGCATCAACAGGGGGATCTCAAATAATAGAGGTTATTTTACCTCTATATTTGTCACTAGCGTGACCTGTGCTGGAAATCTGTATCTAGTTTTGGTGCCCACAATTCAAGAAGGAGGTTGACAAACTGGAGAGGGTTCAGAAAAGAACCACGACAATGATTAAAACAAGCTTTACAGTAACCAACGAGAGGAGCTCAATCTATTTCGCTTGACAAAGAGAAGGTTAAGGGGTGACTTAATAATAGTCTGTATGTTCCTACATGGGGAACAAATATTAAATAATTGGCTGTTCAATCTAGCAGAGAAAGTTATAATGCAATCCAATGTCTGGAAGTTGAAGCTAGACAAATTCAGACTAGAAATAAGACATACATTTTTAACAGTGAGAGTAATTAACCATTGGAACAATTTACCAACAGTGGTGATGGATTCTCCATCACTGAATTTTAAAATCAAAATTGGATGTTTTTCTAAAATATCTGTTCTAGGAATTACTTTGGGGAAGTTCTATGTCCTATGTTATACTGGAGGTCAGTATACTGGAGGTCAGACTAGATGATCACAGTGGTCTCTTCTAGCCTTGGAATCAATGCATCTATGAATAAATTAGCCTTATTATTCCAATGAACAATAATGTGTGTATATCTGTTTTCAAATGGTGATCACCAAGACAAATACATTGTCATGCTACATTTAATAATGAAAGGAGTACAGATACACATTTGAAATATATGTACACTTTGTGGAACCAATGTAAGTACCTGGATGAATGAGTCTGTTTACAGATGTACCATTATTTAGAAAGATTAAATGGGATCAAGCACGAACACTACAAATATCTTAAATGCCAATCACCGCACAATTGGAGACGAAGGATGAATATTTTCACACAAATTCCAGCTTCAAGGTTTATATGTACAGAAAAACAACTAAACTCCAGGTGGCTCACAATGGGCACAGAAATCAGGGATTGGAGTAATTTATTTCCATTTCTATAATTTTTTTCCCAAGAAATGGTCTTTTGTACATCTCACTAGGAATATCTAATCTTTTTCTTACCAGTGAGAAGGCAGCTTATTGAAATGGCATAAGAAAAATAGATATGGGAAGTCCTTAGATGCTTGACTTTCCATCCCATCCACCTACTGAGTCATGGAGACAAGGAAGTGAGGGAATTTATACTCTAGTTGAATCAGGAATTATTTTGGGGAAGTTCTATTGCTGAGATTACACAGGTCAGACTATATGATCACAATGGCTGTCTTTGGCTTTGGAATCTATGAATTTATGAACTTGCTCAAGTATCAGGGAGGAAAAAAGTTAACTTTAAAACAGATTGCATGAGCATCTCCCATGGAGTGATTAATGAAGAGAAAATAATAAATATTTCAGAAATGAATGAACTATTACAAGAAAAAGCAGCTGCCCGCCCACCCACCCAATGCCAGATGGGCTTTGCTGGGTTCCAAATCCTAGAGGAACTTTTTAGGGAATGACAGAAGCAAACTAGGTTTTAAAACCCCACTATTTCATCTGGACTTTAATGTTAGACACAATTTTATTTTCTTAAAGTTTAAAAGAAAAACAATAAATATTATACAGGAATAATAATTTATACCCCTCCTGTCCAGGGAAAGGAGTTTTGTATATGGTATAGAGTGTAGATATTAATACATTAAATAGATTGTTTTCCCATTCAAGGTTTCAGAGTGAACAGTGAGATTTACTGTCAAGTGCCTGAAACTAGAACCACAACAGCCAGAGATGTTGCACCCGCAGAGTAGTGTGGAGAGCTGTACATCAGCAGGGGGTTAGCCCAGTCCTGAGGGGCAGGATCTCCAACACCCTCCTTGCAACAATTGTATAGGTTTAGAAGAAAAAAAATAAAAAAAATAAACCTTGTCCTGGGGCATCAGTAACTTATTGGAGCAGGGATCAAAATGGCCAACAAGCACGTCTTCATGTTTTGGACCTCATGACATCACTGGAACCAGATATTTCTCTGTTTGATTCCTAGACACCTTCAAATGGATCAGACAGCAGAAGGACCAAGTGGGTGTTCACCACAACATGAGGCAGGAATCCCCCTTCTGCCACTACCTCTCTGCAAACCCCACAGAGCACCATTGCCCCCTGTCTGGTCTGTTCTCGAGTCCGTTCAGCTTGGCATGGGGATGGAAAGAGCCTTCACAGCTCTGGGAGTTCCCAACAACAGGAGAGGAGCTTTGGTGTGGGACACTGGTAAATGTCTGAGAAAGGTGTGTTTGCAGTATGACTTGTGTTGCAATCTCAACTGAGGACACAGGGAAGATAGTTGTGTAGTAAGGCAGGACAGAACTGAGTGGGTGGATGAGTGAGTGGGTGGGTGGAGGGGATGAACAGAATAAGACCATTTTGCCATGAATGAGGATTTTAGTGAGTTTTGGAGGATTGAAGTTGGTACACATTAGGAAATATTTTTAACAAGACGTGTATAGAAACTAAGTAACTACTCTGCCTTATTTTTGTAACCCTTGTTTGCCCATCTTATTTCCTCACCTGTTGTTTTAGCTCTTATATATTTCATAAGCTCCACTGTTTCAATATATGTTCTTTGGGACCAGGCTGACATATCTGTAATACAAATTAACAACAACTAAGTGCTGTGGGTACAGAATTTGATACCGGTGATTATGAAGTTTTGATGAAACATCTGCAAACCCCAGCGGGGATGCATGGAGTTTTGGCAGAATTTATACAGAAGTGCACTGTTCATGTGTGTTATTAGATGCTGGATGCTCAGATAGCAGCAGTGGCAAAAAAAAAAAAAAAAAAATCTTTTATTTTTCATTTGCACCTGCTGAGAAAAGTGACTTTTTTTCTCTCCAGTTCAGTTCTTGGAAAAATTCTCCATATTTTTGTCACTTCTGTTGGCAGAAAGCATTCTACATTAGGCTCCACTTCTCTCGGAGGCTGAAGTTAATGAGTAGACTGTTGCATTCTACACTAAGAGGAGTTTCACACCAAAAGTGTATTACACTTGTGACCTGGGATCTGCACTGGCTGCCAAAATGTTTCCAGAAGGAATTCAATGTGTGGTTTTTAAATATAATTTGAGCCCCATTTGAGAGACTACATCTCTCCCCACAGCACAGTGCACCAAGATGAGATCAGTGGAATCACTTGAGCAGAAGTTGTCTTTATAGGAAGAGAATATGCTTGTGGCAGGGTAATTTCTGTGAGGGACGCTTAGCTTTGAAATCTGTCTCCCACCCCTGGGATACCGAAGCACAGACCTGTTAACTTTCAGGGTACACTACACAAGGCCAATTTTCACTCTCAGGGAGATAAAGGATTAATAGGTTGTTTTTTTCATGTGATAGGAGAGGGTTATGTTATCTGCTGGGAAAAGCAAGTTATTGTATTTGAGATTTTTTTGTGAAATGTAATTATGTCATGAGCCTCAGGCGGACCTATGCATGAAAAAAATATATAAATAAATATTGACCTTCCACGTAGGGTGCTTCTGCATGCCTCTCTGTGCCGGGGTTAGTACTATTTACTTGTGATATAACTGTTTTTGCATTTAAATTTCGTGTTGTTCATGACAGGGCTTTAACATTCTACATTAGTAAAGTAAACCCAAGACATACTTCTAGTACGTGGGGCGATATAAATGATGATTCTCCTGGATTGCTGTGTCTCAGGCAAGTGAAGTGAATTCCACCATTCGAGTATTTTAACACCACACATACATGCTTATATTTAAGAACTGAATTGGTTATATGAGAAGTAATCTTCATTTCCTTTGGACGTTTGGATTCCTTATTTGAACCAACTCTCCCTCTCCTTACTAATACTTCTATAATTAAAGCTGAGCAAGTGAGCATTTATTATTCTTCCATGCCTGTTTTAATTCCTCAGTAGGATGCAAATCAGCAGCCCTTAAGACTGAGCTAGCAGGCTGAAAATTAAGTGACTAAGCTTCAGTACTGACACAAGAACGGTAAACAAACAAAAGCAACCAGAGCTACAGAAGCACTGAAGAGAGGAAAAACTACCAAGGCAGAAATTGGATGGTACTCTTTCCCACTCCAAATACAGAATATACACTATTAATGAGGTTGCCACCTTCAAAGATTACGCTTATGCTCAAATAAATTTGTTAGTCTCTAAGGAGCCACAAGTACTCCTTTTCTTTTTATAAGAAACCTATGTTTGTTTGTTTTTAAATTAAGGCTGCAAAGTCAATGACTCAAAAGTTAGCAAATGCCAGTGCCACCGTTAAGGTGGTCTGTGAACACAGCCATTTTGTCTGAGGCTTGCTGAGGGCTGAGTTCTATGTGGCATGTTGAAGCAAGATGCTAGGAACATATTTTTGTATTACAGTAGTACATCCCGCCTGCAATTAATACGAGAACCACACTGTACTACCTGTTAAATAGCAAGTTACTCCCCAAAGCTTAAAATTGAAAGAGACAAGACTGGCGAAAGCATGGTCACTGCAGAAAGAACGTTGAGCAATTTCACCAGCAAGTTCTACTGTGCATAAGGCACATTGCTAATTATGATTTCTGAGCTTATAATTTTTGCCAGAACTAAGCAACAGAAGGCATCCCTCTCTCTTTCTCTCTCTGACATCCTGCCAAATTTCAAAGTCCTGCTGCAAGTCAAAGAAGGGTAAGAGCCTTTCAGAAAAAGCTAAGAAGTAATTTTTATACTTCAGAAATGAAAGGAAACCCTAATAATGGGACCATTACCCCTATAATAAATGATGTGCTATCACAGTACAAGTCTCTAAACATTACTGTTGCAGACCTGGTAGAACTCCATCCGCTACACATTCACCAGGATATTGTTTTTGGAACCAATCACGGGATCCTGTGTACTTCTAAGCCCTGTGAGTCTGAGCCATGCACACGCAGATTCTGTATCTTCTCAAGCTCAGTCCTGGCATGCAGACTCCCTGTTTGCAACCCATTCTCAGAAGAGGCTGTGGTTCAGATGGAGTCGCCGAGGACTGGGGCTGAAGCAAAAGCTCGAGCCCCACTGCCCAGGGCCGACGCCAAAGCATGAGGGCTTCAGCCTGGGGCAGTGGGTCTTGGGCTCCTGTCCCGCACCCCACGTAGGGTCATGTAGTAATTTTTGTTGTCAGAAGGATGTTGTGGTACAAAGAAGTTTGGGACCAGCTGCTAGCATATTTATTGCATTATCAGGGCAAGTGTCAGTCAATGTTAACTAGTCTTGATTATTCTGCAGTTACTTCCAGACAGGGTTTGTAGGATATATACCCAGATCCCTGTTAGCAAATATCTAATTCAATACAACTAAAGGTTAGAATTATACATAAAGTTCATAAAATCAATCAGAATTCATAAGTTGTACATGGACAAATCCCCAAGCTGCCACACATACACAGTACATA
Organism: Lepidochelys kempii; assembly: GCF_965140285.1. Classification (NCBI taxonomy): domain Eukaryota; kingdom Metazoa; phylum Chordata; order Testudines; family Cheloniidae; genus Lepidochelys; species Lepidochelys kempii. Next base: position 98,899,086 of record NC_136382.1, read on the forward strand.
CAAAACACAGACACACTTTCCCCCACCCCCTTTAGTGAATGTAAAAAACACAGCTAAGGTAAATATAGTCAATCAAGTACAATAAGCTTGTATAAACTGTTTGACACTTCTTTTCACTGTGGGACAATTCTGCCCAATAAACCCCAGTAGTGCTACTGGATTACAGTGACTAAACACTTTGAAAGGAGAAGTTAAAATTGCCACTTGTCTACAAACCCTATTTCCAAGACGAAATGTTTAGCCCTGCTGTCAGCCTTTGTTTCACAGTCAGCATACATGGTTCCCCACTAGTAAGTATTCTAACCCTGTGGTGTTTATACTTTGTTTGGCCTGAATTATTTATCATTTATTTCTCAGTAACACAGGGAAAAAAACTGAAGTCAGCCAGAAAGCTCATTTAAATTTATGCAGTCTTTCGATGCACCTTCACAAAGTATTTTCCTTAAAGTACTTATCTCTTCTCTTACATTATTAAATGAAACTTTCCTATTTTCCCTTTGATCATTTGTTCCATATATTAACTCTGTGTAAAGAAATTCAACCGAAATGCCTTTAGCTTGGCCCTTACTTAGCTTAAGTTCATACTCTTTGCTCTTAAGTTTGACACTAGCTCAAATTGCCTTGTAATATACCTATCCTCTCTATTCTCTTTGAATTATATACACCTTAATAAAAAAGAAAAGGAGGAGTTGCGGCACCTTAGAGACTAACAAATTGACTCTCTCCAGGAATGTCCCTCCTTCCACTCAATGCAAACCAAGTTTCTCTATTTTTTTTAAATAACTGAATTCTTCAGAACCTACTCACCCCTCTACTGCGAGTTCTCTATTTCTGTACTTTTTATTTATAAAGTAAAATGACATGAACTTAGCTAATATCACAAACACAGACTCACTAACTTCATCAGCGTCAGAATACACATTTAAACTTAAATTTGATAGCTCATTTTATGCATATCTCATTTCTCTCCACCCCACTCCAGCACATCACCATTCTCTCAAGCTGTGAAGCGTTTGGGGATTTAGTTTGTATGAAAGACACTATAGAACTTTGTACTATTGCACAGTTAAGTATTGTGATGAAAGTTTAAGTGTTTTATCAATCACTAACCATTACTGCTTCCCCAGGCTCAGTGTTTGTGGCATGACAACTATCAATCGTGTATTTCATTTCCACGTTTATGTAGTTAGCCTAAGCACTTCACATGTTTCTATACCTGACTGTGCAAGCCATTAATTTATCTCATGATCTTAGTATTTTCAAAATATCCTGTAGTTTATTGTCTTTATACTTTATATTGTGTATGTATTTGAAACTGGGAGAGTCTGGAAGTTAGGTTGTAGGAGAAACACATGACTTTTCCCCTTTAAAACTTTTCGAAGTCTTCCCCCTTCCTCTCTGTTAAGTCTGGCTGCTCCTGCTTTAGGTTGCTCCTTGTGTTTTAAAATTGCCTTACCAGTTTAGCGTACTATGATTGAGCAGTCTGTCCAGGTTATGCCTATTTTCCTTCAATCTTCACTAAAAAGGTTAACGATGACCAGATATGCAGCACAATTAATATTGACAACCAGGGGGAAGGAATGCAAGCCAAAACAGGAAAAGCACAGGTTAAAGAATATTAGATAAATTAGATATATTCAAGTTGGCAGGGACTAATGAAATTCATCCTAGGGTACTTAAGGAACTAGCTGAAGCAATCTCAGAGCCGTTAGCAATCATCTTTGAGAACTCCTGGAGGACTGGAGAGATCACAGAAGACTGGAGAAGGGCACACAGGTGGAATGATGACTGGGAGACACACCTTCCAATGACACCTAATCTAGCCCATCTCCTTGAGCATGATGCTGGGCATATTACTTAAAATATATTAAGAAGGGCAAACACTCATCACTCCACTACAGATCCTGCTAGAAGCTGGTGAATACATGAAGATATATCTAACATAACTAGACAGCATGAACAAAGAGAAAGCAAGTAAAAAAAAATCTTTGGATTATTCTCCACAAGGCTTGGTTCAAAAAGGATCTTGATATCTGGATGTGTATTCGAATAGTGTTAGTCAGGAATAAATTACTGTGCAGTCTCTATTACTTCCTTGTTCATTTTGTTCACATACACTGCATTAACAAATTTTTATGTGGTACCTTCTATATCTGGAAGACCTCGCTAAATACAGACTTTGACAGGCAAAACAGGGAAGAAAAGTTAAGAACTTTTTTCAAACTTCATAAAAAGGCCCATGTTGTTTTTCAGCTTGGGTAAAGCTTCAGATTGTTTCTTACCTTAGTCAAACCTATGCCCCCATCCATATTATTAAGTTCCTTTCTTATAACCTTTTTGTTATATCCAGTTCTCTTTTCTCTATTAAACATAGGGATATGCTCCAAGGTGCCTCAATATTTTCAGCAACTTTCTTATCTTCATGATGACACTGAATGGGATTCTATTTTGGAGTTTAAAATTTAGGGTTTTCTATCCTTGTCTGCCCAGGTTGTTCCCACTCTCTTTCCTACACACACACTCCCTACCCCTTCTGGTTTTATAGGTTGCAAACAGATGTCACATAGGCTCCAACCAAAGATACGGCATGACACTTTGCTCATTTTTCAATCAGTTTTCTGCATGTCTTTCTCATAATGTTTATAACTTTTATTGATAGCTCTTCTGCATTCAGGTCTGTCCTTAGCCATGTCTTCAAAGATATTAATATTTATGCTGCATAAGTTGAGATTCTGCTTTGAATTGTTTATTCTAACTGCCCTCCCTGTGCTTTCTGAGTTTCAGCTCACCACAGAAGACTTTTTTCAAGAGTCTGTCACCCCCTATTCTGATAACATGACCTGTCCATCTAATCTGAGTTTTGATAACCCTTGCTTTGATGCTGGTTTGGTTTTGCTCTCTCAGAGATGTTAATCTGGGACACTTTGTCTTGCCAGTAGAACTTCAGAATAGAGTGAAGACAGTGCATATGAATTTTTTCAAGTTGCTTGATGCGTCTTTTGTAAACTGGCCATGTTTCACACCTGTATAAAAGGGATGTTATCACTGCTGCACTGTACATCATCAGTTTTGTTGACAGTCTGATGGTATGCTGACTGAGTATTTTATGGTGAATTCTTCAGAAAGACTGGCTTGCCATTTGTATTCTGTTTGATATTTCTTGATTTGGACAATCGTCATTTGAGAAGATACTGCCAAGGCATATAAAGTGATTGACATTCTTTAATTTTGCATCATCAGTGGTGATGCAGTGGTAGTAATTGATGGGGCTCATTGGGTAGAGGACTTCGGTTCTTTCCAGGATGATGAGGAGTCCAAACTCTTTAGTTGCCTCTGAGAAACTGTCACAGATAAGCAGTAGGTCACTTTCACTGTGACTAAGTAGAGCACAATTATCCACAAGAAAAGCTTCACATGAGAGTTCCCTGATGACTTTTGCTTTGAAGTAAACCTTCAAAGATTGAAGAGTTTTTCTTCAGTGCTGTACAGAGATGCCATTTTGAAAGCTGTCAGTTGTGTAACTTGGTACAGTGCACTACAGTAAGTTGGTTGTCAACAAGCCAATAACACAACATACTACTGGTTGTTGTCATCCTGAAAGTATTTGCAGAATAAGACAAATATATTATAGACATAATTGGTAGCACCTCCTATTGTTCAGGTTGCCAGACACTTTCCATTATAGAACCCTGTTTTCAGTTGCTTATAATTTGCCAAAAATTAACCGTTTGGGCTGAAATTTTCTGGAAAATTTCAGCTAAAACATCAGCTTTTTCCAAAAAAATGAGGTTAGGGGATGATATGGTGACCTTTTCTTTGAAAAACTCTACTGCCCCCCATGCTTTAGAGCCTCTGTGTCAGAGGCTTTTTGCCATCCCAGGGAAAAAGCACTCAAACTTGGCCAAATAATAAGCCTTTGAGAAAAGCACAGTTTGCACATGTTCAGCAGAGATTTTCTACTTCACAAAGAGAAGACTAAAAAGCATGGCAAAGCTATCTATCAGTAAGTGGTAAAATTTACTTGTACATCCATAATTTTTTCTTCTCTGAATAAACACTTGGTGCACTGTCGATCCATTGCAATAATTGCAACCTCCTCATCTTCCAAGCATGGAGGTTCCTCTTTTAAAAAAAAAAATACACTCTCTGTCTCTAGCTTCACAATGTTCTGCCAACTGTTGGAACTGATTGCCTCTCTAACTCTCCAGAGAAATGCCCAAGCTGAGAAGGCAAAATATAAATTCTGATTAATACACATTACAAAAGATTAGCCATCTCTCGGAAGGACATTTTATTTTTAACTGCTTTTTCATTTATTATTGAAAAACTAGAAATGAAAATTTTCAGCTAAGTAAGATCCCAGTATGAGGGAATCCCAAGATGTCTCCATCTCTGTAGAAAGGCACCAAAAGAGAAGAAAAGACAGATATTTGTCCTCCAACTGGAAGTTAATGCAAAATTTGTGACGCTCAGAATGGGGGTCTCTCAGAGTACCAGGTATTTCCTCCAGGGAAGGAAAATTATAGATGGGTAATAAATTCCAGCTTTCTCCCTCAAGGGTATCTGATGTTCCACGATCCAATACAACCAGGAAGTTGTCAGCAGTAAAACCAACCTCCACAGACAGGAGGGAATCCTAAAACACTAAAAAAGGTAACAAAAGGAAAAAAAACAGTTCTTATAGGAGGATTTTTTTTCTTTTTTTCTTCCTTCCCCTACCATATAAAGAGTTTTAATGAAGGAAAACCAAGAAAAAATCTGCAGAGCCTTTGTCCAAAAGCCATATCAGACAAAGATAACACATCTATTTTAAAGTGATGTATAAGAGCTTACACTGAAGACCAGGAAGCCATATAGCAAAGTTACTTGAACAAAGCACTGTGCTTTTCTCACAGGAAGTGGCCAAATGCCTGATTGAGTGAGATCTCACAGAAGGAGATCAGTCCTTTATGAACAAGTTGTAGGACTGACTGACTGCTGAATTTATACCTCTAAAAACAGTGTATCTGGAGGTCTTGCATCCCTTCTTAGGGGACACAACTAATGCGGACATTGGTTCTGATTTTCTTCAAGGAACAATTCTGTGTAAACATTTAATGTGCACACTGGTTTCTCCTAATGGTGGAAAGACTAGGCACCCATTGAAGGCAAATACATAGATTGGTTCAAATGAAAAACAATTTTGTGGGACAGAAGACTGTGATGCAGACCTGAGCATCAGCTTAGGGAAGAAAACATTTCACATAGGATTCCAGATGAATAAAGCCCTTGAATTTACTAACTCTCCTGGCCAATGTAATTGCTAACATTTAATAGAAAGTACTGTGACAGGGTCGGGCCGGATGGCTACAGGAGAGTAATAGAAGACAGATATTTTAGCCCCAGGTTAAGCAGGTCCCTTTTCCCTGCGTAAGGTAACAGGGAAGGTTCCAGAACAATCAGGAACACCTGCAGCCAATCAAAAAGCTGCTAGAATCAATTAAAGCAGGCTAATCAGGGCACCTGGGTTTAAAAAGGAGCTCACTTCAGTTTGTGGTGCGCGTGTGAGGAGCTGGGAGCAAGAGGCACTAGGAGCTGAGAGTGAGAACGCGGACTGTTAGAGGACTGAGGAGTACAAGTATTATCAGACACCAGGAGGAAGGTCCTATGATGAGAATAAAGAAGGTGTTGAGAGGCCATGGGGAAGTATCCCAGGGAGTTGTAGCTATCGCACAGCTGTTCCAGGAGGCACTCTAGACAGCTGCATTCCATAGGGCCCTGGGCTGAAACCCGGAGTAGAGGGCGGGCCCAGGTTCCCCCTAAACTTCCCAACTCCTGGTCAGACACAGGAGGAGTTGACCTGGACTGTGGGTTCAGAAAAATGGCCAAGCTGAGGGCTGCCGTGAAGCTCCAAGGTGAGCAAATCCACCAATAAGCACAAGACCCACCAAGGTAGAGGAGGAACTTTGTCACAGTACAGGAAGATTCCTCCTTACATTAAAAAAGAAGGTTCAGGGATCACCTGAAATATTCGATCATTCTACTAGTCTCCTGACAGCATCTCTATAAAGACCTATCTTTTAAGAAACTGGGAAGCGCATGTTGCTGCAAAAAGGGCCAGAAGTGGAAGATCAAGGCTCCTAACACTGAGACTTGGACCTTCAAGAAGTTAGGGCTCTTGACTTGGTCTAAATCCATTTAGAAGGGGCTCCAGTATATCCCTCAGTTGTGAGACAAAATACGATTCTCATCCTTTCAAGAGTACCATGAAGATAGAGTACTCCGAATTCCTTGAAATGTCCAGATTTGTGGAGTATCTAAATTTGAGCAATACATCCACACAGCTCTCTGAATATTCTTACTCCAGAAGGTAAAACCTCTTGGATTTCAGGGCAAGGGCCTTAGCTGCTGTATGTCCAGCATACCGTGAAAGGGGTGATGGATAAACAGGTACGGTCCTGCACCATTGTTTTTCCTATCCCTCCAACCCACCAACTGCTTCGACTGCATACCATATTAGTGGTGGTAGGGGGCGCAGACATAATACCAAGGATTTCTGGCTTACAGCTTCCAAAATTGCTGTTCATGCTGCTAAATTTCAACCTCAAGCACTTAAGGCTTGCCTGCATGTTGTTTTTCTTGGAGTCAATCCTTGATGCCAAGCTTCCCCTGGGCCTGGAGCACCTGAGATAACTAAGCTTGGAGATTCTGCAAAGTCAGCACCTGCTTTTGAGTTTCTGCACCCAAGCATCTTAAAGCTTGCCTGACATATTGCAATAGAGTGGGAGAGGCAATGGTAATTTGATTTTCTCTTACTGTGTTAGTATAACGTTCAGCAAAATTATATTTGCATTACTGTAACACATAGGCCTTGGCTACACTTGCACGTTATACCGCAATAAAGCCACCCAGAGCACTCTAACTCACTCCCCATCCACACTGGCAAGGCACGTAGAGTGCTCTGACTCCCCGGCTCAAGCGCTGCTGGTACTCCACCTCCCCGAGAGGGATAAGGTTTGCTGCGTATTGGATGAGAGGCTGCAGCATCAGTGTGAACAAGGAGTTAGTTAGAGCGCTCTGATTGCCCTCTGGAAACGTCCCATAATCCCATTTACTGAAGTGGCATCTCTTGTCTTTGTTGTGAACTCCAGCAGGAATGCGGAAGTGGCCCTTTCAAAGCTTCATTTCGGAGTGCAGGCTGCTTATCAGCTCCGAGAAAAAAACAAACAGCTAATGTTTGCTTTGAGTGAGTGAGAGAGAGGCGGGGAGGGAGGGGAGTCTGTACTTATAAGACAGCATGCTGACACACTCTCAGAACCCCCAAACCCCACTCTCTCTCCCCCCACATACACACAACACACTCCACCCCACCCTCTCCCCATCTGAGAAACATGTTGCAGCCACTTGAACGCTGGGATAGCTGCCCATAATGCACCGCTCCCAATGCAGCTGCAAGTGCAGCCAATGTGGCCACACCAGTGCGCTTTCAGCTGTCAGTGTGGACAGCCTGGAGCGATTTCCCTACTGTGCTGTACGAAGTCAAAGCGCTCTACATCTGCAAGTGTAGCCAAGCCCATAGAGGGGCGAACTGAGATCAGAAGCCCTCTGTGCTAGGCACTGTGACAGAAACAGAGTAAGGAGAAGTCCCTACTCCAAAGAATGTATTAACTAAGTAGATGAGACTAATAGGAAAGAATGGGAAGAGGGAAATATCAGCATCCTCATTTTACTGATGAAGAACTGAGGCAGATTAAGTGGCTTGCTAAAGGTCACACAAAAAGATATGTTTACATAGCAGGCGGGAGGTGTAATTCCTAACTCAAATCAGACAGACAGACAGGCTAGCTCTGATCAAGTTTGCATGCGAAAACAGGCCGAGCTGCCCGTCCATGTACAAACCCATCTGAGGTATGTCCTTGGGCAGCTAGCCCAAGATGCTGTGCATCCTGCTGTGGCCACACAGCATGGAAGCTCAGTCAGAGCTAGTGCATGTCTGTCTACCAAACCTGGGAATTACACCTACCAGCTGTGGTGCAGAAATACCCAGTCTGTGACAGAGCTGAAAACTGTATCCAGACTTCAGCCCCAATCAAGTGCCTTACTCACAAGTTCATTCCTTCCTCTTTGATTGGGCACCCTGGGTACTACTGAAATACAAAGTCATATTAATGTGTGAGTAGTAAATGACAATAAAAATGAAAGTGTTTCTTTTACAACATTCCTCTTAAGTCTCCTCTAACTTCCCTGAAGGCAGGGGTTCTCAAACTAGGGTTCAGGACCCCCCAGGAAGTCGTGAGGTTATTGCATGGGGGGGTCGCAAGCTGTCAGCCTCCACCCCAAACTCCACTTTGCCTCCAGCATTTATAATGGGGTTAAATATATGAACAAGTGTTTTTAATTTATAAGGGGGTCGCACTCAGAGGCTTGCTATGTGAAAGGGGTCACCAGTACAATAGTTTGAGAACTACTGCTCTAAGGAATATTAGTCTCAGTTGCCTATCTGTCTCAAAGAGAGTTACAATCTCTCCAGCAAACCAGCACATCCTCATTCACCCAGCAGGAGCTAACCTCACCAACTCAGCAGGAAGAAATTTTCTGTTTGACATGAAGCTAAGCTCTCTTAGTCTTTATCACAAAAACCCACTGGCTATGTTTCTCACTATTTTCTATATAATCCCATAAATATCTTCTTTTTGCCAGTTACACTAGGGGATAATCGTGTTTTGTTTACATCTCTGAATTATTAAGCAATCAAATATTTAAGGCTATGGGGGGGGGGACTTTTATCCAAACTAATCTAGGTAAAATTTTTGCAGTCACTTTAAAATTATTCTCAAATACCACCACAGCCAAGATGATTAAAGGTCACTGATACATTGCAAAGCACATTTTTTAACTAGATTAATTCAATTATAATTGCAACAACTATTCCAGCCACAATTTAGACATAGAATCCAATTATCCATTTCATTTTCATTTACACCTCATAGGCTAGATCATTTATCATGTTTCATGATAGTGATCAAAAGGCACATGGAAAGTGATTTCTGGAGGTAACAAATTACCTACCATATTAGCATAGCTTACAAGATCCTGTCAACAACTACTATGCATAAATATGAGGCAATTAAATTTACAATGTGCAGGAGTGTTTGATATGCTACTTGCTTCTTTAGCAGCTGCCAAAAATCTGGGTTGCTAAATTCAACATACCAGTTTGGGTGCTTAAGTACAGCAATTTAGCTCCTCACAACAAATCAGAAACATTATGCCACTACACCACCAACAGGTAGACTGTGTGCAGTGGACCAAGATCTGGAGATGAATCTTTCATCATCTAATATTATTGCTTCTTGCCACCAAACCATCCATCATGTTGCTGAGACAGCTTGGAATGATAGCACTGGACCCTCACAATACTGCTCCTTGAACTCTGTCTCATCCATCTTTTGCATCATTCCCAATTCACAGCTAAGTATCATCTCCCTGCTGCAAAACTGAGTGTGAACTTGTAATGCCTTTAACCCACAGTGCCACTCTAATAGTAACTGATTTCTTTTTATTGCAGAGCCAGTGTTCAGAAAAACTATCTGTAGTTGCTGAAGCAGAAAAATGGTCAAAAACAGCACTTATATACATCTACACACACCTTTTAGGAAATCACCCTTTTAATGAAGTATTGTTATAAAATATTATATTTTATGAATGAATATCTATATAAAAATGCATGGGAATATATCAATATAAAATTTGTGTGTGTGTGTGTGTATACACACACAAACACACATACCGATTTTATATATATATGCATGCACCCATACTGCACTGCTACAATTTAATTGTAAAGTAGCTCAAATGCAAACTGAAATGAATGTCAGAGATTGTTAGACTGCACGTTGCTTTTAATGATTCAATACTACAACACTATTATATTAAATGTATTTTCAAGCACAGATGTATTCTGCATTCAAAAGGAAACTTAGATTAAGTCTACATTGATCATTAAAATAACCTTCATGGAAAGACTTCAATAGCATGATGGCTTGTGTACCATAAACCACCCAAGACTAAGCATTTTAATTCAGCTTCATCTGAATGCAGTTATAAAAGTTTAATAAATCAAAATGATCAAAATGCCCCCAGTGGCAGGTTGGGATTCAGTTTCCAATTCAAATTCTCTTTAATATATAGCTTCTCTGACATCTTGTGTTTTCTGCCATCTACGCTGAATTCCAAATGCTTTCCTTTTCATTATTACCATGCATCAGCCAATCCAGTTATCAGCACACTTTAACAACCCTACACAATACACAGAGATGTCAAACCTGGTGGTGTATTTGTTTTGTTTTCTCCAGCAAGAAAATAATGGCTGGCAAGAGCCCTTTGTCTACCTTTAAGTAAATATTTTTAACAATTTTCTCCCTGCTTTGAGTGGTATTCAGACTGAAACAGAATATTCTCAGCTGCAGTTCTCAACTGAACCATGTATTTAAATGAAAGTATATTTAAAGAAGACAATGGGAGGATAACTGAAATCTACTGGGGGAAAAAGAAAGTGTTGGCAGGCATCCCTCATTCCAATGAAAAAATGTCATGACTTCTCAATGATTTTTTGTTTTGTATTGACTGCCTAAAATACAGATTAGAATAAATAATATACCGGTCAAATGGGAGAGTTGTGAGCCTAAAAGCAACAGCTCAAGCATATATGATTTTCTTTCTAATTTTTTTTTTTTTTTTTTTTTTACTGGACATTGCTGCCTGCCACCACACAACCTTTTTGTGCAATTTCCTTTACTGGGTGGGATGGGGCAGTTGGCTCTGGACCCTCAGAGTCTAAAGCAAAACAAAGATTCAGCTAATCATAACAATTATATTTCAAAATTTCAAACCAGGTATTCAATGTTTAATGATGCTAGCAGTTCAACTGTCACAAGTACAATCAACTTTGAAGCTAGCATCTGATGAAGTTGGATGATAAAGTGACAGATTTCATTTTAAATTACGAACAGTCAGTAGGCAACCAACATCAGGGTATCTGGGTACATTTTATGTGGATTAAATTGGTAACTGTAGACAACTAGAGTACACAAAAGTGAGGTACATATTGGAATCTGTTACAACGTATAGTTTCCCAGAAGGGGACACTACAGTAGGACAGTGTGCTTATAGTATAAACGTTAGAGAACTCTACTTTCAGGAAGTGTTTGCTGAAAGAGGACAGCATATGTGGAGGCAGCAAGAAAGCCTGAATGCTGCCCCGTCTTCATTCTCTTTTTATATGCTCTTGAACACAGAACAGAATCTCTTTATAATTGGATGGTTTACAGATTTCTTTTAAAATTTAAAAAACGAACAGCAGCTTATTCTGGGGGAATACAAGAGTGCGAAGAAAGTTCTTTAACTCAGATTTTCTACACTTGTGCATTGGACTGTCTTGTCTAATCAACTTCAAATCTCTTGAGAAGCTGCTTAATTCATTCTATCTACTTCAGGGCTTGAAGTGCAAAACCATGATCCGTACTAGTTCAAGCCATGGTCCCTATGCCACACAATTGCAGCATTCCTTCATTTCAGCTCTGCCAACTTTATCACAGCTTGTCATGCTTCTTAAGTGTCACATGAAATGAATATAACGTACACCTATAAGTATTGCATTAAAAAGTGTCATCTTTTAAAGTTTAGATAAGTTATTTATACTTAATTTTATTCATATTTGGTATCTCTCCCTGGGATAGGGTTACCAATTTTGGTTGGATGATTCCACGAGGTTTCTTCACATGACATTAATATTTAACTAAATATTAATCTTTAATTCCTGGAGACTCCAGGCCAATCCTGAAAGGTTGGCAGCCCTACCCTGGGTGCTGCACCTTGATGGAGTGGGTAGATTTGCACGTTCCAGTGACCCTGAGAGCGAGAATTTTAACTCCTGGTAGGGCCACCCAAGCCAGACACGTCAAAGGGTAGGGACCAGATGAAAAGCAGTCCACTGGTCCTCTAGGTTGGAGGTTGAGTGATCATTAACAACCTATCCCTGTGAAAAAAAAGTTATCCATTCTGGAAAACAGCACGACAGTCAACGATGGTGAAGCCTGGTTCATACCCTTGTCAACATCAGATGGTGCGGGAAGAAGTCAGAATATGTAGTATAATTTTCTCTCTCCACCATAAAATCCATGAGTCTAGAGCAAAATTGCTGCTCCTAGCAGACTGGAATTCACTGAACACGGGTCATCTCCATCTCGATAAAACGGTTACTAACCTTTCATAACTGTCATTCTTTGAGATGTCTTGCTCATGTCCATTCCATGCTAGGTGTATGCATGCTGTGTCCACAGTTGCCAGAGGTTTTCCCCTCAGCAGGACCGACTCTATATCGTCCCCTGGAGCTGTGCACGTATGTGCTGGTATAAAGGGTGCCACCAGCTCCGCACCCTCTCAATTCCTTTTTGCTGGTAACTCTAAAAGAGTGGTAGGAGAATGGGTCATGGAATGGATATGAGCAACATATCTCAAAGAACAACAGTTACGAAAGATAAATAACAGGTTTTTCTTCTTCAAGTGCTTACTCATGTCCATTCCATTCTAGGTGACCCATAAGCAGTTCTCCTGGAGGTGGGCTCAGAGTTATGTCAGACCTGATCCGGATGGGAAGAAACGGTGGTTTGCTTCTCGGATAGCATCAAGTCTGAGCACTTGGAAGGGGGACCCAGTACCGGAAGAAACACCCACAGGTTACAGTACTTCCACTGCATTGGCCAGTGGCCTGGTGACAATGCGCCGGTTCATGGGGTGGAGAGTGGGGTGGCTGGTACCAAAGGCTGGTGCGTACCAGAGGCTGGGTACCGGTATGTCTTTGGTGGAGCGAAGGATCCCCCCTTGGATTCCGAAGAGGATTCGTCCCTCGAAGACCATGGCAGCACAGTACCCACTTCTCCCTCCAGGTGGTGCCAGGGAACTTGTGACCAATGATGGGTCGAAGATCACTGCATCAGGAACATGCAGAGTTTTCCTCTGGATGGTGCCAAAGCGGTCAGTGCTATGATGGAGCTCACTACCCCTTGATCCCTTCTATCCCCAGTCATCTTGAGGGATCGGTGGAATTGGGAGGGACATCAGATCCTTGGTCCACAGGTGTGAGATTCCACAATCGCTTCCAGGAATCCGAGACAGGTCCTGAACTGGACTCTGTGTTCTAGGCGGAGTCGCCAGAGCCAACAGTGGCTATGGGGAGGACAAGTGGCCCAGCACAGGTCTCACTATGCTAGCTATTCCCCGCTTGTTCCTCTTTGGAACCTGAGAGTACCCTCTCTCAGTGCGCTGTTTCTTATGCTTCCTTCTTGGCACTAGGAGTTGAGAACAGTGCTGGAAAGAGCATGGTGCCAGTGAAGTGCTTTGCATGGAAACTGAAGCGTTCAGCACCATTTCGAATGGTTCAGCTATGAGACTAATGGAGGCAGCCCTCAAACTAATAAGATCTTCAGATGAATGTCTCTGTCTTTTTAAGTGTGTGGTCTGAAGCCTCTGAGGATCTGGCCTCTCTCTTTAGCATGAGTTTCCTTGAGGCACTTTAGACAGCTAGAGTGCGGGTCACTCACTGACATCGGCTTGCTACAGGAGGCACATGGCTTGAAGCCCAGTGACTGGGGCATGCCCAGCCCCTTGGGCAACAGGGACAATTATTCACACTACTATACACCCTAACACTAAGAACTGTATACACTAACTACAATAACTAGACAATCTACAAAAGAGTCCAAAACACTGGGAAAGAAGCCTTGCAAGAGCAAGGAGGATTGTTCCAGGCAACATTCTGGGTGGTAAGAAGGAACTGAGAGAGTGGAATGGACATAGGCAAGCACTCGAAGAAAAAACACTGCTTCTTGCTGTGAAGATTTTTTTCATCATCTTTGTGGACAAAAATAATTCACATCCAGACTAGTTTAGGTGGGTCCATAAAGGCAGTTACCTACACATACGTGGACTTCTGGAAGAGCTTTGCCCAGTGTGATATAAGAATGGGATGCGATATATGAATATGGATGGGATGAATCTTCAGCCTACAGCCTGCAAAATAGACCCATGCTTTTATAGTTGGTGAACACTAGTGGGAGAAGGGTGGAAGGATTGGGCCTATTATTGGTACTCATCTTTAGGAGACACCGACTGACTTCAAACGAGAAGTCATAAAACTCTTGCTCAAATAAAGAAAAAAGCCTACAGCTGGAAACTGACAATCTGGATAGTTACCAAACAATCCTGAACCTTTCCTTTTGGGACAGGTTGAGGGAGTGGTAGAAGCCTCCACAGACTTCATCAGAGGGTTGGGTGTGACCATTCAATTGCAGGTTATGCCTTTTATTTGCCAAGGTGGCTCTTATTCTAGGACTTCTTTTGGACTTTCTCATGCTCCCAAATCCCCAAGTAGTCCACTTGTGTCTTTTTGCCACCTGTGACTAGACAATATTAGGTGTAAACAATAAACAGTTCAGTTAGAAACATCAATTATTATCTACTTTAAATAAATTCTTAAATGCATTTGTCCTTCCTTCACCTCTCCAGATACATATTTGCCCTGTGTAATCACCACCCTTTCTTTCCCTTCAATTTCTCTTTCTATCTTTTTCTCTTCCTTTTTCTAACACTCAAGTTCTCTTGCAACTTTTACACTGGCTTTTAAACCCTATTGTGCTCTATTTTTTTCCCTTGGTTGCTCCATTTTCCAAAGGGACCCTGAGAAAAGGGTTCTACCATGGATTCCACAGAGTGGCAGAGGATTTAGGGAATTCAGAGAAGCTGCCACTCCACGTGCTCTTCCTGGCTCTGCTAAGAGACACAGAAGAGAGAAAAGAAGCTGCCGGTGCCACCTTCTGCATACAGACAAACTAGACTGTACAAGGGGCTACCACAGAAAGGAGAATAGACAGGGCAGCACTGCTATAAGGGGACATTGTTCCTTGCATGAAATCTAGTAGAGTTAAGTCATAGAATCACAGAATATCAGGGTTGGAAGGGACCTCAGGAGGTCATCTAGTCCAACCCCCTGCTCAAAGCAGGACCAATCCCCAACTAAATCATCCCAAAGAGGGCTTTGTCAAGCCTGATCTTAAAAACCTCAAAGAACGGAGATTCCACCACCTCCCTAGGTAACCCATTCCAGTGCTTCACCACCCTCCTAGTGAAGAAGTTTTTCCTAATATCCAACCTAAACCTCCCCCACTGCAACTTGAGACCATTACTCCTCGTTCTGTCATCTGCTACCACTGAGAACTAGATCCATCCTCTTTGGAACCCCTTTCCAGGTAGTTGAAAGCAGCTATCAAATTCCCCCTCGTTCTTCTCTTCTGCAGACTAAATAATCCCAGTTCCCTCAGCCTCTCCTCATAAGTCATGGGTTCCAGTCCCCTAATCATTTTTGTTGCCCTCTGCTGGACGCTTTCCAACTTTTTCACATCCTTCTTGTAGTGTGGGGCCCAAAACTGGACACAGTACTCCAGATGAGGCCTCACCAATGTCGAATAGAGGGGAATGACCACGTCCTTCGATCTGCTAGCAATGCCCCTACTTATACATCCCAAAATGCCATTGGCCTTCTTGACAACAAGGGCACGCTGTAGTTTCATGTAAAACACCCACCCTCTGGGCCTCCCCAGCTAATTTCTGTGGTTTTACAAATGCAGTTCCCTGTTTATGACAGTGTTTCTCCCTCTCTCCTGTTGTTGTGAGAACAATGCACCCAAACAGGTAAAACTAACTGAATAGGAAAACAATGAAACCAAGTGTACAGAATCTCACACAGTGAGAAAGAGAGAAAAATGTATTTGGTTCATTCATCTTATCCAGTCATTTTAAACAGTAATGGTAATATTTTGTAGGGAAAAAAGAAATCTCATGCAGATATGTGATGTTTAAGTTGACTGCGTCCCCTACCCAAAGCCTGCAGTAGTTTTCCAACTGCTGCAGCATTACCCTGGAGCACTTTAGCATCAGAGATTAAACATTCTCTCCTCCTTGTCTGTGGGTCAGGGTGGCAGAGGTCAGTCTATGGGATTACAGTTAGATGGGTAAGGGTGAGGATGTGACTAACACTGGGAAATGTGCTGCACAGAAGGGGGATGGATTTTTATTTATTTATTTATTGTACACAAGCATGGCCCTAACGTAAGCTTGATCACTTTGCTTATTCGTTTCTTCATTAACTGTTTTTGTCGGGTTGTGATGTCAACTCTTTGGGCAGAGTTAAACCCTTCATGCTGGAAGCATAAAGTACACCTCTGGGAGTTATAAAAACTGTAACAGTACACTCTAAAGTTTTGTCCTTTTCCTCACACACACCTTACAGTGAAAAGAAAAGGAGTACTTGTGGCACCTTAGAGACTAACCAATTTATTTGAGCATGAGCTTTCGTGAGCTACAGCTCACTTCATCAGATGTTTACCGTGGAAACTGCAGCAGACTTTATATACACACAGAAATCATGAAACAATACCTCCTCCCACCCCACTGTCCTGCTGGTAATAGCTTATCTAAAGTGATCAACAGGTGGGCCATTTCCAGCACAAATCCAGGTTTTCTCACCCTCCACCCCCCCACACAAATTCACTCTCCTGCTGGTGCTAGCCCATCCAAAGTGACAACTCTTTACATAATCAAGTCGGGCTATTTCCTGCATAGATCAAGGTTTTCTCACATCCCCCCCACCCCCATACACACACAAACTCACTCTCCTGCTGGTAATAGCTCATCTAAACTGACCATTCTCCAGGTTTAAATCCAAGTTAAACCAGAACATCTGGGGGGGGGGGGGGGTAGGAAAAAACAAGAGGAAACAGGCTACCTTGCATAATGACTTAGCCACTCCCAGTCTCTATTTAAGCCTAAATTAATAGTATCCAATTTGCAAATGAATTCCAATTCAGCAGTTTCTCGCTGGAGTCTGGATTTGAAGTTTTTTTGTTTTAAGATAGCGACCTTCATGTCTGTGATTGCGTGACCAGAGAGATTGAAGTGTTCTCCGACTGGTTTATGAATGTTATAATTCTTGACATCTGATTTGTGTCCATTTATTCTTTTACGTAGAGACTGTCCAGTTTGACCAATGTACATGGCAGAGGGGCATTGCTGGCACATGATGGCATAGATCACATTGGTGGATGTGCAGGTGAACGAGCCTCTGATAGTGTGGCTGATGTTATTAGGCCCTGTGATGGTGTCCCCTGAATAGATATGTGGGCACAATTGGCAACGGGCTTTGTTGCAAGGATAAGTTCCTGGGTTAGTGGTTCTGTTGTGTGGTATGTGGTTGTTGGTGAGTATTTGCTTCAGGTTGCGGGGCTGTCTGTAGGCAAGGACTGGCCTGTCTCCCAAGACTTGTGAGAGTGTTGGGTCATCCTTTAGGATAGGTTGTAGATCCTTAATAATGCGTTGGAGGGGTTTTAGTTGGGGGCTGAAGGTGACGGCTAGTGGCGTTCTGTTATTTTCTTTGTTAGGCCTGTCCTGTAGTAGGTAACTTCTGGGAACTCTTCTGGCTCTATCAATCTGTTTCTTTACTTCTGCAGGTGGGTATTGTAGTTGTAAGAAAGCTTGACAGAGATCTTGTAGGTGTTTGTCTCTGTCTGAGGGGTTGGAGCAAATGCGGTTGTATCGCAGAGCTTGGCTGTAGACGATGGATCGTGTGGTGTGGTCAGGGTGAAAGCTGGAGGCATGCAGGTAGGAATAGCCGTCAGTAGGTTTACGGTATAGGGTGGTGTTTATGTGGCCATTGTTTATTAGCACTGTAGTGTCCAGGAAGTGGATCTCTTGTGTGGACTGGACCAGGCTGAGGTTGGTGGTGGGATGGAAATTGTTGAAATCATGGTGGAATTCCTCAAGGGCTTCTTTTCCATGGGTCCAGATGATGAAGATGTCATCAATATAGCGCAAGTAGAGTAGGGGCTTTAGGGGACGAGAGCTGAGGAAGCGTTGTTCTAAATCAGCCATAAAAATGTTGGCATACTGTGGGGCCATGCGGGTACCCATAGCAGTGCCGCTGATCTGAAGGTATACATTGTCCCCAAATGTGAAATAGTTATGGGTAAGGACAAAGTCACAAAGTTCAGCCACCAGGTTAGCCGTGACATTATCGGGGATAGTGTTCTTGACGGCTTGTAGTCCATCTTTGTGTGGAATGTTGGTGTAGAGGGCTTCTACATCCATAGTAGCCAGGATGGTGTTATCAGGAAGATCACCGATGGATTGAAGTTTCCTCAGGAAGTCAGTGGTGTCTCGAAGGTAGCTGGGAGTGCTGGTAGCGTAGGGCCTGAGGAGGGAGTCTACATAGCCAGACAATCCTGCTGTCAGGGTGCCAATGCCTGAGATGATGGGGCGCCCAGGATTTCCAGGTTTATGGATCTTGGGTAGTAGATAGAATATCCCAGGTCGGGGTTCCAGGGGTGTGTCTGTGCGGATTTGATCTTGTGCTTTTTCAGGAAGTTTCTTGAGCAAATGCTGTAGTTGCTTTTGGTAACTCTCAGTGGGATCATAGGGTAATGGCTTGTAGAAACTCGTGTTGGAGAGCTGCCGAGCAGCCTCTTGTTCATATTCCGACCTATTCATGATGACAACAGCACCTCCTTTGTCAGCCTTTTTGATTATGATGTCAGAGTTGTTTCTGAGGCTGTGGATGGCATTGCGTTCCGCATGGCTGAGGTTATGGGGCAAGTGATGCTGCTTTTCCACAATTTCAGCCCGTGCACGTCGGCGGAAGCACTCTATGTAGAAGTCCAGTCTGCTGTTTCGACCTTCAGGAGGAGTCCATCTAGAATCCCTCTTTCTGTAGTGTTGGCAGGGAGACCTCTGTGGATTAGTATGTTGTTCAGAGGTATTTTGGAAATATTCCTTGAGACGGAGACGTCGAAAATAGGATTCTAGGTCACCACAGAACTGTATCATGTTCGTGGGGGTGGAGGGGCAGAAGGAGAGGCCCCGAGATAGAACAGCTGCTTCTGCTGGGCTGAGAGTATAGTTGGATAGGTTAACAATATTGCTAGGTGGGGTGAGGGAACCATTGCTGTGGCCCCTTGTAGCATGTAGTAGTTTAGAAAGTTTAGTGTCTTTTTTCTTTTGTAGAGAAGCAAAGTGTGCGTTGTAAATGGCTTGTCTAGTTTTAGTAAAATCCAGCCACGAGGAACATTCCACACAAAGATGGACTACAAGCCGTCAAGAACACTATCCCCGATAATGTCACGGCTAACCTGGTGGCTGAACTTTGTGACTTTGTCCTTACCCATAACTATTTCACATTTGGGGACAATGTATACCTTCAGATCAGCGGCACTGCTATGGGTACCCGCATGGCCCCACAGTATGCCAACATTTTTATGGCTGATTTAGAACAACGCTTCCTCAGCTCTCGTCCCCTAAAGCCCCTACTCTACTTGCGCTATATTGATGACATCTTCATCATCTGGACCCATGGAAAAGAAGCCCTTGAGGAATTCCACCATGATTTCAACAATTTCCATCCCACCACCAACCTCAGCCTGGTCCAGTCCACACAAGAGATCCACTTCCTGGACACTACAGTGCTAATAAACAATGGCCACATAAACACCACCCTATACCGTAAACCTACTGACGGCTATTCCTACCTGCATGCCTCCAGCTTTCACCCTGACCACACCACACGATCCATCGTCTACAGCCAAGCTCTGCGATACAACCGCATTTGCTCCAACCCCTCAGACAGAGACAAACACCTACAAGATCTCTGTCAAGCTTTCTTACAACTACAATACCCACCTGCAGAAGTAAAGAAACAGATTGATAGAGCCAGAAGAGTTCCCAGAAGTTACCTACTACAGGACAGGCCTAACAAAGAAAATAACAGAACGCCACTAGCCGTCACCTTCAGCCCCCAACTAAAACCCCTCCAACGCATTATTAAGGATCTACAACCTATCCTAAAGGATGACCCAACACTCTCACAAGTCTTGGGAGACAGGCCAGTCCTTGCCTACAGACAGCCCCGCAACCTGAAGCAAATACTCACCAACAACCACATACCACACAACAGAACCACTAACCCAGGAACTTATCCTTGCAACAAAGCCCGTTGCCAATTGTGCCCACATATCTATTCAGGGGACACCATCACAGGGCCTAATAACATCAGCCACACTATCAGAGGCTCGTTCACCTGCACATCCACCAATGTGATCTATGCCATCATGTGCCAGCAATGCCCCTCTGCCATGTACATTGGTCAAACTGGACAGTCTCTACGTAAAAGAATAAATGGACACAAATCAGATGTCAAGAATTATAACATTCATAAACCAGTCGGAGAACACTTCAATCTCTCTGGTCACGCAATCACAGACATGAAGGTCGCTATCTTAAAACAAAAAAACTTCAAATCCAGACTCCAGCGAGAAACTGCTGAATTGGAATTCATTTGCAAATTGGATACTATTAATTTAGGCTTAAATAGAGACTGGGAGTGGCTAAGTCATTATGCAAGGTAGCCTGTTTCCTCTTGTTTTTTCCTACCCCCCCCCCCCCCAGATGTTCTGGTTTAACTTGGATTTAAACCTGGAGAATGGTCAGTTTAGATGAGCTATTACCAGCAGGAGAGTGAGTTTGTGTGTGTATGGGGGTGGGGGGGATGTGAGAAAACCTTGATCTATGCAGGAAATAGCCCGACTTGATTATGTAAAGAGTTGTCACTTTGGATGGGCTAGCACCAGCAGGAGAGTGAATTTGTGTGGGGGGGTGGAGGGTGAGAAAACCTGGATTTGTGCTGGAAATGGCCCACCTGTTGATCACTTTAGATAAGCTATTACCAGCAGGACAGTGGGGTGGGAGGAGGTATTGTTTCATGATTTCT
The DNA here is from genome assembly GCF_965140285.1 of Lepidochelys kempii. Lineage (NCBI taxonomy): Eukaryota > Metazoa > Chordata > Testudines > Cheloniidae > Lepidochelys > Lepidochelys kempii. The sequence continues at coordinate 98,919,934 of NC_136382.1, forward strand.
GTGTGTATATAAAGTCTGCTGCAGTTTCCACGGTAAACATCTGATGAAGTGAGCTGTAGCTCACGAAAGCTCATGCTCAAATAAATTGGTTAGTCTCTAAGGTGCCACAAGTACTCCTTTTCTTTTTGCGAATACAGACTAACACGGCTGTTCCTCTGAAACACACCTTACAGTGTTGGCTCTTTCATCTCTGCCAAGTCCCTATCCTTTGCCCATCCTCTCCACATGTGATAAAGTTTCAAGGGATTCATGAAATATACCTTTTTTGTGAGCTCCTCTTCCCAGCTGTTCACACACAGAAAAGGTGGGAGGGGAGGAAGGGAGTGAAGCAAGGAAGGAAATGTCAGCATGGAATATATAGATTAGCGTGGACTATATAGCATAGAGTATATAGATTAGCTTTAGCCTAATTTGAATATCAGTCTAGATTTTTTTTTTCAAAGCACAAAGCCACCTCTAAAGAGAGCACAGTAAAATGTGTCTTGCATCTTGCACTTGTCACAGTAAAACATGAAGTACGAACCACATACCAGCATTACAACAGCTCAACATTTTACACTGGAAGAATCCCAAAGTGATTTACAACTACCACCGCTGAAAAGCAACCACTGCTGCAATGCAATGAGCAGCCAGTCAATGGTGCACAGCAAACCACAAAAGACAGAAGAGGTTTTTGTGGGGGTGAAGATAAATTTTTACCAGCAACACTACTGTCTGACTCTTCTTTTTTCTGAAAGCATCATGGGATCTTTCAAGTCCGACATGCAGCAAATGGCATGGAAGTAAACATATCCCAAAGAATGAAAAGCAGAGTGAACCCGACCAGTATTCAGACTTACAGTTCCAGGGCACCTAGGTGTTTCAAGTATTATGTCTAAAACCACTAAGGCTAGGATTTTTTTTTTAAACCTAATGGAGCTAAGCATCCAATTCCTGGGCATCTTCAATGGGAACTGGGCATCTCACTCCCCTTTGGCCCCCTTTAAAATTCCAGCCTGCACCATTCTTTTCACACTACTACTCTTCCAAAAAAACAGGCTAAAGGGGTAATATTTCCACATTTGAGGGGGTAATAGCCTCATGTCACATTCCACCAAGAACCCCTCTTGTTCCAGGTGGAATCTTTGGAAGGAAATTGGAAGGAACACTGACGTGAAAATAAAGAAGACTTCTTGACTCAGGTGGAACCTGTACATCTTTCCTTTGTGCGTGAGGAACTGGCATGCTCAGATGTGAGCCTGGGGTCCATGGCGTTCTGAGGAAAGGCAAAGATCGCCCAGACTTAGACAAGGACTTGGAAAACTTATCAGATACCTGCTAGCAAAGGGACTAAATATACTAACTAGAAGTATGCATAACTAATATAATTAACGAAGGCAAAGAAGAGAGCAGCACATCAGCAGTGCCCTGGTAAAAAAAGGCCAGGCTGTCACCCCTGTACCTCCCACTGCTAGTAAATCAGTGTGACAGTTTGAGCATCAATCTAGGTAAATTTATGAATTCTAGTTTGATTTTATGAACTCTCTGTATGTTTATACTTTTAAAGATGGGAGGTTGTGGAATCCCTATCATTTGAAGGTTTTTAAGAGCAAGTTGGTGTGATGTTACCCAGGGTACAGTCTGGACCTCTGAAAAGCTGTGTCCACTGAATATTCTCTAGCCTGGGGTGCTTTTTACACTGCTTTGCTGTCAGAACATCCCCTCTTGGCCTGTTCACATAGCCTTTAGCATTCAAAATTGCTCCCAGCTATGTTACATGAATGCTCTGCGGGCCATTCATTAATTACATACAGGGCAGCACCAGAAGATTCTCTCATCCCCGACTTTGTCTCCCCGACTCTTATACTGCTCAGTACCCTGCTGAAGAATACAAGCTCATAGAAAGTCTGTCATTTATCACAGGAAAATGATATGTACCAACTTCGTTATCCCAAATGGAATTTCCCCACACACTTAAACTTATCTTATTGTTTTATATTAACCAGTGTGTTTGGTTAATTAACCACAGAAAGATTACTTGTAATCACTTAAAAGCTATGATGAATAAAAGTCAGGATTGGTTACAAAAGAAATAAAAATATAAACGCAAGCTAATGGCTAATTTAACAAGTTGACAGAATTCAAAGAAAAGGTTTTCCATGCTATATGCTGCAGTAAATTTCACAAGCTGGGTTTCCTATCAGCCTGGGACCCCTTCCCCCTCAGTTCAGTGTTCTTCAGATATTCATTGATGTCATGTGCAGAGAGATGGACGGAGGAGTGAAGTAAAGTGCTTTCATCCCCTCTTTATAATGCAGTATCTTGTGCTAGAAACATCTTTGCTGAATCATAGTGACAGAGTCCATTGGGACATGAGGTTTGAACGGTCCATGTGATGAAATGTAAATTTCTTGTTTATGCCTTCCCGTTGCTGGAGAATGGTTGCTTAAGTAGGTAATAGCTATTTAACACCTGCCTGGGCTGCCCATGTGTCTTTGTCTCTGAAAAACTGGTTTGGGCTAGCTTTTCTTAATCTTGGAGCATGTTATAATAATGTCATATTGTAGAATTTTGTAACTTTACATACAATGTCGATACGCATATTTTTACTGTGACAATAATGTTCAGCAGATTATGATGTTTGAATGATACCCACAAGGCATACTTTGTACAAAATTTACCATAGTCTTGTAAATGTGGTGAACATAATAGTTGGACAGAAACCTATCAGGTATGGTGTAGGTTCACTTGATCCTTCCTCAGTGTTTCAGAATGGACTAGATGACCTCCGGAGGCTCTTTCCAGACCTACATTTCTATGACTCTATATCTTTCACTGTACCCTTGCATCAGCTCTCTTGTGTTAAGGAGAAGGAGTCTGGCACCTGATCACTGTCCCTGAATGGGACAGACATTAAGGACCATCAGCTATTGGATGACCGTGCCATAGCAGGACAATGGAAACTATCAGCCAAAGACTATTTATCGACTTATTAATGACTCTCATCCACTGTAACAAAGCTGAGTGCTGGAAGCCATATTCTACAGAGGGTCAGGGTATGGCTACGCTTGCAGATGTAGAGCAATTTGAGTTAAACCAACCTTCACAGAACGCAGTAGGGAAAGCGCTGCAGTTTGTCCACACTGACAGCTTCAAGAGCACTGGCGTGGCCACATTTTCAGCACTTGCAGTGGCATTGGGAACGGTGCATTATGGGCAGCTATCCCAGCATGCAATTGACTGCAACGTGTTTTTCAAATCGGGGGGGGGGAGGGTGGAGTGTGATAGGGAGTGTGTTGTGTGTATGTGGGGGGAGACAGAGTGGGTTGGGGGGGCTGAAACCATGTCAGTGTGCTGTTTTGTAAGTCCACACAGCAGCAGACCTCCCCCTCCTCTCTCTCTCTCATACACACAGCATTCCACAGTAACGGCTTGTTTTGTCTCAGAGCTGGCTGTCAGAAACGGAGCTTTCAAAGGGCATATCCACATTCCTAGGCGAGTTGAAAACAATGACAAGAGTGGCCACTTGACTTAAGGGGATTATAGGACGTTTCTGGACACTGATCAGAGCGCAGTAATCCAACACCTCGTTCACACGGACGCCCGGGCGTTTCAGCCACCATGCAACAAGCATTAATCTTCTCGCCGAGGTGGAGTACCAGGAGCGCTTTAGCCATGGAGTCAGAGCACTCTATGTGCCTTGCCAGTGTGCACGGGGAGAGAGCTAGGGTGTCTGGGGCTGCTTTAATGTGCTCTAACTCACAAATGTAGCCAAGCCCTTAGAAAATGGAAAAAACCCAGGGGAAGGACTGAAAGAGACAAGGTATTAAACTCTGTTTTTAAAGAGGACACACTGTTTACAGCGAAGATAGACCAGAACCAGAAGAGAAGACTGATCAGCAGGATAGCAGATGTGGATCCAGGACTCCCATCCAAAAGGTTCCCAGGAAGCATGAGGAAACTGAGGCAGGGTGTTTCAGGCAGATTATTTCCCACAGATCTGTACATCTCTCTCGCGCTCTCTCTCTTTTTCTATATTTTAAGGAAGTGTGTTTAAAAGTGTGTTTGCAAAGCGTCCATGTCACTTGCTTTAACTATCTCAAACTCCCCAAAAGGTATAGTAACAAACATCCAAAGTACCCACAAAAGTGATGTTCTGGGGAGGGCAGGCCTAAGCTACTGGGAGACTTGTGGGGAAGGGGGTCAGCTGTGGTTTTGGTGCCTAGCGCAACTGAGCTACAGGACACTCATCTCAAGAAGGGATGCCAGCATGAAGTCTGTATCCAAGGCATATGCATGAAGGACCAGAGTTGGAGACAATGTCCGGAAACAGCTCAGACTCAGGAAACTTAAAAGCATGTGGGATCTAAAGTTTCGGTCTAATGCAACAACTTGGTGACTGTGCCCAAGGATTTGCTCAGCCAGGGCTGTAACAATGCGAAGCACTCCCAACAACAACTCTATGGCTGCTGAAAGAAAAACCTGTTTCCTTCTTCTCCCCCTCTCCAAAGCCTACCTCTTACCACAGAACATTGAGAACAGGGGAAGTCCCTGGTATTGTACCCTTCCCCTTGGCTCCATTTTTGGGTACTCTTCCTGATTCCAAAAGCAGCAACAAGAAATTGGTGTGACTCAACAGCTGCACTGGAGTTCACCAGAAACTGAAAAGCACCAGTAAAACTGGCATGATTCTTACTGACCTCACTCTGCTGCTGCTTTGGAGGAAGCTGTAAGTGGCAGCAAATGCACTAGAGTGGTCTGCTGACTTAAGCTTAAATTCTACAGAATGACATGTTCAGAGATTTAATGTATTCCCCAGATAAACAAACTGGGCACTAGTTAACTTTCCAATGTGAACCTTAATCTACCACAATTTCTTATATGGAAGAAACGGAGACACTTCTAGTGAGAAAAGAAAAATATTCCCAGGAGAAGTATTTTCCAGATGCCAGTCCCATCATCAAGCTGCGTTAGCATCATCAGAGGCATTCATCTTAACTGCTGGTTTCTTAGGTAAAATCCCTAAAGAGATTTCAGGTAAGAAAGACTAGACTATCTTACAGTTAGACTCTTGTTTTCACCATAATAAAAATTATGGTGCAGTTCCTAGAAGATAAGCACAGCCCCAAATGGGAAATCTAATATAGTGTTTTCACAACACTAAAAGATTTCTCCATATAGAATCTTATCTGAAACATATTGCCTTTGGAGACTAAAATCCAATGCACATATCCAATCCTCCTCCTGTCAGAAATATCCAGACATTGCCAGAGAATCCTTACTTCAGCCATGGCTGTTCTAAACACCAACAATTCAATACATAAAATTGTAAGACAAGCCTTAGTTCCATGGCCTTGGAAATATGTTAACTTAAAAAAAAAAAAAAAACTGATCCAAGTTTTGGATACAAATATAGTGGAAACTGCTCATAATGAACCCCGTTACAATGAAAATTAATAAAACTTCCACATTGATCAACAAGGCAACATAAACAAATTTCAATTCCAGTTAGCATGAACATATATAAGCAGCGAACCTTTGAGAAAAAAATTACTTTAAATGTAAAAGGGTTCATTCCATAAACATCAGTTTGGCTAAGGGTGAAACACACTTTCCTCAACCAAAGGACCAGTCAAGGCCCAGACCCAGTGGGCCTCACAGACCCACTCCCCCACGACGGTGCCCTTGAGTTCTGGGGTTGTGTCAGACATTTATCAGTAGCTGACCACTGGTTGCCTGAATTTATTCCTGGACAGTCACTTAGGAAGACGTCAGGAACAAAAAAAAAAGCTGATTAAGCATCAGGCACTGCCTAATCAGACCTGAAAGACACTAGAGAAATCATGCAGCACAATAACAGGAAACTGGATTCCTTTGAGCTGAACTGTGGAGTACATTCTGCTAGCTAAGTGACCAAACCTCCTCTTTGATTCACCTAAGTTGCAAGTCCATAGGGAAGAAATCTACACACTTAAGAGAAACATCCACTAGGCTCACTCAGAGAGAGAGATTCAAACCATTTTATCACTCCCCCTTTAGTAACGTGGGGGGAAGTCCCCTTTGTGAGCCAAAACAAGCTTTTGGAAGAACTTAATCCGATGCAAAAAGCCTCAGGAAAACTTTTTATTGATATGAAAAACAAACCAATGAAACAGGAATTCACTTTGTTCTGATTTCTAAAAGAGTGGTTTTGAGGTGGTTGGAATACAACGAACATCCTGAGGGAAGCAGTCTATATTTGTAATGTCCCTAACTTGTGGGCACTAGGGACGTTAACATCACTGCACGCTGGAGCTATGAAACAAGAATTAAGGGCTTGGTTACACTTGCGAGTTACAGCGCATTAAAGGAGCCCCGGGTGCACTAGCTCACTACCCGTCCACACTGGCAAGGCAAATAGAGCACTCTGACTCCACGGCTAGAGTGCTCCTGGTACTCCACCTTGGCGAGTGGAATAACGTTTGGTGCACCCCCGCTGGAGCGCCGCGGCACCAGTGTGGATGCCCTGGTCTGTTAGCGTGCTCCGATCAGCCTCCAGAAGTGTCCCACAATGCCTGTTCTAGCCACTCTGGTCATCACTTTGAACTCTACTGCCCTGCCCTCAGGTGACCAACTGTCAGACCCGCCCTTTAAATTCTCTGGGAATTTTGAAAATCCCCTTCCTGTTTGCTCAGCCAGGTGTATAGTGCTCTCAGCGAACCTTTCCAGGTGACCATATCTCCACACGCCAGGCGATCCCCAGTATGGAGAAATGGTGAGGTGCTGGACCTCATCGCTGTTTGGGGGGAGGAAGCCGTCCAGTCCCAGCTGCACTCCAGCAGTAGGAATTACGATACTTTCAGGCAGATATCAAGGGACATGATGGAATGGGGCCATGACCGGGACGCACTGAAGTGCAGGATTAAAGTGAAAGCGTTGTGGAATGCCTACTGCAAAGCCTGAGAGGCAAACAGCAGCTCTGGTGCTGCCCCTGAGACCTGCCGTTTCTACAAAGAGCTGGATGCGATACTTGGGGGCGACCCCACCTCCATTCTGGGGACCACCATGGACACTTCAGAGCCCAGTGCAACAAGGCAGAAGGAGGAGGAGGATCAAAGCAGGAGCGAGGGTGCTAAGGCGGAGGAAGACACCCTGGAATCCCTAGATACATGCAGCCAGGAGCTGTTCTCAAAACAAGAAGGAAGGTAGCCAGTCGCAACGGCCGGGACTTGGGGAAGGACAAACACCAGAGGAGGTTCCCAATAAGGGGCTTTTATTTTGGGAAGGAAGTTATTTGGTGCGGGCTCTTGGAGCGAGGAGGGTTAGGGCTGCATGCATGCCTAGATGAAGAGTAGGGCATTGATGTGCTCTCTCACATCGCGGTAATCAGCCTCAGTGATCTCTTCAAAGGTCTCATCCAGAACTTGGGCAATGCGCTTGCGCAGATTTCTCGGGAGAGCCACTGTGGTCCTTGTCCCAGTCACGCTAACTTGTCCGCGCCACTGTGCCATGAGGGGCAGGAGGACCATTGCTGCACACAGGCAGGCTGCATATGGGCCAGGGCGGAAGCCCCATTGCAGTAGAAGACCCTCCCTTGCTTCCCAGGTCACCCTCAGCAGCGAGATATCTTCCAGGATGAACTCCTGCGGAAAATGTGGGGACAGTGTTCAGTATAGGGCCCCCCTGCTGCTGTTGGCTATCCCCAAGGCACAGAAACCCAGAGGGCAGTACAGCTGTGAAACAATCAGTCACGCTTGACCCTGTGCTTACTCACCATTTTGGGGCTCCCATGGGTTATATGCACTCGCTTTGGGACGGGGAAATTATCCTTTTGTGTAGACTGTGCTTGCCCTTAAGTATGGGGGAATCATTGCTCTGTCTGGTGTGAACAATGCTGCCTCTGTTAAGTGTTGCATTTTGCCTTTACAGATGCAATCTTGAGATCTCAACCGTTCGGGTTATCATCTGCCGAAAGATTCCAAAGAATCAGAAAGAGGCCACGCAGAAGCAAGGAAGACATGTTGCATGAAGTAATGCAGCATTCAAGTAATGAAAATCGAAAAGTGCAGGAGTGGCGGGACAGCGAAAGAAGGATCCACTAGAAGAACAAGGAGCACCCAGGCACAAAAGTGCGGTGCTCCGGAAGCAAAACACGGATTGGCTGATAAGCATAATGGAGCGCCAAGCGGACTCTATCCAGGCACTCGCAGCCATGCAGGAGGAGCATGACTGCGCCCACCCCTCCCCCTGCAGCCCTTGTCTCAAAACTCTTTCCCTTGTGCCCCTATGTCACCTCCAACCCACTTTCCCCAACATCTGGGTTCGTACCGCCACCAGCTGCCTCCAACACCTGTAGCTTCAGCACCAAGCCCTGAAAACTATGACCCTTACCCACGGCACTCAATCCCCATCACCATGCAGTATAGCCATCCTAAACTGCAGCTCTCATTGCTAGCACTCCAGACAGGAAGGCTGAGTATGATAACAGGACATATGCAAATCTGTAATTGTACCATTCCCCACCCCACCCCCTTGCCCTTTCTGTTTCCCAAGCTGTTGTGTTTCTTTTCAATAAATGGATTTTTTGGCTTTGAAAACATTCTTTATTATTGCATAAAGTAAAAGATACCTTAGCCCAGGAAAGAAATAGGCACTGCAAGTCAGCATAGCAAAAACAGATTCCTACTAACGTTGGAACTGCTGCACTTCACTCCCAGGCACGGCACCAGATATTACTGGTGGCTTTCAGCCTCAAATTGCTCCCTCAAGGCATCCCTAATCCTTGCAGTCCCATGCTGGGCCCCTCTAATAGCCCTGCTCTCTGGCTGTTCAAATTCAGCCTCCAGGTGTTCAACCTCTGAGTTCCCTGCCTGAGTGAATCGTTCACCCTTCCCTTCACAAATGTTATCGAGGGTACAGCATGCGGATATAACAGCGGGGATGCTGTCATCGGCCAGGTCCAGCTTCTTGTACAGAGAGCACCAGTGGCCCTTTAAACAACCAAAAGCACATTCCAGTGTCATTCTGCACTGGCTCAGCCTGTTGTTGAACTGCTTCTTGCTGCTGTCAAAGCTCCCTGTGTAGGGTTTCATAAACCATGGCATTAAAGGGTAAGCGGGTTCTCCAAGGATCACAATGGGCATTTCGACATCCCCTATAGTGATCTTCTGGTCTGGGAAAAAAGTCCTGGCTTGCAGCTTCCTGAACAGGCCAGTGTTCTGAAAGATGCATGCATCATGCACCTTTCCAGGCCAGCCTGCATTAATGTCAATGAAACACCCACGGTGATCCACAAGCACCTGGAGAACCATCGAGAAATATCCCTTCCGATTACTGTACACAAAGGCTAGGCGGGCTGGTGCCAGAATTGCAACATGCATGCTATCTATTGCCCCTTCGCAGTTAGGGAAACCCGTTTGTGCAAAGCCATCCATAATGTCATGCACATTACCCAGAGTCATGTTTTTTCTAAGCAGGATGCGATTAATGGCCCTGCAAACTTGCATCAACACCATTCCAGTGATCAACTTTTCCACTCCAAACTGGTTAGCAACCGATCGGTAGCTGACTGGAGTTGCCAGCTTCCAGACTGCAATAGCCACCCACTTCTCCACCGTCAAGGCAGCTCTCAATCTCGTGTCCTTGAGCCTCAGGGTGGGAGGCGAGCTCCTCACACAGTCCCGTGAAAGTGGTTTTTCTCATCTGAAAGTTCTGCAGCCACTGCTCGTCGTCCCAGACTTGCATAGTGATGTGATCCCACCACTCAATGCTCGTTTCCCGAGCCCAAAAGCGGCATTGCACGGTGGTGAGCATGTCCGTGAATGTCACAAGCAAACTCATGTCATATGCGTTACTCGAGTCGATATCATCATTGGAGCCCTCACGGTCACTTTGGATCATAATGAATATCTCCACTGCCAAACGTGATGTGCTGGCGAGACTCGTCAGGATACTCCTCAGCAATTCGGGCTCCATTCCCGCAGACCAAAAGGGAAGACAGAGCGCTCAGTACCAAAACATTGAAAGATAGCGCCAAATGTGGACGGAAGCACAGGGATTGCTGGGATGTGAACCGATGCATCACGGGGCGCTGGGACAGGACCCAGAATGCCCCGCACCCCACACCCCCTTCCCACAAGCCACAGCTCCAGAATGGGAAGAGGTGCTCTGTGGGATAGCTGCCCATAATGCACCTCTCCCAATGCCGCTACAAGTGCCGCAAATGTGGCCACGCCAGTGCGCTTGCAGCTGTCAGTGTGGACAGACTGCAGCACCTTCCCTGCTGCGCTCTCCGAAGGTGAGTTGAACTCAAAGAGCTCTACATCTGCAAGTGTACCCATGACCTAAGCCTCTCATTTCGACTTCCCAGAGTAATCTCAATCTGGGCTGACAGAAGAGAGAAGAGAAAGGGAAAAAAATCTACTAAACTCTTGCCATTTAAAAAAACAACTTCCATAATTGTGACAAGGATAGGATTTCAGTAAAAGTTGCATTTAAAAATGTTTCAATAAAATCATCAAATCTCTTTCAGACAAATGATGGAACTATTTATAGCTCAGTTTAAAATGTTGCAGCTGGACATATGTATTTCCCTGACAAATTTTCGCTTCCATGACTAGCAGATTCACACTAATCAACGTTTTCTTCAAAGTAACCTGTGCAAGAACCATTGTGTGAAATAAGTCTATTGTGGATCCTGTTTATCTTGCAACATCTAATAATGTACCAGACATTTTGCATACTCAACCTGCTGAATGACACGTAGCTAGTTTAAATAAAAGCAAATCGAGAAATACTATGTGAAATACTCTAGAGAAACCATAATACTCAGGTACATTATTAATGTAAATCAGAACAATGCAAGCCTATATTTCAGCCTTGTTTTTCACCCATATGCTTTGTAGTGAGGAAGAAAGGAGCTAATCTCTCTGCTTGCTAGCATTCAGATTTCATAGCTCTCTCCCCTCTCCTATCCCATATTACATTCAACACCACAAAAACAGGCATCTGCACAGGGCTGCATATTGTCTTCTGGGCATTGGCAATTTTACCAGGGAACAAATGAAAGAGGAAGTAGAAGATGGGACTGGGGGACATTTTCAGTTAGGTAAGTTTACTGTCTGAAACTGTACACAGCTTCCTGTAGAAGGAAAATACACAAGACTGACAGCTGTGCCACAGAACCCAATTAAAATCAATACAACACAGCTACTGAGCTGAGAGCTGAAGCGCAACTCAAAGTAAAGGTTTCAACATTAAATTATTGACTGGAAATACCTCTGGTAAAATGTTGTAATTGAATTGAAAACACTATACTGGTCTTACTTGTGAAACAAAACTTAATGAGAGTGAAATGAAACAGCCAAGGAATTTCTTAGAGGATCTTCGAAAGTGGATTCACCAAGGGAAGGTCATGCCTGACTAATCTAATCGCCTTCTATGATGAGATTACTGGTTCTGTGGATGAAGGGAAAGCAGTGGATGTATTGTTTCTTGACTTTAGCAAAGCTTTTGACACGGTCTCCCACAGTATTCTTGTCAGCAAGTTAAAGAAGTACGGGCTGGATGAATGCACTATAAGGTGGGTAGAAAATTGGCTAGATTGTCGGGCTCAACGGGTAGTGATCAATGGCTCCATGTCTAGTTGGCAGCCGGTGTCAAGTGGAGTGCCCCGGGGTCGGTCCTGGGGCCGGTTTTGTTCAATATCTTCATAAATGATCTGGAGGATGGTGTGGATTGCACTCTCAGCAAATTTGCGGATGATACTAAACTGGGAGGAGTGGTAGATACGCTGGAGGGCAGGGATAGGATACAGAGGGACCTAGACAAATTGGAGGATTGGGCCAAAAGAAATCTGATGAGGTTCAATAAGGATAAGTGCAGGGTCCTGCACTTAGGACAGAAGAACCCAATGCACAGCTACAGACTAGGGACCGAATGGGTAGGCAGCAGTTCTGCGGAAAAGGACCTAGGGGTGACAGTGGACGAGAAGCTGGATATGAGTCAGCAGTGTGCCCTTGTTGCCAAGAAGGCCAATGGCATTTTGGGATGTATAAGTAGGGGCATTGCGAGCAGATCAAGGGACATGATCGTTCCCCTCTATTCGACATTGGTGAAGCCTCATCTGGAGTACTGTGTCCAGTTTTGGGCCCCACACTACTAGAAGGATGTGGATAAATTGGAAAGAGTCCAGCGAAGGGCAACAAAAATTATTAGGGGTCTGGAACGCATGACTTATGAGGAGAGGCTGAGGGAACTGGGATTGTTTAGTCTGCAGAAGAGAAGAATGAGGGGGGATTTGATAGCTGCTTTCAACTACCTGAGAGGTGGTTGCAGAGAGGATGGTTCTAGACTATTCTCAATGGTAGAAGAGGACAGGACAAGGAGTAATGGTCTCAAGTTGCAGTGGGGGAGGTTTAGGTTGGATATTAGGAAAAACTTTTTCACTAGGAAGGTGGTGAAACACTGGAATGCGTTGCCTAGGGAGGTGGTGGAATCTCCTTCCTCAGAAGTTTTTAAGGTCAGGCTTGACAAAGCCCTGGCTGGGATGATTTAATTGGGGATTGGTCCTGCTTTTGAGCAGGGGGTTGGACTAGATGACCTCCTGAGGTCCCTTCCAACCCTGATATTCTATGATTCTATGATTCTAAGTGGTGCCAAAAAAATCTGGTGGTAAAGTCCAGAGATAATTTCCTTGTAAGAATAATTAGATGCTGATTTGCAGATGGTGATTTGCATAGAATAAGTTATAAAATTGGAATTTCCATTATCAATATTAAAATACCTTGCTGAGTATAAACTGCACCTTGTTTACACATCTGTATTAAAGTACGTATTCTACACATATACACAGTATATACACACAACCCAAAATTTTGATTGCACTGAGCAACAGATGCTGTTCATCTCTCGCTCTCTAATAACCAGTGTTGTCAATAAAGTTTGGCTTCTACAAGCTGAAGACATTATCATTACTCAGAATGATCTGGAAGCAATCCTAAAGTCATGACAAAGTAAATTGTGTTTCACCGTATTTTTTTTTCCCTCTGGCTGTGAGAACACACAGATCAATACTCTTCAGCATGAGAATTCCACAGTGAAATTTTCATTTGTTACAAACAGCAACAAAAAGGCCCTAAGCAAGCCCTGTCACTTTCGGTTTAGGAGGAAATGCACTAATAAACTCTTACCCCTGGGTCATCTTTGACAATGGGCAATACTATGCCAGCTCTTATTAAAGGTAATTCATATCAGTGGCCCAAAAATTTCCTTTAAAATTACCGTCTTTTGTATCCATGTAGCAGGTTGTCAGCTTTAAAGTGCCACTGAGATATAGGACCTGTCATTATGGTTAATTTTCAGCACAGTTTTAACACCAGGGTAGCTGACCCCCAAGGGTATGTTTTTGGCTAACAAGATTTATTTGGTGGTTATCCAGACAAACAAGAAAATATATTACGGTATATTGTTTTTCAAATATAACAGTGAGCAACAAATCCTGTACACTCATTTCTTATTCTGATGTTCAACAGACCAATGCATTGGTAGAAAAACTGTTAGAGCATTTAAAGGATTTAAGTAAAATAGAAGAAAATAGCTAACATTCTTCAGCTTCTAACTCTAGAAAGTGCAATATATACTTCTAAAAACCTGAACTTTTAAAATGGTAAAATCTATATATATATAAACTGTCTGTATTGACTAGATTGCTACTTATCATCAAGCTAAGATTAGGTCATAAAACTGAGTTTTACTCTGGACTTCAGTATTGTAACTTGAGTTTTCCAAAACTTTTTTAAAACTATTTTACTTTACTGTTTTCTTGCACTGGAAAGAACTAAAAACCATCAGTCATTTCTTGGGCAAATATATTTGAATGTTTTAGTTTCTTAGTTATATCAAAAATTAGTTTTCATGTTGTAACAGGACTAATTTTATCACAATAAAAAAAGGAAATTATATAGTGATCCACAAGAAGAAATATGACTAACTACTGTACAAAACAGCAGATAACATTACTGAAGCCTATGGCTGTTCAGCAAGGAAGTGGCACGGCCCAATTAATGATGGTTTTTGTAATAATATTTTGCACTTCTCAATCACCTTTCACCTGGGAGTCTCAAAGCACATTAAAAAATATTCATTAAGCCTCACTGCAAATGTGAGAGTAGGTAATTGAACAGTTGAGTAAAGATAGCCACAGAGAGGTTAAATGACTTGCCCCAGACCACATAGCAAGTGAGTTGCGAAGCTGGGAACTGAACCCAGTAGTCTTGACTCCCAGTCCTGTGTTCTCATGACTAGACCAAGTGCCTCCTTATCTCCCACAACCCCAAATTACAAACTCTAAGCCACTGCCAGACTTGGTAAGCCTAAGTACACCAACAAGGTCACTTAAAGTCAGGAAACAGGGTCACAACAAACAACTGAAACAGAAAATTCACATCCCTTCCTTCTGGGTCATCAAGCTTAATTAAAACATAACCATCCCGCTCCCCAAGCATAAGCCATGATTGCATTGCATCAGGCTGCCACACTTCTGAGTGAACTGAAATTCATTTAAAGTGTTTGGTGTTGGGGGTTGAACAAATATACCATTGCTTCTCCCCATCCCACAAATAGCTCGAGAGCAAAATCTCAATAAACACTCCTAGCCCTCGGACAGGTGAACAATTGAGAAAATTTTTGTATACCGGAATCTTTCAGTTCACAGAGAAATCTACTATTTTCTGTACCACTAGGCTGCCTAAGGCAAAAACGTTTAGAAGTAAAAATTAACTTATTACAGTAGATACTTTCATATCTGTAAAATTACTTGTTAAATGTTAATCAGTATTCATCTCAACCAATACTATCTAGAAGATAGTGGAAAGGAATATGGTATTTTACATGCATTGCATTATTAGGACTTTTTATAGAATTCCATTCTATGGAAAGCACTTGTCAGAAACAAGGCTGTCAAAACTTTATAGCCACATTTATTAGTTTTATTTTATGAGGATTTCTGTAATTTTATAGTGCTATCCGTTGGCTAAATAAAAATGTAAATATGATGCA
The DNA here is from genome assembly GCF_965140285.1 of Lepidochelys kempii. Lineage (NCBI taxonomy): Eukaryota > Metazoa > Chordata > Testudines > Cheloniidae > Lepidochelys > Lepidochelys kempii. Next base: position 98,934,949 of record NC_136382.1, read on the forward strand.
CTGATGTTAAGAGTATTTAATTTAATAAAATGAAAACATTTGCAACTTTACCTCTCACAATAAGTTGAGCAAAATTGGACACTCCAGAGCCTCTCTCTGACTGAGTTACACAGCGATATAAATCCTGATCAGTTTTTGTCACCTCTCGCAACTTGAAGGTAGCAGCAAATCTTCTGTGATTGATATTTTTAGTTTGGGCGACTGGAATATCTTCTCCATTCCGTCTCTATAAATAAGAGAAAACAATGCAAAAATATCGTATAAGAGTGTTTTTCTTCTTGACAAAGACATAAAAGTACCAACAAATATATTTTAAAACATCCAAACACATTTCGCCATGCTGAGTTTTCCATGATGGAAGGGTCTAGCAAAGAGTTTCCCCTCTAGAGCTGGGAAGCATTCAGAGTCTTCCACCCCTCCCAGGGTATATCTATGCTACAATTAAAAACCCATGGTTGGCCCGTGCCAGCTGACACAGGCTCTTGACAGCTCATGCAGGCTCATGGGGCTTGGACTAAGGATCCCGGAGCTCTGGGACCCTCCCACCTTGCAGGTCCTAGAGCCTGGTCTCCAGCCCAAGCCCAGACATTTACATTGCAATAAAACAGTCCCTTAGCCCAAGCCCAAGTCAGCTGGAACAGGTTTTTAATTGCAGTGTAGACATACCCCAAGAGGCCAAGCACGCCACATCCACCTTGCATTGCTCAGTAATGGAAACTATTCACAGGACAGCCTAGCGTTCCAAGAAGCAGCACTGAATTGTGAGAGTTGCATCACTGGGACAGCTTACTAAACTTTGTAAAGTTAAAACCAATTTATCAGTCCATTGTAAACAAAAGTTCTCCAAAAACTTATACACAGAGTTGCTGGATTTTCAACAACTTTCTGGATACTGGTTTTGCCCTTTTATGCTAGTTCTTATGCACCAGGCACCCACTTCCTGAAATTGTACTGCCTGACTTCAATTGCCTTCCAACTAGAGCTGGTTGAAAAAAAGTTGAAAAAAAATGGAAAACAAGAATTTTTCATAACACGTTTATTGATTTTCGAACTTTTGAAAAACGTCAAAACGTCAACTTCATTTCTGAATATTAACAAATTTCAAATCACTTCCATGGGTGAGAAAAAACTGCAAAATTTTCAGTGAATATTTGTGTTCCATCTCCCCACCCCCAATGAAAATTAAATTTTAAATTTCATTGAAAACTCAAAAGTTTAAAAAATTTGACTAGCTCTAGCTCCAGCAGGGATGTTACCATCTCTTTCCCACAGACAGCATCCCCCTCCTAGTACAAGTGGATGCAGCTGTTTCTGAAACTGTGAGCATCATTTCTTATTCATCAACAGAGGCAATTATCTGTCCTGCAGCAGCGTTGCCTGCTCCTATCAAATCCCCATCTCAGGTAGAAATCTACAACTTCCCAATCAACCCCAGAAATAAGAAATATCACCCAAAACTTAAACTCAGAATCTGAGCACGAAGCAATATTGCCGGACCATAAAGGCAGCAAATTGGAATTTAATAAAATTAAAGCCTCTGGCAAAAAAAAAAAAAAAATGGGAAAGGAAATGAGTCAAATCTGCATATGTATGTTTTCTGGGCTACTGGCATGTACTAGATCATTTCATTTTACATCTAACATTTATAGTCTTAGTATGGGGTTTAGGTTCTCTATAAAGAGCTGCCCTCTCCTGATGAAAAAACATACTGCTATAAATTAGCCAGCTGTTCGTGTTGTCTCAGACTCACTGTAAAACTATTCATTTTTAACCATTAACACATTGAAACATGAATCTTAGTTTTTTCTGCCTTAAAGCAGTCAAAATGCACCATTTCCCACACCCCATTACAACCTTGTCTGAAAGCTACCATTTATATACTCCTGACAGATTTCCGCTCCCTTCAATCCAAGAAAATTCTGGTATGAAGACCATTCCATCATCTTTATCAACAGTAATTTTATTGGACTGACTCTCCCTTATTTCATGATAAAAGTTTATATTGAGAAGACCAATTTAATTTCCTTTTCTCCTGTTATGTCAGAGATGGCATTGAGTCAACTGTGAAACCTCCAACTACCCCACAAGCATGGCTCAGATTGCAGAAGAAAACTAGGAAATATCGCCAAATGAAACAGAAAAAAATGCATCTCCAGCAGAAGAGAGAACTCTGATCTGAAATACTACAAAAATGTACTCAGATACCTCCCCTTTTTAAAACCACCATCACTAAAATTAACACAACTCTCAAATATCCATTTCTGATATGATAGTTATCTGAAATTGTATCATGGTAAGAGCACAGGACTGGGTGTCAGGAAAGCTGGATTCTATTGCCAATTCTGTGGCTGACTCACTGGATGACCTTTGGTACATCATAGGTTCTTTGTGACTCAGTTTTCCCATCTGTAAAATGTGGAGAATACCTACCTCACAAAGGTGAAGTTACGCTTGGTTTGCTAATGTTTTCAAAGGGACCGGCAGATGGAAGGCATCATTGAAATGCAAACGATCAACAGTATTATTAAAGTTTACAATACAGAACAGCTGTTACACACTTAAAGACTTCACGTTCCACTACTACTCAAGCTACAGTAAAAGCACTATATAATACGTATCTGTTTCCTCCTCTTAGCTAGCTCATTACATTTGAAAGCAAGATTCTCGAGCTATTTACTCAGTTTAAATCACAGACTTAAAATGAATGTGTTGATAGTCTACACACTAAAATTATTTTTAAGTCACAAGATCCAAGCTTTATATTAATTAAAATAAATAAATTACACTGCAGTTTCCTTCATTTCTACTTGTCTAAGCTTCCTTACAGTCTATGTTCTGATCATCAGCCCAGAGAAAAGGAAGGTGAAGGAAAATCATATTCTTTCATAGCACACACACACACACACACACACTTGTCAGCCATTTGTTAAAATACACTAAAGATGACAAAAGTATAGATTATGTTGACTAAAAGACTGAAATTTTGAACTATGGTATTACAGAAGACTGCAAGGCAACTCAGCTAATTCAATGAGTCTATTCCTGCAAAGTGTTGGATGGCAGTAGAAGAGGAAAAATAAAAGGATTTAACATTTGTTGTTAAAATATGTTTTTAAAAAGTGTTCTTTACCTTTCCATGAATGTTATTTATTTCTCCAGCAGAAGGATTTTACTGCAAAATACAACTGATTAATCCTCCTTTTTAAAAAAACCCTAAATATAGGTTTCTGAAAAATGCAATGCATTTTTGCTTCAAAAGTAGAATTTCCATACATTAAGGCATTTCCTTCATTTTGACTCCAATGTTTTTAAATACTAATGCTCCAAACTCTCATTCTCCTTGACAGTGAAGTACTTTACATAGCCTGTACTGTAAAACAAATTATTCTCCAAATGTTACAACTCCCTTACTAAAGCTGCACTGCATGCTCAATGTAGAAAAATACAATTAACTGGGCTCCTAATTTTAAATTGAATAATGAACCACTTTAAAACAGTTATGGAATTGCCTCACTATCAATACACAGAAATTTAATTAGCTTAAACTTATTTACTGTTCACAACGAAACCTAGAATTGTCTTTGCTGACTGCATTAATTATCGCTCCCTTATCTTCCAGGATTTAGAATGTTTTGAGAATGGCTGGTATCTGTCTCCTTTATACAGTTCCTTTAGGCCTTCACTGTGCTTCAGATCTCTAAAACAGGATCCTCATAACAGTATTAAAGTCAAATTACCAACTCAAAATGTGCCCATTTAAATTATCTTTGAAAATGTTCCCCTGAGCTTTAAGCTCAGGCAACCTAAAAACTACAGGCTCCTGTTGTATGCACAGTGCCATAGACTATGGAACCCTTGACAGACCCTCCATTCCTGAAGATTTTTTTTTAAGGTATACTACTACTTTTTACTAACAATTATTTATTAATTATTGTTTGTATGGCAGGAGCACACAGGACCAAGACCACATTGCACTGGGCACTGAACACACAAACTACAAAAAGACAGTCCCTGCCCTACAACTTACAATCTAGGTATAAGAGAAAACAGGTGACTATAGACCAATGTTTCTCAAACTGGGGGTCCCAACCCAAAAGGAGACTGCAAGGCTACTGTGGGGGGGGGGGGGTCACAAGATCAGAGCCATAACCAGGACAAGGCGAGCAGGGCAGCCGCCCAGAGTGCAAAGCTGGGGTAGAAAAATGCCAGGAAACAAATGGTAGGGGTAGAGCCCTGCAGCAGGCATGGTATTGCCAGACTTAATTCTGCGCTGCTCCTGGTGGCAACGTTGCCTTCAAAGCTGGGAGCCAGGTCAGCAGCAGCCATGCTCCTGCCGCCCAGCTCTGAAGCCAGCGCAGCAGCTGAGCAGAAGGGTAGCAATACCATAGTAATTTTTGGTTTCAGAGTAACAGCCGTGTTAGTCTGTATTCGCAAAAAGAAAAGGAGTACTGGTGGCACCTTAGAGACTAACCAATTTATTTGAGCATGAGCTTTCGTGAGCTACAGCTCACTTCATCGGAAGCATGCATTCTATCACTCTTGTTGGGGGGGGTGGGGGGGGGAAGAGGGTCACAGTCTGAAATATTTTCAAAGGGTGGCCCAGCAAAAAAAAGTTTGAGAACCCCTGCTGTAGACAGCCTGGGGGAGCACAAAGAAACAATAAGATTATATTGGTCAGCATGATAGGCTCCGGTGCCAGTACACCAGCAGCCTAACTGTTGTCGGGATCACATCAAAAGAGTTTAAGGACAGTTTTGAAGGAGGAGAGTGTGGTGACTTTGTTGCTGTTTATGGGTAACTCCTCCCAAGCATGAGGAGCAACATCTGAGAAAGCACAAAGACCTCTGTTTGAAAATTTAAGAAGTGGACTACAAAGGCCAGCACCACTGGCAGATCAGAGGCAGGAGTTGACATCTTGATAGCATATAAGACATGATAAGGACCGTGCAGATAGGCTGTGAATGGCCTTCAAAGTGAAGACAAGTAGCTTACTTTTGGTGATAAAGGAGGAGGAGCCAGTGGAGGTATACAAAGAGAGGGTGACCTGGTCAAAACAATGGGCTAGGGAAATGATCTTTGGAACAAAATTTTGAATGAATAAAAGAGGGGCAAAATTGCATTTATTGAGACCAGAGAAGAGAATGTTGCAGTAAATGAGACATAAGATAATGGCAGGCTGGATGAAAGTTAGAATTACATTGGAGTTAAAAGAATTAAAACGTGTAATTTGCTCAAATTTAATTGAAGGAGGATTTTGATAGGTTGAAACATTCTCTGAATGTTACTTTTCTTCAGTATGAGTGCAGTGAATGCAGCTTCTCCAGTAGGTGTGCAAAGTCTATCCCCATGTATATCTGTCTATATTTTTAAATAATTTTAACCACCAATAAACTCAACACTGCAACCAGAAAGTGATCTCCCACTTAGAAAATAAAAGTTGAAGCAAATACCCTGGCTTCACCTTAGCACTGGGACACCATTAACCAGTCACAGTGTTCAGATGATTTGAAATGATCTCTTAATTGAACTGTTCTTTTTTATGTAAGGGCTCTTAAAAGGGCAAAAGGAAAAACAGCAGTGCTCCCTGCTCATTAGAAGGTCCACGGTAGCTATATTGTTTCAATTTATGTGCCGCTCACTCTGAACAGAGCTCGAAAACTCTGCTCAATTAGGTTTTAGAAACTCAATTTAAAATTATTGTGGATTTATGCTAATAAGGATTGGCTGCACCATGCACTCTTCCTGATTCTTTTACTCATCTGCTGTATGATTTGATAACCTTGGATCACTCACTTCGGAGGGGTCACAAGCAGTAATGCCACATGCTCTAAGCTAGCATTTTTCTCCTTTTCTGAAAATAATAGTGGACGTAGCAAAGAACTACATGCCATAAGCAGCTGATTAAAAAATATGCAACTATCTTACAGCACTTGATAACTACTCCAGAGCTGCAGGCACTCGTATCACAGTGTTCTATAAATTTTGGGACCATTTCTAGATCTTGATAGTTAAACCACTTTATATGCCATATACTTTTTCTTTAAGTTAATGGAAGCATATAATCATCTTTAACACTACAGCTTTTAAACTGCTTTTAAGTTGGACAACAGACTCTATCCTAAAACACAAAAATCTGTGATGAGATGCCAATTATTCTCTTCTCCCTCTCCTGGGAGAAGTCAAACCATGTCTGGGGAGTTTGTATTGTTACTCCTTTTGACCTGAGCATTTAGCCAAAAATTCAGGATCTTGAGGGTTGTTCCAGTTGGGAGGAGACACTGGTGATGGAGTCAGATTTTTTTTTTTTTAAATGTAATTCTGTTTATTTACAACACAGCAGGACTCAAACAGCATGAGATAGGTTTCAGAGTAACAGCCGAGTTAGTCTGTATTCGCAAAAAGAAAAGGAGTACCTGTGGCACCTTAGAGACTAACCAATTTATTTGAGCATAAGCTTTCGTGAGCTACAGCTCATAGTGTCTTTGCTCACAGTTCCAAGCCCCTTTCCCGTCAACAATTAGCCCCCAAGCTCTTTCTCTTAGCTTTTCTCATGTCCACATTCCCAGTGCCTCTTCTGGGTCCCAGGCTTCCTTTCTGCCGTCTCTGGTATTTTTCTGACTTCTCTCTCTCACTCCCCAATCTGACACTAAAACCACACTCACCAAAGCCCCTCTGCTCACTGAGTTCAAATTCCTGAGCAGCCTGATGTGTCTTTGCTTTGGGTGGTCACATGTCCCTGTGTTTTGGCTAGAGGTTGTCACAGAACTGTCTGGGCTCCTTCTGCTGGCAACTCACCAGATATATGTCCCATTGAAACCCCGGGAGTTTTAAACCTCCATAATCTGAACAGTGTCCAGGCACTATTCCTGTCTTGCAGTCTGTAGACTTGCTTTTGGAATGCAGTCCCTCTCTCTAGCATCCCCTCCTGAAAACTGTGATCACATGGCCCAGGTGCCTAGCAGCTGGACTCAGGGCTGGCTCCTCAGATACCTCCCGTAGTTTAAAACACACACCCTCTCCCAGAATCCCATTGAAAGTGTGAGCCTTTTGGATAACAGTTTCACCTTCTCAGAGGGCATGGGGTAAGTACAGCATGTAAAATAAGAAGTACCAGAATGCTCAGGCAGCTCTTGCAGCAGCAGGTGCCCAGCAGGAGCAGCGCCAGGACTTGGCCTTGGGCAGCCAGCACAGCAGCAGCTCCGAGTGCTGCAGCCCATTCTGCTCTTTGTATGACCAGAGCAGGAGCCTAATAGCCCTGGCTACCATCTGTGTCACTCTGCCAGACGGGACAAATAGTGGTTTAGGTCCTGCCTCTCTCCCACTGGGCAGCTCTGGAGAGGAGCTGAAGCATGGTACGCCCCGAGTTCCACATCCCACCAGCGGCTGGCTCTAACCCAGCAGTGCCTTCCATCAAGCTGCCACAGCTGGCCAGTCCCTTCTTCCTGAAGCTGCTGGGCAAGAACAGCTGCTCATTTATTGCCCTGCCATGGCCCATCTCCCAGGATGACTAAAAGATCAAGCCACTAATGCAGTCAGGGGAGAGAGGCAGTTCCGCTTCACCACCACTGAGGGGAGGCCAAACGGGTCTGGGGGTGCAACTTCTAAAAAAAGAAAGCACCAGGAACCTGTTCCACCTCCCAGAAAAAAACATAGAACAGCATTGCAGAACGTTCCAACATGACTTGAGTGCTGACGTTATTGCTCTTTACTTAAGTATGAGAAATACAAAGAAGGTACAGATCATATAGAAAACAACAAACATCATGCAGCCAATGCCCCTCACTCTAGCTCTGGGAGTCCTTTGGGGACATCTGTGTTCGGGTATGGAGTGTCCCCCAGCCTCATAAGGCTTGTGCAACAACTTCTGTCATCTTGAGCAGGTGAAAATGGCTGAAGAGAGTGAAGAGATCAGATCCTTAGTCAGGTGACCTCCTGGTCAGTCCCAAGAGGTGCCCTTATTGCTAGGCAACCTCTCCCCTGAAAAATACAGTAAAATTCTTCTTGTTGTGAATCAGTCCGTTATCTAGGATATTTGTATTTCAATAGACCCTGCAGTACACCTTGGAATTTTCAGCCCAACATGGAGGTAAAGAGACTACTGGGAACACAAGCTCTCACACTCAACATGGAGTTTGCAGTCTGATAAAAACACATACTGAGAGTTCACAATCTCCCACAGAATTAATAAATTGTACAAACAGATTTCCAAATCTTCACAAATGCACTTATTATTTCAGGAACCTGATTCCATAAAAGAACTTAGTGGATTCTTACAACTATCTCAAATGAAATTTCAGTGAGGTTAAAGCCAACCCACAACAGTGTCATGCAACCAAACCAAAACCCTACATCCAAACACCCCCAAATTTTGGGAAAGTTCCAATCTGGATTTGAAATGGAATGTCTTGAAGGCATGTATATGATAAATGGAGCCTACAAATTATTTTATTTTAGCTTGGCTGATATTATACAGAAATCAAAGATGAAAAAAATACATAACCAAGTATACCATCAAGTCCACCCATGCCAATGCACAGTTATGTCCCTTCTAGTTTGAAATCATTGATGCAATAAGTCTCCTTTCACTTCTACTGGGAGACAAGTCCACGGACCTCACCCATCAATAAACTGTATAGAATTTAATAGGAGTGAAACCTATATATTCTATAAACCAGTAGAATTTAATAACTTCTTTCCTGATCATATTTAATAGTTATTTTATATAATTTCATAGCAAGTATATAATTTTTCTATAAAATTCTGTAAAAAACTCTGCACTCCTTTAAACTCCATGATTTTCCCAAATGGGCAACGGATATCAGGAATTTTTGTCTTGATAGCCAGTTTAAGGTTTTCTTTGCTCTGTTTCATACCATCATTCTGAGTCATCAGTTCAGACAATCCGGCACAATTATACGCCTTTCTTGATGGTTACATCCTTGAAACTAAGTAGGTAATTTCAGCCCAACTACTGCTAATCATTATCAGCTCCCCCTAGATTCCAATTTCAGCCCCCTTGGCACATAAAATATATATAAAATGATGGAGTCTAAATTAGCTGGTGCCACTCAAGAAAGAGATTTTGGCGTCATTGTGGCTCGTTCTCTGAAAATATCCACTCAATGTGCAGCTGCAGTCAACAAAGCAAACGGGGATGTTGGGAATCATTAAGAAAGGAATAGATAATAAGTCAGAAAATATCATATTGCCTCTTTATAAATCCATGGTACGCTAACATCTTGAAAACTAAATGCAGATGTAGTCGCTCCATCTGAAAAAAGATATATTGGACTTGAAAAAGGTTCAGAAAAAGGTAACAAAAATTATTAGAGGTATGGAATGGCTGCAGTATAAGGAGAGATTAATAAGACTGGGACTTTTCAGCTTGGAAAAGAGACGACTAAGGAGGGATATGATAGAGATCTATAAAATCATGACAGGTGTGGAGAAAGTAAATAAGGAAGTGTTATTTACTCCATTTCATAACACAAGAACTAGGGGCTCCCAAATGAAAATTAATAGGCAGCAGGTTTAAAGCAAGCAAAAGGAAGTATTTTTTCACACAACGCACAGTCAATCTGTGGAATTCCTTGCCAGACGATGTTGTGAAGGCCAAGACTATAACAGGGTTCAAAAAAGAACTAGATAAGTTCATGGAGGATAGGTTCATCAATGGCTATTAGCCAGGATAGGCAGGGATGGAGTCCCTAGCCTCTGTTTGCCAGAAGCTGGGAATGGGCAACAGGGGATTGATCACTTAATGATTACCTGTTCTGTTCATTCCATCTGGGGTACCTTGCATTGGCCACTGTTGGAAGACAGGATACTGGATTGGATGGACCTTTGATCTGACCCAGTATGGCCGTTCTTATAATTGCCCTCCTCCACGGGGCAGCTGCCCCATCACTTCTGAAAAGATAGGCCATCCCCAGAGAGCAAGACATTCTGCAGAGGTTACAGTAGCAGCATTGAGAGGTGGGTGGTTGGAGATCACATCTCTGGAAGCACCATCTCTGTGGTAAAAAGGATTGAAGAACTTGGACACAGTACAGTCCAACACTTCCACATCCCTGTTCAATTTGGAAAAAGATACAACTGCTGGAGGGTGGAGGTGAGATGAAAGGAAAACATTCTGAACATCAATAACAGGGAAGGTTGGCTTTAGAGAGGGGACAGGGTGGTAGCAGATAGTTTGGGGAAATGAAACAAAAAATCCTCAAAGGGAAAAATGCAACTGACTAGTTTTGTACTTTTAACATTTTCCTAATATTTCCACTATGTGCATCTGACGAAGTGGGTATTCACCCACAAAAGCTTATGCTCCAATACGTCTGTTAGTCTATAAGGTTTAACATGGCTACCCCTCTGATACTTAACACCATGCAAGGCACTGCATCAACCTGATGAAGAAACTTGCACAAGTACAGACAGATGATATCTTCCTTTCCAAACGCAAACAGATGCACATCATACCAAACGGACTGAAGGTGAAAAATCCATTGCTAACTACATACTGCACAGACCACAGTGAGAGATTATGCCACACACTATCAAAGAAACGGAGGAACCACCTGATCAGCATCCTATACAGGAAACAAGAAAACATCAAAAGAGCTCTCTAACCTAGAGATTCTCATAAATAACCAATCTTCCATACAAACAGACTTGACTAAAATAAGACAGGAGATCTACATTACACACTTCACCTTTCTACAAAGGAAAAACGACCGTTAGCTGTCTAAAATCTACCTGCCACATGTGGCCACAACAGTGGTACCCCTAACTCACCCAGCAATATCGTCAATCTATCCAGCTACACACTCAGACCGGCAGAAGAGTCTGTCCTATCTCGGGGACTCTCTTTCTGCCCCGCCACCCCCACAAACATGATACAGTTCTGCGGTGATCTGAAAGCCTACTTTCGCCATCTCCGGCTCAAAGAATACTTTCAAGATAATACTGAACAGCACACTGATTTTCAGATACCCTCCCACCAACAGCACAAGAAGAAGAACTCCACATGGACTCCTCCAGAGGGTCGAAATGACAGTCTGGACTTATAAACAGGATGCTTCCGCCGATGTGCACAGGCAGAAATTGTGGAAAAACAGTATCACTTGCCTCATAACCTAAGTCATGTAGAACACAATGTCATCCACAGCCTCAGAAACAATCCTGACATTATAATCAAAGAGGCTGATAAAGGAGGTGCTGTTGTCATCATGAACAGGTCTGACTACCAAAGGAGGCTGCCAGACAACCCTCCAATTCTACAGGCCAAATTCTACAGGCTATTTTCCTCAGATCCCACTGAGAAATACACTAAGAAACTGCACAATCTACTCAGGACACTCCCTACACTAACACAGGAACAAATAAACATACCCTTAGAACCCTGACCAGAGTTATTCCATCTACTGCCCAAGATCCACAAACCTGGAAATTCTGGACTCCCCATCATCTCGTGCATTGGCACTCTCACTGAAGGACTGTCTGGATATGTGGACTCTCTACTCAAACCCTATGCCACCAGCACTCTCAGCTATCTCTGTGACACCACTGATTTCCTGAGAAAACTACAATGCATTGGTGATCTTCCAGAAAACATCATCCTAGCCACCATGGATGTAGAGGCTCTCTACACAAACATCCCCCACACAGATGGAATACAAGCTGTCAGGAACAGTATCCCTGATGATGCCACAGCACAACTGGTTGCTGAGCTCTGTGACTTTATCCTCACACACAATTATTTCAAATTTGATGACAATATATACCTCCAGACCAGTGGCACCACTATGGGCACCCGCATGGCCCCACAGTATGCCAACATTTTTATGGCTGACCTGGAACAACGCTTCTTCAGCTCTCGTCCACTCACGCCCCTTCTCTACCTGTGCTACATTGAGGACAGCTTCATCATCTGGACCCATGGGAAGGAAACCCTGGAAGAATTCCACCACGATTTCAATAGCTTCCACCCCACCATCAACCTCAGCCTGGACCAATCTACACAGGAGGTCCACTTCCTAGACACCACCGTGCAAATAAGTGATGGTCACGTTAACACCACCCTATACCGAAAACCCACCAACCACTATGCCTACCTTCATGCCTCCAGCTTCCATCCACGACACAACACACAATCCATTGTCTACAGCCAAGCGCTGAGGTACAACCGCATTTGCTCCAACCCTTCAGACAGAGACCAACACCTACAAGATATTCACCAAGCATTCTCGAAACTACAATACCCACACAAGGAAATAAGGAAACAGATCAGCAGAGCCAGACGTGTACCCAGAAGCCTCCTGCTGCAAGACAAGCCCAAGAAAGAAACCAACAGAACTCCACTGGCCATCACATACAGTCCTCAGCTAAAACCTCTCCAATGCATCATCAGTGATCTACAACCCATCCTGGACAATGATGCCCCACTTTCACAGGCCTTGGGAGGCAGGCCAGCCCTCGCCCACACACAACTCGCCAACCTGAAGCATATTCTCACCAGCAACTACACACCGCACCATAGTAATTCTAACCCAGGAACCAATCCATGCAACAAACCACGATGCCAACTCTGCCCACATATCTACACCAGCGACACCATCACTGGTTCATTCACCTGCACATCCACCAATGTAATATACACCATCAAGTGCCAGCAATGCCACTCTACTATGTACATGGGCCAAACTGGACAGTCCCTACGTAAAAGGATAAATGGACACACAAATCAGCTATTCCAAATGGCAATAGACAAAAACCTGTAGGAGAACACTTCAACCTCCCTGGACACACAATAGCAGATTTAAAGGTAGCCAACCTGCAGCAAAAAAACTTCAGGACCAGACTTCAAAGAGAAACTGCTGAGCTTCAGTTCATTTGCAAATTTGACACCAACAGCTCAGGATTAAACAAAGACTGTGAATGGCTAGCCAACTACAAAAGCAAATTCTCCTCCTTTGGTGTTCACACCTCAACTGCTAGAAGAGGGCCTCATCCTCCCTGATTGAACTAACCTCATTATCCCTAGCCCGATTCTTGCTTGCATATTTATACCTGCCTCTGGAAATTTCCACTACATGCATCCAACGAAGAGGGTATTCACCCACGAAAGCTTATGCTCCAATACGTCTGTTAGTCTATAAGGTGCCACAGGACTCTGCCACTTTTACAGACCCAGACTAACACGGCTACCCCTCTGATCCTTATATGTTGCCTTTCTAGCACTATTTTGTCTTTTCTTCATAGACTGTAAAGCTCTTCGGTAGAGGGAACTTTTTACATTGTATGCTTGTACAGCGCTCAGGACAATGAGGCCCCAATCCAACAAGGGCCTTTGGGATGATGATGTTGTTGTTATACTTTAGCAAGGCTATCTATAAAAAAAACAACAACAACTGGTGAGCAGAAATTTCAAGACTTTTAATGAATCTTCTCTCATAAATAAGTGCTTTCAGCATATATGTTTTGCTTTAATATTGATTTAAATATTGTTTGGATCACAATCAATAAAGTGAAGGAGATATTTGTGTTACCACTTTTGACCTACGTGGTGAGCCTAAGTTCTGGGCCATGCAGGTGTTTCCTCTGGGATGGGAAATTGATGATGGGGTCAGGTACCTTTGATACAGATAAAGAACGTACAAAGCCCTTGTCTCTCCGAACACAGGAAGAACCAAACAGGATGTGTAATTTCTTTGCTCATAGCTCCAAACCCTTTCAAACAGCTCTCCCTCTAGGCTTTTCTCAGGGGCACACATTGTCTGTCTGTTTGCTCCTTCTCTATCTGTAGGATTTCTCCCGCTTCTCTAATCGCCCCCCCCCCACACACACACACACACACACTAACACAGCTCTTCTCCCATAAAGTTCAAACAACTGATCTTTCAGGAGGACAGAGATTTATAGTAAACCAATGGAAGGCCCAGCTTCTCAACAAAACAAAACAGTTCAGCAAGAGCATGGCCACTCCTTATCAGCATAGCCATTAAGCTACGTTTAATAAAGCTAATGACTCTGATTCTCCACTACATCCGAAGGGCACTCAGATGCTATGGCAAAGGGAGTGGGCCACTTTCCTGATTCAGAGTCACCGGGCCTGGCTCAACCACTTACATCACTGGTTTAAAGGCCTTCGGGGATTCAGAGTAGCAGCCGTGTTAGTCTATATTCGCAAAAAGAAAAGGAGTACTAGTGGCACCTTAGAGGCTAACCAATTTATTTGAGCATAAGCTTTCGTGAGCTACAGCTCACTTCATCGGATGCATTCAGTGGAAAATACAGTGAGGAGATTTATATACACACAGAACATGAAAAAATGGGTGTTATTATACACACTGTAAGGAGAGTGATCACTTAAGACGAGCTATTACTGGCAGGAGAGCGGGGGGGGGGGGGGGGGACCTTTTGTAATGATAATCAAGGTGGGCCATTTCCAGCAGTTAACAGGAACGTCCAAGGAGCAGTGGGGGCTGGGGAAAATAGTTTTACTTGTGTAATGACACATCCACTCCCAGTCTCTATTCAAACCTAAGTTAATTGTATCCAGTTTGCAAATTAATTCCAATTCGAGTCTACTCAACAATCAATCAACAATGAAACTCAAATTTTCTTCTAATGGGCAGTTGGGATGAATTACACATACCATGACCAATGGACAATGAGGTAAGGAAGTTCACAAGGGTGTGTTTCTATAAACTACATCTTGATTTAATCTGGCTAATTCACATAAGTTTAAACCACATAAAACCTGAGTACTCCCTTCAAGTTACCACACACCAGGAAGTATGCAAGGCAAAATTCAAAGTTATGATAACACAATTCTTATGACAGTTTAATAGGAAACTACAAAATGGCAGCAGGAGAAAGAAGGGACCATAACACATTATACATGGTCAATGATCCGACTCTGAGCATGATAATCAGCAGCGAATCTGACAGTGAATCCCCAAGAAGAGCATATACAGTGGTCCAATGTTAGTTGGAATAAGACATCCCTAGGGAGCACCTACATAGATGACAACTGCAAGCACTATAGTGCAGACTAAATGACTGTTAGCTACTGAACATTAGAAGACCTAGTTAAGTGAGGCAGAATTAAATTCAAACCAGGAGGAATATAGCATTTGGTGTAGTTGAAAGGTAAAATAACTAAGACATTCAAGCCAAGGATCCAGGGGGAGATTGGTATTTGTCTGAGAGGCTACTCAAATGTTGGGTGGGGGCAGGAGCTTTGTTCAGGTTTAAATGACAGACAGCATCAAAGATGGAATGTATAGTGACACAAGGGATTTTAAAAACCACACACCATGAAACAGACTGGGATTAGTAGGAAAATATGAAATGTGGTATTATGAATTCAGATTAATACTGTATTTTCAGTGGCTAATGTTACTATATAGCAGTAGTATAGGAGTCAATAATGTGTGATACCACAGAATAAATGAGAAACACTAACAAGTCTTCAGGAACATGTTTAGGGATATCGGCAGGCTTCCCTTAGTAGAACAGTTCTTCAGAATATAGCATTCATCAGCCCACCCTTAACTGAAGAATTCAAAGATAAGGGGAAAAGGCTAAGAGCACAGATAACAAAAATAAGATGTTTAAAGATAAATCCTACTTTCCGTGTTTCCATATTCTTTCACTTCCCTTTCAAAAGCATCATTACTCCGGAAAAGAGTGGTCAGTAACCAAGAAAGCTGGGGAGACTAAAGGTAGAATGGAAAACTTCAGTGTGCATATTAAGAACGGTGGGAATGGGCATGTCTCCTATCTGACAGAAATTAGTTAAGAAATTAAAAACTACTGTGTAGAGAGGAAAACCAGGAGCAGACCACGAACAATCAGGAAAACTGGAAAAGGAACTTTCTTCACAAAGTCTGCAGTAGAAGGAGACATCTACTGAAGAATGACGTAATATTTAGAAGGGGAATGTATTGCAAGTGCCAGCTAATTTGCAGAACTGGGTCTGAAGGACAGCAGCAACATCCTGAAGCATGTTTCACTAGGCTACTGTGTGCCAGTGTGAAAGTGAACAAGAAGAGACATTAAATGCTTTCAAGACAGGAAAATATTCGTGGTAGTGGAAAACCACATCAAAGGGACTTTTGCCAATTAACTTTCTAACAAGAGAAAAAAATAAAGCAGCAAGAAATCTTTAAAAGCAATTTTCTATAACAGCAGTACACTAAGGAATACAGTAATAATGGACTGGAAGGCAGAAGCTCAGTTTTCCAGCAGAAAAGTAACCTTCGCTAATTAAGATCAGGTTGTGTTCCTTGTCTGGTAAAGTAAACAGTTATGACAGGGCTGCCTGTTCGACTAGGAAAGCCAATCTGAACACTGATACATGGCCTGAAGAGTAGGAATTTGTGAGATGGAAGAAGATGAAGCTACTCTGTCTTATAACAGGGAATTAATTTCTTTTCAAGCAATTTGCAGAACACTCAGTACCAAGAATAACAGCAATCAATACGCTGAGTAAAGACAGATACAAATCATTGTCAGAAGCTGAATGAGGCTGAGCACATAATTATTAATATCTGCGTTCAAGGAAAAGGAGATAAAAAAACCTATGCTGAACTCTCTTAAGCAGTAACAGCAACAGGTGGACAGTATTGGTAAGCTGCAGAAGCCTGTTACTTCCCTGGGGTACGAGTATTCATATGGCAACCTTTGCAGAGAACATACCACTCTCAAGGATCTCTGCTGAAGTTCATCATTAAACTTTTTGTTTTTGTTTTTTCACTCAAAATATTTTTTTCTTTAACACCTCAGAATGATAAGTAGCATCTTCACGAGTTAGACAACCCTTCATAAATTAGACAAAAAATAAAGTATTAACAAACTTGATGAGTGGCTGTCAAATAAAAATGGCAGAGAATCTAGATTTTGGTTCTACAATGCCACATATTTTAGGGAATGAGTATCAACAGCTGCCCCTATGTGTCTCAACATACTGAATGTTCTTTAGGACATCTACCAGTCCAGGGTCGTATGAAACACTAGGCAAAACAACAGATGCTTTGTAGCATCATTAGGAAGCTTATTCCATTCCAATTTAACCTGCACTGATCGCAGGGTGCCATAGGTCAGTATTAAAATAAAATATGAAGCCCATCTCAGGAAAGTCATTCTGTAGGGGGCAGAAAAATGATTTCAAGTACACAATAGCAAATCTTTCAGTCTACCCCCCTCCCCTCCAACCCCCCACCCATTTAAACAAAGTAAAATCTCTTAAAATGTAATGCTGTCTCAAATTTAAATGTAAAGTTATATTAGAAAGGCTATAGAAGTATAGTGTGGGATCAGAAACATAAAAAAGAAACTGATAATTAATAACTGGCCTAAATAAAGCTAAATTAACCATAGTCATGTATTATCTTCTGGAGACAAAATTTGCCAAGTATTTGAGCATGGCCTATTTTTTTCTGGAGTTCCTACTCCTCCCTGACAACTCTCTGCTTCCTGTTGCCTCTTGCTTTCAATTTCGGGCACTTCTTTCCTCTGTATGGAACACTCTCTCCGTACTTTCAAGTATGTTGTCACAACTGACACTCTCCACCTGCTATCCCAGAAGCATAACTTGTAAAGTTTTTTCTCAGCTCTGGGTTTCTTGCATGCCAGTGGTATGTTGCTTCCAGGCGACAGGCCAATCAGCTAAAAGTACAATGTTACTTGGATATGCCTGAAGTGTGGAGCTCTGTAAAGGAATCTTCCAAGATATGTGTACATGCAGCATGGTGGGGAGGATACTAGAAGAGAGAAGATGGGTCAGATTGGTAAATGCCCTGTGGGAAGTGAAGGTTGTTTCAAACCATGTTCAGTGGCAATGGTACTAAAAACTGAGAGTGAGATGGTAAACAAAGCATTGTGAGTTATGGTATACACATTTTCCAAAAAGGATAACATCATGTGGTCAGCTGTTTGAGTCTTGCCAAGTCAACTGCACAGTTAGCCCCTCACTTGATAACACCACTGTTTTCACAGCAATTTGCATAATGCCTCCTAATTTCACTTTTGCAAAGATTACTTTCAGGCAATTGCTTTAATTATCTGTTACTCCACAAGGAATGACATTTTCCTCTGGCTGAGGGAAGAGATGTATCACACTGCGTTAATGCTGATGAGACTCTCCAAGGGTGAAACCATGCGCTGACTTGCCAGGCTTGGCAAGCAAACTGAGGAGGCAGTTAGCCAGCACCTCGTGCTGTTGCTGACAGATTGGCCCAATTGCCAGTGCTTTGAAGGCAATCTGCACAGGATTGCCAGTCACACTTTAAACTTCTAAACACATGCAATAGAGTTTCTAATCTGAGATTCATCAAAGCAAATGGTATCACCCAAGACCATGGCAAAACACACTGAACTGCAAAGTTAAGACAAGCTTCTCTGCCCAATCCAATGAGGTGTTAATGCCAAGCTCAGCAATGATGGATGGACTCATTAGTGTTTCAGTTATCTCCAACTGAACCTGGAGCCAAGGCATATGGTTTAACAGATGTTCCAGCAAACGGCTCTATTCTCTGTTCCTCATAGATGTTCAGTTATACTGGCCATTGATAAGAGACTGTAAAATCTGATTGGCTATATGGGAGTCACAATTGCTCCCAACTCAAAATGCAGCCTGCTTCTGGTGAAGAAAAACAAAACCCAGCACCCACAAACCTATTCCTCTGATATCCTTATTGGATTAAAGGAACAAGTAATATTCAAAGCATGTAAATGTCATCTTCCTATCCATTCTGACTAGCCATATGAAGTCAGTCTACCTCTACATTGTACTTGCTTAGTACTACACTGAAGCATCTAATGCACGAACCACACTTCTCCATGCTGAGGGTGAGGGAACGGGGACAAACTTGTAATGCTATTTTGACCATTTAAACTCTCATTATTATAAGTTCTCTTTGGAAGAAAAAAAAAATCAGTGCTTAGCATGTTCTCTGAATCAATAATTGCCTTTGCTCTGCCTATTTTCTTGGATACCTAACATTTAGCAGTGTCCAGAGAACAGGCACAATGCACAGCTAAGCACTTGGGTTTGCTTGCTATTTATTAGCATAGGTCCACTGGTGTGCATGGTACTTTACACCCCAAAATAAATAAATACAATACAAATATAAAGATCTCCACCCAAGGGGGCTTCCATATTAACATAACAAAGACAACAATTCAAGATGAACAGAGGAGTGAGGCAAAAAGAATAGTAAACAATGAAAAGGAAATATTGCATCTGGAAGAAAGTCACTTTTAACTTATTACATTAAAAAAATACACAGACACTAGAACAGAAGTGGGTAGTGTCAGAGTGTACAACTGGCCGTACTTTTATGATTCTCCATGGTTAATATGCATTAAGCATAAAATTAAACACAGATGTGTACACCTCTGGACTCCTTCAACCAAGGAATTTCAACATGTGCTGGTCTTAACTTTCACAAAAAGACAGACAACTTAGTGTGCATACAGGTTGCCAATTTTGGTTAGTCGTCTTCCTGGAGGTTTCACCCCATGACAATCTTTAATTAAAGGTTGAATCTTTAAATCCTGGAGACTCCTGGACAATCCTGGAGGGTTGGCAACCCCGTATGTGTGATTAATGACATTACACTAGGAGAGGGCCTATAGTATATAACCATAGCTGGAAATAAGCTCAGCAAGAAAATAAGAACCAACCTGAACATTAGTGCTAGTTCTCTGAACATTTCTGCCTCCAGGCTGGGGTATTAAATTGCCATCTCAGTTTTGAATAATCACATCTCTGAGTCCAGAAACTCTAGCGGCTATAGTGGCCCCAGCTACCACTGAATCCAAATAAGTGTCTTGCAAGCCTGTGAGGCCCTGCAGTGGGAACTTTGGCGGTGGCAGGAGGGACAGAATGTCTGTTATTTTTACCTGTAACAGTATCTTAAGGGAAATGGGGAAAGGTGGACAGAGAAGAAACATCTCAAGAATTCAGATATATGTGAGAAAGCTTTACACAAGCATCCATATTTTGGAATGCTCAACTAAAACAAAAATGTACAAACCTTTGATGTTCTCCTACTGTATTTGTTTATAATTATGGGCAAGTTAAAGTATTTATTTCTGTAAATAAAAAGAATAGCCATGGTACTGTAATAACTGTGTGTTGCACACTTGCTGAGGAAGGAAGAGGTGCAATTTTGAAAGCTGTTTCTCTCTCATATCCCCATATTTAACATTCAATATTCTCACAATGTGGTACTGAACCAGCTAAGGCTCTTTATCTAGTCCAGTGGTCCCCAAACTACGGGGCCAACTGTGCAGTAATGGAGGGGGCAGCAGACAGATTCCATTATTGGTAGGGGGGGTGCGACAGGAAAAGTTTGGGGCACCACTGATCTAGTCAGATAGCTATCTGCTTTATATTAATGCAGCTGCCATCTTTCCAAGCACTTTTGTTCTCCGCATTACTTATCTTTCAGTGCCAAAATCCTGTTTCTCCCAACCTCAGTCCAATGCAACTGTGAAATTGAAAAAAAGAAAAAACAAGTGCTATCTGATTAAAAAAAATAAAGTGTGAGATCCAAAAAAGGTCCATCTCAAGACCAGTCCTTACTCGTCTTTCTGTAATGCTCACAAAAATCTGAGTCTGTGAAAAGCCTTTGGATCTTACAGCATTATATATATGCATATAATAAGGGGTTTGGTGTATTGGAACACACTACCTATACTCATGATTTTATATTCATACAAGTGTACACACTTAAAATTATATATATACATACATACATATACACATATGCAACAACAAATATCATACAGTGACATGCACATAATGCACAATTTCTAACACCTCTGATTTCTGAAGTTATAAAAATAAGCCTTTCTAAAATACAGCATTACTGTTTGTGCTACTGTCGTTGATCATACCACTAGCTCCGTCCCACAAAATAAATAAATAAAAATGATTTGCCTAATTTCACTGAAGGAGATGGGAAAGAGTGAAAGGGCAGAGGGGGTTCTGCTGTTTCTTTTTAAAGTTCTTTATTTATTTTAATCCTTCACTTAGAAATACCCAAAGAACTGGAAGAGACAGTCATTACTTTCTTTAAATAACCCCACGGCTGCAAAACTACTACTCTATAGCTTCAATGTAACCAAACAGGATCTTTGTGTCAGAGAGCATTTCTGGCATGAACAGCCCCAGTCTCCCCAAATGTCATTTCATATCATTACATCTCATGTAGAATGCCTTATTCGAAATTTTCAAAAGGGAAGATCTTTTCACATTCAACTATTATGACAAAAAAGGTTCTTCTTCTTATTATTATTATATTATTATTTTAAACATAGCATGCTATTAAAGCATCTCTCTTCACACCCTAGCTGGCCTTGCTGCTCTAAGAGAAGACGCATTCCTGGAATGCTTCTGCTCCAGGCCCTCAAAAACAATTATTTAGGCATTTGATTTGATCTGTTGGTGGTTTTCTTCTTAGTACTGAAACTTTAGAATCTAAGTTTGCTAGTTTGGACAAAGGGTATATGTGGACCTTTACCAAGTCACACACTTGTACACTCCATGTGGTCCATATCCCACCTTTACACCAGTTTCAAGGAAAATGGGTCAGACTGATGTTTGCTCAAAACTATGCACAGCAAGATTGATAACCAGCAATGTTTTCCAAACAGTGAAGAAAGTATTTTGACAGGTAAAATTAATGATTAGCATGGCCGTGCTGGGGAAACAGAGCAAAGATTTGAATGATGAGAAAGGAAGATATGGGGCGGTGAGGAAATGGTGACAGAACTAGTGGAGTTTAAAGTAAAATACGAGTAGAGTTCTGCATTTGAAAAATTGAGGTGACTTCTATCAAACAGCCATTTTTATAGCAAGGTCGCAAAGCACTTTATAAACATTAACAAAGAAAGTTATTTGAAGGGCAAAAGACCCTTCTAGTCCCAAGATGTCAGCCAACAAATGAAAGGATATTCTTAGCATTTTATAAGATAAGAAAGTATCCACTTCTGTGATCTACCCAGTAAAATCTATGAACTGGGTGAAGAGAGAACAAATGTTTTCAAAGCAGTTTTGGCTGCTAACTGGCTTTCTTGCAGGGAAAAGAAAAGTTATAAGGGATAATCAGTCAAAGTTATCTTACTTGGAGGACAGAGTGGTATGGAAAAATTCCAGTTGGCTCTCACTGTCAGGCCTTGTTGAGCAATTATCTGTGCTGAAAGTGGCGCTTTACATTGTTTCTTTATACTCTCATTGTTATAACCTTATCTGTCATAAAATAATCAAGGTTAATTTAATTTAACTTTGCCAAATTGGGCACATAAAACACACAATGCTCAGAAATTGAACTGCTCTTTCTCAATAAGTACATTTTATATTTGTTCAATTTAAATAATGGTTTGTACTTAGCAGAAAGACTTGCAAAACAAATAATTCCTGGTGATATGATATCTATTTACTACACTGACTTACTAATGTGAAATGCAATGCAATCACTTTTGGTTCTGTATTCATTTTTCACACTGTAGCACATTGCGATTATCTGTTCTTGGAATATTTTCTGTGTCCTATTTATCTAGAAGTCAGTCTCTCTCATGTTCTACCCAAAAGAAAAATTTCCTCCGTCTTTATTTTGGACTTCAGGTGTATCTCCTGGCTATATATACACCCAAAGATGGTCATCTCCTTTCTCAACTGGGTTAGAAGTCAGACCCTGATTGGGAAAAATTGATTATGTTTCATTTTGGCAGTGTCTGACTTACTATGAAGTATACAGCTTTACATTTGGTACTTTCTAGATTTTAAAACTGTATTTTTGAAATTCAGATTTTTTAAATATCAAAACGTTCTGCTTGAAGGAGCAATTTTCAATTTTTCAAAATAATTAAGGATTGTGCACACTGCAAACTCGCTGTTACCAGGCACAATGTATACACACACTGAAATAATGGGGTAAGTTTTGATTAGTTCTTCAACTTTCATCTACATCAAGCAATGAGAAACCATTCTTGAAAAGGCTGTCTATGCCCGTAATCTTTCCTAACAACTTGCTTTTTCTAAACTGAGTAAAAAATTCTCATAGCTTTGTGAGGGGCAAACAATATTCTGATTTTAGACATTGTTTACTTTAGAACATATACTTGTATATTTATACAAATCTTTCTCCTATCATGCAAAGGCATGGCAATTTCATAGTGTCAGGTTAAAAATTCCCTCTTTTTAACACACACATCCCAAGGGATTAATTGCAATTTCTCTCTATCATAGGATCATCCATCATAGTTATGACAGCTCTCTGTTAAGCCTGTACTAAATATAGCACTTTTGTTTACTAGATACTAAACTTCTTCTTTCAAACCATAGGTATTCATTGCTTACATGTTTTGATAAAGAAACATTTACATATAGACAGAATACATTAACAAGTTACCTTACATAGTAACCATTTGTCTAGTACGACTTTTTATGTTTTCTAATCCAAGTTTTAAAAATTTGGAGTTATTAGCATAGAATAATAGAAACACAGAGCTGGAGAGGACCTCAAGTGATCACCTAGTCTATCCCCCCGCACTGAGGCAGGACCAAGTATACCTAGATCATCACTGACAGGTGTTCGTCCAATCTGCTCTTAAAAACCTCCAATAACAGGGATTCTGTCACCTCCCCTGGTAAACTATTTCAGTGCTTAACTATCCTTATAGTTACGAAGTCTTTCCTCACATCTAATTTAAATAATCCTTGCTGCAGATTAAGCCGATTACTTCTTGTCGTACCATCAGTGGACACAGAGAACAACAGATCACCATCCTCTTTATAAACAGCCCTCAACATATTTGAAGAATGTTATCAGGTTCCATCTATCCCCATTGATCTTCGTTTCTCAAGATTAAACATGCCCATTTTTAAACCTTTCCTCATAGGTCAGGGTTTCCAAACTTTTTATAATTTTTGTTGCTCTCCTCTGGACTCTCTCAAATTTGGCCATATCTTTCTTCAAATGTGGCACCCAGAATCATGCACAATACTCCAGCTGGGGCCTCACCTGTGCCAAGTAGAGTGGAACAATTATCTCCTATGTTTGACATACAATACTCCTGTTAATTCACACCAGAATAATTGCTTTTTTCTCAGATGCATTATATTGTTGGCTCATTCAATTTCTGATCCACTGTAACCCCCATGTCCTTCTCAGCAGTACTACCACCTAGCCAGTTTGATATTTTCCTTCCTAAGTTAAGTACTTTGCACTTGTCTTTATTGAATTTTGTCTTGCTGATTTCAGACCAATTTTCCAATCTACCAAACTAATTTTGAATTATAATCCTGTCTCTGAAGTGCCTTCAACTCCTCCCATCTTGGGGTCACCTGCAAATTTTATACGCCATTATCCAAGTCATTAATATTGACTGGTGTTGGACGCAGGGCAGAGGCCAGAGAGATCGCACTAGATCCATCCTCCCAGTGTGATAGTGACCCACTGATAGCTACAATGAGTATGGTCTTTCAACTAGTAGTTTCCTCTATACCACATTTCCCTAGTTTGCTTATGAGAATGTCCTGTGGGACTGCATCAAAAGTTTTACTAAAAATCAAGATCATCTACTGCTTCCCTGCTCTCCAGTAGGGAAGTAATCCTGTCAAAGAAGGAAATTAGCTTGGTTTGGCAAGATTTGTTCTTGAGAGATCCATACTGGCTATTACTTATCACCCTGTTATCCTCTAAGTGCTTACAAATTGATTGTTTGATAATTTGTTCCTGTATCTTTCCAGTCTGATTAGGTCTTCTGTGTAATCAAATTATTCACAAATTTGATTTACAGGAAAGATTCTACATGCCCAAGATTTAAAAAGAAAAAACACTGAATTAAAATATTTCATATTCAACAATAAGTTTGTTCTTTATTCAAACAGACTTGGATGAGTTAGCCTTACCTGCAGCCATAACTTGTTATTCACTGCATCCCGCCCTGTAGCAATGCATTGAAATGTAGCATTCTGTCCTGCATTGACCTCTACATCCCCCAGCCTCAAGAAATGTGGAGATTTATCTGTGGAGGTGAAAAAATAAAATTACAAATAGTGCTCACTAATAAAAAAAAATACATTACTTTCTCCCAAAAAATACATATTATGACAACCTTTGGCTACAACTAATCTCATATGAAAGAAAGTGATTTTTGTTTCATTTTAATTCAAGAAAAAGCATTTTTGCTCTTTCCTCCTCTCCCCCAGTGATTCTACTACTGTATGTTGCACATGAGTCATAATAAAATAATTTACAAACTAAAGCAAAGGAGAATAAATGCAAAAATGTGAGAAAGACATCACAAAAATTCTTCCATTGTATTTCCATTGTATTCCACCTGACATACTGTAATCCCTCACAACAAGTAAAACAATTTTGGGGGGAAGTGAGATTTAATTTGTTGTATTCATGATACTGTATTAAGAGTTAATGCAATGTAATTTTGAGCTCTTTCCTCCCTCAGAAGACAAATGTTTTCTGTGCCATTAAATATGGTAACATTCCAATGGCTGATAGAACACAGTTTATACATCTGCACAGACTCAATGAAAGATCTGTGGCAAAACCACCTAACTGAATTATTGAGCTGAAGAAAACTGATGGTCACAATTGAAAGATGCACGTTATAGCTCTCGCACACTTTTTTACCTACATAACCAGTTAAACTGAAGTCTCATTCATGCTTTCTTTAAAAAAAAGCAATTTGAAAAGAGAATGGGATAAGCATCACTAAGCAGACATGGTTTATTTGAATACTGTATCATGTTGATAATCTGCTGTCAAGACTATATTTGACTACCTTTTTCTTTTACCACTTGTTTACCCAGCAGAGCTCTTTTTGAAGCATCTGTTTTTAGGCGAGTCCCTGTAGCTGGCCTTGCTGAAATATAAAAAGGCAAGAGACTCAATAACTCCTTAGGCTGAGTAGGGCTGTAAGCCCTGAGAGTGCAATGCTCTTAGCCTTAGTCGTTTTTAGGTGGGGAAAGAGCATAAAGGGAATTTGAGTTTGCAATCACATCTTTATTATTTGGCATCTCTTAGTGAGCACTGGCTTCAGAAACTTGTGTATCAGTGGAGAAAGTAGTTAAGCTATCAGCCACAGGGATACGCTACAACAAAATAGCACTTTTGAAGGGGACATGTTGGTTGGGCAGGTAAAGTAGAATGGGACAGAATTAACAAGAAAAGTAGCAACAAATCAGAGAACTGCATAGACATGATTTTTTCCCATGTGTATTGGTCCAATGTTTGCTGAGCTATTGCGCCACTGGCCTAGGATTTATTCCAGGATTAGGAGAGCAAGAGTGAAACCTACATTTAAATGCATACAGTCTGTCCCTATTCATAATGGCCTACAATAATTGGAAACCAGAAGATACATAGTTCTCACTCAGGTTTCATACCTTTATTAAGTTGTCTAACAGCCCTCAGACTTAAATACGCTAACCAATTTAAAATTAGCACAAATCAGTATATATACTTTTAATGGAAGAAATTTCAATTTTACTGTCCACATCTATCACTCAAAAAGGCAACCACTGAAGAGTTACACTTTTATTTTCATGCAATGCTTTATTTCTGCTAGACAAAAAGATTTTTACCTAGTGAAATCACTAATGTGCCACCCCAATATTCATTCCTGTAAGCTGTAATAGAAATTCTACAGAAGGAACAAAGAACAGCAATGATCAAGCAATGAAAACTCAGCAGTCTGAGCCAACATTGAGCACATCCTGAAAAGACAGAGAAAAATGCTGCCCTTAATCACGACTTACCACAAGGGTAACTCAGAACCTGGATGTCATCAATGGCAATGTAGCCATTTCTCCCATCTGAGACTTCAGCTTCAAATATTACCTGACAAAAAGAAAGGAAAAAAAAGGTTTACAACACTCATTTCTACAGAATCCACAGTGGAGAGTGCAGGAGATATATGGCACATTGCTTTTTCATTTAAGCTGAACTTTCCACAAGGTTTGATGATTGAATGGAATATTTATTACTTAATGTACTATAGTTCCATGCCATTTGTATATTTGACTTCTTCTAGACTTGCTACTTATGGATACAACACAGAAACATGTTTCTTAACTTGTAATTAATGTTAGTCTGTTTCCATTGGACTAAAGTTTATTTTCAGCACTATACATAGGATTAAACTCTGAAAATACCATTTTAGGTGGGCCAGACATCTCCTTACACACAAGTAAGGAAACTTAATTAATAGGAATTTAAATTCCAGTTGGAGTCATACTCCCCACATATTCCTGAACTCCCCCTGCAGTACAATTCCACAAAAGAAAATTGTTCTCGTGATGTTGCAAGTAGCATTTCCACAGTGGCTTTGACAGGAGTAGGTGCAGTTTGATATTATCATTGTCAGTTCATTCTTCACTCCTGCTACAAAACAGGGAAAGTGTGATGTGCGGGAGCAATAAAGGCACTTCTTCACTACTTCACATCTGCTCCTACTTCCTGTTCCACCCTCCACCAACAGGAGCAGCAAAGAATTTCTGGGCTGCTCCTATACATAGAGATTTTGCCAGAGCCTTGCAAAACCAGACTGTGAAACTGACCAGAGTGTAATTAGTGTATCTACTGCTGCCTTGCCATGGAAAGGCATGTATTTGGCAAATGACACAAAGCGGGGGCGGGGGTGCAAACACTTTGGAAGACAGAGATAAAATTCAAAAGGATCGTGATAAAATGGAGAACTGGGCTATGCACAACAAAACGAAATTCAGTGAAGACAAATGTAAGGTGCTACATTTAGGGAAGAAAAAACAAATGCACAAATACAGAATAGGGGGTAACTGGCTTGGCAGCACCACTGCTGAGAAGGATGTGGGAGTTGTGGTGGATCACAAACTCAACCCGAGTCAACAATATGGTGATG
Source organism: Lepidochelys kempii (assembly GCF_965140285.1). NCBI lineage: Eukaryota > Metazoa > Chordata > Testudines > Cheloniidae > Lepidochelys > Lepidochelys kempii. Next base: position 98,962,861 of record NC_136382.1, read on the forward strand.
CTGCTGCAAAAAAAGCAAATGCAATTTTAGGCATTAACAGAGGCATAACATGCAAGTCACAGGGGATGACAGTATCGCTCTATTCAGCGCTGGTTAGGCCTCTGCTGAAATACGTGTCCAATTTTGGTCATCAACGTATGGAAAGGATGTAGAGAAACTGGAAAGGATCCAGAGGCAAGTGACAAAGATTATCAAAGGGATGGAATGCAGGCCATATGAGCAAAGGCTGAAGAAACTGGGTATGTTTATTTTCGAAAAGAGACGATTAAGGGGAGAGGTGGGGACATGATAATAATCTTCAAATACCTGACAGGCTGCCATAAAAGAGATGGAAAAAATTTGTTCTCTCTTGCCACAGAGGGAGGACAAGAGGCAATGGGTTCAAATTACAGCACAGCAGATTTAGGACATTGTTCCTGAGATTTAATTTAACAGTAAGAACAGTAGGAGAAAGGAACAGACTGCCTAGGGAGGAAATAAAAACTCCTTCACTGGAGGTTTTCAGAAGGGGGCTGGATGGAGCCATCTGTCTTTGATGGTTTAGACACAACAAATCCTGCATCTTGGCAGGGGATTAGACTAGATGCCCCTTGTGGTCCCTTCTAACCCTATGTTCTATGATACCCCGAGTTATAGGTTATGTGGTAAAAAAGCCCTGTAAACCCTGCACTGCAACCAATTACATGCCTGGTGTAGGAGAGTATGGTTGACCTCCCCTGTGCTAAAGTTTAATAAATGTACTGGCCTGCTGTTTAATTCTATGCATGTATCTGTCCTCATTTCACTGCTGTGACTGCATCAGTACACAAATCTCTCTTTTTAGTACTGACATAATAAAGATGCTTAAAACAATCCCACCAATATGACTTTATACATGTATTAAAGTGTGAGAATGCTGTCATCTTACAGAGGGTTATTGCAGGCAAGCTACGTCAATGAGACAGGATTTGAATTCAGTTTTGATTGTGGTACAGGGGGTGGTGGCCATTCTTTTTTCCTATGGCAGCAAGTTCCACAGCCTTGGTCCCATTTCCCTGGAAGATCTGTCTCTTGTGGACAGGAGAGAGTCATTAATTAGTGTGATATGCTGACCTTCAACAGAAAGTGTTATGGCCTTCCTAACAGGAAAGGTCCATTAATACCTGATGGAGTACTGTGGGACATTAAAGAAGACAAAAGATGTTTGTTCTGCTCTCCCCTCAACCCACCCCCACGTAGACGAGTCATGCAAGTGGATTCTTCCCATCTGCTGAGCTTGCAGCACAAGGCAGGAGAGGTATAAAACCCCCTAACAAGATGGAACCAATTATCTCTATACTGCTTGGACTCGGGGGGGGGGGGGGATTTTTCTAGGCATAAGCAAGAGAACCCCAGCTACTTAGCCTGAGTTAGCTCCAAAAGATATAGAGAGCTTCCTTACTAAAGAGGCTTGTATTTCCTTTTGAAACTTTAAGATTGTAACTCATTTATGTACTTAGGTTTACCTGCTTTAACCTTGTAAATATCTCATTTCCTTTTCCTATTTAATAAATTTTCATATAGTTTATTATAGGATTAGCTACAAGCCCTGTCTTTGGACTGAAATCTAAGGTGCAACGACATCAAGTAAGTGACTGGTCCTGTGGGACTGGAAATAAGCCGGCCAACGGGAGCTGCGGGGCCAGTGCCTGCAGGCGGAGGCAGTGTGCAGAGCCACCTGGCCATGCCTCTGCATAGGAGCTGAAGGAGATGTCGCCACTTCTGGAAGCCCCCCGAAGTAAGCATCGCCCAGAGCTCTCACCCCTCCCACACCCAAATTCCTGCTGCTGTTGCTGGGGGGGGGGGCACGCGTGGTGGCCCAAGACTGCTCCAGCAGCAGTCGGCGCGGCTGACATGGGGGCTGCCCGAGCTGCTCAGGCAGCTCCCAGGCCAGCTGCACTGGACACTGCAGAAGTTATGGAGGTCCCGGAAATTCACAGAATCCATGACTCCATGACAGACTCGCAGTCTTATAGATAGTGCTTTGATATTTGATTGGTGCAATCTAAATAGAGAACTCACAACCAATTTAGGGATTGTGCCCTGCTTCGTAATGGTCTGCCCTGAAGTTGGTAGTAACACTATTGAGTAACTGTAGGCAGTGTTACAAAACCCACCTCAAAAAAGGAAAGGTGGAAGAGACAAAAAGTGCATGGGAAAGATTAAAATGAAGAGAGGAAGAAAACTCATAGGGGAAAACAAGAAAAGGCTACAGAACAAAAGGTAGCGGAGCAAGACAAATGCAGAAATTGAGAGGGCTGGGGAGGATAAGGTGAAAGGAAGACCAAAACATTGAATTTACTTACAGAGGAGGAGGAGGAATTTTTATTCAAATCTCAAAATATGAAGGCTACATTTCACACATACAAATAATTAAATCTCTGCCACATGCTACTATATGCTATTTATTTGCACCCAGCAGAGGATAGGGGTGTCCCTAGCCTCTGACTGCCAGAAACTGGGAGTGGACAACAGAAGATGGATCACTCAGTGATTGGCTGTTCTGTTCAGTCCCTCTGAAGCACCTGGCATTGGCCACTGTCAGGAGACAGGATACTGGACTAGATGGACCATTGGTCTGACCCAGTATAGCCGTTCTTATGATACAGGGATGTAAAATATTCATATTTCTAGGACTTTATATGGTAAAAGTGCAGCAAAGTTTCTCAACTCCAGGGTTCTTTTAGCACTTTCATTTCATAACATTATAAGTGCCTGATTTTAACACTGGAAAGGGAAGAGAGAAATTATTCATGTTCGAGAAAAAGATTAAGTTGGAAGTTCAAAATGCCGAAAAGCAATCTGTGATAGCTTGTGTGCCCCCGCCCTCCATCCTTTAAAAATAGTCAAGTCTGAGAGCTCCCTGTATCCAAGTTCTGTATCAGAACTTTGAAACGTCTGAGGTTAATATGACTATGAAGTCCAATATAAAACATCAAGGAGTCTGGTGGCACCTTAAAGACTAACCGATTTATTTGGGCATAAGCTTATTGTTGTTTTTGTGGATACAGACTTACACGGCTACCCTGATACTTGACAAGATAAAACATTTTATTCATGCTCTTTTAGGTGATAATACTGGTAGAATCCTACCATTTAGGAATGGATAAGTCCTACTATATAACTGTGTCCACCGCCATGCAAAGACAGAACAGGACTGTCACTGAGATAAAGAATATTACTTTTGTAACAGAAAACTCTTATCACCTTTGCAACCCGAAAACTTAACAATATTGGCTGTGCAACCTTTATTCTGAGCCCTTGTACATATGCATTATGACACAATCTTTTTTTTATTACGATTACATACTATATTTTTCACAGAACTGTCTCATTCAGTGCACAGGATAGGCTGTGATCTGTGGATGAATCAGAGTTGCGTAATGAATGAGGCCATTGTGTGTAGGACCCTTGCTTCATTTGTTACAGAAGTTGGAAGGTGTGTAGTGAAGGAGGAAGGGAATTGCACGAGAGGAGAAAGTACAGTCCCCCAGTTATGACAATTGAATGCTGCACTGAATAATTGGATTCTATCCCTGCCTCTGCCACAGAATTCCATGTGATTTTTTTTTTGTTTTGTTTTTAGGGGTGCGGGGGAGGTGGGGGGCAAAACAACAAGATTCAACACTCCAAAATGAGTCAGTGGTAGTTTTTGTAGCAATGCGTATTTCAGGTCTTGGGGCTGGAAAGACACGTGTCATTAGAGTTCCCATTAGAGCAGCTCTTTACAAGCCCAGCTTGGTCCTTCGCCAACGTCTCCTTTTGGAGTTGTACCTGATTTTATTGCCAGTTTTCATGCATATCCACCGTGGGATGGGCCGGTTCTGTTTATGCTTCTTGACAAGGAATCACTTGATCTTGAATGTCTTGTGGAACGACATGGTGCGGAGTGACGAGCCAGTCACCACAATTCCATGTGATGCGAGGTAAGGCACTTAAACCAAACCGTTCACAGGTGGCCCCTATTGCGTTCCTCATTAACTAGATGCCTGACTTGAGACTCAGAGGCTAAGCACTCATAGCTGCAACTGAAGTCACTGGGAGATCTACTTGGAACGTAGGAATGAAGTGCTGTACAATGCTAAGTACTCTGAAAACTCAGATCCTAGGAGTCTCAAACCGGTGGTCCAAAATTAGTGGACACTTTTGATCTTAATCTCCCTGTGTCTCAGTTCCCCATCTATAAATAGGAAAAACACCACCTCCAATCTCACACGGGTGTTAGGAAAATAAAATCATTAATCTTTATGAAGCAATCAGGTGCCACAATGATGAGTGTCAGAAAAGCCCACAAAGAAGTTAATAATTCTGTCTTTAGAGCAGGGCTTGAATAGTGTTCAATGATAAGGCCTGGGGCCACACATCAAACAATGAGGAGAAAATAAAATATTGAATCGTGGCTCATTAAGAGATGCTCCATCCATTCTGTGCCCTCTGGAAAAGAGAGTATAGCCATGCCTGACTTTTTATTGCTTGACTTTGTCATCTTAACATTCTTTTAATATAGCTTTGCATATGTATTATAAGCAAGCTGTGTGCATACATAGGCATCCGTATGCACGAGCTAATGACTGCATACACCAGGGCTGGAGTGTGAATACTCCTCTGTTTCTACTTTACTGTAATGTAAAAGACTAAGTTTTAAAACAAACATGTTCTTGGCATAGATGCAGTTTCCAATCCAGGTTCCTTTCTTGTATCTTCAGAGCATGGTTCAAAGAGTCAGACATGGCGTAAGACAGAAAGTTATTCACTGGTTTAAAAAAAAAAGTATTCTGCAATGAGACACATAGGCCCCATGCTGGCAACAAAAGGGTTAATGACAACATGTGGCCCCAAACTGGCCCCACCCCACTAGACTTGCAGTAAGGGCCAGGCACGGGGAAAGGAGTTAAAAGGAGGCGATCTAGCCCAGGTCAGGACTGCCTAGGAGGGAGAGCTGAGTGCGGCTTCTCCTCACATAAAATCTGGGTGCAGCTCAGAGACTGAGGTAGCTTGCCAACTGGATGGGCCCCTGCAGATGATGAGACCCTGAGGAATCAACTGATGCACGGACTGTTTGAAGACAAGCCCTGAATAGAAGGGTGGGATCTTACTGAAGTTTCATCAGACAACCCTGTTTTGGGTTGTAGTTTTCGATTCCTGATCTATTTTGGCCCACAGCACCCAGGAAGGAGTAGGCCTGAAGTGCGCCTTAGCCGGAGAGCCAGAGTACCGCTACCTCAGACCTCACGAGTAGCAGCGGCCTACTGGCAGAAACCTGCAGTTCATGCCCTGCTGGGCCACAAAGGGGTGTCACAGAGCCAAGGTGGACACACATTCAATATCGTTTTAGAGACCTTCCTCGCCTGTTTGGCTGATGTGATATACCTACATGGAAATCTCCCATAATCACGGATAAAATGCCACCAGATAATCTCATTTAGATAACAAGGATACATACCTTAATTACAAAAAAGTGGGTGAAAAAGCATGGGGGGAGAGGGAGGATCTTTCCCTGTCATTTTCATTACGGTGATGCTCATCACTAAGTCTGAAATTTGTATATTTCCTGTCCAGTTAATTCTTCCCTCTCCCCATTACATTTTACCAAAGCCCATACTGGCTCAACAATACTTCTCCAACAGCTTTTCCTCTTTCAATAATGAATTCATTTAAAAGATACAGGATTCATTTGATATCCCATGATGTAGTTATCACTAACAGTAAAACAATTCTGAAAAGCACCTTATCGGTTCTCCTGAGAGCTTTCCCATCGGCAAAATTAAACAACCTCCAATGAACGGTGGTCCCTTGAAATGTGTGTCAGCAAGTTATGCTAAACAATCTGTTCCACCTTGTATTTAGCTGTTATGCTCTAAGTACTTTTCCCAGACCTGAAGAGCTCTGAGTAAACTTGAAAGCTTGTCTCTCTCACCAACAGAAGTTGGTCCAATAAAAGGTATTATCTCACCCACCTTGTCTCTCTAATACAATGGGACTGACACAGCTACAACAACACTAACAGCATATACAAGCTGGGGAAAACTGAAACACAACTTAAGCTGGCCCTCCTGACTCGCCCCTAGACTTTAACTCAGCCCATTTAGAATGTGCTAAAGTCTGAACCGTCTTGTCTACATTAGAATTTCTAGGACACATTAATTAGAACACATTAGCGAATACCTTTAAACCCTACTCAAGAGAAATCTCCAGGGTAACCATAACACAGTCTAAGCCCAACCTAAACTTCTTCCTAGTGTAGATGCAAGGTAACACCCTGTAGCTCAATTTAGCTGGCTGAGTTGTAGTGTAGGATCTTGCCTAGATTAAACCACAATTGTCAAAATCAAGCTAACTGTGTTATTCTGCAGTCCTAGACTAGTGACAGCTATTTTTTGTATTAAAAAAAAAGTGTCCCATTTTAGAAGTCTGATATCTTCTTACCCTGCAGGACTGTAAATTGGAACTTACTATTAAACCATGAAAAGAGGAAATACCAAGCTATCCGAGACTAGCACTTTAATATGAACCCTTACCTCTGACATCATAGTATCATCCCCATGGGAAAAAATCACATACAACATACACATCACATCATTCCCCTGTATAGGAATGTTTACTATTCATGTACAGCTAAGCTCAGAATTAAGACTTTACGTGTGTCATAGTGTGATGGCGAGTAATGTGGTGTGTTCATTGTGTTACAGCAAATGTTTGAGGTGATGGAACTTAGTGTACAGGAGAAAAAGTGGGGAATATAATGTGCAGGGTTAAGGTATATTAAAGGAGGATTCCCCTTAAGGAACAATAACTGGGTTTGTTTGTTCGTTTTGTTTTTCCTTTATGAAAATATCATATATACACATCTATATGTATGTAGTATATAGTAACACACACACACAGAACACTTGGTTACAGCAACAAGTTTTCCTTTCACTGACCTTATTTTCCCCCTTAGGCTCTGCTTTGCATCATTAACAAGAGCTAAAAAGAAATTTCTGAGAGCAGATTCCATGACTGGCAAAGATCTAATTGGCCTTACCACTTCAACAGAGCATTCAACATGAGAAACTTTTCTGTCAAGCTACACACACCCAAAAATGGATTCTTGCAAGCTTAATTGCCAAAACCTTGAACTCATCCACAGGTCAATTCCAATGCTTGGTGCTGAGAACTGAGTTAAAAGACTGTATACAGAAGGGATTATAGTCATGACAGATGACAATATAAAAGCCATCCAGTGCTTCAGCTTGGGAATGGAATTAACTTTGCTTTTCATGCTGTTTTCTCCCCAGTCTATTACCTGAAATCCTGAAGGTGTCTATTCTGATCTAATATTTGCAGCTCCAGCACCATTTTTACACTTTTGGCTAAATAAACTAAATGAAGGGGAAATTCTAGTTAAAGCTGGAATTTAGAGAAAAGGTTGGGGATGGGTGCAGGGGAGAGACTTTTGTCTCTAAAATAACTTTATCCTGGAAACTTTGTGACCAGTTTGTATGAATCTGAATAGGTTAATGATTTTTAAAATATTTAAAGTTTAAAGTTAAAGTAAACCCAGTAAATCCATGAAATTTGTTTGGTTGGAAGATGGGGTCTGTTTGTTCTTTTATTCTACATTTGTAAAAGAACACTTGATCAGCTCCAGATGTACTGGAAACAAAACTGGTTAAAGTTAGAATATACATAGAAACAGGTTTGTTCTCTAGAAAAACAAACATCCCATAGCTAAAAGGCCATAAATGGCAAGATAAACAGTACTTACAAGAATACGAATGCTAGAGACTCCGAACACATCAACATTTTTAATATAATTAAATCTGATGTTTCAGCAGTTTAAAGATTTCAAGTATTAGGATTTTAATTAATAATCTACAACTAAAAGTAAATGTAAACACTTGAAAAATTAAGAGAAATACGTCCAGTAAGAAGTGCAATGAAAACAGCTTGAAATGAGAGAGGTGGGGAGGGATGTCTAAACAAATTTTGTCCTAATATGTAAAAAAAAATGTGTTGACATAATAAAATGCATCTCCCTTGTGACAGTTCCAGATAATTTTGCTGAGCTAATTTAGAAACAATGAAAATATAATTACTTCCATTTGAATGCTTAACTAATGCTGTGAGGCAGGGTTTTCTGCTGACAGGGCCCTAGAGGATTTTCAGTACAGTAAATCAACCACTTGGGTGAAAACTTTGGAATCTAGCCCCTTTACAATCTGCTAGTTAAGAAACACCCTCCTTTCTGTCGGTTTTCACGACTCACTTCTTCAGAGATTTAAAAACTGAAGAGTTCAAAAGCTACCTGCTTGTTAAGTTAGTAATATTGTTATCAAAGGTTTTTAAGGCCCAGCTTGACAAAGCCATGGCAGGGATGATTTAGTTGGGGTTGGTCCTGCTTTGAGCAGGGGACTGGACTAGATGACCTCCTGAGGTCTCTTCCAACCCTAATACTCTATGATTCTATTCTTAAGCTGGTGAGCAAACATTAATAGATATTTCTATCTTCTCATAATCACTCAAGGGAGACCCAGTGCACACACCTTTAATCTTCTCACCAGGTGTTGAAATCTGACACGGGATCATGAAGCTACTACATTTTTCAGATCCAGTTTAAAAATGCTCCTGTGGGATTCCACACTAGAAATGAACACACACATGCTGCTGCTGCTGGACCTCTAAATAGGGCTTAAAAAGTGACTCTGGAAAGAATCACAGAACAATAAAATTGAAGGGCAGAGGTCTCAGGGTGGCAGCAGAGAGTCCCAGCGATGTTCTCAGTATAATACAATAGTAGTTCCCAAACTACAGTCTGTAGAGAGCTCGCTGGTCACATGAGGCTGGCTGGCTCTCCTCCTCCTCTCAGCCACTGAACTGCATTAGAGAGCTAAAACTAGATTCAGTACATTCCTAATATTACTTTTACATGTGAGCAACTGCTGTAGTAGCCACAGGGGTGTTATACAATTGTGAAGAAGAGGTGGTTCATGAGGTTCTCTCTATTAAGATGCTATGAAAAAATTGAGAAAGTTTGCCGTAGGACAGAGTAAAGGAGCTCCATGTTCTACCACCTATTTCTCTGATCCAGGAAGTCACTCTACCCATCATCGCAAAGGTTGCACTCTTTGAAAAGGTTTGCATGAGGCATCACACCATAAAATGGTCACAGCATCATTTGGGTCTCAAGCCGTTAATCACCATCTGGGAGTTCTTAAGCTTTCACACAGGCCCCAACTGCACTGGCTTACTGACTGAAGGAGAAGTTGGAGAAGAAATAGTGAGTTATAAAGGCTCTGTACCCAAGACCTTGGACATGCCACAGGGTGTCTCTAAGGTTGAGAGAGCCTAAAGGCTGAGATTCCAGAACAATGAACAGCTGAAAACATCTTGATCCTTCTCCAGTAAAAATGTCCACAATTTTATTTAGAGGCTAAGTGAAGGATAGAAGTAATAGCAAGTAACACCCATAAAATAAGAACACTTGACATTTTACTTCTTATTGTGATAGAATGAAAATTTGCAGAAGAGATCCAGACACAGTAATATCTGCCAAACTTCTTAAAGAGGCCAGAGGGAGCTAAGCCCTAAGGAGCTTGAGGCTTGGTTCCAGGGTATTTTCTCCACTAACTGAAGAAACTATTTATAATTAAGACCGTTCTGCCTTCACCAATCCTACACACCAGACATTAGATGTTTTTGCTTTTAGCCAAGTTAAAGAAGAATCCCAATTCACGCGAAAAGACCACATCCTCCACCCCTTCAATTCATTTCTACATTTTGCCATCTCTATTTGTAAGTAAAATTCTCAGTTTCTCCAGGAGTTTCACTGAACATATATTCCTTATGCGGGTTTTTAATAGAATTCCAGATGTGTCACTGAGGCTAAGAAATGGGTGCTGAATATAAAACCAGGAAATAAACATGGGGGGAAAGAGGGCCACGGTAGATTGCAAGGTTCACCTTGAATCTTACAATACAAGTACTCAAGTTGTACAAATGAACAACCACCAACCCAAGATTAATGTTATATAACTGAGTCAAAGATAAGCAAATTTAAATAAAAATTACTCTCTTTAGTCCATGCTGGACAAAATAATTAATTGTAAAATTGCTGATTTGCAAATAAAATTTGCAACAGCCATCCAAAGATACAGAACCACCTCCATAACAACAGGAGAGCCTGCTTGCTCTGCAGGTAAGTAAATAACGTGCTTCACAAAGTCCACTTTCTACGCCATTGTCGCAGCTGCTTTCCCCGTCAGACTATTCACTGGAATACCATCCTATTCCTGTTTCAACACAGTTTCTTTGCAGAACATTCAGATGAACTACAACCTGACCTATTCTACCCGTCTTCTGTCTCCACAAATCTGCACATTCACATTTGTGATCCATTTCAGTTTATCAGTCTTCAATGAAATAGAAGTTTACATTGTCTCAACTCCCTCAGAAAGCAGTTAAGGCACAAAACGAGACACAGAGCATTTTGAATGAATGGTGACTCTCCTGAAGGGGCACATTAATCTACAGTGGAGTATAGAACATTGATAACACTAAGCTTAATTAAGAGAAACATCTCCTAACACACAACATTCACTCAGTCAAAGGCCCCGATCTTGGAACGCAACTGAGGAGTGCACAGTAGAACTCAGTGGGAAAGGTGTGTGAGCAGATGGCTTTAAGTTACCTTTGCATTTCCCCAATCCTATCTATTCATCAGGCCTGCTTCATGACATAATTTACAGCACCCTTTTGGTTGCTCTAAATTATGTCATCTGCTAATGGCACTACAGCATCTACAGATCAGGAAGAGGAAAGACTGAGCCACATTCCCTATGCCAGACTTAGAAATAAAGAGTCACATGTGAGCCATTATGCCACCTCTGCACCACCAGAGAACCCCCATATAGTTAGCTATGCACAAAATGGCCTTAACATAAGGGAGATTCCGGGCCTAAATGTGTTGAAATAGTCAAGCAGAGGGAGTGAATTGTATATTTATATTAATGATCAAAAATTTGTCAGACAATGTGAAATTAACCATTTGTCATCAAAAGTAATAGAAAAAATGTGAAATTCAGAATGTCTGCTAGTTCTTGGCTTACTGCGCATTTGTGGGGAAAAGTCTGGGAGACTGGGATGTAATCAAGCAACGGATCTCGCAAAGGTAGGCATGACAGCAGGAGGCAAGCAAGGTGATGCAGATCACAGTACTGATGGGGGAAGAGGAGACAAGAGGAAGGAAACACAGGATGGGGGTGGGGGGACGGACGACCAGCTCTCCCAAATAAAAGAAAACAGGCCAGCTCTTCTTAGGCAGGGCCAGCTTCCCCTAACTCCTAAACTCCTCTGTGTATGTGTGGTTTTTTTAACCCTTCCCTAACACACACACACACACACACACACCCCACCCCATAGTTTAGTCTGCAAAGCAAATTCCTATTGCACCAGCCTGACGGGGGAGATAACAAAATGAAGGAGAGAAATCTTAGGGACCCAACTCTCCCACAATGACAAAGCCACCTTTTAAAAAACAGAATTATTAACATAACTCCAAGAAGCTAAACATTAGGGGGAAATTCTCTGTTTCTCCACAAATTCTCTGAAACATTCAAAGTACCCTATAATTCATTGTTTTGGTGATGCTGGCCATTAAAATGTATGTTTATGAGCTTTGGTGTTGCCCATGACATTTGCCATTCTGCTCCACAAAAGATGGCACCTTCTTCCATAGGAATAAAAGAAACAGTCAACATGACAATTAGAGAACTAATACTAACTCCAGAAAGACAGGAGTAGTTCAGTGCCTGTCATACTACCGCATGTGATTATATCTGATCACTCTCCCCTCCTCTGAGCTACTTCACAACAACAAAATAAATGCACAACATTTTCAGAAGCTAATTGTACAAAATAGCTATTAAGGAACAAGCAATTATCATTCTTCAGCAGCTCAAGTTATATAATTAAAGGCCAAGCAAAGTACCACAGTTACTTTTTAATTTGAGGCATATATTTTTAATGCCACTATAAAGCTCATTTTCTGATGGAAGGGTTATCAAATGGCAGGAAAAGATTGCATAGATGAAATATCAACCTTTCACCTCAAAGATTGCATTTCAAGTCGATGCCAAACAGATAAGCAAGAGGGGTGTTCTCACCTCTAACCTTCCATAGACAAAATGCCACCACAAAACGAACACAATTGATTGGGCTAATTTGCAATCTGCTCTCAAAGGTCAGCCACCTTCCATTACTGTAAACCAAGTTACTAGGGAACACAAATATAAGAAGATATAAAACTATGTTTACAGATTCCTTCTTTGAACTGTAACAATGTACATTTAAAACAAACATTTTATTAAGCACTCAAGTGCTTCTCATGCCTACAGATGGGATATCTTTGTCACAGTTGATGTCATAAGATTCTATATTACTCTCAATACTTTGAGACTAATCATCATTTACACTAGGAACACTATATACTACGACACAATGTAAAGGGGGGCTTTGATGTGGGAGTAAAATATATTTAGATCCATGTCAAATTCTCATTACAATGTAAAGGGGTCTTGGTGTAAACGACAGTTAGTGAAACCAAGAAAACTGCACTCATTGAGATGCAAAATGCCAGCCGTGAGGATATTTTAGAAACTAGAATCGAATACAACTGTCCAGAAAACAATTCCGTTTTGTGAAAAAAATTCAACTTTTGACATTTGTTTTCATTCCAATGCACAATGTAAAATTTGTGAAGAAGAGATTGTGCCACTCCAGAATATCCAATGGCCTGGTAGTTGAGCACTCACCCTGTGGGAGACCCAGGTTCAGTCCACACTCTCCATTGAGATAAGTGTCCTAACCATCAGGCTATTGGATTTCATTGTGCACTGGAATGAAAACAACTGTCAAAACTTCAATTTTTTTTTTTCATGAAATGGAATAGTTGTTTTCAAGCCAGCCCTATTCACTCCTAGCTTATAAAGTATCCTCATCACAGCTGGCTCTGCCTGATTTGGAGCAGCCATTTGAACCTGGGTCTTCCACATCCCAGGTGAGTGGCCTAACCACCAGGCTATTGGTCTTCCCCTCCCCATATCCTGAACCAGAGAAAACATCCTGACACCATTTTTGTCAAATTCAATCGATGCCTGCAAAACATCCTTGCAGCAAAAGGGCATTTTTGGAGAAAAGTGTTATCTAACATTTTCCAACCAGCTTTAGAAGCAAAGCACTTTCTGTGCTTTGATACCCTAGGCCAGTGTTTCTCAACGATCAGTCCGTGGACCAGCACCGGCACCTGAAATCTCCCTGACACAGTTTAGGAAGACAGCAAGTCAGTCCCTGGTATCAAAAAGGTTGAGAAACACTGCCTTAGGAATGTAGAGTCTGCCAATTTTCAAAGGGTGCAAACCCTACCCCTTTGCAGAAGATTGTCCTCCTTAGCAGGAATAGAAGAATGAAAATGAAAAGAAAAAAAGAAAAAGGGAAGAGGAGAAAAAAACAAAGAATGTCCAAACTGAACAGAGAATTTAAAATAATTCTTGTTTTTCTTGATATTGCATTTTGTGTCCAGTTATGAGTGTTATATAAATAGAAGTTATTAATACAGCATTGTAATGACAGCTCATCTCAAAATAGTCTCTCATAATAAACTAAACCCACAAAACCTCAAGCTTGTACTGTAAACAAAGATCACCAAATACCACAGAATAAGTAAACTCATTTTATGTACACAGTCATGCACACAATATGTATTTATAATTCTTTCAGAGCATCTTTAAAAGTATGTTCCAAAGTTTCTCTCTATGCATGAGAAGCTATCGTCTATTCAGGTAATTGTTTCTTCTGTTGTCCTTCAATTCTTCATGAGTGTTCAGAGAAAAAAAAAATCACAAGATCCACCGTGTATCCAAAGTTCAACCAGACATACATGTCTTTCAAAAGCTTAGAGGGGACATTTGTACTCCTCTGGGCATGTCCATACTAAGAAAAAAGGTGGTTTCTTATCACATATTAGCTAAAGCATGGTAAAAAAAAAACCACCGTTTTTCTTAATGAAAACACGGCCTTTATGGCATTTCTCAAGAGGTTCTCGTATTTACAAGTACAACCATTAATAAATTATGTTTCAATAATCTGTGTTTTCTAACTCATTCATTCAAAAGGTTTGCCCCCAATAAATTAAAATCCTGCCTCTTTCCACTTTGCAGTAAAACAGGACTTTTCCATTGCTGCTATATTTGTGAAGTCTTTAAACCAATCTGAAATGGCAGGCAAGGAGTCTGTATACACATTTCAGTTATTCTATGTTTAGTAAAAAGGGATGATGCAAATGGATTTGCACTTATATTGTTTTATACATACACCCACACACTCACTCTAAATTTGTGGAACAGCCATCAACCATGTGCAGCAAGCAGCGTTTGGGGTCATCGTGAACACTAATTATACTTAAGTGATGAATGTTGATGAATTGTAAAATATTGGATGGCATTTAGTGGCACTGTGTTAACAAATGCAGAAGAGATCTTTTGCCACTTGGCAGCAGAGGCATCTGGAGGAGATATCTGGAGTGTTTAATGCTCTTCTGTGATGAGCTGTCATAATAAACTTTCTGATGACAAGCATCTGCCCTCGGTGGCTTTATTTTTTCAAAACTTCTTCAGTTGATCTACATGGTAAAACATCAGACTCTTCCCTTCTTTCGCCCTCTTTGTTGTTGTTATCTTTTGTCCACCCAACTCCTCCCATCAACCTTCCTCTCTGATTTCGACTCCTGGCTCTCTCTCCACCCACCTCCTCACAATCTCCCCCACTCATCCTCACTGACTTCAACTTCCATGTTGATGGCCCAGACTACCCCTTATCTGCACACTTCCTCAGGCTAACAGCTTCATTTGACCTGGAGCCCTGGTTCAACACTCCCATTTACCAAAAGGGCTGTTCACTTGACTTAGTCTTCACCAAGCAGTGCTGTCTCTAATCTCTCTATTGCTGAGTTCCCCCTCTCTGACCCACCAGCCTCCCCACCACCTTACACACTGTTGTGTCAGCCTTTCCATGAATTCCAGTCCATCAGCATTAATGACTTCTCGTCTGCTTTTAGTCCTCTCCTGCATGCCCTCTTTTCCTTCTTCCATTAATATGGTTGTTAACTCTAACCATGCTTGTCTTGTTTGTACAGCATCTATTACATTGGTCCATGCCTAAGACCCCTAGGCATTGTGGTAAAACTAGTACTGTAAAGCAGGGCTATACCATTTATTTTATCACTGATAAGGGTATAGCAGACTAAACTTCCCCTGTACATCATGTGTTTATAGGAAAAAATTCTGTACATTGCTGTTGAATTGGACATTTCTAAAACAAAGTTAATATACATGAAAAAGCGTAACATTCTTTGGCAAATGTAGGCTAATGCCAATAAAGCCAGGAACAGAGCTCAGGAGCAAGGTATACCTCCCTTTTTAATTTGAAATGTATATTGCTAGAGGTCACACCATTAGGTAAAATGAAATAGGAACCAATCTCATTTATTGCTTAAGTGCCAGCTGCATGCTCGGCACTGCAGAAGGAAGTCTCTCACATTAGGTGCTTAGAGCATGCAAGACCAACAAAAATGAAATATGCAGACTTTGAGGCCTAGAGGAACACAGTACTGCAAACCCCCAAATGTTAAAAAAATCATGAGTCACAAGCAGGTCTCCAAAAATCGTGAGATTGTATTTTTTAAAGCCCCTTATTTAAGTCAATTTTGGATCATTTGTTTATCATCAGGTGTTTGAGCCTGTAAGGTGCACGTAGGTCACAGTTTCCAGCTTTTCTCTACACTCATGAGGGCAAGTTTCAGAGTAGCAGCCGTGTTAGTCTGTATTCGCAAAAAGAAAAGGAGTACTTGTGGCACCTTAGAGGCTAAAATTTATTTGAGCATAAGCTTTCGTGAGCTACAGCTCACTTCATCGGATGCGTTCAGTGGAAAATACAGTGGGGAGATTTATATACACAGAGAACATGAAACAATGGGTGTTACCATACACACTGTAAGGAGAGTGATCAATCTCTCTGGTCACTCGATTTCAGACCTAACGGTCGCAATATTAGAATAAAAAGACTTCAAAAACAGACTCCAAGGAGAGACTGCTGAATTGGAATTAATTTGCAAACTGGATACAATTAACTTAGGCTTGAATAGAGACTGGGAGTGGATGGGTCATTACACAAAGTAAAACTATTTCCCCATGTTTATTCCCTACCAACACCCCCCACTGTTCCTCAGACATTCTTGTCAACTGCTGGAAATGGCCCACCTTGATTATCACTACAAAAGGTTCCCCCCCACCACCCTCCAGCTGGTAATAGCTCACCTTAAGTGATCACTCTCCTTACAGTGTGTGTATGGTAACACCCATTGTTTCATGTTCTCTATGTATATAAATCTCCCCACTGTATTTTCCACTGAATGCATCCGATGAAGGAGCTGTAGCTCACGAAAGCTTATGCTCAAATAAATTTGTTAGTCTCTAAGGTGCCACAAGTACTCCTTTTCTTTTCATGAGGGCAAGGAACTTACTCGTTTTTTTTAAAATGAAAGCTGAGATTCTCATGTATTCACGGCAAAGAGTCCTGTGGCACCTTATAGACTAACAGACGTTTTGAAACATAAGCTTTCGTGGGTGAATACCCACTTCGTCAGATGCATGTATTCATATCATTCTAGAACCTAGGGTTTTAAGAAAAACACCCCAAGTATTGCAAGACTCGTGATAAAGTCATAGGAGTTGGCAACATCTGCAGCTTGTTCTTGGGTTTGGCTTTTAAATTGGGAGGGTGATAAATCTTTTTCCTCATGAAAAAGTGGGTTTTCAGGAGAAAATGGAGAGAAACAGGGTGGGTTCCTGGGACAGATTTAGATCGCTACACGGAAGAAATCCCAAAGACAAGGATGAGAGAAGGAAACAAAGGGGGGCAGTGGTGCTGGGAAACAAAAGGAGATAGTGAAGCTAGTATCACTGCCAGAGCAAAGACAGCAAGGTCAGATGCAGTGAGCACTAACCCTGTCATGGCCCTTCAATTACCACCTCCAGTATCAAATGTGTGCAATCATAGGAGTCTCCAAGAAGGCAGAAAATAAAAACAGATAGAAAGACTCATAGATGTACAGACTTTAATGCCAGAAGGCATGATCTGCATATTGCAGGGCACAGAATCTCACCCACTTCTGGAATCATAGGACTGTATTTTAAGCCCATTGTTTCTTGTCCTATCCTCAGAGGTTAAGGAGAACAATTTTTCTATCTCCTCTTTGCAACAACCTTTTATGTACTTGAAAACTGTTATGTTCCCTCTCAGGCTTCTCTTTTCCAGACTAAACAAATCCAATTTTTTCAATCTTCCCTCATAGGTCATGTTTTCTAGACCTTTAACCATTTTTGTTGCTCTTCTCGGACTTCCTCCAATTTGTCCACATCCTTCCTGAAATATGGCACCCAGAATTGGACACAATACTCCAGCTGAGGCATAATCAGTGTGAAGTAGAGTGGAAGAATTACTTCTCATGTCTTGCTTACAACACTCCTGCTAATACATCCCAGAATGATGTCTGCTTTTTTACAACAGTGTTACGCTGTTGACTCATATTTAGCCTGTGATCCACTATGACCTCCAGAACTCTTTCTGCAGTACTCCTTCCTAGGCACTCATTTCCCATTTTGTGTGTGCAACTGATTGTTCCTCCCTAAGTGGAGTACTTTGCATTTGTGCTTATTGAATTTCATCCTAGTTACTTCAGACCATTTCTCCAGTTTGTCAAGATCATTTTGAATTTTAATCCTGTCCTCCAAAGCTCTTGCAACCTCCACAAACTTTATACAAGTACTCTCTATCCCATTATCTAATCATTGATGAAGATATTGAACAGAACCACACCTAGAACTGATCTCTGAGGAACCCCACACGATATGCCCTTCCAACTGGACTGTGAATCACTGATAACTACTCTCTGGGAACCGTTTTCCAACCAGTTATGCACCCACCTAGCTCCATCTAGGTTGTATTTCCCTAGTTTGTCTATGATAAGGTCCTGCGAGACAAGTATCAAAAGCCTTACTGAAGTCAAGCTATACCATGTCTACTGCTTCCCCCCATCCACAAGGCTTGTTACCCTGTCAAAGAAAACTATCAGGTTGGTTTGACAGATTTCTTCTTGACAAATCCATGCTGACTGTTACTTATCACCTTATCATCATCTTCTAGTCGTTTGCAAATTGATTGCTTAATTATTTGCTCCATTATTTTTCTGGGTACTAAAGTGAAGCTCACTGGTCTATAATTCCCTGAGTTGTCCTTATTCCAGTTTTTAAAGATTAGCACTATATTTGCCCTTTTCCAGTCCTCTGGAATCTCCCTCTTCTCCCATGACTTCCCATAACCTCCAGTTGAATTACTGAAGTCCTCAGAGCTTGATTTAAAAATTTCACATTACAGAAAATCCACAATTTATCTAGTTCACACCAGCAAGCGACCCATACCTGATGCTGCAGAAGAAAGTGACACCCCCACCGCCCACCAAGGGATCTCTGCCAATCTGATCTGTGGGAAAATTCCTTTCCAACCCCAAATATGGTGATCAGTTAGACCCTAAGCATGTGACCTAGATACCTGAGAAAGATTCTCTGTAGTAATTCAGAGCCCTCCATATCTAGTGTCCCATCTCTGGCAGCGGGAGCTACTTGCTAACAGCAGTCACAGATGGGCTGTATGACATTGCAGACAACCTCATCTTTAGACATTGCACAGGTTGTATTGTGCTTCCTGAGCACACATTAGTGTAGTCTCAACTCAAGACACTTCAGAAAACACTAGACTCATATTACAGTAATGTGAATTGTTCAAGTTTTTCAGATTTCCCCTTAGTTATATATTATGTATGATTAGTGTTTCAGTTTGAAGCTGGGAGAGAAGTAATTTGTTTTTGTTTCTTCACTAAAGCTTTCCCAATTAATGCCTCTTTCCTTAGACTTCAAATTTTTGTTTCTGCTCCCCTTTCAACTGTGAATAGCATCCACTTTTTCTGTCCACACTATCAATAGCTGGATACAAGGGGGGAAATTCTGCCTTCACTTGAAGTCAATGGGGTGTGGGGCAAACTTTGGCCAGCAACACTATTTAGTCTGCTCCAGATTTAACTTCAGAACCAAGATCTCTCTGTATTTGCTTCTATTACTTCAATTACTATCTGCTACAATCCCGCTCCCCTCTTGCAGCTTCAAATGCTTGTGAGAAGAGTTGTGCAAACATTTGATTATCAACCCAAATCTCAGCTCAGGTTTGCAAAAAATGTAAATTACATTCACCAACTGCAGGATTAAAGGCTCCAAGTAGATCCTATCACTCTTTATATAGCACCAATAATCATTCTCTTAATGAGGTATGTCAGTCCTGCTGTTGCAATCACCATTTTGTCACAGGCTAGGGCCTGAGAGAGACAAATTGAACCAAGCTGATAAGGAATCCACATATTTTTAGAAATTAGATACTAGTAAACATATTTCCTAAGTTAACAAATCACACTTTTTTTTCTTCTTCAAACCACCCTATGCTAAAACACTGAGTGCTGAATTTTGCATTAATCACTCAGGCAGGTTAAAGAGAAATTTAATTTGTGCTAATGATAGAGGATAAACAGAATAAATCTGAAAAGTAAGTAATTGATAAACACTATATGTATATACATTATTATAAATAAATATATGATATGAAAGGATACTTATAAAATGTAAGAAAAGAAAGATTGTGTGATTAAGCCCTACATCTCATGATGGCATAAAGGTCCAGAGGATCAGTCAGTCAGCTAAAAACATCAAGACTATTATTTCTGAAAAGCAATCTGCAATTGTAAACCTAAGCAGTAGATATAGTTCTTTATCCATGTTTATTTTACATATCAACTTCTGAGATTTGAACACAGAAACTATTCCCAGACTAAATATTTTTAAAATAAATACCACAACAAAACCTGTCCTTTTTTGTTTGTATAATTTCTCTTCTGCCATCATTTGCTGAAACTACTTCAATTTAGCTCATCCTGGTTAGAGATCTGTGAGGATCGTTAAATTATCAAGTTATCAGATAGTCAATCCATTCTTCTGTACTGATGGGGACAAAATTGTTACAGGAACCAAAACTGACACTTATCCCAACATATCATTAATATTCAGTGGTCATCATTAAAAGTCAGTATTTGCCAATAGATACAACATAATGGTATTGGAGATGGCATAGTTCTTCCCCCAATGTTTAGAAGAAGAAATAACTAAGGTGACTTGATACACATTGTTTTTTTTTTTTAACAGTGACCACAGAATGCAGCATGTAGGACGTGGCCAGTCACAGTGCTCACCCTCTAATTGCCACCACCCTCTCTGCATAATTACTGTTTTAATGATTGGTGCATCTTGGTATATTGAATAAGTGATCTTGTCCCTTGGCACATCCTGCTACCCTTGGCTTAAGTCTAATCAATCTTGCACACAAAAACGAAGCCAAACATCACAGCACTGACAAAAGTAAATGATGAATAAGGAAAATGCAAACCAAAAGAAAGAAAAACTCTGTGATCCATCTCAGTGTTGTAAACAAGTCTTTGGATGTGTAAAAATGCAAGGCATTTGTTAAACAATAAATTTAGTGGATGTCAGAATATCTAGGCAACTGAGGTGTAATTCCTCTTGTGCTTGAATAGTATGTAGAACAATCTCTTACTAGCAGCCATGATTTTTCTTTTCCTCCTTCCTGTTTATCTTTTATTTACTACCTTACTGTAAGCTGTTGAATACCTCCATTTTTAAATCCAGTGCACACAACTGAGAGAAAATGCTTTCATTGTTTGGCTCAGCAGTATTTATATTTTGTTTTTGTACTGACAGTCTATTACTACCATCATTTTTGACAATACAAAATATGAAACGTCAAGGACTACTAGATAGCTCTAACTATATTTTCTCCACTTGTTCCAAGAATTTCATCTATAAAACATACTGAAGCTTGAAAGGTGGGAAAAGGGCAGATAAATTCAAGACTGTATATTATTTTTAATATAATTAATTGCTTGGATTGAAGGATCATCCTGCTTTCTAGCTATTAACAGAAACTGTACAGCTCAGCTGGAATTTATGGTGGGACACTGTAGAAATTTCACTGTTCAACATGAAAAAGTGCATATTCTCCATGTCCAAGAAGCAAAGAATTTCCATGAGAGTAATAAGGAAGAGACTGGAACACATAGGTACCTATCAATAACCTTACGGTGAGGAAATTCAACACGTTTCTGCACAACCTAGAGATGTTCAAATATCTCCCATGACCACTGCTCCTTCAAATACCAGGCTACTTCAATTACGCATTAAAGAAACATGAACACAGCTTAGTTGCAAAGCTTGTTAAATTGCTCTTTATAATCCTTGAAAGTGAATTAACTGAACCCATATTTACCAGTGAGTACCAAATGGCAGTGATTTGCTGATGTCAAGTCAGTGTTCAGCTTAGTTGGAGGGGGAATAAAAAAAATTCTAAGGCCACGTCTACACATACAGCTCCGCAGATGTACTGATACAATTGTGCAACTGCAGTGCATCTGGTAAGGACACTCTATGCCGACAGGAGAGAGCTCTACCGTCGGCACAAGAAAAACCTCTCTGCGAGCAGGAGAAACTGTACCAGCGGGAGAAGCTCTCCTGCCAACGTAGCACTGTGCTCACAGGTGGGAGGGGTGGGGGGGGGTGCCTTGGCCAGCCCCCATGGAGGGCAGGGAGAGGGCACCACCCAGCCTAGCTCTGCCTCCTGCCGAAGTTCCACTCCGCCCACAGCCCAGCTCTGGCCCCAGTCACAGCTCCACTCTATCCCCAACTCCTCCCCAGACCAGCTCTGCCCTCATTCCCTCTCTGCCCCAGTTCTATCCCCAGCCACAGCTCCACCTTCAGCCCAAAGGCCTCTGCTGACCCAACTGTGCAGTAATGGGGGGGGGGGGAGGGGAGAGAGAGAGAGAGAGAGAGAGAGAGAGCACGGACACATTCCATTACTGGTAAGGGAGGCATGACAGGAGAAATTTGGGCACCACTGCTATAAATGAACAAAAGCAATGGAAACCACCAATTGCAAAAAGCACTGACTACTGGGCACTTAATGTAGTTTGTGCAACAGAAAAACTTGCATGTCACTGCCTACAATATACTTAATCTCAATCCTGAACACTTTGAAAGGTTTGCCAAATTCTAATGGTAAAACAACAGTGTGTGTGTTCTGTGCAATGATTAAAAGATGGTTGTAACAGATCCATATCTTCACCTCCCCTATCTTCTTTGTGGCCTTACTTTTGTAAATTTAGTTTCTGCATAGGTGCTTATCAATATAGAATGAGCTGCTCTGACTGGGTCCCTTAGACACAAATAGTATTGGATCTGTCGCAAAGCTTTTTGCCTCTTTCTCCCTGTGCAGCTGCAGCACCCCATCTTCAACCCCCTGTAAATAACTGCATTAGCACGAGCACTAAGAACAGGGGGAATCTGGGATTTGTCAGTATCACAAAACATGTCCATTGTTGGGGTCTGTCCAAAAGATGCTGCTTGACATGACAATTCTAATAAAACTCCTGGAGGTCGAGACAGCCTGTTAGACACACTGCCTTTATGGAGTGCTACAGCTCCTCTGTCCACTGCATCAGAATTACCACCTCCAAAACCCCCATCTCCCAATACCTTCCTCCACAGTCAAGTTAAGGATAGAGGTGATCAAAGGCTTAACTCCAGCTGGACTGGGGACTCTTGGCTCCTCCAAGTGAAATGGATGCTTCTCCAGGGTCTTTGTCTCAACACTGCTGCATTCCAAAGAGGAGAGACCTCTTGTTTTGGCATCACCAAATGAGCATGGCCTTGACCTAAGGTTGTTTTCTGGGGAACGGGATGAGTTACGGTTGCAGGAAGGGAAGAAAGAACCAGGCCATTATCCCTGATCTGCACGCCTTATACGATTCTCTATACCTTTTCAAAACCTCCCCCACCAGCAGGCTGACGCAAAATTTGAGCAAGCTTCCTGTGCCACTATGAAATAGAGACTTGAACTGAGAGAAAGTTTGCTGTGATTGGTAAAGGAGACAGACAGTGCTACCTATCTCTAATGAAGGGAGGAGAAGCAACAACCAATTACAGATGGTTGGTTCCCCTGGCAGAATTCCCACACAGGCACTTTAAAAAAAAACACATCACTGAAGAGTTATTTTTAGATGTGATCTTATTTTCCACCACTGCCTTAACCACCAAGTCCAAAGACAGAAGAGGACTTTCATCTACTGTTAGTAGTTTTAATTGACATGGTCAAATCGGGTCCAGCTGCAATTAGCCAAACTGGTGGTAAAGTTACCTAGTGCCCAGAGGGCACAGAAGGCAGTGGAGCACAGGTGTACTGAAGCTATTCTGTGCCAGCTGAAATTTTCATGAGGTCTCCAAGAATAGCCCTATAAAGACTCATTATAGTAATCCAATCAAGAGCACGGATAACCATCCCTCATACTCTGGTAAAGGGCCGAACCGATATAAGCACATTGCATGCTTTATACAGCAGTCTCAGCCATCTGCATAGGATATCTGCCAAGTGACTTCAGCTGTTACAAGTATTCCCAATGCAATTGGCAACACCAGAAACAGAATTTGCAGCCTCTGAATACTAGGAACTGTGAGGAAGGCATACATGGCACTGGTCATCCTCAGGAAAGCACATCTTACATTAATGGCAACTGAGAAAGACCTCACATGTATTGTAAAAAGGCAGGGAGTGGAAAATCACTATTTCAAACGTATCCAAAATCAAAGCACACTTGTAACCAGGGGTGCTCAGGCAAGTAGAAGTTTTGACCAAATCTGGCTAGTGTCCTCTAGTTTGCATCATATTTATGCAGATAAAATCTTGCAAATGCAGGTAGCATTTCCAGAAATATATGTTTTCTGTAAATATCTCCAACTCTACTGTTGTTAAACGTTACACACAAAAAGTACAACACAGGACAGCTATTTTTATCCAGTAAAAATACCATTTTAATGGCTCTGAGTTTATAATAAGAACCACACCATGTCCTCACAGATCAATTTACTGAATTTTATATTCACTGAGTGAAACTAAATGACCACTTGAAAACAAAGCCTTTAATGGCAATTGATATATATACAACAACCTCTTTAAAATTAAAAGACACAAGAAACTTGAATAGAGAAAATCTTAGGGCTTGTGTACATGGGGACGGACATCCAGGAAAATTAATCTGAACTAACTAAAGGTGTGACTTTTAAATGGATTAGTTAAACTGTATTAAATCCATGTGTGAATGCTGTTATCCAGAATTAAATTGGCCTTAATTTGGTTTAGTTTAATTTAGTTTAATTCACTTTGGGAGTAAACTGAATTAAGGCCACTTTAATTCTGAATGGCAGGTTTAATGTGGCTTAACTAATCCACTTCAAATTCACACCTTTAGTTAATTTCCTGGATGTCCCTGTGTAGACAAATCCTTTGTAAAGTAAATCTGAATTTACACACAGCTATCACTTTAATCCTCCTGTAATTATTTGATGTCCTTTTCACCGTTTAACCAACAAGACCAGAGACTCTGAAAAATATTTGTGGCCATGTAACATGTAGTTCAACAATCAAGTATGGCAAGGACATTTAACAGTAATAATCACTGACAAACTAAAGAGGTGGTGACCTTTACTGCACATACTGTAGTAACTGACTTGTGCAAAAGTGGTTTGAGAATTAATCATTAAGACAGACACTTCAAGAGGAGACAGTGTAGGTGTCAACACTAATTTTTAAGAGGATAATTTTATATTTCCCATGTTTACCCTCATTTCTAATCAAATTAAGTTAAAATTTATATTAAAAAGAGACATTGTCAAGGTTGAAGTCATCTTTAAAGGTCTTAAAATTTCCATTAGTTTGGGAGAAAAGCACAGATAAGCTAAATTTTGTACCTCTGTGCTGTCCCCTTAAAAAGATTTTTAAATGCCTTCTGCCCCTCCTACTTAACATTTCTTCCTTTTGTTCATGAGAAATCCGTTTTAAATACTGTAACTACAGAACAAAACATCAAATGTTAAATTTCTTATGAAGTTCATAATAGAATCATGGACATTAATAACGCTATGGATTTGTACAGCACATTGCATTCCATGGCTCTCAAAATATTTTATATTAATGAATTTTGCCTCATTGCACACTTGTGTGGTTGGAAAGTATCTTCATTATATAGATGGTAAGGGGGAAAAAATCCGTATATAAATGATTTGTCCAAAGTCACAGAG
The DNA here is from genome assembly GCF_965140285.1 of Lepidochelys kempii. NCBI lineage: Eukaryota > Metazoa > Chordata > Testudines > Cheloniidae > Lepidochelys > Lepidochelys kempii. The sequence continues at coordinate 98,988,213 of NC_136382.1, forward strand.
TCAGAAACAGAGCCAGAAAGACATCCTAAATATCAAGTCCATGATTCCTAAATATCAAGTCCAAGGAGGGCTTTAAACTAGGTTCACCGGGGGAAGGAGACCAAAGCCCTGAGGTAAGTGGGAAAGCGGGATACCGGGAGGAAGCACAGGCAGGAATGTCTGTGAGGGGAGGGCTCCTGCCTCATACTGGGAATGAGGGGCGATCAACAGGTTATCTCAAGTGTTTATATACAAATGCACAAAGCCTTGGAAACAAGCAGGGAGAACTGGAGGTCCTGGTGATGTCAAGGAACTATGACGTGATCGGAATAACAGAGACTTGGTGGGATAACTCGCATGACTGGAGTACTGTCATGGATGGTTATAAACTGTTCAGGAAGGACAGGCAGGGCAGAAAAGGTGGGGGAGTAGCATGACTGCTCAGAGCTCCGGTACGAAACTGCAGAAAAACCTGAGTCTCTCTGGATTAAGTTTAGAAGTGTGTGCAACAAGAGTGATGTAGTGGTGGGAGTCTGCTATAGACCACCGGACCAGGGGGATGAGGTAGATGAGGCTTTCTTCCGGCAGCTCGCGGAAGCTACTAGTTCGCATGCCCTGATTCTCATGGGTGACTTTAATTTTCCTGATATCTGCTGGGAGAGCAATACAGCGGTGCATAGACAATCCAGGAAGTTTTTGGAAAGCGTAGGGGATAATTTCCTGGTGCAAGTGCTAGAGGAGCCAACTGGGGGGGGGGGCGCTTTTCTTGACCTGCTGCTCACAAACCGGGTAGAATTAGTGGTGGAAGCAAAAGTGGATGGGAATCTGGGAGGCAGTGACCATGAGTTGGTTGAGTTCAGGATCCTGACGCAGGGAAGAAAGGTAAGCAGCAGGATACGGACCCTGGACTTCAGGAAAGCAGACTTCGACTCCCTCAGGGAACGGATGGCCAGGATCCCCTGGGGGACTAACTTGAAGGGGAAAGGAGTCCAGGAGAGCTGGCTGTATTTCAAGGAATCCCTGTTGAGGTTACAGGGACAAACCATCCCGATGAGTTGAAAGAATAGTAAATATGGCAGGCGACCAGCTTGGCTTAATGGTGAAATCCTAGCGGATCTTAAACATAAAAAAGAAGCTTACAAGAAGTGGAAGGTTGGACATATGACCAGAGAAGAGTATAAAAATATTGCTTGGGCATGTAAGAATGATATCAGGAGGGCCAAATCGCACCTGGAGCTGCAGCTAGCCAGAGATGTCAAGAGTAACAAGAAGGGTTTCTTCAGGTATGTTGGCAATAAGAAGAAAGCCAAGGAATGTGTGGGCCCCTTACTGAATGAGGGAGGCAACCTAGTGACAGAGGATGTGGAAAAAGCTAATGTACTCAATGCTTTTTTTGCCTCTGTTTTCACTAACAAGGTCAGCTCCCAGACTGCTGCGCTAGGCATCACAAAATGGGGAAGAGATGGCCAGCCCTCTGTGGAGATAGAGGTGGTTAGGGACTATTTAGAAAAGCTGGACGTGCACAAGTCCATGGGGCCGGACGAGTTGCATCCGAGAGTGCTGAAGGAATTGGCGGCTGTGATTGCAGAGCCATTGGCCATTATCTTTGAAAACTCGTGGCGAACCGGGGAAGTCCCGGATGACTGGAAAAAGGCTAATGTAGTGCCAATCTTTAAAAAAGGGAAGAAGGAGGATCCTGGGAACTACAGGCCAGTCAGCCTCACCTCAGTCCCTGGAAAAATCATGGAGCAGGTCCTCAAAGAATCAATCCTGAAGCACTTGCATGAGAGGAAAGTGATCAGGAACAGCCAGCATGGATTCACCAAGGGAAGGTCATGCCTAACTAATCTAATTGCCTTTTATGATGAGATTACTGGTTCTGTGGATGAAGGGAAAGCAGTGGATGTATTGTTTCTTGACTTTAGCAAAGCTTTTGACACGGTCTCCCACAGTATTCTTGTCAGCAAGTTAAGGAAGTATGGGCTGGATGAATGCACTATAAGGTGGGTAGAAAGCTGGCTAGATTGTCGGGCTCAACGGGTAGTGATCAATGGCTCCATGTCTAGTTGGCAGCCGGTATCAAGTGGAGTGCCCCAAGAGTCGGTCCTGGGGCCGGTTTTGTTCAATATCTTCATAAATGATCTAGAGGATGGTGTGGATTGCACTCTCAGCAAATTTGCGGATGATACTAAACTGGGAGGAGTGGTAGATACGCTGGAGGGGAGGGATAGGATACAGAAGGACCTAGACAAATTGGAGGATTGGGCCAAAAGAAATCTGATGAGGTTCAATAAGGATAAGTGCAGGGTCCTGCACTTAGGACGGAAGAACCCAATGCACAGCTACAGACTAGGGACCGAATGGCTAGGCAGCAGTTCTGCAGAAAAGGACCTAGGCGTGACGGTGGACGAGAAGCTGGATATGAGTCAGCAGTGTGCCCTTGTTGCCAAGAAGGCCAATGGCATTTTGGGATGTATAAGTAGGGGCATAGCGAGCAGATCGAGGGACGTGATCGTTCCCCTCTATTCGACATTGATGAGGCCTCATCTGGAGTACTGTGTCCAGTTTTGGGCCCCACACTTCAAGAAGGATGTGGATAAATTGGAGAGAGTCCAGCGAAAAATGATTAGGGGACTGGAACACATGACTTATGAGGAGAGGCTAAGGGAGCTGGGATTGTTTAGCCTGCAGAAGAGAAGAATGAGGGGGGATTTGATAGCTGCTTTCAACTGCCTGAAAGGGGGTTCCAAAGAGGATGGCTCTAGACTGTTCTCAATGGTAGCAGATGACAGAACGAGGAGTAATGGTCTCAAGTTGCAGTGGGGGAGGTTTAGATTGGATATTAGGAAAAACTTTTTCACTAAGAGGGTGGTAAAACACTGGAATGCGTTACCTAGGGAGGTGGTAGAATCTCCTTCCTTAGAGGTTTTTAAGGTCAGGCTTGACAAAGCCCTGGCTGGGATGATTTAACTGGGAATTGGTCCTGCTTTGAGCAGGGGGTTGGACTAGATGACTTTCTGGGGTCCTTCCAACCCTGATATTCTATGATTCTATGATTCAGCAAAATACTTAAATCACCAGCTTATCCTTAAGCATATGCTTAAACCCCATCAAAGTCATTGTGACTTAAGCAAGTGCTTAAAGTTAAGCACACATGCTTCAATGCTTTGTTGAATAGGGACGGTTTGCTGAATAAGGTCTAAATCTCATTTCCTACCCAGAAGGCGATGTGTTTTCTCTTCACTAGACACAGGAAATGCCTAGTACTTCAGCTAGTCTAGCTTCCAGCCAGGGTAGATTTATTTCCTACAACATACTGTATGTTTTGTCTGGTCTAAGCGATGGGGCTTCCTCAGCTCTGTGAAGTTATTTTTCAAAGACGGATACCTTGTTTAATAGTCAGATAAACGATAAATAATCTTTAAGGGCAACTGTATAGATCTAGTTACCGCCTATGTTCTAATCAACTATTTCTCTGACCCACAAACACATGGTGTTACTGAATCAATAATTGTTCTATACACCTTTCTATAGTTCACTAAACAACCGTGACAAGTCTGGCAATCAGGTACATCTCCAAGGTAAGTGTTTAATCGGCTTTAAAAAGATAAACTTTGAGAAAGCAGACAGAGAAGCTGAACAGACAATACTTCTTGCTGCTGTGCAATGTAGTGAACTTCTTGGCAAGCTGTTTTCACTCTGTTAGCAAAACCAATTTACTAAGTATGATCAACTTGTAAGGGTACAGCAAGTCGCAAAGGAATGTAAATGATCCTCCTCTTCTTCTGCACATACCATGTAGTCAATCAGCTGTTGGCTTGAAATAAGAGTGCTCAAACTCACTCCTGTGTTTCTACCTGAATAGTTCCCAGCCTGCTTTCTCGGAGCTGCCAATTGCCATGGACTGAAACTGGCACACCCTCCTGCAGCTTTAACCCCTCACACCTATTTTTGCCAAGTTCACCACCACCCTTACCCTTTCTGTCCATTCCCTGCCTCCTTTCTCTCCTTCTCTGTGTTTTTCCTATTTTTTATTTATTTGTACTTTTACTTATTTCGTCCTGACTTTCCCCCCAATTTTTGGAGCCCACTTCCCTCCCTGCAGTTCACCAGAAGCCACATGCTCCTGGAGACAGGGCTGAGCTGAGTGTTCTTTCACAGAAGAACAAAGCAGCTCAGTTTGGCAGGCTGCCGCATGAGTCCAGCCTTGTACATCTGAGCTACCACTGCAGCCAGCTGAGCTAAGCGGCTGCTACAGGAGTAGACTTTCTGTAAGCCACCTGCTGCTTTACCCACTGTCATGGGGAACACATGCACGATTTGCCTGGGGGATGGAGGATAAGAGGGTTATTGGATCCAGGGTCATGCAGCTTTCCATGGCCTCCTCAATGCTCCCAACTCACTTAGACTGTCAATCCAAGATGGAGCCCCAATCTCCACCATTCAGCTTCTTTCTGACCTGCAGATAGAATTATTTTATATATTTGCTACAGAATTGCATTACCTTACATGACACATTAGTAGACGGCAATGCACTTATCAAGAGACCTTGCTATACATGAGAGCAATTCTGAGGCACAAATATTCTGGGTTAATATTTCAAAAACAAACATCTCACTGCAGTTGAGGGAATGAGAGGTTCTCACAGGATAGTTCTAAATAGAGTATCAGCACTGCTAATTTGTCAAACCCAAAATGCTTTCCTGAAACCTGCCTGGTTTCCTGTCAGTTCACCAGGCAGGCTGCTGGGGACCTGGGGTTCAAGCAAGGTCCACAGCTCTGAAGCAGCCACGTAGACTGTTCTGGGGTCAGAGACCGCAAGGCTTCCAGAGTGCACGTCTTTGAAACAGACACACGGGGCAGACTGCCCCAGAGCTGGGAACTGCAGGGCTTCCTGTCACAGTCTGGTAACCCTGAGAGCACTGGGCTCTAACCAACATTCAGCTGGAGTTCTCAGGGCTTCCCAGGTCTATAGCTCCATGGCAGCATCACCAAGGCCACGGCTTCCAGACTCCCAAGTCAGCTGACTCCCTGGGCTGCCCCAGTAGCCCTAAGAGTCCAGAAGTTCTGTGTGAACTGGAAGTCAGGGCAGTTTCTCTGGGTGTAATGTTAGTTTCACCATTGTTATTCAGTGGTGGGCAGCAGTGAAAGTGACAAGAATCATGTCAAGTACACTCAGCAGCAGCCAGGGTCCTTAAGAGCATTTTTCCTTCTGAAACTACCATGTGCTGGTGTGTCTGTAACAACCTTTTTTCCCATTTTATTTTCATTTTTTTCCCTTTGGCATGTCCACTTTACAGGACATTTTTAGAAAAAATGTCAATTTTAGTAGAAATCAGAGCAATGCCAAATTTCAAAGTGCCAAAATTTCCTGCAAACCAGAAATTGCAAGGTTCAATCATCACCTGTTCTAACGGAGTCATTCAACTTGACACAAATGCACTGAACTGGACCATGGCAGTTAGTTTCTAAATAGTTACTGAATTTTGCAAACTAAGATGAAGGAAAATAGCAGCACATGAAATGTTGTCAAATGGATTTAACACACCAGTAAACAACTTACACCATTTAACTATAAGAAACCAAAGAACCAGCAGTTGCCAGCTAGGGACACTAATTAATTATTTCACATAAAACTGTACAGATTTATAGGCCTGTATGATAGTGATCACAAAGGAAACTATTTGAACTCGACAGATAATGGCAAGTGCCTGTTGAAGAAAAAATGTAACTGAAGCCTAACGATGTAAACAAAGGAAAACTCTATTAAGAGACATTGTCCATGTATCAAATCAAATGTTACCAGAAATACAGACACTTTAAAAAAAATGGTCAGTGAATCATTCTGTTTATCAAGACCACATCCTACCCTTTGTTTGTTTTGTAGTCTACTGAGTCATACTTTACATTTATAAGCTCTTTGAGGGAGGGTCTTTTTGTTAGGCAATATTTATCTTGAAGCGATGCAATGTATATCTACAGCACTATACAAATAAGCTTATTAAGGATAGCAGACTGTTAGCCCTGAAGACTAATGTCCTTTATTTTATCTACAAAACACTTAAACCCCTCTATCAATGTCCTTCAATCCTATTCTGGAAGGGCTACTTCCAAAAGTCAAATAGCACTCCATTCTCCATATCCAATCCATCCTCACCATTCAGAGAGTTAATGTGTGTGTTAATAACAGTGGTAAAGAAGGTGATGATTTTGTAACATGGATATCTGTCTGCTACGCACAGCTTGAAATTGTCAATTCAGTGTAGCAAAAAATGAGAAGCCAAATTTGGTACAAGAAATTCAGAATGTTCCTCTTCCTTATTTCCATTTTTCACCGTCTTCTAAAAATATTCAGCAACTGATGTTGAATAAAAGTTAAGAATGTGGATAAAATATTTTAAAGGAAGCAATGAGTACAATAAAAATAAATATTGCTTTATATACAGTACTAATCTGGATTTTTTGAATATACTGAATTACTAAGAACTAGATATCAGAGTACAGTAAAAAAATGTAAACTAGAATTTCCCTTACTATTTAGAGTTAGGCCAAAAATATTGCTTACTGTAACTTGCACTTTAGAATTCATATATGATGAGGTTTGTTTTTCCTCTTTCCTCTAACTGTTCCCTGGTGCTGAAGCGACTCTGATATCCTCTATGTGGAAGAGTGAATTCCCCAGGTTTCCCCTTGTTGCCAGAAGGAATCCTTTATCCTCTTAATTTGTTACAAAACTTATTCTTTTCCTTTTGGAAAGCTTTTTCCCCAGTCTCCCAACTTTCTCTGCCCCTTTAACAGCCCCCCTCAATATTACTATTAAATGGTCTGGAACCTGATGTGACAAAGTTCCTCCTCTACCTTGGTGGGTCTTGCGCTTATTGGCGGATTTGCTCACCTTGGAGCTTCACGGCAGCCCTCAGCTTGGCCGTTTTTGTGAACGCACAGTCCAGGTCAACTCCTCCTGTGTCTGACCAGGAGTTGGGAAGTTTGGGGGGAACCCGGGCCCGTCCTCTACTCCGGGTTTCAGCCCAGGGCCCTATGGAATGCAGCTGTCTAGAGTGCCTCCTGGAACAGCTGCGTGACAGCTACAACTCCCTGGGATACTTCCCCATGGCCTCCTCCCAACACCTTCTTTATCCTCACCATAGGACCTTCCTCCTGGTGTCTGATAATGCTTGTACACCTCAGTCCTCCAACAGTCCGCGTTCTCACTCTCAGCTCCTAGTGCCTCTTGCTCCCAGCTCCTCACACGCACACCACAAACTGAAGTGAGCTCCTTTTTAAACCCAGGTGCCCTGATTAGCCTGCCTTAATTGATTCTAGCAGCTTTTTGATTGGCTGCAGGTGTTCTAATCAGCCTGTCTGTCTTAATTGTCTCCAGAAGGTTCTTGATTGTTCTGGAACCTTCCCTGGTTATCTTACGCAGGGAAAAGGGACCTACTTAACCTGGGGCTAATATATCTGCCTTCTAGTACTCTCCTGTAGCCATCTGACCCAACCCTGTCACACTGGTTATTGCAGACAAAAATCTCTCAATCTGTTGCCTTCTGGCAGTGTTCAGAAATTCTTGCTGGGGCTGGATCTTCCAGGAGCAAGGTCAGCGCTCTCCTTTGAAGACCACTGCCTCCGGACTTCATTCCCCTAGCTAATCTCCCAAAGTCCAAGTCTAATAAGCTTCAGAGAATGATGCAAGACACATGTTCGGTTAACTTTTATTGGTTTTGTTTGTCATTTGCTAAGGAATGAAACATTACAGCTGATAACGTTTCTGTAGGCAGTAGCAGATCTTGCTCTGCTGCCATTGAGTGTAGTTTAAGTTACATATTTTAGCTTTGTAAATAAATTCCTCTCTGCTATGGCAACAGGCACGCTACAGATCAATAAAGTAAATATAAAGCCGTTTCACAGAGACAAACCAAACAGCCACCAGTTGACAATGACTGGTTAAAGAACAGCACTGCCTGACATGAGGAACAAACTGGCTTACTTCCTTGGGATGCTCTTTCTATACAGAACTGTTCCACTGATTACTGACCTCCTATCTCCATTGTTCCCTCACACAGACTTCAGTCTACCCAAAATCCAGCACCCAAAATTCTCTTCTTGCTCCTCTGACCACCTTGCCCCTTGATTTTTGCACTGCCATTTTCTTATATTCTTCATTAAATTAAAGATTCTCCTCAATCCCAAAATAAATATTTAAATAAAGCCAGAGCAAAAAATATATGTTAAATGCCCCAAAAGTTGGGGAAGGAGGTAAGAAAAATGTGAATGGCTTGAGGGAGAATTCTAAGATCATAGAATATCAGGGTTGGAAGGGACCTCAGGAGGTCATCTAGTCCAACCCCCTGCTCAAAGCAGGACCGATCCCCAATTAAATCATCCCAGCCAGGGCTTTGTCAAGCCTGACCTTAAAAACTTCTAAGGAAGGAGATTCTACCACCTCCCTAGGTAACGCATTCCAGTGTTTCACCACCCTCATAGTGAAAAAGTTTTTCCCAATATCCAACCTAAACCACCCCCACTGCAACTTGAGACCATTACTCCTTGTTCTGTCATCTGCTACCACTGAGAACTGTCTAGAGCCATCCTCTTTGGAACCCCCTTTCAGGTAGTTGAAAGCAGCTATCAAATCCCCCCTCATTCTTCTCTTCTGTAGACTAAACATCCCCAGTTCCCTCAGCCTCTCCTCATAAGTCATGTGTTCCAGACCCCTAATCATTTTTGTTGCCCTCCTCTGGACTCTTTCCAATTTTTCCACATCCTCCTTGTAGTGTGGGGCCCAAAACTGGACACAGTACTCCAGATGAGGCCTCACCAGTGTCAAATAGAGGGAAACGATCACGTCCCTCGATCTGCTGGCAATGCCCCTACTTATACAGCCCAAAATGCTATTGGCCTTCTTGGCAGCAAGGGCACACTGTTGACTCATATCCAGCTTCTCGTCCATTGTAACCCTTAGGTCCTTTTCTGCAGAACTGCTGCCAAGCCATTTGGTCCCTAGTCTGTAGCGGTGCATGGCATTCTTCCATCCTAAGTGCAGGACTCTGCACTTGTCCTTGTTGAACCTCATCAGATTTCTTTTGGACCAACCCTCCAATTTGTCTAGGTCCCTCTGTATCCTATCCCTGCCCTCCAGTGTATCTACCTCTCCTCCCAGTTTAGTGTCATCTGCAGACTTGCTGAGGGTGCAATCCACACCATCCTCCAGATAATTTATGAAGATATTGAACAAAACCAGCCCCAGGACCGACCCTTGGGGCACTCCACTTGATACCGGCTGCCAACTAGACATGGAGCCATTGATCACTACCTGTTGAGCCCGACAATCTAGCCAGCTTTCTATCCACCTTATAGTCCATTCATCCAGCCCATACTACTTTAACTTGCTGGCAAGATCATCATCCGCTATTGGGGCTGGACAAGTAGAATTTTGGTGCAAAACAAGTGTTCAGTTATCACAGTGCTGCTGATGCCACCAGTTTTAAGAGCTTCTGTTCCTTATGAGGAGAAAATTATGAGAGTGGAATCTCTACATTAACAAAGGCAACATACAATGACAAAGAGTATGTCCCCGTCCCCCCCGCCAACCCCTGCACACTTTGATAGCAATAGTATTAAAGAAAAAAGAAAGATGGTTCCACTCAAATCCAGTTAAACTATTTTTTTCAGAGATAAACTCTTCCCCTCCTGTCATGCATTAACAGACCATTTCTGAAACCCCTCTCTTCCAGCCTTCCTATGAAATGGCTAAATACTTTATAGCCATTTTGAAGTGGTAAACTTAGAATGGAAAGTACGTATAGAGAGAGTGATTTCAACTATGCGCACAGCACAAGATGGATGCACCACATAAACCCTGCTTCAACTCTCGGATTTTGGAGGGTCTGGTGTGAGATGCTTTTAGCCTTGGGATCAGCAATACTGAGAATCTCAGCTTCAATTAAAAACGTTTCTAGTCCACGTTGTTGCAAACAAAAGCCTGAAAATGTGAACCCTAAACGCTCCAAAACAAACAAACAAAAAGTAAATGAATAACCCAAGATTTGTTATTTTTAATACATCCTTATTTTTAAGTCAATTTCATGAGTTGGGAGCTGACTCATTAATTTTTAAATGCTTGGGGTTGGTAGCATTGGGACTGGCCACGTGCTGGCCCTCTGAACACAATTCACAAAGTGAACTAGTAATTTGTATAGGGACAGAATGTTCTGGGAACAGCTTCCTGCATCTAGAAACTCCCAGGGGAATATTTTTTTAATTAATTAATATGTTTTCTCTCTCCTGTATTTCTCACTTCTTATTACAAATGTCGTTATCTGAAGTAAAAAAAAACAGAAGTGAACCTATTGATTCAGCAAAATGAAAAAAGTAATTATTGTTAGTGTGTCAGGAGACTGAAAAAAAGAATCAGAACCATCCAAAGTATCCTAACTTTAATTTTAAAAGCCCCAATTAAATGTACCTTATTCTCTTTGTAACAATACCCTCAACACCCCAAGATTATGAGATGTGGTTGCTACAACTAAAATGAATGAAGTTGAGATCTAAAGTACAAGATACCATACGCCAGAGAGGGTAGCATAACAGGCCACAATGATCAGAAATCCAAGGATATTTTAAGATAGTTTGGTTGAAAATTACTAACTTCTCTGAAAGTTCCCAAGAGAAAAAAGAATATAGCTATTCTCATTTGTGACATTCATTAGCTCCCTCAAAATGTGAGATGTTTAAACTATAGATTTGATGTGTCAACACCCTGACCTAGTACTTTCACTTTCTCAGTATTCTCAAAAGACTAGTGAAAGGAGGTAGGGCTGCAATTTCTGTATAGTTAACCTCCATTCAAAAAATAAAAGCTGCAAAAAAATTGGCTTAGCCATTTTTGAGTTGGGAGGGGGGAAGTTCATAAATTATATATATGTCTTTGCCTGCACTCTGATAAAGGGTTAAAAAGAATGAGCTACTGGTCAGGAGAAGTTTTAAAGTTTTACACCATTCATTTTAAAAACAATAAGGGCATAAATTTCAAACACACATGTACGTACCAGGAATTGATGAGAAAACCAGGTATCTGAGTACCAGATATATGCATGGAGCTGCAGCAAGTGCATAAAAGCTAGGTTCAAAACTATATGAAAATCAAGCTGAGAGGGAAGGTCCCCAGATTCTATTTGATCACGACTTCAAGATTATACTTTGTGGGGGAGGGGGGGTGTTGGGGGGGGGGGGAGGAGACAAAAGAGTGTGAAGGGTGGAGGCAGTGGTGCTGGAACAATTTTTATAAGGGGGATACTGAATGCGGGAACCATGTATTTGGGTTGTTATTACTACCTCAAGCAGCGGGTGCAGCAGCGCCTCTAGGACTCCTAGTTCCAACAAATATTCATGGAGGTGGTTGTTTACACAATACAAAACCCAGAAGTTGGCTGTACTGATTCTTCAAGAGCTGAGATCATTATAGTTTCAATTTTGTTAAAATACAATAGTTTTTTTTCTTTTTTATTTTTAAAGACAGCTTTTTATCTTTCTTTTGGTGTCTTACAAACAAGTTTTGTTTTGTTTTTTTAAAAGTCTCTGTAGTTCGCTTTTAGAGGCCAATATTTCTCATAATGTAATCATCCTTCAGCTCTCATCTTTATATTTGTCTCAGACTATTTCACAGAGCTTGCGGGGGTGACATCTCTCAGCCTGTGTATTTTTAAAGCACCAAGTTACCACACATTAAAAGCAAATAATCAGGTAATAAAACCTTTATTGATTGCTGACTTCTTAGAAAGAGACAACGTTGAATTTTACATAAATATTTCAGGTGCTCTCATCTAACTCCTCCTTAATCCTGCACCCTGCACATCTGAAAATCTGATTCAACAATTTCCTTGATTAATGACCAGAACAGCTTTCCTGACCTGTACCTGTACATCTAATACTTCCAGCTTTTGAGAAATCACGGTCATGTTTCCTCAAGTTTAAAAGCTAAGCTGGCTAGAGATGCAGACTATTAGTTTTCCATTTCTGGATTTCAGACCAATTTTTCAAAAGAACTCACAAACAAAACTTGTCTCTTTCATCAACAGAAGTTGGTCCAATAAAAGATATTACCTCACCCACCTTGTCTCTCTAGTATCCTGAAACCAACACTGCGACAGTACCACTCAGAAACAAAGGTCAACTATTGTCCTTTGTTACTGAGATTAATTTAGTAGTCTGGGAAATTTATATCAAAGAGAAAAATTAGAATAAATGATGAAAAGGTAGCTGAGGGGAAAGCTTTGCAAACAAGACAAACAGGGCTTTCAGGAATCATCTAGGTAACAGTAATTCCACATTCTGACAATTTGTGGATCAGTGGCTTATACAAGTAGAAAGTTAAGACCACATTTTAAAGCCATTCTGCTGCAACAAACCACACAGCAGCAATTATTTTCTCCACATCAATATAGGAAACTTGGCATTACATTAACACAGCTAACACCAATAACCCTAGTGAACTTTTCAGAAAGCAAAATCAATCAAACATACATCACTCCGGAGCCCATTTCAATATAGAGTAGTCAAAACTCAAAGTAGAGCAATTTAGCACAAAACCATGACAAAGGCTATGTCTACACTTCATCTTATGTCGAATAACTTATGTCACTCGGGGGGGGGGGGGTGAATAAATCACCCCCCGAGCGACATAGGTTACACCAACATAAGCGCCGGTTTAAACAGTGCTATGTTGGCTGGAGAGCTTCTCCTACCAACATAGCTTCTGTCACAGACAGGCAGGGCTGCCAACTTTCTAACTGCACAAAAGCGAACGCCCCTGCCCCCAGGCTCCACACGTATCCCACCCCTTCTCCAAGGCCCCGCTCATTTTCACTGGCCTTTGGCAGGGGGTTGAGCACAGGGCTCCAGCTGGGGGTGCAGGCGGGGGCTCAGAGCTGAGGCAAGGAGTTGGAGTGTGGGAGGCTAGGGGTGTGGGTCTGGGGTGCAGCTAGGGAGGAAGTATTTGGGGTGCAGTAGGGGACTCCGGGCTGGGACCAAGGGGTTTGGAATGCGGACGCAGGCTCAGGGCTAGGGTGTGGGCTCCAGGAGGGGCTCAGGTACGAGCGTGGTGCGGGGTGAGTGCTTGTGCTCTGGTAAGGAGTTTGGGTGTGGGAGGGGGCTCAGGGCTGGGGCTGGAGGTTGGAGTGCAGGTGCAGGACCTCAGAGGGAGTTAGGGTGCAGGAGCGGGTTCCGACCTGGAGCAGAGGGTTGAGGTGCGGGTGGGGGTGCGATGGTCTGGGAAGGAGCTCTGGCCGGGCAGCACTTACCTCAGGTGGATCCCGGTGAGCAGTGCAGTGGAGCTAAGGCTCCCTGCCTGCCCTGACTCCACACTGCTCCTGGACACAGCCAGGATGTCCAGCCACTAGGTAGAGGCGCAGCCAGGCAGTTCTGTGCCATGCACACTGCCCACAGACACCACCCCCACAGCTCCCATTGTCCGTGGTTCCCGGCCAACAGGAGCTGTGGAACTGGCGCTGGGGGCAGGGGCAGCACGCGGAGCTTCCCTAATTGCCCCTTCGCCTAGGGGCCACATGGACATGCCAGCCGCTTCTGGGAGCTGCGCGGAGCCATGGCAGGCACAGAGCCTGCCTTAGCCCCGCTGCACCGCCAACCAGACTTTTAACATCCCAGTCAGACATGCTGACCGGAGCTGCCAGCGTCCCTTTTTGACTGGGCGTTCTGGACACAAACCGGACGCCTGGCAACCTTACTCGCAGGGCTGAAGTAGTTAAGCTAACAGGAGAGCTCTCTCCCATTGGCTTAGAGCAGCTACACTAGAGAGCTTACACTGGTGCAGCTACATCAGTGCTGTTGTAAACTCTCTAGTGTAGCCGTGCCCTAACAATGATATGGGGACTGCCAGACAAGTGTACATACCAGGCCACAACAAACTGATTTCTAGATTTCAATTCTCATTGAACCATGTTTCAGTTGTTAAACTAAAAGGAAATGAATTTGCGTTTAAAAAAAAAATTCGAAAAGCTGTTCTTTGTATCCTTCCAAAAACACTGTCAAACATTACCCATAGCTTCTTAGGTCCATAGGAAATTATTAATTTAGTTTTCAACAAGTGTCATTAGCTAACCACTGGGAATTTTATCTTCAATTCTTGAGCACCTTAACAAAGGCATGCATATTTAGGATTGGTGGACAAGATAGATAAAACAATATATTTTTGAATGGGCTAGTAAATTCGAGTGCACAGATTTCAAGTAAAAGAAGATGCTTTCTTCAAGTATTAATTTTACCCATTATATTTACCTTTTCCACAGAACAAAATACTGCTTTTTTTTCCCCCCAGCTCGCACATAATGCAAGCATAGTTGTGGAGTTAAGTAGATAATTCTATGAAAATTAAATCCCTACATTCTGAAATTAAAATTTCCAGTGTAACACCACATTAAGAATCACAACTGGTTATCTGATGCTTGGATTTGTGAGCTGGTGATATTATTTCCCTGCCAATCACACAGGGAAGTGTTCTACTTATGACTGAGACGACTCTGGCCTCACCCACATAAAGGTGAGAGAGGGAGAGGGGAAAAAAAAACCATATCCCACATGAAGAAACAAGGTATGCCTAATTTTCCCATCTTCTCAAGATGAATGCTCTAGTGTTCCTGACTGGGGTGAGGGAAAACTACTTTATTCCCTCCAACCAAAACTGTAATTCCCCGTTTGCCTGTGTCACAGTTCAGAGCAACAGCACCTGTATCCCCACTCTGTGGTCCACCAAAGGCATCCACTCTAGGCTCCTGGATGTCACCCCTCTTGGGTAGAGACCCATGTCTCTCTGCCTCCTGCCTGGAGTTTTTCCAGGATGCAGAGTTCCCTGCCTACACTGTGATATCCCCAGCAAACCAGACTACCTAAACTGGCCAGTGTCTGCACTTTGCTCTCTCTTTGAAGGCTCTGAATGTACCTGCCAGCAGTCACGTGTTACCACACAGCTCTTTATAAGTAAGCACATTTACTCTTAAGGTGAAAGTATTACAAAGAAAAAAATATTAAAAACAATGAAAAAACCTACAATGCATGCTAATAAGCTTACCAGAGATCACCCCATAACTTGCATGCAACCAAGGACTCCGAAGCAAATTGCCATATCTGTCGCATCCTAGAAGGCCCTCCCATCTTCTGCCAGCTTTCACCTACCCACTAACTTTTCTGTTGATTATTCTGGATGAGCGTGAGGATAATGATGCACCCCAGCTGAAAATTTCAAATGCTGTGCCTCTCTGGGATACCTCCATTTATGGAGAAGGTAGAGCAAAGGAATCCTCTTCAAACACTTCCTTCCATCTCTTGCCCATTATTGCTTTGTTAAACCCAACACAAAGCCTCCCCTTGAATGAAAAAAGTTGAGCGTGAAAAGAATAAACTGTCTCTAAGCCAATATAAACCCATTTGCTTATACTATAGTCAAAAAACCAAAACATAAACATATGGGTGCCACATGGATCCATACCTCACTCCATGATCTAGAGGAAAACTGTCCCACATAGCTTGGCTTAACGATGGTTGCAGCTCACAACAACTCTAGGAAATACAGTAGTACCAACGTGTTTTGAACTTTAATTGCTGTGGAAGTCAAAAAATAGGGCTTCCCCTTCCTAAAAGGGAGAACTAACTTTCTTTTTTTGGGGAGTTGGGGGGGTTGAGGAGCAGGGTGACTATTAAGAATTCTAGGTAAAAAGAAGTCTAGAGGGCTAAATAAATACCTCCAGAGACTTTCTGCTGCCCATCAATGTATGTCTAAAGACAGTCTTGAGCTAATCTTTTGACTACTGCCTTCTGATCTCAATTACATATCCAAGTAACTGTCCACTGGTTCAAAAGACAGAAAAACAGCTGAGTCAGAGCCGAGGAATAAGTGCATTACAACGTGCTGCAATGAGGGAAAGCAAGGAGATTATCCACGATACTCTTGTCAAGATAATAAGTGGTTCAGGTTTCCATAACTCTCCATGAACTGTTTCACAAATTGCTATTCTACACCATACTGTTAAAATACTTTTAACATCTTTATAATAGCATCAGCAGAATTAAGCATTTTATCGTCAAATGGACAAACATCACTTCAAATAATGATTGATGTTCTACTGTCTTCTAAATATATACAATTGAGAGAGGTTTCTTCTGATGTTTCATTGGAACTGTTATTTAACATTGAACATTGTCTGTGAAGACATGAGACCATTAACATTCTTCGTTAAAAAGTATAATATTTGAAAGCGCAGCAGTTAGATTCACTTTTAGAGAACAAACAATAATTCTCTAATTTCCCCAAGTGTACATTTTTTTTTTTTAAAAAGGGCAGATAAAATAGTCTTGCTTTTTAAATCACCTGTGTCAACCTCTTCACTGCTTACACTACTGGGATAATCACACATGTTAAACAGGGGGGTAGGCAAGTTTAAAGGCTTGTCTACACTGAGGGCTTGTCTTCACTGGCAATGTTAAAGCACTGCCACAGCAGTGCTTTAACGCGGCTGTGTATTTGCAGCACCGGCGCTGGGAGAGAGCTCTAAAACCCACCTCCATGAGGGGAGTCGCTCCCAGCGCTGGTGCACTGTCTGCACTGCCACTTTACAGCGCTGAAACTTGCCGCACTCAGGGAGTGTTTTTTCACACCCCGCAGCGAGGAAGTTGCAGCGCTGTCAAGTTCCAGTGTAGAATCACCCTGAGTCCTTCAGGAATAGCTGTTCCTGAATAACTCCACATGCAGACACTTATTCTGGAGTAGGAGTGCCTTGTTTCTGTTTAGCTTAATCTAAAATTAAGCTAAAAAGGAACAAGGCACTCTTATTCTAGAAAAAGAGTCTGCACATAGAGTACTTCAGGAATAGCTGTTCTTGAATAACTCCATGTATGGACAAACCCTAAGTATATGCCAATAGATCAGCATTATACACCAATCAGTGACCAAACAATCAATATCAGTTTACCATGGTTGCCTTCCCAGCTCCTCATAACGCAACCTTAACTATAGTGACACTCCCAAACCACTGTAATAGAGCCCTCTTTCCCAGAGCTGGTTTTGGTTGGTGGGAGACAGGGGAGTCTCACCCCATTCCCTCTAAAAGGCTCCTGGTCCTGGGATATTAAAGGAAAAGAAGTACAGGTTTTCCCTAAATGCAGACTAATCTTGTTCACAGCAAAAAATGGATTTTAGCATGTTGTGGCTGTCCAGGACAAGTCAAACCATGTTCTATTCTAGATTAGAATTTGAATTTTGAACACTGTTCACCTTTGTCCACACTAGTTAACTCGTTTGAAACGGACTCCATTGCAACAGTCTTTTAAATGGCATTTAAGATTCTGTCTTAAATATAGAGTAAAGATCAGGGTACTGTAGAAGATGGAGCCTCTTTACAGAAACAGAGTCAAAGCCAGAATTTACTTGCTCAAGACGCAGTTAAGAGCCATTAAATGTATCAGAACATTGAGCACTGTTAGGAAAGCCACTGAATCTGAACACTGAAGATAAGATTACAGAGAAAGATGAGACAGGAAAAAAAGAAGGTTGCCAAGATCCGAACCTTGAAGAACTGCAGAGAAGAGGAGCCTCATTGTGGATGTGCAGCTAAAACAAAGTTTTTTGCCCTCCCCACCTCCCCTTTTTTTTTTAAAGTCAGTAAGAGAAGAACCACGAAAGGAGGAAACCAGAGCACAATGGTCAACCTTAAATAGGCAACATTTGCCCTCAGTTACCACAAAGTGGTATCTGAAATAGAATAAGCAAACACTGAAGTATTTCTGATACTACTACATGGTGTGGTAACTGAGGTTAAATAGTGCCTATTTAATGTAACCTCTGGCTGTTTCCTCACAGCACATAAAGAAAATAGAGTACAGTAGCTAGCAAAACAAAGAATAAAAATAAAAATAAAACTGAGTAAAACACACCAATATCACATTTGAATCATTACTAAAACAATAGGTAATTTTTTAGTTTGCCTAAAAGCAGTTTTACACGACATAGGATTTGTGTATATTCTACCTGGGATACCTGAGAGTAATGTTAATGCCTTCCTGAAATATGTTGGTCTAGTAAGGCAAATAGGGTCTTTCCGTGGAAGTTTCTTGTGGTTTTTCTTTGCATTTCGGTATACTGCAAGACTCAGTTTTTTAAGAACATTTCCTCCAGAATATATATTATATTTCTGCAGAAAAATGACATCAGTTTTGCACCCAGTTTAACCATCCCTCCTCCTAATTGCAAACTTTTCTGCTACAACTTTTTTTTTGAGGTGAAGCAGCTTCTATGGTTCTACAGCATAAAATTTTATTAGATCATAAATACTTTCATTGAGTCAAACCCTAGCAAAACCAACACAGATAAAAAGCAACTCAACTAAAAGTAGTAATACTTACCAGAAAACCAAATGAAGGAATTAGGGCATCCTGTAAGGTCAAACTTACTTAAGAAAATCTACTACATTTACATTATAGTAATGGAACTAACAACATAAAAATAAAAACAGTTATATGAAGTAATGTTTTCATCTAAATACAGCTGTACCACTGTCTTTACCAAAATAGTCGCACCATCTAAATTAGTATAGAAGAGAACATAATGCAACATTAATAGCTTTTAAATCACTGGACCATTTTCCTTGAAACTTGATTTCATTTGATTATAGAGTAATAATAAAAATAAACAAGGAATGTTTGGAAAAATATTCATCCAATAGTTTCTGCATGTTTAATTCCCAACTTAGCCACAGACCTCCTAGGTAACCTTATATATCATTAATGCCTCCATATGTCTAGTCCTCATCTGTAATACAGGAATTATTAGAGCTAGTCAAAACACGGGGGGGGGAGAGGAGGAGGCAGAAGGAAATACATGTAGAACCTTTTACTGTTTCACAGGGTTTGAAATGGCCCCATTTTTTTTTATTTTTAATTTTTCACTTATTTTTTATACTTTCTATGTAAACAATTTTCATTAATTCAGACCAATGCTGAAAAAACTTTATACTGATGATATTTTCAAAATCATGATCAAGATAAAACATCAATAAAAATCTGTTCTAAAATGTAATTACATTTTCCACTGATAAAGGAAATTTCTGTAATTTCCTACTAACCACTTGTGATTGGGAAAGTAGATTTTCTGAGCTCCACAGGATGCCATTTTCAAGTTTCAGGTAGCTTTGCTGTTGCCCTGGCTAAGTCAGTGTAGTAAGATTTATTTATTTTTTATTTTTAATGTGATCCATACTGCTTTCATCCTGGCCAGACCCAAATGGCTATCAAAAAAACCAAAAACCGATTTGAGCAAAATCCTAAGTCGCAAGTCAAAGAACAAGGATAGAAAATAATCAGCCATAAGATGAATATTTAAGAAAGTTATGAATATGTGCAAAAAGGGGATATAGAATGGAAACTGTTCTACAATCTTAACCACAGTGGACACTACCCAGGGACACATTTTAATATTTTTGTAATTACTACTTTGGACATAAATACACATACACTCCTTGTTCACTACGTTTGCCCCATGTCTACGCAGAATCAAATCATTGCATGGATAAATATAATTGATTTTATTACATATCAGTCATGACTTTATTTTACCAACATTAAAACAGTTTAGGGACAAGAAAATTTTACTTTTGTATACCTAAGTCCCACTAACATTCACCAAGTGTAACACCCACACAGGGAGGAAGAAATCTCTAGGTTTTTAATGTTTCTATTCGCAGTATTGTTTCCTCTTTCTGATAATGGGCGTGGAACGTGTACTCAGAGTGCAGCGTATCCCGATTTTCTTGACTGGAAAAGGAGAAGCATTGTAACTTCATTCAGCTGCCATTCTTGATTGACCTCCGGCGGTCTTAGAGTCCAAACCCGTTCTGAAAGCAGGACCAATCCCCAACTAAATCATCCCAGCCAGGGTTTTGTCAAGCCAGGCCTTAAAAACCTCTAAGGATGGAGATTCCACCACATCCTTAGGAAACCCATTCCAGGGCTTCACCTAGTTTTTCCTATTATCCAACCTAGGCCTCCCCCACTGCAACTTGAGACCATTGTTCCTTGTTCTGTCATCAGCCACCACTGAGAACAGCCTAGTTCTGTCTTCTTTTGAACCCCTTGTGATGTTGCACTCCATATGCTTTATGAAAATATGTTTATGAATGTGAATATAACACAACTGGAATATGCTTTATGCAAAAGGTCTCTTGTAAGGTATCCTTACAAAGCTTATAATCTGCTGAGTGTGTTCATCCTATTGGTATGCATGTATCATTCTTGTATCTGAAGCTAGAAATATGAAGTATAACTCGGAGGTCCTATTGTAATTATGCGAAGTGTGTGCCATTAATAGTGATTTAGACTCCTGATGGTTCCCATTGACTAGGAAAATTGGTTGTAAATGCTTTATTTACCTGCAAGCCTTCCTGTGTAAAGCCCATGGGTAATGAAGAATGAGGTCTCACAGGGACATGTGACCATGTCACCTGATAACGAAATCCATTTTAAATCTGGTACTTTTCTGTTAAGAAGGAGGGGGTGGGGACCCAGAGAGACAAAAGATTTTCGCCTTGTGCCTAAGCTATAAAAATGGGTGGAGAAGTACACAGAGGAGGCTGCAGTCATGAGAAAGCCCCTCTTTTCCACCTAAGATATCTGCTGGAACTAACAAGAACTCTACCGGGGGGGGGGGGGGGGGGGAATGGGCCCAGACTAGGAAGGAGTCTAGTCTGTGAAAGCAGCTTATCGGAACATCTCTGAGCGTGAACTATTACCTGTATTCAGTTTCTTAATGTATTAGGCTTAGACTTGCGTGTTTTTGCTTGGTAACTTATTTTGTTCTGTCTCTTATTATTGGAACCACTTAAATCCTATTTTTTATATTTAATAAAATCACTTTAATTTATTAATGAACCCAGAGTATGTGATTAATACTTGAGGGAGCAAACAGCGGGGCATAGCTCTCTATCGGTGTTATACAGGGGCGGACAATTTATGAGTTTACCTTGTATAAGCTTTATACAGAGTAAAACAGATTTATTTGGAGTTTAGATCCCATTACAAAGCTTATAATCTACTGAGTGCGTTTATCCTATTGGTATGCATGTATCATTCTTGTATCTGAAGCTAGAAATATGAAGTATAACTCGGGGTTGGGTGTCTGGGTGCTGGAGGCAGCTATCCTGCTAAGCCGTTTTCAGTTAAGTCTACAGCTTTGGGGGCATGAACCAGACCTGGGTCTGTGTTGTAGCAGGCTAGCGTGTCTGACTCAATAAGGCAGGACTCTGGAAGTCCCAAGCTGGCAAGAAAGACAGGCTCAGAGTTAATTTCAGCACATCAGGTGACAGTCCCAAGTGGGTCTCTGTGACTGAACCCATCTCACCCCCCTTCAGGCAGTTGAAGGCTGCTATCAAATCCCCCCTCACTCTTCTCTTCTGTAGACTAAATAAACCCACTTCCCTCAGCCTCTCCTCAAAAGGCATGTGCCCCAGCCCCCTATTAATTTCCACTGCCCTCCGGTGGACTCTGTCCAATTTGTCCACATCCTTTCTGAAGTGGGGGGGCCCAAAACTGGACACAATACTGCAGATGTGGCCTTACCAGTGCCGAATAGAGGGGAATAATCACTTCCCTTGATCTGCTGGCAATGTTCCTACTAATGCAGCCCAATATGCCATTAGCTTTCTTGGCAACAAGGGCGCACTGTTGACTCATATCCAGCTTCTCATCCACTGTAATCCCCACGTCCATTTCTGCAGAACTGCCGCTTAGCCAGTCGGTTCCCAGCCTGTAGCAGTGCATGGCATTCTTCCTTCCTAAGTGCAGGACTCTGCACTTGTCCTTGTTGAACCTCATCAGATTTCTTTTGGACCAATCCTCCAATTTGTCTAGGTCACTCTGGACCCTAACCCTACCTTCCAGCATATCTACCTCTCCCCCCATCTTAGTGTCATCCACGAATTTGCTGAGGGTGCAGTCCATCCCATCATCCAGATCATTAATGAAGATGTTGAACAAAACCAGTTCCAGGACCGACCCCGGGGCACTCCGCTTGATATTGGCTGACAACCAGACATCGAGCCATTGACCACTACCCATTGAGTCTGATGATCTAGCCACCTTACAGTCCATTCATCCAATCCATACTACTTTAACTTCCTGGCAAAAATACTGTGGGAGACTATCAAAAGCAATGAGGAGTCCTTGTGGCAAACAAGGTATATCCTATCCACAGCTCTCCCCATAGCCACAGAGCCAGTTAACTCATCATAGAAACCAATCAGGTTGGTCAGGCATGACTTCCCCTTGGTGAATCCATGTTGACTGTTCTTGATCTCCTTCCTCTCCTCCAAGTGCTTTGAAATGGATTCCTTGAGGACCCGCTCCATGATTTTTCCAGGGACTGAGGTGAGGCTGACCGGCCTGTAGTTCCCCTGGTTCTCCTCCTTCCCTTTATTAAAGATGGGCACTATATTTGCCTTTTTCCAATCGTCTGGGAGCTCCCCAATCGCCACGAGTTTTCAAAGATAATGGCCAATTACATCAGTCAATTCCCTCAGATGCATTGCATCCAGCCCCATGGACTTGTGCATGTCCAGCTTTTCTAAATAGTCCTTAACCTGTTTTCACCACTGAGGGCTGCTCACCTCCTCCCCCATACTGTGCTGCCCAGTGCAGCAGTCTGGGAGCTGATCTTGTCTGTGAAGACCGAAGCAAAAAAAGCACTGAGTACTTCAGCTTTTTCCACATCATCTGTCACTAGGTTGCCTCCCCCATTCAGTAAGGGTCCCACACTTTCCCTGACCACCTTCTTGTTGCTAACATGCATGTAAAAACTCTTCTTGTTACCCTTCACATCCCTTGCTAGCTGCAACTCCATTTGTGCTTTGGCCTTCCTGATTACACTCCTGCTTGCTCGAGCAGTATTTTTATACTCCTCCCTAGTCATCTTCCAAGCTTCCACTTCTTGTAAGCTTCTTTTTTTGTGTTTAACATCATTGAAGATTTCTCTGTTAAGCCAAGCTGGTTGCCTGCCATATTCGCCATTCTTTCTGCACATTGGGATGGTTTGTTCCTGCACACTCAATAAGGCTTCTTTTAAATACAGCCAACTCTCCTGGATTCTCTTCCCCCTCATATTAGCCTCCCAGGGGATCCTGTCCATCAGTTCCCTGAAGGAGTCAAAGTCTGCTTTTCTGAAGTCCAGGGTCCATATTCTACTGCTCTACTTTCTTCCTTTTGTCAGGATCCTGAGCTCAACCATCTCATGGTCACTGCTGCCCAGGTTGCCACCCACTTCTATATCTCCTACCAATTCTTCCCTGTTTGTGAGCAGCAGGTCAAGAGGAGCACTTGCACCATGAAGTTGTCCCTAACACTCTCCAAAAGCTTCCTGGATTGTCTGTGCACTGCTATATTGCTTCCCCAGCAGATGTCAGGGTGACTGAAGTCCCCCATGAGAACCAGGGCTGGTGATGACAGAACGAGGAGTAATGGTCTCAAGCTGCAGTGGGGGAGGTTTAGGTTGGATATTAGGAAAAACTTTTTCACTAGGAGGGTGGTGATACACTGGAATGCATTACCTAGGGAGGTGGTCGAATCTCCTTCCTTAGAATTTTTTAAGGTCAGGCTTGACAAAGCCCTGGCTGGGATGATTTAGTTGGGGATTGGTCCTGCTCTGAGCAGGGGGTTGGACTAGATGACCTCCTGGGGTCCCTTCCAATCCTGATATTCTATGATTTGGAAACTTCTGTTAGTTGTCCAAAGAAAGCCTCATCTACCTCATCCTCCTGCTCTGGTGGTCTATAATCTTTAGCATGAAATAATAGTAAGTATATCCTGTGCCCACTGTAGTTAAGATTGTAAAACAGTTTCCATGCTATATCCCCCTATTTAAATTCTGACACGCTAGCATAACATAAGGAAAGTGAAAAGTAGATAATGTGAGGTTAGTTCAACATAAAAGATAAGCTTACAACTTAATTTTTTGTAAAAAAACAAACAAACACTTCTGCTGACATTAAGGGTATACCTACAGTGCAGGGCAGAAAAAAAACCTCAGCACTAAGTCTCAGAGCCCAGATCACTTGACTCAGGCTTGCAGGGCTCAGGTTCAAGGCTAAAAATTGCAGTGTGGACTTTCAGGTTCAGGCTGGAGACTGGGCTTTGAGACACTTTCTTCTGGCAGGATCTCAGAGCGCAGGCTCCAGCCCGAGCCCTAACATCTACATAGCAATTTTTAACCCCATAGCTTGACTTAGCTAACCTGGGCCAGCCGCGGGTCTTTTTTTTTTTTTTTTTTTTTGTTTCAGTGTAGACGCATCCTTAAAGTATTGCAACCTGACTGATGGTCCAATGAAAGAAGCAACTGGAACAATTTATGGACCTTGTTCACTTTTCCTTCATGACAATAACAAAAACAGTAGGACACGTTTTCTGTATTAAAGCAATGTTTAATATGAATTTAACATATGCAAAACAACTAGAACATGTCATGCATTAGTATATTATCTCACTAAGATTTCCTTATCAAATAAGATATAAAACCAAAAGTAGTTGATCAGGTATTTTTAATGCATTATCCATTTCACCCATTATCCTTTGGGCAAGTTTGTCATAAATCAACATTTATGAATTCACAAACTGAATTCAATGCTACTCAAAGAGAAGTACATCTTACTTAGCAGTACTTCATGAACCAGAAGTTCACTTTGTCCGCTTGCATTGCTCAATCAAATGCACTAACATTAACCTCTCACAACGTTTCTGCATAAGGAAATAGTTGTACCTGCAGGGTTCATTCTCTCCCTTTCTGGGTACATCTAAGCTGCAATTAGACACCCACAGCTGGCCCGTGCCAGATGACTCAGGCTCCCGTAGCTCACATTAAGCGGGGGTTGGCTGCCTAATTGCAGTGTAGACGTTTAGGCTCTGGCTGCAGCCACAGCTCTGGGACCCTCCACCTTCCAGGGTCTTAGAGCCCAGACTCCTACCTGATCCCGAACATCTACATCGCAACTCAGTTCCATGAGTCCAAGTCATCTGCCAAGGGTTTTTAATTGCAGTGTAGACACACCCTCTCTCTCTCCCTCTCTCTCTCTAAAAAAAAAAAAAACCAACCACACAGTTCCGATGTGTGGTATTTATGGGCTACCACAGGACCCTGCCACTCAGAGGCAGAGATTTTTGTCTTTCATGTTGAATGACAACTTGCCTGGTGCAAATTTATGTTTATGTAACTATATCAAACAACTTGCAGAAATTTATTTTCAGTGTGAATTGCCTGGTGTTTATCGTAACTCAAGAGGAATTTCAAGGAAGTGTCTGACACATTAATTTACTCCTACTTTTCATGCATTGCATAACATTGAAGAAAAACTGTAATAGAACTAAATGTTACAGACGGTGCTTAATTTGCAAATTGCCGGGGCTCAACAATTTTTTTACATTCATAACTGATGCAGCAAGCCTAGAGGTGCCAGGGCTGTGAACTGCCGAGTCTAGAGGTGCCGGGTGTCATCCCTGGCACAAAGCAAGCATTGACGCTACACCAACACTATCTTTAGTTTAGCAACTTTGAGAGATTATTATTAAAATTCAACTCTTGATCTGTGGAGAAGTAACAGGTACTGCATAAGGTAGAAAGCTATCCTGTGTTAAGATTTACATTTTCAGAAAATAAACACTGAAACCTAAGTGTTTAACCAATCACCACCACACGCTCATAGCTATTGAGCAACAATTTTTAAATGCGGAGAGGGCATATGGATCTTTGCAGTCAGTCTTACAGTACTTTTGACCTCACTAAGGCTAGACTGCATTTGTTTATTTACCACAAGCCCTGAATAAGGGGCAGCACATAGCCACCCAAGCAGCAGATCCAAGAGCACACAGAGTCACAATATTGTCCTTGGTTCCCTGCCTCTCCCCTCTTGCTCAAGAAGGGGAAGTAACCTGTACCAGACCCATCCCCGGCATTTTCCCTTGTGACAGCAAATAAGCTGTGCTGGCTGACACTGGGGGAGGGGGTGGGGGGGGGAGGAAGAGTCAAGATTCTAGCCAGTCTGACCATGCCCATCCACCAGCACAGAAGGGGGAGTTATGACTCACGGGATGCTAGTCTCCCTGCCATACTGCAGTCTGCCACATAAATAACTCATGCCTGGAAGTAAGGGGGCACTCCTGTTTAATTAGCAAAGAGTGAAGGTGAATTCAGGATATGTTGAACAACTAAACACTGTGCACGGTTCCACCCACATAGCTGAGTTGTTTCTAACCTAACTCCCCTATTTTCCTGGCGTCCTGTCAGTAACAGTCTCTTCAGGGCACGCAGGCCCTCTGACTCCAATTTCACTGATCATGATATATCCTCGCTATTGGACAAATGTTTTACTATAAAAATTAAAAAAAAAAAACAATTGAGGCCCATACCACTACCCCGTATAGGGCTGCCAATTTCCTAATCACACAAAACCGAACACCCTAGCCCCGCCCCTTTCCCAAGTCCCCGCCCCCCACTCACTAGATTCCCTCGGTGGCTCGCTCTCCCTCACACTCACTTAATTTTACAGGGCAGGGAGTTGGGGTGCGGGCTCTGGGGTTTGGGCTCCAGGCTGGGGACAAGGGATTTGGAGTGCGGGAGGGGACTGCAGGCTGAGGCACGGGGTTGGAGTTCAGGAGGGGGTACGGGGTCTGGGCTGGGGGTGCGGGCTCTGGGGTGAGGTCAGGGATGAGGGGTTCAGAGTGTGGGAGGCAGCTCCAGTTTGGGGGGGACTCAGGGCTGAGGCTTGGGGTTGGGGCACGGACTTACTTCAGGCGGCTCCCAGTCAGCAGCACAGCGGGGCTAAGGCAGGCACTGCGCTGTGCCCTGGAAGCAGCTTGTATGTCTGGCTGCTAGGCGGGGGACGAGGAGACTCCAAGCTCCCATTGGCCGCGGTTCCTGGACAATGAGAATGCAGAGCCAGGGCTTGGGGCGGTGACAGCGCGTGAAGACCCATCGCCCCCCCCAGTCTAGGAGCCAGACCTGCTGGCTGCTTCCGGGGTGCAGCACGGTGCCAGGACCGGTAGGGTCTAACTTGCCTTAGACCCACAGCACTGACCTGAGCTACCAGGGTCCCTTTTTGACCAGGTGTTCTGGTCGAAAACCAGACACTGGGCAACCCTAACCCCGTTTCTCTTTGCCAGCACATCGCTGAGTTAGAGTCTCCTCTTTACCACAAAAAGAAAAGGAGTACTTGTGGCACCTTAGAGACTAACCAATTTATTTGAGCATGAGCTTTCGTGAGCTACAGCTCACTTCATCGGATGCATACCGTGGAAACTGCAGCAGACTTTATATACACACAGAGAATATGAAACAATACCTCCTCCCAGCCCACTGTCCTGTTGGCAATAGCTTATCTAAAGTGATCATCAGGTTGGGCCATTTCCAGCACAAATCCAGGTTTTCTCACCCTCCACCCCCCCACACAAATTCACTCTCCTGCTGGTGATAGCCCATCCAAAGTGACAACTCTTTACACAATGTGCATGATAATCAAGTTGGGCCATTTCCTGCACAAATCCAGGTTCTCTCACCCCCTCACCCACGGTATGGGTTTCCACGGTATGCATCCGATGAAGTGAGCTGTAGCTCACGAAAGCTCATGCTCAAATAAATTGGTTAGTCTCTAAGGTGCCACAAGTCCTCCTTTTCTTTTTGCGAATACAGACTAACACGGCTGTTACTCTGAAACCTCTCTTTACCACAGACTCAGTGTGGTCTGCTCAACAGGCAACCAAACTAGGAGTGAATTCCCTCTTGCCTACCTGTCAACTGTCTCAGAATCTAGCAAACTCTGTCTCTGTGGTGTCTCCTCCCTTCCTGTGGGGGTGGCCTCCAGATAGTTCCCCACTTTTCCATGCCATGATGTCCTACATAGGCTGCCTCTGGATGTTGTGCCAGCTCACTTGTAAGTGCTTCCTATTCCCGCTGAACACTTGTCCCTCTTATCCCTCGTATGACCTGGCTGCCACTGCACCCCTCCTGACTCCTTCAGTCCAGTCCCTCTGGTGTCCCTCTAATGCAGTGCCTCTCAACCTGCGGCCCACAGGCTGCTTGCAGCCCAATCAGCACACAGCTGCAGCCTATGTGACACCCTCTGGGCCATACTGGTAGTATACATATTATGTGGATGTGGCCCACATAACACATGGAAAGCTGCATATGCGGCACACAATGGTAAATAGGTTGAGAAACACTGCTCTAATGGCTCCATCCTCACAGAAAAGCTGGTCTCTAGGGCCAATAAGTCCTTGGCTGACAGTCTAGTGCCTGCTTTCTTTAATTGTGAGCTATGTCCTCTTGACAATATCTCCATCATTCTGGCTGCAACTGGTCTCCACCACTCGCTGGCAACAGGGTTTTGGTCCTTCTTCCCATTGGCATCTGCACTGTCTGCCAAAAATGCTAACAAGGGGTCTGAACCAGAAGACACAGCGTTGTCTCACTGTCTCTTAAGTGTTTTTACAGCTGATTCCACCTTAGCATTACTCGTTGGGTGTACTGGGGAGTACGTGTGGTGGTCAAAGTCCCATGTGTGCAAATTCCTTTAATTTTTCTGATGCAAACTGGGGTCCATTGTTGGTGAATACAATGTCCGGAATGCTGCGTCTCACAATGTGGACCTTCAGTTTGCCAATCACTGACTTGCTTGTTGTATTAGGCAGGGCACAGAACTCCCAAAAGTTTGAATCAAATAGTGCTATTCACTGAAGGTAAATAAGTCCACTCTTATCTATTCCCAGGATAGGGTGGACAGTTCATGTGGTAACAGTCTTTTTCGCCTGGTGGTTATCACATGACCAGCAGGTTTCACATCCTTTTATCAAGGATCAGAGTTGTGTATTCATTCCCAGCCAGTAAATACACCTTTGAACCCATGTAAGACAGCTACCAATGCCCAAGCGTGACATCCATACAAAATGAGGCAGGGACAGCAGCTCTGTCCTCAAAATATGACTCTATATGACACCCACACAGAGCTCAATTTTAATTTAAAAATATGGTTCTGCTCATACCAGTACTTGGCTTTTGTCTTCTGCTCTCTTGACTAGCCCATAATTAAATGTCCTTTTCCATAGCCTCTTTGACTTCCATCAGCTTCGTTGTTGAAACTGGGAGACAGCGCAGCATGTTAATGGAGTCTGTATCCTGACCCCCTTCCCAACTTGCTGATGCTGGGTACATACATGCTATCAATGATGGGAGAGAAAGCTTCAAGCCAACAGAGATGGCGGAGGCAGGGGCCAGGAGCGCCATTTAGGTAGGATGGAGAAGATTTTCATGGTCCTGTCCCAGGACGCAAGGAGCCAACTGCAAAGAGGCTGGTCTCTGCTGCTGGCAACTGCATCCAGGGGTTTGTAGTGCCTAAATGAGCCCCCAGCAGCCCGGCCTGAGAAGCAGTTGCAGTGTGAGGCAAAGGAAACCTGTTCTGTCACCACTTCTGGGGCAGGGGTGCCTGGTTCATGCACTCCAGGTCGCAATGGCAACTCCCTCCCAGGGCTCCCCATGTGGGGTGGTGGATGAACAGGGCTGAATGTGGGGCACAGAGAGGGAGATGGGTTTTGGAGAGACTGTTAGGTGTGACAGAACAGTTGAATCGGCATGTTTTGATGTGTATAAATAAGTGACACAAGGGGTGTGAGAATAAAAGATATTCCCTTACCCACTTTGTCTCTCTAATATCCTGGGACTGACACAGCTACAACAACACTTCATGTTAAATAGTAACATTGAGGAAAGGGGCTCACAATAAAATCCTGCCTGGGGCCCATCTTTCTGCTTCCTCACCTCTGCGGCCACAGACATATTGATGGAATCATTCCACTCCGAAAACCAGAGCCAGAAGCTCTTTTTCTCTTTGGGCATACTCTTCTGCAGTCTCTGACAGGGCTCTGTGGCATAAGCAACTGGTTACTCCTGCAAAAGGGCTACCCTCGATCCTTTCTGAGATGCATCATGCCGGATTGTTTAGTGGCTTTCCTGGCTGGTAGTGCTTCTGGACAGAGACATATATTATCATTTAACACGTCAAATGTTTGCTGTTGGGAGCCTGCCCAGTTCCATTCAACATCCTGCCTTATGAGCTGACATATGCCTTCTGTTACTGCAGCCAGATGGGGACATAACTTAGACGGACAATTTACCATTCCTCTGAAATGATGTTCCCCTTTTACATCCAGTGGAGAGGACATGTCTCTGACTGCCTTGATCTTGTTGGAATCTGATTTTAGACCCTCTGTTATGAGCAGAAGTCCAATGCATGTTACCTTATGCTGTTTGGGTCACATTTTTTTCAGGTTGAGTTTTATGTCCCTGTATTGCTGTAGAAAAGCTTGTAGTTTACTGTGATGGTCTCACGCAGCTTCTGTATCATTGCTCCCTTCATCTACAGTGATTATATCTGCAATTATTATCACCCCAGACAATCCTTCCAGCACTTAGGTGAATCTTCTCTGGGTTTATGCCCATCGGCATGTGCAGCCATTCGTAGCAAACAAGTGGTGTTGCCAAGGTTGTCAGTGTGCTCGACTCATTATCCAAGTTTATGTGCCAAAACCCGTTCTTCATATCATAGACTGTAAAGATTCTGATTTTGAAAAGTTCTAACAAGATCTCATCAATTGTGAGATGGTTTCCCATTTCAATGGTTTGGGATCTATGCAGATGTGTAATTTGCCTAATGGCTTCTTTACCACCACCATGCTGCTTACCCCGGCTCTACTGGCCTCTACAGGCGCCATGATACCCCTGCTCTGCACACTTTTGAGCTCCTTGTGTACTGAATTACATAGTGCCATTGGAATTTCCCTTCGTGGTAAACACACAGGTTCCATTGTGGGGTCTACTTCCAGCCTTCAAGGAACCATTCACCTTTGAAAACATCCCCATGCATTTTCAAAATGGTCTCCACTGTCTATGGGACTCCCCATGCTATTGAAATTCTGACATTGCACCCCGATCAGATCCATGACTTGTACGGCTACATTCCTCAGGAGGTGTGCGTGGTGCTTACCATCCACCACCACAAACTTCAGTTGGTGCTGTCTTCCCCCCCCCAGGTTAGTTACTATGAAATCACATTTTCCTACAGGCTGCGTTATGCTCTCATTGTACACTATTAGGGTGTTCCTGACCTCTGTAATGGGTCCGTTCGAGTCTAATTCACCCCAAGGATTCACACCGCAGAAGGCCCCGCTATCCAGCTGAAATTGCACGTTATTTCCCGAGTACCATTGTTGTATGCAGGGAAGTTGGCACTGCCTCTTGTTCCTTTCCTGTCCTGACAGCCTGAACCTAATATGCTCTTGGACTCATGATGCCATTACTGCTGTGATGTGCCATCCCCCTCTTGAACAAGTCTGACAATCTTTCCAGGACCTTTCTCTGCTCTTACACACACTGCTATAATAGTTCAACTTGACACGTGCCTTGCAGTGCTGTCCTGGTGCAGAGCATCACTCCTTTTCCACCTCATGCTGTCTTCCACAGTAAATGAATCACACTATGGTTATGAAACATTGGCTACCTGTTCACCTTTGCTGTTGTCTCATGGAATGTACTTTGGGTTACCACCTTTGAAATGGGAAAAAAAGAGAAAAAAACAGCACCCATCCCGCTCCACAAGGCAAGCCCACTGCAATGTCAACCTCCAACCACAAGGCAAATCCACAATGCCCTCCCCTCAACAGTCACTTATAGTATCTACAGAGATAACATCTCACATCTCCTCACTCTCGCGTGACTCAAACTCTCTCTCACATGTGTGCGGTACACTTGTATATTTGTGGGCAGCCAGCTGCTGCATTTTCACCAGTTTTGATCTGTTGTCACTTAAACTGTGGAAGTGGGAACACTGCAGCATCTTTAGCTGGACACAGAAACTTTTAACATTAGACATACCAGTGTATTGTGATAATAATGCAAATCTCTAGACCCATATTAAAAAAAAAAACAACCCAGCAGATTAAATTATTTTTCTGGCCACTGGTAAATCCATAAAAAAACAGCCAGGCCGGTCAAATATCGTCCAGGTAGTAACCCTACATGTACTTCAGGGATTGTGTTGTGCCTCCAAGGGCTTTCATCCTCTCTCTCCCACTGCATGACCCAGGTCTAAACATCTGTTTCATTCAAGATCACCTTCCCAGAGCATCTGCTCTTGAAGGTAGTGATCCCAAGTGCTGCAGACTATCCAAATCAGGAAGTCTGTCAAGATCCCAAAATTGCATGCAACAGCCAGTGTGCGAAAGCTGCAATATGGGAGTCTATTCCCTCCCCTTCAGATTGGTCCATTCCTCTGTTCCATATGGCTGAATGCTTTCAGCCTAACTTCACTCATTCCCTGTTTCACTAGTGTCCCACTCATAACAGGTACTGCTTGTACCCTAAATAACTTGCATCTCTGTAAGAGGTAGAGCTAGTTCAAGGAAAGCCAAGTTCAGAATCACACAATGCCTCTGACTAACAAGCGGGGAGACTTTTAGCACAATTTCTCAAGAACATGCAGAACAAGCAACACAAAAAGGGACAACACAGTACAGGATTTGAGCGAACTAACTAGTAAAACAGCTCCCAAATCAAGCAAGGCTTGGATAGACTGCAACTATTTCCTCACTATTTCCTTGAAGACTGAGAATGCTAGATTAGCTATATCTGCAAGATTAAAAGATGGAAACAACACCACCCATAAGCAGTCTATTCACTTATAAAAAACTATGGCCAAGTAACTATGCCTTAAATCCACCAAGCCAAGGGAAAAAATATCAGAGAAAAGAAGAAAAGACAATGTTCAAAAGTAGCATTTCATCTTTGTGGACTTCAAGAAAGATTAACAGAAAAGAGCCAACTGAGAGATTTTTTTTCTTTGCCAAATTCCTCTATTGCTGTAGATTTAAACCAAACTTAAGGACATAAAAGTCCCACTAAAATCTTTTAGAGGAAAGTTTCTGCACATGGGGAGTAATCCATTTTAAATTATTTTTTCTGTATTTAACTATCCTCACTCCACTCCACATGTGAAAAGCAATTAGAAAATAACTAATCACTTCCTCATTGCTGTATTATTTTTTTTAACATCAATTTTCAGGTTCTTGTGACTAACAGTCAAGCTGAGTGAAGAGGGAAGATGAAAAAGAAGGATGTTACAGTAGTTCATCCTCAAGGAGCACAAAGAGGAGAGCCAACACCATATGTCCAGCCATCTCTCTGCAGACCATCAACAGCCAACAGATCATAAATTGGAACCCCAGATCTGAGCATCTGAGTTGCTGAAAGCTAGCCACCAGGAGGGTATGATATACAATCAGCACTTCCTTTTCATCACTCTTTACCTGTATAAGCTTAGAAGTGCTCTCCCTGTCTGAGAAATTATCATCAAATCTGTCTGTCCCTCTCTTGTATAATACAAGAAGAATTTAGCAGGCCCCAGTGTCTTACAAATAGGGATTGCCCAGAACAGGTTAGCATCATTGAGAAGTCATTTAATATGTTTGCTGCAGATCATTTGGAATGAATGGATCTGTTTTCCTAGCTTGTAAATTATTTATTCCTTAAACAGAAGTGACCCTCTACTAGCTCAGGGTATTAATCTAATTTCTCATGTATTTGAACAGCTAAGAACCTACAGGATTGAAATTTCAAGCCTTCGAATGCAGGTCTGTGCAGCACAATCAAAATTTAATTTTGGCTCAGTTCAAAAGAATAACTTGCAAAAGTTCTTTGTTTCCCTTCAAGAGACAACACAACTATTCAGAAAGCTCAGATTTTTAAGATAAACTCATGAACTGTCAGCACAATGCACTCTACACTTCCCCATAATTTTGACTGAGATAATGAAAGTTGATCATCTCAATATAGAAACCTCTGTTAAAAACTTTTCCAAGGCTAACTACATGCTGGCAGGACACTGATTTCCTTCTAGTAAAGAAAACAATAGCTGCACTGTAGTCAGTACAGAAACAGAAGAATGTGTCACAGCCCCATGAATTTCACTATTCTGCAGTGACAGAATTTGAATCCTCCCCTAGGAATAGGAAATGTCTCCTGGCTCATAGCTAGTTGTCGCTGGGCAAAGCAAGGAAAAAGTACTATTTGGGCTTCCATTCACTGTGCCTGGGTTCAGGTACAACCAGCGAAGTGTTGCATCTAACATTTCTTGCTCTAATCCATCACTGAGGACACAATGAGCGACCACAGTCCCTAGGACAGAAGAGAAGATGCTTTCTGCAGTGGAACCACACTGGAGACAGAAACCAAGTAGTAGTGTTTGCAAAATGGTCACATGGACTACATGTGATAAAGGAAGACACCAGAACCCTCAGAGCCTACATGACAATGAAGGAGAAGAGGACTTGCCAAGCAGGACTCAGTGTTGCTGAGGGTTTCTCCTAGGCAGCCAACATAGAGATTATGGAGGATTACGAAAGAATATTTGGAAAGCAACATACTCCCTTCAGACACATATAATGATGCTTTACATCTCCAAAGTACTTCATGAAAAATAATTCATCTAAAGCCCTAGTGAATTAGCTTCATAACTGGCACAGAAGGCAGTGACCTGCCAAATGAGTCTGGAAAGATTCCAGACAGGAGGGTTTGAGCCTCAAGCTCAGTCCACTTGACCACGCTACCTCCCTACATTCTCTATACAACATTTATTGCCTTGTATACTTCTCATTTCATACCCTTTTGATCTGAATAAAAAAAAAATCAGTACAATCTTATTTAAAAGTTATTTTAACATGGCTGTAATTTTTTTTTTTTTAAAAACAGCCATATAAATTCCCTCCACACTTAAAAAAAAAAAAGATAGTGAAAAATCTTCTCCCTAAAATCCCTTTATAATATGATAAATACCTCCAACGGGAAAAATTTAAGTTATGCTATTACTTTCTACAGTTTTATGGGTGTTTTAAAATCATTATTGTTATTTTTTATTCTGGAACCTTGACTATTACATTTGAAAGGTTTTTTGGGTACAATAATATTAATGCACTTTTTTGGAAATTTGAGTTATTTCTTCCACAGAGTAACAATCTTAGTTGGCTTAACAAAGTCACCCTCACCCAAATCTAAAATGATGGAAGGAGAGTGTGCACGGGGAAATAGGGAGAGATTTAGAGTATTTGAAGCACTTATTTTCCTATAAGGGGGCAATCACACTAGTCAACTGAAGATTCCTGTTAGATCCCCATTTGGAGGAAGAAAAGCTTTTGGTCTTCATTTTCAGCCCCAGGCTTATTCACAGTTTACCTCAGAAAAAGATAAAACATTTTAAAAAACACGGTCTAATCTGCTGCTATTTGAAAAGAGATTTCCCAAGAGGAGCTCTCTTTCCCTGGCTGAGAAAGGTAGAAAAGGAAGGACAAAGCAACAAATATAATTGCATGAAAAAGTTTTTAAAAAATAAGACATCCTTAGAAAACATTCCTCAGGCAGCTGGAAGTACACAGTCCTCAGAAGCAAAAGTGCTGAACAAAGCATCTTACCATCGAGAAGTCCATGATCCTTATGCCCAAGTTCCTCTGTTACTATCAATTCTAGGCACACAAGTTTGGTGGCTGAATGGGGTGCAATTTTAAAAGCTTTTAAAAGTGGAAGTTTTTGTTAATGACTCGAAGAGCATCCTTCTATTTAAAAAATAAATGAAGTCTGGTAATCCCACAGCAGAATATATTTAAGCTCTTTTGGCTATTATATCCCAAAGAACCATATATCATGAGCATGAGCTTTCGTGAGCTACAGCTCACGAAAGCTCATGCTCAAATAAATTGGTTAGTCTCTAAGGTGCCACAAGTACTCCTTTTCTTTTTGCGAATACAGACTAACACGGCTGTTACTCTGAAATATATCATGAGTTTACTGTTCTCCACCTACCTACCCCAACTATACATGAAAGACTTCTATGACATAACTTCTTGCACTAATTTCACTGTTTCTCACTGGTGAGAAACTGGTTGAGAAAGAGTTGTGCAGCACTGCCAACTCATGATTTTATTGTGAGTCTTGTGCAGAAGTGGGCAAAAAACAGCCCGCGGGCCACATCCAGTCCGTGGGACCGTTCTGCCGGGCCCTTGAGCTTCTGGCTGGGGAGGCTAGCCCCCAGCCCCTCCCCTACTGTCCCCCCTTGCAGGCAGCCACGCCACCACAAAGGCAGCACGGCCAGCTCTAGCCAGGCGGTGGGACAGGGAGTAGGAGGGTTGGGTAAGGGGCAGGGGGTCAGTCAGGAGACAGGGGGCATTTGGATGGGGCTGAGGTTCTTGGTGGGGGGCAGGTCAGGGGATGGTAGCAGGGGAGGTTGGATAGCTGTGGGAGTCCCTGGGGGCCTGTCAGGGGGCGGAGGTGTGGCTAGTGGTTGGGACAGTCAGGGGACAGGGAACTGGGAGGGTCCCAGGGGGCTTGTCAGTGGGCAGGGGTGTGGATAGAGTTCAGGGCAGCCAGGGGAACAGGGAGCGTTGGATAGGGGGTAGGGTCTGGGGGGGGGTGGTTTGGGGCATGGGGTCCCGTGAGGGGAAGGTCAGAGGACAAGGCGCAGGGGGGTTGGATGGGTCAGGGGTTCTGAGGGGGGAAGTGGGAGGGGGCGGGGGCCAGGCTGTTTGGGGAAAAACAGTCTTCCCTACCTGGCCTACCATACAGTTTTGCACCCTGACGTGGCCCTCGGGCCAAAAAGTTTGCCCACCCCGGTCTTGTGATATTCAGTATTTCTCTTAAAGCTGCAGTGCCTGGAGTCAAGTGATTACATGAGAATCTCAGCTTTCATATAAAACAACAAAGTAAGTTTCTAAATCCCACAAAGTGCAGGTAAAAGCCTGAAAAGTGAACCCTTAAGGCTCAAAAACCATATGATAAATAAGAAAAGCTCAGTTTTTTAACTCCTATTTTAAAGTCAGTTTCATAGTTCTGAGGTGCCCAACTTATTACTTTTTAATGTATATGACTGGCAATACTGGAAGGTTTATTACTTGATTGGCTGACCGATCCTTCTGTATGAGCCCTATACTATTTGTGCTCATGAAGGCTTGAAACATCTACTTACTAGTGATGATTAGAAAACTTTCCCTGGTAAGTGTTGGGGCTGAAGCCATAAGCTTCGGCAGATCTTAACCTTTTGACCCCCCCCCCCCAAATGAAGTTTCTAGCCCCTAAAGTAAGTTTTCCTGAGTCTAGAGAGAGCTAGCGCCACTGCCTTTGCTATTGCTCATAGAACCCCACTCAAAACCCAGTGAAATCAATAGTAGGGCAATGGAACAGAATGCCTAGGGGGACAGTGGAAGCTCCTTCACTAGAGATTTACAAAAGGAGGCTGGACAGCCATCTGTCTTGAATGGTTTAGACCCAACAAATCCTGCAACTTAGCAGGGGGTTAGACTAGATGACCCTTGCGGTCCCCTTCTAACCGTATGGTTCTATTATTCTAATAAGAATCTGTTCACTGACTTCATGGATCATGCCCATAGTTTAGTAGATTCTGGTCAGACACACTGATGATATTCAGAACCCTGTGGAGAACAATGGAGCAGAAGACTTCAGAGAGATTCCGAGTGAAAGGAAAGGAAAAAGACTTAAACCAGTGGTTCTCAACTTATTTTTCATTGTGGGATGCATATGCTGGACAGCAGCCGTGGTGGAGCTTGTGGGGCTGGACGGCAGCCCTGGACCCCGGAGCTCAGGTGCCTGAATGGCAGCCCCAGACCACCGACACTGCGGGGCCAGGCCGGAGCCTTGACCCTAGACCCTCACCACGAGGGGCGGGCTGGCAGCCCCGACCCCACTGTGCTGGGTGGCGGGGCAGCCTGGGCTCCACCGTGCCAGCCAGCCGGGAACTCAGATCCCGCCACCCGGGCTGGCCTTTAGCACACAGCTAAACTGGGCCGTAGCTGTGTGCTAATTGAGCTGCATGCGGCGGCCATGGGTTGAGAACCGCTGACAAAACTATCCAGTTCACTAAGGGGCATTGGAATGCAGACAGGTAGATCACTTTGTATATGGCTGGTTTATAGCCAGATTTATTTCTTCTTAGGCGATAGCCACTATGTCTTTAAAAAGCCCAAAAGCTATTTCCTTCATGATGCAAGGAACATGCAATGCAAATTGCTGATTGGCACCCCAAGTCCTCCACTGATTTAGCAATCCACAGGCTGACCTGTTCTACCTCTCCAGTGATGGGCCTGGAAGGATAGGAAACTCATGTCCATATGAGCTTTCTCATTGAGGAGCTGCTATTTTTACAGGCAAAGAAACTAAGGTTATTTGCTTTCCTCATCTCTTTTGGAGTGGAGTTTTCAGCATTCAGTGGAGTGGAAGGCCTTCTCTGTTTGTGAGGGTGACATCAACTTAAGCCACACCTTCATTTCTGGGCACTGATTTACACAAGGTCTGCTGCTTTTAGCTGCTGAGCAAAATTTTCTTTTCAACTCTCGTTTATAATCAAGAATGTTATTTGATATTGAATTATTACACTTTCCCCCTGTTTAATGTAAAATACAAACGATTTTGTATTTCTAATAGGCTAAAGTAATTTAAAGCCATCACAGAAGAAATGCTAATATAGTGACATTTTCCTAAGGGAACTTAAGTGGCAAAGTACAATAGTTATTTATATTACAGAAACAAAACAACCATTATCAAGCCACAACTTGTTTCAACCTAGTCTTATCTTCAAACTTATCAGGTTTAATTGTAAATCCTCAGGAAGGTTATGGCAGTGGGTGACATAATTCTCAGTGACCAATCCCTGTTGTCAGTATTTCAGCTTGCCATATTTACAGCAGCATAACTTGATCCTGTAACCATCTTATCAAAAACAATTTAAAAAAACATACTAACCACAAGTACAGCAGGTATCTAGTTTTTGTTTCGTCATTGCTTCAGCCTCTCTTAGTTGCAAAACTAACATGGCTCTTATAATAATTCAAGGTAATTACATCCTTTCACTTTTCCACTGTATTCCCAGAACTGATATTTCAGTTCTCCACAAATAACTACTTCTGGCTAACTACTAAATATCACTTTTTGTCAGTTCCCCACTCCCAGAACCAATATTTTGTTCAAATCATTGCATGCAGCCTAAAATGCAGAAAAGTCAGTCTTTGTAATGGAATGGATGAGTGGGTAACACTGAATTTCAAATCACACAGAAAAGTAATAAGTCCTAAGAAACTAAGCATAATCTTATCAGCCACCAAAGGCAGCAGTCAATATGACTTCACAATAAATTGTTTTAAAATGGTACTTATCTGCATTTCTGTTTTCCGTATTGCATCAAGAGCTGCTGGAGTATTATCACAATCATCATATAACTGCTGGATGGAAATGTTACAGTCTACTCTTGACAGCGTTTAGTGTACAAAAAGGTCTCCTTCCCTTTTGAACACTTATTTTTCCTGGTTCTTTAAGAATCAAATACAAAATGAAATATCTATTATTCAAAACAGACACACGGAAATAACCTACAGCAGCAGATCACAAAATCTGGACTAATAACCAAGACCAGCTTTATCATTTGATACTTCTACAAATAAATCAATTTTAAAAAGTTAGTCTTCATACTGTCTCTGGTATTTATGGTATGTCATTTTTATTTAACTTGCAAGAGAAAAGTGTCCCTGTGGGTATGTTTTTCTTTTGTTTTAAAATGATTTTTAATGTTTTCATTTGTAAAAGACATAGGAGAGCATAGGCAATGACTCTCGAACAGTGTTCCCATATGCATTGTAGTTTTAAAAGTTTTTTTTTTTAAATGCAAAATCAAATTTATGCCCATAGGAACTCAGTGCCTTAGGAACGAGATAAAAATTGATGAGATTTCTTGACTCATGATGCAGTGTCCTGTAGCGTCACAGTTAAAATGAAGGAATGCAAATCCAGATTTTTCTGAGGGCTAGTTTGTAACCCCCCCTTTATTTACACTGATGAACAACTATTCTCAGGAGTAGTGCTACTGAAGTCTGTAAGAACACTTGTGAAAGTAACTACTTATCAGTGCAAGAGGGTTATGATCTGACCGTGAATTTATTGCATCTGCAAGTGACAAAGAATTCCATGTACTGACATTTTATTGTGTAAGAGTTTATTTTATGTATATGAATCATTGCATATGTTCCTCCCATGCTATTGCAATAAATAATAATCTGAATTACTTTTCTATTTCCAGCTGTTCACCCAAGGTTCTTAGCACTATTAGATTTGATGGTATAAGTGAGACTTTGGGCATTTTCATTTCAGAAACCGGTTCAAAAAATCACCATCCTCATTTGTAAAACCCTCTATCGCTCTTCAATTCAGCCTCCCTTCCTGCTCCGTTCCCCTTGCCATATATCTAGCACTGGTCATCTCTCTATCATTCCATACAATGCTAGCGCAGGAGTCTTTCTCCTCTGCAAGCCCTATGCAAAACAGTTTCCTAAAGTTCTCACCTTTGACCATTGTCATTTCATATCTCAGCTGAAAACTTCCCTTCTTCCTAGCTTTTTCTCTCCCCATCTGTTGTCACCTCTGTAAGGATACCAAGCTCTAATGTTTTCAGACATCTTTTACATGGGAGACACTACAGAAAATGGAAGGTGCATTGTAGTCGCTGCTTTATCTTTATAGCTTCAAGGGACAATTAATGGGATTCTACATTTTCTTTTTCCTCAGCAATAACACACTTTTCAACAGAGGAAGCAGGAGAGAAACAGTGAGACTTCTAGATAATAAGCAGGATAGAAAACTCAGTTTGTGCAATCTTTGTTTTCTCCCAAACAGCCTCACAATATGTGAGAGATGGACTGTAAAACAAACTGGACATATGGTATACCACATTAGCACTGGTTTCAGAGTAACAGTCGTGTTAGTCTGTAGTCGCAAAAAGAAAAGGAGTACTTGTGGCACCTTAGAGACTAACCAATTTATTTGAGCATAAGCTTTCGGCATCCGATGAAGTGAGCTGTAGCTCACGAAAACTTATGCTCAAATAAATTGGTTAGTCTCTAAGGTGCCACAAGTACTCCTTTTCTTTTTGCACATTAGCACTGTGAACCCTTTCCTACATGTGGGCACTAGATGTGCTAACTTTGGCATACTTTGCCTTTTTTATCCTGTCACTAGAGTTACTGGAATTTGAAAGAGAGAGAAAGCATACACCACCTGGCCTAATTGAGACTACCCTTGTGATGGTTCTCGGGGTTCCCAGGACTGTGAATCACCTTGTTACCTCTCTGCTTCCATTGAGAGGGAGACTTCCTTGTGCTCAACTGGGTGTCAGCTCCCTGACTCCATAAGCCTGTTAATCACCGAAGCTCTGTGGGCAATGCTAGCCCTTACTTTGAACCCCAGTCCCCAAGACCTCTGAAGTGTTCCCCTGTAATGTCCAGCCCTTTCTCCACTGTACACTCACAGAAAACTGTCAGGTCTGCTGTCCCCAATGGAACAGTGTATACACCAGCTTGTATGATTCAGCTGAGGATCAGCTCCTTACTTAATACCACTGCACCAAGACTGATGATAAACTTGTTTTCACTATAAGTCAAAGATTCAAGACATAGTATGGATAATGGAAGCAAAAGGTTATACACAACAAACTCATAACATGCTTTCTGGAGACTAAACTTCTCTGGCTAACCACCTGTCTAAAGAAGTTTACTGCACCCCAAATGTCCTCTGCAGCACTGGTTGTATTCCCATTTTCATAAACGTAAAC
This sequence comes from Lepidochelys kempii, assembly GCF_965140285.1. Taxonomy (NCBI): domain Eukaryota; kingdom Metazoa; phylum Chordata; order Testudines; family Cheloniidae; genus Lepidochelys; species Lepidochelys kempii. The sequence continues at coordinate 99,029,927 of NC_136382.1, forward strand.
ATACTGCCCATTTACTTCCTGGGTGCAGGATGATGGGGATGTCGTCTCTGTTCCCCAAAGGTAGACCAGCAACCCTTTGAAGTTTATCTCAAGACAAGGTTCCCCTGTTGTGTGTTGACTTCATATCTTTCTTTTGACTTTGTATGTAAATGTGCCTCCATTGTGTTATCTTCCAATGCTTCATTTACATACCAACAGAAAAACAGGCGAATAAACATCTTTTGTCCGACAGGAAACCTGCTTCTTCAAATTACCTAAGAATGTATTTTCAGAGTACATACATAATTCCTTACATAGTATTAGTACATACATTTCACAAGAATATTAACAACCAGTGTGACCCTGGCTTTTATTTAAGACTTCACATGACACTCTTCGGTTAACCAAAATCTACATACCAAAAGCAAGGTATTCTTGTAAATCCCTTGTCAGTTGGCACAAGGGGTTCATGGGTCACAACCCCAATGCAGAAAAGTCAGAAGGCCTTAGCACACCCACCAAGCAAGAGTACGAAGATACACCTGAATTTTTTTTACATGAGAAATACAATTTAATCATAATAAAACTATATGAAGTGAGGTCTGCTGGACAGAGCACCGGACTAGGACTCAGGAGACTTAGGTTCTAATCCTAGCTCTACCACTGGTCTGCTTAAGAAATGGCAAGGAAAGTGATCTGGAAAACTACAGGCCAGTTAACTACAGGCCGGTTAGTTTGACCTCAGATGCATGCAAGATTCTGGAACAAATGATAAAATACAACATGATTTTACAAAAGGTAGATTATGCCAGACCAACCTGATCCCCTTCTTTGAGAAGGGAACGGATTTTTTAGACAAAGGAAATGCAGTAGATCTAATCTATCTGGATTTCAGTAAGGCATTTGATACAGTTCCACATAGGAAATTATTAGTTAAATTGGAGAAGATGGGGATGAATGTGAGAACTGAAAGGTGGAAAAGGAACTGGTTAAAGGAGAGACTACAATGGGGCATACTGAAAGGTGAACTGTCAGGCTGGAGGGTGGTTACTAATGGAGTTCCTCAGGGATCAGTCTTGGGACCAATATTATTTTACATTTTTTATTTTACATTTTTATTACTGACCTTGGCACAAAAAGTGGAAGTGTGCTAATAAAATTTACAAATGACACCAAGCTGGAAGATATTGCCAATACGGAGGAGGACCAAAATATCACACAAGAAGATCTGGATGACCTTGTAAACTGGAGTAATATAATTGGGGTGAAATTTAATAGTACTAAGTATATGGTCATGCATTTATGGACTAACGACAAGAATTTTTGCTATAAACTGGGGACTTATCAGTTGGAAGTGACAGAGGAGGAGAAAGACCTGGGTGTACTGGTTGATCACAGGATGACTATGAGCCGCTAATGTGATGCAACAGTGAAAAAGGCTAATGCGGTCCTAGGATGCATCAGACAAGGTATTTCCAGTAGAAACAGAGACGTGCTAGTAGCATAATACAAGACACTGGTGAGACCTCAGCTGGAATTCTGGTCTACCATGTTTAAGAAAGATGAATTCAAACTGGAACAGGTGAAGAGAAGGGCTACTAGAATGATCTGAGGAATGGAAAACCTACCTTATGAGAGGAAACTCAAAGACCTTGACTTGCTTAGCCTAACCAAAAGAAGGCTTAGGGGAGATATGATTGAACTCTATAAATACATCAGAGGGATAAATACCGGGGAGGGAGAGGAGCTATTTATGTGAAGCGCCAATGTCAACACAAGAACAAATGGCTATGTACCGGTCATCAGCAAGTTTAGGCTTGAAATTAGAGGAAGGTTTCTAATCATTAGAGGAGTGAAATTCTGGAACAGTTTTTCATGGGAAGCAGTGGGTGCAAAAAAATCCTAAAGACTGAGTTTGCTAAGTTTATGGAAGGGATGGTCTGATGAGACTGCATACAATGGCATGTAGCAGATCTGTGACTGCCAGCAGCAAATATCTCCAGTGTCCAGTGATGGGACACTAGATTGGGAGGGCTCTGAGTTACTACAGAGAATTCTCTCTCACATGTCTAGCTGCTGGGTCTTGCCCACATTCTCAGGGTCTAACCTGTTGCCATATTTGGGGTCAGGAAGGAATTTTACCCCAAATCACACTGTCTGAGACCGGGGAGGGGGGCGTTCGCCATTCTCTGCAGCATAGGGCACAGGTCACTTGCAGATTTAAACTAGAGTAAATGTTGGATTCTGTATAACTTGAAGTCTTTAAACCATGATTTGAGGACTTCAGTAACTCATCCAGAGGTTGGGGTCTATTTACAGGAGTGGGTGCGTGAGGTTATGTGGCCTGCTATGTGTAAGGGGTCAGACTAGACGATCATGATGGTCCCTTTTGTCCTTAAAGTCTATGAGTCTATATCTTAGAAACATAGCAGAATCCTCACTTGCATTTTGCCAAATTTGAGAACTAGGGAATGAATCACTTGAAAGAAAAACTCTAGAGGGTGTGCCAATTATTGAAGGTTTGAAAAGATATCCATCTCTAACTACAACTACTAAAGAAATCAGCTTTAATGGGTTAGCACCTACTACAATCATCTTCTTTCAGTCAGTACTAGATTCATCCCTAGCCATTCACTGGATTACAAAAGACTGAAATTTGTCCTACCTTTATTTGTGATCCCGCAAAATTGATAAAATCCTTCATGGAAAAGGTTCATTAAAGGTGAATTTATGAAGTAACCTCTGTTCAGAACCTTCTTAATTTGAAACATGAGGATGGAAACCTTGCACATCAGCTACAAAACTATGTAAAAATTGGATTTGTTGCAGAAAGCTTATTGGAAACTAGCCAAAAGACCAAGTGATTAACAAGCAAATAAGGGAGTTCAAAATGGAATCCAGTATGTTTTATTTAAGTGAAAACAGTGTCTACACTGCTTATTATTCATCATGTATGTTCTTAGCAGGAATAGCTGGGTTGTGTAGAAAAGGTTTCAGATTATTCTGCCTATATCTTACTTGTAACCTCTAGATTTAAATAAACTGGCAAGGGGAAAGAAAAGATACCTATTCAGGGAATTTCTTGACGGATTAATACCTTATTTTACTTTTTTCACTGACTTTGATAAAGTTCAGTTAATTGAATATGTTCTCCTGACATGGAACCTCTCTCACATAGGTTACGAACACTCAGATCTTTCCCCATCTCTCGAACTGCTACATCTGTATCCTGCCAGCCTGTCTCAAGGCTGACTCCCTTTCATTAATGCACTTCTTCTGACTGATTAGACTTCACCTGATCACCATCTCAGGTCACCATTACTGGAATTTTCTGTTCCTCAGTGAAACCTTTCTAAAAGTTTCTCAAGAATGTGCTTATCAAGAGCAACAATCTATCTAGGTATTTAACTGCACTATGATATCCAAGTTCTGGTTTTAAGACCCTCTCTACACTTACAATCAAACCATGTTAACTGAGCCAATTTTAGACAGTTTCAACATGGGTTCAGCTAACAAGGTTTAAATACTGGTCGCCTGACCTGCTAAGAGAGACCAACAAATAGCAATTAGATGGGTTTGAAAAAAAATAATTAAAAAATAGTAGGGACTTGGCGTGGAAAATGGTTCTGTGTGGTCTGCACAGGGAAGAGTATATTAAGCCATGGTTGGCAGAAACAATGTGGCTTAACTTAACTGCCAGTGTGGTTAGAGAGAGCAAGGACATGGGCAAAATATCCCATTTCTCTTTCCTCTCACACTTTCAGCTAGTACGTTCTTGCTTCCTATTTTTTAGAAATGCTCCTACTGGCTGCATCACTTAAATATATCAAAATCTACTCTTTCACCCCTCCTTTCCCGTTTTTTGCTCAGAACCTTCTTAATTTGAAACATGAGGATGGAAACATTGCACATCAGTTACAAAATGACGTAAAAATTGAATTTGTTGCAGAAAGCTTATGGGAAACGAGCCAAAAGACCAAGTGATTAACGAGCAAATAAGGGAGTTCAAAATGGAATGCACTATGTTTTATTTAAGTGAAAACAGTGTCTACCGAATGGTATTGCTATGTTAGTGCCCACCTCTGAATGCATTGGCCCACTCCATCCACACTGGTAACAACTTTTACTATTTCAGGAGGACTCCTTGTTTCTTACGATCTTTGACAAACCTTTAATGACACTGAAATCACATGGCTTCCGAATCAACTTTCCACCAACCTATTATAATTCTTTTATAATTTTCAGGACTTTAAGAACATAAGGAAAAAAAAATTTCCAGGATCTTTGAGACACTGAAAACTTTATCATTCTTATATATCTCTTCAATATTCAAATGCAGACTGGAACAGTTATTCAAAGCAGGATTCAGAACTGAGCAAAAAGGCAGCAGTTCTCAAAGTTTAGCAACCCAAGGACCCCCATTTTGATTTAAAATTTTTCAGGGATCCTCAAGCCCCCTGCTCAGTCCTCACCCCTCCTCTTCCCTGCCTCTCTCCACTCCCTCCCCCAAACATGCCCCATCCCTGCTCCTCCCCTGCCCTCCCAGCACCTCCTGCACATCGGGAACAGCTGTTCTGTGGTGTGCGGGAGGTGCTGGGAGAGTGAGGGAAGGAGGAGGAAGAGTTGATCAGTGGGGCCCACAGACCCCAGTTTGCGAAACACTGCAATAAGGCATTCTGGGCATAGTAGTTCTTTATCAGTCTGTTAATGGCAATGCACCACCAGTCTTCACTGAAATTATAAGGACCACTATGAAGTACCTTTTGACTATTATAAATTTGTTCACTAACAGTATTAATTTGATAAGGTATTCTTCTAACCTGTTACCACCTCCAATCACTGGGATTCCACAACCTCCCTGAGTAATCTATTCTAATAATTAACTATCCTTATAGTTAGAAAGTTTTTTCCTAATGACAAACCTAAATCTCCCTTGCTGAAAATTAAATCAATTACTTCTTACCCTACCCTCAGTGGACTTAGAGAACAATTGATCACCACCCTCTTTACTGAAGTCTTTAACATATTTGAAGATTTATGTTCGCCCTCAACCTTTGCTTCTCTAAACTAAGCATGCCCAATTCTTTCAACATATCCTCATAGTTCAGGTTTTCCAAACCTTTTATCATCTTTGTTGCTCTCATCAGGACTTTCTCCAACTCTCCCATTCTTAAAGGGGATTGCCAAAACTGGATGCTGTAATCTAGATGAGGCCTCACCATTGCCAAGTAGAGTGCATCAATTATTTCCTGTGTCATACGTAGGACACTCCGGTTAATATACCCCAGAATGACATTTGCCTTTTTCACAATAGCATCATATAGAATCATAGAAATGTAGGGCTGGAAGGGATGTCAAGAAGTCATTAAGACCAGCCTCCTGCACTGAGGCAGGACCAGGTAAACCTAGGCTCTCCATGACAAGTGTTGGTTAAACGATATAACCTCAGAAATTCCTTTCCCTAAAATAGATTTTAAACAAGTCAAGGGTGGCCTTTTTCCATTACAACAGTAACAAAAGTAAACAAAAACCTGTACTTAAAAACCTTCAGTGATGGGGATTCTACAATCTCCCTTGGAAACTTATTCCAGAGTTTAACTACCATTATAATTAGAAAATTTTAAGATATCTAACCTTAATCTACCTTGTTGAATATTAAGGCCATTACTTCTTGTCCTACCTTCAGTGGACACGGAGCACAACTGATCAGTTCTCTTTATAACAGCTTTAACACATCTGAAGACTTATCAGGTCCGCTCTCGGTCCTCTTTTCTCAAGACTAAACATGCCCACTTTGTTTAAACTTTTCTTATGGGTCCGATTTTCTGCCAGTTCTGCACCAGCCTTATAGAGTCATTTAATCTGGCCCATATTTACCTAGTTTGGTTATTATCTACAAGGTGCTTAAAAACTGTTTAATAATTTGTTCCAGTATCTTTCTGGGTATCAAAATTAGGCTGACTTGTCTATAATTCCCCAAGGCCCTACTTTTTCCCCTTTTTGAACATAGATATCATATTTGCCCTTTTCCAGTCCTCTGGGGCCTCACCTGTCCTCAATGGGTTCTTAAAAAGAACTGTTAATGGATCAAAAATTGCTTTGACAAGTTCCTTAAGTACTCTAGGGTGAGCTTCATCAGGCCCTGATGACTTGACTGCATCTAACTCATCTAAATATTCTTTATCCTGTTCTTTCCTATTTGAGCCTGATTTCCTTCCCCTTTGTTGTTAATACAAAACTAAGAGTAAATACTAAACAGGAAGTGTGGTCAGCAAGAGAGAAGGAGAAACAGAAAATGATAGTGCTTGAAGCCCAAAGGCGGAGACACTCTTGAGCAGAGGATGATTCTCATTAACCAAACAGCGGAGAAATCAAGGGAAATTAATATAGAACCCTTAGGGTATGTCTATACGTGCAAGATCAAAAAAAACAAAACCAAAAAAACCCACCCCCATTACCCCTGCGTCAGTGAATCTCACAGCCCGGATATACAGACTCAGGCTTGTGCTATGGAATTAAAAATAATGTAGATGTTCCCACTCAGGCTGGAGCTTGAGCTCCAAGATCCTCCCACCCCCGACCGGATTTCAGAGCCCAAACTCTAGCCTAAAAGAATGCCTATGCTGCTATTTTTGTGCTGTTGTGCAAGCTCAAGTCTGCAGATGTGGGTTCCGAGACACTCTGCCATGTGTTTTTTTGTTTTTGCAGCGTAGACATGCCCACATACGAAGTTAGACAGAAATAACCAGCTTAACTAGAATAAACTAATGCTTTACAGTAACCCATACGGAAAATGAAAGACAAAACTCCAGAGTGAGTTAAACAATACAACCTCAGAAATTCCTTTCCCTAAAATAGATTTTAGACAAGTCAAGGGTGGCCTTTTTCCATTACAACAGTAACAAAGGTAAACAAAAACTAATGAGTACTGAATTCAAATATGGGCCTTCAATCCCAAAGGATTCTCTAACCAAACAATTCTCCTAGAGAGTTCATCCCCATGTTAAACAGAAAAATGGTTTGTTTGTTTTCCCACTGAATGCATCCAATGAAGTGAGCTGTAGCTCATGAAAGCTTATGCTCAAATAAATTTGTTAGTCTGTAAGGTGCCACAAGTACTCCTTTTCTTTTTAGAAAAATGAAGGTATCTTGCCAGTAGCAAAAGAGATAAATCATATCATTACATAACTTAAGGAATGTCCTAGAGTATAAAACCTACAATTATTACTGGCACTCCTGCTTGAAAGCACCCACAGGAACACAGCCAGATCAGCCAGCCTCCCTTTCATTTCCCAGAGAGTAGTTAGCCAATGGCAATTATGCTTTGGAGAGAGTGCAACAGTTCTTACAAAAATACATCTACTTTTTTCTAAACTACCACTTGCTCGCATGCACGTGGCACAGGAGTGTCAAAAGAGCAGGAGTAGAGCCCTCTTATCTTGCTTTTTATCAGCAACATATTCACTCACCTTATGTGCCCTATAGCTTTAATATAGTTCAGCACTTGGAATGTTGGGGTTTGCCAGAGAACGATACATTCTGCTATATGACTGCAATGGAGGACACTAATTTCTGACAAAGCTTTTGCAGAACTTAAGCATTTCTTCTTTGCCAGTTTTGGAACAGTCACATCATGGTCAACAGAGCACAGCTAAACAATTGAAAGTAAGTGATGAGATTTTTAACAATACACTAAGGAGTGGAAGGAAACTCCTTTCTCAGTCCACTTACAACACCGTCTTTACACTATATAAAATACAAACTTGCTCCATTCCTTGGATTTGGTTTCATTAACAAAGAACACCACTTTATACCAATTTTTGATTCAAAACAATATTTTGCCTCTTACCTCATGACTACTTCCTTTATTTAGTAGCCTTTTGTGAAGGACCTTGTCAAAGGCTGTTTGAAAATCTAAATCAACTATGTCACAATCAGTTTCTCTTTATCCAATACTAAATATGCTCAAAATATTTTAATATATTAGTGAAAAATTTCCTTTTGCAGAAACTGTGCTGAACAGGCCATATTATCAGGATTTCCAGGTCTTTTATTATTCTACCATTAATTATTGTTTCAATCAATTTCCCAGGTATGCAAGCCTTACTGGCCTGTAATTCTCCAGTTCACCCCTTGAGTTTGTTTTAAACATAGTATGTGTCATTAAGAGATGGCTAATGTATTTTATTTATTCATGTGTCTGGGTATCTAAACAACTGATACACATCACTTTTGATACCTACCGTTGACTTCTACTTGACCTTTTGAAGTAAATGGAAATAAATTAAAAAAAAAAAATCAGATATGCAGGTTTGCTTGGATTAAAACTGCACATATTATATACATTTTCCAGTTTATAATCTTTAACAGAAAGTGACTTTGCTTGGGCATCTGTACTAAGCCAGGTTTAGTTTATGACAATGCAATTCTCAAAACAAATGGTTTGCCTTCAATCTTGTTTTAAACATGTGTAGGTTCTTCCTGTACTGCTTACTGAACTCACAAGGGGTGGACAGGCAACCTGTGGAGCTAGTGAACTGCAGCATTGTTGCATAGAATGCAACTGAACAGAAGAGGCATTCATACTGTGCTCTGTAGTACAGCTCAAAATAAAAGCTAACACTGTAAATAACTCTGTATTCTTGAAAGAGCCCTGTTAACCTCAGGACCTCAAAGAAAGCTCTTACAGAAGGACAGAAAAAAATGAATTCTATTCAAAAACAAAAAAACACAGAGTGATACATTATATAATTTCCTACTAAGAATGGAAAAAGCTAGACTGGTTCCAACTGACTGAACCAGAGAACAGCAGGAGAGCAGCAGTTACAGGCCAGGTGCAGTTTATGTACAGATCACAGCAGGCCTACAAAAATATGCACCCAGACCTACTTCTTATTTTTAAATTAAAAATAAGAAAATTGAACAACAATGTATTTTACATTATTTTAACATTACACTGGGGAGCTGGGAGTGGGAGGGACCTTCTCAGTGCAGGATTTTACAGAGATTATATGAAGGCTATAACATAAATGAAGAATGTCTATGGTACCTGTATAAACTCCCAACCACGAATCTCATTGCCAAGCCTGACTACACCGGTATACAAAAACTTGATCACTGCTATAAAAATTACCAATAAATCATCCCTACTTTTAAATAATGTAAAGACTCTTAGAAAAACACCTCCTGCCCCCCACAAACAACTCAAACTATCTGAACTTTGCTTTCATGGCGTTAATAATCTCGTGTTATTTCAACATATTTTGTGGTATAAATACCTTTAAACTTTAAAAAAAAAGAGGGTAAGTAAAACAGCAGTATTAAAAAACAAACCAATAAAAGAGAAACTCATGGCTGTGACTGGCATCTGATGAGATAAAGCATAATGGAACACTCATATATTGTTTAAATATCTATCGAGGTGAAACTAGTCTGACCGTATTTAGGAAATACTGCAATACCTTCCTCTTTGAAAAAGTCTTTCCACACACAATGCTCATAATTCCTACACCACTACCTCTAGACCTCTACCAATCAAAAAATAAGTGGTGGGAGGAGTTGATAAAATCTTTAAAAAAATAATATCAACAAAAATCCTGTTCCTAGCACAGTTTTAACCCTGAAATGGGTGAAGTGCCAGAAACGCCACAGAATCCACTAGGGACTTGTTTATTGCTACAGGTTTTACACAGAAGACACTCAGGTACTATGGTAATGGGCGGCAATACAAAATTCTAAAATTGATATTTAGAAAATGGTGAACACACCACACTTCATATAGATACTGAATGCAATGAATCAGAACAGCTCCTTTGGGGTCTGAGACAGATCTTGTTAAAATCCATAGAAAACTCCCATTGACTTGAATAGGCTTCGGATCAGTCCATTAGAGTATTGCGCAGAGCTCTGACACGGATTGTTTGACGCTTCTTAGCAGATGTAACTAGTTAACGCAATTCCTCCTTACTGCATGGCTGTATTCTTGTGTACATCAGTTTTGTTCTTCACACCATATCCCCGAATAGCCTGAAGCAGCAGCTTCAAGGGACCAGAAGGGCAGCCGTCTCTCAAACTAATCCAACAGAGCCCATTTCTAGTTATTTTAACACCAACAAGGTGAAACAACTTTCAAGGTTAAGCCTAACAGTTTTGACAATGTCCCCTTCCTACTTGTAAATTTGCAACTGAAAGCTATTCTGGAGAACTGGATTCTATTCCTGCCTTTGCCACAGAGTTGCTAAGCAATGCCAATCAAATCACAAACCAAACACACAGGGGTGTTGTGAAAATAAATGCATTAGTGTTTGGGACACGCTTAGATGATGTAGTGATGAGAGCCACAGTAAAGCCCATGACACAAGTAACAATTCTGTCTTCAAAGCAGAGTTTGAATAGCGTATACTAAAAAAGGCATGGGACCACACTGAAAAATAAGGAGAAAACCAAATATTGAACAGCTACCCATTAAGCAAGCACCATCTATCCTGTGAATTGAACGAGGCAGGCTTCCAACGGGGGAAAAAATTGTTTGTGATCATGTCATTAAAGACTGTATCTTAAAGCCTATGCACAAGGGGGAAGTGGGTTAAGAATGCACAGGAGACCTAACTTCTGAGTACTGGATTTCCAAGTTTAATAGAGTGCTTTTAATGTACGGTTTTGGACATCATACAAAACAGATTCCTTGTGAATTTAAATTTCATGGGAAAAACCTTACCCCAAAAGAAGTGTTGTACTGAATGGGAGAACAACACTTAAAACTGTATGGAAAAGCTCTTTAAATACATCAGGTCTCATGGATGCCACAACCCCACATGTTGGCAGCATTTAACACCATGGCAATAACAGGAGGATGTATTGCAGGCTTACCTGATATTCATTTGGCCAGAAGGTGCTGACAGCCAGCTCAGCTCGAAGCCAGTCCTTGCCAGTAGAGCCTGTCACATTCCAAATGGGATTAGCAAGAGGTCCCTTGTTCACCCTAACTAAGATGTTCAAGGTTCCAGGGTTCGCTCCACTCTTGCTATATAAAAGGTAACTGAAATCAATGCAGTGAGTGTCATTTTCCTTCATCGTAGGAAGTTGAAGTCGAGCCTTTTCTCCAGGATCATGGTCTGAGGAATCCACTATCATGCATGATCCTGGAAGAGACAAAGAGTTGAAGATAGATAAATGCAAGGATTCAAAACAGCTCACTCTAAAAAAGAGGGAAAGAAGATACATTGGCTGGCAGGCACTAATGTTCAAATATATTTAAAATACAATGCAAACAAAATATTGAGACTACAGGAGTAGCAACAGATCCAAAGGAATTTAGGCTGCTAGCCACCCAGGGGAATCCGCTGACTTAGCCACTTAGGCAGTCTGTACAAACATGGGAAAAGAGAGGCACTTGGGAATGCGATCCACTAAAGGCAGCACACTTGGCAGGGGTGCTATGTAAGCTAGGCCCACCCATCTAACAGCATCAGGTGCCTAAATCCGGGTTATAGGGTGGCATCTATCTGTGCCTGCAATCCACAGCTGGGAACACTTTCCTGGAGTCAGGCACCTTAGGCACCTAAGCTAGTTCTTGCAATAATGGCAGCAACACATTCTTAACTCCACACAAAACAACTAAGGTGGGCGGATGGTCACCCTTATAACCTTTAGCCCAGTAGTTAATGGTACTCATCTCGGATGTTGGAGACCCCACGTCAAATTCCTGCCTCTGCCTCATGAAGAGAAGGGATTTGAACCAGGCTTTCCCACCCCTCAGGTAAGTTCCCTAACCACTGGGCTACAGAGTCATTCTCACTATCTCTTGTCCAATGAGTAATTATTAACACAAAGAGGAATGGCTTCAACAAGAGATACTGAGAGAACCCCACATGAAAATATCCCATATTCCATCCTAAATCTGGGATTTGGAAGACAAAGGGATTTAAGCGTTTAAGGCCCAGTTTTAACGGATCTGGGCCATTCTGCCTTGCTGAATTTTCCCAGCAGTTTCAAATGGATACAGGAATCTTTTTTCTATTTCCTATCTTATACTTTTGGGTAGCACTCTTTTTGCCTGTTTAAGAACTGCTACATTTCATGCCAGAGATGGCTGTGTTTCAGTGGAGAGTTAAGTGAACCATACATTCAGTTTGTATAATGGTTTCTGAAGTACTTTGTGATCCTTTGGGATGAAAGGCTTTACAGATCTCAGTTATTTTAAGGTCCCATTCTGCTCTAAAGAAACTAAAAATGGCACTGTGGGGTTCTAAGTTTATATCATCTCTGGACTGCCAGGTCAAAATTTGCTCAATTTACAAGTATAAATATGTTTTTTGTAATTAATACCTCAGCATCTCAACCTGGGATCACATACATTACCAGAAAAAAGGTTTTGCAGTCCAAATTACACTCTCCATTACACCTGTGTGACACAATGGGGTTCCAAAGCCACAATGCAACCAGAACTTGGCCCTCAATTGCAACTCGAATTATTCTGATGATTCTCAAGAGAGAGAGACACCACCTCAGTCTCTCCTGGCCCTATTGGCTCAGAAAAGCTAACAATAACTGGTATTAAAAGTAGCAAAACATGTCAATAAAGTAAGCAGACAGGACTCTACATACAAACAGAGACAGTGAGGCGGTGCATCTTTTCAGAGTACAATATACATGCCATCATCCCAAAAATATTTAAGTTGCTTTGTGAGGACAGAAAATGCTCTCTCCAGGGCTGATTTTTGTCAGGGTTGAAGGTTTAATGTTTGTACTAAAATGCATTTTGGACTCTTTACCCCTATGAATAAATATGAAATATTGTTAAACCACATAAAATGCCTTAATTTTCCTACACGTGTTCCTATAGAGCAATGACACTGAAAGATGGCCTTATATTGAGCTAGATCGTGCAACCGTTACTCACATTTGTGAGCATTTATTCACACTAAGAGCCCCAGAGCCACATTCCTTGTGTGACTAAATTCTTGCAAACAGTAAGGGCTGCAAAATCAAGCCTATTGTTAGTAATTAGTGGAGCAACTGTGACAATTTTTAGTAAGCAAAAGCGCTCTTTGGAGCAGCCAGGTGTATGATGTAAGTAAAATAAATTACACTATACGCCAGGAGGCATTGTGTGGAGGTTTTTGAAAATGCACATGAGCTACAGGAACAATAAATTGTTGATAAGTTATTGATCAGTGGAAATGTCATGAATATAGGGGGAAGGGTAGTAATCTTTATGTATGCAGTAGCATAAAATCCTTCCTTGGCAGCTGTACTGGATTGCCCTACCTGTAAATGGTTAAGCAATTCAAATAACCTAGGTGGCACCTGACCAGATGGACCAATGAGAAAAGAAGATACTTTCAAATCCGGGAGGGGAAGGATTTGTTTTTGTTCTGTGTTGTTCCCTCTCCGGAGGGAGGGAGAAGCCAAGCCAGTACAATATTGCCTGAAAACATACCTGAAATAATCCATCTGAAACCACAGAAACTGTTAATAGTGCAAGGAAATACGTTAAGTGATCTTTTGTTTTGGCTTGTGAATTTTCTTGTTGCAGCTTAACTACTTTGCCTTCTGGCAAAAAAAATAACTCCAGCTGCTCTCACCTGGAAAAAAAAAATTAAAAAAAGTATCCCTCCCTGGTTTTCAAGCATCCAAAAGGAAAAATGTGTCCTTTTAAAATCCTGAGGTCTGTGCTTCTGGTTCAAAATGATCCTACCGCTACTACCATGTCAGGGTTTCCCCCACACACACTCTGAACTCTGGGGTATAGATGTGGGGACCCACACGAAAGACCCCCTTAACCTTATATTCTACCAAGTTAGGTTAAAAATTCCCCAAGGCACAAATTCCTTTCCTTGTCCTTGGACGGTATTACTGCCACCACCAAGCGATTTACACAAAAATTCAGGGAAGGGTCACTTGGAATCCCTATCCCCACAAAACATCCCAAGCCCCTTTACCCTCTTTCCTGGGGAGGCTTGAGCATAAACTACCAACCAGTTGCCTTGGCAATGTGAGCACAGACCAGACCCTTTGTCTTCAGGACACTGAAATCAATCAGGTTCTTAAAAGAAGAACTTTATTTATAAAGAAAAAAAAAAGAATCACACCTACAAAATCAGGATGGAAGGTAAAAAAAAAAATTTCAACACAGAGGATTCCCCTCTGGGCTCAGCTTCACAGTTACAAAAACAGGATTAAAAATACCTCTGTAGCACAGGAAAATTCACAAGCCAAAACGAAAGATAACCTAATGCGTTTCCTTGCCCTACTCTCAGTTTCTGTGGTTTCAGATGGATTATTTACAGGTATATTTTCATGAGATATTGCACCTGCTTGGCTTCTCCCTCCGTCCAGAGAGGGAACAACAAAAACAAATCCTTCCCCCCAAGATTTGAAATTATCATTTTTTCTCATTGGTCCTTCTGGTCAGGTGCCACCTTGGTTATTTGAACTGCTTAACCCTTTACGAGGTAAGACAATCCAGTAAAGCTGCCAAAGAGGGATTTTTTGCTACTGCATACATAAAGGTTGCTACCCTTCCCCCTATATCCATGACAGGAAATAAAAATGTTTGTGTGTAAATGGGATAGTAAAATCAGCATTTGACTCATTTGATAAAACTTTCCACTGACTTGCATAGCAATTCCGCACTGCACAATTATTCGCTAACAAAATAGAAAGCAAATGTTTTACAGACTCAAATAAATTAGTTTTTACAAAGCTATGTTACTCATGTTTTTTAATTATTATTTTGTTAATTGATCTAGGAATAAAAACCCTTTTTAAAAAAAGTTGTATACTTGATACAGCTTCAGTGCCCAGTTTATATTTGATTACCCATGTAGAACCCGCCATTATGATCTCTTTACGGGCAACTTGGCAAGATTTCATTGGCTAATTGCCAGCTCCTTCACTGTTACTGCTCATTTTTAAAAATGAAATGAAAGGTACTAGGATATTTAAGTTCATTATTATTATAACTCTCCAACAATTATGGTTTAAAATTGATAGACAATTGTGCATTGATGGTTCCTAGCATTGTTACTATAATGGACTCACTGGCATTCAGCTGTTATGCCTGTTGTCTCTAGAGTAAACTTCAAAAAACTATTTGGAACCTACCTTTTAGCTCAGAGATACTGTTGAAATCATTTGGTGGTTTCTGGTTAGTGCAGTTTGACATAACTTATTGTCACAGCTTTGGTGGTTACTACTACTCATTTGGCCTGTAATGTGTGCACTACCATTTCTTTTGCTAATTTAGGATTAGAAGAAAGAAACCAAAAAATACATTAAGATTCTGTTCTACAACACTAGCACAAAGACTCCTTCAGCCAACTATAGGGGTTGAACTTGCCTTTAACAAAATGCCTTCCGTAATTACATTTACTTTACAAATACTTTTAAATGATGGGCAAACCATCACCGTTTTTCCAGGAGAATGGAGGTTTTATTAAGCATTCTGATAGCTACCGCATAGGAGCAGATCAAACCCTTTCTGACTTTACTTACACACCCAGTGGAACAAACTGAGCTTAGGAGAGAACTGTAGTTTGCTGCCTATTCAGCAAAAAGGTAAAAGAACTGAAAAGCAAAAGTATCAAACCAAGTCATACATAACTCATCTTTGGTACAAGTAGTTATAGTACTTGTAATAAAAAATAAGGGCTGTCAAGCGATTAAAGAATTAACCGTGATTAATCATGTGATTAATTGCACTGTTAAACAATAATAGAATATCATTTATTTAAATATTTTTGGATGTTTTCTACATTTTCAAATATATTGATTTCAATTACAACACAGAATAAAAAGTGTACATTGCTCACTATATTTATTTTTGACTACAAGTATTTGCACTGTAAAAAACAAAAGAGGGTACTGTAGTGCAATCTCTTTATGATGAAAGTTGAACTTACAAATGTAGAATTATGTTTTAAAAAAAAAAAGACTGCATTCAAAAATAAACCAATGTAAAATTTTAGAGCCTGCAAGTCCACTCAGTCCTACGTCTTGTTCAGCCAATCACTTAGACAAACAAGTTTGGTTACATTTGCAGGAGATAATGCTGCCCGTCGTTTATGTCAACTGAAAGTGAGACTAAGCGTTCTCATAGCACTGTTCTAGCCGGCATCGTAAGATATTTACATGACAGATGCTCTAAAGATTCATATGTCCCCTCATGCTTCAACCAACATTCCAGGGGACATGAATCCATGCTGATGACGGGTTCTGCTAAATAACGATCCAAAGCAGTGCGGACAGACATGTTCATTTTCATTATCTGAGTCAGTAGCCACCAGCAGAGAGTTGATTTTCTTCTTTGGTGGTTCTGGTTCTGTAGTTTCCGCATCAGTGTTGCTCTTTTAAGACTTCTGAAAGCATGCTCCACACCTCGTCCCTCTCAGATTTTGGAAGGCACTTCAGATTCTTAAACCTTGGGTCGAGTACTATAGCTAGCCTTATAAATCTCACACTGGTACCTTGCGTTTTGTCAAATCTGCAGTGAAAGTGTTCTTGAAATGAACAACATGTGCTGTGTCATCATCCAAGACTGCTATAACATGAAAAATATCGCAGAATGGGAGTAAAACGGAACCAGGGACATACAATTCTCTCTCTGAAGGAGTTCAGTCACAAATTTAATTAACACTATTTTTTTAACGAGCATCATCAGCATGGAAGCACGTCCTCTGGAATGTTGGCAGAAGCATGAAGGGGCATACGAATGTTCAGCATATCTGGCACATAAATACCTTGCAATGCTGGCTATAGAAGTGCCACGCCAATGCCTGTTCTCACTTTCTGGTGACATTGTAAAGAAGAAGAGGGCAGCAGTATCTCCATAAATGTAAACAAACTTGTTTGTCTTAGTGATTGGCTGAACAAGAAGTAGGACTGAGTGGACCTGTAGGCTCTGAAGTTTTACATTGTTTGGTCTTTGAGTGCTGTTATCTAACAAAAAAAAAAATCTACATTTGTAAGTTGCACTTTCATGATAAAGAGATTGCACTACAGTACTTGTATGAGGTAAAATGAAAAATACTATTTCTTTTGTTTACAAATATTTGCACTGTAAAAATGATGATCAAAAATAATATACATTTTGATTTCAATTACACAAAATGCAATATATTTGAAAATGTAGAAAAACATCCAAAATATTTAATACATTTCAATTGGTGTTCTATTGTTTAACAGTGTGATTAATCATAATTAATTTTTTTAATCATGATTTATTTTTTTTACTTAATCGCATGAGTTAACTGCGATTAATCAAGAGCCCTATAAAAAACCCAAAATATATTAACTGTTTGTCCTCTTCAGTATTAAGAAGCCCTCCGTTAGTCTTTGGAAATTCCAAAGTCATACAATCTTTCTGCATATAGATATTGTATAGTACTCTTCTTAGCTTCATTTTTCAGCATTCAACAGTACTTAAAACCAAATTTGCATTTATCTACATATGTTTGTCCTCCAGCACAACATGAAATGCTCCAGACAGCACTTGTAACCATTTGTCACAAAGCCAAAACATCTGTTCAACATTTTGCAAACTACTTATTTCCCCCCTTTTTTAACAGACTTTATCCCATGAGAATGCAGAACCTTCCAACCGCCACTTCCTAAATTGCTCCAAGGAAACTGAAATTCAAGTCAGGAATCAATGCCAATGTAAACGCCTCATCAAATTTATATCTTTGAAAAATGTTGCTGATGATATCGGTTTTAAATATTCTTATATTGCAAAGGTGACAAATTATATTGCGTTTACATTGGCATTGATTCCTGGTTTGAATATAAAAAAAAACCAAAAAACACACTGCCTTAAGAAGACAAGGTTAAACTTAAACAGTAGATATTACCCTAAGTTAATTTTTAAGGCAATGGGTTGCAACGTTTAAAAAACAATATGCAACATAGATCCACATTCCAATAATTTATTCTATATGGAGACTACTATTTTTGTACAATGCCAACAGATATTAGCTGTCCTACACAAAAGGTTTATAATTACAAGTCTATTAAAATGCATCCTATGTGGTTGTAAAGAAATCATTAATTCACCAACTTGGAACATGATTGGCTGGCGCAGGATCACGCTATTGGCAGATGCAGATGAACTGTAGGACCCCAATCCTGCAAGCACTCATGTATGTGCTTAACTTTACTAGGGTTGCCAAATGCCCAGTTTTCAACTGGAAAGTCCAGTCAAAAAGAGGACCTGGCAATGTCCAGACAGAAGTACTGACCGGACACCAAAAGAGTGGCTACCCCAGGGTCAGGAAAGGTGCTGGGTAATTAACCTGCACCAGCCCCTGCTCAGCCAGGGTTGCCTTCTACCTGCAGGCAGACTCCTTGTCATGCTGCATCAGCTCCCGTATCAGCCCCGAAGCAGAGGGAAACCAGCTTGGGGGAAGAGATGGAATGGAAAAGAGGAGTGAGTGAGGGGGGGGGGGGGAAGGCCTGGGGAGGGTTTTGGGGGGGAGAAGAGGCAGAGCAGGGGCAGGGCCTCAGGGGTCCAGTTACCAGCAATTAGAAAGGTGGCAACCCTAAACTTAACCCACATGGGCAGCCCTCAGTGAAGACAACAAAACACACACAAGAAGTCAATAAGACTACCCAAGCGTGTAAAATGCACATATACATGCTTGCAGAATCAGGGCACGTTACACCTATGCAGAAATATACATTTCACAAGCTTCAGCAGTTATGAAGTGCAACTAATTGTAATTGTGTTAGAAAAGAAGATAACTGTAGCAGTTTTTAAAAAAAATATTTTAAACTAACTATTAACACATCATTTCATTCTTTTATCATATATCTAAGAAGTGGACTTTGCTGAGTAGGTAATAAACAATTCACTCCCCACTCACCTCCTCCCAGGATGGGTAAAAACCTATGATTTTTTTTTAGATCAGATTTTTTTTTAATTGAAATTGGATTTTTTTGATAAAATGCTTTTTGAGAAAAAAAACCTATCTAAACATTATTTTAATTAGGATACATTATAGCTCAAAGGTATCTCATCATGGAATAGGGATTATAAACTCTAATTCTATAGTATGAGAAATGTTGAAGAAATGTTAAAGTAATGTTTAAGAAAAGTTTTGTAAATGAGTTTCAATTGTTCATGGATTAGGGGTTCCAAAGGCTTCTGTATAGATTAGTTAGGTTAATCTTTCTATCTACCCAGTGGGACTCAGTGCTCAGTTTAGAAGACACCATCAGAAATGCTTAGTTTTGCAGTTCTCAAACTGGATTTGGGTCTCCAGAGGTAACATGCTTGTTAACAGCAAAAATGTTTGAAAATAAATAAATAATATATAGAGGTGAGAAATAACAGACCTCAACTCTATTGTTCCGCTGCAAATTTGTGTACACAGAATCAATCCCTTACCTCTCTCTAAAAGTGCAAAGTTTCAAAAAGTTCAATGAATAGAAGATTGTTGGGTGCGGAATAGATCTGGACAAGGAGAAGAAGTCTAGAGATAAATGTGAGAAGCGAGGGACATATGGGGGTTATATATTTATATATATTACATATTTGGGGGGGAGGGATAGCTCAGTGGTTTGAGCATTGACCTGCTAAACCCAGGGTTGTGAGTTCAATCCTTGAGGGGGCCATTTGGGATCTGGGGCAAAAATTGGGGGGATTGGTCCTGCTTTGAGCAGGGGGTCGGACTAGATGACCTCCTGAGGTCCCTTCCAACCCTGGTATTCTATGATATGCTTGTTTTGTTAATATATTGTATGTTTGCTGCTGAAGAAAAAAATCCAGAATACTAAACATTGTTGTTTTAGTTAAATAAAACAATTTAAATGTCTGTCTGGTGATGTTCTCCTCCTAATACAACATGGCAAGAAAATCCTCCAAATATTAATGATTAACCTCTTGAATTGGAGATAGTTCACCTCCCAATGACTTCATAAATATCTGCTTCAATTACCTTTGGAAAATGAAATAACTAAACAATCATTCATTTTCTGATATATCTGTAAAACTAATCTGAAAAGTTTTCAAAATACATCACTGTTTAAAAATGTATAGTGTGTACCTTCTAAAAATGAAACCTACATGAAGAATACATATTAAGATTATAACAACCAGCAAAAATGCACAATTTGATTTAAATCAAATCCACCCTGCCTCCCATATACTGTTTACACACAAATTATGAGATTTTTGAAGTTATGTACATTCAACTGCACTTGCAGATTAGTGCACCTGAATAAGTCAGGCATTTGCATGTCCCCAGGTCCAATAAGATACCTAGCTGGCCCTGTGCAGGGGCAAATAATCTATTTGTAATTGCATACGGTGTTCCTATGCACAGTTGTACACACCTTACTTTGAAAGTTAAACTAAGAGTATCTTAGCACTACCAAGTCAATAGATTTTAGGTCATTACTGCTTTTAATAAAAAAAAATGGCACATTTAACATGACCAGTTAACATTGCTGACCAATAAACTGGGCGATGAATAATGGCCACAATTACTGGCAGTCGTGTGAAACTAGTAAAGCAAGGGAGGAGAGGATATACCTCAGATTATCACTTTAAATAACAGACAGATTATACCAATATTAACTACTGATTAGAGCATATTTTACAAGAGGAGACAAAACAGCTTGGCTGGTTTAGCCTAACAAAACGAAGGCTAAGAAAGGATGTGATTGCTCTCTATAAATGCATCTGAGGAGAGTGAACACCAGGAAGGGAGAAGAGCTATGCAAAGTAAAGGACAATATTGGCACAAGACAAAATGGGTATAAAATGATATAATAAATTTAGTCTGGAAATTAGACTAAGATTCTGGAACAGCTTCCCAGTAGAAGTAATGGGTGTAAACAATCTAACTTGTCTTAATATTGAACTTGATAAGTTTATGAACAGGATTATATAACGGCGTTGCCTGCAATAGCAGGGGACTGGACACACTGACCTAGTCCTTCCAATCCTATCTCCTATGTTAAACAAAGGAGTAATGAGAGGACAGAAAATCAAGATGCAGTACAAAAACCATTATTGCACCTGACAGAAATATGAAGTATGGTCAAGATCATATGACTACCAATCCATAGGAGTAATAAAATTAGCAGTGCCAATTTTCAAACTTGAGAATTTAGAGCTATAGTTATACGGACAGTAGTTAGCAGAACTATATATGAGACAGTTGAATGGTTTCATTCATAAAACGTTTGTCTGCACTGTCAAAAAAAGTGTGCATTTAACCAACCCACATTAGCTATCTTGCTGTAAAAGACACCCCACTTGGCAGCAAAGACAGCCTCTGTTAACATTAAAGAGTGTGTTCCTTTTTGTTTCCTGAATTTCATAGTCGCTAATTCCATCTTTGCATGATATTATCAGAAATGAGAGGTGAATATTATCTATTAAGTCATCTGTTCATACCCGGGCCTGTGAGGGACTGTTTCCACTATCTTTTTCTTGTTTGGTCAGGCCATTTTTATAAGCCCCAACTGATGAGACTGTCACCACTTGTCCTGTAGGACTACTGCAAAGCCAATCACACCCCACTGTCATGAAAATGTTAGCAGTATTCAGTCTGACTTTTATTGCACTTCACTGCTTTGGTATCTCTCTACACATTCCTCTGCATCCTTGGCGTTTACAGCCTCTTAAATACTTGTAGGCAGTTATATTCCTCCCCCATCATATTTAAAGCACTAATTTGCCTAGTTATACATACTTAATTTTTATTTCCCCTCAAATCAATCCCACACCAGCATCATTTTTGCTGCTCTTCTCTGTATTCCCTCCAATTTGTAAGTCAATTAAAGGTCCATAATATAACCACCCTCAATGTAGAACAATGACAAAAAGGTCAACGCAATTCTCTGGTGCATACAAAGAGGCATCAAGTTATGCAGTAATGAAATAAAATTCCCTCACTGCAGCTTTGTAGTGCCCACCTTTAAAAAAAGGGAAGGAGGAGAACCCGCGGAACTACAGACCGGTCAGCCCCACTTCAGTCCCTAGAAAAATCATGGAGCAGGTCCTCAAGGAAACCATTTTAAAGCACTTGGAGGAGAGGAAGGTGATCAGGAACAGTCAACATGGATTCACCAAGGGCAAGTCATGCCTGACCAACCTGATTGCCTTCTATGATAAGATAACTGGCTCTGTGGATATGGGGAAAGCAGTGGACATGATTATCAAAGCTGGCTAGATTGTCAGGCTCAGTGGGTAGTGATCAACTACTCGAGGTCTAGTTGGCAGCCGGTATCAAGCGGCGTGCCCCAGGGGTCAGTCATGGGGCCAGTTTTGTTCAACATCTTTATTAATGATCTGGATGATGGGATAGATTGCACCCTCAGCAAGTTCGCAGATGACACTAAGCTGGGAGGAGTGGTAGATACTCTGGAGGGTAGGGATAGGGTCCAGAGTGACCTAGACAAATTGGAGGATTGGGCCAAAAGAAATCTGATAAGGTTCAGCAAGGACAACTGCAGAGTCCTGCACTTAGGATGGAAGAATCCCATGCACTTCTCCAAGCCGGGGACCGACTGGCTAAGCGGCAGTTCTGCAGAAAAAGGACCGGGGGATTACAGTGGATGAGAAGCTGGATATGAGTCAGCAGTGTGCCCTTGTTGCCAAGAAGGCTAACGGCATACTGAGCTGCATTAGTAGGAGCATTGCCAGCTGATTGAGGGAAGTGATAATTCCCCTCTATTTGGCACTGGTGAGGTCACACCTGGAGTATTGTCTCCAGTTTTGGGCCCCCCACTACAGAAAGGATGTGGGCAAATTGGAGAGAATCCAGTGGAGGGCAACGAAAATTATCAGAGGGCTGTGGCACATGACTTATGAGGAGAGGCTGAAGGAACTGGGCTTGTTTAGTCTGCAGAAGAGAAGAATGAGGAGGGATTTGATAGCAGCCTTCAACTACCTGAAGGGGGATTCCAAAGAGGATAGAGATCGGCTGTTCTCAGTGGTGGCAGACGACAGAACAAGGAGTAATGGTCTCAAGTTGCAGTGGGAGAGGTCTAGGTTGGATATTAGGAAACACTATTTCACTAGGAGGGTGGTGAAGCACTGGAATGGGTTACCTAGGGAGGTGGTGGAATCTCCGTCCTCAGAGGTTTTTAAGACTTGGCTTGACAAAGCCCTGGCTGGGATGTTTTAGTTGGTGTTGGTCCTGGTCCTGCTTTGAGCAGGGAGTTGGACTAGATCAGTGGCTCCCAAACTGGGGTTCATGAAATTTTACAGGGGGTTCTCAGGAAAACATTCTCTAAAGGCAGACAGAGCTGTCCATAGGGACCCTGGGCAGCATGGGGCCAGCAGGCCGGAGCCCCAGGGACTTCCAAGAGCTAAGCAGATCAAAGCAAGCATATCTATCACACTGAGGAGATTTAAACTTCAAGACTCCTTATACAAAATAGAAAGGGAGGTGGATATCTTTTGCTGCTTTTAAAATTAAATAGGTTGCTAGTGTTGTTTTTAAGTTATTATGAAGAACAAGTTTAAGGTTTGTTATAACATGCATTGTTTGCCTGGACTGCTCAAGACCTGAATGATTGTGTAGGAGGAACTCTTTGAGTTGGCTTCTTAAATACCTTCATGCTGTTTCACATCTGATACTCCTTGATGAAACACAGGAGCCAGAGGCGCCAGTACGGGGGGGTGATGAGGGTCACGTACCACCCCCGCGTCGGCGTGGCCCACCCCCCACTTTTCCGGCGGTGCTCCCCAGACCCCGGGGTGCATGCAGGCTTTGTCCCCAAGCCCCTTTTTTTCCTACTGGCGCCTCTGATAGGAGCCTTGTCTTATAACAGGCTTAATCAAAGCTGATACAAGCTACAAAGGTGAGATCTTGAAAGTGTTGCCGTTTTCATAATATAATAAAAATACTGTAATGATAAATAATAATAAATAGTGTGTAATAAGCATGTCATAAAAATACATTTTATATTTCCAAGATCACTGCTTTTATAATTTATGCTGAATCCAGAAATATTCATTTTTATGAGGGGGTTCACGACACTTGACATTTTAGTGAAAGGGGTTCGCGGGTTGTTAAAGTTTGGGAACCACTGGACTTAGATGACCTCCTGAGGTCTCTTCCAACCCCAATCCTCTATGATTCTATTGGAAACACAAGGTGTCAAGGTTCCTTCCCCACTCTGAACTCTAGGGTACAGCTGTGGGGACCTGCATGAAAGACCCCCTAAGCTTATTCTTACCAGCTTAGGTCAAAACTTCCCTAAGGTACAGATTTCTTTCTTGCCTTGGGAACCAGCTAAGGTTAAAAACCTGATACGCTGCCACCACCAAGCCATTTAAACAAAGAACAGGGAAAGAGACCACTTGGAGACATCTTCCCCCAAAATATCCCCCCCAAGTCCTACACCCCCTTTCCTGGGGAGGGCTTGATAATATCTTCACCAGTTGGTACAGGTGAACACAGACCCAAACCCTTGGATCTTAAGAACAATGAAAAATCAATCAGGTTCTTAAAAGAAGAATTTTATTTAAAGAAAAGGTAAAAGAATCACCTCTGTAAAATCAGGATGGTAAATACTTTACAGGGTAATCAGTATTAACTTTTAACTTAAGCAAAACCTTAAGTTACAAAAAGACACAAAAACAGGAATACACGTTCCCTCCAGCACAGCGAATTTCACATGCCAAAAAAGCAAAGAAAATCTAACGCATTTTCTAGCTAGATTACTTACTAACTTTACAGGAGTTGGAAGACTTGCATCCTTGATCTGTTCCCGGCAAAGGTATCACACAGACAGACCAAACCCTTTGTCCCCCGCTCCAGATTTGAAAGAATCTTGTCCCCTCATTGGCCATTTTGGGTCAGGTGCCAGCGAGGTTACCTTAGCTTCTTAACCCTTTACAAGTGAAAGGATTTTGCCTCTGGCCAGGAGGGATTTTATATCACTGTATACAGAAAGGTGGTTACTCTCCCCTTTATATTTATGACACAAGGTTTGCCCAAATCAATGCTAAGGAGCATCCTCACTCATTAGTCTAAAGACAGCATTTAGAAATAGGTTAGCGGGTTCATTTTCAAAATACTTTGCACAATTATATCACCACGCCTGTATCTCAATATGCCTGGAAATTTAGCTATTTCTCCTGAAAACATTAAAAATAGCCAATATTAACAAGATTAATATTGCAAGAAACCATACAAAAGGCCTCTGAAATTTGTTTGAACAAGAAAGATTTTTGCCTCCTGTTCTCATCTGTTGTGCTATTCCTTCTTCACAGCATTGAGGAATTGCTGTTGCCTTGTTTTAATTTCTTTACAAGCTGCGGGAAATCAAAGAGAATAGCATAATCACCAATTTAAACATAGCTGTGCTATTCCCTTCCAATTTCTCAGAGTTGAGACAAATTAAGACAAGACTAATTTGCTGCAGAAAGTCCGAATTTGCTGCAGAGAGAAGATACAGGACATAGAATGGGGTAGCAGAGAGAGGAGGAATGCAGGAAGGAACTGGGAGATACTTTTTTTTTCTTTTACATTCACAATAGATAAAAATTGGGAGTTTTAGAAATAGACTTAAAATAATTTATCAGAAAGTTAAGCTACAATGGATGTGGAATGGAATACTCCACTTATCTCAACAGAGAAACCTGAACTAGTGATCAGCTGAGCCATCATGCCACA
Organism: Lepidochelys kempii; assembly: GCF_965140285.1. Taxonomy (NCBI): domain Eukaryota; kingdom Metazoa; phylum Chordata; order Testudines; family Cheloniidae; genus Lepidochelys; species Lepidochelys kempii. The sequence continues at coordinate 99,055,543 of NC_136382.1, forward strand.
ACTCGCTTCAAAGCAAAGTCAAAGTTCCGTACACTGGCACAACAAAGAAAGGAGAGGTACTAGTGAGTGCTTTGAGTTCTCCAAATATATTGTCTTTGCAGATCAATACTGAAGCTGGCAAGACAAAGGCAGTTTGCTAGCTGGTGAGTATCTCTGGGGCACTTCTCCCGTCTTGCTACTGATTAATTTTGAGGGGCAAAAAGGAGCACTTTTCTGTGCTGGGAACTTGTCATCGAGTTTATAAGAATATAAGAACATAAGAATGGCCATACTGGGTCAGACCACAAGTCCATCCAGCCCAGTATCCTGTCTACTGACAGTGGCCAATGCCAGGTGCCCCACAGGGAATGAACCTAACAGATAATGATCTAGTGATCTCTCTCCTGCCATCCATCTCCACCCTCTGACAAACAAAGGCTAGGCACACCATTCCTTACCCATCCTGGCTACCAGCCATTAATGGACTTAACCTCCATGAATTTTCCAGTTCTCTTTTAAACCCTGTTATAGTCCTAGCCTTCACAACCTCCTCAGGCAAGAAGTTCCACAGGTTGACTGTGCTGAGTGAAGAACTTCCTTTTGTTTTAAACCTCCTACCCAATAATTTCATTTGGTGGGAAATAACTGGCTAGGCAATAGTACTGCTGAAAATGATTTGGGGGCTATAGTGAATCACAAATTCAATATGACTCAACAATGAGATGCAGTTGTGAAAAAGGCTAACATAATTCTGGGGTGTATTACCAGCAGTGTTATACATATGTGAGGCACGGGAAGTAAATGTCCTCCTTTACTCAGCACTGGTGAGGCCTCAGCTGGAGCACTGTTTCCAATTCTAGGTGACACACTTTAGGAAAAAGTGGACTAATTAGAGAGAGTCCAGAGGAGAGCAACAAAAATGATAGAAGGTTTAGAAAACCTGATCTACGAGGAAAGGTCAAAAAACTGGCATGTTTAGTCTTCAGAAAGAAGTCTGAGGGGGGACCTGATAAGAATCTTCCAATATGTTCAGGGCTGTTATAAACAGGATGGTGATCAACTGTTCTCCATGTCCACTGACAATAGAACAAATATTAAAGGGCGTAATCTGCAACGAGGGAAATTTAGGTTAGATATTAAGAAAAACTTTCTAACTTCAAGGATAGTTAAGCACTGGAATAGGCTTTCCAAGGGAGTCTGTGGAATCTGCATCATTGGAGGGTTTTAAGAACAAGATGGTCAAATCCCTGGATGATCTTGGTTTACTTGGTCCTGCCTCAGTGCAGGGGGCTAGACTAATGACGTCTCAAGGTCCCTTCCAGCCCTTCATTTCTATGATTCCATGAGGAGTGTCACATGCCTTGCCCAGTTCATAATCATGCTAAGAGAACTTTTACTAACAGTAAAAAAAAAAAAAAAAAAATTAGAAGGCACACACATCTCCTTTCCTAGAGCCATCTAAAGGTAGAGCCTCTCCTGCTAACTATTTCTGAGTCCACTGGCTGCAGCAGCTACAGAATTTCTTTTCCCCTTATTCCACCAGGGAACATGATAGAGGTTTATAAAATCTTGAGTAGCGTGGAAAAAGTGAAAAAGGAAGTGAACATAAGAACGGCCATACTGGGTCCGACCAAAGGTCCATCTAGCCCAGTATCCTGTCTTCCGACAGTGGCCAAATCCAGGTGCCCCAGAAGGAATGAACAGAACAGGACAGGTTAACATCAAGTGATCCATCCCCTGTCGCCCATTCCCAGCTTCTGGCAAACAGAAGCTAGGGACACCATCACTGCCCATCCTGGCTTATTTACGTTATTTATTCCTTCACATAACATAAGAACTAGAGGTCACCCAATAAAATTAATAGGCAGCAGGTTTTAAACCAAACACAACGAAGCACTTCTTCATACAATGCACAGTCAACCTGTGGAACTCATTGCCAGGCGATGTTGTGAAGGCCATAACTATAACAGGGTTCAAAAAAGAACTAGATAAATTCACGGAGGATAGGTCCCATCAATGGCTATTAGCCAGGATGGGCAGGGATGCAACATCATGCTCTGAAGTGTCCCTAGCCTCTGTTTGCCAGAATCTAGGAGTGGACAACAGGGGATGGATCACTCTATGATTGCCTGTTCTGTTCATTCCCTCTGAAGCACCTGGTGTCGACCACTGTCATAAGACAGGATACTAGGCTAGATGGACCACTGGTCTAACCCAGTATTGCCATAATGTTCTTGTGTTATGTTCTTAACTAAAACTTTAAAAATTTAAAGCTGTATAGCCCAGTTTTCCTGCATGTCTGTTTTGAGTTTCTTGACCTTGATTTTAGGGGATGGGATAAGGTGTGTTATTTTAGCTTCTTTAGGCTGTTTATTGGTTTGGGCCTTTCACCCTAACTTTTTGCTATGGTTGCAAATATCTAGCTTGCAACAAACTGTAAAACCTGTGACAATAAAAAATCAGTGAATGAAGTGTCTATGCAAAAGACACTGGTTTTAAAGCATACTCCTTTGTGTTGCCTTTTCCAGCTAGGGTAACCAGACAGCAAATGTGAAAAATCACGACAGGGGGTGGGGGGTAATAAGAGCCTATGTAAGAAAAAGACCCAAAAATCAGGACTGTCCCTATACAATCAGGACATCTGGTCACCCTATTTCCAGCAGACCATAGAGAAAAGGGCCAGAAAACTCAAGCGTCTCCTTTACAGAAAAGGCTGTATCCACCACTAATATCAAATCCCTCTGTACAGGTTCCCCCCCACAGGATCTTTGTTTTTTGAATGTAAAGAGAAAAGAAAAAACTGACACTACTTTGAGGCAGGCAGACCCACTGTAAAGAAGATGACAGCTCTGTACATTGTAGCTTTGAGCATCCATTATTTGTCATGGCACTGTTCCCAATACTCAAAAGCGAACATCACTATAGTGCAAAGAAATACGGAATTTGGCATTGAAAACATTGCATCAGTTTCTGCAAGTGCGTCTCACTGACGGTAGGAAAGAGAGTGACAGATATTTAGGTCAATGATTCTCAAACTACTACTTTATCCAGCCAACCTTTCAAGGTTTAAGCATTTTCCCATCACCTTTTTCAAGAGAAGACTGCTTTAAATAATAGTAGCAACCTGAGTTACTTCCAGCGTAACACAAACACGCTTGAGTGGCAGTTGTGTACACTCTTTTGAAAACAAAACGATGCAGACCCAACCATTTTGTAAGACTTAGAAGTATATTAAATCCAATTCCTCCTGAACTTTAGCACATACAAATTTAAATATATTACTGCTTCTTTTTGCCCATTTTCTTATACCAAAACAAATTGTTACTTTTTTCAGTTGAAGATGATGTTTCCTGGAAAAATAAGACTTTTTCCAACAAGTGTAAAAATCAAAATATAAACTAATATGTGATTGAAATTGCATTTATAACACATTTCCTATTTCATGGTTTCCCAAAGCCTGATCCTACTGTTTCTTCCTTGAGTACAGGAAAGTTTCTTGGGTCTCCTCTGTATTTTTACCAAGGCAGGGAGAATCTCTAAAAGGACTGCATTGAATAAGTAATACATTTTGGAAACTTCCTAAACATAGGACTGAGTCATCTATCATTATAAATATCTTGGCCGAGTTTCCCCTTTGCAATTAGCTAATGGACAAAAAAAGTCTATTTATTACATAATTCCATGGCTAATGTGACCATACATCTGATTTTTCAATCTAGATCTGTTCTAGGAGCCTTTTTCGGGATAACTGACATTCTTTATTTAATTAATGAAAACATTTCTGTCAATGTCTGTTCAAGATGTATTGCTAGACAGGTAGAATTTGTTCTGTGTTTACAAGGAACAATCATGCCGTACATCAGAGCAGACGTAATCCAGACAGGGAGCCCAGCCCTTACTGAGAAACAGCAGCATACAGCACCCAAACGACAACTCCCAATAAGGCATCAAGACAGTTCTGATAGGCGCAGATTAATGAATTGACCTGAAATGAAAGGCTTCAGTTGAGTTCACCAAACCAACATTTTGATCCAGGTCAACCCAACACTAAACAAAACATTTTGGGGTTTTTTCTGATGGGAAAAAAACAAACAAAAAAACCTAGAAGTGAGTCATTCTCGGCTGGCTTGGGGCTCAGAAGGAGGACCAGAGCCCTGGCTCTGGGCTCCCCTCCCTGCAAAATGAACTTGGCTGAAAGTCACTGATTTCTGTGCTAACAAGTTCTGCCCTATGCTGTGTTCCTGTCGACTAATAAACCGTCTGTTTTATTGGCTGGCTGAGAGTCACTGCTGACCACGGAGTTGGGGTGCAGGGCCTTCTGGCTTCCCCAGGAGCCACGCCAGGGCAGACTCGCTGTGGGAAGCACACACTGTGGAAGGGGATGCTGAATGCTCCGAGGTCAGACCCAGGAAGGTCGAAGCTGTGTAAGCTTCTTGCCCAATTTTTCAGAAACTGCACTTTCCATCAAACTCCAGATTAGCTCTAAAAATAGGTGTGTATTGCAAAAGCGTTCCGACAGATAACTAGAAGTCTCTGGCTCTGACAAGTAACCAGAAAGAGACAATTTCCAAGGCACAAGCCACTGACTGAGAATCAGCCATCAGATATAGAGAATACAAACTTACCACTAACAGCAAGAGATTCCTAGATACTCTTAACTACTGTGGTGGGAGAGATAGAGAAATAACCCACCCTCAGCCACTCAATGTTAATTCATTATTGCATCTTACTCAAAAATGGCCAGTGCAGAGAACTGAGCACAGATATTGTGTGCATGTACCACTCAGGAAACAGATACTTTTTGCAACAACTGGAGATTCTGCATGGTCCTTACAAGACAGTAGGAATCCTCACAATGACAAATGTGTGGATGATCACTGAAAGGTCTTCAGTGGAGAAGATGATCTGAGATCTCTTGGACAGCAATGGATAAAACAGGACCCTAGGCTGTGTATACACTCACTTAGGATGAGGCAGATACTATCTTCTCCCATTCATTTAAATGGTTTAAAACCTCATTAAGCATTTATGCTTTTAAAATTCTAAATAAGAAGTGCTTAACTGGCTTTGCCAGAATTCTTTAGTCTTTCCTACAGAGCACTGACTCAATGTTGTGAATGAGACAGGGCTGTAAAAACCTTCAACACAGAAAAATATTTTGAAAAAACTTCTAGTTATTAAAAGTATCAGTGTGTCAGCACTGTGATTTTTAAACCACTCTCCGCCAAAACAAAACAGATTTTCATCAGGCTTCATCTTATCCAAAGATTTTTTTTTTTTTTTAAATCTCCATGCATTAACTGGTAAGTATTAGAACTATTCTAAAAAGACTGAAATGTTTGTTTGTTTTCGGAAGGAGGAAGGTTGTCTGTGAGAGGAGGTTTTTTGTTCTTGTTTTGGGGTTGTTGTTTTTTAATGAATTATGTCAGAAGTATTTTCTTTGCATACGGTTTCTTCTTCAAAACAAGCAAAATCCTATTTGCTCAAGTTTCCAAAACCAAAACAAATTACACATTCCCCTCACATGGAAAAAAGGCTGGAAGAATTTCAGTCCAAAAGGTGAAAACTAGACAAAAGTTATAAGCAACTGGAAAAAAAAACTTTCTGAATGGAAATGTTTAAACCTTAACTCTAGTTGTTGTCACCATACATACATTTATCTACACACACAGATGCACAATTTTACATGAATTGCCTAACTCTAGAAGTTAAAACTAGACTGTTCCAAAACACTCTTAATAGAAAGACTGTGCACCCAAACCGGACAAATACTGAAATAAATTTAAGAAATGTAATGCATTCATTCACTATTTTTCTCTGCAGAAAGCACTTATTCTTCATGAACAAATAACTAATTTTAGCTGAAAGCAACCATTTTTCAACATGTCTTTAGAGACCAAAAACAACTTGAGAGAGAATTTTAAACTAGTTAAACAATTTTTCACTTGTTTACCACATTAACAAAAATCCCACCTATTTCCTATAAAATAATTTTGAATTTATTCTGATACTAAATAGAATTTAGACCCTCAATTGGTACATAGGAAGTATAGCATAAGAGACAGCATTTGCATTTAGAGTATCTTTAAGGCACTATCAACTAATCCAACTGGAAAAATATTAAAACAGGCTAAGAAACACATACTCATTTCCATAACCTTAAGACACTGAAACTGATAACAGAAATTAAATTACTTATTCTCTTGATGACAGCTATGGGACTCAACAGTAAATGAGAATGCTAAAACTCCTCATCAGGCTCAAAGGGTTAAAGAAAAACTCACAATTCCTAATTACACCTATATGCAAATAGCAGATTACGGTTTTTTGAGTGGGTCTCTTGGGAAGTTATGGAAAGAAGATTAAACCCTGTATATTTCTCAAGAATCTTCTGAAAGTATTTGAGATTTATAAAATAATTCACTTAGCCCTTGCTAGTAATGGCAAACAGATCAGCTTCTCCCACAAATCACCTGATACATTTTGAACACCCCCCCCCAGATTATTTGTTCACCCCTTCAGAGCTCCGTATACAATAACCAACTGAAGAATCCCCTGTAATTGAGACCAGACAATGTTGTTCGTTTTTGTCTGTGTAACACACTAAACTTTGATTATAAAAGTAACCATAGTAATTTCATTTTACGGCACGAATAGTGAGTGGGTTCAGTTCGACAGCGGAACTCTCACCTGTGGGTAACACCACATGCTAAATATGCATATTTGGACAGTTGTGGATGCCCATACCCTGAATTGTTCTAGTTTGGAATAAAGACACCACAATGTAGTAAAGCTACCCAAAAAATCTTTTAAGCTTGTAAAATGACAATTTGAGGGTTAACTAAGACTCCCCATAAATATAAGCACAATCTTATCGTATAAGCACAATCTGAGCAAACTGAAGAGTTTAGTGCCCTTCCCACCACCACTTCTTTTTTTCTTAACACTTGGAGGTGCAAACGGCCCCACCCTAGGAGATACCCCACTGAGAATGCTTCAAGGGTTCCTGAACTTTTTTCCCCCTGCTAGTCCCAAACTGGAGACAGTAGATAGCTGCTGCACTGTTTTGGCAATAAATCAAATAATAATCTATTATTTAAAGGAACAGTGACAGAAGCTTAGGTTACATTCTCCCCTACCGAACCACTGTCATCCCTGATGTTCCTATAAAATGTCCACCAACCAGGTGAGTTCCTACCATGTCAGCTAATATTCTAAATATTGTAAAGCTAACGAACCCATTATTTGTACCCCCATTGTATCATAGGTAGGGCGCATGAGAGGCTATGCACATATTCCTGAAATTTCACTGGCATATGTGAACCTGCAGAGCAAATTCTCAGCTACAACTTTCTTAGCTGATGAGAGTTCTGCATCTGCTTCTTTTACTTGAAATGCAACAGAAACATCAGACAATTCTTCACTCGGTAATATCTTGATTTTACAAAGGGAACTCTACAAATACATCTGGGCAGTCATTCCCTTACTCATATGGTACAGCATCATATAAGTCCATTAATACTGTGCTTTCAGCATCTAGTTACCAAGCATCAACTGCATATGTAAAAGCAGAATATTCAGGAGTAAATTCTGATGCTTCAGGTTTCCATCCAAAAGTTTTTTCAGATTCTTCTAATCCTAAGAGATTTTCTTTTTGAGAGTTGCACCAGCTGACTCCCGATAAATTACTTTCAGAACTGCTGTCATGTTGAAGCTCATCTTTTTCTGTAACTGAAGTAAAACCATATGGCCTCAATAAATCATGATGTTGTATTCTTTCAGGTGCAACACTATCTTCTGATTTCACAAAGTAAACATGAAGGTCATCCTGCAGTTATTGGAATACCAACTTGTATCTGGGGATCCCATCTGTCCAGTAATTTACATTCCCTCTTAAATAGAGATTGTGAATGAGGACCTTATCACCTTCAGATTCGTGAAATCATAACTTTTGCGTCCCTTCTCCTCGTTAGCTTTCTGACTTTTCTCCGATTCTTTTCTTGCCAACTCACTGACATTCTTCAGTTTTCTCTTAAGATACTTCACATACTGTTGATGAGTTATTTCAGATTTGCCTTGTAGCTTAATTCCAAAACACAAGTCAATTGGCAATAATGGCTGTCTGCCAAACATTAAGAAATATGGAGTCTCTCCAGTTCTGTCATTTCTGGTATAATTGTAAGCATGAATCAATGGTTTGACGTACTTTCTCCACTGAGGTGTGTTTTTTTTAAAATTCTCTAACTACCCTAACAGGCTCAACGGCATTCTATTGAATTGCTCTACAAAATTTCTTCATAGGTGATAAGGCAGGCTGCAAGTTTCTCATGGAGGTCACAGATTCTGTGACTTTCCGTGACCTCCATGACTGTTGCAGCAGCCGGTGCACCTGGCTCAAGGGCAGCTCAGACAGCCGCTGCACCAGTTGCACGGGCTGCTGCTGGGGCAGTCTCGGGCCACCATGCCCCGCCCCCCCACAGCAGAGTTTGGGTGTGGGAGGGGTTTGGGGCACGGGCTGGGGTGAGGCGGGCTCTGAGTGGCCCTTACCTGGGGGGGCTCCCCGGAAGCAGCGACATCCCCCTCGCTCAGGTCCTAGGAGGAGACATGGCCAGGCAGCTCTGTGCACTGCCTCTACCTGCAGGCACCGCCCCTGGAGCTCCCACTGGCTGCAGTTCCCAGTCAATGGGAGCTGTGAAGCCGGCCACGCCTCTGTCTAGCAGCTGAGTGAGGGGGATGTCGCCGCTTCCAGGGAGCACCCCAGGTAAGCATTGCTTAGAGCCCGCCTCACCCCATCCCATGCCCCAACCTCCTGCCCCCTCCCACACCCAAACTCTGTTACTGAGGGGGTGGGGGGGAGAAGAGGCTGTGAATTTTTGTTTACTGCCTGTGACCGGTCTGTGACTTTTACTAAAAATACCCATGACTAAAACGTAGCCTTAGTGATAAGGCATAGTTCTTCATTTAACCCATTGTAGGGTGCATAGCTCAGATATCCGCTCCAATTCAAAGTCTGCTCTTTGATCACTATGTAACCTTTTTGGAAAACCATACTGACAGAGGAAGTTTCCTTGTAAAGTAGCAGCAAGTGTTTTGGATGTCTGATCTTTAGTAGGATAGGCATACCCAGTAAAATAATCAACCACCACCAAAATGTTCCTTGTATCACTGTCACCAGATTCTAATACTAAGAAATCTCTGCATATTAGCGCCTGTGGTGAATAAATCTTAATATTTACTAAAGGCGCTGCCTTTTCTGTGCAAGCTTTTTCTTCTGATGCACCTCTCATAGGTTCTCCATTTTCCAGGGACATCAACTGCAATTCTAGGTCAACAGAAGCAGTCTATGGCTAATACCAAAGTTTGCTCTCTGCCCATATGCTCAGCTTCATCCTAGATACCTTGTAGCACGATACCAATGAGAATGTGGGAGCAATAACTTAATAATGACTTCCCTTCACCTCATTCTTCAATACAGCACCTCTTCATCTAAGTCAAGTGTTTCTTAACCAGGGGTACATGTACTCCTGGGGGTACATTGTTTTTTTCCAGGGAGTATATCAACTCATCTAGGCATTTGCCTACTTTTACAACAGGCTAAATAAAAACCATTAACAAAGTAAGTACTAAAATTTTATACAGACAATGACTTGTTTAAACTGCCCTATATACGAAATGCTCTATATATGAAATGTAAGTAGTATAATATTCCAATTGATTTATTTTATAATTATATGATAAAAATGAGAAAGTAAGCAGCTTTTCAGTAATGGTTTTCTGTGACACTTCTGTATGTGTATGTCCAATTTTGTAAGAAAGTAGATTTTAAGTGAGGTGTAACTTGGTACACAAGCAAATCACAGACTTCTGACAGGGGTACAGTAATGTGGAAAGGTTCAGAGCCACTGATCTAAGTGAAGTTGATTCCACTTTCTTAGCAAATATAACTCAAGAGATTCCTGTCCCTCGTAAGCCTTTTACCTTCTTACATCATTTGAATTATTCTTGCTAATGACTTATCTTTCTCCGCCTCCGCCTGCTTCCCTGAGTGCACCGCCGCCGCGGCTACTCCACTTCTCCCTGCATTCCTCCCAGGTGTATCGCGCAACAAGCCTGGGAGGGAGGGAGAAGCCGAGCAGCAGCCCGCTCAGGGGAGGCGGCGGTGGTGGAGTGGAGGTGAGCTGGGGCGGGGAGCGGTTCCTCTACTCCCTCGTTACTTCCTGCGCTCCCCCCCACACCCTCACTCACCTCTGCTCCGCCTGCTCCCCTGAACACCCTGCCTCTCCCTCGCCTGAGAAGGAGGGGAGAGAAGCGGAGCGGTGGCGTGTTCAGGGGAGCAGGCAGAGCGGAGGTGAGCTAGGGCAGGAGGTTGCGGGGGGCGGGGGTGGGAGCCGCAGGAAGCAATGGAAGGGGGAATGCAGCACGCCTGGGGGAGGAGGCGGGGCCGGGGATTTGGGGAATGGGTTGGGAAGGGGCGGAGATGGGGTGGAGCTGGGGGCACAAAAAAAAGTGGGAGCGGCCAAAAAATTTTTTGCTTAGGGCAGCAAAAATCCTAGAGCCGGCCCTGCCTCAGACCCTATGCTACCAGCATTCCTAGCTATCTTCAAGACATCACTGACTTCCTGAGGAAACTACAATGCATTGGTGATCTTCCTGAAAATGCCATCCTGGCCACCATGGATGTAGAAACTCCTTACACCAATATTCCACACGAGGATGGACTACAAGCTGTCAGGAACAGTATCCCTGATGAGGTCACAGCACACCCGGTGGCTGAACTTTGTGACTTTGTCCTCACCCACAACCATTTCAGATTTGGGGACAACTTATACCTTGAAGTCAGCAGCACTGCTACGGGTCCCCTAGTGCCCCTCCTCTACTTGCGCTATATTGATGACATCTTCATCATATGGACCCACGGGAAGGAGGCCCTTGCAAAATTCCACCTGTATTTCAACAATTTCCACCCCACCATGAACCTCAGCCTGGACCAGTCCACACAGAGATCCACTTCTTGGACACTACAGTGCAAATAAGTGATGGTCACAAACACCTACTGATCGCTATACTTACCTACATGCCTCCAGCTTCCATCCAGGACACATCACATGATCCATCGTCTATAATCAAGCCCTAAAATATAACCAAATTTGCTCCAATTCCTCGGACAGAGACAAACACCTAAAAGATCTCTATCAAGCATTCTTACAACTACAATACCCATCTGGGGAATGAGGAAACAGATTGACAGAGTGAGATGGGTACCCAGAAGCCACCTACTACAGGACCGGGCCAACAAGGAAAATAAGAGAACACCACTGGCCATCAGGTACAGCCCCCAGCTAAAACCTCTCCAGCACATCATCAACGATCTACAACCCATCCTGGAAAACGATCCCTCACTCTCACAGACCTTGGGAGGCAGGCCAGTCCTCTCTTACAGAAGCCCCCCAACCTGAAGCAAATACACACCACGCCACAGAAACACTAACCCAGGTCTGCTTGAAGTAACTGAAGAGTTTGGAGCCTCCCCCCATTTTTAAACTACTTGGGAGTATAATTGGCCTCCACTCTGGGAGACGCCCTACTGAGAAGGCTCCAAGGGTTTGTGAACTTATTTTTTTCCTGCTAGTCCCAGAGTAGCTGAAGTCAGTGGACAGCTGCTCCACTCTTTTGGCAAAAAAAAGTGAGTTTAAAGGAACAGTGATAGAAGCATGGGTTACAAGACTAGCATGTGTACAACCTACTGTCAGAAGGTGGATGGAAACTTAAAAGATTCAGTCAGAGAGAGTGTAAGACAGCAAACCCACCTTTTCAATAGGGAGTTTCTAAGAAAGATTGCACAACTGTATAGACAAGGTCTATACAGTAAGTAAAAGAAAACTTTGAAGCCGCCTGTAGTATCAATATCATACCTTCCTCCTCAAAATTGCCTTTCCCCCCCTCTCAGGACCCCACTCTGCAGCCACCCTCTTTCCAGCTGAGTAACAGGCAGTGGCATGTCTGTTTTAACACATTCACTGTAACTTTCAATAAAACTGATTAGTTCTTTCATTGGTTTCTTAAGAACTAGCCCTTTTTTGTATAGACTAAACATCTTCAATCCACCTAAGTAAGGCTCCAGTGAAGTATTTGTGAAATAGAATCTAAAGCAATTTAGTAAGCATGACTTGACAATGCTTGTAATACCTCAAGGGAAATTAGTGGGTGTAACACAGGGAGTTTTAAATTCTACATAGATGGCACTAGACTGCCCAAGAAAAAAATTATACAAGGAACATCTGCAAATAACAGATGTTGGAAGTATTTACAACGTCTCAAGTTCCTAAATGCACGTTTGAAGCTATATTAGTAGCTCAGTTAGTCCCTACGCTCTGATGCTCCCCATGCTTGTTCTACAGGAAAATAGTTCTGAGATGGATGAAAAGGCCTCTGCCCATTATACAAATAGATTGTGCTAGAATACTACCATTTTTTTGTTACTAAAACTGAAAGAAATAATTGTGCTCTGCATTCAATGATGGGAAGTATTGCAAGGGAAAACAGCTGCATATAAACAAGCGCTACTGTCTTAGAAGAAATTAAAGATGTTCACAGTCACTAATGGTTTTTGTTCACTCAAAACATTTTGAGTTTCTGGAAACTGGTATCTTTTCCCCTTGACACTACATGTTCATACTAATTATAATTTGATATTGAAAGTGAACATCTTTTTTCTCCTGACTAATAGTTCTAGTCTATACATGTCAATGCTATTTAAATCTTTCTTTATTTTGAGTATTAAAAATGCTCACACCACCAATGAGATACTGAGAGTGTATGAGAGTTTGTCCCCAAGACACTCTCCCTCGGGTCTCCTATATAATGCACTCTAATGAATACAAAAAATGAGGGATCAAGTTTGTTAAAAAAAAAGAGTGCCATTTGACAGACTGGCACCTGATCTGGATTTAAGATGAGGTGATTAATTTGCACTTAACTTTAACACCCCAAAGTCAAAATTTTACTTCTAGGCTTCTATTAGAAAGGAAGGAGTGTCTAATTAAAGCACAGGACTCTTAGACAAGGGTTCTAATCTCAGATCTGCAACAGATCTTCTGTTTGATCACAAGTTATTTCATCTCCAGGCTTCAATCTCCCCAGCTATAAAACAGAGATACAACCATCTAGCTCAAAGGAGGGTGTTGAGACTAAATTCATTAAAGTTTACAAAGTGCTTTGAGATTTCCTGTAGATGGGCAAAGTATTTCGTGGGTTTTTTTTAAATTTTAGTCAAATAAAATTATTTTTGCACTTGTACTTCCTAAGGGAACATACAGTTCTCACTGAATCAATGACTATATGAATGAAAATATGATAATTTTAACCTTTCGAACCTTCCCTTTCACAGTCAGAGTTTTCAGAAACTGCAAAGGAATATTAAAAGAGTAAAACACCATTGATGAATCTTAATTGTGCTTTAAAATATTCTGAATGTCCAAATCAGACACTCTGAGGTTAAAAAAGGGTCTCACAAATGAAGGTAATTTAGTAAGGATACCAGCAAAAAAGTCTTTAATCTTAATCTTTGAAAAAAAACAGAGCAACACCAGGAGGTGGAAATCAAACAAATAAATTTACTGCAAAGCACAACTCCTCTATCATGACACTATGGCTTCTAAAAAATAGCTTTATTGACTCTTTCTTCCTTATCAACCCAAATAGTCATAAGTCTGGTAAAGAGCCAACTAGAAAATCTCTTTTCAGCCAATCTAGGCAAAGAAGCTTCTATATAATCAGTTAAGAACTTCCTCCTCCTAAAACATAAGCGAGCACACATAAAAGTTCTTGGCATTCACATGTAGTGAATTTGTAGAAGAGAGTCACCAAAAATAAAACTCCAGGATTGTCATTCTGAAGTCTATTATATAGAGTGAAGCAAAGGAAATGGCTACACACATGCCTGAAATTTAGAATTAAATTATTTAGAATATCACCAGGTTGAATCATCACTTGGTTTCAAGGTCTGTTACCACGCAGTTTTCGAGTCCTCAGTCATTTTGACTTTACTGGTTTCACCAGGCAACAGCATGGGCTTTCAGCTACAAGTTCCAAATTGTGAGGATGGCTCATGAGACAAGTATGTTGGCGGTGGGAGGAGGGGAGGTAGGAACTGTTGGCTTTTTGTCTCCCCTGTGGTCAGGATACTGGATTCGGACAACTCCAAGCTTGGTTATTTATTGTTGTATTTTTTTAAACTATGCCTAGAGCTTACAATTTAGGCTCTTATTTTGTATAGCATAAATCTGAAATAAATAATTTGGATACAGTTACATACCCTCCACCCTAAAAAAATACCCATATATATGGCAATCACTACACAGGGAAGAACACATTATACATGGAAAGTGAATGCCTACAGACTGTGCATGCTAACTTTTTAAGGGTCTGCACACAAGTAGAATATGTAATCCTTCATTCACTACCACACAATTTATTGTCCATGTTACATGTGAGGAGAGAATGCAAGAGAACCTTCTGCTGGAAATAGTTCTACCGCAGTGTTCCTGAGCTCCATCATCAGTCTATGCAAATACGGGGGCTCTAACAGACAGCACACAGACAAGGAGAACCTTGCCGAGTTCTGGATACAACATGTTCTCATCAGGATACAAGATACTATTAAACTGATATTGAAAGCAGCTCTTTTGCCTCTTATTTAGGGTATGTCCACACTGCCACACAGTTCGGACCTCGGGGGTGTGAATAGCAGTGCTGTGTGTGCACCGAAGAACTGTGCTGTAACTCTCCCACGTAGGAACAAGCTAAAAGGTTCATAGTTCGCATTAACATAGCCCTCTTCAAACAGAAGTACATTAATGTGACACAGGACTCTTTTAGCTTGCGGCGTCCATATGGGTGAGTTACAGCAAAGCACACTGGTGCGCTCTGCTATTCACACCTCCATAGACAGAACTGCGGGACAGTGTAGACATGCCCTCAATTAACTGAGAGCAGATGCAGGCAAGAATAGAAATGGACTTGCTCAAATATTCTCATGCCTTATTCCAGGGGTTCTCAGACTTTTGTACTGGTGACCGCTTTCACACAGCAAGCCTCTGAGTGCGATCCCCCCCCCCCCATATATTAAAAGCACTTTTTAACATATTTAACACCATTATAAATGCTGGAAGCAAAGCAGGGGTTGGGGTGGAGGGTGACAGCTCACGACTCCCCATGTAATAACCTTGTGACCCCCTGAGAGGACCCGACCCACAGTTTGAGACTCCCTGCCTTATTCTAGTCCAGAATCAAGTCCTTCAGATAGTGGTTTATAATTGAACGTATGCTCGCAGATGGAGAGAGAGATTCTATCGAAAACAACTGTAAAAAGTCATTCTGCCACTATGCCTTTGCAACCTCAATTCCACCCCCCATCCCCGATGTCCCCCTTATTGTATTAATAAAGCAATTTGGAAAATGTGCCATGAAGTCAAGGGGGAAGGCTTGGGGGGAATCAGGAAGAAATCTGAACTGGATAAAAGGTAGGCCGCAAAAGACAGGTATTGCAGGTATGTCTCTCCCCCAGCCCCAGGCTGAAGGCTGTCTGGACTAAGCAGGGCTGGTTTAAATAAGTAAGGAGAGGCTAGAAGATTAGGTAAGAGTCATGCTTGTAGGTTCTCTTTATTGTTTTTAACCTCTGACCTATTGCTACATGCTGTTGCATAACCACGTGATCTTTTCGGTGGGTTAGCACAAGTCGGCAGAGTCCCTGGAATGATGGCACAGGCACAAGCTCAGTCAACAGCAGAACACACGTTCATTATTGGAAGAGGGGACAGAGACAGTTCCCTTCCTGCTGCTGCTGACTCCAAAATTACTCTTCATTTTCTCCAACCCCTAGGCAGAAAGCACCCTCTCCCCTCCTTTCTCTCAGGGTTACTCCCACAGTCAGGTGTCCTTCCCTTCTTTTAGGGGCTGTCCGTGGAGTTGCTACACACAGAGACCTCGCCAGCACAGTAGCTTTGGATTAAGGCATGAATAATGCTGTGTTATGAAGAAGCTGGTTTTGAGTTACTTTAATCAGCTGCTCTCACAGGCCCCTGGAAGAAAAGGGCTAACAGATGCTAAATCCACTTGAGCCTGTCACATTAACATGTTTGGGCAAGCAGAGAGCTACAACCCAGAGATCCAGTCAAAGAATGGGAAGACTATGAGAGGGGAGAAGGCAGTGAAACCGGTCCCCAAAGAGGTGCACTTGGGAAAGACCAAAGTAGGCCCTAAAGGGCAACTCACCTAGTAACCATGACATATGGTTTATGAAGTTAATCATTGTTGCAACACTACACTGCGTAGACAGGATGATTCCATGTACCAGGTTTTTGATAATATACATTTCATTTTTCTAGGCCACAGTATTTTAAACATACTGACATGTTCTAGGGGAAAATTACCCAATTTTAATTTCTGCCACAATTCTTTTCTTTAACCCAAGAAGATCAGTCAGGACATTTACTGCCTTCTGAGTGATCAAAAGGCTTTGTGGTTGCTAAACTATGGTGATTTGGGATCTGCTTCTGACTCGCTCCACTAATTAAAAAAAAAATTCTCTCTCTCCAGGAAATTAAAACTTCCAACAAATCCTTGTTTCCAACGCAGGGCTTAAGAATTTAATAATTTATTTGAAGGGGTAGGGCATTATACAGATATGACAACAATTCCACTCTGATTAGGGTTGCCAACTTTGTAATATTTAAAAACTGGATACTCCAGCAGGAGTGCCAGAACACGCCCCCCCCCCCTCCATTCTCTTCTCCCTGAGGCCCTGCCCCTGCGGTTGGGAGGGACTCGCTTGGGTAGCCAGGGCTGGGAGCTGCAGTAGCCTGACTTAGGTAGGAGGTGGCCCCAGCTAAGTAGGGGCTGGCGTAGGTGATGACATGGTGCCTCCCTGCCTGCAGTAACTAGACTTTGGGTGTTCGGTCAGTAGATCTGACTTGGACACTGTCAGGTCCTCTTTTCAACCGGACTTTCCATGGACCATGTTCTCAGTTCGTGGATGGATGCAGATACAGACTGTGTATCTAGAGCCCTGCAAATCTGCGGATATCTGCTTTACTTCTGCGGACCATGTTTGCGCGTCACGGATCGGATGCAGATACACATTTTCTATTTGTGCAGGGCTCTAGTCATTGTAGATATGAAGCATTGCCATTTAAAGTACACTGTGGAGCTCTGCGGTAGTCATGATTTCCCAGAGTGAATGGCAATGTGCAACATAAGCACAATGCACTCTGGACATAGATACCAGGATGCCTCCAATTTATTTTTGAATGCAGCTGCAGCTTCCGTACCACTATCTGGCTCCATCCTGCCATCTCTTCCTGGTTCTAGCCAGTCTCTGCTGCAGATTCTACTCACTAGTCAACGTACTTTTCTCTTCTTTCTTCCGCTGCTTATTGTATGTGGTATTTGAATACTTGTATTTCCCATTGACCTCCTACAAATCTCAAATCCTTGTAAGAAAATAATGCATTTGGAAGACAAACTGAGAATCCCTGTGTACTTGTCTCATAAAAACTTATTGAAAAACTCCTACCTCTCTAAAGAATGGGTCACCATGGCCAAGATATTTAGAGTAGTCTACCAGGATAGAAAACCACACTGCATCAAACAAGAAAGGAAGACAGATATTTTTCCCCAATTTATAGCTAGAAATGAAAGTAAAGTTGACAGTCAATTTTTCATAGTAATGAGACCACACACCACCTAATCACAATTCATTTCCTTCTGACAATTCAAAGAGCAACCTCAAACTTATACTCTGTATCCCACTGACACGAACCTACAACAACACGTTAACAGCTTTGCTCCACTGGAGCAAACTACAGTGCCCTCAAACCTGAACAAACAGACTACAAATTCAGTAAGAGAACTGGAAATGGTTACGGTGAGAAGGGAAATAGTACAGAAGAAAACACCCAAAACGCATTCCACTAAACTAACACAGCAGTCTATGTACATAACAAATGCTGTGTTCTACTTAAACAACCAATTTCTTATGCAATCCTTGCAAATTCTTTGATGTCTAAACTTTACTTAAAGCCTAGTAGTATTCTGTGCACCTGGAGAAAAAAATTAAAACAAAATTTAATAAGGTGGGAAGGCATAGACAGCCTAAATCAATCTTCTAGAAGACCACATTCTTAGCGTTCCCCATTAGAGGATGTTAGATTTCTGTTGTTTGACATTCGTACTTAGCCCACTCCTGGTTGGGCCAGGAACACTGGGAAGAAGGAGAAATGACTTTGGAAACTAAATCCACTGCCTAAAAGTGTTTAATCTTTTCCCCTGCTCTTTGAGGGCCCGGAGGATTGTAAAGTGTACTTCACTGCTCATGATACAGATACACTGCTGATAGCACTGTTCACTTAAATCTTCTGTTTATCCACAAACTGCATCCAGAACAGCCAGTGTCAATGCAGCCTTCTCTATGTTAATCTGCTTACATACAACACACTGATATGAACAAGCACTTTTATGGGTAACGAGGCAGTTCAATCTTTTTGCTCACTCGCTCCCTGGGCTCTCTGCTGAGATTGAAAAGGGTGCCAATTTTGGTGATAGTTCTGGGATGCAGATATTAGTCCTGGATAACTCCTGTACTGAGGCTCACTGATTTCACATAGTCCATCAAATTATTATGTTGACAGATTTCCGTCACCACCAGCCTGTCCTGATTTTGAATTGGTGACCTAGAGGCGACAGAAATAAGAACATAAGAGCAGTCATACTGGGTCAGACCAAAGGTCCATCTAGCTCAGTATCCTGTCTTCCGACAGTGGCAATGCCAGATGCCCCAGAGGGAATGAACAGAACAGGTAATCATCAAGTGATCCATCCCCTGTTGCCCATTCCCAGCTTCTGACAAACAAAGGGACACCATCCCTGCCTATCCAGGCTAATAGCCATTGATGGACCTTTCCTCCATGAACTTACCTAGTTCTTTTTTGAACCCTGTATTAGTCTTGGCCTTCACAACATCCTCTGGCAAAGAGTTCTACAGGTTGACTGTTTGTTGTGTCAAAAATACTTTCTTTTGTTTTAAATCTGCTGCCTATTAATTTCATTTGGTAACCCTTAGTTCTTGTGTTATGAGGGGTAAATAACACTTCCTTATTTATTTTCTCCACACCAGTCATGATTTTATAGACCTCTATCAGATCAGATCCACCCCCCCGACTCATCTCTTTTCCAAGCTGAAAAATCTTATTAATCTCTCCTCATATTGTAGCCATTCCATACCCCTAACAGTTTTTGTTCCCATTTTATGAACAGTTTTCAATTCCAGTATATCTTTTTTGAGATGGGGTGACCACATCTGCACGCAGTATTCAAGATGTGAGCGTACCATGGATTCATATAGAAGCAATATTATTATTATTATAAATTATAATGTCTTATTAGCGGTCCCTTTTCTTAATGATTCCCAACATTCTGTTTCCTTTTTTGACTACGGCTGCACATTGAGTGAATGTTTTCAGAAAACTATCCAGAATGACTCCAAGATCTCTTTCTTGAATGGTAACAACTAATTTAGACCCAATCATTTTATATGTATATTTGGGATTATGTTTTCCAATGTGCATTACTTTGCATTTATCAACATTGAATTTCATCTCCCATTTTGTTGCCCAGTCACTCAGTTTTGTGAGATCCTTTTGTAGCTCTTTGCAGTCTGCTTGGGACTTAACTATCTTGAGTAGTTTTGTGTCATCTGCAAATCTTGCCACCTCACTGGTTACCCCTTTTCCCAGATCCTTTATGAATATGTTGCAAAGCTATGTAAAATATATAGTGAAAGGAGGCCAATATTTACATGCAAAACATAAAAAAGAAAAAAGCCCTGTGTAAGTCCTTCCATTCTCAAATCCATACATTAATTACTTGTTAGTAAAATTTTAAGGACAATATTATATCAATAAAATAATACAGGATCAGATTATATCATCAGTAGGACATGACATAAGGCATATTTTATGAGATCATTAATGCATACCTCAAATGAAAGAAAACTTCAGAAGGGTAAACAAATGACCCTAAAAACCAGGTGGTGTTGTCCTAACATTGAGGAAGAAAAATCAAGTGTACAAGGAAGAAAAAGCAAGAGCACAGAAGGGGAGAAAGCTTTGCTTTGCACCAATTATTCTAGAAAGCTTAGAGTGTCTGGTACACTCTTCAGGTATAAAGCTAAGACAGTGCAACATTCAGGCTTTATTCCTTTCTGCATATGCTCTCCTTTGTCATTCAGGACTTCCTGAAAGAAGAGATCTTTGTTCCTAGATATAAATCTATACATAGGCATACTATAAAGTCCTCTATTAGGAAGCTAACAAGTGTCAATCTCAGAGTTAGTTTACCAAGTACTTAAAGTCAGCAGAGATTGTAATTATTATTTCTGCAATAAAATAGTGCTCGAAGTTGGAAGGTGCACATTGGATTTTTCTGGAACATGAGCAGTTTTATTTATCGCATAAAATAATGTAAACTCTAAGGGGCAATAGGTAATCTTGGGATATACCTGGATACCACTCATGAAAATGCGCATCTTCTAATTACAACCTAGGCAATATTTATCTGGGTTCCCATATGGCTTTCCTTAGAGACTAAACTGCAGGTTATCTTGAGTGTAAAATAGTATTCAAGATAAAATACAGTCTTGTTCAAGAAAATAAAGATAAAAAAATAAAGGAAAGTGTTTCTGAACTAACATGAGCTTCATGAGAGATGCCAACACCATGGCTTGAGTCACATTCATAAACAAATACCTTTTTCAATATCTGTGAGAGTGTTTGCCAGTACCAAAAGTGAAACTGGTGGTGGAGGGAAGCAAAGGGAGAAATTAAATTTCTAGAACAGCATGCAAGGTTAAATTCAAAAAGATTTTGATTTGTCATTGTCAAATGAAATACAGAACTAAGCAGTGCAACTCATTAAGGATTTGTTCTAAAAATACTGATGCCAATAAGAAATCAGTCTGCTAATGATGACTAAGTGGAGACGCTGACAGGAATAACCGTCACTTGTTTTCTTTCTAACTTTTAAAAGTAGCAAATATATATGAATTGTATGTTAAAAGAAAAAAATGCAGTCTCTTTGGTCCACTGTAGGCCCTGATCCTGCAGCGTCCAACATGTCAGTTTCCTGCACCTGGGTGTAACTCCATTCAAGTTAGTGGGGTGCCGGCGTCAGTGGTCTCCCCCTACATGGTAAATAGCTGGAGCAGGGCTTACACTGTGAACTCTTCAACACAGTGACAGGGCTAGATTAAGGCGATCTGGTGCTGTAGGCACAGCATGACATCGGGTCCCATATGGCTCCGCCCCATGGCTCTGTACCCATGCTGTTGTACCAATCTATAACATGATCACAACCTGTAGAGTGGCACTGACAGGGGCTGCCTTTTTGCTGCTGAGAGGTAGGGGCAGCAGCATGGGACTTCCTCACCCCCCAGAAACAACAGTTGTGGTTTCCCTCTCCACAGAAGCAACAGGACTCCCACCTCCTTCCCCAACCTGGAGAGGATAGGCAGGAGTGGCAGCGAGAAGGGCCAAATAGTTGCACGCTGGCTGTTGGGGTATCTATTTAGATGTGTTGGCTGGGCCTTTGGCACTCTTTTTTCTTCTTGCCACGTGCACAAGAATGGCAGTGTTCGTGGAGCCTGTCAGAGCAGTGGGCCTTGGTGTTGTAACCCCATTGAAAAGTATGGTACAGTTCAAACCTCTCAGACCTAAACAGTCTGTAGACTCAGGGAGAAGCCATTGCATCTATTACACGTACCTCGTGTTCCCATGCTTTCCTCTGAGGGCTAAACATTTTACTTTTTAAAACTAAAAGCTTACTTTTAATGTAATTGCATAACTCCAGGTGCTGGAGCCCTAGGTATGGATTTATAGTGCCTCTGTCTTAATCCAGTCCTGGGCAGGCATGTTCTTATGTATGTGTACAGTGCATAGTGGAATGGGACTTTGATCCTGATCAGGGTCTCTAGGCACTATGGTAAATAAATATTTAATAATGACTGATATTGAGTAGAGGTAGATAAACTTGAGAGGACCCTGTAATATTAAATGCCCCTATTAAATTGTCCAAATGATTTTCAGAAATTAAGAAAAAAATAGTCTAATTACATAAGCAGTTTTCTCACAAATGCATGATTGTCTTGTGCCTACCCTTAACTTAGTTACACAGCACACAGAAAAGATTCAAACCAACCAGTGGTTCATGATGAATTTGACCGGAGGAGGTAATGTAGGAGTATCCCGTAACAGTTTCATTACGATGGGTTATGTAATATAAATTAGCCTTCATCTGGGGCAAAATCCTATTTAAGTAGATAGCTCAGTCTATGCCTACGCTTTCGGCAGCATGTGAAAAGCAGGTTGCATCCACAGTTGCCACTGAGGTTGATATCTACACACTGCAGTGAAAGGGTACAGCAGGGAGCAGGGAAAGGCTCCGGCCGGCACCTTTCCTTCCTGCCAGCACCTTTCACTGTGGCAGTTTTCTCACAAATGGCAGGGAAAGGTTCCGGCAGCTAGACACTCCACTACTGAAAACAGACACGGGAGGCACTACTTGAGTGTAGAGAGAGCTGTGAAGGGTACATACCCTGGGGGTTCAGAAACATAGGACACTCTACTCGCCTAAGCGGTGCCTCACTGTCTAAACTGCTATATACACACGTGTTAGGGAGACATGCAGTGTCCGTATCCAACATGCGGCCGTAAGTACAGACATAACTTTAGAATATTTGCATGCAGTTTTCTAATACTGCCAACTCAATATACAAAGCTTCAGTTAGGAACGCAAGGGTAATAGAGAACAGAATTGGGCCCTACGTATTAATCCTAAATGAAGCAAACTAATAACATCTCTGAAAAAGTACATTTCACAGCAAACTGGAGGTAAATATTCAGCCCATTTCCCCTCTCTGATCATATGATGGATAGAGGACCCTGCCTGTGAATCATAGGATGTTTTTTCAAGTCTGAGGATAAAGCCTTTTCAAAAATAGCTAAACTAAGAAGCTGTGAAATTATAACTTGCAAAAGTAAATACTAGTCTCTAACATGAATCTAAGATTTCCTCCAGAGTACTGCAAATGACAGAAAAAGGATATATGCTAAAGTTTTTCAAATGTTTAAATATAATTTTAAAACTATATAAAAATCTAGTTTTATTTTCTATAATTAATATGAAGATTTCAAACTGATTAGTAAACATATCATTTAGTTTGGTTAGGGAGTCATGTACATTAAGATCTTGCTCCTGCACACATGCATGAATGGCCCTATTGAATTCAGTGGGGCTACTCACATATGTGTTTGCAGGGTTGGGGCCTTATGAAATTACTGAGGAACCAACTTGAGGGAGAATGCCAGGTTTTTATACTCTCAACTCCGCCCCTAAATGTTACACTGTATAACACAAAGTGCACTCTTGATTCTACTTCATGTCCACATTGAAAACAACCCAAACAATTATTTATATAAGGATGTGCATCACTATTTCCAGACATATAAAACAGTTCCTTAACCGGAGGATTTTACAGTCTCCAGTTAATAAGAAATCAAAGTAATAACAATAGACAAAGACTGGTAGAAGCAAGAGACAAAAGCAACATGGGAAATAAAGACTGCTCTTGAGAAAGAAGATTTATTAACAAGGAAAACAAACTGCCTTCTTTTTGTTTTTCATCTTTCTTGTAAGTTTCCAATTCTAAACTAGTGTTTCCATTTAGTGTTTATGTGCAAGAATAGGTGGTGCAAGGACAGAGATTTAGTGATGGTCAGAAGCAAGGCTGAAGGAAGATATTTGTATTGTTTTTTTTTCACTTTATATTTTTAATAGACTCTGAAAAGTTGTAAAACTAAATATTTTTCTTTGTTATCACTGCCTATGCAGTGCTATTTTTAGGACTGAAGAGGCACTTCTTTTCTAAACTTTTTTCAGGTACTTATTTAAGTTAAAAAATCCTCTTTAAGTTTAAATTTCTCATGCTTATTCTGCCCAAAAAACACTGTTTGAAGTGTGCAGAGGGCTTAGGTACTGCTGACTGTTTCAGATTTCATGGTGTGGACAGTTTGCCAGTCAATTTTTTCTGGCTGCTCCAACACTTTCCTAAATCAAAGATGGTCTGATATTTAAATTTCCAGACATGAGAGCCTCTTCCAACAAACAGTATGTGGCAGCACTCCTTGCAACTCACTGTACTTTCACCTTCAACTAGTGCACAATGCAGCTCACCTTCTCAGCAACACCAGCCACACAGTGCTCAGTTTACTACCCTACTATCCCAAATCAAATTCAGGGATTCTTAACCTTTAATGCCTTCCATGGAACTGGCCCAAGATACCTCAGAATCTCTCCTCCATGACAACCTCCCTCAGCTGCGGTGTCGCTAAGGAACTAGGAAGTTGTCAATCTCAGGGTGAAATTGGTGTGCTTTTGGGGAGCTATTAGCTCGCCAGCCTGCCTCCAACCCCTCTGATCCCTATCCTTCATCCAGCTCCCCAATGCACTCCACCACCACCTCAGCCTCCAATTTCTTCTCAGAACCTCAATTCCTTCCTCACTGCACCCTCTCATTTCCCCTCTTCACCTCCAGAATCCCAAATCCCCTCATATTCCTTACCCTCTTGCCCCCCATGAGCCATGAGAGGGCTGTGTATTGGGGGGAGGGGAGGAAGAAGGAGCATCAGTTCACCATCTCCCCCAGGTTGGGGGGGGGGGTCCTCCATCTGGCCAAAGCACTTGGAATCTTAGCTTCTGATGCGCACACACAAATCAGGTCTTTGGGAGCCACTTTTCTATAGCAGCTAGCATTGCTGGGGTATTAGGAAGCCAAGATGACACACCCTCTCCCACAACCATGCGCACATGCCAGCTGAAGAGAGGGAGAGCAGAGTGGGTGCTACTAAAAATGGCAGCACATCAAAGGATTCTTCTGCTTTCAGGTGATCCTCCTGTGGCGGCTATTCTGGCTTTAAGAGCCCTTTGTGGAACCAGGACAGCACAATGGGTATAAACACAGGCAAAAAAAAATAGGACTCTATTTAGCAAAGAAAAGCTTCCAGTCTAATTAATGGTTAGAGAAGTAACCCTTAATTCAATCAAAACATTACAAAAATAGCTTGCCCAGAAATCACTTGGAACAGTGGTTCCCACCCTTTTTACTAAGACAAACCACAAACTGCATTTTGTCTTTTTTTTTGGGGGGGGGGGGCAGGGGCAGAGGGGGGAGAGAACCACCATCCCACATACATACACCGTCAGCCCTGGCACCACAACCCTAGTCCTGGCCCAGTGCTGAGCAGCCACCCCCTGGGTGGAGGGGGTGGAAGAGTAAACCTGCCCCGCACTTACCCCGCAGCAGTGTCTCCTGTCCCAGAGGGCTGAGCTGGCACACTGGGGTGCAATGCCACTCACTCGAATTTGGCCTAGCCACCCCTCGGTCATGAAGCAGGGAGACAGCCCCAACCTCACGGCACAGGAACCACCACTGCAGGGTGACTGTGGGGCAGACTCACTCCCCGAACCCCTCTGTGATTCTTTGGGGTTTAGAGCAATATGGAGTTGAGTTAACACCTGCCCTGCAACTCTGGATGCTTTATAAACTATGCTGATGTGGCTCTCAGTCTTGGCACCAACAGCCAGCAGACAAGCATGCTGGTCAGGTTACACTCTGGCTTCCACCACCCAGTTCCTCTTTGCAGGGTGACCCCAATATTCTCCCATCCCCAAATTTCTCCAAAACCATCTGCTCTGTAGCATCCAGCCCTCTCACAGAACACTTACAGAAGTTATTAAGTTTGCTGCTCCCTTAAAGAGAGAGCACCCAGTAGTTTATTACCTTAACTGGGATTAACCAGCACTCTATCTAAAGCACGAAATTGGTTTATAGTAAAAGTAAAACAAGTTTATTAAACAAAAAGTCATAGGCTGGCATCATACAAAGCATAAGGAATTAAGTTAGAAAGGGTTAGAAGCAAACAAAAGTAACAAACATGCTTCTAAAACTAAAACCTGATTTAACAAACTGGAGTCTGTTGTTCAAAGAAGGATCTCTCATCACATCTCTTTTCCAGCATGACTTACCAGATTCTCTGGCCAACACAGAGCTCAATATGCTCGGTTTCTTGATCTCTTCAGTGGAATGATATCTCAGAGGTTCGCTCCCCCTCTTTATAGATTTACAGTAAATCTTCGAAGTGTATTCTTCCGAAGGGTAACCTTCAGTTCCTTTCCACTGCTAAGTGTGGACGCCATGGTAGTTCCTCCCCAACTGATGATGTTTACAATGCAAATGATCTCTTCCCACAACCTTAGATATGAATGGATAGCCCACTGAATTTGGTCACACCTGATTTGAGGTGCTGGCCTCTTTCCTTTGTCTGGAAAAAAACCTATCAACTCCCTGGACATGCCTGGTATAAACACATTTCAGTCATATTCTTTGTGGGTTGACCATACATACCTCATACAAGAATATGAATAATCAGTGACTTAGTTATACTGCATGCCATGTTTTGGGAGAGTATGAAAATACACCGTACCATCTACCACTGAAGTGCTCTGAGGTCACACCCCTCCCCCCTTGTACCTCTCTTCTGCAGCAGGCCAAGAGAAGTGTTGTCATAAATAATAAAGGGAAGGGTAAACCCCTTTGAAATCCCTCCTGGCCAGGGGAAAGCTCCTCTCACCTGTAAAGGGTTAAGAAGCTAAAGGTAACCTCGCTGGCACCTGACCAAAATGACCAATGAGGAGACAAGATACTTTCAAAAGCTGGGAGGAGGGAGAGAAACAAAGGGTCTGTGTCTGTCTGTAGTCGTCTTGGCCAGGGACAGAACAGGAATGGAGTCTTAGAACTTTTAGTAAGTAATCTAGCTAGGTATGTGTTAGATTATGATTTCTTTAAATGGCTGAGAAAAGAATTGTGCTGAATAGAGTAACTATTTCTGTCTGTGTATCTTCTTTGTAACTTAAGGTTTTGCCTAGAGGGGTTCTCTATGTTTTTGAATCGAATTACCCTGTAAGATATCTACCATCCTGATTTTACAGGGGGGATTTCTTTATTTCTATTTACTTCTATTTTTTATTAAAAGTCTTCTTGTAAAACACTGAATGCTTTTTCATTGTTCTCAGATCCAAGGGTTTGGGTCTGTGGTCACCTATGCAAATTGGTGAGGCTTTTTATCCAACATTTCCCAGGAAAGGGGGGGTGCAAGTGTTGGGAGGATTGTTCATTATTCTTAAGATCCAAGGGTCTGGGTCTGTAGTCACCTAGGCAAATTGGTGAGGCTTTTTACCAAACCTTGTCCAGGAAGTGGGGTGCAAGGTTTTGGGAAGTATTTTGGGGGGAAGGACGCGTCCAAACAGCTCTTCCCCAGTAACCAGTATTAGTTTGGTGGTGGTAGCGGCCAGTCCAAGGACAACGGGTGGAATATTTTGTACCTTGGGGAAGTTTTGACCTAAGCTGGTAAAGATAAGCTTAGGAGGTTTTTCATGCAGGTCCCCACATCTGTACCCTAGAGTTCAGAGTGGGGGAGGAACCGTGACAAGTGTATATTTGCCTAGGGCCCTTTGACCCATCTAGAACCTTCCTGTGATCCGCTAGTGGGTCTGGACCCACTGTTTGGAAAATGCTGATTTAGAAACTAAGTTACTTATGGGACATGAATTCACAGTCCTACTCTATTCTATCAGGCTATCAAGACAGCAACTTCCTTTTTGACTTAAATTATTGCATTTTGAAACATCTTTTAAAAATCAGTGACTTGGTCTTCTGTAGTTAGATTAGAGTTCCTCTTATATTTCACTGCAATTTTCCTTTAAAACAGGCAAATTTAACTGTCATTTAAAATAACCTCTACCAATCTGAATACAGGAATGCTAAATAAAGGCTTGTCCTTGCTCCATCAGAAATAAAAAGTTATTGCTGTGAAATCAGTTTGCAACCCTCACAAGCTGTGGAATAATACAGTCCAGTCATCTCTTAAACCTGCATTTGCAAAAGAGTTACACAAAGAGTTTCAGCAGCTTGGATTTTACTGACTTTACAAGTGTGTTATTCAACTCAAACCTTGCACACCCTGTTAAATATGTTTAGAGGCACAACTGCAGAGTAATCTGAACAAGTAAAGGTAAGTCAAAGTTAAGTGCACCTGCTTGACTTGTTCCACATTCAGGAAAAACTTGTCAGCTAGAGGGTAAAACAAACCCCCAGGTAAGCAAGGGTCTGGGAAAGGCTCTAGCTGCCATGCAGGTTGTTAAAGGTGAACAGAAGACGATGACTCAGTTTCTTAGCGACTGTTAAAGTTTCAAAATTTGGTGTCATTTCACATTCAGTCTTTTCCATTTCATCGAAAATGTTCCAGCCAGTTCTAGTGGTTAGCGACTTTAATCAGGATCCAGTAAATTCAGTGTGAACACTAGATGGTATTGTATAAGACACTTAAGAAGCCAAACTTCTAAAAAGGGCTTGATGATCAATTTAGTTTGTAGCTGTTACACATTGGTAAAAGCTCAGGATATGAGGGTAACAACCAAAAACCGACTACATTTATGAACTATGTAATAATTGCTGGATCATAGAATCATAGAATATCAGGGTTGGAAGGGACCTCAGGAGGTCATCTAGTCCAAGCCCCTACTCAAAGCAGGACCGATCCCCGACTAAATCATCCCACCAAGGGCTTTGTCAAGCCTGACCTTAAAAACTTCTAAGGAAGGAGATTCCACCACCTCCCTAGGTAACGCATTCCAGTGTTTCACCACCCTCATAGTGAAAAAGTTTTTCCTAATATCCAAACTAAATCTCCCCCACTGCAACTTGAGACCATTACTCCTTGTTCTGTCATCTGCTACCACTGAGAACTGTCTAGAGCCATCCTCTTTGGAACCTCCTTTCAGGTAGTTGAAAGCAGCTATCAAATCCCCCCCTCATTCTTCTCTTCCATAGACTAAACATCCCCAGTTCCCTCAGCCTCTCCTCATAACTCATGTGTTCCAGTCCCCTAATCATTTTTGTTGCCCTCCGCTGGACTCTTTCCAATTTTTCCACATCCTTCTTGTAGTGTGGGGCCCAAAACTGGACACAGTACTCCAGATGAGGCCTCACCAATGTCGAATAGAGGGGAACGATCACGTCCCTCGATCTGCTGGCAATGCCCCTACTTATACATCCCAAAATGCCATTGGCCTTCTTGGCAACAAGGGCACACTGTTGACTCAGTGTGGATGGTGGGGTTAAAGTGAGAAGCCTTCTCCATGTTCCATCATGTCCTTAGAGCAAAAACTGTCTTCTAAGTTGAACAACTGAACATACCTTCAGGTGTTCTTGAATGCAATTTGTGGCTCTCTATTCACAGAAACCATCATCAAGCATGCATAGTGCACAGAGAACTGTTCTGCCAGTGAGAGTGAACACGGTAGACAGTATCGAACCAGGCATTACGTAGTGAAGTTCCCAGATCTGGCTTAATTCTGTGAATCTGTGAATTGCTGGGGTGGCCCTGCAGGTGGCCAGGTAGGGTCAGGGCATGCACTCCTTCAGGGCTGGATAGAGAATTTTAAAGCACAATGTGCTGGGGGGTGTTTGTCCATCTTGGTGACATGGCTGAAGAACATGCAACGCTGCTTTTGAATAAAATGAGTGATCGAAGGAAGGCCAGATCTCTGCAAGCCTGGCATTTCAAACCAAGTCAAAACACTATGTTCAGGATTTGGCACTGACAGTGCATACGGAATACCTCTAGCTATTCCAAGTCTTCCTGTAAGAGGGTCCAGGTTTCTGACCTGTACAGTAATATAGGCAGTACACAGATATGATAGATGCTGAACTTTGTCTCGGCGCAAAGACATTTTTGCGTCCATAAGCGAGTCATGGACTTCATGCAGGAGACAGCGAGACCTATTCATCAAAGAAGTTTGCTATGACTATTTGAACTCTGCTTGTAGCCTACGTAATCGAACTTGTCAAAGGGTTGAGTACCATGGAGAACTATCTGCATAGGGTTTTCTGGTGGCCCAGCTCCAAGTTTCTGGACCTGGGTTTTCTGCCATGAGATGTTCAACCCCATAGTGTGGACAGTGACTTGGAGACTGTGAAGGGATGGTCTGAAATTCTCTGACTTCCCTGAATTCTTCATAAGCGACGCAGCAGCATTGGCATAGTTTTGGTTGGTAAACACTTCTCGACCAACCCTGATTTCAATGCGTGAAGCAGCAAGTCCTAATATCCGGTTGATAGCTTAACAAAATTGTGCCAGGGTGAGAATGCATCCCTGCTGCACAACTGAGGTTGTGTAGAAATGTGGTAAAAGATTGAACCAAAGCACACTCTCACACCGGTACTGGTGTGAAGATCATGCACCAGGTTTAGCAGAATATCTGGAACACTGACTCCTTTCAGGGTGAGCCAATGTGCTGACCTGTCGATCAAATCAAAAGCCATGCTAATGTCGAAGTATGCCACATGAAACAGGCAGTTAAATTTTCAGTGCACTTAGCCAGAATGTGGAGGGTAAGGACAGCAGCCATTGTTGACCATTCATGAGTAAAACCTGATTACTGTGTATGACACTGTTAAGGAATGGCTGCACCCCACCAAGCAACATGTGAGCAAAGACCTTTCAAGGAACTGATAATGAGATCACCCTGCATTGCCACACTCAGTACAAGATCCTTTACCCTTGTACAGGACACTGATGCTGTCTTTCCGTTCTTGCTTGGTGCCTATGCTTTTTAGAACAGTTGATGCAGGCTGATGCTCACTGGTTCCCAAGGCACCTTTGAGCAGCTTAGGGGGAATACCCTGAGGTCCAGCAGCATGTCCATTCCATAACTTTTAGGTGGCCTTTTGGACTTCCTCGAGTGACAGAGGATCAGTGTTCGTCCCTGGGTCTGCAGACATACAGTTCGAACAAAGACAAGTCTAAAATCTGCAGGGGTTTCATTAAGTAACATACCACCAAGAATACCACTGAAAGATTTCATACTCTGGCCTGAAATGTTTCTGTTCCAGACAGACTGCTGAAGATCACACTCACTGTCTCCTTGTCAATAATGGGCTTAAAGCTCTTGGTAGAAAGGCCCTGTAGAAGATTCAGAAGAAAATTCCAAAAACCACATATTTAGGAGCTCATTCTCCTTGGCTCACTGGTGCTTGTATCCTTAACACAGATGACTGGAATATCTGCCCAGAACAGCTGCAACAAGACGTTTCCTACTTGATAACATTTTCATCAGGCAAGTGCTACATCATACCACCTGTCCTTACATCATACTGCCTGTCCTTCCTGCTATGGCAGATCCACTTTCAGAAAACTGCAAGCAGTTCTGTCTGTGACATCAGCATCATAGAATCTGTTAGCTGGAAGAAATTATTAAATGGGAAATTTGAGGGATAATAAAGGTAGAGTTTTAAAGTAACTTTTTACTGCTTAAAACATTGGTACTGGTTCAATCCAAACCTTGCAAATGATACACCACTGCAACTGGGGACAAACCACTGAGAGTAGTTTCTAAATACCCATGTATACACTAGATACATTCAATCACACCACAAGTTAGTATTAACTTAAACTAAATTCTAAAAAACAACCACTTACATTGCACCACATCTTTTTAAAAATCCCCAAATGAACTAAACCCCACTGAAAAAAATATCATTATTTAAAACTAGCTTCTTAATTTCTTATAAAAGTCTTGTATACTCTAAACATTTTATACTGAGCTTCTGGTACAACTATTCATCTCATAAATCATTCCAAATGGTTGGCTTCAAGAGATAGTACCAACAAAAGTAAATACAAAAAATATTTGCCCACTTTGCCTTTTGTCACCATTAGCACTAATAACTACACTATGTCTTATGGCTATTGTTTCAATGTAATTGAATTTTCAGAAGAAAATATTTGCTTGGAAACATTTTTGAAGAACAATATGATCAATTCAGGTAATCAGAAAACCCAATTAAATGTATCTGAGCGAACAAATAGAGCTAGGATTTATATCTGTAAATTTTGCTATGCAAAAAAAAAAAATTCCTTTGGGACTGTCAAGGTTCCTCCCCCACTCTGAACTCTAGGGTACAGATGTGGGGACCTGCATGAAAACCTCCTAAGTTTACTTTCACCAGCTTAGGTTAAAACTTCCCCAAGGTACAAATTAATTTTATCTCTTGTCCCTGGATCTCCACTGCCACCACCAAACTCTAACTGGGTTTACTGGGAAACGTAGTTTGGACACGTCTTTCCCCCAAAAATCCTCCCAACCCTTGAACCCCACTTCCTGGGAAAGGTTTGGTAAAAAGCCTCACCAATTTGCATAGGTGACCACAGACCCAAACCCTTGGATCTGAGAAGAATGAAAAAGCATTCCGCTTTCTTACAAGAAGACTTTTAATAGAAGTAAAGAAATCCCCTCTGTAAAATCAGGATGGTAGATACTTTACAGGGTAATTAGATTCAAAACATAGAGAATCCCTCTAGGCAAAACCTTAAGTTACAAAAAAGACACACAGACAGGAATAGTCATTCTATTCAGCACACTTCTTTTCTCAGCCATTTAAAGAAATCATAATCTAACACATACCTAGCTAGAATACTTACTAAAGTTCTAAGACTCCATTCCTGGTCTATCCCCGGCAAAAGCAGCATACAGACAGACCCAGACCCTTTGTTTCTCTCCCTCCTCCCAGCTTTTGAAAGTATCTTGTCTCCTCATTGGTCATTTTGGTCAGGTGCCAGCGAGGTTACCTTTAGCTTCTTAACCCTTTACAGGTGAGCGGATTTTTCCTCTGGCCAGGAGGGATTTTAAAGGGGTTTACCCTTCCCTTTATATTTATGACAGGTACAAAATCCGAACATAATCACTGTCCTACATTTTTATTTTCTTGTTTATATTTATTTCATTAAGCTAGATCTTGTAGTACACTGTAATTCTTCAGAAATAAAAATAATGGATCCTACATAATCATGTGAATAGCATTTCAAACAGTGATTATTTTGGAGAATATTTTAATATACTTTCATGTTCCTCAAAGACAATATAACAAATGCAGTCTATTTAGGATTTACACTACATTGGCAGCGTTGTCATTACGTAATTATGGGCCTAAAATGTTAGTTGCTATAACAACTTGGAACAGCTCTACATCCCTTACAATCTGTTGCTCTCTTCCTCTCTCTTCATATGCACACTTATTTTTAACCCTGACTTTTTCCTGATGTATTCCTTGCTAGGCAACTTCATTAGCTAAAACGCCTGCTGTGTCAGGATGGCAAATGCAACTGTAGGCATCTCCCATAACCAAGCAAAGCTATCTTCCTGCCAGATGTACTGTACTTCTTCTGAATGCAGGACCGTGCCAACTTTAATTATGTTCTCTTTTTTGTGGATGGAACAAAAAAAATCTCAATTTCTCAACTCCCTAATCCACTGTTTAAAGATTTCAGACTACTGTCTCATGCCAATTCACAGTATGCTGCATTGTGATTTACACATAAAACTTGACATATGTATCACGGGAAGACTTTAAGCCTTAGATTTTAAAAACACAAGAATAAAATTACACTTGGGTTCCCACAAAACACAAGAATAAAATTACACTTGGTTCCCACAAATACATATTTGTCTCAAAGGCTGCATCACATCACGTATGGAATGAAATACTCTTCAATTATCTTTAAAAAATAAAATGAAAAATGCCCACAAAAAGAAAGAGGAGTCCATCTCCCCATCCCAAACCTCCAATTTAACATCTAAATTCTACCATTTGCAAAGCTTCCTGTAACAGTATAAAAAATTGTCAAGAATGGTATTCATGTTGTGCTTAAGATATTGTATTTAAATTAATGAGGTCTGGGGCAGAAACCCAACAGAAAAATCATGCTAGTACTGTCGCCAAGATGAGGTATAAATGACGTGGACAAGAAAAAGATATTTCCCATAAATTGCACTAATTGAGAATGATGATGACCACATCTGTTGGGAGAAGGAAGGTATGAGTACTGAGGGCTAAGGCAGCAGAGTGGGAGCATTTCTTTAATAAGCCATGGAATATTTACTGCTTGGAATCTTGCTTCCATTACAGATATGGGGGGCAGGGGAAGCATCTGCCTCTCCTTGTAGGGTCCACAAACAATGTGAGGAAGTACCTGGATGATACTCAGTGTGGTAAAGGAATTCTGACTCCTATGTCTTGGTCAAGCCAGAAAGGAACAAACAGCCCTTAAAAAGCACCTTACCACTGTGGAAAATGGGAAAAGAAGGTTTTGAAGAGCTGTGAGCTTGCTGAATCTAAAGTTTTTAGGAAAATTACTATGAGTAACTAGCATCAGACCAACTCAAAAGGAACCCAGGATTAGCATAGAGTTCCATGTAGCATCTGTGAATTTAAGTGAGCACATGTAAGTAAGCACCTCATGAGGAAGTCTTTCTGAAGTGTTCATTCTGTTAAGGAGTGTTAGCTACAATATGGCCAAAACAATTATGAAGTACAAGACAAACTGAAGCAACATTTAGTTATAAATGAATATTTCTTTAGAGTGCTGTGAAAAATTTCTAACAGTTGGTGGGTGTTTTCTGTTGAATTTTGTTTTTGTTTTTTAATTAAAAGGAGCTGACAGTCTGATACCCTGGTAGGCTGTCCAGCATCAGGACACTCCTAACTCTCTGTGTTAGGAAAATAGGATTTTGCACCCTTAAATCCAGACAGTTTTCTCTTAATTCACAAGCCTAAGAAATACTAATCTATAAATACTGAAGATGGAGCCCAGTTTTGGAATGGTTTTACCAGATGAAAATCCTAGTCCAGACAAGCATTCAGTGCTTCCATTCCTGGTGCCATGACAAGCTCATGAGGCCAAAACAACTGCACCTGCTAGTGTTAACCTAACAACAACGTTAACAGACTTCTCCTTACGCAGTTGTTTTTAAAGCAGCTGGTAAATTCTTACACATAAAGGCGGTGTCAGGTAGCCTACTGACCTACTGTGGATGAAGAGTACTGCGGATGCACAGTAAAGAGAGAGAAGTAATCTTGCAAGTTGTAGGTCAGCTAATATATTCCTTATGTACACTTGTGTTCCAGCATGCCAACCTACTTTGGCCCCCAAGACTGCTTTCCACTGGAATTAAATTGGTGAACTAACTCCTTGATTTATATTTCAACGGTCAATTAAGAATTCTGTGAATGGCTGGCATCTAATCAAATTGAGAGAAGATTAAAACTTGAGCCATTAATTTTTTTGATAAGCAGTGCAAATATGTATGAAAAACACTTGGCAATTCTATCACCTTCAACTTCCTTAGTGCATCATTTTGTTCCATTAAGAACACATGAGGGGGTTGGGGAGAAAAGGACGGAGGGGTATGAATATGCTGCATTTGAACTGTATTTCCAGTGAAACGAGTAAACAAACTAATGTCAAGAACTGAACTAGAGTTCTTTGAGGCAGCCTTGATCTCCTTATGCTACAAGACCTTGAGATGAGAAAGATATGATAGGTTTAAAGCATACTGTTGTTTTTGTTAAAACTGTAGAGAATAAAACTCAAGGTTTATTAGGGAAAGATACTTCCCACTGAAATAAGACTAAAGATAGCTAACACCATAATTAACATGGAAGGTCAAGGCAAACATCATTAAATGAATTTTTTCTTCCTATTATAAATTTTAATCAACTACACAGGAGTTAAAAAAGCATGCAAATTAGGCTAGGTCTTAAAAAAATATTAAAAATCCCTTGCTTCTTGAATGCACAAAAAACATTCCTCTTTCCGATCAACTTTGAACATAGGAAGTATTACTATCAAGTTCAGATCTTTGATCAAAGTTTGTTTTTTAAGACATACTGATTTCAGATCTTTACCGAAAACTAACAGGCTGGTGACACATTGCAGAATGAAGGCTTTGTTGCAGTAAATCATCAATTAGAAGTAACTTTTAGTTAATGTTTGGCAATAAATGCATGCTCTAATTCTTGGGAGGGAACTGGGGAGAAGGGAGAGAACAGCAGTTTATCATCAACTGCCTTCAGTACTGGAAAAATGCAAAATGTCAAGGTCCAACACACAAAGCACTCATTTCATTTTATCTTTAGATATCTAAGTTAGTGTAATTCTTAATTTAATATTCAATGTCACATACACTGCATTTTCAAAGAAACTTGAGGGGCACTTGTAAACAAAAGGTAATTAAAATATACTACTTATTAAATATAAAAAAGCCTTTATGTATACAGAGAACTGAAACAAAGAGTTTGACAACACCACTACATAGGAACATGTAAATTGTCATACTGGTTCAGATGCCTGTCCCATCAACTCCAATGTCCTGCTCTGACAGGGCCCAGCACCAGATGCATGAGAGGAAGATGCAACGCTGCAGTAGGCAGATGTGGGATAATGTTCTCAATGAAATTCTTGTCCTAACTTCCAACAGGCAGAGATTGGCTTGATCCTTGATCCATGGATGCTGAATATCCCCTTACTAAAAAAAATTCTTTTAGCATCAACTATAACTCCTCCCAATAATCCTGTTATCCATAAGTGTTCAAAACCATTTAAATCTTGCTCAAAAAATTATCACTAGATTAAAATATTTGTCCGAGTCATAATTTTCATACTCTTCTCCTACAACTTCCCTTTTTAAAAAAATTGTTTTCACCTGATACTGACTTATTTTTCCCCTCTTATGTCAGTCTTCATTTTCTCCATCATAACGCCCACGTTCCTAATAAAAGTTGAGCAGACCAGGCAGCCATAAGAAAACTTACAATGAAGAAAAGGATGGCCCTAGGGTATTTTGGAGGTGCAAGAAATAGCCTTCATATCCCTAACAAACTTAGTTAAAACTATGAATAAAGGTGAGCCTGATAAATAAAATTAACCTTCCTCATTAAAAGGATATCTGTCCTTTACCATAATGGTTCTATGATATCATTACACAAATTTTGTAGGGACAGGTTCCAAAAAAGCCTTTATAGAAGTCTTCAAGGTAGAGTACTACTTTCTATGCTTTCCACTTCCAAAACATTAAAAGGTTTGGGTTCCATAATATTCTGGCAACCAAAATAGCATTTAAAAACAAAAACAGGTTACTAATCTTTGCAGCTAGTGGTGTGGTTTTTGGTTTGTTTGTTTGCTGTTTTTTTAAATCTAAAGTTAGTTTAAAAGACTCAGTCGCACAAACCTGGGAAAAACAAATTAATAAGAGTAGTTTAGCCTACTTGTTTTCTTACTTTTTTTTACACTATAATATTGTTGCAGATATCTGCATTTTAGTAAAACAAGATGTGTCATTGCCAGACCTGATCCAATCATTGACCCTTAAGTACAGTACACTGCCTTTAGCAGTGACTACTATCAAAGGCTGCAGGAGAAGTTGGGGGGGGAAATACTGTGTACCTACCCAATTATGCAGTGCCGTATAAGGGCTGGGGAAAATTCCTTCCTAGTCCCTGTATCAAGCAGGGATGTAAAAAGTTCATTTCATATAGAAGGCCTGACTCTTGGCATGGGCCACTTTTGGCCCACAGACCACCCATGAATCTTTGGGTTTGTCTATATAACTCCGGAGTTTGGACTACAGCAGAGTGATGTATAGAGTGCACCAGTGTGTTACACCCTTAACTCCTCCTTTGAAACGGGACTACATCAATGCACACTAGCACACACTGCATGGGGAAGTTAGAGCACAACACACTGAGGAGCTGTACATATCACGCCCCCATAGTATGGACTCTGGAGTCATGTGGACAAGCTGGAAGATCCATGGGAAGTCCACAGACCAGATGAAGCTGGCCATACTTCTGATATCCCTGAACCATGCAATTTGACTACTCATGTTTAGCCAAAATCAAGAACTCTTTTTTCAGTATTATCTCTACTTATTAATTATTGCAGTGAAGTCATAGTTCTGTACTCGTGACATCACAGTCTTATGGAAACAGAAGTAATGCAATCATAATGTAGGATTAGGATTTCAGTTTAGGATCAAAGAGATGGAGCCAAATGTTTAAATAAAAGATAGTCTTGCTAAGCAACAACCATGTCAAGAAAAGTTATCAAAGCATGTGAAAGATGCTTGCATTTTCAGTCAGACACATTTGAGTTTCTCTCAATAGAAAAGTCACTTAAGCATCAAAGCAATCCAGTGAGGTTTAATATAGGACTCAAAAATAAAAAGCATGAAAGACACTTCTGTTGTCTTTTCAAAAGTCAGTATGACGCATTTAGCAAAGATTCACAAGATGCCTTGTCCACTTGTTCTGCTTGGATGATATCATTTATTATCTGTTTTGGTAGTGCCCACAATGTATACAGGACAAGTAAAAGCACTGTTCCAATCCCAAAGAAATGGTAGCTAGTACTTCATTTGTCCCTAGAAGAAAAGAAAAACCCACCTATTTTTATAGCCGTTATAGTCTAGTAATTCATTTGTCTTATAAAGGATAACTGACACTTGAGGCACTATATGAACGATACGTAAACAACCCCTTTGAACCAGAAGGTCTGTTCCAAAAAATTCATATTTCCCATATAAGGGCAGCAGGTAAATCACAATAAAATGAAAATATCTGTCTGTTCCTCTGCCTATCCCCAAAAGCCTGGAAAAAGTTGAGACTTACGGAGGAGCTATACTGCAAACAGATGTTGCTTACTGCGTAAATACTTATGCATGAGTTTCCAGAATGATGAGACAGGTACAGCTAGTGGGACTGCTGTAGCTGCTTAAGACAGCTCGTTAAACTACCCATCCTTAGCTTAAGTGTGATCAGATATAAGCTTTTTCAAATGGTGTCTTAAATGTACAGATACTTCACTGTACATTTTCTAATACTGGAACACTTATTTTTAAGTCATATTACAGCATGTAAACAACATTAGCCTAGTAAAAGGATACTGAATAGGTCATTCCAGAGACTAGTCAAACAGATGACTCCCGGTCTTCGTCCTGTGCCTTTGTTACACAACTACCTGCATTTTGTGGTTTCTCAAGACAAATATGTGGACGCTTTTACCCAGTGTTCAATAATGTATATCAGAAGAGGCTTCTTGCACCAATCATTGCCACGCCACCGTAGATATTTTATGTTTGCAAACACATTTAAAACTATACTGAATGAATATCAAATTTAAAAGATTCAGAATAACCAAGAAAGCATTGCCTAGTATTCTGCATATCTACCTTCTTCCTAAAACATGAAGACAATGTGGGCCCCTGACAGGGTAAGTTTCAAATTTTGCCATTACTGATTTTATGGTATCTGCCAGAAAACCACGGAGCCTGTGGAAGTGGATAAATATGAGGGGCAAACTACCCATTACAAAACAAAATATAAAAATAAAGTTTTAATTAGACATGTTAGAAAACTGACAAATATACTGAACTACATTTTACTATGGAAGAAAAAGTATCTGAACAGTCATAGTAAAATATGTCAGCACGTCATTTCTTTTTCTCCAAGAAGGAATACACACAGATCCTTTCCCCAGGGGCTCCCAGATACAGAGATTTTAAGAGCATAAGGGACCATTATGATCATCTCATTTGATCGCCTGCATAACAAGCCAATCAAGTTTACCCAGTAATTTCTGACTCAAGCCCATAACTTCTGTTTGAGCTATATCATCTTTTAGAAAGATATCCAGCTTGATTTAAAGATGGCAAGTGATGGATAATCTACCACATAGGCAAGTTGTTTTAATGGTTAATTACCCTCACAATTAAAAATTGATGCCTTATTTCTACACTGAATTTGTCTAACTTCACCTTCTAGTCACTGGAACGTGTTCTTTTTTTTTCTGTTAGATTAAAGAACTGTCTATTATCAGAAATCTGTTTCCCAGGGAGGATATGATCAAGTCACCTCAAACTTCTTTTGGATAAACTCAAAAGTTTTTTCTTTCGTCTCTCACAGTAAAGTAAGTTTTCCAGACCTGTAATCATTCTTGTTGCTCTTTCCTGAAGCTTTCCAATTTTTCAAACACCCTTTCTGAAGGGTTAACAGAGAACACAGCATTTCAGTAATGGTCTTGCTGATGCCACAGAGATATCATCATGTCCCTGTTCCTAATTGATATTTTGTTCACCCTTGACATTCACACATTCACCCTCTTAGCTACTGCATTACACTGACAGCTCATGTTCTATTTGACAGGTTTCAGAGTAGCAGCTGTGTTAGTCTGTATCCGCAAAAAGAAAAGGAGTACTTGTGGCACCTTAGAGACTAACCAATTTATATGAGCATAAACTTTCGTGAGCTACAGCTCACTTCATCGG
This sequence comes from Lepidochelys kempii, assembly GCF_965140285.1. Classification (NCBI taxonomy): domain Eukaryota; kingdom Metazoa; phylum Chordata; order Testudines; family Cheloniidae; genus Lepidochelys; species Lepidochelys kempii. Next base: position 99,095,848 of record NC_136382.1, read on the forward strand.
ATGCATTCAGTGGAAAAAACTCTTCTATTTGTTATTCATGATCTCTAAGTCCTTTTCAGTATCATTGCTATCCAGGATACAGCTCCACATTTTATAAGAGTGACCTATAGTCTTTGTTCCTAAATGTGCGAGCATGCATTTGGCGGTGTTAAAATGCACAGTACTCAAACGAGCCCACTTTACCCAGGGAACAAGATCAGTCTATATAACTGACCTATCCCCATCATTAATTTACCTTTCCACCAATTTTTATGTCATCTGCAAACTTTACCAGCAATTAATTTGTATTTTCTTCCAAGTTATTGATAAAGATAGTGAACAACACTGGGTCAAGAAGAGATCCCAACAGGACCCCAGTAGACACATCCCCATTGGATGACTATTTCCCATTTTTTTAAATTTATTTATTTATATATATATAGATATATAAATAAAATTTTATATCTATCACTGAAATTTATAATCCATTTAATATGAGCAGCATTGATTTTGTATAGTACTAATTCCTCTCATTTTTTTTAATCAGACTGTCTTGCAGGTCTAAGGCTTTGTCTATACTGGCAATTGAGTGACAAAACTTTTGTCTTTCACAGGTGCTTAAACACCGCCCGCTCCGAAAGACAAAAGTTTTGCCATAGCAAGTGGCAGTATAAACAGTGTGCTGTCAGCAGGAGCGCTCTCCTGTCGACAACGCGAACCCCGCTCATAGGGGGTGGAAGTATTTTGTCGGCTAAAGTGCAGAAAAAAAAGCATTTATACTGCCCAACTTTTAGTGACACAACAAAGCCTTATCAATAAAATACCTTACAGAAGTCGAACTATATGATTTCAGGACAGTTATCTTTAGCAGCCAAACCCATAATCTCATCAAAAATGATAAAGATTGTTTGAGCAAATCAATTTATCATAAAACCATGCTAATTGGTATTAATTATGCCATCTTAAAATTCTTTACTGATTGTGTCCCATACCACCCTTTTCATGGTTTTGCCCAATATTGATATCAGGCTACCAGGCCTATAACTACCTGGGTCATCCCATTTACCATTTTAAAATACTGGCAACAAGCTCAGCTTTTCCCCAGCCCTCTGGAACTTCAAGTCAGAATTACGTTAAAAGTCAACATTAATGGTTCAGAGAGCTCCTAAGCCAATTATTGTAATACTCTTGGGTGCAAGTTATCCAGTCCTGTAGCTTTAAAAATGTTTAATAGTAGCTATTTAATGTCATCTCTAGTTATGTATTGAATAGAAAGATATGAATATATCATCCTGCTTTTTTCTGAATATATAACAGAAATGTATTGAATACTTCTTCAGTTTCTACATCTTGATTGATAATGTTGCCATCCTTGTGTAGTATCAACCTATACTATTGGTAGGATTTTGTTTGTTCCTGATATATTTAAAGAATTCCTTCTTATTCTCCATAACCCAGCTTGGCAGAATTCATATATTTTATATAATTTCCACAGGTATGTTTATTTTTAAGATTTTTATTTTATATATTTAAATTGTCACAGTTCTGAAAAATAATAAAATGCTTAAACCCCATAATTTATCTATTTAAATTTTCACAATTGTGGGAAGTTATTGGGGGATCAGACAATAACTAGTTAATTATAGTAGACACAGAAGCAGAAAGTTAAAGCTTTATAAAAAAAATATTGTCTTCATACACCAAAACATAAAAAGTAAATAGCCTTCCATCAAACTCTAAAAATGTTCTCAATCAATATTTTTCTTACCTTGCCTATCTGTAAATTCCTATTATGGATAGAAATATTTTTCATCTGTTTGTATGTGTATGGTGAAATTGATGTTTTTGAACATTTACCAATACAAATCTAATCCTTCTAAGCCTATCCATAACCCTATTGTGCATAGATCTTTCACTGATGCCTTTGGGTTCCCTTATCTACTGTCTGCATATCTTAACAGATTTATACTCACTGCTATCACTCCTCCATTTTTCTGAGAGAGCACGCGCGAGAGCGAGCGCTTCTTTCACCTCCCTTCTTAAAACAAAAAAAAAAAAGGATTATTTAATGATTGTGGAATTGTGGCTTTTGGGAGGGGGCATCTAATAAAGTATTCTTTAACAATTTAACAATAGTCATCCATATTTTTATGTTTAAATATTTCCTTCTACTCAATTGTACTTATGATTGTTTGCAGCTTTGAGAAATTGTCATTTTAAAAGTACTATACATATATGTTACTAGACAGGATTATATTTCAGTTTGCACACAAGAATCACTTGCACATATGCAATCATCAATTTTTAGTTCGGTGATCAATTCACCTTTACCAATCAGAATGAGGTCCAATATACAACTATCTCAATTTTGTTGGAATACTATGTGTTACAAAGTTATATATAGTTTTTAGAAACTCTAAAATTTTTTTACTAGCAACATCATGAGAATTCCAGCATATAGCCCCCAGACTGAAATCTGAAAATGACCATTTTTCTTGCTACTTATAGATAAGTGATAAGGAGCTGCTGCTAATCTTATTCCCTCATCTGATTTGGTGGACTATCACAGAACCTCACCAGCACTCCATTTTATGATTTATGTGTAGGCTTGGGTCCCTCCTCAATGAAAAAAGCAGCTGGCACTGTCAATCAGGGAGAGGCCTGGAGAAGGGCCCACCTACCAGATTCTTGCAAAGAGCTTGCCTCAAGTCACTGTCACTAACAACATTTATGCAAAAAGCATGTAAAGCAATCAACTACGTACATATAGGCATTTTGCCACTGGCCTGGGGCCATAATTCATTTCCAGAATACCTGTGCTTTTAACAGGTTTCAGAGTAGCAGCCGTGTTAGTCTGTATTTGCAAAAAGAAAAGGAGGACTTGTGGCACCTTACAGACTAACACATTTATTTGAGCATAAACTTTCGTGAGCTACAGCTACTTCATCGGATGCTGTAGCTCATGAAAGCTTATGCTCAAATAAATGTGTTAGTCTCTAAGGTGCCACAAATACTCCTTTTCTTTGTGCTTTTTAAATAAGTTTACAAACTATTGGAAGGTCTCTTAAAATGTATGTCATTTTGTCCCAAAACACAGAGCCCACTGGACATCTTCACACAAAGAGGGGCAGGGAGGCAGAAGGGTTAGCTCAGATGACCTGGACTTGGCTGGAAAGAAGAAACTGACAGTAGCACAGTTTCTCGCTCCTGGAGTGTGGTTTGTGCTGATCCTTCATTCATAGGATTGAACCAGCAGTGAAGAGAAGGTAAGAATGCTACAGAAAAGTTTATTCTTACTTTTTGTTTACTTTCTCTGAAATAATATAGTATGTCTGCCTGTTGTGTACGCATGGGTAGGTTTTGTCCCTCAAGGGACTTGGAAACAGTTCAATCCAATTTATAACAGACAACTCAAACATCCCCTCAACTGCTCATCAGAAGTACTTAAGTCAAATAACAGTAAAAATCCCAATACTACAACAACTGGTTAATAATCTACATGTTAAGGCTTTGGTTAGTGCTTTCAACTAAATTCCATACACTACTTTTCTGTACTGTGGTTTTAAATCATGATTCCATGGTGGATCAGAACTGTCAGATAACTTTAAAAATGCTTTCCTCTGAGCAGTACAAGAACTAACTTTCTCTCTCAAATACCTCTTGGGATTATGCACATAAAAGACAAAACTACAGGAGTTTAAGAATAAGAATTACTTTTAATTGCACTTCACTAGGGACTATAGGATCCCGATACCAAATGCTGCCTCCATCAAATCTGATAAGATGTGTCTATAATATTGTTGAATATATGGACTGTTGCCCAAACAGTTGTTTAACATGCTATTTTGTTTTGCATTTTCTCCATCAGTGCATAGACCTCTGTCTGCAGAAGATGCTGCTATCCATTTTGTGATTTCAAGACTCACTGGATATGTTTGTCTTGCTGCTTGCATCTTGTTGTCTTGACCTGACCACTGTGCCATTAATCACCTTCTTCCCACTACTGAAAGACAAAAGATGCTGTGGATTTCCTAAATTATTCTGTCCTTATACTGTATATTTTGATTGTCCCTCAAACACTCATGTTGTGCCTTAATTTCTTCTTAGTATACAATGGGATTGAATAGAAGCAAGTGCTAGTCCCCAAGTCTAATGGAATGTAAGTATATTCTTGGAATGGAAACATTTCAGAGTTCTTCTCATTGTGCATCATACAATATTGATCTCCAACTCTAATACCCTCTTGAAGAAAGCTATGGGAACTAGAAATTCCATCTTGACAGATAAAGTATGAGACAGTGAGCATGAAAGCTTGTTCCTGCAGAATCTGATTACCTAATTCAGGACTTGGATGCTTGTACTTGGATGCAACTAATACTCATTCTTGCTGATAGATGCTCCTATGGAAGATACTAGAGATTGGAGAGTTCCACTGATTCGTTTTTCATTCTCTTTACATATCATGCATGCCTAGATTCATTCTTCACACTAATATAATAGTGGGGGCTGGGGAGGGGGGGAGAGAGAAGCGGGGCAATCACTTGTTCAGGATATCCTTAACTTTCCAATATGTCCTTTGGCACAGCCAGACTACTGTGCTCATAAAGACTGGGTCTGAATAGCAAATCAGTCACAGTTGTAGCAGATTTGCTGATAAACATGTTTATCCCTCCAACTGACAGCTGAAGTATTTGGGAGAAAATCTCTTTGACCAATGAGGGTTGAGTTTAGCTCTCATCTGTCAATGGCTCTTGAAAGTAATGGACTCAGTGGAAATTCATGACATTTGTTGTGACCAGGTCTAAGCCCTATGTTACTTGTTCTAGATATGTATTTTTCTATTTTGGGCGGATACAGATAGTTCTCTCTTGGGTGCCAGTAGCATTGATGTTATCCAGGCTCATTCCCTTGACTTGGGGAATTGTCTCCTTAGCCCATGTTCTCTATGGTTTAGCCTTTATTTTTACATACATTTTGTGTAAAATCTGGATCACTTTCCAGAGAGGAAGGATGATGGTTCAGACACTATCTTAGGACATGGGAGGCCTGGGATCAAATCCCTGCTCTGCCAACTATTTTCTGTGTGACCTGGAGCATATCACTTAACCTCTCAAGGAACTGAGGTACAATTTGTAAAATAGGAACAATGGGGTCTTGTGCGGATAAATACTATAAATACAGAACCTAGCATCTACAAAACCAATACCTAGTGGAGGGAGGGGGAGGGGAACGACAACAGATGGGCAGAATGAGAATTAAAATTTAAATCCTTATAGTATCAAAAGACCAAAATTTCCTTTTTTATGTAAACTGCACTTCTTACGTATGATTGAAGCATTAACAATACCTAAGGTTTCTTCTCTTAGAGACAGATCCATAGCATTCACAGCAGCTATGCTAGATCATAACTCTTAGATCAATAAAAATCGCTATCTGCACAAGTGACAGGCTGACAGGAAATCGTCCTGATCCCTAAATAAATGGAATTTTACCATACAGAGTTCAGACGCACACTATAACTGTACAGAAACCAGGTACATTATAATTTAGAGCTTCGTACTGAATTACATCAGTAACATCTGACCTTTCCCATTGGATCTCATTCCTCACTTATTTCAATTCTGAACAATACCAGCTAACCTCCTCTACAAGCAAAGAGTTACTCTGCCAAGCTGTGAGAGACAAGCTTGTGGGATCTGCTGTGTCAGAGATGGCAGCCCACATATCCATGTTTATGATCCCTCCAAGATCCAGAACCAACATTTCAAGTAGGTTTTACAAACAGAGTTACAGTACCCTTGCAACTAAGTAATAAATTAATATGCTGACTCTTTGGCTACACAATGACATCACCCTGCTACCAGGCAAATAAAACCCCAAGCAATGGCAGGCATTTTTACAGCTTACCTACTTACTGGTGTTCACACTGACCTCATCTGCAAGAGGTCACCTTTCACATGATGTGTGTGTACAGAGGTGAGAAAGGGGAATAAAAAACTCGGAGGGCAAAGGAAATGAGGATTAAATGAACGTTCCTGATCTGACAACACTCCGCTACAGACACAGTTATCTTAATAACGGCCTCTTTAACAGATCTCAATACCGTTAATGGATAACAATACACAAGTTTAAAATCTGACTGGTCTCCAAATACACTTGCTTCATTAGCCCACAGTCAGTGAAAGAAAAAGTTACTTCATTTTTAACTGTTACCAGTTTAATCCAAGTGTGGTTCTGCGCAGTTGTGCAGCTCTATTACAGCAGCTGTGTGTACCGTTAAAAAAACATTAGTCAATGCTGCATCAGCACCGACCAGCAGCAAAAGCATAACAAAGGAATATAAAATTACACACTGAACAGCCAAAAAGGAAAGCGCTTGAAAAAAATCACTATTTAAGTAGACAGTAAAATTTCAGATACTGTATTATACAAGAAAAAGATTCATTAATTTTAATATTTCCTCTCTTTGCCCCTTGATTTTGTTGACTTTAATGGGATTCCTGATTTTAAAAAATTAAACAGAATTTACCCTCTTTATTCCTTCTACCCACCTATCTACTGTTTGTTACCCTCACTTCTTTTGAATGTTGTCTTAAAATAGGTTGCTGGTTCTTTGGGTTATTATGCAGTGTGTAATCCTATGCATTTGTACAGCAATTAACAGTGAGGCTCAGATACTCCTTGGGAGCCCTGGGCACAACCGCAATAGGATCACAACACAACACGTTATATAGAAATACACCCATCTTCTGTGGGAGTTTATTTAGTGATTATGGTTATATATTGTAAAAACAGAATATGAAATATTCATAACTAGCAATTCACTTTCATTGAATATTCCATGAAAATGACCTTAAGTCCACCCTTGCAAAATTAACAACCAACCACTAGCCTGGAGCCTAACCTTGCTAGCTATAGGGGACATACTTGCACTGTGCCATGCTGCCAAAGGCCACACTCCCCCATAACTGAAAGAAAACAGTTGTCTACTATAAGAATAATAGACCTGAACTCCTCTCCAAAAGCCTCGACCGGGGTGTGGTGGAGAAACAGGACTGGCTGTGTGATTGGCAACTTAACAAATCCTGCCTCTGGAGCAGGTTCTAAAGTCAGGGAATGTCTACACTTGCCTCCGGAGCAATCGATCCAGCAGGGGTTGATTTATCACGTTTAGTGAAGATGCGATAAATTGACCGCCGAGCGCTCTCCTGTCGACTCCGGTACTCCACCAGAGCAAGAAACATAGGTGGAGGCGATGGGGGAGCGTCAGCAATCAACCTACCACAGTGAAAACACCGCGGTAAGTAGATCTAAGTATGCCGCCTTCAGCTACATTAGTCACATAACTGAAGTTGCGTAACTTAGATCGACACCTCCCCCTCGCGTAGGCCAGGCCTCAAAGTAGACCCTGCATGGTGCTTCTACTTCTATATAGCAGAGGGGCTCCAGCTCAACATAGCAGCTTGTTACAATAGTGGTAATTCAGCACAGGGAGAGGGGAAAATCTCAGATAACCGGGTCCCCAAACAAGGAGGAGCTTTGTAACTCCAATATCTGGAAATCTTACTGCACACGACATTTCAATAGAAGGTTGATTGACAACACAGTTAATACATTTTAAAAGTGTAAATTAACATCTCTTGTATTTGTTATAGTTCCTTTGCATTCCTGGCTTCACGCCACTCTTTTCCGGTATGAAATCATGGTGCAAGTTGTCTCCAATGTGTTTCCCCGTTTCCTTCGTTGTCTCTACATTATTTTATCTTCTCCCCTATATTTTCTTCCACTTTTCTTTCCCAAACTCACTCAGATACTGTACTTCTCTTTTCTAACTTTTCCACCTAGGAGTCAGGAGAACAAAACATACTAGCAAACGCTGAATACAAAATGGTGAAAGGTTATTTGTCCAGGAGCAACACTCTAGTAAGAAACTCACCTCCATTCTCAGCCTGTTGGGAAAGCACTGAGATTCCACCCAGCTGCTCTACCTCAACCTTGCCTGAGGGATTCTAGCCTGCATAACAGACTTTGGCAACTAGGTATCTGATAAACTTGAAGCCCCCATTACTCTAGGGGAGAAGATTTATGTTGTTCCTCCTACCTCACAAAGGCTCATATTCTACTGCTCTATTCCTTCTCTAGCCTGTTCCTGACCAAGTTGCTCCAGTGACCCTCCTCACTCTTTCCTGATACTTATAGCTATTCCCAAGCAGTGACAGACTGAATCTGAGGCCATAGCTTCAATGCTGCTGTCAGGAGTCTGAGTAGCAACAGTGAATATTGACTAGGATTGGTCATTTTTCACCTTGCTGCACTGGAACTCTTTACCTGCAGCAATTGGATTTTTCAAGCCCTACCTTAAATTACCACCCAAGAAACTGAAATAATAGGGGACATCTTCTATTAAAAGATGGAGCAGAACTGGGGATATTTGAAGAGGAGGTGTGTGTGTGGGGCGGGGGGTGCCTTTTAAAAGACTACCTACTTCAAGTTGCATTTTGCACAGATTCTACTGTTACTTTGTTTGAATAGGTCCTAGCCAATTCCCAGCCTAACAGATTTAAGATTTAATCAATGTCAGCGCAATACATGTCTGTGCATGAACATCAGAGGAAAATAAAGTTTCAATACCAAATCAGCAACTTGGTAATCCATACTCAACCACAAAGGTAATGTTCAACTAAAGGATATCCGTGACCTTCCAAAAAAAAAAAACAAAAAACAAAAAAACCCCAAGCAGTTAAGCTTCCATTCTGTATCCACAAAGGTTTGTGCACTGGGAGCCAACTGCCAAGAGAGCTAAGTACAGTGAGCCAGCAATTCTGCCAGTAATATCCAAGCACTTTTAACAGTTTCTGCTAGCTTTATTTCTTTTAACTTTCTAGGGAGAGGATAATCTGGTTGTTTCACTGGAAGTGAAAGTAGCAAGTAGATTAGTCCATCTGGAGACATGATTGTTTCTATTACTAAAAATCTTCAGGGTATTTACTACTCCAATATCTACACTTCGAGAAAAATCAGGTTTATTCAAACTCCACACAAAGCAAGATATTTCAGTTCACTCTACATTATCTGTAAGGCCTTCTATAACACCTGCCCACTTCATTATTCTCAAGCACATTAAAACTCAGTACGGAGGTAGTATGCTATGCTGACTTCCCAATCCTACTGTGCATCTGAAACATCAAGTTATAAACTGGGTGCTCTTTATTTACAAGGAATGGGGCAATAAGTTGATGAACAAGCTGTATTAGGCCAGCCTGTTAATAGATGAATAAGTATATGTTTAGTAGGGCCTAGGTTTTTATCTGATAGACATTCGTTTCCTGTATTAACAAGGCAGTTTAATATTAAAAATGCCACTACCAAATACTACAAAGATGCGATAATCATTAATGATTCTGTTACAACATAAAAATGCCCATCATTTTAGAAGCCTAGCAAAACATATTTCCTGATCAAGCTCCCTGAAGTTAACAAGGGATGAATGCAGCATGGCACCTTTGCACTTCAGCAAGGACCACTGTTGACAGGCTATTCTCTTAGCCCCACAAAGCTATCGTGTATTAACATGATCAGCGCACATACTGTGTACTACATACAATATAAAATATAAACATGTATATTTACATATTAATGTATACATACGTTGTTTTGTTTGGGGATACTTTCTAGGGTAAGGTGCAGGTGGGGAGGCTGAAAATGGTAAAGAAACCAAAAATTCACCAAAGTAGCTTACAAAAAGCATGTCCCCTTTCCTTTCAATACACAATTGAGAGAGAGAAGAAAATAGACAACAAAATTTCTTAACCCTCCAGCACATGAATTTGTTGGGTTTGATTCTTTTTTAATAGTTAAAAGACCAAGGCAAATATCATACAATAAAACTTCTAGATTTAAGCTACTGTCTTCCCTAAGGCATCTCTCACCTAAATGGATCAGCAAATAAAACTCTCAAAGTTTCTCTGATCCCCTACCCCTAAATGGCCAATTCAAACCATTAGCAGCAAAATCATAGCAAGAACACAGCAGTCAATTGCTCAGCTGTCTGTAAAAGTTTTAGAGTGTTCCATTTAAATCCTGCTCTCCTGTAGTACAAAGAGCATGTTGGCACATCTTTTCTCAATCAGTGTCTCTAAGGAAGGGCTTCGTATTTCATGACGCTGTTAGCATTCTCTCCCCTCTTCAAAAGCTGCAAAATGTGCAATTTTCTTCATAGAACTTCTATTTCTTGGTTGATATTTTTCTACTTTTCAGAGCAGCAACTTGAGCCATTTCCCTTCACCCTTCCACACATCGACACAATTTGGTCTTATTCACAGCCGGCTGAAATTAAGCTTCACCTATATAAATCCCCACAAAACTGCACTTTATGAAAGTAAAAGGAGAGACTAGAAATTAAATCTACACCCCTGCCCACCTGGGTCTGCATCTTAGCCATAGCCCCTTCTTGCTACTTGTAAATTGTGTTAGGTGTGCCCACGTAAACATGGATCGCATGGCCCTTCTGCTCCCATATCTCCATCAATACACTTCCTGTGGGCCAATGAAGAGACTGATTCTGGGCTATGCAGCTGGTCCAGAGGCTCTCCCTTACACCAGTGGTTTGCCCTCTAAGCACCCCAATGCAGGGTGTAAGTGGCATGCAACTGGCCCCCCACCCAGGATGAATTTTGTTCAGTGTGAATACCAAAGCATTATTTATATGGATAATTAAAAGCGTTCAGAAATTTAGACATCTGTGTCAAATAAGTGACCTTTCCACTGTTTAGTAATTCATATCTTCAACTCTTACCAACTTGTGTTGTAGCTTTTAGCCATGGAGCTAGTGGCTGGTCTGCATCAGAATCAGCCATGTATGTTTTGGGTTGGAAGCAGGAGGGTGCAGCATTGTTTTTCTAATTTAGGGTGACGGTGCAAGGTCATAACTAATTTCTGCAGCGTTCTTCACAGGAAGAAGAAATTTTGTTTCTCTGGATCAGATATTGATTTTAAGGCACATGTAAAAAAGGTGTCGGAATAGTACCTGAAATCCTTCCTATACTTTGCCTCTTTCTTCTTTCTAAAAGTATACTTTATTTCAGGACTTGGACGTTAATATTAGCTCATTTTCCCCCACGTTTCTTGAAAACTAGTTCCACAACATTAGAACTTATCCAAACCAGACACATTACGTTTCTGAAAGACCAGGCACAAGAAGAAGCTCATCTCACCACACCATTCCTGCCCACTACAATTTAGATATTCTTCAGATAGCATTTGTACCCGGTGGGGAAAATAGCCCTTACATTAAAAACCAACCCTCATTAAGTGGTTCCCCTCGAGCAGTCCATTCCAGGCTCTCACTCACTGACCCTGCATTGCCTCTCAGTGCGTCTGCTCTTAATGGGCAGCACAAATGTGGTAAATGAACTTTCTTCTTTAGACTAAGGGTAAATGCACCAATAGATATAATAATATGGAAAGAAACACACCCCTGTCCCCAGTTCGCTATGGAATATGTCCCCAACCATATTATTAAAAGAGCACCATTGTTCATGAATCATTATACAAAAAAAGACATAATGAGCACAAGGTGTATCTAATTGTCCCCTAGGAGTGACTAGGGGAATAGTCTACATCCAGAAATCAGATTCCATCTTCCCACTCATGGCTCTTAACGTTTCTAATGTATACTTTAATTATACAGCTGATGGTGATATATACGTTCCTAAGAGTTCACCTAGATAGACGAGTAGAAAATATTTGCTTTAATAGCTATAAAAAGACCTATAAAAAAGGTAGATCAAACAAAAACAGCACCCCATCTTTCTTACCCTATTTTAAATGAGTACAAGTCAGTTTACAATTTGCCCCCTGCATTTCACAGAATTCTCTCTTAATATTCCATCCCCATTTTCAACCCAACTTCATGCAGCTGCACTTATGCAAATGAAGCAAGACATTACACAAAAAATGCAATAGTTCAGCTGCACTGAAAAATGCTTACATTCTCAATGCTTTACTGTCAAAATTATCCCACCCATATTTTGAGCTGTGTAAAACCTACAATGGAGACCTTTACACTGCATATCACTAAGCCATTTAATTTTGTAAGGTGTAATCCTGATGACTCAAATGCAGCCCAGACTGTTTAAGTATACTGATCTTTGCAATCATAGCAATAACCCACATTTGACTGTACCACAATTAAATTCTGTTTATGCCTATATTTTCACCAATTACCAGCCTTCTCGCTCAACTATTACAGTATTATAGGTGTGATATTCAAATAGTAGTTATCCTACATAAGGATACAGATTGCAAGCAGAAAGGGATAACTGGACATTGACCATATTAGATAATGTTTCCATTGATATTAATGATAAAGTCCAGATTCCTTATCATGCAAACTGTAGCTCAAACAATTTACAAGTTTAATCTTGAAAACTGCAGGTGACCACCTCCTGCAACTATTCCCCTTACATTGAATAAAATGGTATATATGCTGCATATATGATTTTCCCATAATAGAAACAACAGACTTTTCCCTTTGATCATAATTTGAAAAATGCAGTTTAGATCAATATAGAAAAACATGTCTGAAGCTGCATTACTCATTCAAAAGAGGTTGTTATATCTGGTGTGACGGTAGCAAATACCACAGTTAAGGTTGCAAAATACTTTCCATTATTACCTGTTTTCACATGCTCATAACATTCCAAAACATTTGCCTATGGGCCTGAAATTTTCCATGCTTGATGACTATCCGGTGGAAAGCTTTTTGTAAAGTTTGACTAAAATCTCTTCCGCCATTTGAATTATGGAAGAGGGAAAAAACCAAAAAATCCTCTTTCTTCCCCCAACCACCTTAAACAATGGTAGAAGTTTGAAAGTTGAGATTTGGCCTGGAGATAATCCTCACTAAATATTTTGGTCTTTGCATAGTTTCAAAAAATGTTTTATTTTGAGAAAGTTAGGAGGACTTAAAACTGCACACTAAGCATGTGCAATATTCTTTTTTCAGGTATCAAAGCCTTAAACAAGCACCCGCTAAAGTAGCCAAGAATAGCTGTGTGGGATTTAGCGACAATATGAAAAATAAGGTACCCTTCCTCCAAACCCACAGAGCAGCTCCATGAGGAGTACTTCAGCCAATGGTTATAGCTTTATTATACCCTAAAGAGTTGAAGAGCGTGGGAGGATCGGAGCATCACTAGATTCTCTGCTCCTAGCCGAGCTCCATCATGAAGCAAGAAAGCTGTGCATGCAACCCCATCACCGTACAGAGTAGTGGGCTGGTTATTACCCTTCAGAGAGATCCATGGCACATGAAGAGCTACAGAAAAGCAGGGATTTTTCAAACATAAAGAGCAGAAGGTTAACTTTATTTGCACTCACTCTCCTCTTGTTGCTTCATTATTTTACCTCTCCAAAGTTGGATGGCTGCTGGAAGAGAACATCCAGGGAAGCCTGACAGGGTGCTACCAGCTGCTCTCCACTCCGTGGTTTCAACCACTGTTGGGAGGATGCTTCTGCAATGCTGACAAGAGCGAGGCAATTTCCGCGCCCCTACCGCATTTCCTCTTCCTTGCCCTGCTGGCAGCTGCTGCTCTTCCACCCACTGGAGCTGGCTGCCTTCTTTTGGCTGAATAGTTTATCCACTGCAAAATTAAACTTCTGGCCAATCAAAAATATTTGCAAATTTGGGTCAAATTTAATGAATAGTTTTGGCCAAAAAAGATTTCAAGACAGCCAAACCATTCCATGGTTACTTTCTCAACTTTTCATTTCAAAAAGATGTTCTATTTCAAACCTTAGATTTATTTTTAAAACAAGAGTACACACACCTGGAAATAAAATGAAAGATGCGGAAAAAAAACATTTAGAATCAAAAGCAATCGTTTGTTGTACCCAAATTTTTGTTCTACCTGCAACCTGAAATTCTTTCAGTGTTCATTTCAGTGAGAAAAACAAAACAAAACATCCAAAACAATTTGTTTTTCTGGGTTTTTCAGTTAGGCCACCAAACTGAAAAACCAGTTAATTGCTCATTTCTCCCACCCACTGCCACTGATGGTCAGAGACCACGGCATGAGAGAAAATAAAGAAGTCCTTGGAACTCAGTGGCTATTTTTTGTACTGCTAGTGTTTACAAGCTGAGCAGCATGACAACCAGATGCAGTGAGAATCACAGTCACTTCTCCACCTCTCCGGTATAGCTCCATAGACTGGGAGCCATCATTTGAACTAAAGTTTATTTCCTCTCTTTCCATCTCCCCTGTACTTCCGACCTGTAGCCCAGGCAAACTGGGTTTGCAAAGCACCTTCTTTCCCACTTAGCTGTTCATCCAGGATAAGGATACAATGAGGGGAGGGAGTTAGCTTCTTTTAGCCATGTTATTGAACCAGACCCTCCTGCTGCTCCTGTGAACAGCAACTTCAGCCAGCTGGTAGATAAGTTCTCTGTTCCTTGCACCACTCCACCCCACACTTGCATTTGACTTCCCACTCTTTACCAAAGTGTCTACTTCACTCTACTTTAATTCTGACTCTTCATACCACTATATTCTTCTTATATCAACCCAGTAATTAAACCCTCAATCCCCCTTAATCTTGTAACACTCGCTTATTTTGATGGTAGTTATTGTGATGGGGGCACCTAATCATTAAAAACATTACTGAAAAAAATCAAACTCATTTTACATGTGTCAAAAAGGTCTCAAGGCAGTCACCTATTTTCTAGAAACCTAAGCCAAATTTAACTGGTGATATGGGTGAAAGAAAGTTGTTCGGTCACATTAGCCACACTCAATATTTATGAGCGATCTGTTATTACATATTCTTGGTACTTTTAGTTCTTGTCTTTAAAAAGGACGTAACATTTAAAACATTCCACAGAGATGTAAAACAACGAACGTATGACAAACTGACACTGTGGCAGGGGCTTGGGTATTCAGAAATAGTTCAATTATAAATACCTTAAGAATATCATAGGAAGTCCCACTGCACAGTAAAACCCTAATCCTAATGTTCCAGTTCATTTCAAACTTGAAACAGTTTGAGTGTAGGACTTCCGATGTTGTACAGATCTTTTAAAAATCAGAACCACTTAATTCTAGTGTATGCCTTCTGATCAGATTGCAAAGTAAATTTATTGGAGAGCCAGCATTTGAAACTGGGTTCTGATTTCCAAAAACCATCTGTAGATTTTTAAACATCTAACATACTAAACTGTGGCTTTGTGTAACTCAGAGTCTTGCCTGCATGTGTATGATCACACTGTTTTGTGATACACCCCTCACCCTTCAGTGTGCAAAGACCTGATCATTTGATTAAATAAAGGGAGTTTTAACATGTTTAAGTGGGGAAAAAAATACTTCTAAATCTTATATGACATTTGGACAGGAAACTACACTCCACACAATGGGAATGCAGTGGGTGAATTAATTGGTCTGTCACGAAACTGAACAGACATCAGGTGTCAGGTTAGGGAGCAAAGAGTCAAACTTGTTGAAAATTGTATGGATGACATGTTATTTAGGGAGACACAAGAGCTATCTTGTCCTTCAGACTCTTTCAAAACCTAGCTATTTAAACTGCCATATGAACACATATTATGAGTAATATAATTCCACACCATTTTAAAAGGCTAAATATTTGCAATCGTACAACATGAACCTGAGAATAGACAACCGACTTCAAGCCTTATTCTTTGGGACTACTTTGGACACTAACAAAAACACCATCAGCAACGAATGCTGTCTTAAGAACCAACTTCTACCCCTCCTATATGCAGATATGCATCATCATCACACATTTTGTTAAATCAGCTATGGAACTTGCTCAACACATCAGCCAATTTAACAAGATTTGGGCATGGTAACATGCACCCATAGTGAAACAGCAGATGCCTAACTAGCCACTAGTTACGGGGTAAAAATTACATATACTCTCTAACAACCATTAACACATAACAAGCAATAAATGAAGGGGGAAGAAATGGTAAAAGGGTTATGTTGCTTTCAAATGGCAAGGTTCCTTCTCTTCCCCACATGCATAAATGGAAGCTATGTTAGCTACAAATAGAGTGGCAATGACCTTTTCTCCTCCTCTGCATGATTAATTACTTAATGTCCTATTAATTGGAAAATGTAGTTAAATTTCAAATGCTTTCATTTTCTTTACATATCATCCTGTCTGGGAAGCACCGATTAAGCTGTTCATCAAAGGTGAGCACACAAGGTCATCTATGCTGTACCTCTTCAGTTATTCATTACCTGTCCTCAGTAGTAATTAACAATGGAAATATTTCCATAAATCACCTTTCTGATTATCCCCAGATGAGCAGTCAGTTTTCTCCAAGCGTCTTTTTCTCGCCTTTCAATATTATCTAATGATTCAGTCTAAATATATCAGATGTCATTTAAAATGTAAAATTTTGTTATGTTTCTTTTGAATACGACAGAGTTAGCAGAAGCTGGTTAAGTTCTTGTGTGTATTTAAAAGGAAGACTGAACAAACAGATTTACTGACATTTGAAGGGGTATATCTGTAAAGTGCTTCCACGGGTTCTGGCTGTGTAATGCTCATTAGAATAATCAGGAGTCCACCCAGCTAAAATCATGACCAGCACTTAAAAGATCTACCTATTATTTTTGTCTAAAGCAGGCTTGTGTGTTATCTAGTTTTAAGGGAAGTTCAAGGGCTGTAACCTCATTTTAAGGAAACTTCAAAATTCTCAACACAACGAAGTAACGCAAGCCACAAATCCTTCCCTTCAACTTGTACCATCACCACTGTGGCTCTCACCTTGAGGCATCTCAGGTGGCAAATAGTGAGGTTCTTGAGCACTGACATGTACCCAATCAAAGTCATCATATAGGTCTTGATGGTAATCACAGGGCCCCAGGCCATCATCAAAAGTGCATCCCCCTAAAAGA
The DNA here is from genome assembly GCF_965140285.1 of Lepidochelys kempii. NCBI lineage: Eukaryota > Metazoa > Chordata > Testudines > Cheloniidae > Lepidochelys > Lepidochelys kempii. The sequence continues at coordinate 99,112,749 of NC_136382.1, forward strand.
AAGAAAGCCAGACATTTCATTAGTTACAAATGCTACATTTATTTAAAACAAAAATCCTTTCAAATTCAAACAGAGGTGTTCCTTCTAGGCACATCTGCCACAGAGCCCATACAGCCTACAACATAGTTCACAAGCTTTTATGTGCAGAGCTAAAAATCTCAAGTCTCTCATCCATCAATGTTATTCTCTTTAAATTTTCTCTGCTTTCCACAGCCAAATTCCCTCAACAGCTCATTCTACAGGAGCCGGAAATCACAGATTGAGCTACTGAAGTCAAAGTAGAACCTGATTCAGTGTTTGCATAAAAAGTGACATGTTATCTAGACTGAGGGGGGAAAAAAAATATAAAGCAATGAACAAGGCTAACAGTAAAGGTGCAATCAACAACTTCTTTGATGCACTGACAGCCTACTCAGTCCAACCAGTGAATAAAACGTATCGATGGAGCTCACGCAGAGGGAAAGGAAAGAGCAGAGGAAAGAGAAAGCACTCTGACAGTATAATTACAGTCACTGAGAATTGAAATAATATTTTGATTTCTTCAAAGTTGATTTGATGCTCTTACTTTATTAACCAACCCAGCCTAACAACACAAATTGAAGGCTCTTTTTCAGGGTCATTAATAATGGATCTAAAATCTTTATCCAGTGCCCATCACCAGAACAACAGGAACTGTAAGGGGCAGGGACAAAGGAAAGGAGCAGGGAGGGAGGGTTTAAAAAAAAACCAAAAACCAAAAACCAAAGTTTGCAGCACGATAAAAATCTACTGTTTGGTAATGGTAAATGTTTGATAAAAATCTAATGTTTAACACGTTTTCAAATCTTCTCCTTCACTTATGAAGATAAAGGTGAAAAAGGTGAGAGTGTGGTAAGAAAGAGGGAAGACGAGAGGAGAGATGAAGGATGGAGTCACAAGAAAGAGTAGAGGATAAAAGGGACTTCAGGGGAGGAGAGGTATTTTTCACAATAGGAACAACAGATGCCACGCACGTAGTTCTGCAGCAGCTGTTATCTCCATCCATGGTAAACAATCCTTGGATTTGCTGCTTTGCTTTGAAAATGGGAGGCAAGATCAGGACAGATAATCTTTATCTCCAAGAAATAGTGAGACTGTAAACACAGTGCATGACCATCTTTATACTGAAAGAAGCTTATAATCCATTAGAGAAGCCATAGGGACCTAGGAAGAAGGTTATAAAAGTATCTGGCAGTTGAAAATAAGTTGGAGGTATTTAAGGGGTGAACTCATATCTGCCTCATTGGCTTCCGAGGGTATGTCTACACAGGGATAAAGCAGTCACAGCTAGCCCAGGTCAGCTGACTCAGGCTGCCTGACTAAAAATCACTAAAAATTGCTGGAGCCTGAGCTCTGGATTCCTCCACCCTCCCAGGGTCCCGAGCATCGACAACGATTTTTCAGCCCCAGAGCCCAAGCCCCGTGAGCCTGAGTCAACTGACCCAGGCCAGCCATGGGTTGTTTATCCCTGTTTCGGCGTAGCCTGAATCAGTACATTCATATGATTAACAATTCTTACTGTTGCAAACACAACATTATTCTTCCCTGCTGTTAAAGAATAAACTAGAGGCAATATCTAACAGGCCACAGAGTCTGTGTTAAGAATTTCACATACAATACTGAAAATGGGACCTGATGCTGTGAATTAAAAACTCTGCTTCCGTTTATGGTAAATTCAGGATTATCTGAAAAATGTGTCATTTCCATTCCATCTCAATGGCATCCTCCCATGTGCTTGTTTTTTTGTGTTTATTTTTCCTGGAGAAAGAAAGGAGTGCAAACCAACCTCACTACTACTGCATGTGCAACACAAAAATAGCCTAGGAGTAGAGCTGGTTGGGGGAAAAAAAATTGGGAGAAGGGGGTGGAGCTTCCTGCAGGAAACTTGACTTTTCATCAGAAAAACTGAAAAATCCAATGTTTTTGGCCCACCAGTGAAAATTTTTGGCTGGAGAGTTTGATGAAAAGCAAAGATTTTCCCACAGAAAGCAAAACACTTTTGGCAAAAAAATTTGTGTTTTGGCAAAATCAATTTTCCACTTTTAAACAGTTTTGATAGAAAAAGCTTTCAACCCAATCCCTACCCCGGGATGCCAGGCTTCCTTCTGTTCTACCTGTTATGCTTTTGTTTAAAAAGTGTCAGTCAGTTAACAAGTGAGTGGAAGCAATACTACATAATGACGACTCATTTAAGAGAGCACTTTGCAAATACCTAGAGTCTCAAAATTATTTGTCAAAATTCCTTGCAAACAACAAATACATTTCAAGACATTGGTTGGTTTGTAGTCGATATTATCCACACAAAAATCTCTGCTAGTTGTATTTGTTATGTCATACCTTCCTTACATACACACATCTTCCTGGACATTAGTCTTACCCACCCTAGGACTATCACCATGCTAGTGACAACCATGTTTGCAAGTGTTTGTTTTAACAAGGGCAAACAGTCTTCCTGGAATCTTAAGAATTGTCTGTTGGACCCACATTATAAAACCATAATATCAGAGTAGGCAGTGAACAGAGGAGTTTTGGTCTGTCACACAGTTTAGCCAACTTGACACCCCCCAACCCCCACAAAAATTCCTTTCTGTATCTGTCAATAAAATCACGCTAGGACTCTGCTTGTGCCAACAGTTACTAAATACTGTTTCACCCAGTGTGGACAGCACCAATGACGTAGATAAAATGCAGTAAGAAGACATCATCTACTGACAACCTAAACTGGAATTCATTCCCTTGTCTGACAGGTTGGACTGCCTTGTCCACAAATCTGAATTCAGCTCCATTTCCATCTGAGTGAAACCTTATAGATATATTACGCTTTTCATGCATCACTTTGACAATATGAACACACCAACAAAAAACACAGAGTAAAATTTGATATTCTGCACCGAGTTGATTGCTATGCCTGTGTCACTGTCAGGGATGGCAAAGCACAAAAGGAGAAATGTTTGTGTGTCAAAGAAACACTAATTGTATGCAGTGTTGTTGTAGCCATGTTAGTCCCAGGATATTAGAGAAAAAAGTGGGTGAGGTAATATCTTTTACTGGACCTGAAGAAGAGCTCTGTGTAAGCTTGAACACTTCTTTCTCTCACCAACAAAAGTTGGTCCAATAAAAAAATATTATGTCACCCACCTTGTCTCTCTAAAGAAACATTAATACCTTTTAAAGTTCTTCTCCAGTGTCCTATTACCAACAAGATAGCTTTCTAATTAGCATCTCATGATAATACCATAAAGTCTTAAAACAAATCTTATCCTTTCATTTAACTTCCAATAGACTGCTGTGATCATTCTACAGCAAAAAAGAACATTTCCATAGACATTTAATTGATAAATGAATAGCAGCTTCCCTTAAAGCTAAGTTATCATTGTCTACTGTCACAGCACCAAAATGACGTACTGCTTTGAAGCACATGCCTTGAGGGCACCCATTACCCTTTTTAATGGTTTATGTGCCCTCGGTATATAAATTTAAACTACCAATGGATATCACATTGACTCATTTGGAAGATGAATGATCTTAATTGCTGTCCTTCAGACCTGCTATTAATTTTAGGTATCAGGATTCTGATTAGCAATAACAACAAGTGTCTCAATACACAAACAATACAGACTTTGTCATTTTTGCACATCACTGTAGCATCAGCAAAGCCAGTACGTACACATTTATCATATACACATGAAAGAAAAGTTATCAGAATGGATCATCAACCTGCTATAAAATCCACTTTATATAAAGAGCTGCCATACCAAAAGGGGAAGAGCTCCATCTCAGCTCATATGCTGCGTCTAACAGTGACCAATACGTGTTTCAGAGGAAAACAAAGTAGAAGTCAAGTGCACATATACAATAACGCATTATACCACCTCCATAAGGTAAAGTAGAAATTATTGCCCTGTTCCTGCAGGTCACCTTCTATGACCTAAAGCACGGGTCTCAAACTCAAATGACTGTGAGGGCCACATGAGGACTAGTGCATTGGCCCGAGGGCCGCATCACTGACACCGCCCCCCCTCACTGCCCCTGGCCCCGCCCCTGCCCCGCCTCTTCCCTGCCCCCATTCCAACCCTTTCCCCAAAGTCCCCACCCCAACTCTGCCCCCAGGGGGTGCAGGAAGGGTACGGAGTGCGGCAGGGAGCTCAGGGCAGGGGTGCGGGGTGCAGGATGTGGCAGGAGACTCAGAGCATGGGATTGGGGTGCAGGGTGCAGCAGGGGGTTCAGGGTGCGGGATCTGGGGTGGCAGCGGCATGCATCGGGGCCATGGCAGGGTCCCTGCTTGCCTGCCCTGGCCCCCAGCCCCTGAGCCACTCTGCTCCGGAAAGCAGCCAAAACCATGTCCTGTGGCCCGGGGGAGGGGGGGAGCGAGGGCACAGGGCTCCGTGCGCTGCCTTGCCGGTCCTCCAGGTACCTCCCCGGAAGCTGCCATTGGCTGCGGTTCCCCGTTCCCGGCCAATGGGAGATGCGGGAGGCACTGCCTGGAAGCTATGGCAACGGACAGAGCCCTCTGCCCCCCCCCACGCCCACCCGGGCCACAGGGACGTTGTGCCAGCTGCTTCAGAGAGCAGCACGGGGCTCGCAGGGGGCAATCCCGCGGGTCGCATTGGCCCGCGAGTTGTAGTTTGCCCACCCCGGCCTGGAGGTAGGCCGCGGGCGGGCTGCTTGGCAGGCCGCAGGAAATAGCCCTGAGGGCCGCATGTTTGAGACCCCTGACCTAAAGTATGGCCAAGACACTACAAACAGAGATCTGCCCCTCTCTGTTTATTAATCAAGCACTTAGACACTATTAAAGTAACTACAGAAACTAAAAGACCTACCTGTCTAAAACATTGTGATGAAATAACAGGTGGTCTACTTGAGGGTGTGGTGAAGGGTAACAAGGAAGCCCTCAGTTGTGGAACACTATTTATAGTCATTGATAAGATACACCTTTACCCCGATAACACGCTGTCCTCGGGAGCCAAAAAAATCTTACCGCATTATAGGTGAAACTGCGTTATATCGAACTTGCTTTGATCCACCGGAGCGGCAGCCCTGCCCCCCCGGAGCACTGCTTTACCGTGTTATATCTGAATTAGTGTTATATCGTGTAGCGTTATATTGGGGTAGAGGTGTATATTGATACATTTAAACCCATTCCAGCACAACTGCTAATATAAGTGAAAAGTGTGCTATAGGCATGAGGCTCTCAGCTTTCCCCACAGCATGGACCACCATCTTCCAATTCAGTAATGCAAATCACTTTTCCACCCATTTCTGGTAACAGCAACTGCTTGCACAGAAAAGTGGAAATATTTAACATATTCCTACTTTGTTTTCAGCTGCTAAATCACATGAAAAGAAACCGGACAAAAAATGGCATGTGATCAGCCAGCTCTCTACTGGCTCCATGGATTAGGAACAGAGCTGTGTGTTCAGGGTACAACACTACCTATTGATCTCCAGTAGCCTGAAGCTATCACATTCCTTCCATTGCTGCAGAGGTATATGCCACAATTCACTCATCGTTATTACCCTGGGTCTGAATCAACTCACCCATACGGAGGCCAGGGATGAACTATGAGTGTTAGTTCCAATGCCTCTGCTCAAGTCCTAGGCACTTCAGAGACACATAGCACTTGTACTCAGAGGTCATTGGAACCATCTACATCTACCAACCAGGCCTATTCTGGATTTCTAATAAGATATAGGTGTACTTACTGGATTTCTAAAATGGTACCTGGGATCAAGACACAGACAGTGGCAATGGAAACTTATGCTAGCTGGCTCGGACTGCAAATTCTTTGAGATAGGGACTTTCTCTACTTTTCTGTTTGCATAGCATATAGCACAAGAGAGTCCCAAATCGTAATGAAGGTCTCTGAGCACTACTGTTATGTAAATATTTAATTAGCATAATGAGCCAAGATGGAGATGCATTCCAAATGACCAGAGGGACTGAGGAAGAGAGCGCGCCACTGACTCCCCCAACCAGAAAGGTGTAAGCTAACCCTTGGTTACTACTATGATGTATTAAGACCATGCACATTACTTTAGAAACCAGTAAGGATTCCTAGACTGAAATAATAAGAGTATGTGGAGCAGGACACAATTCTTCATGGTTTTTAAAACATCCTTCCATCTGCCTGGGGTAACACCATCAATTTGGGCTTGAATAGGGACTGGGAGTGGCTGGCTCACTACAAAAACCATTTTCCTTCTCTTGGTATTGACGCCTCCTCATCAGTTATTGGGAATGACCACATCCACCCTGACTGAATTGTCCTTCAACATTGGTTCTCCACTTGTAAGGTAATTCCCATCTCTTTATGTGCCAATATAAATGTATGCCTGTATCTGGAATTTTCACTCCATTCATCTGAAGAAGTGGGTTTTTTACCCATGAAAGCTTATGCACAAACAAATCTGTTAGTCTTTAAGGTGCCACCGGACTCCTCATTGTTTTTGTGGATACAGACTAACACGGCTACCCACTGATACTTAGTGTTTCAGAGGCAATCATTGCAGTGGAATATTTACATCCCACAGAAACCTAACAAATCAACTGTTCTTTGAAGCTAAAGGGAAAAAAAAGGCATGTAAACGTTTTCATTACTAACTTTAGCTAGAATTTGGATCTCAACTATTTTCCTTTTTAAAGAAAATTGTTGGCTCAGATTGTCTTCATTGGAGCTTCATCCACTGCATGTCCAGTTTTCATTTATAAAAAATGGAGAACCTTAAGTTATAAGGAAAGGTTAGACAAATATATTAAGCTCTACTATGCAGGATGCCCATCTTAGCCATGTTATTGGGACACGAGAAAGTTATACTAAACTTAATGGCGTTTCATACTCCAATTTGCAGATCTCCTATAAAAGTGATTTAGAGACAGGGAAGATAGACTAATAGTTAAAAGAAAATCAGAACTTTAAAAGTTGTGACGAAGTTTCTGTTGAACTTTCTTGATGTGTTTCGTGACCGTCTTATTTTCAGCTAGCAACCATTTACTGGAACAGGTTATGGCATATAAACAGACAATAAGCAGACAAAGAAATGAATAAAGATTTAATAAAGAAGCCATATTTAATGGCTTATCATATATTGTGCAACAACCTAATCACTCTATGGTATAATGTAGCCAACAAGTTTCATTCATAATTTATGAGTCTTTCAGCCCATGATCCTCAGGGGGAGATTAATATATATATATTAGTGGAATCTGCAGAATAAATTTATTGAAAGAAAATTCCAGTCTGAAGACATATTTACACTCCATTTAGTTCACTTTGAAAGCCACTCAAAGTCGCATTTCAAAACGTCTATTATATGACAGGTTTCAGAGTAGCAGTCGTGTTAGTCTGTATCTGCAAAAAGAAAAAGGAGAACTTGTGGAACCTTAGAGACTAACATTTATTTGAGCATAAGCTTTCGTGAGCTACAGCTCACTATATTGGATGCATTCAGTGGAAAATACAGTGGGGAGATCTATATACACAGAGAACATGAAACAATGGGTGTTACCATACACACTGTAACCAGAGTGATCAGGTAAGGTGAGCTATTACCAGCAGGAGAGCGGGGGGGAGGGGGGGAAGCCTTTTGTAGTGATAATCAAGGAGGGCCATTCCAGCAGTTGACAAGAACATCTGAGGAATAGTGGGGGTGGAGGGGCAAATAGTTTTACTTTGTGAAATGACCCATCCACTACCAGTCTTTATTCAAGCCTAAGTTAATTGTATCCAGTTTGCAAATTAATTCGAATTCAGCAGTCTCTCATCGGAGTCTGTTTTTGAAGTTTTTTTGTTGATGAATTGCCACTTTTAGGTCTGGAATCGAGTGACCAAAGAGACTGATGTGTTCTCCGACTAGTTTTTGAATGTTATAATTCTTGATGTCTGATTTGTGTCCATTAATTCTTTTACGTAGAGACTGTCCAGTTTGACCAATGTACATGGCAGAGGGGCATTGCTGGCACATGATGGCATATATCACATTGGTAGACGTACAGGTGAACAAGCCTCTGATAGTGTGGCTGATGTGATCAGGCCCTATGGTAGTGACCCCTGAATAAATATGAGGACACAGTTGGCAACGGGCTTTGTTGCAAGGATAGGTTCCGGGGTTAGTGGTTCTGTTGTGTGGTTGCTGGTGAGTATTTGCTTCAGGTTCAGGGACTGTCTGTAAGCAAGGACTGGCCTGTCTCCCAAGATCTGTGAGAGTGATGGGTCATCCTTCAGGATAGGTTGTAGATCCTTGATGATGAGTTGGAGAGGCTTTAGTTGGGGGCTGAAGGTGATGGCTAGCGGCATTCTGTTATTGTCTTGGGCCTGTCCTGTAGTAGGTAACTTCTGGGTACTCTTCTGGCTCTGTCAATCTGGTTCTTCACTTCAGCAAGTGGGTACTGGAATTGTAAGAATGCTTGATAGAGATCTTGTAGGTGTTTGTCTCTGTCTGAGGGGTTGGAGCAAATGCGGTTGTATCGTAGAGCTTGGCTGTAGACAATGGATCATGTGGTGTGGTCTGGATGAAAGCTGGAGGTATGTAGGTAGGAATAGCGGTCAGTAGGTTTCCGGTATAGGGTGGTGTTCATGTGACCATTGCTTATTAGCACCGTAGTGTCCAGGAAGTGGATCTCTTGTGCAGACTGGTCCAGGCTGAGGTTGATGTTGGGATGGAAATTGTTGAAATCACAGTGGAATTCCTCAAGGGCTTCTTTTCCATGGGTTGAGATGATGAAGATGTCATCATTGTAGAGCAAGTAGAGTAGGGGCATTAGGGGATGAAAGCTAAGGAAGCGTTGTTCTAAGTCAGCCATAAAAATGTTGGCACACAGACTCCAACGAGAATCTGCTGAATTGAAATTAATTTGCAAACTGGATACAATTAACTTAGGCTTGAATAAAGACTGGGAGTGGATGGGTCATTACACAAAGTAAAACTATTTCCCCATGTTTATTCCCCACCCCCACCGTTCCTCAGATGTTCTTGTCAACTGCTGGAAATGGCCCACCTTGATTATCACTACAAAAGGTTCCCTACCCCCACCCCCCGCTCTCCTGCTGGTAATAGCTCATCTTACCTGATCACTCTGGTTACAGTGTGTATGGTAACACCCATTGTTTCATGTTCTCTGTGTATATAGATCTCCCCACTGTATTTTCCACTGAATGCATCCAATATAGTGAGCTGTAGCTCACGAAAGCTTATGCTCAAATAAATGTTAGTCTCTAAGGTGCCACAAGAACTCCTTTTCTTTTTATTATATGACAGATTCCCATAGTGCTCTACTCCACCCTATCTTTCTAGGAAGCCCATATGGTTGCAATATCTTGCACAGCTACTCAATGAATGCAGTCAAAAACTTAGGTGACATATATTAAGTTCAAGACTAATTTCCCTTGTAGGAAACCTATCTAGATCATCTCAAGGTAAAGATGTAAACACACTATCTTTTTGGTCTAAAGCCTGCTTGCTCATTTCAGTTTTTCCATGACCAACATGATTCTATTCAATAATATACTGCATAACACTTTTCTAAGTATTGAAAGTAATGTTATTTCTTGCCAGTTATCAAAAAACAGTTGGCTGCTTTTCTTCAGTAATTTACAGATCACACCTTTCTTCCAATTCTCAAGGCAGAGTTCTCTCACTCTCAAACTGTATTACAAAGTTTATGTACCACGTGCACTATCACATCCTCACCAGATTTAAGCAGTTCAGCCGTGATCTTATCTTGACCAGGAGCTTTGCTGTTTTTTAGCTGCTTACTTGCTTTCTCTATTTCTGCTTCTGAAATTTCTAGCAGTTTAATTCTTCACCTCCATCAGGAGGAACTGTTGGCTCTGGTTGGTGGAGTACTTCATTAAAATGTTCTCACCATCATTCCTTTTGTTCTACTTCCACTATTAATCTTCCATATTTCACTTTTATGATACCACTGACTCGGAAACATTGATGAGAACTGCTTACACAACTGAAACAGTTTCTTAGAGCTGCCTCTCACAGAAGGTTCTTCGGCTTTTCTCATTTTTTTGGTCAAGTCATTCTCTCTTATCTTTACAAAATAACTTTTGCCTCTCTCTACATACTCCTAATGCAGCATGAATTGTTTTTCATACTGTCTCTTTTGAGCTTCCTTCGCTTTAAAGGCTCTTCTTTTCTCAATTTCCATGTATGGGGTTGTAACCACTCTTTGTTCCTTGATCCTCTTGGTCCAAGTGAAGTTGTCTGGTGGGAAGTTGTGACATCTCTAAAGTGAGCTCTGGATTCATGGGTGAGTTTCTTCACATCAAATACCATCTCTCTTTTCTTGTTAGCTTGTCTTTTTAGCTTTATTCTAACTATTCAATGACCAGACTTCCTACATCAGCACTTGTAAAAGATTTTGTATGCAGCAGCAATCTTCTTCACTGCCTACTTATGGAAATGTAATCCAATTGTTTCTCAGTAATTCCATCATTTGGCTTCCGTGTTAGTTTGTGTTTCCCTGCAATGAGGGAAAAGTGCCCCCTGCCCCATGCACAGGTTATACATGCTGCACAATTCAATGAATCTTTCACCTTTGTCCATACACCCCTCAAATTCCATTTTTACCCATGAAATGTTTGTATCTAAGGTTGTCATTACAAAGTTGGGCATTCATATAACTCATAATGAGACCAACACCATTAGCATAAACCTGGTTTAATACATCTTGCAACTTAGTGTAGAATGCATCTTTTTCTTGCTTCTCATGATTGTTGGTATGTGTGTAACACTAGATAATAGTTATTTTGGCATGATTTGTAATGAAACGTGCTTTTATAATTCGTGAGTTGACTGGTTCCTATTCCTGTAGAAGTTATGTTGTCTTTGTGTCAAACTTCCTTGTGAATGTCATCTTGAATTCCTCAATAGAGTACTGTGATATTGTCTACATGGAATCTTCAGCATCCAGTCGATCTCATGTTGCTCACGCCTAAAATATTAATACTGAACCAAGTCATTTCTTTAACTACATGCTCAGTTTTCCAGTGTAAAACATAGCTCTCACATTCCAGCACCAGACTGTAGTTTTGGTGTTAGGACCTCTTGTATCAGGCAATGAACTCCCTCATGGTTTTGATCCACCATCTTCACATTGTTGGGGTATGTATGGGTTAAGTAAAGATCTGGGAAGCTGCTACTGTGCTGACATGGCATTAGGGGACAAAGGCATTAGACGACTGTAGTTTTTTGTTTAATAAATAAGTTGCCATATTTTGCCCTTCCCTGTTGCTTGTAAGAATTGATAAGTGTTGCAGTTGCATAAGAAATGTGGGGATCTAAAGGACACCTGTTAGGTAAAGCAGTGTTATCTCCTCCTCCCTTCCTTTCCCAGCTATATAAACAAGCCCTGGCTTATGGCCCTTTCCTCCCTCCTCTGAGAATTGCTGGCCAAGGAGATTTATGGCAATAAATTCTTGCAAAGACATATTTCTTCAAGGTAAAAATGTGTGTAATGCTATGAGCAATAGATGGATGTGGGTTTACTAACAGTGGGTGTTTCTATTACTTAATAAGGGGTTTTGGGGTGTTGTAATGGATGTAGGCATGTACATACTAACCTAAACAAAAGGAGTGTGCTGTAATTAATTCAGTGCTTACTGGACAATTGGGTCCAGGGGAACAAGTACCACAATAAAGAAGCCCATCTTCTCAAATCCACCTCTGGGTCAGCCTGTTCTTCCAACACACATCTCCATGCAAACTCATCTATTAATGTCTCAGTGATTCTGAAAGGCCATAGAATCATAGAATATCAGGGTTGGAATGGACCTCAGGAGGTCATCTAGTCCAACCCCCTGCTCAAAGCAGGACCGATCCCCAACTAAATCATCCCAGCCAGGGCTTTGTCAAGCCTGACCTTAAAAACTTTAAGGAAGGAGATTCCATCACCTCCATAGGTAACACATTCCAGTGTTTCACCACCCTCATAGTGAAAAAGTTTTTCCTAATATCCAACCTAAATCTCCCCCACTGCAACTTGAGACCATTACTCCTTGTTCTGTCATCTGCTACCACTGAGAACAGTCTAGAGCCATCCTCTTTGGAACCCCCTTTCAGGTAGCTGAAAGCAGCTATCAAATTCTCCCTCATTCTTCTCTTCCGTAGACTAAACATCCCCAGTTCCCTCAGCCTCTCCTCATAACTCATGTGTTCCAGTCCCCTAATCGTTTTTGTTGCCCTTCGCTGGACTCTTTCCAATTTCTCCACATCCTTCTTGTAGTGTGGGGCCCAAAACTGGACACAGTACTCCAGATGAGGCCTCACCAGTGTCGAATAGAGGGGAACGATCATGTCCCTCGATCTGCTGGCAATGCCCCTACTTATCAGCCCAAAATGCCATTGGCCTTCTTGGCAACAACGGCACACTGTTGACTCATATCCAGCTTCTCATCCACTGATAACCCTTAGGTCCTTTTCTTCAGAACTGCTGCCTAGCCGTTCGGTCCCTAGTCTGTAGTGGTGCATGGCATTCTTCCGTCCTAAGTGCAGGACTCTGCACTTGTCCTTGTTGAACCTCATCAGATTTCGTTTGGCCCAATCCTCCAATTTGTCTAGCTCCCTCTGTATCCTATCCCTACCTTCCAGCGTATCTACCTCTCCTCCCAGTTTAGTGTCATCTGCAAACTTGCTGAGGGTGCAATCCACACAATCCTCCAGATCACTTATGAAGATATTGAACAAAACCGGCCCCAGGACCGACCCTTGGGGCACCCCACTTGATACCAGCTGCCAACTAGACATGGAGCCATTGATCACTACCTGTTGAGCCCGACAATCTTGACAGTTTTTTATCCACCTTATAGTCCATTAATCCAGCCCATACTACTTTAACTTCCTGGCAAGAATACTGTGGGAGACAGAGTCAAAAGCTTTGCTAAAGTCAAGGAACATGATTTCCTTCTAAATGTGTAACTGAAATAGACTCTTACTTTTTTTTTTTCTCCCCACATGGACAGGTAGTTAGCCTGACTCCCAGCCATAGGCCCATACCTCCTGATTCAATGTATTCATAGAGAATCACTATGGAAGATGTTACAATAATATGGGCTTAGAAAGGTAGTTTCACTGATCAAGATGCTGCAGAAAGATTCAAAATGCTGTGCGAGTATAGACAGTGGACAGACCAATTGGTTTGGTACAATCACCTAAGTACAGAAGGGTTGCATCACCCCTTTTCTGCATTGTGATAGATCACGTGATGCAAAGAAAAGAAGATACAGGAATTATGTGGAGTAAAGGGAAAAGTTCAAGATCCTGACTTTGCAAATGACATTTTTCTGTTGGACATACGACAATGCCACGAAAAAGACCACTATCAATGTTATACATGAGGCTGCCAAAGTAGGACGAAGGATCAGCCAAAAGAAAATGAAAGTCTTGATCGTTGAAGAGGAGTCAGCAATGATGGCATGTACTTGTTTGATAGTGAAGAATACTACGTGGTTAACAAGTCTGCGTATCTTAGAAGCACAATCAGTGCTGATGACCAAGGTGGAAGCAAGAACTTTGGGAAGGCAAGTGGAGCTTTTCTGAGACCCGGAAATATTTGGAAAAATATGGAGATTCACACAAGAACCAAGATAAAGTTATACTCTGTTACTATGATACCCACATTTTTATATGCTTCTGAAACTAGGCAAATGTTAGAAGCCCACAACAGGAATGTTGAATGTATTCCATTAGAGATGCTAGCGGAAACTTAAGTTACTTCATCCTTCCTGCAGACACCAACATTGACGTGATACGAAGGACTGGCCAACAGATTGTAGAAACAACAAGTCAAAAAAGAAGGCTGAAATGGTTTGAGCATGTTGTACAGAGGTCAAAAACTATTTCTAGACAAGCCCTTGACAGGATACTACTTGATGGAAGATGGAAAAAGAGGAAGACAACAGATAACATACAAAAATTGAGAAAGATGTTGCTGTCATGGAAACAGACTATAATGAAGTTAGGTAACACTTGTATGACAGAAGTGGAAACACTAGGCTGTCTCATGTGCCACAAGGCACAAGAGCATCTAATCTACTGCACCCACTTCAGACCCACTGGTTTATTTTCGCAGCTGCTTCTGCCACAGGTCAGACAGAAAAGAAACAAGACATTTCTATGTATGAAAATAGCTCTCAGAAAAGTGAGATTTTTTTTTTTCGTCTTCAAGAAAAGAAATGAATTTTAACATATCCAAGTCTTGGTTCCATATTCAAAAAAAGAGACCGTTCCGCCACATACATCATTGTATCAAACTAAAAATATTTTAAGTAAATAAAAATATAAAACCAGATTGGACTTTTACTGCCCATTGCCACAAAGGATGCTGGAGCATTTAACACAAACAGTTTTCAGAGTATGAGAAAGTTCTGAGAGAATTGCATCATGTCTAGAGAAGAAACTAGGAATTTAATAATTCTGCCATTTTTGTAGAAGCTATCTCATTTTATAAGCACAATCAAAATAAATGTGGCACAAAAGGATAATTTTCCATGACCGTAAAACTGAGTTCAAGAATGAATGCCCAGTCCAAATGGAGTACAGGTCAAATTATACAAACCTTCTAGTTACAGTCATCTCTATCAAGAAATAGTTCCCTTTGAAGTGGTCACATTTGTTTCACTATTCCAAAACAACAGGTTTCAGAGTAGCAGCCGTGTTAGTCTGTATTCGCAAAAAGAAAAGGAGTACTTGTGGCATCCGATGAAGTGAGCTGTAGCTCACGAAAGCTTATGCTCAAATAAATTTGTTAGTCTCTAAGGTGCCACAAGTACTCCTTTTCTTTATTCCAAAATAGAACAAGTAAGGTATGGATGTTGTGAACAATAAAATGCTTTTGAAGCATGGCTCTACTGAAAAGTAACTGAAAGAGGTGTGGTGGGGTTTCACACCTAAGGTCTTAATGATTTTCAGATCAAATGTGTCAAGTAATATATTTTATATATAAAAATATAAACTATCTGCTAACTTAACCTAGAATCTTAAAGTCACATGAGTTTTCATATTCCTACATATCACCACAAGTATAAATTCAGAAGGTCAACTTATACCTTTAGTTAGACCTGTGCAATCTAGGGTTGCCAACTTTCTAACTGCAGAAAACTGAACACCCTAGCCCCGCCCCTGCTCACTACATTTCCCCTCCCTTAGTGGCTCACTCTCCCCCACCCTCACTCACTTTCACTGGGCTGGGACAGGGGCTTCGAGGGGATGCGGGCTCTAGGGTGGAGCTGCGGGGGGGGGGGGGGTTGGAGTGCAGGGGGAGGCTCCAGGCTGCAGCTGAGGGATTTGGAATGTGGGAGGGGCTGCAGGTTGAGGCAGGGGGTTGGCTTGTGGGAAGGGGTGAGGGTTCTGGCATTGCACGCACCCAGGAAGCGGCTAGCAGGTCCAGCACTACTAGGCGGGGCGGGGGGGGCGGTTTGGAGGGAGCAGGAGATGCCGCATGCTGCTCTTGCTCACAGGCACCACCCAGCCAATGGGAGTGCAGAGCTGATGCTCAGGATGGGGGTAGTGCGTGGAGCCCCGTGTCCGCACCGCCTAGAAGCCAGACCTGGTGGCAGCTTATGGGGCACAGTGCGGTGCCAGACAGGTAGGGAATAGCTTGCTTTAGGACCTCAGCACTGCGGACCAGATCTTTAACGGCCCGGTGGGCAGCGCTGACCAGAGCTGCCAGGGTCCCTTTTTGACCAGGTGTTCTGGTCGAAAACTGGACACCTGGTCACCCTAGTGCAATCCCATGGTCATTGAGGGTATAGTCCAAAGACAACTGTGCCAACCCAATTCCAAAGCTTGTGAAACTACTGTACGGATACAAAATTAGATATCAGCTAGTAAAACTGTTTGCTGAAGAGATAAATACATTTACTTTGATGTATTTGTGATGAGTCATCACAAGACTCTACGTATTCTGAAGGAATAGAATGATGAGACTTTTCCATCTTTCTAAATAGAGCATTAATTGGTTCTAAATCCAAGTCATGTATGAAGCAGAAGTGTTGCTTAGGTTGTATTCAGTCTGATGCCATAACATTCAGTAAAAGCAAACCAAAGACAAAAACCCCACCCTTAGGTGGACTAACTTATATCTTGTAGGAAATTCTTATTGTGAAAAACAACAAGGAGTCCAGTGGCACCTTAAAGATTAATAGATTTATTTGAGCATAGGCTTTTGTGGGTAAAAACCTCACTTCTTCAGATGCTTATTGTGAAGTCACCCTGTAGTAACAAAAATAGATAAGATATTTGCCAAAATTCACAACAGGTACATTGCTTTGGCATCAGATTTACAGAACCTCATAGCAGAAGCCAGTGGTAGAAAAGTTTTATAATAAATGGCTATAGAAATATGGGCAGTGAGAAAGTTCTCAGAATCAACAATGTCAAACATCATATTCCTTATCTTTTCCTTTTTTAAAACATCCATTTCAAAAGCAGCAATAAGACTGTGATGGGTTCCCCCCCAGGGTGCTACCTTGAATGGGTGTACTGCTGAACCCTCTGACCCACCAGCCTGGGCTCCCTCTCACACTGTACTGCTGTGACAAGCTGCAAAGACCTCCAGCCTGCACTTTCATCAGCATTCACACAGGTAGGAATACACCCAGCTGCAGTTATATGCAGGCTCTCCAACCACCAGCTTCCTAGCATAGGACCCCAAAGCAGTACCGTCCTGCCCTGGTCAAGTCTGGCCAGTATATGGGTTTAATATCCAGTCCACCTCTCCCTCAATGTGAAGAGAGCAATGCACACTTGTGGTAACCAAGCAGAGATTTTCCCCAAGCACTCCAGTCAAACTCACTGGTTTAGATTTAAAAAGAAAAAAAACCAAGTTTATTAACTACAAAAGATAGCTTTTAAGTGATTATAAGTGATGCCAAACAGTGATTTCTCACCCTGAGAAACAATACAAGCAGCTTGCAGATTCTTAAGGGGCAAGCTGCACTTGCTTTACAGCTTGGAATCCCCAGGTTTTCCATACACAGGCTAGAAATCCCTTTAGCTTGGGTCCAGCACTTCCCCAGTTCAGGCTTTGTTTCTCAGGTGTTTCCAAAAGTCTTCTTGTGTGGGGAGAGAAGAACCCCAAATGATGTCACTCCCTGATTTATATAGCTTTAGCATATGGCAGGAACCCTTTGTTTCAAAGCTTGGTTCCCAGACTAGTTTGTGGAAAAATACTGACATCTCAAGATGGAGTCCAGCATCGTGTGGCCTGGACACATGTCCTTGTAGAGTCATCACAGTCATTTCTTAGCGGCTGTGTGTAGTGTTCTCAGAAAGGCTCACCAGGTGGAGGATAAGTTTCTCCTGAGGCCTATTTTTCCTAATGGCCCATTTGAAACCCAGATACAGTCAATATTCATAACTTCAAATATAAAAATGATACATGAATACAAACAGGATAATCATATTTAGCAAATTATAACTTTTCCAATGACACCTCACATGACTTCTCTTTCATAAAATACATCATAATTATGCTATAATCATATCATAATACTGTTACTATGAAGAATATAGGGTGCAGTGTCACAAAGACATCTTGACAATTTCTATGGGACTGTTGCATTTCTCATTGGTCAAAGAGTCTACTTGTATATCTGGTAATATGTCAGGATATATTTATTCCCTTTCCCTCCCACCAAGCACTTCCTGTAGTGTCTTAAATATTCATATACATTTTCACAGCTTGTTTTGAACACACCAATTCATCCCTAAAACACAGCAAATCACAGAGACATGAAGTACTGCAAGGATGAAAGAACAGTTGTACTACAGTCAAGAAGTTAACTTTGTCCATCACAATTTCTTGCTTATATTGTTTCTTGCTTGTCATGTTTCCCTGAGACTGATGGGTATGGAGAGGACTTCAGGTCCTTTTCTCATCAAGTCCATATAACTGTTTGGAACAATCTGCTTTTTATTCAAGAATGTGTTTTTATTTTCCTCTACCATCTACTAAAAAAGCATAATGACTAGCTTTAAATCTGTCAGACTGGGAGGCTTCACAGTAAAAGCCCCGGACAAAATTATACTGCTCCAGGATGACACAAAAATCTTGTGAAAATTTAATTTTTCTCCCTCACTGATTGATGGGTTTGGAGCACCCGGGGGATAAAGGTGATGTGCCAGACCTTCTACTTGTCATATATCCAGGATATATGCATCTGCTTTTAAAACCACCACATTCCACATTCATCTACAGATATCTCAGCAGCCTCATAGCACAGGATGTTTCAGTCTTCTAAAGGCATTTAATTTTTTTCTTGTTACCAGTGTGTTTTACAACACAATGATATCAAAGCAGAATAAGCAGTTATCCAATTAGAATTTACTATCAACTGCCATTAAGACCATTTGAACATAAAAATCTAATGACGTATGTTAAAGTCTACCTAGTAAAAATACATGAAATAACCTATATTAAACTGAGGCATCTAAAATTTTAAAGTTGACAGTGTTTTAATTAAAAAAAAATTATGAAATGACAGCAGTTGGGGAAAGACAGGTTTCTATTCATTCCAGAAATAGCCACACTAACTACTACTAAAATTTCCCTTCTTTGCAGCAACAACCTATTTATTTCATGGTAGTAAAATTCACATGGCACGCAAAATAAAACGTATTCAGTTAGTAGCACTGAAAACCAAGCAGAAACAAGTTTACAACTTCCTAGTTTGATCTTGTCTCCCTGCTTCTAACAACATGTTAGAAGTCCCGGATGACTGGAAAAAGGCTAATGTAGTGCCAATCTTTAAAAAAGGGAAGAAGGAGGATCCTGGGAACTACAGGCCAGTCAGCCTCACCTCGGTCCCTGGAAAAATCATGGAGCAGGTCCTCAAAGAATCAATCCTGGAGCACTTACATGAGAGGAAAGTGATCAGGAACAGTCAGCATGGATTCACCAAAGGAAGGTCATGCCTAACTAATCTAATCGCTTTCTATGATGAGATTACTGGTTCTGTGGATGAAGGGAAAGCAGTAGATGTATTGTTCCTTGACTTTAGCAAAGCTTTTGACACGGTCTCCCACAGTATTCTTGTCAGCAAGTTAAAGAAGTATGGGCTGGATGAATGCACTATAAGGTGGGTAGAAAGTTCGCTAGATTGTCGGGCTCAAAGGGTAGTGATCAATGGCTCCATGTCTAGTTGGCAGCCGGTGTCAAGTAGAGTGCCCCAGGGGTCGGTTCTGGGGCCGGTTTTGTTCAATATCTTCATAAATGATCTGGAGGATGGTGTGGATTGCACTCTCAGCAAATTTGCGGATGATACTAAACTGGGAGGAGTGGTAGATACGCTGGAGGGCAGGGATAGGATACAGAGGGACCTAGACAAATTGGAGGATTGGGCCAAAAGAAATTTGATGAGGTTCAATAAGGATAAGTGCAGGGTCCTGCACATAGGACGGAAGAACCCAATGCACAGCTACAGACTAGGGACCGAATGGTTAGGCAGCAGTTCTGCAGAAAAGGACCTAGGGGTGACAGTGGATGAGAAGCTGGATATGAGTCAGCAGTGTGCCCTTGTTGCCAAGAAGGCCAATGGCATTTTGGGATGTATAAGTAGGGGCATAGCGAACAGATCGAGGGATGTGATCATCCCCCTCTATTCGACATTGGTGAGGACTCATCTGGAATACTGTGTCCAGTTTTGGGCCCCACACTACAAGAAGGATGTGGAGAAATTGGAAAGAGTCCAGCGAAGGGCAACAAAAATGATTAGGGGTCTGGAACGCATGACTTATGAGGAGAGGCTGAGGGAACTGGGATTGTTTAGTCTGCAGAAGAGAAGAATGAGGAGGGATTTGATAGCTGCTTTCAACTACCTGAGAGGTGGTTCCAGAGAGGATGGTTCTAGGCTATTCTCAGTGGTAGAAGAGGACAGGACAAGGAGTAATGGTCTCAAGTTGCAGTGGGGGAGGTTTAGGTTGGATATTAGGAAAATCTTTTTCACTAGGAGGGTGGTGAAACACTGGAATGCGTTACCTAGGGAGGTGGTAGAATCTCCTTCCTTAGAAGTTTTTAAGGTCAGGCTTGACAAAGCCCTGGCTGGGATGATTTAATTGGGGATTGGTCCTGCTTTTGAGCAGGGGGTTGGACTAGACGACCTCCTGAGGTCCCTTCCAACCCTGATATTCTATGATTCTATGTTCTTATCTCCCTCTGCTTTATCAGCTCAATAACCAACTTCAGGCCTCACCTGAAAAATACAAGAAGAATGGCAAACTAAATTACTCAGGAATAATACTAAAAATTAGATATGACAATATTTCTGATGTATCTTTCATTTCAAGGCATAGATTTTTAATCTGTTACAAGGGCTAAAACTAACCCCAAATCTGTGAAACAAGTATTTCAGAACTCTGGATGGACAAAAGCCATCCTGAACCACCATGCTATACAGATCACTCAGACTACTTCAAAAGAATCATTGACCCATCCCCCTGCCTGTGCATACTTTCTACATATTATGCTTAATCACATCCATCTCTCATGTAGTCAAACCACCACACTTCTATTTATTAGAAGCATTTTTAATAATCAGAAGTTCATATTGAAAGATAGGGCTTGAAACTTACTGTGATGGGTTCGGTCACAGAGGCTCCCTTGGGACTGTCACCTGATGTGCTGAGACTACCTCTGAACCCGTTTTCTCTGCCAGTTTGGGCCTTCAGAACCCTGCCTTGTTGAGCCAGACACGCTAGCCTAGCTAGCTGCAACCACAGACCAAGAGTCCGACCCACGCCCGGCAGACTTAACTGAAAATGGATTAGCAAGTGCTCCTGTCTCCAGACACCCAGCTCCCAGTGGGATCCAAAACCCAAATAAATCCGTTTTACTCTGTATAAAGCTTATAAAAGGCAAACTCATAAATTGTCCGCCCTGTATAACACCAAGAGATGCACAGCTCCCCCAAGTATTAATTACCTACTCCGGGTTAATTAATAAGCAAAAGTGATGTTATTACGTATAAAAAGTAGGATTTAAGTGGTTCCAAGTAATAACGGACAGAACAAAGTAAGTTACCAAGCAAAAAAAAAAACAAAACACGCAAGCCGAAGCCTAATACAGTAGGAAACTGAATACAGGTAAATCATACCCTCAGAGATGTCCCAATAAGCTTCTTTCACAGACTGGACTCCTTCCTAGTTTGGGCCCAACCCTTTTCAGACCAACGTTGTGGCTTATGGCCTGGATCCAGCAATCACTCACACCCACGTAGTTACAGACCTTTATTCCAATTTCTTGGTCACAGTTCACGTCAATAACATCACACTTACCAGAAGCCAATCAGAATGCACAGGGGATAAAGACTGGTGAGAAGTGCAGCCTCCAGCCCAACCCCAGCTTCTGAGAAGGGGAGGGTGGTAGGATTCATTAAATCTCAACACACCTATCCGATGGGCAAGCACCCCAATTTTACAGAGAAGTAAACTGAGATACATGTTAGCCCAAAGTAAATATCAGAGGTGGGACTAGAACCTTGGCTCCCAGTCTCCTGCTCTAATCATTGTAGACAACATTCCCTATTTAAATACACATTTTTCCAGTACTAAAATAGCTATTTTCTCCAAAACAAAAAATATAGGGGTATGTATTCTTACAGTTATTGACCTGATTCACTTGGATGGAAGAATTTTGCTTCAAACTGTGCTTTCAAAGTCAACATGCAGAGCAAACAAACATATAACAAACATTTTAGCATCTAATTTAAATGTGAACTGCAAAAGCATAAAAAGAGTTAAAGTCCAACTTTATATAGAGACCTTCAACACTAACCAGTTTGTGGGAGCACCAAAACAGACAATCTTTCTTAAATTACTCCTCCATCTCCATCCCCCTACCCACCTCTCATTCCCTTTTGGTACTTACTAGTTCACTAAACATATCCCCCAATGTGATATCATATATACCATTTATCACATATGCTACCACTTCTGGCATTGATGTCCCATTGTTCAATGAGCTAGGACATACCAAAAAGATTTTATGCGTTAGGGGAAGCATTTTAAGAACTCTTTGGTAAAATTTCTGTGTAGAAACCCTTGCACAGCCCAATTAATGAGGACACTCAGAACAAAAGTTGTGATTAACTTGTAATTTCTGCTTTGCAGTTCACCCATAAGTCCCATGTCATTTATGCGTTGGAGGGATGAAGGGGTCAATTATATACATTATGCACATATGTACACAACATGTATACATTATAGCCAGGACATCAGAGACACAAAGTTTTTACTAATCACTTTAAGAGGAAGTAAGAGGAAGAGAAAGGGAGAATAGTGTCAGATTGTGTTGCAAGAAACTGACTATGGTACTGAGATTTAACTCAAGCTTTACAATCTTTCCCACCCAGACTAAAATTGGCATAGAAAGCTGTTACTGTATTTTCTGATAAA
Source organism: Lepidochelys kempii (assembly GCF_965140285.1). Lineage (NCBI taxonomy): Eukaryota > Metazoa > Chordata > Testudines > Cheloniidae > Lepidochelys > Lepidochelys kempii. The sequence continues at coordinate 99,135,165 of NC_136382.1, forward strand.
CAGGTTTACAACCACAATCCCCCAGCTATACTGTAATTCATGAACTAGATAAAAAGTTACTGTGTGTGTCTCAAGGGAGTTATAGAAATGGGAGGATTTAAAACGTGCAATTTTTGTTCTATTTCGTTTCTCTCAAAATTTGCAGTCTAGTTTAAATTGGAGCACTATTGCAAGTATATTAAACTGGAAATAGCACTGTTTTAAATTTAGGTTCAGGTTCTGTTTAATCCCTCCACTGCTTGAATGGAGAAACACTAAAGAACGTCAAGATAGGGTTGGGCTGTGCAGTAGTTTAATAAATGACTTAGTGACTATTCATGCTTATACTAAAAGCTACTACTGTGAAACTAGACAGAATACGAGCGGGCACTGAGCAAGTTTTCATTACACCGCTTTATTATTAATAATTATTAATATGGTACTTTCATGTGCTGACTTTTGTTTTTGCCGGGGGTGCTTTTGAAGGGGTGTGCGTTGGGGGGTGGGGAAACTGACAGTTTTGGGGGGAGAGTATTTTCATCCTATTTATACACTTCTTCCATATTCTAGTTATTGAATTTGTCTATCATTGGTATCTTTACTATTTTAATGATTACATTTTTATGAACTACATAATCATCATGAATTACAGTATATTAAAATCATTCCAATCACCTATAAGCTGTCTTCACTAGCCTCCCAGTTTAAAGACATTATGTCTCACTGTAGCTTTCTGGATAACTGCCAGCAATCTTATTTACACCTAGTTCCCTGGTATGGCCTTGATGCACGTTAAGGACAGCTACATTATTCAGTTGTATCTGTCCCATTGATGACTGGAGATAATTTTTAAGGATTTTGAAGCTGGAGAACAAGCATTCCACAGTTCAGGATGATAGAGGCACAGTGAGAAGGATTCTTATAAAGTTGCAGTATTCTGGAAGCATAGTGACCATGACTCCAAGATCTCTTTCTTAACAGGTACAGTTAATTTAGAACTCCCACCCCATTTTGTATATATAGTTGTGATCATATGTTGCCATGTGCATTACTTTGCATTTAACATTGAATTTCATCTGCCATTTTGACAGGTTTCACAGTAGCAGCAGTGTTAGTCTGTATCCGCAAAAAGAAAAGGAGTGCTTGTGACACCTTAGAGACTAAAACATTTATCTGAGCATAAGCTTTCATGAGCTACAGCTCACTTCATCGGATGCCCAGTCACCTCAATTTTGTGAGATCCCTTTGTAAGTCTCTGCAGTCAACTTTGGACTTAACTATCTTGAGTACTTTTGTATCATCTGCAAATTTTGCCACCTCACTGTTTACCCCTTTTTGCAGATCATTTATTAATATGTTGAACAGCACTGGTCCCAGTACAGCTCCTTGGGGACACCACCACTTACCTCTCTCCATTCTGAAAATGGACCATTTATTCCTACCCTTTATTTCCTATCTTTTAAATGGAGTGACTGGAAATGATTTCAGAGTCATCTAATGCATCCACTGAATGCATCCGATGAAGTGAGCTGTAGCTCACGAAAGCTCATGCTCAAATGAATTGGTTAGTCTCTAAGGTGCCACAAGTACTCTTTTTCTTTTCGCGAATACAGACTAACAGGGCTGCTACTCTGAAACCTATCTAATGATCCTTAATTTAATGTAATGACAAGCCTTTTGTTATCTTAATCACCCTGCCTTTGTTTATAAACAAACTCCCTGCCCCAAGGGCAGAACCTGGGAGCAGCACAGAACTTATCACTTCCACACTCAAGCTCTATCTGGGGCTAGGGCCTGCACTGTGAGCAGACCTCTGATACAAACTCCCTGCCCCAAGGGCAGAACCTGGGAGCAGCACAGAACTTATCACTTCCACACTCAAGCTCTATCTGGGGCTAGGGCCTGCACTGTGAGCAGACCTCTGATACGAAACTCGGGGAGGGGAAGAGGAGAGAACCACCATGGCTCATGATGCTGAATACCCCCTATTTTTTTCTGCGGGTGCTTGAGCCCCGGAGCACCCATGGAGTCGGCGCCTATGATGGTACTGCCTACAGACCCCAATCAAGACTGAGGCCATATCATGATAGGCAAAGTACAGAGAAAAGAAAATCCTTCCCCCATCGAGCTTACAATTTAAACAGATGAGGCAAACACAGGATGGGATAGAACACAGAAACATGGAAAAAAGCAATGGTTTGTGACCATCATGTTGGTTCCATAAGGTTTTATTTTTTCTTTCCTGTTTTTGTTTGCACATGTTTGGGTTGGGCTTAGTTATCTTGCATTCTATTTTATTCTTCATATTAAATGTAATACAGGGAAACGGTGGAAGAGAAGGGAACACAGGAAGGGATTCATCAGAGCAAAGAGCAAAAAGATGCCAGTATAGGGATGAGTGAGGAAAGAACGGAGGAAGGCAAGACAAGTGATGTTGAAGGGAAGAGACCGAGGGAGGGAAGAGAGGCGTAGCAGGAGCAAGCTGCCAGGCAGCAGAGGAGAAAGGAAGAAAGTTCAAAACAAAACATTGTAGAAAGTAGTCTGATGATACTGTCATCGTCCAAAGTTCCAGGCTGACACTGCTTCTGCAGTTGTTCCTGCCAGGTTCCATCTATGTGCTGGCTCCTCCTTGGAAGATTTGGATGCTCATATGGATGGCAGGTGGAGGGGTGATACATAGGTCCTCATGCCCCTGGAGGTGTCTCCCCTGCACAGTCTGGATCACAACTGATAATGCACCTCCAACCCTGGCGTAAGAACCAGACATGAAGTGGCAACCTGTCCCCATATTTTGCCTCAGCAGCAACAGTCAACTGTTTAAACCAACAATAGTATTTTTCTTTCAAGCAGCACTTGACAGCATAGTAACTTGGCACCTACCCTGCAACCATGAGGTAAGTGAGCCTCTGAAAAGGATGCCACATTTCAAGTCTTGCTCTACAGCTGACTGTTAAGAGTGTAGAGAATTAATACCTCCTGTAGTCCCTATACCCTTTAAAAGAAACAAAAACAACAAGGTTCTGAGGTTGTTCTTCAGGCATGTTTTCATGCTAGCTCGTGAATTTACACAGTAAGCCAGTGTTCACATACATATTATAGGACTATCTTTAAATACTTTTGACACTGTGTAGTGATTTGGTTATTTTTTCCACCATAATATGTTCTTTCCCGTCTGCCACTACTTAAAAAAGGGATGGATAAGGGAGCTGGGGGAAGGAGAGGTGTGAATGCTGTTCCTTGAAGGATGCAAGGTATTTGCTAGAAGTCATACATAAGACCAAGAATGAGTTAAAAGTTAGTTAGTTTCATCTGATCCGGTGAATGAAATATCTTGGGAGGAAGTGGATAGAGAGAAAAACATTCAACTATTTTTTTTAAATTTTATTCACCTAATAGAATATATGCAAATTATTTCAATGGACAATAAGTGCCCTGGAGCTTGTACTACTTGTCAAAACATATAAAAAATCCTTATTGGAAGAGAATCTCTTATTGGTCTGTACTGTGGTCTAAAAGTAAAGAACCGATCTCTTAGTTTTCCTAAATATACAACACTGTGGCTAAAATACAGTATACAATATGGAGCAACATAACTGGGAAATACTTCATAAAGATCAGAAACCAAAAAACTGTAAAAACGTTTAATATAAAATCAATATTTAATAACTGACACATAATGCAGACCCAACAAAGAAAGAAAGTAGCAAGCATAACAACTTTGTGCTGACTTTAAACTGACACACTGAAGCACCAAAAAGATATTCATAGCATATAATAAAACCAGGCAGCCTTCAAGTGGGACAAAAGGCTCAATTTTTGTTATCCTATGTGTGACGGAATGGTGTGAAAGGGGCTGCGAGGGTGGGGCAGGTCCTTGTTCATTCATGTCAAATTACAGTGTATTTCCAAATCAGCAGGCAACAAGCATCACATAATTCAGGAGTGTGAGAAGGAAGTTGTAAAGAACTGAACACAGGTCTCTGACACAGTGAACCATGCTCTTCTTGAAGTCTTGTCCTACCTTTGCTTGAGTGACTATCCTTTCCCAATTCTCCTCCTCTCTCTCTCTCTCTCTAATCACTCTTTCAGCATGGTCCTTCCAAGGATCCTTTTCATCTCCCCCTGAAGGTCCTGCCACCTTTCTGTGGGGGTTCCACAAGGCTCTGTCCTGTGTTCCCTTCTCTTCTCCTTCTACACCCCTTATCTCTGGGTAATCGTACCAGCAAACACAAATTGAACTGCCATCTCTATGCTGACAGCTCACAGATCTCTCTCTATACTCCAAACTTGTTTCCTTCTGTCCAAACTAAAAGCTCAGCTTGCCTTTGAGATCTTCTTATGGACATCTAGACATCAGCTCAAGCTCAACATGGCTAAAACAGAGCTCTAAATGCATGGGCAGCAGGTCGCATAGGCTGGGGGAGACTCTGCCTTCCAAAACAGCCAGGCATGACCCCACCCCCAACGTGACTGCTCCCTGCATGTGGCTCCAGTCCTCCGGCTCCAGCCCCCACAGTGCTCCAGGGCTGGGATTGGGTGCCGCCTGCCCTCCTGGCACTCCTTTAGGGCTGGGGGGCTAGCTGCAAGACTGGGCCAAGGGCTGCAGGGGGCAGGGAACCTCTGGGGTCCGGTGGGGGGGAGGGGTAGAAGGTGGGGCTCTGGGCAGTGGAAGGGGTGTGGCCTCAGGCAGAAGGGGCAGGGCTGGAGGCTGGCCTCCTCTGCCAGAAGTTCACGCACCACCCATCTCTAAACGTATATTCCCTTCTTGATCAACGTGGATATCACAACCATCCTGCCTGTCATTCAGGGCCATAACCTGGGCTGCATTTAGACTCTGACCTCTCCTCCAGGTTCTCAAATCCAAACTGTCTAATCTTGCACATTTTTTCACATAACATCTATGCTAGGCCATTCCTATCAATCCACACAGCTAAAACTCCTGTCCAGGCTAACATTATCTTGTGTCTTGCTTACTAGAACTTCTTTTTCTCTGGCATTGACAATGCAGTCTTGCCCAACTAATATCCATTCAGAATGCTGTTGCAAAGATCATTTTCCTAGCCCAACACTTTGACGCTGTCACCCCTCTCTTTGCATCCCTTCACCAGCTCCTCCTACTCCATTTTATCAGTCATAACCTGCTTGTCTTCACTTATAAAATCCTTCACAGCTTATCCCCATGCCCTATCATCTCTCATTCAGTACAGAAATATCAACTCCTGCCTCTAATTTACCTTTGACACCAGCCTCCATCATCCTTATTAAGTTTTCAAAGAGCACCTTCATGTTTTCTTTCATGCTGTCCCTCACGCTTGGGCCTCAACATCCACAAAGCTGCCTGTTTCTAAACCATCCTTTACAATGATGCCTACAAAAAAAATTGACAATGGTAGGGTCATTGGTGTGCTGAGATCACTACATATCATGCTGACCAATATTTTCTCATTGTTTCCTTCTACTCCCCATTTATCTGTATCCATCTGTTGTCTCTTATACTTAGATCTCTTATACTGTTATCTTATACTTAGATTGTAAGCTCTCTGGGGAAGGGAATACCTTTTTGGTTCGGTGTTTGTACAATGCCTAGCATAATGGGGCCCATGGTCAATGACAAGGGCTCCAAAGCACTACAATAAGACAAAATAATAAAAGTACACATATTTTAATTCCTTCTCTGAATAATAAGGGACACGAACTCAGGAATACATTTACTTATTAGGCAGTTGATGACTAAGGGAGTAACTAACTCAATTCACCAAAGAAATGGTACTCATCTGTACAAATGTTGGCAGGATTGGGCTCTGGTTGATTTCCAAACCGCAAGATTGGACAATACTATTTTTGGAAAATATTCTCCCTTTCTTCCAAATTTAAAAACGTGCGCGCGGGGGGGTTTGACCTGGTGGCCCGGGGGGGGAGAGGGGGGGACTTTGTCTTTCCTGTTCACGCCTTAGAGCGGGAACTATCACTCACTTTTGCCAGAGAACCAAATTCCAACCTAGGCTTCGCTATCAACGGATGGGCTCGTCAGCACCTCAAGATTCTATACCACTCTGGAAACAAGTTTTGGTCTCCTCTTACCCTATCAGCTCAGGCATTGTTTCCTGCGGAGAACTGCACAGCAGATATGAATGTTCTGAAAGGGCCTCAATGAAAGTGCAGCCATTTTAAGGGGACTCAAAATATTTTTAAACTACACAGAAACATAGGAATTACCATATTAAATACAACCAATGGTCCATTCAGTCCACTATCCTCTCTGACAGTGCAACATGCCAGCTCTTTCAGATGAAGACACAACACATTAGGCAGTTATAGGATACTGTGCCCCACCAGGGAAATCTTTCTACTCCCCAGTAGAGGTTGGCTAATACCCTAAAGCATGAAGTCTTATATTCCTTCCATAACTAGTTTTTAATTTTTAATATTTACTATTATATTACTTGGTATTCTTATTATCCACACTAATATCTGTTCTTTTTTAATCCTGCTAAACTGATATCCTAGGTCACCAAGGTCCACTGGTTAATCACTAAACCTAATTTTTGATGTGTAAGAGCTTTTCCCTGTGTTGTCAACTCATGATTTTTTATGTTTTTCTTTAAGTCCCATATTCTGGTGAGATGGTATTAAATGAGAATTTCAGTTTTCATTTTAAAATATGGAAGAAGAGCCCCTAGCCCTCCTGGCTGTGGAGAAAAGCTTCAAGATGCGAACCCTAAAGGCTTGAAAACTCTCATCACACAGATGGCACATAAAAAGAACCCAGCATTATTCAATAGTCTTATGATTTCTTGTGGCCTGACACATGGCTTCTGAATGCCTGGGGTTGAAAATAGCGCTTTTGCCTGCCACCACGACCCCCTTCTCACACGCTCCAGTTTACAAACCACATAAAACGTCAGGAAAATCAATATTTCAAGCAAATATTTTCTTTTTACATACTTTGGTTGCAACTTCCCTTTGAAAAAGAACTGATTTTCCCTGCACCTATCTATACAGAAATTAGTCTCTCTCAGACAGGATACATTATGAATGTGTGTGAACATTATGTTTTCCTACTTTACTTTTCTTGTTTGTTTAAATCTAAGTCTTTTGGGAAGGGACAGTTTTTGTTCTTCCAGCTTCTCCTACTATAATAAATCAGATGGTTTCAGAAATACGGGGAAAAGATTTGCTAATAATAAATCTAAAAGAAATTAGTTCAGCTTCAAATTGAAAGTAAAATGGAACTGAAATTAAGGGTGAAATCCCAGTTCATCCTGTTTTGCCAACGTGTCTCAAGTTCATTACAGGGAAGCATTACAGGCAACCAGCATAGCACAGAAGTGTATTTTTAGAAATTAAATTAATTCTTGTGCATATATACAGTAGCCAGTCTTCAGTGTAAACAAGCCATTTCAAAATAAAGAACACCATGAAGTTTAAGTTTATTTTAGTAAACTATAGAACCAAATTATGTGAAATGCTATAATCAGCTTTTTGCTTCCTGCCTCCATCCAAGCCTGTCTCGCTTAAAAATGCTGAAAGTCAAACTATCACATTCCAACTGCTCTCTTATGCTACATTTAGTCCACAATAAATGTTTTACAGTGGTCTTTGAGCTTGAACTCCTGAGAACACTCAGGCATTATGCAAAATGTTAGGGATTCTTAACTTTAGTAACATTAGCAAGTACTGTTTAATATATTCAAAGGGAACTAACCGCTGGAGAAGATTCTAATTTCTTAGAAATGGATTCCCACCCTCATCCATTATACCTCTATCAATATTCTTAACAGAGTAAATATTTTCAAATCATACTTGGGATATGCAACTCTCCCTCTTGTTCTGTTTGAAAGACGCAATTATTCATGTGAAAGGAAAAAACAGAAGGGAAAGATAACTCCTCCAGAAAATTATGATTCTACCAAATTCTTCAAGATGTTTTGTAACAGTAGTTTTGGTATTCTTAGGCTACAATGCTTCTTGATCATCCAATAAACATAATTAACTTTTATGAGTCCCACAACTCAAGTTTAAGAAATATTTTTCCAATCACGCACAATATACAAAATATAGGCAATGCAAGAGAACACAACAACCCCATACTGTAAAGAATATCATCAGAAATATATCCTATTCAGAGACCATTTCAAACACTGTGGGAGAGGGGAGGAGGAGTTATGGATATTTTCTTTAACAAAATTTTACGGTTAACCTGAGAGATATGTATTTGCCAAGTTCTGACTCAGGGTGCCGGTATTTTTATCTCCAAACACTATATGACATCACCGCACCGAAAACAGAAACATTTGTATTTCTTTGCTGCTTTTAAGTGCAGCAGCTGAAACAAAGAATTCAGCACTGTGGTTTTGGAAGGTAAACAAAGGAGGATTCCGTTTTAGTTATGAGAATTTAAGTTCACAAACATCCTGTAAATTATTCAAGTTTTAATTGAAGAAATGGTCAGTTCATGTTATTCTGAAATGCAGCTTTTAGAAGATATCACAGGACACTTAAGTTACCCACTATTCCTTAACCACACAAAGCACAGGTTTAGCAGATTTTCTGAAAAAGTGGAAAAATACTGCCAAATATACCAGTTCAACCACTTCTATACAACATAAAATACCAAGCATATAATGAAAACCTCACTGCTACCAATGACCACCACCACCACTCAGGAATCGCAGCAGCAGTTCTCAGCATAAGGTTTAATAAAGAAAAACTAAACAGGAAAGAGGAAGTACTCTGGTTGGCCAAAAAAGATGCCAATCTCACAACTGTAGGATAACCTCTAAACTATTAAGCCCAGCCCTTTCTATCCAACACAAAACAAACCAGTGGATCACCTCACTCTATGAACATGGTCTGAGGTAACTGCTGGAAGAACTTGGCCTTATACCTCATAACTTCACACCTCATATATTTGATCTCAAAACCATATACTTGGTGAAATACTATCCTTTGCATTTACGCTATAGGCACAGTTATCACCATCATTCTGAAGTGAGCAGCTGAGAGGAAGAGTGTCATAGAATCATACAATATCAGGGTTGGAAGGGACCTCAGGAGGTCATCTAGTCCAACCCCCTGCTCAAAAGCAGGACCAATCCCCAATTAAATCATCCCAGCCAGGGCTTTGTCAAGCCTGACCTTAAAAACTTCTAAGGAAGGAGATTCTACCACCTCCCTAGGTAATGCATTCCAGTGTTTCACCACCCTCCTAGTGAAAAAGTTTTTCCTAATATCCAACCTAAACCTCCCCCACTGCAACTTGAGACCATTACTCCTTGTCCTGTCCTCTTCTACCACTGAGAATGGTCTAGAACCATCCTCTCTGGAACCACCTCTCAGATAGTTGAAAGCAGCTATCAAATCCCCCCTCATTCTTCTCTTCTGCAGACTAAACAATCCCAGTTCCCTCAGCCTCTCCTCATAAGTCATGCGTTCCAGACCCCTAATCATTTTTGTTGCCCTTCGCTGGACTCTTTCCAATTTATCCACATCCTTCTTGTAGTGTGGGGCCCAAAACTGGACACAGTACTCCAGATGAAGCCTCACCAATGTCGAATAGAGGGGGACGATCACATCCCTCGATCTGCTCGCTATGCCCCTACTTATACATCCCAAAATGCCATTGGCCTTCTTGGCAACAAGGGCACACTGCTGACTCATATCCAGCTTCTCGTCCACTGTCACCCCTAGGTCCTTTTCCGCAGAACTGCTGCCTAGCCATTCGGACCCTAGTCTGTAGCTGTGCATTGGGTTCTTCCATCCTAAGTGCAGGACCCTGCACTTATCCTTATTGAACCTCATCAGATTTCTTTTGGCCCAATCCTCCAATTTGTCTAGCTCCCTCTGTATCCTATCCCTGCTCTGCAGCGTATCTACCACTCCTCCCAGTTTAGTATCATCCGCAAATTTGCTGAGAGTGCAATCCACACCATCCTCCAGATCATGTCCTTGCAATTCTGAATCAATCTGTTGCTTGGCCTCAGGATTTGAGCCTTCAACATTGTGGCTGACGTAGAGAATTCTAAAAGGAAAAATGTCAGCTACAAAATTGAGAGGAGTAAAAAGCCCAGGTGCCCCACTCAGAGAACCTAATACATTTCTTCTTTGGGGTATTCAGAATTCTCTTGTCACTCATCTTTGGTTGAAAGATGTAAAAACATGAATGAATAGCTAGTTTGCTGCCATGGCTTAGATACTGGTGTGAGGGACAGATAAGTGCAGACTGCTAACGAGATTGGATGACAACTTTTTAACAGTTTTTCAGAGGGAAAGAGGTGGTGAACACTAGGTTATCCCCCCTGCACATGCATATTTTTAGAGCAGCAGGGTTTTTGTTTGTTCCTCTCTTTCTTTTCTTCCAGCCACTTTAAAAAACTGAAAGGGAGCATGAGTGGGTGAGAGAAGAAAGGAAGACAGCATGGTCTGATTGCAAAGGGACAAAAGAGAAAAAAACAGGCTGAATTTTTATTTTATATATTAAGACTGGGAAAGTGTATGGAAAATGCCACAGATTGTTTGGAATCTATGGAGGGAATTTAACACATAAAGCCTCATTTTTCTCCACATCTGAATCATCAGGAGCATCCTTCTGTAAACTAACAGGATTAAAGAGAGAGGGATCTCAACCAGCAATCTTCTCAACAAACATCCAGACACATATGCAGTAAGTGGCTGATGTGATGTTCTAGTCAACAAATCCTTTCACTGGTACTTTTAAAACCAAAAATCTTCTGGCCCAATTTCCTTTATATACATGTGCCATTAATAAGGCAAACCAGGATGCATTCATTTAAAAAAAATCAATAAAAACATTTTTAAATAATGTAAACATTGATACAAATGCAGAACACATACTGTGCTGAAGAATGATAACCCATCCCAGCTTGCATAAGGAGATGGTGATGTAAAATTCCAGGTATATAATGCAAAACTTCCGTTCAGGAAGAAAATCTTCAGCCACCCAATGCAGAGATATTCCTTGATTAATCGCTGGAGGGGTAACAGTTGCTAAGACAACACTGGGCTAGACTTTCATGTATCCTAAGTGGCATCTTTATACCATTCTGGCACTGTAAAGGGGCCCTTAAAGTAACTTACTTGGGCGAATTTACACTGCCAGGATGACATAAAAGGGCTTTACTGTAGATGAGAATCTAGCCCACTGTGTTCACCCCCCAAATGTTATGGCACTGAGGAGAAAAGGGGATGGAGGGAATGGGGAAAAAAAAAAAGAGCGCCGGTAGTGGTTGAGCAGGCAAGCAGGGAATGAGTCTGAAGAATAAAACTAACTCAAAGCTTGGATTTTGTGCTTCAAGACTCTCCCAGAACTAAGTAGATCTGGATCCAGTTACTCTTCTGATAGGTTTTGCACAGACACCTTGCCCATATTAGCTAACACCTCATGATTCCTACTTACTCGTCTGTGCAAACAGAAATGCATGGACATTGCTAAGCAACATACAACAGCTTACCACCTTATGCCACTGAGCCTGCAACTGGAAACTAATGGGGCTGCTTTTATAGCCAGACCTGCAGTACCAGTTTTAAAGGCAGAACATTTTACTTGAAACATTATATGTAAATGAAGGTTTTAATTTTCCGGTACTGTGATTTAGTTTAAAAATACACAGCTTGATACTACCAACTCCCAGAGCTGTCTTCCCTTTAGAAGCAAAGGCACCACCTTCCTAAAACAATTTCCTCCTTTTGAGGCTCTTTATATTTTAAAGTTGGCCAAGAATGGCATGCCACCATTATTTTATTTTATTTTTTTACCGAAATTTCACCTTTTATTTACAATGACAATTTATTCTGAAGTCCATAAATACAGCTATGTTTCACTGACAATACCGAAAAGCAAAAGATTATTTGAGACTTAAGTTTTCTGCCACTGAGATATCACATAATTCATGCATTACAAATTGTTATATGTTGTCCATCTGGGTCAACATCTCTGAACCATGGGATGAGGGGTGTGTTTTTGACCTCCAGGGAAAAAGAAAAATCTCCAGAGCCAGCTGCGGAGGGCAATGGAAAGGGAAAGACAAAGACATGCAACAAGTACTGGTACCAAGGACTCTCAATAGAACTTATGCATGACGCTTCCTTCTTAGGAGATGAATGCATCTGTGGCTCAAAGGACTGGGAGGCACCTGGTGCAAGAGAGAAGGGAGCTTTGGAGTTTCTTTTGTTACCAAATCGATCTATGGGAGAAGTATTCCAAATCTCACAGGCTAGAGCTAGAGAAGGCTGATGCATGCAATAAGAGTGACACACACAGGAATGCTGCTATGAGACAAATTTCTTGACCTCAGCCATATGCCATTGGTCACTTACAAGTTACAAGACTGTCACATGGCAAGGCATCAGTGGTCATGCACTCCAGTTGCTACTGCTATGATTTTGTCCAGTGGCCCTCTCTTGCTTGGATCTTGGGTGGACTGCAAAATAAGAATTATACAATCCCAAAGGGCAGCATCAGGTATAAATTACTGCCCAGAGGTCTTGCAGTGATATAATTTCTCCCCCCAAACCTCTACACACGCCTTAAAAAAATTGTTTGTATTCTCACCAGTGTATGAATTCCCAAACAACGTCAGAAAATTTCCCCGAGATCTACCGTTTAAAGCATTCCATTCACCTTTAGGTCCCACAGCAATTATATTAGTACTGAGTGCAGTAATGGTTAGGACTGTACTAGTACAGGGACTGCCTATAGTACCAACTTTATGAATTGTGTCATTATCCTTCAGTGCGTCAGCACTATCCCTTTCTAGACTTGTTCATCTGTACAATCTCTGCTGAGACACTGGTACACCGTGCCTTGTTTTCTGAAGGAAAAAAAGTCTCTCAGGTGGTGGAATAATTGTTCATAAGAAACCAGTTTGCTTTTCTCAAAGTTCATCCTGAATCCAAGGTATGTCATAAGACTCACTGAACTCTGGACTGCTGCAACAGGACACTGCTGCTAGTAACCAGTTTTTGTGGTGTACCAAAACATGAAATGTCTAATCACAACGGCTCGCAGCCACTACGCTGGAGTTGCACCTGTGATGAATTACAGCTACAAAGTGTGCTAGTAAAGATGAAGCCAGGGAAAAGAGAAGTATCTAATAGTCTTTAAAATGGTACAAACAATAAGGCAAAAAATATTTAGGATGTTCTATTTTTACTCTTATGGGCTATTAACATGATAAAAAAAATCAATCAAGTCCAGGGTGCCCAGATGCCATGTAACTGGCACCACATAAAAAACCTAGGCATGTAGGTTGAAGCCTAATATTATAAAATGTCAACACAATCATCTATTTAACGGGTCAGCCTTCTAGAAGATAAACCGTGGTAATAATAGTAGCAGCTGTGGCATGAAAAATAGCATGAAATTACTGGGGCAGGAAACAGTGGGGCAAGGTTTGCTGCATTGGTGAACAAGGGGTTCAAACTCCACTTACATCAAACTTAACCTGCCTTTCCCTTGCCCAAAAGGGGGAAGGAATGAAAAGACGCATGCTTTCCTGGGTGACAAAAGCAGCAACTGCCCAGCAGGATGTCCAGATGTCCCAATTTTATAGGGACAGTCCTGATATTTGGGACTGTGTGTTATATAGGTGCCTATTACCCCCCACCCCCTGTCCCGATATTTCATACTTGCTGTCTGGTCACCCTAGCCCTCTCGCCAGTTATGAAAACCTTCATCTTTCTTTTGACAATTTTTACAGTGTTGTTACCAATTGTCAATATAAAAACCTGTAACATATTAAAATTTGGGGCGGTATAAAATAAATTGAACTTACTATCAAAATAGATGCTGTACTGAACTGGAGAAAACACAGTTATGCATAATGTAAGGGTTTCTACCACAATTCAGGGATCCCTCCTATATCACATGCAATGTGCCATGTAGGATACAGGGGCTTTGATCGTGACAAAGGAATTACACTCCTTCACACAAATTTTTTCAGTTTGATTCATAGCTAATATAGAGTAAATGGTAGAGAAGAATGAATAAATAACTTTTCCAACTACATTACAATATCCAGCATCTACACAAATCCCCTTGCGTGTTGCTTAGCGTAAGAGAAGCTTACCGGAAGAGGCAGAGATTACGGAAAATTGGAAAATATTGAGGTTGAGCACTGCTATTTCTCATGGACTATGGCAAGGAATATTTTAATTTTTGTGGCACACCCAGTATGCAGCTATGTTTTCTATTAGATTGCTATACACCACAGATTTAGAGATTTCATCCAAGTAATAAAAGCAATTATTGCACATAATTAAAAGTTATTCACCAGTCCAAATGGACTTTCAGCCAAGTAGACCACACAAAGCTCATATCTGGAATTGGACTTTATTCCCCAACCTTGGTAGATGTCAGACATAATAAAAGATATCTGCTAAGTCTAGAAGGGTTGGGTCATCTGGCCTTTTCTTGCCACAGCAGCCCATGGATGATAATATGCACAGTTAAAACAACCATTACTATATGCCTGGAAGTAGGTAAGGAATCAGTGTAATTATTCATACTTGAAGATTTGGGAATCAAAGGTGTTATAAGTGCAACATGCTTCTCAACCAACATAAGCTCTCAGGACCACAATGAAGTAAATATTATTTTCAATTTACAGAAAGGTAGTAGCCCCTTCAGAGAAAGGCTAATGTAGATGCAGCCTAAAAGTGAATTAAGAATAGAGTTGGTGTTCACACTTTTGTTGCTAGTGGCTGAAGACCTGTCAAATAGACAAAGTAAACAAGATTATAATCTCCACAGAGCCAGAAAATTATAGTTTAAATGAGAATTTAAAGGAAACATGGTGAAAGCTGTAAGGTTAAAAATGACCTTGTGTTTGCTTTGTTTCTATATAAAAAGTAATTGCTAACATACATTTCTTCCCTCCAGAAACAATAGTATACATTCTCATTTTTGTATTGAAGAAAAAAAAAATCCAACCCTTACAAACAACTCTTCAACAAAACACAAATATGACAGAAAGGTACCCCTGTTTTTTCAGTTAGAAATTCCTGAGTTTAAAAGACCGAGTTGAAGTTTAAGATTTCTTTATTTAAGATTTGAGAGAAAATGTTTAAAATTCTGTACAAACTGTAAAATACACACTTTTTTGCAGTCTTTAATTTCTCATGATCCCACATTATGTTCGATTAAACAAACATAATTCCTTTTAAATGTGACACCTGTCAGGAAATGTTAAAAACATTAGTACTAAAGTTTTTAGTATTAAGTATTTTTGCTACCCCAATCACTCTAAAATCTATTTTGCTTTCTTTCCTCTAATTGGAATCCCAGCATTTCAAATTAAGATAAAGCCTTCTGGCTAATAAGAAACACAAGAAACTATACTATATTTACTCATTTAATATACAATTTGCCTTTTGATACGGAGTTCTTTTTTCAGGTGACAGAAAAAATGGCCACAGTTTTCTTCTTACGTCAGAACTGGGGTAACAGAATAAAGCACTCTAAAGCTGTGATTACACTAGAGAGCTTACAGTGGCGCCGCTGTACCAATGCAGCTGGGCCACTGCAAGGTCTCTCATGTAGCTGCTGTATGCCAACAGGAGAGACCTCTCCCTTCAACATGATTAATCCACCCCAATAAGTTCTCCACACCGGCGCATGTGTCAGTGTAACTTACGTCACTCAGGGAGTGGCTTAGGATATGTCTACACTGGCAGAGTTACAGTGCTGCTCAGAGAGCACTGAAAGGAAACCGCTGTTGTGTGCTCATACTGTCAGCTGCCAGCGCAATAGCGTGTTCACACTTGCGGCAGCTGCAGCAGTATTCAGAGCGGTGCACTCTGGGAAGTTATCCCACAGAGTATCTCTTTCTCTTTTGCTGCTAAGAGTTGTGGGAAGACGGTTGTGTTGTGGTTGTCCCAATGCCCCGTGATGCGTTGCTTTGCATCCCAGCAATCCCTGTGCTTCCGTCCGCATTTGGAGCCATCTTTCAATGGTTTGTGTACTGCGCGCTCTGCTCTGCTTCTTTGGTCTGCAGGAATGGATCCCGCACTGTTGACCAATATGCTGCTCACCCTCACTAACACGTCACAAGTGGCAGCGGAGTTACTCAAACTACAAAGGCAAGAGGAGTGTGACATTGATCTCACCAGGCATACTAGCTACGACACTAGATTGCATGTGGCATTCACGAAGGTGCTGACCACAGTGGGATGAGCTTTTGGGCTCGGGAAATAAGCACTGAGTGGTGGGAATCGCATCGTCATGCACGTCTGAGATGAGGAGTAGTGGCGGCAGAACTTTCACATGACAAAAGCCACATTTATGGGACTGTGTGATGAGCTCGCTCCAGCCCTGTGGCGCAAGGAAATGAGAATGAGGGCTGCCCTGCCATTGGAGAAGTGTGTGGCGATTGCATTGTAGAAGCTGGCTACTCCAGACTGCTACCGATCAGTCACTAACCAGTTTAGAGTGCGAAAGTCACCCTTTGGACTCGTGTTGACGGAAGTGTGCAGGGTCATTAATCTCATCCTGCTCTGAAAGACCATGACTGTGGGCAAAGTGCATGACGTTGTGGATGGCTTTGCACAAACGGGCTTCCCGAACTGCAGAGAGACGATAGATGGCATGCATATTCCAATTCTGGCACCAGACCACCTAGCCACCGAGTACATTAATCGGAAGGGGTATTTCTCTATAGTTCTCCAGGCGCTTGTGGATCACCGTGAACGTTTCGTGGACATTAACGCAGGCTGGTCTGAAAAGGTGCATGACACATACATCTTTCGTAATACTGGCCTATTCAGGAACCTGCAAGCAGGACTTTCTTCCCAGACCAGAAAATCACTGGAGGGGAATTCAAAACGCCTATCGTGATCCTGGGAGACTAAGACTGCGCCTACTCCTTAATGCCATGGCTTATGAAGCCATACACGGGGCAACCTGACAGCAGCAAGGAGCGGTTCAACTGGCTGAGCAAGTGCAGAATGATTGTTGAGTGTGCTTTTGGCCATTTAAAAGCCTGCTGGTGATGCCTCCATGGGAAGCTGGACCTGTTCCCACACTTTCCATAGGTTGTGTTCATTATGGAAGATATCTCCTAGCTGAGGGTGAGCAGGAAATCAAGGGAGGGTCTTCTCCAAGACTGCAGCTTCCACCCTGGCCCTTATGCAGCTCGCCTGTGTGCAACAATGCCCTCCCCCAGTGACAGCAGAGTAGTGCGGGGAAGTTACCCTTAATGGGGCAAGAAACAAAGCAGCTCTGCCAAAGAACCTGTGGCAGCAGATTGCCCAGTATCTCCAAGAGAGTGTTTCATGGAGATCTGCGAGACAGATTCTCATGAAGTGAGGGAGTCAAACACCACCCTCTTCCGCCGCTCAGACTAGGCATGCGGTGGTATGCACATCATACAAACACAAGCCTGCTTTTTTTAACTGTCCTGCCCCCAACAACTCACTTCAGCGATTCCCAAAACCAAAACCACTTACCAGGGGCCTTCTCTTCTGTTTGTGCTTTGCCAAGCTCCGACAGCTGTGACTGGCTAGCCTCATGCAGGGTAGAGAAGAGCTCCTGGCTGTATGCATCTCTGACCAAGTCATCCTCTGCCTCTGAGTTCCCCTCCACAACCTCGTCCAAGATTTCCTCCTCCTGGCTCAGTCCACTATCGACTGGCACCTGAGCCACCGAAGTATTCACAGTGGCCTTCGCAGTGGAGGTGGTGTCACCACCAAGAACCACGTCCAGCTCTTTGTAGAGCCAGCAGCTCGTGGGCACAGCACCGAGCGGCAGTTTGTCTCCTGCATCTTGTGGAGCTTTCCGCAGCTCGTTCACTTTGACCCTGCACTGCAGTGTCTCGCGGTCACGGCCCCTTTCTGTCATGCATTGTGAAATCTGTCCGCAGGTATCATAATTCCTATGGCTGGAGCGCAGCTGGGACTGGACAGCCTCCTCTCCCCAAATGCTGATGAGGTCCAGCAGCTCGGCATTACTCCAAGGAGGGCATCACCTGGTGCGTGGAGCAGTCATGGCCACCTGGAAAGATGCACTGAGACCTCTGCATGCATCACCAAGCAAACAGAAAGGGGACTTTCAAAATTCCCAAGGAATTTAAGGGGTGGGGCTCACCCTAAGGGCAGGGCAGTAGAGCTCAAACTGATGACCAGAGAGGCGAGAACAGGCATTGTGGGACACTTTCCGGAGGCCAACTGCAGTGCTGTAATTCACCAGCGTGTCTACACTGGCACTGCTGTAGCCCTGACACAGAAAGCTGTATGCCACTCCCCGGGATGGTTTTTTTTTTGTTTGTTTGTGTTTTTAACAGCACTGCAACTGCTCAGTTTCTGTGCACTAAGTGGCTTGTCAGTGTGTACACCTCGGAAGTTACTGCACAGAAACTTGCCAGTGTAGACAAGGCCTTATTCACATCCCTGAGCAACATAAGTTACACCTACGTAAGTGGTAGTTGAGACATAGCCTTAATTTGACTACTACTTCCCCTATTATTCAAAAGCTTATTTGGAAAAAGCCATGTCACTTTCAGCTGAGACAAGTCTAAGGACATGTTTACATTAAAATGCTGCAACTGTGCTGATGTAGCGCCTCAATGAAGACACTACCTACGCATACAGGAGGGCTTCTCCTAGGTACTCCACCTTCCTGAGAGGCAATAGGTAGGTCGATGAAAGAATTCTCCAGTCCACCAAGCGCTTTCTACACAGCAGGTTAGGTTGGTTTAAACTGTGCCGCTCAGGAGTATGGATTTTTCATGCCCTCTGCAACAGTTATACCAACCTAATTTCCTAGCGTAGACCATGCTTCAGTCGCACTTCCGTGTGTACATCCCATTAACTAATTAACAGGAGCTATAAGCTTTGTTTGAGAGAACAAAGGACAGTTTCAGCTGGAGAGCTAGATTCCATGAAAAGCCACTGCCCGAAGATCAAATCATATTCCAACAAGCAGGAAAACCCAGGCCTCCCATTTACAACATAAATACAACACAACACCTGTCTTCTTGTAATCAGTTAAATGCCCATGTAACAGTCGTGGGGTAAAGCACTCAGACGCCAGAATCACTACACAGTAGTAGTTACATGTGGGGGCACAAACCTAGTTCAGAGCTATCCATGCCCCGCAACAGTTATTACCAACTCTATTAAAAGCTTTAGTGCAGACAATGTTCTAGAGGGTTTATTAATAAGCAAAGAGTTCCCTCGGTAAGTGATATTGATCTGTGGGGATGGATGCTTTGATCAAAATATCTAGAAGGCATCTTTTGAATGGTCTGAAATGAAACCATGAAACCAGTACCAATCAGTGCAGCTACTGCTCACATAATTTTAATGTGGCCAGAGACAGTTTCTAGTTATGACTGAGGCCCTTCAAAATAAGGATTTGAAAAACCACTAGCCACCAGTGGTGCTGGAACTAGGAGTGCTGCCGCACCTCCTCCCACGGCTTGAAGTACTAACAACGCCCCAAATACATGATTTCCATTACCAGTACTTCCACTATAAAAATTTTTCCAGCACCCCTGCTCGCCATGTACAAAATGCCTTCTCAGTTCAGAGTTAGCGTTTTCTCCCTCAATTTCTGGAAAATGCTCTATACCACCTTTGAAAATGGTATTATTCATTCAGGTGTGCCACCCTGAGTACCTGAAAGATGGATTCAAAGCGACTGTGAATCTACTGTTCCACAGCAGGTGTAGCACTCCAGGTAGAGCCTGTTTACCTAGGGGAAATTTTCTAATCGGATTTAAAAGTGGTAACCAACTTACTAACACCACAGCTTTAGCCATCTTAAAGGTTGCCTGACCCATTTTTACTGAACCTGTTTCTTCAGTAGAAAGCAGGTCAGACTGTCTACCACCAGGACCATACTACAACTCTAGCCAGTTTTAAAACCAGTTGGGAAATTCTCAATGTAGACAGCCTTGAAGGCAAGGTAATCCATTTAAATCACCTGGCGAGGGGGAAAAAAAAAAAAAGTGAATCACAGTGCTATCTGAGCTCCCTTTTACTGGCAACAGTAACAGGTCAATGAAACCTGCATTATTGGCATATTGCAAGGGAATGGAGAGGTAGTAAAATGAGGTAGAAAATAAGCCCACATAGTCAAAGATCTAAAGTTATTTTGCTGGGGGGAAAGGATGGTTGGAGGTAAAGGGAAAAATGGATGAGTGTTTTTTTTCCTACCAGGTTTAAGATTCACCTAAGCACAGAGAGAAAGAACCCATACTTTGAAAGCTTTGAAAAGTGACATATTGAAAAATGGGTTAATCTAATTTCTCCTCTTGCACAATTACCCACCAACCCCTTTAAAAAAACCTGCAAGTTGAAAGTTTAAGTGAAGTGACAGTTCTTTACATGGGAGAACTCAATTAGAAGATTAATAATGCCCTGCTGGCTACAGACAAAAAATTAAGTGTTTAAATTTTTGGACTTCACCATGAATTCTGAAAACTGTCTTTTTCGGTTTCTACAGCCATTTCTTAAATATGTGTAGGGTTGCAGCATCTAAGAAACTGTTATTAAAGTGGAGTCTGCAGGGCTGACAATAGTCTTTTTCCCAAAGTACTGTTAGTACGAGCCTGGTGACAAGTCTAGTAGCAAATTACTTTAAAGCAAGGCAGAGACTACTTCTGCACCAGTTAATCAGATTCATTCTCATGGAACACTTAGCCAACGTGTGGCTGAAAGGACACAGAAAAGCAACAAGGATATTTCTATTTACAACTCTTTTGTTATTTATATCAGAATAAAATTTAAAAGTGCATAAATCTATTCTCAAAGTCCACTGGTCTATACAGTTCTGTATAAACAGTTTTAGGCTGTGAATAAGGCTTTCCAAATAACTACATTTTCTGCTGCTACCCAGTGCTGATCTATATCCCTGACTGAACAAGCCCTTTCTTGACATTTCCTTATAGATATAGATATGGGTGCTATATTCAGCATGAATCAGGAACCCATAGACTAAGCCATGAAAAGGCCATAAAGGTAACATGGAAGTGAAATACATTTCAAAGAAGATGAACGTCTTAGTATAGTGCACCTGTTTGCTATATTCACGAAAAACGTACTGCAAGCTGCCATAAGCAGTCAAGTATTTGGCATTATTATGAAAATTTAATTTAACAAAGAATTCAATTTAAAACATACACTATTCAGGTTGGGAACAGCTGGCATGTTACAGCTAATGCAGGATCTGGATTCTAATTGAGCTAAAGATGAGAGTTAAATGGTCTCAATGTAGTATAATCTATAGCAGACGCCTGCCAAACTGCAGAGAGTTTTTGTGGTATGGATGATTATCTCTATTACTAAGCAGCCCAGAATGCAAAATCGCAGGTCAGACTCAAGAGATTGGCAGGGCTGTGGTGGAAAAGTATACACAGCATCTGCCTATGCCTCTGGCTCTACTCATTGTTATCAATGCGTCAATTCAATAATAGCGAAAACCACCACCTTTTCCTATCCACTCTTCATGGCAAAAAATGCATAAAAATCTGTTATTTAATATTGTAACGTCGTATTTCATGTTACACAATATTTTTCACTTATTAAGTGCCAGAGTTTCTTTGATGCCCGAGGGGCTTTCTTCAGAGATATTACCCATCAGTGGCCAACTCTCAATTTCAATTCATTAATAGATGTTTTACTTGCACCATAAAAGCACATTCAGTAAAGGTCTGTAATCACAAAATCATAGCTCTATTTCTGAGAGAGATCAATGTGTCAGTTACTGAAACAGGTTCTCAAATAATATCAACTAGGACAAACTTGTCTCCTTCACACTTCTCCTTTTGCTGTTCTGCTGCTATTTCATTCACTGTTGTTCTATTTATTGGATTCCAACTGACTACATTAGCTTGCCAACATTGTATCTGCTGAAACTAGTTATCTAATAGGAGATCATGACCTACTAGCACTTAACTGTCAGCCCATGTCTCCAAACACTACATGTAAGTGCCCCGGGCTTAATTGTTTTTCCTGTAATGAGGCAATCGTTTCCTGTGAAAGCTGAATTTAGTACACAAAGCACATAAAAGACCTAAATGCCCATCTTAAAACCAGCTTAATGACACCAGTGCTGCCAGGTGACAGACAGAGGTTTGAGAAGTTGGAATGGCCTCTGGACCAAGTACAATGTAGCATGCTCACTTGGATGGACGGGGAATGTGGAAGAATCAGAGGGCAGGGTAAGTGGAAGAGCCACCAAATACTGCAGACACACTCAGATTTTGTGGGTGGGTGGGTTGTTTGAAACCAAAGTGGTCTTTACAGTCTGCTTTTCAAACAGCAGCTTGCTTGCTTTTTCTATGACAAAAGTTTAAAATCCCCAATTACCACCTTTAAATTCTCTAAATGTAAAGGCTCAACAGCAAGGCCCAGTACAAAAAACACATTTCTTTAGGATGAAAAGCCCATTAAAAATGGTCTTCCACTCCACCACCCACACCCTTCCCACCAGTAGTAGACTATAAGTGATTTGAGGATGAATGTGTTTGCCTTGAGGGATGTGTGTGTACTTCCATCGATCAATATTTTTGTGGAGCTAAGCCCCTACTGGTATGTCTTCAAATTGGTTTAGTTTGATAGCTATGCTGAAAGAGTTGTGTTGTTCCAGACTGAGGATAAACTAGCTTAAGGGAGAAATAGGGTAACAGCACAGGTTAAGTCAAAAGGTATGACTCCTTAAAAGGTCATTCAGCACATCGAGATCAAGTCACAGAAAAGCAGAAGAAAATGGATGTTTTTTGAAGGCTGGATCTTATTGCCTTCCTGAACTATTTTAAAGCTACTTCTGCATCACAGCTGGGACCCTTTTTCCAAGGCTATTCAAGATGGAGAATTTGTACTCCTACCAGCTAACTGACAATGGCATGAAAGGATATTGAGAGAAGTGGAAGCTTTTTTGATCATCTCTACCCTCAGTGCAACCAGTGGTTCACCTACAGTGATGGGAGCCCCAATGTAGATAAAGTCCTAGCAGCTTCCAACATTTTAACCACCATGTTAGTTAAAAACCAGAGCACTCCAGTCACTGAATGATCCCACTTAACATGCAGGTACACTTCTCTTGTGACTCAGTTCAAGCAGTGGGAGGGATTTTCCAGCCAAATAGTTGACCCAGAAGAGTAATGAATCAGTTGAACTCACTACTATGAAATCATAGTAAGCAGATGAGGACCTCATGGCACAACTTGTGAGAAGTTGTGTAGAAGGCACTAAGGCATTCCCGTCAACAAGGCTGGGTAGGGCAATCAGAGGGAGAAATGCAGTCAGGGAGAGGAGGGCTAGCTAATATGGAGCTTTAGAAAGGTCATGCTAATTAACCAGGACACACACACTCCTTAAGAGTCCTGGGAGTTCAAGTGAAGAGTACCCAAAAAAAAAAAACCACACCACAGATTTTGCAAGTCTATATCCACCTTCTCCCAAAGGCTATTAATTAACAGTAGGATGCATCCGATGAAGTAAGCTGTAGCTCACAAAAGCTTATGCTCAAATAAATGTGTTAGTCTCTAAGGTGCCACAAGTACTCCTTTTCTTTTTAGTAGGTAAGGGTCTCCTGAGAGAGCTCTGATAGCCCAGCAACAGTGGATGCCACCAAACAGAAGGTTCAGCAGTTAGCAAGCAAAGATGCTAACAAGGGAAAAGCTGCTTGAAAGTGAAAGTACATCTTAAGGCAGGGTGAGGAACCTTTTTTCTATCAAGGGACATTGAACTACAGAAAAAAAAATCAGTCACAGGCCACACACAGCCCCGCGGGCAGGGAGGGGGGCGCACGGAGGCTCTGGGCTTCTCCTAGGTGGAGCCAGACATGAGGAGTTCAGGGTGCAGGAGGGGGCTCCAGGCTGGGTCATGGGTCTGGGGTGTGGGAGGGAGTGAGGGCTCCAGCAGCAGGTACAGGCTCTGGGGTGGGGCTGGGGATGAGGGGTTTGGGGTGCAAGAGGGGGCTGGGGCAAAGGGGTTTGGAGTGTGGGAGCAGGCTCAGGGCTGGGGCAGGAGGGTGGGGGTGCAGGATGACGTTTGGGGTGCAGACTCCAATACGGAGTTTGAGTACGGGAGGGGGCTCAGGGCTGGGGCAGGGGGTTGGGGTGCAGGTGCGTAATCTGGGAGGGGGTGCAGGTGCGTAATCTGGGAGGGAGTTGGGGTGCAGGAGGGGGTTCCGGCTCCGGCCAGGTGGCACTTACCTCAGGCGGCTCCCAGTTGGCCATGCAGCAGGGCTAAGGTAAGCTCTCTGCCTGCCTGGCTCCGTGCTGCTCCTGGAAGCAGCCAGCATGTCTGGCCCCTAGGTGGAGGGATCAGGGGGCTTTGCGCGTATGCACTGCCCACACCCATAGGCGCTGCCCCACAGCTCCCATTGGCTGCCATTCTGGCACAGAGTATCTGAGTTTCAAGCAGTGCAATATGTCGAGTTCACGGGTTTTGCACTGGTGCAGCATCAGTGCAGCTACATCAGCACAAATACAGACAAGTCCAGAAATAGGATCCTGTGAGAACCAAGACAGGATAAACAATGCACCCCAAGCATTCAAGCACACAAAACACATGCTCAACATCTGCAACACACATCAAGAATAGCATTTCAGAAGCTGGGATCTCAGGCAAGGTCTAGACTGCAGAGTTAGGTCGACGTAAGCTGTAGTTGTCTGCACTACAATGTTCCTCCTGATGCGGTTTAACTCACCCACTATACCGAAATAATAAATCCACCTTGGCGAGAGGCATAGAGCTTAGATCGATATTGTTAGGGAGACACGGTGTCAGTGAAGACACTGCATTGCTTATGTCTACTTTAGTGGCCTCTGGGAGGTGTCCTACAATGCCCCACCGTGACCGCTCTGGTCACCTTTTTGATCTCCACTGTCCAGCAGCCAGATACACAGGTGCATGCCCCTCCCCTTTTAAAGCCCTGGGAATTTTTGAAATTGCATTTCCCATTTGCTTAGTCATGGAGATCTAACATAGCAACTACGCAGCTGACCATGCTGGTTCCACGCAGCAAACACACTCCTGCCTGCAGTACACGGCAGGTGGTGGACCTCCTGGGTCTCTGGGGAGAAGAGGCTGTGCCGACACAGCTCTGATTCAGCTGTAGGAACTTCGACATCTATGGCCAGATCAGTCGGGGCATGGTGGAGAAGAACTAGGACAAGGAGCTGCGGCAGGCATACCAGAAGGCAAGGGAAGCAAACAGTCCGCTCTGGTGGAGAGCCACAGATGTGCCTCTTCTACGAGGAGCTGCATGCCATTCTCAATGGCGACCCCACCTCCATCGCCAAGTGCCCCATAGATACTTTAGGGGATGTGGAGTCACAGGGCACCACACTGAATTCTGAGGACAAGGTGCTGGACGAGGAAGAAGAGGAGGCATATGGGGACAGGCAACCGGGGGATCCAGTGGCCAGGCGAGCCAGGACCTGTTTTTGACTCCTGATCAGTTAAGCCATTACCAGCAGTCCAGCACTGGCGAGCCTGACGCAGGGGAGGGGACCTCTGGTAAGTACTCTGTTTGCTTCAACGTAGCAGGGACACATCTTTTCATATACTTTTTTTTAAAAAAAATTAGGCTAGAAGAGGAAGTGAGATAACCTCTGGAGGCACAGTTGCTAGCCGTTTCTCATTCCCCTGTTCAGCGAGGCAGAGGAGGCCCTTCAAAACAGTTTATGTGCACCAGGACATCCTGTGAATCCTCCGCAGAGATCTCTAGGAAACTTTCCTGGAGGTAGTCTGCAATCCTCTGCCTAAGGCAGCCTTCCCAGAAACCTTATTTCTTCCCCTCCAGGTAGAACACTTTCCCATGCCAGTCAGCAATTACTCCAGCAGGCACCACTGCAGCACACAGGCTAGCAGCATACGGACCCGCTCTGCCTCCAGACACGTACAGTATCTGTTCCCTTTCAGCCTCAGTGACCCTAATGAGTGAGGTATTAGCTAAAAATCACCACTGCCTTTGGAGAACAATGCTAGTATTCAGTTCAACTGCCCTACCCACTTGTACTAATGCCCCAGTTCTACACCTCCCGCTAACTTATTGTACCGACTCACCTTCTCCCTGGGCTGAACTCATAAGGCTAGGACTGCCACCATCCTCTATGAATCCCAAGCAGAAATGAGACTGCTGTGCTTTTAAATCAAGGGGAACGAACACACTCACAATAGTACCTCTGTCCACTGTTTCTTTAGCAACTGCAAAAGTGGCCTTGAGGGTCTCTCCATCCACACCAGCAGAGCAACCCAGCCAGATAAGGAAGACAAAAGAGGAGGTCAAGGGAAGACATGTTCCAGGATGTCCTGCAAGCCTCTGGTGCTTTGGGTTGCAAACAGAGGGATTGGAGGGTCACGTCAGTGACAAATTTCAGAGGGACAGCGAGGACAGGAGAAATGGGCAGCAGGAGACGCAGCGCAGCTTAGGGAGCAGACAGACCTGCTGCAGTCCCTGATGGAACTTCAGGCTGAACACAGCCGTGCTCCCCTCCTCCTGCAGCACATAGAGAACAGCATTCCAGGACCTCCCCATGCTCTCCCCGACATTCCATGCATCTTCCAGGGCTGCAGCAACACCCCAGCCACTCCCCCGCACGGGAGAGCACACACGACAGCCGCACATGTACCAGTGTAGACTCTCTCAGCTGGGTGTGAGTGTTTGTGAATTCCCTGTTCCTTCTCCTTTAAAGATACTTTTACCTGTGTGTATGAAGTTTATTTCTGCTTTAAACAGGTATGTTTTCATGGGTGTGGAACAGAAGTCTGTTTTTGAAAACTTATTTCATCTTTATTAGTCTCCAACATATGGTGGCTGTGACCAACATTCAAAGGTAACATCAACAGTTGCATTTGCATTGTTATATTAGCACACACATACATATCACTCACTCCAAGGTCCATAGCACAGGGAAAAAATAAAAAATGCCTGGCACAGCACACTACAGCAACATACATTACTGTGGCTCATTGTTAAAATGCTCCTTCAAAGCCACCCTGAGCTGAACAGCCCACACACACACCCCAGCCCCCATTGCGCCGTTCTTATAGCCCTGATATCTGGCTGCTCAAAATCAGCAGATAGCTGATCCACCTCTGTGCTCCACCCCTGCATAAACTTCTCTCCCTTTGCTTCATAGATACTATAAAGCGCACAGCAGGCAGCTATGACCATGGGGATATTGTCCTCACTGAGGTCTAATCTCTTGAGGAGACAGCACCAGCAGCCCTTCAAACAGTCAAAGGTACATTCAACTTTTATTCTGCACCTGCTGAGCCTGTTGAAGTGTTGCTTGATGCTGTCGAGAGGCCAGTATACAGCTTCATTAGTCATGGGAGTAAGGGGTAGGCAGGGTCTCCCAGGATCACTATTGGCATTTCAACATTCCCAATGGCAATCCTTAGATCTATAAAGGAAGTCCCTGCTTACAGTTCTCTATACAGGCCTGTGTTCCTAAAGATGGATGTGTCATGCACCTTCCCTTACCAGTCCACACTGATGTTGGTGAAACAACCCTAGTGATCCACAAGTGCTTGTATCATCATTAAAAAGTAGCCCTTTCTGTTGATGTGCTCCATTGCAAAGTGGTCTGGTGCCAAAATAGAGAAATGTGTCACCCCACGGCAGTTCAGGAACCTCACTGCTGCAAAACCATCCACTATTTCCAACACATTGTCCAGAGTCTCAGTCTTTATAGCAGGACACCATTAATGGCCCTGCCCAATTGTACCACCAAAACCCCCAAGATGGATTTACCAATTCCAAATTGATTATCAACTGATCTGTAGCCACCTGGCATTGCCAGCTTCCACAAAGCAATCGCCACTTACTTCACTGTCAGTGCAGCTCTCATTTTGGTGTCACTGCGCCAGAGGGCTGGGGTGAACGCCACACATAGTTACAGGAATGTGGCCTTGCTCATGCAAAAGTTCTGCAGCCACTGCTCGTCATCCCATACCCGCGTAACGATGAGATTCCACCAGCCAGTGCTTGTTTCTCGGGCCCAAGACAGGCAGTCCACCATGTGCAGCTGCTCCATGAATGCCAAAAGCAATCTTGAATTGTTTCTTCCCATGATGCAACGCAAGGCAGCCATCAAGGTATCATCATCAGACTCGCAGCTCATGAAATACTGCAGGATCAGATAATTGTGTTCATAACGCTCAGCACTATACTGAAGAGCAGTGCAGGATCCATGCTTCTCACAGAGATGGCATATGCGCAGGCTAGCGGAGCTTTCGAAAGTGGTGCAAAACGTAATAGGATGCCCATGGAATGGAGAAAACTGCATCATGGGACATTGAACCCACATTCCCAGCCACCCCTCCATGATTCATTTGTGCCCATGAGGCATCGCAAACCCTTCCCAAAGCACCCTGCAGCGAGTTGCACGGTGAAATAGCTATCCACGGTGCACTGCTCTCTGCGCCGATGAAAGCACTGCTACTGCGGACACACACCAGCGACACAAGAAGCATAGCATGGATATGCAACAGTGGTTTAATTGCTGCAGTGGCTGTACATCAATGTAACTTAAGTTGACTTAATTCTGTAGTGTTGACAAAGCCTCAAACTATTGGATGTTATATTTAAAAAGATGCCAATCACAGATCCTGCTCTCCCATGAATATTAGCATCAGAAAGGAACAGTTAATGGGAACAGTTAAGCAACAAAGTTGAATTTAGTGCCAAAAATATTTAATTTACAACTTGGAACCATTTAGAACAGACAGAGGTCCTAACACAGCATTAGAGGTATGGCTGAACCACAAAATTAAAGTGAAAAGGTCCATTCTCTGCCTGAAAGGGAGGACTCAGAACAGTGGTATATCTACTGAAACTGTTGAGGCAGTTAAGGAGGGAGGGACGGAGGGAGAGAGAGTTCAAGATCCAAGGCTCTAATTCATTCATTGATTGACCATTGCATTTGCCAGGCACTAATTTCAGTCATTAGCGTGGGAAGTCCATTAATACACTATCCGTTAAATAACGATCAGTAACCTTAACGGCTAACTGAAAATTAAAAAAAGATTTATTGCAGAAAGCATTCAAATTCAAGTCAGTGTTAATACAGAGACAAAACATGTATTTTGAGATATATTTTATTATTTACTGTTAATCATATACAAGCACGTACACACACCCCAAACATACATTTTACAAAAGAAGCAGAAGACAGATTCAGACTGTACTTCAACAACATTACGCCAACCTAAACTCAAAGTGTTCCTTTTAAATTTTAGGATGAACTCTGCAGACTAGCAAACACACAAATTCCTTTCTGTTTGCAATGTTGTTATAGTCATGTTGGCCCCACGATATCAGAGACACAAGGTGGGTGAGGTAATATTTGTTACTGCCTTAGCAACTGCATGTAAACAGACCTCAAGAGTTCTGCGTAGCTCCAAAGCTTGTCTCTCTCACCAATTAAAGTTGGTCAAATACAGGTATTACCTCACTTATTTTGTGTCTCTAAATTCCTTTCTGGGCATTTTGAATATCAGACAAAATAGTAAACAGCTGCCCCCCATCCCAGCTGTCAACTGGATGCTGGGCTCACAGCTAGAGCCCCCACTCCTGACCCTCCGGTGACAGTCCAAGCTGTGAGCCTGTGTGGGGCTCAATTTCACAGCAGGGAGCCTATCAGCAGTGAAATTGACATTCTTGTCAATTTCACGACTCCAGCTGTGAGCCCCACCTTACTGCTCTGAGACCCCAGCAGCACTGAAACAGATAAGAATGTCAATTTCACTCCTGGTAGGCTCCCCTCCTGTGAAACTGAGCAGGGCCTGGCTCACAGCTTGTGCTGTCACCCCAGGTTGGGCAAGGGGCTCCAGGTGTGAGCTCCACACAGCTGTCAGTGCCCCACACTCTGCTATGAGTGTCCCACAATGCCCCACTTCAGTCAACGCAAGTGCTTCTGGTGAGGACGCGCACCACCAGCAGAAGGAAAGCTGTGTGGACGCCAACAGCCTATTGAATTACTACAGTGGCTGTAAGTTGACCTAAACTAAGTTGACCTAATTTTGAAGCATAGACAAGTTGCTAATTGATTTTCTCTTTTTAATTTGGATCCAAGGAGAGCCAACAATAAAAAGGCTAACACAAACTATTTTAATCACTATTACAAGACAAATGGCTTTAAAAATACTTTTAAAATTTATAACAAATTGCTGAAAGACCAAGATAAGATCGTCTCAATATGAAATTTCATTGAAGGGATCATTCATCTCACGAAAACACACAATGTCGATTCTCCCAAATTTAGGCTTTGTCTACATTAGAGACCTTACAGCGGCACAGCTGTACTGCTGCAGCTGTGCCACAATAAGGTCTCCCAAGTAGCCACTCTATGCCAGCAGGAGACAGCTCTCCTGCCAGCATAATTAAACCACCCCCAACGAGTGGCGGTAGCTATGTTGGAGGGAGAGCATCTTCCACTGACATAGCACTGTACACACCAGCACTTTTGTCGGTGAAACTTGTTTTTTCACACCCCGATCAACAAAAGTTTTACCAACAAAAGTGCCAGTATACTTAGAAAGTAACGTTTGATTTTTGACTGCTAAAAGCGAACAGCTAAAGATAAACGTGTTTGCTGCTTTCTGCTCCTTAATTATATGTACAGACACAATAAAGCACTGAGGTATCATATGCTCACCGAAGGACCCCTGCATTTTTGCAATCCCAGAACAATGATATTACACAAGGCAGTAATCTGGACTGCAGCTCTCCCACCCAAATACGGGAAATGGGATAGCAATTCTTAGACTAACATAAAAATAATTTTATATTTTAAGAATTGTACAGTTAAACAGCTAACACATGAAGTATGATATTTGCTTATTACATAATTATATCATTCACATTTTTACAGATTCATTCAACTGCATTTGTGTCTTCTACATATTTCTGGATCTTACACAAGCCTTAAAAACGGTGTTCCATATCAAAAACCAATCTGTCTGGAAATTATTCCTTTTAGGCCTTGTCTACACTAAGGGCTTGGCTACATTTGCGAGTTAGAGCGCATTAAAGCAGCCCTGGGAGCCCTAGCTCACTACCCGTCCACACTGGCAAGGCACGTAGAGCACTCTGACTCCACGGCTAGAGCGCTCCTGGTACTCAACCTTGGCGAAAAGATTAACGCTTGGCGTACCTTGGCTGAAACACCCGAGGGACAGTGTGAACGAGGTGTTGCATTTCTGCACTCTGATCAGCCTCCAGAAACGTCCCATAATCCCCTTAAGTCAAGTGGCCACTCTTCTCATTGTTTTGGAATTGCTGCAGGAATGCGGATATGCCCTTTGAAAGCTCCGCTTCTGATAGCCGGCAGACTTATCTGCTCCGAGACAAAGCAAGCCATTAATGTGGAATGCTGTGTGAGAAAGAGGGGGGGGGAAGAAAGTAGGGGGGGGGGGGGGTGCTGCTGTCCTGAACTTATAAGACAGCATGCTGACATGCTCTCAGCCCCCCAAAAACCCACTCTCCCCCCCCACATACACACAACACTCCCTGTCACACTCCCAGCCCACTTCCCCCCATTTGAAAAGTATATTGCAGCCACTTGCATGCTGGGATAGCTACCACAATGCACTGCTCTCTGTGGCTGTTGCAAGAGCTGCTAATGTGGCCACACCAGTGCGCTTGCAGCTGTCAGTGTGGACAGATTGCAGCGCTTTCCCTACTGTGCTCTACAAAGGCTGGTTTAACTCAAAGCGCTCTACATCTGCAAGTGTAGCCATACCCTAAGTCCTTATCTAGACTAGTAGAAAAGGTATAATGTGTAGTAAAAAAGGCAACAAACCACTGAAATGTCTAGACTGCAAAGCATTTACACATCATACCACGCCCACTTGTCATCCTATGCGTTTTACAAGCGTGTTTGCACCACTTGATTATAACTCCTGGAACAAGGTATTAGTTCAGGATCAGTTTATCCGATCCATCATGTAAGAGTTTCCCTACATTTTGGATGTGCTACTTGTACCAGTCCACTGAGTGGCATCCGCTCAAATGCAATCATGTAATGCCTCATGTGTGGAACACACCTAAAAGTCTCTGCTCCAAGGAACACTGTTAGGCACTTTGGGAGTCTCAAAACACATTGGTTTTAACTTAAGTATACTCTCTGTGGAGGAAACAAAACAGTCCTCTTAACAAGTGTTGCTATGCACGAAGACACTGCAAAAACAAGCAAGACAGCCAGCCATTTCATGCAATGTATGCATTGCAACAGTTTTCTCACAAATTGTCTAGTCTTATTATTCCATTAAAAATGTACTTTTGCTGCAAATTTTCATCCCCTTGGCTTGCCTTGAAAAATACATATGTGCAAGTGTAAATAACTTTTTATTTTCTTCTCCCACAAGAAATACTCTAAGATGTAAAGCACATGGATTATGTTCTTAGACTGTAAATTTCTTAGAGCAAAGTCTTTATTTTCTTATATATGTTTGTACAATGCCTAGTACACCCACATCCCAAACTTGATCTGGGGCTCTCGGGGCTCAAATAACCACTTATTCAAATAATCAGGGCTCAAAAAAACACTTGCCCTAGCAATCAGGAATCTGGAGTACACAAATGGGCTAACAGAGGTGATAAGAACAGAGCAGCTGGAGCTGCATACTCCTTCCATAAAGGAAGGGGGCAAACTTTAATTAAGAGTGGCCCAGGCATCTCTACTCTCTTGGTGGGGAATAGGAAGATCACAGACCAGGAGCTGCTGCTTATAAAAAAAAACGGGAGGGGACAAGAGCCAACAGTGAGACCCTGTGAATGGGTAGCAGCATGTCGGTGAAAGAGCGAGGAAGGGGTCGGGGGTGGGGGGGAAGAGTGACCCCTTCCTTTGGGAAGAAAGAGCTCAGAAAAGGTACATAAGTTAAGACAATGTAACAAACATAAAAAGATAAAAGGTGTTACCGAGAAGAAAAGGAGGGAACAATACAGAAAGATACACTTGATCTGAAATAGGAAAGAAAAGTGGAGCAAAAGCATGAAGGAGGAAGCATAATAAGGCAGAGGAGACAGAGACTTTGTCTACACCAAACTGTATTGCTCTCCTCGCACACAGACAACCCGCCAACCTGAAGCATGTTCTCAGCAGCAAAGACACACCGCAGCATAACAACTCTAACTCAGGAACCAATCCATGCAAGAAACCTCAATGCCAACTCTGCCCACATATATACACCAGCGACGCCATCACAGGACCTAACCAGATCAGCCACACCATCACCGGTTCATTCACCTGCACGTCCACCAATGTAATATACGCCATCATGTGCCAGCAATGCCCCTCTGCTATGTACATGGGCCAAACTGAACAGTCCCTACGTAAAAGGATAAATGGACACAAATCAGATACACGGAATGGCAATAGACAAAAACCTGTAGGAGAACACTTCAATCTCCCTGGACACACAATAGCAGATTTAAAGGTAGCCATCCTGCAGCAAAAAAACTTCAGAACCAGACTTCAAAGAGAAACTGCTGCGCT
Organism: Lepidochelys kempii; assembly: GCF_965140285.1. Classification (NCBI taxonomy): domain Eukaryota; kingdom Metazoa; phylum Chordata; order Testudines; family Cheloniidae; genus Lepidochelys; species Lepidochelys kempii. The sequence continues at coordinate 99,168,617 of NC_136382.1, forward strand.
TCAGTTCATTTGCAAATTTGACACCATTAGCTCAGGATTAAACAAAGACTGTGTGTAGCTAGCCAACTACACAAGCAGTTTTTCCTCCCTTGGTGTTCACACCTCAACTGCGAGAAGAGGGCCTCATCCTCTCTGAATGAACTAACCTCGTTATCCCTAGCCTGATTCTTGCTTGCATATTTATACCTGCCTCTGGAAATTTCTACTACATGCATCTGACGAAGAGGGTATCCACCCACGAAAGCTTATGCTCCAATACGTCTGTTAGTCTATAAGGTGCCACAGCACTCTTTGCCGCTTTTATAGATCCAGACTAACATGGCTACCCCTCTGATACTGTATTGCTCTAATTACACCACTAGTGTGGACACAGTTATACCTTACAAAGGTGCCTTATATCAGGATAAATTATTCTCCTAGGGAAGAGAAATAAACTTTACCAGTATAAGGCACTATTACTCCAATACAACTGAGTGCACACTCAGGTTATACCAATTTAACTATTCCAAGAGAAAAATCACAGCCCTAACAGAAAAGTTCAACTGGTATAAAAACCTGTGTGTAGACAAGGCCAGAGCAAGCTACATTGCTAAAATCTTAACTAGAAAGTTGATTGACAATGCTGCAAACATACAATACACACAATTGCTTTAAGTTGCATAGCGTGAGTGTGGCAGTATTTTCCCCCTCCACTAGTAGGTGACAGGGAAACTTTTCCAACCCTGAATATTAATGTCTAAGGTAAAATCAATTAAAGGAATGCTTGGTCATGAATGCACAAACTCTGTGCAGTAGACTAATTTCAAACTCTACTATTGCAAATTTAAAAAAAAAATCTATTCAACATTTAAAAAAACATGTTTAAATGCCATGTTTCTTCATTTAGAAAGCATCCTTGTTTTGAAGCTGCCCTCTATTTATCACTGTATAGTAAGCAATTAAACTTAATGGAAGCTACGGTTCCCAAACAAAGATAAACGGTATGTGTAATCATCCCTTCTAAGCTACTCTTATTCACATCCTGGCTATTTTAAGCAACTATTTCTAAGTAGTGAAGCACTCTCTTGCATGCACAGCGTCCGCATCAATACAGGCATTATCTACTCTAGCATTTTACTTTGCATTCCCGCAACCACCTGTGCAACTTCATTGGGGGACAAGCACTAACGAACATGGCACCAGCATTTTCACAAACATGTCACAGTAGTGATGACACCACTAGCTGGTCTACACCAATGCTCCCAACATTGCTACCATTGCTGGAGCTCCGCTAGCAGCAATCTTGAAAAGAAATGATAGTGGAAACAGTCAGATTATTCAGGCTTTGTGCAAAGAATTGTGTGGGTCTGGGGGATGGAATGCATATACACTCCTGCCAACCCAGAGAAAAGCCACAAGGTTTAAATAACCCCTTCCACTGCCAAAAATCCAATCTATGGTCTGAAATAGTTGCCAAAGCTCCCCTAAATCCTTCTTTGGACTGCTGGATCCGCTTAGGGGCACTTTTTGTGGTCCTTCTTCCTGGCGTATTCCCTGTGGTACACTCTACACTTAATTATCCACAGCCTCTCTCCTCTCATTCAGGCAGCCACACCATGTAGGTCAAATGATGGAGGACTTCGGGTAGACCCACCACATTTGTGAGAGTTTCACCCACAGTGAATAAAAGAGTGAATCCCATACTGCTGAAACTCCAAATGATCAGATACACACGTACTATTTCCTATACAGCAGTGGTGGACAACCTGCGGCCCATCAGGGTAATCTGACTGTGGGCCTTGAGATATTTTGCTGACGTTGACCATCTGTAGGCATGGCCCCCTGCAGCTCCCAGTGGTGGTTCGATGTTCCCTGCGGGGAGGGGGATGGGGGAGGAGGAGGACAGCATGCCTGCAGATGGTCAACGTCAGCAAAATGTCTCGCGGCCCACAATCAGATTATCCTGATGGGCTGCATGCAGCCTGGAGGCCACAGGTTGTCCACCACTGCTATACAGGCTCCAAGAAAAAAAGTTTGTTACTAGGAAAGTAATGCCATGCCAATCATGTGCAAACTGTCAAACTTAAACAGCAAGGAGGCTTTAACATAGACAACAAATAACGGGTGGTTGGCATGTTTGGGCTGGAATAGAAAACTGGCAGCTCATCCATCTAAACGCAGTTACATTTCCATTTAACTAAATTACAAGGTTTGAAATTAGCAATTCTTCAAGAGCCCTAGGCTACTACCCCCATTAGAGCACTTAGAGCTTTAATACCTGGCCCAGCCTGCAAACAAACCAGGGAAACAAACAGTAAGGAAAAAACCTCAGATCAGATTTTTAACAGCTGCCTTGTTTTATTATAAACTTCAGTACTGGCCATGTAAACTATATTATATTTATATTAAAATCATTCAGCTATCCACAGAACCAAAAGTGACCAGAAGTTTTGCTGTGGCCTGACTGGACTATAATGCAACTCTACAAATACTCCCATCTGTTAAAACTTTGCTATTACATAACAGCCCTATCATCCCAGGTTGGTCATGTGTCTATACTGGTGTGGTCCTATCATCCCAGGTGTGGTCATGTGTTTATCTTTCTAAATGAGGTTCTATGAACACTGTTCTAGTATGGCTTGGCGAGAGAGCATGGATGGGATGAAATCATCCTAAAATAACAAAAACAGTAGTTAAGAATAATGCCCTCAATTAGGCAGTGAGTGGAGAACAGGGCTTTTAAACAATGGCCTTGTCTTCATTGCATGCTAACCTTGTGCTCAACCCTACTTTTCTACCCTTAATAAGGTATGCATTTATATATATCCACATGGCAAGGCAGCTTCCATGTGCTGAGCTATAGGACAGACCATGAGCTAGCTTACTGGGGGTTTCTACGCAATACTAAAAGTGAAAATGTGCAGCCACGGGCACCCACAACAATTGATATATCATGGTCCTCCAGTCCCTTCCCATAAGCCTACTGGGCATCCATTTCTGCATATTACCTTGCCATCCACCTGTACTCAGACCCATGACTGGAAGTGGTATAGCTTCCTATCTGCTTGCATAGGGTCTATAGCAGGGGTGGCCAAACTATGGCCTGTGCACCGGATCCGGCCCCTCAAGGCTTTGGATTGGGCCCGCGGGACTACCCCACGTTGCACCGCGGGCTCCGTGCCACTCTCAGAAGCGGCTGGCACCACGTCCCTGCAGCCCCTGGGGGAGGGAGGGCAGAGGACTCCATGCATTGCCCTTGCCTCCAGGCACCGCCCCCGCAGCTCCCATTGGCCGGGAACTGGGAACCGTGGTCAATGGGAGCTTCGGGGGAGGTACCTGGAGGCTCAGCAAGGGCAGCGCTCGGAGCCCTGTGCCCCCCTCTCCCCTAGGGGCCACACAGGGACGTGGTGCCGGACCCTTCCTGGAGCGGTGCGGTGTGTGTGCCGCTGCCATCCCGGAGCCACTTTAGGTAAGCGGCACCGGGCCGGAGCCCAAACCACTCTGCACCCCTCCTGAGCCCCAACCCCCTTCCCTGAGCCCCCTCATACACCATCCTCTGCCCCAATCCCTTGTCCTGAGCCCCTTCCTGCACACCACACCCCCTCCCACATCCCACACTCCCTCCCGCACCCCAGCCCCCTGCCCTGCATACAATTTGCCCACCCAGATGTGGCGCTTGGGCCAAAAAGTTTGCCCACCCCTAGCCTATAGCCATACCATTTGCAGTTTCTCCAGCTTCACACATCTCCAGTGTCTGGAGCAGCAGAACAACGGCCCCAAAGAAGCCTGTGTATCAGCATACAGAGTATGTTCTGGTACGAAGGCCCCAGAATCTTGTTGCAGCTTTGGGCTGCAAAGAGAAAAACCCTCTTTCCACTATATAAATAATGGAACATACATGGAGCTGTAACAGCTGCAAGCCTTAGCAATGCTCTGTTTGCCACCCTTCCCCCTCCAAGGGTACTTTTAGTAAAAGTCAGGGATAGGTATCAGGCTTCCATGAATTTTTCTTTATTGCCCATGACCTCTCCATGATTTTTACTAGAAACAACAGCGACAAAATCTTATCCTTAGTTATAAGCATTGGCTGAATACTCACAACTGGATCAGGCCCGGAAGACAGTGTCTCATCATGAAAAGACTCCAGAGGGGTTAGGAAAAGCTCTAACAAAGAACCCCTAGCAAACCTTGGGGTTTTTTAGTATGCTATAACAAATAGCAGGACAGTGCTGGTTATGGGACCTGAGCTAACGACACCTGAAGCAGTTTAAGGCTGCACTCTGCTCTCTTCAAGATTTTTCCCTTATGTCACTTCGCCATATTGTTTCCCCAACTACTGGACGAAGCATTTCTAACACATTATTTTCTACATCTGGTGCCCAATTAACCATGTTTTCTTTATTTACCAAACCTTAAATAAGAACACTGGAATTGGGTCACTAACAGTTTCTTAGCACTCCCTGTCAGTACCCAGCCCAAGTCGGAGAAGCTAATGATCCAATTAGAGGACCAAATTTAGTGATGAATCCTGGTCACATGCTGCCTGAGGCACGTTGCACCTATGCTAAGCAGGAGCAGCACAATCAATCCTCCTTTCTCATGAGTTCATTCTTTTTGGTCACATGATTTGTGTCTATTGTTCATGCTAATATCCAAAATCAATTTAAAACCATAGTTTCATCAGGCCTAATGTAAGCCTACAGTCCTACATTGATGGAGGCTGCCATCTTTGTAATATCCTTCATAACAATAACAAAGTATTTGAATGGGTTCTTAGCCTAGCTGCTGCTTCAGCTGGTGGGTAGATGCTGAACGATTGCACTGGCCCACCCCACCCCCACTCACATGGCTCAAAACAGCAGACAAGAAGAGATAAAAATGAAAAGTGGCACTTCACAGCAAATCAAGCAGCAGGGTTTTTTTCTTAAATGGAAAGCATTAATAGAAGAGTCTTGTGACCATATTCTGACCAAAATATGAACTGCCATAAAACAGTGCTTAAAGGCACTCACTACCATCCCAATCCACCTGCATTTTAAGACTCCCTGCCACTAGTGCAGAAACCGGCTTATTACTCAACTGATTTTGGTTCATTCTTCGACAAAGTAATAAAATAAAACTTTTCACTCAGTAAAAGTTCCAGATTGTATCTGAGATTGCTTGGAAAGGCAAGCCACCTGTCGCCACCCTTGTAACTTGCAATTCCTGTCTCAAAGGATTTCCTTGACGTAAATGGAGGGTCTCATCCCTTATCAGTAGCATAACTGGTCTTCCTTCTGGTCCGATTTCTGAAGCACCACAACATCGTGTATGGCTGCAACAACCAGAAAAGGGTGCACCATAATCACCCTTGCTGTCCAGTAACTTCCCGCCTCCCACAAAATAAATAATTTTAATTGTATTATATTTTATATTACAGTTGGTGAGTTATTTTTACTTTCCACTTCTTTTCTTTAGAAAAGTTCTCAGACAGAAGTTTGATGACAGAATGAGTAAGCAAAGGGAATAGCATTTTTCTGAGACAAAAATTGTTATTTTACTTGCAGCTGTGTAGCTATAGAATAAAACTGTCTGAAATCAAGGGCACGCATCACCTTTTTCCCCTCTGTCAGGGACAAGTGCATTAGCCATACTCATCAAGGGATGGCCCAGCAACTAGGATCGTACTCAAGTCTCAGTGACAGTAATCTGAATTTGAGAGCAAAGCAACAGAGGAGCAGGGATGACTTGATAATGGAGGTGCATGAGGAGTGCTCTGTGCACTGAGAAAAGCAAGAACTGGAGGAGAAGCAAAGGATGGAGAGCAAAGAGCTGCTGTTGAGCATCTCAGCCGTGATCGTGGGATGGGTGGGGTGGGGAGCGAGACATGGCGTTTCACAGCCACACTTTTGAGAGACTATTCCAGGTCATGTGCCACAGAGGTGAACCCCTAGTAATCACGAGCCCTTGGAATTACCTTGATGTTACCTTGTACTGCAAAACATGCAGAACAGCTTCTCGGGAGACAGTCAGTGTGCCACAGACCACCACACTATGAGTAGTACCAGCTTCACTACCCCTAATCTAATGAGACAGTAAAAAAGCAGATACACTAATAATTTGTACAAATCTGAGGAGTGAGAAGGTTTTATGTTTGCATACACTTTCACAAAATTAGGGCAGCTGATATGACCACTCTTATTTTTAGCCTCAATGAATTTCAGTGAAGACAGACGAAATCTATTTCTTTAATACATACATAAATACTATGTTTGAAGGCAACAGCCTCAATGCCCCCACACAAGCCCATTACTCAGCTCCAGCGTACTCACCACTGAGTTTGAATGCTCAAGTGCAAATGGCATTCTTTATAGCCTTTGCTTGAACAAACCCTTTGGCAGTAAATAGTTCATTTGCTGGTTATTTGTAAGTACACACTGAATCATAAGTAAGTTTAATCATAAGTTTGTAAGTACACACTAATTGGAAAAAGGCAAATATAGTGCCCATATTTTAAAAAAGGGAAGAAAGAGAACCCGGGGAATTACGGACCGGTCAGCATCACTTCAGTCCCCAGGAAGATCATGGAGCAGGTCCTCAAGGAATCCATTTTGAAGCACTTGGCGGAGAGGAAGCTGATCAGGAACAGTCAACATGGATTCACCAAAGGCAAGTCATGCCTGACCAACCTGATTGCCTTCTATGATGAGATAACTGGCTCTGTGGATACAGGGAAAGCAGTGGATGTGATATATCTTGACTTTAGCAAAGCTTTTGATATGGTCTCCCACAGTATTCTTCCCAGCATTCTTGCCAAGTATGGATTGGATGAATGGACTATAAGGTGGATAGAAAGCGGCTAGATTGTGAGGCTCAATGGGTAGTGATCAACGGCTCAATGTCTAGTTGGCAGCCGGTATCAAGCGGAGTGCCCCAGGAGTTGGTCCTGGAGCCGGTTTTGTTCAACATCTTCATTAATGATCTGGATGATGGGATGAATTGCACCCTCAGCAAGTTTGCAGATTACATTAAGCTGAGGGGAGAGGGTCCAGAGTGACCTAGACAAATTGGAGGATTGGGCCAAAAGAAATCTGTTGAGGTTCAACAAGGACAAGTGCAGAGTCCTGCACTTAGGACAGAAGAATCCCATGCACCGCTACAGGCTGGGGACTGACTGGCTAAACAGCAATTCTGCAGAAAAGAACCTGGGGATTATAGTGGATGAGAAGCTGGATATGAGTCAGCAGTGTGCCCCTGTTGCCAAGAAGGCCAATGGCACACTGGGCTGAATTAGTAGGAGCACTGCCAGCAGATCAAGGGAAGTGATTATCCCCCTCTATTCAGCACTGGTGAGGCCACATCTCGAGTATTGTGTCCAGTTTTGGTCTCCCCATTACATAAGGGATGTGGACAAACTGGAGTGAGTCCAGAGGAGGGCAATGAAAATGATTAGGGGGCTGGGGCACATGACTTATGAGGAGAGGCTGAGGAAACTGGGGTTATTTAGTCTGCAGAATAGAAGAGTAAGGGGGGATTTGATAGCAGCCTTCAACTACCTGAAGGGGGTGGGGGGGTAAGGAGAGTTTCCAAAGAGGATGGAGCTCAGCTTTTCTCAGTGATGGCAGATGACAGAACAAGAAGTAATGGTCTCACATTGCAGTGGGGGAGGTCTAGGTTGGATATTAGGAAACATTATTTCAGTAGGAGGGTGGTGAAGCACTGGAATGGGGTACCTAGGGAGGTGGTGGAATCTCCATCCTTAGAGGTTTTTAAGGCCCGGCTTGACAAAGCCCTGGCTGGGATAATTTAGTTGGTGTTGGTTCTGCTTTGAGCAGGGGATTGGACTAGATGATCTCCTGAGGTCTCTTCCAGCCCGAACATTCTAGGATTCTAACTGTCGGCAAATGAGTCCAAGCCAAAATACTTCCCCGTAAGCTCACATATTTTGTGAAGCACACAACATGCCCCAATCACATGCATGGCATTAAAGACACTTCAGTCCAAGCAAGTCTATAAACTGTGCCATCTTGTTTTAGTCGCTCAAAGACACATTCCACCACCATCCTGCACTTGCTCTTCAGGTAGTTAAACAGCCTCTTCCCCTATTTACACACATCAGGATAAGGCTTCATCAACCAGAGCAGCAAAGGGTCACCTAAAAATCACAGGTTGTACAGACACCTGCAGATAACTGTTGGGAGGTTTTTGGAGGCGTGGGGAAGGTAGAACAACCTACCAGCTTGCCCACACTGAATCAGGCTACACCCCTGGAACACCCTGGCACCATGCATCAGAGATAGGTGTCTGAATATAACCACAGTGGACTACAAAGTCCTGCATCATGATGGAGTGATATCCTTTTCCAGTAACAAACTCGCTTGCTTGAAATGGCATGCACAGGCTGGACACACCATGCCATCAATCACAACTGCACAGCTTAGGAACCCATCCATTCCTGAATTATTTCAGAAATAATTTTCTACTTTTACAAGCCTGGGGGACAGCACAGCACTAATTGCCCTGCAAAACCTTTATGATCACTGTGCCAAGTGTAGATTTTTCCAACAGTTCTATAGCCAGGGTTGCCAGCTTCCACAGGGAAAAAGCAACATTACTGGGTCTCCCAGTAGGATGCTCTGTTGCTCAGGAGCCAGGGCAAGCTGCTCACAGCTGCATGAATGTGCCTTTCTTCATGTATGCAGGGTAATTGTAGCTGTATCAGTCCACCTTGTATTTAGCTGTGACACGGTGTGAGTTTCCCATACCTGAGGAAGAGCTCCATGTGGCTCAAAAGCTTGTCTCTCTCACCAATAGAAGCTGATCCAATAAAAGAAATTGCCTCACTCACCTTGTATCTCTAACATCCTGGTAATAACATGGCTACAACACTGCATACATTAACAGCATCAATTCAGTCCATGCTCCCATGTCCATATCATCCCATCCAGTTGCTGTTGTGCTACTCCTAATTGTAAGCCACTGCCTCCATCTGATCCACCTCCAAAACAGCCTCTGAAACCACTGCCAATGTCCCCTGACAGCAGTTTGTGCACAGGTTTGAAGGAAACACTGTCTTCGGAAAAAGCAAGAGGTCCTGGTAACTGGGAAAGCAGGATCCATTCCTTCAGCATATAATATACTACCACACCTGCTGGGTTACTGCCAGGAAATTAATTTTGTGGGCCTAAACCATTTCCTCTCACTGTCCAAGAGTAGACAAACAAGTTGCCCCACCACACACTGCACCAGAGCACAGGATACCGTGAGCTGTGGCAGTATAAATCTTGGGATACAAGCCCAGATAGCTGTACTGCTTGTCATGGCCACATATTGCATCAGTACAGATTGTGTGATAGCAATGTGTGTGATAGGAACAGGGTGTGATAGTAATGTGCTAGCATTAACAATGTGGTTGTGCAGTGTGGGGATAGGCTACTGTGCACGGACAAGCACATGACTTACCCTCTGATTAGCATGCAGGGAAGACAAAGCCTCTGACAGAAGGCTGTCTACGTACACAGACTGCACTGACTCAACTAAGTTAATTTCTAAATGCATTTAATAAAATCAGTGCAACTCCCTGGAGCGGACATTCAGGCCTGGTCTACACTACACGGTTAGGTCGAGGCAAGGCAGCTTAGGTGAACCTAATTATATCAGTGTACACACTACAGCCTTGTCCTGCTGATGTAAGTGCCCTTCTATACTGACATAACTCCACTTTCAAGAGAGGCGTAGAGCTTCTGTCAGCGTAGTTAGGGCGATGCAGTGTCTGGGTAGACACTGCATTACTTACATGGGCTGTTGGCTGGCTTGTCAATTTCACAGCTCCATACCATGAAACTGAAAGAAAGCTGGGCAGCTACGGCCTGGCTGCCCCCAGCTCCCCACTTCTAGCCAGGCTGCTACTTGGAGACTCCCCGCTCAAGGAGATAAGAAGCCTGGCTGGCTGCCCCTACCCGCTCCCACCTGGGAGCGGAGAGGCCCCCACACTGCCCCTCTTCCGTCAGCGGACGCACTCCTGGTGGGGACCGCATCACTGACAGGATGATAATGTGCACATCATTTGACAGCGGACATAGTTCGACTTAGGGGTGTAGTGTAGACATGCTCTCAGATTGGTTTAAGAGTGATTAATATCATCTTTGCTAAATTTTAGCTAGTGGGATTTAGGGATTTTTTTTCCTAATTATTGTTTTAACAGTGCTCTGAAATCACGCCAGAGAAATCCTCAGAGGACTACTGGTAGCCTTTAAGCATGGGTGTTATTAGCACAGTTTAAGCCATAGGAGGACTAGCCCTAAGAGGAGCTTTTGTGAGAAAAAACTCTGAAGATGAGTATGTGTTTTGTTCTCATCATCTTGCTATGATGATTTTTTTTCCCCTCCAGCGGAGTAGCCGAAGAGGTTTCATTTTGACTGAACTACTGCCGTGCCTCAAGAAGGCACTGATGTTGGTTTATACACTTTTAAGAATTCCAAACAGAAGTGTGCTTCTGTTGTTTAAGTCCTGAGACTTTTGAATGAAGTGTCTATGTATGGATTAGTGTTCCATTAGTGAGTATTCTCCCTTGATTTGTTGAGTTTAATTGGACTCCAGTTGGCGCTGTTGTTTCGCTCCCCACCTCTCTTGATGTGCCTCATTTCTTTTAATATGAAAGATTAACAGACTGAAAGGAATAGAGAAAACCATTTGTGGTTGTGAATCAGAGGGAATAGAGAGAAAGTATTTGATTTTGCAAGCAAAGCAGGATAAAGATGATTTTAAGAAAAGAACATGCAATAAGGTTCAAATAGCCTTCCCAATGTAAACATATGCAGAGCAATTATACTAACCCCTACCTTGCAGAAAACTGTTTCCAGCCAAACATGGATGTTAATTACACCCATCCAAACTAAGCTCATACACTCTGGAATGTTTTAAAATTTCCAAACATAGCCAGTATCTATTTACAAGTCAATATTACTCAACAACCTCTAAGTAGATTCTATCATGCTGCCAGTCATTAATGGCTACCCAAGTGAATGTTTAAAGATGACTTGTAGTGAAAACAGAGAGAGAGTTTTCTGTACATCTTTTCTGCTTTTATATAGAGGTAGTCTCTCTCTCTTTCTCACTCGCACACACATGCTTGTTTACCAACTTAGAACTAGAAGCACATACTTTGTTGCTTCTGTAGGCTGAGTGCACTGCACACAACAGGGTCTCCATGCATCCTTCCATTTCCTGCCCCACAAGCTCCTTGTTTGCCACTCTCCCATACTCTTCTATTCCAGGGACTCCCTGTGACCCCACCCATTCCCTCAGGCCAGGGACTTATGTCCCCCACCCCTCTTTCCTATCTTCTGCACCCTCCCCTATGCCAGTAGCTCTGTGTGCCCCTTCATTCCCCAATATCACCATCCCCTCCCCCCAAAATGCCAGGGCTCTATGTCTTATTACCTCTCCAAAGTATCTTTTCTTCCCTTCAGACTGAAGGGACAGTTGGACAGCTGGCATCCTTTCCCCCACAGCATAGAGCAGGCTTTGTGGAGGCAGCGAGCTAGGAGGGAGGAAAAACTGCATCTCCTTCACTCTCTTCTCCCTCTGGCTCCCCCTGCTGATTAAACATTTCCCCCACGCCTGTTCTCCCTGCAACAAGCCACTTAAGAAAACTTTTTAACTGTTAATGGTTTTTAGCCATGCCAAGGGTCTGTGCCATTTGCCCTATGCTCCCCCATTCCCATCTTTCTTCCGCCCATTGCTTCTTATTTTTTGTCATCTAGAGTGCCAATATTTTGAACTCAATTGAGAAAAAGGACAAAGATGAGATGGGGAGTGCTGGTACGCTAGAAGATGTTAATCGCACAATCAAACTGTTCCTATGAGCTACAGACAACTGCAGATCTGATTAGAGCTGCTGGGACTGGTAACCAGATGCCATGTGTCCCCCATTTTCCCCTTCCAGGTTCCCCAATTTTCACAAAAATTAAGAGATCTGCCTGTCCATTGATGCTAAGAGTATTCCCTGAAATTTTGTAAGTGATCAGATGTGGCATTCACATTACAGATAAACCGAGAAATGTCATCCATTTGAACATATGACCATGTAAGCAAGTCAAAAACCTGGTCTGTCCTGCTTTTGCCAGAAGACTTCTTAAACCCTAAAGGACTGGATAGTTGGACAAGAGAAGGACTTCTCCCAACTGTTCATCAGGAATATAATTAAATTTAAATAATTGTTAAAGCAAAAAAGTTTTAAATAGTCTAAATCTCCCCTTGCTGTCTATCAGGTTTCACTCTTGTCTCTTGAGGTATTACAGTCCCATTAGTTCTACAGTTGACCACCGAGTCCTCCAGCGAAAACTAAGTAGACATAACCTGATATTCTTCACAAACATCAGGAAAATAAAAAGATTCAATAATCCTGTATGTATTAGGGTGAAACAAAACACAAAAAATTCTTGACTTTTCCTCTGAAGATCACCTTTAAGTGCAAATGGCAGGAATACATAGCTGACGTCATGAAAGGTCAGCCTTAATTGTCACTGTAAAAGAGATTGAGAAGTCCGAAGATCAGAGACTTACCACTGAACTCACTATAGCGTCTCCATTTCCTTCCAAAAGCCCCTAAACCTACAACTAGGGCGTGGGCTATGCTTAGATTTTGTCCCAGTGTAACCATGTCAGTTAGGAGGTATAATTCTTTTACCCGTCTAGTTAAAACGGTACAAACGCCTGTAGTGTGGGCACAGTTTTACCCCAGACAAGTACCTAACACCAGCAGTTTATTCCCCTTTCCCCCATATACTGGTATAACTGTTTCCACACTATGAGGGGTTGTATCGGCAGACACCTGCACAGAGCCTGGGGCTGCAGTCTGCCTGCAAGGAGTCAGTTGCAGGATGAGGGCCATAGACATTTCCCTTCCATATAGAACCTCAAAGCTTTCAGATGTATCAGAACTAGAAAGACATTATTGTACTCCAGTGTCAAATAGAAAAATCCTGACAAGGCTGGAAATCACACATGAGTAACATTTACATGAGCCAATTTTTTTTTAATTCCCTACCACCACATTAAATGAACCACTGGGCTTCTCACTGCATTTTTTTTTCTTGTGTGTCAGTCTTTTAGACTGTGAGCAACTTGGGGCAGGAATGGTCTTCATACTGTGCATGCACAGTACCAAGCACACTGTTAAAGAAATACAGTAAGCTAATTTATTTGCAATGGAGGCACAGTTAAATGTCAAAATCAGCATATGTAACCGGAAAATACCATAGTCTGCAAGCATCAAATGACTCACTAAAATTTCCAAGGCCATGGCTTTGAAAGATGTGCCACCTTCCGGACTTCAGTAATCATGGGACATTCTTATGGGTCTGTTTTGGTTTTAAGATGACCCTTTACTGTTGGTGTAGATTTTTTAAAAAACTAACATTGTGAAGTTTTGGCTCTGTATAGTATATTTCTAAGTACTTCTAAGTCTTTTCTTTTTGAACTAGTTCTTCATCTTGACTGAAGTCAGATTGAATGGAAAAAACCAAACAACCCCAAAACACTGAGCAGCTTTGGTTTTGTATCACTGTTTAGAAGCCAACAATGGAATCTAACGAATTTAAAATAACCACATTTTTCTAAAAAAGAAGGCTTTGAAGACAACACATGTATGTGATTTACAAGCTTTAAATATTTACCAGTGATTGGTAAATATATAAAAATGTGAAAACACTCAGGTGTTTGTTCCAAACAGACAACATGCACTCACTTTTAAAGTCAATCATTAGTGATTAAAAACAAGTATATTTTGTAACCATAGGTATAGTTCAAGGCGAGTTTCAAATGTAGTTCATTCAATTTTTTTTTGCCAAGCTGGAGCTTTTGTAGCTAATCAGTCTGGTCATTCATATATTACAAAACCTTTCTTTATTAAAACAACTTAAGGATAAAAACAGACATGCCCTCGTTTGTTCTTCAGCATCTCTACTCTCGTGACATGTTATATTAAATTAAATACAAAATAAACTACTTGTAATTGCCTGGCCTTTTTCAAGTGTGTCACAACCTTAACATTTGTTAATGTAAAGCGGACATTTGGTTCTGTATTCATGTCATGCATATACAGAGTGTGGGGGAAATGGAAAGCAGAACCATGTGAGTTTAGGACAGAGCATTAGCCCTGAACGTTTTCCTGGATTTTGTCAATGTCTGTCAAACTTCAGCTTTATCTGGCTTTTGTACCAAATTAAATATATAAATATATATAGACTCAGATGCTTATAAGCTGTGCACTAAAAATCAAGAGACAACTGGTTTGTTTCAGATAAATGTTTGAAAGACCGAACAAATGAAAAATTATGGATTAATTCTTGTCTGTCTTGTCAATATATCTGAACTCTTTAGAAGATCTTTAATCCAACAGAGTGCAACATCTTCCAAGCCATTTTGTACTGTGTAACAAAAATATAAGGAATTCCATTGGAAAATACATGGAACAACATTAATGCCATCTGGTATTCAAAATATTATAGTTCAAGCTATTGTGCATGTACATATGTAATACAAACATAATGGAGCTGCAGAACCTATTTGGCCTGCAGAACTCTTATTACTGGTGAAGAAGTTGTGTGTGAAAGTTGAGATCCCACTCTGACTGGCAGATCCTAACTTGAGTGTGTAGGGCTGACAAATAGAAAAAACATTTACTGCCTGTAATCTGAGCACGCTTGACATGGAATCAACACCAAAAACATGGAACCTCACATTACCATTCTTACAGAGTTGCTTCCCAGAGTAAAAATCATACTTATGGCAGGTCTACACTATGGGGCTAAGTCGACCTAAGTTATGCAATTCCAGCTATGTGAATCGTTGGATCATATCAAAGAAGTTCTGTATTAAAATCACAAATGAGTTTGATTCCCCAGAGTTTCAATTCCAGGGTATTACTAATTAAGAGGTCTCTTGGGTTTTGGTAGTGTTTCTCTCCCTCTATGTGTGAAACTTGCAAGCTGCTAATTGTGTTAGTACATTCTAAGACAGAGTCTGTTCTCCAAGCAATTCACAGAGAGAGAGACTCAAAGCAATACTCTAACAACAGAAACAGCACCCAGAGACTCCCCTCTTTTGTTGTATTAACAATTGTGATTAAAATAGAGATAGAGGATGTATGTGGATGGATGCTTGGTGTGGATAATAACTGAATGATCAGGGAGGAGCCAGCCTAAGAATCCAGTGTCCATCGCTGAAGAAGGCGTCAAGTGGAAATAACCAGAGGACCCCCAGAGGGCAGACTGGAATCCACACAACAGCCTCAAGAATGGGAGAATCAAAGAACAAGATAACATCTAGCAGCACGGAGCCATCAGGAATGTGCTATCTGCTTATTGATTCAGCAACAGTGTGATGAAGCAATTCCCATAGACTGGCATAGGAAGAAATTCCTATAAAAATAGACTCTAAAAAGTGAGAACTTTGGGATCCGATTCTGCAAACCAACTTCCAGGAGCATCAGGTGAGCATCTGACAGGCCCTGCTCCCTCCTCATGTCCAGGCCACCTGGCCAGTGGCTTGGCATGAGCAACTCTAAGGCTGGTAACTATGATAACAACCTTGCAGAACCTGTGCGTGTGTGTGTTTGTATGAATGAATGTGTGAATAAATATGAGATTGAATGGAATGTTATAGCTATAACTAACTGCTTACTATGATTCTTTCTGTATTCACAATAAATGTGGTATTTTGCCTTTTTCCCTTTAATAAGATCCTGCTGGTTTTTAATTTATTGGTATAACAGAATAACATAGCTGGAGTCGATGTACCTTTGGTTGACTTATTGAAGTGTCTACACTGTGCTGGGTCGACAGGAGAAACTCTCCCATCGACTTACCTTATGCTTCTTGTTCTGGTGGAGTACCGGAGCCAAAGGGAGAGTGATCAGTAGTTGATTTAGTGGGTCTTCATTAGACCTGCTAAATCGATCCCTGGTGGATCAATCGCTGCACATCGATCCCCTGGTAAGTGGAGACAAGCCCTTAGAGTTTTGGCTGGCAACGCAATGGCTATGCATCTATGCTCCGGTTCTGCTAACATTTATGGCAAAAAACTCTCCTGATTCTCCATGGAACATGATGATTGTTCTATTCACATTGGCCCTTATTGCTAAAGAGGCTGCAGCTTACATGTAGCGGTTACATTCTATACCAAAAGTCAAATGCTCATATTCTTTCCCAATGTCTATTACCCTTCCCATATATCTTTAAGTTTAGATTTCAGCTTCAGATTTCCTACCTACTGTTAAAAAAAGGAATGAAAAAACCTCCAACAGTGCCCAGAAAAAAGGGATTAATTCTTTCCCAACAGTTTGCCGCAGTGGCTTCAGGAAGGAGAGAGAAATTACAGATATTCTAATGAACCAATGGACTCTAGTAGCTGTCTGGGGGCTATAACGGACAATTCAGCTCTTCCCTGAATTGTTCCCTCATATTACAGAGGAGTGAGCAGCAAATCCCTTGCAGTTTTACTGGCATGTCGTCAGGCTAGCACAGGGGTCAGCAACCTTTCAGAAGTGGTGTGCCGAGTCTTCATTTATTCACTTTAATTTAAGGTTTCGCATGCCAGTAATTAAGGTTTTTTACAAGGTCTCTCTCTGTAAGTCTATATATTATATAACTAAACTATTGTCGTATGTAATGTAAACAAGGTTTTCAAAATGTTTAAGAAGCTTCATTTAAAATTAAATTAAAATGCTGATTTTACACCGCCAGGTCGCTGCCAGCCTGGGGTTCCGTTTACCTAGGCCGGCAGCGGGCTGAGCGGGGCTGGCAGCCAGGACCCCAGACCGGCAGCAGGCTGAACAGCTCAGCCCACTGCCACTCAGCCTGCTGCCGGTCTGGGGTTCTGTCAAGGTTCCTTCCCCATTCTGAACTCTAGGATACAGATGGGGGAACCTGCATGAAAGACCCCCTAAGCTTACTCTTACCAGCTTGGGTTAAAAACTTCAAAGTACAAACTTTGCCTTGTCCTTGAACCCTATGCTGCTAAGCGTGTTAAACAAAGAACAGGGAAAGAGCCCACTTGGAGACTTCTCCCCCCCGCAAGCCCTACACCCCCTTTCCTGGGGAAGGCTTGATAAAAATCCTCACCAATTTGCATTGGTGAACACAGACCCAAACCCTTGGATCTTAAGAACAATGAAATAATCAAGATCTTAAAAGAAGAATTTTAATTAAAGTAAAAGAATCACCTTTGTAAAATCAGGATGGTAAATACCTTACAGGGTAATCAGATTCAAAACACAGAATTCCTCTAGGCAAAACCTTAAGTTACAAAAAGACACAAAAACAGGAATATACATTCCATTCAGCACAGCTATTTTACCAGCCATTTAAACAAAACAGAAATCTAACGCATATCTAGCTAGATTACTTACTAAGTTCTAAGACTCCCTTCCTTTTCTGTTCCCAGCAAAAGCATCACACAGACAGACAGAGCCTTTGTTCAGCCCCCCCCCCCCCCCCCGTCCCTATCCCCCAGCTTTGAAAGTATCTTGTCTCCTCATTGGTCATTTTGGTCAGGTGCCAGCAAGGTTATCTTAGCTTCTTAACCCTTTACAGGTGAAAGGGTTTTGCCTCTGGCCAGGAGAAATTTTATAGTTCTGTATACAGAAAGGTGGTTACCCTTCCCTTTATATTTATGACAGGTTCCATCCGTTGGCTCCTGCCAGCCAGGGTCCTGGTTGCCGGCCCTGCTCAGCCCGCTGCCAGTCTAGGATCCCGGCCCTGCCCATACAGAGTGGGTACCTACCTTCTCCCTGGTTCTGGCCCATTCTCCTCCTCTCTCTCTGCACTGAACTGAGGGTGGAAGTGCACCGAGCACAGGGCTGGGGGTGAAGGAGCAGGCTGGGGGTTTGCCTGGCCAGGAGCTAGAATGAGGGAGGGCGCTCAGGGTTGGGGCAGGAGATTTGGGTGTGGAGTGCTTACCTGAGCAGCTCCCATTTGGTGTGAGGGGTGCAGGTGGGTATGTGGGGGGGGGCGGGTGCAGGAGCTCCCGTTTGGTGCTCAGGGTAGGGGTGGGAATGTGGAGGATGCAAGAGTCAGGGCAGGGGACTGGGGGTATGCGAGGAGGGTGCAGGAGTCATGGCAGAGACTTGGGGACATTTGGGGGGGGTACAGGAGTCAGGGCATGGGATGGGGGGGCTGGGTATGTGTGTGGGGGGAGTGCAGGGCAGAGGGCTGGGAGTGTGGGCTAGGGTCGTGGGGGTGCTCCCAGCCCCCTGCCCAGAACAACTCACGGCAGGGGGCTGGAGGGGATGTGCCCTGATTCCACCCCCCTTCCCCAAGGCCCTGGTCCCACCTCTTCTCCGCCTCCTCCCTGGAGCAGTGAACATGCTGCGGCTCCGCTTATCCCCCTTCCTCGCAAGGGCCATCAGCTGATCGGCAGCAGGGAGGGAGCGGAGGAGGGGCATGAACCCAGCACACTGCAGGAAGAGGTGGGGGAGGGGGGACCTTGCCTGCCCTGCAGCAGCAGCCGGCAAGACCAAGCTTCTTCACCCTGCCCCTGCGGGGACGGGGGGAGGCACGGAGAAGAGCGGGCTGGGGAGGGCAGGATTTTTAATGGCATGCTGCTGCCTGCCGGGGTCCCAGCCGCAGGCCCCGTTCAGCCTGCTGCCGGCCTGGGTTCGTCAGCAGACTGAGCGGGTCCGGCGGCTGGGACCCAGCAGGCAGCAGTGTGCCATTAAAAATCGGCTCACGTGCTGTCTTTGGCACCTGTACCATAGGTTGCCGACCCTTGGGGTAGCAGTTCTGATTTCCCTGGCGAACACATGTTTTAAAATGTTTATTCGATAGTGTCAGCCAGACAGAAACTGACTATTTTGCACTGAAAATGTATGATATGCAATAAAGTTCTCCAGAAACATCCATTTAGTCAGCCCATCCATGGAGATGGGGCAGAAGAAAAACTAAGTAACATGCATAGGTCCCCAGGACACATACCTTCATGTGACAAAAGACCAATTGCACTAGAAGGACCAGTGCTTTTCCATTCTAAGTGAAGATCAGTTTGAATTACTAAAAATGTTTCCCCCACACACACACACACACAATTAGTTTACTTAAAAATTATACTCAAGTTGACAGTTATTATTGTTTGCATTATTGGTAGCACCTAGGAGCCCCAGTCCTGGATCAGGACCCTTGGGTGCTAAGTAGTGTACAAACCAGACCATAAAGATGGGCCCTGCCCCAAAGGGCTTACAATTACATGTCAGACAAGAGATGACAGATGGATACAGACAGATGGGAGAGTACAACTGAAAAAAAAAAGAGAGAGAACTGGTCAGCAGGACAGGCAGTGGTAGTCCAAGTTTCCACACATATTTAAATCCAAAAAAGCTTCATTTCAAATTTAATTACAAATTCAATGAAACAGTAGGAAATGAGATTAAGAACTAAAGCAGTGGCACCAACCCATTTTTCTCTGGTTAATGTTTATCAACATATAAACCTCCATTCTGAGTGTGTGCACAGAAGTGCAATTTCAGCAGTGAGACCGGAACATCTGTAATGAGGTGACCAATACAAGGACTCCTAATTGGAGTTCATTATAATGCCCTCAAACATCAAAAGCATTACAGACTTAACAGCAGTTTGTCCTGGCAATGTCTGACTAGTGCAGTGACTCTCAACCTAGAACACTCAGTAGAACATTAAAACTACCAATAAAACTACCCAGCTCTCTGTCCTTGTCACTCGTTCCTAGGCCAGTAAAGGAAATAAGCGATAAACTAAATTTGAATACTCCACGTGTACTTTCTGCAAATAAGTATGCATTTATCAAATGATTTTCAGGTTTGTAAACCCCTTCCTGCCAGGAGAAATGTAGCTATTGAAATGTGCATTCTTCTCCCCGCTGGTTGTAGATTTCCTTCTTAAAGTCACTGAGTAACATTTTCAAAAGCACTTAAGTCCCACTGACTTTCAAGGAGACTTAGGACAGGTCTACACTAGCACTTATGTCGGCAAAACTTTTGTTGCGCATGGGGTGTGAAAAAACACACCCCAACCAACGTAAGTTTTGCCGGCGTAAGCGCTCGTGTGCACAGCGCTGGTGGGCGAGTGTCTCCTGCAGACAACATAGCTATCGACACTCATTGAGCTGGTTTTATTATGTCAAAAGGAGAGCCCTCTCCCACTGGCATAACGCGACTAACATGAGTGCTCTTAGAGCAGAACAGCTGTATCGTACAGATGTGCTGCTGTAAGCTTGTAAGTGCAGACATGACCTAAGTCACTTTTAAAATGTGATTTGAGAGAAATTTTCAAAAGCATCTATGACTAATTTATTTTAATTTATTTCCCACCCCCCCAAAATAAGGGGACAATAATAAAAGGGGGAAAAATAGCAATATCTATCACATTTCTGATTTTACACTACATTAAAAAGTAGAAAATGCTTGTAAAAGGGAAAAAAATCTTCCAACTTTACTGACTGGCTTCTTCCTCCTCACCCCCGCCCCCGGGTATCTTGTTTAATACTAATAACCCTCTGAAGAACTTATGAAGCCAGACGGAAAAAGTGATAAACTTTATAATCTTCTTCCATTATCCACAAGTGCTGTCATACCTGAGCAGCACAGTTGCCAACTTTCACGCGGTAAATAAGCACCCTGACTTTCACAATAAGCCAAAAAACAAGCTAATCCCATTTCAAAACAAGGCCAAAACAAGCCAATCCCTAAGAATGCTAATATCTATGTGACTAGATCCCCCCGGCATGCACTTTGGGATTGTGGTGTGCCCGCTGTGCGCCCGACTCTCCCCCCCCCCCGCCCCCGCTTTTCCCCAATGCCCTTGCTTGCAGGGAGCCAATCAAAAAAAAAAAAAGAAGAAGAAGCAACAAGCTACAAGCCAAACACTAGCCAATAAGCAACTCACAAGCCAATTAAGCCAAAAACAAGCCCAATTTCTGCATTTTTTTCCACAGGTTTGGCATGTCTGCTGAGCAGGTCTTATTAAGCCAATATGGGTGCCTGGCAACTTAACAATTACTGCCCAGAAGTTAATTATCGAAAGGATATAATCAACATGACAAAAGTTTACGTCAAGCAGATAGTTAGCGCTAGACTTATTGGAGGAGTCTGTAGTTTGAACTTCAAGAGTTTGCATTAACAACCTTTCCTCTTTTTACCAGCTGACTCAGATCTAGAGCTGGGTGAATATTGCAAAGTAATTTTTTTTTGAGAAGAGCCATTCGCTTAGTGTTCAAACTCTGCATGTTTTCTTTGTGTCAGTGTTTTATTAAACAAGTTTACTTGCAGGAACATCCTCAGAAGCAACAAGTTCTAAAATACTAAGGGAATAGTTACAGAAAGCAAATTTTGAATAGTAACAAGAACATGCACTGGTAACTTGATTTTAAGAATTATTTGTCTAGTCTGGGACAGAAATATACCATATGAACTATGTATCCAGTAAGTTTGGAAATTCGTAAACTGCTCAAACCAGCTGCAGACCAAATAATTCACAGAAGTTAGCCAACTAATTTAAAACAAATACAGTCAAGAAAAGATTCTTCCAGTGGACACTTCTTAGGCAAAATTTGAATGATCTATTGCAAGTTATCCATCCTTGTAAGAATATGATCCCAAGACAGACAGCAAAACAAAATAATGAAAAACAGCATAAGAGGAACAAAAGTGGAATATGTAAATCAGGTAAAATTTAGAAGAATAGAATGCAGTTATTCGAGGAAAATGCTGTTTTGTGAGGCTTCATAGAGGGTCTGGAGTGGGTGAAGAAAGCCAGCCACTCTCTGCTGACAGGACACAGAACAAGCTAATGGCAGGAACTAAGTCACCACCAAGACAGACACTGCATGGATGCACCCCGGCGCCCCAGCTGCAAGGATAAATAAATTCCACATCAGGGTCTGGAGACTTGCTGTGATCACAAAAGCTTACTAACCAAAACCTCTGCAATTACTTCTGATGCTAATTTTCCCCACCCTCTTACACTTTGCCTTTTGTAAGATGTATTTGAACATATTTTCCTCCCAACCACAACCAAATTTCTTGTCATTTAATGTCCTATGAAGACATAAAAATGGAATTGTGACATCACATTTCACAGAAAAGACCAACTGAAGATCAAGCACATGGGCTGCAAAAGGAAAAATATTTAACAACTTTGATAATTAGTCAAAGTGTTAGGTGAAATTATTTATTAAGTGTGGAAGAGAAATGGCTCTAAGGCTTGACTGATGTAACTGGATTTTCTCACAAGCATGAAACCTCTGACCAACCCCCTCCATGCCCTGCCCAACCTCTTTTTCAATTATTTCTTAACTCAGCGAAGCTTTCTTTTTAAAATGTTAAGTCCAAGTAGAGCAGTTGGCCAGAGCAAGTTATTTTACTTTGCTTAGTTATATTTTTCTTCTTAACTTTTGTGAATGACATTGTATTTTATAAAAAAAAAGACATAACCAAGCTCAAAATAAGTTAATGTGAGAAACACACACGCAAAAAGCCACTAACAGAATCAAGGACGTAAACGATGTTTGCAGGACCTCCAGATTCTCTTATAGCCTCCTAATGCACGTGCAGGGAGTAAAAGCAAGTGAGCTCCATGCTTTCTGTCACTCCAAAGCAATGTAATCACTATTAGACAAGAGAAGGAAGAGAGTGTTTGCTTTTCATGCCTGTACTCCTCCACTTGTGCTTAAATGTTAAAAATAACTGACCACCACACTTTTTTTTTTTTTTTTTTTTTTTTGCCATTAAAGGCTACCTCCAAGGGCACGTAAGTCTCTTCTATCAAAAGGACTGTAATTGGCAATGAACAATCATAACCATACACTTCACAGTTTTAAATATATTTTAGGTCCCATCAATTTATGAGCTTTTTGGGTCACCACCCACAGCTACTTCCTTTTATCTTAACAAAAAATAGTACTTCTCCACTGTAGGCTAATGACACCATCTGTTTAGCCCCAGTACTGTAGCATTAAGACATAGCACTTTAACTTCCTAACAATCCCATGTCCTCACACTTCCTTAGATTCTCAAAAGACACAGGCAGGGCAGAAGGCAGGAAAATCTGCTTCCCATTATTTGTATTCCCCGCTTCCTCCAATGTAACTGAGAGGCCAGGCTCCACAGGGACTTACACAATCTGACAATTTCCCTCCACCTCACCTCAGAAGAATAATGCCAGTTGTCAGGATCGGCAATAAAAAACATCAATCACATACACTAACCAAAACAAAAACAAAAAAGAGTGGGGCAAGAGGAATTTATGCAAGAATGGGACAGGAGGAATTTATGCAAGTCGGCATTGCTTGTCATAGGAAATAGGCTGGTTCCACCAACAGCAGCCAAACAGACCAGCACCTGAAATGTGTCTATTGGTTGAAGCCAGCCTCAGAAAACCAAGAGATTCCCCCTACCTGAGTTGAAGCAGTGTTCCCAAAATTTCTCGTAGGCAAGTCCCCCTCTTCAGGAAAACTGAATCAATCACATGCTCTTCAGCTTCACCATGTGGTACTAATGCCTACACATCTTAATTTATATATCTTTCACATTCTCCCCTTAAAACCGACATGCTTAATTTTATTAAACCTTTACAGTGTATTCTCTCCCAAGAATTCCAAGAGGTTTGGTTTTGTAACCTTTGTTTATACTTTCAGGACTATAATAATATCTAACTAATGACATTAACACATTTTCATTAACACATTTCCTCCTCATCATTTAATCACCATTTGTTTTATTTTGGGAGGTTTGGGGACACTTTTTAATAATTATTCCTTTACTTGTCAGAAAAGAGACAGAAGATCAAGTAATTTATTCTGACCGTACATATTTACCAGTGGAAAAATGCTAAATGGATTAAATCTCAACACATACGGCCAGTGTCACCAAGACAGCATCTAACTATTCATTAGTGTTGCACACAAGCCCAGTCTGTGTAGAACAAACTATAACATCGCCACAGCTCAGTGAAACGGATTTGAGAAAGGGGGAGTCGCACAGCCTCAACTTTAGAAGCTCCCGGCCACTAAGGTCAGGGGATATACTGAAGGGGCCACAAACCTTAGAGAGTAGAAGCAAATATTCTACATTGTCGTATTTCCTGCTAGTGAGACAAAAAAGCAAAACTGAGAATTCAATGCAAAGACAGCACAACGGCCTGTCTGCCGTCTCAGCTAATGGAAAAGTACCAACCAGCAGCACTATTTTCTATAAAGGATGATCTCAATGAAAGATGATACGGATGTTAGCAGTCATTTGGCCTGTTCCTCTCTCTTCCCTCCACTAGTTTCCCCCAGCAAGGCTGGAGTAAGTCACAGCTTTGGTTAATTATGTATCCACTTACCTGGACTACATGAGAAAGGCTACTTGGAATTTATTTTAAAATGTGTTTTTATTTATTTTCAAGAAACATTATTAGAATGCTCCCATTTTAAAAGGTCAATTATCTTGCTACTGAAAGCTGAAAACATTTGCCACACGATCCTTCCATAAAAGAGGATAAATGTTGGCAAACAGCCACACTGCAGGATGTAGGGAAAATTAAACTGATCAGTTTTATTTATTTTCAGTTACTTCAATTGTAACATACAGCTTCAGAACTTAGATTTAATTAAAACATTTCATTTGACAGGCAATTGACATTTCAATTAATTTGAGAGACAGATACCTGTAACATAACCAGTCTTCCACATATACACCACCTATCCACTCATAAAATCAGCCATGGATATCTTATTAATAAACCGTAACTCATCAAGCAGCTGAACATGAAGAACCTTAAAGAATAACAAGGAATAAAGAATTCTGTCATAAAAAATGGATACAAATGAACTTAGGCAGCCTTTTTCCCCCCAAATTTCGACTTCTGTTTTATGTGGAGCACAAAATTTATGGCTGGCTGATACACAGAAATTGATTAAGAAAGGCACCCTGCGCACTACGGCCTAATCAAGAGCCTTCTGTCATATGTAGCATTAAGCTTCTATTTCTCCCTTTTATGAATAAAGCTACTTTTTGTCCCCTCTTCTTGTTACCTACCTCCGTCTGGCCAAGCCTAGAGAAATACTTGTCCACTAACAAGACTCCTGTGAGTCTCCTGTAGTCAGTATAGCTCTACATGTCATTGCTGTTTTTCTGTTAGTTTGGGATAGAATTACCTATACCCAAAGACATAATTTTTCCTTTCTGAGTAGCACATAGAAATGGCAAATTATCTGGGAGGAAAGTGATTCACAATGTTTTTATGACAGATGTATTACATATAGCCACAGCAGGATAATGCAATCTTTTCCCAGACAGCTCACTAGTACAGTCAAACTTCTTGGAAGATGACTCTACTGAAATCTGTGCCAAAGATGTACAGTCAGATTAAGTAAACATGCATGGAATGTAAAACACCCATTCACTGTTAAATAATGTCCTTAGCAAAAAAGCCCCTTGTTACAGATACAACAGGTTCAGTTTTCTGCATTTTTATTTTGAAAGAAAGTGCCCAGTTGGGTTTAAAACAAACACTAAAAGAAAAACCTAAACTCCAAGAACAAATACATTATTTCAACTACACAGAAAGCCTGTAAAATATCCAAGTCTCACAATGGTGTGAAAACATACAACAATACAAGTCTTTGAAAACAATACTGCACATAAAGTAAAATTCTAACTGATGCAAGTACAGTGGTAGTAAATCATTTTTGAGAAACATGACACCTTAAGAAATTTTTACTTGTGTCTTACTATCACCACATCATTGGCTGTTTCACATATTTATCTTACAAAACTACACCAAAAAAAAAAAAAACAACCTTGCTTAATAAACCAAAACATTATAGCATCTTTCAAAGCTTACAGAATTTAAAATTATATCACCCAAAAAACAACCACTTTATGATGCCAAAAATATTAACTTTGTATTTGTACCAGTTTCTACCTTTTAAGAGGAGAGTAAACCCAACCCATGGCAAGAAAACTGCAAAAACTCTCTTAGCATTAAGTGCAAGAGAATGGATTGTGGGTTTTCAGGGAAGGGGAAAGAACACAGGTTACATAAGGTTATGAATTGAAAAAATTAAATCCAATTTCTTGGTCCTCTCCTGGGTTAGTTTTCTACATTGAAAAATGTTCTCTAAGCTTTTGCCATAGGCAACAGTGCCAAGATCTCGAGTATTAAAGGACCTACTGAAAAACAAATATGACCTTTAGTAAAGCAATCAAGTCAAATTTATATATCCCAACAAAAACAATTTGGAAACGTGAGTCAATTGAGTAACAGTTCCTGGCTGGGAAATGCCAAAAGAAAAAAGGAGGTAGAAAAAAAAAAGTGGCCTTTAACTATTACGACAATGTAAACTGTCAGTAGAAAGCATATAAAAATGACAGCTAAGCAGAGTACAGATATTCCAAAGTACCAGCAAACACAGTCAGAAGCATTTTCCAGCAAAATCTGGAGAAAAAAGTAATCTGACAACTGTTACAAAAACATATTATTCTGTAATGAAACATCACATCTATTACCTAAAATATAATGTAGACACAAGTTTGCTTCATTACTGCCTTTTCAAAAGCTTTTTTTTTTACCCTATCTGTAGCTTTTATTTAATTGAATGAATTGATAGTTCTGCAGTAAATTACAGTGAGTCCAGCTCCTGTGATGCTACAGTTTTAAGATCAATAACTTGGAAATCACCCTTAGATTTGGACGCTCTAGGAACACACGAACAACATATACAGTGACCACAAACACAGTTATAATGCAAACAAGATTTTTTTACTTGTAAGTTATGTTATACTCACATACCCATTTTCTCAACCTGAGAGAGCGCAAGCAATAGCCAACGCCGTATTCATCCTCACATACCCAAAAAGATAGTATAGAGTCCGGTGGGTCTCTCAACAGGTGGTCATCAATAGATGGATGATTCTTGCTGGGGTCTTCCAACTCTATCCATACAAGGGAACCCTTTTATCTTGTTATTATGACCACCCTCTACTACCTTATGCATATGCATGAGGGTTCCAACCTATTTTTCCTAATCTGTACTTCCACACCACATAAATCTTGGGGTGCCCCACTCTTCATAGGTTGTCCTCTTAGTTCCCCTTTTTCTCATGAACATTTATGTACATATGTTCCCATGGTAACACCCAGCCAGAGCAGAACTTTGTGATGTTACAATCAGGTGCCCTGCAGTCTGAACAGGTACACCGAGGTCTAGATGGGTACATTGTGGTATATTTTCTCAGAACATCACCTATTGGCACATCCTTTACAGTAATCTCGTGATCTTATTGGCATAGGGTCATTCCTGGATCACCTACTCATGTCAAATCACCGTAAGCCTGAGGACTAGAGTGGCTGAGCTGAAACCTTACAGGCTTAGCCTGTAGGTCTTGCATTACTGCCTTACCTTACTTATATATCTAATACACACTTGTCACTCCTAAATACTTGTCAATCTAATATTCTTACAATCCTATCCTACTTATAACTATTCATCATATAGTCAGTACACATGGAACATATTATTTAACCACAACACAATTAAATGATCAAACAAACTGATGACACACCATAGATATGGTTACAAAGACATGCTCATCAAGACTGCTGTAGAAAATTGAACTGTAATACACAGCTAATCAACAGCCCTCTGAATATCACAAAAGCAGAATGGGAGATTTGTAAAAAAAGGCTGAAGTGGAGACATGGCACTGATTTTTTAAAATCTCACTCACTACCATCCCTCGCCCCTTGTGCCCTGCCATTGATGTCAACATCAGCAGACCATTTGTCCATTTCTCCTTCAGACATCACTGCACAAGCATGGAAAGTCCTTCCTGAGCTAGTACACACTCCTCACAATCAAATCCCTCCTGAAGAACCACTTGTACCATGCTGCACAGAAGAAGCTAACCAGCTGAAAGTGGTAAATTGTGAGCCTTTAGGGATAACTATATTTTATAAAAAAAACTTTAGGCCAAAAACATGGCCAATAAACACCTAACTTTTATACTGTATTCTCAAAGAGTATCCCATGTCTGAGCACTCTGTTCACACATACTGACGGCTCACACTAGTCTCTGCCTTCAGTACTGTTAATAGAATACCGCCCCCAATACCTCCACCCACCCTATCCCAGTTTCACTTCTAATTGCTGGTAACTTTCTGCTGTTTAAAGCAAAAAAGGAGCAAGTGATTTTATGCCCCTACCCCTGTCACCACCTCCCTTTCCTCCTCTCCCACCCCCATCTTGAAAGCATTCCAACCAACTTTCAATTCTATCACCTGGCTCTAATCACTACCTAACACAGCAGTGTCCAACCTGGAGCCCTCAAAGGCAAGTGTGTTAAGAAAAAGAAAAATTTGATTACAATTTAAAATGTGTTCCTGGAGGTGGGTCCTCAGATTCTGATTTTTGAATCTGGCCCATTTCAAAGTGGGGGTACTAGAGGGCACAGCTTTGCATGGCTTCTCCCCCGTAACACCAAGAACAGCCCTGATGCGAGTTGGGGTTCCTGTCCTTTTCCTGCTGCAGCTGCTCCTCTGCTGGCTGCCTGCTACATCACAAAGAAGGGAGTATAGCTCTGGCTGCCCTACTGCTCACTTCCTTGGTCTGGCTTTTGAAGCCACAGGGAGAGCAGGACATGACCTCAACTGGCTCTGTTTGAGTACAGGGAGTGTTTAGCAAAAGATGTCTCCCTTCCCCTACACAGCCATCAAGGGCAGCCCAGAAGAGCGTTAAAAAAAGAAGCTAAGAAACCACCACCAGTTTTGGCTTCTTGATTGTGTACTCTGCCTGTGGTGCAGGTATAGTAGAGCCCAAGCTGCCCTAACATGTACCAGCTAACCTGAATCCCCAAAAGGACCATATGCCAGCTGGAGATAACCAAGGTACAGTCCACTGCACCTGCTCCCCTTCCCCACCCCCAAAAGGACCCCATATCTTTTAGGTTGCAAGGAGGGAGGCACAGAAGCCAGCTCTATACCGGTCAGGAATTCACCCACAGTGGAAGAATTCTTAACTAGGAAAATGCAAGTGGTTTCCACTCCCACTCTCCTGTCTGGATGGTGCAAAACAACCAAAACTGGACACAGAATCTGCCCTCAAATATTGATTGAAGCTCCCTGGCCTTGAAAATGTTGCATACCACTAGTCTAAGAAATGTGTCCCGTATTCACCCGGTGGGCACTAAAACAGCTCAAAAGTAATCTTCACTTGCATGACAGATTACAGGTACCTCAATTACTCCCCCCTCCAACATATACTTTAAAAGCTTTTTTAATGTAGGCCTCTAATGTTCAGGATTTCTATTTGGATTAGCCTTCTCCTGTTTAAGCATGACAAAGTCCAAAAGAAGGAATACTGCAGTTGGCAATTTATTCATATCAGAGGGTCACTGTTTGCCAGGGTATAGCCTGGCAAAAATATCCCATTAACAGAGTTTTATTTCAACTATATTATTAAATATATAATCAGAGTACATTAACAATTCTACAAACCGCTACTCTCATACCCAAAATATTCCTTCTCTGCATCTTCACTCTTGTGGCCTGTGAGCACATAGGTTTTGGTTCAATAAACCCTTCGATACCCTAAAGGAGCTCAATAAAAGTATAAAAATTAATGCAACTGAGAACTGCTGTATTTTTAAACACCGAGGGGTAGTTTCTGATCTCACTGACTTCAACTAACTCACTCTGGATTTACATCTTATACACCCAAGATCACAATCTGGATCCACAAAATAGCCCATAAAATCCTACTCTTTATAGCTCCGTTAAACAAGCTTTAGGAAATAGATCAGTTCTTCGCGGTGCCGGGACAGAGAGGGGTGGGGATAGGGAAGTTATGCAATATAATTTTTCCTCCTCTGTATAAACCAATTCAAGTTCTTTTCCACTCTCTAAGAATCTAGATAGGAGATTATTTCTTTATTCTGCTGGGGGCTTTTGGATAGCAAAAGGGTTTGATTTTGTTTTCTCCTCTTGCATCTTCAAAAAACAGAATCCATAGGGAAACTAAATCCAGCTTTCAATAAATCAGTAGACCTGGTGTATGGAAAACTTCCTGGGATTAAAAAGTTACTGTTTTAATCAATAAAAATTTTACAAGACTGGAATTCAGTGTTCGCCACTAGCGTAACCCAGTTTTTATATTGTTTTGTCTTAGCAACATTTATTTATTTTGAAATTTTATTTAATGTTCACAATGGCTAGTCTGACAACTGAGAACACTTATGAGTCTTCCATTTATCCTCTAATACTAAGGCAACATAGGAAATGGAAGCCCAAACTGCCCCATTCCATTTTATTAGTGTGCCTGTTGTGATCATAGAATATCAGGGTTGGAAGGGACCTCAGGAGATCATCTAGTCCAACCCCCTGCTCAAAGTATGACCAATCTCCAATTTTTGGCCCAGATCCCTAAA
Source organism: Lepidochelys kempii (assembly GCF_965140285.1). Lineage (NCBI taxonomy): Eukaryota > Metazoa > Chordata > Testudines > Cheloniidae > Lepidochelys > Lepidochelys kempii. The sequence continues at coordinate 99,199,014 of NC_136382.1, forward strand.
TGGCCCCCTCAAGGATTGAACTCACAACCCTGCGTTTAGCAGGCCAATGCTCAAACCAATTGAGCTGTGAAGGGATTGCCTCTACGGGCAAGAGGGATTTTAGCCTCCATGTCCATTCCTTGGCCTCCATGACCAAAATTGTTCATTAGTATTAATTGTGATGGCATTTTTGTGTCATCTCATTTCATGTAAGCTGCCTAACAGAGGTCATGTATTAACTGAACATGGACCAGATACGACTCTGTGTCCTCGAGGTGAAAGGTTCTGTATCCCATTATCTATCCCCTACAAGTAATGTTTGTATGAAATTTGACATAAATGCTAGGTTGGCCACCATGGATTCAAATAAAAAGCTTTACAGCAAGTTCAGTGTGACAAATTAAATGGTCCTAGAAATGTGCTTTCATGCAGTCAAACCTATGTCTCAAATTTATGCTAGACAGCTTTCTATAGCTCTGTCTGTCAGAATTTAAGTGCCTTGCTAACAGAACAGCAGAAAAATCACCTCTTAAGAGCATGACAGCCTCAGGCAAAGGCAGGAAGGCAAATGTCTTCATACTGATGTACAGTTTCATCATATTCATCTCAAGAACTAGACAGATGCCCAAAACCATCAATGACAACAAGGACAAGAAAAGAATACATAAATCAGACCAGAGGGCTCTTTCATTAATCCCTTAATGATTAAACTTTAGACAGTGAAGTCTACCTTGATATAACTTTGATGAACAATTCTGTGTGGACAAAATAAAAAAAAGTCTGAGAAGTCTTGTGTTAAGTACCTCAGATCAAGAGCCTCAATATAGACATTATATTTCTAGATGAGAAAATCATGGTGTGGTAAAAACGTTTTTATAAATATAAATATCGGCTTTAGAGCCACGCTTCAGAAACTTCCAGGTCAAAAAACAAGTCTTATGACAACCTGCCCCTTGGAAAACCAGGAATCTTCTCTTACACTGGTAAGATATCTCCCGTTTCAAGACCTGAATGGACCATGAAATGTTGGACCTGCAAATCCACTGATTTCAAAGAGCTCTGGATAAGACCTGGGGCCATAAGCATCTTCGTTTTTAAAACAATAAGTGATAAATATGGGTGTAGCATAGTACAGACTTCTCACAACATGAATGGAAGTGCAAAGAAGTCCCCAAAAGGAACTAAGGTGCAAATGGCAGTTTTCATATCTTGCTAAATCAAAGTAAATTTATACCAGACACCTTGAAAAGTATTTTCCTAGCAACTTTCAGATTTCTACTCCCAATCTCTCCTGTGCCAGAGCTCTGCATACAGAGAAAGCAATTTGGGGATTTGTTGTTGTCTGAAGTACAACACTCAAAATATGTTTCTATTTATCTTCTAAACAGAAAATAGCTGAACTCATTTTCTAAGACCTTCCAAAACAAATAATTTCTGAGCAAACACACATGCAAAAGGTGTCAAATCCCAAAAGATACAATCAACTGAAAATTGGGGATATAATAGGAATTATAAGGGAGACAGTGTAGCCCCAGTGTATAAAGCACTGGATTGGGACTCAGGTTCTGATTCTGTAAAACAGGGATAATGATGCCTACACCTTCTTTGTAAAGCACAGTGAGATCTACTGATGGAAAACACTATGCAAGACCTAGGTATTATAATGGTAACCTTTTACTACAGGGATCAATATTAGTTATTCTCAGACTAGTTTTCCTAGTGGAAGGGTACAACATTTCCTGCTGCAACTGTACTTTTCAATCTTTTCCAAAAGGTTGCATCTATTTACAGTTACTGTACAAATGAAAGCCAAACAGCTTTCATGCCAAGCTAAATTAAACACCCAAAGTTTTAACCACAATGTATATGACTAAATGCTTGAAGATTCCAAACTGTTGTTGAGGGTACTTTCCAAAATAAGCAGCCCACAAGCAGACACACTGAATTAAACATTTCAGGAAACCATGGAGTGCATTCAGAAAGGTCAAGTTTGATAATGGTCTGCTAATAAATTTTTCAGCTACCTGTGGGTCAGTATTAAAGGGTATGCTACTTTAACTTGTATATTTATAATTGAAGGGAGAGAATATCTTAAGTACAGCAACATCAGATTGCCCACAGCAGCCCAAGAAAAGGTCAGGAAAAGAATACTTGTGGGCATGCAAACCATAAAACCTCCCATAATTAATGTTGCAGTGAGGATTAAATGTAACAAGTGCATTGCGGTTGCAGCTGCACATAGAAGTACATTCTTGATTCACATCCTGAACTTTGTAAACCAGAGATAAATGTAGCCTTTCCTAAGATCTGCTTTACCAGCCACCAGCAAGGGAACTGATCCTTCGCTCCCAGCCGGCAGAAACAATAGTTTGCAGTGAGCCATCAATCCTTTTTGTATCATCAACAGATTATGTTGGTGATACAAAGATGATCAAAGATCATCAACAGTTGTACAATTTCCAGCTCCTGATAGGGTGGCACCATTTGAACTGGTGTGAACTATTAAAGTGAGAATGGTAATATTACAATTCAATTTTACACGAAAAGGCTTATTTACTATAGCACAAGTGTAAAGTATATGTTTGTACTATAAAAAGGACTTATCGAACAATAGAAAAAACAGAGGAAACAGTTTCCTTGCAAATGACATTCATCATTTTTACAGAGAGGAGAGTAGGATCTCTCATTTTACCAGTGACAAAGGCTGAATTTATCTTAATGAGAATATTTACCAGTAATTTATGCTGGAAAATGATTAGCTATATTTAAAGTGTTGTGTTGTAGAATATTCAGGCAAAAGTTGTGGGGCTCCATGCACTCCCTCAACTGATAGAGCATTAAAGATAACTAGAAATAAATTTAAGAACAGAATTAAGTTGACAAAGAATAAAAGGAGTCACACCTTTGTTTCAAGATTACTATTCAATTATAGAATTGTAAATTACAGAAAGAGAAAAATTTAACATCCAAACGTATGTCTGTATATCTGTTACTTGCTTTTTGCCGAAGTATTTTCTACATTCGTTTTCTCTTTGTCTGAAAATGCATACTGAGTGCAAAGCAGTGAGATCCCTAGAAAGTAGAGTGGCTGAAAGCATTGTTATATTAAATATCAAGATATCAACAACTCAAATATTCCTACACGTAGCAGAAAAACAAAAGTGACAGACAGAAAAGTTCAGATTGTATAACCTTTATAATCGCTAACATCCTTAAACGTATGCCTTTAGTTTGTTGGTTTAAAACAAACTCCCCACACTCCCCTGCAAAAAGGGAGTTAAACAGCTCAGGATGACAGTGAATATGAGAAGTTTATCTATTTAAATAAAGTTAATGTTAAATCTTGTTTTTGTTTAAAATAAAAGAGTGTTATAAAAGAGAAGATAAACTCGTGATCAAGTTGCAATCTTAAAGGATTTTAATTCTAGATAAGTACAGAATACGTTTCTGGGCAGAAGCACTGAATGTTGCACTTAAAATAGAAGTGCCTTTTACAAAAACATCAACAGAATGCAGGCCATAAACAAGGCAAAACTAGCCCCTTTTTTCTGTGCTGACCATTACATTCTATTTAACATATCTGAGAATAGCGTGCATTCAGCTGTAGCAATACATTCCACAACTGATTGTGCAAAGAACATTCAGCAAGCGTTAAGTGTTAAGCTATCACAGATACAGCAAATTGATTTTTAAGCCTGGCTTTTTTGGGCCAACTCGAATTTCAAAACAGAGAGGAAAGAGTAACTAGCAAAATTGCAGTGTAAAGTTGCCCTGCTCTTGTGCAAATAAACTATTCACAGTCCTGGTTAAAAGGACATAAGGTAAATGGATTATACTTGAGATTCTGCTCTAAGTCATTACTAGTATTTAAAAGAAAATCATTTCCCATGACCCCAGCAATTACACTGTAGACACCACTCAACAGTTCAACTATTTCTACAGATGTGAGTACTTAAGTTATTCCACTAGCATATATTTTTCTTACCCTCTGATCCCACTGAGGGTTACCAAAAGAAACTACATCACTTGCTCAAGAAACTACCTGAAAAGCACAAGAACAAATCCACACAGACACACCCCTGGAACCCTAACCAGGGGTATTCTATCTGCTACCCAAGATCCATAAACCTGGAAATCCTGGACGCCCCATCATCTCAGGCATTGGAACCATGACAGCAGGATTGTCCAGCTGTGTAGACTCCCTCCTCAGGCTACCAGCACTCCCAGCTATCATTGAGACACCACTGACTTCCTGAGGAAACTACAATCCATCGGTGATCTTCCTGAAAACACCATCCTGGCCACTATGGATGGAGAAGCCCTTTACACCAACATTCCACACAAAGATGGACTACAAGCCGTCAGGAACAGTGTCCCCGATAATGTCACAGCAAACCTGATGGCTGAACTTTGTGACTTTGTCCTCACCCATAACTATTTTACATTTGGGGACAATGTATACCTTCAAATCAGCGGCCCTGCTATGGGTACCTGCATGGCCCCACAATATGCCAACATTTTTCTGGCTAACTTAGAACATCGCTTCCTCAGCTCTCGTCCCCTAATGCCCCTACTCTACTTGTGCTACATTGATGACATCTTCATCATCTGGACCCATGGAAAAGAAGCCCTTGAGGAATTTCACCATGATTTCAACAATTTCCATCCCAACATCAACCTCAGCCTGGACCAGTCCACACAAGAGATCCACTTCCTGGACACTACAGTGCTAATAAACCATGGTCACATAAACACCACCCTATACCGGAAACCTACTGACCGCTATTCCTACCTACATGCCTCCAGCTTTCACCCTGACCACACCACACAATCTATAGTCTACAGCCAAGCTCTACGATACAACCGCATTTGCTCCAACCCCTCAGACAGAGATGAACACCTACAGGATCTCTATCAAGCATTCTTACAACTACAATACCCGCCTGCTGAAGTGAAGAAACAGATTGACAGAGCCAGAAGAGTACCCAGAAGTCATCTACTACAGGACAGGCCCAACTAAGAAAATAACAGAACGCCACTAGCCGTCACCTTCAGCCCCCAACTAAAGCCTCTCCAATGCATCATCAAGGATCTACAACCTATCCTGAAGGACGAACCATCACTCTCACAGATCTTGGGAGACAAGCCAGTACTTGCTTACAGACAGCCCCCCAACCTGAAGCAAATACTCACCAGCAACCACACACCATACAACAAAAACACTAACCCAGGAACCTATCCTTGCAACAAAGCCCGTTGTCAACTGTGTCTACATATCTATTCAGGGGACACCATCATAGGGCCTAATCACATCAGCCACACTATCAGAGGCTCGTTCACCTGCACATCTACCAATGTGATATATGCCATCATGTGCCAGCAATGCCCCTCTGCCATGTACATTGGTCAAACTGGACAGTCTCTACGTAAAAGAATAAATGGACACAAATCAGATGTCAAGAATTAGAACATTCAAAAAACAGTTGGAGAACACTTCAATCTCTCTGGTCACTCGATTACAGACCTAAAAGTTGCGATTCTTCAACAAAAAAATCTTCAAAAACAGACTCCAAAGAGAGACTGCTGAATTGGAATTAATTTGCAAACTGGATACAACTAACTTAGGCTTGAATAGAGACTGGGAGTGGATGGGTCATTACACAAAGTAAAACTATTTCCCCATGTTTATTCCCCACCCCCCACCATTCCTCAGATGTTCTTGTCAACTGCTGGAATGGCCCACCTTGATTATCACTACAAAAGATTCCCCCCACTGGTAATAGCTCACCTTAAGTGATCACCCTCCTTACAGTGTGTATGGTAACACCCATTTTTTCATGTTCTCTGTGTATATAAATCTCCTCACTGTATTTTCCACTGAATGCATCCGATGAAGTGAGCTGTAGCTCAAGAAAGCTTATGCCCAAATAAATTTGTTAGTCTCTAAGGTGCCACAAATACTCCTTTTCTTTTTACAATTACTATGTAATTCAATGCAAAAAAATCTAAGTTAAGCAAATGTTAAGCTGCATAGTTAAGTGCATAGTCAAGATATGTCAAAGCTAAAATTGCATGTGCAAGCTACAACAACTATTTCAACTTTGAAACTGAGAAAACAAAAAGTCAATTTTCCCTAAATTTTCTCAAACTCAAACTGAGCAGCTCAACTATTTTTGCTCAACTTTCATTAAGAATTATTAATCTTTGGGAAGAGACAAAGGTTACAATATTTAAGGTCAAAGGGTTCAAGTTTTGTGAAGCTGCAATCAAGGGAGAAGGGGAAGTTAGAATGGAAATGTTTATGCAACCTTAACTGAAGTCACTACCTTTCCCTCTGTATTATATAAGCTACATTTAACAGCATTTCCTCATAGAATTGTTGAATGCTTTGTAACAAGAGGACACTATGAGAATATTCTATATAAATTTTACCGTATCTTCTCACAATTTGGGCTGCTACCATGTTTGAAAAATCATGACAGTTTTCCCGAGCATTTTGAATGGTAATCATTAAGTAATCAAATCAAAAAGGGAAATATTTATAATCAGAAAGATAAATATTAAAGAGCTTTTACAGTTCTGAATTTTGTGGAAACAGAGCGGGGACAGAGGACATGGGATACAAGTTAAAGCAAAGAAGAGTGAGTGAGTGAGTGTGTGTTCTGCTGCCAGCTGCTGACCACAATCAGATCTATCTAAGCACAAACACAACTAAGGCTGTATTATTTTAACGGTTTTCACAAAAATACAAAAGCTGAAAATTTGTCACAAAAATCAAAATCTTTGGTAAAAATTGTGAAATTCAAGCTTACTGCCAGTTTTTTTTTTTCTTCCTATGCAAATAAAAACAGGCAGCTGGAGATGAGAACATGAAACCAAACGTACTGAGGTAGGATGACTGTGCAGGAGGCAGACAGGGATGGCACCTTGTAAGGAACCCGTTTAACTGCTCCTGGGCTGAGCAGGGGAAGGAGGCTTAAAAAAAGACTCCCCCAGAGAATATAGTATGGTTTTCTCAAAATATGGGGAGGGATACCCATCTCCATCACCTAAATTATTTGGTTTCCTTCTCGATATTCTCAATGGTCTAGTTACCAGGACAGGTGCCTTTGTTTCAGCAGCCTGTCTACACAAGCAGCTCCGCTAACAAACAGGACAGCCAGTGCCTAATTAGTTCAGTCCCAAGCAGGAAAACATTCAGATACAGGTGGGTGCAAAACTGGTTGGAAAACCTTTCCCAGAGAGCAATTATCAGTGGTTCACAGTCATGCTGGAAGGGCATAATGAGTGGGGTCCTGCAGGGATCAGTTCTGGGTCCAGTTCTATTCAATATCTTCAACGATGATTTAGATAATGGCATAGAGAGTACTCGGATACAGTAGGTGGACGATATCAAGCTGGGAAGGGTTGTAAGTGCTTTGGAGGATAGGATTAAAATTTAAAATGATCTGGACAAACTGGAGAAATGGTCTGAAGTAAATAGGATGAAATTCAATAAGGACAAATGCAAAGTACTTCACTTAGGAAGGAACAATCAGTTGCACAAAAATCATTCTGGGATGTATTAACAGGAGTGTTTTAAGACAGACACAAGAAGGAATTCTTCCGCTCTACTCCACACTGATTAGGCCTCAACTGGAGTAGCGTGTCCAGCTCTGGGCGCCACATTTCAGGAAAGATGTGGAGAAACTGGAGAAAAGTCCAAAGAAGAGCAACAAAAATGATTAAAGGTCTAAAAATCATGACCTATGAAGGAAGACTGAAAAAACTGTGTTTGTTTAGTCTGGAAAAGAGAAGACTGAGAGGGGACATGAGAACAGTTTTCAAGTACATAAAAGGCTGTTAAAAGGAGAAGGGAGAAAAATTTTTCTTCTTAACCTCTGAGGATAGGACAAGAAGCAATAGGCTTAAATTGCAGCAAGGGAGGTTTCAGTTGGAGATCTGAAAAAAACTTCCTGTCAGAGTGGTTAAGCAGTGGAATAAATTGCCTAGGGAGGCTGTGGAATCTCTCTCATTGGGGATTTTTAAGAGCAGGTTAGACAAACAACTGTCAAGGATGGTCTAGATAATACTTAGTCCTGCCATGAGTGCAGGGGACTGGACTAGATGACCTCTCGAGGTCCCTTCTAGTCCCTATGATTCTATGAAATGGAGGGTTGGGGAGAGGACAAAACTCAAGATCTTCTAGACCCTCTCCAAACCTCTAGAAAAAGCAAGGCTATAAATAGTAATGTTTTCTAACAGTGCATTTTGCTTACTTTTTTTTTTTTAATCCTCCTTGCCTCCACTTTTTAATGGTTTATCCTCTCTCTCTTTCAGGCACCATTGACAGATGTGGCTACTCTTGGTGTAAATAAACAAACCTGGTTCTGCTTTACAGCAAGAGTTACTGTACATGTATGCATAAAATTTTGAAGTAGATGCAACAGATTTTAAGTCAGGAAAATTTTCTGCCCTATTTCCCACTCTATTGTAGAGAACAACATCAGTGTCTGGGTATACATTTAGCATTTTGTGAAGTAGTCCAGTTGATCATAAAGAAAAGCTACAAGTGATCACCATTTAAAAGCTTCAACATGCACTGACAAGAGAAATTTTGATTCTTCTGCAGGCTATGCCACAAGTAAATAGATGACTGAAAGAGTGGAACAAAAATAATGCACCAAGCCACCTTTTTGGTCACGCTTAATATTAAGGTTACCTTTATACATAGTTTATAAAGTCAATAAATGATTAACAGATTTAATGAATAACCAATCTGTGTATTTTATGAATTCCAATAGGTTGCTTGTAATCTTGGCTTATAAACATCTATAACGCCTTTTTCTGATGTACTTACCACCACCATAACACAAACTACAGGTCTGTAACATGCTTATAACATGCTTTTAATTGTTTATTAACTCTTTATACAAAAGATACATTTATAAATGTCTTATCAAGTGTCACCACCTTTTATTTGTTAGAAATATTTACATGTATAGCATGGGTAACCCAACTATACATTCCTGCCCAAAGACAGCTAATTTCTGCTTTCTTATAATAGATATTCCAGAGCCTTGAAGTTGATTACACTGAAGTGTATTTTTGAATAAGTTTATCTTTGGACTACTAGAAAAAAATCTAAGCAAAGATCCAATAATCAGAAGTGAATAGAAGTCAGATATTTCTTTGGAGGTCTACTGAAAAGTGTACAGTTCTTTATAAGTCATTGCCCAGCTGACTCCAGCTTTTAATGAGGATTTATTAAATTTAATGTTGCCTCGTAAAATTTGTCACCTTGTTCCATGAAGAACAGCTTCCCCCCACATTCCCTCTCCCTCACCACACGAAAATTAAAACGGTCTTATGTCATCCCCCAGCAACTAACATAGCACAAAAAGCTTTTTGCTTAAATGTTTTGGTGCAGAAGATCCTAAATTCATCTAATCTCCCATGCTGCATGTATATACAGTTTGGCCTTTAAATTACAATGGATCTTGACCCAATAAGTAAAGGGAGGGATAGCTCAGTGGAGGGATAGCTCAGTGGTTTGAGCATTGGCCTGCTAAACCCAGGGTTATGAGTTCAATCCTTGACGGGGCTGTTTAGGGATCTGGGGCAAAATTTGGGGATTGATCCTGCATTGAGCAGGGGGTTGGACTAGATGACCTCCTGAGGTCCCTTCCAACCGTGATATTCTATGATTCTAAGTCACATATTGCTACTTCCTGACAGAAATTCTAACTACATAGTCCGTTACAGTGGGCAGTAGAGTTTCCCTATATCACTTTATTTAAAAATACTGAAGACATCTGAAAACAAAACCATGAATTCTAAAGTGTTTAGTTACTTGCAGTTCCTACCTCATTTTCCTCACCTACATTCTCCACTCCCTCCTTAGGTAACTGCTGATACGTGCCCTAAGTTTTGTCCCTCAGACAGTGAACTCTTCAGGGCAAAGGAATGTGTCTTATTCTTTGTTTACAAAAGTGCCATTTACATGTCCAATACTATATAAATGATTTATAACAGGATCCCCACAAATTGTTTTAGCTGTTTTGGCCAGTTTAATCATGTAAATGTAACATGTGTGTCAGACAAACAATGCAATTTAGACTCCCTCCATGTCTTGGCTGCTCGCCGATTTCAGAGGAAGCAGAGTAAATTTGTAAAACTCTCATCAGATTCCCTGCTGCTACCTGAAAGTTACAGGCCACTGTAGCTAAGAAATTCTTAACAGTCTTGTAAATTTCAGTCTGCTACTTGTGGAACAGCAGAAGTTACAAGGGTGAACCAGGGCATCCAAAAGACAGATCAAGGAACAGAAAGCAAATATTGTATAGAGCAGTTTGAAGCTCAGCCTCCTCCTATAAAGGGTGATTGAGAGAATGAGAAGCAACTGGAGGGGAAGAGGAAGAAAAATTAATAACCTATAAACCAAGGCCAAAACAAAAGCACAGCTGGCCCATTAAAATACGGGACAGTTGCCTCTTGTGAGGCCTCCTGAAACTCAGTGAGAGGAAAGAGGTGGTTGTGCTTAAAGCACCGGACTTGGACTGAAGAGATCTCAATTCTATTCCTGTGTTTGCCACAGGACTACTGAGACACCTTGGATAAATCACATCGCCTCTCGGTGCCTCAACTCCGCAACAGTAAAATGGGACGGGGGGTTATGAAGTCAAATTGATTAATGTTTGTGAATCATTCAAATACCATATTCATGAGCATCATAAAAGACTCCAGTAAACAAGATAGATAAATTTCTATTCCCAGAAACTAAAAGGCACATTAGGGCTCCAGTCTGTAGCCCTTGAGCCTCCACTATCCTCAAGGACTAACTAGAATTTCTTCAACAGAAAAGTCTGATGCAGGAGTCTAACAGAGGTCTGCAAGGCAGCCTAACATCCTTGATTTTAAAATATACCTGCTATGTCATTGGGCAATATTCAAATCAAGGATCCTGGAGATCCAGAGTAATTTTGCTCTCCAAGCAAGATATGAAGAATTTTAGAAGATCTAGAGTTGTAGTTCTAGACATGATTTTGTAAAAAGAATTCAAGAAATACCGGTTAAAGAATGCCCTATTAGGAAACTGCATTTTTTAACAATTAAAAAAAAATGTTCCTTTAACTATCACACACTAAACTTCACTGTTGCCTTCTCTACCTCCTTTGGCAGCATCTTTTCACTGGTTATAAGCTTTTAGGGAAGAGGGCCTCTTTTCTAAAGCTGAGTCTCTAAAGGTATGACTGTATATTTTAACAGTGACACTGTTGACCACAACTTAGTGTAACGCTGACAGACCATGGTCCTCAGTGGGCAGGATCGAACCTGGGACCTCTGGAGCTTAGTGCATAAGCCTCTACCACATGAGCTAAAAGCTAACTGGCTGGTAGCTAAGGCTGTGGAGCAGACTCATTAATTGCTCTCTAAGTGGTCTTGGTGCCACTAGATGGGACAGAACACCACACCCAAGAGGTGTGTGGGTTACATTAGCACCTAGCATAGGCAAGAATAGGATTAACTCTCACAACAACCAGCTAACATGTTTTTAAAACACAAGGGCAAAATCCTATTTAGCATTGTGTTAGTTAACACAATTTTCCCAATGTAAAAGAGGCCTTAAATGTCACGCACAACCAATAGCCCTCCTACATCACACACACACAAATAGGGAATTTCCAAAACTCACCCTCCTTCCTGGGGTCTGCCTTTACTTGTAACTAAAGAAGGAAAGCCCAAAAGCCAGATTGCACTTACAACAACAACAACAAAACTTCTCAGCTAGATTTCTATTTCTTTATAACCTTCTCTTCTCAGAGAGCCACTAAACCTCTTATACCACCACGTTGGAGCTCAAGAGACCCAGCTGACCTGAATCAGCAAAATAGCTCTGCATCTTCCCCACGTGAATTTACAAACTGAAACCCAGACCTATGCATTAGTACTGTTGCTATAGTTTTAAAAAAAAAAAAAACAAAAAACACATGCCCTTGTGCCCCACCCAAAAAGAACATAATAAAAAGATTTTCATACCGCTAGATATACTCTACCTCCAATTTCCCCGATGGCACAAAAAAGTATCAGCTAATTTTCTACAACAGAGTTTTGGGGGGTTTAAAGCACAAAAATCCTTTGAAACCCAAAGCCAAGTTCCAAATCACAACACGATAAAGGATATTATTTTAAAATAATGAAGCCAGAAAAAACAAGGCTGTGAAAGTGATTTTATTGTTGTCCAAGGTAGCTTGTCAAAAGTATATACTATCATGCATACCAAGGTCAGGAGTTAATATGAAAAGAGCTATTTCCTGACTTATCTACTGTAAAGTAAACTTTAAAGGCCACTTAAAACTTTAAAGTGGACGAGAAGCTGGATATGAGTCAACAGTGTGCCCTTGTTGCCAAGAAGGCCAATGGCATTTTGCGATGTATATGTAGGGGCATTGCCAGCAGATCGAGGGACGTGATCATTCCCCTCTATTCGACATTAGCGAGGCCTCATCTGGAGTACTGTGTCCAGTTTTGGGCCCCACACTACAAGAAGGATGTGGAAAAATTGGAAAGCGTCCAGCGGAGGGCAACAAAAATGATAAGGGGACTGGAACACATGACTTATGAGGAGAGGCTGAGGGAACTGGCATTGTTTAGTCTGCAGAAGAGAAGAATGAGGGGGCATCTGATAGCTGCTTTCAACTACTTGAAAGGAGGTTCCAAAGAGGATGGATCTAGACTGTTCTCAGTGGTAGCAGATGACAGTACAAGGAGCAATGGTCTCAAGTTGCAGTGGGGGTGGTTTAGGTTGGATATTAGGAAAAAAAATTTCACTAGGAGGGTGGTGAAGCACTGGAATGCATTACCTAGGGAGGTGGTGGAATCTCCTTCCTTTGAGGTTTTTAAGGTCAGGCTTGACAAAGCCCTGGCTGGGATGATTTAGTTGGGGATTGGTCCTGCTTTGAGCAGGGGGTTGGACTAGATGACCTCCTGGGGTCTTTTCCAACCCTGATATTCTAGGATTCTATAATTTAAAGCAGCCACTGGTGAATGGCTTTTCTTAATGGCGCTAGCAAACACAATCTTGGTAGGATACTAATGGACAATACTGCTGTTAACCCAAAAAGGCAATATGGAGCATTCCCTCTCCACATATTTCTGTTAATAGGAGTATCAAAATGACTTTAATTAGCATAGTTTGTCTGCTTCAAATCTTTGCATAAAACAGAATGTCAACGATAAAACTCAGTTACAAAGAGTCACTTTTTGTACGATACAACTAATAGACTTTGGCTCATCACCCAAAATATTACCCCCTGCTTTCTCCTCCCACAAGAAAAAAAACAAATTGGTCAGAAATACTGTAATTGTAATCTGGTTTGTATCTATGCCAGACAATGTACATGAAACCCATAAAAATTGAAGAATGATTAGAAAAAGCAGTCTGTGCCTCTATATAATATTTGTAGGACCAAGAATTCAGACAACAGAGTCTCTGAGCCACAATAAAAAGAATAATCATCAGATAATAGACATTGATCACTTGCATCTTTATTGCCAACCAATACTAAATACCAGCTATATAACTACAACTGAAGCATGTAATTAGGAAAATTTATTCCAATTAGCTGGCACTTTCAGTGGTCTATGCAAATATTAACCTGTATTTTCTTCTTTTCATCTTAGAACATACAAAAAATGGGTAACATTTGTATACGCACCTATTATTTATTATAGCCCTAAATTCCCAGATAGAAATCACACTGTTAGCCTTTACAAAGCATTTATGTTGTCAGAGGCCTCCCATGAAATGATCTTCTGTAAAAATAAAATTATTTCATTTAACTGGTTTTTTTTAACCTGCCCTTTCCAAGTCTCTCAGCATAAAAATGATGTCAGTAACAGACTGGCTCCCTCTCCCTAGCTGTCTAACCACTTCTGTCCATTCAGGACGATCACTGCAAGGCTACATCTACTCTACAAGCGAGGGGGTGCAAATACCCCGCTTGTGTACACATACTGACGCTAGCTCTCATTAAGCTGGCACAAGCATAAATAGCAGTGTAATCACAGCAGCACGGGTAGCGGCAGCAGAGGTTCCAAGGGTTTCAGGTAGGTTTGTACTCTGCATGGCTCAACCACACCTCTGCTGCTACTACTTGTGCCCCTGCAGCTATGTTGCTATTTATACTCCTGCCAGCTCAATGAGAGCTAGCACCAGTACGCGTACGCAAGCAGGGTATTTGTACCCCTAGCTCATAGTGTAGATGTAGCCAAAGACTTTCTCGCTCTCTCTCACACACACAAATACACCCACCCATTCCCACCATTTTTTAGGTCATGTCCACAAAAGGAAAAGTGCTTTCAACATGTGTTAACACACACGCTAAAATCCTAGTGCAGGAAAGGCAGTTGTAGTTTTAACGTGTTAGCTGGTTAAGGTCGAGGTACAAACACAAGCTGTAGACTTGTCTTCGCTATGAAAAAAAGTATTTTCTGAACTAGAGTTAGCTAACGTGAGGTAAAATCCTAATGAAGACAAGGCAGTCTCTAGTTTTCACGTAATCTATCAGGTTGAGTTAAAGCCTACGCTCCTCAAGAATTTTTATCTCAACCTACTACAAACTCTTGTCTTCACTAGGATTTTACCTCAAATCAGCTAACTTGAGTTAGGTACGCACCTTGTTTCATAGCGAACACAAGGCCTATGTCAGTGTTGAAAGACACATCCTTTTTGCAATGAAGACATAGCCACAGTATTGTTACCATATCACGTTCTTTGATTGCCAATTATCTCCTTAATAAGGGCTATTGTGGACATTCCCCAAGCTTTTTTTCTGGCAATACAGAAAAAATACAAGGGGGGGAAATACAAATGTTTGTGTCCTGGGACAGACATTTGAGGAGTGTCCAGACTAGCCTTTAGAAAGGTGTTCCTGACAATCAATTCAAGGTTAAAATCTCTAGTGAAGACAATCCTTTATGCTGTGACAAGAACACTTTCTTCCATGGTTTAAATTTTGGCAGGTATGCTCTCCTTAGTAAAAGATTTCCGGTAAATTTCCCAGTAAAATTAGCAGACTGTCTTACTATAGTTAAATAAAGTATCCAAAATTGGGCAATCAAATTCCGGACACTGACCTTGTATTTCACTGACAGAAAAAAAGCTAGCAGTGTTGTATTTGTAGTGTTCTTAGTACAATAAGAAAGCCTCAAACTGTTCAACAGCAACCTTTCTGACCAATTGAGAAGGGGCATCAATAAACTGTGAAAAAGAGGCCACAGTGGGTGTAACACAGGGTTTAGGACACCTTCGCCTGCAGCATTAATTTGGGTGATTGGCAACTGGGTCAGTCTAGGCCAGATGTGAGCAGCCACATTTTAGTTAGTGTGTCGCCATGGGTGCCTCACTCACCCATGTGAGTCATAGGACTTCTGGGGGACATATCCCATGGTTCTTCGTGCTTCACTTCTTCCCCAGTGAATTGCGATACAATGGGTCTGTCCTGAGCACATGGGAGGAACTGTTGGAAGGCATTGGGGGCACTGGAAAACTATCATCACTCAAGTGGTTTAGCCTGTGTCCCCACTGCAAAGTGGGTGGTTGCCAACCCAGTTGAAAGCAGAATATGGGTTTTTAGCTACAGCCCCTGACGAAACAGCTAGCCCAGTTTATAAGCACCACCAGACTCTGGTGAGAGACGTTTGTGTGTGAACAGGAGTGGGGTTAATCCCATGTAAGGGCCCAAGCTAACTGCAGTGAAGACATACCCTAAGACTAGGGTGTTAGGAAAACAATTTGGTAGGGAGGCAGAGGACACAGTCATTTTAAAAGTACATATTTATTGGAGTTCTGAGGTTAAATAGGATTACATCTAAAAGGAGTATTCAAAATACTATCAAGCATAAAGAGATGGTAAACCAAGAAATTTACTATGGGCTTCTACTAATTGAGAGCACTAAACCTACTAGTCTCCAGGATCAATCATTTAAGACAAGCCTGGTGCCCATCCACCAGACAGTGAGGAGTAGAGAATGCTGGGATTTGTATATGGATACTATCCCTGGGCCTTGCCTGGCTCAGACTTTCATATTAGCCTCTGGATACTAGCAATCTTATAAATTCAACTCTACTCTCATCCGCCACTAGAAATCAAGAAGGAGCTTTCAGTCTTCAGGCTCAAGGCTTCTTCAAAGGGAAGCTGGGTGTCCTCCAGTCTCATAGTTGCTCTGGCAGAGTGAGGGAAAGAGGCAGGGAAGAGAGAAAGGTCTCTGCTATCCTAGCTAACCCACAGCTGCTGTTTGAGAAGTCCTCCCCACCAACAACAACACTAGTGCCTGCCTCCTGCTGCTGCTACTTATAGCATTCCCAAGCAACAGCAGCATTAAACTGAAACTGTCAAAAAGCATGTCATTTTTGCCCAAAAGGTTCTGAAGAGCAGCTGTGAAACTAACCACAGTTAGGACTAGTCTATACTGACAACCCTAAAGCATTGCCACAGCTTTAATATGCCTTGTGTGGTCGCACCTCCACGAGGGGCATAGCTACCAGCGCGTCTCCCAGTGCTGGTGCATGGTCTACACTGGCATTTTACAGCGCTGAAACTTCCTGCACTCAGTGGGGTGTTTTTTCACACCTCTGAGCCAGAAAGTTGCAGCGCTGTAAATTGCCAGTGTAGACAAGCCCTTAGTTATTTCATACTGCTGCTTATAGCTTTGCCAAGTAGCAGAACCACTGAGGCTCTCTCAGTACAGACTTAGGAAGACAATATTCCACCAGCATATATTCAGTTCACATTCATGAAATTACTTTCACAACCAAGAAGCATGGAAGTGCCCCCCAGACACACTTTAAGGGAAGCTTAAATTCTGTGGAAGTCAGTGGTTTAGGCTCCCTGCACTCTCCCACTTGGTGAGCAAAACTCTGAGATAAGGTGCCAGTTAGTTTTTTGCTTTCAATAGTAAAAGCAATGGGGAAAAGGCTCAAGAATCAGAATACAAAATAAATGTTTTAAATACAAATAATATACACCATAGGAATCTATTTTCTCATAGAAACGTGTGGAAAGCATTTTATCCACAAACACATTTTACTATGGACATTTTGCATGAACCAGGGATTATGTGTAGATAAAGGAAGGTTATTTTAAAAAGTTGATCTGATTCTGGTACTTATTTTCCCAATTCATATGCAATAATTTCCATAGCAACAAACTTACATGAAACAGGCATTACAATTTCAAGTAATAAGAATATGAAGCCTAAAAGGTATCTTGTTTTGTTACTGTCCCCAGTAATAAAACGGAAATAATTACATATAGGCAGGATTGTTTCTAAATAGTATTTTGTTTTTAAATTTTTCCATTCAACAGCAAACTGCTCTGTAAATTACCACATTGAGCACATTAAGAGCCTCTTCCCACAACTTTGCCTGAAAACACATCTTCACACTTCTGATGTTTTTCCTCTATGTGTTCAGCTGAAAGTATGTAATATACATAACACATAAGGCTAAATAGTGAACTGTGAATTCAACGTACCACTTGACAATGAAGAGAGCCCCAAGGCTCCTGTTTGCAAGAATAAACCAAATCATACTAATCTGGCTCAAGGAATTTAAAGATTGGTATCGTATGGCAACTGGTTATGTACTTAAACATGATTTCCTCCTCAGGTTTTTCCTTCCATCTTGTACTGTCGGCAGTGTTAATCATCTCATTCAGGCAGCACGTATAGCTGCTACACCAATTCAAACAAAAAGTACTTGACACGGTATGCATACACACAAAACTACAGTGAATTAAACTGAATTAACTTAGAACTATGCTAACCAATTCAGTTTTCTCTAGTGCATTGTAAGTCTTAATACTGTGCTTGAAAGATTGTCTTGAAAGGTTTTTGTTGGATTTTTTTTTTAAATAAACCAAGAATGAGAGAGACTTCCTTAGGAATGTGAAGAGAAGTTTAAACTAGAAACCACAGCGTTTACTCCAACTGCTACAGGACTAGCCAAAATTCTTTTCTGAACAGGGTTGCCTGCATCTGAAGAATTCGATGAAATGAAAGAATGCAGGGAACACTAATTAAAGTTACAGCATTTTCCCAGCAGTTCAAGACAATGCTTAAAAAAGCGTATGTGTTCTAATCTACAAGACATAATAGGTCTAATATTTTGAAAAAGGATTCAAAGCACAGAGCAAAATGAATATTAAGTTTATTGGCCTTATTAGAAAGGACTGGTGCTGATTAAAATCTTCCCCTTGCAGAGCTGTATATCACACACTAGGGACTTCTGGTATCAGAACTATGCTAGTCAGTCAGTTGTGATCCCTTACTGACATAGCTGTTCCAGTGGAAGTCCCTAATGTTGACTTAGGGCTTGGCTACACTTACGAGTTACAGAGCATTAAAGGAGACCCGGGTACACTAGGCCACAAAATACAAATAGTAGTGATGGCCTTGTTCAGAGTCACCCAAAAATATATTCTGGAATATAGCTGCAACATTTTTATTTTCTTTTATATTCATCATCTGCTTCTAAATAGTTAATGCAGAAAATACCATTAGAATGAAATTGTTCTTCTGAAGAAGAATTCCAACAGTTGGTCTCAATATAAGATGTAAGTTAAGTTAAATTTTGGGAAGTTATCACATGCAAAAGTATTCTTTAGCTTAGCTCTCCCCCATACACTTGTTTACATGTTGATGTCTTTATATAATCACCTCAGAGAAAATACAGCCACAGAAATGGCTCAAACTAGACTTGATCTCCACGTGGATACCAAAAAATTAAAACGAATTAAGTAACCCCTTTGAAGAGGCATTAAGCTAAAGTGAACTACAGCCACTTGACTTCTGAATGAGAGCATACATTCAGACTAAATGTGTTTTAACTTTACACCTTTAGTTAATTAGTCCTAACATCCTGAGTGTCCCTGTCACAAATATAAAGGGAAGGGTAAACACCTTTAAATCCCTCCTAGCCAGAGGAAAAACCCTTTCACCTGTAAAGGGTTAAGAAGCTAGGATAACCTCACTGGCACCTGACCAAAATGACCAATGAGGAGACAAGATACTTTCAAAGCTGGGGGGGGATAGAAACAAAAGTTCTCTCCGTCTGTGTGCGTGCTTTAGCTGGGACCAGAGCAGGAATGCAGGTCAGAACTCCTGTAAAGGGCTAATAAGCAATCTAGTTAGATATGCATTACATTCTGTTTTGTTTAAATGGCTGATAATATAAGTTGTGCTGAATGGAATGTATATTCCTGTTTTTGTGTCTTTTTGTAACTTAAGGTTTTGCCTAGAGGGATTCTCTACGTTTTGAATCTGATTACCCTGTAAGGTATTTACCATCCTGATTTTACAGAGGTGATTCTTTTAGTTTTTCTTCAGTTAAAGTTCTTCTTTTAAGAACCGGATTGCTTTTTCATTGTTCTTAAGATCCAAAGGTTTGGGTCTTTCATTGTTCTTAAGATCCAAAGGTTTGGATTTCACCTACGCAAATTGGTGAGGATTTTTATCAAGCCTTCTCCAGGAAAGGGGGTGTAGGGTTTGGGAGGATTTGGGGGGGAAATAAATTTCCAAGCGGGCTCTCTCCCTGTTATATATTTGTTAGACGCTTGGTGGTGGCAGCAATAAAGTCCAAGGGAAAAAGGTAATAAACATGGGGAAATAGTTTTACTTTGCATAATACTAACAAATTTATTTGAGCATAAGCTTTCGTGAGCTACAGCTCACTTCATCGGATGCATTCAGTGGAAAATACAGTGGGGAGATTTATATACATAGAGAACATGAAACAATGAGTGAAACTATTTCCCCATGTTTATTTCCTCCCTACACCCCCCACTGTTTCTCAGACATTCTTGTCAACTGCTGGAAATGGCCCACCTTGATTATCACTGCAAAAGGTTCCCCCCGCCCTGCCCCGCTCTCCTGCTGGTAATAGCTCACCTTAAGTGATCATTCTTGTTACAGTGTGTATGGTAACACCCATTGTTTCATGTTCTCTATGTATATAAATCTCCCCACTGTATTTTCCACTGAATGCATCCAATGAAGTGAGATGTAGCTCACGAAAGCTTATGCTCAAATACATTTGTTAGTCTCTAAGGTGCCACAAGTACTCCTTTTCTTTTTAGTGGGTATGTCTACACTGGAATTAGATACCAGCAGCTGGCCCATGCTGGATGACTCAGGTTCACAGGGCTGTTTAATTGGGCTGTAAATATTCAGGCTTGGGCTGAAGCCTGAGTCTGGGACCCTCCCATCTTTCAGCGTACTAGAGCCTGGGCACCAGCCTGAGCCCAGGCATCTACACTGCAATTAAACAGCCCCACAGCCTGAGCCCCATGAGCCCAAGTCAGCTGGCACGGGCCATCCTCAGATTTTTAATTGCAGTGTGGACATGCCCAGTGTAACAAAGTACAATGGGTGACATGTCTGAGTAGAACAAAGATTTAGCAAAATTAAGGCTAAGCATACAGAGCAATATTGTAATCTTTCTAGAAAGAGAGATATTATTGATATGTAACATTTAAATTTTAGATATGATTGAATACATTCAGAATTTAGGTTTCTGGTGCTTTTTTTACAGGTGGATGGAGAACTTAGGAAGTCATATACATTTTTCCCACAGGTATTCTAATTTCTGAAACACCTCTATGCTTTCAAGACATGTTTATAAAATGAAGGCAAAAAATTGTTTGGCACATTTGTTTAATAATGGTATTGATCTTTCACTGCTTAAGAAAAGGATTTCGAACTTAACTGGGTCTGCAAATGTCTCATTACTTACAGCATCAAGAAAAAGGATTCAATATTAAAAGGGAAGGTGCCAGGAATTTGCCTTGCAACATTAATAAAACAATCAATTCTAGTTTTGTTTTTAATCATGCTAAAAGTAACAAGCCCTAATTACCTTGAGGGGATATATTTTAAAAGGCACAGTAGTAGCCTTTACTTTGAAAGAAAGTAAAGCCTGTTTACTATGCAAGTGCTATAGGATCATCCCCTTTTCTGGTTAATGCTTCTTTATCTCCTTTCCAAACCAGATTTCCTATATTCTATGTGATATTAATCTCCATGGGGGTGCACATCTCTGTGAAGATGCAATGGCTCATCCTCCTCTTCCGGTCAATTCTTATTTTAATCTAATTTCCAGATCACAGTCTTCGTATATAGTGTGATATTAATCTCCATGGGGTGGACATCTCTGTAGATTCCTTGGCTCAACTCCTCCAGTCAATTCTTGTTTTAATTCTAATTTCCTGCAATTTATACACTTATTTGCAGTTGAATGTGTTCCTCTACATTTATCTCACTGAATTCCTTCCCCCTCCCTCCTCCTCCTCCTTTTAAAAGTTTGATATATTACTATTGGCTTGGTCTGCATCCACTTCTATTTCTTTTAAACTTGATATGGTACAGGTAGGTCTTATTAGCACAGACACTATTTATCCTGGACTCTGATAATGCTCACTTTATATATGTGGATCAGCTTTCTATGCTGGACTTAAGTTTTGCATAGCCCCATTTCACGTGGACTCTTATTTTACTTGTTCATTAGGGGAGGAAGGTTCGGTAGTTAGCATGCTAGCCTGGGACATGGAAGAGCAGGAAACGGAATGCAGATCTGCCACTGACTTCCTGCATGACCAAGTCATGTAGCCTCTCTATGCCTCAGTTTCCCATCTGTAAAATGGGGATAAGAGCACTTCTAACTTAAAAGGGTGCTGTAAGGATACATATATCAAAGTCTGTAATTCACTTAAATTTTACAGTACTTGGGGCCATTTTAAAAAAAAATACAAAAATTGGCCTCGGTCACATCTGGTCTCAGCTACTGTAGCCTTCTCCTCTGTTCCCAATAACAAGATTTTGCAGAGAGTGAAGTGGGCGGAGATGCGAAGCTAGGGGAATCACTGTCCTTCTTCAGATCAATGCTATTATTATTATTATTGACTGTTATGGAAGCACACAGCAGTCCTAATCAGGTTCCCTGTGTGCTGGGCCCTGTACATAAAAAAAAATCACAGCCCCTGTTCCAAGTGCTTACAGTGTAAATAAGATCAAGAGGAAACAGCTGAGTGGAGATGGAAGGGAGTACTAAAATGGGGACAGATAGTAGGACAAACAGGAATACAAAGTTGCATAGATAGCCATATGTGTAATTTACAAGGTGTTTTTAATACATACATAAACAAACAAGTAATTTTAAAGGATCTGGAACAGCCTCTCCTCCTAAGCCATCATAATCATATCACATCTTTCCTGAATTGTCTTGTGTTCATTTCTTCTTTATTTTCCCTACATTTTCTCTCTCCTCCCATTTCACCATGACAAAACCTCTCTCTATTCCTGGGGTGTCAAACATAAACCCACCATCCAGATTTGGCCCTCCATCCCTGTTGAAATGTTCAAAGGTGTCCAGCCCACAGCAGTCCGTCTGCTTCAGCCAAATGGGGCTAGCAGGGACCCAGGGCCAAAATGGAAGCAGGCAACAGCTCATGTCTGATTCCACACAGGGAACAGATTCCCTCTTTCCCAAGCAGGAGCTCTCAATACAACTACACAGGGCACAACCAGAATTTTGCTAAGGAGCGGGCCCTAGATTATCTACCTGGCTGCCCCAAATTTGAGTGCAATGCTACTCAAATTTAGCCCGTCCTCCAGTCGGGGCCAATACGGGGTAAGGGGAGCTACCCCCCCTTGCTGTGCCCCTGCAGCCATTGGTGGCAGCACCACATTGCCTTCTGACTCCGGGCTCAGAGGAGGCTCCTTTCCAGCCTCCCTCACCCATTGTCATCACCACCAAACCCTGCATGAGGGGACCTCATCTTCCACCGACTTCTTTACCCATGTCCCTGCCACCGCTGGGATGAAAGAAGCTTCATTCCAGCTTTCCTCCATCTTCCTGCTCCCACCACAGCTGACCTTACAGCACATGATTCAGGGAAGCGGCTACTTCTCCACACCCACACCGTCCTCCCCGACCACCAACCCCAAGATAGAGAATCTCCAAGGGAGGAAGAGAGAAACCCTCAGCAGAGAGTTTATGTGCATCTGCAGTGGGCAGGGAGAGATATCCAAAGTGGGGCAGCAGCCAGGAAAGGGACAATTCACACAAAGGCCGCAGGATTGACTCGTCGGGGGAGGGAAGCATGGAGGATAGAAACCTCAGTGCATGTATTTGCTTTTTGTTTCTCATCAGTGAACTTTTTTCTCACACCTTTAACTGAAAGGGAAGCCAGGACTTCACTACAGAATGAGGAACCCCCTAATCTATACCACACACGGTACTTTTTTTAAAACTTAGGATCTCCCTCTCACCTCCAGCCTGAACTGGACAATTTTACCAGACATCTAGTAACCAGAGGACTTAAACCTAACAGGCACAGATCGATATAAACAAAATGGACACACCCACTATTTAGGAGCAACTCTACCCCTCCCCTCATCTTTCTAGCTACTGAAAAACGTTTCCTTTGTTACTTTGATTTTTGCATCTTCCTCCACAGTAAGTTGTTCCAGTACCCCCACTGGCTGTTATTCCTAGCTTTTCCAAATCACAGAAAATTGACCTGATTATGGACAGTAGTGAAACTGACAATGTTCTGAATGGAGTTGGTTGGGACCATTCCAGTGAAAGAGTTTAACTGGAAAATGCTGTACATCAAACCTGAAATGTTTTGAGGATGCATCTCAGGTTCAATGAACTGTCACCTAATCCTAGGCATGGCTCCAGTGGAAACCTCTTTGGTCTCCTGGCAGGCTGTTGGGGAGCCTGAAGCTCTAGAATTCATGGTTCTAACCAGGACTCAACTCCCACCTCCACCGCTCAAGCCAGTGTTCTCAAGTTCCTTGCCATGGAGCTGGGAGACCAGAAGTCTTGAAATGGGCTTCCAAGGTCCATTGCTCCAGGACAGCCCTACCATGAGGGCTACCACAACAAGGGTGGGGTATCCTGGTAGCATCTGACTAAAGTTTACATGATTCTTCCAATTTCAGTGAATAGCTGCCCAGGTCCCAGGGAACATATTGAATTTTGGAAAATGTGTGTGTTTCCAATTTTTTCCCCCTCAAAATTACTCATGAACAGGAAATCCCAATTTTGCGAGCTCTAGTTTTGGTTAGTAACAGTGAAAACAGAAAATACTTTTCACTTTTCAGTTTTCACTCTGCAGTAGCTTACAAAAGCTTACAAAACCAAACAACAACAGAGGCCCTGGAGCTTTCTGTCCTCCTAAGTCTGCAGATGACACTCCATCAGTTTAACTTTGTTTTGTCTTTGGAAAGTTTGTGTTGCAGCTTTTTTTATGGGGGCAGAGGGGCAGAAGAGGGAAGGAGACTGGGAGCAAGTTCGAGGGACCATTTTCTACTCAACCAGGGTAACTGGATTTTCCAAGCCTCCATATGCAAACTTTTGAAAAACAATATGAAAGTTACACATTACATAATTTGTTCTGCATGCACTAGACTAATAGTTCATGTAATTACATCATGTATTTCCATCCGACACACGGTCCTTGCGATTACCAATTTGCCAAGCCACTCTACATTTTGCAGCAGTTCAGCCAGTCTCTAAATCGTCTGTTTACGGCTAGTGTAACCCTTCTATCTTTTTCTTAAAATGGCTATTGGGTAACAATTAACCAACTGTTCATATGCACTTTTTCTCTCTCTGCTATTACAGGAATCTCAGGTTTCCTCCCATGTGCCAAAATTAGTAAACTTTGTGTCTGAGAACAAATTGCTCCACTACTTACAGGAAAGTACCGACCACATGTTAGAGGAAATAGAAATACTCCAGGGATAACTGAAAAAAATATTGTATTTGAATATCTTCCCATGTATAAAACATATATCCCTCAAATAGCTGCTGGGCCTGTTTATAAACTAAAAATCTACAATTTAATATCTACTTACAATTTAACATCTATAGCCAACACTTAAAATTTATATTGCTAAAAAGAGAGATAAGAGTCAACTAGATGAGAT
Organism: Lepidochelys kempii; assembly: GCF_965140285.1. NCBI lineage: Eukaryota > Metazoa > Chordata > Testudines > Cheloniidae > Lepidochelys > Lepidochelys kempii. The sequence continues at coordinate 99,223,968 of NC_136382.1, forward strand.
ATTAGGTACTTTTGAAATGCACATATAGAAAATCATCACCATCTAAAAAAGGTATATTTTCATAACTGAGAAATTCTACTTCATAACTGAGAAATTCTGAGTCTTTTTTTTTCTTGGACTCTAGAGCACTGAGTCAGATGACAATCACAGTAATATGACACGAGCTATTTGATATATTAAAAATAGCCAGGAAAAAAGTACTCAACCATCTTTTTATGTCATAAAGGAGCAGTAACAGGCCCAAATGTAAGTTATGTTGGTTTTTGCTTTTGCAGTCCACCTTTAAAATCTTAAGTCTTATTAGTCACTGGTGCTTTAGGGACGAAAACCCAATTGATTACCTCAAGACCTTTGTAGTACATTTTCAGGATTCAGTCTCATCCTCCTTCACCTTTATAATTCCAGATTTTCTCTTCTCCAAACCCCTTTCAGTTTTATTTCCATAAATATAAGCAAGAGTGCTACTTTAACATGAGTTGTGATCCCAGCTAGTCCTCTGCTGAGTGATATTTTACAAGGCAATGTATGCCCAGTGTGGAGGAACAGGGGAGAGTGAACGGGGATTTTAAATGGTTTTAAATAATTTCTATTAAAAAATGAGATATTTTGTTCAAAATAGCTTGACTCCATGACTTTTTGCATAATAATTAGTTACTCTCTGTGACAAACGCATTATTATTATTTTTTTTTTTATTTATATGTGTATATAGATACACACACACACACACACACACAGAGGTTTTGGGCCCCCAGTGTGCTAGGCATTTTGCACACCCTCTCCCGCTCCCCAACTTTTTTCTATTTTATGCTTAAACAACCCTTCGTTATGAGTCAAAATAAGACATTCCTATTTTTCCCAGGGTTCAAAGTACTCAGTCAAAATAATGCTTTGAATTTTTTTCATGTTACAATTTTGTTATGTTACTTTATTACAACTTTATACATGTAGGTGCATGGAGATTTCTATTTAGCCAAAACTATAAATTAAATATCTATTATGTAATCAGCACCAGCACTCTGATAAAGCCGCAACACAAATCAGGATATTCTTCTAGAAAATAACTAAACATTTACCAATTTCATTCACTACTTGCTGGATCCTCCAGGGACCATCAGTATAAGCTAATTAAATCAGAGGGAGGTTTTTTGTAGTATTTTCCTCAATTCTTGATTGCCTAAAGCTTCTTAGTCATCAGTACTGAAGCTGATTGCTTCATACTCAAACACAGATTTCTCCGCTTAATGCATCATGCACATTGTTCCATTTTAAATATTTTTCTAATCATATTAACTTTTATTGTCACAGAATTATGCTGACCTTCACAGTTTATCTTAGGATGCTTTTCTTGGGTAAGTAACTAAGAGAAGGAAAGACAGTATACTTGTAAGAAAGTATTTTGCCATATTTTACTTTCCATGAAATATGGACTTTTGAAACACAAATAAAACCTAATACTTATTGTTTTCATTTCTGTACTCAGCAGTCAGTGATGAAATGTTTATAGTTAGCATCTGGATACTATTATTGTGCACAGCCATATATCTGATTATTTCAGTATTTCTAAGGTCCACAAATGCCATTAATAATTATATATTCTATTCTCTCAGATTCATAGGATCATCATGTAGCCCATAAGCCACAAACTCTAGATTTTAACATTTCTGTCAATTTACAGATAACTTGAATGCTTATAACACACACGTGGGCACTCTCTCTCTACTCTAAATGGGCATTCTGTGATAATTACCCCTAAAGACTTACTGATCACTCTACACAATTCCTTATTCCACAATTGAGAGAAATGCAAATAAACCACCAGAAGAAATGTAGCTTTAATTAGACCATGTCTACACTATCACTTATGTCAGCAAAATTTATGTCACTCAGAAGTGTGAAAAAACCACACCCATGAGCAACACAAATTATACCAGCATAAGTGGTAGTGTGCACAGTGCTATGTCGGTGAGAGAGGCCTACAGACATAGCTACCGCTGCTCATTGGGGGTGGTTTAATTATATCAACAGGAGAGCTTTCCTGTCAGCATAGAGTGGCTATACGAGAGATCGTACAGCTGTGCCTCTGCAAACTCTATAGTGTAGACATAGCCGCAGAAATGCAACACACTGACAGAGGAAAGAGCTGAAGTATGGAATACCAAAAAACCAGTTAAGTACATATGCTTGAATGTGGTTTAAATGGTGTATAAACTGACCCAGCTGCCTAACGCTGTTATGCAACCACTGGACATACAAGTCAGTTGTGGAGTCTGACTCATTACTTGGAGGGACTGTGAATATGAAAGCAGTTCATACCTCAAGCATGACCTCATGGAGAGTTGTGAACAGGCCCTGAAAAAAAAATCCCATCTGGTCCTTAGCCCACGTGTATATAGGAGGACTTCAAAGCAATGTTTCAAGGTAGAGAATAATCAACTCTTTAAGTAGTACGTGGTATCTTCTCCCCCACTCATGCAAGATACCATAAAGGCTTAACCCAATATCTTTGCCAAAGAAAAAACAAACAGGCTAAACAACCTGAATGTATTTATTGATTTAAATTGCTTTTGACATTCACCACCAAAACTAAAAAATACTAGCCATTGCCAAGTTCTTATCCAGAGCTTAAATAGTAAACTTGTAACCAAAGGAATTCTCCTTCCCTTTTGTCTTTACTATATATTACCGATATTGCACCAGTCTAACTATAGAACAAGGAGTAATGGCCTCAAGTTGCAGTGGGGGAGGTTTAGGTTGGATATTAGGAAAAACGTTTTCACTAGGAAGGTGGTGAAGCACTGGAATGGGTTACTTAAGGTAGTGGAATCTCCATCCTTAGAGGTTTTTAAGGTCAGGCTTGACAAAGCTCTGGTTGGGATGATTTCGTTGGGGATTAGTCCTACTTTGAGCAGGGGGTTGGACTAGATGACCTCCTGAGGTCCCTTCCAACCCTGATATTCTATGATATCATTTTAACAAAGGAAATTATGTTCCCTTTCAGACTGAGCTTTGTTTCAACCCATTCAGCAATCCAATGGTTACGCCATTAAAAGAGCTTTGTTTTCATCCACAACTAAAGCAGTTGTTCCTTGCTTTGAAAACAGAGTTATCTTTTAGACTAAAAAAAAACTGAAAGATGTTTGAATGGCAAAACAGCTATGTCCTGATCCTGCCAGTGAATAACTTAATGCGAGTAGTCCTACTGAGCTCAACCACCACCCCACACCCAACTACTCATGTACATAAGAAATGAGGCCCTAGTTTGTAGTTTTGTGCATAACCACCAATTCCGTTCCTGGTACAATTTAGGATGGACTACCAATATAACAGGTTTCAGAGTAACAGCCGTGTTAGTCTGTATTCGCAAAAAGAAAAGGAGTACTTGTGGCACCTTAGAGACTAACCAATTTATTTGAGCATGAGCTTTCGTGAGCTACAGCTCACTTCATCGGATGCATACCGTGGAAACTGCAGCAGATTTTATATATACACAGAGAATATGAAACAATACCTCCTCCCACCCCACTGTCCTGCTGGTAATAGCTTATCTGATGGCTTTAGATAAGCTATTACCAGCAGGACAGTGGGGTGGGAGGAGGTATTGTTTCATATTCTCTGTGTATATATAAAGTCTGCTGCAGTTTCCACGGTATGCATCCGATGAAGTGAGCTGTAGCTCACGAAAGCTCATGCTCAAATAAATTGGTTAGTCTCTAAGGTGCCACAAGTACTCCTTTTCTTTTTACCAATATAACGTAATTTGTAGCAGGGGGCAAAAAAAAAGTTAAGCTTGTGCCTTTTTGCTTCTTTAAACTATATAAGGAAAGGCTGAAAGGTTTGTTCAGGTTTATTCTGGAGGATTTCCTTTCAAGGGATTTTTTTCCCCTTGGACTTGTTTTTTTACATCAGAAATTCAGGTCCCATCTAGCCTAAAAGAAACCAGAGAATCACATAGCAACTGTGGGGCTCACTAAAGAGAACAGTGAATGGAACTCAGAAAACCTAGCTCTATTCCCACTGAATGACTTTGCCACTAGCCCTCTGAATGACTTTGGCCAAGTCACTTCACCTCTCTATGCCTTATTCTCTTTGTACAGATGGGGAATGATGTTTCTCTTCTTGAAATCTACGGATGAAAAAGGCTATGTAAGAGGTAGGTATTACTTTACCACAGGAGTGTCTGAACTGCACACGTACATGATGATTACTACTACCTCAGTGACCACCACCTCGTACCAACACCAATTTTTCTGTCTGATCAAAGAACTATAAAATTAAAATGGCAAAAAACTTCATTCCCCTACTTTGGGATTTCCTCCGAGACCTCTTTCCCATCAGCTTCCCAAGAACTCAGTTCAACTCCAGATTTGGTCACTCGGGTTTTTTAATTTGGCATACAGGAAAGCTCCAATGAATTAATCAGACTCAAGTGTGGGGGTGGGTACAGATGTGCCACACATTCAATGTACATAATCATGAATCAGCTTATACACATGCTTACACTTAATACATCGTATCACACACTTTACAGTTGGTCTACCAGTTTTTGTAGCCAATCCCCATCTAGATCATGAGCTGTTCACGTGCTGAATTACATGCTAAACCACAGCTGCAAGTTATCACAAGTTTACTATCCTATTTCTTTTCAACTCGCTACATCTTTTACATATTGACAAGGCTCCTGTAAATTCATGCTTTTCTCATTTTTTTCCATGCCCTTGCTCACAATAGACCTACAGTCTAGAGTTAAGGTTGCCCAGCAATAGTTCATGCCCTTCCAGAACTACGCCATTCAAACTTGTGAAAACCAGGAAACACAAGGTTAAAGTACACGCCCACACAACCTTAACTCTGCCCTCTCTGAGAGCTCCAAAACACCCATACTTTCACTCTGCATTTGCACTGTAAAGAAAAGATGCAACCTGAACCTACCCTATACTCAACCACTTAGGCCAGGTGTACACTAGGAAATTAGGTATGTATAACTTTGTTGCTCAGGGGTGTTAAAAATTCACACCCCTGAGCAATGTAGTTAAACTGACCTAATCTCCAGTGTAGACAGCACAAGGTTGATGAGAGAATTCTCTGTCCACATAGCTACTGCCTCTTGGGGATGTGAAGCAGCTGTGCTGATGGGAGAAGCCCTCCCATTGGTGTAGATAGAATCTTTGCTGCAGCATTTTAACTATAGACCTGCCCCTAGTCTACTTTCATGACAAAACACCACGTTTTGGAAATTTAATAACTCTTCACACTAACTCACAGAATACTACCTAAACCTATACTTTCTCTTACCCATTACGAAACCCAGAGACTTCTCTCATATCCCAAGTCATTACTGATCTAATTATGGTGGTAAAAAAAAAAAAAACCACAACACCTCCCCCATACCTTGGTACAGAGACAACCTGTACAATTTTGCAATAGCGTGTCAAGATACTCATGCTCCCTTTCCTTTACTCAGACATGTACTGGGCACTACAAACCCTGATCTCTTCACATCATAATCACAGCTCTGGCTCATCAAGCTAATCCCCATCTCTTCAGTGAACAAACAAATCTCTAGCTACCTGTTCCACCCACTGCCTCCACCATTCAGTAAGCACCAGTTCACACCCTGAATGCAGCTGCAGTACATGTAGATAATTCCCAGTGCTTATTGCCTGCTCTGGGAAAGCAGAGGTAACATTACAAGGACATGTTCCTGAATTCTGTATTTCCTGGTTTTCATAAATTTGAGTTTTGCTGTACTTCATGTTCTGGAAGGGCATGAACTATCACCAAGCAACTTTAACTGTGGATTAATTATTTTTATTTCTTTGCCATTTAATACCTGCTTAACTTCAGTGGCTAACCGTTCAGAGAAAGGACATCTATGACTCAACACCTTCTCCCTTCACTTAAGGGGCAAGAATTAACAATATTTATCTTCCAAGGCCCTTCAGAAGTCCTCCAGCAAAACCTGGGAAGATCAAAGTTGACGTTCCTTGTGTTTCTAAAGGTTAAAAAAAAAAAAAAAAAACCACAAGCAGAGAGGAACAAATAGACCCACATCTTTCAGGCCCTTTTCATTTATAAAGCACTAAAGAGGCAGAAGTCTATTGTATATATATTTATTTGCAGGTCACTTACAACAAGGCAATATTCATCTCTCAACATGCCACTCTGAAGAAGCCCTCCTCCACAGGAAGGAAAATAGAGAAAATACAGAAATTGTGCTTTCAAGGGAAATTGAAGTTTAGCAATTGTACAAAATATAAAATTGCCTTCTCTACTTTACATTACTAGGTTTTGACGACTTGCCCTTCTACTAAGTATTGACTGCTGTCTCACTGCTAAAAATCACAAAGACTTACCCCTGCATTATATAAGAGGGTGAGAAAGAAATTCAACTGTGCTCTCCCACATTTAGTCACAGAGACAGTATCAGGAGGAAGCCTCAAGAATTGCAAAGATACATCTAGTCCCCCATTCTGATTTTAATCCCTCAATCACCATGCAAAGCCTGAAAGATACCAAATGACAAGCTGTTAAAAGTGGAAGAATTGTTCTGTTACCACCAATAGATACAGAATGAAAATGACCCAGTTTTTGTAATTTTCACTTGCCACTCTTCATGGGACATCAGGAACCACCCAGTGAAACATTCAAGTACTAAGGCATTTGTGCTTATCAACTGTAAGGTATGTGTACACAGTAGCTGGGAGCTTGCTCCCTAGTGCAGGTAGACAGATGCTAGCTCTGCTTCAGTCAGTATGCTAAAAATAGCAATGTGACTACAGTGGCATAGACAGCAGCATGGGCTAGTCACATGAGTATTTATCCACAGGGTCGTTCAGGTTTGTGCTCAGCTGACTAGCCTGAGTCGCTGTGGCCACACTGCCATTTTTAGCATGCTAGCACACTCCCAGCTACTGTATAACCTAGGATGATGTAAGCACTTAAAGTCAATAGGTATTTTAAGCCAAGCTACTAAAAACTATAGAAAAAATAATCCATGGAAATGCTACCTAGCAATAATCATAATTAAAAGCTAAAACATTTATAAAATTAAGTGTTTCCACTCCACAAAGGACATAATTTATCAGAAGCTGTTAGAAGTTATTTTAATTAGAATCAAATTTGTTTTGTCAGGGCATTTTTCTCTGCCAGCTAGTTATCTTCAAAGCCAGCAGTATGGTTTTGCTTTGTTATTACAGTAAGGGAGAGTGATATCTATATTTCACAAATACATACACAAAGCATACAGCTCAACCAGTCAGTGTAAATATCGTCTTTAATGTACAGTAAAAATAACATGAATATGCAACCATTAAATTACAGAAGAGAAAATCTGGCTTTAAAACAAAGGCCTAATTCATAAGTACCTAAAGTGAGACAGTTGGGAGAGTGTGAAAATATTGCGTTTTTCAATTAATCTAGACAATCGTATGATTTTCTGGGAACTGAAGCAGTATTAAACCACAGGCTTACAAATTCACATCTTTAAGGGCTCAATCCTGCAGCCACTTACTACCAAGAATGTAGTCTTTACATGATATGATAGCAAGCTTAGATCCAAGCTTGATAGTATAATCGTGCCATAAATATGTCACTCAATTACTTCACTGACAAAGCAGTGTTATGGCTATGCCAATATGCACTGTCATGGTATTATGTCAACCAAACCCATAAAAAAAAATCCGCTCTCAAGGCGTGTAGAACAGCTGTAAATCAATATATTCTCTCTCTCTTAGATGAGATTTAAAACAGTTTTTAAGTGTTTTAAGTTTTTAAGTGTTTTAAGTGTTCCCAGAAAACAATACAAAATTAAAAAGTTTTGATACATACTTTCTGAGTCTATAAAAATTGAGGGTTTTTTCTTTGTTTCGCTGGATAAAACCTCTCACTGATTCTGGAAAGTATTTGTTTTGTTTTAAAAACATGACAGCCAATAAACCAAGACTCTCACTAAAATAACTTTTACATTTGGGACAGCAGTTACAGAAATGAAGAATCTCACTCTTAAAATATAGGGATTTCACCCTTAATATGTAGTATAATGGTCACAATCCTGCAAATCAGCCAAAGGCAGAATTACACAACTGGGGGTCATATGAGGTTGCAATTAAATACAAAGAGAGCTGAGGAGTAGTGTCCACAACCTCAATGTATTCTCGAATCTGCATACTGCTGCCAGGCGGGAGATGGGCAGCTTTTTACTGAATTTTCTTGTTTTCATTGGTCTGTGTCAGCCAGTATCTTTGAATCTATTCAATATTTTAGAACTGCTGGTGAATTCTTGAAAGTAAGACAAAATCTTGACTCACAGACAGGGATTTGACCATGGAAACAGACAGAAGAGCAAATGGACCATTTAAACACACTTAGAGATTCGTTAAGAAAAACACACCTAGAATTTTTGTGGAAATTAATTTCAAGAACAAAAGGCAAAACAAAAAAACAGCACTGTTCCTTCAGATACAAACCGATCCATGGTGTCAGTGCCCTAAAATTTTACATTGATTTTCCCAACCCACCCCCATCCTGAACAAACAAAAGCAACTGAATTGCACAACTACCTGCCAAGTGCTAAACAAAGTAAATGGAACTCCTTAAGTGTGTCAACAATTCTCACAATAGTCAACTGTGACCTTACCCTCCACAATTCAAAAAAAATTACTTACTTTAAGAGTCTACTGAATTGCTCAGCACCCACATAAAGAAATGATTAAATAAATATTCAACAAGCAACCTGGCAGGGGGGAAGGGGGCGTGGTATTGTTTAACTAGAACTATAAACTTTGGTCTCTAACACAATATTGCTGCTGTGCAAGCATAAAGAGCCTATTATTTTAGGAAACATTGCAGCTAGTGTTGCCAACCCTCCAGGTTTGTCCTGGAATCTCCAGGAATTAAAAATTGTGTCATGTGATGAAACCTCCAGGAATATATCCAACCAAAATTAGCAACCCTAATTGTAACATGTTTTTTATTCTCAGGCATTTGTATAAAATTGCTTATTCTATGTTATTATTTCAACAGCATTTTAATAGTTCTTCAAAGTCATATACACTATAGTCTGAATGTACAGTAACAGAGAAAATAATTCTACCTTCCTGCTCACCACCAAACAAGGTGTACAACATAGGAGCAGCAAGAATGTGTTTTGAGCTATACACTTGATCAATGAAATACAGTTTCTGTGACAAGATTTATAACCAGAATTATTCTTTAATGTTTTATGCCTCATTTTCTGCCCATCCACCAGTTCACACGACCTATGTTAATGAAAAAAGCACGCACCACAAATAGTAAAGCAACACCATTATTTCAGATGGTATCTAAAGTTTTACTAGATGGAAACTAACTGTTAAGTATCACTAATGTCTGGTTTACACAAACTGCACTCTGGAACTTAATCCACATCTCACAATTGTAATAGTTTGTCCATTAATTCTGGCCCCACTACTGCAAATAATTATGCAAGATTGGGGCCTTGGATTAACAAGCCCACATACAAGAGCAGAGGTGGGCAAACTACCGCCCGCAGGACCGTACTGCCCAGCCCCTGAGCTCCCAGCCGGGGAGGCGAGCCCCCAGCCTCTCCCCCGCTGCTCCCCCTTCCCCGCAACCTCAGCGCACCGCGCCACCCACGCTGTGGCCCACCGCTCCTGCCCGGCAGCGTGACTGGCTCTGGCCGGGCTGCGAGCTCCTGCTGCTCTGAGCAGCATGGTAAGGGGCGGGGGGGGAGGTTGGATAAGGGGCAGGGGATCTCGGGGGGCAGTCAGAGGACGGGGAGCAGAGGGCAGTTCGATGGGGCAGAGGTTTTGGAGGGGCAGTCAGGGGATAGGGGGCATTGGATAGGCATGGGAATCCTGGGGAGTGCTGTCAGGGGGCGGAGCAGTCAGGAGACAGAAGGGTTAGGTAAGGGGTGGGGTCCCAGGAGGGGGCAGTCAGGGGACAAGGAATGGGGGGGTTGGATGAGTCTAGGGTTCTGAGGGAGCAGTCAGGGGGCGGGGGGAGTGGCCAGGCTGTTTGGGGAGGCACAGCCTTCCCTGCCCAGCCCGCCATATAGTTTTCCAACACCGATGTGGCCCTCGGGCCAAAAAGTTTGCCCACGCTGTACAAGAGATACCAACATACAAAGGAGAATGCTAATATATTCTGTGACAACATAGCTTTAACTATCACCAAAGCAGTTTATCAGTTTTTTAAATATTTTTTTAAATCTTAATCTTCTTTAAAATGTTATATGCACACACAGACTGTGTATATGTAAAATTTGACTGTATGCTACACACAACTTTGAACATAATCAGTAAGAAAATACCAACCAGACTTTAGCTTCCTTAATACTAGAGGGGTCACTCAGTTTCAAAAACCTTTTTAATTCCTAATCTAATATTATTTTTAATATTTTAGTAACTGCCTAAACCTTTTATACAATGAGATAAACATGAAATATTAATAATTTCATTTTAGTAAGCCTGGCTAAAGATTTTGGTATGTTTCCCTATATCAAGGTTAGCTCTTAGATTATTATAAATTCCTTATAAAAGAAATAACACTTGTATTGCTCTACTATATCAGATTTCAAAGATAGTAAAGTTCTTTCTTTGAGAAAGAAATTCTATTAAACTTTAAATGAACATATTAATCAAGGGCCTAATCTTGCAATCCTTATACATTTAGCCTTTGCTCATCCAGAGAGCCCCAATTTGTAGAGACTACTGCCATGTAAAGTTTTCAGGTTCATTCCTTAAATTTGTAATATATTTTACAAAGCCTTGACCTTTTAAAATACAAGGACCTTATGTGTAAGTTGTTTTAATTATCCCTATTTAAAAACATGTTCTGTGAGATAAAATTTTAAATTTCAGAGCTTTAGGCATATGAGGCTGATCCATCTTTAAGAATTTTAGTCTAGTGTGTTGTATTTAATATAAAATAAAATTATAAACTGTTGTAATGGATGTCATCTCAGGTAATATAATAATATTGCTATTAAAGCTGGATGAAAGCCAGTAAAAAATTTTATTTTGTTTTTTCAAAATTTAAGAAGTCTAACTGCTATTATTTAATACCATTAAGAAGCATCTATTTATAATGAACAAATTGTAAAATTGATCAGTTCCTTATTCAACTGCAAAAATCATAGACTGAAGCATGTGCTGTATCTGAAATAGCTAGACTTCTGTGAACTTCAGGCAATGTCAGAATGTTTTAGCCCAGAGTGTGACAGGCATATACCAAGTTGAATGCCCATGTTCCATTACATCTTAAAAAACAAGAAGGATGAAAAGCAGCAGCAGCATAAAGCAACAGTATACTAAGGGGCAGAAAATGTTAAAAACGCTTCTGCCTGCACCATTGCAAAGAAAAAAATTAAACACCTACCACGTGTCATCTATGTATGATGGGGCTGGGGATTATATGCCAGAGAAAATTTCCATCTGTAGCTATTTCCTTTCAAAATTCATCTTGCTCTTTTTTCTTTGCTGTTCTCATTTTTTCCTGCATTTCTCTTAACTTGCTCTGCCTCACCTCCTTTCCCTGTGCTTTCATAGAATACAGAGGGAGGGAGTGCAGGCATCACAAAACCCATTTGGAGGAGGGATGCATTTAACAAGACTGTGGGCCACAGTTTGGCCAAGCCTGTAACAGAGCACATCACACAATCCAACCTGAATATTAACTTAAACTGTCTTGGATCTGGCCACTGTTCATAGATTGAAAACTGTGTGAAGGACTCAAAACAAAAGAAAATATCATTTTGACTGATATGTTGTACAGATGTCAGTGGGGGTACTGCAGATATTGGTAGCAGACCCAAATTGAGTCAACATCTGTATTAATAACCAGGAAGAAAGGATGAATAGTAACATTGTTTTAAATTCTTATGAGTTGGAGAAAATGAATACAAACACAAAGGAAGCTGGAGTGGAATTAAAATGAGCTTTTAACTTGGAAAACGGCAGGCTAATACATGAGGAGGGGAGAAGGAATCAGTCAAAGGAATGTACTCAGAAAGAAGTAATGCTACTAAAAAACTTTGGGGTGCTAGTCAGCAGCTAAGAGGATGCGTCTTTGGCTGTATGCACAGAGACATCTCATCGTGGGCTAGAGAGAAGGTCCCTCTCCGTATGGCAGGGGCACACCCTCACCTTGTGTATTGCATATACTTTTAAACCCTTTGATACAAGAAAGATGTCAGGATTCTGAAGAGAATTCAGAGAACAGAAATAATTAAGGGCTGCAGGGATTGGCTTGTGATAGTGAAAGAATAAGTGTATATAGCTTTCTTTACTAAATCTGGGACATTCATAACTAGACTAAACATCAGGAAACACATAGTAGGGAACAACTCTGCACTGACAGGTGGATGGACAAGGTAATTTAACATGACTTTTCAGCCACAAGTGTCTCGATTATGATGCATAAACACAGAATCTTAAACTTCCACATTCTATAGCTGATGTTGTCAGAACATGCTATTTTTCTTCTAACCTTTAAAAGAGTCTGACTGAACAGGCTTCTAATTGATGGAGTTCTGATCAGTACAATACATCAGCACATCCTATGCTTACCATTAAAAAGTGAATGCATTAGCTACTGAAAAAACTACTGAAATAAATTAATCCCATGTCTTCCTACAGATGCGGTTCTTCAACTCACTCAGGCTTTACCTACTGTCAGAATCCTACATTCTTCTACTCACTGTAAATTTTAAGGTACTGACATAACTTTTTTTGGTCTCCGTTAAATACCAAAAGGGTTTCATGACATGTTCTAAGACATGAAATATCATGGGAGCCTAGGACACACAAGTGACCACACGTCTATGTAAATATACAAGCTTGTGAAAGCAAGGGTCTTGAAGCAGAAATCTCTCTCTCTCTCTCTCTCTATATATATATAATATATGGTACATTGATATGACACTGTCAAGTCAGTGTTATTTCATATTGCCATAGCCAAATCATCAGTCTAATTTCTATAGTATGATGCATACATAAAGGTATTTTCTGCCTTAGCGTAATACTTTAGCCATCCCTGTAATATCAACTGTAAGGAAAGCAAGTGCTGCACATCTTGTATTCCTCTTTTCTTTTCCCCAGTGAAGACCTTTACCACACAATACATAATGTTTACCTTTGCTAACAATATAACAATATATTAAATTATTATACACCTCCAAGTCAGTCACATAGGACACGTAAGCCGCGCAGATCAGCACAACTTCCATCATCACCTTATCTTTCTTGATTAAAAGAAAATTTCAAGGTTCAAATCTTCTAACGAAGAAGAAGAAATGTATTCAGGAGAACAGAACAACACTCTTCTCTTACAATTAAAATTTTACACTTCAGCTGCAATGACAACAGTATTTCAAATTCTCATGAATACATACATATACCTTCAATCACAGCCACATTCTAGTTTAAATTTTCAATCAACAAACTACGGTCTCAATAAGATAGGGACATCTTTTCAAACTCATGCGCCCGACGGGGGGGGGGGGGCACAAGACTCTTCTGTACTATTCTCATATGTAATGCTTCATATGAAGAAACCAGCCCAAAATGTGGTTTCCATCCTACAGCAGAAAGGCATGCAGCACATTTACTGTTATACTACTAACTGACCACACTCTAAACACAGCAATTGCATTCCACTTATATCACTCCTTGTCTACCATGGTCAGAACCTCTTTTATTCTGTATGCTGTATTTCATCATCTTTGCTTGACTGCACCTCATAGAGTGCCTGTGTGCCACCTGAATATTTGCCCCTCTCTCACTTTTGAGCCATCTGAAACGGTTACAACTCCCTGGTTGGGTTTCCCCACCCGCACCCCCCTTCTGGTGTTGTTTTGTTTTTTAAACTGGGCAATCCCCACATGTTTTCATTGTGGTGGTGGTGGTGCTGTAAACTTGCTTCAGTTATCCTAAGAACAGCAAAAATCTATACACTCCTCTGAAACGTGAACTCTTCCACGGTCTCATCGTTTTGACTACCTCTTCTGCAAAAGCAAACGAACCCCGAGCGGAAGTCACCATTCAAGTGGTTGCATGCGGAGGTGGGAGCTTGGCCAGGAAAGTTCCTAGTCTGACAGCAGAGCGCGGACCCAGACCCCTCCTGTTATTTATTAGGTAAACTATAAGGGTTGCCACCGCACAGAAGAGCGGACAGCAGAAACCAACAGCGCTTCGGAAAGTTGTCCCAACGCATATAGGCAACCGAAGTGCAAGGGGAAAGAAGAAATCAGCCTGACTTGGGGAGCAGCTTGTTTGTTTAAAAAAATCAGACTGCGACGACCCAATGTGTTTTGGCAGCCCCCTCCCTCACTTGGAAGGAGGGGGGGAGATTGGCCGGGGGGGGGGGGTTAAGGCTATGTTAAAACTGGGATTATTACCACCCAGCCAAATACCCGCCGCCACCGCTTCGCGTTCCAGAGTTGAGAGTTGCAGCTGGGTTTTTCCACCCTTTCCTAATAAAACACTTCTTGGAGGCGATTGGGAGGCCAGCCCACCGCAGAAAACTTGGGTTTGATTTGCTTTTACGTCCCAGATCCCGTGCTGTGTGTAGCGAAGGCGCCCGATCGGCAATAAACCATACTACACCAATGCCCAAAACCTAGGGAGCTATTCCCCCAGCGCCGGGGCCGGAGAGGAGAAAGTTCCAGGAACAATGGGAGCGGCAACAAGCTCCGGCACAAACGCTACCTGGGAAACTGGCTAGAGGAGAGGGAGAGAGTTGACGAGGCATTTACATGCCCACGTCGCTCGCTCGCTCTCCAAGCCCCGCAGCAAGGAGGCGCAGGCCGGTGAGATGCCCTCGGACACGGAGACCCCCCCCGCCTTTTCGGGGTACGGAGCGTGGGGGGCCAGGCCCCCCCGCATCCCCGCGCCCAGGAGGAAGGAAGCTACTGGAGGCGAGCGCTGGCGGTCCCGCACCGAGCCGGGCTCGAACGCCCAATCCCTGCGAGCCCCGCAGCTCCGGCGGGAGAACCCCGCGACAATGCCCCCTCCAGGGCGCCGCGGCCCGGCGAGTACCGCTGCCGCCAGCTCTGCCCGGGGGAAGCCGCCTCCTTACCCGCCCGGGGCGCCTCCTTACCTGAGCTCCAGCTCCCCTCCTGCTGCTCCGAGCCCTGGGAGAAGCAGCCCGGGCCGGAGCGGGACCCCCCACCCCCTCCTCCCCCAGCGCAACAGTGCACCCGTGGCCGGCGCCTCCGCACCTGGTGGGCGCCGAGCTGTAGCGGGCAGCGCGGGCTCTTTCCCCGGAGAACCCCACCGCCCGCGGGGCCACTTACCTGCCGCGAACTGGGCTCGGGCTGTTCCGAGCTGGGCCGGCGACGGGCCGGCCAGCAGGACGAGCAGCGGCAGCCAGGCGGCGGCTCCGGCTCCCGGCTCCATGGCGAGTTTGGAGAAGTTTGGGGAAGAGAGGCGGGCTGGCCCCGAGCGGCACGCTCCGCGGGCAGGGCTCGCCGGGAACCCCTCACCCAGCTGCAGCCACCGCCGCCTCCTCCTCCGCGGCCCGCGGGCCCGCCCCCGAACCACCCCGAGGGCAGCACCAGCCCGGCGCTTCCACGCTCGGCAGCGGCTGCTCCCCGTAACTCCAGAGTTACTTTGCTGCCGCTCTGCGAGAGGGGAGGGAGGAGCCGCGCGCGCACGTCAACCCCTCCGGCTCCCAGCGCCGGGCACAGGGAATGTGGGACTCCGGCCCGGAGCACAGGCGCCGCCAGAGCGGGGCCCGCCAGCGCCTCCTGCTGCAGACACGCGGACGTGCAGCCTGGCGGGCGGCCACTGGCACACCAGCGGCTGCGGGAGCCACCGGGGCTCGGCCTCCCTCGTGTAGCAGCCTCCTCTCCCGGGCAACGGGTGCAGTTTCAGCAGGAGAGGGAGAGATGGGGAACGATTCTGTCTCGGGCTGTCGCGGTCCGTTTTCTTCTCTAGAAAGGGGAACAAAGGAGAAAGAGGCTGGATCACAAACTCGCCCCTGCACTGGCAGCCCGGAATCACCCTAGCCACGGGTTAGACTCGCTCCACACTCCCAGTGCTTTGCTTTGGCTGGAGTTCCTCTTATTTTAAAATATAAATACTGTACTGGAGGGAGGGGGATATTATTTCAATGAACCCCCAGATGCAAAACTCGACACATTTTGGAGTCAGTCTATTATATACAGGCAAAGAGTCCTGTAGCATAAGCTTATGCTCCAATCCGTCTGTTAGTCTATAAGGTGCCACAGGACTCTTTGCCGCTTTTACAGATCCAGACTAACACGACTACCCCTCTATTATATACAGTTATCATTGGGGTGGGGGTGTATATACACACACATTCTCTCTCTCTCTCACTCTCTTTGGCAACACATGTAGCTTATAATGCCATTAAGTCTTATTTAACTGCATTGGCACTGGAATAAACCATCTACTCAATTATCTCCATATATACTATATAGGGGCCTGATCCTTTCTCTCACATGTTGTTCCCACTGACTTTAATAAGACTGTGCCAGGGCAGGTATTTGGCTGTTTACAAGATCCAGACCTAATGTATGCTATGCAGTAAAATCCTGATCCTCCTGCACCACTGAATGCCGTGGGAGTTTTGCCGTTCACTTGAATGGACACAGGATTAGGCCCCTTAAAAATACTTGAAATGATAGGTAAAGGCATCAGTGTTCACATTTATTTACACTAGATGACATTTCCCCCCAATTTTTAAATGTGAACTTGCTTACTGAAGTGTGTTTTCCTCTTTGCCTAGTAAGTTATAATTAGGGATGTTACGAAATGATTGCAACAAAACCTGAAACCACTGAAAACAGACAGGTTTTGTTACAGGCTTGAAATTCAGCCCAGGTTCACCAAAAGGTTTGCTATGATTCAAAACCCTTTCCAGCCAACTTGTGCCAGTTGGTAGGTTTGCCTCTGTACCCTGCAAAACTCATGGTTTCACAGCAAAACCAGGTGAAACACAACATGTCAGATTATTTTCTCATTATTTGAATACAAAGCACACACAAGTATGAACTCATGTAAATAAAAATCAAATAAAATATTCTCACAGGTCCTGTGTGAGGTAATGCCAAGATTTCTTCTGCTCTTCCTGACCCCTGGATTTGTGAAAGGGAATTGGAATACAGTTAACCTACACGAGTATAGCTGTAATTTAAAATCTAGACCCTGGTCATTTGATAAGTCTTCTCAGGATCAGGGCTAATGTATTAGCTTTCAATAAATACACAGAAAACCCAGCACAAAGACTTTTCTCTAAAAAGGTGTTGGCTTTTAAGACTTTTATTGTGTAGCGGAATCAGATGATTGTGCCCAGGTAAATGTTTTATTTGGGTGGAGTGATTGAAAACCAATCCAAATGTATTTCTATGGAATACAAATAGCTGCGCTTCAGAGAACACTGAGTCTTTGTTTAAACTGACAGAACCAGGGAAATTCAGAGTTATATGAGCGTGACACATCAACTCCTGATCTAACTGCACTGGTATTTTAGGTGTTGCAGAAACAATGGGTCATCTACTGATTTTGGGTACATATACTGCAGTTCCTATGAGCAAGGAGAACCAAGGACACTTTGTTAGCTCTAATTTTGAATGTATTGATTTAAATTAAATCATAATATTATCTTCAATTCAAGTTTTTGTATATATACACAAAACCCTGAAAAAAATTATATATATAATATATAATATATATATATAATATAATATATAATTAATATATATATAATTTTTTTCAGGGTTTTGTGTATATATACAAAAACTTGAATTGAAGATAATATTATGATTTAATTTAAATCAATACATTCAAAATTAGAGCTAACAAAGTGTCCTTGGTTCTCCTATATATATATATATATATATATATATATAAAAATTGTACAGGGAAAAGACTGATTAGGTCATCTAGACCCCTGCAGCTGGATCCCTGTGGCAGACCCCTGAACCCATACTGGCGGATCTCATATTGCCACACTAGCACAGGGGTCCTCCTCTGTGGATCCACTTGCCCGATTGGGGCCTGTAATCCTTTCCAGTGCCAATGAATATCTACAGCTACAGTATATTTACAAGTGGTTTATCCAAACTAGTTTTCACATCTTCCAATGGTGGAGTCTTCTGATTTCCTCTCTTTCCAGTCACTCAAAGGCTTCTCATTACAGCCAACATTATTCAGGTTAAGGAGCAATGAATGGACCTTCTTCCTTCAGAATGAATTCTGCTTTTTAATTGAGTGGACAGGTCACCAGTAAATACAGCACCTATGAAGTATATGGCCTTTCCTTTCCCAGGGTATGTGCAGAGAGTCTGTGGTGCTCAAATCCATGTTGGCTCAGAGAGAAAAAAATTTTAATGTGTAATAAGCACACTTAAAAATACTGATATTGACATATCAGGTTTGAGATCATTAGTAGTTTGATGGGAATTGATTCATTATTCTTGCTTTTACATTGTTATGGCCGTGAATGTGTGCTGCCCTTTGCTTTGAATTAAGAGAAAAGTACAATACATTTAAATTTACAGATTGCACTTCTCTAAAAAAAATCATCTGAGCTTAGAGCCCAGATATCAAGTGTAAGCCTGAGGTCAACTAAAACAGCAGTGAGAAACTCTCAGATGAATTTCCCCCAAATCTCTTGGAGGGGGATTCTGCATTACAGCTGGAGCCCTGAGGAACCCACCATCTTTAATCCCTGATGATTACAGTCTCCAATTAAGGTGCAAAATAAATCTCCGCAAACTAGAAAAAGCTTAAATGCTTCCAGAACTCTGCTTGATCTCCCCATCCTTTACATATTTCTCATTAAAGCCCCTCCATTGCACTGTTGGGTGCCATTAAATCAATCGGAAACTCAAGAAACTGTGACACAGCCAAACTAAAGAAAACTTTTTTTAAATAGCCCCTTTCACAAAGGCTGAGTTTCGTTATCTCAGGACGAAGAGAATATTTTTCCTGATTATGAAAATAGCATTTTATTATATGTATGAACCTTGGTTTATCATTGACTTGTTTGGTCATTGACTGTGTGTACAGCAGGAGGTCTTTGTTTAGTGACAGGCTGCAGATTCATATCTACTTAGTTGACTTTCAAATTTCTCTAAGTGGGGGACTTTTTATTTCTACCTGTTTTATCGTCTAAATCAGATGTGCTTAGATCATACCCACCTGCTGATGCAAGGAAGTGCAAATTCCACCCTCTACACTAGTGAGGGCCACCATTCCTGTGGGAGAATCCAGCTCTGGCTAAGGGAAGGCAGAATTTGGACTGCTGCCTTCCCCCTGGGGTGTTTGGTAGA
Source organism: Lepidochelys kempii (assembly GCF_965140285.1). Lineage (NCBI taxonomy): Eukaryota > Metazoa > Chordata > Testudines > Cheloniidae > Lepidochelys > Lepidochelys kempii. Next base: position 99,243,266 of record NC_136382.1, read on the forward strand.
GAGGGCAGTTTTAATCTCTGCCACGGTGTCGGAGAAGCCCCACAAATGGAGACTGCAACAGGAATATGATGGATCTGAACATCCCCCAGTTGCCCTGGCTAGAAAGGACATCGTAGATAACTTGTACTGCTGCATTCCCCCTCCAGAAACATTTTTTGCTAGAGGGTATCTTCACTGAAGGAAGCTGACATAGACTGTCAGTGAATTTTGTCCCAAAATTCCTAGTGAAAGGTAAGTGAGAAATTTCCTCATAAGCCCCAAAACACTATCTCAGTGTCAAAGATCTAGGATACACACCAGTCATGTGCTGCTATAATAGCCTGAGCAAAGATGCTAAACAGCTGATAGGTATTTTTTGCAATATATGGTTGCCCAATTGCAATGCAGACAAGAGCAAAAATATTTTTTTCACTCAGACCTACCTGCTATCTCATTGGGATGTAGAAGGGATTCCAAGAAGATTCAAAGGTATTTTTTTCAGGTGTCAAACTACTAAGATCAGATTTTCAAAAGTGCACACCACACAGTAGCTCCCATCAATCCTTCCCTCTCCCCTCCATTCATCTCCCTGCACTTCGTTTAGGTGCCTAAATGGGAGCTGAGCGGTTGTAATATCTGGCCCTTCAAGGCTACATTCAAGAGCCTTTTGATGGAGACACTCAAGAAGAGAGAGCATTATACCCATCCAAATTTTCTTGATAAAATCTAATATTCTCAAGGCAAGGTCTTCATTTATTTTGAACTCTGAAAAGAACAGCTCAATGAGACCTAGACAAAAAAAATCTCAGCTAAGTGGATTAGTTTATTGTCTGAGACTCAAGCTAGAATTTTTGAAATTCACTAATTCCATGGAAGGCCTATGGCTGACAACAGACTGCCATAAAGGCTGGAGAAAAGGTGGCAATGCTCAGAATCTCCCTGTTGCCTCTGAAGGGAGTTCCTGCACATCTTCACACAATGGGTTTTTGGCAGAAAAGTAAAGGCAGATGAAGGATGGGAGCAGGGCTGGGAGTGGGCTGCTGCATATAGTAGGTACAGAAGGACTGCAGAGGCTGCCTGGCCTTGAGGCTGGAGTAGCTGTCACTGGACAGTTCCACTGTTACTCCATAAACTGGAGTGAATGAATCCTCCCAATTTAGAGCTTCCATATATGTGCCCCGCTATTCCAGCTGGGTACTGGGAACTGGATTTTTACACCTGAGTAGCAATGGAGTCATCTTACGACTGCTCATCCATCCTCAAGGCTAAGGAAGCCTTTGCAGCTCTTTCACATGATCCCCTGTCATTACATAAGGGTCAATGGCTGTGTGTGTATTCAATTATAGAGAGGGTTGTGTAACAGTGCCTATTCCAAACCTCTTGTTCTGTCTTGCTCATGATTCTTTGAAGCAACTTTCAGGATGAAAGTTTCCATTCTCTCCTAAAAGGTAGGGTTTTTGTTTGGTTTATTTTCCTTTTATGAAGCATTGATAAAAAATGATGTAGTCATTTTTAAACAGGAAAATGAAAAAAATACACTTTTCCTATTATCAACCAGATTCTTGCAACTTATTTTTGAGCAGCTTTGCCGTCGAAAAGGCTGAGAATTGAAATTTTGCATGGAAATAGCCCTCATAGAGGAGCAGTGCACGGTCTTGGTCTGGAAGAAAGTGATTTTAATTTGACTGAGCAATGTCCATTTAGAAATCACAGATCGAGAATGCACAATACACCTTTTTGTGTAATTTAGAGCTCAATCCTGCATGCTGCTAGTCAATGGGACTTCCCCTGGGCTAAGGTGTTATTCAATGTAAGGGTATCAGAATCTGGCCCTTACAAAGCAACTAAGAAGTGAAGCACAAGGCATGTATATACAGGTATGGATACATTAAACTCCTTACATTTAATTAGGTTTTAAACCACTTCCCACCTAAAGTTTTCAGTGTGATCTGGTTTAAACTATTATGTTTCCCCACAGCTCCCAGGAGCCTTTGATCTGTCTGCTTCTAGCCCCTAGCTGCTATGTCACAGCTCCTAAGAAGCATCAGAGGGTATTTTGTACTGCATGCTGGGTAATAACATCAGAGAACTCCCTGTTTCTCAAACTAAACTGGCTCTTTATTCGGGCAACTATTCACAGAGATGTTGCAACTGAAGCTAGCATTCAAGCCATACCCATTCAGATTGATTTCCTGGTGCTGTCTCTAAAACCCTTCCTTCCTGCAAACTCTGCTCCTCCATGTAAGTTCCAGGCAGACTTCTACAGAAGGAGCCTCACTCTGGTACACTTTATAAGCTCAGCAATTGGGAAAGGCACCAACAAACAACCCTTATGCAGACTTCCTAGGGTATGTTAGCTAAGTGGCATTTCAGTGCCGACTTGCCAAATACTTCTAAATTATGGAATTTGTAAGTGCTATTTGCAATTGTTTGCAAGCCAACGGAGCTTCAAAGCCTGGAAAACTGAAACTTTTATGTGTTTTTTTTAGTCTTTTTCTTTTAACGCACCCCATCACCACCCTCCAAACATAGGAAATTCCATACAAAGAACTACATTAAGAGAGCATTAACTTTTCATGGTTAAGCACTCAAAAATCCAGAAATGTCCATACAAATTCAGTGCAAATTCACTGGCTAGGAAGGTAGAATAAAGTTCCCAACTCAGCCCAAAACCCTTTCCTCTATGCTGACTTAATTTTCAAACAAGAGTTTCCAAACAAATAAACTCAAAATACAGGCTACTAACCGTCTGAGGTATTTTCAGATTCCATCAGCTGGGAAGGGAGAAACACTTTTCCCTCTTAGAAGCCTTATCAGGCTATTATGGAGAACTTAGGACTTCTTTGCCCCTGGGTTTCTTCTATCTGCTGCCCCTACCCCTAAGGCAAGAATCCTTATACTGTACCTGATTTCCTGTATGTCACATGATTGCTCCTTGTCATTTGTCTGCAACTACAGCTCCCAGTTTTAAAGGGCCTAAGAGCCATAACAAGTGCTCCGGGGAATGTACATGTGCCCTGAGGGCCAGTGTGTCATTATAGCCTAGTTTAAGGTTGCATATACAAATATACTCCTTTGTGCATATCAATTATCACAGGGTTTAATTAATATTTTTCAAATACAATATAACAATGCAATTTTTCTGTAACCTTAACTACACTTGTAACTTCCTGTACACCTCTTATTCTTGCATACTGTTAGTTATTGTATTTCGTAATTTATAGCCTCCAAAGTGTTTAGGGTACTTCACAGAAGACTTAAAAAGCTACAGTCCCTTCCCCAAAGAGGTTATAAATGGAAAGTTTGATCTTGGAAACACTTGTGCACATGATTAACTTTACCCACATGATTAGTCCTATTGAAGTCAATAGTTCTATTGACTCTGAAAAAGGTTTGGGGGGTCATAGTGAATAATCAACTGAATATGAGCACCTAGTGTAACACTGTGGCTAAAAGGGCTAATTCAAGGCTTGGATGAAAAAATTGGAGAACCTCGAGTAGGTGAGGAAAGGTTATTTGAGGCAATACGCTGTCCAGTTCTGGTGCCCACAAATCAAGAAGGATGTTGATAAATTGGAGAGGATTCAGAGAAGAGCCACGAGAACAATTAAAGGATCAGACAACATGCCTTATAGGATAGCCTCAAAGAGCTCAATCTATTTAGCCTGAAAAAGAGAAGGGGTGACTTGATTACAGTCTGTAAGTAACTACATGGGGAACACATATTTGATAATAGTCTCTTCAATCTAGCAGAAATGGGTAAAACATGATCCAATGGCTGGAAGTTGAATCTAGACAAATTCCATCTAGATATAAGGCACAACTTTTTAACAGTGAGAGTAATTAACTATTGAAATGATTTACCAAGGATTGTGGTGTATGCTGACCATTTTTAAATCAAGATTGGATGTTTTTCTAAAAGATCTGCTCTAGGAAATATTTTGGCCAAGTTTTATGGTCTGTGTTATACAGAAGTTCAAACTAGATGATGACAAGGGTCCCTTCTGTCCTTGGAATCTATGAATCCATCTAGGAAAGTTAGTTCCATGTATTTGCAGGATCAGAGCCCAAATTGTGGATATAACAGAGAGGTTGTCAAAAAGTAGGGAACATATGGGGTGAGGATTGATGATGATAACTAGAGTACAATCACACAGGATACTCAGTTGAAGGCATGCACTCATCTTGTGGAAAGCTCAGGAAGGGCATTTCTTGTGTAGGAGAGAAAAGGACAAATGGCCTCAAGGCTGGAATCAGTAGTTGAATGGAAGGAGCAAGGGCCAGTAAGATGAGAGAAAACAAAAGAAAAGTAAGGCAGGGTAAAGTTATGCAAGGTCTTGTAGGTAGGCACAAGAAATTTCAATTTGAAGCAATGAAAACTAAAGAGCCATTGGAGAGATTAAAATAACAGAGTAATATAGGTAGCTCGTCTGTCCAGGAAGATCATGGTAGCAGTTGCATTTTGGATGGATTAGAAAGTAATTGTCTGGGATATCAAGGAGGAGGAGGTGTGGTAATCAAATGGGATGTAAGGGCATGGAAAAGAGCTGTAGTTGTCTGGACAAAGAGAAAGGGCTGAAAGTTCTAAATGCTATGAAGCAAGAAATGGCAAATTACAATTGTAATTTATATTTTATTCTTGTATAATTACATATATTACACACACCCAGAGTTCTGGCCACTCATCCATGAAGAAAAGTGGGGAGCAAAGTAGATGTATGTATTTGTGATAAATGAAAAACACTGTTTAATAGATCTGTACATAACATTTTGTAATATTACATCTAAGAAGAATGCAGTAAGATATACTGCATAAGCAGTAGGCAGCAAAACTAATACTCCTCTCCTAATGCCAGATCTAATAAGCCTTTAACAAATTAATATAAAGTGTGCAGATTGTTAAGGCTTTTCCTTATATCCATTTTTCAAATTTTGGACAAAACTTGGCTTAATTTTCAGTGGTAAAGATTCAGTTTTGGAACATGTGTTACTGAAAATGGAAATTTCAACTCCATTGTAAACATTTAATTAATACAGATTTGATAGTATTTAGTTTCTTCCATATCTCCACACAGTGACAAATCTGTCTGGCTGACAAATAGGGATGAAGTGTAAGTGGCTGACTGAAACAGTTATGTAAAGGCACCAGACAGACTCTGGAAGAAGGGGGGTGAATGTTGCCATCAATTGAGTAACCTTCATGGGTTGCTCACTACTACTTCCCCTTAGTGTGAGAAAGCCGTTCCCCAACTGCACCAGCCTCTGGTAACACAAGCACTACTGTCCAGGCCTTCTCAAGCCCCTTTCTCTCTTTACCAGTTAACAATAGGTACACTCCAACCCCTAACTCCCCCAAGTATCCCTCTGAAGTGGCCAGCCCTTGTTCCACTGGGTACTCACAGAACTGACAGATCTGCTATTCCCATAGGAATAGTACATACCAGCTTACCAGTTTTATCTCAGGATCATCCTGCTGCTCAACACACACCACTTAGATATGTTTATAGTAAAAACAGCAAGAAGTTATCTAATAAAGAACAGAGATTCAAGTAATAGCTGTAGATGGAAGTATTGGAAACAAAGTGAAATAACATGCATTCTAGAATCTAGTATTGCTCACCAACGTTTTTCAGAATGTGATCCTTTTTTTCCCCAAGAAACAAGCCACTCTCTCAGCTTGTCGTCTTGGGAAAGGATGCAGAGTGTAGCTCTCTTCCTACAGTTATAGTCCAAAAATCCATTGTCTTCATCTGTAAGCAGGATTACCTCCTGCTGGTTTATTTCTTCCTGTAAACTCCCTCTCTAGAAGATTTCACAATCCCTTCTTTAGCATTTGGCTCAGATTGTAAATGGGGGTCCCTTGTGGACCATACAATACTCAATTTACATCTAGCCAGACTGATAGATAAAATGTCTCTTGCCTGAAAAAACCTTGTTTAACACCTTTTGGTGACCAACCCCAAGTCAGAGGCCTGCAGAACATAATTTTCAGTATATATGCAAAACTCCTTACATATTATCCATGCATACATTTCACAATGATTATGAGGACCAGTGTGACACAGGCTTTCACTAGAAACCTTACATGACACTCACTGGTAAACTTGTATGTATATACCAGACCCAGGTGATCCCTGTAATCCCTATGCACCTCTGAGCCCTCTGTCAGTTGGCACCAAGAAGTCCCTGGGTCACATATACTTTGCTCTTCTCTTCTACCTTTCAGTGGAGGATGTCAAAGAACTTTACAACATGAATTAATTAAACTCCACAACAGTTTGATAAACATTGGCACAGAGAAAATAAGTGAGTGACTGAAGGTCACACAATGAGTCATTGGCAGACCCAGAAGTAAAATTCAGTAGTCCTGATTCCCAGTCTCCTACTGTAATCAACTCTTCACCTTTGTGATTCTTTCCTTTGTTGGTATAACTCAAAACTACAAGTGCTTTTGTTTGCCATACAGAGTAGGATTTTCAAGTGAACTCAGTGTTGACTCCAGTCTTATCCTATTGACTTCAATGAGTACAGAGTTAAGCCAACACTGAATGCTTTGAAAAATCACACTCCATTGACTTTTTATCTCTCAACTGAGTAAATACTTAATAATGGATAATTATTCTATAAAGGTAGCCATTTTCTTTGTTCACAGAAGATCCGTATGCAAACTGTGATAGCTTCTAATTTACTTATTCTTCAAAATTATTCAAGCATTTCTGTGTGCATTTTAAAGATTCTATGGATTGATTACAAAAGTTGTCTTTGAATATTTTATGTTAGATATTAACTATTTGAGCTGTGTTGGTTAGTTGTGATTGGTTGGTATTATTACTGTTTCTTGAGTAGATGAGTGTGTATGTATTTCTGTGCAAGTACTTGCACATGCAAATTTAAAATTCATGCCAGAAGAATGTGAAGAATTGTTTGAAGAAAATGAACTCAGAAATGAACATGGAAGGAGTGAATGCATTGGAAATCAAATCAATATGCTCAGAAATTGTTTTGTACTGTTCATCCAACTCTAAGCCCTAGAATATTGTGGTTCAGACAGACAGCATTCTAAGGAGATTTTAAACTCATCTCCCATACTTATCACTTGTGTAAGCAGGTACAACTTCACTTAAGACAGAGCTGAACAGGGGTAAAATGTGACCTAAGAGGTGGGTCATAATATAAATTTTACCTCTCCCTGTGTAACTCCTATTAACAATTATAGTTATCTAATTATAGGGAAGAAGGCTGGTGTACTGATTAGGGCACCAGTGTAGGACTTGGGAGACCCATGTCCAATTCCCTGCTCTGCCAAAGACTTCCTGAGTGATCTTGGGCATGTCATGTTGTCTCTCTGTGTCTCTGTTCACATCTGTAAAATGGGGATAATAGCACTTCCCTACCTCTCTGGAGGTGGGGTGGAGGGTGTTGTGAGGATAAATACACATTAAAGATTGTGAAGCACTTTGAAATCGACTTTGATGAAAAGTGTTCTAGAAGAGCTAGATATTATTATAGTTAAGAAGTTAAAATTCTGTGCATCAAGCTGAGAATTCTAGAGGTCAGTACTTTTAGAGTTTGGGAAGACCAAGCTTAAATCCTGGCTCCATAGAAGTCAGTCGGGAGGTTGCCTTCACCATTGACTTTAATGGAACCAGGATTGGAGTGATTCTGTATGTTTTACACAATGAGGGAATGAAGAACATAAAAATGGCCATACTGGGTCAGACCAAAGGTCCATCTAGCCCAGTGTCCTGCCTTCTGACAGTGGCCAATGCCAGGTGCCCCAGAGGGAACGAACAGAACAGGTAATCATGAAGTGATCCTTCTGGCAAACACATGCTAGGGACACTTCAGAGCATGGTTTTGCCTCCCTGCCAATCCTGGCTAAATAGCCATTGATGGCCCTATCATCTATTAACTTACTTAGTTCTTTTTTGAACATTCAAAATATAGACTGTTTGTGAGCACTGGTCAATCTGAAACGTCAAACACTTTTATATATTTCTCACAGCTGTTTTATATAAAGTCTAAATGACTACAAGATCAGAGCAGAGATGTCTTAGACAAAATAGACATCAGAAATGCATTTGTCTTTGTCACAACCTGGCCCCATTATTAAGAAAGAATCCTGAGACATTCATTTGAAAAGTGTGATTTATCCAGGGAGAGTAACAACATCGAAGTTGTCCATAGCCTCAAGACCTTTCACAGCGCTATTACGTCCAGTGGTGCTACATCCAGTGATCAGTTTGTTAAGGAGCCTTGGGGGGCAAATTAATTATTTAGCAGTACAATCAATTGAGAAGTCAGTCCTTCCTCCTTTAATGCAAATAGCAATTCTGGAGATGACTATTAGGTCTTTAACACCATACTTTGCTATACTCTTCTCCAAAAAGAAGACCATTTAATGTAAACCTTAAAGTGAAATAAAACTTACCAATCAAAAGGAACTGGTTGCATGTAAGCATGTTGGGATTGGCAGTAACTTTGTTTGGCTTATAGAGGCATAAATGTCCAATACAGATCACTTAAAAGCCTATTAGTGAAATGAAAACATCTAGATTTGGGTTGGAGGAGAGTAATTACTCTCCCTAAAATAATTGTTACAGTTATATTGACAGATTCAAAACCTCCTTTATAAGATCCAAATTCTTTCAGCTTTCCACCTCTTTCTGGTTAATTGGAAATTGATACATCTTAGGATAGCTGCAGAGCCTCCCTGAATATAAAATTTTCTAAAGAAAACAACCCTGAGCACAAAGAAGCTGGAGTTAGCGACACTATAACAAGCATTATCCATTTCTCTGGCACATTTATCTATTTAAAGGTTTTCTCTGTTAACCAAGGGTCGGCCATGATTTGAATAAAAGAGAGGCCCAAGGAGCCAATATAATTCAGTCATACTTTCACACATTTTAATGATAGCAGGGGATGAAAATTGTAGTCTCTCACCAGTCCATACTCCAGGGATGAGAACATGATTCATGACAAAGGCCACAATGTTCTCCATTTTATCAATGCAACCCCACTGACTACAAGCTGAAAGCAAAATTGGGGCCCATGTCTGTAAACTGGTGTTCTGTAGCAGTTCTGCTGGCCAGCGGTGGCCTAACAAAAGAGGGTTCCCATGGTCCACATGTGACTCCATCTTACATCCATTATTTTGCAACAAGGGATGGATACAAAGGACCAGCCCCCTTTAAGTTAAAGTGCCCCCCCCATCTCTCTTTGGTTCTGCTAAGTGGATTCTAACACTGGGAAAGTAGAGTATGTTTACCTATTTCTTCCTTTTCCTCTTATACAAACTGCCATTCTGAAAGTTCTAAAAGGATTTTTGAAGAAATGATTGTTAACAATTCATGGATGCCATCTTGTCTATCATTCCTCGCAGATTTTAATCCTGAGGGAAATTAACTCAAATCACATTAATATATACCCAGAAGATTCACAATTCATTACTGGTTTCCTGTATAGTGATTGCTAATGTCATTTCAGGTAATCTTTCTCTCTCAGAACAGTCTTTCATAAGATACTGCTAAACTTCTCTTCCAGTCCAGGAAAGTCTTAACAGATAAATTTTACAAACTCATAAGGACTTTGTCTCTTGGGTCCAACAAGGATTTTCTGGTTTCCTTCAGAATATTACTGCCTGAACACTACATATTTTTACTGCAAGGTACAGTGTGGCTTTCATATATCAGCCTTAAAGAGCAAGGTTTCCCCTTTTCTGTTCTTGTCTTTTGAGAGCTAAAATATTTTCCTCAATTACCCTTTTAAAAATTGGCTATTAAATTGAAAAGGGTCCCAAATACTCCAAAAATAGTGTGTATGTGTGTGTGCATGACATCCAAAATACCCTATAATTTCTACCCTATAAGATTACTGGCAGTTAAATTACTATGTCTTCTTTGTATTTGCTGGGTGTCAAGTGACTCACTCTGAATTGCAAGACATCAGCATATTGGAGTCACATTTAAAAATATTCAGTCAGGGTTGGTTTTTGTTTGTTTTTGTTTTACTTCTAAATTTAAAACTTACATTTTCTAAAATCTAGGTATATGCTGTCTTTTAGCTGGAATGTCCCTCCCCCCGCATCCGCCACACTGCTAGATCACCCATGTTTTAGAGCATAACCTGACACACAATTTCAGCAGTAAAGGCGAAAATAGCACAGGGAAGACCAAAACTATTTAAGACTGAGTAACAAAGCTGACCTTAGTAGAGCCAGAATGAAGAGGAGAGTGCTGAAAAGCAAAATCCCTGTAGAATGGAATCAGTGGAATTCCTTAGGAATTTTGCGTTTAACTCTATTGTTTTTGCAGAGAGGGAATGATACATTTTATTAGAAAAATGTGTTTTACTGGTCACTGTTGTATACTCTAGTCTAAAAATATATCCCCATTGGCTTAAAAAATTCTTCTTTACTTCAATGGAAGTAGGATTAAGCCTAAGAGGACAGGTCTGGGTTTTCCTTACATAGCGTTTCAAGAACTCTGGATATTTTTTTCCTTATTGTGGTAAGACGGCATGTTCAAGGAATTTTTCTGCTGGTCAAGGGTTATCACCATCTGATACTGAAAACTGCTCCTAAAGCATTATTACCTATTTTAAAATCAACAATGGTAGACTTGGGAACAGCACTGTATGCTGCAGAATGGAAGGCCCTGGTTCAAGAGCAACTGTGGTAGTGGAGGTTCTTCAGTTTTGCCTACCTACTTTCAGCCTACACTGACCTGTACAGCTCTGGTTCCCTCAGCTGCATTTCTGAGGTGCACCTTCTTTGCAGACTTTGATGACATGTGGGAGAGAGTGGTTTTCACTTGCTATATGCCTGAAAATGGCTCCCCCTGACTGTTTGTCATATCCCTTCTGTTATCTCTTCTCCTACACAAGAGTGCAAGCTCTTCAGGGCAGGGACATGCTGGGTATGTCTACATTGCAGCTCAGAGGCGTGATTCCCAGCATGGGTTGACAGACTTGTGCAAGGTCTCCTCAAGCTAGCATGCTAAAAACAGCAGTGTGGATGTTGTGGCATGGGTAGTGGTTCGGGCTAGCCATCCAAGCCCAGATCCAGGAAGTCAGGTAGGCTTGGAATCGGGCAGCTACCCCGAGCAACAGCCCAATGCAGCAAAAGTTACACTACTATTTTTAGCACTCTAGTTCAATCAGAGCTAGCATGCATCCGCCAACCTGTGCTGGGAATCACACTGCCCAGCTGCAGTGCAGATGTACCCATAAGAGAACAGCACTGGACCATTGTCTGCTGGATAATATAAACTGCAATACAAGATAGAGCAAAAGATGAATATACAGAAATCAGAATGGAACAGCAATGGTGTTAGCCTTTGAGGAAACCACTAGCTTACTATGGGGGGAGAATAACAGGATCATGATTATCAGAAAATGTGGAATTCCTAAAAACAAAAGGTTCGGATTCCTCTGAACCACATGTGGGTAAGTGGAAAGGCCTTATTTAAACAAGATATGGATTCACAGAAAATCTGTGCTTGCGTAGCTGACAAGAAAAGCCCCACCCCTGCGTCCCTCCCCTACTGGAGTAATTAGCCATGGTATGAGATAAAAAGTGATTGCCTGGCATTTATGAATAGAACTGTTAATTCTGAATCACTAAATAGTCTGTTCAAAAGGGAATGCAGTCAACTTAAAAATCACACTTCTGTCTGAAATGTTTACCTTCCGTTGTCACAAGTAACAGATAAGATTACTGTAACTGAAAGATTTGAGAGAAATATATTTTTCTTCTATTTTTCCACCCTCTACTTTGTGCATTTTACAGCACTTCATCTAGTCATTTTCATGGTTTCCCTTATATAATCAGCTAGGGCCCAATCCTGTAAACACTTGCTGGTGTAGTACTTACGACCATGAATAATCATCATCGAAGTCCATGTTACCCTTACTAGATCCATGTTTCAGTGGTAGCTGCACCTATTTCTCCCTCCATGGTCCACTCCAGGAGCGTCCAGTCAGTTCTCAGACCTTTAGCCATAAAATGATAGAAATGTAGTGCTCAAAGGGCTTTTGAGAAGTCATCAACTCCAACCCTTGGCACCAAGGCATAGTAAACATAGTAAACCAAGTAAACATAGACCATCCCTGACAGGTTTTTGTTTAACCTGCTTTTAAAAACCTCCCGGAATGGAGATTCCACGGCCTTCCTTGGAAGCCTATTCCACAGCTTATTTTCCTGATAGTTCCTTATATCTAACCTCAATCTCTTTTGCTGAAGATTAAGCCTATTACTGGTTGTCTTACTTCCAGCAGACATGGTAAACAATTGATCACTGTCCCCTTATAACAGCCCTTAACATATTGGAAGAATTATCAGGTGCCCCGTCATTCTTCTTTTCCTAAGACTAAACATGCCCACTTTTTTTAACCTTTCCTCATAGATCAGGTTTTCTAAACCTTTTCTCAATTGTGTTGCTTGCCTCTGGACTCTCTCCAGTTTGTCCACATCTTTCCTAAAATAGGATGCAAAGAATTGGACACAGTATTCCAGCTGAGGCCTCACCAGTGCCAAATAAAGCAGGACAGCTACCTCCTGTGTCTTACATTTGACACTCTTGTTAATATACCACAGAATGATATTAGCCTTTTTAGCAACTGCATCATATTGTTAATTCATTTTCAGTTTGTGATCCACTATAACCCCCAGATCCTTTTTCAGCAGCACTACCATCTACCCAGTTCTTCTCCATTTTGGAGTTGTGCATTTGATTTTTACTTCCTAAGTGTAGTACTTTTCATTTGTCTTTACTGAATTTCATCTTGTTGAATGGCCAATTCTCCAATTTGTCAAGGTCATTTTGAAATCAGATCCTGTCCTCCAAAGTACAAGCAACCCCTCCTACCCTGGTGTCATCTGTAAATTTTATAAGCATAGTCTCCCCTCCATTATCCACGTCATTAATGAAAATATTAAATAGTACCAGCCCAGTACCTGACACCCCTGTGGGCCCCCACTAGATACGCCCTCCTAATTTGACACTGAACCATCTCTAGGCAGGGGCCCTTGTCTCCCTCCCTTCTGAACAGTAGTTTTAAGGCTGCACAGCTCCCTGCCTTACACTGTGATATCCCCAGCAAGCCAGTCTGCCTAAAGGCCAGCCCCAGTGCTGGGCTCTCTCTCCTGTGGCTATGAAGAGTGTATTGCCAGCAGTTTTAATTTACCACACAGCTCTTTCTCAGAGTACATTTATTTTAAGGACAAAAGCATCACAGAGAAAGCATATAAAAAGTCCCATATGTTTACCAAACATACCAGGAGTCACCCATCTTCTACATGGGGAATCTGGTAAGCCAATTTCCTTTCCAACCCTCCACAGTTGGAGCCATCTTATACCAAAGGTCCTGTCTGTCTGCTCAATCAAAATGCAGGTCTTGAGTAGTGTTTAAACTCAGCCTTTTATATCCAAAGCCCATTGTCTCTTGGTCTCTGGAAAACCCAGTCTGAATAAGCATGTAAAAGCCACCCAAGGGCGTGGAACGTCTCTGCAAAAGGGAGGATTGTTTACAGTCCCAGGGGTAATCGCCTTCTGGAGCAGCTGTGGTAATCCTCCCTCCATGGAGTAGAACACAATCATACATAAGCCATTCATAAGTTTAATACAATTGTCTCCAAAGATACTGAATAGGGTTGCAATATCTGTCACAATCTGTTACTGAGGGTTTGTATGATAGGACTGCTGGCAAGCTTCCCCTATTGTTTGGGGTCTCTTACATAGAAACAGGGAGAAAAAAATATGTTTAAAAACCAGGAAAATGTGATTGCAAAACTATAAAAAATGGCAGGAGGACTCAGTGGCAGGTGTAGCACCTGAAACTATTTTTCATACTTTTTAAAAATGTGGTTAAATCTTGTTTTTATTTTAAGTTGTGTGTAAACCATCAGAGCCGTGTCACGAACCATTTAAAATGAAATTTGAATGTACATCATCTGGAGAAGAGATTGGATTGGCTAATATCAACTGACATCTATTTAGCAAGGTTGGAATACCCCTTTCTTGTAAACAAAGAATGAATCATTGCTATGACTTAGGGTATGTCTACACTGCGATTAAACACCTGTGAGTTGCCTGGATCATCTGACTTGGGCTCACAGGGCTTGGGGTATAGGCCTGTAAAATTACAGTGTAGCCGTTTGGGTTTGGGTTGGAGACCAAGCTCTGGGACCTCAGGAATAGGGAGGGTCCCAGAGCCCTGGCTCCAGCCCAACCCAGAACGTGTACACCACAGTTTTACAGCCCTGCAGTCTTGAGTCCCGTGAGTCTGAGTCAGCTGATCCAGGCCACCCACAGGTGTTTACCTGCAGTATAGACACACCCCAACAGAAACAAAATTATCTATACAGTCATAAATTCCTAGTAGTCTCATTTACTTATTTTGTTTTAGCACAGGTTTTTATCAGTTATTATTTAGCACAGGTTTTTAACATGCAAGGTTTTTATCAGTGTTGATATAAAGGACATAGAGTCCCTGGCATTGCGCACAGATTCCAAAGTGGTTTGTGATCGCCTTATCCTGCTGTGTTCAAAGTTCTAGGATGTCTTGAAGTGAGCATTTGATAGATGGCACACATGCTCTGCCACCCGGATCTGTGAATCATATAACTGTTTCTTGTTGTACTAGTGTACTTAACTTGCATCAACCATCATATCCCATATAGACACCTAAATGTTTCTTTTTCCTGTCTCTAAGAACAAACTTTCTGAGTTTTACTTTATGTATTTTTTTCATGACTTCTGAAGTGAAATAGAATTCCAAATGTGGAGTTTGCTTTTTACTCTTCTATATAGAAAAATAAATCCTGATTTATGATGAGTTTCTATTTGCAGCATTCTTTCTTTTATAAGGCAATACCTGTTCTCTCTGTGTGTAAACGATGACAGATTGACAGACCTGGGAGACTGAAGTCCTCTGTTTATCCACAAAGCAGATACAACATGGGCAGTAAAAATGTAAGCTTCCACAAACTGCCCTACCAATGTGAGTCATCCCTCATCTGCATTGCTAGTGGGAATATTTGGGGGTGGGAGGGTATTTTGGTTTCCATGGCCATTCAATCTGGGGCCTTTGCAGAGACTGCCCACAACCGTGATGGTAGTTTTTGTGATGTAGATACCTGAGAGCATCAGCTCATTTCACATAGCCACTGAACAGTCATCAGAGTGCAGTGACTTTCATTTAATACTGACCTGAGCTGCATTTGATCCAGTGATTTACAGATCAAAGCCTTTATGTCTCATTTCCAATCCTCTGTGCCATCCAGCTAACTTGAGTGTCCCTCAAGGCTATTCCTGATTTGAAACAGAAAAGAAAAAAAAAGATATATTTTAAATTTCTTGGATTGTGGAAGAAACATTATCTGATGATACATGAGGATGAGTGCACTTACTTGACTGCCTTCATATCCTGGTGAAATTAATGATACTGAAATATTTTGCTTTTTTGCATGCTGCCACCTTTCATGTTGCAGTACCTTTTTCCTTATTCCCCTCTACATCCAGGGCCTGATTTTAAAAAGCTTGCATGACTATAAATCTCAGTAAGCACATCTATCTAGGGAGCAAGCAGATAGAATTTGCAAAGGGAATGGTTGGAAGCACCTGATTTGCCTGTGTTAATGAACAGGGTGGTGAAAGGGTGGTTCGTCACCCATTGCTTATTTTCAGATTTGTGCAGGGCTAATTTAGGAGGATTTAGATCACAGAAAATATTGGCAAGTGCAAGCCAGGAGGTGTAGATTAGGGAAGGTCTCCATGGTCCCCTCTGTTGGTTGCTTGGCTAGCCCATTCAAATGAAGCAGCATATAAACTGTGGGGAGTGACACTAAGATGTCCCTTACATCTTAGGGCGGTGGGGAGCTGCAGGGTGACTGCAGGCAGGGTTTGATGGCTGCATCAGGGTATCATACAGGGTTTGGGGAGTCAAGAACAAAATGGAAATACTTTATCTGTGGCAAATGAAAGACAGAAGGCAGGAAGGAGATGCAGTGGGAGGCCCACCAGAGAGAGCACTAGCATCATTGGGGGTGGGGTGGGATTAATTTAGTTACCTCAACCAAGTTAATCACGATTGGAATCTCCTACTTCTTCTCCAAACACAAGATGTTAGCTGGCTATGTTATAGCCTAAGAAGGAGCTATATTATGACCAGCTAATGTTATTATTTATAGTACTGTAGCAACGAGGAACCCCAATCATAGACCAGGACCCCACTGTGCTCAGTGCTGTACAAACTCAGAACAAAAAGGTAGTCCCTGGCCTGCCCCAAAGAGTTTACAATCTAAGACAACAGATGACAAGTGTGAAATTATATGTCTAGATGGATATTGGGGGGATGTTTCATTTATGTTAATCTAATTCAGTTGCTGTAACTTGAAACTTTTTTGCATCTTCTAGACATAATCTTTGTTGTAGAAAGACTCTCAATTTTTTATGTTCCAGGGCTGGAGTTATTGAGATCCATCTGGCCTGGTTGCTAGGGTAGAGTTTAATTCTGTACTTCCACGCTGGGCTCTAGAATCTGACAGCCAGTCCAAAGGTCCTCAGGGAGAATGAATCAGGAGAAATTACTAGCACCTGCAGTGCCATGAGCCGGGGAGTTAGAGATTTTAGAACGAGGCTGATATACTGAAGCCCCTTTTCAAGATCTCTCCCGGTGATTAGAGTAGGTCCACCTGCTAGAGCAGGTGCTTCCAGTAGGACCAATGGGTGGGGGGCACATAGGTTATAAAGGGTTGGAGAGTGGCTCAGTGAGAGCAGAGCTAGAAGGGAAGAGATATGCATGCATAAGACTGTAGGGAGTGAGACAGGCTCCTGTAGGAAAAGACCCAGGTGCCAGAGTAATTTGGAGGCCAGAGCCCAGTGAGCAGGAGGCTTTTGTTGGAAACCCTGATTGGTTCTGACAGAAGATGCCAGCACTAAGTATGAACTCTTGTGCTGTGGAGATGGGCTTTGTTTTGGGACCCAGAGGACTGTTTTTATCTGTTTCTGTCATTAAACCAGCCCCAGGCAGAGGTTGTGTTAACTCAGAGAAGCCTACATGCAGTTCTATAGGGGCCCTGAAGAGGGGGGAACAGAGACAGGGTGCTGCAGAGTGACTTCCGCTACAGGAGGGTGCTCAGGATGTGGCTCTCCTTGTTATAGTCCCTGTGACACTTGTGCATGCCTGAACACTGGACATGCTCCTGACAGGCCAAATTTTCAACTTGCCTTGGAAACTTGGCAGCTTTCTGGGAGCACAGAAAAGTGACCCCCAACAAGTGTACAACTAATTCTTTGTAAAGTTGTTCCCCAGTGTCTAGCTGATCAGATACATAGTTTTAAAAAATGGCTACCCTTCCAGTTTGGGAATGTAGGCAAAAGAATGATTTCATCCCTGACATCTCTTCATTTGCAGCAACTATGGGAAAACTCGTCCTGCCTCTTCTATATAATTAGGACTATCTAGTCCATTTGGGAAAGTCTTTTAGGGAATCTATTTTATGGCTGTGTGAGAAATATCTTTGCTACCTCCTTGTCTGCTGTTTCTTATGCAATACCTGTTAGTGAGTCTATAAATATGCTGACTTTCTGAAATAGCTATGTTGATTTTCTGAAACCCTTGCAATTTGGATACCAGTTCTAGTGAGGCTTACTTATGGTATCCTTTGCATTTCACATGCCTTGCTGAAATATGCAAATTCTTTTGTTCTCAAAACCATCTTTATAAGAAAAGCAGTGCTCGTATACAAACATATTTTATGATTTAATAAAATTGCCAGTAGCATACTGAAGTTTTCTTGATGCTGGTAAACTTTTCTATCAGTCCAGCAAAAGATTTAAAACAGTAATTTAATTACTATCATCTGATGTGTAAATACTTCATTTTTCCTTTTGTCAGGGTATGCATAGAGTTTGGTATGATACACATAAAGAAAAGCTATATCTCTTCTGCACTGTAATTGTTTTCACTTCCATTAAAAAAGAGAGGCACAAATAATAGGTAGAATGAAGGCACGCAATCTATGGCATGTCAGTAAATCCTTGATGTCTATTAAAACTCCACCTAAACTTGCAATTCCCTTGACAGAGCACATAGAAAGGCTTTTCTCCATCTGCTGTTTGGCTGATGAGATGCCAAAGGTCTTTACAGATAGTCTTATCGAAAGGGATAGAAATAAAATTACAAGGAATCATACTCTAAAAAGGCAGTATTTCAAGAAAAAGTGAGTGGTTTATATATAGTAGATCACTGCACAAGGGATGATTTCAAATGATGTTCATTAAAATTAAAAACTTTATTTGAATGTTATATATTGGTATATACCTAATGGACGTAAGAAATGTCCATCAGTCACCACTCAGCTGATTCAAACATCTTCTTGCCTTTAAACTTGCACTCTAGCATAAAGTAAGTATAATTTTATATTGTTTTTGTTAACTTTTAATAAATTTGTTGTGAATAACTGAATCTGGTTATTTTAACCTAACCACCACTGCATTATATACTGATGAATAAATGGGAAGCCTAAATATTTTAAAAAGTTAAATCTCAAAACAGTCCCAAATGTTTGCTTCATTCTCTTAGAACTTTTATTTTTTATAAAGAGGTATTACTGTGTGTGTGTGTGTGTGTAACCTCTGAAAATGGTTGCAGAAAACACTACTTTGCTCATTACTACTGCACTGGTATAGAATTAATGTATTTCCTGGGAGATTGCAATAATAATTATACCATGTTTCTTGTAACATGCTCCAAATGGAAAATCTCTAGACTTAATCATCCTGACATCTTTTGACATGTGTATTGACTTGACTTGTGTGTGCCTCCTTTTTTATTTCTTTAAAAAAAAAGAAAAAGGAAAGATAAACTGGCTTTAGGGTAGTTCCAGATGAGGATTTCTTTCTTGTCCATGGTTATTTCCTTAAGTTAAAGTACACATACTGTCTTAAAAGCATCAAGCTGCAGAAACAATGCCTATGAAAACAACACTATCTTTGTAGTTATGTGTGATACATTTTCAGTGTTCTCAGACATAGGTGTAAATTGGCATAGACTAAACTAGCGAGAGCAAATGGTAAGAATTAAAAAACAATGTCTTTGTTGTTTAATTTCCTTTAGTACCAAATGCAATCAATACTCTACAACAGGGTTAATATGCTCTCTTCAAACATGCTATTATTCTTTCAAAAGAGAACAATAACTTTATTAGTTATGCTGTCTGCAGTCTTTCTAATGTGACAAGACTGTGTGGGTGTTCAGATCATGAGTAATTCTTGGTGCCCTCCGTTGGAGTATTTTCTGTGTACACTAACAATAGCAGCCAGCACTATACAGCTGCAGGAAACTCTAATGGTGGAAGTTCTAATTTTAATTAGTATAATTAACACACACACACAAACCCACACAGAGACTTACTGTTTCTGCTCAGTATTTATTGAATATTCAGATTCCACATCTGCCAGCACTTCCCAATTCCTATCTTCTTTCCCTAGATTTGAAGGAGAGCTCTGTGTAAACTTGAAAGTTTGTCTCTCACCAACAGAAGTTGGTCTAATAAAAGATATTACTTTGTCTCGCTAATATAGTGGGACCAATATGGCACAACAACACTGAATATTTTCCTATTAAAGTGAGGCTCGTGTTTATTTTTTTCTCCAAATACAGTGGCATTGCAGTGCATTTTAAAAGGAGTTTTTTTTAAAAACACAGCATAAAGACTCTCTGATAAATGGATCCTAATAATAACTGTTTGTTTTACATTCCTCTTTTGGGAAATAACTATTCTGTAAGTAAATAAAATTTTTAGTGTGAGACAGGTGCTCTTGCAATGTCACTTACATATGATTTCAGATGTAAGAGATTACTAGTTCAGAAGGAAAAACACACACACACACGCACTGTAGGGTGGGTGTGTGAGAACCAAGGTGGGGCAAAGTTGGGAATAGTTTGCATGTGCCAGACACCCTATTGAACCTCTGAATTCCTGACTGAGTGTTTGTCCAGTCTTGGGGAGCGTGTGTGTGTGTGTGTGTTATCTTAACTTGACTTCAATATCCATGCTATGTGAACTCTCAGGAGTTGGTTTGTGATCTTGTATGTTTGCAAGAACAATCAGGAACCCATCCTGGCCAATTTTCTCTCTACACCTAGGCCTGGGTAAAGTTTGAAGTCAGGGCTCACCATTGCTTCCATTTGGGTGGAGGACCTACTTAAGTGGTCCACCCACAGAGGCTGATGGACACAACTGGATTTCAGGATTGAGAGAGAATACTTTATGGCTGGGAGCCCAGTTTGTCAGTGTCATGGCAGAACGTTATAATAATCTCTTGTCCCTGACCATAGATTTGGTTGTTTCTAAGCATTATCTACTTAGCAATTATCTTCATGTTCTGAGTGGTTCCCAGACTATGATATCTGGGTCAGAAATAGACACTTTTCACATCCATTTTTTGTGATCAAGGTTGAGTACATCCAGGTATGTACACATGTGGCATCTTCTCTGGTAGAATTTAAAGCTTCTTTCTGCAACCTGCAGCTGGACCTATACCCTTCGTGGTTTGTAAAAGCTAGAAAAGGTCTCCTGACGAAGATGCTTGTTTATTGTCTCTCTGAAAAGGGTAAAGTGCTAGCATCCCTCAAATGAGCAGTAGTTAGGCTCTTACTTAAGAAGCCATCTCTTCAAGATAACAGTTGTGCAGTCTGTTGCCCTATTTCTAATTTTCCCTTTGTGGAGAGGGTCGTGTTGCCATAGGGAGTACTTAGAGTTCTTTGTCCCTTTTCACTCTGTGCCATTGCAAGACACAAAGTCAGAGATTATACTAGTTCAGTTGATTATCTCCCACTAATTATGGACAATGGTTGAATATTCATGCTTATCCTTTAGATTTTTTTTTTCAGTCTTTGGTATCATTAGCTGAAGGTTTATCTATTTTTGCCTGCAGCCTCTAGCTGCAGTTGATAGCCACGTGGAAGCTGTACTCCATTCTTCCCTCTCTGACTGACCCGAGCGTGGTTTTGAACCTGCTTGTCTTTACCTAGCTGTCAGAAACCAAGGAGCAGCAGTCATGTCTAGTGATTGGAACAGCCATGGTCAGGTCTAGTGGTCAGGCTCAACTGGTGCCAGGGATCAGAACAGGAATCAAGGATGGGGTGGAACAAGGCTGGAGCAGGAGTAAGCACAAGCCGGATCTGGGTCTGGGCCTGGGGTAGAAGCAGGCACAGGCATGGTCTGTCAGAACAATCAGGCAGAGGGGGATACTCCCAGGGAGTAATGATATTGAGTAGCCTGGAGTAGCTGCTCTCATTGGGAGCCCATATTACTGGAGCTGGGGTCTCCTGGTTAGACTTTGGCCTGTGGAATGGCTGAGCCCTGGTAGATTGCCATGGAGTCCTCAGGTACTCAGGGTGAGAGATGACTCATCAGGCTTAGCGAGCACTCATGGTTCTCAGAGATGATTCATTACACCAGTACTCTCTTGTATGGGGTTCCACAAGGTGGGTTTTTTTCGTCTTCACCTCGTCCTGTTTGTGAGGCTGCCCAGCAGATAGTGAGTCAGTTACAGTGTTATTAGTAAGTAGATGAGACACAGCTCTGCCTCTTTCTCATCCAAGCAGGATGGTGCAGTTCTGGACTGTGCTTTTCCAAGTGTCTGGACAAGACCGGGATCTGAGTTAGAGCAAATAGGCCAAGACCCCATATGGACAGCTGGAGACTGGGCGGGGGGTGGGAGGGGAGAAGAGTTTTCAGGGAAGAACCTGGTGATGATGGTTCTTGCCGTGCTTACTGAGGAGTTATCTGCAATTTTGCCAAAGGGTTCATATTTTAGTGGTGCTGCTGAATCTACAATCTTTATTAGTGTTTCTGGCCAGAAGCATCTTTTCTTATATCTGCATTTAGATAAGTGTTTGCTACCCTTTTAAGTTAAGACCTCACAACAACAGTAAGCCATTATTCTTATCTTATCATGGTAGCACGCAGCCAGTGGAAGATACTGTACAAACCAGTGAAGACATGTCTCTTCCTCAAAGATCCTTTACATCTAAGAAGAAAAATGACATACAAAGAACAGGGGAACAGGGATTCAATTGAAATTTGCCCCTTCTCACCTCGAGACTGGATGACAGCAATGTGTTCTATGCAGGGCTACCACCTGAAGACATTTGAGGTGCCTCTGCTAGTTCTCCATGCAGCATCTTCTGCAACTTGCAACTCACGTCTTTCTTACCTTTGTCATCAGTTTTTAGCGTGCAGTTTGAGGATGATCTTTCTTCAGACATTTGCCACAGGACATAGATAGGTAAGGTTGTGGGTTGTCTTGTTTTTCCTGAAAAATGGACTAAAATTGAAATGGCTTTTTATATGAGCATCACATAAAAAATAAAAATGTAGCTCTTGATGATGTTTACAATATACAGCATATAAATGTATGGGTATTCCTATTTCTTTTGCACTGAATTGTATAATGCTAACAAAGAATGTAGTGAAGCCAGTATTTTAGTTGTGGTTAACCAGTAGAGCATTTAGGAAACTTACTAAATGGATTTGAATTCACACAAAATCCTTTACACCAGTCTGCCACTGTAAAATGGTCTTAGTGTAATTCAGAATCTGGCCCTGCATTCTCAGTTCTTCACTCTTATTTGAGTAGCATACCCACCTTCCAGCCCCATTCTTATTTTTTTTCCCCTCTCTGTCAATTTTTTTTTCCTTCCAGTGATACACTATATTTTCAGGAAACAAACATAGAATCATAGAATATCAGGGTTGGAAGGGACCTCAGGAGGTCATCTAGTCCAACCCCCTGCTCAAAGCAGGACCGATCCCCAATTAAATCATCCCAGCCAGGGCTTTGTCAAGCCTGACCTTAAAAACTTCTAAGGAAGGAGATTCGACCACCTCCCTAGGTAATGCATTCCAGTGTTTCACAACCCTCCTAGTGAAAAAGTTTTTCCTAATATCCAACCTAAATCTCCCCTACTGCAACTTGAGACCATTACTCCTTGTTCTGTCATCTGCTACCACTGAGAACAGTCTAGAGCCATCCTCTTTGGAACCCTCTTTCAGGTAGTTGAAAGCAGCTATCAAATCCTCCCTCATTCTTCTCTTCCATAGACTAAACATCCCCAGTTCCCTCAGCCTCTCCTCATAACTCATGTGTTCCAGTCCCCTAATCATTTTTGTTGCCCTCCGCTGGACTCTTTCCATTTTTTTCACATCCTTCTTGTAGTGTGGGGCCCAAAACTGGACACAGTACTCCAGATGAGGCCTCACCAATGTTGAATAGAGGGGAACGATCACGTCCCTCGATCTGCTGGCAATGCCCCTACGTATACATCCCAAAATGCCATTGGCCTTCTTGGCAACAAGGGCACACTGTTGACTCATATCCAGCTTCTCATCCACTGTAACCCCTAGGTCCTTTTCTGCAGAACTGCTGCCTAGCCATTTGGTCCCTAGTCTGTAGTGGTGCATTGGATTCTTCCGTCCTAAGTGCAGGACTCTGCACTTGTCCTTGTTGAACCTCATCAGATTTCTTTTGGCCCAATCCTCTAATTTATCTAGGTCCCTCTGTATCCTATCCCTACCCTCCAGCGTATCTACCTTTCCTCCTAGTTTAGTGTCATCTGCAAACTTGCTGAGGGTGCAATCCACACCATCCTCCAGATCATTTATGAAGATATTGAACAAAACTGGACCAAAGACCGACCCTTGGGGCACTCCGCTTGATACTGGCTGCCAACTAGACATGGAGCCATTGATCACTACCAGTTGAGCCCGACAATCTAGCCAACTTTCTATCCACCTTATAGTCCATTCGTCCAGCCCATACTTCTTTAACTTACTGGCAAGAATACTGTGGGAGACCATGTCAAAAGCTTTGCTAAAGTCAAGGAACAACATGTCCACTGCTTTCCCTTCATCCACAGAACCAGTTATTTCGTCATAGAAGGCAATTAGATTAGTCAGGCATGACTTGGCCTTGGTGAATCCATGCTGACTTGTTCCTGATCACTTTCCTCTCCTCGAAGTGAAGCATCATGTGTAATTACAGCTGTTTTTACACTGCTACATTTGTGTAAATGAGAATCAGCCCACCAAATTCAGAATATTAAAAAGACACAGTTTTCAACTGAGTCCAAATACATTACCTGATTGTAGTATTTTCTGTTTTGTTTTTCTTTTTGGCCTGAAAATGGAGAGTAGTAATCATCTTTAATAGTTTTGAGGGGAAACAATATAACCCAAAGCTAGCGTACCATATGTTGAGTTGCAGCTAGTACTTATTTAAAGTGGGAAACAGCACCACTGTCCAGCTCCCATCGCAGTTCTCTAAGACACATTTTCCTTTTTCCAAAGATGAATTATGTGTACAACAGAGTTCATCAAGGTATATGTCTCAGAGTAATCACTTGTGTTTTCTGAACACCTATATGGAATGTTGGTAAGATTATAGATGTATCAGCAACATTGGCTCTGTAGAATGGCATTGTGCTAGGTATATTTTAAATGTTTTTGTTTTTTCTATAATCAGTCAAATTTTAATCTCTTAACTCTAGAAGCAAAATGCATGCAATTCTGACACAATAATTTTCACTAAGTACTGGTTATTGTGGAGTGCCTCACGACTGTGAGTGCCTATTTCAGGGAAGACTGTTAGAAAACAAGAGAAGACACCCCAAACTGGTTTGTATGGTCTATAGTTAGATTTCACTAAGCCAGTAACAAAAGTGAACTCCTGGATTACTATACCAGTTTTACCATAGCCTCTAGCCTATATGTGACTAAGGGGACTATCTTGATGCCCCAGACAAACTGAACTTTATGATAAAAGTTTATTTAAACCTAAAATCATACCACAGTGGGTTGCTCCCAGTTCCAAAGGGCCAGACGCTCACCCTAGATCAACTGGTACTCTGGACCTTACACCAGACAACACTGGCAGCCAATTCTATAGTAAACTAACTATATGTTTATTCGCGAAGAAAAAGTTTGAGAGTAATTAAGAGGTTAAAGCAGGTAAAATATAATAACAGGTAAATCACAGTTTGTAACTCCAAATAGTAGCAGTAATGTAACAGACTGCCAGTTTCATAAAAGTTTCTCCCAGGGCTACCCAGAATAATTCTGGGGAATCTTTGTCTTCTTGTTCAGTTATTCTGCCCTGTTAGAACTCAAACAGTTCAGAGACAAAGGATCTTCCTTTGAATCAGTATTTATAGCTTCTTCTCCAGATAACAATCTGATAAGTATTTTTACTCACACAATGGCCAAATGCTTTGAATTTAGCACTCTTCTTCATTTACATTTGATGAGTTATTTTGTTACAGGGATATACATAAACACCTGTCATTATCTAGTAATAAGAATAGATAAGTGGAAACAATACAAGTAACATTCCATTAGTTTTCATAAAGTTCTAACACCTGAATACACTCTTACAGGGTTATTTAATTACCAGGCATGCATAATGTAAATGTAATAGTAAACAACAGAATATAGATAGGTGAAAATAATGCAATCTCCTTTTATCTCTATTAACACAAGTGAATTGGCCTGAATATATACTAATATATTTAACTCCTTTTGATATTCACACACAACTGAACTGACCTGTGGCTCTGGCCTGAGCTCATCTGTCAGCATCACAAACAGCCAATATGATGGCTCTGCAGTAGTGCTGCTTGGAGCATTTTTGACTAAATTGAATTTCATTGAAACATGAAGACATTATATATCCTTGTGACATGGGCATTAAACTGGGCTGCGGGAGATCCAGGTTCAATTCTCTGCTCTAGCTGATTTCAGAGGTGAGGTGGTTTTGTGTTTTTGTTTTTTTTTTAAATCCCAGCTGCTACTGGCTCAAGCAGAGCAGGGAAGTGAACTCTGGTTTCTTTCATTCCTGGCTAGTATCTAAACCATCAGGCTACACACTCACTTCTCCAGTCCCAAACTGAAAAGATCATATTTAGATTTTTAAAAAACCCCAAACTTTTTTCAACACAATTCTATTTCTGAAACATTCAATTTTTTTTTTTTATACTGCAGTGGGACAAAACCCAAATTTTAAACCTTGCGAGCTCTCACGAAACAGCGGTGTTGTCCACTAGTCAGCCCTACTTTTCAGTTGCTATTTTGCTGACTGGATGAATGTTCCTAGACAAACACAGCAGACAGCTCCCACCCATCCCACCTCCTACAGGAAGGATCCTGAGCTTGGGAAGTGCTTTTGACATTTTGTACTTTTTTCTTAAAGCCCCAGCTCCTGGAATGTTGTTAGTGTGAGATTCTCAGCTTTCTTCCTGGGGGGAAGAAAAAGGTTATAGGTTTGCTGAGAAAAGCTTGGAAGCTTGTCCTCTGTGCACTCTCAAGGCTCAGAAAACCAGCAGACAAATAAACACACACGCAATTTAACTCTTAAAAATCTCACCAGTTGTGAGTGCTTGGGATGGGCAATACTGGGAAACTCATGGATGTGTCTGTTCTGTCTGCTTGTGAAATACGGGGCAGCATTAGGTAACAAACACCTCCAGTTGGAGGGGCAGTGCCTCTGTATCCTCTTCCAATAAGTAACTGATGTGGTTCTCTTGTTTACTCCCCACATTATTATTGTACGGATTGTGCCTTTTTGGGGGGCTGGATCACAAGGTCCAGACACTACAGAGTTGGAGTTTTTTAAGCCAAGATTAATTGCCGACCAAACTCCCTTTTGGGGCCTTCCATTTACTTTAAATGGAGTTACACCCAGGATGAATTTGGGCTAATATCTTCAGGCCATTAGGAAAATAGCAAGAAGATAGCGTTATCAGTGCCGAGGGGCTCCAGTCATGCATCAGAGCCCCAATGTCTCAGGCACAATACAAACAGGGTAATGGTCTACTGCCCTGAAGAGTTTATAATCTATAACATGAGAGACAAGAGGTGGGTAGAACAGATGGGGGTAAAAGGAAATGAGACGGTACTGGTTGGCATGATAGGTAGTGGTCACAGCACACCAGCTGCAATCACTGTAAACTTTCTTTTGTAGGCTTCATGGCAAAGGATATGTACTGGAATAGTTCCAGGCACTTCTCAAGTAGTCATTTCATGGCTGTGGCCCCGAGGAAGAAAAATATAGCATAGAAAAAGCACTTCTAGGCACATGAACCGTATGTTCCTGACCTTTTCTTTGGTGGGCCAGCAATAGTTGCAGGCTTGGCAGAATTCATTTTTTTAAAATATAACTTCAGCTCATATCAGTTTGGTTTTAAGCATTTTTTCAATTTTTATCATTTTAAATTTTCAGCTGCAGAAAATTATTGGGGGAGCTGCCACGTAATAATTAGTTAATGGCAGACATTGAGTTTCACAAAGTTAAAGCTTTGTAACCATTACAATACAAATTTTCAACATCACGTTAAAACATATAATAAATATCCTTAAATCAAACTCTTAGTTCTCAAGCAGCATTTTTCTTATTTTGCCTGTCTGTAAATTTCATTAGATGGAAATGTTTTTCAGTTTGTGTATGGTGAAATCAATGTCCACTAACACCTACTAATAAGATTCTAATCCTTCCACTCCTAAATACTTGCAAACCATTTTCTCACCGCCAAACATTGAAGAGAGCCCCTTTGTTTTGTAAAAAGACAAGGAGTACTAGTGGCACCTTAGAGACTAACCAATTTATTTGAGCATAAGCTTTGGTGAGCAGTGGGGAAAAAAAAACCATGGAAAACCAGCACATTGCTGCTCCTGCTGGTACTATTAAGTGGATTTCTGCAATTAGTTGCTTAGGCTTCTCAGTACCACTCTCCTCTCTTCCGCCCAGGCTCTGTTGTCACTAGCACAGAAACCAGACTGCATATGTACTGCATATAAATGTAATCTATTTACCTTTTTACAGGGAGTATGCATGCATGCCCATGACACTCTTCCATATCGGTAAACACAGAAGTCCAGAACCTCAGCTGGCAGGCATATATAGTTACTGTAAATACACTTATATTAATACATACCGTAAAAATACACTGATGCAACATTATAGCTGAGAATTAGCATACACATTCAAAGATAGATAGTAACTTGCATCCTTACACGTGTGTGCCAGACTTATGCAATGGCGAAGAACCTAACAAAATGATCTACTTCCCCATTTAGGGATTCATTCTTAACTGACAGCAGTGGGCGGCTATTCATTTTCATATCCTGATTGTTTTTCATCCTTGGGTAATTCCACTTTATCTGTGGGTGTTGCATACCTACATTGCAGCTACAGAGCTGTGACTATTCATCCCATTTTGAAAACTCTTTGTGGACTGAGATAAATATGGGGAAGGATTTAGTGTTAGGTACTTAAATGAATTGTGCTGATGGTCACCTATTCAAACTTCTCCCACCCCAATAAAAGGGCCAGATTGTTCCTCTATCTGGTAATACACAAATATGGGAGGGTCTCCCCAGGAAGTCTCCTCTGCATTCTTCCACTAGGGGTAAGGGGAGCTTCTTCCCCACATAGAAGAAACTAAGGATCTGGCTACAAATCCTGTGAATCGCAGAGTTCCCTGGGGCCACAGGATCATCTGTACCTTTGCAGCAATCCTTCTCCATTCTCAGGACCCCCTTGGCCACAGCTGTCCCTGCGGCCCCCTTCAATAGGGGTTTTGCCATCATGGTGGAGCATCTGCAGGAAAATGAATATAGCCTATAACTTCTTTTTAATCTCCAAAGGGCTGGTGGTAGACCTTATTCACCCACATTGCCCTCAACCCAGTACATTCACCCTTCCCTATGTAGTTTTTTTGTTTTTTACATAACACAAATAAGAAACTAGAGGCACAGTTGGGTCCAAAATATGCTTACTCGTGCTACACAAAAATGCAAGAGCTAGCTATATTCATACTACAGCTCTGTCTGATATCTTGCAGCATAAAACAGTGAGCACAACCCAAAGGCTCACAAACTATTTAAAGGGATACTGCTGTTTTCCTATAGTCTGCATACTTCTCCCCCTTTAATATGTTTATATGTTTTAAAATAAAAGGAAATGAAAAGTTACACATGCATTATTATCAAAACTATCACTATATATATAGCATGATACAAATTAGGTCTGAGAGATAGCTTATTCTGAGAGGTAGCGGTCATTCAGAAAGAATCTAGCCTGACCTATCTAATGACATGTGTCATAAATATAAAGGAAAGGGTAAACCCCTTTGAAATCCCTCCTGGCCAGGGGAAAGCTCCTCTCACCTGTAAAGGGTTAAGAAGCTAAAGGTAACCTCGCTGGCACCTGACCAAAATGACCAATGAGGAGACAAGATACTTTCAAAAGCTGGGAGGAGGGAGAGAAACAAAGGGTCTGTGTGTCTGTCTATATGTTGGTTTTCTGCTAGGGATAGACCAGGAATGGAGTCTTAGAACTTTTAGTAAGTAATCTAGCTAGGTATGTGTTAGATTATGATTTCTTTAAATGGCTGAGAAAAGGATTATGCTGAATAGAATAACTATTTCTGTCTGTGTATCTTTTTTGTAACTTAAGGTTTTGCCTAGAGGGGTTCTCTATGTTTTTGAATCGAATTACCCTGTAAGATATCTACCATCCTGATTTTACAGGGGGGATTTCTTTATTTCTATTTACTTCTATTTTTATTAAAAGTCTTCTTGTAAGAAACTGAATGCTTTTTCATTGTTCTCAGATCCAAGGGTTTGGGTCTGTGGTCACCTATGCAAATTGGTGAGGCTTTTTATCCAACATTTCCCAGGAAAGGGGGGGTGCAAGTGTTGGGAGGATTGTTCATTGTTCTTAAGATCCAAGGGTCTGGGTCTGTAGTCACCTAGGCAAATTGGTGAGGCTTTTTACCAAACCTTGTCCAGGAAGTGGGGTGCAAGGTTTTGGGAAGTATTTTGGGGGGAAGGATGCGTCCAAACAGCTCTTCCCCAGTAACCAGTATTAGTTTGGTGGTGGTAGCGGCCAGTCCAAGGACAACGGGTGGAATATTTTGTACCTTGGGGAAGTTTTGACCTAAGCTGGTAAAGATAAGCTTAGGAGGTTTTTCATGCAGGTCCCCACATCTGTACCCTAGAGTTCAGAGTGGGGGAGGAACCTTGACATGGTGGAGAATGATAGACACACAGACCCTTTGTTTCTCTCCCTCCTCCCAGCTTTTGAAAGTATCTTGTCTCCTCATTGGTCATT
The DNA here is from genome assembly GCF_965140285.1 of Lepidochelys kempii. Classification (NCBI taxonomy): domain Eukaryota; kingdom Metazoa; phylum Chordata; order Testudines; family Cheloniidae; genus Lepidochelys; species Lepidochelys kempii. The sequence continues at coordinate 99,273,424 of NC_136382.1, forward strand.
TTGGTCAGGTGCCAGCGAGGTTACCTTTAGCTTCTTAACCCTTTACAGGTGAGAGGAGCTTTCCCCTGGCCAGGAGGGATTTCAAAGGGGTTTACCCTTCCCTTTATATTTATGACACGCCCCCCAAATCTCAGCTAGGGTGAAACACTGGCTGGGATTTCTTCCTGGAGCTCTAGGAAAAACAGAGTTAATAAGACACATGCATCTCTAAATATACTACCAAGTACATAAAGACTAACAATATTTTCCACATCTCAAGGACGATTTTAACCAGTTGATTCTGGGAAACTTTCACGGGAGAGTGCATCAGCCACTTTGTTAGAAGCTCCTGAGATGTGTTGGATGTCAAAATCAAAATCTTGGAGAGCTAAACTCCACCGAAGAAGTTTTTTGTTAGTTTCCTTGACGGTGTGAAGCCACTTCAGCGCAGCATGGTTGGTTTGCAGGTGGAAACGCCGTCCCCAAACATATGGGCGTAGCTTTTCCAGAGCGTAGACAATGGCATAACATTCTTTTTCAGTGACTGACCAGTTGCTTTCCCTCTCAGACAGTTTTTTGCTGAGAAACACTACAGGGTGGAATTCTTGATCAGGTCCTTTCTGCATTAAAACTGCTCCCACACCACGCTCGGATGCATCTGTGGTTACTAGGAACGGTTTGTCAAAGTCTGGGGCCCTTAGTACAGGGTCAGACATGAGTGTCGCTTTAAGCTTGTTAAAGGCCTTCTGACACTTTCCGGTCCACTGAACAGCATTTGGCTGTTTCTTTTTGGTTAGGTCTGTCAGTGGGGCAGCGATTTGGCTGTAGTGCGGTACAAATCGTCTGTAATAACCGGCCAAGCCTAAGAAGGATTGAACCTGTTTCTTTGACTTTGGGACAGGCCACTTTTGGATAGCATCCACTTTGGCCTGTAGGGGGCTGATAGTTCCTTGACCCACCTGGTGTCCAAGGTAAGTCACTCTGTTTAGGCCTATTTGACACTTCTTAGCCTTAACAGTTAGTCATGCCTCCCTTATGCACTCAAGGACTTTGTGTAGATGTTCCGGGTGGTCTGCCCAGGAATCCGAAAATATGGCCACATCGTCAAGGTAGGCGACTGCATATTCTCCTAATCCCGCTAGGAGACCATCTACAAGTCTTTGGAAAGTGGCGGGTGCATTTCGCAGCCCGAAAGGGAGTACATTAAATTCATACAGCCCGAGATGTGTGGTGAAGGCTGACCTTTCCTTGGCAGATTCATCTAGCGGTACCTGTCAGTACCCCTTGGTTAAGTCCAAGGTAGAGATGAACTGGGCCCGTCCCAGTTTCTCTAATAGTTCATCTGTGCGTGGCATTGGATAGTTGTCTGGGCGAGTTACAGCATTTAGCTTATGGTAGTCCACGCAAAAACGTATTTCCCCATCTGGTTTGGGAACTAGAACCACTGGAGATGCCCATGCACTTTCAGAGGGGCGGATTACACCCATCTGTAACATATCCTGGATCTCCCATTCTATAGCAGTTTTAGCTTGAGGAGTCACCCGGTAAGGTTGGACCCTAATTGGGTGAGCATTACCTGTGTCAATGGAGTGGTATGCCCGTTCAGTCAGTCCTGGGGTGGCTGAGAACGTTGGCGCGTAGCTAGTGCACAGCTCCTGGATCTGCTGTCGCTGCATACGCCCAAGGCTCATGGAGAGGTTCACCTCTTCCACACCACCAGCACATTTCCCTTCGTAGTAGACACCTTCAGGCCACTCAGCGTCGTCTCCTCCCTGGGCTGTAAACTGACAAACCTTTAATTCTCTGGAATAAAAGGGCTTTAGAGAATTAATATGGTACACCTTAGGCTTTCGGTTGGAGGTGGGGAATGCTACGAGATAATTAACAGCTCCCAGGCGCTCCTGGACCATGAATGGCCCTTCCCACGATGCTTCCATTTTATGGGCCTGGAGCGCCTTTAAGACCATGACCTGGTCTCCTACTTTGAAGGAACACTCTCTGGCATGTTTATCATACCAGGCTTTTTGCTCTTTTTGAGCATCCTGTAAGTTTTCTCTAGCAAGGGCTAAAGAGGTTTGGAGGGTGTTTTGTAGGTTGGTTACAAAGTCCAGAATATTAGTTCCTGGAGAAGGTGTAAATCCCTCCCATTGCTGCTTCACCAACTGCAATGGCCCCTTAACCTCACGGCCATATACAAGTTCAAATGGGGAAAACCCTAAACTGGGATGTGGTACAGCTCTGTAGGCAAAGAGCAACTGCTGCAATACTAGGTCCCAATCATTGGAGTGCTCATTTACGAATTTACGTATCATGGCCCCCAAAGTTCCATTAAACTTCTCCACCATGCCATTTGTTTGATGGTGGTAAGGAGTGGCAACCAAGTGATTTACCCCATGAGCTTCCCAAAGGTTTTTCATAGTTCCTGCCAGGAAATTAGTCCCTGCATCTGTGAGGATGTCGGAGGGCCAACCTACCCTGGCAAAAATGTCTGCTAGTGCCTGGCACACACTTTTAGCCCTGGTGTTGCTTAGAGCTACTGCTTCCGGCCATCGGGTGGCAAAATCCATGAAAGTCAGTAGTACTGCTTTCCTCTGGGTGTCTTTTTCGGAAAAGGACCCAGAATATCCACAGCTACTCGCTGAAATGGAACTTCAATGATGGGGAGTGGCTGGAGAGGGGCTTTGACCTGGTCTTGGGGTTTTCCCACTCTTTGGCACACCTCACAAGACTGGACATAGGTAGAAACATCCTTGCCCATTCCCTCCCAGTGGAATGACCCCCCCAAATGGTCTTTGGTCCTGTTCACCCCAGCATGGCCACTAGGGTGATCGTGGGCTAAGCTCAAGAGCTTGGCCCGGTATTTAGTTGGAACTACCAACTGTCTCTGAGGATGCCAGTCTTCCTGGTGTCCACCAGAAAGAGTTTCCTTGTATAAAAGTCCTCTTTCTACAACAAACCTGGATCGCTTAGAAGAGCTGAGAGGCGGTGGGTTGCTCTGTGCCGCCGTCCAAGCTCTCTGGAGGCTTTCATCTGCTTCCTGTTCGGTCTGGAACTGTTCCCTTGATGCTGGAGACATCAGTCCCTCATTCGATTGGGGACCTAGGCTTGGTCCCTCTGGAAGCGATATAGGGGATGGAGCTGTTTCTGTTGACTGTGAGCCGCTCTCCGCTGGTGCACTGTGTTGGGATTCAGGCTCCGGCTGAGCCTCTTGTGTTGGGTTATCGGCTGCTGCCAGTTCAGGGTCGGTGGGGCCCTCTGGTGTTGAGGTTGCAAGTACTGGATTCAGTGCTGACACGGGGTCTGGTGTTGGTTGTTCGGCTGGTTCCGGTTCTGGGACTGGTTCCGTTTGGGTCTCTGGGACTGGATCCACTAGTGCTGTTGCAGACATTGGCCTGGGGTCCGGGTCCATCACCTCTGACCGGGTCCTGATAGAAGTTTCTGGAACAGAGCTAGGCCTCACAGCTGGTTTAGCCTGGCTGCGGGTGACCGTTCCCACCCTCTTGGCCTGCTTCACATGATTGGCCAAGTCTTCCCCCAACAGCATGGGGATGGGATAATCATCATAGACTGCAAAAGTCCACATTCCTGACCAGCCCTTGTACTGGACAGGCAACTTGGCTGTAGGCAAATTGAAAGAGTTGGACTTGAAGGGTTGAATCGTCACTTGGATCTCTGGGTTGATTAAATTGGGGTCCACTAAGGAAGCATGGATAGCTGACACTTGTGCTCCGGTGTCCCTCCACGCGGTGACCTTCTTCCCGCCCACACTCACAGTTTCCCTCCGCTCCAAGGGTATCTGGGAGGTATCTGGGCCTGTGGACCTCTGGTGTGATTCCGGTGCAATGAACTGTAATCTGTTGGGGTTCTTGGGGAAGTTGGCCTTTACATGCCCCAGCTCGTTACATTTAAAACATTGTCCAGCTGATGGGTCACTGGGGCGAGGAGGGTTGCTGGAGAACGGAGTGGCAGGACGATAAGGGGTCTGGAGGGTTCTTTGGGAGGTAGGTGGGGCCTTGGGCTGCCCCCGGTAATAGGGTGTGGTCTGGGGTGGTCCCTTCTGGTCTCTGCTCCAACTGCGACCAGTTTTCTTCTTCTCAGCCACCTCCAGCAATCTGGCTCCAATCTCCAATCTCTCCTTACAGTTTTGGGTTTCCCATCTAGGATGCATCTTTCTATTTCCTCAGGAACACCCTCTAAGAATTGTTCCATTTGCATTAGGAAGGGCAAATTTACTGGAGATTCAACACTTGCTCCTGATATCCAGGCATCCCAATGTTTCATAGAATCATAGAATATCAGGGTTGGAAGGGACCCCAGAAGGTCATCTAGTCCAACCCCCTGCTCAAAGCAGGACCAATTCCCAGTTAAATCATCCCAGCCAGGGCTTTGTCAAGCCTGACCTTAAAAACCTCTAAGGAAGGAGATTCTACCACCTCCCTAGGTAACACATTCCAGTGTTTCACCACCCTCTTAGTGAAAAAGTTTTTCCTAATATCCAATCTAAACCTCCCCCACTGCAACTTGAGACCATTACTCCTCGTTCTGTCATCTGCTACCATTGAGAACCGTCTAGAGCCATCCTCTTTGGAACCCCCTTTCAGGTAGTTGAAAGCAGCTATCAAATCCCCCCTCATTCTTCTCTTCTGCAGACTAAACAATCCCAGCTCCCTCAGCCTCTCCTCATAACTCATGTGTTCCAGTCCCCTAATCATTTTTATTGCCCTTCGCTGGACTCTCTCCAATTTATCCACATCCTTCTTGAAGTGTGGGGCCCAAAACTGGACACAGTACTCCAGATGAGGCCTCACCAATGTCGAATAGAGGGGAACGATCACGTCCCTCGATCTGCTCGCTATGCCCCTACTTATACATCCCAAAATGCCATTGGCCTTCTTGGCAACAAGGGCACACTGTTGACTCATATCCAGCTTCTCGTCCACTGTCACCCCTAGGTCCTTTTCTGCAGAACTGCTGCCTAGCCATTCGGTCCCTAGTCTGTAGCTGTGCATTGGGTTCTTCCGTCCTAAGTGCAGGACCCTGCACTTATCCTTATTGAACCTCATCAGATTCCTTTTGGCCCAATCTTCCAATTGGTCTAGGTCCTTCTGTATCCTATCCCTCCCCTCCAGCGTATCTACCACTCCTCCCAGTTTAGTATCATCCGCAAATTTGCTGAGAGTGCAATCCACACCATCCTCCAGATCATTTATGAAGATATTGAATAAAACCGGCCCCAGGACCGACCCTTGGGGCACTCCACTTGATACCGGCTGCCAACTAGACATGGAGCCATTGATCACTACCCGTTGAGCCCGACAATCTAGCCAGCTTTCTACCCACCTTATAGTGCATTCATCCAGCCCATACTTCCTTAACTTGGTGACAAGAATACTATGGGAGACCGTGTCAAAAGCTTTGCTAAAGTCAAGAAACAATACATCCACTGCTTTCCCTTCATCCACAGAACCAGTAATCTCATCGTAAAAGGCGATTAGATTAGTCAGGCATGACCTTCCCTTGGTGAATCCATGCTGGCTGTTCCTGATCACTTTCCTCTCATGCAAGTGCTTCAGGATTGATTCTTTGAGGACCTGCTCCATGATTTTTCCAGGGATTGAGGTGAGGCTGACTGGCCTGTAGTTCCCAGGATCTTCCTTCTTCCCTTTTTTAAAGATTGGCACTACATTAGCCTTTTTCCAGTCATCCGGGACTTCCCCGGTTCGCCACGGTTTCACAATGTGGTAAGCATGTCGGGTAAATGACATGTCTGGTTTCCACCTTAGGGCTCTGAACCTCCAACGAGACTGCTCGGGTGTTATCCCCATTCTGACTCTCGCCTTGGATTTAAACAGTTCATACTTGTTCATGTGTTCTTTAGGCATTTCAGCTGCCACCTCAGCTAAGGGTCCATTGAGCTGCGGCCTCAGCTCTACCATGTATTGGTCAGTAGAGATGTTGTACCCAAGGCAGGCCCTATCGAAGTTTTCTAAGAAGGCCTCAGTATCATCACCTGCCTTGTAGGTGGGGAACTTTCTGGGATGGGAAGTGGTACCTGGAGAAGGATTGCAAGGGTTTGTTGGTATATTCTGCCGGGCCTTTATCCTCTCCACCTCCTCCACATGCTTCCTCTCTTCTTCCTTCTCCTCCTCCACATGCTTCCTCTCTTCTTCCTTCTCCTCCTTCTTCAGCCGCATGAGTTCTATCTGTCTTTCATGTTCCCTTTGTCTTTCCTCAGCCTGAAATTTGGCTAATTCCAGCTGTAGTCGAGCTGTGGATTTGGTCATTCTAACCTCTCTGTTTTTAACTAACTTTACACCCGAGGTTTAGAAATAAACAAACAAAACTTGGCTGTAAAATTTTGCTGTGCTGGAATAGAATACCTATTCTCGGATAGTGATTGTCAGCCTACAGAAAAAGACAATTCCCTTGTCTCTGCTCTGGGCCCAAATTAAAGCAAAAAACCTCCAACTACTTGGAAACCTGCTTACCCAGCCCAAAGAAAAAGCAAATGGGTAGAACACACACCCCCTATTTACTTTTAGGAAGAAAAGAAAGAAAAAAAACCTCTGGGTTGGAAGACTGTGAATTTCCCTGCAGGAGTTAAGTACCCTGCCTCCAGGCAAAGAAAACCTGCAATTCACAAAGATAATCCCCTTTTGTCTCTGCTTGGCCACAAAGCAGAGAAAAAACAAGCTGCTTTCAGTTTCAGCTGCTTTCTGGACTTCCTTTCCAAAGGAAAAAAAATTTCCTTTTTAAAATCTGTATTTCTAGTTCAAAAAATCTCAACTGGATCTCAAAATGATTTCAGGTTAATCCCACCACTATGCCACCATGTTAAGGTTCCTCCCCCACTCTGAACTCTAGGGTACAGATGTGGGGACCTGCATGAAAAACCTCCTAAGCTTATCTTTACCAGCTTAGGTCAAAACTTCCCCAAGGTACAAAATATTCCACCCGTTGTCCTTGGACTGGCCGCTACCACCACCTAACTAATACTGGTTACTGGGGAAGAGCTGTTTGGACGCGTCCTTCCCCCCAAAATACTTCCCAAAACCTTGCACCCCACTTCCTGGACAAGGTTTGGTAAAAAGCCTCACCAATTTGCCTAGGTGACTACAGACCCAGACCCTTGGATCTTAAGAACAATGAACAATCCTCCCAACACTTGCACCCCCCCTTTCCTGGGAAATGTTGGATAAAAAGCCTCACCAATTTGCATAGGTGACCACAGACCCAAACCCTTGGATCTGAGAACAATGAAAAAGCATTCAGTGTTTTACAAGAAGACTTTTAATAAAAAATAGAAGTAAATAGAAATAAAGAAATCCCCCCTGTAAAATCAGGATGGTAGATATCTTACAGGGTAATTCGATTCAAAAACATAGAGAACCCCTCTAGGCAAAACCTTAAGTTACAAAAAAGATACACAGACAGAAATAGTTATTCTATTCAGCACAATCCTTTTCTCAGCCATTTAAAGAAATCATAATCTAACACATACCTAGCTAGATTGCTTACTAAAAGTTCTAAGACTCCATTCCTGGTCTATCCCCAGCAGAAAACCAGCATATAGACAGACACACAGACCCTTTGTTTCTCTCCCTCCTCCCAGCTTTTGAAAGTATCTTGTCTCCTCATTGGTCATTTTGGTCAGGTGCCAGCAAGGTTACCTTTAGCTTCTTAACCCTTTACAGGTGAGAGGAGCTTTCCCCTGGCCAGGAGGGATTTCAAAGGGGTTTACCCTTTCCTTTATATTTATGACAACATGCTAGGGCCCAACAGATTTCACAGTTCAAAGTGCTGAAATTGTTGTGTATTTTTTTTTTAATCAGTAACCAGTTTTTCATCTGTGAAAAAGATCTGAAAAATGGAGAAGAATGAAATCAGACCCATGATCAAGTACCCCCACAAGAGGGGCTTGATCCTAAAGCAAATCCATCAGGACGTGGTGGCAGCACTGCGGAATGATGCCCTTTCATATGCCACAGGTTTTTGTTGAAAAGACTGGGCCGCTGAATTTAAGTGAGGGAGAATCAGCACTGAGGATAAGCTAAGGTCAATTTCCTCAGGCTTAACAGCCTACTTCTTCTTCCAGCAGATTCCCTAAACCTTCTCCTCAGGTCTTCCCCTCTACAGGAACCTATTTTGCTCCTAGTTGGTCCCCCTCTAGCCTGTAGCAAGCCTCCCTATTTTGGAACTCTTCCCCTCCAGCCTGGCCAGCTCCCTTTCAGTCTCTCTCTATAGGGGAGTACTTCCTTCTCTGCAATGTTCCTCTCACTGCGTTCCTAGCTCCCTTTATGTATTTCCTGCCCCCTTCCTCCCTACACCTGGGATCAATCACCACAATTAAGCCCCCTTACTGGAAGGGTATTCTGAGGAGCAGTGGGCACTGCCGGGGGCTCTCTGCTTGGTGTCCCATTTCTGTTGCCTGATTTTCGCCCTATGGCCTTCACTGCCATCCTTGTTCTTTCATTTGTTGTACCTCATATTCAGCTGTGGCCTGGGTTCACTGTCCTGTCCCGCCTCAGCTAAGGGGGAGGGCTCTTTGTTATGGGCAGGCTTAGGTCCACTATTTTTCTGAAGCCACAGTAGGTACTAGGGAAAGGTACTCAGATCAAATGCCCTTGCTCTGGACTTAATTAATTATCTTAAGAGGTGTGCTGAGCAGGCACAAGTGCAGTGACCCGATCTTACCATCAAGGGCCAGTCACCCCACGACAGGTAGTGGTTATGATGATTTTTTTTGCCGGGGGAGAGGGCGTTGAGCTGCAAATTTTCTGTGTGCCCCATTTTGTTGGTGTTTCCACAGGATTTGTCCTTGAACCAACAACCATTTGCATTGGGTTATTATTTCCCACACTGAAAGCACATGATATCTTTGCATGATATGATCTTTATGGTGTGTTTTCTGTTTAACTCTCCAGTTTATTTGTTGCACAGCTTACATGCTGCTGCTGCTGCTGCTGCTGCTGCTGCAGTTCCCTGGCATCTTTAGTTGCTGGCTCCAATGATACAGCAATTATGATATCCCTTTTTGTTTTTTATGAGCAATTTACTTACATTTCCAGAGCTGCAGGACACAGTTTTCTTTTAGATTCGCCTTCCTCTGTAGCATGGGGCATGGGTCACTTGCTGGACGATTCTCTGGTCCTTGAAGTCTTTAAACGATGATTTGAGGACTTCAATAGCTCAGACATAGGTGAGAGGTTTTTTGCAGGAGTGGTGGGTGAAATTCTGTGGCTTGCCTTGTGCAGGAGGTCAGACTAGATGATCATAATGGTCCCTTCTGACCTAAATATCTATGAATAAACTGGCCTCTGCAGTCATTCTGTATTCCACTGTATTCTTGGATTAGGATCCCATCCTTGTAACCAATTATGTCTTTTTTCTCTTTTCACACCAAAAAGATGAAGAAACCACACAAACATGCAAGGCCTAGCTTCATAAATACTGCTGCTCTGACTGGTTTCTGGTAGCTACTAACACACAGAACACAGTGAGCACCACTAGATGGCTCACAACATCTTTAAAGGGATACTACCCTATACACTACACTCCCCTTTTCCCATGTTCATCCTCTATGCGACCTAAGGGTGGGTGGAATTCTTCTGTGGAGGTATCAGACCTACCCCTCTCCCTCCACATTCCATTTGGGTAGAGGCAGATCCATATGAGGAGGATCCCCTCAGTACATGGAGCCAGAGGATGAGATCAGGCCCTTATTTGTTGCTGTCTGTTGGGATCGTTGCCATTTATCTGCCAATTCCCATTAACAGTCTGGATTTGGAATGTTTATTTATATTGATTACACTTTAGATGGCTGTTCACAACAAAAAGGAAAACCGTTTGAGTTGCATAATTTACCTGGTTGCATGTATGTGTAAAAATTGTTGTACCCGAGAGCTTTGAAATCATGTAACCTTAATGGGATCATGGTGTAGCATTATTCAGTATTATGTGAAAATTTGTTCCTTTCAGTCTGTGAATTGCACGGATCTGTCAAGGCCCAGTTTAATCCACTCCTTCTAATAGGATTTGTCTGTAGCTTGAGGAAACAGAAGGTTGCAACACATGGGGCTTACTAAAAAATAGGATGTGAGCGGTTTGAGATTTACAACAAAATCCATTATATTATCAGTGTATACAGTGAATAGGGCACACAGAGGCCTAAGCTTTTCACATCACATCCTCTCTATACCATCCCAGGGAAGAATGATAGTAAAAATATGCTATGGCTATTATGAGAGAACCTGGGTCCTAGCCTCCTTCAAAGTTAATATTTATGCAATATAAAGGCTAAACCCAGATGTCTCTATTCTTCCCTGCTTTAGCTTCTAACACCACTTCCTTCAGAGCCAGGAACAAAAGCCAGTAATCCTGACTTCCATTGCCCCTGCCTTAACCACTGACCTGCATTCCTGCCCAGTTCTGGGAACAAGGTTTATGGGGTGTCTTTTCCATGTTTGTAGGAAACCTTGGGATCAACAGCTTATGTTGCTTTCCTGTATACTTATGCATAGCCCTTATGCCTCTAATTCCAAACAGGACACGACACAGCTGTTGAAATGAACAAGGCATTCGATCCTGCAAACTGCTTCACTTCCTGTGTGACCGGTAGTGAGACAGTTGAAAGTATTTTCAGCCCCACACCTTACTCATCATATCTCCTACCATCTTGTGAGGAAGCACAAAAATGAAAAGCTTTAATTACCTTTTTTTAAAGGGGTTTTTGATTCTTCAAAATATGGGGTAAAGTTTGTTGAAATTGCCTGTTACAGAGAAGATTAAAAAGGGGTGATGCCAAAACTTTAATAGGACCACAGCAAAGTTTTCCGCTGGATATACAACCTAGAAGCCACCAGCATTTGGAAGGAGCTATTAGGAATGGAACTTTCCACTTTACATGCCCCTGAGTACTCTGATTCATTACAGTAGAAATGGGAGTAATTTAACGTAGGCACCGCTGCCTGACATTTCCATGCACAGTGATACCACCACAGCCTTATTACAAAGGTCAGTCTCAAAGCCCAGAATGGAACTCACATTTGCCAAGTGTCATTATCAACCTATGTCTCCAGTAACTAGAGCTATTTAATATGCACACATCCAGTGAACTGAAACAGCTTGCAAGCTATATCCTTCAGTCAGTTACACCTCTAGGGAGCCTACCTTGTAGGAAGTTTAACTGTTTACTCCACCGATTGATATGACTGTGTCTGTCTCAGAACCTATGTTCAGATTGCCAATCGAGTCTCAAGTTGCGCCCTAAAGTTTGAGTATTCCTTAGACTGTCAAGGCAGGGACCTTTTCTCTCCTGGGGGATGGTTGCAATTAGTGAGGCAGCTTTAATTTGTTTTCCTTCTGTCACATGCAGAATTTTGCTAGGATGGCAGAGATGGGGAGGGGGCAGCAAATCTTCTCCTTTGAGAATTTTTTGAAGTTAAAAGAGGGGCTTTGGGATTGAAAATTATTAAAGGACATTGCTATTTCAATTCAGATAACAATAGGAGGAAGATGATGAAAGAAAAGGTAATTTTTTCAGAGAGATTATGCCTAAGGACTTTTCCCTCAATCAAATAAGAGAGGAAATAAGAATTTCCTTTTAATTAACATGAGTTAATTTAGAAAATAGGAAGGTTCAATTCTTCATGTAAAGCAATTTGGCAAAATTATTAGTTTTGGGTTATAGCTGACAGACTGAGGAGGAAAGGGTATGTGTGGTTTTGAGTGTGTATGTTTGAGTTAAAATCACATAATGCTGTGGCTTATTGTTTGGAGACAGTTAGGAAATGCACTCTAGGGAAGAGATTTGGGTTACCTATCTGAGTCAAATGTATTCCACTGAGGGTTTCCCCCAGGACCAGGTTAGCAACAGGAGGCTTTCAAGGAATCCAGAGATCCAGCAGGGAGCTTGGAAAACGAATCTCAGAAAAGTAGCAGATTGGTCTACTTAAATCATTATCTTGTCCTGTTCACGTACTCCAGGCCAGAAGACTTTTACACCAGGGGGATTTTAACACCAGTGTAACTACTTGAATGCAACCTCCAGTACTGATGCTTAAAATGGGGCATACACCAGTGCAGCATAGCTATACTGGAAGTTTAGCATTGAGCATCAATCTTCTTCCCTTGAGCTCCTGAGCGGTGTCCACTTGATGGTGCCTTTTCTTTTTTCTTTTCTTTTCTTCGTTGGGAACATGGGATTTGAAGAACCATCACTATAAAGGTTCTGTGATGGGTGTCTACAAACCCCACATCACACAGGCAGGAAGGGGTTAAGAACCCCCCTAGCGGCAGACGGCAAAACAAGCCCTTGTTCAGCTGTGAGAAATGTCAATTATGAAGAGACACTGTGACCTTAAGCACATGCCAATGCCTAATGGCCAGGGTCTCCCTGATATGTAACAGTAAAACTCAGCTGGCCTGACCAGCTCAATACACCTCACACACCTGTTTCTAAAAGGTGTCTTGTAATATATCATTTGAAAACTAATAACATGCTGGTCATTAATATCACTGTGAATTGTATGTAACGACACTATGTGAAATTATAGATACTCTCTGATATTAGGGTTTGGAGTCTGCAAACAGACCAAGGAGGCAAAACAGGTTTTTTCCAGACAAAGGAGAATGGCCAATACCTTTTTGGCTCAGTTACAAATCAAGCCAGGTGTGGCCAAGAACAATGGGCTATTCATTTGTGCCGGGGATTTCAGAAAGAAATTGTAGAATCACAGGAGACTGAAAAAAATAACATGGAGTTGACTCCCTGGTGGACACAGAAAGCTGAGCCCCCCAGGACTTTGAAAATAAAGATAAACTTTGAGGATATAAGGCACTGCTGAAAGACTTTGGGGCTTCGTCACTTAGGGGACAAAGGGAAAGCAGTACCTTTTGAATTCATGCAAAGTGGATCTTCTTGGCCCGGACAGCTAGAAACTGACTATAGATGAGAAACTTGCTTAGACAAAGATTGTAACTTGCTGAAATTTAAGTTGTAGTCACAAGACAGCGTGTTTTGTTTGGTTCCACTGGTAACCATACTGATCTCTTCTATTCTTACTTGTTATCACTGAAATATCTGTTCTTTATTAATACACTTAATCTTGTATTACACAGCCAACTCAGTGCTGTGTTTCAAACTGAATGGTAAAATCCTCAACCAAACTAACAGGTGGGTGCATGTTCCATCTCTTTTGAGGCAGCAAACTTGAAAACTTCTCTGAGAGGGACTGAAGGCTGCAGGGAAGACAGTTTTGGGGAGACTTGGGACTGGAGGGGCTGCTGGTGTCACCCGGCAAGGAGTAACCAGGCTGGCGGAAGTCAGGGTGAGGTCATTGTGCTGTAAGCAGGATGCTGGTGTCAGAGCTACACAACACAGAAATACCGCGGGGTCACAGGGCAGGTGGTGACACAACCCCCCAACGTGTTACAGACATGTCCCCAGCTGCTGTAGCTAATGAGACCAAGGCCAAGTATAAAGAGGGAGGAACAGACAGGAAGAGGCAGAAGAGCTTGAGACTTGAAGGGAGTAACAACTTGCTGACAGAGGAGCTAGCACCAGGCTTCCGCTGAGAGACTTATAACTTCTTGGAAGTACAAGGGAGATAGCTAGAGGTGAAGGCCCTGAGGACCAAGGGCCTTTTGACTCATTCATGTTGCATTTATGGCTTCTGCCTTTTTTCTTGATGATTTGATTTAAGCCACTGCTGCCTGGGTCCAGGACCTACCCAGGCTCCTTTTGGGTCCCAAAGGATCTGTACTGCCTTTTGTATACATAACATCTAGAGCATTTTATAACATGTTAACTAAGGAACTTGCTGAAGAAATCTCAAGTCAGTTATTTTTGGTTACTTTTACATAGCATGAATTAAGTTTCATTACCAGAGTGCTGTAGAGTAAAAGGTCTGAAAAAGAGGACAGGAGAAATAAGAGTACTTGTGGCACCTTAGAGACTAACAAATTTATTTGAGCATAAGCTTTCGTGGGCTACAGCCCACTTCATCAGACACATAAAATGAAACATATAGTAAGAAGATATATATACATACAGAGAACATGAAAAGGTGGAAGTTGCCATACCAACTCTAAGAGGCTAATTAATTAAGATGAGCTATTATCAGCAGGAAAAAAAAAAACTTTTGTAGCGATAATCAAGATGGCCCATTTCAGACAGTTGACAAGAAGGTGTAAGGACAGTTAACATGGGGAAAGAGATTCAATTTGTGTAATGACCCAGCCACTCCCAGCCTCTATTCAAGCCCAAGTTAATGGTATCTAGTTTGCAAATTAATTCCAGTTCAGCAGTTTCTCATTGGAGTCTGCATCTGAAGCTTTTCTGTTGCAAAATTGCCACCTTTAAGTCTGATACTGAGTGACCAGAGAGGTTGAAGTGTTCTCCTACTGGTTTTTGACTGTTATGATTCCTGATGTCAGATTTGTGTCCATTTATTCTTTTGCGTATAGAATCATAGAATCATAGAATATCAGGGTTGGAAGGGACCCCAGAAGGTCATCTAGTCCAACCCCCTGCTCAAAGCAGGACCAATTCCCAGTTAAATCATCCCAGCCAGGGCTTTGTCAAGCCTGACCTTAAAAACCTCTAAGGAAGGAGATTCTACCACCTCCCTAGGTAACGCATTCCAGTGTTTCACCACCCTCTTAGTGAAAAAGTTTTTCCTAATATCCAATCTAAACCTCCCCCACTGCAACTTGAGACCATTACTCCTCGTTCTGTCATCTGCTACCATTGAGAACAGTCTAGAGCCATCCTCTTTGGAACCCCCTTTCAGGTAGTTGAAAGCAGCTATCAAATCCCCCCTCATTCTTCTCTTCTGCAGGCTAAACAATCCCAGCTCCCTCAGCCTCTCCTCATAACTCATGTGTTCCAGTCCCCTAATCATTTTTGTTGCCCTTCGCTGGACTCTCTCCAATTTATCCACATCCTTCTTGAAGTGTGGGGCCCAAAACTGCACACAGTACTCCAGATGAGGCCTCACCAATGTCGAATAGAGGGGAACGATCACGTCCCTCGATCTGCTCGCTATGCCCCTACTTATACATCCCAAAATGCCATTGGCCTTCTTGGCAACAAGGGCACACTGCTGACTCATATCCAGCTTCTCGTCCACTGTCACCCCTAGGTCCTTTTCTGCAGAACTGCTGCCTAGCCATTCGGTCCCTAGTCTGTAGCTGTGCATTGGGTTCTTCCGTCCTAAGTGCAGGACCCTGCACTTATCCTTATTGAACCTCATCAGATTCCTTTTGGCCCAATCTTCCAATTGGTCTAGGTCCTTCTGTATCCTATCCCTCCCCTCCAGCGTATCTACCACTCCTCCCAGTTTAGTATCATCCGCAAATTTGCTGAGAGTGCAATCCACACCATCCTCCAGATCATTTATGAAGATATTGAATAAAACCGGCCCCAGGACCGACCCTTGGGGCACTCCACTTGATACCGGCTGCCAACTAGACATGGAGCCATTGATCACTACCCGTTGAGCCCGACAATTTAGCCAGCTTTCTACCCACCTTATAGTGCATTCATCCAGCCCATACTTCCTTAACTTGCTGACAAGAATACTATGGGAGACCGTGTCAAAAGCTTTGCTAAAGTCAAGAAACAATACATCCACTGCTTTCCCTTCATCCACAGAACCAGTAATCTCATCATAAAAGGCGATTAGATTAGTCAGGCATGACCTTCCCTTGGTGAATCCATGCTGGCTGTTCCTGATCACTTTCCTCTCATGCAAGTGCTTCAGGATTGATTCTTTGAGGACCTGCTCCATGATTTTTCCAGGGACTGAGGTGAGGCTGACTGGCCTGTAGTTCCCAGGATCTTCCTTCTTCCCTTTTTTAAAGATTGGCACTACATTAGCCTTTTTCCAGTCATCCGGGACTTCCCCGGTTCGCCACGAGTTTTCAAAGATAATGGCCAGTGGCTCTGCAATCACAGCCGCCAATTCCTTCAGCACTCTCGGATGCAACTCGTCCGGCCCCAGGGACTTGTGCACGTCCAGCTTTTCTAAATAGTCCCTAACCGCCTCTATCTCCACAGAGGGCTGGCCATCTCTTCCGCATTTTGTGATGCCCAGCGCAGCAGTCTGGGAGCTGACCTTGTTAGTGAAAACAGAGGCAAAAAAAGCATTGAGTACATTAGCTTTTTCCACATCCTCTGTCACTAGGTTGCCTCCCTCATTCAGTAAGGGGCCCACACATTCCTTGGCTTTCTTCTTGTTGCCAACATACCTGAAGAAACCCTTCTTGTTACTCTTGACATCTCTGGCTAGCTGCAGCTCCAGGTGCGATTTGGCCCTCCTGATAACATTCCTACATGCCCGAGCAATATTTTTATACTCTTCCCTGGTCATATGTCCAACCTTCCACTTCTTGTAAGCTTCTTTTTTATGTTTAAGATCCGCTAGGATTTCACCATTAAGCCAAGTTGGTCGCCTGCCATATTTACTATTCTTTCGACTCATCGGGATGGTTTGTCCCTGTAACCTCAACAGGGATTCCTTGAAATACAGCCAGCTCTCCTGGACTCCTTTCCCCTTCAAGTTAGTCCCCCAGGGGATCCTGGCCATCCGTTCCCTGAGGGAGTCGAAGTCTGCTTTCCTGAAGTCCAGGGTCCGTATCCTGCTGCGTAGAGACGGTCTGGTTTGGCCAATGTACATGGTAGAGGGGCATTGCTGGCACATGATGGCATATATCACATTGGTAGATGTGCAGGTGAATGAGCCCCTGATAGCATGGCTGATGTGATTAGGTCCAATGATGGTGTCACTTGAATAGATATGTGGACACAGTTGGCATCGGGCTTTGTTGCAAGGATAGGTTCCCGGGTTAGTGTTTTTGTTGTGTGGTGTGTGGTTGCCGGTGAGTATTTGCTTCAGGTTGTGGGGCTGCCTGTAAGCAAGGACTAGTGTGTCTCCCAAGATCTGTGAGAGTGAGGGATCGTCTTTCAGGATAGGTTGTAGATCCTTGATGATGTACTGGAGAGTTTTTAGTTGGGGGCTGAAGGTGATGGCTAGTGGCGTTCTGTTATTTTCTTAGTTGGGCCTGTCCTGTAGTAGGTGACTTCTGGGTACTCTTCTGGCTCTGTCAATCTGTTTTTTCACTTCAGCAGGTGGTTATTGTAGTTTTAAGAATCGTTGATAGAGATCTTGTGGGTGTTCATCTCTGTCTGAGGGATTGGAGCAAATGCGGTTGTATCGTAGAGCTTGGCTGTAGACAATGGATCGTGTGGTGTGTCCTGGATGGAAGCTGGAGGCATGTAGGTAGGAATAGCGGTCAGTAGGTTTCCGGTATAGGGTGGTGTTTATGTGACCATCGTTTATTAGCACAGTAGTGTCCAGGAAATTGACTGCTTGTGTGGGTTGGTCCAGGCTGAGGTTGATGGTGAGATGGAAATTGTTGAAATCATGGTGGAATTCCTCAAGGGCTTCTTTTCCATGGGTCCAGATGATGAACATGTCATCAATGTAACGCAAGTAGAGTATGCATCTGATGAAGTGGGCTGTAGCCCACGAAAGCTTATGCTCAAATAAATTTGTTAGTCTCTAAGGTGCCACAAGTACTCCTGTTCTTTTTGTGGATACAGACTAACGTGGCTGCTACTCTGTAACAGTAGAAATACTTACAGAACATAAGTGGTTTTTAGAACATAAGAACGGCCATACTGAGTCAGACCAAAGGTTCAGCTAGCCCAGTATCCTGTCTTTCAACATCGGGCAATGCTAGGTGTCCCAGGTGGAACAGAACAGGTAATCCATCAAATGATCCATCCCGTTGCCCATTCCCAGCTTCTGGCAAACACAGGCTAGGGACACCGTCTCTGCCTATCCTGGCAAACAGCCATTGATGGACCTACCCTCCATGAACTTATCTAGTTCTTTTTTGAACCCTGTTATAGTCTTGGCCTTCACAACATCCTCTGGTGAAGAGTTCCACAGGTTGACTGTGTGTTGTGTGAAAAAATACTTCCTTTTGTTTGTTTTAAACCTGTGCCTATTAATTTCATTTGGTGACCCCTAGTTCTTGTGTTCTGAGAAGGAGTAAATAACACTTCCTTATTTACTTTCTCCACACCAGTCATGAGTTTATAGACCTCTATCATATCCCCCCTTAGTCATCTCTTTTCCAAGCTGAAAAGTTCCATTCTTACTCATCTCTCCTCATACGGAAGCTGTTCCATCCCCCAAAAGGTCTGGAGAGACTAAATAACACATCACACTCAAATAAAGCCTGCAGTACATCTTCCTAGAAAAAAACTTGACTGATGTGAAAAGGATGTAAAAATTGAATTGCAGTAGATGTGAGAAAAATCAAGGAGCAACAACAACAACAAAAAAACATGATCTGGCCAAATTGCATAGCTATAGTAGAAAATCAGAGCTGCAAAGTTACTATATTTCTTGATACAAATAATCTTAAGACATATAAAAGAGAACATTGCCACCATGAAAACAGAAGTTAGTGTTAAATTGACTGAATCCATTAGTGCTAGAGGCTCGCACAGGATTTTGGCAAATTGTATTTAATGGGGCAAATTTAGTGTTGACTAATACCTCATATAATCCCAACTATGGGAGTGTAAAGCAGTTCAGAATTCAACCTGAAAAGTCTAGGCCAAACTTTTCAAACATGAACACTGAAAATCAAGGCTCCTAACTTCTAAAGAGGAGGCCTGTGTGGAACCTCACTTCAGAGATCAGCAGCAGCATCTGCCTCCCCAAATGTTGTAAGAGGGTCTCCACCCTAACGCAAGAAGTGGGAGTTTGGAACGTCCAGACGCCCACTCCCACTCCTGATTTTTACACTGCTGAGCACCCAGCAGATCCTGCTGACTCCAATGCACTTTTGAAAATCAGGCCACTTTTAAAATGCCTACTTATAGATTTAGGAGTTTAACATTAAGGACCTGTTGCATATCTTAGCAGTATTTTGGCCAGTACAAATTTATAAGACTTGCACTTGGTGTAACATCAGTATTAGCAGTACTGCAAAAAGGACATAAACTTTTTACATGACTAAGACTAGGAGGCACTGAGATAATAGTTGGCAATATACACACAGTATGTAGAACATACCATACATTCCAGCTATAAAGGCACAGTAGTAGTAATTGTAGTAACAGAATTAGACTGAATAAAGCTGACCAACAGGAAAAATTACAGTGCAGTCTACCAATCTGTAGAATAGTCTCCCAAGGGAAGGAGTGTAAACCACATTGCTTTAAGTAAATAAAGAATAGATTGGACAAAGTGTTTAGAGTATAGGTGTGTGTGTGTGATGTATATTTACAATGTCCTGTGCCCAGTAGTACATGAGGCAACCCATTTTTCCACACTGCTGACTGTCTAAAGTAAGATATTTGATTTCATCGTAAGTTGTCTCCATGACAACATCATCCCTTTCCATCATCATGGCAGGTCATTCTTTGTCCTCCATGGCTTCTTTTCCCTTCAGGTGGGATCCTATCTAGGACATTCCTTGTGCTTCTGCCATTGGGTAGCCTCATGACATGGCCAAACCATCATAGCCATCTCTGTCAGATTACTGGGGCCACAGTCTGCTGACCTGTGCAGCACAACGCTTCCGCATTATTTACATGATTTCTCCAGAGAATTCCCAAGATTTCTTTTTAAACGATGCTGGTAGAATGCCTTCAGTTTCCAGTAGTGTACTTCCACCATCTGCCATGTTTCCAAGGCGTACAGTCGTGTTGGAAGGACAATAGTGTTGTCCGACCTAATTTTACTCTTCCAGATGGTTGACAAATGTGAAAATGATCCATGGGCTTTGCTGATTCTTGCCTTCACTTCTTTAGTGAGCCAGCCATTAGCAGTTATTGTACTTTCAAGATTGATGAAATCATTAACTCTTTTGTACCCTTCTCCATCAATCACACATCTGCCCGTGTTGACAGCATTCTCTATTATCTGCAATTTTGTCACAGTAAAATTATGTGTAAGTCACTGCACAGTCATGATAAAAATAGATAATTCACGCTATGGTCACAGCAACAAAATATTGTATTGGGTGCTACCCATTAACAGTGTATTAGTTTACTTTGATCTAGTCCTCTTTGAAATGGGACTAGATCAAAGCAAACTAAGGAACTGCTAATGCATGGCAGCTGATACAAGTAAGTTAACAAACTCTAAGGGTATGTCTTCCCTACCCGCTGGATTGGCAGGCAGCGATCGATCCAGTGGGGATCGATTTATTGTGTCTAGTCTAGACGCGATAAATTGACCCCCGGGTGCTCTCCCATTGACTCCTGTACTCCAGCGCTGTGAGAACAGCAGGCAGAGTCGACGGGGGAGCAGCAGCAGTCGACTCACCACGGTGAAGACACCACAGTAAGTCGATCTAAGTACGTTGACTTCAGCTACTTTATTCATGTAGCTGAAGTTGCGTAACTCAGATTGATCCCCGCCCCGCCCCCAGTGTAGACCAGTGTGAATAGACACCCACAGGGCCCACATGAACAGTTCCTTAGGGCAGATCTACACTTTGCATTGGAGCAGCTGCATCGCTGTAGCACTTTGATGAAGACCCTCTAAGCCGATGGCTTAGTTACTCCACTTCCATGAGAGGTGGTAGCTATGTCAGCGGGAGAAGCTCTCCTGCCAACATAGAGCTGTCTACATCAGAGTGGGTATGGAGGGGTTAAGGTTGGTATAACTATGTCACTCGGGGTGTGGATTTTTCACATCCCGGAGAGACATAGTCATACCAAAGTAAGTGTGTAATGTAGACCTGACCTTGGTTCACTTTGATCAGCTGCTGTGCATTAACTGTTCGAACAGTTGGTGTGGACGCTGCTGCTGCACACTAACAGTTCATTAGTTTGCTTTGAGTGAGTCTTCTTTGAAATGGGACTAAATCAAAGTGAACTAACAGACTATTAATAGATAGCAGCAGGGTCCATAAACATGGCAAAATTCACTGTTTCTGTGACAGTCATGATTTTTGGCATTGAATTAAATGGCAAAATCCTGATTTTCCATGACAGTGGTGACCTTTATGACATAATCATCCTTCTCCATGGTCTTGATCTTTCTTATATTGATACAATGTCCCACTTTGGCAGCTTCTACTTTTATTCTTATAAAAAGTCTGTTCATTTCACCCAAGTTGTTATCCAGTACAACTATATCATCTGCAAAATCTAAGTCTTGCAGCTTCTGTCTTGCCCAACCAATACCAGTGTCCTTGGCAGCAACCAGTGCTCTTCTCTTCTGCATTATTGTAGATTTTGGAATGAGAAATGGAAGTAGTAGACAACCTTTTCTTATGCCAGTAACAATCTTAAACCATTCCATGTCTCTGCTCTATATCCTGATACACCATGTAGCATGCAGACTCGTCATACAAAGCTTCTATTAATTTAACAATCTTTGCTGGAATTCCATAGTGTCTCAGGAGCTTCCAGAGGGTGTCTCTGTGGATGCTATCAAGCACTTTAGTAAAATCAAGGACATTAAAAACCATTTTCTGCTGGTATTCTAAGCGTTTCGCAGTAAGTTTTCTCAAGGTGAAAATCTGCTCCGAATACAATCCTTCCAGACTGAAATCCAGCCTGTTCTTCCCCAAGTACTTTATCAACAGCAGTTTTTATCCTATGCAAAATGATAATGTAAAACACTTTTCCAGGTACAGATAGAAGTGTCACCCCTCTCCAATTATCACAAATAAGCTGGTTCCTCTTTTAGGGATTTTTGAGGGTAACCCCTCTTCTCCAGTCTTTAGGACACATCTAAACATTTCAGTATTTATCTTTTCGCAGCCTGGTGCTTTACTATTCTTCATTTGGCTTTATAGCTTTAGGATGAAATGCTCAACAGTTAGGAGCCTAACTCCTTTTGAATATTCCATCCGTAATTACCTCCTCAGAGGCAATCACTTCTAGGGATATAGGTAAGTCTGCTATTTCTTCACATCATTCAGTCTGTGCTAGTGGTTCTGGCTGGTTAAACACAGCCTGGAAATATTTCATAGAATGAGCTCTCTATCCTTCCTCTGTGGTTAAAATTGTACCATCTTGAGCCTTAACAATACCACAATGGTTTGCGAATTGTAATGTCAGTTTAGATACTAGAAAATACTTTTTAGAATCCCCTGTCTTGTACACCTCCTCAGCTTCTCTTGTTTTATTTTCCATCTATTCTCTCTCCTGGCTGATCTTTTAACTTCCTTGTCTTTGTCTGCATATTCTTGTGGCAGAATATCTCTTTTGCTGCTGTCTCAGTCTTGTTGAATTCTCTTCTTTAATTCTCTCCTCTGTTCAACAAGCTTCCATGTATTTGGTTGGAGCTGTTCTTCTTTCTTAGATCTTCTCACCCTCACTGTGGTCCTGCCTGCATTCATCCTTGTGTCTTTGAAAAACTGCCATTGTTTGTTATTCTATGCCATTCATCAGTGTCTAACTCTTCAGATCTCTTACTGAACTGTAGTTTGAAATGCACATTCACGGCTGGCTCTCCTACTTTCTAGTATACATACTCTCTGCCTTATGTGATGATACCTTTTTTAGTTTTATTTTGTTTTTCCCAATAACAAGATGGTGGTCACTTCTAACATTAGAACTCACGTAAACACTGGGATACAACAATGAACTTCTCCCAGTGCCTACTACTGGCAACATGGTCAAGTTGTTTCTGGGTGCAGCCATCATTTGATTTCTGTGTCAGTTTGTTTCTCCTTCCATGGAAATAGTGTGCCCCCAATGCCAAGACTGCATAGGTCACAAAGTTTAACATGACATTCTCCATTGTCAGCATGTCCTGGGATGCCATGTCTGCCCATAATATGTTCCTTTTCACTATTATGCATTTAAATCTCCCATGAAAATAACAATGTCATATTTATTGATCTTGACAAAGACACTGCAATCTTTCATAGAAACAGTCTTTGACTCATTTGGTACTATCATTTGTTTCACATAATGCTGAATTATGACTTTTGTCTGATTTGTCACAATGTGAACAGTCAATATTCCTGAGTTTACAGGTTCCCATGCCCTCAGTGTTTTAGTGGCTCCCTTGCTCAATACTAACTCTAAGCCTCTCCCTATTTGTCATCCTCTCTTTCCGAATATAAACAATCCTGTCTTCTGATGATATTTTCTCTCATCAGTTTACCTCATCTCAATTGAAAGTATATTTACGCCAAAGATTTTTCATTTTTTAATAACTTGTATCAGTCTACCAGTGGTCTGAAGTGATCTAACCGTCCAACACCTAATTCTTATGTTAACCTTACCTGTGAAGATACTCCATTTCAGATGAAAAACTTTCTTGTGGCTTTGATTCTCCATCATTATAGTGTCAGCTGGATTTGCTGGTTTACCAGGTACTGTATTGTCTTACGTTCAGCAGATTGTGCTTCTCTGCAGTCGATGTTTCTATTTGCAAATCTGTGACAGACTCATCTTGTCTCTGGATTCTTTCTGTAACAGTTTTACATGGAGAGGTTGTTAGCCTGACTCACAGCCACCTACCAGGAGGACCAGTGGACTCCCTTTAGCCTGTTTCCTCCCCTTTGACCTGTCTGGCTTGGGTAGATCTGGCAGGCGTTCTACTATCATCAGCATAGCTCTTAGGGTCATTGCAACAAGCAACCTTTCCCACCACATCAAGGCTCAGTACCTGGGGAGGTTCAATATAATGGGCCTATCAGGAAACACTTTTTTTCACACTCCTGGCATTTTCTCAGAATGTTATAGTGGGGGTGCAGGTAACGGATTCCAACTCTGAATCCATAGTTGTGTCAAAATCATCTCAGATCTCTAGAAAATAGTAAGAGCAAAGAATATCTACATGGAGGCCAAATTCCTCTACATAGTTGGCCCTGAGCTGCCATGTGGTTTCCAGTGGCAGCTTCTGCAAAATCCTCCTTTTAGAAGTGGGGTTTGCAGCTGTGCAGGGAGAGCTACTTCTGCCTAGTTCAACCAGCAGTAATTCCTGAATGGATTTCTACTTGAAAACTCAACTGTTCCATCAGGGACCATGCTTCACAGTGTAGATACTCCTGCACTGTCCCAGAATCCTTCCTCCCTCTAACAGAGACTGTTACTGTGTTCCTCTTTGAGGGCACCCCTAGGGCTGGGACAGGGCCTTTGCACTCACCCATCCTCTGCTCCATAACAACCAGGCAATCTGCCACACAGGGTTGTTCATAGGAGACAGACTCCACCCCTTCCAGCATTGTCAATGAAGGAAAATAAACCAACATAAATAAACTTTCACACAGACACTGTAGGACTCTTTCCTCAGAGACCCTTGGCAATCCATGGCCTCAGTCCACCTCACAGGCCAGTCTATGGTATAATTCAGGGAGGGAACTATCAGGCAGCAGCCACTCAAGAAGCTCCTGCTTTCACCAGACCCTTCTCCAGGACCTGAGGACTGAAGGCCTGCTCTTCTGTCTGGTCTGCCTCCAACTGTGCTGCGTTCTCTCCTTTTAAGCTCCTTCCGTCAAGTCTTACATCTCTCATGGGAAAGGTGAGACAGGATGGGTTGAACTTTTTACAACTGAACTTCCAATTAGGGTAAATTTTTAGGCCCAGGTATCTCAATAGCCTGCAATAGCTCATTAACCCCATGTTGACTACTGTGACATTTGTATACTCTATCACAGAGACCCAGCCGTATGGAGATTGCTCTTGGTTTTTGGAGCACAGGGGAAGAGTTCAATGGAGTTGCTGCCCTTTTGTCCCTCTTTAATAGATTTGTGGGCTTTTCAGATAGATAGTTCTTCTTTCTGAATTGTTGTCGAAGGTAGCATGTAATTCAAAGTATGGGACATTCTGCCATTGTCTGGTGGGTAGAAAAGGTCTTTGCCTTCTCTAACTTCTAAGTAAATGGATGCGCCTTACTAATTATTTGAAATAGTTTAGTCCAGCATAACATCTGCAAATAAACCTCAGCGGAGTTGCTGGAAGAGCAAAGAAGCATGGGAATGGACAAAAGCACAGGCTGCTTCTTTTTAAAAGTTTAAATCTCTGCCTCATATTAGGTGTCAGAGTAGCAGCCGTGTTAGTCTGTATCCACAAAAAGAACAGGAGTAGATGCACCAGTATTAAAATACTGAAACCCAGAACTATTAATCTGCCAGTGAATACTTCATGAGCACAAACAGTATGCTTCAGAGTTAGTAACCTGTGAGATCTAGTTCTAGATAGCTAACAAAGTTTGAAAAGAACTATGTGCAATATTAAAAGGAAATATTTGTTTGCAGATCCACATGCTCAAAACTCTTAATTTCTTTATGGACAAAAAATAAAATAATTGTAATTCGTATTGGAAAAGACCACAAATTCATAGACAGCCTGTTTAAATGCCAGGTGCAGCAACAGCCACAAAAATTCAAAGAATGATGTTAAAAGTATAAAATGTGATGTGAAGGTCCATTATTTCTCTGGCAAAAGGGTGTACGGTACAGACACTTTGAGGCAAAGCATGGTTTCTGAAGTCTGAAATGAGAAAAAACAAAGAATATGGGAATACATGATCTGCAGAGAAAAACTGCTCAAATGTAAAGAGGAAGCAAGAATGGTTCATATACCAAAAAAAAACTGATTAATAAAGTTTTTAGAGGTGGGACATAGAAAAACTCCTTAGTGAAGGGGTAACTAGAATGATAGAGATTAAAGAAATCTAAATGACCTATTCTGAACGTTGCAAATTGTTATGTAGAATTCAGTCTTCTTGGTATCAAAGGGCCAGATTATGAATCCCCCATTCCCACTGATGTACAGTGGCTCCATGAGTAGTCCCACAGACTCCCTGTTTTAAAGAGTTCATAATCTGGGTCCCAAAATTAATAGTATGTTTGTGTTTATGTTTATATGTATACACACTCAGGGCCAGATTAACTCTCCTGTGGGCCTGGGGCTATTAGATTTTGTGGGGCCCCTGTATACATGTCTCTTTCTTAATTTAAAACAAAATGATCACAATTATGGCATTGAGGCTATTAACGCTATACTAAACTTGCCTTTTAATTAACATAAAGGCATTCTGTGGTTATATTTCAGTCTTAACTATATTCTACATGTTTTAAGTTAATTCAAAATAGCCTATTTCTTACCTTAGAACAGCTGTTATATTAGGGCTTGTCTACAAAAAATGGTAATTCACAACACTGCAACTTTCTTGCTCAGGGGTGGGAAAAAACACCCCCCTGGGCGCAGCAAATTGCAGTGCTGTAAAGCGCCAGTGTAAACAGTGCCCCGGGGCTGGTAGCTACGCCCGTCGTGGAGGTGGGGTTTTTTGGAGGTGATTTTTTTGTGTGGTTACGCTGCGCTGCGAGCACACAAGGCACTCTAAAGCGCTGCCTCAGCAGTGCTTTTGCATTGCCAGTGTAGACTAGCCCTTAGTTTCTTACTGGGAGGGAGTTTGGGTGCAGGAGGGGGCTCCAGGCTGGGGCAGAATGTTGGGATGCAGGAAAGGGTGAGGGGTGCGGGCTCTGGGAATGAGTTTGGTGCTGGTGGGGATTCTGATCTGGGGCAGGGGATTGGGTTGCAGGAGGGGGTGCGAGGGTCAGGCTCCAGCCAGAAGGCGCTTACCACAGATGGCTCCCAGATGGCAGTGCAGCAGGGCTCAGGCAGGCTGCATGCCGTGGCCTCACGCTGCTCCCTGAAGCAGCCAGCTGCCGGCACATCTCTGCATGCCCCTGGGGCGAGGGGGACAGAGTGTCTCTGTGCGCTGCCCACACGTGCAAGTGCCACCCCTGCAGTTCACATTGGATGGTTCCTGGCCAATGGGAGCTTGGGTGATGGCACTGGGGGTGGGGGCAGCGCATGGAGCCTTCTCCCCCCACCAGCGGCTGGAGAGATGTGCCAGCAACCGGCCGCTTCTGGGAGCAGAGTGGGGCCATGGCGTGCAAGCAGCCTGCCTGAGCCCTGCTGCACCACTGGACTTTTAGCAGTCGACTGGCAGAGGCTCCAGGATTGACCAGTCGATCGTGATCAACGGGTTTGTGACCACTGAATTGTATATAATTATGGATTTATTTTTGCGGGACCCCCTTAGCCCAAGGCTCTGGGCTACAGCCTCTTAAGCCCCTGCATTAATCCAGGCCTGTACACACTCAGAGAGAAAATATACTGTACTGAATAGATATTAAATACACACACACCTATTCCAGCGTTGGTCACTGCTGCACAGAAGACAGAGTTGCTAGATGCAGTACAGGTCACTGCCATTGTTCTGAGCCTCAGTTAACTGAAGCTCCTGTTTAACTGAAGTTTGCTTGTGTCTCTAAAAAAATCTCTGCTTCCCATTAATAACAAAACCCCAGGCTCTTTTTATATCACCTTTCATCCAAGGATCTCACAGCATACTTTACAAACATTCATTAATTAAGTTAATTAATTCATTAATTAAGCATGGAGTTTGTTATCTGAAGGTTGTGGATGTTCCCAACAGCCATACATGGTACTGTCCTGTACCTGTTTTACAGGAAGTCTCAGCAAGGGTACCTTTGATTAATCACCCTATTTCAACAGGCCATGGCCGATAGTTGACCCTGATTTTACTCCTGGGGGTATTCTGTGGCAAAAAATTTAAAAAATCTGCAAAATTCGGCAAATTTTATTTGTCAAAATAACACTACATAATTACGCCAGTTTCAGTTTTTGGTAATTTATTTCAAAATACCTGTCAGCAAGTATGTCTGTAACAATACAGACACATGCAAAAATTCCCCCCAGGAATAGAGAGTTAAAGAAACCCCTATGACAATCCAGTTCCTGTTTTTCTGCCCCCTTCCCGCCCCAGAGCCCAGCCGGGGGGCCCTCTTTGCCCAGATAGCAGCACCCCCTCCTCCCCCAGAGCCCAGTTGCAGGACTCCCCCTTTACCAGACACCGCCCTCTCCTTCCCCCAGAGCCAAGGAATCTAGAAGGAGATACAGCCTGATGCTCTGTCCCAGGCTTGCACAGAGTTTCCTGTGTGCTGCCCTCTTCTTCACTCAGGGCATGCTGGGAACTGCAGCTGCCAGGAACCCTCTAGGCGTGTTAAGCCTTCAGAGTCTGCCACAGTCTTGGGATCCTTAGGCACACTCTTGAAGTATAGACCTTCTAACATGCCCTCCTGGGAACTGTGATTACACATGTTTTGAACATGCCCTTCTGTAGCTCCTCTCCAAAAATCCTACCAAAAGTGTAAGCATTCTGGGTTACAGTTGAACTCTCCCAGGGGCCACATGATAGTTATGCCATATGACACACACTTTGCAGAGAGTCTAACATATTATTGCTCTCTTCTTATTCACATGAGAAATATACAGCTCTATATGAAAAATAATAAACCCTATAGATGTTACCCCTCACTCTAGCTCACCCTTTCCCTGGGGGACCGTCTGTGTTCAGGTAGGCAGGGTCCCCTCCACCCTGCCTCATCTGGCTCCTGCAGCAGCTTCCCTCATCTTTAGCCAGTGAATAATGGCTGAAGAAAGAAAGAACAAATATAGCAACTCCTGCCCTTTATAACCTTCCAGTCTCCTCTGCCAGGTGACTCCTGGATCACCTTCCCCAGGTGCTCTCAGTCCCTTACCTGGTGACTTCATTGCTAGATGGTCTCTCTTGAGAAACCAGTTGTTCTAGTTGGGAGCAGTCTTTTGTCTGGAGTAGTGGCACACAACCTTATTGCACAGGAGGGCCACATCAACCTAAGCACAACCTTGTCTGGGCCAAATAGATTCTACATATTTTAATAAGATTTAAAGTCACCTATATTGATTTATATTTTAAGTTCAGCTTGTTTCCTATGTATTGAGATAGGTGTGTCTATGTACCGTGTTGTCTATTTACACTCTTGTGCAAACTAAAATGATGTAAATATGACAACAAAATGCTAATGAATTGGCCATTAGTATATTGTGTTGAAGCAGGCTGCGGGCCCACTGAAATGCTCTGATGGGCTGTGTGTGGCCTGTGGGCTGTAGGTTGATCACCCGTGATCTAGAGCAACTACGTTTCAGTGGTCCAGCACTTAAGCCAATGACCCTCTTTTGTTATCTCTTTGCCACCAGCCTTTGGAATTGCAGTCCAACATGGAGGTAACAGGACAACAAAGAACATAAGAAACTCCCCAAAATGGAGTCTGCAGTTTGGTAAAGATCCATACCAAGAGTTCATAATCTCAAACGGAATTCATGAATTGTACAGATTCCCCAAATCATGACAAGGTGCATTCATTAATACTATTCATTCTTTTAAGAAGTTTTGGCACTCAGATGCAAGATGCTTGTTAGTAATTGAAAAAACTTGCAAAATGAAACCATAATGTACCAATATATTTTGCATGATATGGGATACTGGAAGATACTCAGTACCTTCTCCCTCAACAAGGAGTTTCATGGATTATCACTGAACTATGAATCTATGCAGATTATATAGTCACCCAAATATTCACAAAGCAACGGGCCAAATAGGCCCTGATCAAACAGCTACTTAAGTAAATGGGTGTGTTTCTACTGACTTCAATCAATGCTGGATTGGGCCTAAATCACTTGAAATATTTTCCATTGGAAGAACTTGTCTCAGTAGAATAATAGTTCAGGACAAGAAGAACTAGCATATTTCATCCTTTAAAATCATATTTGTTGATACTAGAACCTGTAGGTTTACTGTGATAGATGAAGAATATTCTTTTATTATAAATTAAAAGGTAACATTAGAATTAAGCTAGCAAGCCTTCCACTCCTCTGGTACATATTGATGTTTGGGTAAGAGGTGAAGATAAATCATGGAAACCTGCTGTCATGATTAAATGCCTTAAGAAATCTTGTTCTTATGTGATAAAATAAAATCCAACCCAATATCACAAAAATTGAAGAAGCATGATAAAAACTTCAGTGACATTAGCAAATTTATTCTTGGAAACACACATAAGTGATGCTTAGAACCCAATATTCTCTTAAAAATGATGAAAACTGAACTTGGAATTCAAAGGCCTTATTTTTGTGGTGTTTAGAAACAAGTTCCTCAGGTAATGCAATAGATTTAACAAAACCAACTGTTAAAGTGGACAAGAACGTAGTCCACTTACTGGACATTCAAGGAATATCAAGATAGTACATTGTTAAAAGAACTGAAAACATTTTAAACAAGATGTTCTGATATGTTTTAAAAATACCATTTTACACAGGAAGTCAGGCCCAGATCCTCAGCTGATGTAAATCAGGAGAGCTCCATTTAATCCAAAGGATGTATGCCAGTTTCTTCCAACTGAGGAGGATCTGGCCCAGTTATTTGTAGAGGACACATACTAGATTCAGTGATGAGTACACATGGCTGCATAAAGTGTGTAAATGACAAATGCTCTCCAAGAGGTAGGTGGTCATAATGGAAGCCGACTGATCAAAAAATGAGGGAGGGAATATTAATTAATATGAAATGACTGGTGACTAGATCTGTGTACTTGCAATTGTGTTGACTGTTCTTTAGTTAGGTTTAAAAAAGCCCAATTATTTAAATAGTGCTTGCCATGGAACAATATGATATTTGCATCTCTTTTACATTTATAGACTATATAAATGTGGACCCTGTGCAGTATTTGAAACATATTCCCTGATGCTGAATCCACGATCTGGTAACTTACATCTGCACATATTACTGTATCTCATAATTCTTACTAAATCAGAGAGGTCTTATAACAATATCTGTCTAGCAGAATTTTCCTTGTTGATTTTCCTAAAAAGGGGTCAGTTGCATTCTGCACATATGTGATGGGGCGCTGCCCCTCACTGCCAGAAATGGGGTTAAAAACAGCCCTGGAGAGGCTATGCCAGAGGCAGCCAATTAGAAAGGGGCTGAGAGGAGTAGCCAATCATGGCCTGGCAGGCTTGTGTAAGAAGGGTTGCAGGGCAGAGCAGAGTTCAGTAGTTGCCTGGAGCTTGAGGAGGAGGGAAGGTCATACTCATAATCATACCCATACCCATAGCAGGAGGAAGGAGTGCCTGGAGCTTGAGGAGGAGGGAAGGTCAGGCTCCTAGCAGGAGGAAGGAGTGCAAGCATCCTGGACAGAGCAATGTTGCCAGCACTGACCTGGGAAGCTAGAGAGAGTTCCTGGTTAGCTGCTAAGACTGTCAGGCTGAAGCCCTGAGGTAAGGGTGAAGAAGGTGCTGGGGGCCATGGGGAAGTGGCCCAGGGAAAGGTATGGAGAGGTTGGAGGGGACATAGCACATGGCTGCCATCTACAAGGTCCCTGGGACCGGAGTAGTGGGCGGTCCTGGTCCCCCCCTTCCTTGCCACTGAGGAAATAGCCAGACAATTGGTTTTGGCTGCTACTGAAGGAAGTGGCTGAACAGTTGACTGCAGTTCCCCCAGAAAGGGGGAGAACTGAATGTGACACAACTGGAGGGCTGTGTCCTGAAGAGGATGCTGCAGTCCTTGGGGTGACACGGGTCCAGGAGCGGAGGTGATGGTGGGTGAGACACCACCGGAAGAGGGTGCAGAGCTAATTCCCAAGACAGCCATCAGGAGGCACCGCAGAGGTGAACTGCAGTCTGTCATAACGTAGGAGTTAGTCAATGCTGGACTTGGAGAATTCATCTTGGGGGATGGCGCGTGCAGAATGTGTGTAAGCAAACGGCAGATTACCAGTGCTGCCACATTCACCACCTAAAGTGGGAGATGGTGATACGCTCACTTGTTCTTCAGGTCCATGTATTTTCATACTTCACATAAATCTAACTTGAACAGGTTTCTTCTTTAATTAGTACTGTGATGCCCTGTCCCTTCAAATGTTTGGGCACTGCTTCCTCCGCAGTGCAAAGCCTCACTTTCAGGTTTTGCTGCCTGAGCAATAAAGTCAGCATAGCAGACAGTTATGTTTCTATCAGATCCCTTTATGTCTGTGTCTATCTGCATCACTCACTAACCTGAATAATACAGGTATTTATTATGAAAAAAATGCTTCAGATTTTCCTCTAGTCTAACCTGTCATGTGGGCTGTGACACTGGCAGGCCAGATGCCAGCTCTGGCCTAGGCTGCAGGTATTAGCAAAGAACTGACAAACTCATAGCTGGACACCAGACCAGTTCACCTATGTTAGTTTTGCTCAAAATAGTTATTAGTCTAATAACAATGTATTTTGTGTTTAGACTCTATTAAATGCTTGTAAGCTGCTGCATGCATTAATCTCACTTATAATGTCTGTATTCCATCTTATAAGGTAATATGTACGTTTTGCTTTGTAACTTTGAAAATGTTTGCTCTGAACTTGTGAACCCAGGCACAGAAATCATCCCCTCCTCATTCTGCCCCTGCTCATCCAGAAGAACTGTCAAAACCAGATGAACCATCAAAGAACATCACAATACAAGGATTGGCTAATGGCCCTGTGGCACCCTCGGAGGAGTCATGCAGAAGGCCTCATCCCATCGCTTTGAATGCTGAAAAAGGAAAATAAAAGTAGCTGATGTGAAGATTTTTCAACTCTCTTTGCTGTTTGAACTGTCACGGGGCTGGAGTCACCAAACTGAAGCCAGTGATCCCCAAGGGCTGCTTCCTAGGTCGGCCCTGAAAGATACTTTGAATTGACATCTCACTATTACTCTGTCACTCTTAGGATTTAGATGGTAACTCATTTGTGCATATTTTTTTGCTTGCTTTAACCTTTAAATAACTCTTATTTCTCTTTTCTAGTTAATAAGCCTTTAGATTGCTTATTAAAGAACTGGCTGCAGGTGTTGTCTTTGGTGTAAGATCTAAGGTACCAGTTGATCTGGGGTAAGTGAATGGACACAAATATGACATCAGGAATCATAACATTCAAAAACCGGTAGGAGAACACTTCAACCTCTCTGGCCACTCAGTAACAGATTTAAAGGTGGCAATTTTGCAACAGAAAAGCTTCAAAAATAGACTCCAACAAGAAACTGCTGAACTTGAATTAATATGCAAACTAGATACCATTAACTTGGGTTTGAATAGAGACAGGGAGTGGCTGGGTCATTACACATATTGAATCTATTTCCCCATTTTAAGTATCCTCACACCTGTCTGTCTGTGTGTTATATATGTATTACCCCAAGGGGAGTAAGGGTAATGCTTCAGAGATAAAGTATTTGAGAAATGGTAGGGGGAAAGAAAGAAAAGGAAAGCCCCTTTTCTCAGAAGAGCAGACTCGGCTCCCTTCTGTGTCTGTCACCAGTGGATTTAGCTTACAATAAGGGTGTCCCTCCCTCCCCGTGTGATGTAATAAAAATGAAGGAAAGACAAGGTAATATGGTGCAAACAAAGGTAAGTATATTAAGGGTAAAGGTACAGAGAACTGGAAAAACAGAGGGAAGAAACGCAAACTTAACCATACAGTGATTCAGTGACTGGCTTTAGAAGCTTGAAGCTCAGACCCACAAAACCTCCCTTGGTATTCAGAAAAACAATAAATAAAACCCCAATACAGAAACCTTTTCCTATGATTTAGGCGCAGTGGACACAGCATACAGGGGCGAAGCCCAGGACCTTCTACTCTCCAGCTGATGTGGAGCCTTCGAGGAGTACTACTGGGGAGTTCCGACGACTGATGGATTTCGTTGCAGGCAGGGAGACCCTCTGGGATGATGGACAGCAGGACCCTCCAGAGGTAAAATGGATTCAGTTCGCTGTGGCGGGGATAGTGAGGACAGGCCTCTCCTTCCTCAACCTTGCTTTGGGATAGATGGTACTCTTCTGTCTAGCTCTGGAGTGTTAGGAAGACCCGACCATGCACGTGTTGCTGCTGGAATGGACAGCCCAGCACAGGTGCCGAGCAAGTTCTTATATAGCCTTTTTGGCGGGAAAAACTGGTTCAGTCCAGTTTGAGCCAGGGAAATCCGGGGTCTTTACAGTAAACAAGTCTGCTTACAGAGATGGAGTCCGAGAGTCACAGATGATATACTCCATATTGGATTTCATTAAAGCAGTGATTTACATAACCTTTACCTTATACATACTATTAAAACAGCTAATTAAACACATTTAAACAATACCAACACAACATTTCTTACTAACAATATCTTCTTACTATATGTTTCATTCTATGTGTCCGATGAAGTGGGCTGTAGCCCACGAAAGCTTATGCTCAAATAAATTTGTTAGTCTCTAAGGTGCCACAAAGTACTCCTGTTCTTTTTGTAGTTACAGACTAACACAGCTGCTACTCTGAAACTGGTCTTTTGGGAGTGGAAGCACCTGAACATTGTGTAATTATTATTTTTTTTTTGGTGCGTGCGTGTGTGTGTGTGTGTGTCTAAATGACCATTTACCACTAAGTGCAGTTTGTCTGGGTTGCAAGATAGACTGGAGAGCCTAAGGGGACTATTTGTGACTCCATAGTAAGACTGGTTTCAGAGTAGCAGCCGTATTAGTCTGTATCCTTAAAAAGAAAAGGAGTACTTGGGGCACCTTAGAGACTAGCAAATTTATTTGAGCATAAGCTTTCGTGAGCTACAGCTCACTTCTTCGGATGCATAGAATGGAACATATAGTGAGAAGATATTGTTAGTAAGAAATGTTGTGTTGGTATTGTCATGAAAGCTTATGCTCAAATAAATTTGTTAGTCTCTAAGGTGCCACAAGTACTCCTGTTCTTTTTTCATAGTAAGTCTGGTATTGTGATCCAGGAATTCACATTTGTTACTGGCTTGGTAAAATCTAGTTTAGAACATACAAACCATTTGAGGTATCTGCCCTGTTTTTGACCGTCTGCCCTGAAGTACGCAGTCATGGTCATGAGCCATTCCATACAGTGTAACATAGGCAAGGGAGAAATAGAAGGTGAAATTCTGGACCATTGGAGTCAATGTCATAATTCCCATTGACTTGGGGCCAAGGTTTCACAGACTTCTAATTCTGTTCTGCTCGCTCCCTTGGCATATTATTGGTGTGTGTTTGTTTGTTTGTGTTTTTTTTTTTTTTTTTTTTTAAGGATATAAATAAGGGGCATATGCTAAGAATTTCTGAGACAAAGGTTCTCTCCAGCTCTGAGGTGAGCTCTGTGAATGAAAGCCTGTAAGGGAACTGATTACTGCTTTCTGATGTTTAAAGGCAAAGGGCCTGGAACAAGGTCTACTTTACTATAAAAACGTTCTTCTTGCGATATAACACAGAAATAAACATTGCCTGTTTTAATCAGAAGTATGCAAGAGTGTAGCTTGTTAAATTTGTTGTGTACCTTGATTTTTAGACCAACATTATATTAGAAAACTTTTAGAGCCTTCTGGGGAATTTTGCAAGGATAGGAAATGGTCACTGACAGCTATTCGTTTGCTTGCTGGAAATTAATATCAAGCATTTTTACAATATGGAGCCGAGGCAGGAAATTGCTGTGCCGTTCTGTAGAAAATTGATTGTGTAGCTCATTACATTCCCTTTGAAAATTTGTATCCTATGACTCTAATAAAGGTAAGATCTACAGTCTTTTTTTGTGACTAGGTGAGTCATCTTAGTATGGATGTTTCCCACACATTTTTCTCTGGACAGCGGTTCTTTTATATGGTTGAGCACATGAAAACACATTAAACCTGTCTGAATCTTGTCTGTAGGGTGTTCAAGATAAGCATCATATAAAGAACTTTACCCACAGTTTCTTCTGTAACTCACAATCCATGGCTTTTATTCATTTTCTTGAAGTGTTTGTTCTACTTCTCTATCAGAATGTTATATGCAGCATCTGAAGCTCCCCAAGGTATTTTCTTTCCATTAACTTTCTATTGATTTTCATTTATGTGTATAGATTGCAGCATATACATTAACTGTAGCTCAGAAAAGTTGTGACTTACAAGAGTTTTGTCTTAATGACAGTGCATCTGAATATTAATCAAAAGAATCTTACTCCTTAACATTTAGGGCTGGACAGTGACATAGGTGAATCCAAATACCAGTCTCATGGACTCAGTCAACAGAAAGTAAATACATCAGAGTGAGGAATGTAGCATTTTATACCAAAGTATGGACAGAAAGAATTCAGAGGGCAAGAAGACATGGACAGAATAGCAAATGAGCTGAGGCTGAGTAACGTGGCGAAAAGGTAAACTATGAAGAAATCAGTCTAAAAAGTAGCAAGGGAAAGAAGAAAGAAACACAGATAAAAAGCTAAATGAGGTTGGAAAAGGGACACAGTCAAATGTGGGTTTTTTTGTTTTTTTTCCCCCCCCAGATTTCATTTAAAAAAAAAGTTTTAGAAAACCCAATTTGAGCAGAAAGCTGTTTTAAAAACAAATAAGTGAAAAACAGTTTTGAAATAGTGAATAAATGAAAACCTCTCTAATTTTGTAATCCCAAACAAAAAACATTGAACTGGCCTAATGATTCAGAACCAGAAAATGAAACTGACTAGAAACGTGGCATGAAATGAGCCAGTCTTGTTTCATTGTCCAAGCTAAGTGAAGTGTGAAAAGCAAACATAGCATAGATGACAGAAAGGAATTTATATTTTGCAGTGATTCTGAGGTGGAAAAATATATCTTGACTGTGTGCTAATACATTTCCCCCAGTAAAGTCCTACCTTGTTCAGCTGGTATTTAGGCCAATTATTTAGGTTTTTCCTTGTCATAGTGTCTCAGTTAATGGATGTACACTTAAACATGAAGTAAGTATCCAAGTCTGACAGCTTAAAAATACTTTAAACTTGATAAACTTAAACAACACTGTCATTGGATAAAGGAAATGATTGTTAGTCAATTAGAAGACCTCTAGGAGTCATTTTTTCATATAGATGTTAAAATATTAGTGAAGCCTAGATTGTACAATCCTTACTCACACTAGTGAGCAATTATCTCACACTAATATTTCTATTATAGTTGTAATATTTTTGCCAGGTGTTGTCAGTGGCCACAAGTTCAGTGTTCACACAGCTGGGTGTTCTTCTTAAAATTAACAAAATCACTGGCTCAAGCTGAGATCACTAATACCATCCCTGGGCTCCCTTAATTGCCAGTAACACCCCACTTGCAAACACTGAAAATTTTATTATGGGCAAACAGAATACACTATCAATATAGGGAAGCACAGTTACAGTAAACCTATATGAATGCGTAAGTAAAATACTTCCCTATGTTAACTTGTCCAGGAGGGAAATATCTCTTTTCCACATCCCTTCCCCCTCTGCAAAATCCCACTCATAGTTTGGTGTCTATGGGTAGCATATTCCCGAGGTGCTTGCAGGAAAGCCTGTCTCCAGTCCCTTGGGAAGTGCTGTCAGTCTTGTCCTGAGGCTCCACCATTTAACCCAGCTAGGGATTTCAGCTTTATTTAGTGGCTGATTTGAGGGGGCTCAACAGAGTTCACTCAGCTCTGGTGCTGTCCTGTGCCACTTCAGCAAAGAGCCTTCTCTGTGTTGCACCAGTTCTTGGCATCTGTCTCTCCTTCATCTGCTATCACAAAGCCCTCAGTCTGGATCATCTCTCTGTGCAAAGTCCTTTCAACAGTACAGGATCTTCAGTGGCAGGGAACCAGTAACATCTAGAGCCCTGGAGCAGAGTCCTTGCCACAAAGAAGGAATTGTTTTCTCCTGTACCATTCAGTTCCAGTACCCAAGCCGTGCTGAGTTTGTGTAGCTCCCAAAGTGTCACTAGAAACGTGTACAAAGTTTATGCAAATGAAGCTCTCTGTAGCCATGTAGTTCACCATATTCACCATT
This sequence comes from Lepidochelys kempii, assembly GCF_965140285.1. NCBI lineage: Eukaryota > Metazoa > Chordata > Testudines > Cheloniidae > Lepidochelys > Lepidochelys kempii. The sequence goes on from NC_136382.1 coordinate 99,311,045, forward strand.
AGATAGGGACAGAGAGCATCCTCCTCTCTAGAGTTTTTGTCCATCTGGAATTCTGGGTAAATTGCTTATGAAGATGATGCAGCTCTGTGGCCCTTCTTAACCCTGCTCACAAACCAAAGGGAGCAGAAAGCTCCTTTCCCTTTAGAACTTCAGGCCACAGGATTTACATGTTCAATGGGATTACTTCTCTGAGTATTGCTCACCAGCATGTATGAGTCTGCACAATCTAGCTCCTACTTATCAGGAAAAAGTTGAGATAGGAAAATAGCAATATGTTCACTGTCACTGGAGTCCTCCTAACCTTAAGGCAGGAAGAAGAATCATATTTTAGTTAGGCTAAATTGTGCCTTTAGGTGATTCGGAAGCTGTACTAGGCCAGGAGTAGCCATGGAAGGCATTGTGCTTCAGTGACACCCCCCTTGCTCTCAATTATGTCTATGCAGCAAATTATGACATCAGCCCGTCCCTACCCCGTGACATTCATTGTCAGCTCAAATGTGGGAGGAGGGCGCTTGCTGACTCCTATATGTGTGAACACTCTACACGGGGGTAAATAAGGGTGGGAGAGTTTTACTGGTTCATATGTCTTGTGTAGGACTGGGTGCAAAGTCCAAGTCACACTCTACCCATCAGTTACCATTATGTGTAAAGATGGCCAGATGTAGGGATAGGAGGCAGAGGAACTTATGCGTGTTCTGAATACTAGACCTCAAGGATTCATGCTATTTCATTAGACCCTGGTTAAATCTACATCAATTTGAACAAGTGTTTTCTTGAAATAGTAATACATCACAGTTTTTGTATTGATTACAATCCTACCCCAGCTGGAGCATGAGGTTCTGCATGAAAATCAAATATCACAAAAAGGAATGAATAAAATCAGAGTTAAACCCAAATGCAGACAATTCTTCAAGCAACTAACACCTGAAGATGAGAAATGAAAATGAGAAAATATCCCAGATCATTCTTGGGTTTGGATGTAAATAAGTTTCAACATGCACCAAACTACAGATAAATCATCAATCTTCCCCAAGGTCTAATACCTATATCCCTGTGTCATTACAGGGCTTTGAATTCTATCAGGAAAGAAATATGACAATAGAGTGCTGTCACTGAGTTGGAGCTGAAATGTTGATTTAGCAAAAGGCCTTCATGTGGCATGTGTTTGGATGTTTCCCACAGATGGATCCTTATGCAAGTGAGGAAAAATAAAAACCTCTTTGTCACTTGTTTGTACTTTAACTTCTGATGAGTATTTGACTCTCATGACAACCATTGCTTTCAAAGTAAAAATCCATGTAAGCCATTAACATCGGGTGGCTTTTTGGGAGCCTGCATGAAACGAGTTAGGTGTCTTATTTCAGTTCCTAGTGGGAAATCCACATTCAAACAAACTAGCACAGTTACCATCAGTTGACATCTTTGCTGGCAGTGTCAAAGAGTGACTGACCCCTGCAAGAATGGGTCCAGTGCATGTGGACCTATTAGGGACCGTCCAATTAGGCCTAAGGGAAGGCCTCTGGGCTTTATAACCTGCAGACCATGCAGGGAATAAGGAGGCTTCTGTGGGGCCTTGAGTCAGCAGGGGAAGGTACCAGCTGAGAAAGCCTGTGGAAAAGGCCTAACTCCAGGCAAGAGGTGCTGGGAGAGCAGAAAGATAGACCATCAGGGAGGACAGGCTGTGCCCAGGTTGGGACTGGGATGAAGACTTCTGAAGATATGAATTTTCTTTTAAAAGACTTTGTGCTGGACATCATAAACTGGACCTCAGCAGGGGGAATGTTTTGAATGTTTGGTCTGTGTGGACTTTTTAATGGGAGCCTGCATTAAAGAGAAGCTCAGGCAGGCCTCAGCAATGCTACTTGTGGTCAGAGGGGGTTCTACAGGGCAGGTGTGACCTTTGATAGGCAATCACAATGAAAGTGTTATGGATTGAATGGTCTAAGGTCTGAGTTCTCCCATCCTCCCTAGAGGTAGTCCCTCTGGAAAAGGTTGAGTTTGGAGTCAGTGTGTTCTGATGCCTGGATGCCTATAGTTGTATTTTAGACATGTGTATAATAAAAAGTGGATAGTGCACTGGACTGGGAGTCAGGAGACCAGATTTCTATTCCTAGTTCTTCAATTTATCTGCCCTGTGACCACGGGCAAATCACTTCACCTCTCTGTGCCTGTTTCCTTTCTCACCTTTTCTCTGTCTTGTGTATTTAGACTATCAGCTGTCTAGGGGCAAGGACTATCTCTTATAGTCTGATGATACAGTGTTTGTATAGCACAACTAGTTCCTGTTATCAGATGAGGTCTATAGGCACCACTGTAATACAAATAAAGAAAGTGGGTCCACAAAGTTCACAGAGATTCAGATTTGGGGGGTTGATTTGGTTCATTACTGAGAGAGGGGCTAGTTGCAAAGTTTGGAACTGGAAAGTTGAGGGTGTCTGAATCCAGGGTTCAGGCTTAAGTCTGTCTTGAGATAAATTGCACAGATGAGATAGTGTGGGAAAAGCTTGCATTACCATTGGCTGCACTATACCTCTTCTGTACTCCTAATCCTGCTATCCTTAAAGGCGTATCACTCTCACTGTAGTCAGTGGGCAATGTTCACTCCTAGGTCTGTGCTGGCTTCCGTCATCACAGACCCTGATGGAATTGCCAGCAGTGAAAAGTCCATGAGGGAAGCTATAGAGGGCCAGTGAAACCCAAACAGTGTAGGCTATTGGCTAGGCAATCTGGAGATGAGCTGAGTCAGTACAACCCCTGAGCAGCCCTATTGATGAGGCTCCTGTTAAGCTCTGACCACATCTACAGCATTCCTCCTACCCAGCATATACCCAAAAGGGAGGGCAGAAATGGGCAAAATGACCTACCTTTCTTCAGGGTGATATTTTTTTTTATGATGCAGAGGGATAAACTGGTGAAGGCAGATATAATTTTCTCTGCCAGCTAGTGCCTATGTAATAAGAACAGTAGATCTGGGCTCTAACCCAAGAGTACTTCATTTTGCAATGGCAATGTTAGTCTGACACACTTCATAACCACTGGTTTTTTAAATTAATTTTGAAATAAGAAGCAAAAATCTATGACGGATATACAGTGCCAACAACAAGCTAATAGGGAACGGCCTTTTACAACCTAAAGTGGATGAGCCCTCATTTGCCAATCTCACACTCATTCCTCTGTTGGCATGATTGGATTATTTCCCAGATGGGCATTAATGTGTTTGTAGGGCACATTCAGTTAAAGGGTCAATGTTTATTGAAGCTGCAGATATTGCATTTGCTCCGAGCATATAATTAGAACAGCAGATTGCTCTGTGTTTTGCCTTTCATATAGTAGGTTTTATTATAAAACAACTCTGGATAATTTCACCACCTGCTTTTGTCAAGAGCTTTAAACTAGCATATAATATAAGACCCCTTATTTGAAATGAAATTGTATTTTTCCGTAAAGCTCATTTCTGAAGATTAAGATTTATATGGTAGACTGTGAGGTGAAACAACATATTCTCTCAAACCTCCAAAACTTTGGGTTCTGACTTTGCTGGACTTTCTTTCTCTTCAGAGCTCACTGTTCTAGTGTGTGGTATTTCATTTAGTGAGATCTTCAGTGACAGAAATATGTGATCATGGCGAATCCATTTGTATTCTAACCAGGTGGCATTGGACATACATGGTCACATAAAAGCAAGGTCTTGATTGTTTGTGAACAGTCAAGATCTTATCACACTTTTTGTAAGAACAGGATTGGTAACTGTTGTGTCCTGGCTAAATTCAAATTTGGGCACATCCACGCTATCTTCCTAAATGATCCTTTCTGTGTCAATTGGATACAACATTCTTTGTCATTTGCTATCCTGAACAGTTTTGTGGCATGGCTGCATATTCTATGATCACTGCTATGTTCGGTTCTGAGGGGGCTACAGTGCAGTGGTGAATGAAGTGATTAGAAATTCACCTCTGAGATGCAGCCATCTTTTTAACCGTAACTATTTAACAGCAATGACCCTGGACAGAAAAATATTGTATCCATTAGTTCAACTCCGCCTTCCTACTCATCCAGGAAAAGTCAACATATGCAGACTCTGCCTCCCTGGCATCTGCAAAGGTGAAGTCTTAGAGCTAGATCCTCAGCTGCAGCCACCGAGTGCTCAGTTAGGATTGTGCAAATAACTGTTTTTTTGTTTTTGGTTCAGTGACCGAACCCCCGCCAGAAAAAAATGTTTGATTTATTTTGCATACCAGATAAGTAAAAAATTGTTTTGGGTTGAATAAAACACTTCATTTGAACCAAAACAAAATATTGTATATTATTTGGGGGGTTTACTAACCTTATTTTTAAAAAAATAAAATCTATATACAATTTGAAATAAAAAGGCATTACAAATTTTAAAAATGAAAACCTTTTGTTTAGAAAAATGTCAAAATTGAGCATTTCTACTTTTCCAGATTTTTTTCCAGCTGAAACATTTTGCAGAATTCTAAGTCGACCCAAATCTGTGTTTTCTTGTGGCGGGGGAAGGGAGTTTCAGTTGAGAAATTTCACCCAGCTCTATACTCCACACAGATGTGGAGGTGGGTGTAAAGGCCAGCTTTGTGGCCTCTTGATCCTGGTGCTGTCAGGCTGCCAGGTCTCTGGCACAAGTGAGAGCATTGTGAAATCTTCTTTAATTTGCGCTGGATGGCAATAACCGCAAGGAGTCATTCTAGCAACAATGCATCCGATGAAGTGAGCTGTAGCTCACGAAAACTTTGCTCAGATAAATTTGTTAGTTTCTAAGGTGCCACAAGTACTCCTTTTCTTCTAGCAACAAGGGATCACCAAGGAATAAAGAAGCCCTAGTCATTCTCCATTCCCCCAAGGAAACCTCCTGAAAGAGCTGGAATGGGAGATGTTGAAGAGCTGCTGTGGCATTTACTATAGAAGGTTCCCCCGACACAACATCGGGGGGCTCCTGCCGGGGCTGCATTTGCCAGCTTTAATGCTGCATTGTGCTGCCAGAAGGGCACAAAGCAGCTGAGATGCACCTGAGGATCAATGTCATAGATAATGTCAACTTATCTGGATGGGCAGAGAGGTTGGGCACGCATGCAGTTACCCTGAAGTGGCATTTGAGGGTTTCTGGTGTACAGGGTGGGGATATATGAGCAGAATTTTGGGATGTGCAATGTGACACTTTACTTTTGTGCATTTATTTAGGAGATGAACTTTTGAGCTGCTCACACTGTCTCTGGAGTGTTAGGATTTCTGCAGGATCTCTGGTTTGTGCCCTGCCCCTTATTGACCTGTGGTGCTTAGAAGCCCTACAGAATCCCTGGCTTTGCTTGCCTTGTGCAGTTTAGGAGTGGTCATCATGAGGTTAACTAGGTGATGAAGAGCATTAGGGGCAAGCATGCTCTATATTTCTCTTACTTCCTGTTTCATTAGGAGAAGTTTTTGCCCCACGCTCCGTTTGTTCTGATACAGTTGAATAAAGCAGCAAGTTTTACTGCCTCCAGTCCTGTGAGTTGTGTTATTTTTATTCCACTGAGCAGACCTCTTACAAAGGAGCACCATAGTTTGCTAGGTTATTCCTCTGGCTCCACCCTGGAACAACAATTAGACGATCATCAAAGATTCAAATTCAGTAGGATTATGTTGACTGGTGAAAGTGACTGTGGATTTTTCCATTTGGGTCAAATGAGAAAGTTCAGGACAGCATAAGAAAATGACATTTCTTATCCCAATTTACACTCCAGGGGTGTGAGCTGCTTCATGGTGCTCAGCAGTGGGGAAATATGTAAACTGAGCAGTATCAAATCAACAGGCTAGTAAAGTTCACACAGTGCAGACTATCAGGTGTGTAGTCAGCACTGCCGGGAAATGCAAAGCTGCTGTGCAGAGAACTTACAGGAATACAGATGAGGGTCAGATCTACCTGTAAAGTGTGGATATCTGCAAGATACCAGTCTGTGTGGTGCATAACTTTTAACAATGCATGCACAAAGTAAAGTCCCATTCTGCTTCAAAGAGCATGTTAAGGTAGCAGCAGACAAGGGAGTATGTCCAGTGCGGAAAATGCTTTTTCTCTTATATAGATTAGTCTACATGGTTACAATGTAGGACTGGGCTCAGGGATCCACTGGTTGCTGTCATGCTATACCGCATGTTAAAGCCTTGCCTGTGACATGGTTTTTGTTACCTTGATGCAATAGGTTGGGCATATAGGTCCCATTGCATAGTGAAAGGAGTGGCTACTGAATGACTGGAGATGATGTGAGGATTCACCTATTTTTTATTGAAATGATCATTCTTAATAAACCCCCATCCCTCATTGTAGTTGACAAGTGTGCAGAGGTGGGTTTAGTGTTTACTAAACAATTGATGACTTGATGCATGCTCTGTGCTCCCACTGGATTCCCTAATGGGCCACACACTCCCATCTGTAGCATTATGTGACCTGCTGTGACTAGTTACCAGCAGATGACACCACTAGCTACTGCTTTAGGGTGCTCATGTTGACGTGTGGCTCTCTAGATCTGTTGGGCTAAGTGGATAATCATACTACCCCACTGACAGGTGCTGTGGTAGATAGTTTCTGCTGATGGAAGTTATGTCTCCTTGTGCACCTGAATAGCTCACTCTGAGTGTTATGTACAAAGATCCCAGTCACAGATGGTAATGGGGGTGCAGCTGTCCAAGTGGGGCTTAGTATCCCTGAGGCAGCTGCAATGGGAATTTGGTGCTTATAACGTGGCCTGTGTGTTTTAAGTGTGCTCCTCTAACCCTTCTGCCTTCATCTTATCTCTTATTACGTTATTATTTATTATACAAAATGATTATTATTTGCTAAGGACCAAAACTGAGTGGCAGCCTGCGAACAAGGACACTGGCACATGTGTTCCATGGGTTCCTGGCCTGCTGCAGCCTTTTGTTCAATGTTGATTACTAGTTAGTAATGCTGCTTTTCTCTGTGTTCTTATTTCATCCAGGAGTGGAAAACAGTTTTATGACTAGAGCAGATGTGTCAAGCTCATTCAAAGCAGAGAGAGAATTCCATTTTTAATGCTGGTCCATGGGGCAGGGCATAAATTAACACTTAAGTTAAGTTATCCCTCCGTCCAAGTGGATCTCCCACAGAAGTCAATGAGAGTTTTGTACAAAGACCAAGGGTAAGATACTGCCTTTATGTAGCAATTAAATGTCCGTTATTTTTAGTTAAGTCACATGCAGTTTCTCACTGTAGGAAATTAGGACTACCACCCCTTCTTCTTTTCTTCACCTACTTCCTTATCCTCCTTTCTCTCTTCCCCCTCCCTTTCTTTTCTTTGCGTCTCTCCTCTTTTCTTCAACCTGCATTTCCTTTCCTGGAGCAACTCCCTAATTCCTGCTCCCCGTAAGATTCATTTCCATCTCATTTCTCATTCCATTTGAGCACATGATCATAAACTATTAATCTCTGATCATTTGAGTTGTCACCCTTATGCTTTAGAATCAATTGCTCAGCATGACTGATAGGAATGAGGAAGTTCACACCTCCCAGAGCCATTGTTTCAGGCTGTTTGGAGATTTAGGAAGGCAACATTACATTGGGTTGCACTCACTTTACATCTGGAAGGATAACTTTCATAGAAGCATAGAATATCAGGGTTGGAAGGGACCTCAGGAGGTCATCTAGTCCAACCCCCTCCTCAAAGCAGGACTAATCCCCAACTAAATCATCCCAGCCAGGGCTTTGTCAAGCCTGACCTTAAAAATATCTAAGGAAGGAGACATGGAACTTTGTAACTATGAGGACTAGAAATTTGCTTTTTTTAAAAAAATCATATTTTGCAACATCTGAACATGTCATGTGGGCCATATAAATATATATCAGCTAGTCTGGATTCAGCCTGGGGGCTTGGTGCTGGCATCTTTGACCTAGACACCCCACTGTAACTTGTGGTAGGGCTGTGAACAGTAAACTCCACTTCACGTTGAAGCTTACACCAGTTTCTGAGGAACATTCTTATGTGACCATCTCTAGGTACATTTGAATTAATGCACCACTTTATATAATTGGACTCTTGTGTGTATATTATCTGCTCTACGCAGGGAATTAGGCCCTGCCCCCACGGCTTTGTGCAGCCTTGATTCTGAGGCTTCTAGGGACTAGTCCAGTACTTGGTTCATGTTAGGACAACCCTAGGGGCTGCTCTAATTTGTTCCTTGGCTTCCATGGCCCTTACATCTGTAAGGGCCATGGAAATAGGACCACCACATTCCACCTGAGAAATAGAACCACCACATTCACACCCAACATGCACCTGGCCTGGCCAGAACATGCTCTAAGTCCAGGGATTATGGCGGGTGTGTATGCAGTGCTGGCTCTGCACCCAGCTAAGAGAGGTTCCCTGCACCAGTGGCCTCACTGCAAGGGGCTTTATTCTTGCTGTGACAAAGTTCCTGCTCTACCTCAGTGGGTCTTGCGCTTATTGGCGGATTTGCTCGCCTTGGAGCTTCACAGCAGCCCTCAGCTTGGCCGTTTTTCTGAATCCACAGTCCAGGTCGACTCTTCCTGTGTCTGATCAGGAGTTGGGAGGAACCCGGGCCCGCCCTCTGCTCCGGGTTTCAGCCCAGGGCCCTGTGGAATGCAGCTGTCTAGAGTGGAACAGCTGGAACAGCTGTGCGACAGCTGGAACAGCTGTGCGACAGCTACAACTCCCTGGGCTACTTCCCCATGGCCTCCTCCCAACACCTTCTTTATCCTCATCATAGGACCTTCCTTCTGGTATCTGATAATGCTTGTACACCTCAGTCCTCTTCGCATTCTCACTCTCAGCTCCTAGTGCCTCTTGCTCCCAGCTCCTGGAACAGCTGTGCGACAGCTACAACTCCCTGGGCTACTTCCCCATGGCCTCCTCCCAACACCTTCTTTATCCTCATCATAGGACCTTCCTTCTGGTATCTGATAATGCTTGTACACCTCAGTCCTCTTCGCGTTCTCACTCTCAGCTCCTAGTGCCTCTTGCTCCCAGCTCCTCACACGCACACCACAAACTGAAGTGAGCTCCTTTATAAAACCCAGCTGCCCTGATTAGCCTGCCTGAATTGATTCTAGCAGCTTCTTGATTGGCTGCAGGTGTTCTAATCAGGCTGTCTTAATTGTCTCTAGAAGGTTCCTGATTGTTCTGGAACCTTCCCTGTTACCTTACCCAGGGAAAAGGGACCTACTTAGCCTGGGGCTAATATATATGCCTTCTGTTACTCTCCTATAGCCATCTGGCCTGACCCTGTCACATTGCTTTATGGTCCCTTTGTGCTGGCTATGGTGCCTCAGGAAAACAATGAATTGGGCCCAGTGGGTATTTGTGAACTTATAATGGTGGGGAGGAGAAGGGAGAGTACTCAGAGGAAGGGATATATAAGAGACGGAAGAGAAATATAGATTTTTAGAACATTTTTATTTAGCAGTTTGTCAAAAGCCTTTGGAAAGCAGACAGCATTAAACACATTGAAGGCAGCTCCCCTTCTTCCTTACCTTCTTGTTCTCTCTCACCTTCTCTTGACACTTTTCTCTTCCCCTCCTTTTCCCTTTCTGCCCTTCTCTGTTTCCCTCCTTCCTGTTGTCTGTCCTCCCCTTCCTTTCACTTCTTGGTTCCTCCTCTTCTCCCATTCATCATCTTTATTCTACCATTTTCCTGTCTCTGTGTTCTTATCCATCTCCTTTTTTCCTTTATTTCCTCTAGCTTCTGCTCCTCCTTTCCTCTTCCCCTATCTTCCCTATTTCCCTTTAAAATACCCTTCCTCCCCCCTCCTCTTGTATTCATTTCTTCAAGAAAAGAAAAGATCAAGCAGGAAGGGCAACATTAGCATAAGTTCTGTGGACTAACCTCCTATATAGCCCACTATATTATATACAGTAATCTCAGGAGGACATACATTGGCAGAGAGGAGAGGGAGGAAGGAAGGGGAGCTGCCTCTGATGTTAGAACCCCCCCACCAGAAGAAAGGATAGTCTATTGGTTAGTGCATTAGAAACCCATGGAACCTGGGATGTTGAATTTCTTGCTCCACCACAGAGTACTGTGTGACTTTTGGGAAATTGGAGAATCTCTCTGTGTTTTGCATCCTCATCTGTAAAATGGGGATAATAATCCCTACCTCACAGAGGTCTTGTGAGGATAAATACATTATTTCTATGATTCTGTCAAAAGACTGTGAGGTGCTCATGCACTACAGCAATGTGCGCCACATACATACCCTAGTGGATAGCTCACAAGTAGCTACAAATATCTAAACAGTGGACAACAATACGTAAAAGTTTTCAAATGGGGTATTTTCAAATACATGACAAACTACTACAGAACACAGTCAATTTCCTAACATTTTATTTCCCATGTGAGCTCCTAGGACTGTAAATCTTGAAATACCATCAGGATATTTTTTTGAGCTTCATTTCCTTTTCAACTGAAATTTGGAAGATTAAACATTTTCTAGCAGTGATAGATCATCCAGTTATTAATACTAATGCAGAAGAACAGGATAAATGATTTTCAGGAATCAGTCATCAGTTTTTAAAGTTTTATAGTTCAGGAATGGGAGTACTGAATATTGAAATTTGATTTAGTAGCAGACTAGTCTTTAAAGCACAGACACCATACCTTATTTCCTCCTACTCCACATGCTTTTTTTTGCATTTTTTCAGAGTAACTGATTAGTGTAGAATGAATTTGGTATGTGTGATTCAGAATTCACCTCAGAGAATGAAAGGCGAAATGCATTATAATCAGGGGTGAACAGATAATAAAGTGGTTCTGGCCTTAGCAACTGCCTTTTAATACCCTTTCCTGAACTATCTCTGATGTTCTGTTATCACTAGCAGCAGCAGGGAACACATATCTCATTGCTGAAAGAGGAGAAAGAAATATAGTGGTGGGGAAAACAATTCCCAGTTAGGAAGTGAAGTGCTTTAAAATGGACTGCAAAGTTTTTGTTACAGAACATCATTAACAAATTGTAGATGTGAAATCCTGGCTCCACTGAAGTCAATGACAAACCTCTTATAGACGTCACTGGGATCTGGCTTTCACCCGAGGTGTAAATTTAAACATTAAAAATACATTTACAGAGTCAAAGAAAATGTTTGGAAGCTGTTCCTATTTATAGCTCCAGTTTTGGAAGGTACTTAAACACATGCCTAACTTTAAGCATGTGAGTAGTCCCATTGGCTTGAGTGTGCTTAAGTATCTTCCCCAACTGGGACATATATGTGCCTAGTGCTGAGTTCAGGGCTCTGTGTTTCCCTTAAACCCACTGATGATGCCAGAGCCACCTGAAAATTAAGAGGGAGAGACTGTTTTAGTGGGTACTAATGATATCATTATTGAAGGGGGAACTTGGAATCTTGCTACCAGACAGATACTGCTGGGTGCAGTTAGTAAAGGAGGAAGAGGGTTGGTAGATATTTCCTTTCAAGATGGTATTTATTTGCAATTTGATTCTCATCACTTACTCTGATGGATGTTCCAGTTAATGCTGATCGTTGGCTCTTAAAACAGGTTTCAATAAAGCACTAGCAGGGTAGTGGATTGGAATACTGAGTAAGTCTGTCTGTCTGTCTGTCTGTCTGTTTGTTTATTTATTTTCTCCAGCTGTAGTGATTTTAGTTGTTAGTATTATTTATTCAGTGTCCGAAGGTGTGCTAGTCATTTCACAGACATATACAATGTATTCATACCCCTCAAATGTTGCTCATTTGGAGGGATTTCACTCATGACAATTCCAAAGTTGTACGTTTCCTACATGAATAATTTTTGGGTCCCTCATTATGTCTCTTTGTCACATACTGAGTCCCACACTAGGCAGGTTGAGAGGCAAATCAGAGGGCTCCGGATACTGAAGATCTACTTGCCTTTGCTGCCCTTGCAGACAGTTTCTCCCACCTAGGTGTTTGGGCCTGGCCCTGTGAGGAGGTGTTCGGCCTTTTGTAACTCACATGGGTGATCTGCCCAGAAGTTGCTGAGTCCTGGAGTCCCAGATGGGTAACCTGGGAGCCACATACTCACTCCTGGTCCTGTTCTGGCCGCCTTTGCTGAGTGTTTTCTCTCCAGGAATCTGTGCTTACCCACAGAAGGAGGTGCTGGGGCTTTTGTGGACTTGCATTGTTGTATTTGCTTGTTCCTTGTGGTATGTCTAAACAGGGCATTTATGTGTTGAAGCCAAGGAGTGAATCTACAGCTCAGCAGCTTGCCAGGCAGTAACGTCCTGCGTGGACACTGCTACAGTGCAGTAAAAGTTCTGTAGTGTGCTTTGAGGTTCTCCCATTTCAAACAGAGATTCAGTAACTCCTCACTTAACGTCCCCCCACTTAAGGTTGTTTCAAAGAGACGTTGCTGCTCAATTAGGGAACATGCTCATTTAAAGTTGTGTGCAATGCTCCCTTATAACGTTGTTTGGCTGCCTGTTCTGTACACAGCATGTAAGATTTTGTGGAAGAGCAGCGACTTTACAAGGGAGCATTGCACAAGTTCCTCTTCTCCGCCTCCTCCACCTCCCTCCCAGTGCTTCCACTCCTCCCCCTCACTCTCAGAAAGTCCTAAGCTCCGCCAAACAGCTGTTTGGCAGCAGGGAGACGCTGGGAGGGAGGGGGAGGAGCAGGGATGCGGCGTGCTCCGGAGAGGAGTTGGAGTGGGGGTAGGAAGAGGTGGGCCTGGAGTGGAGTGGGGACGGGAAAAGGTGGGCCTGGAGCACCTCCCAGCAAAGTCGGTGCCTGTTCTTCTCCGGGTAAGTTGCCACTGCTGCTGCGAAGGTGCTTCCTAGCCTCCTTGCCTGCAGTGGGATGTGCCTGTGTGGGGTAAGCCAGGGTACTTCCCAACCACAGTACAGTACAGTACTGTACAGTATATAATGCCTTTTGTCTGCCCCTCAAAAATTTCCTTGGAACCTAACCCCCCGCATTTACATTAAATCTTATGGGAAAATTGGATTCATTTAACATCGTTTCACTTAAAGTTGCATTTTTCAGGAACATAACTACAATGTTAAGTGAGGAGTTACTGTACTCTGTAGTGTCTGCAGGGGACATTACTGCATAGCAAGCTAGTGCACTGAAGATTCACACCCAGTTTGCTGTGCAGTAATATCTCAGCTAGACTAGCCTTCAGATTCTCTTCAGGACCTTGATATGTGAGAAAGGTCCTAGGCAAATTATTACATCATGATGGTGATAATATAGGAGCTTTATGCAGTATAAAATATCTATGGCCTTTTGAGCTAATCAGTTGCAGGAAAGAATCCTGAAAAAAATGACCAACTTTAACTTCCCTGCTTCTGAAGTAGCAGATGTTGGCTTCTACAGAAGTCCTCGAAGGCTGAGTTTGCCATGGAAGTCAAACCAAAGAAATGTGTGTGCTGTGGAGTTGCTAAGGGTGAAAAGAGCTCCTACAATAAGCTGCTCACCTCCTGGAGGCACTTACTCCTCAGATTCTCAGGTCAAGTCTGTTTCCCAGTTAGGGGTCCTGACATTCATAAGAATTACTTATGAAAGATCCAGTTTAAAAAATAAAACAAAAACATTTGTAAAGCAGGTAGGTCCACCATATGTTGATCTCTGGCAGCTGGGTCAGAGGGTATGAGTCAGGCCAGAGCCAAAAATCCATGGGACATTCAGGGCTGTATCCACATCCTGTTTGAGCTCACTAGCTCCTCTTTCAACATGGACTGCATGGCTTACAAGGCTGTCCAGCTGTTACTGTCCATCACCAAAACCCTCTCATGTAACTTCCTTTTCCCTAACACGTACCATTCTTTGGTTGCCCATGCCTCTACTATCCACATTACTATTTCTGTTTGTAATACTTTGAAGGTTCCTATATGTTGGTGGGGCACTATAAATACCCAAATAGCTATCTGGTGATAGACCCCCTAACTACCAAGATAAGATTTTCTTTTTGAAAATGAGAAGTTTTTGCATATTGGTTTTTCAGGGTTTTTTGTTTTTCTCTCCTTTTCTCCCCACACATTTTCAGTGGCAATATAGAAATGAGGGAGGGGACACAAACAGCAATTGAAAAACCAAAAAACTTCCAATATTTCCATTTTCAATTTAGAAAAGAACAAAACCAAAATCAGTTTTGGGGGCATTTTGTCCAAAAACTAAAAACATTTCAAAGTGTTTGCAAAACTTTTGGAGAAAAACTAAGGGTTTTGTTGTTTTGTACATTTTTTTTTGAAAAAAATCATACTACTTTCCAACCATTTCTAGTTAAAATATTCAGATTCATTTGAAGACTTCCCTCAGTGGTACATTCACTGAGGCAACTCTAAGCAATCTCTGAAGAAAGCAGATAAAACAGACAGAAAGCAATAAAAGAAAATGGGATGGGGGAAAAAAAAAAAAAAGCTTGTGCAATTTGGTTTGGAGATTTGTTGAATAAACTAAGCTCAAGAATTCTTATGCAACACTTCAAACTACCTTCTTATGTCCTCAGACACAAAAAGGATAAAATATAACTAATACTGTTCTTGCATGTTTACTTATTTGAGAATGTTCTCTCCATAAAAAAGTAATGATACCCTTTCATTGACATCATCCAAGGGATAATATCCTTTTGTCTATGTCATTGGGGGTAATAATAACCTTTCAACTACTTCAGTGAGCAGCGCTTTTTTTTGTCATTCTACATACAAATAAAAAGACTATACTTTTAAAAAGTAGATAGGGACAAATATGCTCCTATTTACATTTGCATCAATACAGAATAACCCAACTGAAGTCGATGGAATTAAATTGGTGTAAATGTGGAGCAAATGAAAGCAGAATTTGACCCATAGTGTTTAAGAGAGTACACAAATGCTAGAAGTCTAGTTATTTTCTTGTTTGTGCTGGGGGTTTTGTTACGATACAGCAGTTTTGTTTTCTTAATTCATTAGTGTCCTATATTTAACGCCTGAAACTTGAGAAGTGTACGTTTTCCCATTAATTACCAGAAAGAATACAAAGGAACAGACTGACATACTTGGTCTTATCAATAGTGTTGATCACTTAAGTTTAGTTGTGCATCATTTATCATTGAATAGGTTAGCCTTGAGAGGCCATTGTCAGGTCAGTAGCATTGCTGCTAAGATATTAAAAAGAAAAATATCACAGTTAAACAGTTATTATTGACGTTTCCACTTTGTGCATGCCAGCATATGGTTGGATGAGATTCTCCTTGATATGACTCAGTAAAGGGTTGCATGAAGCTGTTCATAATGAAAATGTCAATTTTCTTCTTTCAAATAATTACTTTGAAAGTAATTATTTGAATAACTTAGCATAGCTTTAGTATAATAAGATATGTATTCATTAAAGTACCCTGACTAGATTGCTTCCTATCATGGTAACTTTTCACTAAAGTGAAATACATTGCGATGCTGATCTCTTTATTAAACTAATATCTTTTAAAATTAAAGACGATGGCAAGTTATACAGGATGTTAACTGTGTGTTTGTTTATTGAACTTGATTTACTTCATTTCAGCTTTTAATTTAGTCAGATAAAATAAAAAGATCAAAGAAATTTTCTGCCTAATACAGAAAGTGAACAGCATATTAACTTCTTCATTCTACTAGTAAGACGTCTTGTAATCAAACCAATAGGATAAATGCATTGCAGGAGAATGAATCTTAGAAACTGACTTCCAGGAAAACGGCACTGATTAGCTACAGTTCCTTTAAGAACATATATACGCACAAATAACTGTGAATTAAAAGTGGGAATGGTCTATTAAAAGTGCTTCTATTTTGCTTGGTATAGCACTGTTAATGTTGAACATGAGAGCAAATGAAACTTCCATTTCAATTCAATGACAAAATATTTTAATTGTAAACAAAATTGTTTTTCTTTCTTTACTCATTTTAAAAACAAGTAATAGTTCTTATATTAAAGCACATTTGTGCTGTGTCATATATTAATTTTGGAATTGCATTCACAGTGGTAATACTCAAGAGTATATCATCAGATTTTCAAGATGGCCTTTCTACCTTCCTCCAAATGCTTCAATCAGCCCTTTTATTGAGCAGACTATACCTGATAAGCTGCAAAGGAAACCCACAGTAAAAAGAGAAATGGCTGCACATTTCTCCAAGAACACTAACTTTCCCCATTTAAGTTTTAAGTGGAAAATAGAAGGAAGAAGAAAAGTCATAGCAGCACCTGTTACACTGCCTGTTAAACCCATCAGCAGAGCAAAATGTGGTATGAACATGGCCATCAGCAGAGTAAACAAGAGGGCCAAGCCTCTTAAAACTACAATAAACAGTGGGGTTCTGTAATCAGAACGATTGCTGCTAGATATGCAAGTATGCAGTATTTCTGTGACTGCAAAAAAGGGCAATGGGTAAGACAGAAGAGCCTTGGCTAAGAAGCACAAATTCACCAGGATTTTTAGGGATGATGGCAGGTTGTCAGTAATAACTTCCTTTGTCTCTTCGCCCCAAGTCAGGAATGCAGTAAGTGCAAAGGCTGTCTTGAAGAGACAAGCAAAAAAGTGAGTCCAGTTCAACATACAGCTAAATTCCTTTGGGTTTTTCATGTTCCCTTCAAGAGTAGGAAGAAATATTTGTGAAGTGTAACTGAAAATGATCACCCCCACTGAGACCAGGAAATCCTCAAACTCAATGGGGAGTCTAAATCTTGTCCAAGACCACTGATGTATTTGTGTCAGACAGTAACTCATCACTATGAAGATGATAATGAAATGGACTAAGGAGCAAAGCAGGCTGAGTTTGGAAACAATGCTGAGAGTTTTGATAAACACACAAGGCAGCAGTGTTACAAACACAATTACAGACCAAGTTTTCTCAGTCACTGGTAAATATGGAAAACTATGTGACAGCAAGTTCCCACTAACAACCAGATACAAAATGCACGTCATGATCAGTTCCATCACCTGGGTCACATTGACAACTATGCCACCTAGTTTGGGAAATCGCTTTTTACAGCAGGCATTAGCAATGTCTTCGTATGTGTCTCTCACTCTTATGAGCTGCCCGTCTTCATCTTCTTCGTACAAGCAAGCGATTAGAATTTTGCCAGTATAGCAGCAGAACATTGCAGCCAGGATAATAAGAAACAGCCCACTGTATCCACTGTGGAGAAGAGCATATGGCAATCCTAGAACAAAAATTCCCTAGAGAGAGAGACAGAGAGAGAAAAGATAGGACAAAAATCCTTGAGGCAAAATGTTTACTAGAAGCAACGTTTTCAAACCTGCATCTGTTGAGTATCATCTTTTCCATGGTGGGAGAATTGTTATAGTATTCTAAGTAAATAACAATTGCAAAAAAAAGAAGTGTTTATTTAGGATAAATGAAGTTATTGGCAAAAATACCTGCTCATCCAGACACACATGTACAGATAAGCTAAGAAAGAGAGAATGCAAGCAAATGGTAGAGACAAGTTCCTGTTTAATATTTAATGCTGATGTGATTAGAAGCATATTTTAAAAGGCTTATAGGCAGTTATTCAGTCAACATGCATATTAATGGAGCAGGTTCAATAATAAAATCAAAGAGCTGTAGCAGCTGCTGTATAAGTTTCACCCAAATATTAAAATAGTATCTTAGGCAAATCCAATAATGACACACGGTTTTGGTTTAAAGATTATACGGGGGTCATAGTTAACAGTCATCTGGAAATAAAATGACATTCGTGTTGGAATGGGTTACTTCTGCAGCAGTCTGAAACCTTATGGGTTCTTTGCTGTTGTATTCATTCCTGAATTGAGCACTCTTGTAGCTGAGAGTATAGAGAGTTTGGCCTTATTTATATGTCTAAAAATGTATGGTGGGTATACACATACTTTTCTCTGAACACTTTCTCAGAGGAATTGGATTATATTTGTTTTATCCACACTTCAGTTTCATGAAACACCGTGTTCATGGTCTTTTGCAAGTGTGTTTTTGTTGCTTTTGAATTCAGATCAATACAAAACTATCAAATTCTTGAACCCAATAGGCATGCATACAAAAGATTTAATTTAAGCTAAACAGCATCCCTGACATTTCCCTTGTTTCCCAGGTGACAAAGCTGAAGATATACAACGTACATCAGTGCTTTGTGTTCTTGGTGATAATTAAAATAAAATGGAAGGGAAGCAAAATAAAGCTAAATTCATTACATTATTTTATATTATGTCTTACAGCATTATAGGTGAATAAAATGTAGGTATTAACACATTTAGCCAGGCATGGTGACCCAAATTATGAGATCCTTGCTGAGAGTCATGTGACATCAATGGGGCTACATGCAAAGTCATCAGATTAAGTCTCTTGGCGTGCAAATGCTTAAACATATGCTTAATGTTACTCACATGTGTAGTCTCATTGTGTACAATTATAAACATGTAAGTGTTTATAATCAGGGTCTTCATTTGTGCTCAGCATGAGTAAAAGTGGCAGAATATATGCCTCATTATTTACATAGGGCCTCCTTCTGTCACTCTTACTCAGTTTGTGTGGTAGTTTACTCAGTGATTATGTTCAGAGTAAGATATTACTCAAAATGAGTAAGGGTAGTGTAATTGGGCCTTTGCACCCAGATTCTCAAAGATGTTTAGGTGCCAACTCCCTTTGGAATCAATGGGAGTTAACCATCTAAATATCTTTTGAAGATCAGGGCCGTAGTCCTTACTCAGGTCAAATCCTGTTGCTTTCAATAGGAATTTTAAAGACCTCAGGATTCGGTCCATCATGAGGTCATAGGTGGGCTGAGCACAACTTGTATGTTATTTGTAAGGGAAAAAGATAGAAAAGAGAAGGTAAGTACAGATCTAGATAAGAGGTTTGGTGGCAAAGAGAAACTAATGGTAAACTATTGAAAGTAATATATTGTGATCTCCTTTCTTGTCTCCCAGCCATAAACTAACATACATTATAAATCAATGACTGCAGGGGACAGCCAGCAAAGGAGAAAGATGGGCAGCCAACAAACTAAAACGACATCTTTACGCTAAGGGTATGTCTACACTACGAAATTAGGTCGAATTTATAGAAGTCGGTTTTTTAGAAATTGGTTTTATATATTCGAGTGTGTGTGTCCCCACAGAAAATGCTCTAAGTGCATTAAGTGCATTAACTCGGTGGAGCGCTTCCACAGTACCGAGGTAAGCGTCGACTTCCGGAGCGTTGCACTGTGGGTAGCTATCCCACAGTTCCCGCAGTCTCCGCTGCCCATTGGAATTCTGGGTTGAGATCCCAATGCCTGATGGGGCTAAAACATTGTCGCGGGTGGTTCTGGGTACATATCGTCAGGCCCCCGTTCCCTCCCTCCCCCCGTGAAAGCAAGGGCAGACAATCATTTCGCGCCTTTTTTCCTGAGTTACCTGTGCAGACGCCATACCACGGCAAGCATGGAGCCCGCTCAGGTAACCGTCACCCTATGTCTCCTGGGTGCTGGCAGACGCGGTACGGCATTGCTACACAGTAGCAGCAACCCCTTGCCTTGTGGCAGCAGACGGTACAGTACGACTGGTAGCCGTCATCGTCATGTCTGAGGTGCTCCTGGTCGCCTCTGTGAGGTCGATCAGGAGCGCCTGGGCAGACATGGGCGCAGGGACTAAATTTGGAGTGACTTGAGCAGGTCATTCTCTTTAGTCCTGCAGTCAGTCCTATTGAACCGTCTTATGGTGAGCGGGCAGGCGATACGGACTGCTAGCAGTCGTACTGTACCATCTTCTGCCGAGCAGCCATGAGATGTGGATGGCATGCAGTCCTTCTGCACCGTCTGCTGCCAGCCAAAGATGTAAAAGATAGATGGAGTGGATCAAAACAAGAAATAGACCAGATTTGTTTTATACTCATTTGCTTCCCCCCCTCCCCTGTCTAGGGGACTCATTCTTCTACATCACACTGCAGTCACTTACAGAGAAGGTGCAGCGAGGTAAATCTAGCCATGTATCAATCAGAGGCCAGGCTAACCTTCTTGTTCCAATAAGGACAATAACTTAGGTGCACCATTTCTTATTGGAACCCTCCGTGAAGTCCTGCCTGAAATACTCCTTGATGTAAAGCCACCCCCTTTGTTGATTTTAGCTCCCTGAAGCCAACCCTGTAAGCGCCCCTCCCAGCGTCAGAGCAATGGCAAACAATCGGGCATCTGAGAGTGCTGTCCAGAGCACTCACAATGGAGCACGCTGATGGGGCTAAAACATTGTCGCGGGTGGTTCTGGGTACGTGTCGTCAGGCCCCCGTTCCCTCCCTCCCTCCCTCCGTGAAAGCAAGGGCAGACAATCATTTCGCGCCTTTTTTCATGAGTTACCTGTGCAGACGCCATACCACGGCAAGCATGGAGCCCGCTCAGGTAACCGTCACCCTATGTCTCCTGGGTGCTGGCAGACGCGGTACGGCATTGCTACACAGTAGCAGCAACCCCTTGCCTTGTGGCAGCAGACGGTACAGTACGACTGGTAGCCGTCATTGTCATGTCTGAGGTGCTCCTGGTCGCCTCTGTGAGGTCGATCAGGAGCGCCTGGGCAGACATGGGCGCAGGGACTAAATTTGGAGTGACTTGAGCAGGTCATTCTCTTTAGTCCTGCAGTCAGTCCTATTGAACCGTCTTATGGTGAGCGGGCAGGCGATACGGACTGCTAGCAGTCATACTGTACCATCTTCTGCCGAGCAGCCATGAGATGTGGATGGCATGCAGTCCTTCTGCACCGTCTGCTGCCAGCCAAAGATGTAAAAGATAGATGGAGTGGTCAGAACAAGAAATAGACCAGATTTGTTTTGTACTCATTTGCCTCCTCCCCTGTCTAGATCACACTGCAGTCACTCACAGAGAAGGTGCAGCGAGGTAAATCTAGCCATGTATCAATCAGAGGCCAGGCTAACCTCCTTGTTCCAATAACAACGATAACTTAGGTGCACCATTTCTTATTGGAACCCTCCGTGCAGTCCTGCCTGAAATACTCCTTGATGTACAGGCACACCCTTTGTTGATTTTAGCTCCCTGAAGCCAACCCTGTAAGCCGTGTCATCAGTCGCCCCTCCCTCCGTCAGAGCAACGGCAGACAATCGTTCCGCACCTTTTTTCTGTGCGGACGCCATACTAAGGCAAGCATGGAGGCCTCTGAGCTCACTTTGGCAATTAGGAGCACATTAACCACCACACACATTATCCAGCAGTATATGCAGCACCAGAACATGGCAACGCGATACCGGGCGAGGAGGCGACGTCAGCGCGGTCCCGTGAGTGATCAGGACATGGACACAGATTTCTCTGAAAGCATGGGCCCTGACAATGCATGCATCATGGTGCTAATGGGTCAGGTTCATGCTGTGGAATGCCGATTCTGGGCTCAGGAAACAAGCACAGACTGGTGGGACCGCATAGTGTTGCAGGTCTGGGACGATTCCCAGTGGCTGCGAAACTTTCGCATGCGTAGGGGCACTTTCATGGAACTTTGTGACTTGCTTTCCCCTGCCCTGAAGCGCATGAATACCAAGATGAGAGCAGCCCTCACAGTTGAGAAGCGAGTGGCGATAGCCCTGTGGAAGCTTGCAACGCCAGACAGCTACCGGTCAGTTGGGAATCAATTTGGAGTGGGCAAATCTACTGTGGGGGCTGCTGTTATGCAAGTAGCTCACGCAATCAAAGATCTGCTGATATCAAAGGTAGTGACCCTGGGAAATGTGCAGGTCATAGTGGATGGCTTTGCTGCAATGGGATTCCCTAACTGTGGTGGGGCTATAGACGGAACCCATATCCCTATCTTGGCACTGGAGCACCAAGCCGCCGAGTACATAAACCGCAAGGGGTACTTTTCGATAGTGCTGCAAGCTCTGGTGGATCACAAGGGACGTTTCACCAACATCAACGTGGGATGGCCGGGAAAGGTGCATGATGCTCGCATCTTCAGGAACTCTGGTCTGTTTCAAAAGCTGCAGGAAGGGACTTTATTCCCAGACCAGAAAATAACTGTTGGGGATGTTGAAATGCCTATATGTATCCTTGGGGACCCAGCCTACCCCTTAATGCCATGGCTCATGAAGCCGTACACAGGCAGCCAGGACAGGAGTCAGGAGCTGTTCAACTACAGGCTGAGCAAGTGCAGAATGGTGGTAGAATGTGCATTTGGACGTTTAAAGGCGCGCTGGCGCAGTTTACTGACTCGCTTAGACCTCAGCAAAACCAATATTCCCACTGTTATTACTGCTTGCTGTGTGCTCCACAATATCTGTGAGAGTAAGGGGGAGACGTTTATGGCGGGGTGGGAGGTTGAGGCAAATCGCCTAGCTGCTGGTTACGCGCAGCCAGACACCAGGGCGGTTAGAAGAGCACAGGAGGGCGCGGTACGCATCAGAGAAGCTTTGAAAACCAGTTTCATGACTGGCCAGGCTACGGTGTGAAAGTTCTGTTTGTTTCTCCTTGATGAAACCCCCCGCCCCTTGGTTCACTCTACTTCCCTGTAAGCTAACCACCCTCCCCTCCTCCCTTTAATCATTGCTTGCAGAGGCAATAAAGTCATTGTTGCTTCACAGTCATGCATTCGTTATTCATTCATCACACAAATAGGGAGATGACTACCAAGGTATCCCAGGAGGGGTGGTGGAGGAGGGAAGGAAAATGCCACACAGCACTTTAAGCACAGCACTTTAAAAGTTTACAACTTTAAAATTTATTGAATGACAGCCTTCTTTTTTTTGGGCAATCCTCTGTGGTGGAGTGGCTGGTTGGCCAGAGGCCCCCCCACCGCGTTCTTGGGCGTCTGGGTGTGGAGGCTATGGAACTTGGGGAGGAGGGCGGTTGGTTACAGAGGGGCAGCAGTGGCAGTCTGTGCTCCAGCTGCCTTTGCTGCAGCTCAACCATACACTGGAGCATACTGGTTTGGTCCTGCAGCAGCCTCAGCATTGAATCCTGCCTCCTCTCATCACGCTGCTGCCACATTTGAGCTTCAGCCCTGTCTTCAGCCCGCCACTTACTCTCTTCAGCCCGCCACTTACTCTCTTCAGCCCGCCACCTCTCCTCCCGGTCATTTTGTGCTTTCCTGCACTCTGACATTATTTGCCTCCACGCATTCGTCTGTGCTCTGTCAGTGTGGGAGGACAGCATGAGCTCGGAGAACATTTCATCGCGAGTGCGTTTTTTTTTCTTTCTAAGCTTCACTAGCCTCTGGGAAGGAGAAGATCCTGTGATCATTGAAACACATGCAGCTGGTGGAGAAAAAAAAGGGACAGCGGTATTTAAAAAGACACATTTTATAAAACAGTCGCTACACTCTTTCAGGGTAAACCTTGCTGTTAACATTACATACATAGCACATGTGCTTTCATTACAAGGTCGCATTTTGCCTCCTCCCACCGCGTGACTACCCCCTCAACCTTCTCCCCTCCCTGTGGCTAACAGCGGGGAACATTTCTGTTTAGCCACAGGCAAACAGCCCAGCAGGAATGGGCTCCTCTGAGTGTCCCCTGAAGAAAAGCACTCTATTTCAACCAGGTGACCATGAATTATATCTCACTCTCCTGAGGATAACACAGAGAGATAAAGAACGGATTTTGGTTGAATGCCAGCAAACATACACTGCAATGCTTTGTTCTACAGTGATTCCCGAATACGTGTTACTGGCCTGGAGTGGTAAAGTGTCCTACCATGAAGGACGAAATAAGGCTGCCCTCCCCAGAAACCTTTTGCAAAGGCTTTAGGACTACATCTAGGAGAACCGCAAATGCCAGGGCAAAGTAATCCTTTCACATGCTTGCTTTTAAACCATGTATAGCATTTTAAAAGGTACACTCACCAGAGGTCCCTTCTCCGCCTGCTGGGTCCAGGAGGCAGCCTTGGGTGGGTTCAGGGGGTACTGGCTCCAGGTCTAGGGTGAGAAACAGTTCCTGGCTGTCGGGAAAACCGGTTTCTCCGCTTGCTTGCTGTGAGCTATCTACAACCTCCTCCTCCTCATCATCTTCTTCGTCCCCAAAACCTACTTCCGTATTGCCTCCATCTCCATTGAAGGAGTCAAACAACACGGCTGGGGTAGTGGTGGCTGAACCCCCTAAAATGGCATGCAGCTCATCATAGAAGCGGCATGTTTGGGGCTCTGACCCGGAGCGGCTGTTCGCCTCTCTGGTTTTCTGGTAGGCTTGCCTCAGCTCCTTCAGTTTCACGCGGCACTGCTTCGGGTCCCTGTTATGGCCTCTGTCCTTCATGCCCTGGGAGATTTTGACAAAGGTTTTGGCATTTCGAAAACTGGAACAGAGTTCTGATAGCACGGATTCCTCTCCCCAAACAGCGATCAGATCCCGTACCTCCCGTTCGGTCCATGCTGGAGCTCTTTTGCGATTCTGGGACTCCATCATGGTCACCTGTGCTGATGAGCTCTGCATGGTCACCTGCAGCTTGCCACGCTGGCCAAACAGGAAATGAGATTCAAAAGTTCACGGTTCTTTTCCTGTCTACCTGGCCAGTGCATCTGAGTTGAGAGTGCTGTCCAGAGCGGTCAGAATGGAGCACTCTGGGATAGCTCCCGGAGGCCAATACCATCGAATTGTGTCCACAGTACCCCAAATTCGAGCCGGCAACGTCGATTTAAGCGCTAATCCACTTGTCAGGGGTGGAGTAAGGAAATTGATTTTAAGAGCCCTTTAAGTCGAAATAAAGGGCTTCACTGTGTGGACGGGTGCAGGTTTAAATCGATTTAACGCTGCTAAATTCGACCTAAAGTCCTAGTGTAGACCAGGGCTAAGTTACTAGGCAAGTTAGATCACCCATCGTGTGCACCAGTGGTATCTATTTTACTTTACTTTACTTTACTTTACTGGAGGTATAGATATCTCTAAAATACAGTTGGATTAAGACTGCAGGATTACTCTTAAAACATGGGTACAATTAAGGATGTATTTAAGTGTGTATGCATTACATCTCTTATTATCGCTCAGACTGTTAATGACACTTTACTTTACTCGGGGTGGGGTAGAGTGTTTTTAAATTTTTGGGAGAGCCCTTTTATTGAGGTATTGTAATGTTTGATCACCTGTTCATCCCACTCTTCACAGTCACCAGGACTTTCCAAAGCCAGACAGTGACTGCAGTCAGTGTCTTAATTCAGTTCTATGCAGGTTCTTATACAGTCCCCATTACCATAGTACTTGAGCAACTTCTGGAAGTACATTAAGCAACACGATTAGAATCCCTTGTGCATATTTAACACACATTCTTTGGAAGTATCCAAAGCTTCCCCCATTTCTGGTCACTACTCATCTTTATGGAAAAGACTACAAATCTGCCTATCCACAGAATGCAAACGGTGCATGTGCAACGGCATCTTTTGAGAGCATGCACCTTTCTGGCCCATGCTTTTTATTGAGTGCTGCAGGTAAGGCACTTCCCCAAAGAACAATTTTCCTTTACTATAAAAACAATGTACAGGGATTGCTGCAATACCAGAATGGGTCTGATAGCATCTTAAAGAAACCATGTTTATATGAAAATCTGTGGAAGAATCTAGACATGAAGGCTTCTTTTGTATCAGCATGTGGACAGTACTGTTTACTCAGTTCATCAGTGTGTAGTAAGCTTATCTCTTTTCTTCTGCTTTCATAGTATTTTTTTAAATTATGTAATCCCAAAGTGCAGCTGGGAGTTTCAAGAGTATCTGCTGACCCAAAAAGATGACAATATAATTAAGCCACAGGTGGGTGTCAGAACAGGCCTTCCCCAGACAATAGCTCCTCCCCTGCTGAATTTAGTCCATTAACATTTATATAACTATCCTCATCCCAGAGTAAAGCAGAAGTCTTTCAGACAACATTATCACATCCCACAGCCACTGACAGGTCTCCCCATAGGTATCTGTTTTCTCTTATTTAACTGTTACTTTAATCAGACCATGGCATAACTAACTTTTAAGATCCCCTTGCTATTTACTTATATCCAATTATTTTTCTTTGGTTGCTAACTCAGGACACAGTTGTAACCAAGGCCACATTTTTCTGTCTTCTGAACTCAGGCCTAATTACTCTTTGGAAAAGCTGGCAGAACAGTTACACAGAAATAACCTCAGGATTTGGATAAACTGTCTGCTCCTTCTTAAAATAATCCACAAAGGGTTGCCAATTTCAGTGTACCTGGAAGCTACATTGGAGTTGACAAATGGAAGTTTAGACTGAACATTTCCACAGTAAGCCAAGTTTTCTCCCCTATTGATAGTGTCTGGAGTCCCTCTTTTGCTTTTTTTTTTTATTTTTTAAATGTATGATTATGGAGGATGATGCTAAGAGACTCAGGGACTTACTGTTTCTGCTTCCTTCAGCATCTTCTTGATAACGGAGAACAGCAAGCCTCTAGCCTCCTGGCCATAACTGGCTGTGTAGTCTTTTCAGTACAGATGATGATTAGTAGCCAGAAATGAGAGTTTGGGACACTTCCATAACGTATGTGTTAAAATAAAAAGTGACACTGCCTCCATTGTCTCTCCAGAATCTGTTTTATTACTGCCATTTCTTTTAAAAAACATTTTCACCAGGGTCCTTTGGCAGCACGTTGTCAGTTTTTTTATATACATCCAAAAGTTAATGATGAAAAGTGAGAGTCCAAATAAAGCAGGATCTCTTGCCAGACTTCAGAATCCTACTCATCCTCAATCTCCAGTTCCTAACTCACTACAAGTGATAATTTCTGCAAGGACACTTTCTACATGTCATCAAGTTTAAAAATAGGAGTTTCAAAGGAAAAGATACCTCTCTTAAGCACTTTTTCAATGACAATGTCACATAACTGCATAGATAAGGGCCAGATTCTCTGATTTGTTAAGGCTGTTTCATTGTGAAGCAACCTGAAAAAGCTTAACTAGTCCATGGAGGATTCCTCCCACATAAATAAAACCTCATGTGATGTAAGGGTGCTGTAACAGCTCCTATGCTACTTTACTTCCCAGACACCCATATAGGGGTTGAGTCTAATGGAAGGGAGTGGGGTTAGTGTATCTCGAAACCCTGGTGATGATTGTAATGGGGCCACAGGCAGACAGGCATAAAGTGGAATACACACTGGGGTCTAGATTGGTGATTAGACAGCCTTTGCAACAAGGACCAGCAAAAGTTGACAAAAGCTAGGGAGAATGGGACAAGCCACACCCAGAACTCAGCCCTCGGCTAGGGGCTATCAGCTCAGCCAGAGCATCCCCATCGGGAAGCAGACAGATCTCCTAGCCAACCCCAGAGGCATCAACCCAGCCACAGGTCCCTGCCAAGTCCAGGACAAGTAGTAGCCAGGGTCCGGGTTACCTGGATGCCAGTCCAAAGAGATGACAGAGTCAGGCAGAAGCATGGCAATCCTACATCTTATTCAATGCTTCAAACTTGTCAGGCCTTAGTTCTGCTCATTAGTTTTCCCTAGTCAGTTATGTAAATAAGGTGATACATATTCACCAAATATACATTTAAAGAAACTCTCCAGATTTCTGAACTTCCAGCCTTAACAGGGCTTTGTCATGTATGTCATACTGACTCCTTAATTTTACAAGCCATTTCAGCCTATAATGTATCACACCCCTGTAAAAACAAAGCAGTATCCCTCACAGGGAAAATAACCTGGCAGAAAGAGAATAGACCAAATCATGCTAGGAAGGGAATGAAGTGATAAAGGAACAAAAAGAATGATGTAAAA
Organism: Lepidochelys kempii; assembly: GCF_965140285.1. NCBI lineage: Eukaryota > Metazoa > Chordata > Testudines > Cheloniidae > Lepidochelys > Lepidochelys kempii. Next base: position 99,338,643 of record NC_136382.1, read on the forward strand.
AATTTGTTCAACCTTAGGGCTAAATTAAATGAAAAAATAAAGAAGGAAGTGAAGTAAGTACAAATAAATGGATAAATTAGTTAGTAACAGGAGCCCAGAATATCATATGTATTGGCTTAATATCAGAACAGATGGAAAAAAGGCCAGAATGCTATAAAGGTGCTAGGTGCTCATAAACCTTCCAAGCCATTTGCAAATATTATGCAGAAGCAGCATAATAGGGTAATCCTAATATTTATGCAACCATATACTTGGGTGTCTATGTGAATCTGGGTTAGGCATCTCCTTGGAAGGGCATGGGGATGAACCTATGAACACAGGAAAAAAATATACTGTCATACAATGCTAGATTAAGTTGTTTTGGGAAATCACCTCACCTATGTTGTTTTTCCTGTATTTACAGAAACATACACTTCCACACTATTTATATGAAAATACAGATAAGCGCTTATTTGAACCAGAGCTAGATTTAGAAATACAGCAAATCCCTTAATCTTGTGCAATTAGAACAGAGCCATTTGCAGTAGTACCTGGGTTTGTTTTGTTTTCTTAGCCTCTTCAACAACCTATTTGGACATATCAGTGGCTTTCACATCCCCATGGTTGTTTTCTATTTTATTTTTATTTTTAAACAGTAACTTCAACAGTATCAGATAGCACAGCTTGAATTTAGCCTTCCTGTTCCTTAGTTTATTTTAAATAGGGATGAAGGCTGCCCTGCAACTCTGGGTCTCCAAAATGATGTCTGAGAAAAGAAACTCAGGGCCTTAGTAATTTTAAAGTTAGTTCTGTAAAGAAAAAAATAAGTATACATTTTCTACGCTGGTATTTCAAGAATTTAACTCTTGTCCAAGCTTGCATTATTTGTGACTCAGAAACCTGCATGAGTGAAAACTATGCCCACTGGAAATAATAGCAGAAAGAGAATGTTTATCTAGTCCTTACCTTTCTCAAGCTTCCAGAGATTCATTTTCCCCCAATAGCTTTTAAGGCCAGAGGGACCCATTATATCATTTAGTCTAGTGGTTTTCAACATTTTTTTCATTTGCAGACCCCTAAAAATGTCAAATGGAGGTGCAGACCCCTTTGTAAATCTTAGACCTAGTCTGTGAAACTCACAAGGGTCAGCAGACCACAAGTTGAAAACCACTGATCTAGTCTGATTCCTCTTGTAACAAAGGCTATAGAACCTAGTTACTCTTGTAGTGAGCCCAATAACTTGTATTGACTAAAATATACTTCCAGAAAGGCATCCATGCTTGATGGGAAGACAGCCAGAGATAGAGAATCCACCACTTTCTTAATAGTTTGTCCCAATAGTTAATCACTCTCACTATTAAAAATGTCTGCCTTATTTCCAACATGAATTCTTCTGGCTTTAACTTCTAGCCATTAGTTCTTCCTAAATTATGGAGCCCGCTAATGTCCTCTGTTTTCTCCCCATAAACATATTGATACACCATAATCAAGTCACCTCTCCATTTTCTTTCTGATAAGCTAAACAGACTGAGCTTTTTTACTCTTCTCTCCAGCCTTCATATCATGAGTGTGTCTCTTCTCTTCATCTTCTCCAATTTTTCAACATCCTTTTTGAAATGTGGACACCAGAACTATAGACAGTATTCTAGTATCAGTCTTACCAATGGCCATATATGGAAGTAAAATTACCTCTGTAGTCTTCTCTTTATACATCCATGCTTTGCATTAGCTCTTTTTGCCACAGCATCACAATGGGAGTTCGTATTGAGGTGTTTGTCCACTATGACACCTAAACCCTTTTTAAAATCACTGAATCACAGGATACAATCTCCCATTCTGTAGGTATGGCCTGCATTCTTGGTTCCTAGATCCATAACTTTGCATATGGCTGTATCAAAACACATTTTGTTTGAAAGGGCCCAGTATACCAAGAAATCCAGATCATTCTGTATTGCCCTGTCCTCATCATTATTACTATTCTGCTAATCTTTGTCAGCAGTCATTTTATATTTACTTCTAAGTCATTGGTAAAATATTGAATGGCATTGGGCCTGGTACTGATCCTTGCATAACCCCACTAGAAACACCCCATTCAATGATGAATCCCCATTGATGACTACTTTTAGAGATCTGTCAGTTAGCCAGTTCTTAATCCATTGATCATGTGCTTTATTGGTATTATACAGTGCTAATCTTTTAATCAGAATGTTGTGCATTACCAAGTCAAAAGCCTTACAAAAGTCAAAGTATATTACATCTACACAATTATCTTTATCAGCTCAACCTATCATTGCATCGAAAAATGAAAGCAGGTTTGTCTGATGAGCTGTTTTCCATGTATCTATGCTTTAATTCTTTATTGATTGAATACTATAGCAGCTTTTCCATTATTTTGCCTAGGATCATTCCATACCATTTACGCTTTTTGAATATGGGCAGGACATTAGCAGTCTTCCAGCCTTTTGAAATTTCCCAGTATGCCAAGATTTATTACATTTATTATTGTTTTTTATTTATTTATATTACCTTTGTGCTTAGGGTCCCTATCATGAACCAGGAATGTGCTAGGGGTTCTACAAACACAGGACAAAATAATGAACCCTTCCCTAAGGAAAATACAATCTTTACTCATCAGCTGGCCACAGGTTTCCTCAGCCAACTGCCCCTTCACTTTCTTGCTGAACAAGGATGGACTTTTAGTTATTTTCTTGTGTGGGGAATTGTGGCTTTCTAGCCATCTAATAAAGCCTTCTTAAACAACTCCCACTTTTAATTCACATTTTTCTGTCTACATTTTCCTTCCCAATCATTTTTGCTCATAATTTTCTTCAGCTTTGGGGAATTAGCCCTTTGGAAACATCAGAAATATACATTTGATTGGTTGAGACTGTCCTCTGTTTGCCCATAATGAATGTAATCAGAGCCAATGATCAATTCATTTTCATGTATCATAATGAATTACCTCCCACTGGGTGCTACACCCTTTGTGTTAGAAAATTACCAAATGTAATTTTTATAAACTCTAATGCTGTTCTACTACTGGTTACATGAGATCTCTGGAATATGTCCTTCAAACTGAAATCCCTCATAACAGCACAGGCTTCTTTAAACACTTTACAGAAAAGCTCTTAAGGAGCAACTCATCCTGTTCTCTGGTTTGATTCGGTGGTCTACAACAGTCCCCTCAGTATCCTTTCTCGGCTTAGTTACTGGGAATATTGATCCATAAGCATTATTCTGATTTATCAATAACTCTGAAACAGGTAATGGTATCTTTAATGTAGAGCACCATCCCTCCACATAAACACACCCACCAATTCTTTTACCCACACCATCCTTCCAAAACTGGCTGTAATCAGTGATTTTAAAATTCCAATCATGTGACTCAGTAATGCCAATTATATCAAATTTCTTCTCATCAGTGAGAATTTCCAATTGCTCTTGCTTGTTACCAGACTCCTAGCACTGGTATTTAAGCAGTTGAAAAACATGTCTTCACATTCTTTGCCACCTCAGTTCAATTTATCCATGACACACTTGTGACGTGCCCCACATAAGGCTTTTTGGAAATATGCTTATGAATGTATATATGACATAACTGGAATATGTTTTATGTTACATATGCCATGTAGCATATCTCTGTAAAGGTTATGATCTACTGAATCTATTCATCCTATTTATATGCATGTGTCATTATTGTATTTGAAGTTATGAATATTGGCTGTATACGTGTTTGATTTTAAATAACCTTAGTAAGGCATTTGGTCAGCTTCTTTAGAAAGGAATTTGCAAGTTAAGTGCCCAATCAAGAAGCACTTAATGCACAATGGATCTTGGAAGGCTCCAATCCACACAAGAAGTCTGCCTGAGGATGTTCAAGGTAGCATGTGGACAATGGCTGCTGCCTGTAAAAACTGAGTCATGCATGGACATGTGACTTGCCCATGTGACTCCAAAACGCCATCTTGGAGCTGGACTTTACATAGGAGAGAGGAGGGGGTATCCACACACAAAAGAAAGTCTATTTAAGCCCCTGGAAGACCCCTCCATTTTGTCTTCAGCTGGCTAAAGAGATAACCTCTTCACCCCCAAAGATACCTGAAAGAAACTGAAACAGAGGACAGTAACTACAGGGGGTGTGAGTGACTGCTGGACCCAGACTAGAAGGAGACTAGTCTGTAAAAGGAAGCTTACTGGAATTCCTCTGAGGGTGAGGTTTTTAATCTGTATTCAGTTTTCTCACTGTATTAGACATAGACTTGCGTGTTCGATTTTATTTTGTTTGGTAATTCACTTTGTTCTGTATGCTATTACTTGGAACCACTTAAATCCTTTCTGTATTTAATAAAATCACTTTTTACTTATTAATTAACCCAGAGTATGTATTAATACCTGGGAGGGGGGAGGGGAAAGCTGTGCATAGCTCTTTATCAATGTTATAGAGGGTGAACAATTTGAGTTTACCCTGTATGAGCTTTATACAGGGTAAAATGGATTTATTTGGGGTTTGGACCCCATTGGGAGTTGGGCAGCTGAGTGTTAAAGACAGGAACACTTCTTAAGCTACTTTCAGTTTAAGCCTGCAGCTGTTAGGGGATGTGGTTCAGACCTGGGTCTGTGTTTGCAGCAGGCTAGAGGGTCTGGCTCAAACCAGGCAGGGCACTGAAGTCCCAAGCTGGGAGGGCAGGGAAAGCAGGGGCAGAAGTAGTCTTGGCACATCAGTTGGCAGCCCCTAGGGGGTTACTGTGATCCAACCCATCACAACACTGAGTTTGAGTTTGAAAACACAAGGAGCAGTTTTCCACAAGCTCTAGCTTGTTCCTGGCTGGTATAATCTTATGGATGGATCCAGCTCCTTTTAATAATAATTGAAAGACTTCAGTGGGAGTTTAATTAGGCCCTTAATCCCCAGCAATATTCCTTTTTCCCCTGATATTCCTGCTCTCAGCCAGTGCAAGCCTGCTTCCAGCTTCAGGGAGGAAAGTGACACAGGTGTTTATTCTGTGATTAATGCCTGCACTTATGTCATGTACTGAGAGAACTTTGTTCAGAACTGTTGGTGTGTCAATCCTTCAGCTCATGTAAACAGGCACAGATTGTGATGAGGCAGATAGACTGCTTGGGATGGTATTGGAGGATATTGAGGGAAAGAAGTTGCTTGGTCTGCATTCATTGTAAAATGTGTATGTCCATTTGGTTGACAAAATAATCACTGAGTTCGCTCTTACTTCCATGAATAGCCAGGATTATTTGTGAGAGTCTCCACTAAGATTAAAAGGGGGAGTGGGGGAAAAGGAAATGTCTCAACAAGAAGTATTTGCTGCTGTTAAACACTGGTTTTAAATATTTGTTCCAAAATTGAAATAATATGCTTGTGGCTTAATGCTGAATGATTTCATGGAAAATGCTAGTGTTGCAAAAGTTCCTGGTTTTCTGTCAGAATATACTGAATCCCACAAAACATAACCTGCAAGCAAATTACTTGTTAAGGAGAAAGAAAAGGAGTACTTGTGGCACCTTAGAGACTAACCAATTTATTTGAGCATAAGCTTTTGTGAGCTACAGCTCACTTCATCGATGAAGTGAGCTGTAGCTCACGAAAGCTTATGATCAAATAAATTGGTTAGTCTCTAAGGTGCCACAAGTACTCCTTTTCTTTTTTGCGAATACAGCTAACACGGCTGCTACTCTGAAACTTGTTAAGGAGAATACATTGTTTCCCTTAGTCCCAGAGGAGAAGGCAGGCACAGTAGATACTGTAGCTAAAGGAATTTGAGAAATGGGATTATGCATTACATATGGAAGCAGGGAAAAGAGAATAAAGAGGAAGGTCAGTTACACCCATAACAGCCATCACTTTTGAAAGTGAGTTGTACCTAGCAAGCTGGAATCACTGTCCACTCATCTGATTCAAGTTCATCAGGTCATAAGATACTTATATAATAATTAATAGGAACAATATAACATTACAGTTATATGCCTTTCATCCAGAAGGTTCCCAAAATACTTCATAGACTGAACCAAATCCTCTCTAGCCACTGCTGTGAGGAGGAAGATGGATATTGCCAGGTATATCCCCCACTCTAGGTACCATGCTGGCCTGGACAGGAATCAGCATGGGCTATTGAGTGCAGCATAAATGTTAGCTGGCTGGACAGAGTGCATAGCTACAGTTCATGCTGCTCTATTTCCTAGCACAGCCCCCCCACCCCCAAAGGCACCCCTCAATAGAAACCTGTCCTGGCCAGCATGATCCCTAGAGCAGAGGATATACTGGCAGCATCCCTCTTCCTCCTCACAGCACCAGCTAGAGAGAGTTTGGTCCAGTCAGTAAAGTACTTTGGGAATCAATTGTATGAAAAACATATAGCTGTAAAGTTATTTTGTTCCCATTAATTATTATAAAAGTGTTTTGTAAATTGATAAGTCAGTATGCACTGCCATGGTTGCTACATCTCTTCTGGAATGCTAGGGAAAGATCCGGTTGTGCAATTTGAATAGGGAAGGGCAGAAGCTCTCTATTCCTTCTTCCTCTCCCTGCTCAGACCTCAAAGGGCAGGAGCTCACCCACCACTAAATACAGCCACCTCTGGACTAAAACACAGCAGCTGTTCTTACTCTACACAGTTTTAGGATAAGAAATTATGGAGTGAGAGCAGCTACTCTAAACTGAGTTTGCAAATGAGTTATAGGCCCAGTGTTGGGCCTCTTCCTTCAACAAGCAACAAAAATGTCATATTGGCATCAAAATTGCTGGGTTAGATCTGGGGCCAAAGTTGAATATTTTAACAAAATGGACATCCTAAAATAAAGAGGGGGAAAATAATCAGAAAACAGGAAAGAAATACAACTTAGTTTAATGGACTCCCTAGCTGAGATCTAACACTCAGTGCCAAATTAGAGGATTTTTTTTTAATTTTTTTAAAACTAATTTCAGGGGACAACAAATGATCAAACAGGAATGGGAGTGAGAGTTACAGGGCATAAGCAGGGATACTTGGTTGCTGAGCATCTACTTTATAAAAGTTATTACCTTTTGAATTCGGAATGTTATGTATTGTCAGCTCTGGCATATGGTACATCAAATGTCTGCTGAAGACTTAGGCTGTCTTCAAAAAATAAAAAAGTCTCAAGTCAAAGTACACTGAGAATGTAGGTCTTTCAGGCAGGAACTGTCTTTTCATCTTTGGTGTAGAGCACCAGGGGTAACATAGCCCTGATCCCTGGTTGGGGTCTGTAGGTAATACTATAATACAAATCCTACTACTTCTAAAACAATCACTGTGGAGGTGTGTCAATTAAAAAAGAGAATTAAGCACATAAGAATGGGCATACTCAGTCAGAGCAATGGTCCATCCAGCCCAGTATTCTGCCTTCTGACAGTGGCTAGTGCCAGATGTTTCAGAGGAACTGAACAGAACAGGTTTCAGAGTAGCAGCCGTGTTAGTCTGTATCCGCAAAAAGAACAGGAGTACTTGTGGCACCTTAGGGACTAACAAATTTATTAGAGCATAAGTTTTTGTGGGCTACAGCCCACTTCATCGGATGCATAGAATGGAACATATGGTAAGTGTGACGGGGCAAGGCCAGATGGCTATAGAAAAGTAGTGGGAGATAGATATATTAGCTCCAAGCTAAACAAATCCCTGGTACCAGGATAAGTGAAATGGCAGCTGTTCCAGGTCAATTAAGATACCTGGGGCCAATTAAGAACTTTCCAGAAGGCAGGGAGAAGGCTAGGTTGATGGGGACACCTGAAGCCAATCAGGGGCTGGCTGAAACTAGTTAAAAGCCTCCCAGCCAGTCAGGTGGGTGTGCATGTCAGGAGCTGTGGGAGGAAGTTGTGCTGTGGGAGAGGCTGAGTAGTACACACCATATCGGTCACAAGGAAGGAGGCTCTGAGGTAAGGGTGAAGTGGAGCTTGAGGAAGTGAGGGCTGCTGTGGAGGAAGTAGCTCAGGGAATTGTACATGTAATGTTTCTAAAAGGTCAGTTACCATAGCTGATACTATTAGGGTCCCTCGGCTGGATCCCGGAGTAGAGGGTGGGCCCGGGCTCCTCCCCCACACCTTTGCCCCCAGATTAATCACTGAGACTGGGAGACAACAGAGACTATACAAGGAAGGATAACTTCTCCTCACCTACCTTGCTGGTTTATGATGAAAATGGCTCAGTAGACTGTGACCCTTGTCTCTAGAGAGAGAAGGGTTACGTGCAGAGTCACAGTGAGCCTCTGAGGTTAGCGAAATCCGCTAGGAAACGTGGGACCCACAGAGGCAAGGACAGAGCTTTGTCACATAATATATATATATATATATATATATATATATATATATACACACATACAGATAAGTTGGAAGTTACCAAACTAATTACCCTCTCACAGTTTGTATGGTAACTTCCAACTTATCTGTATGTATCTATCTATATTTATATCTATATCTTATTATATGTTCCATTCATTTTTGTTGTCCTTCTCTATACTTTTTCCAATCCCAGTATATCTTTTTTGCGATGGGGTGACCAGAATTGCATGCAGTATTCCATGTGTGGGTGTACCATGGATTTATGTAGTGGCATTATGATATTTTCTGTCATATTATCTATCCTTTTCCTAATCATTCTAACTTTGTTACATTTTTTTGATTGACACTGAACATTGATCAGATGTATTCAGAGAACTATCCACTGTGATTCCAAGATCTCTTTCTTGAGTGATAACAGCTAATTTAGACCCCATCATTTTATGTGTAGAGTTGGTATTGTTTTCTAATGTGTATTACTTTGCATTAATCAACATTGAATTTCATCTGCCATTTTGTTGCCCAGTCATCCAGTTTTGTGAGATCCTTTTGTAACTCTTCATAGTCAGCTTTGGACTTAACTGTCTTGGGTAACTTTGTATCATCTACAATCTGTGCTACCTCACTGTTTACCCCTTTTTCCAGATAATTTATGAATATGTTGAACAGCACTAGTCCTGGTACAGATCCTTGGTGGACCCCACTATTTACCTCTCACCCTTGTCCCCATGGTTGTTGACCCCCTTCAAAGAATGCTAATAGATTGGTGAGGCATGATTTCTTTTAACAAAAGCTGTGTTGACTCTTCCCTAAGATATTGTGTTGATCTATGTGTTTGGTAATTCTGTTCTTTACTATAGTTTCAACCAATTTGCTTGGTACTGAAGTTAGGCTTACTGACCTGTAATTACAAGGATCGCTTCTGGAGCCTTTTAAAAAAAGGGATGTTAATGTAGCTATCCTCCAGTCATCTGGTGCAGAGGCTGATTTAAGTGAGAGATTACATACCACAGTTAGTAGTTCTTCAGTTTCATACTGGAGTTCCTTCAGATCTCTTGGGTGAACACTATCTGGTCCTGGTGACTTATTACTGTTTAATTAATCAATTTGTTCCAAAACCGCCTCTACTGACACCTCAGTGTGGGGCAGTTCCTCAGATTTTTCACCTAAAAAGAATGGTTCAAGTTTGGGAATCTCCCTCATATCCTCTGCAGTGAAGGCTCATGTAAAGAATTCATTTAGCTTCTCTGAAATGGCCTTGTGTTCCTTGAGAGCTCCTCTACCACCTTGATTGTCCAGTGGCCCCACTGATTGTTTAGCAGGCTTCCTGAATCTGATAGTATTTGTATCTTTGCTAGTTGCTCTTCAAATTCTTTTTTGCCCTGCCTAATTATACTTTTACACTTGACTTGCCAGAGTTTATGTTCCTTGCAATTCATCTCAGTAGGGGGGATTTGACTTGCAATTTTTAAAAGATGTCTTTTTTTGTCTTTAGCTGTCTTTTGTACTCTGTTTAGCCATGATAGTATTTTTGATCCCCTTGCTATTTTTTAAAAATCTGGGGTATACATACAGTTTGAGCCTCTATTCTGATGTTTTTAAAAATGTTCATGCAGCTTGCAGGCATTTCACTCTTGTGACTATTTCTTTTAATTTCCATAATTTAATAACTAGCCTCCTCTTTTTTGTGTAGTTCCACTTTTTGAACTTAAATGCTATGGTGGGGGGTTTCACTGGTATTTTTCCCCCTGTGATGGGGTGTTTACCCCACACAAGGCCTGAAGGGGTTAAGATGGCCAGGAGGGCCTAATAACCATCTAGGCTTCTCCTGGAGGATGAGACAGGGAGTAATGAGTGAGATCAGCTAGATAGGAACAGGAGGGCCTATATAAAGTTCAGTAGCTGAGAGTAGAAGGGGGCTGCAGAAAGAGAGGCTCTCAGTCACTGTCAGGGTGAGAAGGCAAAGTAGAAAGTAACCCAGGGACACAGCATTAAGGGATAGGATTGTACTGACCTTGACTGCTATTTGTAGGGTCCCTGAGCTGGAACCCAGTGGCATGGTTAAGGTTGCAATGAAAGAGAAGACTTAGATACATGCAATATTCCTGGAGGGCCAAGCCACAAAGCGGGAACAGTTGAGTCCTGAGAGAGTGAGACTGAGAGAGTGATGGGGTGCAACTGCAGGAAGGGGTGTTGACCTAGCAGAGGTAATCCCCAGGTGCAGCCAGAAGGAGGTGCTCCAGTAATGCGTGAAATGCCCAGTGACACCCCCCCTACAAGGATAGTAAATTTAATTACATTATGGCCACTATTATGAGCTGTTCAGCCATGTTCACTACTTGGACTAGATTCTGTGTGCCTGTGACGGGGTGTACCAACCCCACATTGGTCAGGCAGGGGTTACCCAATTACTTTGGGCTCAAGTGGCCACTCCCCCTTGCCCCTGCTGTGCATGCTCCCAGTGGAGGGAGCATATAAAAGGAAGCAGTTCATCTTGGCTCAGTCTGGTCTGGATGAGGAGAAGACGTATGCTCCAGGCTCCTACAGAAGAACCACCAGATGGCTGAGGCCAAGGATCCTGTCTATGCTGCAGAGAACCAGTTGACCGTAGGGACAGAAGGGGAGGCTGAGCTGCTGGTAGCTGAGGAGATGCCCGAGGTGGGCTTAAGGGTAAGAAGCAAGCCAAGGGATGTGTCAGGAGTCATGGAGACCTGAACCTTCCTTTGGGGTGATTGGTTTCATAGAGCCCTGGGTAAGAACCCAGTGGAGCAGGGTTGGCCTGGGTTCCCCTACCCTCCCTGCACTTGACATTGGGCACTGCTGTCTAGGACTCTTGGTACTAGAGGCTAATGCCTTGGACTATTGATACTGGGTATTACTGCCCTGAGAGAAAGGGTGGCCCATGTGGACACTTGCTCCTAGGCATTGCTGCCCTGAGAGAAAGGGGCAGTCCCTCCTGGCACCCCCTGGACAGTGCCACTTAGGACTAAATCAAGAATTGCCATCTCCCCTTGTGGGTTCCAGGACTAGCTGCTCCAAGAAGCAATTATTAATGGCATCTAGAAATTTTATCTCTGCCAGCCATTCTGAGGTAGCTGAAATCCCCCATTGCTATTGAGTTTTCTGTTTTTGTAGCCTCTCTAATCACAATCACCATCACCATCACCATCCTGGTCAGGTGGTCAGTAGTAGATTCCTGCTGCTATATTCTTATTATTCAAGAATGGAATTTCTATCCATAGAGATTCTAGGGTATTTTTGGATTCATTTAAGATTTTTACTATATTTGACTCTATGCTTTCTTTCACATATAGTGCCTCTCTCTGCCCCCACCACCAGTGTGACCTGCTATGTCATTCCTATATATTTAGTACCCTGATATCACTGTGTTCCATTGATTATCATCATTCCACCAAATTTCTGTAATGCCTATTATATCAATATCCTCATTTAATACAAGGCTTTCAAATTCACCCATTTTAGTATTTAAACTTCTTGCATTTGTACACTAGGGCTTATAAAAATCGTCAGTATTTATTTGTCTGCCTTCATGTGACGTAAAATTGAATGGGGCTCTTTTTTGTTTGATTGCTTCTCTTTGATACCTACTTGTACCATATCAACTTCTATCCTGTCCTCTTTACTGGGATATAGAGTATCCCCTTTAATAAGTCCTCCCCAAGGGATGCGTCTGAACTGTGTGATCCTCCACACTTGTCGACTTTCTTCCAGCCCTTAGTTTAAACCTTATGACCTTTTAAATTTTACATGCCAGCAGCCTGGTTCCATTTTGATTTAGGTAGTGCCCATCCTTCTTGTATAGCCTCCTCCTTTCCCAAAAGGTTCCCCAGTTCCTAATAAACCTCAATCCTCCCTCTGAACACCATTGTCTCATTCACCCATTGAAACCCCGCAATTCTGCCTGTGTTACTGGCCCTGCACATGGAACTGGAAGCATTTCAGACAACACTGCCATGAAGGTCTTGGACTTTAATCCCTCACCCAACAGCCTAGATTTGGCCTCCAGGACCTCTCTCGTACCTTTCCATATATCATTGGTACCTACATGTACCATGACCAGCAGCTCCTCCCCAGCACTGCATATAACTCTGTCTAGATGTCTTAAGAGGTCCACAAGCTTCGCACCTGGTAGGCAGTTCACCATGCAGTTTTCCCGGCCAACACAAATCCAACTAGCATTCTAATTTTTCATGCAAAGGTTTGCAAGTGGATGCAGATGAATCCTCCAAGTCTTGCTGGGAGATCTGCCCCTTTGTAGATGTCCGTGTGGCCAGCTCTCATGATTTTATTGCCAGTCTTGCAATGGTTAGGCTTTGTAGGGGTTCGCATTAGTGTCTAATGTCTGCTTTGAATCTTGTGAAGTTTCGCCTTTCTCCAGAATGGCTGTCATCTCTCATTATTGTCTTTGGGACTGAATCCTCAGCATGCTGGCTGCTATGTCTCTTTAATGTTTGTAGGTGGAGGTGAGACTGCCCGCAGCAAAGTTGGCTTCCCTCTCCCATTGTTTCCAAAGGGGCTGAAGCCAGGCTGGACTCAGGAAAGATGGTAGCCTGGTAGTCAGTATTATGAGATCCAGGCATGGGACAAGAGACTTTGAAAGTGCCAGGAAACAGACTGTGTGTGGGCGGGGTGAGGAGGGGGGCAGTAACTGGGAATGGAGAGGCACAAGACAGGAAATTATGAGGAGTCAAAGGAAAGTGGATGGAGCAGGAGTCAGAGTGAGGTGAGTGGAGGGGGTTATGGGTGGTAGTTGGGAAACTGATGGATGCAGGGGAATGTGAGGGTAAGAGGCAGACTGGGGGGAGCAGGGGAATGTGGCATAGCAGAAACAGAGAATGTGACGGGTAGGAAACTGAGGGAAATATGGGAAGTAAGTGAATATAGGGATAGATGGGAGACAGGAGGCTGTGTGGGGCCATGGAGAGAGAATACAAATGGTGCAACAGATTATCCTGCCTAGTTAGTGTGTGTGTGTGTGTGGGGGGCAGCTCCCCATAGCCCAGGGGATAGTAGAGGGGAGGTAAAATCCCCCCCCCCGAGCAGCAAAGAGGGATGCCTGCATTTTGTGCACATATTTTAGGTTGAATTTTAAATCTGAGATGATCACCAACAGATTGGGGCTGGGTGGCTGCCCATGGGGGTGGAAAAATCAGAAGGCAAGCAAAAACAAGAAGAATGGGAATGGAAAGCCCTAATGAAACACCCCATGAAAAGTAACTTTTCAGGCTTTAGACTCGGGATCCCAATTAGACTCTTAAGTCTCACAAGAAGAGCACTGAGCTGCAGGGTCATGAAGAGAGATTGAGGAGATGTCACGTGCAGTTGAGGAAATCATGCAGGTAAAAAGGATTATTTTAAAACAAATAGAGAGGGAATACCTGCTCAGTGCCAAAACCCAAATGTGGGGCAAAGACTGAAAATGAGAGGCATGCTGACTATTAGTAAAGAAAAGTTAAAAGGATGTTGGAGTCATCCTTCGTTTTATCCATATAAATTTTTTTCTCACTTCAGTTGAATTATTCATGGTTTCTGAGATCCATATATATAGATTACAGTAATCTAAGAGGGAGACAGCTGGTCCATGTGGAACACGGGCACATTTGGCTATCAAAATAGGGGATGTACTTCATATAAGGGACTGTTGAGTAGTATGGAAGGGTGGACCCAGTTTGAGCAAAACATGTTTCTGGAGGGGAAAACAGAATGATTAAAAAAAGTGTTTGTCACGAAGGGCAGCTCTCTTGTAAAAGAAAGGGCTGCAGCTCTTGTAGCAGTTGGCACCATACAGCAAACAAAATGCTAGCTGAGGGGGCTGACAAAAACATCCTTTTGTACTATCATTTGTTTCAACAGAGGAAATGGCCTGAAAGAAAATGAATGTACAGATAATGTGGATATGAGCTAATATTTGTTGTTTCATCCACTTGGATTCATATATTTATATTTTTGTGAAGTAAATATTAGATTCAGGGATGATTTTTAGTTGGTTGTTTGGTAAAAGCTATATTTTCCATATGGCAAAACTGGTGCTACTGGCCAAGCAGACAGGGATATGTTTCTGCCAAGTAAGAAACATTATCGTGAAAAAAAGGTTTGACTTTTTCCATTTAGCTTTAGGTGCATTTCATACAGCTTACTATTGCTGAGGCTAGGGTACAATTTGTCATCCTCAATAAAGTGTGTAATCAGTGTTTGGGGCTTTTTCTTATTTTCCTGAATAGCTCCATTTGCTCATTGAGGCAGAGCTTGTGCCTTTTCCAGTGAATCTGCTGCTGCTAGAGTCACACACCCATGGGTGAATTGTAGATTAACAATGTATGCATGGTGGGGAAGAAGTTTTGCCATTTGGAAATTCTTCTAATAATAGCACTAATACTAATTCTACTAATAATATATAATGTAGTCGTTTAGGTGCACATCACTTACAGCACTGAATTCTTCAACTCGAACTTCTGTAGTGGGAAAGATTGTTTGTTTGAATCAATCTTTATTTCTAGAGAAACACTAGGGGTCACCCTTCTTTATTTTAAGACTTTGTTCACTGCCCAGTTCCTACTGGCAATTTGTTAATTGTAGGGGAAAGTGTTACTATAGAGTAGGAAAAGATTCTTGGCTGCAAAAGTACTAGCCTTTCTGCTGTCTATCACTGCGTTCTGGCATCTACATTCTTTAGCTTTACTCTCTTAAGAGGAATGAATTGTGTGTCTAAAAGTTGTTCGTTAAAACAGATTAGTTCTCTGAGATTTCACATAGGATAAAGTTCAGAGAGTAAGAAGATTTATGGTTTCAATCAATTGTAGCTGTGTACCAATGTGGTTTTTGTCCTGCAGAAGTACATGTGTGCACACATACATATCTGAGCTGTTTTTATAGCATACCTGGAGGACTGCGTATGAGGAACAAGTAAATGTAATTTGTAATTTTGGCTTTCATCTGAAAGAAAACTAGATGGGCAACAACATTCTTAAAAGGAGGGGAGTTTCCTGAATATCACAACTGTAAAAGTAAGCAGGTAAAATAAATATCAAGTACAGAAATCCAAACTTGCCTGTTATAGTACTTTAAAAAGCCTGGAGCCAGCTGTGAATAAGAAGGAGAAAAAGTGCCAATTCATTTTTATGCAGCTTCCTACAAAGGTTACAAGGGACTGACTGATCAGCCAGAAATGTAGGTATTAAAGTGACTTTTGTTTTTCTGCAGAGGAAATGTGGATCAGCTTTTTCCTTGGTTTGAGGGAGTGAAGGATCTCTTTTCTGCACCAAAACCTAGTGTTTCTAATGTTGGGAAACCCTTTGGAATGAAGTGAGGGTCTCTTTAAGGTTTGGGGCTTTGATAGAGTGATCTATTCAATCCAAGCTTACTCTGTCTATCGGTCACGGCTTTCATTTGGATGCACATTTATCATCTGTGCAAAACCTTAGTCATGGCACGTGAGCACTAGTTTGTCCTGTTTATGATTTTTACAGTTTTAAATGGTGTAATGCCTATAGAAGAAGATGTCTATTACTGCAATATTCTTCACCCCATTTGATGAAATTCTATTTTAGACATTACTTACCTTAACTATTTTGGACTAAATCTGCCACCCTCTTCTCATGTTGACTATGTGGTCATATAAAGAAGGAATCCCCATCCTGGCAGCAAGGTAGTCTAAAGACTGTTCTATCAGTAGCATGCTCTTTACATAAGTTCCTTTCATTTCTCATCACAAGCAGCTCTGAACTGCAATGGGTCACAGTAGCAATGTGAATCTACCCTGTGTAGCAAAAAGGAAAAGAAACCACTGAGGATCAAATGGCAGGGCTGATTTGTCCCTGGGGCACATTTAAACAATAGTCTTTGCTCTGTGAAGAGCCTCTGTAAAAACAAACAGAAAAGGCCTTGAGACTGAGATTATTATTATTTATTTGTCATAAGTTGGTATAGCCTAGAAGCCCCAGTCATGGACCGGGATTCCATTGTGAGACCTGCTGTACAAACATCGAACATAAAGACAGTCACTGCCCAAATGATCTTATAACTGAAGTGTAAGACAAGAGACAACAGATGGATATTGACAGGCCAAAGGGGGAGTACAAGGAAACAATGAGACAATATTGGCAGCTGTTGTCAAGTTTGTTGTAAGCATCACAGCAAAGGAGCGTTTTGAAGAGGGATTTCAAGGAGGATAAGCTTCTTTGTGGATGTTTGCTGGGAGCTTCTCCCATGTGTGAGGGGCAGCACTGGAAAAAGTATAAAGGTGCTTTATTAAAAAATGGGCAATGAAGGCTGGCATTGTTTGCTGAGTCAAGATGGGAGTCAACATCTAGATAGTGTATGCAAGATGGTAGATAGCAGGGAGATAGGCTCTCAAGGGCCTTGAAAGTGAAGACAAGAAGCTTATGCTTGATCCAATGAAGAAAGGGGATCCAGTGGAGGGATGCAAAGAGAGTGTCATGTTCTAAGGTGGCAAGTATCAGGGGGTAGCTGTGTTAGTCTGTATCCACAAAAACAATGAGGAGTCCGGTGGCACCTTAAAGCCTAACAGATTTATTTGGGCATAAGCTTTTGTGGGTAAAAAGCCATGTCTTCAGAAGTATTAACAAAACTACAATCTTATTCAAGGTAAGGTTCTTACCGCACCACCTTCTAGCAAGATGACTGACCACCCCTCTGGTCAGGATCTCCCACAGAGTTCATAGTGCTTGGTTCCTTTGTCTCCTTAGGTGAAAAATAATTCCTGGTTCTTTGCCCCTCTCTTTTATAGTTCAGTGCACCTTTGAAAGGTATTCTTCTGAAGGTTACCTCTCAAAATAAAGTTCATTCAAGCTGTGAGGAAGGGGACATGGAATCTGGTGGTGAAGGAAGTTCCATGCTGGTTTCTTCTTCTGTGGGTGTTTGCTATAATGCAGATTGGTCTATTCCTGCTCTCTCTGATGCAAATGAATGGCTACTTGCCATGTGATTACCAATCAACTCTGATCACACCTGCCTGGAGGCATCTGTCCTTCGTCTGGAGAAACCTGTTTACTCACTCCCCAGACTTGTCTGGTAAACACATTTTACTTCCACATTTCCTTCATATTTGTAGGGTCCCTTGGGCATTTACTGTGCACGCTTGAAGCAAGAATATTAATGATCAGTGTGTTATTATTATTTCCAATGATGCCTCACATAACACATACCAGATACAGTTTATGACATTAATGAATTGGGGACACTAAACTGGTCAGGCCAGCTGAAAGTCACCACTAGAGACCAGTGAGCCCTTTATCCTCTTGTTTTGGGATGCTGTTAGGGTCACACATAGGCAAAGCAATGAGATTGGAAAATGATCCTTACAGCAGTATTTTGAATGGTTGTAAGCAGGGCAAGTTTGCATTTGTCAAGGCCAGAGAAAAGGATGTTGCAATAGTTGAGATGGGAGATGATGAAAGCTGGGACAACAGTCTTAGTTGTGTGAACGGATAGGAAAGACCATAACTTAGAGATGCTGTGAAGAAAGGATCAGCAAGATTTAGACAGCCTGGATATGAGGACCTAAAGAGAGGTCCTAATTAAAGACAATGCCAAAACTATGGGCCTAAGTGCCAGGGAGGATGGTGGTATCATCCACAGTGATCAGAAAAGGACATATGGGAGATGACTTGAGGGTGGGGGTGAGATTAGAAACTGTTTTATCTATGTTGATCTTAAATTGATGGCATGAGGAGATATCAGTGAGATTGGCCAGAAAGAGACAAAGCTGAACAGGGAAATTAATTTGAACTCTACCGCACTAAGAAAAGGAAGTGTTGCCAACACTTGCAATGCTATTGTGAATGTCATAATTTCAGACTTAATTTTGGCAGTGCTTATGATCTCAAGAATGTTGAGTGAGCCACTTGCAAAAGCCAGCTTGCTTTTCAGGAGTACTGAGTAGCAGAAGCTTCAGGTGAAGTTGATGGGAACTGTGGATATTCAGTACCTCTAAACTCAGATTCTTAATTTTAAAGATAATGTGGGGGATATGGATCAGTATTCATGTTGCACTTCCTGTCCGTACCCAGCCCAGGCAAGG
The DNA here is from genome assembly GCF_965140285.1 of Lepidochelys kempii. Classification (NCBI taxonomy): domain Eukaryota; kingdom Metazoa; phylum Chordata; order Testudines; family Cheloniidae; genus Lepidochelys; species Lepidochelys kempii. Next base: position 99,356,984 of record NC_136382.1, read on the forward strand.
AAAGCTAATGATCCAACCAGCGGACTAAATTTGGTGATGAATCCTGGGCATGTGCCACCTGAGGCACATTGCACATACACTAAGAAGAAAGAATGTTATTAAGATGGTATTTCTGCTGGAAACACCAACAGGCCCCTCGTCATGACACTGCTTCCAGTTACTGCTATCAAAAAGATATAACATTAGATAGTTTTACTCACATAAAAATATATTAAAAATAAAGGCTCCGTCTTAAATCAACAATAATCAAGATATTCAAATTTAAGACTGAGCCTGCATTTTAAATTCAATGTATTTGTATTCAATACTTCTCAGACCTCTGATAACTGACTTAAACTAAAAAGAAAAGGAGTACTTGTGGCACCTTAGAGACTAACCCATTTATTTGAACATGAGCTTTCGTGAGCTACAGCTCACTTCATCGGATGCATACCGTGGAAACTGCAGCAGACTTTATATACACACAGAGAATATGAAACAATACCTCCTCCCACCCCACTGTCCTGCTGGTAATAGCTTATCTAAAGTGATCATCAAGTTGGGCCATTTCCAGCACAAATCCAGGTTTTCTCACCCTCCACCCCCCCACACACAAATTCACTCTCCTGCTGGTAATAGCCCATCCAAAGTGACAACTCTCTACACAATGTGCATGATAATCAAGTTGGGCCATTTCCTGCACAAATCCAGGTACTCTCACCCCCTCACCCCCCTCCAAAAAACACACACACAAACTCACTATCCTGCTGGTAATAGCTCATCCAAAGTGACCACTCTCCCTACAATGTGCATGATAATCAAGGTGGGCCATTTCCAGCACAAATCCAGGCTCTCACCTCCCCTCCCTTTTTTTTTCTTCCCAGGGACACACACACACACACACAAACTCACTCTCCTGCTGGCAATAGCTCATCCAAACTGACCACTCTCCAAGTTTAAATCCAAGTTAAACCAGAACGTCTGGGAAGGGATAGGAAAAAACAAGGGGAAATAGGCTACCTTGCATAATGACTTAGCCACTCCCAGTCTCTATTTAAGCCTAAATTAATAGTATCCAATTTGCAAATGAATTCCAATTCAGCAGTTTCTCGCTGGAGTCTGGATTTGAAGTTTTTTTGTTGTAAGATAGCGACCTTCATGTCTGTGATTGCGTGACCAGAGAGATTGAAGTGTTCTCCGACTGGTTTATGAATGTTATAATTCTTGACATCTGATTTGTGTCCATTTATTCTTTTACGTAGAGACTGTCCAGTTTGACCAATGTAAATGGCAGAGGGGCATTGCTGGCACATGATGGCATATATCACATTGGTGGATGTGCAGGTGAACGAGCCTCTGATAGTGTGGCTGATGTGATTAGGCCCTGTGATGGTGTCCCCTGAATAGATATGTGGGCACAATTGGCAACGGGCTTTGTTGCAAGGATAAGTTCCTGGGTTAGTGGTTCTGTTGTGTGGTATGTGGTTGTTGGTGAGTATTTGCTTCAGGTTGCAGGGCTGTCTGTAGGCAAGGACTGGCCTGTCTCCCAAGATTTGTGAGAGTGTTGGGTCATCCTTTAGGATAGGTTGTAGATCCTTAATAATGCGTTGGAGGGATTTTAGTTGGGGGCTGAAGGTGACGGCTAGTGGCGTTCTGTTATTTTCTTTGTTAGGCCTGTTCTGTAGTAGGTAACTTCTGGGAACTCTTCTGGCTCTATCAATCTGTTTCTTTACTTCCGCAGGTGGGTATTGTAGTTGTAAGAAAGCTTGACAGAGATCTTGTAGGTGTTTGTCTCTGTCTGAGGGGTTGGAGCAAATGCGGTTGTATCGCAGAGCTTGGCTGTAGACAATGGATCGTGTGGTGCGGTCAGGGTGAAAGCTGGAGGCATGTAGGTAGGAATAGCGTTCAGTAGGTTTCCGGTATAGGGTGGTGTTTATGTGACCATTGTTTATTAGCACTGTAGTGTCCAGGAAGTGGATCTCTTGTGTGGACTGGACCAGGCTGAGGTTGATGGTGGGATGGAAGTTGTTGAAATCATGGTGGAATTCCTCAAGGGCTTCTTTTCCATGGGTCCAGATGATGAAAATGTCATCAATATAGCGCAAGTAGAGTAGGGGCTTTAGGGGACGAGAGCTGAGGAAGCAAGGATCAGCCATAAATCAGCCATAAAAATGTTGGCATACTGTGGGGCCATGCGGGTACCCATAGCAGTGCCGCTGATCTGAAGGTATACATTGTCCCCAAATGTAAAATAGTTATGGGTAAGGACAAAGTCACAAAGTTCAGCCACCAGGTTAGCCGTGACGTTATCGGGGATAGTGTTCTTGACGGCTTGTAGTCCATCTTTGTGTGGAATGTTGGTGTAGAGGGCTTCTACATCCATAGTGGCCAGGATGGTGTTATCAGGAAGATCACCGATGGATTGAAGTTTCCTCAGGAAGTCAGTGGTGTCTCGAAGGTAGCTGGGAGTGCTGGTAGCGTAGGGCCTGAGGAGGGAGTCTACATAGCCAGACAATCCTGCTGTCACGGTGCCAATGCCTGAGATGATGGGGCGCCCAGGATTTCCAGGTTTATGGATCTTGGGTAGTAGATAGAATATCCCAGGTCGGGGTTCCAGGGGTGTGTCTGTGTGGATTTGATCTTGTGCTTTTTCAGGAAGTTTCTTGAGCAAATGCTGTAGTTGCTTTTGGTAACTCTCAGTGGGATCATAGGGTAATGGCTTGTAGAAACTCGTGTTGGAGAGCTGCCGAGCAGCCTCTTGTTCATATTCCGACCTATTCATGATGACAACAGCACCTCCTTTGTCAGCCTTTTTGATTATGATGTCAGAGTTGTTTCTGAGGCTGTGGATGGCATTGCGTTCCGCATGGCTGAGGTTATGGGGCAAGTGATGCTGCTTTTCCACAATTTCAGCCCGTGCACGTCGGCGGAAGCACTCTATGTAGAAGTCCAGTCTGCTGTGCGGGGGTGAGAGAACCTGGATTTGTGCAGGAAATGGCCCAACTTGATTATCATGCACATTGTGTAGAGAGTTGTCACTTTGGATGGGCTATTACCAGCAGGAGAGTGAATTTGTGTGTGGGGGGTGGAGGGTGAGAAAACCTGGATTTGTGCTGGAAATGGCCCAACTTGATGATCACTTTAGATAAGCTATTACCAGCAAGACAGTGGGGTGGGAGGAGGTATTGTTTCATATTCTCTGTGTGTATATAAAGTCTGCTGCAGTTTCCATGGTATGCATCTGATGAAGTGAGCTGTAGCTCACGAAAGCTCATGCTCAAATAAATTGGTTAGTCTCTAAGGTGCCACAAGTACTCCTTTTCTTTTTGCGAATACAGACTAACACGGCTGTTACTCTGAAACCTGACTTAAACTACATAGCCAAAACAATTTGAGTTACCCATGGAATGGTTAGGTTTAAGCCAAACCCTGGACATAATTGGAGTTTCTGTGTGGGGAGGGATTATGTAACTTTCCTATTTGCATATTAGAATATAGTGGAGTTGGCCTATGGTACAGGGTAGCACAATCCTGAGGACTGCATTGTGGCTTTTATGGGTGATTCTAGTGGCTGGAAATAGCCATAGCATTGGAATACCCTGGCAAAACTCCTTCCCCTAACAATACTCATGCCCCTCGAACTGGTGGCATCTGTAGAGTGGCATAGAGCTATCTAAACCCACCTCAGTTACCAGGAACTGCCTCTATGTTGGGGGAATTATTTGTGGAATACTTACAGCTTACTTTATGATGCCTTTATGTTGGCAAAACTGATAGGAGCTGCAGAGCACTGATGTGTCACATCCTAAAGGTTCTGTACTTCTAACAGTTACACCAGCTAATACAATTGCTTTCTTTCTCTGCCTCAATCATCCAGATCCCTGATGTGATGGGCAGCTGAAAAACAGTCACACAGTCTTCCACACAGGGTATGTGTAGGCAGCAATGCAGTGCACAGCCCTGCAGGTCTGAGCCTAGGCTCAAGCCAAACCCGCCTTGCATCCACACTGCAAATTTGCTAATCTAGGGCTCAGACCCAAGGTCCCAGGATCCTGCAGGGTTCGAGGATATGAACTCGTTTTAAACTGGGACCTCGGTTATTGGTTTCCTGTGTGTGTGGCCCCGGCTTGACTCTGGTCCCAGAATTCCGCCAGATGTATCCCAGAGTTCCGGGTGGCAGAGAAGCAGTGCAGCAGGCATCCATCACCATGGCTAGAAGTGCCATTACTGTCTGGCCAAGTGCCCTCCCTCTGCCTGCTCCTGTTCCACTAGTGGCTTCGGCTCTACTTTGCTGATGCATGGAGCTTGCCCAGAGCAAGAAGCAAAGTTGCCAGGTGGGAGGCTGCATGCACTCGCCACCCTCGCAGTGCATGCAGCCCGGACACCCCTGCACAGGCAGCCCCAAGGAGAGTAAGTGGGGCCTGGGAGCAAGGGACAGGGAGGGGCAGTGGCAGAGTTCCCAGCTCAGCACGTCCAGGGGTCTCTGGGTGGTTCTTACTACTGCCTGGCTCCGGCTTCTGGCCTGGCCAGGGACAGGCCTTGGGGGGAAGAAGAAAGAAGGGCGTAGGGTCTCATGGTGAGGGGGGCTAAGGCCCATCTCAGCCCCTCCCAACGGGAAGAGGCTGGCGCTGCCCCTGAGCCTCGGACAGGTGTGGAGCAGCGCCAGAGGGAAATTGGGACAAATGTTGTCCCAGAGTCATTCAGCCCAGGACCAGGACTTGAAATGTTCCACCCTATTAGGGATGGTTGGTCACCCTTGGGGAGTGGGAGGGAGCTAGGCATTTTGGGATATATTTACTTTGACTTAGATCTGCACACTGCAGTGTGGATGCCAGAGCCCTAGGTTTGAGCATGGGTCAGAAAATTCTTAACTGATGATTAAAATGAAATGTAGACACTCATGCTCAGGGTTTTCTGGCACAGATGAGCTGACTTGAGTCCCACTAACTCTCGGCTTACATTCCTGTGTAGACATAGCCATAGCCAATGTTTGTTGATTGGCTGCTTCTGGATCAGACTCTAGGAAAGCTGGTTGTTTCTATCAGCAGCAGGCCTCTACATTTGAATTCTCAAAACTAGCCCATGGTGGGAAATGCTGTTGTATCTTTGTTGCCCAGGCTTCTATAAATTCTTTCAGAGTATGACTTACTCTAACTTCAGTGTGCAGCCCAAAACACTGAAGTGGCTTAACTTACTGCTCTGGTCAGAAATACTGGAGTGGGCCCTTGTTCTTGAACTTTGAATATAGAAAATGAATAATTTGGGCCAAGCTCTAAGGTGGCATTCTAAGTGGTATAAATTAAACCCAGGTGTGTAAGCTACTTGAATTTAAGGGTGAAAATCCATGTTGGGATTCTGTGGTGCAATTAAGGACCTGGGGACAGATTTAAAAGGCAGCTAAAAATGCAGATGGGCACCCAGTGGGCTTTAGGGGTGCCAACTTTCTTAATTGCAGAAAACTGAACACCCTTGCCCCGCCCCCTCCCGGAGGCCTCGCCCCTTCCCCATTTCTTCCCTGCTCTCCACTGACTCCATCCGCCCTCTCTCCGTCACTTGCTCCTCCCCACCCTCACTCACTTGCTCATTTTCACCGGGCTGGGGCAGGGGGTAGAGGTGTGGGAGGGGGTGAGGGCTCTGGTTGGAGGTGGGCCTGGGGTGGGGCTGGGGATGAGGGGTTTGGAGTGTGGGAGGGGGCTCTGGGCTGAGGCAAGGGGTTGGGGTGTGGGAGGGGGTACAGGTTCTGGGTTGGAGGTGCAGGCTCCTGGGTGGGGCCAGAAATGAGGTGTTCAGGGTGGGGAGGGGGCTCAGGACTGGTGCAGGGGATTAGGGCATGGGGGGTGAGGGCTCCGGATTGAGGGTGCGGGCTCTGGGGTGGGGCTAGGAATGAGGGTTTTGGGATGCAGGAGGGGGCTCAGGAATGGGTCAGGGGGTTGGAGTGCAGGAGGGGGTGAGTGGCGCAGGCTCTGGGTGGTGCTTACTGGGCGTAGTTCCTGGCCAATGGGAGTTGCAGAGCCGGCGCTTGGGGTGGGGGCAGTGCATAGAGCCCCCTATGCCTACGAGCAGGAGGGACATGATGGCTGCTTCCCAGGAGCCGCGCAGCGCTGGGTAGGGAGCCTGCCAGCCCCGCGCCAATTGGACTTTTAACACCCCGGTCACTGGTACTGACTGGAGCTGCCAGGGTTACTTTTTGACTAGCTGTTCCAGTTGAAAACTGGACACCTGGCAACCCTAGTGAGCCTGCATGTCTGTGCAAACCTGATCCCTGGTCCTTGGAGGTGCAGGTCCCTTACATATTCCATTTGTGGAGTTCAGTGTCTCTAAGGATTTATCCTTATCGCTAGTGTGATGAAGGCAGCTGAAACCATGGAAGAAAGAGAAATATCAACGATCATATCTACTCAGGTGAACACCATAAAGGGTCACAGATAAAAATTTATCATCATAGACCCCTATATGGAAACTATATTCTCATCAATGAAAACATTAAATATTAAAATTGGATACCTGGATTCCTTTTGTGATGTATAAAATATAGTATGCCAGATATGTTGTAACTGTATGAATCATATATAGCAGCAGTTCTCAAACTTTTGTACTGGTGACCCCTTTCAGACAAAAAGCACCTGAGTGCAACCCCCCATATAAATTAAAAACACCTTTTTATATTTAACACTATTATAAATGCTGGAGGCAAAGTGAGGTTTGGGGTGGAGGCTGACAGCTTATGACCCCCCATATAATAACCTCACAACCCTCTGAGGGGTCATGCCCCCCAATTTGAGAACCCCTGATTTATAGCCACAAGTTCAAATGCGTACATAAACCAGATATAAAAATATAAAATTGATACTCTGACTATGGTATCATTATTCACAAATGTAATAAAATCTAATAATGGAACTATTGGAATGTATTGGTATATGAGACAAGTATATAATATAATCAATACATTTTACAAAACATATAGAATAAAGTCCTCAGCTGCTGTCAATCAGCATAGATCCATTGAAGTCAATGAAGTTATGCTAATTTTGAAAGTAGTAAGGCTCTGGCTATGAATATATGATTAATATATTTTCAGTAATTTAATATTTATACATTACACTATTGTGACACACAGGCACCCCAATAGTCACCACTCTCATGTAATTAGGATATGTTTTGTACGAAGTATGCCTTGTGAGATATCATTCTAAAAGTCTTTTTCTGCTAGACAGTAATAACTTGTTAGATTGTATGTGCTATCATCGTATGTGAAGTTATTAAGTTTGGCTATGTATGTGTTACTGATACATGTTGTGAGGTTGAAAATACCCACAAGCAGCCTTTCAGGTACAACAGTAAAAAGACCAAACAATGTTAATGGCTTACTGAGGAAATGCACACAAGCCAAGGATTATGCCAGGAACTGTATACAACAGAAACCTCTCAGAGATAGCACTACACAATGGGAACTGTTTGACCCAGGTCACAGCAAAAGAGCTTTCCAGCAACTGGGAAGAAAATATAAAAGGAGGAAAAGGGCAGCATAAGGGGACCTCATTCTCCCTACAACAACACACCTGGAAACACCTGAGGAATAAAGACTGAACAGGGGGAAGTGATGGTCCCAGGCCAAAGGGACCTGTGTATGGAAAACCTGGGAAACCCAAGCTGCAAAGCCAAGGTGGCTTCTGCCTTAAGAATCTGCCAGACTGTTTATCACTCAGGGTGAGATTTGCTAATTCACATCCTACCTATCTAGTAAGTTACGCTCAGTTTGCGGTTTTGTTTATTTACTAGGTAATCTGCTTTGATCTGTTTGCTATTACTTATAATCACTTAATCTATCTGTTTGTAGTTAATAAATTTATTTTGTTTTAATCCAAACCACTGTGCGTTTGATTAAGATGTCTAGGGAAAATCTCAGCTTGGTTACCACTAGTGTGCGTGGTCCTCTTCACATTGAGGGAGAGGCAGACTGGGTTTAAACCCATATACTGGCCAGATTTGACCAGGGCAGGATGGTACTGCTCTGGGTTCCTAGGCTAAATTCCCTCTAAGCTGCATGACTGCGCAGCTGCCTATAAAGCACCATGCAGGTGTTCAGGGCTCTGGAGGGAAGAGGTGCCTCTCCGCAAGCCCTGAACCTGCCATAGCTCCCCTCCCCCAGCCCCAAACCTGTCGCAGCCCCAAACCTTCCATGGCTTGGGGACAGGTGCCCTTCCCCTGCAGCCCAGGTGCTGCTGTGAGGAGAGAGATCTGGGGGGAGTCCTCTCTTCCCACCATAGCCCAGGGAGCCCCACTGTACCCCAAGCCCCTCAGCCCCACCCCAGAGCCCACACCTCCAGATGGTGCCCGAACCCCCCCCCCCTAACCCCAACCCTCTGCCCCAGCCCTGAGTCCCTCATCCCCAGCCCCACCCCAGAGCCAGCACCCCCTGCTGGAGACCTCACCCCCCGGAACCCCAACCCTCTGCCCCAGCCCTGAGCCCCCTCCCACACTCCAAACCCCTCAGCCCCACCTCACCACATGAATTTTGTTATGTCCACCAATACGGAGGTGAAGTGTCACACATCACCTCCGTATTGGTGCACATAACAAAATTCATTCTGTGCATGGGTGGGAAAAATTAGAGGAAACATTGGTCCTAGGCTGGGAGGCAGGTGGTTAGAGAGCCTGCATGTGACTTCAGCTGGGTGTGTCCCTACCTGTGTGAATGCTGGTGAAAGTGCAGGCTTGGAGGGCTTTGCAACTTGTACGGCAACACCGTGTGAGAGGGAGCCCAGGCTGGTGGGTCAGATGGCTCAGTGATACCCCAGTTCTAGGTGGCCCCCGAGGGGGAACCCCTCCCAACTATATTTTAAATGTAAAAGGTAGTGAGGTTCATACTATTGAAAGCACTTTGAAACTGTTTGGTAGGACAGATGAGTTTTCTGCAGCCCTGAGCTTTGTGTTTGCTGCTGAGAGTTCTGGGGAAGTCCATCTCAGTCGGGTTATAAGTTAAAGTAGTGATGGAATACTTTATTTTAGGTTTCAGAGTAACAGCCGTGTTAGTCTGTATTCGCAAAAAGAAAAGGAGTACTTGTGGCACCTTAGAGACTAACTAATTTATTAGAGCATAAGCTTTCGTGAGCTACAGCTCACTTCCTCAGATGCATATCGTGGAAACTGCAGCAGGCTTTATATATACACAGAGAATATGAAACAATACCTCCTCCCACCCCACTGTCCTGCTGGTAATAGCTTATCTAAAGTGATCATCAGGTGGGCCATTTCCAGCACAAATCCAGGTTTTCTCACCCTCCACCCCCCCACACAAATTCACTCTCCTGCTGGTGATAGCCCATCCAAAGTGACAACTCTTTACACAATGTGCATGACAATCAAGTTGGGCTATTTCCTGCACAAATCCAGGTTTTCTCACATCCCCCCCACCCCCATACACACACAAACTCACTCTCCTGCTGGTAATAGCTCATCCAAACTGACCACTCTTCAAGTTTAAATCCAAGTTAAACCAGAACATCTGGGGGGGGGGGGGGGGTAGGAAAAAACAAGAGGAAACAGGCTACCTTGCATAATGACTTAGCCACTCCCAGTCTCTATTTAAGCCTAAATTAATAGTATCCAATTTGCAAATGAATTCCAATAAAATTGCAATAATTCCATAAACCAGTCGGAGAACACTTCAATCTCTCTGGTCACGCAATCACAGACATGAAGGTCGCTATCTTAAAACAAAAAAACTTCAAATCCAGACTCCAGCGAGAAACTGCTGAATTGGAATTCATTTGCAAATTGGATACTATTAATTTAGGCTTAAATAGAGACTGGGAGTGGCTAAGTCATTATGCAAGGTAGCCTGTTTCCTCTTGTTTTTTCCTACCCCCCCCCCCCAGATGTTCTGGTTTAACTTGGATTTAAACTTGAAGAGTGGTCAGTTTGGATGAGCTATTACCAGCAGGAGAGTGAGTTTGTGTGTGTATGGGGGGGGGATGTGAGAAAACCTGGATTTGTGCAGGAAATAGCCCAACTTGATTGTCATGCACATTGTGTAAAGAGTTGTCACTTTGGATGGGCTATCACCAGCAGGAGAGTGAATTTGTGTGGGGGGGTGGAGGGTGAGAAAACCTGGATTTGTGCTGGAAATGGCCCACCTGATGATCACTTTAGATAAGCTATTACCAGCAGGACAGTGGGGTGGGAGGAGGTATTGTTTCATATTCTCTGTGTATATATAAAGCCTGCTGCAGTTTCCACGATATGCATCTGAGGAAGTGAGCTGTAGCTCACGAAAGCTTATGCTCTAATAAATTAGTTAGTCTCTAAGGTGCCACAAGTACTCCTTTTCTTTTTACTTTATTTTACATCTTCCTAATAGCTGTTTTCTGGCCACTTGCACTTCAGGACACAGTAGGCTTAGTGGGATTTTTATTTTGACATTCTTTTTCTTTGGCTGGCCATGTCATCTCATCTGACTACACTCCTCTTCCATGCGGTTGATATGTAAAGACTCCTTTGGCACTACGATATTGTTAGAATCTAGACTACTGTGAAAACCAGTGTAACATTTTGCCCCTTTATTGCTAACTAGAAGGGTAACTTGAACCAATCTGCCAGAGTATACTTTTCTTCATCCCTTTATCTTGTAATTTTGGGTTATGTCTCTTCTTAAAGGTAGTTTTAACTGCACACAGGTTTTCATTTGCATGTTCAGTGGAAGAATATGAAACATGTTTCCTTGGAAACTTTAAATGTCTGAAACAACCATTTACATAAACAATGCTGTCATCAAAATTTCACATTCTTCAGTTGAAGGAAAAAAACTTAAACATTTCCAATGCAAATAAGTACTACTTAATAAGCAGACAATCTAAAAAAGGCCTCTTTACTGAATGTCATAATGACCAAAAAGTTACCTACTCTTAAAATATTTCCAGATTATAAGATAATTTCATTTGTGGATTAATTGTGTGCACTGAAATAACTGTTTAGAGTGTTTTCAAATTCAACTTAAACATTTATCTCTAATTGCCATGCAAAACACTGTTGCCCTTTCCTCTGGGTAAGGCAAAAACAACTGTCATTCCCATTTTAACAGAGCTTGTTTCCACCTGTCAAGAGCATTCTGGTTGCTTTAATCATTCTGTTCATAACTCCTGATTTTTCTCTTCAGGTTTGCATAGAAATTCCCTCAAATTCTTATATGTTCAGTGACCTGTGTCAACTCAAGATTTTTTTTTTCTGCCTTAGATACCTATTTTATAGAATTTCCCGAACCAAACATAAAGGTTTTTTTTCCCCATACTTCAGAGAAGTTCAAGAACAGAAAACACAAAATGTATTGCACACCTGCTCTGCTGCACTTACCCACATACAATATATCCATTAGAAAAGTCCAACTGTATTAGTAAATAAATCATAATTTCCCACTTTGCAACCTTCATGCTCCCCCATAAACAAAACACAGCAAAACCGTTGCTTGCCCCCTGTTGCTGTTGTGTTCTGTTTTAAAATACTGGACCAAGCAAGACTAAGTAGCAGGGTTCAAAGCTGTAGACACTAAGGGTATGTGTACACTGCAACAAAACACCCACAGCTCACCTGGGTCAGCTGACTCGGACTTGTGGAGCTTGGGCCATGGGGTTATAAAATTGCAATATAGATGTTCAGACTTCTGCTGGAACCCGGATCTGGGACTTTCCTGCCTCATGGGGTCTCAGAGCTGGGCACCAGCCCAAGCCTCAATGTCTACACTGCAATTTTATCGCCTTGCAGCCCAAACCGCCCTCCTACCCCAGCCCACCATCCGCCAGCCTGAATGAGTTGACCTGGGCCAGCCACAGGTAATTTTACTGCAGTGTAGACAGACTGCGAATGAAGCCCTTCTTCCTGAACTGATTAGCTACTTTGTCCTTTTTAAAAAATCTTTTAATTGTCTGCCATGTGTAAGTAGTATTGCTACTGTATTGCTAAATACCTAGTTCTATATTGGAATCTATAATAATAAGTAATAATAAGTAATATAATATTGTATTTAAATAGATCCAGGAGTCATAAACAACTTTGAGCGACTGGTATTATTACCTATATTTTTCAGATGGCGAAACAATGGCAAAGAGAGGTTAAGTGACTTGCCAAAGGTCACACAACAAGGCATTGATAAAACTGGGTCTAGAAACAAAGTCCCTTGCTCTCCAAAGTGAAATGATTTCATTAAAGTCAATGGCAAAACTCCCATTGACTGTTCTGGGGCCAGGATTTCACCCCCAGCCCATTGTGCTGATAGACCATGCTGAGAGGCTGCAGAACTGACTTGTCACTAAAATGTATTTCCATTGTTGTATTATGTTTGTATGTCTATGTTCATAGTTAAACACATTTAGAGTATGATACGTAACTGACTTAAATTTTATTGTATTTTTATTCATTTTACATTAGATATAGCTTGGAAACTTTGAGACATAGACAATGTTTAGGGTTTTTTTCCCCCCAACAAGATTGGGGGGTTAGAAGAAGATGAACAAGCAAATGTCCATTAAAGTTATCAAAGTCTCAAACAACAGTGGAAGAACTTTTTTTTCATATTTAGGGTGTCATGAAAATTTCCAAGTGAGCTACTGATTAGTATATAAACAATGCTAAATGTGAAGTATGTCTTTAGACATTTGTTTCTTCTTACTGTGTGATGTCTCAAATGAAAAGGAGGGGGAGGGAAAAATCAGTTTTAAAAACAATGTTAAGCTAAATTTATGTATATGAAAAAAAACACTTTTTCCATCAAGAAAATTATGGAACCAAGTTTAAATTTGATGTCTAATAAAAAGTGTTATTTTATTATTACTCTCTTTGGTCCAAATTCATAGTCATCAGTTAAATTAGACCTGGCATGAAACTGGTCTTAAATACGTTGTCTCTGGTTTTGTGAGATGTTTACATATTGTATTTCAGATTTATCTCCACCTTCTTTAACTTGGTGATTTTCTCAGAATACAAATATACACATGGAAAGGCAATTCCAAACCTAAAGAGGCAGTTAGCATCTCTTTATTTTCACTTTGTTTAATTATTTTCAGAATCTTTCTCTCTTTTGAGAATGTCCCTACCTCTCCCGGGACTCCCTTCTGACTTTTGTTCCCTGTTTTTAAAGTGTAAGTTTCATGTAAAAACGTTGAAATATGTCAGTAATAAATTAATCCACCATCTGAGATGAAATCAAAAACCTTCCGAGTAAAATGTGAAATGATATAGTTAAAACAAAACAGAGTAAGTGTTTAAAATGATGATTAATGTAAATAGGTAAGCATTTTACCTGTATGGCATTGGTAACATTCCATCCAGCTTCCCAAGTGGTGATCAGTTTGATCTGGGCACCTTGCATGTGAGCCTTGGATTGATATCCTGGATCCTGGTGGGAGACATTAAACTCAAGGGTCTTGGTAGCATCTTGTTCCTCTTTTTCCTCGCTGTGGGTCCGGTTAAGCTCATCCCTTCTGGCAAAATTCACATTTTCTTCTTCAGCATCTAGGCAACCATCCCATTTCACCAGCCTGAAAAATAGGGACTGTGTACCCCTAAAGCGATGGGGAAGAGATGAAAGAGTCTGCTTCAGGTAAGCCATCCTGAATACCAGCTATTAAAATAAAATCTTTTCCTGGCTGTCCTTATTTTTTGCAGTAGTTGTGTGTTGTTAGTCCCTTTGTTAATTAGCATTGACACTGTAGCTATGATTTATGAGGTCTGTTGGCCTTCAGTCTTTTATTTGTGTCAGTTTCAAATGGCAAACTAAAGGAACATCCCCAGGGTCTTCAAGGTGCTGCTCAGAGTCAATGAGGTTTAGTAGCCTGCAAGCTGAAATTTACAATTCAAATCCTTTTACTTATGGTAAGTACATAGATCAGTCACTCGTGAAGAAGCTACAAGTGGTTGCAAGAATCTGTTCCTGGAAATTATGCAAACATGTTTTTCAATACAAGTAAATATTCCTCAAAAAAAAAATTACTGCATTAAAAAGCAGCATTGACTGACTGATATAAACCAAATGAATGTAATATATATATAGAAGTTAATAGAGCAGGCTATTGTTGGGTTAAATTAAGGTTTATTACATTGTCCATGAGCTAAGTAGTCCCATCATATTTAGACCAAATTATATCATTCATGTGTAGAGTTATAACATTACAACAACTTTAAAAAGAATAATTTATTCAAAATTAACTAGAGAATGGGGGCAAATATAAATATAAATAACTATCTACTTCTCCAGATGTGAGAATTTCCTGCTCTTATTTATTGTCTACAGAGGTCAGTAGAACTTTAAAAATGTTTTAAAAACATAAGCTCAAAGTTTAAAACTTCTAGCATATTTATAACCATTTCTATTTCATAGTATTTTTCTGAGGAGAGAGAGGAGCATTTTTTAATGCTGTTTAGCTCTGTCTGTTCATTCCAGGGCTATAAATAAAGATACATTAGTCTTTACACACCATAAGACCATAGAAACAGTATCTATTTTGTTTTCCTTATTTTCATGGAGAGGCACCTGGGATTTGTGCAAGGAAGGAAAAGAGAGGGAGTGTAGTTTCAGGATTCACTAGTTTTTAGTGTCATCTCTGCCCCTTTTCTGCATAGAAAAGCAATCTTCTCCTGAGAGTCTGGTGTTAAGGGAATCTGCCAGTATCCCTTTGTTAAATCCAGAGTGGTGATATATTGGGCTTCTCCCAGCCAGTCTGAATTCATCCACCCAAGGCAGGGGGTAGATATCATTTCTGAAACTGTTCACCTTTCTGAAGTCTATACAGAAATGTAGTGAGTTATCTGACTTTGGAACCAGCAGAGCAGGACTTCTCCAGTCACTTTGGGATATCCCGAGTTCTGACATGACCTTGAGCTCTTTCTTGATAACCCTCCTCAGTTTTGGGGGGATTGGTTGGAGCTCTTCTGTATTACTTTACTGGGTTCCATATTAATGTGATTGTGGCCCATGGATATGTTCTCATGATGGGCTGAGAATATCTTTGTAAAAGTGATTGGAGTGCCTGTTTTGTTTGCTTCTGGTTTAGGTTCTCTCTGAGGGGCACTGAGCTTTCTTTCAGGCAATCTCTAATTTGGGATCCCAGTTCCTCAGCATATGGCATGATGAAGTGGCTTTCCCTGGCTTCAGCAAATTTACATGGTCAATTTGTGATTCATTCCCCCCATTTGTCTAATTAAATAGTTTGCAGTTCCATCTCATTTACCACCTCATAAGGGTCTTGCCACTTGACCATAAGCTTTGATTCAGAGATTGTTGCTTGACTGGAAGACACATAGTCTTGCCCCTTTATTATAATGTAATTGTTGTTGTGCCTGTGCTCCTTCCTCTAGCATAGCATTCCATAGCTTCCAGTCTCTCATGTAACTTTAAGACATATTGTACAAGGTTTTTGGTTCTTGGAGCCTGGCTTTCCCATGTCTCTCACACCATGTCTAGTATGCCTCTTGGTGGTTGCCCATATAGCACTTGCAGTGGTGAAAACCCTTTCAAGGCTTGTGATACTTCCTTAATGGAGAAAGTAGGGCCAGGAGTAGTTGATCCCAATATTAAGAGTCTTGGATAATGAATTTCTTGAGCATTCTCTTTACCATCTGATTAAGTCTTTCCACTGGACATCTGTCTATGGATGGTACACAGATGAGCAGGGCCCTACCAAATTAACGGACATGAAAAATGCGTCATGGACCATGAAATCTGGTCTCCCGCCGTGAAATCTGATCTTGTGTGTGCTTTCACCCTATACTATACAGATTTCACAAGGGAAACCAACGTTTCTCAGATTGGAGGTCCTGACCCAAAAGGAAGTTGCAGAGGGTCACAAGGCTATTTTAGAGGGGGGTGGTAATATTGCCACCCTTACTTCTGCACTGCCTTCAGCGCTCAGCAGCCAGAGAGCAGTGGCTATTGGCTGGGTGCCCAGCTCTGAAGGCAGTGCCCTGCCAGCAGCAACACAGAAGTAAGGGCACTAGTACCACACTCCTCCATACAATAACCTTGCGACACCCCCCCCGCCCCCCCACAACTCCTTTTTGGGTCAGGACCCCTACAATTACACCACCATGAAATTTCAGATTTAAATAGCTGAAATCATGAAATTTATGATTTTAAAAATCCTATGACTGTGAAAATGAACAAAGTGGACTGTGAAATTGATAGGGCCCTACAGATGTGTATAATGCTTTGACTTTTAGTAGGCCACAGAACTCTCTTATCAGATTGTAAAACCTGTTCCCTGGTCCATCATGATCTCTTTGGGAGTCTCTACCCAGGCAAAGGCCTTCAGCAGCTCATTAGCAATAGTCTTGTCATTCATTGTCTGGAATGGTATGACTTCCGGCTACTGGGTGACCAAGTCCATGATAACAAGAATATGCTGGTGTCCAGAGGCACTCTTCTCTAGGAGACTGTGGTGGGGCGGTCGTCCCACCCCCTGAGAACAGGGCTGCAATAGGCCTTTTGAGGCTGCGCAGGCCAGCAGCCAATCAGAGAAAGCCTGGGGATAGCCAATCAGGGCCAGGCTAGGTCCTATATAAAGGCTGCCTAGCAGTTGAGAAGGCAGTCTCTCCCTGACTAGCAAGACAGAGCAGTGCTGGGCAGGCTCGGGGGAGCAGGAGAGAGCTCCAACCCCGTTACCTGCCAGGCTGCTGATCCTGCTACAAAGGGCCTAGAAGGTGCACAGGGCCAAAGAGGAAGTGGCCCAGGGAAGAATAGACGGATGAGAGGGTAATGAAGGAGGTCAGAAAGAGGCTGCTGCTAGAGGGTCCCTGGGTCGGGACCCAGAGTAGCAGGCAGGCCTGGCTTACACTACATCTGGCCATGGAAGACAGGGGCCAATACAGACGGCAACTTGCCCCTGAGCTAAGGGGCTAGGCTTTGGGTTGTGGTTGGCCACTGAGGCAGGTGCGAGTCCCAAAGACTGATGTTAACTGTGCCCCCTCCCCCCACGCT
Source organism: Lepidochelys kempii (assembly GCF_965140285.1). Taxonomy (NCBI): domain Eukaryota; kingdom Metazoa; phylum Chordata; order Testudines; family Cheloniidae; genus Lepidochelys; species Lepidochelys kempii. The sequence continues at coordinate 99,373,929 of NC_136382.1, forward strand.
CCCCCCGGAAGGGGCTGAGTCTGGAGTAGTGGGCACTGCCGGAGGACAGTGTCCTGAAGTGGATGCTGCCGAGCGGGGAGCAACGTGGGTCCCAGGGCAGCAGAATGGACAACGGGCAAGACACCACGTGCTGAGGACACTCTGCAGTAGACAGAGCTAATTCCCGGAACAACCAGTGGGAGATGCCAGCGGTCTTGACCCGGTCACATGGGCATATAAGAATGATTATTATTGATTCAAAGAGGATCTCCATCAAGGGAAAGGGTACTAGTAGAGTCCTTTGGTGACCACTAGTTAGCATTTAGGGCATGACACACACAAATTCTCAACTTCTTTAAGGACCCCGGGCAAAAGTATTGGGTCAGGATCCTAGACTGTGTCTTATCCAGGGCCGGCCCACAACATTTTGGCACCTGAGGCAGGGAGCTCAAATGGTACCCACCCATTCCTCCTCGCTTGGGCCAAAACTTTGAAAGGTCTCAATTCTGCCTTCTTCCTGTTCTACTCCTCTCATAGTACTGCTCTGCTACCTACCCCAATAAAGGAGAACTAACAACTTAAAATGCCTTGCTCAAAAATTAAGTAACACTTAACTTTCAAACACCTGAACAGCAAATGTAATTTTTCTTGTCTGCATAGTAAACACTGGCATTTTTATCTGTTTGAATAATCAAAGAGGTGCTTTCTGTGTCTTCTTGGTTGCAAAGATTTGAACTGCTTCCTGCTGAAGGTCCACACTCTGGACCAGCTCATGCTCTATTGCAGGGACATTTTCACTAGGTTCTGTTGTTACACAATGCACCATTAAAGCCATTTGTTCCGTAAGGCTGATGTCAGGTGTGCAGTCAAGAATAACAGAATAATATCTTGCTGACTTCAGATCCACCACAATTTTCTGTTTGACTTTTGTTGCCAGTAACTGTATGATCTCATTCTGAATTGTTTTTCCAAGGTAGTGGTGTGTGTACATTTCTTGGGTGGTGATTCTTCTTAGATGCTCCTGGAGTACAGCATCAGACTCAGCCATCAGCTCCACAATTTTAAGGAAGTTTCCATAGTTTGGCACATACAGCTGATCTGAAGTTCCACACAGTGCTAGGTTTTGGGTAGCAAGCATTCTCACAATGGCAATGAGCCTTTTCAGAACATTTTGCCCGTAAAAAGACTCTGATGCAATCTTCTCTTGATGCTGATCATCTATGGTAGCCTTTAACCTTAGTCTCATCTCAAGCTCTTTTCAGCTATGGAATGCTCTCTGGTGATTTGCTGCCTTCTCAAAGCATGCCGGATTTCTAGCCAGATTTTTCTAGCCCTTTGTTCCTGTAGAACCCAATGTGGCTGGAACATTAGATTGGAAGAGTTTGTAACAAAAACAGTATCCAGCATTCTGGGTTTTTGAGTACATAAGCCATGGCCTCTCCAGTTTGTCACCATTGGGGATTTCACGCCATAATGTGTTGGATGGAAACTTCTATTTTCATTGTCTTTGTGGAACATGAAGTTTTTCACTTGCTGTGGCCCATGCAGTACAAGGAAGTCCCTCAGGCTACTGCTCAAGTGGGTCCACAGTCCTGGATCATCTAGACTTAAGGAACTAAACTCAGCAGCAGCTGTTTCTTGCACCTCCACCACTCTCTTCCCTGATCTACACTTTTTTTTAGGAATGTGCATGGTTACATCCATTTGAGATGGAGATACAGATACTGCAGTAGCTGCCAGGTCACCTGCACTCTGCCTAACTGGAAGATCAGGCATCTCCTCACTGGGGCTGGAAGGCTCGCCGTGAACATTTGTGTCTATGTATCTCAGGACAGCTCCTTCCTCCTTGGATAGAAAAGCTTCCTTTGCTTTTGCTTTTTCTGAATGCTGCCCCAGAAGGGCGTTTTCTTCTTTCACTCATGACTGCTGTTTTGTGTCAGCTATAGTGGCTCTCAACACTCAGTTGAAGGGGACAAATAAGCAGGCTGGTAGCAGGGCCTGAGCAAGGGAAGATATCAGCATCTTAAGGGCCTAACTGGCTCCTACTACTTCAGTTGACTGCCTGTTCTCCTCAAGTGGGTTCAGGGAAGCAGCGGGAAACAGGAAGCTCCCTGAGAAGCTGGTGTTAATCAGTCCAGGCTCCTGGGGGTGCTAGAGAGGTACATAAGAGGCTCCTCCTCCTCTCTCTCCCTGCAGCTCCTGCTGTTTCTGTTATTCCCTCTCACCTTTTCTCCTGCCTGTTGTCTCTTGTGCCCTCCTTCCTCCAGCACAGCACTCCACCATCTCTGCATCTAGAGCAGAGAGAATACATACGCACCAGCAGCAGACACAATTTTCTACAGTCTGGGTCCTAGTGGCACCCCCCGCCCCCCCCACAGTCTGGCAGTCTGCCTCAGTTCGCCTCATGATAAGGCCAGCCCTGGTCTTATTGTTCCCATAGTGTCCTGCACATAGGATTACGTGCGCTGAATGTCGAGCTCAAGATGATATAACCAGGGCACAAGTAATTGCATCCATATCTCATGCCTCTGCTTGTCCTGGTCTAGATGTAGTGTTCTGCATTTTCAGTTTTTGATTGTAAAAAAAAAAAAAATTCTGGGAATTTGTCAGTGTTCATTTTCCAAACATTAAAACCAGGATGAAATCAGGCAAAAACAAGACTTAAAAAAATCGGGGTGGAGGTGAGGGGGAGAGATGGGGACTTTCATAATATACACATTTTACTACAGTATAACTGAAACCTTTTTTTATGTACAAAAGTATTTTTTGTCTCTCTGAGCTAGTAGTTTTTCCAGAAATCCTGGTTTGTACACTCTTACTCTGAGGAGAATTATGCATCCTCACTATTGAGCCTCTTGCTGTCTTGGAGGTAGTCCAACTTTGAAAATAAGTGCTCTGTATCAATAGATCCAGGGGGTACACCCAAAGCTCACCTTGCCAATTTGCTGGAGTTGGGAAGTGTGTTTTGACGACTGGTCCAAAAACCCAGCACATCTAGTTTCATATTATCAGGGTTAGGCATGTTCAGATTTGAGATTTCATCTATATTGGCAAATGGTTGAAACATTCTGGAATAACAGTCATAGTGTGCTGAAAATACCTTGAGGAAGGGGTGCAACACCTGGATGACATTCCAAAGAGAATCTTTGGCCCCAAACATTTTGGGGGTCAGTTTATGAGCTACAGTCATCTCCCATTTCTTGGGAGCATTGTATTGAAGGTTTTGAATGCTTTTTTGGTTTTCTCGTGTTCTCTGGTCATAAGGATTTCCAGAAACAGCTGGGTTTTCTCACCGTATGTTTCTCCTGAAGCTTTTGTGCTCATTTCAGCTGAGATTTTGGTTGTTGGGATCCGGAAAACATCTGAATTGGCAAACATGTTGGGAGTAGTCAGAGAAAACTCCAATATTTTGTGTGTGTCACACAGTGATTCCAAGTTTTCAACAATGAACGTTACCTTGGTGCGTAGAATCTGGTGGTCATTTTGGTTATTTGCCAGTCTCTTCAGAGTTTCTGCTTTAGAACCAACAAACTCAGGATGCTCTAGGAGATGCATTAGCGCAGTCCATGCATTATTTACAAGATAGGCAGGGAAGTACAAGCTCATTCACCTATGTGGTACACCAGGGGTAGATAATCGGCAGTTGGCTTTGCATTCATCTCACACTGTGTAAAACAAAGCCTTAAACTTGTTTGCATGCTTGAAAATGGCTCCAAATCCAATGATGCAAGATTTCACGTCTTTCATTTCTTCTGTACCAGTAGCTACTGACAGTAAAACACTAATTAGGTGAGCAGGGCAGGTAGTACATAGCAATTCCAGTTTCTGATTGAGTTTAATCTCCTGTGCAAACTTAGCCATGTAGGAAGCAGAATCTGTGTTTAGTTGTAGCCACATTTTCCCAAGCTAGTTGGTACATAGCAAACATGTCAGTTATTGCTGCATTGACAAAATGTTTACCAGCAGAGGGGATGAATGTCACATCAGCACAAAACAATGCAGGTTTATTCACTTTGAAATCAAAAACAAAAGGCCAAGAATTGGACAGTCCAAAGCATCAGGAGACTCATCAAAAATCAGACTAGACACCACATTTCCATCAGCCTAGATACTAAAATATCATTTTATTTCAGATACTTACGAGTGAGGTTGTCTGCATTTGGAAGGGTTTTTGCTGCTGCACAGTATTATCTTTCAAAGTCACCAATAGGCCCCTCTACAATTAACAGTGATTGTCTGGCAAAACAAAGAGCATGCACAAATTCATTGACACAATCATGCTGTGTCTTCTCTTTCATTAAAGTCACGGTGAAAGCCATGGTGACTGTTTGTCCCAAAATTCACTTTCTTTAAGCTTCTTGTGTCTCTTGCTTTCAACACGCTCCTTTATTCTGTCAGCACGAGCACTGACCTCAATGCTGTAGTCCTTGCAGCGCAATGCATCATCCTCATTCCAGCTTTACTTTTCTTGACACTTACTAAGCACTGATTTTCTTGTTGGTATTCAGGCATAGATTTGCATTTTCACCCCATCTTTATCTTTTTACCTTATCTTTATCTGCAGAGGATTGATTTAAATTCAGCACCACACTAAATGAACTCAAAGAAATAGATGGGCAACATCTCCTTGTGAGTCAATCATAGTGCGATATTAATGTTAGATTTTTCTAATCTCCACAATATGTGTGTTCTGTGTTTTACACTGTAGAACTGCTTCAGTCTCAGAGCTCCAGGACACAATAATCACATAAAGCATTGGGGTTTTTTTTTTTAAAAGTAGCCCCCCAAAATATTGAGTGGATTGATAAATTGGTATAAATCAGTAAATACCAAACTCCTTTAATAAAAAACCTTGTAAATTTTTTGGTGAAAACTGAAAATGCAAAACACTATCTACATGATATAACAAGTCGGTCTTAATGACAAAAATGAGGGTATGGTCATGCCCTCAGGAGGTCCACCTCCGCATTGTCTATCACTGCTACTTTGTTCAATGGCCCAGCTCAAAGTATCATCATTTCTTTGCTCCATGCAGAAATCCAAGAAGCCCGTTCGCCTCTTTGGGTCCAGTTGCAGAGGGGCTGTCTCATTTTGGCCTATGGAATGCTGTTCTGTTGCATCTTCTGGATTGACTATAGAGTCTGTGGTCTTCATTATGCCTATGAAAGGGATCGTCTGTATCACCTCTCTCTGGGACTTCTTCCTTCTAGGCCATGAGATAAGTAGGTTAGGGTCCTTAATGGGGAACAAAACTCCTAATGTTTCTTCTGGAGTGTCTTCTTTAGGCTCCTGCACTAAGGGAAGCTTCTGTAAAAGTTCAAGGAAAAATGTCCAGTCTCAATAAACATCACTGGGTAGGGGATATCCAGAGGCACACACATCGTCCTCTGATTCCCATGAATGGCCAATTTTACTGTCATCTGTAGAACATCTCCATGGATGCATTTAATGGTGATTTTTCCCTTTTCAAGCTTCCCTCCTGTTTCCACTTTCTGCTCTTGGAAAAATGTCTGGTTATATCCTGAGTCAACATGGGCCAGTGGTTCTTGGCCATTCACTTCTACTGGAATTGAGAGTTTCCCTGGGCTTTTCCCCCAAGCCCTATTCCGTCCTGTCCACACCTGCCTGAAATTACACTCCATTGTATGGGCAGTCATGAAACCTGTGTCCCTGTTGTCCACAGGAGTAACAGGCTACTGAATCTGTCCCTTGTCTTCTATGGTCTTGTCCTCTTTCTGAGTTTCACTTGGCCCTTGTTCCTTTGTTGTGGGGCATTTAAATTATGGGCCTGCTGTCCTAGAGAAATCTTACATCCTGCCAGATGACCAGGCAGGTGTCTGGGTTTTCTTGTAGTTTACCCAATATGGGCCACCTCCATCCTGGAATACTCAGTCCATTTCCTTCTCCAGTGTATATGAATTCTGCAGCAGAAGGCCCTTGGCTGGCTTGAATTGCCGTATAGTTCTCCATAAGCTGGGCGATGTCTGCTAGGATTACCAGGGGGTGTCTGCAAACCAGTCTCAGTCTGAAGACAGAATAATCTGTACCAACAGTTCCGTAACTGAGTTGTACTCTCTGGGATCCCATTTGAGACTCTGGCTTAAATCAACACCAGCAGAAGTCCTCTAGCCTTTGTACGATTGCCCATGACCATGGTACAGCAAGTAGCGCTTGTGTTGGAAATGGTGGCTATAGGTTTGTTCCTCTAGACCTAGCTAGTCCCATATGGCTACCTTCACCTATTAACAGTCCTGGGCTGCTGCATCTTCAAGTACCTAGTATATTATTTGGGTTTCCCCAGTGATGGAGCAAGCCAGATTGCCCACAGAGCTGGGGGCCATTGAGAGGCCATTGTCAGTCTTGCTAAAGGTACCAAGAATGAATGGTTCCCTGAAGTGTAGGGGACACATTCCACTTAGTGGTGGGACCCTGAGAAGTTGCAGCTGGTACAATGGATGGTAGACCTGGTAACAACTGTTGCTGGTGCAATGCCATCTGTTTGAACAGTTGTTGATGCTTCTGTTGTTGCTGTGCTCAAGTCGGACAGCCATTGCAGGAACTGATTCACCTCCAGAGCTTCCCTTTTCTGCTGAGACAATTAAACTCAGCCCCATTTCTGGCACCACATTGCCCCTGGAGCACTTGACAATCTCTCTAGAAGTCCCAGTTTTCTCGTAACTGGTTTCCCTGTATTCATCTCAAATTAGCCCTGACCATCAACTTAACCTGACATGAGTCAGTCAGCCTGTGATGGGGTGGACTAGGTCCGGAGGGCCCCTTCTGGTGGCAGCACGGCCCTACCTCACTCAGCCCCAGAAAGAGAAGAGAAGTCCTCCAAGCAGCCAATCAGGGTCCATAAGGACCATATAAAAGGAAGCAGCAGAGGCCAAGCTGTAAGTTACTGCCTGGAGCTTGAAGAGGGAGAATTAGGTGCCTGGAAGAGCAACAGGACCATGGATAGCTCACTGCAGGCAGGACTGAGCTTGGGGCAGGCTGCCAAAGACTGGGTACCTAGCTAGCTGGAAGAGCAGCAGGACTATAGACAGGTCAGTGTGGGCAGACTTAGCCCAGGACCTAGCCAGATTGGTGAGGGTACTGTGATTGGCCCTATTGGTCTGGTTGAAGACTGAGCAGGGAGGGCTGCCAAAGGACATGAACTGAAGGTACTGAGATGGCCCCTGTTGGGCTGTTAAAGAAGGCAGTGCCACTGGGGAGGAAGCCTTGGTACCATGGCCCAATACCAGGGCCATGTGAAAGAACTAGAGACTGTATGCCCTGAAAGGGGTGTGTGTGACTCAGCCAGAGGACTGAGTCATCAAAGACCTGGTGTATAACCATCAGCGAGGGGGATGCTTGTGAGAGGTAGGTGCTATCCTGTTGTAAGAACTGTATGAAAACCTGGCTCACACTGATCAGAAAGAGGGTACCTGTAAGAGGTGGATTCTGATGTTGTTACACAGCCCTTAAACTCCAGGGCTTGCAGTCTTCCTTTGTCTCCTAGACAGCTTCTTAGAAGCAGTCTGGCATAGGAGCTGTTGCCTTCTGCTATCCTTCTGGCCTTTCTACCTCCCCAATGCTCTTTCAATCTGTTCTTTCCTTTATAGCTGGGCTTGTTTTCCTTATTGGTCCCAGCTGTGAGTGCATGCCTCCACGATTGGCACTACTGGCAGCTGTGCTGGGGTGTGCCCAGCCTGGTTGCCTGTAAATAGGGAAGACTCTCTCCTCTCCGCTCCCTTCTGTCTGTGCTCAGTATGGGGTTTGTAAACCCAATATAGTGTCCTATATCTTCCCTGCCTGAAGGATTTACAGCAGCAGATCTGGATTTTAACAGCTCCACTGTATGTATGGGGTCAGATTAAGGTCTTGTTTAAGTGAGTGCAACTGCTGATTTCACTAAGGAGTTTACCTACCTATACTAGCTCTGAATTTAACTTCATGAGGTCACATTTTGCCCTTATTTGCACCAATGTAACCAAACTGGTCTACCAGTTAGCTGTAAAATCTGTCCTGGACACAGATTGTATTATCTCCCTGGCAGATGGTTTTTGACCTGGGAGTTCCTCAGGATCTGCCAGCTTTCCCAATTCCTAGCTTAAATACACCCCTCCCTCCAAAAAAAAACTTGATCCATTTTCTATGCCAGTCATGTGTTTCCATTTACGTTAATGTGGAGCCCATCTCTTCTGAATAGGCTCTTCCTTCTCCAAAAAGCATTCCTCGGGCTCATAAATTGAAACCGCTCATGTTTACACCATCTTATCATTTCACTGAAACTCTGAAGAACCTCCGCACACCATTTGGTTGGCCTAGTGAATGAAACTGGAAGCATTTTTTAAAAAGGTACCATAGAGGAATTGGACCAAAGTCTTTTCCTTGGCAACCTAGATTTAACTTCCAGGACTTCTCTCCTACACTTCCCTATGTCAGTGGTCTCTCTCTCTCCCCCTCTCCATACACACAGCTCCATTGGCTCTTTTCCACCATTTATTGAAAATTAATCTAGAGCTATGTCTACATTATACCATCTTTCAGTGGTATAGAGCATGTCTGCGGGTAGCCTCTCAGCATGAGTTTAAGTAGCAATGTAGATGGTGAGGCATAGCTTAAGCCAGTAGAGTACAGACAAGCCTGAAGGGTCTGGGTATGTTTCCAAGTAAATACCCTACACAGATCTCTAATCATCCAAGATGTGCCTCCCCGTTTACACTGATACTTTTATCCATGTAGTGGCCTGCTGCCTCACAGCTGCTGCAGCTGTTCCCCAGAAATAGTCCAGCAGCAGAGAAATGCTCTGGTTGCAAGGAGGCAATGGAGAGAGGCTCTGGCAGCTTCCCACTGCTGGAGCCTTCCCCCACCACAGGAAAAGACTCTGGCAGCAGGGAAAAGGCTCTGGCAGGGGGACGCTGCTGAAGCCTTTCATGCTGCCTCTCCATGCCAGAGCCTGTCACTGGCATGTGAAAACTACACACTGGTGTGGACACAGCCAGCTTTTTTTACTGCACTGTGTAGCTACGTACCATAGGCATAGCCAAAAGGGGTGTATAGTGTAGACCTAGTCTAGATGTCTGGTGAAATTCACCAGTTTTGCACCTGATTTGGCAAACAGTTCTCGTCACAATATATTCATCTGTTGATATTTCTAATGACTAAGTCAATATTGCCATAGCCTGTCTGCACCTCTCAAACATTTCAGCATTTCCTGGAGTAATCTCTGGGGTGCAGGGAAAAATAGAAATCAAAAGGTTGGTCATCTGTCAACTAAAGGAGTTTGTTCCTCTGTTCACCTTGGATCATGAGACCACCTTCCTCAAATGAAGGCTCCAGGCTGCCACTTTTGAAGTGAGTTACTCTACAGTGTCCCTCTATGCTTCTTATGTTCAACAACTCTCTCTTAAGATCTGAGAAGTGAAGATAAGCATTATCTTCCTCACTGGGTTGAATTTATTAATGTTTGTAGAGTGCTTTGGGATACTTAAATGGAAGATATGATGTACCATTTAATGAATTCTTTTTAGCTAAGCATTGTTGATGTAGATGTTTACATTTCTGGGCAGAAAACATTTGGTTGATTCAATGACTAAGCCTTATGTGGAAGGTATAATCTGGTGAGACATGTGATTAGCATTTTAAAAGCCTTTTTTTATTTGATTAAATATGGATAAGAACTACTTTACCACCCTTCACTGAGAATCTGAATTACATCAAATGCAGCACTCCTATTCATTTTACATTTGATATATTACATGGAAAAATTGTAGATTTATGTGCTTTCTTTAAAAAAAAGTCATAAAGATAGCAATCAATCTACAACAGCAGGCAAAGTGCTGTTTTGGTCACCACCTCCTCCCCCTTTGCAATATGTTCAATATTTAGTACTGTTATTTTAATTGGGGAAAGGGCAAATGGGATCAGGAATGGTCAGATGCTTCTGAACACAGAGCTACTGTATTTGCCTATCTGTGGTTAGGCCAGGTGACTAGGGCCTGACTCAATCCACTGAAGTCAATGAAAAGAGTCCCATTAACATCACTGGGTTTTGGATTAGGCACCTTGATTACTTGCTAGCCAGTAACATACTACTAGGTCTGGTAAGGCAGAATACTTTAATGAGTATTTAAAAATGTTTTCACTTTTTCATGAAAACATTTAAAACCTATTTTAATAGAGACATTCTGGTGGGTTTATGCACATTATGTGAAACTTTTCCAAAGGCTCCTGCCCACTGGCTACCAAATAGATTGAAGGACAGAATAAAAGGATACATGCTTAAACTTTTAATAATGTAGTTATTTCAGAGTTTCTGAGATTTTTGGACTAATCTCTTAATGAACTAACTTCATTAATCTGTCAGTGAAGAGCACATCCCAGTATAGCACAGGACAATATAGCCCAGCATAGTTCAGTGATTTTATTTTTATTATTATTACAGAACTGCCCAGAGGCCCCATCTGAAATGAGGACTCTGTTAGGTGCCTTAAAATCAAATAGTAGTAGACCATTCCTGCCCTAAAGAGTTTACAATCTAAATAGACAAGACAAAGGCTTGTCCTTAGTCTCTGACTACTGGACATGGGTTTTCCATTTTATACATCATTCACAACTTTGGTTTCAAAATCAGTGGCCGAAATTTGCTCCCAGTTACACCAGTGCAACTCCACTGGCTGTTTCATTGACCCAAATAATGGGTGGTGGAAGGAAGACCAAACCCTCTTCTGTTTTGAAAGTCCTGTGTCTGTAATCTTGGGCAAATTTCATATTTATTGTGCTACATTTACATAAAAGCTTATACTCTTAAACAAAGAAATAGTAAATTCATATAATTCCTGAACTGGGGCCAATCACTCCTAGAGATGGCCCCAGCCTAACCCCCTTTTGAGAGGAGGTAGGTAATCAGCATGTGCAATTCATTGCTGCAAGAGGTCACAGACAAATATTTTGGCTGTAAAACTGGACAATTTTATAACCATTGACATCTGGAGCTACAAAAACAAAGATTATGTGACTAATTAAACCTCATACTTTGTCTTGGCACAAGTTTCTTGATCTATGGGAGCCAGAAAATACAGCTGTTATCATCCTCTTTGGCTACAACTAATCCACCTCCGCCCTTGTCTATTTTGCCACCTACACTCTTCCCAAGATTTTAAATCTGAGCTAGTTACAAGTCAGGTTGCCTTCCTCGAATGGCCTGCTAGCCCCTTTATTCACAAGCTAGCCAGCTGAGTTGTCTTCTCCCCATTTAAATCCTGGCCTTGTTTCTTCTTTCTCTGTTCCATTTGCTCAATTGTCCTTATTCTATCTCCATGTGTATTCTTACACTTTTTTTTCTAACCCTTTCCACAGCTCCCTTTTCTCTCCTCCTCTTTCTCCTCTTCTCCAGTTTCCTCCACCTTTTCTCCTGGTCCTCCACCACAGAAGCTCCTCCTCTTATCCCCATTTACAGTGGAGCCACTGAGACACCTCCTGATCCTTTCTCAGCTCTTGGTGAACAGAGTACCTTCCCAGAAAGAGCTGAGCTCAATTGAATCATCCAACCTGGTCTCTGTTAGAGAAGCATAGGTAAAGTCTCTTCCACAGGACTGTGCTTTATCCTCTTTTAGGGTATGTCTACACTACGAAATTAGGTCAAATTTATAGAAGTTGATTTTGTAGAAAGTGTTTTTATACAGTTGATTGTGTGTGTCCCCACACAAATGCTCTAAGTGCATGTAGTCGGCGGAGTGCTTCCACAGTACCGAGGCAACCGTTGAGTTCCGGAGCGTTGCACTGTGGGTGCCTATCCCACAGTTCCCGCAGTCTCCGCCACCCATTTGAATTCTGGGTAGAAATCCCAGTGCCTGATGGGGCTAAAACATTGTCGGGGGTGGTTCTGGGTACATATCGTCAGGCCCCCGTTCCCTCCCTCCCTCTGTGAAAGCAAGGGCAGACAATCATTTTGCGCCTTTTTTCTTGAGTTACCTGTGCAGATGCCATACCACGGCAAGCATGGAGCCCGCTCAGCTCACCGTCACCGTATGTCTCCTGGGTGCTGGCATTGCTACACAGCAGCAGTTTATTGCCTTTTGGCAGCAGACAGTGCAGTATGACTGGTAGCCATCATTGACGTAGTCCTGGGTGCTCTTTTAACTGGGCGTCTGGTCAAACATGGGAGTGACTCAGCCAGGTAATTTCCCTAGTTTCGTCTCGTGGCAATTGAGTCCTACCGGCAGTGCATTGTCTTTTAACCTGCAGCTAGCAGAAGATGATGGCTAGTCGTCATACTGCACTGTCTTCTGCCGAGCACCCAGGTGTTGACGATGGCTAGAGGTCGTACTGCACAGTCTGCTGCCAGCAAGATGTATAAAGATAGATGAAGTGGCTCAAAACAAGAAATAGACCAGATTTGTTTTGTATTCATTTTCTCCTCCCTCCCTCTATGAAATCAACGGCCTGCTAAACCCAGTTTTGAGTTCTATCCTTGAGGTTTTGAGTTCTATCCTTGAGGGGGCCATTCAGTTTCTTGCAAAGCCACCCCCTTTGTTGATTTTAATTCCCTGTAAGCCATGTCATCAGTTGCCCCTCCCTCCATCAGGGCAACGGCAGACAATCGTTCCACGCCTTTTTTCTGTGCAGACGCCATACCACAGCAAGCATGGAGCCCGCTCAGATCACTTTGGCAATTAGGAGCACATTAAACACCACACGCATTATCCAGCAGTATATGCAGCACTAGAACCTGGCAAAGCGATACCGAGCGAGTAGGCGATGTCAGCGCGGTCACGTGAGTGATGAGGACATGGACACAGACTTCTCTCAAAGCAGGGGCCCTGGCAATGTGGGCACCATGGTGCTAATGGGGCAGGTTCACGTGGTGGAACGCCGATTCTGGGCTCGGGAAACAAGCATAGACTGGTGGGACCGCATAGTGTTGCAGGTCTGGGACGATTCCCAGAGGTTGCAAAACTTTTACATGTGTAAGGGCATTTTCATGGAACTTGCTTTCCCCTGCCCTGAAGTGCATGAATACCAAGATGAGAGCAGCCCTCACAGTTGAGAAGCGAGTGGCAATAGCCCTGTGGAAGCTTGCAATGCCAGACAGCTACCGGTCAGTCGGGAATCAATTTGGAGTGGGCAAATCTACCGTGGGGGCTGCTGTGATGCAAGTAGCCAAAGCAATAAAAGATCTGCTGATATCAAGGGTAGTGACCCTGGGAAATGTGCAGGTCATAGTGGATGGCTTTGCTGCAATGGGATTCCCTAACTGTGGTGGGGCCATAGACGGAACCCATATCCCTATCTTGGCACCGGAGCACCAAGTCGGCGAGTACATAAACCGCAAGGGGTACTTTTCAATAGTGCTGCAAGCTCTGGTGGATCACAAGGGACGTTTTACCAACATCAACGTGGGATGGCCGGGAAAGGTACATGACACTCGCATCTTCAGGAACTCTGGTCTGTTTCAAAAGCTGCAGGAAGGGATTTTATTCCCAGACCAGAAAATAACCATTGGGGATGTTGAAATGCCTATAGTTATCCTTGGGGACCCAGCCTACCCCTTAATGCCATGGCAGGCAGCCTAGACAGTAGTCAGGAGCTGTTCAACTAGAGGCTGAGCAAGTGCAGAATGGTGGCGCAGTTTACTGACTCAGTTAGACCCCAGCGAAACCAATATTCCCACTGTTATTACTGCTTGCTGTGCGCTCCACAATATCTGAGAGTAAGAGGGAGACATTTATGGTGGGGTGGGATGTTGAGGCAAATTGCCTGGCTGCTGGTTATGAGCAGCCAGACACCAGGGCGGTTAGAAGAGCACAGGAGGACGCGGTGTGCATCAGAGAAGCTTTGAAAACCAGTTTTATGACTGGCCAGGCTACGGTGTGAAAGTTCTGTTTGTTTCTCCATGATGAAACCCACTGCTCCTTGGTTCACTCTACTTCCCTGTAAGCTAACCACCCTCCCCTCCTCCTTTCGATCACCACTTGCAGAGGCAATAAAGTCATTGTTGCTTCACATTCATGCATTCTTTATTCATTCATCAAACAAATAGGGGGATAACTACCAAGGTAGCCCAGGAGAGGTGGTGGAGGAGAGGAAGCACCAGGAGGGGTGGTGGAGGAGGGAAGGACAAGGCCACACAGCACTTTAAAAGTTTACAACTTTAAAACTTATTGAATGCAAGCCTTCTGTTGCTTGGGCAATCCTCTGGGGTGGGGTGGCTGGAGGCCTCCTCCACTGCGTTCTTGGGCATCTGGGTGTGGAGGCTATGGAACTTGGGGAGGAGGGCGGTTGGTTACACAGGGGCTGTAGCGGCAGTCTGTGCTCATGCTGCCTTTTCTGCAGCTCAACCATACGCTGGAGCATATTGGTTTGATCCTCCAGCAGCCTCAGCATTGAACCCTGCCTCCTCTCAACACGCTGCCGCCACCTTTCAGCTTCAGCCCTGTCTTCAGCCCGCCACTTACTCTCTTCAGCCTGCCACCTCTCCTCCCGGTTATTTTGTGCTTTCCTGCACTCTGACATTGTCTGCCTCCACGCATTCATCTGTGCTCTCTCAGTGTGGGAGGACAGCATGAGCTCAGAACATTTAATCACGAGTGCATTTATTTTGCCTTCTAATCTTCGCTAGCCTCTGGGAAGGAGACGATCCTGTGATCCTTGAAACACATGCAGCTGGTGGAGAGAAAAAAAGGGACAGTGGTATTTAAAAAGACACATTTTCTAGAACAATGGGTACACTCTTTCACGGTAAACCTTGCTGTTAACATTACATACATAGCACATGTGCTTTTGTTACAAGGTTGCATTTTGCCTCCCCCCAGCGCGTGGCTAGCCCCTTCCTCTTCCCCCCTCCCTGTGGCTAACATTTCTGTTCAGCCACAGGCAAACAGCCCAGCAGGAACGGGCACCTCTGAGCGTCCCATGAAGAAAAGCACCCTATTTCAACCAGGTGACCATGAATGATATCACTCTCCTGAGGATAACACAGAGAGATAAAGAACAGATGTTGTTTGAACGTCAGCAAACATACGCTGCAATGCTTTGTTCTACAATGATTCCTGAGTACGTGCTACTGGTCTGGAGTGGTAAAGTGTCCTACCACGGTGGATGGAATAAGGCTGCCCTCCCCAGAAACCTTTTGCAAAGGCTTTGCGAGTATATCCAGGAGAGCCACGAATGCCAGGGCAAATTAATCATTAAACATGTTTGCTTTTAAACCATGTATATTATTTTAAAAGATACTCACCAGAGGTCCCTTCTCCACCTGGCAGGTCCGGGAGGCAGCCTTGGGTGGGTTTGGGGGGTACTGACTCCAGGTCCAGGGTGAGAAACAGTTCCTGGCTGTCGGGAAAACCGGTTTCTCTGCTTGCTTGCTGTGAGCTATCTACAACCTCCTCCTCATCATCTTCTTCTTCGTCCCCAAAACCTGCTTCCGTGTTGCCTCCATCTCCATTGAAGGAGTCAAACAACACGGCTGGGGTAGTGGTGGCTGAACCCCTTAAAATGGCATGCAGCTCATCATAGAAGCGGCATGTTTGGGGCTCTGACCCGGAGCGGCTGTTCGCCTCTCTGGTTTTCTGGTAGGCTTGCCTCAGCTCCTTAAGTTTCACGCTGCACTGCTTCGGGTCCCTGTTATGGCCTCTGTCCTTCATGCCCTGGGAGATTTTGACAAATGTTTTGGCATTTCAAAAACTGGAACAGAGTTCTGATAGCACGGATTCCTCTCCCCATACAGCGATCAGATCCTGTACCTTCCGTTCAGTCCATGCTGGAGCTCTTTTGTGATTCTGGGACTCCATCGTGGTCACCTCTGCTGATGAGCTTTGCATGGTCACTTGCAGCTTGCCATGCTGGCCAAATAGGAAATTGACATTCAAAAGTTTGCGGGCCTTTTCCTGTCTACCTGGCCAGTGCATCTGAGTTGAGAGTCCTGTCCAGAGCGGTCACAATGGAGCACTGTGGGATAGCTCCCGGAGGCCAATACTGTCTAATTGCGTCCACAGAACCCCAAATTCAACCCAGCAAGGCCGATTTCAGTGCTAATCCCCTTGTCGGGGGTGGAGTAAGGAAATTGATTTTAAGAGCCCTTTAAGTCGAAAAAAAGGGCTTCGTCGTGTGGACGGGTGCAGGGTTAAATCGATTTAACACTGCTAAATTCGACCTCAACTCCTAGTGTAGACCAGGGCTTACTCCCAGCTGCCTTAATCATGGGGTGGCTGGACAAAATCTCAACCCCCAGTGAAACTGTCTGACAGCGTTCATTTTGGCACAGTCAGTTGGCTTTAGTGTTTTTTGGGTCATTCACTCTGCTGGGGAGATCCCCATTAAACACAATGAGATGTCTAAGTCTTCCTTAAGTCACATCTTCAGTATATGGCAGGAAGAGGAGAGGAGCACAGAACCATGGATTTCAACTTGGGAGGGGTGAGGTTGGATGGCTGAGGAGGAAGTAGGTGGCCACTGCTAAACTGGGGAGAAGACCCTCCCCTCTGTATGTGCTTTGGAGACCCAGAGGGCGCAAGGGTCAAAATCTGGCCCATACTGAATAGTGCACTGTTTAATAATGTACTATGAAGTCATGTTTATCAGGCGCTAAGGTGCAGCACTTACCAGCTTTATCAGTACTCGCATCAGACTGAATATTCTAGAAACATCTCCTTCACATTGAGTATCTTCATAGGCTTAGCAAAACCAGTACCATAGTAACTACAACATGAGTAAAATAACCCCTCCTACAAATAGTGCCAATTAAATCGATTAAAATACACTAATAGTTTGGTATTAAAACAGGTTACATGGCCTCCCCGGGTGAGTCTGGCTACCTGTGTGTCTAAGTCTTGTACCCTGTAATGTTCATTTGCTTTTTTTTTTTGAGTGCTTGAGTTCTTTTATTAACACCAGTGTTACAAATTCTACTATTGTCTTTCATTTCAAATGAAATAAATACATGTAGCACTTCTGCTCACCCCCATCATGTGTTCTAGAAGCTGTTATTGAAGGACTGGTGCAGCATGAGTCCTGGAAGGACTCACCACAAGCCGAGGCAGATGTTTCTCATCAGGTGGGTGGATACAGCTACTTCCAGAAGGGCTCTGTGCCAGACTGCTGCGGCTGCTTTTCTTGGAGGGTGAGGCAGGCAGGCAGCTGCCTCTGAGACTCCATAAGTTGGGCTAGTGCTAAATTGCAGAAACAGGGGAAGCGTGTGGATAATACTGGGAGAGCTAGTGCTGCTGCATGCCAAGGTTGGGTTTAAACTATGGCATTGATTAGTGGGCTGTTCCAGCAGAAGCCACTGCCATCATATGCTGATGCTGCAGTGGAATGATGTCTAACCTCACCATGTCTGACACAATTCTAGGAGTCATTAGATAATAATGGGAGATGCTTCATAGATATACCTATATTAGCATGTTTAAATGATTTTAATTAAGACCTCACAAATGGGCTCTAGGGATGCTCCAACATTGGCACCCTGTTGTGGTGATGGGGTGGAGGGGAGGTGCTGATGCTTATAGAGGAAGGAACAGATACTCAAAAATAAACTCAGTTCAACCACGAGCTTTGTTTGTTCCCTCTTCTTGTGACAAGACTTATGGAACATCTTGTGCAGTTTCTACTCTTGGGGGAATTCTGTGCCAAAAAATTTCTGTGCAAAATATTTTAAAATTCTGCATATCTTATGTGCTAAAACACAATATAATCATACCAGTTTCAATTATTTTGGTAATTTATTTCAAAATACCTTTCAGCAAGTATGTCTGTAACAGTACAGATAAGATTCAGGCAATGTTTTTTGACAAATAGATTCCTTACTAGGCATATTAATACAGAATTCTCAGTAATTCATGTAAACAGTAATACAGAAACACATTTCCTGCACACCTCAGAAGCAGTGCAGAGCCTTTGAGGGAGGGGTAACAGAGGAGCTGAGGGAGGGGGAAGTAATTGCAGGTTAGGAGCCTGGGAGTGAACCTGGAGGGTTGTTGGGTGTGGATGGGAGAAGTATGGAATAATGTGTGGTGTGTGGGTTTTGTTTTGTGTGGGGGGGGTGGGGTGGGGAGAGGGATTGTTGGGGAGCCTCCCTCAAGGAATCCATTTTGAAGCAGTTGGAGGAGAGGAAGGTGATCAGGAACAGTCAACATGGATTCACCAAGGGCAAGTTATGCCTGACCAACCTGATTGCCTTCTATGATGAGATACCTGGCTCTGTGGCTATGGGGAGAGCCGTGGACATGATATACCTTGACTTTAACAAAGCTTTTGATACAGTCTCCCACAGTATTCTTGCCAGCAAGTTAAAGAAGTATGGATTGGATGAATGGACTATAAGGTGGATAGAAAGCTGGCTAGATTGTTGGGCTCAACGGGTAGCGATCAACAGCTCGATGTCTAGTTGGCAGCCAGTATCAAGCGGAGTGCCCCAGGAGTCAGTCATGGGGCCGGTTTTGTTCAACATCTTTATCAATGATCTGGATGATGGGATGAATTGCACCTTCATCAAGTCCCCGGATGACGCTAAGCTGGGGGGAGAGGTAGATATGCTGGAGGGTAGGGATAGGGTCCAAAGTGACCTAGACAAATTGGAGGATTCGGCCAAAAGAAATCTGATGAGGTTCAACAAGGACAAGTTACAGATATTAGGAAACAAACCGTCACCTAAAAGCAATAAGTCAGACCTCCCTGGCCTTGTGAGTCCTAAATTTGGCAGAGTCCTAGGGACAGACAGCTCTTCTGCCTACAGAAGAGGCTCTTCTGACAAATGCCTCTTTTTCTGGTATTCTGCATTTGTCAATGGAATAATTAACGGTGATGGGGTAGTCTGCGCCTTAAGGCGCTCCTTACTGGTAAGTTCTCCCTGTCATGTGACATAGCCCTTTAAGAGTCTGTGGTGGTCTGATAGACAACACCTGAGCAGATATGGGAAAAGTGGAAAGGGGTCCTAGGCAGAATTAGCAATTAGAAGGAATCACCCAGCCAATAAGAGATGTACTGGGAAAAGGGGCCAGTATAAATGCTGCCTCCTTCATGCCAGTGCAGCTATCTGTAAAGTGCTACAGGGAGTGAGAAGGTTTCTGCAGGGCCCTCTGTTATCAGAGATAAGATAGTAACAGGGGAAAGTCTGCGTCCTGAACCCTCCTAACCTGAGGGTGGAAGCACTGACTGGGAAAAGGGCCAGCTGAAGGAAAAGTTACCTGAGGCTCTATAGCTGAGCCTCCAGCTCTGAGTAAAGCTTGGAGACTCCTATGTTAAGAAGAGGGAGAAAGGGATTGTCTGAAGTACAGCCCAGCCCTGGGAGAAGGTCTGGGGCCTGCAGAATAGGGGAAGAAACTGCCTGGGAGCTTTTCATGGACCCAAAGTGGATGTGAACTTATCCTTGCAGAACGAGTGACTAAACCAGTCTCCATGAAGAGGGCTTTAACTTATCTCGTCTGAAAAGACCCACAGGGTATGGAGTGCAATGGGCCTGCAGGGCCATGACATGCCACAATGGAGCATGCTGGAGAGGGACATCCTACAACTCCTCTCAGAGAAGCAGCCTCTATCAATAAAGTCTCTGTTCCGTAGTGAGTTGGTCAGGCCAGGCAATTGCAACTTCTAGCCACGTGCTTAGACGGGGATTCCAGCCCCCTCCGCAGACAGGTTTCTATGTCAAGTCATTGCTTCCTATTGGCAGCAAAAGAAGAATTG
The DNA here is from genome assembly GCF_965140285.1 of Lepidochelys kempii. NCBI lineage: Eukaryota > Metazoa > Chordata > Testudines > Cheloniidae > Lepidochelys > Lepidochelys kempii. The sequence goes on from NC_136382.1 coordinate 99,393,573, forward strand.
TTCAGAGTTGATAGCTCTTTCACATTAACTCTTTAGAAATTGTCCCACAAGTCTGAGCACACAATGTCCAGAATAGAATGTCTTTGTCTGGATTTGACTGGCTTGCAACACCACTTGGATGTCTTAATCTTAACCACAGATTCATAGATTCCAGGGCTGGAAGGGAGCTGATCATCTACTCTAACCCCCTGTATAAGATTGTCTATACTGGAGGTTACAATGCAAAATAAAGGTTACAGAAGCTTATACTGGAGGTCAGATTAGATTATTTTGCTCATCCCTTCTAGCCTATATTTCATGAATGATTACAGGGAAGGTTACAATAAAAATGGCATTCACAAAAAATTCATGTCTTATTTGACACAGACATACCTCCCCAAACTGTCAATTACCTGTGAATATTCATTCACTATTAGCGCTATTGGTTAATTGTGATTAAGATTAATCACATGGTATTTTTTTGTCCTCTAATACAACACTTACGGCCAAAATATTCACACCTGCAAAGTGAAAATGTAAGTTCTGTGATCACTCAGATATGTGACTAAAATTTATTTTCTGCAGCCAGTGAGCAAGTGAAACTTGATTGCATGAATGATTGTGAAAAGCAAACACAAAACAGCCATAAAACATGAAAGGTAATGTAATTACAAATTTGATTTTATATTTAGGGAACGGTTGTTGCAGCATTTGATAAGCTCCATTTTTATGCTTTCAGGAGTGCTGCCTATAACTTGCTTCCAATGTGATTATTTGTCTACCAGCTCTTAAAGCAGTTCTTCTAAAAATACAAGCAGAATAATTCTGGAAGACTGTAAATATACATGGCACTTCAGAAGTACATAAAAGATGAGGTCCCTGCCCTTAGGTGCTTAAAGTCTAATTCAGTCAGACAACAATTAAGGGGATAATTTAATACAAGATGGTAGGGATGGATGTCAGTGAACAGTTTAGTCCTGGAAGGCTTCTTGAAAGAAGTGGATTTTAAGCCAGGATTTGAATAGAATGGCTCTTGTCAGATGAGAAGTGGGAAGCTGTTCAAAGCCTAAGGGACAGTGTGAAAGGAGAAGTGAAACTGAGAGTGGGAGAGACAAAGAAAATAGTAAGGAAAGAGGATTGGAAGAAGCATACATATGGAGAGGGTGAGTAGGAAGAAATGACAGCAGAGGCATTACAAGCAGAGGAGAAATTACACAGAGTCCAGGCTGAGAACAGGATGTACAAACAGGAAACCAATGAGATAATTATAAACCTGACAGCAATTGTTAATATTCCACACACAACGCTGTAATAAGGAGTATAATAAAAGTCTCCATATTAAACACATTACTGAATATTATTTTCAACGACTGAGTCCTACAGTCTCTTGTATGCTAATATTAGCTCTGTCTCTACTATTGCATCAGAAGGAAGCAGAATCTATTCTGGGAATTGTCATAGAAGGGATGACTTTTCTAGAGGAGGGATGATTTCACTGTGGCTCAATGAGTGTATTGGGTGTCTGTCCCTATTCTCCTTTCCCCCTCCCGCAGGAGAGAGAGCTTTCTAGCTCTATGTTGAAAGTTAAGGCTGAAAAGTCAAGCACACCAAGGGTAAGGAAATGCACAGGCTATATGGGGCTTGACGAATGAATCAGGGTTCTGTAGTGAATGAATCTGGGGATTGCAGGATGAAAAAGGATGGTCTCACGGTTAAGGTACCTGAATACTTACCTGGAGAGTTGGATTCTATCCCTGCCTCTGCCACAGAGTTCCTGTGTGATGCTGGATAAAACAGTTTTCACAAACGGCCAGTATGGGTCTATCCAGGCTGCAACTGGGACCATGCTTCTAGCTAGACATGCACTAGCTCCATTTGAGCTAGTGCACTAAAAATAGTACAGCTGGGGTAGGATGGGCAGCATCCTGGGCTAACCACCTGGCTACGAAACTGCTGAGTCCCCTTGGGTGCATTCTCTGAGGCTAGCCTGAACTGCTGCCCATGCTACGCTGGGAAGCTCACTCCCAGCTGCAATGTAGACATACCCTTTGTGTTCTTCGTTTTCTGGGAACCCCATTTAAGAAGCCAGGGTTTGACCTGCAGAAGTGCCAAGCACTTGCAGGTGCAAATGCAGTCAATGAACTGTGCTTTGAATATATAAAATGCTAAGAGCTCTGAAAAAAAAATCATACTATCGGCATCTCAAATTGGGCATCCAAAATTAGTTGATACTTTTGACACTCTTGACTTTAATCTGTGCCTCAGTTGTAAAACAGGGATAATAATGCCACCTCACCTGATAGGCATGTTGTGATAATAAATTCAGTAAGGTTTGTAAAGAACTCATACCTCTATGAGAGCACCACAGGAAAGCCCCTAAGGAAATTAATAACTCTATATTCAGTGAAGTGTGTAGTAAGTTATCTATGAGGCCACACACTGAACAATGAGGATAAAAAGAAAATACTGAATAGCTGCCCATTTACTGAGCCCTGTCCATCTTGTACAGTCAGTGATGCAGGGGTTCTGTGCGAAAAAGTGTGTGGTCATGTAATTAAAGATCGCATCATAATGCATACCCAGATGTGGGACAAATTCAGGTTGCACAAGTATTCTTAATTCTGGACCTTCCTAACTTTTGAGCACCTGACTTTCCAAATGTAACTTCAATGTAGGGTTTTTTTAATATTATACACACATTTGAGGGGAAGGGGTAAATGGTTCCAGCTTGCAATATAGCAAAGATCTGTTATGTCACTCTTGCAAAATTTTACTTCTCCCCTCTCAGGGTGAGTAATTATTTTAATGGGTTGGTAAAATACCATTCATTTGTTCAGTAACACCAGTCGTAATGGTAAAGGGCAGGCAAGACACTTTTGTACCTGGAGCTGGTTAACTTTAATTACTGTTTTGCAAGGATGAATTAAATGCGTGCAGATATGTAGGTACTATCATGTAGGTAGCGGGAGAGAGAGCAAGTCTGAAATATTGCACTTTAGCTCAAAGTACACAGACTAATATACTGCTCATTGCCAGTCTGAGAAATTGTAGTGAGGGTAACAGTATCATAGGTCCACTGTCTCTTCACCTACCTCCTCTTTTTCCTCCATGAAATGAACTCTGAAAAGAACAAGACAGTGTTTGCTAATTCATAGTGTCCAATTACAGCCCAGGCAATCTGCCACCAGCGCAGAGGGATAAGAATGTAATGGGGGTATAAAATCAGGCAAAAAAAGTGAAGATGGTGACTATGATTCAAATATTGAGCCTGTTATGAAAATGATTCTGTAATTACTGACAGTGGGCATGAGCAACCCTTTTTTGCTCCTTATAAAGATTTGGCATATACAACCTGAAATGCATCTTAGATTGCCGTGTGTACATGTGATCTGCAGCATCCATCACATACTAGATTCTTTGCTTTGACTTAGTTGGAATGGGACCATCATGAGAGGGAGATGGCCCCAGCAGGCATGCTGCTTTCTGGGGGCATCTGGATTGGTACATTCTCCAGCAGCTTTGCTTCTTCCAACAAGTTCTGTCCTCCCAGTTCTGGGAGCATCTAAGCTTCCCTACTCAACAAATCAAACTCTCCATCTGCATTGCAAGCTTCTCTTCACTTGTAGTGTCCAAAAGAAATACGCAAGTGGGTTCAGAGAAGGTTTTACACCAATAGTATTGTTATGTCTGTGTGCTTCATTTGGTGCAGTTTGTCAGTGAACCATGATGACCTTTGCAGTCAGGAAAGGCAGCGTGTGCCAAGGTGTTGACGGTTGTACTCATTAGGTGTGTGACGGGGCTTGACTCGCTGCTGTGGCACCACCTGCTGGCTGTCCTGGGAACTAGCTTAGTCTGCACCCTCATTTGGTGATATCTTACCGCCGTCACTTCTGCTCCAGGAAGTGAATTGTTCCAACAAACACCATATCCTCTTCAGGACACAGGCCTCCAGCTGTGTCATCCTCCGTTCTCCCCTTTCCAGGGGAACCACAGTCCACTGTCCAGCCACTTCCTCAGTGGCAAGTGGCGGGGGAGACCTGGGCTCACCCATTACTCCAGGTCCCAGCCCAGGGACCCTGTAGATGGTAGCCACATGCTGCGTTCCATCAAACCCCACAGTCTACTTCCCTGGGCCACTTCCCAGCAGCTCCAGCACCTTCTCCATCCTTGTCTCAAGGCCCCAGGTGTCAGCCATGAGCTCCCTCTCGCTCCCCTAATCCTTCCCAGCACTGCTCTGTCCAAGGTGCTAGCTGCCCTCTGCCTACAAGCCCACCAGTCCTCCCCTCTTCCCCAAGCTCCAGGGAGTGACTGACCTGCTTTGCTCTGCGGCTCTTCTTATATGGGCCAGCCCAGCCCTGATTGGCTGTTCCTCATAGCCCTCTCCAATTGGCTGCCTGTTGTGCAGCCTCCCGAGGAGTCTATTAACCCTTTATGGGCTAGTGTGGGGCAGATGCCCCATCACAGGGTGATTTCTAATGTTCTACCAGCTCATTGGTATCTTGGCTTTGCAGTTAGGAAGTTTACCTATCTAAGGCACTGGTTCCCAAACTTGTTCCACTGCTTGTGCAGGGAAAGCCCCGGGCGGGCCAGGCCGGTTTGTTTACCTGCCGCGTCCGCAGGTTCGGCCGATCGCGGATCCCAGTGGCCGCGGTTCGCTGCTCCAGGCCAATGGGAGCTGCTGGAAATGGCGCGGGCTGAGGGACATACTGGCCGTTGCTTCCAGCAGCTCCCATCGGCCTGGAGCAGCAAACCGTGGCCACTGGGAGCCGCGATCAGACGAACCTGTGGACACGGCAGGTACACAAACCGGCCCGGCTCGCCAGGGGCTTTCCCTGCACAAGTGGCGGAACAAGTTTGGGAACCAGTGATCTAGACCATGCTGAAAATTTAGATGATTCAAAAGTTTGGGTTTTTTTTTCTGCCAAGTTTTTGATGTTGATTCTTTTCCCTGGTGAGACAGAGAGAAGGGTACAATCTTTGCCTAGATGAAACAGTGCTTAGAACAGGAGAGTGGAACACTTGTGATGTCCCTAATGTCAACTTCTAGGATGAAGATCAGGCCACCTGACTATAAACAAGAGGGATATGGTGTCCTTAGTGTCGTCGGAGTGGAGAGGGCCAGCCCTTGGCATTTTGATGCCAAGGGAAGAAAACTTTTTTGGAGCCCCCATAAACTGACTGGCTGCTCAGCTCTTTTTTTTTTTTTTTAACTGTCAGTGTAGCACCCCTGCCTGCCCTTCCCCAGATGTTGATTTGGTGGATCTGAAAGTTGTTGTCCAGGGCAACTGCTCTGATTGACTGCCTCTAAGGCTGGCCCTGTGTGTGTGTGTGTGGGGGGGGGGTGGTTACAGTTTCCAAGGACAGAGTATTTTAGCAACTCCAAAACTATAAGAGACAGCAAGTTTATTACTTCCTCCACAAAATCAGCAGACTCTAGCAAAAGTTCGAGGTGGGGATGATTTCAACATTGCTGATGAGTATGTTAAGAAATACTTTATCAGATAATGGTACTAATTCAGGCCCAAATCCTGAGATCTTTCCTTATTTTTCTCCCCTACCCTTATTCAAGCAAACTCTCACACTTTGAACAGTAAAGGGATGTGACACTCTTTACTGTAACTTTCTTTTTTGCCCAATTCTTAAAGTTGATAAGGAACCTAATTCTAGACATAAAAAGTGGAATATTGATTATATGAAAGTCAGGACCAGATATAAACACAAAGTTAGACAAATGTCATTGAAGGATATTCTGATAAAGAACTGCAAACCATATAGTTGTCCTTTGTTTCCACGATGAACAGATGCGCCCAGGTGCTGAACTTGGTCACACTTTCCCTGCAGAGGCTGAATAGCTGCACTTCTCCTGAACTAAAAGAAACTGCCTTACTATTTCACTAGAATAGCAGAAATTTTGTGCAAAGATTAAATGAAAGAAAGTTAAGGTTAAAAATGTAAATCAGAAATAAGGAGTGATAATAAATAAAGCAAAGATGATTGCAAAATGGAAGATCAGAAGGGCCTTCCTCTGCTTGCACTTACTTTTATTCCTTCCTGTTCTCTGCACCCTACATTAAAAATGCATCAAGGCTTAGAAATTCCATTACTTTATTTTTTTCCTTTGAATGGTGATTTTTTCCTCTCCTTATCAGGAGCTCAATTAAGAAACAATATCTTTTTATCTCTTCTTATCTGTACATCTCTTGATGAGTTTCTTTAATCCAGTGCGCCTTTGGTAAATGGAATGAGGCAATGCTTAGTCCAATGCCAAGCCGTGCTTTCTGATCATTTGCACTGGTGCTAAACACGTGACCCACTCTTGTCTGAGTACTGGGCATATTAGGTTGCCGCGTTATCTTCAAGTGTTTGTTGGACAGTATCTGCAAGTACTTTGGCAGAATTACAACTGCTGTCTTTCAAAAGAGGAGGAAAAAAACAAGTTAGTATTACTTTTATGTCCCTAGCATGCTTAGTTTACAAGAGGAAATACTTTCTCAAGGCATCTTTCTTAGCTTATAACGTTACCACAAGGGTACATGAGATGCCCAGCTAAATGAATGTCTTAGTCTGATTAGAAATTTACTAAAGCTAATTATTGTAAAAGGGCTTTGCTGGTTCCATTTTACTAGGGTGCACAAACATTCTGCATTTTTTTTTACATTGTCTTGAAGTCATTGTGCACAGCTTTGATGACAATGTTGAGAAACTTCTCTCCCACACTAAAACAAATAAGATGTTTTCCATTAAACAGACCATTAATAATTGTTTTCAGAAATATTTCTGAAGATTGATTCATGCATAAAAAAGCATTTAGTCAAGGATTTCTTGTTTCAGTGGCATTTTTTAGCCTCATAATTTTCCTCTTGAAGAAATATCTTTAATTACATTGGGCAATAGACTGGGATTTATGCATATATTGTAATTATGTACTAGTAAAACTGGAAAGCTCTTTGTTAAGAGCAAAATCAGACAAATGACAGCACTTCACTACTGAGATTGGAAGAGGAATTGTGTGGTGGTTTATTATCAGCATTACATAAATAAAATGGCACTCTACATATTGCATTTGTTGACATAGCCTTTTAGGAAAGAGTAGGCTGGCTTTCATCATTCAGAGGAGAGTGCAAATAACCTCTGACAATAAAGCCAATGTAATTAATTCCACATATTAATAATATACCCCCTATGCTACTTACAGCATGTAAATGGTAAACATTTTCCTTCCAAGCCAGTGATTTTCAGATTGTTGAGTGTGAGTGTGTGTGTGTGTGTGTGTGTGTGTGTGTAAGGACATAAACTAGGAGATCTGTTCATCCCCAGCCCCTTGTGCATGAAATCTAAGTCACCACAAATGTGCATATGTAACACCTATTATTGTTAATGGAATTATGCACTCATAACATGGGGAGAATATATACCATGGTATCTGTTTAAATGCAAGACTTTGTAATGAAGGGTTTTTCTAATGTTGTAAACAGCGTGAACAGCTGGAGCACAGGCGGTGTTACAATACATTGTAATGATAATACAATAGACATATTGTTGGCTGTAAAGATTATGCATAAAGAAGTTATTCAGTTTTAAAGCATGGAGTTGCAGAGGGCTCCTTGCCAGAATTGCAGACTGGTGCACAACTCACTCTGAGTTCACAACCTCACTGCTTTTCACTTGTTGGGCTCAATCTTCACTGTAAAATGACAAAATAGGTTAGGCTCATGAAGCTGTTGGGCATGCAATGGAATCTGGCAGCTGACTCCAAACTTCCAGGAGGCAACAGAGGAGCAAGTTTAATATGTCCCAAATTTAAGTGGCATGCCAAAATGCACTGCATACAAGAGAGACAATCTGTACACACTAGTCCAAATTCTGAAGTCCTTACCAAGGTGGCATTCCCACTTGGCCAAATCCTGAGGTTGTCTCTCATTGTCTGAAGACAATGTTATAGGTCACTTGTATCAGATAGAATAAAAAAATATGGTGTCATAAAGATCTAATGTCTTGGGCTTTCCCACTTTGACAGCATGGTATTTTCTAAACTATTTATTGTGGGCTAGATTGTGCGAGTCAGGAGAGTATCTTGATTGCATAGGGACTGCTTGTGGAGTAAGGTACAACTCGGTGTGAATATCAAATGTGGCCCTGTTTGCAAGAAAATATCAAGTCATGCATAGCTGGAGTATCACTGAGTGATGAATACAAAAATCAAGTATTTGCTTATCTTTGACATGTCCCATCTCTAGTATTAGTGATAGATGGCTGCAAAGATAGGTACTTCCAGCTTCTCTTAGGCTGGCTTCAAATATCTTACCATCTCAATATATTTTTGCTGCCATAATTGTTTACCATTTAAAATGATGTATTGGTTTTAATTAACCTCTCCTGGCTCACAGGCTGGCAATCTTTTAAACTTTTTCAATAATCATATGGATGTATGGCATACAGACATACCTCAAGCATTCATTTTCTCCATATTAAGGATGTTTAGTGCCAAATTCCTCCCTGCTATGACTTCACTGGCATCAGTGGAGCCATAGCAGGGTTGAATTTCTCCATTTGTGTGTGCACACGTACGTGCATGCCTGTCTTAGAGGCAACATTTTGCCAGAGACACGTCAACTTGAACGAGAAGTGCTTTGGTGGTAACCCTGGGAAAGACAAGTTAAAAAAGATCATTGTGTTGCAGCAGTTCATGCTGTAGAACACAGGTTCCCAAATATTTTAGTAAGGCAGCCCACCGCTTGCATTTTGTCTTTTTTGCAGGGACCTACAATTTACTACCCCTTCTCCAGCTCCCTAATTGCCCTTGCTTGCCCAGCCAGGCCCCTGAACCCCCTGCTTGGCTCCCCAAAGCCCCTTGCTCTCGCTGACCCAACCAGCTTCTCTCCGTGTGGCTGAGCCACAATCATTACCAGGCTGCTGATTGTCAGCTCACTGGCTCTGGCTGCATCCTCCACACTACTGCTGCCCAGATCCTGCTTCCCCACGCTGCTGCCTGATGTCCAGGGAAAGTATGAACATGGTAACAGGGGAGGAGAGCATCTCCAGAGCATGCACAACCCATATAGACCATTCCTGAAACCCACGGTGGGTGAGGACCTATGACTTTGGAAACACTGATCTAGGAGATCTCCAAAGGCCATTATCATTCTTCCCAGCTAGAAGTTGCTGGCTGAAACCAGGAAAATGGAGAGTTAAAGAGGCACAAAAACCACGCAGGATCTTGGGGATCTGGATGAGGGGCAAGAACACGAGAGACTGAAAAAAATGGCCTTTTGATATGAAATAGTCCTTGGTAAACAGGGTTTTAAAACAGGATGGCTTTGAGAGATGTGTTCTCAATTTCTCAGAGTTCTATTAAGAAGATATTTCTCATAATAACTTGTAAGAAAAGGAGGTTTACTGGGACTATGTAAAGTAGAAAATCGTAAACCAAGACCTGTTAAATGTATCTATAATTATAAACAACATTTACTTTAGTATTGATATAGCTATAACAAAGTCTAGATTTGTCTCCACAGTCTGTGTCAAGAGTATCCATGTTAAGCATTATCAAATTAAGTTAGTCATGTATGCTGAAAACTAATAATGAATTACACAGTTGTCCCCTCCCTGGATAAGTGCCTGGGAAACATTTTGTTTCTTTGCTGGAAGGAATCTTGTTGATGCACGATACAGAGTCATACAATATTTCTTTACTCCAGAGTCAACCTCCAGTTTCTGGAATGGGCTTGCAAAACAAATATTTTTCCCTACTCCAACAACTCCTGTCCATTCTCCTCTGACCGCTCACCCTTGAACAAGTTCTGTCTGCCCAGCTTATGTTCATTCTACAGGCCTAGCCAGAGGACATTTTGGGGAAGGGTTGGAAGTGGGATAGTGAGATGATTCCTTGGAGTATACCTCAAAATCAGTAACTTTGCTTTACCTAACAAAGTGTGTGAGAGACCTTGAGGTTCTTGTTGCCCCAGCCTACTGCAGCAGAAGTATATAACCCAGCTGCTTGTTCCTTTCGACCCCAGTGATTCATTGGTCTCGGTTTATATTAATGTTTTAAAAGACTTTGTAAGGAAAAGGGCTAGAGAATAAACCAAACTGGAATTAAATCAGCAATTCTTAAAGATACAGGAAGTAGTTCTGTGTATTACATACCTGTGTTAACTATGGGCCAGATTCTGATATCCTTACTCTGTTTCAGTAGCTTCACTGGGACTATCCACTGAGTAAGGTAATATTCAACATGTGAGGTGATCAGAATTTTGGCTTTTAGCTTGTGCATGCACTACTTTTTTTCTTAAAAGGGGGAGGGAACTGCTTTTTTAAAAGGTATGGGTGAAAGCTGAGGTTTCTGAATGGGTGAGGGTTGCTTCTGCAAGATGTACAGAAGTATTTATATCTGAAGAGCCAACAGAATTTAATTATTTGGACAAAGCCTATAAAATTTGTAAGATTCATTGCTCATAAAGAAAAATGAATAAGCTTAATAAATGATCCTACGTGCACCATCTTACTACCTCAAAACTGTTACAAATTAGTTAAATTTCCAGTTAAAACTTAAGCACAGCATCATATAATTTACATTAAATCATCTGAGCTTCCTTTTTGTAGTGGCTTACTTAAATAATTATGGCCTAGGATGTACGACTAGGCTCAGCCTACAGTAAAGGGTGCTTCAGTTTCTGCACCAACCCAGAAGAGATGCACTCCTTCAGAGCAAGGAAGAATCCACAGAAGAATTATAAGGTTTCAGAGTAGCAGCCGTGTTAGTCTGTATTCGCAAAAAGAAGAGGAGGACTTGTGGCACCTTAGAGACTAACCAATTTATTTGAGCATAAGCTTTCGTGAGCTACAGCTCACTTCATCGGATGCAACTGCAGAGCAATTGTAAGTTACTTCACTCCTATCTAGAGTGCAGCACACCCCTTGCACCTGGCCAGCTCTATGTGCAGTGTAGGATAAAGTCATTGCTTCTCAGACTCCTCTGCCTCTCTCTGACCACTCCCACTCACTTGTTCACAGGTGAGAGCAAAGGGTATATAGGGGGAGGGATAGCTCAGTGGTTTGAGCATTGGCCTGCTAAACCCAGGGTTGTGAGTTCAATCCTTGAGGGGGCCATTTAGGGGTCTGGGGCAAAAATTGGAGATTGGTCCTGCTTCAAGCAGGGGGTTGGACTAGATGACCTCCTGAGGTCCCTTCCAACCTTAACCTTCTATGATTCTACAGCCCCTCCTGCCCTCCAGCCTAAAATCACAGTCCAGACATGGCCTGTATTACCAACCCCACACATTCAAAAATCATGAGTTAGACCCACCAAAGTCATAAGATTAAAAAATACAACAATACATAGTAAATGTGGAGTTATTTTATTTGCCTTTTAGTTTTTGAGTCTTTCAGGTGCAGTCAGGTCCCTTTTCAGGATTTCTTTGCAACCCTGACAGCTGGAAAGTTACCTTTTTGTTTGAAAGTGAAAACTGAGATTCTCATGAAATTGCTTGCCTCTGAGGAACTGGGGCTTTAAAGAAAAACATCCAATATCATGAGACTCATGATAAAATTGGGAGAGCTGGCAACACTGTTTACTCCGCCTTCGTCCCCTCCATGCTCAGGGCACAATCTAGCCCTACAGTGAGTGAGTATGAGCAGGCCTACTAATAGTATTTTCCCAGTACGATGCATTACATGGCCTGTAGGTGCAATAAACTACGGTGTAGGTTTTCTCAATATATGTTTCAGAGGAACTCCAAACTCTCTCCCTCTAACGCAGTTCACTGTTCTGTGCTGTTAACATCTATTTTGTCAATATTCAGAGTGCTGCCTTTCCCCCACCTTTTGTCTGTCTTGTCTATTTAGAGTGTTAGTGAGACAGTCCCTATCCTGAAGCTCTGTGTATGTACAACGTCTACTACAGTGGAACCTGTTTTCTCTTGCAACTGCTAGGCAATACAAATTACAACAGTAATAAGGAGTTAGTAATCCTCAGCAGGAGATCATAGAGAACCAATATGATTAAATATCTGCAAAACGGTATTTTAAAAGTTGAACCTGAAGCCCTCAAAACATTCTAAAAATAACTACTTGACTCTGACAAATCCCCAGTGAGATTTTGTTAAATAAATACCACTTGAAAAATAAATATTATGGAGCCATGTCAGTCACCAGGATAGCTATAATGATGCACTAAGTCACATATACTTCAAGTCACAATATAGCCTAATGTATTTAGCACTGACTTACCACCTTCCTCAGGTTTGGCTCCTGAGCATCAATTTCAGCCGGAGCTTTCCCCCAAAGCCTGACTTTCTTAAGGTTCCCCAAGAGAAAACTGTTTGTCCTAAACACCAATTCAGTCTTTCCAGAGGGTCAGTCCCACCTTTCTTATAGTCCACATGAATTAACAAGCTGTAGCCACCACAATGAGTCCATATTAGGACTGGCTGAAAAACAGAATTCCGTTTTCATGAACAAATTTGAAATAAAGAACATATAATTCAAAAATTTCCATGAATTGTTTGGATAATTTTTCAACAAGAAAATTCTAAGCAGAATTAAGTGTTTTTTGTCTCATTTCAATTTGAATTTTTTTGTTTTGTTTTCAGAGTTTTTGGTTTAAACTTTCACCCCCCCACACACACACTTTCTCTTTCTTCTTTACCTTCTGCCACTGAAAATGTTTATTTCGGTCAAAAAGCTATTTTAATTGAAAATACTTAATGACAAAAAACTTTCTACCAACTGTAGGCAATAGGAATCTATTAGCAGCTTCTTCCAGCTGGATTCCAACAACTGCTCATAGGATGGGTACTGGTAATAAAAAGACCTGCCATCCAGCAACATACCTTAATGAATGTGGTTTTCATAACAAGCTATTATTTAGCATAGAATTGATACAGATACATCTAGAACAGAAAATTAAAACCATGTATTACAATTACTACACCAATATGTACATAAACACATACTTTATAATTACTAAAATGTAATACATAGTATTATATATTTAGTATTTGTATTAATTTCTATTGCATCTGATACACAGAACACTACAAAACCAACAACTTAATTATGTCAAATACCTCATTACCCATATATATAACCAACTATTTTATAAACTCAGTAAGTGGATGAGAGCATGAAAAATAGAAGTTTCAAAACTGGCTCTAAATTGAAAGATATGCAGTACTTTACCAAAAATCTGTAAAAGGAAAAGTAATTTATGGAAGAGTGCCTCTTTTTTCATAAGACCACCCACAACTTATGAGGGAAAGTATCATATTGGCTGAATAACAGGCCATATGCAGGTGAACTGTTTAGCCCAAGATGAAAAAGTAACCTTCAAGCTGTCACAGTTGCAGAGAAATCCTGAAAAAATCTACAACCATTGCATCTGCCTAGTACAGATCTTCATTGGCTATAGCTGTTTCTTTGCAGTTCAGACATAGGGCTAACCAATCCATAGTCCATGTAGAGAATTACTACTGAACAGAAAAAAATTCCTGAAATTAGGACAAGCATAAAGAGGAACAGGATTCGGCACAAGTCCTTTAAACATGAGGGAAGGAGCAAGAACAATTGTGATAGCACTGTCTCTCTAGGGCAACAATATACTTGAAAATAAGACAATAACTTATGTAAAAAACCACAGAAGAACTTTGTCTAGAATAAAGAAAAACTAAACATACTCTGTTCAATCCACCACCTTGTACAAACTCCAAGTGAACAGATAAGCCTTGCAGCATGTTCTGAAGGTCATCCTGAAGGTTCTGCTGGGCCAAGTATGAGAAGCAAATTCCAGACCTGACATCCCTCTGAAAATGTCCTATCACCAGCAACATGTATACAAGTCTAGGATGTTGCTTGAGTATCTCAGTTGTCAAACTAATGCACAAAGAGATGATTTGTAATGTACCGAATGCCCAAATCATAAAGGGCCATAAAGATAGCACATGATGTGCTATCCAGCTGCTCCACCAGCAGAATTTCCTCCATGTGATTCAGTTTCTTCAACATTTTCATTGATTTGGAGTTCCAGAAGAGGTAAGGAATGCCTCTGTACCAGATCCACAGCTACATATGTAAGTAAAGCATTGTGCTTGTCACAATATAAGCTAAATATTTTGAACAAATTTGGTTTTCATCAAATCCATTATAGGATAAATACCAGACAAGACAGGTTCTTAGTTCCCTTAAACTGAAGACATTATTTTAATCTGGCCATTTAAAAAGTCTAGTCCTAGAAATCTGACACATGGCTAAAATATCAGAGGGGTAGCTGTGTTAGTCTGGATCTGTAAACGCGGCGAAGAGTCCTGTGGCACCTTATATACAGACGTATTGGAGCATAAGCTTTCGAGGTGAATACCCACTCCTTCAGATGCATGTCTGAAGAAGTGGGTATTCACCCAAGAAAGCTTATGCTCCGTTACGTCTGTTAGTCTATAAGGTGACACAGCACTCTTTGCCGCTATTGCTAAAATAGTGGCAATATATTAATAATTGGTATTCCTTTCATCGGAGAATCTCATAGCATGTTGTAGCGGGGTTGTCACCCCGCTCCGGCTTGGAAAGGGTTAAAAGTGGGCCCTTGGAGAGTTTTGGGGCTGAAAGCAGCTGAGGGAGGCTGAGTGGGTAGGCAGCCACAGGTATGGCCACACACAATTAAGGTCCAACTGGCCCTGATAAAAGGGCTGGGAGCTAGGTAGGAGGACTCTCACTCCAGTGGTGGAGAGGGAAGGATCTGGCTAGAGAAGGGTATCTCAAACAGAGCAGTGCTGGGGAGCTCTGGCCAGGTGAGTCCCCAGGCTGGAGCTTGAGGCTGCAGTGGTGCAGCTAGGCCAGGAAAAAGAAGCAGGTCCAAACCCCCTTGCCAATGATGACCAGCTATTTCAGGCTACAGTTTGCCCCTGAGAAAAGGGGCTAGATGAAGACTGGCAGTCAGTCACTGAGGCAAGGTGGGATTTGGGGAACTAGGGTTCCCCAGGGAGTATCCCTTCAGCGTGGGGGCAGTGCTGCAGGGCAGAACCCCAGAGAAGGGGCACTGTGGACCGGGGGGGGGGGACATGGGGCCTGGGTCATAGACCCATTTTCTAACCAGCAGACAACATTACGTCCTGCCAGAGAGAGTATTGCCCTCAGAATTCTTTCCTTTGCATGTCTTTCCTCCTCAACAATTCAGTAATACTGTTCCACAATCATTTCTAACTTCCAAGTCAAGTTGAATAAGGATGCAAGAAGAACTAAAGCTCACTGGCTCAGGAGCTTCTGCTACTGCAGGCATATATACAAGCCTAGTAAGAAGGTTGCTGATAGAGTTCTGTATGAGACAGGCCTTAGAGGCTGCTTCATTGGTGCAAAATTATGATGTTGTGACAGGAACTAACTAAATCCAGTTGTGTTCTTTAGTCACAATGAATAATAATGCAATTGGGCAACAGTAAGGCCTTTCCTTCTCTTGACTTTATTCTCCAGGATTTCCCAACACGCAATCATATGAACTGCGCAGTCTTATATGAAAGCTGCTCCAAAACAGGTGATAATGACTTTAATGTCTGTTGCTTTGGAGTATAATGACTTCAAATGACTTTTAAAATGCTCTCTTTCCTGGCACCATAGCTGTCTGGTAGAAATGCTTGGGACTGAATTTAGTAAGTCAGTTGACAAAAACTCACCAATAGTTTAAAGAATTCATTATTTCTCTTTTGTTATTCCTAGGCACTTTGCCAAACCACAAGCTTCATAGTGCTGGCTTGGCAAACTAGCAAATGTACAAAGAACAACCAAAAACAAACATGAAAGAACGATATACAAGTTTAACCATAATTTCTTATAATGTAGTTTGTATCTTTTTTAGCTGGTCACTAGATAGAAGTAATATACATAGTGTTGGATTACACAGTACTTTCTTTCCCACTGATCAAATGCCTCCACCTTGCATCTGCATTTAATTAAGCACAAGAGCCACTGATTGCTTTGTATATTCTAATGCCATGGACATTATCTCTTGTATAACTGCATTGTTAAATCTACATGAAATGTTTATTGGGAATGTAATTTAAAAGATTGCTGTGTGTGTGATAAATATAAACGGAAGGCTAACCACCTTTAAATCCCTCCTGGCCAGAGGAAAAACCCTTTCACCTGTAAAGGGTTAAGAAGCTAAGATAACCTCACTGGCACCTGACCAGAATGACCAATGAGGAGACAAGATACTTTCAAAGCTGGGGGGAACAAAGGGTCTCTTTGTCTGTGTGATGTTTTTGCTGGGACCAGAGCAGGAATGCAGGTCAGAACTCCTGTAAAGAGTTAGTCAGCAATCTAGTTAGATATGCATTTGATTCTGTTTTGTTTAAATGTCTGATAAAATAAGTTGTGCTGAATGGGATGTATATTCCTGTTTTTGTGTCTTTTTGTAACTTAAGGTTTTCAGAGGGTTTCTTTATTTTACTGACTTATTTTATTGTTTCTGAAAAATAAATACATTTAAAAACAAACACAAAGCATATATAAAGTTTATCAAGGAGAATCTCTTTGTAATAAAAGGCGCCAATCATATGAATGCTAAAGACTTTGCTCTCCAAAAATACGATCTTGAAATTTAGCTGTCTTGTGAATTGAACCTCACTCTCACCTCGCTGCACTTGCTCATGGACTGAATACTGCTACTCTTTGAGTGGTTCATCAATACAAAGAAGACTATCACCAAAATAACTTTAGGACACCAGCCATGCTTTGAAGTTGAAATGTGGAGAGGGAAACAGATGGGCAATATCTGGAAATTTTATTTGTCAGATATTACCCATCTGCTTCTCTCCCTACCTGTATTCTTTGCAGTAATATCAATTTTCAGGAAGGCAAGTCAATATAATCCTATAGAATGGATTTAATTTTTTCCCCCTGAAACTCATCAGCTGCTGGCAAGGAAATATAAAACCCAGACTTGATGACTAAGCCAAACAATCCCCCTGTCCATTCCAGGAGAGGCAAAGATATAGATCAGGGTAAAATTAGTAGACAGAAACTCCCCTTATTAATCATTTCTAGCAATTTTGGCAGTTTCTCATGCAACAGACTTACCAGTTGAAGACTATTTATAAATATATATACACTTATACTTATATTTATAAATATATAAATATATACTTAAATTGAAAGTATCATGGATCACTCAAGAGTGGGTTATAGTTTTCCTCGGTGAATAAGTCTATGAAAATCAGTACTTGTTCTTTGGCAGTTATCTGATCATCTAAAAACATGCTCATTGAGTTCTCTGCAACAAGTGAATATTTGCTTAGAGTGAGTAGATGTTTTGGTTGTAATAATTAAATATATGTTAAGTAATCCTATCTGCTCTCTTTTCAAGATTCCTAGCAAGTCTTAAGTTAATGTAATGTGGCTGCCAGCTGTTTACCAGGTATCTTTTCCTCTTTCAATTGGCAGCAAGTAGATAAAAAGGGGCCCCTTAAGAAGCCAGGAGTATGGCTTTTGCCCTTTTTGATGCAGGATCTGGCAGGCCCACCACTTCTCTCCCCTACTTATCTGCATCTACAGTGTAAGAATCAACATGGTTTAAGTATCATGTTTCATAGATCTAAATGCTGGTGCACATGGTAGGAGCGTAGTGGGCCATGGTGAAGGGATAGTCCTAATGAACAGTGGGGCTGCAGTGGGTCATGGGGTGAGTTGGGATATGTTTAGAGAGCAACGGAAAATGTAGGGCTTGAGCTGAGAGGGGCCGGGAAGACAGAAGATCTGCACTTTGAGCCATCTGAACTTTGTGAGACCACAACAATTCTGTGCTTCACTTTGCCATGCTCTCCTTCACTCAACCTGTCACTCCCACACATTCCTATTCACCTCACTTGACCTCAATCCCAAAACCTACTCTTTCTCTCTTCACCATCTTTCCTTCCATCTATTTCCCCTTTCCTTTCCCCTCCTGAGATCATATCCTCTCCTTGTCTCCCACCCATCTTGAAGCAGGCTTCCTTTTGTGCCTCTCTGCACCAACACATTCCAGAGTGCAACTCTGGTGGGATTAGGTGTTGATGTTGTCCCTGGCTGGGTTCTTAGCTACCTGCATATGACATTGGTGCAGCGATAGGCTCAGTGGAGTTGAATGTACACATTGGGGAGGGCTGGCTTGAGGACTCATGTAGGGAGAGGTCAGGTAAGCAACATATGATAGCAAGAGTGGGGGCAAGCTTGAAAGTGCAGACCTGCACAGCCATCCTGCTGTTAGTTTCAATTTAGCTGGCACATAACCACTTAAGAGATTTGGAAAACCTGGCACTAAACAATTTTTGTACAATTAACATGGATACTGAGACAAGCCCTGAAAAGGCAACATTTTCAGTTTTCAATGCACTGTGGAGAGGCTCGGCTACAGGAAGCTCAGAGCTGGCAGCAAGAGAGCAGCAGGCTGCTTACAACAGTGAATTTGTCCCCGTATCTTTGAATTTTAATAAGAGGTTGATGGCTCCTGAGTGGCCTTGAAAGTAACACCACACATACTGTAACACAGTTTGGCTTTTTGACCCCCTATAGAGGCTAGATCACATATGAGCCTGCTACTGCCTGTTAACAGACCTTCCTTTAGCTCAAACAGCAGAGGCTCATGCTTTACGGTCCCAGTTTAAATTTCCAGTGACAATCCATCTAGGGTTACCAGATAGCAAGTGTGAAAATCAGGACAGGAGGTGGGGGTTGGGGGAAATAGGTGCTTTTTAAGAAAAAGCCCCGAATATTGGCACTGTACCTATAAAATCAGGACATCTGGTCACCCTAAATCCATGCAGCATTGTGACACAGTGTAGACAGTACAGGAATTTGCACTACTGTGGACCTCTGTTTGGGTTGAATGTTCCTAGCCGGAGGGAGTATGCAATCCATGCTACATGGTGTGGCTCTTACAGCGGTTTAATGAATGCTACTGCTTCTGACTTAACAGGCTGGTACTTTAGCTAATGTAGCTGAGACTCATTCTTTTATGAGTGATGCGAGTAGTTTTCAGATGCTCTGATTACAAAATGTGAACTGCTCCATTTTGGAACTCCAGGGAATATATTTGGAGTGAACAACTTTGAGCTTTTAGTTACCTTGCATTTCAACAGTGTACTTTCATCCCCATGCTACTTAGCAGCCAAAGTTATGTGTTTTTGTTTCCCGCTCCCTGACAGGGATCAGCAAGAGATATTACTTCCCATAAAGCTCTTAGACTAAAATGTGACAGTGAGAATATGCTAGATTGGTCTGACTAATTTTCTCCCAGCATGCCACTAATTACATACACTGTTGCTACAAAGCAATAAACTTTCAGTGGCAGAACTATCAATGCTAGTCTTGAATTTGGGTTTTCCAGTAAGATCTGCAGAATGCTGCTACCTCATCAATGGGAAAGTGGAGGGTAGAGTGTTTTCTGTTTTCTTAAGAATGACAAAGGCTGACAATTGAAGGAACATAACTGTTGTCATTTTACTGGGAGAAAATGCCTAGAATGTATGAGAAGTAATGGGAGTTTTCAAAACAGTGCAAATACTTGAGCCATGTTATTTTTGATAAAACCTCAAAATGAGCAGTTTTTGCAAGGACAAGAAACAGCTCTACTAAATGTGGAGTAATAGTGAAAAACACATGGGCTGTATTGTTGGATATAACAGAGTACAATCTATTGTCAGCAAAATACAGTGTTCTCTTGAATGTGAATCTGAAATGGCTGAAAAAGATTATCAACAAAAGTTAAGGACTTTGAGAGCTGAAGTAGGTATACCCAGATTTGTGGGTCCATGGCAAACTTTCCACGTCTATGACATTGCTTGACAAATTCATTATCCAAACTCCATTTAAACAGGAACTGTCATAGGAAGTTCAGATAATGATTATTGACTTCAGTGCATAAACACTTATATGAGGGTGTATTTATGCCTGACTTGAGCAAATACATATAATTGATTAATCTGTGAAATATGAAGATTATTAATTAAGAAAACTGTTAAAACTTTATGGATGCATGGGTAAGCATTCACATCAGGAAGTGCAATCTTAACTACTCAGTTTTGTGTGGATGACTCATAATGCAGTCTCTAGTTGCATTATTAAATTCCATTTTTCTAATACAATCTATTATACATTTTTCTACCTCAGATACACGTTTGTAGTAACTTTTATATGTACACTATTTTCATTGTCAGAATGTCTTAACCTGTCTTTGACATATTCAAGTCAACAAAATTGACTTTGAGTTCTTTTTCCCCCTCTAAGGTATATAGTTTAATAATTTTAATAATCTGCCATGTATTATACATTTTATTTTAATCCAATCTCATAACCTTCCTTTTGTGCACTTCAGGAGATAAGGCAGTTAGCTATAGAGGGAACCAGTTGTAAATTGATTTTACAATGCCAGCAAATTTTGAAAGTTACTCATTGTAATTAATTTGTAATGCTGTGTAAGTATTGTTTAGTTTGTAATTTTCATATAAATGTTTTTCATGGCTCTCTCTGGCATACATACAGTAGTACACACAGATGTGTGTCTAAGCTAGCAGGAAAATCATACTGATATACTTGCATTTCCCGACTTTTGATTGCTTGACCAGGTAACTTTAACTTTCTCTTCATGTAGCTTTTTGGTATAGGATTTTCCAATGATTTAAAAAAAGGAAAATTAGAAGAGCACACTTGAAGAGAAAACACTCCTCTCTCCAGCTCTCAGATTCTCTGCTATTAAGCCATCACTGGAATACCCCAATAAAGGCTGATGGAGAAGGGGGGGGGGGCTTGCACAGGATTAAAAGTCTGCTGCACCCAATACAAAGCCTGCTTACTCAGCCTTTGTATCGGGTGAAGCAGCATTTGACCTTTAACCCTGTATGGGGCTAGTTCAAGCATATACAGTGCTCCATGTACCACAGGAAACAATCCACAAGTGGCAGGGAGCTGGATTAGAATGATCAGGATAGGTCTCCCCTCCTTAATGTCCATGATTCTGAGACATGACTGGAGATGGGCTTTGCACCATCTTGTAATGGTAAATGGCCCGGGACAGCCCAAGCCCAGTAGGGGAAGCAAATTCCAGAGTTGAGGGCCCTTCCCGGAGAACTTTTCCCCCATCCGCCACAGACAAACATCAGAGCGGTCACGCCTGCTGTGCGGGCTCAAGGAGAAAGCGGTCTCTTAGCCTGGACTCGTGGTCAGGCAGCACCTGGGTTTTCACCTGGCAGCGCGCTCGGTTCCAGGAGAAGCAGGGGAGCGCTCCGCTGCGGCGAGCACGTTCCGCACCAGCTGAAGGGGAGGCCAGGGGAGCCCCAGGCGTAGCCCCTGGGAATCCCACCCCGAGGGCCCCAAAGCCCGCCTGTGATGTGCGTGACGAGTGGCAGGCAGTGTGAGAGCCCGGGGCCATCAGCTTTTGCCTCCGGCCGCGCCTCGCAGTGGTCCCGCACTCCTGGGGCTCGCCTTGCTTTTGGAGCCCTCCATCCTGCCCGGACCCGCCGCAGCCAGTGCCCTGGAGAGCTCCGCTGGAGGCTGGCGCGCCGGAGGGCGCCCGTCGGCGTCGGGGCAGCAGGAGCAGGCCGCCCGGCGGGACGGAGCAGGGGCTGCGGGGGGGGGGGGGGCAGGGGTGTGTCTTCTTCCCCCGCCCCGAGGCTGCAGGGTCTCTGCCTCCTCCCTCCGCTCCCCCAGGCGGCGGCTCACTCGCCTCGCTGAGCGGGGGGAAGAGGCCGCGGCTCAGGAGCAATGGCACGGGGAAGCTTGTCTCTCCTCCTGCTCCTCGGCGCGCTGGCCAGCCGGTGCAGCAGCCAAGCTCAGCCGCAGCCGCCGCAGCAAAGAGGTACCGTAGCGTTGGGGGCTGGCGAGTTGCGGCCGAGCTGTGAGCGGCGGGGCAGCGCGTCGCCATCAGGCTCAGGGGGCTCCGTTGCCCGCAGTTCAGCAGCCCCCGTCTCCGGCGGACGCGGGGACTCGGTGTGACAGTCCCGAGGGGACCCCAGGGCAGGCTTGGGGTTTCGCCAGGGGTAGCACTCTTGGCATCGCCCGTGGGCCGAGGAGAGACTTGGTGGTCGGGCTCCAAGTGTCCGTGCGTTAAGCGGGGAAGCAGCCCGCCAGGGTCCGAGTGGCAGCGGGCTGCTTGTCCGTGTCTCTCCCAGCCGGTACTGATCATAGCAGGTTTGGGTCCGGTTCCCAGCCCGCCGCCCCCATCTGCGGGGCTGACCGACACTTCAACTTTTGAGGCACACCGTGCAGTAAAGGCTCTTTCACGTGCCAGCTGAGAACAGATCTGATTCCTGACTAATTCCTTCCCTACCCCTTCTCACAACACGCACACAAATCCCTGTTTCAGGAAAAAGCCACATGCCAAGTATTTCTCCTTATTCCCGTTTCAAAATATAGGGGAGATACAGTTCCCAACATTGTGAGTGACCATTTCAGACACAATACCGAATGGGATCATTGCAGCTTGAGAAATACACGAACTCCCATATCTGTAATTCACTAACCCCCTCTTTTTGTCCAATGACTGCAGAGGTATTAATGCCACTCTGTCTTGAAAGGTCCCTTACAGTATGTGGTAACTATGCTTAACAAACTGTTCCACCTTGTATGTCACTTTGATGCTGGGGGTATCTTTCCCAGACCTGAGGAAGAGCTCTGTGTGGCTCAAAAGCCTGTCTCTCTCACCAACAGAAGTTGATCCAATAAAAGATATTACCTTACCCACCTTGTCTCTCAAATACAGGAGTTGTAACTCAAAGTGTGATATTTTCTGTTATACTCACATAGTTTTCTATTGGATTTGGTAGGGATGAACTTGAATATGACTTCAGTTCTCCTGTCTTCTGTCCAGCCCATGCCCCACCTAACTTACATCTACAGGCATCTCTCTGTGATTGTAATGAAGTACATATTGAGATCTATGTAAATGCATGCAGTCTTTATATGGCATTCCAATTTTAAGCAAGATCATAGGTTGATGCAGTAGTTTCATGATAGTTTAGAAGACATGGTGGTGGTGTTCAAACTCCTAGTAATTTTTAAAATAGAGTATATCACCTCAAGGGAAATGGGATCATGCCCTTCCCAAGTACCCAAAATGCTGTGTCTATAGTAATATTTTGCAGTTACACAGTGCTTAATTAGTAACTTTAAAATGAAAGGACAATCTTTTTTTTTGTTTTGTTTTTTTGTTGCTAAGTCTGTATTACTATAGGTGGAAATAAGATGATGATGATGTACAGATACAAAAGAAATTTTAATAAAAAGCCACATAAAAGAAATAAGCTAAAGAAAACAAACTTTTAAAAGTTTTAGAGCCTGTTCTTCGTACCCAAACATTTTTAGCTCTGCTAAAAAAAAAAAAAAAAAAAAAAAGGAATTCAGTAAGGCGATACCATGAGTGTGTGATAATAAATCTATGATTAAAATAGCTAGAATAACAATGAGCTCCTAAATGACCTTGATATCATGCTTTAACTTGAGAATAACACACAGCTTCAGATTCATCTAGGGTTTTTTCCTCCATTCAGGTTTTGGGTACAGGGGTTTGACACCTATTTTATAAAATATGATGTATTGTCTCAGAAAAAAGTGTCTCAAACAGCTGACTCCTTAATGCTAACTTTAACTATGTGAAGATAGATGACAGTTGACTAAAACTTCTTCGTAAAACTTAAATAGTTGTAGTAAACCAAAGGCAAGAAATCTCACCCAGCCATATTGACTACTTTTGGAAAATGACTCACTGTAAATATTGAAGAGTAAGGAAGATCTTAAGATAGAGTAAAGATACAGCACTACATACATTTGCCATAACTGTCATTTGCTTTTGCTCCGAAGAATTTAATTCTCAGCCAGAGAAACATGCATTTTGGCAGGGTTTCATTCCTCCCCGCCCCCAACCATCTCTTATTGCTGGGGAATGTGTTTTTCTTTAATCCATGTCTTGGGTTTTTGACCTCCATGATGAAGAAACTTGCTCATTACTTTCTTCTTAGGAACGAAGTGGGAGTCTTTGGTTTTCATCTACTTCAGCTGTTCTCAGATTTCATTGCCCCCGACCCCCTTCTGACAACAAAAATGACTACTCCACCACAGGAGTAGGGGCCGAAGCCTGAGTCTGCCTGAGCCCCACTGCCCTGAGTTGGGAGGCCTGTAACCTGAGCTATGCTGCCCACGGCTGAAGCCCTCGGGCTTTGGCTTCGGTCCCAGGCAGCAGGGCTCAGGCTTTGGATTTGGCCCCGGTTGGTGGGGCTTGGGCTTCGGCCCTAGGAAGTCTAATACCAGCCCTGGTGACCCCCATTAAAATGGGGTTGTGACCCACTTTGGGGTCCTGACCCACAGTTTGGGAACTGCTGATCTACTTCTTTATTTTGGGCTGCCACACTGTTAGTTTTATGCTATATGAGTCCCATTAATTCAAAGAGGAACTCTAGCACTTCTTGTAATGGAATGTTAAACTAAGTGAAAATGGGACCTTTTAGACCTCACTGCTGAATTCTAGTACTGGGCTGACAGTTTTCCATTTTATTTGTAATTGTCCCTAATCTCTTTTTAAGCTGGGCTACAGCTGCTAGGTGGTTCTCACACACTATAGAGAGATCCCTCTACTGCTGAAGAATGATACAGTCAACTGTACTGTGATTTTAAGGTCCAAAGTCTGATCTCAGTGAAATCAGTGGGAATTTTAACACTGACTTCAGTGGGAACTAGAACTGGCCTTAAGTTTGTAAGTTTATGTTCACAGTTTGTTTTTTTTCAGTTAATTCTTTATTTAATGAATAATACTGTATGGTTAATGCTACTGTGTAACTTTGGCAGCAATCTGAGAGATTTGGGGGGGAGGAGGAAACTATTCAACATGTCTTGAACAGTTTGGAAAACAGCACTAAGACGTCACATGGAATTTACATTTTTAAAGGGCAATATGGAAAGTTCAAGAACATCTTGTACCTCAAATATGAACATGAATGTAATTCTACATTTTAAGTTGCTTGGAGATTTACTGTGGTCAGAAACCTGGAGTTAATTTTGTGTATTGTTCTCTGCTACAGATGTTATTTGTTCTGTAGACTGAACAGTAAATATTTTTGGAGAATTCCTCATAAACTAACAGCATCATGTCTGGGTCAGAATAAGCCCTGGTCTACACTACAGAGTTAGGTCAACACAAGGCAGTTTACATTGACATGACTCTGTAAGTGTCTACACTAAAATGTAACGTCCATCAATATAACTCTCCCACAACACCGACTTAGCTCCACCTCCATGAGAAGCGTAGCGCTTAAGTTGATGTAGTTAGGTTGACGTCACGTCAGTGTAAACACTGCATTGTTTACATTGACTATTGCTGCCTTTCAGAAGCCATCCCACAATGCTCCACACTGACAAATAAATTGGTGCAATCACTCCTGCTGAGGATGTGCACTGCTGACACAAGGAGTATAGTGTGAATGTGTAAAACTGATTCAATTACTGCAAAGGCTGTAAATTAACATAACTTCGGTAGACTTAATTTTGTAATGTAGACTTGCCCCAAGTGTATTTTACAATGCTATTTCCTGTAGGTTTGGGTATTTTATAATTCAAGTAAAAATGCCAAGGAGATAGACAGTAGCCCTTTTTAAAGCCTGACTGGGCTTCATCCTCCTTCTAGAATATTAGAAATAGACAAATTGGTGGGAATTCAGAAAGGAGCAACAAACATCTCTATGAGCTTGGAGAGATTGAAAAACTAAGTGTCTTACTGGGGAGTGAACATAATCCTGCAAATAGCTGAAAGGTGTAAGCAGTAAGGACCAGAACCTGATACTTATGCTGAGGAGCACTGTACTCCTTATTTGTGAAGAAAGGTGTTCCTGAACATGACGAATGGCATCAGAATCTGAGTCCAAATTACCTACAATGTCTCATATATGAAATAGGAAGAAATAAATGAAAGAGAAATATAGATTAAGTATCAGGAAAAACACACTGAGGCCACAGAGGTAGAACAGTGATACTCAGTCAGTGGTTCTAGAGTTGTATGCCATTCTTTTGGGCACCACATATGGCTTTTCTGGAGTCTGATGGAAGCTCTTTTGCCTGCCTGGTCTCATGTCATTGCTGATTCCTGGAGTCTCTTGAATTCCTTTCCCCTACTGTCAGCGGGAAGGAGGAAAGGTAAGAGATAGCAGGCTTGACCCCTACCCCACCTCAGTTCCAGTAGACAGGAGAATGCAAAAGGATAATGTATCAAATGGAGTTGCAAAGAGCCATAAAGTATCCTGTCACTTCATTGTGATGCTGTCAGTGCATAATGATGCAGAGTAACAGTGATCCCCACAATTATTTTGTCACTATATGCAGCACCATTTAGTGGCATTTTTGTGACTCTACTTCATGTATTATCTCTTTGCCTTCTCTTATCTACTGGGAATGGGTTAGGGAAGGGGACAAGCATGCTATCTCTAACCTGTCCTCC
This sequence comes from Lepidochelys kempii, assembly GCF_965140285.1. Taxonomy (NCBI): domain Eukaryota; kingdom Metazoa; phylum Chordata; order Testudines; family Cheloniidae; genus Lepidochelys; species Lepidochelys kempii. Next base: position 99,419,989 of record NC_136382.1, read on the forward strand.
TTCCTGACTGCTGACAATAGCACAGAAAACAACTTTCCCTAGTCTCTATACAGATCCAGAATCAGATAGGCTGCCCACTTGTTTTTATTGTTGCTAAGGTTCTGTGTTTGCCTTGTCCTGTTCAGAAAAGTTATTACTCTATTTATATAGAATGACTGCCACACAGCCTGTTCATGGGTTCAATTCTGCAAGCTCACTCTGTGCAGAACTCCCATGAGCACTCAGATACCAGTGCAGTGGGCACAATAAAAGAACCCAGATGTTAGGATCTGGCCCCAAAGCATGGAAACTTCAGGGAGTTGGATTAATAAGGATACAGATATATCTGTTAATATGAAGGTCCCATTACAAATATTAAATCTTCAGAGTATTATGTGGATTTAGGCTCTGAAGCATCTGGTATTGATTGGTGTTTGAGACAGAATACTAAACTAAATGCACTATTGCTCTGACCTAGTAGGGCAATCCTTATATTCTGATATAGAATACTCTCTCTGGAGGATTTTGTTCTGTCAAAGAATATTAGAATCTTGTAACAGATCTAATCCTGCTCTGATATGTTTCATGGTACTTAACCCCTTTGCTGCTGGTTCCTATTGCAACATTATTTGGAAGCGTTGGGTTTCAAAATGACTTATTTGGTATGTGAAGAAGTACTTTAGATGTTTTTAACTCTATGTACTAGGCATCAGTGAGAAACTGTATATATTTTCCTCACACTGGGATACTGAAATTTAAGACCATGATCACTTCACATCACGGACCTTACAGAGGAGCAAACTCATTTGGAGCAATCTTTTGAAAATGATTATTTCTAGGATGAGCAAAATACAAATTCCATGTGGAAACCTGGTTCAGCTTCTTCTCAAAGCAGTAGATAGATGGATTTGAGTTACCTCAGTCCAGGGAAAAACCCAAGTCCGTCAGTCTCCCAGCTTCTTTCTTGCTCCTTGCCCTATGGCATGGTTGGATTTGGCAAACACTAACTCTTCATGCCCCCGGCACTTGATGCCCTTCCCTTAATATTCCACTAGCTGCCCGTGACCAGAACACCAGTGAAGGAAGATAAAATAAAGCTCCAAACTAGAGTGCATGTCAAGTTCCTTTCCTCAGGTCTGGCTTTATTAACAACCATAGAAGCTGTTTCAGCACAGGACCACCCCAGACCCTGTTGCCGCCACCTCAAGAGTCACCATTGTGGTAGCTCTTATAGTCCCATCCATGTATTAGTCAGGGAACTTGCATTCTGCATGTAACTCCTTTCACAATGGAACCTATGTAGCACCTGTTTATACTCCTGCAACAATGAACTCCAGGCCATCAGAGGAGATGATGCTGTGGGAGCCTGATGAGAAACAAGCTAGTTACTGCTGCCACATTACTGCAATTGTTATTGGTTGTTATTGTTTTGCTTAGTGCAGAAAGCAAGTCTGAGGCTGAATCTTGTGGGATAAATGATGGTCCTCTCTTTATTAATGTCCATCAATGGCTATTAGCCAGGATGGGCAGGGATGGTATCCCTAGCCTCTGTTTGCCAGAAGCTGGGAATGAACGACGGGATGGTTCACTTGATAGTTCCCTGTTCCGTTTATTCCCTCTGGGGCACCTGGCATTGGCCACTGTTGGAAGACAGGATACTAGGCTAGATGGACCTTTGGACTAACCTAGTATGGCTGCTCTCATGTTCTTATTACAGGAATTCTAGCAGTCTGCTCCAAGCACTAATTGCTCATGCACTAGAATAACTTTCACCAGAACTAAGGTTCTAGATTACAGTTTGGTGGCCTTAAAGGGAACATATCATAACTGCTTCCCTCTGGTTGTTCAGAGTTGTTGATTAAGGCTACATGCCTCCTCCCCTTAAGGGAAGCTGCTTCATCTCTAGAGAATATAGGGGAAGGAGGGAAAGAGTAGCACAAAGAGTGGCAAGGCTGAGGGAGAAGCCCACTCTTGGTGACGTGAAGCAAAGGAGGTTCCTGGGTTGACTACTGCTGCCTCCAAAGTTACAACGTCCATCTGCACCTCCAGCTATAGGAAATCAGCCTCTGGCTACAGAGAGATGGGTTGGGTCTGTGTCTCTAGATGAGCAGCAGGAGCTCCCAGTCATCCTCAGCCTGTTCATTGTCTTCCACTGCCTGTTCATGCTAAGTGCATTTCCAAAGTGAGAGGAAACTGCTATCATCTGGTCTGCTGTCTTCACTTTTGCACTGGAAAGGTCTGGCCACAGATACCTTTCTTGGAGTTTAGCTTAGTGCCTCTGCTTAACTTTCCTTCTTGGTCACAGCATGGGTAGAGGGATACAGGGGTACAGGAACTGGAACAGATCCCTTTGCCACTTTTGAAGATGGCATAGGAGTGTTTTTGTATTTTCCCTCCACCTGACCTGGTCTGTGTATCATAGGCAATGTAAATGTATGTTTTAGTTTGGTGCTTTAGTTTAATCTTCCTGGTTTTATCTCCACAAGCCAATAGCACAAAAGATGACTGCCATGATGCTTCTGAGGAAAATCTGAAGATGTTAAAATTTGAAAGCTCAAATTTTTGGACTAGAAATGGGTCTTGCCAATCAATCTGAATTCTTTTGCCCCTCAAATTGATATTTTTGAGGTTACACATAGGACACAAAACAAATCAGTGTGAATTTTCTTATTTTTTACCAGTTTTGCTTTGTCCTATTTGTAATCATGTTCTTAAGGCTACTATATATCGTTGTGTCTTTACTACATACTGAACTTTGGGAGATTAACACATATTTTAAACTTTTGGAAGCAGTTGACAACTCCCTGAATAGACTGGTTTCTTTGAGGTTGTTGATACCAGAAGCAATAGTTGTTTAGTGTACAGAACTTCAGAAGGAGATTTTTAGTGTCAACTTTCCTCTTTATATCCTTCAGGCATAGCAGGTTCCGGTCATCTAATTCAGAGAAAACAAAAGACACTGATGTCTTCTTAACCTCTGAGGCTAGGATAAGAAGCAATGGGCTTAAATGGCAGCAAGGGAGGTGTCAGTGGGCCCCAGTGGGTCACAGCTGATAATACCAGATTCAGGACAAACTGCTGAGAAATAGGGCAGACTACCCACCAATTTGGGGAGATTCTACCATTAGATAGAATCTCCAAGGCAGTAACAAAAGTAAATTTCTGTCTCATCACACTGGTTATCAAGAAGTAAAAAATACCATCTCCTTAGGCATTAAGCACTTATTTCACCACCCAGATTTTATGATGAGTGATTATTGAAAACCAGTTTTATCAAACAAAGTCTTCTTCTGATCTCAAGAAATCAGCCACACAACCAGGTCAATATATAACTCAGATCTTACCCAATAATCATGCTGTGACCAATCCTTTAGTAACTAAAATCTAAAGGTCTATTTTTAAGAGAAAAGAAGTAGAGAGTTAACATGGTTAAGGAAATCATATACATACAAGTGATTGCAAAGTTCTTGTGTCAGGTTTGAAGCAGTGATGGAAGAAAATGCTAGTTTGAAAAAGTGTCTCTGGAAATTATCCAAATTATCTTGGGGGTCATCAGTCCTCGTTCAGAGCTTCCTTGTTAGAAATCCAGTCCAGAGAATTTAAAAGGAAAATGAAGGAGATGTTTCCAGATGCCCTTTCCCATGTGGATGGAATTCTACTATCCCAAATAAAGCTCACAATCTAAATTTGTAGAAAATTACAGGCACAAGATGGAGTCTAGGGTCACATGAGCAAGTCACATGCCCTTACATGGCTTTGATGACTCATAGGAGCAGCCATTGCCCACTTGGAGGCTAAGGAGTCCAAAGGAAGACTTGATGGGAGGGACGAGTTTCTTGTGTGGCCCATTGTGAGAGCAAATTGCCTTTGATGGGCCATCGACAGAAAGCTGTCTGGCTTCAATGTTGGTTTTTGGCTGGTGGGTGTTACCCCAGGAACGAACAAACATTTGGGATACAGATCTGTACCCAATATTCATAACTTCAGATACAAAAATACATGCATACAAACAGGATAATCATACTTAGCAAATCATGACTTTTCCATTGACACCTTACATGATATACTTTGTACAAGTTTTGCTGCAACCTGTCTAAAAGTGGTAGCAACAATAATAGTAACTCCTCACTTAACGTTGTAGTTATGATCCTGAAAAATGCTACTTTAAGTGAAACAATGTTAAGCAAATCCAATTTCCCTATAAGAATTAATGTAAATGAGGGCAGGGTTTAGGTTCCAGGGAAACTTTTTTTGCCAGACAAAAGACATTATATATACACACACATACAGTAAGTTTTAGACAAAGAATTTAATACTGTACACAGCAATGATGAGTGTGAAGCTTGGTTGAGGGTGGGGGTGGAGTTAGAGGGTGGAAGAGGGTGAGATATTTCCCAGGGAATGCCTTGCTGCTAAATGATGAACTTGTACTCGGCTGAGCGCTCAAGGGTTAACATGTTAATGTAGCCTCACACTCTACAAGGCAGTACGAATAGAGAGAGGAGACACAATAGACCATGGCAGTGGCTGCAAAAATTCCCTCGGAAACTGAATGTGATGATGAACCCACACTATCCCACTGGAGTGCACCACTCCCTCCACTTTCCAAAGTGCCGGGGGGTGCATGTGTGAGAGAGAGACACACACCCTGCCATCAGCACCTCTCTTCCCTGCTACCCGCTGCATAGCAAGCAGGAGGCTCCCAGGAGCAGCACATGGCAGTGCGGGGCGGGACAACCAAATTGCCCAGCAATTCATAGCCTGCTGGGCAGCTGCCGCACAGGGAACTTAGGGGAGCTGATGGGGGGGCCTGCTGGCCCACCCTGGTTCTAAGCCCCCACCTGCTAGCTCCAATGGTCTGCTCTTCTTGCAAGCAGTGGATAAAGCAGACGGCTGCCAAACAAAGGTTATAAGGAAGCATTGCGCAACTTTAAATGAGCATGTTCTCTAGTAGATCAACAACGAAACAACGTTAACTGGGACGATGTTAAGTGAGGAGTTACTATACATGGTCACATTTCAATCATAGAGCATCACAGACGGTTTAGGTTGGACATTTGGAAAAACTTCCTAACTGTCAAGCTAGTTAAGCTCTGGAACAAATTGCTTAGGAAAGTTGTGGAATCTCCATCATTGGAGGTTTTTAAGATCAGGTTAGACAAACACCTGTCAGAGATGGTCTAGATAATATTTAGTCCTGCCTCAAGGGCAGGGGACTGGACTAGATGATCTCTCAAGGTCCCTTCTAGTCGTACAATTCTATGATTGATTCTCCTTCCTGAGATTTACAGTGCAGTTTCAGACAATTTGTCCTTTTGGTTAATAAGTGTCCAATTACAACCTCCAGTAATAGCTTTTAATTAATTCAGAATGAAGGAAGGAACTCCACCCCCACAAATGTCTTCACAGTCAATCTGGCTACTTGGACTGACAGTACTTGGAGAAGATCATAATTCTGAATAGAGGCAGCAGGACTTTCTCCTAAGTTCCAAATGCAACGGTGATAATGCTAATGAGCCTCAAATATATGTATAATAAAACAAATGTTTCAATTTTGTTTTGTCTCCATCTCTCCCACCCTTATTTTACTTGACTTTTTAGACTGTAAGCTCTTTGCAGCAGGGGCTTTGTCTTGCTTTGCGAGGGTGAATCATGCCAAGCATATCTCTGATAACACCCACATACTACTACTAATTGAGGCTGCTGTCAAGGCTGAAACACCCCTCCATTGTAAAATAAACAGACAGAACTGACTGGTAATCTGTAATTTGAATGTCTTAAAGGCAGCAGTGGGACTCCTTTGCTGGCTGCCACTAAACTAGTTCATAGTAGGCATCCTACTAGGGACTGCACGTCATTGTCCTTCCAAACCAGTTTCTGTAGCCAATCATAGATGCTTGGTTCCTACTTCACTGATGGCAGCTTGGATGCCTTGTCAATCAGGAAGAGCAGATAGTAATTGATGAGGTACCCAAAAATAATTTGATAACTCTTAGAATATTGTTGCACTGTGTGTGAGATGGAGTGAAACTGTGGCTAGCTTGAACATTATAATGGCTATTACACCAGTGTTCTTACTCAGGCCCTTTATTGACAGGATTTCCAAGAAAAGTAATTTAAATTAATATGTGGGTTTTTTTTGTCCTGTCAAGTAATAAGATTACTTCTCAGGATTAATATATAAAAAGTCATCTGTCATTGCAATCAGTTATTTTAGCATAGATTACTCATCACCAATAAGATTTTGACAAGGACTGACATCACTGCCAGATTCCTCCAGCAGAAAATCTCTGACTCAGAGTCTAATGTCATTACAAGGTCTGCAACAGCTGTACCAGAGATATGCCAGTGAACACTTATGAAACTTTATAATGAACAATAAACATACTTTTAGAGGATCCTATCCAAATGCTACTAGTACACCCTGTCCTACTCCTAATTGATGATAGTACCTGCATGTATTTGGTTGACTTGGGTTCATGGGTTTGACTCACAGTCATGTTCAAACAAATCAAGCAAAGTTGGGGTATGACTTCATGCCTATAACATAAGATCCTGTCATTCTCCACTGCTTCAGGAATAGGCACAGTTACTTTGGTGGCAATGAAAAGTGGAGCCACCAGAGCAGTGTGGAAAACTGCTTTGAAGGTGGTAAAAAGAACCACCACTATGGGAAAGGAGAGAGAAGCAGGAAGAAGTCATCCCAGGGAAGCTGGGAGTGACAGGTTGAGAAGGAAATTGGAAGGACCTCTCCTTAGGAGGTTTGGGGATGGGAAATGGGAATCTTCATGATCTGAGGGCAGGGATCCATGTATGATAGAAAAATAAATTGGAAATGTGCCTTGAGATCTACACATGAAAAGCATGATATTAAGAGTAGGTTGGGAAAGATTAGATTTTTATCAGTAAATGCTGGTAGACATCAATTTTACCACATACACAAACTGAAAATATATTTACAGATAGACAAAGTAAGAAAAATGCTGTTTGAGAACTTCGTCAGAATCCAGTGATTTAGACATCTGAATTAGGCTTGTTACAAATGGATTAGTGAATGAGTAGTAAAAACTTCAGGATATTTACTTTGTATGTTTTGACATGAGATGTTGACAGTTTGTGTTTTAATGGTATAAAGCTTTAACTTTTTGAATCCCAGCTGCTACTGTCATTAAATAATTCTTGTCTGACCCCTCATAATTCCCTGCAACTGTGAAAATTTAAATTGATTTTTAAAAAATGCTTAAAAAACAACATTGATTATAAATAAATTTAATTTTTCCAAGCCTAATTAAGAGCTAAATATTATTTATTAATTACAGTACTAGGGCTGTCAAACAATTAAATTAATTGCAATTAAAAAAATTGATCACAATTCATAGTGTGATAAATCGTGCTGTTTAACAATAGAATATCATTTATTTAAATATTTTTGGATGTTTTCTACTTTTTCAAATATATTGATGTACTAAAGATTCATATGTTCCTTCATTCTTCAATTACCATTCCAGAGGTCATGCATCCATGCTGTGATGGTCTCTGCTTGATAATGATCCAAAGCAGTGTGGACCAATGCATGTTTATTTTCATCAGCTGAGTCAGCTGCCACCAGCAGAAGGTTGATTTTCTTTTTTGGTGGTTTGGGTTCTGTAGTTTCCGTATTGGAGTGTTGCTCTTTTAAGACTTCTGAAAGCATGCTCCACACCTCATCCCTCTCAGATTTTGGAAGGCACTTCACATTCTTAAACCTTGTTTCGAGTGCTGTAGCTAGCTATCTTTAGAAATCTCACATTGGTACCTTCTTTGTGTTTTGTAAGCTCGGCAGCGAAAATGTTCTTCATTTTAAGAACACGTGCTGAGTCATCAGAGATTACTATAACATGAAATATACGGCAGAATGCAAGTAAAACAGAGCAGGAGACATACAATTCTCCCCAAAGGAGTTAAGTCAAATTTAATTAACATCTTATTTTTTTTAACTAGTGTCATCAGCATGGAAGCTGATGGAAGCACTGGAATGGTGGCCAAAGCGCGAAGGGGCATACAAATGTTTAGCTTATCTGGCATGTAAATACCTTGCAATGCCAGCTGCAAAAGTGCCATGCGAATGCCTGTTCTCACTTGATATTGTAAATAAGAATCAGGCAGCATTATCTCCCATAAATGTAAACAAACTTGTTTGTCCTAGCGATTGGCTGAACAAGAAGCAGGACTGAGTGGATTTATAGGCTCTAAAGTTTTACGTTGTTTTGTTTTTGACTGCAGCAATGTAACAAAAAAAATCTAAATTTGTAAGTTGCACTTTCATGATAGAGATTGCACAACAATACTTGTATGAGGTGAATTGAAATTATCTCTTTTGTTTATCATTTTTACAGTGAAATATTTCCAATAAAATATAAAGTGAGCACTATACACTTTGTATTCTGTGTTGTAATTGAAATAGTGATGTTTCACTCCATATTCTTTATGAAAATATGCTTATGATATGAATGACATAAGATATATACTTTATACAAGATGGCTCATGTAAGATATCATTGGAAACATTATGATTTATTGAATGTGATTATCCAATTTGTATGCCTGTATCATTTCTGTATCTGAAGTTAGAATATTAACTATATATCTATATTTCAAATGTGTTACTTTGGGTGTCACCTCAAACAGCCCTTCAGCTACAACAATGGAAAAGCCAGACAGGGCTAATGAGCCATTAGCAGAGACAATGGATTATGAAAAAGCTTAGTCTTCCTGTGGACACTCCAGACAGCCTACAAGTAATGGCTGCCCCAGCCCTGCAGAGACATGGGTCTGAGTCACCTGGTACAGGACCCACCCGTTGGAATGCCATTGTTCTTCCACTGGGAGACAAAGGGTTCCTGCCATACACAAGAGCTATGTAAGGCAGGGGAGTTCTCATCATCAAGGTTCTCCTCTGCCACCCCACCCAAAGAGACACTGAAAAACACCTGGAAGCAAGAACTGAACTGGGGGGAGAAGGGTTGAGCCCAAGCTGGGAGGACATCCAGTCTGTGAGTGGAAATACCTGAAATCTCCAGCTGCAGGCCAGTGCAGCTGCCTTTCAAGACTTTCTGTAATCTATCTGTGATAATATTTAGGATGAGCAATTACATTTTGTAACCTGTTTAAGTATATTAAGCTTAGCTTGTGTATTTCATTTTATTTGCTCAGTAATCTGCTTTGTTCTGTCTATTATCTTATATTCACTTAAAATTCACCTTTTGTAGTTAATAAATGTATTTCTTGTTTATAATATAACCCCAGTTGTACAATTCACAATTGGATGGCGGGGGACAAGAGGTTGTGCATACCTTCCTCCACATTGAGGGAGGAGGTGGATTTCATAATATATCTTTGGGTCTACACCCCAAGGGAGGTGGACACCTGAGTGCTAGGGTAAGTCCCTTAAGCTGAGCCTTCACAGAACTGATCTCAGTGTCTGTTTCATTCTGCAGTTTGGTGTGGCCCTGCCTGTGTGTGTGCTGGAGGAGGCTTAATGGAATAGCTGGGCTCAGCAAGACAGGTTAAAAGGGTACCCAGGCTGGCATAATAGATAGTCTCAGTGGAATTTCAGAACCTAAGGTGGCATCCTAAAGGGGGCAAATCATCACAGATATATTTGAAAATGTAGAAAAACATTCAAAAATATTTAATAAATTTCAATTCCATTCTGTTGTTTAACAGTGAAAGTAAAACTGCGATTAATCTTTTGAGTTAATCGTATGAGTTATCTACGATTAATCAACAGCCCTATTTATTCCTAAAGTTTTATTAAAACTTTCAATTACAGGACTATATATTTACGGAGTGTGTCTGATGATGCAGTTAATCATAAAAGCGATCTTGAATGGTTTTGTGTAGTCATCAGAATCCAGGGCTTCTATTCTATTCAGTATACGTTCTTATACCATGCTCATCACTGTAGTATCTGGAATCCAAACCCCCCATGACCCAAACTTTGCCTATACATTTGTTCTAATACATGGAACTCGTTCCTTGGTCTGCTCCTAGGGTTATGTCTTCACTGCAGAGTTTACTTGGGTTCTTACTTGGGTGTTGCCTGCCTATACCTCCCCTCTCATCCACACACAAAACCCTCTCACCAGACTTTGGTGGTGCTTTAAACCTGGCTAACTGGCACAGCTGGAGGTATAGGCTAGACCTTTGGTACTGCTTGCATTTGGGCTGGTAACCTGCAAACTTTGCAGCAAGGATGAAGGCTAAATCAGTTGAGTGCTGATAGTTCTCCAATGCCTTCCCACAATTCCCCTTGTATGCTCAGAAGGACAGGTATACAAGTTCACTTAAAATGTGAGCACTAGAACTGGACACAATATTCCAGCAGAGGTTGCACCAGTGCCAAATACAGAGGTAAAATAACCTTTTTACTACCATTTGAGATTCCCCTCTTTATGCATCTTAGGATCGTATTAGTTCTTTTGGCCACCACATCACACTGGAAGCTCACGTTCAGCTAATTATCCACCATGACCCCCCAGATCTTTTTCAGAGACACTGCTTCCCAGGATGGAATCACCCATCTTGTAAGTATGGGCTACATTCTTTGTTCCGAGATGAATACGTTTACATTTAGACATATTAAGAACATGCAGTGTTTGCTTGAGCCCAGTTTACTAAGTAATATAGATAGTTCTGAATCAGTGACTTGTCCTTTTCATTATTTGTCACTCCCTCAACTTGTCATCTGCAAACTTTTTCAGTGATGATTTTATATTTTTTTCCAGGTCATTACTTAAAATGTTAAATTGTGTAGTGCCAAGAACCTATCCATGTGGGACCCGCTTGGAAACACACCTACTTGATGATCATTCCCTGTTTAAAGTTACATTTTGAGATTTAGCAGTTGGCCAGTTTTTAATCCATGTAATGTGTGGCATGTTAATTTTATATCTTTCTAGTTTTTTAGTCAAAATGTTATGCAGTACCAAGTCAAACACCTATATTACATTAACACTATTACTGTTATCTACCAAACATGTAATCTCATGAAAAAAAAATCAAGTTAGTTCGACAGCATTTATTTTTTATAAACTTATGTTGATTTGCATTAATTATATTACCCACCTTCAATTCTTTATTAATTGATTCCAAGATCAGCCACTCAATTATCTTTCCTGGGATCAATGTTATGCAGGCAGGCCTTTAATTACCTAGATGATCCCATTTAGCCTTTATGGAAATTGGCACAACATTAGCTTTCTTCCAGTCTTGTGGAACTTACCCAGTGCTTCAAGAGTTGTTGAAAATCTAATGATCTAGCACACTCCTTAGCTAGGTCTTTTAAAACTGTTGGATTCAGGTTATCTGGATCTGCTGCTTTAAAAATGTCTGACTTTAGTAGCTTCTGTTTGATATCCCATAGAGATACTAGTGGAATGCAAAGAGTGTTATCAACACCATATGATGAGACTGTCATTAGTTTTTCCCCAAATACAGAGCAGAAATATTTATTGAACATGTCTGCCTTTTCTGCATTATTAGTAATAATTTTACCATTTCCATCTAGTAATGGACCAATACTATTGGCAAGATTATTTTTGTTCCTAATATATTTTAAAAACTCCTTCTCATTGTCCTGAACTCTGCTGGCCATAGAGTTCTCCTTGTGTCCCTTGGCTTCCCTTATTAATTTTCTACAATTCCTGATTTATATTAATTACTATCAACTTCTCCTTTCTTCCATTTGTTTTATATATTTAATTTATAAATATATCTGCCTTCACTTTCTCTGTAAATCAGGTTGATTTTTTTTAACTAGCATGGTGTTTTTCCTCATTTGTGGGATTATGGCCTCTTAATAAGGTGTTCTTAAATGATTCCTAATTATCATTCACATTTCTGATGAAAGTCTTCTTCCCAGCTGATTTGGCTCATAATTGTTTTCAGCTTTGTGAAATTGGTCCTATTAAAGCACCAAGTATATATATTACTGGTCCGGACTCTATTCTGCTTCAACATTATAAATGTGATCAACTCTTGATCACTTGTATCCAAGTTACCATTTATTTTTAGTTCTGTGATCAGTTCCTCTTTATCTGCTGGGATAAGGTCTAATATAGAATTCCTCCATGTTGGCTACAACACTTTTTTGAGCTAGGAAATTGTCATATATAATGTTTAAAAATTCCAAGGATTTTTTAGTACTGGCAGCATGAGATGTCCAGCATATGCCACTCTAATTGAAGTCCCTCAGGATAACAGATTTTCTCCCCTCTACACATTATAGATAGGAATGTAAGGAGGTGGTCATCCTGTTCCCTAGTGTGATTTGGTGGTCTGTAGCAGAGACCAGCTAATATCCCAACTAATACACTAAAGTGACCCAGATTCAAACCTCTGCTTTGCCCCACACTTCATATGTACAATGGGATGGAAAAGGGAGTTACACACCTAGGTTATTTAAAAAATTCTGCTAGGCTTCTGCATCTTGCATCTGCATCTTGAGGTACTTAAATACCTTTGAAAATCTGGCTTTTGGTTACTAGTTACCTCAGTTCCCATCTGCAAAATGGTGGGGTTTATAGCACTTCTGTATCTCACAGGGGTGTTGGGAGTAAATCAGCATGACCGACTGATTTTTTTGGTTCATTGACTAAACTGAGAAATTGGGGGGTGGGGGGGGATAATTTTGGGTTGACTGGAAATAAATTCTTCCATTGACCTAGGTACAGCCTCTTGGAGAAATGGATTTACTACAGCAACAGAAGAACCTCTTCCATGTGTCGTAGTATGTGTCTACACTACGGCACAGCTGCAGTGCTTCAGCTGTGCCGCTATAGTGTTTCTACATAACCTAAGACATAACCTAAAACCATCTCTCCGTGGGTCAGTACTCTCACAATGCTCCCATTACTTCCCTGTTGTCATTGCTATCTTCCTTCAGTTTCACTGCCAATTAACACTGCAATGCATGTGTCCTATTTTAAATATATTTTCCAGTTTTCCTTAGATCACACAAATTAAATTTCACACAGTTGGCACTTGGCCCACAGCATCTTGCTTAGTAAGGCACTTTCCCACACGTATACTAGTAGTTCTAGTGGAAGGCAGTAGCATTAGCACCCTGGTCATCTGTGCTAGCTGCTGAATGGTCTGTATCCTGCTGCAAAGCAATATGCTGTGGCATCCTGTAATACTGGCTGCATATATACATGGCATGCATGTAAGGAAACGTATCACCTAATAACCTATTTGGGACCTTCCCCTGTGCTGCAGGCATCTCTGGTGGATGCAAAACTATTGCTATACATTTGTTCCTGAATATTTGTCAGATGTGGAAAAATAAATATACAGCAATATTTTCTTTTATTATTATGTCTTTATATATGTGTATGCAAAAATACTCATTACAGCAGCTTTTATTATACATGTATTTTCTAAATCTTGTATGCTAATGCGTGGTTGTATAGGAGCATGGAATTCCTCTGGGGGGAGAAGGTGCCATGGAATAAATTGAAAACCTTGCCTTTTAAATAAATGTATTGTATGAACTAAAACATTTTGGGTTTGATTAAAAAAAACCCATTAGGCATGCAATACTTGTGCCTATGTAGTGTGAGCAAATCCCAATACTGTTCATGCAAATGACCAGTGCTAGTGATTTATGTGTGCCTGAAGTCATTGCAATAGCATATGTGAATTCGGGGTGCAATTGTCCACATATTTTGTGGAGAATCTTCATAAGGTGGTGTAACTGACAGAGCAGCACTAGAGGTATGTTTTGCCTCTCAAACCAGGCAGTGGTTAAAATTACTTGTTTTTTTCTTTGTGCCACTTTCAGACCCTAGGATGATATCTAGCCCCCACTATAACAATTTAAAAAAAACATAACTGAAGAAAGTTAAAAATGGCATATACAATATGCAGCTTAAACAGAATAAGCCATTCATTAGCAGTACAGAGTTGTTTTCTGTTAATGACATAGTACAGTATAACTGATCTATGAGATTCCACCACTTGTACTAACCCCTCTCAATATGTTTTTAAATTGAAAATGCACATTTAATTGGCAGTGTATCTTCAAAATATCTAAAGCTTGGAGGATTTCTCTTTGAGCAAGTTGAGCTTTCTGCAGCTCGGCAGAAAGCCTTCTGAATTAGTACCATTGTATTAGACTTGTATATTGTGTGGGTTTTGGATCTGCTTAAATGTGCTTCTCCCTCCCAGTTATTTCTTTATGGATGTACAGTAAATATGGAAAATATTTGCTCCATTCAGAGTGGGCAGGCAGCTTTTACATGCATACCCTATCATTATTGATTAAGCATGGGGTTACAGTTTTCCACTCTTCCAGCTGCAGTTTGGACACAGAGTGAGACACAAGTTTTCCAGTAAAGCACATGAACTTTTTGTGCCACTTTTTATAGCTTGGCAAACAGAGGGGAAAACTCACTCAACGTGCTTGCCTTATTATAGGCTATGGAGTCATTTAAAAACTTTGTAGTGTCTTTGGAACTCATGGATTAATTGGTAAAAGAGCTTTTGTATGTGTGTGTTTTTAAAAGCAATAATAATCCACGCCCTGGGCATTTTCTGGGGGAGTTAATGGCTGCCCAGGAGAGATGATAACACAAAGTAAGGCTGAAGCTATTGTATCCAGTTATTCATGGTCAGTATTGCTACCAGATCATCATCATTATGTTCACTCCCCATCATCACTATTTCTCTTCCTACAGTATAACTTAGGAAATACAGTGTTTTGAACAATTAGTGGTTCCAACTGTCCTTTGTCAGCCTGAAAAGGTCTAGTGCAGACAAACAGATGGTGTAAAATCTTCAGAACAGGGACCATTTCTACATCTGTTTGTACAGCACCAACAACAATAGAACCCGTATCCTCTCTGGGGCCTCGGAGCATTACCGTAATATAAATATTTAATTATTTGTCTGATCAAAGGTGATTATGGGTTCTTACTGCAACTGTCTCATTGTACCCCCTCTGTGTGGCATCCACTTGTTGTCTCTCATCTTACATGAGTCCCATGGGACTAGTCATGGAAGTAAAGTTAAGCATGTGCATAATTGTTTGTAGGATCAGAGCCTTTGATTTTCTTTTTGGTATATGATAGTAGTGTGCCTTGCACTATGGATTCCTGTCCTTTAGTTGCTACCAGAACAACAACAACATCTTTATTTTTAAAAGAGAGGGAAAATATCCTTTGAAAAGTTGTTCACGGCTTTTCTTTTTAATCCCAATAACATACTTGGTTGCTGTATATAGTCTGTCACTGCTTATTCCTAGAAGTGTTATTGTGGGGATGTGCAGTGCTGTTTATTGGCTATCTGTGGGGGAAGAACTGGAGAAAAACCATTATCCTTGCATTTTTTGCCAATAGTATGTCTCTAGGAATGAAGATCAAAAAGAGTTAGAGGTTCTCTGAACACTAAAGACTGCTAACAAACCGAGCTGTATGTGGCATTTTTCTTGCCACTTTAGGTTTGTAATAAATAATTATAAATGGAATTGAATGTTGAGACAGTTCAAGAAATCTGACTGGATAATAGAGGGCATTAATTCTCTAGAAATGCCCTGTACAGCGCATAGCAAATTAAAGTGATTCACCTATGTACAACAAAACCCACTCACAGCCTTTTATTTTTCTTTTTAATCTTACAATAGCTACCTTGGTGCAGAGCAATTTATTGAGAATTAATGATGGCCCGCTCTGGTTAATGGCCTGAGACACAGCCAAGGGCCATCTTCTCTCCCAGCTGGTCATTAATCCCCAGGAAATGCCCTATACCTTGACTGTAATTGCTTAATTATATTCTAACAATCTAGAAGTAGAATGTTTCATGTTCATACTATCAATCCACATTTATTCTGAAAACTGGGCAAGTCTTTCTTCTTTTACAAACAGTGCCTCTTGTGCATAACTAGAAAGAAATAAAACCCTTCCATTTAATAAGATGTTGGGTTGGGTAAATGATTTGAGTGAAACAAAAGATTTATGAAATTAGTTTCAACATCTCCTGGTTGGTGAGGAGTATTGCCACTGTGTCTTTGGGGGTTGCTGAATTGATCTCTCATTCTAAAGACAGGCTATACATTGGTCTTGATCATTTCCAAGCTGCTAAAGCATCATCCAATGATATACAGCACAAGATCCCAAGTATGAAATTAAGAACAGATTTTAGGATGAGGTTCTAATTGGTTATACAAAAATGATGTCTGAGATATTTTTCTGTTTAGCTGATTAAACTAATCTACCCACAATTAGGTGAAGTCAGTTGGGGTGCTGGAAACATTTGTATAGTGGGAGTGTTGAGAGCCACTGAACCAAACTGTAAATCCTGTATATGATGGGAACCACTTCAAGTCAGGCGGTACAGCAGTACCCCCAGCACTCTAACTTCCAGCACCTATAAAGTCAATAAAGTGAGGAGTACATTTAAGAAAAATGAAGTTCCTTCTTTTAAGTAAGGGAAAACCTTATATAATCCTTTTTTAAAAATCATGTAGTGGGTTGCATGTCAGTCATCCTTTATCTGTCTCCTTGTTATTGTATCTGTGGAGACCGCAAAAGTTGCAGAGCAAAGTGGGTAGGTACTAACTACATACTCTGTATGAGTAGTACAAAATGATTTAATCTTTACTAGAGAGATTAGGAGATTTTGGTAGCATTTTAAGAATGTAAATTGTCTTTTTAAAAGGCTTTCTCATTAGAGTTGACGATCATCCCAATAATCAGGAAAGCATTTTATACAATGCCAACTAATGTTGATTGCTTCAGGAAGGAATCTTTGCTGATATTGGGTCTCTTTTATTCTTTTTCTCTCTAATTGGTATAGATTCTGGAATGTAATACAGTACTGCACTGCACATGTGGGACAGTTTAGGTAAATGCAGGGGGGGAAATTGGAGTAGTGAGCAACAATAAATTACATGTATTTAATTGATGACTGTACTTGGCACTGTAGAGGACATAGTCAGTTCTTACCACATGCAGCTCAATCTAAGGGCTTGTCTGTATGAACACTTCATATGCGGCAAGCTGGGGTGTAAATCTACCCCATGCTAGCGTGGCATACACTAAGTGTCTGTGTGGAGCCAGCTGCCGTGCACTAAAAATTCTCCAGTGTACTTTGATCTACTGTGTTTTGAAACAGAAGTAGATTAAAGAGTGCTAGGGAACTTTTAGACCATGGCAGCAGAGTCCACATGGACAATTAGAATGCAGCTGGCTAATGTGGGGTAGATTTACACCCCATTTTGCTGCAGACTAAGCATTTGTATAGACAAGTCCTAAGAGACGGACACAGGACAGAAATGCTCACTCCAATAAAGTTATAAAATATAGGATTTGGCATGGTAAATTTGTGGACACAGGTTAGGATTAGAATAGGTTCATCATCCCATGGTAGGGTTATGGTGTGGTGCCATTTGATGGTCTCAGAATGGAATAGGTGTTGGGTATGGACTTGAAGTTTGGGCTAAGGTTAAAGTTTTTGCAAATTTACAGGCTTAGACTAGCATAAGAGATGTGGGCAGTTCAAGGGCTTTGACTAGGAACAGGTTTGCCTGGAATCGGGTGAAATTTAGAGCCGACTGGTGGAGCTGGATTAGGGTGAGTGTTGAGAACTGTTCACTGTCCAATGGTAGGGTTAGCATTGGGGCTGTCTGCAGTAGCTGGGTGAATAACTGATTTTTTAGTTTGCTGGCAGGTCATGAAAATAAAAAAAAAATTCTGTTTGGGTTGACCATAGGTCACTCTTGTTCACATGCAGCACTCCCACTGATGTCAGTGGTAGTTTTGGGCAGAGATACAGGGTAGAATGGCCCCCATAGCAGTTTATAGATCTAGGCCTATGTCCAGCAGATGGATGTGTACAGACCCCTGTGCCCCATTTGGAGGTTCTTTGGGCTCGGTTCAGGCACACTGCTGTGCCTGCATGCAATGAATTGCAGAATCAGGGCCCTAAATTCTTATGAGAATGACTGAGTTTATTATCATGATTCTGTGTCTCTTAATGTTAAGAGTTTTGGGAACTGTGGTCATAGAGTGCGAAAATAAATGTATAATGCATTACTGTATGAATTGTCACTAATGCCTCACTTGAACAACATTTTTTTGTTTTTGTCAAGTGACTCACAGTACAATTATTAGACTCATAGAAAAATAGAAAATTGCATTGCTTGAGCTTGTGTTTTGCAAATGCAAATAATTATTAAATCAAAAATTTACATGCCATTACTTCCCAGAGCAGAGATATTTTTGATTTATTTTGAAATTGCAGTTTAAAAATGTTAGCACCGTCCGTCTTTTCAAATAAATAACTTTATACTGCTAATGAAGAGGAACTTGTTAATTCCTCATCATAGATGTCTACTAGACAGTGTCCATAAGGCATCAAGTGAAAAGCAATATTAAAGAGAAGAAATTAATTTCATTTATGATTATTATGATCTGGAATTTTTACTGTGATACTTCTCTTAATATGACATCTGAGTTAATATGTTAGATAGGTGCTATCAACACATCAAGGTGAATCCTGGCCTTGCTGTAGTCAGTGGCAAAACTCCTATTGACTGCAACTGAGCCAGGATTTATTCCCCAGTCTTTATGAACTCAGCCATATAGTCCAGAACACTAATTCTGTTATATCCCAATTATCCATTGAATGTGTGTGAATAGCCACAGTGATTTATTTCTACAATCATCAGATGAACTAGAGAATTCAAACTGGAAGGTCTTGTAGCTATCAGCAGGAACAATTTAACATGGAGGATCAGCTGTAGTTGAAGGCTATAGAAGACTAACTCTCTACAAACAGCTATAAACAAGGATTTAAAGTCATGTCCTATGTAAGTGACAGATTTAGCTATTTTCTTTCTCCAAATTGTATTATCACTGTAAAAATTATACTTAGTGGTACCGAAAGGACAATAAAAAAAAAAAACAATATGTTTTTAAGAAATAAATGTAGTGTGGAAATGGCATATGAGGGGAAGGCATATTTAAAGAAGACATATATCAGGTTTAATAGTAATCAGTATCCAGGAATTAAACCACTTTTCTGTCTAGTTGAAATCTGTTCCTAAAATATTAGCTGGGCCTAATGAACATCTAGCTCCAAAGCTCCGAAGAACAAAAATATTGATCAGCATGTTCTCAGACAGTACTACTGGCATCCCACTGATTTGTTTCAAGGACATAATTCATATATGTTTAATTTAAAATGCAACCAGCAACAATTTGAAATATGCACTCTGTTGTTGTTTTTATATAATTTCCCCCCTCAGTCCTTTGGTAAAGACATTTGTAGTTTCCAGTAGTGCAGTAAAACCTTGACAAAAGACCATTTTTATTTGCCAAATTCTTCTCTTCAGAGACCACCTGTGATGTTCTGCTCAGTTCACCCAGAACCATTAGACACTGTATTACCCCACTGCCTCAGCAAGAATGAGCTTTGCTGTTGATTAGACAGTGTGTCAGCTCCCTGTCACAAAAGTCTGTCGACTTCATCAGACAACTCCTTGAAATTCTGCCATTCTACACCTTGCCTTGCTGGTAACATACAGTGAACCCCAGTTTCTTAGTTTCCCAGAGACATCTCCCTCTTCTCACTGGACACTCACAGAAATTAAGTTCACTGCCTCCAAAGAGGCAGAGCAGACACCAGCCTATTAGTTTAGTTAAGGACACAAACCTATGACAATATAAGAGCACTGGAATGGTTTATAGTAAAACGAATATGTTTACTAATAAAGAATAGGTTTCAGAGTAGCAGCCGTGTTAATTTTAAGTGATACTAAGCAAGAGAAAAAGTGACCGGTTTGGTTACAAACAAAACAAAACACAACACAACACACTTTCTAGTGACCAAAACTTAATTTTAGCTAGTTACAATATTTGCCTAAGCAGTTTTTTTACTGACGAGTACTGACAGCATCCTTAGCCCTCAAGGCTAAGGAATCCAACTTTCACAGGCTCAGAGGGTGCTGTACTCTGTGATCCCTAGGTGATGGATAACTAAAATGTCTTTTTGCTTCCTTTATATTACCCAAAGTCCATTGTCTCTACCTCAAGAATTAGGAAGCGTTCCTGGGGTGCAAATTCTGTTCCCTGTCATGATCACTAAACTGTCTTCTTTGCCACTTGTTAGCCTGATGGCTTTGCTTACCTTATATTTAAATGTACTTTCATTGTCCTCTGCCTGTAATCAAGCCAGTCAGATAGGAATGCACATTCCTTTGTTTAGGGCAGGCTGGGTTTATGTATTGCCACCCAAACACATTTTAAGAACATATTTCTTGCACAGATCTATAACTGTTTGTACACAACCCGTACATACATCACACAGTGATTTTCAGGACCAGTGTGTCACCAGTTTTCATATGATACCTTTAGTAACATCTTTTAGATACATATTATGACAACAATGTATTGAGGGTAATGAGTGTGTCAGGCCTGATGGGTCCTGTGCCAGTTGGCATTAGCGGAATACATAGAGAGAAATATTTCCCAAGGATATTCCACCAGATCCTGAAATCTTAGCTGTTTTTATT
Organism: Lepidochelys kempii; assembly: GCF_965140285.1. Taxonomy (NCBI): domain Eukaryota; kingdom Metazoa; phylum Chordata; order Testudines; family Cheloniidae; genus Lepidochelys; species Lepidochelys kempii. The sequence continues at coordinate 99,440,519 of NC_136382.1, forward strand.
CAGTCCTTCCTCAGACAAATCTTTTATTAATGATCAATGGAAGTTCTCTATAACCTGAATTGAAATTTGTACATTACGGTGTGCTGGGGACACAATTGTGGAATGTGATTATACCACTGTATAAATTGTGTTTCACTCTATCCAAATTAAATACAATTGGGTGTAGATAACATTTGGAATAACAGATGTTAGTAACTGTAAACTATTATCGCTATTAAAATGCTGTCTTCATTTATTTTCCAGGAATTTCAGTTTTAGGGAAATGCCACTGAGAGAGGAGTATATATGTGTGTGTGTGTGTGTGTGTGTGTATTAGGCTGAAGGAAATTGTGAATAATAGAGTTTCACTGTATTTTTACTTTTAATTTTATAATTAAAACTAAGGGTGAGAGACAGAGAAAACTTCCCATCCTTTATAGCAACCACTTGTTTTCTTTATTTATCCCATTATTACATCTTCCAAATTTATTCTCCATGCAGTTGCCATGCATAACTTCCATGAATGGGAAATACTTGTATGCATCAAGAATAGATGCATTCTTGGAGGGTTGACTCAATTTTTCTTTTCAAACTCCAGGGAGGAGACAACGACTGTGCTATTTGGGTAGGTACATAGCACTTCCAAAAGGTTAAATACGTAATGTGATATTAAATGAATTTGCAACAGGACCTCCATGAACATTAATAGTAGATGTGTAGTTATACCCACATATTGACTCCCATCCATGAGCTACACTTGGTTGATCTGATGAGGTGGTTAGAGGAGGATGTATACCATCCATCCCCAATTATCTAGGCCAGCCTGGAGGTTGAGGCTAACTTAGACTAACTTGTAAAACATTGCCTTAGGGGGCCATTACATCAGCCAGGCATTTCTGGACACAAGCTTTGGCTATTGCCACCTCCCTCCCTGATATGTACCTAGTATACCCATAGGGCAGGGTCCAGGAGTGGGTCACGTAATGCTGTCTTCACACCAGCTATGTATTGTTTCGTTGTTCATTTAGGGCAGTGTGGGCCAGGATTTCATCCACTGTGTTCATGATTTTAATGTCTTCGCCTCTCTAATATGGTCATGTTCTTTTGGCCCAGGGATTTTAGCTTGGTCAGCTACAGTATCACTTTAGAACATTGTTTTTCTTTCTCCCATCACTGGCCCAAACTGTCCCTTTTGGTTATGGGAGAAGAGGGGTCTTAACACAGATGATGTTCTCATTGGCTAAGCAGAAAGTTTGAGTACTGTTTCTGTGCTATTGTACTCCACAAAGACATGTAATTGGAGTGGGTACTTTCTAGGCTTGGAGTACAAGGCAGGGGAAAAAGAGAATGAGCAGCTCTCCAGATGCTGCTTTCTACTCAACCCATGGTTTCTCCATGTTGAACAGTAGGAGGTAATTAATCTTGTTTGAAGCAGCATTATCTCCTGAGAACTTCTTTTTCTTGCTGCTACAGAACCAGGTGAAGTGGGGAATGACAGTGCCGCTGCTCCTGGAACTGTGCTGCTGTGGGGAAGGGGAAATAGGGGTACCCTTCCCAAACTGTTTTCCACAGGAAAGGGCAATCTGATCCATATTATACTTTTTAAACTGTCATGTTTCTGAAGACAAACAACTTTGCGTTAGAGTATAGACTCTTGTCCAGCTTCTGACTTGGCAAAACTTGTCAGTCTTGACTTTTACACTTCCAATCTCTTTCATAGTAGCTATATCTTTCCCTGGAACCTCAGCTGAAATGGTGGAGTGCCCATTTCCAAACCTGAAGTTTCACGGATCAGGCAGTAGGTACTGCTGAAGAGTGAGATGGTTGGCTGCCTTTCTTTCCCCATCTGGTCTCCACCTGCTCCCCTCTGATTCCAAGTTGTTCACATAAAAGATATGCCCAGTTTCACCACAAGTTATTAGGCTCTTTGCAGGAATCGCTGAGTGAAGTTCTGTGGGTTGTGTTATGCAGGAGGTTAAACTTTATGATTATAATAGTTCATCCGGCCTTAGAATCTATGTATCTATAATTGGTGTGTTTGGACCCTGTTGAAAGGAAGAGTTTGGAGTTCCATTTTCTCTCCAAGGCTCAGTGCTTTGACCACATTAGGAAACTCACCTGATTAAAGCTATTAAGAAGTGTATGATATAATGTCGTGCTATTTCAGAACCTCTGCTGGTAGTTCAACCATAGTAGACCTTACTTACCTTAGCGATCGCTCCTCCATATAGATCAAGTTACCAGCAGAATACCATCATGACGAGTTATGTAGTTTTAAAATGAAGTAATACTTACATTATGGTAATACTCAAAGGTCTTAAACATAAGTGTTTCCAGGATCAGGACCTAAAAATACTAGTAATACGTGAAGGGTGGGGGAGAGTCATAGCCTTCTAGGTCAGGTGAGGGTGAATCTTTTTATTAACAAACAACTGTACATTTTGAGTTTGAACAACATACACAGGAAGTTATACATTTAAATAATGGTTAAAAAATAGTCATAGATTTACATCTGGATTTTGTTACTAGCCTCAAGATGCTATCCAGAGCAATTGTAGTATAACATACTGGAAATTTGATTGTTATATAAGTCAACATCATGCACTCTAATAGCATAGTTTCCTGCAGTATTGCTGATATGCCAGATAAAACAAACACATGTCCAAAATCAACCTCCATTATAACGGAGCCATTCTTCGTAGTCCCTGTCTGTGCTGTAATTTGCTATTAATTGTTCACTGTCATAAAAGTGCTGCAAGAAAGTTTTGCCTGCAGTTTTGTGTCTGAGCTCACTTCTGGGTGAAAAAACAACTGTGGTTTATGTGATAGTTTGGAAAAGATAATAGACTTAATATTGCTTTTCTGCCATGGTTAGGTATACAAATACTTTGATTCAACAAGAGTGTCACAGTAACTGTTAACTTTCATGAAACTGTCATGTCTTTTCATCACCCTGACATAAAGATTACTGTGACCAAGGTTCTGCAAAATAATAAGCATGGTTATTTCTCATTCAGTTAAAATGAAAAGTAGGGCAATCTATGTTATCTATAGAATTTAACTGTCATGTTTTGCATAAGCAGACAAAAAATTATTTGTTTTGCTGTTTATTTTTTCTCTGAAAATGTTGAGTAGAAGCTGTGACTAAACACTGAAGACACCAACCCTTTTCCCTTCTAACCCTAGAGAGAGTTTTTCATCAGAAGCTGTGCAGTTTACAGTGGGGTTTGTGAAATTCCAAAAGTGGCATTTTGTCATTAAAGAACTAAGAGTATGTCTACATTGCAATCAGGGTGTGTGACTGCAGTATAAAGAACAGGAGTACTTGTGGCACCTTAGAGACGAACAGATTTATTAGAGCATAAGCTTTCGTGGGCTACAGCCCACTTCATCGGATGCATAGAATGGAACATATAGTAAGAAGATATATATATATATACAGATAAGTTGGAAGTTGCCATACAAACTGTGAGAGGCTAGTTAGTTAAGATGAGCTATTATCAGCAGGAGAAAAAAACTTCTGTAGTGATAATCAAGATGGCCCATTTAGACAGTTGACAAGAAGGTGTGAGGATACTTAACTTAGGGAAATAGATTCAATATGTGTAATGACCCAGCCACTCCCAGTCTTGTTGGAGTCTGTTTTTGAAGCTTTTCTGTTGCAAAATTGCCACCCTTAAATCTTTTACTGAGTGGCCAGAGAGGTTGAAATGTTCTCCTACCAGTTTTTGAATGTTATGATTCCTGGTGTCAGATTTGTGTCCATTTATTCTTTTGCGTAGAGACTGTCTGGTTTGGCCAATGTACATGGCAGAGGGGCATTGCTGGCACATGATGACATATATCACATTGGTAGATGTGCAGGTGAACGAACCCCTGATGGCGTGGCTAATGTGATTAGGTCCTATGATGGTGTCACTTGAATAAATATGTGGACAGGGTTGGCATCGGGCTTTGTTGCAAGGATAGGTTCCTGGGTTAGTGTTCTTGTTGTGTGCTGTGTGGTTGCTGGAGAGTATTTGCTTGAGGTTGAGGGGTTGTCTGTAAGCGAGGACTGGTCTGTCTCCCAAGATGTGTGAGAGTGAGGGATCTTTTTCAGGATAGGTTGTAAGTCTTTGATGATGCGCTGGAGAGGTTTTTGTTGAGGGCTGAAGGTGATGGCTAGTGGCATTCTGTTATTTTCTTTGTTAGGCCTGTCCTGTAGTAGGTGACTTCTGGGTACTCTTCTGGCTCTGTCAATCTGTTTTTTCACTTCAGCTGGTAAGTATTATAGTTTTAAGAATGCTTGATAGAGTTCTTGTAGGTGTTTGCCTCTGTCTGAGGGATTTGAGCAAATGCGGTTGTATCTTAGACCTTGGCTGTAGACAATGGATTGTGTGGTATGTCCTGGACGGAAGTTGGAGGCATGTAGGTAAGTATAGCGGTCAGTAGGTTTCCGGTGTAGGGTGGTGTTGATGTGACCATCGCTTATTAGCACAGTAGTGTCCAGGAAATGGACCGCTTGTGTGGATTGGTCCAGACTGAGGTTGATGGTGGGATGGAAATTGTTGAAATCATGGTGGAATTCCTCAAGGGCTTCTTTTCCATGGGTCCAGATGATGAAGATGTCATCAATGTAGCACAAGTATGTGTTCGCATACTTGAGCTGCTCGAGTTCCAGTAACAGTGAAGCCATGACAAGACAAGTTTCAACATAGGCTGTATTAGATTAAAGGTTGCGCATGTATGTCTACACATGCTGCAATTGCAGTGTGGCCATACCAGAAAAGAAGAGATGTGCAGTGTTTGTCTGCAGCAAAACTATGTAGTTATACTACAGGCCCATTGGTCACATTTAAAGTCTCTTCCATTTTGAAAGGTTCAAAGTGTTTGTTTGAGAGACAGTCGCTGGATTTAAAAATGGGAGACTACTGCTGTAACTGGTAGTATCTCTCAAGCATGGAAATCTTTTGAAGTGTCATCGCCGTATTGCAGTATTTCACTGTGTTACACTGGTAGCCAAAATGGTATGGAAAATATCCTCCTCCTTCCCTCGCCCCCACTCCCCAACCACCACCACCACATATGGCGCTATTTGACATCCAGCTCTTCTCAGCAGAGCAGACAAGTAATAGAAACTGAACTAATATGATTAAGTAAAGGAGACTGAATTATTATGCTGCCTTTAGTGATCCCTCCAAGCTAACGGTGAGCGACATAGGTGGGACAGTGGGAAGAAGTTTGCAATGAGAAAGTGTCAGCGTGAGAGAGCTTGTTTGGACTGCACCTGTTGCATGGAAAACGTAGGGCTAGTTTTTAGGTCCTTTATGAATGCTAAAACACTGTCTGTGCAATGAGATGCAAGTAGGTGGACTCCTGCATCCATATAGAGCCCCATTGAGTTCACTGGAGCTGCAAGCACAGGAGTTTGCCTGCACACATCTCATTGCAGAATTGTGGCATAATATAGTGTAGTAATAATTTGCACTTCAGCACCTTCATCCAAAGCTCTTGAAACATACTCCTTGGGGCATTCTGTGGCAAAAAATTAAAAATTCTGTGCATAATATTTTAAAATTCTGAAAAATACTGCAAATTTTATTTGTCAAAATAACACTACATAATCATGCCAGTTTCAATTATTTTGGTCATTTATTTCAAATTACCTGTCAGCAAGTATGTCTGTAACAATACACACACACACACACAAAATTCCTCCAGGAGATGAGAGTTAAAGAAACCCCTATGACAACCCAGTTCCTGTTTCTCTGTCCCTCCCCCGAGTCCAGACCCCGGGGGGTGGGGTGGGGAGGCAGACACTCACATTCCCTCTTCCCAGAGCCCAGTAGCCAAGATACCCGCACCCCCCCCCCCCCGAGCCCAGCCACAGGGCCCCTCTGGCACAGATACCCGCACCTCCCTCCGCCTCCCCCCCCCGGCTCAGATACCCACCCTCCTCTCCCCTCAGAGCCCAGGGATCCAGAGGGAGAAACAGTCCGATGCTGGCTCCCAGACTTGCACAGAGTTTCCTGTGCGCCACCCTCTCCTTCCCTCGGGGCATGCTGGGAACTGCAGCTGCCAGGAACCCTCTAACTCCCTCTCCCTCCACCCAGCACTGACTTCTATGTGCAAGCTGGGCTCTGCTGGGGCCAGTGGCCCCCTAGTGGCAGCTAGCAGCACTGCAGCCCATTTCTGCGTGGGAAAGGAAATTCTGCATGCACAACATTCATTTCCGCAAAAGTCTGCATTGCTCAGTGGCCCAGAATTCCCCCATGAGTAGAAACACTAAAAAAGTACTAACCCTCAAAACCCCTATGGAGGTGCTAGAGTTGCTGACTTTAGGTGCATGTTTTTTTTTCTTTTCTTTTTTCTTTCTTTTGTAAAACAGCTGCTCACGAACAGCTGGGATTCTCTTGTGAATTTCTGTCCTTGTACAACATGGGTGTCATCTTAGCTTTTTTTATCTTGGGACTGAAGACAGGATGCTCTCATTGAAGACAACTGCTCCCTGACCCTTACAATTTGTAATCTGAGCTGAAAGGAAGCTGTGGGGTCAGAGGAATGTGGGATGCAAGAGGGAAATGGATGGGGCATCCCCCACTGGAATGTGGGACCAAGGAAAGGAATAAGGATCTGGTAGCTGGGAGATGGGATGGGGCAGTGGGATAGAGGAACAAAGAAAATATGAGGGGTTTTAGGCACATGAGAAAATGAGGGAAAATATGGTGGGCAGTTGTGGTACTGGAGACTGTTGGGGAGAAAAAGAAACTGGGACAGTGGAAAGGATAGTGAGGGTAGCAGAAGGGAGACTGTTAGGGAAAGAAGATGGAGTGGGCAGCACCCGGCCTAGGGGTGAAGTGAGGGCTACTGAGGAGGCTTTCATTTTCATTTTTCTAGTGCGTACATGTGCATAAAGTTCCTGAAATGAAGAGAAAGCAAAGGTTGTTGCTTACCCAAGAGGCTGGAAAAATCACAAGGCAGACCAAAAATTTATTATTCTTCGATTAAAATCTCACATGTTTGAGCTCTCACCCATGATTTTTGAGCACATGGGCATGGCAATACTGTGTACACATCTTACTGCTGGATAAACAGAGGTACATGAAGGTTAAATGACTTAACTAAGGTCAAACTGAAAGTTAGTGGCAAAACTGGGAATAGAAACCAGGAGGCCCAACTACCACTCTGTTGTACTACTGCTAACCATTTTTCCGCAAGAATGCCAATGAATCAAAACTGAAACTTTGCAAAACAGGTTCAGATTTGAAGAATCTCCGAACTAAAAAAAAAGTTTGAAAAAGTTTTCAAAATGAAAAAAATGCTAGTTTTCCAATTTGAAATGCCTTTACAGTTCAAAACTTGAGCTAATTAGGTACACAAAGGTTTTAAAAAGGGGGGGAAATAGTCAAAATTGAAACAAAACATTTCAAATTGATTGAAAGAAAGCATTTCCATTGATGTGAACTGATTTTTTATTTCAGTTTGTGACTATTTAGCAGATTTTGACATTTTGTTCTGATTTGAGACAGGAAATTTTTTTGAACGTTTGAAAATATTTGAGGACCATTTCCCATCCACCTCTCAATATAAACTAGTTTACTAGAACATGAGCCACCAAGGGGCAGCCTGCTGCCAGCTACTTCCTCCCCCAAACATTGCTTTAATTCTCTTATGGAATAACTGATGAATGGATACTCACTGTGCTTCTATGGATGCCTCGCTCTCTTCGGTTCAGGAGAGGCAGGTAACCACTTCCTCATCTTGTCCCTTTGGGGAGGGTACCAATTTTTGCTGTTACTCTCCCAAATCTCCAAGGGTCCAGGATATGGCGTGTAATCCTGTAAACTATATTTTAATGTATCAGAATTAGTATTCAACAGATAGTGTAAACTGAATTAGTGTGTAACTGGAGTATGTGGACAGGAAGAATAAAAATTCTTTTTTGTTTGGGCAGCCTGACAATGCCTGAATCTTGTTGGGAAATGTAGCTGCAGCAGCAGCTGTAGTCTTGGGTACCTTCTGAGAGTAGGTGTGGTTCACACCCACCAAACCTAGCAAGACCGTTAAGATTTATTTGAAAGGAACTTGGCTCTCTTGCAAATGAGCCTGAATAAACAAAGGGAGAGGTGGGGAGGGAAAAAAGGAAAAAGTACAAATTTTCCTGTGAGATTTTCTTGTTCTTTCTTCTTAGAGCAATGAGCCAAAAGAAGGGTCTTCTGCCTTAATAGTGATAGATATGAAAAACAACCCTTGTGGGAAAGTTCTGTTTTTCCTTTTCAGAATATTAGAACTAGACATATTCCTGAGGTCAGTGTTCAGGGCACCACTGCTATAACGGATCCTCAAACACAGGTGGTCAAGTAATCTGTGGTGCATAGTGCTTAATTTGTTCCTGGGCTTGCCTGGGCTGAGTTCCGACACTTCTAGGCTTGGCAGTTAATAGCCCCGGCACCTAATTGCTTGAGTTCCAGCACATCTTTCGTTACAAATGAAGCACTGATGGTGCAACACCATTTAATTCAGTAAAGTTGAATGGTGTTGAAATGCTGTTTAGGACCAACTACTGTCATAATGGAGAGGGAATGGGAATTCTCTACATCTTAATGCTCCAGTCCTGCACACGCTACTACAGGTGGACTACCCAAGTATTTGACATTCAACCAGCTTGCAGACCTGAGTCTTGAATCTGAATTTGTTTGGCTATAATGAATGCCCCCATTGCCTAAAAGAAAAGAAACCAAAAAACAAACCAAAAAAAAGGGAAAACTAGTAATCAACATACCTAAGGAAAAAGCTGATGCTTGTCTGAATGATATGAATAATTCAGTCCTTTTGCTATTAACATAATGTATTAACTGTGCCATGCTGCCACAGCTGAGATCCACAGAGATGCTCAACCTGGAGCACCATTGGTATTCTGTGTGAGTGGAATTTGTTCTCCCACTTGGCTGAAATGGCTTGAATCCGATGCCCTTTGGGGCGTTTTGCAAAGCTCATTTTCCACTCAGGGATCTGAAAATGAGCTGAGGAATTGTGGGAAGGCCTGGGTATTTTCTGATGGGTTATCTTAAATTGCTGCCCTTGTATTTTTAAGTTATGTCAAAGGCCCCATTGCCTTTTTTTCAATCAGTTTTATAAATGCAAAAATAATCATTGTATTGAATGTTTTTAAGAAACACTATCAGTGTTGGCATGCCTAAGATGTAATCTCTCCTATTATTTACTCATTTTTATTGGCCCACCAATACAGAGGTGAACATATCAGCCAAATAAGAGACTACAACCTTGTTAAAATCCCAGATCATAGGCTGAGCAACCCACTACTAATTGATAAATCTGGGATATTGGGTTGACTGCAACTTGTGATTGACTGCACTGATTCTTTGCACATTATGGGCCTCTAAAGGAAGGTCATGCAGAGTCAGGGTCTAGAACTAGGTTTCTGTATCTGATTTTCTGCTGTGGAGTGTCCCTGTGTGCCGAAAGTTACTGGAGGAAGCCCTAGGATGCAGGCCTACCTAGTTAGGCTCAGAGCCTTAGAAAAAAGCTGGGATCCTTTTCAGGGAATAAGCAGATGGGGATGTTATCTTAGAAGCTAGGACAAGGAGTTCTGGAGACATGAGAGCTGCTCTGTTAATATTGTTTTGCAGTTTAGCTGCAAGAAGGGAACGTGGCCAAGGACTTAGCTGGTCTGTTTTTTTTATTTTAGTTGTACCAGAAAAATGTATAAACTGGAAATCCTAGAGAGGATAGTTTTAATGCTTAACCTCTGGCTTCTGCTTTCATTTCTGACAAGCTGTGCAGACTCTGGCCTTCCAACATAGTTATTCATGCTCAAGCATATAAATTAAATGATGGTATCATTCTTTGATATTGGTGTAACTTTTACCTGTGTTTTTCCCTATGTACCTCCCCGCCCCAGCTTCACTGCTGCCACTCATGTCTAAACATATAGAGTAAAGCCATGTTATTTATTCACATGTGGGGAATTTTTTGCCCTATCAATACCCCCAAGGTGTGAAGAACTACGCTCTTCATGCTTGTTGTAACAGTTCAGAGATTCCCGCCCCCCTCTGATATTTCTCCTTTTATCTTCCTTCCTCCACCTGGCTTCAAGGGACAACTTCCTGTTCTATCAGATGCAGGCTACAGCATATTGCCTGCTGCCATTTGCATCCATATTCCAGATCCCATCTGCACGGGGGCGGGGGAAGGGGGAGGACGTTTGCAGTTCTAGATTATTTTATCTTAGACCCAGCTTCCACTTCAGAGCATCTTTCTAAAGATGTCTTTGATGCTGAGGCAATTTCTTTCCCACTACAAATGTGTCAAGATACCTGCTTCAACTGTCCTTGATACAGGGACCAGTTGTGGCGGGGTGGATGCTGTATTGACATGAGTACCATGTGGGGTGCATTTTTCTTCTTAGAGAAGACCTCAGAATCTGTGGCATCTTAACCTTCCTCTCCAAGATTAGGATCATCCTTGTCCCACTCCTCTGGTAATCCTAACACCTGGAGGAAACTTTTCTGCAATTCCTCATGAACACAAAGCTCTGGTGATTACATGGGATTTAGAACTTACCCCTGCCTCCAATCCTTCCACCCAAGAAGGCAGAAAAGGAATTATTTAATGCTGAAAGTGCACTTGGTGCTGTACAAGATCAGACAGACACTTCTTACCCTGGGGTACTCTCCCAAAGATACCAGCCCCAGGACATAGAGGTAGTACCACAAGATAATATTTATGCAGACTACACAAGCTGTATATTACAAGTTCTAGACTTAGTGGAAATTTGAAGTTCTGAACCAGTTCATTCTGGGGAGATGTTCCACCACCTTTGCAGTTACATAAACTACCTTTCGAGGAGAATAGCTACAATTATAGCCAAGCGTGTATTGAACATTATAGCAGAACTATACTGAAGTTAAATTGCGTTTTGACAATGTCAACAAGTCAATATAATATCATTGGCTCTTTCCTTTCCCTCTGCATTTGAATAGTGGGAAGTGAAGACATGCTGTGAAAATGCTGTTAAAGTGTGTTTCTCTGCAGGTAAGCTCAGCAGTACTCACATATGACAGGTACCTAGTTTGTAGTTCTGATATATGGCAGTTTTTACTTAAACCACATGTGTATGTGGAACACATTTCTTTAGATGCCTACATAGAAACATAGTGTACAGGGTAGCAGGATGTATATACAAGGAGGTTTTCTGACAGTAGCTTGATAGTGTGTTTAATGGACCCCAAGATTAAAATCTAAAATTTAATACCATGTTAGAACACAACACAACATTTCTACTTCTAAAGGTGACATATTTAGGCACTTATATGGCTGCTTGCTGTACTATCTGAGCTATTTGGATAGAATGTAGCTATTACTCCTGGAAGAATTCTGTGCCACTGCACATGCGCAGAATTTAGGTCCCCTGCAGATTTATTTGCTTACTGCAGAAAAATGACTTTCTGATGGAGAAGCAAAGGGAAGCCACAAGAGTGGTCATGCAACCCTTCCCAGCAGTATGTTGTGGGGGCCCAAGGCAGCCAGCAGAGAGGTAAATCACAGCAGAGAGGTGGGTAGGAGGTGGGACTGGGGAAGACCCAGCTGGTGACTCCTACCCTGTCCCAGGCTCAGCTGCTGGTCCTGGCTGAGCTGGGGAGGACAGGACTTCCTCTTCCCCTGCATGGCATCCAGGGCCAGATCAGACCCACCCTCAGATTTCTCCCCCGGCTGCAGGAAGCTTTGCAAAGTCCCCCCCTCCACTTCCTGCACCCATCGCTCCTCAGCTGCAGGGGGAGGGATCCCAGTACAGGGTGCTCCTCCCACATCTGCCCATCCCCCATGCATCCAGACCCTCTCATACCCAGACCATCCCACTGAGCCTCACCTTCCACTTGCAGAACCCCCCCCCCCATGGAGCCCCTCTCCCTTTGTACCTGGACCACCCTGACGAGCCACCCCCACCCAGATCCCCACCCCACCGAGCCCCAACCAGCTGTACCTGGATCCCCACCCCACTGAGCCCCACTCCCTCAGCATCTGGATCCCCCACTGAGACCTCAAACGCAGACCCCCTGCCGAGCTCAATCCCCCCATGCCTAGAACCCCTGCGGCTGAGACCCAACCACCTTCACCTGGACCCCTCTGCAGAGTCCCGTTACTGTTGCACCCAGAACCCCACAACAAGCCCCAGTGCATCCAGATCCCCACCACACCGGGATCCCCCACTGAGACACCCGCACCCGGATTTCCCCACATAGAACACTTTCAACCTACACCTGGATCCCTCCCATTAAGCCCCTCCACACTTGAATCCTGCCTTGCTGAGCCTACCTGCCCACACCTGGTTCACCTGGCACAGATGAGATGCCCTGGGATGCTTCTAGGGCAGGACCAGTCCTTGCACTGTGTCATGGTTGAGTGCAGCCTCACCACGGAGTCTGTGTCCTGGGGGGAGCTGCACAGTGATCTCCCATTTCTGTTATTCTAAATCAGCTGTTCTCAAACTGTGGGTCACGAGCCCTTTTGAATGGGGTCGCCAGGGCTGGCTTAGACTTGCTGGGGTTTGGGGCTGAAGCCCGAGCCCCACTGCCCAGGGCCAAAGCCAAAGCCCGAGGGCTGCAGCCCAGGGCGGTGGGGCTCAGGTTACAGGCCCCCTTCCTGGGGCTGAAGCCCTTGAGCTTCAGCTTTGGCCCCACTGCCTGGAGTGGTGGGGCTTGGGTTTTGCCCCAACCCACCTGGGGCAGCAGGGCTCGCGTGGGCTCAGGCTTTGGTGCCCTCTCCTGGGGTCGTGAAGTAATTTTTGTTGTCAGAAGGGGGTCACGGTGCAATGAAGTTTGAGAACTCCTGTTCTAAATAATACTGATGTTGTTATATAGTAACAAACGACTATTGCTTACAGGCCCTATACAGTGGAATTAGGGTGGAGGTTAAAAATGAAACGGCTGTATGCTGCTGCTTGTAGTTAGTGGCCTTGGTTTTGGACCCTGCTTGTAGTAAAGGGACTGATTCAGTGCTTCACATTAGGCCTCCTACAATATATGCTCCTGATGAATTAACCCTTATTAATCATGCTTAAAACTTCTCCTGTCTCTTTGCTATATTTACAACTGGGTTTGGAACAGCAGCCACTCTGTTCAGACTTACACCTCACCACAAGACTCTTGTCTTGTTGCTTTGCAGTATCTGCTTTGCAGATTTTAAAAGTTTTCATGTTGCTTTCTTTGCTGCTGCGCCCTACTGACAATATCCCACTTATCCATCATTTAATTACTTGGCAACTTAGCAGCATTTCCTTGCTCACCCTAAATTTACCAAAATTGTATCCAGCTAGGCCAGTGAAATTTGACCTGATAAATGGTATGTTGTTGTCTAAAAGACAGTGGAATCAGGCTTTTCTGTAGCGTGAATGCCTACATGTTGCTGCAGCACCAACCCGGCACTCAGTCACATGTGAAACAGAACCCAGATGTTGTGTGGATTAGATCATGGCTAACACTCTTTGCCAGTTAATGGAGAACAGGTAGGAAGGTGGGAAGAGGATAGCATATGTAAATGTACCTGCAATCCCAGAAAAGGGAGGGCACATTTATCTCAGGATTGGCAGAGATAATGCTATAAAGATGTTGCCTCTTGGGTATTAGGAAAAGGACAAAGGGAAGGAAACAGAGAAACATTACAATTTTGGCTTGCATGGGCACATACACAAATATGCACATGTTCTGTGTCTGGCAGTTGGGAGTGGTCTTTTTGCTACCGCTGGTGCTTATCATAGCAGGGGTGCATAAAAGCAAGAAAAGCATAGAGACTGTGCCTGCAGTGCACAATCTCTTCAAAACGTCTCACAGCAACAACATAATGTTCAGTAAATGTGGGAAGTGATGGCATTTCAATTTCAGGGTATTTAGGACTAAGGAGCCTCTCCTCAGCTTGGTCACTGTGTATGCGAGTGCTCATTTTTAAGGTTTGGAATGTTTTTAATCTTAATATCGAATGTCCTTAGTGAAAGGTTCTAACTTCCAAATCTGTGGCTGAATTCCTATTCTGTTTGCGCACAGCAGATGCTGCACTTTGACGTCCTCTTTATGTCTTCTAATATTAACGTCCTAACATTATGGATGTGTGTCTGACATTCGGGTCTGAAGCTCACAACCAGTGAAATTCTTTGCATTACTGTTTATATGTGTGGGCTAGGTTGTGTATTTAGGCACAGCCCTGAGGAGGGAGTGGTGGTATAAACTGTGCCACCCACGAACAGCCTCAGGAGGCACTCAGAATCACAGTTCCCTTCATGCGTCCCCCTCACTCTGGGAGTCTGTAGGCCAGCAAGAAATTACAACATCCCATGCTGGCTAAACTATGCTGACTAGCATATACGGCAGTGGTGGCCAAACTTTTCCAGTATCGCCCCACTTACCAGTAATGGAATCTGGCTGCATCCCCCCCCACCCATTACTGCACAGCCAGGGCTTCCTCAGCAGCAGAGCTTGGGCTGAAGATGGAGCTGGGGGCAGAACTGGGGATGTGGGCGGAGCTAGGGTTAGAGGTGGAGCTGCAGCTGGGGGCGGAGCTGCTCTGGGGTTGGAGTGAGCTGCGGCTGGGGTTGGAGCTGGTCTGGAGGCAGACCGAGGCTGGGTGTGCTCCCTCCCCACCCTCCATGGAGGCTGGCCTGGGCCCCACTGTGTGCCCTTCGAATGTTCCTCTGTGCCCCTCGGTGGAGGCGTGCCCAAAACTCTGGGACCACTGATACCGCCAAAGCTCTGTCCCTCCTCCATCCTTCCATGGGAGGATGTAGAGTAAGAGGGCACATGCACCTGTCCTGAATCCTCAGTCGGTAGCTCTTACTGATCTTTAAGTGGAGGCTTCTTACCTTCCTGTGCAAATGAATCATCCAAGTCACAAGTTATCCTGCAGTCTATTCTCTGCTTTTCATAAGAAAAAATGAACTCTGTATCCTCATTTCAGTATTGACTGTTATAAGTAATAGGATTTTTTCATATATTTTTACATGAATTACACTCTGTCATTCCTTTTTGGTTTTAATATAGAAGCTTAATGAATTTTTAAATAAAACAGCGTATTCTGCTGTGGGAGGGAGAAGGTATTTTCTTTTAACAGCTGTCAAGCGTTCAGCAAAGTGGGTTGGAAAGATGTCTTTCTGTTACTGCAATGCACAGTTTGTCACACTTCTTGCAAATGATGTAACATGACATTATGCTTGAATTTGCAAGTGAAAAGATTGGAAACATTGCATAAAGCAAGTCCAACATTTGACAAAGGAATCCAGTTTCTGTACTTCAATACGTGTTTTCTCTCCTTTCTGGTGCTATGCCCTCATTTTAACCCAACATGTGTCCAATATACAAAAGGGGTTGGGAGAGGGCTGAGACTGTTCCTTACGAGAGGGCTGAGACTGTTCCTTACACGCTCACATTCCATTGAAACCACTGGAAGTTTTTGAGTGAGTGAAGGATGCAGCATTGGGCCCTGGCTGTACAGATGACATTTTAAAAATGGCCTCTACTTAAGCAGCGTAAATTACAGTCCCAGGTAAAATATCTAAAATGTATCTTCTTAGCAAATACATCCTGTTCTAATATCTAAGAACACATCTTCAGAATCAGAAGTAGCCCAAGTAACTCATTTTGCTTGTTTTCTAAGCACTTCACACCCATCTCAAAAAATATCTAGGTGGCATTTACGTATCATAGCCAGTGGCCTAGCTGAGAGAGAACCCTCAACTCTGAATGTATGGAAATATTAATTGTATTATTTTGTGTAAATACTTAATGAGCTGTTGGTTGTTTGAAAATTTCTGTGGAGAAATGGGTTATTATACATGAGATGAAGCATTAAAGAGGGGGAGGGAAAAGATTACAAAAACTGCGAAACAAATGCATTCTAATTTTCATGATGAAGTACAGTATGCATTTTTTCCAGTGTCAAATTGGCTGCTAATACTGCATTTTAATCTCTGCAGTTTACACAAACTACCCATGCTGTGCTCAGTGAGTAAAAGATACAATAGCTTTATGTAACTCGGGCATTTTATCACTGAAACTCATAACTATACAAGGAATCACCTTAAATGCTTAAGCAATTGTATCCCCAAAGGGATTAATGACTTAAATGTGCTATTGTAATTGTTGGTGCTAACTTAGCTGCAAGAGAGGTAAAATAAAGAATTCCTCACTGAAGGAAGAGGTCTTCAAAATAAATTAAATGTCAGAGAAGTGCAGGATTGTAGGGAAAGGAGCAGAGAAAGAAAACTGGAAATTGTGGTGGGAAGAGACCTGAATAAGCATGAAAGGGTGCAGTGTAATTCTTATACCTGTCCTCGATTGTCTGGGACATTAATGCACTAAGAGCTTTGCTCACTGCTCTCCGGCTCTACAGAGCGGCTTCATGCATTGCCTCTGAACAGTATCCATCTGCCTGACGTGGAAGGTCAGGCAGAGACTAGAGTGTTACATGAAGGACACGTTTCCTCCCTCTCTGTCTAATCATCAAGAATGCTCCTGTGGTGTTCCACTCTCACTGCTTTGTCCATATGTTTCAGGCCAAGTGGGATGCCACTCGGAGACGTTTCAGCTGTGTTCCCAAAAGGAGACCCCTAATTTTGATTTTCCTCACAGGGATTTGAGTATGACCCTATTTTGCCTGCTACAGGTGGGTTTATAGTTTTAGTGCAGAAACGGTACATAACAAACCCAGTAATTTAAGGGTATGATCCTGCTCCCATTGAAGTCAATGACAAAGCTACTACTGATATCTATGAGAGCCTGATTAGACCCTGTTAGAGGACTCTATTAAATATTCTGGCTAGAAACACACAATGAGGATTATAGCCGCTATTGACCCAATTCAGACCAAGTTTAGTGGGCTCATCTCAATTGACTAAACTTACACCAGATCTGCATTTAGCCAGTTTTGTCTATAATGCTCTATGTGTTTCTAGTCATGATTTTTTTCCCTCATGACTGGATGGTGTGATCCATATTAACTTATAGTTCAGTTGTGTAATACATCTTTGAGGATCTCAGCCCTTTACTTCAAAGAGTTATATGGCTCCCAAAGAGCAGATATTAATTTTTTCTTTGGAACTAACTTTCACCTGAGTTTCTGCTTGTGAATGTAATTTCTGAGGGTACAACATTTGGCTACTGTCTTCACAGTTGTTACAGATCTTGAAAATAGCCAAATCTACCAAGGAAGGATCTCCATGATTTTATTAGAACTCATTTTTTCACTATAATATTAATATCAGGTAGATATTTGTGTTGAGAGAATTCATTCTGCAGGTAACTGCCTTATGCTATTGCATGAGATACATAAAAACAGTGCATTGATGGCCCTTTCAGTTGGTGATAGTGGAAGATTTTGCTCATAAGATTAATCTTATTCATATTAGCGACTTGGAAAGCTTGCACAGTCCATGAAGTAACTATTATGCCTTTATAAAGGACAAATTGTGGCTTCTATTGAGCTAGGCCTGTTTTGTGTTGAGAGCTGAGCAAATAATCAATAAAAATTATTTTCCTTTGTGGTGATTTCCTTAAATGTATTTGCTTGAAAGTCCTTCCTTCCTCCCTTCCTTCCTTTACATGTTTTTAACTCCATGGATTGAGTATGACCAGTTTTCTACAATATTTTGCTATTTGAACAGTGTTGGTTGGCTTCTTCAACTTCTTTGAAGTCTGTTGTGGCTGGCTGGATGAATAATATGTTGTTTCTGATCCCTGACTGGATGAGGAAGCAAGCAATAGTGGCATGAATTTAAAATTGAGTTCTATTAATAGTTGCACATTCAACTTTGAAATCTGTTTTCTGTTGACATTTATGTGAGTAAAACATGATCACTTAAATATTTGTCTGAAGGGAACATAAAAAGAGTGTGAGCATGGCCAAAATTTTAAACTAAACATTAACACTAAACATTAAACATTCACACAGTGTTAGGTTTTTCAAAGACACAGAGGGTAATTAGGAACCTAGTTGCCATTTGTGTCTTTGAAAAATCTATCCCAAACGTTTTTGTCTTATTCGTCCAGGACTGGCTATCTGCAGGTAATTTAAAATGTGCCAAATTTCAGTTTTGGTAAAATATTCACCTTGAGACAGAGACAAAGACACTTCAGCTGTTTGGTGTTAAAATAATCACTGTGGCTGTAGGCAATAGGAGCTGGCAGAGAAGTTTAGTACTCAGAATGAGTGTACTTTGAGTATTTTGATGAGGTTGGGTAAACATATGAAAACCGTGAATTTCTTTGCTTCAAGGAGATGCTGTTAAAGGTCTTCAAGGAGCAGAGAATCCTCCAGCAAGTGACCTGTAGCATGGGGCACGGGTCACTTGCTGCAGGATTCTCTACTTCTTGAAGTCTTTAAACCATGATTTGAGGACTTCAATAGCTCAGACATAGGTGAAAGGTTTTTCGCAGGAGTGGGTGGGTGAGATTCTGTGGCCTGCATTGTGTAGGAGGTCGGACTAGATGATCATAATGGTCCCTTCAGACCTTAGTATCTAGTATCTATGAATAAAGAGTATACATTCTAATTTTTTTATGAGATGTTGGTAACAATTTCCCAGTGATATATCGTGACAAGAATACATCCCTATTTATTTCCATTAGGTTACATACAGTGCTGCTGTAAAACACTTGTCCCTAATACAAGTCCCACGATCTTCTGAGCACTAGTTTCCTGTATATTAGCTTCTTCAGTTTATGCCATTTTGTGGGGTGAGCAACAAAGGAAAACCACATGTCTGTGGATCTGAAGAGAGTTAAAAAAAATCTATAAATGTCAGCAACAGCATGTTATAAAAAATGGAACAATTGTACCGTTATTGTAGCACTGGGAGGACACACTTTAGGTTGGGGGTTCAAGAATAAGTTCAGATAGGAGAAGGGATTAAACACTCACCTTCTACTAGATATTCCCACCAGCCTACTGCCAATGCTTCCTCAAGTATTTGGAAAGTACAAAAGATACAACCTTGTTGGTGGATGCGAGGGGGGTGTATTCTGTTCATAGTATTTCTTTGCTAGTGAAATACTAATATTAGGGTCGCTCAGTAACTGCCAAACCAGCTTCTGTGATACAGCTTAGCTGGTTCTTCACATTGGATAGTTCTTGCCCCAGACTTTTGCAGTAAACAGGAATAAAGCAGACAGCCAAAGAGTGAGAGAGGCATAAAAGTATACAATTTGAGCAAAAAGGAAACAGACACACAATTAAAGACAAGTTTATGATTCAGAAATGTTTTGCCTTAATTATATCCATGCATCCCTACAAAATGTCTCAGTAAAGAACCACAATCCTGAGGGATCTGTTATCCAAGGAACTCTGCAGATGGATGGGAACAATTAAACTGTCTGCACAATGTGTGATCTCCCTGTGGCTTTTTGTGATACACATTCAACTTGCCTGTTTCACATGGCTGTTTCTTGTAAAGTTTGCTCGTGTGAAACTGTAGATAGTGTTTAGGGGTTAACACTCCAAGAGCTATAAAAGCATGCAATCAAACAACCTTGCAATTTGTCAGGTGCAGTTATGTTGGATATAACTCAGACATGCTGTTCTGAAAAACTTTCTTTTGGAGTCCAACATAACCTGCAAATGCTTTATGTGGATTTGGAGGATTTTTGGATTGTGGCCCTGTATATATAAAATGGATGCTGTTTTTCAGCACAGTTACCTAATTTGCTAACATAAGTGCCAATTGACCTGTACAATGAAGTGTTGGGGTCAGGGGAAGGATGGGGAAATTTCGCTTTAATTAGATATGTAAATTACTTGGTCTTCAAAACAGGTTAGTAAGGCTTCCATTATTAGTAATCAGTCCATACAAATCAGTCCATAAAGAAAATGGAGTTCTCACAAAACACTATATAATCTATCAGAACACAGCCAAGCCATCCCAGATAGTGTCTACCCACACTTTGCAAACTCCTTTGTTAGTCCAGTTAACATTGTAACCAACCTCTCATAAATTTGTCACTTTTTCATAATGCAGCCATTGTTTTTTAATGTGATGGAAATTGTTACATGTATATACATCTGTCCCTGATATATGATACTAAGGAATTTATTCCATCAAGTTACATTAACCCTTCAGAGCTACTCTGAGTAAAGAAGAAGCAGAAGAAAAAAAAGTGATGTTCCCCATCATGCTGGCTGGTGTCAGAACTGTAAGCACAGCCAGCAAACATGTAAGAGGATCATATTTTCAAGTGATTTTTCCTTTTCCTCTCCAAATTATGAGTTTGTAGGAATTCCAAGTGACTCAGAACCAGGGAGATGGTGTGTTGCATTGATATAGAGACCGGCATAGGCCATAAAAATTGCCACAGACTCCATCACATGCTACAGATTTTTACCATGAAAACTAAGCTTTCATTGGCCCCTTCTCCCTCTAGTTAATTTTAGCCTTCATGATTCATAGATTCCCTGTCCAGAAGAATGATTTTATGATTTCACTACTGATTATTTTAGCAGAAACAGCCAGGTAACATATTCATCCCATAAATGCAAACTGCTTCCCATGCCTTGTAAGATGCCATAAGCCCCAACTGTTTCCTACCCATCTGACAAAATCTCTAGCTTCCCCCTGATAAATTCTACAATGCACGTAGAGATGACCAGTAAAAAAAAAAAAAAACGTGTAGCACATAGAAACTAAAAATATGGGCACATAATAAAACTGAGTGTAATACCAAGATAACACCAGGACCACTGTGCTGATTTTATTACTTTTTGTATTAAATTAACTTCAGTTTTTTGT
The DNA here is from genome assembly GCF_965140285.1 of Lepidochelys kempii. Lineage (NCBI taxonomy): Eukaryota > Metazoa > Chordata > Testudines > Cheloniidae > Lepidochelys > Lepidochelys kempii. Next base: position 99,461,262 of record NC_136382.1, read on the forward strand.
TTTGTTTAAATGAAGCTGCCACATGCAGTTTGAAGCAAAATGGAACTCCAGTTTGTTTAGGAATATAGGAAATGCCTTATTGCATCAAACTTGAGGTCCATCTTGTCCAATATTAAGTCTCCAGTTGTTAGCCAGCTTCAGAGGAAGGTGCAAGAAGCCCCCCAATAGGCACATAATGGGTAATCTTCTCTACATGGGACTCTCCTTGTAACACCTAATTAGGGTTTGTAATCCTGGAAGCATGGTGCTTTATATCCTTATTAAAACCATTTAAAAAAGCATTTACTGTTGTAGCTCTCATTATTCTTGTTATCCATATAAATGTCCAATCCCTCTTTGAATCTTGCTAAGTCATTTCTTTAAATAATATCTATACCAAATCTAAGGGTTTTACTTTCTTTACTTTTTTGTCTTTAGGTTCTTTTTGACTAGTCTCCTCTTTTTATTGAAATCTCCCTTTCTAAAGTTTAGTGTTACAATTTTTGGTAGCCTACTTCCTCCTAGTATGTTGAACTTAGTCATATTTGTGGTCACTATTACTTACTGGCTCAACTTTTGTTACTTGTTGAATCAATGCTTGCATGTTACTTAGGACTAAGTCAAGATTAGTCTCTCTTCTCATGTAATCCAGAACTAGCTGCTCTAAGAAGCAATATTTTAGTGTTGAGAAATTGCTTCTTTATGCCTTTGACTGCTTCATATGTGGACACTTGAAGTCACCTACTATCATCATTTTGTTATTTGCTGCTTCCTTGGTCTCTCTCTGAGCATTGTGCACTCAGTGCCCTTTTCTTGATCTGGAGGCTGGTGGTATAGCCCTCCAAGTATATTAATAGTATAAATACAGTAGTAGGGATTACTTCAGAGTGTGTTTGGCCTTGGATATAGGACAGTCTGTGCTGTAGGAAAGCAGATAAAGTTGACCTGATTAGACATGGGTGAACTGATTTGACTGGAATAAGAATTGGCCTGAACCTCATCCTAATTGAATCTGGTTTGGATAAGTGAAATCTCCCATTCTGCCCCCCAAAGTGCACTCTTTCAGTTTGATAAAGCTGCTTGGCCCCCAAACTCTCACATGTTCTATTCAGTACTCTCTAGGTTCTCTAGGTGTTAGACTGGAAATCTTGAGCCCTGTAGTGAATGATCTCATCTTGATAGAGGAATATATAAGGAATGCAGAATCTGAATTCCGAGGTGACGGGGCTGATCTTCGGGTCTGATACAGTTGTTGGGCTGTTGCATGTTTGTTAATAAAAGTAATGGGGACTGTGTACAGATTGGGGAGGCCACCTTGTGAAGGTGGTGGAGGAAGCATCCTGTTGAAGGGAATAGGAAGACTAATGGATTGCCAGGAGACTGTCCTGGCATAGGGGTTGGGAAGATACTTAGTAGGAAAAAGGTTTGCAGAGTTGTGGTAGCCTTTCACAGCCGGGGCTCAGAGTGAGGAAATAAGCCATGTACCACAAAGATAGCTCTAGGTTGCCAGGAATTTGTCACAATGGTTACAGCAAAGAAAAATAGTAGATGGCCAGGACCCTGCCTGGAGCTGGGTAATTAGGCATAGTGGAGGAGGAAGGGACAGCCTGTGTGGCATTGTTGTAGAAAGGGAAATTGAAAACTTCTGAGTGGAGTCAATTTTTACATTAACCCCAAAATGTTTGGATGTTAAGTTGAGTAAATCTTGTTTTGAGGTTCACATGCTAGTCTTAACTAGCAGCTATCTGTCTCTACTGTTGTGCAGTGTAATTAGGTTTGCCAGTTTTGGCTGGACATATTCCTGGAGGTTTCATCATGTGACATAACCTTTAAAATGAATCTTTAATTACTGGAGAATCCCGGACAATCCTGGAGGGTTGGCAACCCTCCATGTAGTACATGCAGATATGACAATGATTTATAAAGAAAAAGAGAGAGATGAAAATGTCATAGCTGGGAAATAATACACAGTAATAATGCATTGTGTCAATGTTTGAATTCGCCTTCGCACTGGGGAAACTCGGCTTAGTAGGCTTTATAAGGAGATATTTTGCATTCTGTTGGCTCTCTCTATTATGAATGACTATTTCTAACTGGGATGGTGAATTAGGCTTATATGGTTCACAGCAATGATGACTTGTTCAGTAGCAGAAGTGTACATTTTTGATGACCACATCAAGAATGATCTGAGTGTAGAGTAGAAGGGCTGTGTCAGTTTAAGTTAACAATGTTTCCATGGTGGGGAGAAAAAATTATTTTTCTGATTAAGGCAATAATTTCCCCCCAGACTTTATATCTTATAACTGTGACATTCATCTTTAATTATTTTCAGATCTCTGTTCAGCATTCTATGTTGAGTAAGCAAAGACTTATTCTCTTTGCTACAAAGCGTACTTTTACTTAATCCTATAGGGGATTTGTTTGGAAATCACGTCCTAAAATTCATTACCTATTTGAAGAATGGGTTGCACTAGTTTTGAGAAGGCTAGAATCAATCAGAACATCCAGGTCATCCATTGTCCCCTTGATCTGATGCCTTCCCAGCTATTGACTTCCCTTGTTATTAATCTCACACACTATGTTAGGTACTTATATGGCCCTCGTTACCATGGTGTTGAGCGCCCCAGACATTTTAATGTATTTATTCTCTCACCACCCCTGTGAAGGGGGAAGTACTCTAATCCCTATTTTCCAAACAGAAAAAAAAAAACTAGGCACAGAGAGCTTTTCTTCACTGCAGTGTTAGCTCAGGCGATAACTCGAATGTAGCCCCAAACCAGCTGCCCTCTACACGCACAAATAGCTAGCTCAAGTGAAGTAGCATTTTAAATGTCAGCTAGCTGGCCTGTCAGGAGGCGTGTTTTGAAGTCTGAGTACTGCTGATGCTTGAGCTAGTCATACAATGGGGATGCACCTACAACATTGGTGCTTAAACTTTTTCAGCCACGCCCCCCGCTCTTACCAATAACAGACTCTGTCCACACCCCCACCTCCATTACTGCACAGCCAGGGCTTCCTCAGCAGTGGACCTTGGGCTGAAGGTAGAGCTGGGGGTAGAACTGGGGCTGGGGCAGAGCTGGCTTGGGGGCGGAGAGGGAACGAGGGCAGAACCTGGCTGGGAGCACAGCTGGAGACTGAGTGGAGCTGCAGCTTGGGTCAGAGTAGATCTGGGGACGATGAGGCAGCAGACCAGATCTGGGCCTGGAGGCAGACCAGGACTTGGGGCTGAACGGGGTTGGGGGAGGAGTGAGGCTGGGGACGGAGCTGGTCTTGGGGAGAAGCAGGCTGGAAGCATGGCTCTACTTCCGTGCCCTCCATGGGGGCTGGCCCCGACCTGACTGTGCCCTCCCCACATTCCTCCATGGCCACAGTTTGGGGGCCACTGACCTACAGGGTTACAGCCCAAGTTAGAACAACTGATTGGCTTCTAATCCAATCTGTGGATCTTAATTGTTGTTTTGCAGTGTGGACACCACTCTCACTTGAGCTAGGCTGTCTTGACTGCAATAACGTCAGCTAACTCTTTCAGTAAATACAAGCCCAATGTGACTTTTGAAAGGTCATGCATGGAGTCTGTAGTAGAGCAGGGAACTGAACACAAGTCTCTAAATCCCAGACTTTCATCATCAGATGCAAGCTCCTCACAGACCAGGAGACACCAACTCAAAGCAGCACCAACACTGACCAAACAACAGATGCAAACTGCAGACCAATCTCCCCTGCTACAGTGATCAACATCCCCTACAGCACACCTTTCAAGATCCATGGATCCCACACATATGTATCACAACATGTAGTGTACCTCATCTAGTGCATTAAATGCCCCAATAGAAGCTATGGGGGTGAAACCAGACAATCACTACGTTCTTGAATGAACTCACACAGGAAAATGATGAAAGACAACAACACCCTATCACCTGTGGGTGAACCCTTTTCACAAAGCAAACACTCCATGTCCGACTTGTCACCATACTTTCACCATACTTTCCATACTTTCAGAAGACAAGCCTAGGACCTTACATTCATACCTTTGCTAGACACTAAAAATCAGGGATTGAATAGAGACACTGGATTTATGATTAAGGCTAAGTTTTAGTCACAGTGGGTATTTTTAGTAAAAGTCATGGACAGGTTATGGGCTGTAAACAAAAATTCACGGGCCCGTGACCTGTCCATGACTTTTACTAAAAATACCTGCTGTGACTAAAACTTGGGTGGGGCCACTGCAAGTGCTGAGGGAGGTGGCCCGGGACCACCGCTGGTGTGGGGGAAGCGGGGGTGGCGGGGATGGCGGGGCTTCCTACCTGGCTCCACATCCCTGCAGCTCCTAGGCAGCGGAGGGGTCAGGGTAGGGGCTCTGCCATGCTTGCCACAAGCGCTGGCTGCTGGGAACCACAGCCAATGGGAACTGCGGGGGTGGGCCCTGCGGCATGGGCAGTGCACAGCGCAGAGATCCCGCCCCCAACCCCTCCACTGCCTAGGAGCTGCAGGGCCATGCCAGTGAGAGCCGGGGTCCCCCCCACCCTGAGTTAAGCCCCCCCCTGCACCCCTCAACCCCCTGCCCCTAGCCCTGAGGCCCCTCCCAGACACCCAAACAGCTGCTGCTGGCCCAGGGGCTGCCCAGCTCGGGCAGCCCCTGAGCCAGCACCAGCTGCTGAAGAAGTCATGGAGGTCATGAAAAGTCATGGAATCCATGACTTCCATGACCTCTGTGACAGACTCGCAGCCTTATTTGTGGTTTGTTACAATAATCTGTAACCCACTAACAACTCCCCCCCAACTGCTTCTCTCCCCTTCTTTCCTATGACTGGAGAGGTGTTAATGGGCTGCTTCACCTTGAATGGTCCCTTGAAATATATGTTCACTACTTGTGCTAAACAATCTGTTCCACCTTGTATTTAGCTGTGACACTCCTGAGTATTTTTCCCAGACCTGAAGAAGAACTCTGTGGAAACTCGAAAGCTTGTCTCTCTCACCAACAGAAGTTTGTTCTATAAAAAAGATGTTACCTAACCCACCTTGTCTCTCTAAATCTTAGTTAACACGTTTGTCTCGATCTCCCATCAAGTCTTGTCTATCTCAACTGTGCCTGTCTTTTAAACTATAAATTCCTTGGATTAGTGTCTGTCATTAATTTTTGTCTTGATCAGTATGAAGCATATTATTGATACTTTACAAATAATAAATAACCCTCACCCTAAATTTGAACCAAACATTTTTTGAGGTTTAGAAAAAGTTTTGTGTTTCATTTTGACCCACAATTTAATATTTATCTATTTCTGTACTTTCTGGTTCTGGCTGGATTTGGAAGTGCAGATGCCATAAGGAAGTAGTAGAAATCTCCTTAGAAAATTCGTAGCTGTTTTATTTAAGATGAATTTTCCTTGCCCTATTATTTTGGAAAAACAAAATACATTTACCAAATTGTCTCTTGCTGACTGTTGTGGTGTTATGCCACTCCTCCAGTGTTTACTGTGTAATTTTGTCTTTTTTGCTTCAATGGGAATATTTTGTGTGCACGAAACCTTATGGTTACCAGGCAGTCTGTTTTTTGGAGTTCATGTCTTCCTGACCATTGGAATTATATTTTCTAATTTAGTAAAAAAAAACAGACTTTGTGTTAAAGCTAAAACACTTTTGAAGTGCTAGGATATTGGCAATAACAAGCACAGAAGACATCAAAGGCTTATTTTGGAAACAAAATCTGTAGTTCAGAATGACACTTTATATCATTGTCACTGCTGAGGATGGCTATCATTTTAGCTGCTATAAAACAGACAAAGACATCAATGAGCATTAAAATATAATGCTTGCATTCACCATAACATAAAATTAAATAAGGTGAATACATGAGCATTAGTTTTTGATCTGAGACATTTAAATAAGATTTATTTATTTTTGATTTTTTTGTGGTATATCATTATCTCTGTGAGAAACTGTAAACTGTGTGGCAGTCCTTTGTGTCTCAGATATAAAGAAGCTTTTGGTTTTTATGGAATCTTTAAAGGAACATAATGTACCAGTGTAAGTCAGTGAAGAGTCATCAAAGTTGATTTTGTTTTGAATATGTTCAGTTCACACCAGTGGTTTTAATTCTTTTTTGGTTGGCTCTTTTATGTTGCTGATGACTCATTTTGATTTTTGCTTTAGCTCTTGACATGTCACATGGTGTAAATCAATGTAGTAAAGCCCTGGTAGTCAGGTAAATGGTAGAAGATAAATTTCCATGAACAATCCTACAAAGCACGGGATAAGGAGAGGATCTGAGTAATTCTTGTAAAACACTTAAAAAGGTTAGGATCAGTGGGATTTTTTTTCTTAGTAATCACTGAGGACCAATGTGTTGTCTTGAAGCCATGGGCTTCTGTAAGGGGCTGTGTGGGGAGACACTGCCTCAGGTAGGCACAATGTCTCTTGGTTGTGCTCTCTAGCATTCCCGGAATTACAGAGTTTGGAAGGGTGCAACATGTGCTCTTCCTACAAATCTGTGATTGCACCCCAAATGCCAGAGGTCTGCTTCCAATACACAAGGCAATCAAGTGAGACTTGCATAGACTGTACACAGGATTGTTTAGACTAAATCTAGCTAAACACCTTTAAATAAACTCGGGCTTTGTCATGAAGTCCATGTAGCCAGTTAGAAGAATCCAGCTCTTGAGCTCAGATGTCACATCCTGAGAGAATTTTCTGGAGAAAAAGTATTGTTCTTTCTGAGCTATGAAGAACAACTATATTTTACTTTAAAGGGCTGCTAACATGATTGGCAGGCCCTGTGTTTTACAAAGCTTTCAGTTTTTATATCTGTTTGCAAAGTCCATGTGCTACAATGTTTCCTTCAAAAGCAAATTCTTTCTATGTTTTTAAAAGGAAGACATTGCTAGCTTTTGAGTACTCATGAGCAACCCTATAAAAATAAACTAATTTGCATGTGTCAGGGAGGAAAACTCTTCAGGGCTATATTTTGCAACTCTTACTCATGCTGATGAGCATTTACTGGTATAGTGAAAAATACATTCATTTCAGTGGGACTACTCTTGTGAGTAAGTGCCCAACAACATGAGTAAGAGTTGCAAAATATAGCCTTGAGCAAGGAAATGGATTTCAATTTGCAGCTTCCAAAAGGCTAATAGAATAGCAATAAAAGAAAGTTGTATTAAGAACTATGGAGAATGGCTTGTCAGCGTCCTTAATATTAGGTTTATTAATTCTGTATTTGTAGTTTACAGTAAATAGTCAGCTCTCATAGTTGTCCTGTATTCTAAACTGTTACAGAGAGAAAAGAACTTGTGTTAACATCCTTTTTAATATAATGCCATCACTATTATATTATGCTTGCCATTTTATTCATAGGAAACGTCTGTCTTCAGGGGTTTAAAACTTGCCGCAAAAAAGTCTGAGTAAATTTGACACACAAGATTTTCCACCAGATATAACTTTGGTTTTAAAAGATAAACTAAAGTGTAAACAAGACATAGTTAAAGGTTTTGGATTATTTCTGTGGTCAAATGACTCATAAATGTTTTTCATTTAAGCCATAAAAACTGGAAAAACTCACAGTGGGCCAGTTTAGTCTTGGTGTAAGCAGCTCCTACTATACTAGTTGGATAAAATCTTTTGAAATGGATGTGAAATTCAAAAGAAGGAACAAAGCTTATGCACATTCTACTAAGCAAACATCTCTCCTTTTTGGGGGGAATAGAGGGGGAGAGTTAGGGGAAAGATCCTTCGATGCATGCAGCTATCTTCCATTTGTTCAAAGAAGGATTAAAATAGCCATTGTTTTAGAGCTACCCTGTGTATTTGGAGAATCTCTCCATTCTTCATCTGCAGGATAGTCTAGGGTAGGCCTGCTTCATCTGCATCTAACCATTTCACATGCAATGTCCTAATTGGTCAATGAGACAAATGTCAAATAGAGAGTGATGATTCGGCGGTATAGAAGGCATGAGTGTTTGCTGCCCTTTATGTTGCTGTAGTTTGGGGTTGTGAATCTACTCATCATTTTCAAATGTAATCCAAATATGGTTACAATTTTCTTTTACTCATTAATATTCAGGAACTGCAATTTGGTTATGGTGCAATAGCCTTGTAAATGATTGTGTAGGCCAGCCACCACAAAATGGCAATGGTTCCTTCTGATAGCTGGATGAGATCAGTCGTGAGCCCTATTCAACAGAATATATGTTCTATGCAATTTTATTGTAAATCATACAAATTGTGCCCCAGAACTACTTTATAGAATTGAAAAATAATAGCACAGGAAGAAAGAAGCTTTGGCAGAAAGGACAGCGGCAAAGCCATGGCCCGTGTTAAATGAGCGGAGACTTCGGAGTCAGGACTGAGAGAAGATGAGTTGCTTATTAAAGCCTCCCTGATTGTCCTCATGATTAGTCATGTCAATGCTGTTAAGCCATATTCTTAGCTCCTGAACAGAACAGAGTTAGGATTTTACTCTATTTTTTCCTTACATTTTAATTTTTGTTAATATCTACTATTGCCTGTATCAACATTTATGCACATAATCAATATGTCTGAGAAATAAAACTGTTTTTAGAAACTCACTTTTCACAGCTCTGATGTCACAGCTGTGAAATAAGGCCTTCTGATACTTTCATACCTTTGAAATTAAATGGGAGGAAAAAATTAAACGATGTGAATGATAATTGGGACTTGCTTAAGATAACTTTACAAGATGCCCCCCCCAAAAAAACGCAGTTCCACAATCACAAAAGACTACTTTGTTGGTTAAAAACTATCCAAAGTGAAGGAAGTGACAGTAGAAATAAAAATAAAACAGCAATATTTAACAAATGGAAAAGGGGAAATTTGACAGCAATGACTATAAACTAGCAATCCTGAAATGCAGACAATTAATGAGGAAAGCTACAAATATCAATAAAAAAAAATCAGGCCACTTAAGGCTAAGGACAATAAGAAGGAATTTTAAAAATATATCAGGTTTAAAAAGAAATCCCAGGAATTATATAGATTTATTACTACTTAGGGATTGGGAATGGTAAAATGGCATTCTGAACCACTGATATTGATATTTAGCAAATCTTACAATACTGGAGAAATTTCAGAGGACTGGAGAAAAGCTATTCTTGTGCCAACATTTAAAAAGAGTAAATGGGATGATCCATGTCACTGTAGTCCGGTGTGCTTGACATTGATACCAGTAAAAATCGTAGGAAGGCTGATATTGGAGGCAATCAGTAAGGAAGAGAGCATAATTATTACTAACTAACATGTTTCTCTGAAAAAAAGCCCTTGTTGAATGAAACTCAACATTTTTTTTTGATAAAATTAAGTTTGGGGGACAATGGTTGACATAATATAATTAGATTTTTATAAGAAGGGATTTGACTTAGTCCTGTATGACATTCTGATTAAAGAATTAGAACTCTACCAAATCAGCACAGCACATATAAAATGGATTTTAAAAGTGGCTAGGTGATAGATCTCAAAAAGGAATTGTAAATGGGGAGTGCACATCCAATAGAGGTGTTTCTAGTGATGTCCCATGGAAATCTGTTCTTGGCCCAGTATTGTTCAATATCTTTACCAGTGATCTGGAAAAAAACAAAAAATCTTTGCAGGTAGAGTTCATAGATGTCACAAATTGTTGAACTGGTTAAAAATGATAAGAACAGTTTTATAGCACTTAGATTGCATAGTAATCTAAGATCATTTGAACAACATGGGTTTTTAAACAGCTAAATCCAAGATGATACATCTAGGAATCAAGAATATAGGTCACGTTTATAGGATGGGAACTGCATTTTGGAAAGCAGTGATTCAACAAAGGATTTAAGGGTCATGGTGGGTAACCAACTGAACGTGGACAGACAGTGCAAAGTGGTGGCTAAGAGAGCATATGTGATTCTTGCATGTATGTGTCAGGGAATATTGAATAGAAATAGGGAGGTTTGTTATTACCACTGTGTATGGCCTTAGATCATTACTGGAATACCGTGTCCTTTTCTGATGTCTTCACTTTAAAAATGGTGTAGACAAATACGAAAGGGTTCAGGAAAGAGCTACGAGAATGATTCGAGGCCTAGAAAACAGCCTTACAGAAGCCAATAAAGAAGCTCAATTGATTTATTTATTGAAGAAAAGAGTAAGCGGTAACACGATCATGGTCTACAGGTACCTGTATGGGGAAAAAGACATGTGATAATAGATTACTCTTATAATCTAGCAGAGAAAAGCAAAACAGGAACATGTGAATGGAAGCTAAAGTTAGACTAATTCAAATGTAATAGTTAGGGCAATTAACATTGGACCATCTTACCTAAGGATGTGGTGGATTCATCAAGACCATATATCTGTCTAAAATAGATTCTCTAGCTCAATGCAGAAATCATTTGGTGAAATTCTATGGCCTGTGTTGTGCAGTTGGGCTGACTAGAACAGTGGTGGGCAACCTGCGGCCCGTCAGCGTAATCCGCTGGCGGGCCGTGAGAGTTTGTTTACATTTGCATGGCCGCCCACAGCTCCTAGTGGCTGTGCTTCACCATTCCCGGCCAATGGGAGCTGCAGGAAGTGGTGTCCAGCATGTCCCTATGGCCCGTGCTGCTTCCTGCAGCTCCCATTGGCTGGGAACGGCATATCACAGCCACTGGGAGCTGCGGGCGGCCGTGCAAATGTAAACAAACTGTTTCACAGCCTGCCAGTGGATTACCCTGACGGGCTCCATATGGCCTGTGGGCCGCAGGTTGCCCACCACTGGACTAGAACATGATGGCCTTAAAAACTATGAATCTGTGAGCAAGACTTGTACACATGCACACAAAATTCAGTCATCTTACAGTTGAATTATTTCTAAATTTATTTTATGCATTCATATTAAATATATCTGATATGCCTTAATCCTAAAATACTCCTCCATTTATGCTGTTTTGTTGTGATCATTCTTGTTTCTCTGGTGACTGTCGTAACACAGGCTCAGAGTAGGAGTTGTAGGCATCACTTAGTGAGTGAAAGCATACACAGAATTGATGAAACAGACACATTTCTTTGTTTCTTTGGACAATTTATTTAAGGAATTTAGCACTTTTTTGCTCACATTTAGTCCACGCACAAATCACAATTTGTACAGATTTGCTGATTATTTGAAATTGCTTGCTGAATGATAGTTGGATTATTGATACTACCATTGTATGAGCAACTCTACAAATACAAAGTCACATCCCAAAGAATTTACAGACTCACACACCAGATTGTTCTTTTACTGTTTTTGGTGAGTATTCATTTGATTGTGGAATATCCCGAATTTGCATTCAAGCTTTGTGACAGGGCACTTGCCATAAGTCATAGCATCATACAGTGTAGGGCTGGAAGGTATCTCAAAAGATCATCTAATCCAGGACTCTGTGGTGAGGCAGAACCAAGTCAACCTTGGCCCTCCCTGACAAGTGTTTGTCCAACCTGTTCTCTAAAACCTCCAGTGGTTGGGATTCCACAACCTCCCTTGGAAGCCTATTCCAGAGTTAACTATCCTTATAGTTAGAAAGCTTTTCCTAATATCTAACCTAAATCTCCCTTGTTGTAGATTAAGCCCATTCCTTCTTGTCCTACCTCCAGTGGACAGAGAGACCAATTGATGCTTGTCCTCTTTAAAACAATCCTTAATACATTTGAAGATTGTTATCAGGTCCCCCTCACTCTTCTTTTCTCAAGACTAAGTATGCCCAGTACTTTTAACATTTCCTCATAGATTGTATTCTTAACCTTTTCTCATTTCTGCTGTTCTCCTCTGGATTCTCTCCAGTTTGTCCAAATCTTTCTCAAAGTGTGCTGCCCAGAACTGGACCTGGTACTCCAGCTGAGCCTCACCGGTGCTGAATGGAGCAGAACAATTACCTCCCTTGTTACTTGGTATTGTTTGTATTTCCTGACTGGATGCCCTAACCATAACAAACTTGCACTTTTGTCAGATATTAATTTTGTTTGTTTGTTAAATTAATCTTGGTTACAATTAGAACGTGACAAAATGTTTCATTAAAAACAATTTCAGCAAAAAATAGCTGTGAAACAATGACATTTTTCAGGGAATTTTTGAATCCCACTACAGAAAAATTTCACCCAAAACTTAAAAAAAAAAAAAAGGTTGTGGCTAAAATCTGATATTTTTCTGATTTTGACTAAAATGTTCATTTTTGATACTTGAAAACAGAAAAGTTTGTATTCTGAGGTTTTTGACAAAACTTTTTGCAGAACAATTTCAATGATTTTTTTTTTGTTTCATTGACATATTCATGGAAACATAACACATTTCCCCACCAGCTTTGTGCTAGAGTCCTGAAGTTTGCTTTCAGTGAACATCTGAATAAACAAAACTGTGGTCATACAGATGTTCACAAGTAGTGCAGAGTGGAGACAAAACTAGGATGAATCAAAAAACTATCTTGGAATTTTTTGTTTTTACACTATTTGACCAGCTCTTTTCTGCTCCATACTGGGCCTGCCCCAGTTGTGTCCTATAGGTTTAAGACAAGTTTGACTAATTGGAAGTCTAAGCTACATTGGTTCATAGGCTTGGAGCTTTTTACAAAGTATTTTTATGACAGGTTCACTGTCTTTTAGCTGTTTAGTGATTTACTATGAATTATTTATTATAACATCCTCTCAGTTCACTTTTTCATATACAATAAAATTGCTGGCGAAGTTCATGTGTATTTATGCAAATAAAAACTTGATACAGCTTAGCTCAGTGGGATAAATATTCTTTGGTAATAGCAGGAGTTTTTTTTTCCTCATAAAGATAATTTAATACACTATTTCAAAAGTTCCCTAATTTCTGCTCAGTAATCAGGAAAGAAATACAAGAAAGAAATCCATTGTCTCCTGTGAGATGTAATAACTTATGTAGTATGGTCATCATACAGAGATTTCCCCGGGCTTCACATGGTCTCCTTGAGTTTTTATTATAACTATAAAGAAACTGTTGTCTGTTCCAATCTGGTTCATTTGCTTACTTCATTTTATTTTTTGGACAGGTTATACTAAAGCATTCCTCTAATCCCTCACTGCTTCAAGAAGCCATAGTAGCAGAAAATGAAACTATAGAAGTTGAACTTATTTATTTTGTGCAATCATAAAATCCATTTAATCTTTTTTTGGAGAGGGTGGGATGCAGGGGGAGGATGAACAAAGTGAATATTTCCCCACTGCTAGAGGACTCCAGGGAAGGAAAGCAACTCTCCACAATGGCAGAGTGGAATCCTTCCCTCTCCATTTTTATTATATGTCATCTGTGATTTGGAAGACCACAGGAAATTCCAGGTGCCAATAGAGTGACCAGCCATCCCAAATTGGGTGGGAGAGTCCTGAAATGCAGAGTTCAAGACCTGGTCCCTGACTGAATGATTCTGGGACAGCATTTGTCCTGAATTTCCTGCGGCACTGCTATGCACCTACCCAAAGCTAAGGGGCAGCACCAATCTCTTCCTGGTGGGAGTGGGGACTCAGGTGGGCCTTACCCTTGCCTTGTCATGAGGCCCTACCCCCTGCTCCCAAAGCCCCACCCTGGCCAGGCTGGAAGCTGGAGCTGGGTTGTGATAAGAGCCACCCAGGCCTCTCTGGGAAGACGTAGACCTTCCACCTGCCCTGGGTGGTGTGCTCTGGATGGACGGGGCATTGGCAGGGGGAGGGGGCGGGACACTCTCCTGCAGGGCCTCAGGTGAAGAGGAGGGATTGGATGTAGGGTCACAGAGGTGGTGCGGCTTCTGCATGTGTCTGCTTTTGCCTTTTGAAAAGGTGGTCACTCTAGATGCCTTATTAATAAAGGACTACAGATATTGATGTACTAAAAGCAAGCTCATCATTATGGTCAGATCCCTTTCTGACTAGTGTCAGAAATGAAAGCTATGAAGTGCCTTTGCAAAAAAACCAAGCACATATCAGGTTAAAAGCTTTTTTATTCTGGTCTAGGCCCCATCATACAATACAGGAAGTGAAGGAAAAATTAAAATGTGCACACTGTGGGCATTACCTTGACAGCTTTACACAGGTAAAACTGCTACTGAAATCACTGGAATTTTTGCTAGAAGAAGGTCCAAGTGAAGAGTTCAGGATCTGCCACCATGTTATTAAAGAGATATAATTATCTTCTGCCAGTGAAGGCTCTTGAAAGACCCTGTGTTAATTTTAGTCAGAGCAGAAACAGAATTGTGAGGTCACATGGATGCAGTAAATGTTTTGACTGATAGGGCAAAAGGCTTTGCTGGCCTAAGCAGCCACAACTCCATGGAAATGAATGCACCTGCTTATACGAGCTGTGAATGCGTTCCATACGCTTTCCGCTAAATAAGTTGTCAGTATGCTGACCTTTGCCATTTGACCTCATCTCTCTCACAATAAAGTAAGATTTTTAAGTGCTCCTCCACGCTGACAGATTTTGGGGTAATTTTTTAATATCTATTTAAAAAACCTTTATTTTAGAAGCGGTATTAAGATACCCAATATACAACAAAAAGAAAAGGAGGACTTGTGGCACCTTAGAGACTAACCAATTTATTAGAGCATAAGCTTTCGTGAGCTACAGCTCACTTCATCATCTGAAGTGAGCTGTAGCTCACGAAAGCTTATGCTCTAATAAATTGGTTAGTCTCTAAGGTGCCACACGTACTCCTTTTCTTTTTGCGAATACAGACTGTCATAAATATAAAGGGAAGGGTAAACCCCTTTGAAATCCCTCCTGGCCAGGGGAAAGCTCCTCTCACCTGTAAAGGGTTAAGAAGCTAAAGGTAACCTCGCTGGCACCTGACCAAAATGACCAATGAGGAGACAAGATACTTTCAAAAGCTGGGAGGAGGGAGAGAAACAAAGGGTCTGTGTCTGTCTGTAGTCGTCTTGGCCGGGGACAGAACAGGAATGGAGTCTTAGAACTTTTAGTAAGTAATCTAGCTAGGTATGTGTTAGATTATGATTTCTTTAAATGGCTGAGAAAAGAATTGTGCTGAATAGAATAACTATTTCTGTCTGTGTATCTTTTTTGTAACTTAAGGTTTTGCCTAGAGGGTTTCTCTATGTTTTTGAATCTAATTACCCTGTAAGATATCTACCATCCTGATTTTACAGGGGGGATTTCTTTATTTCTATTTACTTCTATTTTTTATTAAAAGTCTTCTTGTAAAACACTGAATGCTTTTTCATTGTTCTCAGATCCAAGGGTTTGGGTCTGTGGTCACCTATGCAAATTGGTGAGGCTTTTTATCCAACATTTCCCAGGAAAGGGGGGGTGCAAGTGTTGGGAGGATTGTTCATTGTTCTTAAGATCCAAGGGTCTGGATCTGTAGTCACCTAGGCAAATTGGTGAGGCTTTTTACCAAACCTTGTCCAGGAAGTGGGGTGCAAGGTTTTGGGAAGTATTTTGGGGGGAAGGACGCGTCCAAACAGCTCTTCCCCAGTAACCAGTATTAGTTTGGTGGTGGTAGCGGCCAGTCCAAGGTGTAATATTTTGTACCTTGGGGAAGTTTTGACCTAAGCTGGTAAAGATAAGCTTAGGAGGTTTTTCATGCAGGTCCCCACATCTGTACCCTAGAGTTCAGAGTGGGGGAGGAACCGTGACAATGCATTCATAGATTCAAAAACATAGAGAAACCCTCTAGGCAAAACCTTAAGTTACAAAAAAGATACACAGACAGAAATAGTTATTCTATTCAGCACAATTCTTTTCTCAGCCATTTAAAGAAATCATAATCTAACACATACCTAGCTAGATTACTTACTAAAAGTTCTAAGACTCCATTCCTGTTCTGTCCCCGGCCAAGACGACTACAGACAGACACAGACCCTTTGTTTCTCTCCCTCCTCCCAGCTTTTGAAAGTATCTTGTCTCCTCATTGGTCATTTTGGTCAGGTGCCAGCGAGGTTACCTTTAGCTTCTTAACCCTTTACAGGTGAGAGGAGCTTTCCCCTGGCCAGGAGGGATTTCAAAGGGGTTTACCCTTCCCTTTATATTTATGACACAGACTAACATGGCTGTTACTCTGAAACCAATATACAACATTAACCTTTGTCCAGCCTCTTTAATGCAAGGACCGCAAAGCACTGTATAAATATTTTTGAATTAAGTCTCTCAACACCTGTATGAACTATGTAAATATTGTTGTTTGGGGAAATGGGTAATGGAGGCTTAGCTTGAAATTTTTCAAAGGTGGTAGAGGAGCCAAATATCTTAGGAAGTTTTGAAAATCTCTGTTGAAAACACCTGCTCAGTGGTATTCAGTGAATCATTGATAGAGTGGAGACTAGAACCCATGACTCCTGAGTACTATGTGGCTGCTCTAACCACTATACAAAACTTTCAGTCAAGGAGATAGTGATTGATGAGGTATTTTTATTGTCTAGAACAACTCAAATAAAACAAATGATTATAGCAAAAAATCTGTTCAAGTTGTTAATGGAAGCAGACAGTTCACGTCACTCCAACAGCTAAATAGACTCATCATACTTGCATGGTAAATCCATGTGTGCTTTTGCTAAGGCTAAGATGCCTGCATATTATTAATGGACATTGGCACAGAGATAGAGGCAAAACTAACAGTTAAGTTATCACATTTTAGCTGATGAAACATTCATTGAAATAAGAAAAGGAGTACTTGTGGCACCTTAGAGACTAACCAATTTATTTGAGCATAAGCTATCGTGAGCTACAGCTCACCTTAGAGACTAACCAATTTATTTGAGCGTAAGCTATCGTGAGCTACAGCTCACTTCATCGGATCCGATGAAGTGAGCTGTAGCTCACGAAAGCTTATGCTCAAATAAATTGGTTAGTCTCTAAGGTGCCACAAGTACTCCTGTTCTTTTTGCGAATACAGACTAACACAGACTAACACGGCTGCTACTCTGAAACCATTCATTGAAATGTTATCTCTGTAAGTAACTGGGAAACTCATAATTAGAAAGTTAAATAGGCTGAGTTATAGTACAGGAAGAACATAATCTACCAGGGGAATTTAACTTCAGCATCCAATTGGCCTAAATTAAGTGAAAGTACAGATGTTTATAATTTTCATATGTGGTATCCCAGATAAAGGAACATCTTCAGTTTAGCTATTCTGTTTATTTTCTGAACATTTTCACACAAAGACCTCAATTAAGAGCAGATTAGTTCACAACTACTATTTTCAGTTTTTCCTTAGTGCAGAATTACTAGATAATTGAATGGATGGGAAATGAGATGAGTTCTCTTTACTGCATTAACTATGTATGGATGGATGCCTTTAAAAAAATAAACAACTGTAGCAGCTTTTATTGCTGAAGAAAAAAAATCCTGCTTTTAAACTGGGATATACCAAATTCAAGATTTTACTGAAGTAGCTTAAATTGTATATGAGGCCTGCCACAGTAAATAAGAGGAAATAAGCAGAGATGTAAATCTTCAGAACAGCTGCATTAGCCTGTATTGGTAAAGACTAGCTGTATTTTTAGTTAAGTGTTGTAGATGTGTAAAAGTTGAGTTTTCATGCACAAAATGATACTGGACAATTTTGTAATCTATTCCATCTTTATTTCAGTCTTTTAAAAAACCACTTCTTAAACCTGCAAAGTGAAGCACTCAAAAGTTAGGAAATGCCATAATGAAGATTGTCTGTGCAACCTTGATTTGCCCCCCTTGTGTGTATACATTATGATACAGTCTTTGGGTATGTTTAACATGTTACTGTGGTTCCAAAAACCCAAAGCTCTTGGTAGCGATTACTCTTGACAAGGCGTTAGCAGGAAATAAATTAGTGGAGACACGTCTGTCCGACCGATAGATGGCTGGCACAAACAGTATACCACAAGAGTGCTTTCACTTAAAGCTGTACTTTTAGTCTCAAGCACTTACACATGTCTGCAACAGGTTCTTAAAACACCCCCAAAATCAATAATTACCAAAGTCTGGAGCAGTCTTCGAGTGGTACAATGACAGCTGTCCGATTGGCCAGTCTTTCAGCCGCTGTTGGAGACCCTATGATGTGTCCACAAAGTGTTCCTGAAGAGTCCAACTACCCCATACTTTTTCTCCTTATTTATTTGGGTTAGTGTAATAATAACATGTCAATCAAAAAAATTTGTAAAGCAGACAATTTCAAAGTCTAAGCAAGAGATTTCCCCAAACCATTAATTAGACAGATGTATTTTTGCAGAGTCTGCGTGTCTTGTGGGCCCTGACAAACACGTCCCAAAGGGCAGATATGGATAAGCTTCCTGTTTTTCTAAAACACATACCTCAGCAATTTCAACAGAGATCTTATCAGGAAGGACAGAGGGTCAGTCTCCCCCGCAGCCCGCCTGGCTGCTTGCTTAGTTATACTAAGGCCATTGCAGAGGCCTGCTAAGACCTACTGATTTAGCTGCTTTTGGCAATAAGCATGATAATCAATATTCCAGTTATCGGTAGTGGTCCAGGCATTTTGCTAGTCTGCCAAGATCTCCCTGTACAAACACTGCATGCTTCTTTCAGCAGCATGTAGAGTACATTCCCACATAGCCCACCATAGGTGCTGACTCTGTGGGTGCTCCGTGGCTGAAGCACCCCCGGGGAAGCCCCCCTACCTGCTCCCCACACCCCCCAGCGCCTCCCGCCCACTGGTGGGCTCCATGGATCAACACCTCCCCCTCCCTCCCAGTGCCTCCCACCCACCACAAACACGTTTCACGGTGTGCAGGAGGCTTGGGGGGAGGGAGGAGGAGCAAGGACACAGCACGGTCAGGGGAGGGGGTGGAATTGGGTGGGAAGAGGTGGGGTGTGGGTGGGGCCTTGGGGGAAGGGGTGGAATGGGAGTGGCGCTGGGGCGGAGTCAGGGGTCGAGCACCCCCTAGCACTTTAACAAGTCGGCACCTGTGTAGCCCACCCAGCATAGGTGTAAATAGTAATGTAGCTGGTGAGGCATGGCTTAGGCAAGTAAAGACATGCCTGAAAGGTGTGGGTATGTTTGCAAGTACAAAGCCTATACGCTCTCTCCACCACAAGCTGTGCCTCTCCATCGGCACTGCTATTTTCAGCGTCATAGTATCTTGCTGCCTCCCTGATGCTGGAGCTCTTCCCCTCCACAGGAAAAGGCTCAGCCTTCCCCCTCCCACCTGCATTTCCTCACCTTGATGAAAGGCTCTGGTGGGGGGAAGCTGCTGAAGGCTTTCCTCGCTGCCTCCCCTCTATCAGATTATTTCACTGACATGTAGCTACACACTGGAGTGTAGACGCAGCCTGCTTTTCAGTGTAGCATGTAGCAACGTGTACTGTACATGCCGCCGCAACCAGTGGTGTGGGGTATAGACTTAAATCACGTGGTCACATGCCGTTTTTCCCCAGAGCGCCATATTTTCCAGCGAATGGGTAGTTATTCAATATTTCTTTTTATTCTCATGTTTGGCCCCAGGCCTTATTCACCGCACACCATTCAAACCCTGCACTGAAGAGCGGACTGATAATTTCCTCCTGGACATTTCTATAGTGCTCTCACTACAGTGTTTGAGTGCTTCATGAGCATTAATGAATTTATCTTCACAACATCCCTGTGAGGTTAGATGGTGGTATTTACCTCCATTTTACAGCTGGAGAACAGGCACAGAGAGATTATGGTAAAAATGATCAGAAGTGTCTATTAATTTTGTGTGCTCAACAGAGACATCTAGGGACTGACTTTTCTGAGTACTAGGCTGAAGTATGCTCAGTGTAGATAGAATTTTAGGAGAATCTTGCTGCCAGACTATAAGAAGTCTCTAATGAGCATGTATGAATAGAGATTTTTTTTTAAATGGTGGTTCATAACTTGGCCAAACTTGGGCAATTGTTAAGGCACATCCATGACACTGGGGTGACTCCTATGCCAAATTTCATGTGCCTGCTTCAAACATGAAGGCACTAGTGCTTTTCAATGAAAAGGATGTGAGGATTTAATATGGGAAAAATATTTTACCCTAATATTATCCTGAGAAACATCTGAACTTTTTAAGATGAAAGTTTCCAAAAAACGAATCTTGAGACAGACCTATGGCATGGAAAAGATTATTATGGTTAAACTTGGCAAAGTTATAAACAACTAAAAGTAGGATTTTATAATGGAACTCTTAATTATAG
Organism: Lepidochelys kempii; assembly: GCF_965140285.1. Taxonomy (NCBI): domain Eukaryota; kingdom Metazoa; phylum Chordata; order Testudines; family Cheloniidae; genus Lepidochelys; species Lepidochelys kempii. The sequence goes on from NC_136382.1 coordinate 99,481,321, forward strand.
GCAGTGCTATCAGCTTCACCTATAGTAAGAAGGGTTTTTCCAAAGTATTACTACTCAGTAAACTTGTGTGTAGGTTTATTGGTGTAAGATTGCTCTTGTCCTTTTTCTTTTATGGGTTTTATTATGGTACTCAATGGCAAAACTATGCAGAATTATAATTTTCAATCTTGAGTTTGAGGGTCTGGAAAAATTGGTATTTTGGTTTTAATAAGAGGTCTCACTACAAATAGGATAAAGAAAATAAGTTGTGTCCTTGAAATAATCCAGTCAAGTCAACTCTCCCTTTAGATAAAATGTTTATCTCACAACAAAATTGTTGGTGATTTTATTTATTGTTCTGGTGTGTTTTAATTGAAACTTCATTACACAGTATTTTGGAAGTATATTGCTTTTTTTGTCATTATAGTGCACTTCTCTCCAAAGTATTTAGTAATTAATAAAAAAAAGGATGTTAAACAGCATTTAAAGGGATAAACATTTTAAAATCAGCAGGCTTGGATAACTTGCACCCAAGAGTTCTAAAAGAATTGGCTGAGTAGATTTCTGTCTTGCAGATGTTAATTTGTAATACATTTTAGAATGAAAGGGAAATTCCAGAAGGCTAGAAGAGTGCTAATGTCATAGCAATATTCAGAAAGGGCAAGCATGATGACCTGGGTAATTATAGGCTAGATAGCCCGACATCAGGCCAGGGCAAAATAGTGGAAAAGCTGACAACGAACTCAACATGAGCTCCCAGTGTGATGCTGTAAGAAAAAGGGCTAATTTTATTCTTGCATGAATAAACATGGGAGTAATGAATAGGAGCATGGAGGTGATTTTACCTCTGAATAAGGCCCAGGTGAGACTGATATTAGAATATTACATACAGTTCTAGTGTCAACATTTTTAAAAGGATATGAAGAATTGGAGAGGTATAGAAAAGAACCACAAAAATAATCCAAGGGCTGGAGAAAAAGCCTTACAGTAAGAAGCTTAAAGAGCTCAATCTGTTTAGTTTATCAAAAAGAAGATTGAGAGGTGACTTGATTAGATGGGTATGAGTACCTTCACAGGAAGAAAATACCAGATATTAAAGGGGTTTTTAATCTAGCAGAGAAAGGAATATCAAGAACCAATGGCTGGAAACTGAAACCAGACAAAATCTGATTAGAAATTAGGCACACATTTTTAACAGTGAAGGTGATTACCACTGGGACAAACAACCAAGAGGAAGTGGTGGATTCTCCATCTTTTGAAGTCTTCAAATCAAGACTGGCTGCCTTTCTGGAAGGTATGCTTTAATCAAATGCAAGTTATTGGGCTCAATACATTGACTAAAATGTAAAGGCCTGTGTTATATAGGAGGTCAGACTAAATTAACTATTGGTCCCTTCTGGGCTTAAAATCTATGAATCCATTAAAAGTACTCAGCTAGCAGTAGAATGGATTCACATTTTATGCCTTACAGGACTGGAAAATGTACAATACTCTAATGTTCCCTTCCAAAGTAAATATTAATACACCCAAAAAGACGGCAGAGTATGAATCTGATTCAGAGTAAATTAATGAAAGCGTCTGTGAATTTTTGGAGGCCTGGCCTCTTATCCTACTTACAATGTATTTATAGGGTTCCTAACATAATCAGGGGCCTTGCTCCTAGATTGGGGCATTTGGGCTCTACCAAATCATAGATGATGGTGCTAAATCTGTGTGATCCCTTCATTCTGAGATGATGTTTCTGTGTAAATCTTTCTGAAAATGGCACTCTCCTCAGGAATCAGTAAAGCAGAGTGTCCTTTTGCAAGTCACTTCTTTTGTTCTCTGGGAAAACCGAGAACACTAAAAGATGCAGTCTTTTAATTTTTGTGCATCCTCCTGTACAGGACAATATTTCTGACTTTTCAAATAAATGCTCTCAGGAGTAGTTGTGGCTTGCTCATTAAGACCTCAGTCCCGCAATCAGTTGTGCACGTAGTTAACTTTAAGTAGACCCATTGGGACTACTGATGTGTAAACTAAGCATTGGGGGGGGGGGGGGAGAAAACCTGGATTTGTGCTGGAAATGGCCCAACTTGATTATCATACACATTGTAAGGAGAGTGATCACTTTAGATAAGCTATTACCAGCAGGAGAGTGAGGTGGGGGGAGGTATTTTTTCATGCTTTGTGTGTATAAAAAGATCTTGTACACTTTCCACAGTATGCATCCGATGAAGTGAGCTGTAGCTCACGAACGCTTATGCTTAAATAAATTGGTTAGTCGCTAAGGTGCCACAAGTACTCCTTTTCTTTTTGCGAATACAGACTAACACGGCTGTTACTCTGAAACCTTTGTTTAAAATGTTTACTGAATCAGATCCCAGGTTCCTGACTCTGCACCACTGTCATTTTGCCCCTGACATTACTGGGAGCAGGAATAGTCCCTGAAAGACATTTATTGTCAAGCCCTCAAAAGGATGCAAGGTGCCGCACAGTCCCTGCCTTTGAAGAATTTACAGTCTAAAGAGACAACAGAGAGAGGCCAGGATGGTGGGAAGCGGAGAAATACATTAGTGAAATGATTGAGATGAAGTGTTCTTATTAGTTTCACTATTTTGCAAATATTAAGTCCAGCTCTTTTCTTTCCCATCCAACCCCCCAAATTTCCCCTTTGCTACATTGTGGCAGGAAAATCCTATTTCCTGTCCTCATAACTGTTCTTTCTCCCTCAACATGCAGTAGGGATCAAGGGGTGAGAGAGTCTACATGACTCACAGTATCTCTACTATTAAGGGCGTTTGTAATAGAAATCTAGATGCACTTTTTTCAAGTGTGTCCTCTTACAGGGTGCTGCTTTGAGCAATCTGGATGAATGGAGATATACTTAATGTAAGACATTTGCAGTGGTGCACATCAATATATTATAAATCTTTTTGGGGGTTTTAGATTAAAGATCCACTTTACTCATTTCTTTTTTGCTAGGAAAAGGACTGAACCTGAGATTGTAAGCCACTGAGTGCAGAGGCTGTGTACAGCTCTCTATTTGTGCAGTGCCCAGCATAATGGAGTCTGACCCTGGTCAGGGATTGTGAGTGTTATCATAAACTAAGTTATTCGTAAATCCAACACAAGTCACTCAAATAACATCAGTTAACACAGTATTACAGAAAAAGAATCATTTAGACATCAGTACAGGTAAGGTAAACAGACTGAAAACTGGAGAAGGAAGGGCATTAAAGTATGATTGTGGTGGTATTTCAGCCTTTTATTTTCTTCTCTCTTCAAAGATGTATAATATTCACCTTTATTTCATTAATACCTATCTTCCTTTCTTGCTTTGCTTTGAGGGTTAGTAATAGAACTGCTGAAAACACAGAGTTAGAAATAATTTAAAAATTAATAAACCCAGATAAGACACTTACAGCTACACCTTCTGAATATTTAGTCACAGGAAACAGTAGACATTTTTAAAAAGTCAGCAATTGTCCAGTCATTCTATTACAGGACTTTAGCACAGAGAAAACTAAATTGAGTCTTTTGTAGTATTTTTTGATTTTTCTCAGTAACAATAAATATTAATATATATATATATTCTTACAGGTATATGGCACACAGTAAAATGAATGATTTCAAATACACACACACACACACACGATTATGGGATGAAGCTTCTCAACCTCATAGATCTTCTTTTTCCCAATGGTCTTTAGAGGTGAATCCTTCTTGTCTTTTATTAGAAGATAATCAATTAATGCCCTAAGGGGAGGGAGCATAAAAGTATCTAAGTCTATCCCTGGGGGGGGTGGGGGGGGGGAAGAAAAGGAGGATAATGTATGTAGACATACAGAATAGAAGAGCACTTCCCAAAATGCTTTAGGGATATTTGATTGTTGAGGTATTATAGAGATTATTTATAATCTGGTGTATGAGAAACTGAGATCCTTATAGCTCAATGGAAAAAATGATTTTTTTCTGAAACAATCTGGTGCTTAAAAAGATGAGGCATGAATAAGGAAAAGAATGCTGACCTTTCATATTTTGTTGACTTTTGGACTCGGTTCAATATGTGTTCAGAAGTAAAATGACTAGGATGGTTTCACTTCAGGCACTGATGGACATTACTTTGGAAAGGTAAACTATTGCACAAATTATTCAACACTGTTGACAGTCTCAGAGGTTTGCCTAGCATGGAAAAATTTTGTCACCCATAGACTCTCTAAATTCAGTTTGTGATCACTGAGATTCCTATGTGAGATGACATTGTTGTCGTATTTTTCTTCCCCTGTACTCGTGTTGGGCCACTCAAATGAAAATAAGAGTGTTACCCATGCTTTACGGCTATGTCTACACTACAAGCTGCGGGTGTGATTCCTCTCCTTGCATACACCTACTTGCGCGAGCTTGAGTATAAATCACAGTGAAGCCATGGTAACATGAGTAGAGGTAGCAGAGACACACCTTAGCTGTGACAAATACAAACCCACCTGAACCCTGTGGATATGTACTCGGTATGGCTAAGCCATACCTCTGCAATCCATACCTGTGCTACAGTGCTATTTGTATCCAGGCTAGCTTGAAGAGAGCTACTACGTGTATTTGAGCAGGGGATTCACACCCTTCATAGTGTAAATATAGCCCATAAACATACCTTTAGTTAAACCAATGCAAGTTTGTGTGTAGACAAGGCCTTATTTCTTGATATACAGTGTATGGGCAGAATTTTGCAGTCCTTATTCAGGCAAAACTCCCAATACACATAAGCTGGCACAAATTAGAGACAATTTAATATTTCGGATGGAGTGGCTACAGGTTGATTCTATGATGCCCACATTTTTAGAATAACAATTTATGAATAGCTGAAAACTGCTAACCAATCATCAGAAAGTTAGCATTGTGTGCTGGGATCCTAAATTAAACATGGCTGTTGAAAGACATGCCTGTGGCTCTTCCCCGGTGTTAGTATCAATGTCCCAGTGCTCAACAGTTCAGCTGGGTTCGGGACTCAGTGTTTCTCTACTTCATGTTCTTTTTGCATCTGGCCATGGCTAAGAGATAAAGCCCACACACAGGAAGGCACATGGCCAGACATTGGCCTGGCTACGGCTTGAAGATTATTTTCTTCCACGACAGGTGTTTTATGTTTTATAAAGAGAGGAAGAAAAAAATTGTGTGGTGCTGGCTAAAAGTTGGGTCAAATTCATCACTGGTGCAACGTAGTTGGTGTCATGGTTGTTACGTCTGGCGTATTGTGTTTATATAATTGCTTCTCTTAATCCGTCTGTCTGTACTACACAGGGATCTTTCATTAAGGCCCTGATTCAGCAGCGCACTTAAGCACAATGCTTATGAATAACTGGAAACAGCTGCCTAAGCATTAGAAAGTGGACATTGTATGATGTGATCCTTAATCATATCTGTCTGTCAGAAGACATGTTAGTGGCGCTACCCCAGTGATTAAGACCCACTGAAATCATTGTAATTTAGGCTTGTATTTGAAGTTAAGCATATACTCAAGTGCTTTGCTGAAATGAGGCCTAATTTACTGGTGCAATTTTCTCAATAGCATTTGAAAAGCCTGCTAACGGTAGCCAAACACATTAGAGCTGCTATTCATGCATTAGTTATTCATTGTGATAATGTTATCACTGTACTTAGTCCTGCCTGGAGTGCAGGGGACAGGACTAGATGATCTGTCGAGGTCTCTTCCAGTCCTACACTTTTATGATTCTATGCAATGTATTATATTTATTTCTGTTATTTGTGTTTGTTTTTATTAATGATGTTTATTACCATAGAGACTAAGGTCCAATCAAGAATGAGGCCCTATTGTGTTAGGTGCTGTACAAACACAATTGTAGATGGCCCCTGCCTTGATGACTATTTAAATAGACAAGACAAGACCAAGGGTGGGGGAAGAGGCAGAACCCACAAGCTGAGTGAACAGTGTGATGGCAGCAAACAGCATGTTAGTTCTTTGATTTTTTTTGGTGGTGGGGGATAGAATCATAGAATCATAGAATATCAGGGTTGGAAGGGACCCCTGAAGGTCATCTAGTCCAACCCCCTGCTCGAAGCAGGACCAATTCCCAGTTAAATCATCCCAGCCAGGGCTTTGTCAAGCCTGACCTTAAAAACCTCTAAGGAAGGAGATTCTACCACCTCCCTAGGTAACGCATTCCAGTGTTTCACCACCCTCTTAGTGAAAAAGTTTTTCCTAATATCCAATCTAAACCTCCCCCACTGCAACTTGAGACCATTACTCCTCGTTCTGTCATCTGCTACCATTGAGAACAGTCTAGAGCCATCCTCTTTGGAACCCCCTTTCAGGTAGTTGAAAGCAGCTATCAAATCCCCCCTCATTCTTCTCTTCTGCAGGCTAAACAATCCCAGCTCCCTCAGCCTCTCCTCATAAGTCATGTGTTCTAGACCCCTAATCATTTTTGTTGCCCTTCGCTGGACCCTCTCCAATTTATCCACATCCTTCTTGTAGTGTGGGGCCCAAAACTGGACACAGTACTCCAGATGAGGCCTCACCAATGTCGAATAGAGGGGAACGATCACGTCCCTCGATCTGCTCGCTATGCCCCTACTTATACATCCCAAAATGCCATTGGCCTTCTTGGCAACAAGGGCACACTGCTGACTCATATCCAGCTTCTCGTCCACTGTCACCCCTAGGTCCTTTTCCGCCTAGGGGATGTGTTAGGAGGGGATAAATTAAATGGAAGGAAAATAAGGGAGACGGAACATGGAAGGGAAGGGGATGAGGAGCACTGAAGAAGAAGATAATAGGGGCGAATGTGGAGTGAGGCTAAGGAGAAGTGAGGGAGGAAGAGAGTGGAAGGTGTGGAACAAGCAGCCAGTCAGCACAGGGCAAAAAAGGTCCTGTCAAAATGGATGTAAGCAGGATTTGAATGAGCTCTCCCCTGACATCTAGTGACGCACTCGTGGGGGGCAGGGAAGACTTCAGGAGCAGACCATGTTTGCATAGACACACCCACTCTGCCTAGGTGTGCAGCATAATGGAGCTACAAAAATGATCAGTTTTGGCTGGTTTTTGGTTACAAATCATTCTAGTATTTGAATGCAGGGGTTATGGAATGTTAACCTTATTGTATGAGTAAAGGGCAGCAGAACTGTGCTTAGTATGCCCTGATTGATGGGTTCACCCTAAACTTAATCTCACTGGCTAAGCAGGAGGTAGGAATACCAGTGGCAAGGGGGGAAAGGGAAGGGAAGAGAAGAGGTGCTTGTGTTCCTACTTGGTGATCTGGCCTCTACCTAAAAAGTTCTAGATATCATTTGACCTTCCTTCTTTAATGTTTAATGACACAGCTGTAGTAGACTCAATTAGGAGTTCATGTTTCCAGTTGGTGATTTTTAGAGCTGTCCTTACAGCTGAGCAAGTCTAGGGGCTAAGCCTCAGATCTTGTGTGAGAACAGTGAAAGGCAATACAGAAACTGCACTGGCAATGAGGTTCCCCAGTACCTGCTGAAATCACTGAGAGCTGGGTTAAGTTGTGGAAAGAATGTGACATCACAGCAGCAAGGAGCACTGGCCACTGGTGGTAGCAGAGAGATGGTGGCAGTGGTGGTAGATAGCAGTGGGAGAAAGACAGCAATAGCTGGGTGCCAGTTGCAAAGGTGGCAGTGGCGAGGCATTGCTCAACACCCCCCCCTTGTGAACACACCTCTGAAGTCTGGGTCTTCGCTAACCAGGGACCACCAACTGTGAATGGGGTGCTGTGGCGAATACTCTACCCATTAATATTAGTGAAAATTAAATAAATGCGAATATTTTCCCCTTAAGATTACCTGTACCATCTGCTCCTATCACTCTTCCTGGTGGTATCTGCAACGTTCTGAGGATCCCTTTGGAGAAGAAACTCTTCTCCATCAGCTTTAAATTATAACCCCCAATTTTTGTGATCCCTCTGTTATGTGAACAGATATAACTCAAACTCTTGTTACAGTCATTTTAAATACACGTGTACCACAATGAAATTCCCTCTTGCTCTCGTCCCAAGGTTAACCATAATCTACTCTTGAAGCCTTTCCTCATAAGAGAGACCTTCTAATCCCCAAATAAACCTTGCAACTTTTAAAAATGTGAATATCTTTTACAGTTATCCACTGAGTCTTATTTTTGCATCCTTATTTATGCGTGTGCTGGAGATGTATTATTTATTAAGCATGGTATTGTACCATAGAATTTTATGGACAGAAATTCCTTGCTTGAATAATAAGAGCATAGCATAGGAATATACTATTGAGCACTTGACCAGGATGGTGATGGTGATTATGAAATGCTCAGGGTGATTAGAGAGGCTACAAAAACAGAAAACCCAGTCATAATAGGAGATTTCAATTAGCCTCATTGACTGGGTAAACGTCACCTCAAGATGGGATGCAAAGCTAAAATTTCTAGACACCATTAATAATTGCTTCTTATCCTGAAACCCACAAGGGGAGAGTCAATTCTTGATTTAGTTCTAAGAGGACCACAGGATCTGGTCCAAGAGGTGAATATAGCTGAACGGCTCAGTAATAGAAACCACAATGTAATTAAATTAACATCCTTTTTTTTTGCGCGGGGGGCGGGGGGGAGACTACCAAAGAAACCCACCACAGTATCATTTCACTTCAAAAGGGGTAACTAGACAAAAATGAGGAAGCTAGTTAAATGAAAATTAAAAAGAACAGTCACAAGATTGAAGTACCTGCAAGCTGCATGGAAACTATTTAAAAACACCATATTAGATGCTCAAATTAAATGTATGCCCCAAATAAAAAATAATAAGAGGACCAAATAAATGCCACCATGGCTAAACAACAGAGTAAAAGAAGCAGGTAGAGACAAAAAGGCATCCTTTAAAAACTGGAAGTCAAATCCTATTGAGCAAAATCGAAAGGAGCATAAACTTTAGCAATTCAAGTGTAAAAGTGTATTTAGGCAGACTAAAAAAAATTTAAAGAGCAACTAGCAAAAGACACAAAAACTAACAGCAATTTTTTAAGTACATCAGAAGCAAGAAGTCTGCTAAACAATCAGTGGGGCCACTGAATGATTGAGGTGCTAAAGGAACACTCAAGGAAAACAAAGCCATTGTGGAGAAACTAAACGAGTTATTTGCATTGGTCTTCACTGCGGAGGATGTGAGGGAGATTCCCACACCTGAGCCATTCTTTATGTGACAAATCTGAAGAACGATCCCAGATTGAGGTGGCAGTAGAGGAGGTCTTGGAATAAATTGATAAATTAAACAGTAGTAAGTCACTGGTATTCAGATGGTATTCACCCAAGAGTTCTGGAGGAACTCAAATATGAAATTGCAGAACGGCTAAGTGTGGTATGTAACCTATCACTTAAATCAGCCTCTGTGCCAGATGACTGGAGAATACCTAATGTAACACCAATTTGTAAAAAAGGCTCCAGAGGTGATCCTGGCAATTACAGACTGGTAAGCCTAACTTCAGTACCCAGCAAATTGGTAGAGTAAAAAAAGTAAAGAAAGGGAATTATCAGACACATAGATGAACATGATATGTTGGGGGAGAGTCATGATGGCTTTTGTAAAAGTGAAGTCATAATTCACCTATCTATTAGAATTCTTTGAAGGGGGTCAACAAGCATGTGGACAAGGCTGGTCCTTTGGATATAATGTACTTGGATTTCAAGAAAGTCTTTCACAAGGTCCCATATCAAAGGCTCTTAAGCAAAGTAAGCAGTGATGGGATAAGAGGAAAAGTCCCCTCATGAATTAATAACTAGTTTAAAGAGATAGCAAACAAAGGGTAGGAATAAATGGTCAGTTTTCACAATGGAAAGAGGTAAATACCAGAATCTCCCAAGGATTGGTATTGTACAACATACTCATAAATGAAGGAGGTGAACAGTGAGGTGGCTAAGTTTGCAGATGATATAGAATTACTCAAGATGGTTAAATCTAAAGTTGACAGCAAAGAGTTACAAAAGGGTTTCACAAAACTGCGTGACTGGGCAACAAAGTGGCAGGGGAAATTCAGTCTTGATAAGTGCAAAGTAATACATATTCAAAAACATAATCCCAACTATACATACAAAATGATTGGGTCTAAATTAGCTGTTATCATTCAAGAAAGATCTTGGAGCCATTGTAGTTAGTTCTCTGAAAACAATTGCTAAATATGCAGCAGTAATCAAAAAAAGTTAACAGAATGTTAGGAATCTTAGGAAAGAGATAGATAATAGGACAGAAAATATCATATTGCCTCTATATAAATCCATGGCATGCCCACATCTTGAATACTGTGTGCAGATGTGGTCACCCCATCTCAAAAAAGATATATTGGAACTGGAAAAAGTACAGAGAAGGGCAAAAATTATTAGGGGTATGGAACAGCTTCAATCGGAGGAGAGATTAAAAAGACTTGGAGTGTTGATCTTAGAAAAGAGATGATTAAGGGAGGATATGATGGAGGTCTATAAAATCATGAATGGTGTAGACAAAGTGAATGGGGAAATGTTATTTATTACTGCACAATGCAAGAACTAGGGGTAACCCAATGAAATTAATAGGCAGCAGCTTAAAAAAATAACATAAGGAAGTACTTCTTCACACAAAACACAGTCAACCTATGGAACTCATTGCCAGGGGATGTTGTGAAGGCCAAAAGTATAACTGGGTTAAAAAAAGAATTAGATAAATTTGTGGAGGATAGGTCCATCAATGGCTATTAGCCAAGATGGTCAGGGATGCAATCCCAGGCTCTAGGTGTTCCTAAACCTCTGACTGCTATAAGCTGGGACTGGATGACAGAGTACCGATCACTCGATAAATTGCTGTGTTCTGTTCATTGTCTCTGAAGCATCTTGCACTGGCTGCTGTTGGAAGACTGGACACTGGGCTCGGTGGACCACTGGTCTGATCCAGTATGGCAGTTCTTAACTGGCATCTAACTTTCAGTTAATGGTGGTGCACTAATGAAGTAGACTGTGATTGCTGATTAAGCAGTTATACTCTTCAAGGCTCACAAGACAAAGTGGTGAGGAAAGGACTGGAGCTAGCAGAAGCAAGCTTGCAATTAGGCACATGATGGTTCCTCAAGCAGTCATATGATAACCCCAGAGAGATGAACTAGGGCTTTGTCCTCTTTCATGTTAGTCTTCCAATTTTTTTGAGGTGACTATCCAATCTATAACACATGGGAGACCTTGGCGTATCGTCATGTATGTTTCAGCCCCACGTTGTAAGAGACTGAGATGGGAACATTTAGCCCTTTTCATGCAAAATTGTAAGTTGAACCTGAAGCTGTTGCATTCGTCACTGACTTTCCCAGCTGAACTATTGCAGGAATATTACAACAACCAACAGTGCATACTGAGCAAGAATCTTTCCATACCGGGAGCTGGTCAAAGTTATAAAAACTACAGGCGCCCTTCACTTCCATTTCTCCCAGAGCTATGTCACAACAATGAAGCTGCAGGCTGTCTGATCCTCCTGGAGAATTGGTGTCAAAGGCAAAATGAAATGCTAGAAACTGCAGATTACTAGAGGGAATGAGTATTGAGAAAACACTAAAAAGATCTCCTGAAAAGCAAGGATCACACGGGAGGTGAACTTATTCTAAGAACACAGGTTTCAGAGTAACAGCCATGTTAGTCTGTATTCGCAAAGAGAAAAGGAGTACTTGTGGCATCTTAGAGACTAACCAATTTATTTGAACATAAGCTTTCATGAGCTACAGCTCACTTCATTGGATGCATACTGTGGAAAGTGTAGAAGATCTTTTTATATACACACAAAGCATGAAAAAATATCTCCTCCCACCCCACTCTCCTGCTGCTAATAGCTTATCTAAAGTGATCACTCCCCTTACAATGTGTATGATAATCAAGTTGGGCCATTTCCAGCACAAATCCGTGTGTGTGTGTGTGTGTGAGAAAACCTGGATTTGTGCTGGAAATGGCCCAACTTGATTATCATACACATTGTAAGGAGAGTGATCACTTTAGATAAGCTATTACCAGCAGGAGAGTGGGGTGGGAGGAGGTATTTTTTCATGCTTTGTGTGTATATAAAAAGATCTTCTACACTTTCCACAGTATGCATCCGATGAAGTGAGCTGTAGCTCACGAAAGCTTATACTCAGATAAATTGGTTAGTCTCTAAGGTGCCACAAGTACTCCCTTTCTCTCTCTAAGAACACAGTAACTCTCTTCTTGCAAAAGAAAACTGTTATACGGCTGCATTCCAACTTGTCTCTGATAGACACTGTCTGGAGTGTCTCTAGACAATGGGCCGAACACTTGAGAAGTATTCAGTTCTGTTCTTATATAGCAGTTTGTCATGAATTGTCATAAATACTTTTCTGATGTAGTCATTGGGCAAAACTGGCATAAGATAAAACTATTTTTTCTCCTTTCTCTCCTACTCCCTTTCCTTTAATTATTGTAAATTTCTCTGAATGGTGTGCAGGACCATGCAGTATGCAAATAATCCTTTGTTGCCTTTATCCTACACTAAGGAGTAATCAATATCACAGATCAGTGTTACAGTCAGGATTTGAAACCTGGTTTTGATGGCTGCCTATAGCAAATCTAGTTGGGGGACGGATGTTCTGACAGGTCTTGCAGTACAGGAGTAGGGGTACAAAGACATTTGTCTAGCAGAAGTTCTCTCTGTTATTCGCGGTGGACAAGTCATTCCTAGTTCTCACTCCTAAAAATAGTGGACAATGATTGTAGTGCATATCTCTTCATTACTCCTACTCTTTGTACAGTGGGGTGTCTTTTCATGGTAGAACTTTTCTCCTGGCTGTAGTTTTTCAAGAAGAAGCTCTTTCTTTGGCTACCTTTTGTATCTCTGGCTTTCACTACCCTCAAATAGATCATCAGTTTCTCTGATTTGAGATTACTCCTCCTGACTCTTGTACAGTCAAAAAAAAATTTTTGCTATTCTTGTTCTGAGTACAAACGTGAGTAATTATGAATTACAGTGATTACTAATAACAAATATTGTAGAATTAACAACTAGTAAAGAAGTTATCTGAAGCATTTCAGTAGATCCTACTTTCCAATAAAACGTTTAAGTTTTGCTTAAAAGAAACTGATATAATTGGCAAGAATTTTCAAGTAGGGGGCATTATGAGCAAAAACAACACAAAAAAGTTCCCTTTTTTCCCCTCTGTCATATATTTATATAATGAATTAGTTTGGAAATTATTTTTAACATTTGTGAACCTTGACAAACTATTGTCTGTAAATTCTATGCCAGCTGCTGTTGTCTTGATGATCCCCCTACTATACAGTAACATAATAAAGAGATAAGTATTCCAGTGCATTCATGTTTTCCTTTTGAAGCCTAAACATGGAAAGGATATGTGTTGTATTTTAGTATTTATAGGATAGATGGGATTCTGCCTGGGGTGCTTCTCATCATGTAAAGAGGAAATACCTTGTCCCTTTTCTCTTATTAGGGACTTTTCTCACAGAACAGTGTGTCAGATTAGGTGAATCAAAGGAAGCGTAGGTTGATTGAGCTCCTCAGTGTATCTGCTAAAGGAATTATATATGCAGAAATAAACAGACTTGTTTTTACACAGTGTCAGAATGAGGTGCAATAATCAGATGCCATGTAAACAGCATTACCACCAGCTGTAGTATCAGTTTTTGTTTATTACACATGTGCTTTGTTTGAGGCAGTCTTTTCAGTTTTCCTGATTTAAAAAATAATCTTTCTTGCATCCGTGCTTGTTCTTATGATTTCATACACCTGGAAGGCTAGAAAGCTGATATTTTGGGGTGTCTGGAGCCCATAGTTCCTGAATCAGGTCTTAATTCAAAATTTTTTTATTATTACTAATTTAATATTTGTGAAAGATATTGGAATGGCAGCCCTGATGATGGGCGTCCCCTGCATAGTCCTGATCCAAAGGCTTTTGTTGGTTTCAATGGGCTTTGGATTATGACCTATAACCAAAGAATAGGTTCAGCAAGGATAGCAGTGAGGCAAACTTTCCTTGTCATCATACCTTGTCTATGAATTGGAGGGACCATTTCTAGGGTTGAGAGTTGCTCATTCTCTAGGCCCTTTTCCCTCTGTGCTGAGATGCTAACAATCGTCCTGTTGTAGGTTTTTGTGAAGTAAAAATGGGTTTGAGGTCTGTTTCACATAGGTCACTGATGAGTTATGTCATTTTTATTGGCTTTTTTAATTTGTTGTTTGCCCTTTCTTTCATGCCATCTTTAATAATTGATATGTTTCTCTTGTTCTTGCTTACAGGCAGAGGGGGCCACATGTGTTCTATTGTTACTAACAGTGTTTGTTTAGTTGGTTGGGAGGCCATGGTGGGCAGAGTGTGACTGTGGATACCGTGTGAGAACTGATATGTGAATAGTATGACCAGTATGCTTGCCCTGAGGACAGAAATAAATACTCTGGGTAGGAGTAGCAAAGCTGCCTTGTGCATTTGGGTGCTCATTTCCTATTAGCCAAATCCCAGTCCCACCCATGTTCCCTCAAAACACAGCATGAAATCCTGAGCTTGTATTTATTATATGTTTTTGTAAAACACGCTAACTTTATCAGTTCCCTATAATTATACACATTCCAACCCAGGTGCATCTAGTCATGATGTGCTGATGCTGTCACTTTGGGTCATGTGCAACAAATGATTGCAGGGGAGCTGGAACATGTACTTTCCTGGGAACTGCCATAGAACACAACTCAAAATGTTGAACACTGTAAATCAATGGGAGCTGCATTAATTTTACAATGTACTTACTTTTGACCCTTGGCAAAGAATTTATTGTAAATATTTCAATAATGCTGAGAACTTTTGAATATTCCACCCTACATTTCTCTGATGTAAAAGCCTATTTTACATTTGAGTAAAGGTCACTAAGAATTAGTTCCAGCCTTCAGATTTTATGTACCTTTTTAGGGGTCAAATTCTACCTTTGGATGGTCATAGATTGCTCCCATTAAAGTCACTGAAAGCTCCATGCACATGTGTGAATTTTATGTCTGGGGCCTACAACAGAATTACAGCCACTGGGAGTTGCGGGCGGCCATGCCTGCGGACAGTCAATGTAAACACTGTCTCGCGGTCCACCAGCAGATTACCCTGATGGGCCGCATGTGGCCCACGGGCCGAAGGTTGCCCACCACTGCGCTAATTTATAAGCCTGTAGGTGGGTAAAAGTCCCCTGACCCACACTGTGACCCATATTGTACCGTCACATGATGAAACACATAGGAGGGGAACAGAGGGCCCAAGAACTCAGTCAGGGTTATTATGTGGAGTTTCCTTCAAGTGCTTCTAACAGGATTAGGGGCTTGGATTGGCCTTAGAGGGAATGGAGAGCAAGGCCTCCAACCCCCCAGGATCCACAGGAAAAAGAAGCTCCAACCCTACCGTGACTCTCTAGAAAAGAATGAATGCCATTTTTGGCACACCTTTCTCATTGTTAGTAACCTTGCCCATGGTGAGGGGACAGTAAAGAGTAGGAATTAATACTGTTTTGAGCAGTGATAATTCCTGCTGGTTCAGCCAGTAGTATTTCCGCCAGCTTCAGAGGACAGAATGCTGCATAGACTGGCTGCTCTATCCCCTACTACCAAACCACAAGCATTCACATTTGACTCTGGGATTCTGGGCAGACTACAGGGGATGAACCTGGTACATGAACCTGTTTCCTCTTCTTTTGGGGGATTCTGTACTTCCCCTACAGAATAGGAGACCATAGGTCCCAATAGTGGTATTTCTGGGATCCTCTGTAAAATAAACAAACAATAATCGTCTTCACAAGGGTCCCTTTTCCCCCCTCTATCCTTCACCAGACTTTCCTGTTTGCTCAGTAGAAAGCATTCTTCTTATTCTGAACACTGTTTTATTTCTCGGCACTATTTTTCTTTTTGTACTGTTTGTCCAAAGCTAACCAACTCTGATATGAAACCCTTTCTCCAGTGATTGGAAAAGAAGCTTTATGTAGTTACTGAAGCAGCTCACCGAGGAAAGAACTGAACACGTTTTTTATTAGATGTTAATTAAAATGAAACAGATTGGGGCAGAGAGCAATGAGGATGTTTTAACCTCAAGCTATTGGATTCCATTTTCAAATTACACTGTAGTTTAAACCCAAGAATCAGTCACTTGCTGCAGACAACCAAGTTTTTGATGAGTTCTTTTCATATTTTCATTTCTGTAGGGCTAGCAGGGGGTACCTGGGTTACTGTTATGGAACACAAATTGCATTCCTAAACCTTGGGACTCAAACGTTTTGAAGCACTATAGTGTGTTAAACATAAAGGCATGACTATGTCACTGTTCTTTAGAAAGTCTCTCACTTGCTCCCTTCTGTAGAATATTCTGCAAAATAATTAGTTGGCGGGTCTGAATTACCTGTTTTTTATTACATATGCAAAGACAGAATATCACATTTTATTCTTTTGATGTAAATCACCGTGCAGTACTCTGTAAGTACTGTACTGCTCATTTCCCTGCCCCCTCCTTGTTCATAACCTATTTCATCCCCTTTTGATTTATGTCTGTTACATGTGTGTGGTCAGGAATGCAAAATGTATCCCTATGAATGAAAATAGGTCAGTTGCTTGTACAGATTTGGGAGAAATTGATGCCTTTGTAGGCTGTCATCTGAAGAGCTCAGGTCTAAAATATAGATCAGTTAAGACTGACAGTGCTGCTACCAGATAGAACATGTGAAATGGCTGTGTAGCTTATGCTGCTTAATGTTTAGGGTTAAATCCTTTGCTAATGAGGATTATCTTTTCTTTTAAGGATTGCTGGGATGGGGCTGGGATCTTGTTCATTCTCTGTGTGTTTGAATACAGACCAACATATTTTGTGTTGTTATTTTTGTAAGCCTATTTCTGATCATACATGGATGTTACTTCCCTTATTTTCATTTCTACCATGTACTTCATCATGGATTACTGAAACCAAAATGGCGTCACGGTTTTATCTTTCTATGCATGATTAGTAAACTAATTGCTATTGTCAATAGTACTGCCTGCCAAAAAATCAACAGTCCGGTGAAAACCAAACAGGAGTTTTTACAAACATGTTTACAAAACAATGTAGACATTTGAAAACTGGAAAGGCAGCTGAGACACCTTGCTAAAGGTTGCCATACTCCCTTATGCAGAGCCAAATGTGTTTTTGTATACCCTAAAAGTGTATCTATTATAAATAATGTCAGAGCCCTTTCCTCACACAATAAACAAACAATTCACATGCAATTTAACATCTATATTCTGGGCAGTAGATGCTGTATCCATTGCATATGCAGAAACTCATGATAGGGCTCAGAAATCTCTGTTTCTCTGACCAGTAATGGCAACTGCAATTATGTTTTTGCAGAACAGTAAAACTGAGTTTATATAATCTCACATTTTGATCCGGTTCTGAGGGTTCCCTCTTCTCAGGAGGCAGGTGGAGTTATCGGAGCTAACTTGATCTCCGGTTCAGAAATATATTCAATGGTAAATATTTGTCAGATAGCAGTCAAAGGATTCTGACATTTGAAGATAATCCTCAAGATATAGACACACACAACATAATCTATTAGCTGACTTTTACATAACTAAATTGGCAAGATAAAGAGGTCTGGGTGACATTCAGGGTAAATTTTCAAAATGCTGTGCAGGTTTTTAGCTATGCGACTTGAATTTGGGTCAATGAGAGCTGCATATCTAAAGCCTAGGACAATGCCTTGAAAACTTAGCCTCGTGTGTTACAGGATGAAATCTCAACCATGCTTTCAAAACCTTTTAGAAAATGGCGGTGGTGAGTGTTAAAGTAATGGAAAGGGGGAAGTGCAGCTTTCACTCCTCTTCTAAAAGCGGATGAGAGCTCCCTTCCTTGCCTTGACTTGGGCAAGCAGACCATGCTCCCATGCGTAGCTTCCCCTCCTCATTGGTTGGTGTAGTGAGCTCTCCCCCCTTTTCTTTCAATCTCCTTTAACCTCTGGGTGGAAGGATGTCAGAGGACACACTTCAAGAGCATGCATCTCAGAAAGTTCCTTGTCGGCTAATGATTTTGGGAGGTTCAGAGATAAATATTTCATTACAAACAGGGCTGGCTGATCAGCTCAGGAAAGGGAGGCACAGCCTAACCAAGATTTCCTAAAAACTACAAAATACATTTTGCATATTCTTTTTAAATTGATAAGTATATACGGATTTAGATACAAATTATGATTTGATGTAAATGTCACAACTTACTCTCTCTCCAGTAGCCAAATGCAACACTAGAAATTTTGAAGATTGAAGTGCTGGGTGACACTCAAATCTTGGTTTAGCTAATTGTGCCTCACAAAGCTGCCTCATTACCAGAGCACTTTACCATGCCAAAGAGTGACTTTGTAAGGGTATTGCTGTGGTAACCACTGCTTGGTAGGGACCACAGCTGGACTGTAGCAGTTAAGCCTGGGCTACGAAGTGTTTGCAGGGGGTGGAGATGGGGCCTGTACCTCTTGGCCCTCTTCCCTCATGGGGCAGGCCTAATGGATGTGTGTGAGGAGCCAACAGTGATAGCTCCAGCTCCCATGTCTGCCTGCTGATGCTTCACTATTAATAAGGTAGACTTTTAATAGCTATTAACAGGTTTCAGAGTAGCAGCCATGTTAGTTCATCCGATGAAGTGAGCTGTAGCTCATGAAAGCTTATGCTCAAATAAATTGGTTAGTCTCTAAGGTGCCACAAGTCCTCCTTTTCTAATAGCTGTTAAGTTATACATTGGGTGGGGGAGGAAATAACTAATTGTGATTTGTGCCTCACCTGTAAAAAAAAGGCACCAGCCACCATTGGTTACGAATCTATTGAATGAACTGGCCCTTTGTTTTCTGGAATAGTGCTAGTGTAGAACTTGTGGGTTTATTTACTTAAATTATACTGGTTTGTATAAATTATACTGGTTTGCACATCCTCTCTCATGGAAAACTTCCACAAAGAATATAAACATCTACTTGCTACCAACCTAAGTGGGACCTGCACCATCCTGGATTAGGAAAACCTGTCTCAGGGAGTGGTTTTCCTGGGACCCGGGGAGAGCTGGCACATACGGGAACCTCCAAATCAAGTAATAAAACTAGTAGCTCAAACTACTCTGCTCCCTGGTCCACTTCCGCAGGAAAACAGACATCAGTTCTCCTGTTTGGCTTAAGCTGCTGCTGCTTCTCCCAGAGAGAGCAAGAGAGAGAGAGAGAGAGCAGGAAGCATCCAGTTCCTGAGGAGCTAGGGCACAGGGGAGTAAAAGGAGCTGGAGCTGGGGGCCAATGAATTTGTAAGAAACAGGGGCTCTGCTCCTCTCTGCCTTCCAGTAAAACAGCTTTTGCTTCTCTTAGGTCTGAGTTACTAGTTTTACTGGAGAGGAGGATTAGTAGGTTGTAGATTGCTGTAATAAGCATAAATGCAGTGTGTGACTGAGGTCTGGTCTACACTACAGACCTATATCAGTATCCACACCCTGAGCGATATAGTGATACTGATCGAACCCCCCCATTTAGACAGCACTATGTTATGGGAGAGCTTCTTCTGCCAACATACGTAGTGCCTTTCAGGAAGGTGGATTAATTATGGCGATGGGAGAGTTCTCTCCTATCGGCTTAGAGCATCTTCATTAAAGTGCAACAGTGGTGCAGCTGCACTGATGCAGTGTTTTAAGTGTAGACGTGCTCAGAGACTGCCAATGGGATGGTGTAAACTTGCATGTGTATGGCACGGCTGCGAGTGCTCCTGGGTTTTGAACATCTCTGCTGGTGAGCTGGAATCCTGGTCAGTACCCCAAGGCAGTGCCAGATGGCAAGTGCCTCATGGTCTGTTCCCTGCTTCCTTTCAGTAAGACAACTAGCAGCAACTCCTGATCTAGAAGGGGCTGCTGCCTTTACTGGACGGAAGAAGGAAGCAGAGAGCTCAGGAATTTGTGTGTGTCTGAGAGGGAAAGGAGCTGGAGCCCCTGCTATGGGGCATCCTGGAGGCAAGAGCTAACTGGAGACACCCATGTGCTGTTGTGGCTCTAATTCTCTCCCCGGTAACAACCTGCATAGGGGCTCCGATGGGAGCAGAAGCTGCAGGGTCATGGGGTAAACAGATGGAGAGAGAACTACACACGTCCCTCCCACCCACCCCTCTGAGAGATGGGAGAGATGCCAGATTTCTAAATGCACAGAGGAACATTAGCCAAAGGTGGAGTATGTGCACATCATCTATAACACTAAGGAACACATTTATTTAAGCATTAAATCGTTACAAATGCATTAGCCGCTTTCCGCATATGACACCATATTGTGCTGAAATCCACCACATCATCCTCCCAAAAGAAAGAAACTTTTTAGTTCTCTTCAACAGGTGTTGGCAGCCACCCCCACTGTGGATTATTGCAGTTTTCTCTCAGAGTGGAGGATGTTCCACATATCAGTTTATACAGCCCATTTTTACTTAGAGATTTCTGTGGACAGAAACTCTTTCCATATATTCAGAACATGTGCCCGTGTGAGTCTAGCAATAAATCATATATCAACCTTTATTTGAGTTTTCCAATGGCAGCATGCGTTGCTTTTTACAATCAAGATACCATCAGGATTGCACCAAAGTTCTTCAGTGCAGGTCAAGGGGCAAGGTAAACTTGTCAAGATAGACAAGTCTAAAAGCTATGTTACTACTTTAAAGCAATTGTAAAGAGAAATTAGAATTGAAGGTTACATGGCTGGTGTTTTTGGTTATTCCTTTCTGGGTTTTCAAACAAATCTTTGGGGAGAAACATATAATATCATAACTGGTAGTCCTATGTAAATAATATATAAACTATAACAACAGTATGTGTGCATAATATAGACTGGTTTTGTTGTCATAAATATTTGAAAGCCCTGGGAAATTTTGTCACTTTGGGGGGAGCGGCAAGGGATGTCTTCATTTTTATTCAATTGAGCAAGAATAGCTGATAATTTAATTTGGGGGCTAATGTTATTCATTTTTATTAATAGTCTCCATTATATTAGCAAATCTGGTCTCAAGAATGGCAAACCGCATGGAGTGTATGATGTAGTGTTTACCAACATCCAAATCTTTTAACATCTGGGTTTTGTTAAAGCAATAAGAGAACTTCATTCAAAGCTGTTGGCTTCAAAGACCAAAAGTAAAATACTTAATATCTCAGCCCAAAGGAATAAACAATAGATTTTTATACATCTGATATCTTTTATTAAAATTATATTTCACATACACTGTATGTTACCCAGCTTAATATTTGGAACAAATGCCAGTGCTGACATGATACTTGCGTCCCGTTTCCATGAGAGAAGATTTTATATTGAAGATTTTAAAAGGTATTCATTTATTATAAGGCAATATTTCACTGCATTACCATCATTTGTCTCACAAAATTGGTATGATAGGTTTCTGTTATAACAGTGTTACCAACTTTCTTCATTTTATTGAGATTCTTGCTTTGGTACTTTTTCTTAAAACCCCAGGTCCTGGAGTTTATTATGTGAGAATTTCAGATTCCATTTTTTTTAAAAAGTAATTTTCTTGTTGTCATGATTGTAAAAAAACTCTTGAAAATGTGAATTGAATGTATCCTGAAGGCTCAACATCCTGCAGGCAAATAAAAAGAATCCAAAATGTATTATTTTTTAAAATCTTATGATTGTTTTGGGGCCTGATTCATGATTTTCAAGGTTAGCAACACTGTAAGAGTCTGAGCCATAAAAAAGAGCAATGAAGAGACTATAGAAAAGAAAATTGCTTTCCAAGTAACTGAACTTGTATTTATTGTATCAACAGAAGAAAAGTTCTGGATAATGGGTGACACTTTGTTATTTCATCGCCACTTACGGGCCAAATTCTGACAAGACAACACAAAGTGAATATCTCAAACCACCCCATAGCAAACAAACCAGTACAAATATGCCACCTCACCCAAAAGACTTCCAATTATGAATATGTCTGTGACCTGAAAGATGTGGCAATCTGATTCCACCAGAGCTATCCAGAGCACCATGAGTACAGCTGAGTCCCATCCAAATTGGTGTGAAAAATTGCAGTCTCAGGGGTTTTGTCCTTCTTATTGCATATCTTCGTAGCATTCAGATTGTTCAAGATTGTACTCCATAATGTGTTTTCCCCTTGTGTCTAGGCTGACAGATTTGTGGCCTCCTTTTAGATATATGTATCCCCATCAAGGGCCTGCTTCATTTTATTGCTGATTCTGAAACTATTTTGCATCCTGAAAATGAAATATTATTGCTTTTTCTGATACAAGTGATGCTATCGAAACTTAATTTAAGTGGGTGAAAACTGAGCAATTTATCACATGAAACCAATACTCTCTTCATATTTTTCTTTTAAAAAAGTATTTCAAAGCATAACACTGTCAAGTTTCCAGCAACCTGTAAAAATCTTAAATTTCCAGCGTTCCACAAAATAAATTGTATGATATAAAATAACCTCTAAAGGAATATTAATGCAGTTCCTGTGACTATATTAGTTCCAAAAGCAATTTTAAGTTTGCTGTGTTGCATAAGGTCATGGAATTATAGGTCAACCAAATAAAACTGTACTGAAATTCTGGTCTTAATTCAATGGGGCAAAACATGTAGAATTCGGCCTCATTTCCATAGTGTATTTCTATATTCTGTAAAGAGAGAATGCAACCAGGAAGAAGCACTGTGAATATACCCTTGATTACTGTTCTGAAATTTTGAGCCTTACTAGTAGTAGTAATAAAAATAAATTAAAAAATATTGTGTAACTTGCCATTGGTTTGTTGCAGAAGGCTAAGTTATCCATCTGGGCATAAAAGACTTGTTTAGATGTCAAAGAATCTTCAGAAGTTATGCATGGCTTGTTAAGATGCATACAAAGGTCAGTCATGTAAACAATTGGGCTAAAGTATACTGTAGAAAAATGAATGAGACAGGAAAGATAAAAAATATTCAAGGGATTTTTTTACTACTCTCCAGTACATCAGTTGCGTAATTAGAAATATATTAGTTACTTGATAAATAGTTCTTCATTGAAAGATGCTTGTGAAACCATTGTGCTTTAAGAGTAAAGTATTATGTTAGTGTTAAAAACCAGAAAATCAGTTTTTCAGATGGTTGCCATTAGAATTACATAGAATGCTGTATAATATGGTATATATCATCACATCTGTGAATGCTGTTGAAAACTGATGGACCAAATCAATGAGGAATGACAAGGAATCTTTCTAGGACATCTGTGTGCCTGGGATGGAAGGAACTGTCATGTGGAAAGAGCAGCATATTATCTAATATTTTCTAGAGAATGCCAACGAACACTAAAGCACAGACCAGCAGAGCACTCCTTGGACGTATCACAGATGGCATAGCAAGCTGGGCTTAGTATTTGAGGAGATAGAAAAAATGGTTCAGTAGATGAAGTGGTCCTAATATCTAGTGGATGTTGCCCATCTGCTTCACCTTAAGCTGTAAGCAAAGGCATGAGGCAAACTTCCTACTTTTGTCTCCAAAAATAAGAAATGAGAAGACTGCAAATGCCTTTGATGAGGTCTGACAACCTGCAACATGGTACCATAAGCATGAGAAAGGGATTACCATTCAAAAACAAAATTTCCTGGGTATAAAACAATAGAGCATTCTGGTGTACAGTTTTAAGTGATCAATTTATCTGAAGCAAACTTTATGGTTTTGCCTTTGACTATCTGTTGCCTGCAAAATCTATGGCTCAAGTGCCACGCACCCCAATCCTGTCTCTACCCTAACCATGACTAGGTAAGATTGGCAGAGAAATTGGCTGTGATAATTAGTTGATATTTTTGTCACCTGAAATAAAGGAGGATGGAACTTAAGTGTAATAGATGTGGGTTTTATTCACCTCAGAGCAGACAGTGACAACTTTAATGATCAGATACTATGGACAGTTCTGAAACTACTTGAAACCAATTCTGTAGAAACTTTTGTCAGGAAACCAGACTTTTGTCCGCAGATGTATGAAAGACAAAAAACGAGGTGTTGGAGTCAAAGGGGACGATGCAAACCAGTTCAGATTGAAATTAGAACTGAAGATAAGCGCCTAGTTATTTTTGTTCTCTTGCTTTTGTCATGAACATTCTTGTCACCTGCAATGTTCATATTAATTTTACTGGCAAATCATCTGACACCAGTGAGTATGCGTAATGTGCCAGGGCTGTCATTACTTCCTGGTGTGAGAGGGGAAACTAAATGTTCTTCAAAGCATCAAAGCTGATTTGGATACTGAAGTTTGTCAATCTGTTGACAAATGATACTGAAGGTTGAGGGCAAAAATGGTCCAAGTTGCGGTACAGCTCCTGTACAAGTGGTTTTATTTTACAATTATATACCAGCCATTTCTTAATTATCAGGATATGCTTTTATATGAATGAACCCTTTCCCATGAGGAGGAGGTGCTGTAAATCCATGTGTCATGGTTACAGGGCTAGCTGCACCTCTGACACCTTTTTGGTCTCTCTGAGTGCAGCCCCTCAGCTGTCAGGTCCTAGTACTATTGGCACCTTAGACAAGTCCCTGGTTATTGTAACCTGTATATCAACTGTGCTTACCCAGCAGGTGTTACTGTTTCGGAGACTTGCAGTTCTTCCCTTCAAGAGTCTGGGACCAGTGGTGTATGTTGTGACCAGACAGCCTTGTGGAAGCTGTTGATTTTAGAGAAGAAGGATTTTAAAATGGCAAATAGTATACACAGCTTACCTAAAGTCTTATCCCTAGGCAGGCCTAACGTCTTCAGACATCACACATGAGTTTCTATGTGTCAGTCTGGTTTCCCTTTGCACCGTACGCTGTGTAACTCACTGAACATCTGCCCCCACTTGAAGGAGTGTTCCTTTTTCACCTGCTACAGTACTTTTGATCTTCTGGTTCCCAGGCCTTGATCCTCCTCATCAAAACTAGTTCTGTAAGCTGACTAAGCCAGGAGGTAGAATCTTCCAAGGGAATTGTCTCTTAATCACCCTCAAGTGTTTGCTGAGAAGTAGCTTATTTTAAGCCATTCTTCTCTTCCTGCTTGTTTTCCTTGAAGCGTACTATTAAACTAAATCAATACATTCATACCATGAACGTCCCAATAACCAAATCAACATACAGTATATATAGTCCCCCAAAAAGCTAAAAGCATGTTCTCTATGTACAGTTTATCATTAACAGAAAGACAAACATATTTCATATATAACTTCAGGTGCATGGAGAGGATTCAATTTCAATATTTTGTAACACTGTCATAAGTGCAAGTGATGGATCCTTTTGCAATACAATAGCATTACTTCAGGGACAAAATCCATCTAGTCTTTCTGGATTTTTTCCAGGTGATTCACACTTAGCTGATCTGCTGGGAAATAGTTGAAAGATGACAATAGATGCTTAGGGCACACCAGACGTGAACAGTTGGGTGTTCTGCAATTTTACATAAGTTGACTAGATTCCTTCACTGGCCATGCAGCTATTATCCAACACAACCAGTTTGGAATGACTGGTTATAGGCATTCCTGCTATGCTGCAGAAGAAATTCCAATAGATAGATCTTTATTTGTGTTTTTACTTGCAAATGCAGTTCTAAAACGTAGATATCTGAACAAACTACAGAATTAACACTTGAACATTTTCGTCCTAAATTACTCCCCATCATGAAACTGGAAGTTTGGGTTTGAATTACATGCATATAGTCAATTTGAAAAACAAATATCCATCTGAAATTGTGGTAATAGATTATACCTATAGATGCTATAAATGAGCGATTAAGGGGAATTTATTTATCTTTTTTTTGTTTAGTCAGTTTCACTTTTCAAGAGAGGGTAGGTGTTCAGTTGTGCATTTGGTCTTCTATATTGCTAGAGGGTGAGCTCATAGCTCACATACCTTGCAGATCATGCAGGATGATGTTTGTCAGTGATACACAATCATAGCTGAAACTCAACAGGAAGCAGACAGGATTGTACACAGAAAAGGGAAGTGTAAACTCAAATTATATTTAGCAATGAAACACAAAGGCTCACCCAAAAGACTCTTCTACACCATCAGGAGAGCAGAAAAAGCCCCTGTAAAAAAATTTAAAGGAGTTTATTGAAAAAGAAGTGTCAGGACATACTATTGAAAAGGTTTTATATAAAAATTTTGATTTCAAAGATTAGTAAAAATGTTTACAAGTGTCCCTGAAATTTCAGAGAATCTGTGCCCTTATTCTGGGCTATTTTCCCATTATATGGGATGTGGCACACCCTTTCCTTTATAACTATGCTCCTAGCATACTCCTGTGCTCTTTTCCTTCTCTGACCTATCTTACTTGAACCTTGCTTTCACAAGGTATCACCTCGGTCTTTGATGTCCTGAGAATCATATCCTTTTGGAGCCCTGGTGTTCTCTCTGGCAGCACATATATATGCTAGGATTTTCAGAAGTAATGAATGATTTTGGAGGCCTCAAGTTTTTAGGTGTCCAGCTTGGTACTTCTTAAAGGAGTTTGATTTTCAGAAAGCAATGAACATCTTCCATCTGAGAATCAGTCCTTTAATGTATCTCAAATTAGGCACCATTTGTGACGAAGTGGGACTGTTCTTAATGTTTCCTCTGAATACTGTAGGGGTGTCTCAGTTTCCCCTATGCATTTCTTAAGTCTCTAGGTGGTGGGATAAGGGGGTATAATTGTTGCAGAGCAAAGGGCCAGTGTACATAAATGGCCAACACTCTGTCTCCTGGCAACTGATGGCCTGGGCCCTTCCGCCCGCAAGGTGATAGCTAAAGGGTTGGAGAACGTAGGAATGAGGTGACCTCCTGGCCCCGGAAAGGGACAAAGCCCAGAGGAGGAGGGGTGGAGAATGAGTCAGTTGGGGCTGGCTGGGGACGTGGAGTGAACTGCAGACGTGGTTGTCTGGCTCACTGCCCCCCAAAATGGACTCTGCTGAGGGGTCCTGTTCTCTGTTCCTACAAGCTCTGTTTTAGACCGTGTTCCTGTCATCTAATAAACCTCTGCTTTACTGGCTGGCTAAGAGTCACGTCTGACTGCGGAGTGGGGGTGCAGGACCCTCTGGCTTCCCCAGGAGCCCCGCCTGGGTGGGCTTGCTGTGGGAAGTGCACGGAGGGGCAGAAGATGCTGAATGCTCCGAGGTCAGACCCAGGAAGGTGGAAGCCGTGTGAGCTTTTTGCCCTGAAGACAGTCCGCTCACAGAGAGGAGGCTCCCCCAGAGTCCTGACTGGCTTCGTAGGGAGCAGTTCCAGAGCATCGCCCAGGGACTCCGTGACACCATTGGAATCCATAAAGTCTTCAGGCCAGCTGGAATGGTGTCTTCTAATGCTAATAAAAGACTTTATAGTCAGGAATATATTGTTACTATTTTAATGATTATTATTTTTACAATTTTTACTAATTGGCATGGAACCAATTTCAAACAAATGAAGAGTCCTACATTTCTGACTATAAAATGTGAAATTACATATACATGTGACGTATTTATATATATAAAATAATACATCACATATATGAATATATACAATGCATCACATTTTCCCTTCTGCTTTCTGATTAAAAAAACAGAACAGGTCTAAAACCAAGACCATGGAGAAGCAAAAACTAAATCAAGGTTGGTATGGTGAAAGGGAATTAGAAACTTAGTCTTGTAAATAAATAAATTTAATTAAATAAAATATTTTCATTAGACCACAGAACTGCTACTTAAATATTAGACCTTTATGTTTCTTTAATGTCCATTTTCAATGTGGGGGCTCTGCTTGGAGCACAAACTGATTCTGTGCAAAATTGAGGTTAACTGAGGAGGTTAGCTTTATGTTCCTCGTGTTGCTGATTCAGATGGCAAAGGAGCACTTTTCTGAGCATAGACTGTTGAAAATGGTGTGGACTCTGAGTATGTTTTTTATTTTTTCTTCTAATACTGTTCTCACAGCCTGTAAGCTGCATTCAGTTTTCAGAAGATGACCTTCACTATAACTTGCATATATAACTATAAAATGCATGGCTCTGGAGAACAATTATAATGATGGCAGGATGTGCTTTTGTGATTATACAGTAGGGTCCTGTTTCCCACCTCCATTTTTACAGGATATTAAAGGAAATATTAAAAATGCGGCAGTTGTTCTGCTTGCCTGATTGTAGCTGTGAAGGAGACAAAAATGATTCCAGCTTATGGCCTTGTGTTTCAGTGTTGTTCAGCAGCACCTGTTGGCTGCCAGCTGTTTGGGATTATTACAGGTTTCTTAGTCATGAAGAGGGTAGCAGCAACAAAAAAAATCAGATTTAAATTAGCTACTCAAGGGGTTTGTTTAAAATATTTAAGTATTTTTATATTTGAAGACATTAATTTTAATTGTTAAACTAAATATCTTGATAAATACAGGCAATTATTATACATGCACCAATATCTGTGGATTCCCTCTTAGATTCCATCACCAGAGGAAAAAAAATGTCAAAATCAAACAAAACCTATAAGCAGAGGAAATAATTTCCTTTTTGACCGTTAAATTCATTGTCTGGGTCAAATGAAGGGTACCTCACCCCATGATTAGAATTTCTTACAGTTTGTCTCTCTCACACACATAAGGATTTTATTTATTCAAATCTCCATTCTGTGAGAGGGGCTCTTTGCAGTGAGAGTCAAGATATTTGCAGAAGAGTTGGAGAGTAATTAAACTCCATATTTACCGCTTCTGTCATGAATCTGAGGATTAGTGTTGTAAAGTCACTAATAGACTTTTTCTCTCTTACTGTTTAACCACAGCCATTATAAGATGATGATATGTGTACTCCTTGGAACTGGGGAGGGGATGATAACTGTATAGCAAGACCTGATACTTTGCAAAAGATTGTCGTGTTTTATTATGTTATGAAGTTATAATACTTCAGATTGGTAAAAAATGCAATTTTGTTGAAAAACTTCCATAGGCCTGTATTTTTCCCTGAAAGCTAAAATATATAATATGATGATAGCTTTTGATTTTAAAAAGTTTGAGTTCCTCTTGGTTTAAAAAAATAAGTATGGTTTTATATAACAGATTGCCAGGTTTTAGATTTTGGATTTTGCTTGGTAGAAAGGCGATATTTTTGATTATTCCAGAAGCACTTCATGTGGTTTTGTGTGAAAGCATATCTGTTCCTGTTCATTTTACTTTGTTCTTGAATAGCTGTTGTTTTTCCACTTGCATCTTCTCTTACTAGCACAGCATACAGATCCGAGGGCATGAAAGATCTCCTTTTGAAGAATAATTTAAGTTAACAACAGACATCATTTTGGTGGCAAACCACTTAGCAATCTCTTCTACTTATTGAAGGTTTTCACCCCTTCCAGTTACCATGAGTAGTGAATTTTGTGAAAGGGCTTCATATGTAGAAAATAATCCTTTGATTGCTTTCCTATTTCAGTTGCTTTTCTTCCCAGGTGTATGCCTCTGAAATAATACTAATTTATCCCTTTATGCTTTCTCAAGCTTTCTAATGACCGAACTTTACCTAAGTGAGTGGAAGTTCTTTTGTGCTATGCACAGGTGACCAGTCTGTCACTGAGTCTCGTAAAGCATTTCTTCGTACCATCATTGTGCTCTGCTTCAAATAAGAACAAAGTCTTACTTTGGATTAATCTTATGACCTCTTGTTCTGAGAGCAACTATTTTAGCTACAGTAGCATTCACTTGGGTGTTTTTGGGGATACCAGAGGACTTTTAGTGATTTATGTCATGAGTTATGATCAAGAAATTGATGAAAGGTTGTAACAGCAGAGATGTTGTAATGGGAAGTTCTGGATGGTCTATAGCTTCCTGAGATTACTACACTCACTTGTAGATAATCATGTGGTCCATTAAATAAAAGATCCCCGTGAGAAAGAAAATATCTTGCCACTTTTGGAACAAATATACTGAAAAAATAGGAATGTTAGTCTTATAAATATTTCTGCATGTTATGTTTGCTTCAACCTGTGTTTCCTTAGGTAAGTAATATATTACCACTTCGTCAGTTGATACTCAACAGTATGCTCTTTGTGTATGTACCTGTGTATAGAGGGAGGAGCCCGGAAAGAATGGAGAAGTACAAAATATGATCCTACTTGAGCCAGTTTGACATCAAGATTCACTACAACTGAAATCGGTGACTTTATATCAGGATTAAATTCAAACACAGCACAGTATTGGTTTATTATAAAAATAAAACAAGGGTATTAGCAAAAGGTCATAGGTTAAGTGGTACCAAGAATAAAAATAGAAATGGTTCAAAACAAACAAAAATAAAAATATGCATTTGAAGACCTAACTTAACATACTACAGTCTTTGTTCAAGGTAGTGTCCTCGCCAATCTTCTTTTTCCAGCAATAGCTGACCAACTCTTCACCACAATCCCCACAGAGTCCAAGGCACTGATTTTCCTTGTTTCCTCAGGTGAAGGATAATCCAAAGTCTTTCTATGTGTTGTTATATCTGAAAGTCTGCTTTTGTTTCAAGGGTCAATTGATCCCCTAGGGTTCAGTCTTCCATATTTATTAAGGGGTCCCTTGATGTGTTCCAATGTGATGCTTCCTGCTAACATTTTACAATGTAAATGTTCTCTTCCTGAAACTTTTGATACAAATGAATAGCTCATTGAATTTGACCCCGCCTGATTTGAGATATTGGCCTCTTTCTTGTGTCTTGAGAAAACCTGTTCATCAATTCTTCCTGACATGCTTGGTTTAAACACTTTTGAGTCATAGACTTCAAAGCCTAATATCAGTGAGTATCCATAATTCCACACACAGCATTGTCTCATGCATTTCAGAATGATATTATTGACCAGTGTGTTATGAGTTTTCAAATGATAACTCTGTACAAATACCATTGCGGTGGCATGCAGGGTATGAACAGAAAGGGTGCCCTAGGGTCACACTAACATACTGCAGTTAGTCATATTTTTTACACTGTATGTTTTTACATTATTTGCACATTTTATGCCAAATTTATAAAAATGCATAGTAAAAAATATGGGCAAACCTTAAAAGGTCCAGAAATTTGGATGAGCCTGGAAAATTTTGAGGCTGACCTAAAATGTATCTAAACCTTTTTTGAAGTCTCTCTTTCTTCCTCTTCACCTCCTACTCCTTACTCCTTATAACCTATTTAAATACTCACTGCATTATGTATCCATCTTAGTTTCCTCTGATCCTCCTTTTTCCTGACCCCCCAAAAAACTATCTTTTCCTTATTCTAAACAGGATCCAGCTCTTTTGGCTTTTCTACCTTTAGTGACATTCCAGTTGAATATCTAAAGAAGTTTTGGTTTGCTTCAGTTTGAGATTTATGTGGAGCATTGAGCCAGTTCTTTTTAGTCTCAGACTGGCTTCCCTCATCCCTAATTCTGATATTTGTCCAAAATTTTACCTCCAGTGTAGGCTGCTGTAGTTCTTCTCTAATAGATCTCCTGTCATTCAGAATTTACTGTATTATATTAAATTGATTGGTACTGTTTCACTTTGTTAGTTATGTCATTTTTGACGTTGGTATTGTAAAGTTACTTCAAAGGTGATTAGAGGGTATGGATAGGTGATTTTTTACTGTTGTGTGTATACAAAACTAGAGTTACAGGTTAATAATCATCTTATATTGCTCTGGTTTTCCACAAGGGGTGCTAGTTTGTGCTCATATTAACTATGTTGCTTTTGACTTAGAAGGCCATTTTTCATATTGGACTTTATCTGCATAATTGATTACATTTTTATCACTTGCATTTCACACTCTGTTTACTTCTAACTTCTTATCAAGCTATAGTTTTGGTTACAGATGATGGGTGCTATGATCTCATGTATATATAACAGGGATAGCTAACTCAGAAAAGTTTAATAGTCTTTTCACTTCTTTGACAGGAGTTCTCCTTTTGTTTATTAGATAGAGCTGCTCACTTTGTATACTATCAAATCTTGGACAAATAAAAGTAGAATCAATTTCCATTTTCACTGTATAACAAGATTTCCACTCTAAGCAGGTAACTGGGAAAATATGCTGTTTTTGAAAATACCAAGGATAAAACCAAGCGGAATTTTTGTCTTTCATTTAAATGCATAGCAGACCAAGAATCATTACAGGTTAAATCCTGCTTGCCTTGCTCAAGTCTGACTTCAGAGTGACTATTCATGTGAGTAAGAAGAGCATGATTTGGCTGTAAATGGGTATGAGTCATAGCCATCTGCCCCATCTCTCTCAGATTGTTTTTTGCAAAAATAACAACACAACACAAGGTAATTTATAGAATGAACTTCCAGATAAAATTGTTATCTTGATACTGTCCACTATGGATACAGTGTCATAAGCAAGATTATATGATGATTGGTTCTCTATAAATGCCAAAAATAGAATAAAAGGGCTTATTTATGCCTCTGAAGAGGCTGAATGATTCTTAGGAAGAGGCAGTGCTGTCCCAAGCGGCAGTGCCTGAAAGCCTAATACCTTGAGACGCACGCAGGGGAGTGGGCTGGAAGACTTGATAAATGTGTTCAGCCAGTGTAGACAGTGCTCCTCTCTCAGCTTAATACAGGCTGGATAGTGTAGGAAAGATGGGATGTGTGGGGCAATGACCTTGCCTAGACATGGTCTTGCCTAGACGTGTGCTCACCCGCAGCACTAGTGGAGCCCTCTTCCCAGTACCTGCAGCCAAATTATAATTCCTTCCGGCCTGGGTATCCTGCTGAGTGAAGGGCTCCCTGCACCCTTTCCATCCTAACACTTGTGCTATAATTAGGCTCATAGAATTTAGAGATGGAAAAGACACCGACTTAGGTTCTGAACATTGAACATAAATGGTAGGTAAAATCTGTCATTGGCGAGTGCTTCTGTAATATCTACTACTTCTCTTGTATTTTCCCACCTGTAAGGGTTATTCCAGTCTGAAATAGATTGATACATACCCAGGTCACATTCATCCATGCCTGTTAGCCAGTGATGGGGGGGTTGTTTCATCCAACTGGGCAGTTTCAAAGAGATGGAAGTATAAAGCTGTGTGGCCATCCCATTGAAGACACTGCAACACATACTTTCTCACTAACTTCTCTAATGCCCCATACACTTGTTAAATGAGAAGAGTGACAAGGGGTCTCCTATGAGAGTGCACTCATAAAGCACCGTCATTCACTATCATTAGTCTAAGGTGGTTCCTGGGTTGATTCCCCAATGAAGCAACCATCCCAGCATGGCATTTGATACTGCAGTCTATACTTAGGCAAAACTCATTGTAGCCAAGTCAGGTGTGCACAATCAGGCCAAAAGTCCATTCAAATTGAGCCAACTAAGTGGAGTGTCCTGTCAAGAGCTATATGTATACAAACATATTACATATCAAATTGATTAATAAAGGGAACAATCTTATTAGCTAATAAATGGTTTACTATGCAATGCAATAGCACAGATAACTGCACCGGTGAGGATTTGCTAGGTATGTGTCATTGGGGTCACAAATCCATATGTCCAAAGGAAAATTAGTAAGAACAATCTGTTACTTTTCTCTTCTACTGTATTTTACTGTTCTAAACTTAATTTAAAAATTAAATTAATATTAAGAAAAAGCCAGAAAGGCTCCTTAAGCCCCTATGTCATCTGAATTTGATGCTTTAGTCTCCTTTAAAGTACCCTTGACTGGGGCTAATGCTGATCTCAGCAGAAAGGGAAAAAAATGATAGTTTTTTTTAAAGCATTTAAATCTAGTTGCAGCTGGCACCTGGGGGCAGTGGTATGGTGCCTGTAAGTTAACTGGATTTTTAAGCTTACAAAGGCAGGAGATGCTGCAGAGAAGGCAACAGTGTCTTCTGCCTTTGAAGTGTATATGCAGCACTTTTAGTCATTAATATATTTTCCTGGATGCCTAGGTTGTATCTAGATTTATTATATCACAGACAGTGTAATATTAAACTGCTTTGTAAAGAGCCCCAGGATGTCTTTTCTATGAAAGATGGCACATAAATGTGCATCGTATGGTATATGTACATATTGACATCATTTGTAAAAAAAAAAACCCAAAAAACTTAGCCTGTCTGAAGTTCATTTTGAAGGGCTTCTATTCTACATAGGTTCTTATACCACTCATCACCATAGGATCTGAGGGCCTTCCAGAGTGCATTAAGTGATGTGACAAACATCTGTCACATGTGATTTGCTCTTCCTTTCATTCTCTCCTCTCTCATGCTCATTCTCATAGGGAAGAAGACCTGTGTGTGTAGTGTAGTGTTTTGTTCTGATTGGGTTTTGATTTGGGGTTCTTTATTTAAATGTACATGCTGCTACGTGTGTTAGAGAAAGAAAGGTCAAAGAAGTATATCTTGCACTTGGAATGGAAAGTGGTAAGGTTTGTGATGCTCCTTAGTTCTTATGGGAGTTGGTTCTGCAATCTTGGACTGGCCCCTGAAAAAGTTCTGTCACAGACAAAATTTGCTCTTTTGATACAAAGTTCCATTAGGCCTGAGGACTGGAGTAGTTGACCTCAGTCTTCATCTGGGAGCTTTAGGTGATATTTTGTAGGTATGCTGGATCCAGGCATTGAGCACTTGAAGATAAAAACCATGAACTTGACTCTGTAACCTATGATGTTCTCATTGTAGATTGTGTTGGTGAGGAGACATGCTGCAGTGTCCTGTACTATTTGGAGTTTCCTACAGCCTGACAGCTTCATACCTAGATATACTGCATTACTGTAGTCTTCATGGCAGATGACAAAGACGTGTATAACTGATGCCAGGTCATTGTCTGCCAGGATCAAGTGGAGCCTCCCTATACCCCTGGAGATGGCAGAAAGCATTACTTGAAATAGCACTTTATTGTTCTAAGGCCAAAGTCCTGCATCCCGATTTGTTATTTTGGCACAAATATATTCTATCATGGATAGGAGAAAGAGGATATCACCTCCAAGGTATCAGTGGAATAAATGGTAGTGAAAGAATGTGTATCTGTGCAATAGCCTCAGTTAGGTTTGACTGGTACCTTAATTTAGCACAAACTATCTAATCTGTCTAGATATCTGTTCTGTGCTTATCACCTTGATATCTGAGTATATATTGAACATCTTACTGTTGACATGGGGATTCTACCACAAAAGGGGACAGTAAAAGATTTAAAGCAAACTAACTTTTTATGCTGTATTGAGTAACAAAAACCAAAGTTATGCACAAGAACTGGTGGGTTGAATAGATTCATAGATTCATAGATATTTAGGTCAGAAGGGACCATTATGATCATCTAGTCTGACCTCCTGCACAACACAGGCCACAGAATTTCACCCACCACTCCTGCAAAAAACCTCACACCTATATCTGTGCTATTGAAGTCCTCAAATTGTAGTTTAAAGACTTCAAGGAGCAGAGAATCCTCCAGCAAGTGACCCATGCCCCATGCTACAGAGGAGGGCGAATAGAATGCTCTGCAAGAACTGCCTCATAATGGTCTGTGCTGGTTGACTCCAGCTACCCACAAAATGCTGCATTCAAATAAACTGATACAGTTTCTATGTTTGGAAAAGGAGCACTCTGAATCATCATCTCAAAGTGAGAAAAATAATTATTTTTGTTCCTTACTAAATTGTGCTGAAGGTCTTTAGACTCTGCTTCTACCAATTTTTTGAGCAGAACACTTTTCATCCAAGGATCTCCATATGCTTTACAAAGGTGGGTAAGTATTATCCATGTTTTACAGATGTGCAAACAGAGAGCTTTCCACAGATGTGCAGAAAGGAAATGACTAACTCAAGATCTTGCAGCAAGTTAATAACAGAATTGTGAATAGAACCTAGATCTCCTGGCTTTCATTAATTTCAACTAGCCACTTTAAATGCTGCCACTTGCTTTATGATAGTGAAATTTTTACAATTTAACCACAATGAGAGATTCTAGATGGGATTAGGAACAAAATCCTGCTTCTTCTTAGGCTACTGCATGCCGTAAACTCATTTTTTCTTGTTTTATCCCCCCAGAGTTATTTTCTAAAGAAAAAGTGAACATGAAGTTATATTAAAGCAAAGCAGGTTCATATTTATCATAATACACTGGAAATTGTAAAGGAACAATACACTTGTATTTAAAGATGCCATTCTGTTGCCAAGGTCAGCAACGCCTTGGGTTATTTTCCTTTGTAATTTACTGCCATTTGCTCAAGTTAAAACCAACTGAGTCTGCTAACTCATACAACTGACCTTTTTGGTGAGTTTTTAAAATGTTGCACTGCAAGGGGCTGTCCTCGAGTCTTTTCTTTTTCTATATTCCCTACATATCTTTATAATTGTGCATCTTCCTCGTGCTTGAATATGTCAGATGTGTATTATAATATTCATTCCAAACTGCATGTGACAGAATACCTGTTTTGCATCCACTGGCTGGGAAAGCTTAATTTTACCATTTTTTCTGACATGAAAAATAGATTTGCTGTGCATGCTGTAGCTCTGCTAGGAATACTTGTCCCTAAACTAAAAATTATCTTGAGGCTGAAATATTAAAGGCGTTTGGAAATTTTTAACAGTTCATTTCACAGTATGATTTAATAGCCTGTAAAACAACTATAATACTTTCCCGACTTCCATAAATTGTTCTCTATTACACACTTTTTCTCTCTCTTACCTGTAAGGATGATCTTTTCGTATAGCTAATGAATCCATTTATTTTTAGACTCTGCTTTTTTTTGTGTTGTTTCGATCCCTATTTGCATTGTCAGTATGAAGTTTATTTGGTCATGTGATTGTATGTTTATATTTAGAACTGAAGGGAGATTTAGGGCTTAATAGTTTTAAATAGTGATAGCATTAAGAGAAAAATCAGTGTAAAATGATAATGTTGAACAGAATTTCTGTAATTGAATAAAATCTGTCAAATAATTCTGATAAAGTTGCTGAGGTGATTCCAGAAGTCCAAATTTCAGAGGAAATTAGAATAATGGAATCATAAAAGTATCGGTCTAAGGGTATCTGTTCCATCCCCCTGCGTTGAGGCATCACCAAATTGTTCTTAAAAGAGCTCATTCTAGCATTGTTCCTCACATTAAAAGGAAGGTCTATTGTCATAAGCTGTAGCATGGCACGAGAATCATAGCATGAGTGACAGCTAGGAGGAGGGAAAGAAAGATGTAAGGTCAGAACCTGGTTCTATTAGATTCACAGGAGAAATTTACCATAGATTAGAGCTGGTTGACTGTTTTCATTCAAACATTTTTTTCAAACAAAAAAAAAAGCTTTGCTTCAAAAATGATTTTTTATGGAGAATTTTGAAAATTTTCAATGAAGACCCCAAACCTGATTTTTTTTTTTACCTCTCTTCCCCTTTTTCCTCCCCCTTTCAGAATAAAATTGGGAATAAAAAGAGGGAAAGGGGAGAGAAGGAATTGGGGGAGGACTGCAAAAAACTGATGAACTAAAAATTGAAACTTGAAAAATGTTTGGGTTTGAGCTTCTTTTAAGCGAAAAAATCTGAAAATTGAGGGGTTTTTTTAAACCTAGCTAACGTTTTTCAAAAAAGTGGTACCATAGATTTAATGTGGGAGTTGGGTCAGGTCCTGATGTTGTATTCAAGAGCTGTGTTAACAGGATGTAAAAGGAGGTACAATTAATTCTCCTGGGCTTATAGGCTGTCTTAACCTATTGCAATGCCTTTGGAAGCGGATAAAAGGGAAAATGTGGCAATTTTGTGCGAGTTCTTCACAAAAGAGCAGAGGCTTTGGTACATTTACACAAACAAAATGATGATTAGAGCTGGTCCAAACATTGCCACAAAATCTTTTTTCCAGTGGAAAATGGCATGTGAGAAACAGAGATAACAACACCTCACACCCCACAATCCATTTTCATCAAAAACCAAACACTCAGAAGCCAAACGGCATTTGTTGTTTCTACAAAAATCTGAAACACTTCAAATATTTTTTCATTTTTGACATTTTTCTGAGTATAAGAAAAAAAAAATTAAAAATATTCCCAACCAGCTGTCCTGATCACCTATCTACCCAGCTTGCATACTGCATACTCGGTTTTCCTCCCTAAACCACTGATTTTAAATATCTTCGCCAGCTAGGCCACTGATGCTTTAGAGGGTGTCAGAAGTGAAGGAAGAATGAGAAGAGCTTGCAGCGTTAAACATCCTTACTGTGAGAGCTCCTGAATGGGTGACCTCTGTAAAATAATAACAAAACAATTTCTTTTTCAGGAACCTGCATACAATTACTTGATGGCCTTTCATTATTTTCAGGCAGGGATTATAACATTCTTATATTTTCTGGGAGGAACATTAACCATTATAGTGCAAAGAAAAAACTTTCAGATCTGTCAAAAATTCTGCAGAATGGTAAATGTAGGCATAAAAATGAAATCTACACCTCGTATAAAAATAAAATTGTATTGGAAATTTAATTTACCACTTACAAATAATCTTGATTCTGCTCCATATTAGTGGGAAGTAGGGGTGCTGGTACAATTTGTATAGTGGGGGTGCTGAGAGCCATTGAACCAAACTGTAAACCCTGTATATGATGGAAACCACTTCAAGGCAGGGGGTGCAGCAGCACCCCAGCATCCCTAGTTCCAGCAGCTATGGTGGAAAGTTATAATTTCACAAATTCATCAAATTCACAAATTCATAAATTCACAAATTCATCCTGTGTTCTCCAAGGAGATTAAAGATAGAGGTGATAAGGGAGAAACTCAGGTACCTACCCTAGGTTCTTTATGTGAGAAGAATTCACATAGGGGATAGAAACTGGAGTTTCCATTCATGGATGTTCCTCCCAATTGTGGAGTTTGGCCCCTATGGAACTGGCTGGCGGATTGGCCCCCAGACCTGTTGATTTCAGGAGATTTATGGAGATCTGGGTCATCCATACAGAGCTTCTGTGCCTCTGCACATACACTCAGCCTCCATGATGGCACACCTCCTATAGGAATTAGTCTTTCATGGGCCTTCCTGCTGGCTGCTGTCTTCAGACCTCTCCTGAAAGGTGTGTATTGCCGTGCAATAGCCTACACTGACCAGTATAAGGAAAGAATGAATCAGCAGGGCCATTTGTACCTTTGAGCCTGCCTAATGCTGCCCCGCCATTCCTCTCCGCATCTGTAGAGTTAGATCTGAACAAAGCCCCAGCTTGTGGGGCCTCTGTGGGGCATTTAGGATGTGTGTGCAAAAATACAGCAGGTGTTATGCAGGAGTTGTGCTGGGCCTAGCTCGCCCTCACTCATCGGTAGTCAGTCTATAGAAGAGTTAAATGGTGTTTAATGGAATGGTTATAACACACACACTTTCCCTTGCAATTTTTTAAAAACACCTTCATACATTTATAATATAAATAACTGGTCTCAGTACATGGGCTTAATGACTTGAGAAGTGGCATTTTGGTTATCTGCGGCACTGATGTTGGGTCAGATGAACTTTTATTTACACAAAGTGACAGCAGAAGTATAGATTTTGATGTTTGAAAGCAAAGCTGACTAGAAGATGTAGCAAGAGGAGGAAAATAAAATCAGATTAGTGCTGAGTTTTGAGCTGCCATTCTAAATTAAACAAGAGTATGGAAGGCTGGGGACTGGGGGTAGCTTAGTAGCCTAAGCACTGGATTTCTAATACTCCCTGAAACTACCAGTTCCTATTATAGTAGGCTCATCTCAGTGTTTCATCCATCTGAGGTGGGTAAAATATTTTGCATGCAGTTTGCTATCTGGGTGTCTTTCAGATGCGGCCATAAGAACTCAAGTCCAGTCTGGTGGGGGGACATTAAAGATCCCCTGTCACTCTTGTAACAGAATGCTGTCTCCCTCCTATTTTCAGATTAATTGTACAGTATACATATTATCATCAAGAGTGACCAAAGTTAAAATGAGGGAAGAAGTGGGGTTAAATCATAGATACACAAAGAGAGGGAGAAAATATCCAACTCTAAAAAGATGATATACAAATGTTTCACAGTTCAGCCAAGCCTTAGAGCAAGATGTATTAGGTAGTAGCACCCCATAAAATCAACAGAGAATAAAAGTGTTGCCAGATGACAGCAGGGGTGCTTTCCTTTGATCACAGTATTGACAGAACAATTGAACTGTAATTTAAGACAGAATAAGACCTGGTAATATTATTTTACAGGAGAGAATATTAGCAGAGAAAAAGCCTTCCACTGCCATAACAATATTTTAGTGAAATATTAAATGTACTGTATGCAGGCAAGTCAATGAGCAGGGATCTGTATGGAACGTTTGTATGTAATTCTAATTTGGGTTGAATGGTAAGATAAAGATAAAGGAGAGTGAGTTTGTGTGTGTGGTTTTTGGGAGGGGGGTGAGGGGGTGAGAAAACCTGGATTTGTGCTGGAAATGGCCCACCTGATAATCACTTTAGATAAGCTATTACCAGCAGGACAGTGGGGTGGGAGGAGGTATTTTTTCATATTCTCTGTGTATATAAAGTCTGCTGCAGTTTCCACGACATGCATCCGATGAAGTGAGCTGTAGCTCACGAAAGCTCATGCTCAAATAAATTGGTTTGTCTCTAAGGTGCCACAAGTACTCCTTTTCTTTTTGCGAATACAGACTAACACGGCTGTTACTCTGAAACCTGTCATAAAGAGCCTGGGGGTTCTTATTAAATGTGAAGAATTAATTGAAATGTATACTTCTGCTATCTCTACAATAACTGCAAAACTTTTTTGAATAAAGAAACATTCTTCTCTTACAGGAAATTAAAGTGATCTGTTCTGTCTGGGCTTTTCCATTGTCCCCACCTATTAGTTACATCCATTTGTAGAAGAAAATCAGGGAAAAAAGTATAAATAGATGGGAATCATTTTAAAAAATTTGAGACTGCTTTGTGTGGGACAAAAGTATATGTTTGACTGCACAGCATGTAGGGCAAGTTTTAGCTGGCTGGGGTTACGTGGTCATGTGGAAACCTGAGTTTTAAGGCAGAGCCCTGCTAACACTGGTCTTGGTCCAATGATAGCTGGATGCACTGCAAAGATGACAAGTTATCTTTTCATATATGTAGAGATCAAAGCAAAAGCAGTAAGATTCTATGTTAACTAAACTGTTAGGGGGAGTTGTCAACAGCTCCTGAAGTACAGTGCATGGGTAAGAGGGTTTTGACATGGAAGAGGTACAAGTCAGATAAGGCCTAACAATCCAAGAGGGGGAAAAATTGCTCGACTGTAGTGAGACTATGCGATACCCATAGGAGCATGAGTAAGGCATTCTAGTGTTTGTGGTCCCAGATTAGAGTAAACTGATTTGTAGGCACACATTTTCTTTCTGTTGTTGTTGTTGGGTTTTTTTGTTTTAACTCTGCGCTGGAGTGACACAATGAGAGGAGGAGTTTAAGTGCCCTCTGTGGAATTCTCTGAAGAACATTATTCTTCGGCAT
The DNA here is from genome assembly GCF_965140285.1 of Lepidochelys kempii. Classification (NCBI taxonomy): domain Eukaryota; kingdom Metazoa; phylum Chordata; order Testudines; family Cheloniidae; genus Lepidochelys; species Lepidochelys kempii. Next base: position 99,522,620 of record NC_136382.1, read on the forward strand.
ATGATGAAAAAACTTTCATTTATGAAGAATTAAAGCAACAAAAATGACAAACTTAGAAAAATCCCACACCTGTGAACATCAAATATAGCCTATGTACATAACTTCAGGGAAGTTTAACTATGAAAAGTTTGAAGACTCTGCATTATTCTATTATTAAGACCACTTGGTGCTAAATTTCTTAAAGAGCCCATTTTAAAATTAACTTCATCTTAAACTCATTTTTACAAGTAAATTCTCAGAAAATTCATTAGTTAAAGAGCTCGGTATTATAATTTTGGGAGGATACACTGTGTTATTAATACATAACAGAAGCTGAGTCTCTGGTTTAAGGCAAAGCCCAACTCAACATTAACTGCCACCTCTATAATGAAAGGTTTCAGAGTAGCGGCCATGTTAATCTGTATTTGCAAAAAGAAAAGGAGTACTTGTGGCACCTTAGAGACTAACCAATTTATTTGAGCATAAGCTTTCGTGAGCTACAGCTCACTTCATCGGATGCATAAAAGTGGAAAATGCAGTGAGGATGTTTTTATACACACAGACCATGAAAAAATGGGTGTTTATCGCTTCAAAAGGTTTTCTCCCCCCGCCCCATCTATAAGCTATTACCGGCAGGAGAGTGGGGTGGGGGGAGAAAACCTTTTGAAGTGATAAACACCCATTTTTTCATGGTCTGTGTGTATAAAAACATCCTCACTGCATTTTCCACTTTTATGCATCCGATGAAGTGAGCTGTAGCTCACGAAAGCTTATGCTCAAATAAATTGGTTAGTCTCTAAGGTGCCATAAGTACTCCTGTTCTTTTCTCTATAATGAAGGAAGTATTTAGAAAAGGATGTGCTGTTTTCTTCTCCTCAGTACAATGTAAAATTAAGTGAATTTTTAATATGAAAGTTTTAAAGTTGACAAAAAATGGCTGCAATCTCTTCATTTAGACACAGTGGCTAATGCACAGTTGGAAACCCCCTTTCTTCTTTGAGGAAATTACCTTGAAGAAAATCCTGTGTCCCATTGTACCTTCAGAAATGATAGTGATTTCCTCCTTGAAGTTTTGCCAGTCCACTTCTCAAAGTGATAGCTCCTCCGTGTTAGAAGAAGCTGATGAGACTATGAAAAGTGTGTAGAAAAAAGGAATTCCAGAGTTGAGCAGTACTGTCTCTGTTAATGAACTGGAGAAGCTGAAGACAACCTCTGTAAATCTGAAAAGACTACGTAAAGCAAAAAGCTGCTGTTGAGCACACAAAGCTACTAGAGACCAGTAAAATTTCCCCTGCTCCCACTCACCCCATGCCACTTTCCTACTTTCAGAACATTGGCATAGCCCCCTAAAAGCAAACTCCCAGGGAAACAGAGTTGCTTCAAATTTCTGGAGAAAAAACCCCATTTGTCCCCAGGCTGAGAGCCCATGATGGCAATGCTTGCTTATGTACTTCATCCCTTACTTTTGAGAGTAGTGTTATTGAAGCCAATCAAAATCCTATACGAAGGACTGCAGGACTGGACTTCTTGATGTCATCCTATTCATTTTTAAAGCATCATCTATATGCAGTTCCAAATTATTATTTATGAAATGTAAAGCTATGTTCAGCTTTGAGTCACTTACATTCCAGACGAGGATGGGTTTAGATAAGGGAATGTAGGACTTCCCTACTAAGATTGTGCCCAGCAGATATGATTACAATTTAGTATTCCTGAATGATAAAATAAATATAAAGGAACATTACAATGGTTTCAAGCCAGATTTTTTTTTTTGGCATTTTTTAGTAGGAACTCTGCACTGTGTACCATGTTGCATATTTTTGTGCACTAATTCTCAGCCTGCTATGCAGTATTGGTTTGCTGACAGCCATCTGCTCAGACCTCATTCGATCTTCCCATTCAACTGCAGTTTGAATTTGGTGGGGTGGGGTACAGTGATGGAACAAACATTTTTTTAGGGAGAATATGAGATTTTGTATAGCTCCTGTGGAAACTTATGTTTTTAAAATGTTATTTCTTACTAAATATGTAAAAATAAAAAATATTAGAAATGAGCTATTCTCTTATATTTTGGGATCAAAAGGAAAAGGTTTAGACCATGTACAATTTTGTGTGTGTATATAAAAATATATATATAATATCTCTGTGAGTGTGGCTATGCAGGCAACAAACAAATAAAATATTAATGTCGTAGGTAGTGCATATGCAACTTGATTCCTCATCCTGTTACAGAGAAAGCTATGACCTATGCAACAAATTGCTACAGTTCAAACATATCTGAATAAAAGCAGCCAGAGAAATTGATAGAGAATTTTCAAGTCTTCCCACAGTATTATGTATAGTTCAAGAGCTTCTGCGTTATTCAAAGTACAGTAAACTCCAATATGTGTTAGTGCACAATCCATTTAATATGCAATTTAATTGTGCAATTTTGGAGGGCTTGTAAGGTACCCATCTAATTGCTGCCTAACAAGATGGTGGGAAGAGTGGGTACAGAGAGAGATATTAAATCAAATAAACCTTTTCTATTAAAATTGGGAGACTGTGTTTCAGAGATCAGAGCAGGGAATTGGGTCTCATGGACTTCCTGGTTCTATCTCTAGTACTCTTGCAAACTCTTCTGCACATCTGCTAGCACAGAACAGCTTGCAGATTGGGAGCCTTATGGTATGACCTAAGGAAAGTAACATCTCTGTTCTGCACTTCAATATGTGTAAAATCAGGCTAAATAATAACTACCTAGCAATGCTATGTTGTGGTTTAATTGATTTGTAAAGGCTGTAGAGATCTTCATATAGAAGTGACTATAGTAATGCACAGCATAATAGGTGGTTTTGTAATATGAAAGAGATGTGACTCTCATTTGTTTTCATCAGCATGTATAAGAATAGCACTATGGTAGTTTTTCAAAATGGCCACAGGCTATTAAGGACGCGAAGAACATAAGAACGGCCATACAGGGCCAGACCAACACTCCATCTAGCCTAGTATCCTGTCTTCTGACAGCGGCCAGTGCTTCATGCTTCAGAGGGAATGAACAGAACAGGGCAATTTATCAAGTGCTCCATTTCCTGTTGTTCAGTGCAGGCTTCTGGCAGTTGCTGATTGTAATGCTACAACCATGTAATACCATGTTGCAATGCTGATTGCCCCATCTCAGAAAATATATATTAGAATTTGAAAAGGTATAAAGAAGGGCAATGAAATGATTAGAGGTAGGGAACAGCTTCCATATGAGGAGAGATTAACAAGAGTGGGACTGTTCATTTTAGAAAACAGATGATTAAGGGGGCATATTATAGAGGTCTATAAAATCATGAATGGCATAGAGAAAGTGAATAGAGAAGTATTATTTACCCCTTCATATAACACAAAAATCAGGGATCACCCAATGAAATTAATAGGCAGCAGGTTTAAAACAAACACATGGAAGTGCTTCACAAAATGCAAGTAAACCTGTGGAAATCATTGCCAGGAGATGTTGTGAAGGCCAAAACTGTAACTGGATTAAAAAAAGAATTAGATAAGTTCGTAGACCATAGGTCCATCAATAACTATTAGCCAAGATGATCAGGGATGCAACCCCATGCTCTGGGTGTCCTTAAACCTTTTACTGATTTATTTTTAATTTGGTGTATACATTTAATTTGAGCCTCTATTCTGGTGTTTTTAAAGTTTCCATGCAGCTTGCAGGTATTTCACTTTTGTGACTGTTCCTTTTGTTTTCCATTTAACTAGCTGCCTCATTTTGTGCAATTTCCATTTTTGAAGAAAAAAGAAAAGGAGTACTTGTGGCACCTTAGAGACTAACCAATTTATTTGAGCATAAGCTTTCGTGAGCTACAGCTCACTTCATCTGATGCATACTGTGGAAAGTACAGAAGATCTTTTTATACACACAAACCATGAAAAAATGAGTATTTACCACTACAAAAGGTTTTCTCTCCCCCCACCCCACTCTCCTGCTGGTAATAGCTTATCTAAAGTGATCACTCTCCTTACAATGTGTATGATAATCAAGGTGGGTCATTTGCAGCACAAATCCAGGGTTTAACAAGAACGTTTGGGGAGGGGGGGGTAGGAAAAAACAAGGGGAAATAGGTTACCTTGCATAATGACTTAGCCACTCCCAGTCTCTATTCAAGCCTAAGTTAATTGTATCCAATTTGCAAATGAATTCCAATTAAACAGTCTCTCGCTGGAGTCTGGATTTGAAGTTTTTCTGTTGTAATATCTCAACTTTCATGTCTGTAATCGCGTGACCAGAGAGATTGAAGTGTTCTTCAACTGGTTTATGAATGTTATAATTCTTGACATCTGATTTGTGTCCATTTATTCTTTTACGTAGAGACTGTCCAGTTTGACCAATGTACTTGGCAGAGGGGCATTGCTGGCACATGATGGCATATATCACATTGGTGGATGTACAGGTGAACGAGCCTCTGATAGTGTGGCTGATGTTATTAGGCCCTGTGATGGTGTCCCCTGAATAGATATGTGGGCACAGATGGCAAAGGGCCTTGTTGCAAGGATAGGTTCCTGGGTTAGTGGTTCTGTTGTGTGGTATGTGGTTGCTGGTGAGTATTTGCTTCAGGTTGGGGGGCTGTCTGTAGGCAAGGACTGGCCTGTCTCCCAAGATTTGTGAGAGTGTTGGGTCATCCTTCAGGATAAGTTGTAGATCCTTAATAATGCGTTGGAGGGGTTTTAGTTGGGGGCTGAAGGTGACGGCTAGTGGCGTTCTGTTATTTAATTTGTTAGGCCTGTCCTGTCGTAGGTGACTTCTGGGAACTCTTCTGGCTCTATCAATCTGTTTCTTCACTTCCGCAGGTGGGTATTGTAGTTGTAACAATGCTTGATAGAGATCTTATAGGTGTTTGTCTCTGTCTGAGGGGTTGGAGCAAATGTGGTTGTATCGCAGAGCTTGGCTGTAGACAATGGATCCTGTGGTGTGGTCAGGGTGAAAGCTGGAGGCATGTAGGTAGGAATAGCGGTCAGTAGGTTTCTGGTATAGGGTGCTGATTATGTGACCATCGTTTATTAGCACCGTAGTGTCCAGGAAGTGGATCTCTTGTGTGGACTGGACCAGGCTGAGGTTGATGGTGGGATGGAAATTGTTGAAATCATGGTGGAATTCCTCAAGGGCTTCTTTTCTATGGTTCAAGATGATGAAGATGTCATCAGTGTAGCGCAAGTAGAGTAGGGGCGTTAGGGGACGAGAGCTGAGGAAGCGTTGTTCTAAGTCAGACATAAAAATGTTGGCATACTGTGGGGCCATGGGGGTACCCATAGCAGTGCCGCTGATTTGAAGGTATACATTGTCCCCAAATGTAAAATAGTTATGGGTAAGAACAAAGTCATAAAGTTCAGCCACCAGGTTAGCCGTGACATTATTGGGGATAGTGTTCTTGATGGCTTGTAGTCCATCTTTGTGTGGAATGTTGGTGTAGAGGGCTTCTACATCCATAGTGGCCAGGATGGTGTTATCAGGAAGATCACTGATGGATTGTAGTTTCCTCAGGAAGTCAGTGGTGCCTCGAAGATAGCTGGGAGTGCTGGTAGCGTAGGGCCTGAGGAGGGAGCCTACATAGCCAGACAATCCTGCTGTCAGGGTGCCAATGCCTGAGATGATGGGGCGCCCAGGATTTCCAGGTTTATGGATCTTGGGTAGTAGATAGAATATCCCAGGTCAGGGTTCCAGGGGTGTGTCTGTGCGGATTTGATCTTGTGGGTTTCTTTGATATTTTCCCACTCAATAAGGAAGTTGAATTTAATTACATTATGGTCTCTACTCCTGAGCGATTCAGCTATATTTACCTGTTGGACCAGATCCTGTGTGTCACTTTGGACTAAATAAAGAATTGTATCTCCCATTGTGGGTTCCAGAACTAGCTGCTCCAAGAAGCTGTCACTTATGGTATCCAGAAATTTAATCTCTGCAGCCCGTCCTAAGGTGACATGTAGCCAGTCAATATGGAGCTAGTTGAAATCTCCCATTATTACCGGGTTGTCTGTTTTTGTAGACTCTGAAATCTGTAATCTCTCTTAGCCTTTCATAATCACCATTACAATCCTGGTCAGATGGTTGATGGTATATTCCTACCGCTGTACTCTTATTATTCAAGCATGGAATTTCTATCTATAGAAATTCTATGGTACAGTTTGATTCATAATTTTTAAATTATATTTGACTCTATGCATTCTTTCAAATACAGTGCTACTCCCCCACCAGCACAGTCTGCTGTCATTCCTATATATTTTGTACTCTAGTATTACTGTGACCCATTGATTATGATCATTCCTCCAAGTTTCTGTGTTGCCTATTATATCCATAGGTGCTGGCACTAGATGTGCTCGGGTGCTGCCACACCCCCTGGCTTGACGTGGTTTTCATTATATACAAGGTTTACAGTTTGGTTCAATGGCTCTCAGCACCCCCACTATAAAATTGTTCCAGCACCTCTGATTATATCAATATCCTCATTTAATTCCAGGCACGCAAGTTCACTCATCTTAGTATTTAAACTTTTTGCTGTTGTAGAGAAGCACTTATCAAATTTGTCAATATTTAGTTTTGCCTTCATGTGAAATAATTGAATGGGACTTGTTTGTCTGACTATTCCTTTTCAGGACTCAAAGAGCTTGGCTTGTTTAGCCTAACCTAAAGAAGACTGAGGGGAGATATGATTGTGCTCTATAAATACTTCAGAGGGATAAATACTAGCGAGGGAGAGGAGTTATTTAAGTTAAGCGCCAATGTGGACACAAATTGGCCATCAACAAGTTTAGGCTTGAAATTAGATGAAAGTTTCTAACCATCAGAGGAGTGATGCTCTGGAACAGTCTTTCAAGGGAAGCAGTGAGGGGCAAAAAGCCTAACTGACTTCAAGACTGAGCTTGACAAGTTTTTGGAGGGGATGGTATGATGAGATTGTCTACAATGGCATTTAGCTGGTCTGCGACTGCTAGCAGCATGTATCTCCAATGGCTGGTGATGGGACACTAGGTGGAGAGGGCTCTGAGTTACTACAGAGAATTCTTTCCCAGGTGTCTGGTTGGTGGGTCTTGATGAAATTCTCAGGGTCCAACTGACCACCATATTTGGGGTGGGAAGGAATTTTTCATGGGTCAGATACCCTGGGGTTTTTTTGCCTTCCTCTGCAGAATGGGGCACAAGTTACTTGCAGGTTTAAACTAAAGTAAATGGTGGATTCTGTGTAACTTTAAGTCTTTAAATCATAATTTGAGGACTTTAGTAACTCAGTCAGAGGTTTTGGGTCTATTACAGGAGTGGGTGGGTGAGCTTCTGTGGCCTGCAGTGTGCAGGAGGTCAGACTAGATAATCATGACGGTCCCTTCTGGCCTTAAAGTCTTGAACCTGTGAGTTCCTATCTGTACTTTGTCAGTTTCTGTCCTCTCTTGGTTGCTAGGATATAGAGATCCCCTTTAATAAATCCTCCCCTAAGAGATATATCTGTCCAAATCACATGCTCTTCTGCACCTGTTGGCTTTCCCCCAGGCCTTAGTTTAAAAACTCCATGACCTTTTTAATTTTATATGAATGAATAATGAGTGAATAAGTTCAGTTCAAATAGGAAATGACCTGAATGTTTACCCAGCCCTCAAACTGAACCCATACTGATGAAGCTCAGTTAATTTAAAATTTCCCATCTCTACTCCCTGCTGTCATTTTCCCTTGCATCTTCCCATAAGCAAACTGTTCCTCTGCTCTTTCCAGCCCAATCAAAAGCAGAACTGTTTGAAATCTCTCAAGGAAGCCTGTTATTCCAGCACAGTAACTAGTATTTTGTGAAGTCCAGTATAAACCAATAATTTAGATAGCAAACTGGGAGCAGGGAATACATTTTTGTTTGGAAGGAAAGCAAATGTAGGAAATAGGTAGCATTCTGTCTAGTGCTGTACCAGATTCCACTTTACAAGAATTTGCATGTCAGAGTTTGGTAAGTATGCTTGAGAACTCATATTTGAATATACACTAAAATGTGTGTTGCTACTTTGAAATACAGGGCCAAGTTCTTTAATCATTTTTGCTAAAATCTTGGGGGTTTCATAGATGTAACAGGTGAGTTCTTGTTCCTATGAACAAGAAAATTTTGCCCTGGAGAATTCTGAAAATTTGCAGTGAAGCCACCTTTTTTTTGATGGAAAGATGTTTCAGTATTGCAGAAACCAGTGGAAAAAAATAAAGGTAAATTACAGAGGGCTTGCTTTCCACATCTGCCATGCACATATAACCGCAGCCACCAGAACCACGGCAGGAAGTAGCCTGGGGGGACTAGCCATAGTCCCGGACATAGGCAGCGTGTTGTGGTTGGATCCCCGCTGACCTCAGTGGTGGAACCCTTTGCCACTATTAGGGTCCTGAGCTGGGATCCGGTGGAGTAGGGAGGTACCAGTTCCCCCACCCTAGGCTGACACCTTCCCCTCAGGGGGCGGCCCACTACCCTGTGAATCAGGGATGCCTTATTGACTCTGGCTGCCAGGCTTGCCTACTCTGCCACCCGGGGACTCCTCAGAGACTCTGGCCACTAGTCCTGCTTACCCTGCGAACTAGGGAACCACTTTTGACTCCGGCCATTAGGCCTTGAGACCCTGCGAATCAGAGACCCCCTATAGGCTCAGAACACTAGGTCTTGACCCTGCGAACCAGAGAGTCGCTACTGACTCTGACCATTAGGCCTTATTGCCCTGTGATGCAGGACAATCTTATCAGTGTAAGACCATCAGGCGTCCTACCCCAAAGAAATGGGCGCTCAAGGGACGGTATGTACTCACCCCACACTGGACGGAAACCCCCACCCCATCACAATGGCCCCTTGCGCTGATGGTCATTCCATCAGTGCAGTAGTCTCTTTCCCCATAATTCATGGTGCTTCCTCTTTGTGAGTTCGCTCTGACTGTGTTGTTGTATGGCTCCCCCCACTTCTGAGGTATCAAAGTCTCACCAGGCCAGCTGTCCAGATGGCACCTCCAGCAGTCCTGCACCACTTCCCAGTGGCTGGGAGGAAGAAACCATGCCCTTCCTCTACACTGGGTTCCATTCCAGAGACCCTATAACCAGTAGCCAAGGTCTATACAATCACCATCCATGCTGCTGGTTCCCTGGGTTGCTTCCTACCCTGCCTTCTCAGTCTTTCTTTCTTTGCAACTCCCCTGGGTGACCCTCCTTCCAGGGCTAGGATCCCAGACTTATTCTCCCACTTGGGTTTCCTCCTCCCCACTCTCTCTGCTCCCAGAGAGTAACTGCAGACCTCCCTGCTATAGCCACCTCACTACTACCAACTTCCTCTCTTTATATTTCTTGCCCAATCTTTGTTGTTGTTTCGTCATTGTCTCCCCGCCTGCGACTAGGCTCCATCAGCAATTAGTATTTATGAATCTCAGGGCCTCCCTTCAGGTACAACTGTAAAGGTTAATTGGCCTCTTCTGGGCCACCTTAACCCCTTCAGGTCCGATATGGGGTGAATACCCCATCACAGATGGGTTATTGGGTAAAGTCCTGGGTGTGCTGAACTCATAGAGTGTTCTGTCATCGACTGCAATAGGGACGAGACTTCATCCATTTTGCTGCCACAGGTCTGAGAGACGAGATCTGGGTTCTTTTCATAGCTTTGTGGCAGACTTCCAGTGTGGTGATCAAGTATCTGTGTGACCCAGTATCTCTTTGTGACTCAGTTCCCAGTCTGTAAAATTGGGGTACTTGAGGCATTGTATGGTTAAGCCAATAAAGTTTATATGGTCCTTTGAGATATTTGGATCTCAGGGGCCATAGAAGTGTACTAGAAAATATCACTAGATAATCAATAGTTCCTTTTCCAGATGCCCCCACTAGTTACAAGCATTGTGAGCAGTCTTGTTTAGTGCTAGAAAACACCGGTTACTTTGAGTTTCATGCTATGTATTTTGATTTGAAGATGAAAATACTATTTTAAAAAAGGTATTGTCCTACAGTACAAAGAGAGAAATTTGCTTGGGATTTTAAAGCAAACAAAACAACTCTCGCAACTTTCCACTTTCTTTTGAAGGAGAGAAGAGAGCGGGACTATTTATTCATTGCACTATATGAACTGTAAGAGCAGCAAACGTGAACTGGAACTACAGTATGTGCTCTCTGATTTTGTTTGCAGCTGTGTAAATGAGTTTAGTGTCAATTTTTCCAGTCTGCAAGCACTGTCATGTCTGGACAGTTATTTTTTCAAATTGGAGTTATTTTCCAGTTGTCTAAAACTCTTCATCTACATTGTGGATCGAGTGCATTAAGTTACTCCCCATGGGGCACAGCTGGAAGCCATTCTTTGCTGCAACATTTTGTTTTGTTTTGTCCCAGTTTTTTTCTACCCACTGTGTTCCCACACACTAGCATAGCTTAGTACTACAACAGACAAGTATCTCTTTTTTCCCCCCACTGACACTTCTTAGAACATCTTAAATAGGCATGTTCTCTTTTGTCTTTTTAATACAAATTCAGTGGCAAACAGCTTTGCTTGCTTGCATTAAGATTTCAAAGTACTTTGCAGACTAGGAAGGCTGGTTTGAAAAGTTTGACACATTTAGGCAGACTGTTTTCTTTTGCTGCTTTGAAGAGATGAGAAATGTTTTGAGAAAAAAATTGAAGGAAGTACACTGTGTCCAGTAGTTGTGTGTTAAAAGAAAGCATGGGGACACTGGTCTCCGTAGAACTTTCTTTAAGAAAAAAATGGTAACAAAACCTTTAGGTGCTTTATGAAATATTAATGAATACCATAAATAGTAAACTCTTTGGGGGCAGGGACTGCTGTTTTCTGTCTGTTTGTACAAGTCCTAGCAAAATGGGATGCTGACCTGGCTGTGATCTAGGTGCTACCACAGTCTAAATGTTAAATAATACATACACATATATAGTACAATCAAGTGTTTCTTAGTACTGAATGTAAGGCTTTCTCTATGAACCTCCCCGTGCCATCTGCTATCAACCAAATTAAAGGCAATGTCTAGGGGATTGGTCTGACTGCAATTATTTGCAATGAACTGGTTATGTGAAAAACAAAATAAAACCAAAAAATATGTTCTAAATGTCAAAATAGCATATGTTAGAGCGGTTAGAAGATTAACATGAAAGGTATTTTCTGTATTTACTTGGATTCGTATCCACATTTGTAAAAAACAGATTTCAGTATGTGCTCCTTGACACATTTTAAAAATAGTTATGCTAGTAAACTGCTCCAGAGACCACCACCAATTTGTGCCCAACAATTAACATATAATCATCCAACAGTTGAAGAGATAGTTAACATATTTGATTTACCACCAGAGTCCTCCCAGCCCCTCACAATTAGGAAAATCAGCTGGGTTTTGCAGGGGGTGCTGAAGGCCAACCAGCTAGGACTATTTTGGACCACGCTGGGAGTGAGTTGAACAGCTGAGAGGGATCCTTACAGAAAATATGCTGCACTGGCTACCTTCTCCTTTTATGAATGGGGCTCCAGATCAGGTGTCTTTGCTGATCTCAACTGTGGTCTTGTAGCATAGGGAGAGAGGCTCTTCTACGTACGTAGGTAATAGGATCGTGCCAAGATGTCCATTCCATTGATACTCATTGAGGTGAATTTTACAAGTCCAGGGGGTACTGAGAAAATCTTAAGTAGACAAAGGAGAAACATTTGGAATCTAGGTCCTTATGTTTCCTTCTGTAATGAGGCATAGAGAGCAGCAAATACAAAATAAAATGAGGAAGATAGTGGATGGGGGAGAGCCGTGTCTTTTGCAGCATATTTATCTTCTCATGAAGAACCTGTTGAGGATTCAAAACAGCAGCTAGTGAAGTCAGGGCTCCATTAATGTGTAGGCATATTGTGATGTGAGGGAATAAAATGGATAACAGTTACTCTGTGACATTATGACACATAATAAGTATTAGAGACAATAGTATTATGGTAGCACCAAGAGATCCCAAACAAAACTAGGGCCCCATTGTGCTAGGCACTGTACAAACACATAGTGAGAAACAGTCTTAGCCCTGAAAAGCTTGCAGTCTAAATAGACAAGATAGACAAGGTTGTGGGTGTTTTGGGGAAGGAAGGATTATTGACCAAATTTGCAGTGCTGAAAGTAATTTAAAGGATTTACCGGTACTCCAGAGTCCTGAGCAGGGGGGCGTGGCCTCAACCGGAAGAGGCCATGGCCTTTAAATACCCGGGCCCTTTAAATCAATATTTAAAGGTCCCGGGGCTGTGGCTGGGAACCCCAGGGCCTTAAAATCACTCCTGGAGCTACCAGCTGCAGAGGCGGCTGGGAGCCCCAGGGCTCAGGGGCAATTTAAAGGGCCCGGGGCTCCCCACAGCAGCCGGAGCCCCAGCCCTTTCAATCACCGCCGGAGCCCTGCCACTGCTATCCCGGGGCCCCAGGAGCGGGGCTCGGGCAGCGCTTTAAAGGGCCTGGGGCTGTGGCCACTGTGGGGAGCCCTGGCCCTTTAAGTCACCACCGGAGCCCCGCTGCTGGAGCCCTGGGGCCCGGGCAGTGCTTTAAAGGGCCTGGGGCTCCCCGCAGCGGCCGGAGCCCCTGGCCCTTTAAATCACTGCTGGAGCCCTGCCGCCGCTACCCCGGGGCTTCGGCAGTGGGGAGCCCCAGGCCCTTTAAATCGCCAGCCTGGGGAAGCCAGACCGGTCCAGCATGGTGTACTGGTTCTTGCTGGTATGCCGTACCATACCATACCGGCTTACTTTCACATCTGCAAATTTGTGAGGCCTTAGATCAGGGGTGGGCAAACTACTGCCCACGGGCCAGATCCAGCCCCTCAGGGCTTTGGATCCAGCCTGCGGGATTGCACCCCCCCGTGGTGCCTCAGGCCCCGCGCTGCTCTCAGAAGTGGCCGGCACCACATCCCTGGTACCCGGGGGTGGAGGAGGGGGCAGAGGGCTCCATACATTGCCTTTGCCTCCAGGCACCGCCCTCCGCAGCTCCCATTGGCCAGCCAATGGGAGCTTCAGGGGAGGTACCTGGAGGCTTGGCAAGGGCAGCAAGCAGAGCCCTGTGCCCCACTTCCCCCTAGGGGCCGTGCAGGGCCGTAATGCTGGCCGCTTCCTGGAGCAGCGCAGCGTGGGGCCAGGGCAGGCAGGCAGGGAGCCTGCCCTGGCCCTGGTGCATGCCACTGCCACCCTGGAGCTGCTTTAGGGAAGCAGCGCCAGGCCGGAGCCACTTTAGGTAAGTGGCGCCGGTCCGGAGCCCGAACCCCTCCTGCACCCCGCCCCCCAACTCCCTGCCCTAAGACCCCTGCCTGCACCTCACACCCCTCCTGCACTGCAACTCCCTGCCTTGAGCCCCCTGCCACAGTCCCCACGCCTCCTGCACCCCAACCTCCTTTCCTGAGCCCCCTCATATACCCTACACCCCTCCTCTGCCCCAATCCCTTGCCCTGAGCCTGTTCCTGCACACTGCACCTCTTCCCACACTCCGCACTCCCTCCCACACCCCAACCCTCTGCCCCAGCCCTGTATACAATTTCCCCACCCAGATGTGGTCCTCAGCCCAAAAAGTTTGCGCACCCCTGCCTTAGACTCAACTTGGTGGCCTTTCTCTGTTTGGATGTATTGTGATAACTTCTGAATGCTGCAGCTAATCAAGTCCAAAAATTTGGGGGATGTTCTAGGCATCAATGGGCAGAATCCTACTGATTTTGTGGAAATTGGAAAACCTGAAGGGGAAAGTGGGGGACACTTACAGCCCCTGGCATATGGCTAGCAGACAAATCAGCTTCAACAAGGTCCGTAATTGTGTATAGACCAATGATCCAGTTCATGGCACTCTTTAACACCTTCCAGTATAACATCATCTCCCATCTCAGCTCTGTCCATCTTCCCAATAAGGTTTTAAAATGTCGACAGCCTGAAAATGGAAAGAAAGGAGGAGAAGAAGAATGGTGTGTGGGCAATGGGGTGAGCATATGGAGATCATGGTGGGTGGGAGGGTGGAGAATGGGAGACCTTGCTGGGAGAGAGTTGGGGGGGGGCACCCAGAGGCCCTAGTATAAGAGGAAGAAGAAATTATTATTTGTATTACCCTAATGCATATGGGGGACCCCCAGAGAATGGTTGGTGCAGACCTGACTATGGGGGAGGGGTGTGCACACAGAATCACTGTCAGTGGGGGAAATAGGGGGCACACAGAACCTCTGATGGAAGGAGAATGGGGGACCCTGGTATGTGGTGGAAAGGGGAATGGGGGGCCGCACAGAACCCATGGCATGAAGGCATTGCAGGGAAGCCTTGACATAGAAGGAGATGAGAGGGTGGCGCACAGGGAGTTTGTGGAGCAGGGAATGGAGGGATGAAAGGAGCCTGTGGTGTGCGCAGTGAGCTCAACCTGCAGAAGCAACAAAGCATGTGACCCCCTCTTTATCCTCATTTTACAGCTGGGCAACTGTGTCACAGAAAGACCAAGTGACTTGCCCAAAAATCACACAGAGGTTGTTGCAGAACCAGAAATTGAACCCAAATCCCTTGAGTCCCAGGTCAGTGGCTTAACCACAAATCTTCCTTCCTCTCCTGCCCCTCAGCCTAATTGTCAGAATTTGGCAGGTTTTTCACAGTGAAGCTGTTCTCTGCCAAGGGCGGGAGGGAGGGAAAAAGGGGAAGGCATGACTAATTTGTCCATTGCCAGCCTGCGGGCTGAGAGAGCCAGGCTGACAGAGGTGAGCCTTGACTTACAGGGCCTGACTCTCCAACACTTGGCACCTCATGTGGTAGTTTTACATGCACTGTGCAAATGGATATAAAACATTTTCATTCTTATTTAGTAGTACGTTAAACCTTCTTTGCACAGGTGCAAATGACTACCTACGGATCCAGGCAGTGAGGAATCAGTTCCACAGAGTAGTATCAAGGGGTTGTCCCTAAGCAGCAAAGGTCTTTAGGGCTGCAAAGCTGGAATTTTTCTGCAGATTCCCAGATTTTCCTTTCTCTTTATTGGAGCTCGCTGGGTGAGATTCCTTCTGAGAGACAGTTTGGAGGAAACTCAACAAGATGAGCCTCAGTATGTAGGGCTCTCTTGCCTCTTTCTCACTGGCTTTGGAGGGAGAGTGTGATGTGAACCTTTTGGAAAATGTAAACAGTCTGTATCAGTACCACAAATGTGTTTAAATCTCCGTTTTAAATTCAAAGGACCTTTTTATAAGACTCGAGCCAACCAGTGCTTTCCATTTGTGGGTTGCTCGAATTGCGTGCTTGTATCAGAAAAGTATGGTACATCCTGGGTGCTATGAGTCAGTCTAAATGGCAAGGCTCCCCACTTCCAGCACACTTACAAGTAGACTGCATCTTAAAAGCACAGCAGTGCTTCGGGAGGGAGTGGCTGGAGAGGGGCATTGCTGCAAGGAGAGCTTGAATTCTTTCTGTGGCTTGTGGAGAGAACTTGCTGCTGTCCTGTGAAAGGCTGCAGTGTGAACAACCTTGTGTGCCTGGAAAACCCTGCTGGGTGGTGCAGAAGGAGAGAATCACCCCTTAGTTTGGACCAACTCAACATGGCTGAGAGGAGTTACAGCTCCATGCTAGAGCACCACTAATGGTAGTCTCCAGAAAAGGAGTAGGGGATAGACATCTGATCCTACCTCTTCCTGCTCCTTTTGAGGAGGCTAACATCATTGATGATGCTCGTATAGAATCATGCCACTCTCCGCCATGTTGGGGTCCCCCAAACTAAGCCATGAAGGCTCCATATGCCTGACCCCATACATCTGCACAAGGGAAAGAAGCAGGATAACCATATATCTGGCTTTAAAAGCAGGTTCATATTTTGTCCAAATAATGTATAAATAAATTGCAGTACATATAGGGTGATCAGATGTCCCGATTTATAGGAACAGTCCTGATATTTGGGGCTTTTTCATATATAGGTGCCTATTACCCCCCAACCCCTGTCCCGATTTTTCATGCTTGCTGTCTGGTCACCCTAAGTACATAGATTCTGGGTGCTGTTCTTTGGGACTTGGCAATGTCTTCTGCATCCAAAATTCAAAATGCAAACTGGGAGTCACAGAAGGTGCACCCTAGGAAAAATACGTTCATTGCTTCTCAATATTTCAAAAGCATAACAACAAACTTAATATTAAATTGCACAAATGCAGCCCAACCTGTAGGAAAGATTACTATCATTTTGGCTCTAAAAATGGCCTCTCTGGCAATCAACACCTGAGGCTAACAGGCTTTTGTCAAGAGAGAGAACCTGTGATCTGCCCCATAAAAATTACACTTCGTGTTCTAAAATGTCAACCTAAATGAAAAAATAACCAACACCCTTTTGAAAGAAGGGCTGGCTACGTAAAACAGTATTCAAATATGTGTTTATCAACTGTGATAAAATCCGAGCTCCAAAGCTGGGTGACTCAATAGCAACAAACCCCAAATGCTGGGTAAGTGGCAGAAGTATGCATACATTTTGTGCAACTTCTGTGCTCTTCCTGTCAGCTCCATTCTTATGAGCGAGCAGGGAATTGAAAGTGACAAGTTTTCTTCTCTCTGAACCACTGGGACCTTAACAGTGTCTCTTTAATAAAACATCTAACAAATGATGATTAAGGCTCTGCCTCATATAATAATAAATATCTATCTCTTATATAACATTTTCACTAGTAGGTTTCAAAGTAGTTCGTGTGTGTAAATTTAACACCACAACACACATGTGCATATATCAAGTGCGTGTATAAATAAAATATTGTGTGTGAATGCTTACAACATAGTGTGAATGTATATTTGTAAAAGTGAGCGAGAGACGGGCATGCTGTAGTCTTTTTCTGCTGCTATCTGTCACCTTCCACATTACTTCTCAGGTTTTATTTTCACCAGATCATGTGCTGGAATTCTTTTCGTACAGTACTATATTCTCTTCTTATGCTGGGCTCCCATTTGAGGAAGCTAGTTGTACTCAAAGCAGAGTGCCAGTCTTCATGTTGTGGCTAACTGAGCACAGGCTTTTATGTTATTAACATTACACAGCCTCAACATGGAATAAGGAGGCAGTAAGTCAAGTGGTTCTACAGTTGTTCACAATTCATTTGCACTTGCAACGCTTACTGTCTGTCGCAAGCAACCCTATTGTAGAGAGCAATAACTATCACTGAACACTTTGAATAAAAATACAATGGATATAACAATATAGATTTTAAAATGTAATGAAAATGGGCTGTAATCTGTAAAGAAGCAGCAAGCTGCAAACTCAATAAAATCTCAGCTATTGATTGACTGATTGTACAAATTGGACAAGTTACTAACTAATTGGATGCCTTACTCGAGCAATATGTTTAACATGGTTTTAAAGTGAGCCAGAGAGTCACTAACTTATGTCAAAAGATAACTGTACCATGACCACTGAGCTCTGTAATTAAATGGCAAACAGGTTAATTGCAGGGACCGTCAGGAGAACAGAGTTAGCAGATCAAAAGGAATCAGCTGCATGATGTTGTATTAATTCAGCTAGCACAGTACATCAAGGAAAAGGAAGAGAGTCATTCCAAACGAGTTTCATAAATGTGCAATAATTTCAAGACCCGTTTTGGCAAAGGACCTATTTTGAGGTTAGGTTTATGCTCTTTAAAATTGGCAGCCGATTACACTGTCTAGAACCAGGCAAGAGGCAGGCAGACATTGGTGCAAATCTCCAGACAGATCTGTCAATGCCCCAATCCAAACTATTTCCACCTGTGTTTATTTTCGTTATATTGCAGTTATGGCAGTTTTGAGGAAGCAAACTGCTTTCTAGCATGGAAGGTTCATGTGTAAGCTCAACCCACCAACCACATCAGTTTGCCTCCGCAAATCATTTTTTTTCCCCTACAGCTCACTGGATTCGATCAGCATTTGGTGGAAAGGGGAGTAGACTTTACTGAATGATTGTTCGTCAAAGGATTTATAATCTTTATAATCTTTGCTGTGGGGTTCCTCTTATAGGCCTTGAGTCAGGCAAACACATGCTTAAGTGCTTTGCTGAATGAGGATCACAGTGTGCAATACGACAGGTTTCAGAGTAGCAGCCGTGTTAGTCTGTATTTGCAAAAAGAACAGGAGGACTTGTGGCACCTTAGAGACTAACAAATTTGTTTGAGCATGAGCTTTCGTGAGTTGCATCCGATGAAGTGGGCTGTAGCTCACAAAAGCTTATGCTCAAACAAATTTGTTAGTCTCTAAGGTGCCACAAGTCCTCCTTTTCTTTCAGTGTGCAATACATATAGCAATATGTACATTGTACACACACACAAAAAACCCCAACAACTATCAAAACAATACTGCACACACAATTCTCTCCCTGAGGAGAGGATGAGAGAGAGAACAAACCACATGTGACAGATGTCAGCCTTGTTGCCTGTTGGAAAGTGCTCAGATATAATTGTGATGAAAGTGGTCTAAGAACCTATATAGAACAATAATACAGTGAAAATGTAACACAAATTGTACAGTGTATGCAAGGCAAGATGGGTAATGTTCCGCCATGGAGATGAAAATAGAGTGTAAGAAGTTGCACAGAAGTTGAAGGTGTGATTCAAATAATGTCCAACTTGTCAGTCACTGGAGAGTTTGGATTGCTTATAATATCATTTCTTGATACTTTGAGTAAGCTACTTTGTCCAACTTTTCAAGTAATACAACAGTAGTATGTTTTCAGATGTATGTAACTACAAGATATTTTTTGTAATCAGATTTTAGAAGGTCGTAAGCATGATGACACTATTAGTAATGGCTTTAATCAGATGTCTGAAATCTAGATTGAAAAATGGGAAAGTATTTGATGTCGGCATTGCATTCTTCAGTATATATACAGCCTTGAATGTTTGGTCTTTTGCTTTATTGCCTTAAAAAGGCTAAATATGTAGTATATACATTTCTGTTTCTACTGAACTCGTCCTGTCCTCACTTCTGTTGTTTTCCCCCCCCAGGATTATTTCCAGCAGTGCTGAACCTGGCTGTCAATGCTATCATCACAACCAATGCTACCTGTGGAGAAAAAGGCTCTGAAATGTATTGCAAACTAGTTGAACATGTACCTGGGCAACCGGCAAGAAACCCCCCCCAGTGTCGTATTTGTGACCAGAACAGTAGGGTTCCACATCGTATGTATGAGATTTTGTTATGTTAATAGACATGCTCTTCTATGGGAGTTTGGTCTAGGTTCATTCATGTTCAGGGACTTTGTGACCAAACGACTGGCAGTGGGTGGGGAGCGGAGGAGGAAGAATAAACTCTAGCTCATTGGCTTGATTACTTTGGAAAATTCCTCTTGTTCTGAGTAAAACAAATATTTTGTCCCTGGGCTAGTTTTGCAAAATTCTTACCTGTAAATTAAATTAAACTTTTTGGGACAAAGAGTGCTTAAAGTTCAGCAACTAAATCCATTATTATAGATAATAATGCTCTCACTGAGTTAATATGGATTTGTGTTTGCTCGACATACATGAAAATCAGGCCATTTTATAAGGTACCTAAATATGGGATTAATTTTAATCAGAAAATTCTGATCTTTTTGAATCATTTACAAAATTTTAATTTGTGGGTAAGGCCAATTTTATTTATCTTAAGCCTGTTCTGTGATTCCCCCCGCCCCACCCCCTTCTCAGCTTGATGTTAATTCTAATTTCACTGACTAAAAAACCCCCAAACCACTGTGTTTTTAATTACTTCATTTTTTTAACACTACAACTGATCTTTGCTAAAATTATTACTATTTTTTTTAAATACCAGCCTCAGGGTAAAATCAGTTTTCAAGCATTCATTTATTATCACGTACAAGGAGAGTTTTGTGCCTCTTACAAGGTAAGTACATACAAGGAAGACTAGAACCTAGATAGAGCTGTATGGTAGTATTCACATATTTTCACCTGCCCTTTCAGTGATGGAGGTGAACAGCGTATTAGCAGCTATTCTCCATGGTAATTCCTGAAGAATTTCCTGTATGTTTAAAATCACACCCTCCATTTTGGGAAGAGCCAAATATTGTAATAATAATAAAAATACATAATCTATGATAATTCATACAGCAAACCAAACATACATGTGAGGAATAGATTTTGGCTTGCCACATCCCTGTGCCCTGCTCCAACCACTAGAGAGTACTGCCTCATTTATATATAAAAACACACAAGTGCTGTAGGTCTATGTGTCTTTCCCTCTTATTAACCTGCAACTGTCTGGTTTTAGAATGCCTGATCTTTTGTAGCCAACCACATCTCAGTTTAAGGTTTTCATAATGTTAATCTGGCACTGTGAAGAGCCTTATTTAAACAGAGATGACTCATTAATCAGAGTACCATGTAATGTAACCAGACTTCAAGTGATCCCCTTGGAATCTGTGAGTCTGGTGTGCCTCCCCTTAATTACTGTAGAAGAAAATGAACACAGACTCCCTGGTTAATGGCATGTGAGCCCAAATTAAAGGGAAGAGTGGGATGGGCTTACTCTAGGTGCAATCCCCCTTGTCATCCATCAGTCAAGTTAGTCCTTGGAGTAGTTTTTCAGTCCCATCCCTTTTGCAAGTGTTATTTTATTTTTCTCTCTCACTTTAAATAGGGAAAACATGCCAGCAATTAATCAATGTTTTCAAATTAATTATGATTAAACTTTCATAATGGGGATTACAGTTAATTGTTGATTCATCTCCCAACCCTACTTTTCAGGACTAAATCTCATATCAGTTTGGCTGGAGGAGACTGATATCAAAATTTCCAATTAGACAACTTCTATCACAATCACCTAGGAGCCCTGAGTTGAATTTACAGATGATTTTTGCAAGCACACATTTTAAGACGGGGCTGTAATGATGATCAGAATTGTTAGCTTTGACAGTGCCTAGAGCATCGGCTTTTCTGTGCGTGTGTGTGTGCGCTCCTGTGGAAGCCTTTTTTCCAGTCCTCTAAGTTTTGAGTGGCGGAACTTGCCTCCACTTCTGTTTGGGACGCAGCTTTGTGGTACAACCACTCCGCAGTTGGGTCTCTGGATTGCACCCCCTAGGTAGCCTGCCGTAATACCTAGCAAGCCCAATGGACTTGTCATGTGCAAGTGCGCTCGTGGATAGCGGTAACATGCCGTGACATTTTCAGGGTGTGTTTTTATTGATTTTTTTTTGTAGATGTCCAAAAATTGAGGTTTATATTGTACATATATAACAGTATATACTGTAATGAATAATCTCTTTGTAATGTTCCCTGGTACACTTTAATGCAGCACTGTTTCAAACAGCACAACATTAAAGTGCACGAGGGAATCTTTAGTGCACACCAGCAGGGTCTTCATCGACAAATTAATGCACAATGGATTAGTGCACTTTAGAAATCACACTCTACAGAGCACATTACCCCACCTTCTAGACAAGCCTTTAGATACAAGTAACTGTTTCTGTAGTTTTTACGGTGTTTATTGAATAAACCCTGATTTTAAAAAATAATTTATGTTGGAGGTATTGATTGGTTAAAACCTAAAACCAAAAGTCCTTGTTCTTGTTCCCCTTGAGGCTCTAGGTAGACATGACTTAGCCTTGATGTCCCCCATTCTATTAGGGATCAAAATGTAGCCTACTTGCGGCAACAAGCTCTCTCTCTCTCTCTCTGTCAGCTTTTGATCCCTCCCTTCTTGACCTGAGCCAAACAGCTCTGTTGCCAGAGGGGGATCTGAGCAGTCCCTCTTCATGGCTATAAACCTGTTTGAGGGGAGGCTTCTTACCTGGGCTGCTGTTTTACTCTTCCTGTCTGATTTCTTTAACAACTCCCTCTGATCTAACGGTATATTCAGTCAAATATTTTTCAATTACCCATACCAATTACACTTCCATTGTACCACTAGTGTTATGATAAGCAAATGCTAGTGCTCACTGGTGCCACTGAATCATTTGATATTTAAATGCACTTCTGGCATTTGCAGTTTTAAGGACCGACACCTCCCCTCACTCCCACAGAACACTTTAGTTCTTTCTTTAAATATGTTCAGACATTCTGGCTTTAATTAATGAGGCAGGATTCCTGTCCTCCACAGACAGCTGACGTGGTACGAAACCACAAAAAAACAGACTTTCAATCTTCTGAGTTGACTTAAACAACAAATAAAAGGCCGGTAAACTCTCCAGTTTGATTTAGTCCCCTAGAAATCTAAGAACCATAAATAACTCCTTTTTCTTCCCATTTTATATATCTAGCAATGTATTTTTAGGAAGTCATTCTAGGTGAAAGGGTAACATTTATCAGGTGCTTGATACCATAAGAATAATACATTCTCTGACTGTGTATAATGTCTTCCACATCTAGCAGCTGGGGGAAGGAGACATATTATTTTTGAAATAACTTCTGATTTTTCCCCCTCCTTTGGATGTAGTCTTTCTCTCAGATAAATCAGTGATTTCTGTAGGTGCAGGATCAGATCCTTTAGAATTGTGGGTAGGCTACCATCCTGCATGCACAAAAGGAGCAGATACTCCTGAAACACAGATAGACAAAAAATACTCTTTGCAATTACTGGGTGATATTTACCTGAATGCAGAGAATGCAAGCAAGACCCCTCACCTTCTAAATACCATAACATAAATAGTTCAGAGGGTCTTGAGGAGAACCTTGAGGGGAGGGAGAGAGAAAGAGAGAGATGGAACCTCTATCATTTTAAGCAGTGGATTATAAAGCACTCAAATACTACAGTGATGGTTCTTGGATTAGCTCTGTGTAGAATATAATAGAATTTCTTTCTGCATGAAAACTGTATGATTGCATATGACTTCCAAACACAAATACTAGCAAAACGAACCACAGTACCTTCTCCTTCACTTGCCTGCCAAGTCCTAAATTCCTGGTTTGTGTTCATTACACTAGCTGATGATTTCACACTACCTGCCTGGAGATGCTGGTTTAGGTGGCTGTGGTCTCCTTGGAGGTTGCAAGGCAAACATATAATATTAATATTAAACTTTCTTCAAAAGTAAAAGAAAAACAGATTATCAGTTATTTTGTTTTAATGTACTACTTTGTCTTTTTAAGTCTATACTTGTATTCTGTTACTGATTTGGGTTTTAAAAAGTCTTTTTGATACTTATTGCATAATAAAGCTTTGCGATTCACCTTTAGAGCATGTTGCATACTGTGCCATAACACCAACAAACACATGGAAGTACTTTTATGTACAATATTATATTCACATGCTGTATTAACTAAATGCTACCACCAAACGACTGCTGACCATTCTAAAGATGTTTTTCTTTTACATATTGCCAATGGTCCAATAGAACGACACCCAATAACTAATGCAATTGATGGGAAGAACACTTGGTGGCAGAGTCCCAGTATCCAAAATGGAATAGAATATCATCATGTTACCATTACATTGGACCTTCGACAGGTACTGTTTGTTCTTTGTTTCTGCAAACCTTTCTCACTCACATAATTGCTGTCTCCTTAGTCACTCCTTATTTTGTCAGTGATGCTTTTGGATCATAAAGATACTCCCAGCTTCATTATAACATACTGAGTTATTTATATGGACTATGCACAATGTATCTTATTCATTGTAGCATAATACATATATGGTTAGGTTTTTTTTTAAAATCAGATTTCAGGTTATTTGTTTTTAAGACATATTTTGAATTAGTCTAAATATGAAGTATTCAGTGTTTGTTTCAACTGTAGGTTTGGATCTTTAGAAATAAGTCTAATTAAAATGGTGTATGTTGGGGGAGGAAATTTATCAAAGGTTTAATGGTTTAAAATGCTGCATTTTTTAACTACTAAAATAAAGCACTAAGAATGTCTTCAGCTCTGCTAAGGATAGGTGCTCTTAAAGATTTTTTGGGAGGGCGGGGCGCTAACAAGGCCCTTAAATATATTGCTTCTCGTTACTGAAAGCTCTGCAAGCTGTCAGCTGGTTTTAAATTAAACCTGGGCTACTTGGAGAGTTAACAAGGCCTGTTGTATTTGCATAGACTCAGTAGGAGTAGCCTCAGGTTTCATGTTGCATCTTCTGCCAATCATTTCTGTCTCTTTCTATGGTATTCTTGACAGCTGTAGTTTTCTGGAATACAGTTGTTTGATGCTCACAAATTTGCTGGATTATGCCAGACATGCAAGCACAAGGATTTTGGGTGCTGGAGGAGAGGTAGTTTTATTTGTATTCTGCTAATGCAAATACAGAATAACGATCCGTCGCCAGAAATACACATCATGCTATTAGATTTATCATCCTGCTATTGAATATCATAGAAATTAAAGATGGACTAGATAATCCAGTAGGCTTTGACCTTTTCCCCAAGACAATGAAATATTGTCACCAGGTCCCCTCAAAGTCCTCTCTTTTCTGTGATCTATAGGCTTGTCCCATATACCAAGATGACTTATGGGATGGGCTAAAGTGAAGAAAATGCAGTTCTGTTTTCCTTTGTAAAAGCAAAGGGGAATGTCCCCATCTCTCCCTGGCTTGGGTAAGTAGCACAGCCCTCACAACTCTCCTTTCTCTATAGTTAAGTGTGCAGAGATTCTCCTACAACCTCCTGATTCAGTCTCCTTTAATCCCTGAATGGGATTTCTTGGTTTATGACTTTCACCCAGAATCTGAGTGGTACATCTGCTCAATTATTACTTCTCAGAAGGACCATTAACCTCTCCCCAGGATTACAGGACTGTAGCTGATTATCCCAGAAAGAGTCAATGGTCCAAAAGAGTCTTGAATAAAACACAGTTTATTAGAAAATTTAAATGAAATCAAATGTAAGAGTACAAGAAAAACATCTCTAGGTCTAGGAATCCCTAGCCTTGTCTAGTTTGGGCCTCACCCTTGAAGTTAATCAAAATCCATCAAAAATACAAAGCTTAGTTTTCGAAAATTCTTTCTTTCATTTCCTCAGAAGAGACAAACTGCCATCTAGATACATGGCGGAAAAAATGCGTGTGGTTGTTTTACATTAACTTTCCCTCTAGTGGTGCTGCAATGGTCAGAGAATTTGAGCAAATGGATGTGCAGACATGGTAGTTTGCCCCTGTTATACCTTGGAGATGCTCCGAAGTTTAGGTGTGAGTCCCTTCCATTGTTAGCATTCTAACCCTGGAACCATCTTTGTCATTACCATGTTGAAAATGAGGTTGCTCTGGACACCCACCTATGTCATCGTCTCATATCCCTGGTCCAGTGTCTAATGAATATTTTTATTTTATCCAATAAGATTTTTTTTTTTTTTGCTGGAAAACAGGTTTGATTTTAGTCTTCTGCCCTTTAAAAATGTTCCTTTGACCTTACAGGTACTATTACCTGTCTTCCCCCTACACACTGATTTTCTCTCTTCCTGGCTCAGATCCATTAACATGCAAATAGCTCTCATGTATCAGAAATAAATTAGCATCCTACCCTTCATCATTCACCCCCGCCCCAAGACATTGCGTCGCTGATTGTCAGATAGTAGGATGGTTTCATTCAACTACAATTTTAAGAATAAGGCTCCTCTATATCCCAATAATTCCTTTATGTCAATCCCAGCGTCATAAACTATTCCATCCCCTTTAGTGCTGGTATCCAGACTGTTACAGGGAAAAACCAAGAAGAGCTTTCTTTAATTATGTTTTGCTTACATAAAAAGAGCTGTGGTGACTATAGAGTTACAGTGCCTATACTGACATGTACATGAGGTGGTGGTTTGACTGTATTTCAGGAATTTCTGCAGATACCAATAGCATATTACAATTAGCACACTGTGACTGCTATATTAGTTTGCTTAAATAAAACTCAAAGTGTGTGATAGTGTGAAAGGGAGAGATTGTACTGTTACCCCTAGCCCATGGTCGCTGCACAGTTCACTGTTCCAGGAATAGTCCAGAGAAAGAGCTTTAAGCCTAGATCAGTATCAGATGACTTCTCCTTCTGCACCAGCTCAGCTGTGCAGAGTCGGTGCTTTGGAGGAGCAGAGTCAAGGATTTGCCTTTCATTCCCTATCCATCTTCACAGAAGTGGGGGAAGTTTTGAAGCATGTGTTCTCCCCATGCTCTGGCTGGCAATGTGGGTAGCCCATGCAGTTAAGGAGGCACCTTATACCACTTACCATCTTACATAGGCCAAGAGATAATTTTGCCTCCCAACAGTAGTGATATATATCAATAGTCTTGGCTTTAAAATGTCGAATATATAGCTCTATACTATAAGGTTTTCTTTGCACACAGAGAGCTGTAGGCTTTAATAGAGTATTCAGTAAAACGTGAGATGTCTATTCCAGCTGGGATCACAGATTGCAATCACCAGGAATGGATGAAGGTCACAAGATGTCTCTGAGGCATCATTTAAAAAAAAAAAAAAAAAAAGATTTTGCTCCGTATCTGTGTTGGCAAACATGAGATTCAATAATTACCAGTGATTTTACTGATGTGTTCTTACTGTAAGTAAAAAAAATGTGTAACTTTTTTGAAACAGATTTGTCACGTTATTTCTGCAAAGAATGGACTGTAAATTGCAGGAATGCATTAGCAGTATGTGCTATTACTAATAATTATGACTATACATGGAGTGCTTTTAGCAAATTCTAATTTTATGAAAAGAAATTAGGAAAATAATTACTGTTTCCTTCATTAAATAATTCCGTACCTTTTGGGGGCAGTTGTATTATTTTTCTATTACGACTGTACTGCATAATAAAGTAATGGTGCATCATGGTTAGTAATAAATAATCAGTTATTTGCAGAAGTGACACATCTAACTTAGAATAAGCAGAAAGATTATCATTCATTTAAAAAAGTCAATTAAATTCTTTTTGCATGAATTAGAGAAAAGGGGTAAAATATTTTTAAAAGGGCTTAAGACCTAATGGGAATTAAGCTCTTAATTCACTTAGGTGCTGTTGAAAACTTTACTCATAATGCCTTGTGGTTAGAGTGTGTTCTAGGAATCAGGACTTCTGGATTCTGAACATGACTTTGATACTAATTTTTGGGGATAGCTTGGGATGGTCACATAACTTCTCTCTGCGAGGGTTTATCATTGGTACAATGGTGATTACATCATCATTTACCTCCTCACAACAGTGTTTTGAGGTATGTTTTATGTTTATAAAGCACTTTGCGATTCGTGGATGAAAGGCACTGTACAAATACTACATAAGATTTATTATTCTGTTACAATTAATAGCTGATCAAAAATATTCATTCAATGGAATTTAGTAAACATACCTGCACTTTGTGCAGACTGTTCATATGGCAAGTTTACTTGGGGATAAAAACACACTTAAATTGGGCTGGCCTGGTAATGTAGCTGGAGAAGTTATGAATTTGATTTTAACTGGATCCTTTAATCCATGTAGTGGAAGCACCATATCTATGAAATGTGCATCCCATAGGAACAGGGAATGTTTTGCCTCCTGCATCTGATTGTGTTGGACACTGGGTTTTAGCTTTGGGAGCAAGGGGTAGTTTTGCATACATCCTCATCATGCAGCAGAGGATATTCTAATGCAATGAGGTCAGTTCCAGCACAATGGGAAATATTCCTTTTTAAAAGGATTACTTACACCCTTTCAAGAAAGGCAGGGAAAGGAAGCGGGGAAAAATTGGAAACGTGGACTTTCATGGAGACCTGGAGTTGCAAGTTCTACTCTTTGTGATATTGAGTCCCCTAAGTTCTCTAATAGTCTGAAGCTGAAGAAGCTGCTGTGAAAGACTAGCTGGGTTTCTATAGGGAAAACTGGCAAATCCACAGGGAAGCTGATAGGTGGTTGGAGGTGAGATGGTCATGCCTTCCAGTTCTGGTCCTGGAAAGGAAAAAACAACAACTTAATTTGAAATGATTAGAATCTCAAAATATTTCTTTTAGATTTCGTCTAAAAATGAGGTAGTGTCCCTAGTTAAGCTCACCATCACCTTCACTTTCCTACTTCAAAAGACATCTGATAAATCTTCTGTTCCATTGTTCATGTTCTGAGTTGTATTTTAGCTGCTAGTGCCTTTAGAATGCAAGCTTTCAGAGGCAGGGACTCTGCTATTCAAATGGCACGTTTAGTGCTTTGAACAGTGCCAGGTACACCATGTGGAACTATATAACAAATAGAATGGCTGGGAGCGAGAGGGAGACATATTACTTCATCTGAAGCAGTTCTCCCATCCCCAGTTATGAAATGCGTACAGCACTTTCATGGATGTATACTCTGAACTCCTTATTTCATGATTTTGTGTTGCCCAAATATCACTTTGAGGATTTTGATCTGGTTCAGTATAATCTTTTATGAAGTGAACCAGTTGATTATCTTTTAGAACAGAACAAGTTGATTGCCCATGAGTGAAACCACAGAAAAATGAACTTCTGCGTTATTACTCAGCTCCTCCATAAATTTAATAGGAATAGTGTCACAAAGAAGAAAACTGGAAAAGGGAGAGTTATGTGTTCGGTTTTGTTTAGTTTATATACATGACATTGCAGAAGTGGGACACTATGTGCTGAAAGAGAGACATGATGGAACTAGGCAACTGTGACAAGTTAAACTGAGAAAGGCTGGAACATGAAAACAACAGGATAGAACTACGGCTTGTACTATAAAAACTCAGTATAGCAGTCGGTGGAAAAAGCTCCTTAGAGACACTGCTGTCAGTGGAAGGCAAGATGAAATCAAAGCAAAATTTTCTGCAAAACAACCACCAAATTAAAAAAAAAAGTCATTATGGGGAGAGAGATGAATGGAAAGAAATCTATGTAAAAATCATTTAATCCTTTTTGATTACTACAGTTATGGAAAGGACAAAGTTAAACCATTAGAAATAGGATATGATAATGTTTTTAAGGTAATTTTTCACAGCTGTATTATGGGTTCCTACATATAAAAAGTGGATGGTTTCATCATTTTGGTATAGTACTTCTTTTACTTTCTGACCTTTGTAAAGCTTGAGCATTTAGATTTGTATGCAATGGAGTTGTTTATGCATCTGCAGCTGTGTTTTAAAATATATCTGTAATATGGGCTAAAGATGAATTTGAACATTTGGGGCCATATTTAAATAGAGCTAAGAAAAAATATGAATATCAATGTTTTGTGAGTACCCAGTGTGATCAAAAAATATCAAAAGCCAAGTTAGTATCAAGAGCCTATTAGTATTTATCTACCCCAGAGCTATGTTCCAGGATGGCCTAATATAGTTATTGCTGATCCATGCTTGAGAAAAAGAAACCTTCTGTGAAGGGGCCAAGCACACTCTCTCCTCCTTAACTTGTTCCCATCTAAGGTCTGACTGGCCCTAATGGCTGCTTGGGAAGAAGTTCCCTTCCCATAATGCACACCACAGAAGGGATCCTGGAATGAGGTTTAGCTGTTCTTTAGAACTCTTGGCCACCAGAAAGCAAAGAAAGTCTCATGTTCATTAGAGATGTAGCTTAGGCTGAGACATCAGTTTTTTCAAACTTGGGTCCTAAAATTGAGCACATAAACCCATATTTACAAGCAAAATTAGGCCTTTTCAGAGATGTTGAGGAGCTGCAGCTCCTTTTGAAGTTGGTGGGAGCAGTGGGGCTCAGGGTCTTGTTGGGGTACTCAAGTGCCCAAACCTAGATGCCTCAAATTAAACTCCTAAATCTGTACTTAATTTTCTCAATAAATTTAGCCTCATTTTCAACGATGCTGAGAACATGCAAATCCCATTTGACTTTGGGATTTGTGAGTATTCAGTACAAATGAACATCAGTGACCTTTTATTTACATGCCTAAATAGGGATTTAGGATCATAACTTCAGGCACCCATGTTTGAAAATATTAGTCAGAGCTTTCCCCCCTAAAAAGTATTTGAACAAGAAAGTTAGAAACACACTGGAGTTGGAATATGTATGTAAGCTGAAAAAACATAATGTTGCTTTTTCTGAAGAGCCACTGCTGAAGTTTTGAGTAAACGAGTCTTGGCCTTTGTGCTGTCCTATCTCTGGTCACAGCTGTATTCTGTGTGTACCATGGTGTAAATTAAGTGCCAGAGGTTCGGAATTTATTAAACCAGTGTCTGTGTCCACTTATTTCTCTCCTAAAAGAGATATAACCCACTTTTTGAGTCCTAAATCTTAATGATTGCACAAAAGTTGTGGCATTATTTTAGATTCTGAAAGTACATCTTTGCAGTCTTAGTTCAGAGACCCTTTAATTTATTGGATCAGAGCCCCTTGTGTCAACCTGCCCCTCCTGGCTCAGATCACATGGTTGGGACTTTAGGGAGCAACATCAGAGCCTCTCTTCCAAAGTGAAGTGTCACTTATGGTAGAGTAGTAGGAAATGTTACTCACACAATAGGGTTTCTTCATTGTTGTTTATTATTTTGTTGCTATAATAGAAAAAGGCTACCCAAGGGGTGGTTGGTGAACCAGAACCTGTTTTGCCTCACAGCCATATTGTAGTGACACTTGACACACCATTGATATGGTCTACATTATAGTAGGTAGAAACTAGTCCTATACATCTGTGTCAAACTTTGATCTTAACACTTTGCTGTAAGGCATTTTCTGGCCTCTAAGGAAGCAGAGTCATTTTTCTTAGATTGAAATTTTATGTAATTTAATAAACCACGTTTTCATATCTGAACTTCTAGCCTCAAAGATTAGGGTAAGGATACAGGGAATAAAGGATTGATTTTGTTGTGTGCTAATCTTCATGCCATTGGTTTAGCCTGCAGATGGTAGAAATTATATGAGTCAACTTTACTTCCACTTGGACTTTGTGTGTTAGGAATGTATTTGCATCCATGCTTTTTACATACTTTTACTTAGATATCTGACCAATAGAAAAAAAAAGAAAAGAAAATGCCAGATATCCTGGGCTTTAGATGCTTTTGACAAAAATAAAAGTACAGTTACATAAAAGATAAAACCAGCAGCTTCCCTCCACCCCAAAAGCAGAGTGTAACCAAATAGGGATTAAATTGTACATCTCATTACCAACAAATGCCAGCCCCTATTATCCCTCTTCTACCCCATATACTGGGATAAAGAGGGCAGTGTACACAGAAAATCAACTGAGTAAGTCCTGGGACACAAGAAAGAGGGCTCTGGAAAGAGAGAGAGAACTACATTTGGAATATTGAAAGAGATCTAGCTCTGGAGGCCCTGGGAGATTCAGCCAGGGCCTGCAACACCAAGATTTATTTTATATAGTTTTTTTTTTTTTTCACAATGTAGTAGAAGTAAATTAAGCCAACTATTTAAAATATTATAGTATTTGAGAATTTGGAACTTTTAAGATTCTTGCAAGGAAGCCCCTGATTCTTATATACATGAAAGCGCCTTTACACCAGTCTGACGACGTAAAGGGTCTTAAAGTGGATGTGAATTACATTTGTTACAATCATACTTACTCCTACTTTAAGACTTTTATTTTGCCAGAATGGTGAAAAAGGGGCCTAGAGTAAAAGAATGAGGATCTTGTTTCTAAGACACGTCTAGCCAAATTTCACATGCATGAGGAGTTTTGTGAAGTTGTTGAACTTTTGGATACTTATCAGAATTTAAGTTGAACTCTGATCCTTTTGAGAGTCGCTCATCACTACTTTAGGTTTGTATTTTGCTGGTACTAAGGGACATATACAAAGTAGTGATCTCTAGTATGTGGCAGATTATATTTTGCTCCTGGTTCTCGAGGACTCTTTTTCTGAAATATTTGCCTGCTCGAGCTGAAGTTATTTTATAATTGTGCTCATTGTTTCTGATAATTTAAAGCAATTCTGCCATAAGCTTCTGATAACAAATATTCTGAGGAAATATAATTATTAAAAATATTTTTTAAAAACAAACAGAACTGTGGTTAAGTGTTTTGACAACATAGTTAGCTTTTTAATCACTACCTGTGTAATGTGTATAGTATCTAGCATACCTCCCACCCTGTAATTTTCCCCTGCCTTTTTCTCTGTTTGTTTAAAATGTAGAAAATGTGCTTGTACAAAACTCAAAACGATGTACATACATTGCTGATAGATGTCAAACCAGGAAGATTTCTGCCCCAGAACAATAAAGTACTTATTATTTTCCCCACACTCCTACTCCTCAGACAAATGTCCAAGCAAATCGATTAACCTTTCACCAAGATTAACAAATGCAGGTTCTTCCATACCAGCATGGGAAAGGAGTTCTAGAGCAAAGGAGTCTCCAAGAGAACCTCTTGTATTTTTAATGGCTGAATGCTTAAGACATGTTTGTCAGTAAAACCAGTCCAGTTGATCTCTGCTTTTGTGACAGTACATAAGAAAGACAGGCTTCTCTTGGATAGCCAGGAGTCAAAACAGACATAGTGAAGCCATATCTTTCAGTTGCAACCTAAATTGGTTAGGAAGCAAATATATTCCTCCAAGAAGAGTTGTAATATCCTCTGTGTACAGAAAACACAGCTAACTTGTTACGTAATTGGGTTGCCAATAGATCTCTTCTGAATTATGCCCCCCAATCTCTTGAACTCATTACTGAGTCAAACTACACAATTTTTATTGCCTTGTGGTCTGGAAGATTTCTTATTAATCTGTTTTTCTCACCCCCACATTGGAACACATACTGGCAAAGAACAAAAGTGCTTCAGAATTTTCAGAAAGAGAAAACCTTTCAGTTTCTTGTTTCATTTTTTCCCCAGATGACTGAAGTATTGATGAATATTATTTTTCCCCTTCCCATTCAGGCTGTTACTATAGTGGCATGTACCTTTCTATCAGTGGTCAGATAGTTTCAGGATATATGTCCTGGATACTGTGTTATACCTCTAAATCCCAGATGACACACTGTGACCTAATGCACCCCTGTATTGACATCCTGCACACTACTGTAATAGTCTTTGTCCGAAATACGGCTTGTGAGGTATCATTTGAAAACTAATAACTCTCTAATCAATAATATCATGGTAAAATACATGTAGCAACATTATATGTAAAATTATGAACATAAGCTGAAATTATGACTTAAATTTGTTTACCAGACAAATCTGGAGAGGGGGTAAACCTATTCCTCAAAGACAAAGGACAAGCTAATGCCTCTGGCCTAGTGTCATCAAATTTGATTGGTAATCACCTGTCAAGTGGCCATTCTTTGGCAACAGAGGGGAGCAAGAACAGATAAATCTGCATTTTAACAAACCAACAACATGGAACCTCTTTCACCACAAGACTCCATATTTCCGTCCTCACAATGGGAAGGAATTTTATCAAAGGGTTACTGGACTGTGAAAGTAGGGTCAAAAACAACACAACTATTCTGTCTTTCTTTCTCTGCCTATCTCTCTCTTGCTCTGTTTCAACTAAGAAGACAAAAGAACCAGCTTTTGGATTTTGAAGGCATTCTGACCTGAGAATTTGGTCAGACCTGTTGCTGGAAACATGTGGTAAAGATTTTACCTTAAACCAAGTCTAGTTTGTTAAATTTTAGTTACTAGAAAGAGTTTTATCTTTATTTTTGTCACCATTTTTTTAATACCTGTTATACTTGTACTCACTTAAAATGTAGCTCTTAGTCATTAAATAAACCTGTTTTATTCTTTAATCAAAACTAATCCAGTGTTGTGTTTTAACTGAACTGTTTAAGTGAGCTGTAGCTCACGAAAGCTCATGCTCAAATAAATTGGTTAGTCTCTAAGGTGCCACAAGTACTCCTTTTCTTTTTGCGAATACAGACTAACACGGCTGTTCCTCTGAAACCTGAACTGTTTGGGTAACTCAAGTTAAAGTTGCAAACTGTTGCATATTGACCTGTTATAGGGGCAGTAAACCTATAATATCTGAACTGTCCAGGAGAGGGCTGGACAGTGCAGAACACGTTTTGGGGAAAAATCCAGGACTGGAAGTGTGTTGGGGTCACCCTGCAAGTGGTAACTGAGGCTGGTGGAAGCCAGAGTGTTGACTGGAGTGTTGCTGACAGGCTGAAGTAATACGCAGAAACTTAGGGTATGACCTGCATGCTGTTTGGCTGTTTGTGAGGGGGCTACAGCAGCAAAGCATTGTGAGGCACCAAAAGTTGCAGAGCACGTGGTGACACAAGCCCTTATCGGTCTAGATTGCACCCCAGAATGTGATACACACACACACACACTGGTGCATTCCAAAATGATTATTTTATGACTGTTTTATTGGCAAGTCCTCTACTGAACAGCGTCTGAGAGATTGGTAGCATGGCAGGTAGAAGAATCAGAGGAATCTAAGTCTTGGACAGATTTTGCTCCTCTTGCTGCAATGTGTTATAACTGAGCAGTTGTCAGTGAATAAAAACCAAATCCTTAAAAACTGATTTTTCTTGTATACTATATGGGAATGCTGATGGTCATAAAATACGACAGTGGTACTATTACAGCAGCCATTTAACACAAAATCATTATTGAAATGTAGGATCCATGCTAAAGCTAAAAAGGAAATTTAAGGGCAGCAAGAATCTGTGGTAGCTGTTGTGTCATAGGTGATGTGTAGGGAGGTATGTGGGGTAAAGTGCCCCCCCCCCCAATTTCTACTTGGCCTGACCTAGGGGAGGGAGCGGAGCTCTGTCCTCCCACTGCACCTGCTCCCTTGGCATGCTCGGCTTCTGTCCCCAGCAGCTAGGCCTGGGCAGGGAGCAGAAGGGGTGGGAGCAGCCACTTCTCATGCCTGCTGCTCTGGCTCGCTGCTCTATGCAGTGTGGTGGCTGGCTCCCAGAGCCCAGATGGGGAGGCGGTGGCTTCTGCCTCCCCTCCTCCCCACACCCACTAGCTCACGCCCGGCTGCTGGGGACATGGGCTGACTGAGCTGGAGCCCGCCCTCCCTCCCCCCGTCACGTTTCCGGCTCTCTTTGCTCCTGTCCCTGGCAGCCGGGCCTGGGTGGAGAGTGGGCTGCCGACTCCACAGCCGGGCTCTCTCAGGTAGCTGCTGTGCTGCACAGAGCAACGACCTAGAGCAGACAGCTTCAACAGGTTTGAGAAGGGGCTCCCTCCCACTCTTCACCTGGGCCCAGCTGCCAGGGAGAATGGCTGAACATGTGTGGGGAGAGGGAGGTGCAGTGGGAGAGGCCCCCCGCCTTCCGCAGGTAACTCTGGTGGGGTGGAGAGAGCACGGCGGCCCCAGGCTGAGCGCAGCGTGGTCGGTGCTGCTGGGCAGAGGAGACACATGGAACATAATCCATGTGATCCAGTCAGATTATTATTATTTATGTGTATTATGGAAGCTCCTGAAGGCCCCAGTCAGGGATACTATACATACATATAATGAAAAGATGGTCCTGCCCCAAAGAGCTTACAGTCTAAGGCCTGATATTGAAAAGACTTGTGCACATGCTTAACTTCATGCACTGTGAGTAGCCCTACTGACTGTAAAGTTAAAAACATACGTAAGTCTCTGCAGAATCAGGACCTAAGAGCAGCTTAAATGGTCTAGATAAAACATTTCAAGTGCTTAAATGATATAGGAGCTTAAATCCTGTTTTCAGAAGTGTCTTAGGTACATAGGAGCCTAAGTCACATGGAAAGTCAATGGGACACAGGCTCTTAAATGGCTAAGTTACTTTTGAGAATGGGACACACACTCCTAAGTCACTTAGACCCCTTTGCAAATGTTATCCTGAAGCTAAAATGAGTCTTTTGGATTTGGTGTTTTAAGAGTTCTTTTCCCCCCAATCTATTTGAAAACAGTTGTTTTTTCACTAGAACAGTCTAAGCATATTCCCACTAAGATTTCAGTAGAAAGATATAAAAGTTTTAAATGTCATTATACTAAATCTAAGTGGGGGAATAGTCCCGCTATTGTGGGGAACTTTCCTGGCTTCTGCACTACCCCGGTGAAGTGGGCTAGCGAAAGGATCTGAATCCTCGCTCCCACTTCCTTTACCCAGTGGCCTCCCTGCCCTTGATGACTCCCCTTCCACTCTCCTGTCTGTCAGAGTCCTCATAACCCCAACAAGGCTGGGCCCAGGATTCCTGGGGGGCTCGACCCCCAACCCTGCTGTGGTCACCTAGGACAGGGGCTAGGGTGTCCCCACTCCGGGGTACTCTCTCTGCACTGGGCACTTCTCTGACCCACTGACCATTACATACAAGTTAAAGCAAATGCAAGTTATTTAATCAACAATTAATTTTAAAAAGAATAAGGAATAATGAGAAAGGTTAAAGGAAACACATCAACCCGCTCTGTGGCAGGGAACATCACAAACAGTGTCTCTGGAATGTCCGGGCAGTTCACAGTCTGTTCCCTGTACGTCCCAGGCCTTCTTCTCAGGCCCTGGCTGTGCTGTAGGGATGCTGTGGGTTGGACACTTGCTCTGGTGGTGGCCACACGCTCTCAGGCTCTAAGTGGTAGGACCCTTCTTCCCAGTGTCGCCCCCGTCCTGTCGGGGTTACGATCCAAGCCTGGCCTGCAGAGCCCCTTGGCTGAGGCGTCTCCCTGTGCTGGGCCCGCTGCCCAGGGTCCCCCTCGCTCTCCCCAGCTGCTCACCACACCCAGCTCCAGACTGCTCCAGCCCCAGCTGCACCACTCAGTCTCAGTGCTGCTGCTGCTCTGCCTCCAGCTCCCGGGCTGCTTCTTTGGCCCCTCTGCCTCTGGTTGCTGCAGCTCTGCTCCCAGGACAGGTCTGCTCTGCAGGCTGCTTCTGTGACTCTGCTCCCAGCACTGACCTGCTTCCTGGGCTGCTTTTCTGGCCCCTCTGGCTCTGGTTGCTGCAGCTTACTTCCCAGGGCAAGTCTGCTCTCTCTGGGCTGTGCCTCTGGCTTTGGGGCTGCAGCTCTGCTCCCAGGACAGGGTGTGCTCTCTCTGGATCTGGCCCAGCCCTGCTCCCTAGCTCAGCTCGGGCCCTTGCTTTCTCCTTAGCTGGGCCCCACTCTGTCTGACCCACGCAATTTCCAGCTCTCATGGAGGATGGGACCTCCCTGGCCTCCTGACTCCCTGATTAGCCTGCTCGCCCTGTCATTCAGGCTGACCTGGAGCATTGGCCTCTCCCCATTGTTCCTGGGGGCTTTCAGTCTCAGGATCCTGATTCCCCATCGACCCTTCCCCCTTTTTAGTTCTGGGAGCTAGCAACTAAAACACCCCCACTGAATGTTAGTAAGGTGGCAACAGTCCCTTAGATAAAGTTGCTTTCTGCTCAGTGGTACAGCAGTTTCACAGACATGTGTTGTATCCTTCTTTCCAAAGTGGGTAACAGATGGGTGTCACCTCAGATTAAAAATAAACATTTGTTTATGTACTATTAATATAATTTTTTTTCCACTGAATAGAAAAGTACAGAAATCATAAAAATGAATACAATTTTTAGACTTCACATTCATAAAACTGTTTAATGTTGCGCGAACTTGCTGTCACTTGTACATAAAGCAAATCCTAAACAATTTCAGTGAGAAAATTAGGCTTTCTTTGGGGAAGATATCTTAGTGCATATTGTACCTTTATCTGACCAAAATAGCTTTATTTGTTTCAATATTAATATTAAGGTTCCTAAGGTGGAAATAAAGCATATATTAAAGTGGGGAATATTATTGATGGTATTTTGAGTCATCACTGGAATCTAAATGATATTCATTGTTGAAGGGTTGGCTCTGTAATCAGTGCTGAGATTGAGAGTGGCATTGTAAATAACTGGAACTCCTGATCAGTGTTTCAAATGGCACCTGTAGAATTGCTGCCATCACGACCAGCTCCTCAAGCATACAGATAGCTCACTTTGGAATGAAGTAGGTGAGAGGGCCCCAGTGGAACTTCCGTTAAAGTACATGAAAACTCCCATTGTCTTGGGAGCTGGACTGGCCCCAAAATTAGCACCCCTTCTTCCCGCTATACCCCACTGTGAGTGCAGTTCTGGTTTGTGGGGAAAAAAAAACATTCCAGACTGTCTTTCTTGAAAGTGATAGGAACATAAGAACGGCCATACTGGATCAGACCAAAGGTCCATCCAGCCCAGTATCCTGTCTTCTGACAGTGGCCAATGCCAGGTGCCCCGGAGGGAGTGAACCTAACAGGTAATGATCTAGTGATCTATCCCCGATGCTCACTCCCAAATTCTGGCAAACAGAGGCTAGGGACACCATCCCTGCCCATCCTAGCTAATAACCATTGATGGACTTATCCTCCATGAATTTATCTAGTTCTTTTTTGAACCCTGTTATAGTCTTGGCCTTCACAACATCCTCTGGCAAGGAGTTCCACAGGTTGATTGTGTTGTGTGAAAAAAATACTTCCTTTTGTTTGTTTTCTCCAGGGAAAGAAATGTAGAGCCATAGGAAATGAAGAAATGTAAGTTGCTTTCTCCCACTGTCTTACAGGGGAAGTGACTGGGAAAGACTAACTTTGACCCTAAACTCTGGTGTGGTAAAGGCTAAAGACAAGAAGTAGCAAATGTTGTCCAGAGAAGGCAACCAATCCTTTATAGGCTTTGACAACTAAGCAGCAAGTTCAGAAAGTAGAGAGAATCACAAAGAATTGAGGCTGCCAGAAACTATGCTGGCACTTACTGCTGGCTCCTCACTCAGCTGAATGTGTCTCTAAGTATTCAGCAGCTGGGCAGATTGGGAGTCAGGTCTAGTTCTGCGGTGCTTTGGCTTTTCACAGAGTGCTTTTTTGTTTGTTTTGTTTTGTTGTAGTAGACGTCCCCTTTACATGTTACAATAAGGAGATGAATTCTGTTGCTCTGCTGCTTAGAACATGATCAAAATGTGAGAGCTGTTATTTTAGTAAAGTATCTAGTTTTCTGAAGAAGAACATGGCTTTTAGAGGATCTGTGGTTTCTCTGGTGGTTAAAGGTGGTGGCTGTGGAGAAAGCTGGAACAGGGAATAAAGGCATTTTTATACTCTTCTTTAGGGTACATTTCCCAAATACGATACATTTGATTTTATTGATTGAACAGAATTGAGATGTCCATATGAGTGAATATTATTGTTTCATGAGGAAGATAAATACAATTTCTAATTGGAAAATGGATAGATTTACAGATATCAATGTTCTGACTTGGATTTTTGGGGTTCACTATGTCAAAGCTTTTCCCACATTTGCCCCCAAAATCTGTTCAATGGCACCTTGACACTCTGTGATACTCTCTTCATGAGATTTTAACAGGACAAAGAGTCCCACCCTGGTCAGTTGTAACTAGTGAAGTCTGTCACATTAGGAGAAACTACCTTGGAATCAAGCATGTGCTTTTAGCCCAAGCTCCCCATTTCAGCTGGCAGCAACTCCGATGAGCAGGAGAGAGATACTCTCATTAGAAGGCAAACTACAGCATGGTAGGGAGCTGTTTGGTTCTCTAAATTGATATTAGTTGACTCCTACTAAGCATCTTTTCCCCCATGCTGGCATTTTCAATTATAGCTTCTCTGACTGTGAGAGCAGAATGTTTGAAAGTGATGTGGCTGTCTCTCTCATGACAAAGTGTTAGATAGAAATTTACATGGCAGCTTGAGGAGTTGAGAGAAATGCTATTCTTAAATTAGTTTCTTTTCCACATCTGAATTGGGCTTTAGAGTTTTAAAAGTTGCTGACATGAGGAAAGCTGCTAATATTTTAAAATATCCACTATTTTAAAAATTCTGATGTCAAAGATTCCTATCTTCTATCAGAAATGAAAGAGGCACATGATTTAAACTCTTGTAACAGTCTCTGACCACACGCCAAAACCGACAAATGACTGCCTACATGGGGTGGAGGGAACTGAATGCATGATGGCAGTCTTCAAAAGCATGAGCTGCTACACCATGTACTAATGAAAAATCTGCTTAATAGCTATCAGCAGCAGTTGGACTTAGTATTTCTTTCAGATGTAAAAGCCATTAGAAAGCAAGACTATTACAACATGACAATCACTGCAGGTCTAATACTTCATCCAGTGGAGGGACGTGATATTCTGCATACAAAGAAACCAGTATACACTGTTAATGATGATTTTAAAATATGGATATGAAACTACCTGTGTAGTACAGGAATTGGCATTATATTAATTTCATTATATTTCATGATTATATTTGGATTTCCTGATGCATGGGTGATGTTCGGTACACAAAATCTGACTATTAGAATAATATTATTCATCTGAGGACTCCCTACTCTCTCACACCAGCTACATCCTTCTGCAGCTGGCTCTGAGATCCTCTCTTACTAATGTATGCATTTCAATATCACTCATCATCAAAGTATCATCTGGGCTTGGACTAGTCCCTCCGTTTTAATCAGTGTGAGGTGTCTACTCTTCCCATGTCCTCAGAAGTAAAGGTCCTCTGCAAGGCATTCTGTGACAATGGGAACAGGAAATGCTACTACTACCAGCCCTGATCCACTGGCTCCAGGCTGAGTTGCTTCATGAGCTCATGTGTGTTGCTGCTTGAGAGAAATCTCAAGTTTTGGGATATGGGCAACTTAAATACTGAAGTCCCAGAATTTTTTTCACTTTACAAACGTTCATAACCCCAACATACATCAATATGAGAAATTTACTGTATTGGCTGCATATTCCTGCAAGAAGAGACTGAATGGAATAAAAAGAAAGGATGCTGACAAATAATTTTTTTCTGTTTTCAACAAGGTATCGTGTAGAACCTTCACACGAGTGTAGACAGCCTTAGAAGTGCATGCTTTTTTTTTATTGACACATTCTGTCAGATGCTAGAACCTAGCACAGAGGTGTAGTTATTTCTACTGACTCATAGACCAAATAAATTCCTTCTTTGCTGTCCCTTTATGGATAGGACAGGAAGTTACTTATGTATATAATATTTTGGAGGGGAGAAAAGAGCAATAGAGGCAGGAACAGTGGCTTGAAGTCCTCCTCATTCCCCACCTCACCAACCCTGGACAACATCCATTTGCCCTGGTTCATTATCCACCACTGCATCCAGCATTAGTACATGTTTCTTGTAAAATGATCAGCAGATAAACAGTTAACAATATTGACATCCCATTTATTATTATTACATTCCAGAGTTAATGCATCATTGAGATGAATGGGTAGTTCATACCTATCAGAATTGTTTTAGTTTGCCTGTTTGTAAATTCAGGAAGAGGAACTGACTATAAACAATGTTAGTGTTAAGTTTAGGAGGATATTTTTGTAACTATAAGGATTAAAAATTAATTATGAATAGGAAAACAATGCTTAGATTTATCCACACAATTTTGCGGAATTAGGTTGATTATGTTTGTCAAGGTTCCTCCCCCACTCTGAACTCTAGGGTACAGATGTGGGGACCTGCATGAAAAACCTCCTAAGCTTATCTTTACCAGCTTAGGTCAAAACTTCCCCAAGGTACAAAATATTCCACCCTTTGTCCTTGGATTGGCCGCTACCACCACCAAACTAATACTGGTTACTGGGGAAGAGCTGTTTGGACGCGTCTTTCCCCCCAAAATACTTCCCAAAACCTTGCACCCCACTTCCTGGACAAGGTTTGGTAAAAAGCCTCACCAATTTGCCTAGGTGACTCCAGACCCAGACCCTTGGATCTTAAGAAAAATGAACAATCCTCCCAACACTTGCACCCCCCCTTTCCTGGGAAATGTTGGATAAAAAGCCTCACCAATTTGCATAGGTGACCTGTCAAGGTTCCTCCCCCACTCTGAACTCTAGGGTACAGATGTGGGGACCTGCATGAAAAACCTCCTAAGCTTATCTTTACCAGCTTAGGTCAAAACTTCCCCAAGGTACAAAATATTACCCCCGTTATCCTTGGAATGGCCGCTACCACCACCAAACTAATACTGGTTACTGGGGAAGAGCTGTTTGGACGCGTCCTTCCCCCCAAAATACTTCCCAAAACCTTGCACCCTACTTCCTGGACAAGGTTTGGTAAAAAGCCTCACCAATTCGCCTAGGTGACTACAGACCCAGACCCTTGGATCTTAAGAACAATGAACAATCCTCCCAACACTTGCACTCCCCCTTTCCTGGGAAATGTTGGATAAAAAGCCTCACCAATTTGCATAGGTGACCACAGACCCAAACCCTTGGATCTGAGAACAATGAAAAAGCATTCAGTGTTTTACAAGAAGACTTTTAATAAAAAATAGAAGTAAATAGAAATAAAGAAATCCCCCCTGTAAAATCAGGATGGTAGATATCTTACAGGGTAATTAGATTCAAAAACATAGAGAACCCCTCTAGGCAAAACCTTAAGTTACAAAAAAGATACACAGACAGAAATAGTTATTCTATTCAGCACAATTCTTTTCTCAGCCATTTAAAGAAATCATAATCTAACACATACCTAGCTAGATTACTTACTAAAAGTTCTAAGGCTCCATTCCTGTTCTGTCCCTGGCCAAGACGACTACAGACAGACACACAAAACCCTTTGTTTCTCTCCCTCCTCCCAGCTTTTGAAAGTATCTTGTCTCCTCATTGGTCATTTTGGTCAGGTGCCAGCAAGGTTACCTTTAGCTTCTTAACCCTTTACAGGTGAGAGGAGCTTTCCCCTGGCCAGGAGGGATTTCAAAGGGGTTTACCCTTCCCTTTATATTTATGACATGACCACAGACCCAAACCCTTGGATGTGAGAACAATGAAAAAGCATTCAGTTTTCTTACAAGAAGACTTTTAATAAAAATAGAAGTAAATAGAAATAAAGAAATCCCCCCTGTAAAATCAGGATGGTAGATACCTTACAGGGTAATTAGATTCAAAACATAGAGAACCCCTCTAGGCAAAACCTTAAGTTACAAAAAAGGTACACAGACAGAAATAGTTATTCTATTCAGCACAGTTCTTTTCTCAGCCATTTAAAGAAATCATAATCTAACACATACCTAGCTAGATTACTTACTAAAAGTTCTAAGACTCCATTCCTGGTCTATCCCCGGCCAAGACAGACTATAGACAGACACACAGACCCTTTGTTTCTCTCCCTCCTCCCAGCTTTTGAAAGTATCTTGTCTCCTCATTGGTCATTTTGGTCAGGTGCCAGCGAGGTTACCTTTAGCTTCTTAACCCTTTACAGGTGAGAGGAGCTTTCCCCTGGCCAGGAGGGATTTCAAAGGGGTTTACCCTTCCCTTTATATTTATGACAATGTTCATACATCTTAAGCATCTAAATAAGAATATAAACCTTTGTCCAAATTCCGAATGCCACATATATGTTACAGTTTACCTGATTGATGTATAGAACAAAAATTAAAGAGAGAATTATAACAGTAAAGAAACAAGTAAAGAAACTTTTTGCCCCAGATTGTTGGTATAACTCTGAGACATTAACCCTGTTTTTCAGAATTAGGTTCTGAGATGTTGGGCAATATTCTATATAATTGGTCAATACTGTATTTAATTTGTGATGCTATTCTAAATTACAAAAAACTGCTATTAGCTGATGAATTTATTTTTGAAATAGAAGAGAAGGTGGGAGTAACACACAAGGAAATTCCTGCTTCAATGGCTAACCTTATGCAGATTAATGATTCACTTCAGCACAATCTGAATAATATTAGTGTAGCGAATTATCCTGTACAATAGGATACACTTTCCTATATCTTCTGAGCCATTCTTCAGAAGAGACAGTGCTATAACATATGGAAATGTTTTTCTCAATGTGTGTTTTGAAGACTTTGCTGCTGAGATAATTAGCAATGAAAATGAGACCCAAGACTCATTTTGTATCTCATCATGAGGCCCATTCTGTCCATAATTTGGGAAAGGCTCAGAGGACTATTTAGAGTATTCCCCTACTAATTATGTTATAGTCACATGAATGAAGTAACTGGGAACAGTTCCAGCTGTACAGTGGCTGCTGTGCTAATTGGCTGCTATACGCCACTAGGCAGTTTGGTACTGCTCTGCTCTTTTTTCACATTCAGATTGGCAAACTTTGATTACCTGTTGTACTCCATTGGACTTGTGTAAAAAGAGATATGCTCTAAGATTGAGCTATTATGATATCATTTACACGTATCAGCCTACTGATCC
The DNA here is from genome assembly GCF_965140285.1 of Lepidochelys kempii. Classification (NCBI taxonomy): domain Eukaryota; kingdom Metazoa; phylum Chordata; order Testudines; family Cheloniidae; genus Lepidochelys; species Lepidochelys kempii. Next base: position 99,566,393 of record NC_136382.1, read on the forward strand.
AATCAAAAAGCAAAACAGAAAGATTTATTTCATGAAATACCCTATGGGAACAAGCTCATTTTACTAAGAATTTTGACTCCAGCTAGCAGAACTGGTTCACTTTTTGTGTCATTGTGAAATAAACATGGTGACAATGTGACATAAGTGCAGTAAAGCTCAAAGATACTTTAGATTTTATCTGTATTAGAGCACTCAGTCGCTGAGTTCCAGTTGGTTGTATTGTGCTAACTGAAGCACCATTGACAAGTTTGTCCACTAAGGTAAGGTTGCACCCACACCAGGAGAGCCTTACACTAATTCAGGTGGAGTGGCCGTCATCTTTGACAAAGATGACAGCTCCCTGAACTGGAAAACCTCCTTTATTCACTGGCTGAGAGTTCCCTCTCAGCTACCCATCTTGTCACACCCCACCAGTCCCCTACAGTACCCCCCTCAAAATCTTCCCCAGTCCTGTCTCTTGCCATTCACCCCACATTATGCACTGAAAATTCCCTGGCTACTGTGGTTCTTCCATCGAGACAGTTATAATGTAACTTGCTTGCCTCCCCAACAATCAGACGAAGCGCTTTCGTGTGTGTATGGGTAAGGGTACTCTTCAATCATTTTGAGGGGGTGGGAAATCTTGTAACTTCTCTAATATAGACAAGACCTAAGAATGATTGAAAAATCATTCAGCCACCCCATTATCCCTATTCCATTTTTTGTTGTTAGCATGTTTGGAATCTGTACCAAAGCGAGGAATTTACCACCATAAGGGTGTTATTTTCAGCTGGTGTTGATCAATGGAGCTTTATTGACTTACAGCAACTGAGGGATCTGATACTGAACATTTACATTTTAATGGTGCCTATTGTAGCATTACCAGCCTGCCCAAAAGAAACTGTTTCTCCCTGAACTCCTACTGATGTGCAGTTCCACAACTCTCTCAATGCATGTTTGTGTCTAAATGGGACCATTTAGTCCATACTCTTTTGTGGGGATCAAAAAATTCATTTAGTTCCCAAGTTTGGCTTTCCTATTCTATTGCATGGCCCAGACTGAAGGAATAATCTTGTTTTATTACAAAGACACCCTCTTTGGGGTCAGCTGATGAATGGAGACATGAATTAGAAAAATGGAATGTGATTCATAACTCTATGGAATGTAAATAATTTGGCATAATTTCAAAAGCTACTTTTGGAATTCTCAAATCAAAGGCAAGACAGAGACAATGCTCTGGGTCAGCTGAAAACTCTAACTAGTGTGTGTTTAAAAATGAATCTTTATGTACTACACTCTAAAGTGTTTTCTTAAGTTGAGAAAAAAAATTCCATGAGCTGCAGCATCTCAACTGTTTATTTTCTTTCCCTTTATATTTTCTTTAAAACTTTATTGTATTTTTCTTAACACAGATAAACAAAAATAAACAAAACCAAAAGATATGTAATCAACTGATAATTCATCCATAATGTACAATATCTCAATGGACTACAAAAGAAAGGAATTAGGATAAGTCTTCTGCAGTTACACAGGATCCTTATTAAAGTATGGTTCCAATCTGGAGTGACTATAAAAATGGAACCTTCATACACAACAAGTCTGCTTACTTTAGTTGTAAAAGCAGCTTTTTACTTTCCTTTATTCTCGTGAGCCCTGCAGAGCCCAACACAACTGAGAGCGTAAAGTGAACACTGGCAGCAGGTTTTGCAGCGACGAGAACATCTATTTGAGCAATGATGATATTGGAGCTTGATAGTATTCAACAGTAGAAAATACTCCTCGTCCATCTCTGTTTTTCAGTGAATACTCTAGGGTTGTCAGACCAAACACTGCTCCTCCCATTTGTTATCCTGTATTTCAGTGCGATTGCACAGATTTCAGCCATTCTGCTGTTGTCCTAATATCTGAGCTTCGAGTATAAACTCAAATACTAAAGTATTTATTAGGAATATATCACAGTGAGATCTCTGGACTGGATGTTTTGAGCCAAAAAAGTTTACATGGCTGGACTAGATCAGACATATTAGTGTAATATGAAATTATTTAGTTCAATGGAGCCACTACCCATGCAAAAAAATCCAAAATAACTTTCTGTACAAATATATCAGAAACAGTCTCCTAGACAATGCAGTTTTTTCTCAACAATTACAATACAATGTTTTAAAAAAAATTATTGAGCTCTCCAATTAGATTGTTTCTTTCCAAACAGCATAATTTTGTGAGGGGAGAAAATAAAGTTTAGCTATTTTTAAACTGTCTTAGACTGTTTGCAGTAAATGACATATGTTAGTGTGATCCGGTGTGGCTGTAATTTATGGCTGCAATTCAATCCGTCAGTAAGTGGGAACAATGAAGAGAGTAAAGGGCATGTATGAAATAGGAGGAGAGTGATTGAATGAGAGCAATGAATAGTGTGGTTAGTCTTTCCTAGCTCAGGGTTTTGTTGGTTTATATACTGATATATGTCCACCAAAAAAAGTGTTCATAACCAAGTTCTCATGCCGTGAGTGGACACACTAATACTCACCACCTAAAGCAACCCTCAACAAATCCACTCCCTTATGCATGTTTTTCAAGTTGAAAACCAGACGGCAAGTGCTGTGACAGCATGGTGCTTGTAGATACTGCAGGAGCTTCTTCTTAAGAGGGAAGAGAGCAGGGAGCTTCTCTTGCCTGCCCCTAGTCCCATCCCAAAGATCTGCAAGCATTGTTAATACTTGGGCTTCACAGAGGGCAGAATTCTGTGCTGTGGATCTTAACTATTTTGTTCTTGGTATGTGCCTGGAGGGCAGAATGATGGAGTTGAGGTGTAGATCTGATAATTTTTTGTCATATATGTTCTTCACAGTCACTTTCCCAAATCCAACACTGAAACCATTAAGCCAGAAATTAGTGCAATATTCTCCCTCCGGCCTCCTTCTGTAGGTGCTCATGGCACTACCTCATAGAAAGGCGAGTCTAACTATTAATTCACTGTACATTCATCCCTTCTAACAGGGACCTATGCTCTCACTCCTCTGCTTCACTGTTAGTACTGTGGTATCTGTATGTTATTAGGGGAGAAGATGCTGCAGCATTAGCAAATGTTGTTCTGGAGCTACAAATGTAGCTATTGTTTGTGGCTCAAATCCCAGCAAGCAGGCTAGCAGGAAAAAACCTTGTACATTAACTGGAAAGGCAGATGAAGCAGACAATAATAAGTGTTGATTACATGCTATTATTCTGTTTATAGTGACATTTCATGTATCTCTATAAGGCTTATTTATGGCAGCTGTACAGAAGCCATGTGATGTGGCCAGAAATGTTTTATGGAGAAATTTCATGTGACATGATTACCCACTATTGTCTTAACCACAGAGTTTCACATGAGAGAGAAAATCACAATTGAGTTTGGGAAATGGGTAACTGTTACAAAAGGTGTGTGTGTATATATGCTCAAATGAACGTTTATATGCATATATTGCTATATAATATAGTAAATTGTACGAATGTAAATACCATATACAAAGATAAAATTTTCAATATTTCAAATGAAACTGAAGGAGAAGTTTGGCAATTCTCTAGTGAGTTAGATTGAATCTGGAGGATTATTTTTTATCACACTTCCAAAAGTCTGTGCTGCCACAGTGGAATTTCTGTCTTGCAGAAATGTTACTGGAGAAGGGATATTTTCACGGTCAAAGAGTTTCACTGCAAGGTGTTGCCTTCTTTCATTTTCAGGGAAAAATTCTCAGATGAGAATTGACTATATTTAGCTTTTTTACTTTGGCAGAAAATGAATATATAAATATACATTTACTTGTATTTTTAATTTGTTCTCCAGGTATTCCAGATTGCATATGTTATTGTGAAAGCAGCTAATGCGCCTCGACCTGGGAACTGGATTTTGGAGCGTTCACTGGATGGTGTTAACTATCAGCCATGGCAATATTATGCCATAACAGACACAGAATGCCTGACACGTTACAACATTCATCCCCGCAGAGGGCCTCCATCCTATGCAAAAGATGATGAAGTTATATGCACTTCGTTTTACTCCAAGATCCACCCACTGGAGAATGGAGAGGTAAGATGGGAAATATACTGCAGCCAACATGCCAACAGAAATATTGTTTTGCTTAATTGATAAGTATATGCCTTGTGCAGACAATGTTTTTGTATAGGCTTTATATATGAAGGATGGAGCTCTTTTCTTATATGTGCATCAATAGAGGTTGCCATATACCCCATTAAACAGGGAGAAATACTCACTAATAAACACATGCAGTGTGAAGGAACTCTGTGGTCCTTAATCTCTAGTACTTGCAGGCAACTCCTTTGTAGTTAAGATAGGCAACAATTCCAATAAGAAGCAGAGAAAGATACTGGGCGAAACTCCCATTGACTTCAGGGGGGTTATGATTTCACTTGCTGCATTTAAATATACCACTTGCAGCTGTAAGCCACTTTCCCCTTCCTTTTTCTTATTTAAGTGGCAAAAAATTTATATTTTTCACAAAATAAATGTTCATATTTATTAATCTTACTCACATCCTGATAATTCACAAAAATAAAATGACAGTTGGATATGGAATAGATTTTAGGCAACACATTTTGGTGTACATTAGTCACAGGGTGGGATATTTTTCTCTTACTGTACTGACTGTGATTGCTGAGTAATTCCTGACTACCATTCAAAATCTCATGCTTTTTTTTTTTTTTAAACCAAAACTGTTCTTGAGTTTGTGGAGCTTCTGAACTTTCAGCTTTTCTTCTTTCATACTCCATGCCTATTTCACTTCAACTATGCACCTCACTACATATCCCTGCTAGATTTTTTTTTATGAACAGAATGACATAGCTCCTAGTTATGGGTGACTTTATTGTATTTTTTTTTCAGTAGTTTACATTTCAAGGCCCACAGCTTCCTGACATGCTGCAGTCAGGACTGCTGTCAGCAAACTTTTCACAATTCTGGACAATACTCAGAACATGCATGTTTCTGAGCTCTCAAAATGCTATCTGTCTAGAGACACAGTGGCTTGAACTGTGAAACTGGGAGGCTGGAGGTCTGCATTGAAGAATTTGTGTATTTGCAAGCTTATATTTCTGTGTGCAAGTACCATGATTATCTGTGCAAATTGGGAGTTGAGGCATGGAAACAGCCATTTCTAATGCAGTTTCAGAAATAATACATATAAATGTAGGCATGAAAATGTACACAATTTCTTGCAAGGAAATTTTCAAAAGGACCCGAATCTGCCCTTCTAGCATGTGGAATCGGATACACACAAGATACAACTCAAGACATAGACACCATTTGTGTTCTCTTTTCACATGAAGTAGAGTGTACACATGTAAAATGTAACACTTGGCTATGCAAATGACAGTGCTAAAAACTGTGTGTGTACAGATGTCATATTTCTAAAATATTTATGAGTAAGTCCAGGGAGTGAATAGGGGATTTGAAGCAGCAATTTTACTAAGATAGACATTTCAGACAGTTTCCTTTGGTGAGAACATTTGTATAGTTAAAACTAATGCCACCAGAACCCTTTCAGCATCTCAGTTGATTTAAATTCATTCTCTTTCTTTAAGGGCATAATTCTCTTCTGAGACTTGCAGGCAAATCTTGACTCCAATCTTCTGCTGTCCTGTGAATGAAATTGTTCAATCAGATCCATGCCTCCTTATGTCCTTAACGTGGATTAAACTGGTTTCAGTGAACTATGGACTCCTAAGTAACGAAGGGCCCCAGTTCAGTAAAGCACTTAAGTATGTACTTAACTGTAAGCACATGCTTAATTAAGTCTTATTGACTTCAATGGAACTTAGCCCATGCTTAAAGTTAAGCACTTGCTTTAGTTCTTAGTCTCTAAGGTGCCACAAGTCTTCCTTTTCTTTTTGGGTTCCATGTGTTGTTAGATTGGGATGTTGCATCAAAGCTCATAAAGAACACATACCAGTGATTATGATACTTAAACAGGGCTCTGATTTTAAGAAAAGGAGACTTGGTTTGAACAAGGAATGTATTCAGCATAATGTCCAGCTAAAGCAAATTCTTATCCAAAAACTCTAGTCCACTGGAGGCATGATAATAAAAACATCCCTCTGGAAACTTATCTCACACTTTTAAAGTATCCTTCCGTGATGCAGATCTATATGGAAAGTCAACTATCTCCAGTGGAGACCATCAAGTGGAGTTTTCACAATCATTGGAAGAGTTTGATTCCATGTAAATTAATAAACATAACCTGTAACCTACACAAACCTGTTACCATAGGTGTAACGTCAATCTTATCTGTTTTATTAGTACAGACAGCACTATGAAATAAATGGCAGCCACAGTCAGTTTTTTAATATTCGGTCAAAACACACATGAGGTGAGAAACAATAAAATAGAAATCCATACAGACATCATAGTTAGCCATATCTTACATTGCAGAAGATTTGATTGGACCCTGGTCTTTCAGCAGAGCTAAATATGTGCATTACTTATTTCACTTTCAGTGTAGAACTGTGATTTATATACTAGTTACTGAAAGCCAAGATTTGCATGCATGACTAGTGATTGTGGGTATCTTCATATCTTGGTGACCTGCTTGGGATACCTTGAAGGAGCCTGATTTTCAGACAGTGTGTACTCATCATCAAGCCTGACTACGTGCAGGATGTGTATGGATCTACAAGACACTGCCAAAGTCAGATACATGCTCTGGTATTACACATTTGTTCATAGCAACATTTGAAATTAAAACCGGGCAAATTAGAGGGGAGAAACTCCTGTGTTGGAGCCCTTTTAGTGAACGTTATCTAATATATACATATATTTTAGTCAATGAGTTTATTGATGATAATATTAATAGAAATGGCAATTTTAAGTAATTATTAGCTATATTAATCAAAATGCATATCTGGAATTCATTAACATGGTATTTGCTCCAGAAAGAAGTTTCTAAGATATATTCTCAGCCAATCAGGGAATAGAAACAGTACCACATGACTTGTCTTCAAGCCAACCTAACCAACACAGCTGAATTTCATATAACAGATTCTTTACAATCAGGTGCTTGTAAACAATCACTCTACAGGGCAAGAATTATTTACAGAGATGATTCAGTGACTAATTTTTTTAACAAATAAATTTGAGAAAATCAAAACCTGCTCAAGAACATTTTATGAACAATAAAATGGGCGAAATCAATTAAATTAGTTACTTGATCAGCTCTATTTGAATAGCACTCTGAAAAATGTTGACTTAAGTAAATGCATTGATACCACTGAAACAGTCAAATCCACCACACATTCTGAAGTCATTGGGACTTATGGCTTGTAGGAAAGGTAGAATGTTAGTCACACTCCACTGCAAAGACTGTGACATTTTGTTTTTGGTTACTGCATGTTTCTCAAAGAACATCAATACATGAACAGACCTGCAGTATGGTGAAAGCTTATTTTCAGTATGAAAATATATCTTCCAATATCTTAAATATTATCAGATGAGGATTTCTTTCACATATATATTAGAGGATGACATGTTCTTTATTGTTTTTATAAAGCAGGTTCCTTGATTTAATGTTAATTTGTTTGACATCAGTCAGGAAACTAAAAATATATCTGGGGGACATATGAGGAGTTCTGTGACTGCCATGTTTTAGTGTGGGGAGAGGGCCATAAGAATTAGCCCATGTCCCTTTTGGTTTCATGACATTTCCATCTTTCCTTGCTGGGATTATTACTTTTGATTTCCTCAGATCATCATTAGTCTGAGAACTAAAAATTAATAGTTAACATAGTGATTTTTTGCTTCATTTCCCCAGCACAGAAGTCTATTATTTACATCTAATTTGTTCCTTTTTTACTGCAATCACTTTCTTGTTTTTCTCGACTGTAACCAATGCCTGGACTTCTGTTTGATTCTATTAGGTAGATATTGGTCTCGGGAACATTATCTTAGTGCCACTTATTCTTCTGAGTGGTAGCCGTGTTAGTCTGTATCAGCAAAAAAACAAAACAAAAAAAACAAAAAAAACCAAGGAGGACTTGTGGTACCTTAGAGACTAACAAATGTATTTGGGCATAAGCTTTTGTGGGCTAAAACTCACTTCATCGGATGCATGCAGCAGAAAATAATTAATTGGAATTAATTTGCAAACTGGACACCATTAAATTAGGCTTGAATAAAGAATGGAAGTGGATGGGTCATTACACAAAATAAAAACTATTTCCCCATGCTGTTTTTCACACCTTCTTGTCAACTGTTTGAAATGGGCCATCCTGATTAAAACGACAAAAGTTTTTTTTCTCCTGCTGATAATAGCCCACATTAATTGATTAGTCTTGTTACAATTGGTATGGCAACACCCACTGTTTCATGTTCTCTGTGTATATATATCTTCCTACTGTCTTTTCCACTGCATGCATCCGATGAAGTGGGTTTTAGCTCACGAAAGCTTATGCCCAAATAAATTTGTTAGTCTCTAAGGTGCCACAAGTACTCCTCATTTTTTTTACTTATTTTTCTGTGGACTGTATAGAGTTTTCATCTATTTTGATGTTTTAAACGGCATGTATAATGTCACATACTGTACGTTTTATGCTTAGACACATGAAATTTTCCCATTGTATCCTGTCAGTCTTTGCTAGATGCTCCTAAGTTAATCTGAAGAAGAATGGGAACTGAGGTGCTTCTGCCTCTCACTGTAACTCATTAAATATTTTAGACATTTTCATCAAAAATGACCTTTTCTGCTGGGCTGCAGCTTGATTTGGGGTGGAGCGAAATGGGGAAGTCATCTCTTTTCACCTCCACCTACAGAAACATTCCCTCAAGCACAGACAGATGTTTCAAGCCTATTATAGGGAACAGGCAGAAACTTAGAGGAAAATAAATTGTTTTGCCATTTTCTACATAACCAATTGTCTCTGCAAGCAGAGCTTGCAACTCTAATCTAGTGAAAAAGGGCGGAGAGAGCTCTACTCAGGGTCTGTGCCAAAAGCATTCAGGGTCACTGGTGAAGCAATAAGAGGGATAACTCATCATCCAGGAGGCTGCATGCTTCCTCATTGGGCTTTCAGCCTTTGGCAACTCTATAAAAGAGAAGATAGGATTTGAATTTAGATTTCTCCTTTGGCAGTGATGAAGAAATCTAAATCCAAATAGCCATTTGACTACCTGGTTCACTTTACTGTGATCCCATACAAGAGATCTGAAAAACTGCTCTTCAGAAGATATGATTAATGTTAGGTTTCAGAGTAACAGCCGTGTTAGTCTGTATTCGCAAAAAGAAAAGGAGTACTTGTGGCACCTTAGAGACTAACCAATTTATTTGAGCATGAGCTTTCGTGAGCTACAGCTCACTTCATCGGATGCATACCGTGGAAACTGCAGCAGACATTATATACACACAGAGATCATGAAACAATACCTCCTCCCACCCCACTGTCCTGCTGGTAATAGCTTATCTAAAGTGATCATCAAGTTGGGCCTTTTCCAGCACAAATCCAGGTTTTCTCACCCTCCACCCCCCCACACACAAACTCACTCTCCTGCTGGTAATAGCCCATCCAAAGTGACAACTGTCTTCACAATGTGCATGATAATCAAGGTGGGCCATTTCCTGCACAAATCCAGGTTCTCTCACCCCCTCACCCCCCTCCAAAAACCACACACACAAACTCACTATCCTGCTGGTAATAGCTCATCCAAAGTGACCACTCTCCCTACAATGTGCATGATAATCAAGGTGGGCCATTTCCAGCACAAATCCAGGTTTTCTCACCCCCCCACCCCCATACACACACAAACTCACTCTCCTGCTGGTAATAGCTCATCCAAAGTGACCACTCTCCCTACAATGTGCATGGTAATCAAGGTGGGCCATGTCTAGCACAAATCCAGGATTTCTCCCCCCCCCTTTTTTTTTCCGGGACACGGACACACACACACACACACACACACACACACACACAAACTCACTCTCCTGCTGGCAATAGCTCATCCAAACTGACCACGCTCCAAGTTTAAATACAAGTTTAACCAGAACATCTGGGAACAATTAAGCAAACTTGCAAGAAGGAGAAATATCTCTCCCTCTGTGGGTACAGTCTGTCTTCCTGAGTATTGTTTCAAAGTATCAGTCTGCAGTAAGTTTAATAAAAATGGGAATAGCTGAGAGTGCATATAAATTGCAAAGGCTAGTCCAATTTACACATTTAAAAGGCACACAGATTTGTATATGAGGAAGATGGGATCAGGGAATCAGAGCTGGGAATGATTCTGTTGTGAATGGAGAGTGGGTATGCCTTGGATTGGTGACGTGGTCACTTAGTATTAATGGCAGGCCAAGCCACTGGGGGAAAGAAGACAGTTTGGATCTAGAGACCCTGCACAAGGAATAATTACTGTTCAGTCTCTTTCTTAAAGTCCCACACACACCCCCGCCCCACCCAGGGGGCATGAATTTTCAGATGTAATGGTTCCTGCTGAGGGGAAATCGTATTAATGCTGCAAAAAGAAAAGGAGGACTTGTGGCACCTTAGAGACTAACAAATTTATTTGAGCATAAGCTTTCGTGAGCTACACCTCACTTCAGCTTATGCTCAAATAAATTTGTTAGTCTCTAAGGTGCCACATGTCCTCCTTTTCTTTTTGCGGATACAGACTAACACGGCTGCTACTCTGAAACCCGTATTAATTCTGGAGAGCCACACAGCTGGCTGTTCCTAGTACACGTTGCACTTACCGCTTCTCCTCTTCATTAGACCGAGCAGCAGAAAGGCAACAATGTTTAGGCTCCTGCCTATTATCCTGGACCGCTATCATAATGGGAGCCATTTTTACACCTGATCTGTTAGACCGATGACCTTGATAGGTCAGCACTAGGCATGGAAGGCAGAGGAGCTGTTTTTCAAGCAGAGCCTAACTATGTGGTGCACAGTAGAAGAGAAGTGTGTATAAGGCAGATCAACTGACTTGAGCCCAATATGGAAAGAAGTTGCTAGAATGGAATCGTTGTGTTATATTGCAGCTCTCTGAGAGTCAGAGGAGAGTACAGCCAGGCATAAGTCACAATCACTTTACTTTTGCCTTTCCCCCGCACATGTATTCTGGCTAATTGTTTGTCTCTTTCTTCTAAAGTATCAGAGATGGCTTCAGCTGGAGATGGGACACGGGATGAGGTTTGCCAGTGCTCTGAGGTGGTACTGAGCAGTCTCTCTCAGGTGCTTGGCTGGCTGGTTCTTGCTCACATACTCAGGGTTTAAGCATTGGGGGCAGGGATAGCTCAGTGGTTTGAGCATTGGCCTGCTTAAACCCAGGGTTGTGAGTTCAATCCTTGAGGGGGCCATTTAGAGATCTGGGGCAAAAATTGGGGATTGATCCTGCTTTGAGCAGGGGGTTGGACTAGGTGACCTCCTGAGGTCCCTTCCAACCCTGTTATTCTATGTCAATATGGAGGATGGGTAAGGAATTTTCCCCCAGGTCAGATTGTCGGGGTTTTGGGTGGGTTTCACCTTTGTCTGTAGTGTGGGGTGCGGGTCACTCACTGGGGTCATCTCAGTTAATCATTTCCCTGCCATTGTGGGGACCTCAGCTATCAGTGCCCTTTTCTCTGCCAGTGGCACATACTAGCTTAGTCTCCTTTGCGTTGTCATACTTTGGTCTAATGTTGGGTGTTGGATTTAGTGTGTGGGTGCGGGGTGGCGCTGGTGGTCTGTGATATACAGAAGGCCACACTAGATGATCTGGTCGTCCCTTCCAGCCTTAAACTCTATGAGTTCACATGGACATCATTGCTCTGGAAAAGCAATCTGAGAAATAACAATTTAGCTAGGCACTGATGCATGCTTTTTAATTAAACCTTTCACAGTAATAATAATATAATATATATTCTTTTTTCTGTCACTCTCCTTTCCCTCTCCCCCTGTTACCTAGAGAGTAATCAAATTAACTAGGATAATTGCAAGCTCTTCTGCTTTCCATCACATTGTAATTTTACTATATTCTATTTCATTTTTCGTGACAGTATAAGCTTCAATGTTCAGATTAGTTATGTCAGGATTGTCAAACATCAGTCACTGGTAACCTAGTACAAAGCCAATATGGTATCACAGCCCAGAAAACACATGTGTGAACACACTCATCTCCCCCTCCCCCCCAAAAAAACCCACATACGGTATACAATGTGCCACTAATGGGGGAAAAAAGCATTCAGAAAGCTACATGCTCCTTAAAGAACCTGGAGTTGGCAAGGGAGAACTCAGAGTTTCAGGCACTAGCAAGTATATTTTGGTAGAGATGGGGGAATTATTGCTGTTGACAAATACTTAACACCTTTGTGAGAGATGCTTTTCATTAAGAAGAAAATTAAGTCAGAAAGGTTTAATTTTGGGGATGTATTCCATTGTCTCTGGTCTGTGACCCTTCCCTCATTTATATTTTTAGCTGTGGCTAGTACTAGTCTTTGCTGATTTCCAGGATCTGTAAAGTTATGAAACTTTAGCTGTATTTTTGCAAGGAAAACTTATCTGCCTGGGAATAGGAATCTGGCATAGATGGATTTTGGCCATATTTGCCATTACCTAACACATAGGCCAGGCATTTTGGTTCAAACCTAACATCTCTTCTCTGATCTTTCTGAGCCAGTGGCAGTAGATCAGTAGCATGCTGGAAGCAAAATGCCTGTCTGTAGATAAAGTTAAGCATACAGTGGCCTTCCTAGGATCTGTAAACAGCTACTTTATTTTCTAACCCATTAAAGTTACTTACACTATTCTGAGCCATTTCAGCCCAAATGTACACCTTTAGTGGGTCATAAGTACTAAAACAGTGGGTTATTTACTTTAACAGTGTCAACTTACTCTCACTGTCTCATTTAATTTGATAAGTCTGCAGCATAATGGATAAAAGCATGCTACCCGTGGCCAGATGTACAGTATTAATGTAATATTGATTCTTCATAAATAGAGCAGGGAAATAAGAGGGATTTAGAAAGGAGCTGTTAGATGTCAGAGACAGCAAGGCAGACAAACCGAAGGAGAATACTGGAGACAAATAAAAGGACATGTATTGATCATGCATTCTCTCATAGTCACCATGTTCTGCTGATTGGTACTTAGAGAACTACAGTTATTCATTGTGGGAACCACATATATTCACTGGCTTATATTGTATACAATTTTATGTATAAATAATGCTTCAGCTCCATATCTGCTCCATAAGCATATATGGAATTGCAGAACTACCTAGTGTGGTATGTAACCTATTGTTTAAATGGGCCTCTGTACCAGATGACTGGAAAACAGCTAATATAGTACCTATTTTTAAAAAGAAAAGGAGTACTTGTGGCACCTTAGAGACTAACCAATTTATTAGAGCATAAGCTTTCGTGAGCTACAGCTCACTTCCTCAGATGCATATCGTGGAAACTGCAGCAGGCTTTATATATACACAGAGAATATGAAACAATACCTCCTCCCACCCCACTGTCCTGCTGGTAATAGCTTATCTAAAGTGATCATCAGGTGGGCCATTTCCAGCACAAATCCAGGTTTTCTCACCCTCCACCCCCCCACACAAATTCACTCTCCTGCTGGTGATAGCCCATCCAAAGTGACAACTCTTTACACAATGTGCATGACAATCAAGTTGGGCTATTTCCTGCACAAATCCAGGTTTTCTCACATCCCCCCACCCCCATACACACACAAACTCACTCTCCTGTTGGTAATAGCTCATCCAAACTGACCACTCTTCAAGTTTAAATCCAAGTTAAACCAGAACATCTGGGGGGGGGGGGTAGGGAAAAACAAGAGGAAACAGGCTACCTTGCATAATGACTTAGCCACTCCCAGTCTCTATTTAAGCCTAAATTAATAGTATCCAATTTGCAAATGAATTCCAATTCAGCAGTTTCTCGCTGGAGTCTGGATTTGAAGTTTTTTTGTTGTAAGATAGCGACCTTCATGTCTGTGATTGCGTGACCAGAGAGATTGAAGTGTTCTCCGACTGGTTTATGAATGTTATAATTCTTGACATCTGATTTGTGTCCATTTATTCTTTTACGTAGAGACTGTCCAGTTTGACCAATGTACATGGCAGAGGGGCATTGTTGGCATATGATGGCATATATCACATTGGTGGATGTGCAGGTGAACGAGCCTCTGATAGTGTGGCTGATGTTATTAGGCCCTGTGATGGTGTCCCCTGAATAGATATGTGGGCACAATTGGCAACGGGCTTTGTTGCAAGGATAAGTTCCTGGGTTAGTGGTTCTGTTGTGTGGTATGTGGTTGTTGGTGAGTATTTGCTTCAGGTTGCGGGGCTGTCTGTAGGCAAGGACTGGCCTGTCTCCCAAGATTTGTGAGAGTGTTGGGTCATCCTTTAGGATAGGTTGTAGATCCTTAATAATGCGTTGGAGGGGTTTTAGTTGGGGGCTGAAGGTGACGGCTAGTGGCGTTCTGTTATTTTCTTTGTTAGGCCTGTCCTGTAGTACTATAAGTACAGGACAGTAGTACTTGCAACCTGAAGCAAATACTCACCAACAACCACATACCACACAACAGAACCACTAACCCAGGAACTTATCCTTGCAACAAAGCCCGTTGCCAACTGTGCCCACATATCTATTCAGGGGACACCATCACAGGGCCTAATAACATCAGCCACACTATCAGAGGCTCGTTCACCTGCACATCCACCAATGTGATATATGCCATCATGTGCCAGCAATGCCCCTCTGCCATGTACATTGGTCAAACTGGACAGTCTCTACGTAAAAGAATAAATGGACACAAATCAGATGTCAAGAATTATAACATTCATAAACCAGTCGGAGTACACTTCAATCTCTCTGGTCACGCAATCACAGACATGAAGGTCGCTATCTTAAAACAAAAAAACTTCAAATCCAGACTCCAGCGAGAAACTGCTGAATTGGAATTCATTTGCAAATTGGATACTATTAATTTAGGCTTAAATAGAGTATGGGAGTGGCTAAGTCATTATGCAAGGTAGCCTGTTTCCTCTTGTTTTTCCCTACCCCCCCCCCCCAGATGTTCTGGTTTAACTTGGATTTAAACTTGAAGAGTGGTCAGTTTGGATGAGCTATTACCAGCAGGAGAGTGAGTTTGTGTGTGTATGGGGGTGGGGGGGATGTGAGAAAACCTGGATTTGTGCAGGAAATAGCCCAACTTGATTGTCATGCACATTGTGTAAAGAGTTGTCACTTTGGATGGGCTATCACCAGCAGGAGAGTGAATTTGTGTGGGGGGGTGGAGGGTGAGAAAACCTGGATTTGTGCTGGAAAAGGCCCACCTGATGATCACTTTAGATAAGCTATTACCAGCAGGACAGTGGGGTGGGAGGAGGTATTGTTTCATATTCTCTGTGTATATATAAAGCCTGCTGCAGTTTCCACGATATGCATCTGAGGAAGTGAGCTGTAGCTCACGAAAGCTTATGCTCTAATAAATTGGTTAGTCTCTAAGGTGCCACAAGTACTCCTTTTCTTTTTGCAAATACAGACTAACACGGCTGTTACTCTGAAACCATTTTTAAAAAGGGTTCCAGAAGTGATCCTGCCAATTACAGGCTGGTAAATCTAACTTCAGTACTAGGTAAATTGGTTGAAACTATAGTAAACAACAGAATTATCAGACACATACAGGAACACAGTATGTTGGGGAAGAGTCAACATGGCTTTGTAATGGAAATCATGCCTCACCAATCTATTAGAATTATTTGAGGATGTCAACAAGCATGTGGACAAGGGTGGTTCAGTGGACATAATGTACTTGGACTTTCAGAAAGCCTTTGACAAGGTCCTTTCACTGTAGGCTCTTAAGCAAACTAGGCAGTAATGGGATAAGAGGGAAGGTCCTCTCGTGCATCAGTAATTGGTTAAAAGAGAGGAAACAAGGATTCCCCCAAGGATCTGTACTGGGACCAGTGCTGTTCAACATATTCATAAATGATCTGGAAAAATCATTCCACAAATACAGGGGCCACGTTAGTAGTATTATGCCCCTACATTTTGTCCCACTTGGACCTCATTCTTTCACTTTCTGTCTTTGGCTCTTGCTGTTAAGATTCTTCCTCCTCCACCTTGTTGCTTTCTCTCTCTCATTTCTTCATACTTATTTGCTTTCTACCTCCTCTTCCCTTCAGACCTTTTGTTCTTGCTCCCTGATTTTTTTGGGTGCTTAGAGTCTGATTCTTCATCTCACATAAACATTTGATAATTACACTTCTCTCCTTTTTCCCTATAGTTGTTCTTGGCACTTGAAATACCATGGTAATAAGTGTAGTACAAATACTTAGATACATAGAAAGATACAAATGTAGTGTGACAGTGTCTCATAGATAACTGCAATGAGGACTTTAAAAATGTCGCTGATAAGTTGAGGCAATGCATGAAATTAGCCGAGAAAGAGAGACCGAAATAAGTTAAGGGAAGAATCTCAGAGGAAACGAGGAATTTACTAGAGAAGCAGAGGAATATGAAGCGAAATGATGGCGACAAACTTGAGTACTCTCTCCTCTGCAAGCTGGTAAGAAGAAGACTAAAGGAGGACTTTGAGAAGCACCGAAATGAGAGGCTCTTAAAGACGGCTGAAGATCGCAGAAGCCTCAAAAAATGCAAACAGGAATTAACGCTGTACAGGTTGACAATAATGGTGCTGAAGAACAAGGATAGAAAAGCAGTAATTGACAGAACAGGGATGGAAGAGGTCTGCAAAGATTTCTACACTGAACTGTTTGCGTTTCTTATAAATATCCCACTACCAACATTTCAACAGACCAACGAGCGCATACTTCCAGTCCTTGTACGTAAAAATCAACATTCAATTTACCAAATGAAGGCATGAAAAGGTCCAGGAAAAGATGTATTGACAACCAAAATGATAAGAACTGGAGGTCATGACCTCTGGAAAACCCTTGTTCAGAGGTTTATCCATTTCTTAGGAATGCAAAATATACCATCCAACTGGAAGGAGTCCAATGCCAGTTTGCTGAACAAGAAAGGCAATCATGAAGATCTAAAGAACTATCATCCAATATGCCCGCTCTCACATGTTGACAAGCTATTTACCAAAATAATAATGTAACCCTTCTGCCCATCAGAGTTGGCAGCAACAAGGGCCGGGTTCAGTATCCAGGGATTCCATTCCAATAACACAATGCAAAACCGGCTCGAGCCCCCACCCAGTGACCTGGGACAAATATATACCACCCCCGCTGGGCACCTCCAAGAGGCAATACTTCTCCTCTCGCAAGCACAGAGTCTGAGTGTAGCAAAAGCCTTTTAATAGCAGAGAGAAACAATGTGGCATTATGTTGGGGAAACACCACCAACAGGATTCATAACACAACCCATGAGCAAAAAACCCACCCCAAGCAAATTGGGGCATGCCCCTTTCCCTTTGGTTCTTGAGTCCAGCAACCCCAAATCACCCAAAGTCCCAAAAGTCCAACAACCCAAAAGTCTCTGCCCCGGTCACTGCAGCCCCAGAGTTTGAAAGTTTATCTGCAGAGTTTTACCTCCCAACCTGGATGGAGATGGGGGTGGTGGTGTAGGGGCACCTTACATGGTCCAAAGCCGATCGCCCCACCTCTCCATGGGGCTCCACTCTGCTCCACCAGCTGTCCCACAAATCGCTCCGCTCTGCCAGCGGCCCCCAGTGAGCTGCTCCAGGCATCCCACAAACTGCTCCACTCCACCAGCTGCTCTGCTCTGCCAGCTGTCCCATGAGCCGCTCCAGCCATCCCCGTGAACTGCTCCGCACTATATCTTCAGGCTCCCCCACTACTTAACACAACGCTCAGTGATTTCAGCTCTTAGTCAGTTCAGTTCTTTGGTGAATTCAGCTTGTAGTAGGGGAACCTCAGTGCTGGTGCACCATTGGCCCAAAATGAATTCAGCTCAGCAGCCTGCAACTAGACTCCTAATAGAATCAAAATGAGCTCTGATATTCCACAGTGGAGAGAGGAGGAAGTGCAATTAGCATGTAAGGCCCTTACCAAGGGGCCCATACCACCAAGTATCAATACCTGTCCCCAGCCTCTCTCTATTCCTTGGGTTTTGGAACCCATGACCCTTGCCTAGCGAGTGCTGCTTAGTCGATGGCGAGTCCCTCCATCATAACAAAAGACCAAGTACAGTTCCACTTTCCTTGATTCACATAATCATAGTTTATTCCTGCCCTAGTAACAGAGAAACTGGGGCTCCTACAGCAGCCAAAGTGACCATCTAGGTGGGGTGGGTGTGTCTATGTTCAGATGGGGTGGGTGTTCAGATCAGCCCCTGAAGTTCTTTTCCACAACCCACCATGACTCACCACCAGATGTCAGAGTAGAGCTCATCCTGACTCTGCTTACAGTAACAAATCAACTGTCACAGAGTCTGGATGAGCAGCAGCTAAGAGAGTAGGCAAGTTTTCAAAGGAATTTCAGTACATTGGACCATATCTTTACGATAAACCAGCTATTGGAGCACTCAAAGGAATACAAATTGCATTTATGCATTGCCTTCGTTGACTATGGAAAAGCATTCAACAGCATAGAGATCAATGCAGTGCTGAAAGCTCTTGCAGAGCAGGGCATTGACACAAACTACATCAAACTACTAAAGGAAGCAAACTCTGACTCCACTATGGATATAACTCTATTTGACACTCCCGTTCACATCCCAGTCAAAAACAGTGTGAAGCAAGGAGACAAAGTTTCACCGAAACTCTTCACAGCCTGCCTTGAAATGGTAATGAGGTGGATGAATTGGAAGAGTGGAATCAGCATCAATGGAGAGCAGTTAAGCCACCTTAGATTCGTGGACGATATTGTGTTGATTGCTTAAAACACTATCAAACTACAGAAAATGCTCTGAGAAAAGCAACTGAGTCGGACTGAAAATGAACCACTCTAAAACAAAATGTATGTGTTTTGATACCTTGCCAAAAGCCCAAATATTATTCAAAGGAGAATAAATAGAAGTTGAACAATACGTCTATATAGGCCAAGAAATTAACATGCGCCATGGTCAGGAAGGGGAACTCTCGCAAGGAAAGAAAGCCAGTTGATGTGCATTCAATTCTATCAAGGATGTCTTCCAAGGAAAAATCAACAAGGCAATGCACACCAACCTCTTCAACTCAACAGTACTGCCGGCAATCTTGTATGGCAGCGAAACATGGTTGCTGACGAAGATAGAGGAGCAACAACTGTCTGTTCCGGAGAGGATGGTGGAAAGAAGAATTCTGCGGTTTTAAATCCGTGACCAAGTCCCCAGTGAAGTGATCAGACAGCAGAGTGGAATGCAGAACATCATTGTTCAAAGCAGGTACAGTAAAATGTGATGGGCCAGGTATAAGGCTAGGATCACTGACAATCGATGGACTGTAGCTGTCACTGAGTAGTACCCACAGGAACTGAAATGACCACTCAGCCAAACTCCAAAGGGATGAGAAGATTTTATCATAAAAAGGCATGGCTGCACATGGAGAAGGAAGGCCAGGATAAGAGAAGAATGGAAGACATATTGTGATCGGCGCAATCTATCTGGGGGCTGAAAGACTGATCGATCAAGGTGATCAAGGTGCCAATGTAACAATTTTGGTGGATTTTATGGGCATTTCTCATCTCCCCACAACCGTCATTAATGTGATTCTACTGTTAGAACCAATGGCAGACATTGGAATGAAAAATCTGTCTCTTCTACACTTCTTCTAGCTACTGTTTCCAATGCACATAGTGCTAAAATTATATTTAGTAAGCCCCTTTTGGTGTTCTGTAAGAGCCTCTGTGATGAAAGTAAAGATTTTTGGGAAGAGAGGCAATTCACAAGAGGATCTTTCTCACAAAATGTGGGAGAACCATTGCTCTGAACTACCCATATCCTCAAAGCCTTCAGAAAAGGATTTCAACCATAGATTCCTAGGAGGCACAAGCTGTTCTACAGATTACTAAACACTTAGCAGCTGCATCTTCTTCAGCTTTTTTTAAAGCATTGTTTGTGTTAGATGGGGGAACAGTGTTTTGAGGATATTTTCACAAAGAAGTTAACACCTCAGTCTTTTGTTTTCTCTGACAGTGGCACACAGCAGTGTAGTCTCCTGAGGGCTAAAATACTTTAATTTAAATGAAGCATTTGGCTCAACATAGGGGTACTTGGGTGAAATATAATGGCATGTGATATGCAGGAGGTCAAACTAGATCATCAAAGGGTCCCTTCTGGCATTAAACTCTATGAAACTATGAAATCAACATTTCAATTTTCTAGAGCCCCTTCCAGCTGAAGATTCACTGAGGGGGGAAAATGAGAGACCAAATGCCTTAGGCAAGGGCTTTCCTTTTGACTGTAGGGTGTGCCAGGAATAGAAACCAAATCTTTTGGGTCCCAATCTGAGGCTTTAATAACAAGACTTTCCTTCCTCCCTAAGATCAACTGCCTAAGCCAAATAATAAACTGAGGATGTAGAGGAGGTGATGTAACATTCTGTTGTCTTTTCCCTTTTCCTTCCCTTTCCTCACAGGAGTTTTCCTGTCACCATTTTTACTATGGTAAGAATGTTGATATAGCAATAGTGGCAACGCTGTGTTGCTACCTCAAACTTTTAACCCCGTGGTTTTCCTGAAATGGTAATAAGGTAAGTGTAAGGTCAAGAGGTAATTTCCTGTTTCTGTGCTTAAAAAAAAAAAAAAAAAAGGCTAATCTGACTGAACAGAGGCATCAGTCTTTGTTTATTTCCTCCATACAAGTGGAAGCCTGAAGTACACAGTAAGAGCCTGAAGGAAAATGAGAATCCTTAAATAAACAAAATACAAATATTTTTTCATTAGAAAAAATTTAGACACAACTTAAAACTGCACTTATGGTTGCAGCTGAGAGACAAGTGGTTTGATTTTAAAATGTTGCCATTCCATTCACTTGCCATGTGCTCACCTTCTGTCGCCTCATTCCTTCTTCCAGTCATCTTTGTGTTTGCAGGGCTTGATTCCCTTGACTCCCTCAGATATATTTTGGGGGGAAGGGGCAAATTCCTCTCCCTCTGGCAGGGACTTTGTTCCAGTCCCTGGTCACTTCCCCTCTTACATAGAGACAATGGGTTTTGCTTGGATGGGGAGCCTGCCCTCTCTCTTACTCACTCAGTGCATGAGCCAGTGCCTCCAGGAGTTGACTTCTTGATGGACTCCCTTGCACTCTGCTTTACAGGTATAGACATGCATCAGGTCACAACACCATTTGGCCCAGTTACCTCTCCGTCTGGACAGAGGGGCAGCCAGTCAAATTTCAGTGGCGTCGCAATGCCACACATTGAAATTTGGCCCATCTACCCCTCTGTCTGTAGGGAAGGGGCTGGGTCCAATTTCAGTAGCATTGCAATTCTCAAACAGTAGCCATGCTGATTTAATACAGGTCTGTTTAAAACTGTCTGGTCCATGTCCGCCCTTCCCCCCCGGCTCTGCAGCCTATGGATCTTTGAGGAAGTGCAAAAACTTGGGAGGCATTCACCTGAGCAGGCCTCTCTCATAAGCACCACTGCTTCCAAGACCCCAGTTACCTGGGGATTTAAAGCTCCTCTGTCCTAGTATCAGACCAATGATGTCAGGAGTGTCAAACTCTGCTACTGCTCAATGCTTGCCTGTTAGTGTTCTCTTCTTTATGCCTTAGTGCTTGGCCTGTTCGCTAGAATATGTCTGGTTGATAGGGAGAGGCAAAGAAAGGAAAGGGGAAAGGGATTTACAAATGAACTGTAAAATTAATTCTCCCCACAGCCAGATTTAATCCTTGTACACTAGGAGTTGGGGATTGCCAACACTAACAGGTCAAAGGGTCAGCATTTCCAACAGTACTCAAAACTAAAAGGTATTCAATTCAGTGTCAGTGAGATTGAAAATTTGCTATGACATCTTTCTACTCAATAAAAGATAACTTGGTGCACATAGTGATTCCAGGACACATAAAAAAGGAGTTTGCATAGGAATTTATGAATAAACTCAGTCATATCTACCTTACTATTTCCATTTTTAATTTGACCTTCTGAGCACCCAAACTGCATTTTGTATGTTGTCTTTGCCTGTGGAAATCTGACTCCAGAGCTTGAACTGTCAGTTTGCCTTGAGTTGCGACCATTGTTCTCTGCAACAGCAGCAGGTACAGAAAAGATGCCTGCAACGTGAATAATAATGCCAGTAATCTCTCTCTCCATGTGCTCTTTTGCAATCTCTCAAGGCATAAAAAAATTCAATTTATCTGAAATTATTATACAATTAAAACCAAGACACCTGTACTGTGCATTCCCTTAGAGTATTTATTTGTAAATGTGTGAAAGGAAAGATGTTGTTTTGCACCAATATTTAGTGAAGACACAGGGTACATCTACATCTTCCCAGCCCAGGTAGACAGACATGCACTAACTTTGCTTGAGCCAGCATGCTAAAAATAGCAGTGTGTGTGTGTGTTGGGGGGGTGGGGGGTAGCACAGCTGACAGCCTGAGTTACAAACCCACCAGGAACCTTACTCAGGCAGCTAACTTGAGCTGCCGCCAGTGCTCCTCTGGCTACACTTTTAGCATGGTAGCCCTGCTTGAGCTAGACCGTGTCTATTTACTCCGGCTGGGAAGCATGCTTCCAGCTGAATTATAGTTGTACCTACTTGATGGTTACACAAAGGATAGTGGGAAAACTTGTAGTAACAGTCATTTATTATTAACAATTCTAAAATTTGGCCTGCCTGTGCTAAGCATTTCCTTCAAACAATTTACACTTCTTGAGCAAGAATCACACTCTAGACACAGGCAACATGGTCTACTGCATGTAGCTTGGCACTTGGGAGTCCTGAGTGCTAATCCTGGCTTTCCCACTGACTTGCTGTGCAGTCTTGGGCAAGACAATTAATGCAGAGATGGCCAATCTGTGGCTCTGGAGCAACATGCGGCTCTTCAGACGTTAATATGCGGCTCCTTGTCTAGGCACCGACTCTGGAGCTGGAGCTACAGGTGCCAACTTTCCAATGTGCTGGGGGGTGCTCACTGCTCAACCCCTGGCTCTGCCACAGGTCCTGCCCCACTCCACCCCTTCCTGCCCTCTTCCCCCTCTCCCCACCCCCAGAGCCTCCTGCATGCCATGAAACAGCTGATTGGGAGGTGCAGGGAGGGAGGGGGAGGTGCTGATCGGTGGGGCTGCCGGTGGGTGGGAGGCGCTGGAAGAAGGATGGGGGAGCTAATGGAGGGCTGTTGACATATTTCTGTGGCTCTTTGGCAATGTATGTTGGTAAATTCTGGCTCCTTCTCAGGCTCATGTTGGCCACCCCTGAATTAATGTCTGCCTCAAGTTTCCCAACTGTAAAACAGAAATTTTAGACATATTATAGAGATATTGAACCTAATCGTAAGTCCACTCAACAGAGAGACTCCCATTGACTTCAGTGGGCATTGGATCAGGCCCTCATTCAGTGCTTTGAAAATATACAGTGCTATATTAACATAAAGGTGTGGATGGTGCAATCCCTACTCACATTATTTACTAAAATGAATAGTTCCATTGAGTTGAATGGGATTACTCATGTATATAAGTGCTCACCTGTGGGAGTAAGAATAGTACAAACTAGCCCAAAATATTAAGTCTGCAAAACTGGGGAGTAGACCACCCTTTCTTCCTGTATTTTGGCACTTACACTTTTAGCTGGAGTTGGAACGTTCAAATGAGAACACAAACAGGAAAAAACAAGTGTACAAAAAGTTTAACCCGTCTTTTTTTCAAACTAATACGAGGCATTGCAGATGAGAGTTTGGGGAAAAGGTTCAAGTGTGGATCTGTTTGCCTGGCTCTACAGTATTTTTTGTCTCATTGAGTAAAATGGAACTTGAGTGACCCACATAGAAATTATCTATCTATCTATCTATCTATCTATCTATCTATCTATCTATCTATCTATCTATCTATCTATCTATCTATCTATCTATCTATCCTCTTATACATGTGTGCCATATAAGAATACATTTTACATGTTGGACTTACACAATAGTATACTATCTCATTAACTAATGTAGAAATATTAACTAATATTTCATATAATGCAGTTCAAAAACATGTAACATATAGTAAAATATGGCATGCTGTCTACGTGTGTGACACATTTATGCTTGTTCCACATGGGGAAATTGTCTGGGCAAACTTTTATTATGTGGTAGGGCCTATAGGTGCTATTAAATTACAAATAATGATAATAATTCAACTGTTTAACTGGTGTGCAAATAGTACTGCACCTCACTACTATACATTGTAGCAAGCTACATGCTTTGGTGTTGAGCCAGAAGAAAAAGAAAACTATACTAATTGCCTCTTCAAAATTTGGTGCTATTTTGCAGAGCATTAGATCACTTTCTTTGCATTAAACCTGGCTTGTGACCTTTTCAACTTGTAAAATGTAAAGAGGATATAGAATTACTGTTAGATAAGAATATTTAAATTATATACCAGAATGAAAGTGACTCTTAAAAGTTATTAATAAGCTGGACAGCAATCTGTCATTAGTTTGAAAACAAGGGGGAAAGAGGTTTGCTGTCACTTCCCTGGGGGCCAACTTGGAAACAAAACTTCCTCCTGGTAGCACATGAGACAATCCTTTTTTCCATTTTGGCGTTTCCTCTGTCCCTCAGCAGACACTCTGTTGTAATTTCTGCCATTTGTGGAAAACAGAACAATGATTTATAACATGAATCATAAAGCTTTCTGGGATAATGTGTTGCAAATGATTTAAAAGTAACAATTTATAAAGTACATACTGTACTGAACAATCTTTCATAGTTTGGGGGTGGAGGATAGAAAGGATTAGATAACCTGTTTGGTCTTTTCTCTGCCTAATTTTTATGATTCTATTGACTGTAATTGTTAACTGGAAATCGAAATACAAATAGCTCAGATTAAAATAAATATCTGCCAATATCACCAAATAATAATACAAAGATTTATACCTATATTTGCTAATCATATTTGTATATCATACTTGAAACCTGACTCACTGTTTTAGGGCTACGTAAACTTGCAAGGCTCCTGAGGGAAATGCACTTCAGAGTTTCAGCGTTTATTTGGGTCATGGGGATGACAATCGCAATGCTGCTCTTTTTCTTTTAGGCTGGCAGCCATGCTGTGGTCAGTGGTTGGTTTCATTCCAGCAGAAGAATCATACCATGGTGCACTAAGCAAACTATACATATTTTTTTTTCTTCTTGTGCACGAGAAGAAGGAATTTAGGGTTCCTAAATAATTACTTGAAGGGAATTGCAAAAAGAAAAGGAGTACTTGTGGCACCTTAGAGACTAACCAATTTATTTGAGCATAAGCTTTCGTGAGCGAAAGCTTATGCTCAAATAAATTGGTTAGTCTCTAAGGTGCCACAAGTACTCCTTTTCTTTTTGCGAATACAGACTAACACGGCTGTTACTCTGATACTTGAAGGGAATGGATATCTGAATACCCTGCACTGTTGTCTGAAATATACAGTAGAAAATGTCATGTATATTGAATAGGATCATTAATTACTTTTCATAACATTTATTATTTACTTAGATAGATCAATTGATAGATGGATTTAAGTAAATCTATCATTCTGTCTATCTAATCTAGTACTGTATAGGGCCCCAAAGTGAACCAGTGTAGAGGAGGATGTGAATGAGTTAATGTGGTTGCTTGTTTCATTTTGTTGATTAGTAAAATCCAAGAAAGACTTAGTGGGGGGCTGGGACAGGGTTGGTTTGGTGCTGGGCATGTGTGTGGTAGGGTGACTGGAGGAAATATCAGAAGATAGATGAGGAGATGGGAGCTAGGGAGATGAAGAGAAGGAGCAGCTGATGTTCATTAGCACCAGGTGAGAAAGGAGTTAAGGGAGAGTGAAACAAAGGGCAGGAGGAGGAAAAGGGGTCACTTTTTTATACATTTATAGTGGACTTTATGTCATATTCTTTTAAATGTGTGGAATTACAAAAACTCATTAAAAGTTTGACAAAACACTGTCAGAACTTGTATTTATAGCCACTCTGAGTAAGTGCTACAGTTTTTGTAATATTACAGCAATTAGTGAAAGAAGTCAGGAGAAAGATATAATTGTTTCGATGGCTATAATTTTTAAATCTGCCATATTTCAAATTAGTTTGTTTAGACAGATTTATGATACCACTGCTGACCTTTGCTGTTCTCTCTGTACTACTTAGAAATGGATTTGTTCTGTTCTTTCTTCTATTAGCCCCCATAAAATAACACCACATTTGGAAAGACCTGGATTAGAGTGGGAGAGGGATCAAAAAATGCTCATGTTCTACAGCAGAATGTCTTGTGTCTTCTCCTTTTTTGTTTTTAAAACATCATAAATGATTTAAAAGGCATCGAACGCTTCCCATTCAAGAGCATCCCATCTGTTTTTTCAAAACTATTTGTCAAGTTTATATTCCAGCTGAAATGACACAGGTTCTGGCACTTTGGATAGAGCTTACGCTCCAGCCTTGTACTGTGATTGTAACTGGCTCCTCCACATATGGAACTGAAATACAAAAACAAAGAAAAAGCACAATGTGTTACTTAAATTTCCCCAATCACTCATTCTTGCAAATCATAGCTCAAAACAAGCATGGTTGGTATAATGTAAGGTACATCAGTGCAGTTTATGTAACAATACTCAGTAGCAGGTGTATTTGTTCAGTGTTTTTAAATGCACTGTTTTTGTACTATCCCCACCCTCCTTACCCTTTATTAAAGAAAAGATCCTTTGAATGCTCACACTCCCCATCTTTTACATCAGTAGTTGTATTTGGGATCCCCTCAGAACTGCTTAAAAAGCTGGTCAAGTTCAGGTGGGTTCTTTCCTCTAGTCATTGTCATGCTCTGGCCATGAATTTTCTGTGATCCCACAGTGCACACCATAAATGCTCTCTTATCAGAAGGTATGCTAGGACATTTATGGAATATGCAGTGGGATCACAGAACGGCCTCATGGTGAACAAGTGAAATCAAGACTCAGCAAATTTGGGGAGCATGGGGTGGGGAGAGGTCTCTTATCATTATTTAGATCCCCCGTTGGTTAAACTTGTGAATCAGTACTTTTTTTTTTTTTTTTTGGTATTTCCCTTAAGAAAACTTATAATTTAATAAATACTTGTCTGTTTTTGTATAGCTATGCTCGTGGAATGGTTTGCTTCTTTAACGATCACTGTCCAATAATAATAATAAAAATAAGCTCATAACCATTGAAAGAAAATTATCGTGAACTAATGAAAACTATGTCATATTTGGGAAATGTGCCATCTATTTTTAAAGTGAATTTTTTAGTGCTTGTGAAAGATGCCAGACTGATAACCCCAGAGACTGAAGTACTTTCTTCAGAGTACGAGATAAGAGGTAGAGTAAGCTTCATAACACCAGTGTGCTTCAACCCTGGTGAAGAGGGACCACTTGCAGAAGCAAGAGCTTATTGCATAATGTTCAGAGGTGCTATGCGCTACAGCTCCCACTGCCATGAGGCAGTAGTTAGTGCAGTCTCTATGTTCTCTGTGGGTATGTCTACACAGCAATTAAAAACCTGTGGCAGGCCTGGGTTTGTGAGGCTTGTGCTAAGGGCCTATTTAAATGTAGTGTGGATGTAACACTGACAGACCCCGGTTGTTGGCGGGTGGGATTGAACACCTGGGACCTCTGGCGCTTAGTGTATGCGCCTCCACTGCATGAGCTAAAAGCCGTATGGCTCTTAGCTGAGGCGGTAGAGCAGACTCATTAATCTCTCTCTTTAAGTAGTCTTGGTGCCACTAGATGGGACAGAACGCCACACCCAGGAGGAGTGTGGGTTACATAGTCATTTGGGCTTAGGCTGGGGCTCTGGTTCGAGGATGATGGAAGGGTCCCAGAGTTCGAGCTGCAGTCTGAGTGTCTACTCCGAATTTAAATAGTCCCTTAGCCTGAGTCCTGTGAGCCTGAGTCAGCTGGCACAGGCCAGCTGCAGGTGTCTAGGTGCAGTGTAGCCATACCTTCAGTCCTTAGCCTGACTGCTAAAACTACCAGTTTAGGCAGTAGTTTTGCGATGTTGCCATCTGTAAACTTGGACCAATACCACCAATTAATTTTTCAGAGGGATCAAAGGCCTGATCCCCAATGACTTCAAGGGAATTTGGATCAAGCACCAAATAGCCAACAAATGATAACTTTGAATTGCTGACAAACTAACAAAGGCTCAAACTGGCAACCTGGAGGTTGAAGATTCTAGATCCTGTTACCAATCTCCTTAAAAAACACAATCCACATATAAAAAGGGCTCCAGAATTTTGCATTTTTGAGAAAATTGTACTTCCTGTAAGAGATGAGCCTTCAGCCTTTTCCCCCCAACCAATTTAGCACATTCTGCTGTTTAGTCCTGAACACAAAAGAAGCAAGAGCCTTTTTTTTAAGGGGCTAAGGAGTCTGCAGAGTAACATGAATGAGATTAACATTTACAAGTATATTCTGAGAAGCCAATAGTACAGAACCAAGCAGGGCTGTCTTTGTAAGGGTACGGTGCTTTGTGTCTGTTGGCTAAATCCTTTGTAGGTGTAGATATGCACAACTATTGCTGAAACTTTCAACTGAATATAATGTTTCGTCTTAGTTGCTGCAGCAACAAAGGGAAAATGACAAATATACTTTCAGGAGAATTGAATTCCATATTATACTATGATTTATTAATAACTATTGCTTTGACAAGTAACAATCTGTTTAAATATCTCATGGAGGACAATGTCTTTGACAAATTATTTTTCATCCAAAAATGACAAATGCAAGAATTGCAGTACTGTAGAAGAGGAATGGCTAGGGGAAGCAATTTAAGTTTCAGGTGCAATTGAAACAAGAAGATGACAAAAGCAAGCAAAGTAGAACTGAAGAGAGGAAGTCCTATTTAGCCTAAGCTGTAGGGCATAGCTGTCAATGACACAATACTATTTGCTAAACAGTTCATTAAGCTGATATTTGGCTGTATTCTTTGGGGGAATGAGTTAGCTGAGTTAGAGTCTGCATGCACAGCCCTTGACATTTTCCTGCAAGTTCAAAGCATTGCATTTCAAGCAGCTCTGTAGTCATTAACAATACAAAGAATAGGAACTGGTCTTTGGTATAATAAACTATTAATTTACTAAGAGAGTCATATTTATTAGAAATGCTGCAAACTCTGTTTAATACACTATGTACTATACAGATAAAGGAATTCTAACTATTTTATGTAGGAACATTATGACACAGGCTATGAGAAATCATCTGGTTAGAAATCATCTGTTACGTGTGCTTCCAGTCTTTTTTTTTTCTGTTTTGAAAACAACTCTAATGATGTCTGAAATTATGAGCTTAGGATCCTAATTTAAAAGCTCATGTGAAGAAACACCCACAGAGTTAGGCTCCATGAACTAGCTGCTAAGGGATTGATTTGCCAATAGTAATTTAAATGAGTTGAAAATGAATTGTTTACAATGGGTTTATTCCATCATTCCATTATTGAAGGTTGCAGCAAATAAAACTACCAGTAGAAATAATTAGACAAAATGGTGGGTTAAACCAGGTATGTTGTAGCTGAGCTAAAATATTTGGATAACCAGCAAACGGGACCTTATACAGTTACCAAATAACTGTATAAAACTCATTTGACTGTTATACTGCTTATTATCCATCTTCATATATTTAATGCTTTTGCATAATGTTTCAGGAATATTTCACAATATGTCCTGCTTTTAATAATTTTAAGAATAAAATGTCTGCCTCCCACTCCTCAATAATTTATTGTTATGCTTCAGGATAGAAGCTTCCTGCAGGGGCCAGAAAGGAATTTCCCCTTCCATTGCACTACTGGTAAGATGTATAAAGGGGGATATTCATCTTCCTCAGAAATATCTCAAGTACTACCCACTGTCTTGCCTTAGGTAGTATACCAGGCTTGATATGACAATGGCTTTACTATGAAATCCAAAGTAAACTGGTGAGGAGTGGAACAAAGGGGTGCTATGTTGGTAAACAAAGGTTACTTTGAAGAGCTGGTATTCTCCTAATGCATCTCTGAGACAGGTCCAACTGAGATGCATTCATCTTTTACAAAAGAATTACAGCTTCCAGTAAAATCAGGACCTAGATTAGTTTATTTAACCATCAGCATATAGATATTGCACCAGTGAAAACATTCCAGCCAGTGATATAGTTTATTTGAAAGGAAAGTGAACGTGAAGGTTTTGAGCAACATAGCCAAACAGCTGAGGTTTTTTATATCCCCAAAACAGCTTGGGACTGACTGCACTCAGTAGATTGCTTGGCAAAGTAGCTCACTTCAAATACCAAAGCTGTGAGTAGAAGAAATACTGTTTTGTTGAATTCCTCAAGAAGCTATCATATGGTTTATTCATTTAAATGAGAAAATTTGCATGATTTAAAATAAGAAACAACCTTATTTGTTGAAATTTGCATTGATTTTAAGTTGAAACCATACTGCCATGTGAAGCAAAAGTGTTGTGTCTATTTCATTAAAACAGAGAGAAAAAGTCCCCTTTGAAGCTACAGGTGCTTTACAGACAGCTTTAAGGTCATCACTGGAATTTTTCTCTATTCCAAGCACAAGATCTATTAGAAAAGGAAGGACAAGGAAATCCCTGTTTAGATAAATGTGACTGAGGTTTCAGCAGACAGATGTGCAGTAGTTGTAAAAGAGCTTAGACTCCAAAATGAATCTAGAAAAGAGTTTATTTGGTAGCTAGAACTATTTGAGGACATACAGCTATCACTGCAGACATCAGGCCAGATTCTGATACCCTTGTATTGAATAGTACCTATTTCAGCAAAGTGCTCCAATGAAATCAATGACCTGTTGAACTGGTTATTAATAAATGCAACTGCAAGATGTGAAAAGCATGAGATTGTTTCCTAACTGGGGTTTTATTTGTCAGGATGGCCCTGTGGTTTGGGCACTTGTCTGGGATTGAAAGACTCACGTTCAATTCTCAGCTTTGCCACAGAATACCTGTGTGTCCTTGAGCAAGTCATTCAGTCTCTCTCTGCCTCAGCTCCCCATCTGTAAAAGGGGGATATTAGCACTGTCTTACTTCACAGGGCTTAGAGACATACATTAAAAACTGCGAGGTGCTCAGATACTATGTTAATGGAGGCCATATAAGTACCTCAGATAACTCTAGACTGTTTGGGACAGTTCTTGGGGATGAATCATAAGCTCCTGGGGCAGGAACAGGGGCTGTCGCTCTGGGTGCCTAATCAACATTGGGGTGAAGGGGTGGGCCTCATCCTCCAGGCAGTTTTTGTTTGTTTTTGCTCTGCTGATCTGCCTGGCCTTCCCCCCCCCACTGGGCTCGGGAGGTGCCGAAAACATTTTCCACCTTGGTGGCAAAACAACCTCCCTGGGCAAGGACCACATCTTCCTCTTTCCTTGAGTATCGTCCGGCATGCTAATACTGCTTTCAGGAAGTGCAAGAGTTTGAAAAAATGAATGTATGCTCTTGAAAAACACTAAAATCTTATTATAAAAGTGTTAAATTGAAACAATATTTTATTAGTCAAAAGCTGAAACTTCTTTTTAAAAAACATATTTAAATGAGTCATAGTTATAATTCTAGCTTCATATTCCTGATTTAATGGCAAATGTTTCCTAGGTACTCTGATCTCTTCTAAGAAGTAGGAACATCTTAGTCTGCACTATTAATGGAGATTCTAA
This sequence comes from Lepidochelys kempii, assembly GCF_965140285.1. Classification (NCBI taxonomy): domain Eukaryota; kingdom Metazoa; phylum Chordata; order Testudines; family Cheloniidae; genus Lepidochelys; species Lepidochelys kempii. The sequence continues at coordinate 99,598,067 of NC_136382.1, forward strand.
AATGTTTCTTGGGGGAAATTAATGATTTCTTCACAGATGCTGAAAAGAAGGAGAAATTATTTGGGTAATTACATTTTGCCTACCTAAATTCCCCCTACACATTCAATTTGATAACATACTCCTCATTTATTCTCCGAAACCGAGGTGTAGTGTTGGTGTGCAATGTTTAACAGGCACCACATTTCACCAAAGAGGTGGCTACATTTGAGTGGGTATGTAAAGTGATGCGTATATAGATTTAAAATGGGATTATATAGTTCTTAATGTTCATTCTGTATGAAAGATACAGCATAAATGGAAATCATTACTGTTACTGTGTTAGCTTACAGAAGAGATGGGTTCCTGGCAGATAGACCCATGGAGCCTTTTAAAGTGTAGTTTTACTCTGAAAAAGCATTCTATAAAACTACCATTATGGGGGCTCCATGTCCATGTCACAATGACTTCCAGATTCAACTTGGCCTTTTTGTAAGTAAAAAGGTGTCATTTCTAGTTGCCAGCTGTAATGTTCAGGGGCACCGGTAATCTCCCCCAGTCTCTCCTGTAGGCACTTTTTCTGCACTCTTCCCACAAGGCTACAACCCCCCCCCCATTCCCAGCATACTGTCACAGTTACAGGCTGAGTGGCATCTTATACAGCCCCTCTCAAGGGTATCACTCAGGTGACAGGTTCTGCTACCTTCACCGCTCTCTGGGTGGTATCCCACAGTTCTACCATCTCTGACTAGATACCGGGGTGTCAGCCTCTCTCTTTCCAAATGTTTTGTTTATTCACCCAAAAGTACACAGCAGGCACAGAGAAGTGTTTGAACAACAAAAATCTATAGGTATCTGGTCTCACCTAAACTTTATCCTTCCCTTGCAAGTTTCAGCAGTTACCACCTAGCCCAGTTAACTTTGTCGCTGAGCTGGAAAAGACAGACTGGAAGCATGTTCCTCTGCAGTTCTCTCTCTCTCTCATTCATGTTTCCCACTGAACAGCTGCTGCTTGCTCACACCTCCTTTCTCTCAAGCTCAGGCTCTTTATTAGTTTAGTGCCCCATTGATCATAGGTTCAGAACTGAGAAAAATTAATCTGCCAGCATGCTTGGAGACAGGTAAATGGTCATTTCCCAACAAATAGGTCCCCCATGGTTTCTGTAAGATCCCTTGATATGCTCTCTGGTGGTAACTGATCTTGGTCATTTTATTGTTCCCTGTTTACATCCCCTTTGGCAGCATCCTTTGATTTAATTCCATTCAGTCAGGCAGGATTATATCAAACAAATGAACTCAGGTGAATATGATAGTCATAAAAATAATACAGATAAATCCTTTTGTAAAGCAAGTGCTCAGTCCAACAAAACAAAACAAAACTCTTGACTCACAGGACTGTAGGCAGGAATATGCTGCTTTATTCCACTGCCTCAAAGTGTGTGTGGGACACTGTTCCCTCTAAATTGTGCGTGTGTGCGCGCACACACAGATCCTAAACCCCAGGCACACAGCGAAACACCGTGTGCACAGAAATTTGCACAGAAGTACAACAGTTTGCACAGAAGAAATTTTTTGCGCACATGGCCTGTCAAAAATTAGAGGGAACTTTGGTGTGGAAGGGAGAAAACTCTTACTTTCAAAAGGAAGTCAGGGATGAGTGAAGCAAGGCTCTATCCTGTAACACTCTGGGCAACCTAGTTAACCCTATCATGGTCACTTTGCTACAACTCCTTCATTCTCCACTCCAGCCCTGCGTATTCAATCTGAGATCTGAAAATGGAGTCATGTTCTTTTTGTTCATCAGCTAGTAATAGAATAATAGAATGTAGTTTCTGGAAGGGACCTCAAGAAATCATCTAATAAAGATACACCAATCAAAAGTTAACACTCCAGACCATAGAGTAAAATGTTTTGGTTTTCCACAAAGTGCTCAAGAATGGTATTTTATTACATGTGATGTTTTCTTCTGGCAGAACTTTTCCAAGAACACTTCCCGCATAATCCCTTTTCTTAAATTTCTTGCCCAATGACTTAATAGGAGGTCAGTCTAGAACAGGAGAATTTATCTGCATTAGGTTTGGACATATTATTATTTATGATTTATATATTGGTTGGAGCCAGTTGTTCTAGAAGCTGTTCAATATACAATAAATCAGTTTTTTGGAGGCAGGGGGATATTTGCTTTCTAAAAAAGAAAATATTTGAAATAGTACATGGTCTCCTGCCTCCTTATCTGGTTTTACACCATAACTGTGACATTTGCTGGCATCTTCACAAGCAATATTCATTTAATCTGATCATTTCAATAATTCTGTCTTTAGATTCACACATCACTGATCAATGGACGACCTAGTGCTGATGATCCTTCCCAAGTATTGCTGGAATTCACCTCAGCTCGCTTTATTCGACTGAGATTTCAGAGGATACGGACACTGAATGCTGATTTAATGATGTTTGCACACAAAGATCCCAATGAAATTGACCACATAGTTACAAGGAGGGTAAGTTCTGGTAAAGGCATAGAACTGTATAATAGATGCTGAACTATCCTTACTAATATTGTATCTGCCTTTGATCACCACAGGAAATCTTGGAAGAATATGAATAGCTTCTGTTTGCTGTCAAACTCCCAGTGGCAAATAAATAGCTCCCCTTTCTTCAGTCTTTTTTTTTTTCACCTCAGCAGAAGGGAAAGTTTGTTTATATGTTTAGTTTAATGGTGTTATTAACGTGAAGAACCAGAAGCAGTGCTACTCTGGCTGTAAAGATTTGTGGGATTATTGTACAGATGATCTGCAGGAGACTGTTGTCAGATAATGTCTTTTGCCCCTCATGCCATCTCCTCAATATCCTTTGGATCATACTGGCGTTAACATTTTAATCAAGATATTTCTTTCATTATTATTATTCATATCCGTTTTAAAACATGTTTTAGTGTATAAGGAAAGGAGGCGTGCAGTGCTTTCGTTCTCATCTCTGCATCGTTTAGTGTTTTACTCTATATGTTGTCATTTCAAAGACATATTCCATCTGGTAGCTAAAGTTTCAGGACTTTGTCCGGTGTTACACTAGTGCTTGTAGGAAACTTCCCAGCTGTGTGAACACCAGCTGGCAACTAGGTAAACTTGAGAGTTTGGGGTCGGGGGAAGAGACTTGGAATAATTTTTGTGAGGGGAAAATAAACCTTGTAAATCCCTGAGGTCAAAATCTGATTACCCTTCCCCACTTACTGACAATATGTCTTTAAGGTGGAACAATGATTCTTCCATTGCTATGAGTGTTATTTATTTTAATAGTTCCTAACTGTAGACAGTAATAGTCTGGAAGCTAATTGCTCATATCTCAAGACAGGATGCACAGCTGATCTAAACGAGGCAGGCTTGACAACTGAATCATCTAGATAAGGCCGCCTTGTGCTGCTCAAGCACCAGTAGGAGGATCCACAGGTAGCTAGAACTAGCACCTTGGTTTCTGTACTATTTCCTACCTATGGCAGCTGCATCCAGATGGTGTGGACAGGGGAAAGAGGGCATAACTGTTATTCCCTTGTATCCCACCCACCCACCCATTCCCTGCTGCCCCAACAGACCCTTTGGGGCCATATTGGCTGACATATGTTTAGAGTAACCTTTAGGCTAAATGGCAGAAAACAAAGGTTAGGCAACAATGGTCAATTTTCAATATGGCAACAGTTTGACAATTTTAAATATGTCCCTACAGTTACATACTAGATCTACTATTGTTTAATGTATTAATGACCTGGAAAAGGGGGTGAGTAATGAATTAGCAAAATTTGAAAATTTTAATATAACCCAAAATTACACAGACTAGCCAAGATTATAGAAAAATGTGAGGCACTTCAGTGGACCCTAACCAGACTAGGTGAATAGTCAACAAGATGGCAACTGAAATTGGCTTTTGACAAATTCATGGTAATTCACAGTAGAAGGAATAATTTGAACTGCTCATATATTTTGCTGGTTTAAAATTAATTGTAACTACTCATAAAAAAAGACATTGCAATAGCTCAGTGAAAAAGTTTTGTTCATGATGCACCAGTGGTTTAAAAATGTTAGAATGGAAAGTAATACTGAAATTATTATAATGCCTTTAGGTAAAGCAGTGGTATGTCCTCATCTGGAGAACAGTGTTCAGTTCTGCTCCCTCCTCGCAAAAAGGATATGGCAGAAATATAAGGTGTGCAGAGACAGGCAGTGACAAATATCAGAGGAATGTGAAGACTTCCATCTGAGGAAAGACTAAGAAGAGTGGGAGTGTTCAGCTTAGTTAGGGGATATTTTCAATCTAATTAGGCTGGGGGAGAGGTCCCTGCCAAGCCAGACCTTGTCGTCAGTCTTCTCGTGAATCTCCTGCAGCAGTGCTACTGCTAATTAAGTTTTGCATGGTTACGTGCATCTGGGGGATCTAGTGTGGGATCTGTAAGACCAGCCATAAATCTCCCCCATATATAAGCAGTTTCAGGCCTACTGAAGCCTGTTTATTTGAAGGATATTGCAGGTATTCTTTCACCACCATGGATGCACTCCTTGCTTTTGTCTGGGCCATTTATCCCCACCAAAATCGGAAGGGAATGGTCAGTGGGTGGACTGACAGACCATAAGTACATTAATCAGGATAGGGAACTCTCCCTTCTCTCCACCCCCATTTCCTATCAGGTAAATCTGCAGACCAGCAGGAGATTTTAACTGTGCTTCTCACTGTCCGGGGCATGTGAAAGCATTACCTTATTGAAATGACTAAAGGCCTTTGTTACATAGCATTTGTTTAAAAAAAAAATAAAAAACAGTTCTTCCTTTAACACATAGTATGTATTTGCTGAGTGATTTTGTACCATTACTGTTAGTGTACTTTCACCATGGGTTCTGAGCTTTCTTCCGTCACAGGGGTAAAATCGACATATATGACCTGCTCTTTTGTGTTCTGAATATTTAGCCTTTATGTTTTCTATATCTGTGTGCTGTATGTGAACTGTGAGCCACATTCTAGACTGTATAAATTGGTGCAGCTCCTCTGATTTCAATGGAGCAATGACAGTTTACACCAGCAGAGAATTTGATCCCTTTTCTTTTTCACTGAGGCCTGAATCTGATGTTCAGGAAGCAGTTACCTACCATACCATCTGCTGTTTTTGTAATAAATAAAAAGGAAATAAAATAAGCAGTTTCAGTACTTGGCCACCTGCAGCTTGCAATCCATTTGGCAATTCCTTCTCTGTTTTGTCTTACAGTATTATTATTCTGTAAAAGATATATCTGTTGGAGGCATGTGTATCTGTTCTGGCCATGCAAAGGCTTGTCCTTTGGATCCAGCAACTAACGTACGTATATTTCTAGGCTCTTTATTCATGGTGTAGAGAACGAATATTCCCCATTGACAGAGTTCTGTGAATTGATGTCTGTTCCCCACTTAGACAATATAACCAACACCTGTGTCAGGGTGAAATAACATTGGCAGTCAGAATGGTGGACTTTGAAATCCACCATCACAGTAACAGTGAAAGATTTTCTCATTAAAAAAAAAAGACTGAATAAATCCATTCATTCTGGAAACTCTCCAGCACTGACAGGAAGTTACATGATTTAGCTTTGGAAACTGAATGCCCTCAGTCTTTCTATTCCTTCCATGGTATTCATCATGATTCTTCTCAAACAAACAAACAAACAAACATCACCAATTTAATGGTTATAATTTCTTTTTCTATATTTTTAGCTTTCCACTCAAGTTCAGCTCTATCAGAACATAATCAAACAAGGAATTCAGTTTAAGGCAGATTCTCCAGCTTCTTCTCAATTCCATACACATGTATGCACACATTAACACTAAAATGAAATTGCTGAATTTATCTGTAATGCTACTAGCATTCAACAGTGTGAGATCGCACCCAGCTTTCCCTTATGGAGAAGTCCTGTAGAATTTAATAGAAAATGATAATCTTTCTATAGGATTCTGAACCATCCTATAGAATTTAATAGAAAATCATATCCCTGCTATACAGTGAAATAGGATATTTCAAAAGCCCTCTCGAAAAATCTCATTCTGTAAAAATATCTATAGTTCTGAGTAATTTCTATAGAATCCTGTTGGTTTTATTCTTATAGGCCTTTTTCATAAGATCTGCATAACAAATGCTGAACCATTTCTGCAGTTATTCTCAAAGAACAACTGTCAGACTACAATCATAACCCTAGAGCTCTGCCTTTCCATTAGGCTTGCCTTGGAAGAGTGATGGTAACATTGCAGAATTAGAAAGCGTTCTCCAGAAAATTCTGTTTCGATGTTCTGCCTATGCAATACTTTGTTTTCTTTTTTTTAATGTCAATTGCAGTGGGGTGAAGTACCCTGTTCTGCCACTGTGCAAATATTCGTTGTCTGAATTGTGTTAAAACTATAATACATTAAAAAAAAATGAAATATACCTGTAATCCGTTGTAGATCACTTTGCTTGCAGTAATTTGCATAAATGTATTGCTGGAAAGGCACAGGTCTGAAATATTTAAGATCATTATAAAAATATGATGAATAGATTGTAAAGGACCATTGAAGAAAACCGGATAATATAAGAGAGGTTGTCAGTCATAGGTGGACTGGTTTGCATGTATTCCTAACCTCCACCTGTCTCAAAGCTCTTGTCTTTGCTTTGTTATAACATCATGCTGTGTTAGTACTTTGTTTTCTTTTTTTTTTTAATGTAAATTAGAGATCTACTTGTGAATGTGAGCACAACACATGTGGAGACAGTTGTGATCATTGCTGTCCCGGTTTTCATCAAAAGCCTTGGCAAGCTGGGACATTCCTGGTCAAGTCTGAGTGTGAAGGTAAATTATAAAAAAGCAAAGCAAAATAAAAAAGTGTTAGCTTAACTCCTGGTCACTCTGAGTAGTATTTAGTCCTTAAGCCTCTGGAGAATTCATTTAACTTCAAAATAACACTTGCAAGTGATTGTAAATGTAAACCACATGTTGTTTAGATCCACTATGCTATATTTAACCATATAATTAATAGACGTGGTTGAAAAAGTTTTGGTTAAACAGATTTCCACCGAAAAATAGAGTTTTGTCAAAATTAAAATGTTTTGTGAGAATGTCAATTTTGGTGAAATTTTCAATAGGAGAATATCAAAACAATTTGTTTTGACTTTCTCATTTTGTTTCGATAAGGTAAAAATGGTTAATTTCAATTCATTTTGACTAAGATATTTATATATTTATATGAAATGTTTCAACATTATCTAAATGAAATTTCATATTTCCAAATCATTTTTTCTAAATTTACGTTTTCTGGAAAATATTGATATTCAACTTTTCGTTCTGATTTGGAATGAAAACAAAGTTCAAAAAGCTGGAATTTCTCCTATCTCTAATAATAATAGTTAACACTGATGTTCACAAAGCACCTTAATTTCTGAACCTATTAAAATGTAATACTACTGTACATGAGTGTTCATATGGCTACAGGAGTGCAGATGCATTTATTCTAATGGTCTTTGAAGCCCTTTAGGTGCAGGGATGTACCTAAATAGTGCAGACGAGCCCACAGAGTCTGATCCAAAGCATGCTGACGTCAATGGAAAGACTCCCTCTGAGTTCAGTGGGCTTTGGCTCAGGGATTCCTCTTTATTAAATTTTGGAACTGATAATTACCAAAATTCTACATTTGTACAAACCAGGCACCAAACTCGTTTATAACACACATGAAAATATTAGAGGTTGGCCAGGGAGGTGGAGTTTAGATCCCGGTTAAGCTGAGCCTAGGGTTTGGGGTCTGAGGCCAAATCATGAAAAAAGGGTTGATTCAATAGTACTGAAATCTTGCAGACTGTTTTACACATTTTAATAGTGAAAATCTCATGAAACGAACCAGAATATTGTCCTCTTGTAATTTTGGGTCCAGCCTGGGACAAAAGCCAAAGGGGGGGCAATTTTGGATCTGAAGATTCAAATTTGAACTGTCCTGAAATTTGAAGAAGTGTGGATTCAAAGTCTTTGTTGTGACCATCTCCAACACGCATTATATGTAGATGAAGTACTTCCATTAAGTTTCCTTTTTAGCTTTGGTGAATGTTAATATTGCTAACAGTTTTAACATCTCAATAGATTCTTTGTAGTCCTTGTATCTTGTAGCATGTTCATGGTACAGATGTCAAAATGATGAAAGGATGTTGTTAATACTTCAGTAAAAATGTTATTTCTGCATGTCTGTAGCCTGGGTGTGAGGTTTGCTATTACAGTTATTTCTTTTTCAGAATGCAATTGTCATGGGAAGACTAAGGAATGTTACTATGATCAGAATATTGCAGACAGAAATCGGAGTTTGAATATCCATGGAGAATACACTGGGGGTGGAGTGTGTATTAATTGTACACACAATACTGCAGGCATAAACTGTGAGACCTGCACTGATGGCTACTTCAGGCCAAAAGGGGTAAAGTATGCTCTGCTGTCGCTTCTAAGTAGCTCAAGCTATCACTTCTGTGTGGGGAGTTAGCTTATTAAGTAGAGAAGACACACTTTTGATTGCCATTTTATGAAGGTTAAGTTCTAATTCTGACAGCCAACTAGTCGCCTTTCACAGTTGGAAATCTGTAAAGTAGATGTTCACAGGAATATGAAAGCAAATTGTGTTGATATGAAGAAATGTACTTAAGGTCAGGGCCTCCAGCTAGTACTTCAGTTTGAATTAAAGGAGGATGCAATCCTGCAAACACAGCTTTTGCATCATAGAGAATTTCAACATACACTCTCAGAAAGCAGAGAGATATTGCTGTAGTTGTTGGGGGTGGTGAGGAAATTGGGAGAAAGGAGAATCTCTAATTGGTTTAAGCTCTTTGATTTAGAAGTACTGCTATATTATATTTAATCTGTTAGCATCACCTGACCTTTATCAGGCATGGCCAAAATGCAGTTGCAAACCAGACATAGTCAACAAAATTCTACAATATATCCTGGGGATTCCTTCCACTTCAGTAGAGAGAGATATGGTCTGTGGAAATGCTACCATAAATTCTAGAAGATGATGCTCCATCTCAGTCTGAATTGAGGCCATGAGAAGAAGCATGGCATACTGGGATCTGTTATCTCCATGAGCTGTCTTCACTCTGTATTAAAGATCCAGAGAGCTGCTCTCTATTCTGTTTAGATGTGCCTCTTGGATTCCTGGAGGTTCCTGGTACATTATCATTGTGGCCCTCAGTTCAGCAAAGTCTGGCCACTGGGCCTGATTGATCTTCTCTCTACTACCATGGAGGCTAACAACAAATGAAAAAAATTAAAAATTCCCCCTATGTAGCAAGGTTGCATTTTGTCTTCAAAGCATGTAGAAGAAAGAGTTTTGGTCTTTTGTCAGCAGCTGGATGGTTAAACTGATTTTGGAGCAAAATTTAAGCAGTTCTCCAACTAGTAATTTTTGTGTCCACAGTCAATTGTGAGTATAGAAAATGTGGACAAGCTTCTGAAAATAGAGTAGGAAGGCCAGACTTTTGAAAATGTAGGGCTAAGTGACTTGTCCAAGGTCACAAAGAAAGAGTATGACCAGCCTTTGAATAGAACTCTCACCTCCCAAGTCATATGGTGGTATTTTCAGAAGTGCATGAAAGACATATAGGAGCACAAGTTTCATAGATTGTCAATAATAATTGTGCTCTTAAGTCACTTAGGAACTTTTGAAAATACCACTCTAACTTCTTTGTCTTACTGTGAGAATGTTCTTTCTTCCTAATAATGGAAAAAGACTATGAAAATATTCTCAAGGTTCAGTGTGGTTTTGGTAGCTTTCCGTGTTCAGAGATGTTGGTTTATCAATGGTCAAAATGCTGAATCTTGGAATAAGGGTGAGGATACACAGGGTTCAATCTGTGTTGGGTCTTGTCCCCTGAGTTATTGGGGATCAGGCACAGAATGGAAGTGTTAATAAGCTTTTACAACCAACATGATAGCTCTTTACTGCTTGTGCCCAATTCATCAAGCAACACCAAGTAGAGGTCAACTGACTTTAAGGACACTTGAAACGAACAGCTACATGGGGTCCCAAAATGATGGGGTACTCACAGAGGGAAATATGATTGCACTTGCCAGTCATAATCAATATAAGTTCCATCCCCTTCCATATAAATCCTCTGCTGCCCACAGGAAAAAGAGAATGATGGAATATGTACACCTAGATTTCTCTGCATACTGTTATAATAAAATGTGGGTCTTGTCTGTGATTCCTTTTCTAAGATGGGAAAAGGGAAGGTGAAAGCAAATTGTTCAGTTGTCTAGTGTTCACTTTTCTTCATTTATCCTGCAGTTTATTGTTTTTCACTCGTCTTGGACCGTGTAACTGAACTACTCCACTTACAATAAGTTTCAATCCATGCTTCTCATTCATTATCACAGTGCTGCAGAATTTAGCTACTAGAAACCCAAAGAGGTTTAAAAACTAAAGCATGCTTTCACTCCCTGTAATTAAAAAAATTATAAAAACATTTCTGTTAACATTAGTTTATATACAACTCTATTCCTTTAATAAACTAAATTTGGGGCCTCAATTACTTGAGCGTCTCTTTGGTAAAAATTTGCTAAGATTAACATGCAGACTGAATAACAAACTAATAGACTGAGTGAACAATGCTGTTTCAGTTTTTGAAACAAACCCTAACCCTAACAGCATGATTCGATCCTGATTTTTTTTTTTTGGTTGTTTTTTAAAATTTATGTACCAGTTTCTAATTTTTAAAAGGTAAGATTTAGCTTTGAAACTCACTGGTTTTTTTTTTTTTTTTTGTACTTGTATTTGTTTCTGGTAGGTATTACCAGATGACCCTAACCCATGCCGGCCATGTTTCTGTGATCCAGTTGGGTCTTTACATGCTACTTGTGTCAAGGATGAGAAACATGCGGAAGGAGGTAAGATCCCTGACAGTTACATTACAGTTACAGTGCTAAACATTGTGACCAACATTGTTAAAATGAAAGCTGAATTATCTCCCTTCACTGAGCCAGCCCTCACAGCAGACCAGTGCTAATTCATTCACATGGTCACTAATCCGCCTGTGCTCTCACAGCATTCTTTCATACTATCTTTCAGTTTTGCAGCCAGCAGGCATGTGCACATTGGGAAGAATATTCCCAACTGAACTTTTTTATGTTGGCTTTCCCCATTATTCCAGGCTTCTCTGAAATATAGTAGATACTGACATTCCAATACACAGACACACTAGACCTCTCCCCAAACTCAGCCTATAGCATGTCTCCTAATTCTGTGCTGGGAAGCAAGATGCATGCATGAAGCACACAGCATGCAGTTGCATCCTTGTAAAGGATTTTCTAGTCCTCTTGCCAAGAGCGGAGAGCTTTCTCTTTCAGAGACAGAGATTAAAATAAAGCAGAACCTTAATCTTTTCTTCTGAGTGCCTATTTGCATTTCAAAACTAGGAAAAGTCCCTTTGAAAGATGTCACATTTACCTACCATCTCTATTATTACTGTAGGATTATAAATTTTTCACCTTGGTTTCTCTGTAAGAGCCACCTTCAAATAGAGAACATGCTGCTTTCTTGTAGCTTGGAAACAATGTTTTTTTGTTGTTGACATTTGGTTGGGGTGCAGCAAAACTTCAAGGTCAGGTTTTAAGAGATTTGTTTAATTGGACTAATTGTACACTATTGATAAGAGATACTCCAGTGATCTTTTTTTCCCCAAGTAATTCAATGGAACATAAAAAAAGCACAACAGAGCTATAAATACAGAGCCCAGAGGTACAAAATCTACTACATCAGCCATGTACTGATTACATCAGTTAAATAACATGATTAAAGATTCTAGATAGAATGATAGAGCCTGATTAATACAGAAGTGAAAGGAACAGTATATCACACAGATTAAGAGGAAATTGTGTAGAAACTGAAGAGAACATGACTCCCAGGGTTAGAAAAGACACAGCAAGACAATGTGATGTCTTTTAGCAAACCTGTTGATGAGAGTGCACAGGTTATAGGTTATACAGGTTATAGATGAAGGACTTAAAAAACCGAATGCTATTAAAAGGGACCCCTTTTATTCAAACATCTGCTACTGCTGATGTTCAGTCTCTTTAGTAAAATAATGAGGCTATCACTTTGAGAGAAGAAGGCCTTAATTAAAGAAATGTGGTGCCACACATGCATGTGTGTCTCCAGGTAGCTGTCAGCCACAGTGCAGTTTATTTCTCCTACCTACTGAACTAACCACAGTAGGGGGCATTCTACAGAGTTTTGTACTGTGCGGAGCAGGATTTTCAAAATAACTGCTGCTTCAAAGTAACTGCATCCATATGTCCTTCTTGAAACTTTATCCTCCCTTGCTTTTGTGATTCTTGTCTTCCCCCGGTTCTCCTCCTGCCTCTGTAGTCATTGCACCAGTCTTTCTTCTGATAGGTTCTGCTGCTCCCCTTTTCCTCTTTCTGGTGGTGTCCTTCAGAACTTCATCGTTGATCCACTCCTCATCTTTCTCCACAGTTGTTCTCTAGTGTCTCAATCCATCCAATTCCATATTTCAATTTCTCTCTAACATGTCTACCTGGATGTCTTGACATTTTTTCCCCTCTCTTCACACCATTAAACCTTTTGTCTAGACCCTCATCATCTCCTAGGTTGACGGAAGCTCCTCCTTACTGACAACCCTTTTCAGCTCCATCTATGTTAGAACACGCTTTAGTTTCTGTGCTGGCTCTGTCTTCTCTACCATATCAGATACAGGCTCACCCCCCCACCCCGCTCACCTTTAAGGTCTCTAACACCTCTGTCCCTCCTTACTTACTTGTTCTTGTATCTTGTCATATTGCCTTCCAACTCTTTATTCTGCCAATGATACCAGCCTCTGTTGTCCATTTGTCCACATTTCCAATAACTCCTCCCGTCTTTTTTCCATGCCAGCCTTCATTCATGGAATACCCTCCCTGAAGCCGTCTGTGCAGAAGGACAGAACACCCTCACTGAAAAAGGCTGTAAAGCCACTCTTCCTTCCTCCTTGAAGTCCCTTCACAAGTTCCTTTTCTACTATGATGCTTATGGGAAAGGACAATTTGTGATGGCTGGCTAGAGGGCCAGTAAGGGAGTTCTTATAGTTCTGATAGTTTATCTTATATATGTTTAAAATTAGCAAACTCAAAACGATCTGTGCATACAACTAGGCTACATAATCACATTTCCGCTCACAGTACCTTTATCGTTACTCCCCTATTACCTCCAGTTATTTGTTACTCATTGCCTGTTGTCTTAGATTGTAAACTCTTTGGGCCTAGAACTGCTGGTGGTGCTGTTGTTGTTAAAGTCTTAGAAGTCTTGTTTGATAGTCTCTTAGATGGGATCAAGGATGATAATAGCAGTAATCCCATGTGGAGTTTGGGATTCAGCTGGAGCTGGTAGGGGTGCAATGTCACCTGGGTCCCTCTCTTTCTGGCCTGTTCTGATCAGGATTAGGATGATGAAGGGCTGGGTTCCCAGGAAAAGGTGGAGGTGGCAGCCATGCTGGCGAAGCTCATTCCAGTAGAGTCTGTCTGTTCTTTCTGTCTGTTTTCCGTTTTGTTCTTTTGTACTTTCCCTACAAAAATCTCTTTCTTTTAAGGACCCCAAAAGGGAGTTACGAGTGGAATAGCCCATCCCATCATTATTTTGACCTCCAATTAGGCCTAATATCAGATATGCCAATTTTGGCTCATTAACCTCTGATTCCACGTCTCCTATTTTTAACAAGTATAACTTTAACACAGTCCTTGAATCATATCAACTTGGCCTATTACATTTTGACTAATTTAGTTTTTCTGTCTGATTCTCTTGCACCTGTTAATAACATGTTTTACTGAAAATAACATGACCTACTTTCCATGGTAAATTCCTAAGCAGGCAAAAGTTATAGACCAGTTGTCACAACAGCTCTTATACTGCAAGCATCACTGTAACAGCTAGGCACAGATCCAAACTTTTCCCTTACAGATCCCTGTTCATTTCTGTCTTGAATATGTGTTCACTAGCTCAATGAAACCCTATGTACTAAAAAAAAGATATTGTACCCAGCCAGTTGTGAAGGAAGTACTATGTATTGAGCCCATAATATGCTACCTTGACAGAATCTCTATTTCAGTGAAGATAGCAAAAAACCTCTCATCCAAGACAGCAACTGAAAAAAGCCAATTTACCTGAATATTTGTAAACTGAAAAGAGTCTGTTTCTTGTCTGAATGAAAGGCTGAGAAACATGATCCATTCCAATGAAATTTCTCTATATACTTGCAAATCAGAATGAATACAGATTAGATATATTGAAACACATTCCAGAGGAGCTGGCTGGTTGTTTAAGGAGAAATTGTTTGCATGATGTAAAATGGAAATCTGCTTCTGAAGCATGTGGCACACCAAGCAATAAACAGGTTATAATTCTTAAATTTAAATGGGAAGATGATGATGACTGGGGGTATAGGCTAGTAATGAGTGCTTCTCACTGAGATGGAGGTTGCAGGATGTGCACTCTGGGTATGTCAAGGCTGAGGATTATTGAGTATGAATAATAATTAAAATGTCTCTCTCTGGCCCAGTGCAGGAGTACTTTATATATTTGGTACAATGAACAATTGGCCATTGCTACAAGAAGATACTATAGAAAATTGCATAATGAGGTTTGGATAGATCAGAAAGCAGGTTGGAGAATTATATTCCCAAGTGATCTGGAATTGTTTCAGTAAAAACATTTATTTTTTATTGTATAGTTCCCATTATGACCATCATACCGTACGTTTCAATAGCAGTATTTTTCCTACTGTCCTAGTATGTTCCACTGATAATTCTAAAGGTAAATAATGATGCTTCTGGCATAAATAGCACATTTTAATATTTGACTCTCAAAGTGCTTATTAAACACTGATTTTCATAATAGTCCTGTGTGATAGGTTTATGTTCAATATAGATAAGGGCCAGAACCAGAATCTTTTATGAAACCATACCCTAGCTACAACCTTTGGTATGGATAAAATAGAGCTCTGACCCTAACAACCCTTGGTTTTGGATTTGAAAGGCCATAATCCATGCAAAGATTTGCCAGATTAAACAGTGACCTCTTTAGCCCATCGGTAATCTATGTTACCAGTGGATAAACTGAAGCACAGAAGTTTAAATGGTTCAGTCCGTAATCATCCAAATCAGTGGCAGAGCTGGGACCTCTGAGACCTGACTCCCAGTCCACTGCTCTAAAAGTTAGACAGCGAACCTTGACTGAATCAACCCACCTCTTCATCCAAGGCACTCTACTGTGGGGTGAAATAAATAATCTCCTCGTAATTTTGCTTTTAAACAACCTGTAACAGCTCCAGGGGTTGGATGCTTCCTGAATCAGAGACTCCGTTATGCTGCCATTTTTTTTTTTGCCCACGTATTTGTATATGTAATGCTAAATCTTAATGACAGCTGTTTATTTTAAATGTAAAGCCTGCTCAGACAGTGTGGGATAAATGAGACCTAGATGCTGCCCCCACCCCTCACATTTAGTAGTACTCATGGAGCAGTCCCACTGATTTCTGGGGGATGTCTTGTTGGGTTAAGGTGCTATTCAATAGGAGTAAGAGCGGCACACTGGCCCTAGGATTGTCAGCTTTTCAGGGCATGCTCTGTGCACACAATTTATACCTGTACAATGCTGAACACAGGTGTGGCCCCAATCCTTGCAATCATAGTACAAATAACTCATAATAAAGATAAATCAATACATATGTGGGTTTAGTGTTTTCTTTGACTTTCCATAGGCATGCTCCCTGGATTCTGCCACTGCAAGACTGGCTATGCAGGTGAAAGCTGCAGTCGATGTGCGTTGGGTTACAAGGGTTATCCTGACTGTATGGCCTGTAGCTGCTCTGTGAAAGGCAGCTTGAATGATGACCCTTGCATAGGATCCTGCATTTGCAAGGTATGAGTGTCAAACTATTTTCAGCCATACTAATTCACCATTGATGATATGAGAAATTAAAACCCATTATCCTCTATCATCATTGCAATGTTGTTATGCTGTTCTTTTTCTTCGAGTGACTGCACACGTCTGTTCCACTTTGGGTGCGTGCACATCTTATGCACAGTTGGAGAATTTTCCCCTAGCAGAACCTATCAGGGCAGCGTGAGCGCCCTCTGGTGCCTCATGCCACTGCACACAAGTATAAAGGACTGTGTTGCCCCCATCCTTGCTCAGTTCCCTCCTACCGCAAGTAATGGTTGTTGTTGAAGCTGCCACCTTTGATTCGGCATGTAGAATCATAGAATCATAGAATATCAGGGTTGGAAGGGACCTCACGAGGTCATCTAGTCCAACCCCCTGCTCAAAGCAGGACCAATCCCCAACTAAATCACCCCAGCCTGACCTTAAAAACCTCTAAGGAAGAAGATTCCACCACCTCCCTAGGTAACCCATTCCAGTGCTTCACCACCCTCCTAGTGAAAAAGGTTTTCCTAATATCCAACCTAAACCTCCCCCACTGCAACTTGAGACCATTACTCCTTGTTCTGTCATCTGGTACCACTGAGAACAGTCTAGATCCATCCTCTTTGGAACCTCCTTTCAGGTAGTTGAAAACAGCTATCCAATCCTCCCTCATTCTTCTCTTCTTCAGGCTAAATAATCCCAGTTCCCTCAGCCTCTCCTTATAAGTCATGTGTTTCAGCCCCCTAATCATTTTTGTTGCCCTACACTGGATTCTTTCCAGTTTTTCCACATCCTTCTCGTAGTGTGGGGCCCAAAATTGGACACACTACCCCAGATGAGGCCTCACCAATGCCGAATAAAGGGGAGGAATAGCTTCCCTCCCTTAGTGTAAATAGTACCTGTAACATTAGTTTATAGTCTTGTATAGCATATCTGTAAATAGTTAGTTTTAGGGATAAGTTTGGAATACAGTCTTTTTAGTGTACAGTTGCTGATGCCTGATTGGGTACTGGGATTGGTACCAGACTGATGCCGTCCTCTCCTGGCTTTAAGGCCTGTTGTTCATGTAACAGGTCTATGCCAGTGAGTGACCCATACCCCACCTACCTTAAGTCTGTGGGAGAGGCGCATGTAAGTGGCAAATGTCACACTTGTAGAGGGTCCCAGCTGGAAAAAGGGAAGGGCTGCCAGATGCGAGTGTCTGCTCATGGAGTCTGCACTCCATCCATCCTCAGAACCTGCCCCCATTCCAAATGGGTTCCAAGCATGTCCAAGTCTCCTTGAGTGCTCCTCCTGTTCTGACAGAGTCCTCAGGCAGATCTCTGCCAGAGGAGCCTAAGAAGAGACTGCATGAGTCTAATAAAGATTTGATACCACCACCCGGCAAAGAGAAGCACTGAGTGCTCACAAGAACTCAGAGGTGCGCTCAAAAAAGTCAGGAAGGGTCAGCTGAGACCATTTCCCAAAGGGTTGGTACCCCTAGTGGTACCTCAAGCCTAGGAGCGCTTTCCAGTGCTGTTGACACCTCAGGCTTTCGAGGCAACCTGAGAGTTGCTTAATTTGTCAGTACCAACTTCTCCTGTGATTCAAGAGCCTTGCACGGTACTGATAGCAGAACCACATGCTCCGGCCCAGCCTCAGAGCACTGCTCAGTACCAGCCACTTCTACTCTTGTGGCACCTTTATGTAGGATTGCATCTACGGGCAAGCCAGCAATGATTTGGCTGATACCCTCTTCCCAAGACTTGGAACCTCTCTCCTCGGTACAAATGGGTTCAGCTCCCCAATGCTCAGAGGAGATAGACTCCTCCTCAGACTCAGACTGTGTTCTGATCTGAGTATGCCCAGCAGCCCCAGTGGGGGGCCTGCCTGCTGTGATACTGTCCACAGTCTCATCATCCTAATAGTCAGTGGTCTGCACAGAGCTGGGTTCAACCTCCATACCAGTAACCCTTCCAGACCTCTTGGGGCTTCCCTCCACATTCCAGAACTTCTCTGCTGCCTCCCCACCCTTCTATGTCAGCCTGGAGCATCTGCAAGAAGGTCACCATCTTCCTTCCCCTGGTACCTGTATTGGTACCATGAAAGTAGAGCTGCATGCTTGGGACTCCCCAGTAGAGGGATTGGAGGAGGTACCTCCTCAACAACCTTAGCCTCTTCTATGTTGCCTGATGAGGCAGTAGTGACTGACTCTACCTCTTCCCCTCCTGATGATTTTAGAGCTCCTTGTTGAGGAGGGTGACTGTAGCTCTAGATATCCAGGCAGAAGAGATAAAAGAAAGGTGTCACAGGCTTGTGGGTATTTTAGCTTCTGCAGGTCCCTCTACGATAGCTCTCCCTATTAATTAAGCTGTCCTGGAGCCCGTCAAGATTTTATGACTTACCCCTTCTTCTCTGCCTCCCTCTCCCTAAGGGTGGAGAAAAGGTATTATGGGGTTTTGAACACTTTTACAACCACCCTTCTCCAGGCTCCGTGGTGGTTGCAGCCACCAACAAAAAAGGAGAGGCAAGGACACCAGGCCTCTACTCTGAAGAGAAGGGAAGCAAAACAATCTAGATCCCTTTAGCAGGAAATTTTATTCCACTGGGAGTTTACAGCTGAGGATCGCAAACCAGCAAGCTCTGCTGGGTTGATACAATTTCAGCCTATAGGATAATATCCTACTTTGCCTCATCAGGAAGCTTGTCATTGAACTTCAAGAGTTCTCTTCTTTGGCGAAGTAAGGCAAATTAATCGCCAGAATGGCATTGCCAGTGAGCCTGGATGGTGCAGTTTCCACAGCTCAAGTTATGGCCTCTGCCATCATGATAAGGCATTTATCTTGCCTGCAGGCATCAGGCCTCTCTCCAGAGGTGCAACAAACAATTCAAGACCTCACATGTTGTCCAGTAAAACTGATCAGAGGCTACATAGCCTTAAGGATTCAAGGGCGACCCTTAAGTCACGGAGGATCTATACACTGGCCACAAAATATAAAGCCATTCCACCCACAGCATTCCCAATGGTTTCAGCTATTTTTGCCACATTCCCAGGACCAGTCTAAAAAAAAAGGGAAGGAGTTACAAGATACATCTTCCTCCTCCACCTCCCTCGGCAGCTACCAGCTCTTCTAGGCGATCTGGATTATCTAAGCAATGATTTTGACCTGTTGGTTGAGGACAGTATACACTCCCCATAGTGCCATCTTTCCTGAGTGCTATTTTTGCCAAATGCTTATCCCACTTATTAAGCATTTGGATGCACATCATCATGTATTAGTGGGTCCTAAGGAAAAGGAAGCTGTGATACGGTCTTCAATTGATTTCTACCTCCCTTCCAACCTCCCTTCCCCATCCCTCTTCAGGGACCACTCTCACAAGAGGATGCTACATCAGGAAGTCCAGTCTCTGCTTTTCCTGGGGGAAATACAGGAAGTTCCAATGTTGTTCAGAGGGAAGAGATTTTAGTCCTGTTACTTCCTGATCTCAAAGGCAAAAGGGAAGGGTGTCCTCAGGCCTATTTATTCTGAATGGCCACTGTAGCATCTAGTATCCCTTCCTTAGATCCCAGGGGATTGGTATGCTGCTCTCAACTTAAAAAGATGTTTATTTTCACATGGCAATTCACCAGAGCCACCAAAATTCCTCAGGTTCATGGTCAATGGATTCCACTACCAATTTGCAGTGCTCCCTTTCAGACTATCAGCAGCTTGTAGCATATTCACCAAATGCATGGCTGTAGTAGTGGCATTCCTGAGCAAGTCTGGACTGCATGTATTTCCTTGCTGGATGACTGGCGAACCCAGGTCTCTGGTACTCTCCAGCGTAGCAACTATTCAGTCCACTTTTGACACACTGGGGCTACTGATCAAGGACAGATTTCACTGTATATCTCCTATTCAGTGAATAGAATTCATTGGAGTAGTTTTGGACTTGACTTGACACAGCAGAGGTTCCAAACAAAGTGACTTATTGCTCTAGATCTAAAGGCTTATCCTGGCATCAGAGTTTGAAACTGCCTCAAACTTCTAGGATGCTTGGCAGCATGCACCTACATGCCAAACTACACCTGAGACATCTACGGGGTTGGATAGCCTTGGTGTACTTACTGGCCCGTCATCATATAGACATAGTGGTTCAAGTACCCATTTGGGTCTTATCTTCCATGGACTGGTGAATGTTTGCATGTAGAGGTCCAATCCACAAAGTTATGCCAGGAGGCAATCCTCCTGTGGAATATATGCTTCACAGGTTCCATCAACCTGAGAGCGGCTTACAATCCGGGAGCTCAGAACACTCTCTGCGAGCAGGTCATTCACAGGCCATTGTGAGTTGTCCCTTGGACCAGACTTTTCTAGCTCCATTTTCCAGCAGTGCGGAACTCCTCAAGTGGACCTGTTTCCAACAAGAGAAAGCAAAAAATATTTGTTGTTCCTGAGCAGGTCACAGCCCGGGTTCACTGACAGATGCTTTCCTTCTGCCCTGGTTGAGAGGCCTACTGTATGCCTTCCCTCCAGTTCCGCTTCTGTCCAAAATCTTATCCAAAGTCAACCAAGATTCCACGCACTTTATTCTAATAGCTCTAATATGGATATGTCAGCATTGGATTTTGACTTTACTAGCTCTGTCAGTCAGACTTCTGCTCTTCCATGTGATATCGCAGGATCACGGTCACCTTCTTCATTCCAACCTTCAGGCAAAAACAGTTACCTACCTTTCTGTAACTGTTGTTCTTTGAGATGTGTTGCACATGTCCATTCCACAACCCACCCTCCTTCCCCTCTCTATTGGAGTCTTGCTGGTAGGACAGAATGGAGAAGGGTCAGAGGGCAGCGTAGCCTTTTATAGCTGTGTGCAGTGGTGTGAGTCACCAGAGGGAGCTCACACTGCCCCAGCAGGCACCACTAAGGGAAAAATCTCTGATGATTGTGTACAGGCTGCACATGCAACCATAGTAGAATGGACATGTGTAGCACATCTTAAAGAACAACTGTTATGGAAAGGTAGGCAACTGTTTTTTAGTTGTGGTGATATCTGCATGTCAAGAAATTGTGATGCCTTTTAGGGTTAATGTGTTTCTGGTCTTACTGTGACACTTCAAGTCTTGAGTACAAGACTTAAAACAAGTAATTAGGAATCAGCTGCCATCCAGGTAAACCCAATAGAATGATACTCAAGATAAGATATTTAAGACATTCAGAAAGCTATGAATTGCTTATTTCAAACTCCCACACCCATCCGCCCAGGAGCTATACATTAAAAGCAGTTGAGCACTGTCAACTCTAAAAATAACCTGTCATATGTCTTTAAAAGAGCAAATATTCTGAACTATTGGTTTAAGGGGAAATGGCATTTAAGGCCTCTATTTTATCGGTTGTTATGTAGTATATATCGTCATTCTGCTGCTAACTTTTGGACAAAGGAGATTCTCTTTTCCATTTTGGACACTTTGTTTGGAAACCTCCAAGGTATTTCTGTCAATAATGCTGTTAAAATCTGACTGCTGAGGCTGTTTGTGCTGTAGGCTGAAGTTCTTAGTGCTGTGTGTGTGTAAATTCAGAAAGCCAAGTATTGATATAGCTTTTGAATTAAAACACTATTTTAAAGTGATACACAACTATTTTTAGTTAAAAAAATATCCTGAATACCAATAATACACATGAAGGTCCTGTTGTTCAAAAGATGCAGCTTACATAAGAAATAAGTCACCCTGACTATGCTCAGCAGAGAGCAACATGGTAGATACTGTGGGTTATTTTTCAGTATTTTGTTGTGTATGTTCCATTTGGATGTTTAATTTACAGACTCTGATACAAATGCAGGTGAACAAGATACCATGCTTCTATTAAGTTCTCAAGAGCACGAGTGTACAAAAAAGTTTCATTCCATCATCTCATATTGAATATACTCATAAACCACCCGTGTGACAGTTGAACAGCACTGAAGTTGGTTCAGGGTATTAATCTTATCCTCACTTGGCACATATATAACACTCAAATGTTCTCTGTCAGAAGTAAAATCTCTTCCTATCAGGGTTTTAATTTTTAAGCTGTTGTGTCTAGAGGATCAGACTTGGGGCACATTTCCTTATATTCTGATTTGAAAACGAGCTTTGATGATGAGTTATACATTCAAAATATACTATACTGTAGAAAACAATTCTGCACTGGCAGAGGGATGGGTTACATATCTTTTTCCATCTTCAGGGTTTAGGATTCTGTTAACTTACTGTCTTTTCACAAGAATGGTGTAGATTACTTGCAGTTGTAGAGTACAATTGTGCTCAGCTTTGTTACTGAAACTTTTATTATAACAAATACATTTACTTTTCAGTCTTCACTTTTCTTTCCTCTTCCCACCCTGCCCACAGTAACACATCAGTAATTCAATCGATCATATTAAAGGAACTTTTAGGGCCAGATTTTCAAAGTGCTTTCAAAAATGACAGCTGCAAACATTTGTGTGCATAGAAACCACTTTCAGAGGCCAGCTACAAGAGTACAGTACAGTACTACAGCTTAAATTTTCAGACCAACAGCCTTGACAATTGTTTTAAGCTTTTGGTGTATAGACTCCAGCTGATGTTTCTAGTTGGCACCAGAGACAATGAAAACCGATATAGGAATTACCACATCATTGGTGTTAACATCCTTTTTTGAATCTGCCCTTTGCCTCTTTTTCTTTAGCTGTGCCCCATTTTTCTATCTCTTTTTTCTCTCCTGTCTTCTTTCTCTTTGCCCTTTGTGTTTCCACTTTTCTTCCCCTTCCTTATCCTTTATTTGACTCACTCTTTCCCTCTCTCCGGCATCTCTGACCAGAAGGCAGGCAAGTGGCTTTCAGTACTTATTTCTGTGCTGCAAAGCCAGGCTGATCCTAACCTACTTGTGTTATGGGCAGACTTTTCATAAACTGTTCAGCCTCTGCTGGCCTGGAGCCAACGATTCCAGTACATCTGTGCACACTTCACAGTGCGGTGTCCAGGATTAAAGAGACCATGTGCAAAATATTTTGGAGAGAGTACTTATAAGAATAATTCTTCTCTGGGGTATCTTTGAAAAATACTGTTGCATTATTCAGCTCCCACCACAGTGTGAACCTTTTTGTAATGCACCCCATGCGGAAAAGAGGCATCTCTGTCTCTGCATATGGGCCAGATTGATTACATACTGGTAACTCAGCATATCAACTAGTAAAATAAACCTTTGCTGTAAAACAAAATTACAAAATGCTGCAATGGTCTGGCACTTGGGTCCTCTGCTCCAGTTCTCTGTAGGTTCATAGATCATCTAAGTGGTAGGCAAATACTGTCAGTCATGGAGGAAGAAATACAGGCCTTGCCTATACTTGGAATTTGCTCTCATTTCAGACACCAGTGGCCAGCTACAGGAGTAGCTGCACTGGTGCAAACCCCAAGCATAGACAAGAAGAACTGAAATGCTGCATTTTGCATTGGATGATCATACCCTAGTTTCAAGTAGCTATTGTAGTTGCTGGACACTGATTGCTGATTTCCAAGAACAGGCAAGTTGTACCCATGCTTTCTTCCCTTTGGCCATCCATGTTTTAGAGGAGATTTACTAGATTATTGTGAAAAAATAATATGTTCATGGAAAAGATATAAAGTTAAATGGCCAAATTCTACCTTCAGTTACACCCATTCAATCCCTTTAACTTCAGTGGGGTTGCACTGGCTTAATTGTTTGGAGATTTTGGCTCTTATATAGAAAAATTAGGGGTAGTTTCCTATAAATGTCTTCTTTTTGCATTGTTGTATCAAACCAAAAGCAAGCAAAAAGCCTCTAATTTTAATATGTGATAGATGAAGTAATATTCTAATGTGTATTTCCAGGAAAATGTTGAAGGAGAAAACTGTGATCATTGCAAACCAAGTTTCTTCAACCTGCAGCAAAATAATCCAAGAGGCTGTGAGGAGTGTTTTTGTTCAGGGAAAACAGACGTCTGTATAGACTCTCACTGGACCTACAGCAGTGTAAGAAAAATAATAGTAAACATCATTGCAAAAATATGTCATTGGGTATGCTGTCATTTAAAACATATCTTGTACAACAGATGTTATCCTGAGATCTGCAGGCACATTATATACCATGTAAGTCTTTTCAGATATCCAAAAGGAAAGGATTTTTCACACACAAGAACTGATCTTTCTTTGTTTTCATTGTGAAAATTTCTGAAATCAACATTGTGACTGATATAGAAAGTAACTCTGAAATGTCTGTCAGAGGTGAAGCTGTGTGTGTGAAACAGTCATGGAATATGCAGATGATAAAGTATGAACATGAGGGTAATTCTGAGGTGTCCATAGGGGTGCCTCTTCTCTGGGTGTGTAATAAATATCCATATAGACACATATGGGTTAATTAAGAATTTACACTTACAAATACAAAATTTATGTAAGAAATAATATCCTTCATAGTGGCTTGTAAACAGTGAGGGTCTTACACCTATGGTGAATTTCTTCTGTCCAATATGTATATAGCATTGAAGCTAAAGGTGGGATGACCCTTCCAATGGTCTTACCTGCAAAAGCACATTGTAGAAAATATTAATTTTTTTGTACAAGCATGCCCTATACTTTCAATAAGGTCTCAAAACCTGGACACCAGTTTCTCTATAAAGGGGCTATAATATAAGTCCATAAATCTAGCTTAGGAAAATCTGTTTAGGTTAAATAGCTACTGTTTTGGCTGTTAGGTATATGGGAACTCTGGGAGTAAAGTGTGCCTGGTGTACTCATTTATATACCAGTATCCAGAAAGCTTTTCCAGCTCACAGCTGAGCCATTTCATAGTTCTGCTGCTATCTAGGCATCTGGAAAACAACCAAAAGCCTTCAGCGTGCTTGTATGTATATTAAGCTCTTCTGTACTGGTTAGTTTCCTGATAGAGGATTTCAGAGATTCAGGGTCTGAGATTTTTGATCTTTGCTAGCTGGTGCAGTAGAAGCGACCTTTGAACTTCTAAGATATAGGTCTTTAGAACAATAAACTACATTGTCTATGTCTGAATAATATCTGTTCAGATTTGTTGAACTCTCAATTCAGGTTTCTGTACCATCTGGGACTTATATCACTTACAGAGTATTTGTGTTGTGTGACCTACGGTGTGAGCATGAATGGCTCTTATCCAAATATTATTGGGATTGAGCCGGAATTCCCTCCCCATTCTCTGTTAAGCCACTGGGAACAAATATTTACCTATCCCCTAACTTTTTGGCAGCCTAAGTGGCTGTTCAGGACACAAAAATCCAAGAGCTGGTATGCATACAGTAGATTAATTTTCCTATGAATATTCTCATGTCACTGAATATGATTCTTCACTGAGATTAATCAAGATCTTAAGCCAAATGAAGCTGCAGAAAAGACAAAAAAACAAAACAGAGAGGCTGGTGGGTGCTGGGACTTTGATATCTTGACTCTCCCTCCAACAGGTATTTTATTCTGTCATTATAGGTAGGAGACATGAGTGGCTGGTATCTGACTGATGTACCTGGTCTCCTTCAAGTTACACCTCAGCAGGACAGTTTTGGTGGACCTCAGTGGCTTAGCATCAGTAATGTGGCTGCCAGAAGAGCGCTGCCGCTGATTTATTACTGGAGTGCACCCAGTCCTTATTTGGGCAACAAAGTAAGTGCAAATGGTCCTTGCCTGTATGCTAATTTAATTTATTGCTAGGGAAAGATATAAGCAATTTTTTTTTAGTTCCTGTTGGAGAGAAGATTAAGTTGGAAAGATGTTTGACCAGCAAAATTGCTTGCTGAAAAGAACTGAATTAGGCATGCGGGGCACAAAGCATCAGGGGAAAGCAGAATAAACTAAGTACTTCAATTCTAAGACCTCTTGAGGCCTCTGCTGTCAGGTCTTAGAGAAGCTCAGATAATTTGCAGTGTTATTTCTTGAACGAATTGGCTGGCATATGAATATGTGTTTCAGGTTGTCCTCTTCTCTTTCCATCTTGTCCTTGGATATGAAAGGCTGTTCCCTATCCTGCTTTTCACAGATGAAAAGTGTATATCAGCTGATGTGAGTTAGGTTACAAAGCTTTAATGCTTGGCATAAACTTGTGTTGGGAACTCTCCCCTGGAACTCAGAAGGTGCTGTACTAAACTTTGTGCCAGTTTCACTGCTCATCTTTATTCAGATCCACTCACCTGCTCCCCACCCCTCACACACAAACACAAAGATATATAAACATATTAGTATCTGCCCTCTGAAGGTTACTGCATTACATTACTTTTAAAATCTTTGAAGATCTCCCTGGCTGCCTTAGTGGTCGGAGTATCAGGCTTACTATCCACAGACTCTGTTATCACAGGTGGTGTGCTCTTAAAATGAATTTTCTGTCAGGCTTTGGAATTGGGGACTATGTTCAGAACTTAAGCTTTTTTCTGATTATGGTGAAGTATATGAAACTATGGTGTGCTTTAGCACATTTTCCATTCTAGTCTCTTCAGGCTTGTCCGCCTAGTTTTTTCCTGTTGGCTGGAAATCAACATGACAGAAGGTAAGTGAGCATGTGAAGATTAAACAGCATCATTTCCAAAGAATGTGGGCATCCAGTTCATGGCTATAAGATGCTTAAAGATAGATAGCCAAGCCCATTCAGCTGGCGTAAGGGAAGTTTTTTATAGCTTCCATACAGTGAACTTTTCCTGTGCTCCGGTAGAAACTTTGCACAGACAAACTTCTTTCTTTTCCATTTGGTGAACAAAATAATGGGAAGAGTGTGTGCAAATTGTCTGAACCTGGAAGACATTTTTTCAGTGTAATTTGAAGGTCCTTTGTGGTTTACTGTCAGACATTTCTGTATGAATGAAACAATTTGCCTTAATAACTGAACCATATAAATTTTTGATACTACAATAATACTGAAAGCACTCACAAATTACCACAGTACATCTTAACTGTCATGTTACATCATGTAAATTATAGTCATGATGACATGCTTAGCTTGGATGATTTAGTGTATTGCTATGGAAATGGAGTATTGCAGGTTCTTATTTGTAAACTCAATAAAACATCTCTCTAAATAGCTGAAACTGGATTAAACCAGCCCTTCTCGACTATGACTGCTAGCTGTGTTACAAGTATAATAATTGCTGTTTTATGGTAGGTGTGCTTACCTAAGAATGTCTGCCTTAAAAGTACGCAGAGAAAGCTTTTAAGAAGTTTTATATCGAGACATTTTTTAGTGTAATCCATAACTCTGGAGTCCAATGCCCTTTCTTTCTATCTCTGCCCATTTCACTAGAATGTTGTCTCTAAAAATAAATTTGAGTAAAACATGGGGACAACTGTCCCTCTATATTGAGAGACCCCAGTTTTCAAACATAGCCCAAAACCTTTGTTTGAAAGGTTTCTTTTAACATAAGGCTGGCATGTGATGCATATGTCTCCACAATGTTGATTGCCATATATATTCTATCTGCATGTTTTCGATCCACCTACAAGTGCTGCTTTCACATGACACAAGTGTTGTAAAATGGGATGATACTGAGTTTGTAACCCTGAGCTTTGCTTAAGAATGAATGACACTGGAGTTAAATGAGGTTGTTCTGTGGCAAATTCTGGTTTCTCTAAAAAGGTTGCGCTACAAAGTGAGTAACGGGAGGCTGTAGGTAATGTTTTTAGGACTGGTTTCAGAGCAGCAGCCGTGTTAGCCTGTATTCGCAAAAAGAAGAGGAGTACTTGTGGCACCTTAGAGACTAACAAATTTATTTGAGCATAAGCTTTCGTGAACTACAGCTCACTTCATCGGATGCATTCTGTGGAAAATACAGTGGGGAGATTTATATACACAGAGAACATGAAACAATGGGTGTTACCATACACACTGTAACAAGAGTGATCAGGTAAGGTGAGCTATTACCAGCAGGAGAGATAGTAATAGCTCACCTTACATGATCACTCTCGTTACAGTGTGTATGGTAACACCCATTGTTCCATGTTCTATATGTATATAAATCTCCGCACTGTATTTTCCACGGCATGCATCTGATGAAGTGAGCTGTAGCTCACGAAAGCTTATGCTCAAATAAATTTGTTAATCTCTAAGGTGCCACAAGTACTCCTGCTCTTAGGACGCTTGTTTATGTGAAAGCAACTGTATGACTATGGGACAAGAAAGCAAGAAAATGAATGTAACATCTCAATTGTTGTTGTTGTTTTTTAGAAAAACAAGAACAA
Source organism: Lepidochelys kempii (assembly GCF_965140285.1). Lineage (NCBI taxonomy): Eukaryota > Metazoa > Chordata > Testudines > Cheloniidae > Lepidochelys > Lepidochelys kempii. The sequence continues at coordinate 99,626,157 of NC_136382.1, forward strand.
CAACAAAGTACTACTGTACTACTAGCAACATGTCAGAAGTTAGGTGAAATTTTACGAAATTAAAAATATAAAATACATGCAGCTCTTGTGTTATCTCAAATGCAGATTTTAATTTTTTTTTAAACAAAGGTTAGTTTTCAGATGCTTGTTTTAGCCTATATTGGTTTAAAATGAAAATTTGAAGGCGTGGTGTGTTCATCAGATGGAGGGCTGTTATTTGGATAATTCTGGAGCAATATAATTTTGTAAACTTCTGAATTATTTTATTAGGAAGAAATTTTTTGCTGGGCTACTATTAAGATTTAACAGGGATCATGTAATAGCTTTTCCATCTATTTTATGGCTGCCAATTTAATTCTGGCCTGAGGCAGTCATAAGTACTTGGTAACACAATACTCTGTAAGGGTATGTCTACACTGCAGTTAAAAACCTGGGGCTGGCCTGTGCCCGCGGACTCTCACTTGTGGGGCTTGGGCTAAGGGGCTGTTTAACTGTGGAATGTAGACATTCCGGCTGGGGCTTCAGCCTGAGCTTTAGGACTCTCCCACCACACAGGGTCCTAGAGTCTTGGCTCCAGCCCAAGCCCCAACATCTATACTGCAATTAAACAGCCCCTTGTCCCAAGCCCCATGAGCCTGAGTCAGCTGGCATGGGCCAGCCCCAGGTTTTTAACTGCAGTGTAGCCATACCCTTAGAGATTCTGCAGAGTGAAGAAGAAGCTTTTGTTCTATTAAACAGAATATTTGAAAGCCCCTGTTTGGTAAAACGGCCTTTTTAACAATCGCTTCCACTAGGAATTTATTTTTGATGATCTTTAAAAGAAAAGGGAATATGTTAATATGTCAGCATTCTGTCTTAAAGCTCCAAGAGCCAAACATTTGAATTAAGGCTAAAATTTCATCCATAACTCTTTCCACTGTGCATAGGTATTATCCTTCTGTGTAGGCCCCAAAAGAAGGGCTGCTTTAATGTCCCATACGATCTGTATCAGCAGGGCAGCACAAGGTGAGTGAAGGGCATATTTTTAGCCTTAATTAGTTTTATTCCTCAGTAGTTTTAATCTTTAGGGCGAATCTTTAGAACGTTTGCACCTAAAGGTGTTCCTGAAAAAATAATGTGCAGCTTACGCCAAGGAACTTGCCCACACAAACGGACAATTGCACATGGACAAATACCCATTTACATGGGCAACGATCTGATTGTTTGCACGTGTGTTGCCATGTATAAAATAACATCACCATAAAAATGCTATAACTTTAAGACCCTGTGCTGCTTGGTATTATTATGCAGCAATGGGAGTTTAGGCTTTGAAAAGAACTGCAGATACAGCTTCGTGAGTGCTGTAAATTAGTACATCACCATGATTTCAGGAAAAACAAAAATAGCATAAGTGTCTTACTGCTCTGTGTATAACAGGACTTTGTGCTCTCTTTATTTCCTTCCATTTGTGTTCATTTTTGGTGCAGTTCTGGTCCAAGAGACAGAATCATGCAAAAGAAATTACAGAATACAGATCGCACAGAAAAAAAACCATAAAGTAGCGTAAATAATACAATGATGGCCTGAAACAGAAATGCCAAGATCAATTGTCCTAAATTATTAATGCATCCAGACCGTCAAAACTCCATCTAGTATTCACATGGTTTAGCTTTAGATAGCAAAAATTGGAGACTGTTTCTAGATCATCAGACACGATAGCTGCAATTTGATACCAAAATATGAAAACATTTTGGCTTGTTTTCACTGCAAGCCTGGGAAAGGAAAGCATTCTCTGCTTAATACTTCCTGATGGTTGAGATGACAGACAAAGTGCTATTGTAAAAAGAACAGGAGTACTTGTGGCACCTTAGAGACTAACAAATTTATTAGAGCATAAGCTTTTGTGAGCTACAGCTCACTTCATCGGATGCATACATGAACTGAGCTGTAGCTCACGAAAGCTTATGCTCTAATAAATTTGTTAGTCTATAAGGTGCCACAAGTGCTCCTTTTCTTTTTACGGATACAGACTAACACAGCTGCTACTCTGAAAAGTGCTATTGTAAGCTAATTTTTGGATAACCTTTTCTTTCGAGAGCTGCTGGCACTTCTTGGAAAACCTTAAATGTTAACAAATAACATTGATAGCACTACTGTATGTCATAACTGACCTAGTGAATTTTGCTCAATTATTTATAACTCTAGCTGCACTGAGATATAGATAGATAGATACACACACAAACAACACCCTTTTAAGTTTGTTTGTTTGTTTATTTATTTATTTATTTATTTTGAGCTAATCAATTCTGATGGATAAAATGTCATATATTTAATTAAATGGAAGTAAAATCAAATGGGTGTGCAGTAAGGTGGATAAAATTGAATTGTTATGTTTCAAATCACATATTTTACTTTTTTTTTAAATTTAGATTTGTTTAAAATTAAAATTTGAATTTACAGCTGTGCCCCAAGAACCTCTTAACGCCAGCTGGCGCAAAGGGGTGCAGAGGGGTTACAGGGAATTCCCAAGTCTGGTATATACATAGAATCATAGAAATGTAACACTGGAAGAGACCTCGATAGGTCATCTAGTCCAGTCCCCTCCACTGAGGCCAGATGAAGTGTTATCTAGACCATCCCTGCCAGATGTTTGTCTTACCTATTCTTAAAAATCTCCAATAATGGAGATTCCACAATCTCCATAGGTAATTTGTTGCAACTTTTTACTATGCTTATACTTAGGAAGTTTTTCCTAATGTCTAGCCTAAATCTCCCTTGCTGCAATTTAAGTCTATTACTTCTTGCCCTGTCCTCAGTGGTTAGGGAAAAAACAATCACCCTTGTTTTTGTAAAACCCTTTTACAACCTTGAAGACTGTTATCATGTCCCCCCCTCAGCCTTCTCTTGTCTAGACTAAACAAACAGTATTTTCAGTCTTTCTTCATAGGTCATGTTTTCTAGACTTAATTTTTGTTATTCTGCTCTGAACTTTCTCCAATTTGTCCACAACTTTCCCCAGCTGTAGTGCCCAGAGCTGGACACAGTACTCCAGTACATTCTAGTTCCCCAAAGAATGTCATATGAAGTCTCAAAAGCTGGTGTCAAATTGGTCATCAGCATCACTGTGTAAGGAAATACATATAGATGCTGAAAATTATATTCTTAAGATCTCGGTCTAGGGACTGGTTACCAGCAAAGGTGAAAAACAAATTTCTGTCAGACAAGAAATATTTATCTATTTGGTTGTTTACATGTCAATGAAATATTGTATGGTTCACCCAAAAATCAAGGAACCCAACCTCACATAGGACTAATAGTAAATAATAATGGTGTGATTCTTCCAGAAGTTATCCAAGCATTCACCTAGCATTTAGCATCTTCAATATTCCTGGAAGAAAATATGATAGGCTTTTGAGATCTCAGCACTGAAAACTGGAGTTTTCTGATTGACTGAAAAATGGCAATTCCTTTCCTGGACTAATAAACAACTTTCTGTGTGAAATGTTAAGAAACAAATGCCAGTCAGAGCTGATAGAAAAGCAACAGACCAACAGGGAACTTGAAAAAACAATGAGGAGTCCTTGTGGCACCTTAGAGATTAACACATTTATTTGGGCATAAGCTTTTCTGGGCTAAAACCCACTTCATCAGATGCATGGAGTGAAAAATACAGTAAGCAGTATATATACTACAGCGCATGAAAAGATGGGAGTTGCCTTACTAAGTGGGGGGTCAGTGCTAACGAGGCCAGTTCAATTAAGGTGGAAGTGGCCTATTCTCAACAGTTGACAAGAAATCGTGAATATCAGAGGGAAAATTACTTTTGTAGTGCTAACGAGGCCAGTGCAATCAAGGTGGACGTTGCCTATTCCCAACAGTTGACAAGAAGGTGTGAATATCAGCAGAGGGAAAATTATTTTTTGTAGTGATCTATCTACTCCCAGTCTTTATTCAGGCCTAATTTGGTCATGTCCAGTTTTCAAATTAATTCCAGTTCTGCAGTTTCTCGTTGAAGTCTGTTTTTGAAGCTTCTTGTTGAAGAATTGCCACTTTTAAGTCTGTTATTGAGTGTCCAGGGAGATTGAAGTGCTCTCCTACTGGTTTTTGAATGTTACAATTTTTGATGTCTTATTTGTGTCCATTTATTCTTTTGTGTAGAGACTGTCTGGTTTGGCTAATGCAAATGGCAGAGGGGCATTGCTGGCATATATCACATTGGTAGATGTGCAGGTGAACGTGCCCCTGATGGCATGGCTGATGTGATTAGGTCCTATGATGGTGTCCCCTGAATAGATATGTGGACACAGTTGGCAACAGGCTTTGTTGCAAGGATAGGTTCCTGGGTTAGTGGTTCTGTTGTGTGGTGTGTGGTTGCGGGTGAGTATTTGCTTCAAGTTGGGGGGCTGTCTGTAAGCAAGGACTGGCCTGCCTCCCAAGGTCTGGGAGAGTGAGGGATCGTCCTTCATGATGGGTTGTAGATCCTTGATGTTGCGCTGGAGAGGTTTTAGTTGGGGGCTGAAGGTGATGGCTAGTGGCGTTCTCTTCTTATCTTTGTTGGGCCTGTCCTGTAGTAGGTGACTTCTGGCTCTGTCAATCTGTTTCTTCACGTCACCAGGTGGGTATTGTAGTTGTGAGAATGCTTGATAGAGATCCTGTAGGTGTTTGTCTCTGTCTGAGGGATTGGAGCAAATGCGGTTGTATCGTAGAGCTTGGCTGTAGACAATGGATTGTGTGGTGTGGTCTGGATGAAAGCTGGAGGTTTATAGGTAACTATAGTGGTCAGTAGGTTTCCAGTATAGGGTAGTGTTTATATGACCACCACTTATTTGCACTGTAGTTTCCAGGAAGTGGATCTCTTGTGTGGACTGGTCCAGGCTGAGGTTGATGGTGGGGTGGAAATTGTTGAAATCATGGTGCAATTCCTCAAGGGCTTCTTTTCCATGGGTCCAGATGATGAAGATGTTGTCAGTGTAGCGCAAGTAGAGTAGGGGCTCTAGGGAACGAGAGCTGAGGAAGCGTTGTTCTAAGTCAACCATAAAAATGTTGGCATACTGTGGGGCCATGCGGGTACCCATAGCAGTGCTGATGACTTGAAGGTATACATTGTCCCCAAATCTGAAATAGTTGTGGGTGAGGACAAAGTCACAAAGTTCATCCACCAGTTTTGCCGTGATATTATCAGGGATACTGTTCCTGACATCTTGTATTCCGTCTTTGTGTGGAATGTTGGTGTAGAGGGCTTCTACATCCATAGTGGCCAGGATGGTGTTTTCAGGAAGATCACCGATGGATTGTAGTTTCCTCAGGAAGTCAGTGGTGTCTCGAAGGTAGCTGGGAGTGCTGGTAGCGTAGGGACTGTGGAGAGAGTCCACATAGCCAGACAGTCCTGCTGTCAGGGTGCCAATGCCTGACATGATGGGGCGTCCAGGATTCCCAGGTTTATGGATCATGGGTAGCAGATAGAATACTCTTGGTCGGGGCTCTACGGGTGTCTGTGTAGATTTGTTTCTGTGCTTCTTCAGGGAGTTTCTTGAGCAGATGGTGCAGTTTCTTTTGGTGACCCACAGTGGGATCATAGGGTAATGCCTGTAGAATGTGGTGTCAGAGAGTTGCTAGCAGCCTCTCACTCAGATTCTGACCTATTCATGATGACTACAGCACCTCCTTTGTCAGCCTTTTTGATTATGTCAGAGTTGTTTCTGAGGCTGTGGATGGGGTTGTGTTCTGCATGGCTGAGATTATGGGGCAAGTGATGCTGCTTTTCCACAATTTCAGGCCATGCACGTCAGCGGAAGCACTCTATGTATAAATCCAGTCTGTTGTTTCGACCTTCAGGAGGAGTCCATGCAGAATCCTTCTTTTTGTAGCATTGGTAGGAAGGTTTCTGTGGGATAGTGTGCTGTTTGGTGGTGTGTTGGAAATATTCCTTGAGTTGGAGATGGTGAAAGTAGGATTCTAGGTCACCACAGAACTGTATCATGTTCATGGAGGTGGTGGGGCAGAAGGAGAGGCCCCGAGATAGGACAGACTCTTCAGCCGGACTAAGAGTATAGCTGGATAGATTAACAATATTGTTGGGTGAGTTAAGAGTACCATTGTTGTGGCCCCTTGTTGCATGTAGGAATTTAGATAGCTTAGTGTCCTTTTTCCTCTGTAGAGAAGCAAAGGGTGTGTTGTAAATGTCTAGTTTTTGTAAAATCCAGCCACGAGGAAGTTTGTGTGGAAGGTTGTTTTTTTATGAGAGTCTCCAGTTTTAAGAGCGCATTCTTGATCTTTTCCTGTTTGCTGTATAGGATGTTGATCAGGTGGTTCCGCAGTTTCTTTGAGAGTGTGTGGCACAACCTGTCACCATCGTCTGTGTGGTATGTTGATTGTAATGGATTTTTTACGTTCACTCCTTTTGGTATGATGTCCATCTGTTTGTTTGCATTTGGAAAGGAAAATGTCATCTGTCTGTATCTGCACGAGTTTTTTCATGAAGTTGATAGTGTGTATTTCAATTGTTTTCTTTTACAATTTTAAAAGTAAAAACAACAAAAATTTCTAATAACATGAATTACTTATGCTTTGATCTGATCATCTAACATCTGACTAGAATATTGTGTCTTTTAAAAGCCCCAGGCCCTCGTCTCCTCTACTCTATCATTACCTGCTGCAAAAGATTTCTGAATGAGTCCATACTGCTTGGTTAATCCCTGGAATGCAAGCTGAGCTGCATTCCCTTAGGTTCTCATTAGCTTTGACTACCATATTTTGATCCTCAACAGGATGGTAAGGTGGGGACAAAGATTTTGTTTTTCAGAGAGATAATTCAACTAATGAGAGCAAATTTCTTTAGAAAGGAAACCTCAGTGGAGATTTTAAATATGCAATAAGTCTCTTGACTTTTTTTAAAGTTCTGTTTATTTCCATGGGCCCAAGAGATGAAAGAGTTAAAACCAGACATTCAGCAGATTGAAATGGGAGTAATATGATAGAACCCCAATTTGAAATGTGATGAATTATTAAACAAGCAGTTTGTTGGGTGATTGAATATTACCTGCAAAGTACTGCTCATCTCCGAATCCTTGAGGCACATCCAAAGCTAACGGAATTGAGCCAATTAGACTGACTGTCTCTTCAATGAGTTGTGACCTATCAATGGTAATAGCTTATTATGATGATAAATGAACCCATCTCTCAAACTGAAGCCTGAGTACACAGTTCAGCAGTTTCCTTGAAACATGGGGCCATTACCTCTCAACTTCAGATCGACAGGAGCGACAGCAATGAGAACAGATAGCATGCATGAATAGACACAGATGATTGTTTTACCCAAATGAATATATTTACAGTTATTTTTGGTGAAACTGTTTTTTTTTAATATGGACCTGTCTGAGCATTCCCTGTTTTCACTGGAAATATATATAGCATTTCTCACAACATATGAAGAACACCACTCTCCATCTCCTGAGATGGCTGGATGAATTTCTGATTGGTATCTACATGCCTTTTCAATCAGCAGGGTTTCAGAGGCATTGCTATATGGCAGAATATCTTTTCTGACTGAAAAGTTTGCTTTATTTGTTTAGTCCTATTAGCCCTTATACTTATTGTGCCAGAAGTAGTCCACTTTGGGGGGAAAAAGAAGAAGGAGCAGCAGGAGAATTGTAACATCAATAAACTTTCGTTTTTTCATTAATTTATTCTTACCATAAAGAAGTTTTTTGAAACTTTCAAGTGAAATATCATGAAGCATTTGAGAGTTTTCTGGAAGAATTTTATTTATTTAGTTAGTTAGTTGTAAAGAAGGGACATTTATGTAAGAACAGAGTGTGTTTACAATAGTTTACTTTCTGCATTAATTTGCTCGTTTTGCGTAAGAATTCAGTTTTATTAAAACGGTGGTGCCAGAGGCACACAGAGTACGTTCATAAGAACATAAGAAGAAAAGGAGTACTTGTGGCACCTTAGAGACTAACCAATTTATTTGAGCATGAGCTTTCGTGAGCTACAGCTCGCTTCATCGGATGCTGTAGCTCACAAAAGCTTATGCTCAAATAAATTGGTTAGTCTCTAAGGTGCCACAAGTACTCCTTTTCTTTTTGCGAATACAGATTGACACGGCTGTTACTCTGAAAGAACATAAGAGTGGCCATACTGGGTCAGACCAATAGTCCATCTAGCCCAGTATCCTGTCTTCCGACAGTGGCCACTGCCAGATGCTTCAGAGAGAATGAACAGAACAGGGCAATTATCAAGTCATCCATCCCCTGTCATCTAGTGTCAGGAAAGATGACTGATCGGCAGCCACCAAACTGCACTTCTTTTATCCACCAGATAGTTACTTTGACCTGGAGTGACCACCTTCTTGAATGAAAGTGTAGTTCAGTCTCCAGAGCGAGTCTGTCAATTGTGTATATAGGGTGTGACAGTCTTTAATTATATTATCACATGCTACTCTCAAATAATACAATTCATATAAAAATATCTCCTGCAGAGCCCTGTATCATTCAAATGCACACTTTACTGTGTATTTAATGAGGCAGGACTCCTACAATTACATCTACATTTTTGGATTGCAGAATTGCACAGCATGTGTTCACTTTTCATCTCTGCAGTTCATCCACCAACTTTGCATCTTCCACCCTAAAGAACTCCATGGTAGCAATTATCACTTAATCTTCTTCTGGTTCCTCCAAGGTCATATGATCAAACTTAGTTTCTTTCTTTCTTTCGGATTATATTTTATCTAGAACTAAACACAGCTGTACATTTTAATGTTAGTCATTTTAGTACAATACATAAAAATGTGAGGAAATTGGTCAATATTTTATTGTCCATGGCTTTGGAAACAAGATTTCCTAATTACCAAGCCAATGCAACCAAAATTAATAACATTAATTGGTTAAAACTACTTTATTTAACTTATGCCATAGGTCTGAGACAACAGATGCCTTTAAAGCTAATCAAATACATAGACACGATGATATTGGTCAGCTGTGTCTTCTTATTTAAATGTTTCAGTTAATGTTGTTTAGTCTGCTGCAATTGAAAATCCTCTCTGGAAAGAAAGTTTATACTGCATTGCTCCTTGAGGTCTTTTGTGACGTGAAGTGCAGTTCAGTTAACTCTTCATTGTTTTTTTTCAGAGTAACAGCCGTGTTAGTCTGTATTCGCAAAAAGGACAGGAGTACTTGTGGCACCTTAAAGACTAACCAATTTATTTGAGCATAAGCTTTCGTGAGCTACAGCTCACTTCATCGGATGCATCCGATGAAGTGAGCTGTAGCTCACGAAAGCTTATGCTCAAATAAATTGGTTAGTCTCTAAGGTGCCACAAGTACTCCTTTTCTTATTTTATTTTTTTTGTATATTGATATAAGATATATGCAGAGTTCAGGCAGAAATACAAAAAAATCCCATCCTGTGTAGCATTCTTCTTTTGTGTCTTTCATAGTATGTTGTGCAATCACATTTTTCTTAGACTGATGTAAGTAACATATATGTGTGTATTTATGTAAATGTAAGTTACATCTGTCTAAGAAAAATATGATTGCATAACACACAATTAGAGACAAAAGAGGAACATGACACAAAATGGGATTGTAATTTTTTTAAACATGGAAACTTACAAATATAAAATAGGAAGGACCCAGGTGCCACTAGTTCCTGTTGTGAATGTACTTTATGCTTATGCATTAGAATTGGTTGGGGTTTTCCCATCCGAATGTTTCCATGCAAAATTCTAATTTTGCCAACCATTGGGAAAATCAAAATGAAATTTTTTGTTTCAGGTTTGGTCAACCTGAAATGAAATATTCTGGTTGTTGAACTGAATCAAAACATTTAGTTTCAGGTCAGTTTGACATTTATCTGTGTCTGCCTGAGCTGCTGCAGTGCATCATGGGAGTTGTAGTTGGGATGCCTCATGCCCCCACTCTTGTCTGAGGATTGAAAGGGGGCTCTGAAGGAGTAGAGAAGGTGCAATATTTAGTGACAGAAACACCAGCCCACAACCCTTGTTCTCATCCCCCAGTAAAGATTTGTTGCAGTGGACACAGCCCAGGAGCAACCTCCTAGTGGATGGTCAGACCCACAATGCGTCAGGCCTCCCTAGACTCCCATGTAACAAAAAGCCCAGTCAAGGATCTGCAAATTGCATTGGTCAGTGAGACAAGCATCAGCCCAAAATCTGTAGACCCTTCCCAAAATTTGGGGGTCAGGAAGAGGGATACAGCTCAGCAGCCCTATCAAGACTCCTATAAGCAGATGGTCAGTCACACAGTGTATCCCGGCTTAGCCCCATTCCAAACCCAAATGTATTAGCAGTTTACCTTCTGTGACATGCAGAACAACTGAGCCAATCATATGCTTTTCTTCAAATGATGGTCCCTATTGTATTCCACTGAGGGTTATATGCATGAACCTGGAGTCAGAGCTTTTCAAAGTAGTAGTGTCTGTTGGTTCCTGCATGCACCCTTGTGCCACCATTCTAGGTCTGGTTCTAAATCTGGTTCCAACTGTGGAGCATGTACCGTTGATGCCAGGGAGGGTCAAATTGGCCCTCAGGCCTCATGAACTCTTTGCCTTGGAGGTAAGGTCTCCACCTCTTCAGGGGGATGCTCTCCTACATTGTACTTACCTTGTTTGGGTTGTGTTCACACCCACTCCCCTACAACTTCTGTGGTTCTGCCGGTACTGCCATTTAAACTGGGATCTGACTTCTCGGCAACAGAGGACTTGAATGGAGTGCAGGGTCCACCCCTCCTGTGCTGTTGATATGGCTATTCGAAGATTCCACCAATTCAGTGGCAGTACCCTCCTTTTCCTCAGCAAAAGAATGATTGATACCCCACTCCTAGGGGTCCTCTGCAGCAACCGTCGGATCCAACTTGTTGGTTGTCCTGGGGGTCCTGGCCTCAGTATCCACCTTAGGAACCTTTCTGCTCAGCTCGGGAGGGCTCCCCCATCTCCTCTCTTCAACTGTCATTGAGTAGGCTTTTAGAACCGGTATTGGTGGAAGATGGTTTAATGTTTCCTCCCTCGCCAGCGACCTACAGTTGTAAGTACACACAGCAAGCATTGTCCTTTTCCATGTTGGCCTAGCACCTGACATTTTTAGCAACCTCTCGTTGCTCAATTTCTGCTCCACTACTGTAGAATGGTTCGATGATGCACAGGGAACTAAGACCCATTTACTCGTGTTGTTTTAGCTGTTAACTTCAAGCCATCCCACTGGCTAGGCGGGCAGGCATGCGTACCTCCTCAAGCTTAGCTAGCCTTCAACCTCTAAGGAGAAGGAAAAGCACTCTTTCCTCTGAGGGAGCAAGTCCGAAGCACAATACACCAGATGAAGAAGGGAAAAAGCTCCAGGAAAAGATGGAATAACATCAGAAATGATTTCTGCAGGAGGTGAAAAACTTTGGAAGGCCCTCGCTTTAAGGTTTAGTCGATATCTTGAAGAAGGAAAAATACCATCAAGCTGGAAGGAGTCGAATACCATCTTGCTGCACAAGAAGGATGATCGAGAAAATCTTAAGAACTACCACCCTATATGCCTGCTTTCTCACATCTACAAGCTTTTTACAAAAGTGATAATGAACCGACTCTTACAGATGAACAACAGCCAAGAGAGCAGGCAGGGTTTTGAAGAAATTTCAGCACGATCGACCATATATTTACCCTCAGCCAGCTCCTAAAAAAGGCGAGGGAATACAAACTCCTGCTGTGCATTGCTTTCGTCAACTATGAAAAGGCCTTTGATAGCACCAAGTTTAACGCAATATTAAAGGCGCTCGCAGAGCAGGGCATTAACATGCAGTACATCAGTTTGTTGAAGGAAGCAAATACTGGATGTACAACAGACACTACTCTCCTCGAAATTCCCCTCCACATCCCAATTGAGAAAGACGTAAAACAAGGAGATACACTTTCACCGAAACTATTCACTGCCTGCCTCGAAATAGTTATGAACAAGATCAATTGGAGGAGTGGTGTCAACATAAATGGAGAACGATTATTCCATCTCAGATTCACGGACGGCATCGTACTAATTGCGCAAAGCACCAACCAACTGCAGAGCATGCTATGAAGACTTGACAAGAAAAGCAGTCAGGTCGGCCTGAAAATGAACCGCTGCAAAATGAAATACATGTGATCAGACGTCTTACGAAAAGCCTGAATAACGGTAACAGGAGAAGAAATTGAAGAAGTGGAAAAGTATATATATTTGGGCCAAGAAGTTAATATGCGCCAAGACCTGAACAGAGAACTCTCGCAAAGGATTCGGTCAGGATGGTGTGCATTTAATTCCATCAAGGACGTCCTCAAAGGAAAAATTGACAAGACCACATGTACAAATATCTTCAATTCAACAGTGCTGCCAGCCATGCTGTATGGCAGTGAAACTTGGGCACTGACGAAGAGAGAACAGCAGCTGTCGGTAGCTGAAAGGGCAATGGAACAACTATGTTGGGAATTTCCCTTCTGGATCATGAATGAATGTGATGAATGAAATGATCAGAGAACGCAGCAGTGTGAAAGATATTATCGTGGAAAGCAGACATAACAAGATGCGATGGGCAGGCCACACAGCATGGCTCATGGACAATAGGTGGACTGCAATCATTGCTGAGTGGTACCCGCGAGAACAGAAAAGACCACCCGGTTGGCTTCCAAGAAGATGGGAAGATGACATTGTTAAACATTTCAGATGAACATGGAGAAGAAAGGCAAGAGTGCAAGAAGAATGGCGGACGTGTTGTGATCGGTGCAGTCTTAACGACAGCTGAAGACTAATTGATCCAGGTGATCCAGGTGATTGGGGGAAGAACTGCTTAGCCTGCCAGAACTGGAGTGGTTCCTTTCCTTGTCCCTGGATGCCACAGTGTCTTCGGCTCCCTCCTCGCTCCCGGATAACTACCGCCAGTTCCAGGACCTATTATGCAGGGTGGCCGAGTACTTCCACATCCCACTGGAAGAGGTACAGGATGAACACAACCAGCTGCTTGACATCTTGTGTGCCTTAGTACTGACCAGAGTGGCTGTACCGATCAACAATGCCTTTCTTCAACAGGTTTTGACTGTCTGGCACACTCCAGCCAATGGCACATCCACCCCCAAGGTGGTAGAGAAGAGGTACTATGTACCTACAAAGGGGTCTGAGTTTCTGTTTTCTCACCTCTCACCCAGTTCCCTTGTCATATAGGTGGCGACAGTATGAGTTCGGCAACAACACCCACGCTCCTCCCCAGAGAACAAAAGGGCAAATGACTGAACCTTCTGGGTCTCAAGGTCTTCTCCTCTGCCAGCCTTCAATTTCTAATCCCAAGTTACTTGGCTCTATTCACTAAATACAACTTCCTTACCTATGGCAAGTTAGCAGACAAGCTTCCTCAGCAAGATGGTACCCACTTCCAGGCTATCTTAGAGGAAGGGAAACTGGTCACGAGGACAACACTTCAGGCCATGGTGGATGCGGCAGACACTTCTTTGCACACAATGGCTATGGGGATTGTCATGAGGAGCGAGTCATGACTACATTTGTCAGTTTCCTAAGAGAAGTCCAGAACACAATAGATGACCTCCCTTTCAATTAGTCTCATCTCTTCGGTCAGAAGATAAATGATTCCCTCCATTCCCTCAAGGACTACAGAACCACTCTACGATTGCTGGGTATCTACACCCCAGCACCCAAGCACTATGTCTACTGCCTGACACCAATGCAATGATTCAGAGCTCCCTAATTCTTCAATCAGTGGCAAAATGAGCCTCCTCGCACATAACAGGAGACCCCATGGCCACTCCTCCAGGTACATGATCACAGCCTTCAGCATTTCATACTAAGTATTTGCAGAAGCAATATTTCTGAGTGTATCTAGAGAGCCGTCAACCATCTTGCCTCATGCCGCACTCCCAAACCACCCCTTTCGGGGGGCATCTAGCACTCTTTTTATCAGTTTGGAGTGCGATAACAATGGACAAGTGGATCCTGGATGTTATTCGACATGGCTGTACAATCAAGTTCATAATGCTACTTGACCCATGTCCCCTGCTCTAGCCCCGCCCCAGGGACCACTCTTATGACAGTATCCTCTCCCTAGAAGTGAACTACCGACTACAAAGGGGAGCAATAGAGCCTGTTCTTATGATCTATCAGAGCTCAGGGTTCTAGTCCACCTATTTCCTAGTTCCCAAAGAAGAGTGAGTAGAGACCAAACTTAGACCTCCATTGTCTCAACCATTTCATACAAAAGCCAAAGTTTCGTATGGTCACTCTAGCAGCCAACATACCTTCACTAGAAAAGGGCATGTGGTTTACAGCTCTCTTACTTTCACACAGATATCCATTATACCCACAGACATTTCTTGAGATTCATGGCAGGCCTTTGACGCTTCCAGTACAGGGTTCTACCATTTGGACTTACCACTACTCCATGGATCTTCTCTGTAGTGGTGGCCCACCTTTGCCCGCAAGGGGTCTTTATATTCCCTTATCTTTATGACTAGCTAATAGCAGCGTGATCCAAAGGGAAGGCTTAAGCCTCGACCCGCATGAAAAATCACTTTTAATCCCTACAAGCCATGGGGGCCCGCATTAATGCAGTCTTGGCACATGCCTACCTACCAGAGGGCAGGTTCCAGATCCTACAGGAACTGATTACCAAGGTGTTCTCTGCCCCTTCTATTCTGGCCAGGACTTGCCTTTCCCATCTTGGCCACATGGCGACCTGACAGTACATTACAGCCTTCGCTCATTTTTTCTTTGACTGCCTACAACTGTGGCTCCAGAGGGCCTATTCTCCCATGCACCATGGGCTTCCTACTGACAGTTCCCCCCACAAGGTTCTCTCCTCCCTTCAGTGGCGGACAGACCCAGGTCAAGTCTGCACCAGGATACTCTTCCTCCCATTCTCCCCAAGCACAACGATCGTCATGGACACCTCACTCATCAAATGGGGTGCCCATATGGATGAGCATATATCATGGGACTTGGACCACTCTGGAATCCCGGATACACATCAAAATCCTGGAACTTTGGGAGGTGTGGAGAGCATGTCATGCATTTCTTACATCTATTCACTCCCGTCATGTACTTATCACACCACCACCATCATTTACTACATCAACAGATGAGGGGGTATTTGGGATTGGTGCATTACACACAAGATCCTGTTGTGAGTAGCATATCTTCCCAGATCTCAGAACATAACCACAGACTCTCAGCAGGAAATTCATGGCCAATCATGAACTGGCCACAACACCGTGACTGCTGACATTTTCGACCACTGGGGGACTCTGACTAGGGATCTTTTTACTTCCCATGCCAAAAGCAAATGCACCCAGTACTGCTCCTGGGGTGTGGGGGTGGGGCTTGGGGAGGCTCAGCGCCCTTTCCCTAGGAGATGCCCTGGTCATCCACTGGTCAGACCAGATCAATTATACCTTTCCTCCACTACTGCTCCTGCCACATGTCTTACACAAAATCAGACAGGAGCGAGCGACGATAATTCTGATTGCTCTATTCTGGCCTCATCAGATCTGGTTTTCCCTCCTTCTCCACATGTCGGCACATCCCCTGCTTCTGCTGCCACCTTTCCTGGAGCTTCTCATGCAGCATGGTGGCAGGATCAGGCATCCAGAACTGCAGATGCTTCACCTAAGAGTTTTTGGTTTTTGGATGGGCATCTTTGCTAGAGCGGGAATGATCATCAGCAGTTCAAGACATCCTCTTGAGTAGCAGAAAAGAGTCCATGAGGTGGTCCTATATGGGCAAGTGGAAGCGTTTCACCTTATGGGCCAGTAGAGGGGTTTTGCCCCTGAAGATGTGGACATCCCTCTTCTTCTGGACTACCTCCTGTCCCTGAAGGCATGAGGACTCATGCTCAACTCCATCAAGGTGCACATAGCTGCTCTCAGTGCCTTCCACGCCCCTGTGGAGGGGCACTCTGTGTTTTCGCACCTCTTGACTACCAGGTTTTGGAAGAGCCTTCTCCTGACTTATCCACCCATTGAGCCAATTGCTCCCAAGGACCTCAACCTTGTCCTTTCTGCCTTGATGAATTCACTCTTTGAACCTATGGCCTCCTGCTCCCTGTCTCTCCTTTCCATTAAGGTCGCCTTCCTGGTAGCTATTACTTCCACGAGAAGGGTTGGTGAACTGGAGGCCATGATGCATAATAACAAAGTTTCCCTGCACTTGCATGCCAAGTTTCTGCCAAAGGTTGTTTTCAGACTCAACCAACCCCATACACTTGCCTGTTTTCTTTCTGAACCCTCACACCTCAGTAGACTTTGTCTTTCTGATACTCTGTATTTGTTTTCATGAAATAAAGTGATTCCAATATGCCTTCTGCTATGAATACATCATGCAGCGAATTAACCTGGCCATGGTGTGTCATGCTGCCAATTCCCAACATGAGTGCTTTCCTCTCCTCACCTTTGTGCAGTAAAGTATATCTTTAGCTCATTTTTCAATCTATGTAGCTTTCATGTTTTGGTATCGTTGGTATGGGTAATCAGTACATACATGCTGCAGGTTTTATTTAGCAGACAACTGTTTTACAGATCTGTGTGAGTCATTGGCACAAAAATAATCTTTTTTTTTTCAGGAGTGTAATTGAAGGAAATTTCAAAAGTATTTTCCTAAATGCCCACTGTTTTCTCAGAAGACTCTTTGGAAATTGTAAAATATGGGCTAAATTCTCTGACTCTCAATACAGATCTCTCTTACATGTTCTGCACAGGTTTTACTCTTGATATCCCATTAAAATTAGTGATAGTTTTGCATATGGACAGGATATACAGAATGTGCAATTGTGCTCTGTTTGGTAGGAAAGAAAGGACAGTGCTGATCAAAAGAAGAAATTTTACCCATTGTCTGTACATAAATCACCAGGGAGTCTTGAAGTAGAGCTGATAAGCACCAAATTCTTATCAGTGACACCTGTGCAACATTACTAGTTTTCTTCCCCCTTGGTTTCAGTTGAGTTGCATGGTTGCAATAGAGTGCAAAATTTGGCAATGTTCTCCAGATATCCATTGCCTTATAGTCTGTAGAATCCTGTGTGTGTTTTTCTGAAAGGTTCTTTGCAGGAATCTAGAAGACTATTAGGCTTGATGCGCTCCACCTGACACCCAAAATTCCATTGGGGAGAAGCTGTACACTGCCAAAAAAAGCTACACAAAAAATATCAAGCCCTAAACTGTGCTGTATTGCCATACTGTTTCATGTCTTAGGGCCACAATTTTCAAATACCTGAAAACTTAGGCATCTAACTCCATATTTGGGTATCAGCTACTCTTGAAGGCAGTGAAACTCGATGTTCATTTGGATGGCTAACTTCAGTCATCTGTGTTTGAAAATTTAGGTCTGAGGATTCCTCTTCTCACATTATCAATCATCACCCCATAGAAGCAAGCTGTGTATGAGGGCTTAAAATTTCATAAATAATAAAGCAATGCTGTAGTATGTGTGACTGCAGTGTAGTTTCACATCTCACTTGTAGAGCTTTGGGATTGCTAGTATCCCTTTGGGCTACCCTAGAGCATCCTGGGATTTCAAGTTACCACTGCAAGTTAGGGTTTCATCTTCCCTAACTAGGCAGTGAATACCACTTGATAATAAGTGAACATTAATTAATGCTCAAATACAATAGAAGTATTATTGGAATTATTTTTAAAAATCCACATTATTACTCAAAGGAACCATCATAATGAACGCTAGAGTCCATATTGAATTACAATGTAATGCTTATGGAAGGGTATATGATATACATTAGGTATTATAATGGATGTCATTATGGTCAATGTTAATACAATGAATACCAAATTAATTAATATGAAAGGCACACTAAAATTAAAGTATAATCATTAGCTGTGTTGGTAAAGATATGCAGACTTATCACACAATTATCCAGACACAACAGCTTACCATGCACTTGTTTTGGGTGATCTGAGAACATCAGGAAAATGTCTTTACTTTGAAAGTTGACTTTGCAGTAGGTCAGGAAGTTATAAACCAGTGAACCAGAAATACAGCCAAATGTTCTATGTAAAATATTAAAAATGCTAAGAATATAGTACTAATACTGCCAAAAGGGCAATATATTCATCTTCCCTTTCTTTGATATGTGAGACAACCTACACAGAAATCCCAGCAAGCTGACAATAGAAATTAAACAAGTAAACATTTTTCTGTTTGTGTGATTTTATGATGATGTTGATTGTGTAAACAAAAATGTGAATTCCCAGTGACTTGGCTTGCCCTTGTAAATATGCCTCTGTAGGACAGTATTAAACATCCTGTTTAGAGCAGAGAACAAAGGTCCCAGAAAACTGGCCCAACTGTTAATATGTATACCTGAAAGTTCTGTGAGCTCTTTGAAGTGCCAAAGATTCTTGTTGTTATCCCTTGAGGCTTATTTTTCATTGGAAGCCATAAAGTCTTCTGTATTTTTTTTATAATTATTATTAATGTGCCACCAGGACATGAGGAAATTCAGATTGCTTCAGACTCAGGAAACCACAGGCTTGTGACAAAACGAAGTGATACTCAGAATGAGAGTGTTACACATGATCTCATTGAGCTTTTCATATTTTAGCTGGGATGAGGAAAAAGAGAGGGGTGGGGAAAAATTGTAGAAACACATTGATTATCAAAGAATCGTTTCACAGTATTTATTTTAGCATCTAAGAGAAGAAAGAAGAAAAAGATGATTTTAGCCACAAAGAACAAAACATTTTCCTTTTTTCCTTGAATGTCTAAGAAACTACAGTTAAAATTCTGCTCTTTGATCTACAGTATGGATCTGTATTAGATATTCTACAGTAGCTTTGAGGGAAGAACTTCCACTGTCATCACTGGGAGTTTTGCTCATGAAACAGGTGCACAACGTATAATGTAGATGCACACTGAAGCCAAGAGATTCACACTGCATATCAGAGAAGAAAAATTTGCCATGAGAAAGAGAGTGTAGACTGAAGTCCAAAACTACTCTTGTGAGTATTTTTTCTTGACTCTTAGTAAGGGAGAAGCAGGGGTATGTGGTAGGGATTATAGAATAGTGTCGTCTCCGGACATAATGCTTAGTGCAGGAATTACGCACAGGCATTAAAAGGAGAATACGCACATCAGTTCCTGGTGTCAAGTCCTGTGCTCAGAACTGCTTTCTAGGGAACATGTTCAGAGGCCTTAAACAGGGCATTCAAATATTGAAGAAAACGGGGGACTCTGAGGCGCCTGAGGCTGATAGCCTGTCTCACTGCTTTCTCCCCCTTTATAATTAATTTTGTATTATTACTGAAAATTGTTTGGGGGTATAGAAAAGATCTTAAGCACAGGAACGGCCCTTTCCCACAAGCCTCAAGAGTACTTTTAAATGTTCTGTTGTCTTGGGAGCAGAGTGTGACTGGCCTTACTGTGGTCCTGCCGGGGAATAAGAGTGGAGTAGGACTCCAGATCCCGCATAGTGCTTCTGGTGGTGCTGCTAGCACAGCTTTTTCATGAGACCGTCTCCTAAGTGGCTGGGTGGGGTCGGATTGGAGAGAGGCAGGCCAGCTGAGCTGAGGTCTAAGAGAAGGGCTGCAGCTCATTAGTTTCCCCTGGGACTAGGGCAAGGAACTGTGATGCATTTCCTCCCCAGATCTCCTCCTTAGGCAGGACAGCTACGAGCTGGGCATAAAGCTAAGGTTCAGTCTAGCCAGTTTGGGTTTGCTGTATTACATCGGACGCCAGACAGGGAGAAAGGAAAATATTTTTGAGACTATAAATAGTAGAATTCTTTAATGCCCTTATTCTTGTTTTTTCTTAGTGGCTTATTTTTGCCTCCACATGACATTCCCTTCAGTAGCTAATCACATCCCTTGTGTCAGCGATGCCTGAAATCTAGAGGATTTTAGGATTTAATCTGTCTTTTCCTGGATTGGCTTCAAGAAGATTGCAGCATTTTAAAATTCTCTTTGCTTAGGCTCAGAGCAACATCACGCACTAACACACCATCTATTGTTAGGGCATTACACTAGTTCCAGGTCTTAACTTCAGTATGCCCATCACATGCTGCTCTTTGTGCTAAAGCATATCAAAAGCAATGGATCAAGGAGAGAGATTTGAAGTAATATGGGTACCCAGTCTTAAAAATCGCTTAATGGGGTTGAGTGAAGGGAAGTGAAAGGACAGAGCAGGCAAGGTCACAGAAGGATCACTGGTACAGGAACAATCTCATTACTAATAATTTTATTCTTTAAAAGGCCATATTTTGCCTTTTCTTGAATAGATTTGTACAAGGGGAGTAGAGGGCACAGCAGAGTCTGAACAGCTATACCTCTTCTTGTTCTGTGTTGTGGGCAGCTAGATCTTGAACCTTGTGTTCTCTGCAAGATTGGGTTCCCTTAAGGTAATCAGTTATATGAAACATCCTAAAAGAAGTGTATGGCCATTGCCTCAACACTTTTCTGCACCAGCTGGCAGTCTAAGACCAATGCTTATGGTAGCACGCTGTGTGCCCTTTTAATGAAGTAGCAGTTGCTGCTACTTTGTGCACTGTCCCAAATGCCTTGTGGTATTTTAGTTCTTAACCATGCGCTACATTTGTAACACACTCCCAACATGGTTGTCATGGGATAAAAGGAAAGATCCTTTCATGGATTGAGAACTGGGTAAAAGACAGGGAACAAAGGGTAGGAATAAATGGTAGATTTTCAGAATGGAGAGGGGTAACTAGTGGTGTTCCGCAAGGGTCAGTCATAGGACCAATCCCATTCAGTTTATTCATAAATGATCTGGAGAAAGGGGTAAACAGTGAGGTGGCAAAGTTTGCAGACGATACTAAACTGCTCAAGATAGTTAAGACCAAAGCAGACTGTGAAGAACTTCAAAAAGATCTCACAAAACTAAGTGATTGGGCAACAAAATGGCAAATGAAGTTTAATGTGAATAAATATAAAGTAATGCACATTGGAAAAAATAACTCCAGTTATACATACAATATGATGGGGGCTAATTTAGCTATAACAAATCAGAAGAAAGATCTTGGAGTCATCGTGGATAGTTCTCTGAAGACTTCCACACAGTGTGTAGTGGCAGTCAAAAAAGCAAACGGGATGTTAGGAATAATTAAAAAAGGGATAGAGAATAAGACGGAGAATATCCTATTGCCCTTATATAAATCCATGGTATGCCCACATCCTGAATACTGTGTACAGATGTGTTCCCTCATTTCAAAACAGATACACCGGCATTAGAAAAGGTTCAGAAAAGGGCAACTAAAATGATTCTTCTTCATGTACTCAATGCTTTTTTTGCCTCTGTTTTCACTAACAAGGTCAGCTCCCAGACTGCTGCGCTGGGCATCACAAAATGGGGAAGAGATGGCCAGCCCTCTGTGGAGATAGAGGTGGTTAGGGACTATTTAGAAAAGCTGGATGTGCACAAGTCCATGGGGCCGGACGAGTTGCATCCGAGAGTGCTGAAGGAATTGGCGGCTGTGATTGCAGAGCCATTGGCCATTATCTTTGAAAACTCGTGGCGAACCGGGGAAGTCCCGGATGACTGGAAAAAGGCTAATGTAGTGCCAATCTTTAAAAAAGGGAAGAAGGAGGATCCTGGGAACTACAGGCCAGTCAGCCTCACTTCAGTCCCTGGAAAAATCATGGAGCAGGTCCTCAAAGAATCAATCCTGAAGCACTTGCATGAGAGGAAAGTGATCAGGAACAGCCAGCATGGATTCACCAAGGGAAGGTCATGCCTGACTAATCTAATTGCCTTTTATGATGAGATTACTGGTTCTGTGGATGAAGGGAAAGCAGTGGATGTATTGTTTCTTGACTTTAGCAAAGCTTTTGACACGGTCTCCCACAGTATTCTTGTCAGCAAGTTAAGGAAGTATGGGCTGGATGAATGCACTACAAGGTGGGTAGAAAGCTGGCTAGATTGTCGGGCTCAACGGGTAGTGATCAATGGCTCCATATCTAGTTGGCAGCCGGTATCAAGTGGAGTACCCCGAGGGTCGGTCCTGGGGCCGGTTTTGTTCAATATCTTCATAAATGATCTGGAGGATGGTGTGGATTGCACTCTCAGCAAATTTGCGGATGATACTAAACTGGGAGGAGTGGTAGATACGCTGGAGGGGAGGGATAGGATACAGAAAGACCTAGACAAATTGGAGGATTGGGCCAAAAGAAATCTGATGAGGTTCAATAAGGATAAGTGCAGGGTCCTGCACTTAGGACGGAAGAACCCAATGCACAGCTACAGACTAGGGACCGAATGGCTAGGCAGCAGTTCTGCGGAAAAGGACCTAGGGGTGACAGTGGACGAGAAGCTGGATATGAGTCAGCAGTGTGCCCTTGTTGCCAAGAAGGCCAATCGCATTTTGGGATGTATAAGTAGGGGCATAGCGAGCAGGTCGAGGGACGTGATCGTTCCCCTCTATTCGACATTGGTGAGGCCTCATCTGGAGTACTGTGTCCAGTTTTGGGCCCCACACTTCAAGAAGGATGTGGATAAATTGGAGAGAGTCCAGCAAAGGGCAACAAAAATGATTAGGGGACTGGAACACATGAGTTATGAGGAGAGGCTGAGGGAGCTGGGATTGTTTAGCCTGCAGAAGAGAAGAATGAGGGGGGATTTGATAGCTGCTTTCAACTACCTGAAAGGGGGTTCCAAAGAGGATGGCTCTAGACTGTTCTCAATGGTAGCAGATGACAGAACGAGGAGTAATGGTCTCAAGTTGCAGTGGGGGAGGTTTAGATTGGATATTAGGAAAAACTTTTTCACTAAGAGGGTGGTGAAACACTGGAATGCGTTACCTAGGGAGGTGGTAGAATCTCCTTCCTTAGAGGTTTTTAAGGTCAGGCTTGACAAAGCCCTGGCTGGGATGATTTAACTGGGAATTGGTCCTGCTTTGAGCAGGGGGTTGGACTAGATGACCTTCTGGGGTCCCTTCCAACCCTGATATTCTATGATTCTATGATTCGGGGTTTGGAACGGGTCCCATATGAGGAGAGATTAAGGAGGCTAGGACTTTTCATCTTGGAAAAGAGGAGACTAAGGGGGGATATAATAGAGGTATATAAGTTCATGAGTGGTGTGTAGAAAGTGAATAAGGAAAAGTTATTTACTTGTTCCCATAATATAAGAACGAGGGGCCACCAAATGAAATTAATGGGTAGCAGGTTTAAAACAAATAAAAGGAAGTTCTTCACACAGCGCACAGTCAACCTGTGGAAGGCTAGGACTATAACAGGGTTTAAAAGAGGACTGGATAAATTAATGGAGGTTAAGTCCATTAATGGCTATTAGCCAGGATGGGTAAGCAATGATGTCCCTAGCCTCTGTTTGTCAGAGAGTGGAGATGGATGGCAGGAGAGAGATCACTAGATCATTACCTGTTAAGTTCACTGCCTCTGGGGCACCTGGCATTGGCCACTGTCGGTAGACAGGATCCTGGGCTGGATGGACCTTTGGTCTGACCCATTATAGCCATTCTTATGTCCTTATGGTATTGGCTTTGAAAGCCACAGTCTAGAAGACCATAGAATGCAGATACACTGAGAGCCATAACTACCACAAATAAACTCAAGAATCCAGATCTTTATCTGGTGTAAACTGTCATTGCTCCATACAAGCCAACGCTGCTACATAGAATTATACTATCTGAAGGCTGGGGCTAAAGTGTCTAAATGCTGTACTGCTAGTGTAACATTGTTGGTCAAATTATAACTCTGAGTAAGTGAGTGAATTGGTTGAAATCTGACCGATATGTTTAGAGATTGTGTTGTGACACCAACTTTAAAACAAAGCCTCTAAAAATTGAGGCAACTTTACTGCACACGACAAAGTCCCTATTAAAATTTCAAATCTGTAAGAGCTGTGGAATTCATATACCTTGCAGAATGACGATGGGAGTCATATAAATAATTCCCTTGTACAACACATCACGTAGGCACTATAACAAGTTAATGACTTTGCAGCGGTTCCTAAAACTGGGTTGCATTAGCAGATTAGTGATATAAAAACAACATGACCTGAGAAATCCTCCTGCTGCAGGGAGCGAGTATTAGCTCTGACCATACCAGTCACTTAAGTTAATAAATTCTCACATCCTAAGTTACATTATACACTTTTCTATCTTTTACAGAATCCAGCTAGGCTCGATCAATATCCTGAGGAAATGTAGCTTTCTATTTTAAGATGACATTTTCTTACTTGGCAGGATATTATCCTCATACAGCATGTGTACAATATGGTACTAATTTGGGTCTCTATGTGTTAGTCTGGGAAAAGTCACCCGACTCTTACTACAGTGAGTCGGGGCTTAACTCTTACTTTTTACATGCTTTAAAACACTTTTAGAATATCTTACTTTTCCTCCTCCTTGAATTATTGTCAGATGATGTTGGATGGATGAGATAGGCAGGCAGTCACAGAGTCTGCTAGTGCTGCAATACCGTGGTTAGGGCTATTGCTAATTTCATAATGAAATTTTTTAATCAGGGTGTCAAATTTCATCTGGACACTGAAACTGGGCACATAAAATTCTTGAGGTGTTTGTGTCTATATTCGGCAAGAGGATCAACTATAGGATATGGTTTGATGTGTTCTTTTTGGGGTCCAGAGATTACCTGTTGGAAAACTAATGTGGAGATTAGTTAGATAGTAGTTTTTGAACTAACCCATCAGAAATATCATTAATGTGGATACTGAAGTGTCCCAAGACATTTAAACTTAATCAGCAGGTCACATAGGAGATGTCTACACTGCACAATAAGCCCAGGATCTGACTCAGGTTTGAGCCCAAGCCCCCCTTCCATCCACCCACAAATTAGTCTTACTTGGGTTAGCAAGCATGAGGACCCAGATCTTCGGGCCCTGTCGGGGTGGGGTAGGATGTGGTGGGGGAGGGAGTCGGGGCAGTCAGAACCTGAGTCACACTGATACTCAGGTCCAAGCCCTGTCATTTTTTAGTGACGCAGCTCAAGCCACAGACCTGAGTCAAAAGGTCTGTGTACTGCAATATGGATGCACTAGCACGATTGTGAGACCAAGGTCCATCAATTGTAAGCCCATGTTTACAATGCAGTGTGAACACCCTAGTGTGGGCTTGCTACACTGAGTCCACAAGTCCGGGTCCCATAGACAATGCTGTGTCTCTGTCATAGTGACAGAGTGTCTCTGTCAGCTCCTCTGGGAAGCCTTTGGTATCGGGGTATTTGAAGATTAACAGACTATCCCAATTGGGTTTGTCTCTAGAATCACAAATTGGGCGAATACATTCAGAGGATTTTGCCTGAAACTGATACTATGTCAGTAAAAACTTTTTTTTTCTCTCTCTCCATCTTTATTTTCTGTCCTGCTCTATCACAAAGACATTTTGCTGCTGGATCATATGCAAAATACTACTTTTCGCACATAAACTACTTCCTGCCCTAGTCCTTCTTTTCCGTTGCCTAAATACAGTCCTATGGGCTAATATTTTTACCTTTCAGATTCAAGCAAAGCTGAAATTGCGCATCCAATTGATCTTAGAGCAAACCCAAAGCACCATTCATCATTTGGCAAGATGAACTCCACCACAGAGAATAGCTCTATGCAAATTCTGATTTAACTACTACTCATGCGGTTTGTAAAATGAAAATCTCTTATATTAAAAATGGGAAAGACCTGTTTGTTTATGCTGCTGAGATACTGTTGATCAATGCAGATGTGTATATATAGGATCCTTGAAAAGATTTTGGCCACTTCACTTCTAAAGTAACTGCCAAGTTGATTCATTAGGCTAAACCAGATTCATTCAGCATTGAAACCCTTTCATCCACATCAGGTATTCTCTAATAATACTGCCATAAATATAACCCCCTTCTCTCAATTAATCTCTATTGATCATGGTTAATATTAGGGTGACCAGATAGCAAGTCTGAAAAATTGGGACGGGGGTGGGGAGTAATAGGGGCCTACACAAGACAGCCCCAAATATTGGGACCATCCCTGTAAAATCGGAACATCTGGTCACCATAGTTCATATCATTGGAACGGGTAGTGTGGCATTTGGTCACTAACTTTACAAATCTTTAGTTTTGGAAGCTCTGTCATGATTGGGTGGATTTATTCTATTCAGACCAGATGGTATTTGCTGGAGTCAAGGGCTATATCACTCATTGATCTGAGTTACATAAGTGGTACAAATCTGTGTTTTTATAAAAACAACAATAACATATATGATAGCAGAAACACATGCACTGTCTCCCTTTTCTTTTATGATTGCAAGGAGTCACTTCCCCCCTATTCATGATTGCTTACCATCCCTGTGGTGATAACAGCTATTATTTATGTGGAAAAGTACTGTTAACTAATATTTATGCATCTTCTCTGTCTCCTCGTAAAATACAGCAGCTGGAAACAAAGAGAGTCAGTGCCATGTGACCAGTGAGCACCCCATAGGTCACCAGAGGTCCACGGACCATGCTTGGGGAATCATTACACTAACATTGATACTGCTTTTATATAAATTCACTTTCATGATTCATTTCAACTTTCCTAATAGAAACAATTTACAATACTATAGGTTAGATAAAAACAAGTAGGAGAGGTAAATGTGTCCTAAAGCAGCAGCATCCCTAAAACTGAAGATGAGTTGAGAAGGATTTTGAGTGGGACAGAGGCAAGCGTGTAGGATGCTGATGTTTTTTAAAAAAACATCATCCTCTGCCTGGATAGGTTTCAAGAAAAACACAGTTATTTAACCTGTGTGGGAAAGAATTTAAAATTAAAAGTGTCTAAAGCTGCATAAATATTTGTACCACCCAAGGGAGTGTGAGAATAGTGGCAGTCTACATCCTGGTGAGTGCTTTCATGCCCTGCTTTGAACTCTGAGCAGAAACTCCAAATGTGCTGTGGGCTTGCCTTTGCAGAGCAGAAATTCCTGTTTTCTTAGAAAACAGCAAATAATAACACACTAAGAGTCTGTGTCCTAAGGAGACACTGTGATTTATGATACATATCCAAACTAGAAGGAAGTAATAGAAACACTTAAATTATCTAAATTAAGAAGGCTATGAAGATATATATTCCACACTTTGTTGTTCATATAGTCTCTTCATCTCTCCCCCTCCATGTAGCAGTTAGATGTTTAATCTGCAATGGGAAGGTCATGATTTGCACTATGTATAATTCATATGCATTGGAATTTTGTGACATTAATTTTAAGCACTAAAAGATACAGCCAGTAGAAAAAAGGATCAGAAATGTAACAATATGTGAATAGGCCCTGAGCACAAATTCAAAGGGCTCTTCTGCTCCTTGCTCCTTCTTTGCTCTCAATGTTAGTTTTCCCTCCTGCTCTTGCTCCACTCCTCCCACGGAGGCCAATCAGAGACAGGAAGAATAAGGGTATTGGAGTCTTACAGTAGCTCCTCTGGTCCAAGGTAGCAGTGGTGCCTCTTGTAAGGCCCCTATTCTTACACATGCCCAAGCATGATATTGAAAGGTTTATGCCATTGTGGAATGTCATTCTGTGGAGTGAGAGCATATCTCAAACATAGTGAATACACCCCTAACTTAAAGTATTGTTTGGCTTGCGTGTGCTCGAGTCACCAGTCAAAGCGCCACTGGAAGAAGCTACCTTATTGATAAAACATTTGTATTGGCTTTGTTAGGGGGCTTATTCCTTCACCCACTTACTTCCCTGGTCCTTCTCGCATGAACAGAGAGCAACAATACCCGAAGTCCAAAGGTGCAAACAATTCAATGTTTATTGGGGTGAACTTCCAGCAAGCATGATTCCAGTGTCCTTCCCAGCTCTGACACCACAGAGCCTTACACCTGTGTCCCTGTTCCCATTCCTGCCCTTAGCCAAACATGATTCCAATTTCCTTACTCCCATTCCCTGTTCCCATCTCCCCCAGCCACGCACCCCCCCACTTCCTGATTGACTGCAGACTATATAGTAAAACTTGAGTTCTGCTTAGCTATACCTTAACCAATCATTTTCCTGAAATTTAACTAACCAATCCTAACATGATTATGTAACCAATTATATCCCACCACCTTAATTAGTTTACACTCAGCAAAATTAATTATACAGCAGACAGGAACAATCACAGAACCAGACAGAGATTATACAGACAAACAATCGCAAAGTGGGAACTATAATGACAAAACAATACAGAAGTGAGGATTTCACATCCCAGCTATTGATAAATGAGTTATTGCCAGACAGGATGCTATCAAACTAAGTTTCCTTTTACATTTTCTAGGCACTTCCCTTTCTCTGGAGATGATAGGCACTATCAGGACAGGATTGTATTCCTAACAGCCCAATAGCACCGGATTTCAATGTGACTAGTTTGGAATGTGAGGATGTGACCCTTCACTTCCCAGCTTATGGCTGCCTCTGCTGCTTAGCCAAAGGCCTTAGCCTAAAAACAGGGCCTCAGACTGTCACAGTAAGAGAAGGCCCTTATACCGGCAGACAGTAATTTTGATTCTTTCTTTTATACCTCTATAACTAGCCAAGTGATGAGAATACACCTAAATTCTTAAAGTACACGCCTTTGCAGACAGGCCTGAATATCTATATCCTAACAGGCTTGCTGAACCTTACTTAGATAAAACTGAATTAATTTGTAACATTTTGTACTGAAAACCCTTGAATTTTACTCTGATTATTGTTAACGTTTAATATCGTAGCTCAATCCCCTCTGAAGTGCTACCATTTAATAACATTGAGCTGAGGGCTCAGACTGAAAACTCTAAGGTGTCAATGTGGTTTTCATTGGACCTTTTTTTTTGTCTAAGTAGTAACTAAATCTAAAACTTTCATGGCATATTTTACATAAACAAGTAATACAGCATTGAAAAGATATTAACCACTTACCATTGCCACTTGTTTTAATCACCTCACACACACTACTCACAAGAACACATGCTTGTTTAGTTGAGTCTTCGATGCTTATGAGCACATTTTGACCACACTTATTCTCTGATTCTCTGAGACAGGATCTTTGAAGTGCTAAGCATCCTGAGCGCCCCTTAATTTCAGTTCAGTTTACTGAATTGAGTTCTTTGGATTGATTTCAATGAGAGCTGAGGTTGCTCAGAACTTCAAAGGCTCAGAGTCTGTACCTTCAGGTGTTTGTCAGTCACTCATCTCTTGTGAGAAGACCAAGTCTTCTCCACAAACAGTAACCAAGATGTCATTCACACTGATTTTTACCTGTTTCTGATAGGAATATCATTGCTGTGCAAAAGTAATCTCTTAAATAAATCAACTATTTCAGTTAGATTATGAAAAGACAATAGGTTTTTAATATGTGCTAAAATACAGCATAATAAAGAAAACATTCAGTTCTCAATCCAGAAGTTTGTATTCAGGCCAAACTCCCATAAAGAGTTGTTGGGTTTTTTTTTTTTTGTCTGAAGGAGGTTTGATTAAGGACTTCAGGATTTGGCCCTCTGAAAATAAAAAGTGTTATATGTATTGCATGCTATCCTTGCATGCCAATAGAAATCTTAATTTTGGTAAGAAAAATGAAATTTAGCAAAATATCTTCCAGTCTAGTTGTAGAAACATCACTGATCCTCTATCCCTAGCACCAATATTTTGTGTGATCCCCTTCCAAACCAGAGTGTACACTAACTTTGTGCAGACGTATATGGTAACACAGTATATAAGGCATTGGAGAATCAGATGCATAAAATGTTGTATGGGTGTGTGATGGGGTGGACTAGGCCCAAAGGCCCCCTGCTGGAAGCTTCAGGGTTGTGCCACACCCATCCCAGGAAAGGAGCAGTGGAGAGGTCCTCCAGGCAGGCTAGAGTGACTGCAGGGGAAGCAGCCAGTCAGGACCCAGGAGGGCCATATAAAAGGAGCTGTAGAACAGAACAGTAGCAGGATAAGAATGGATGGCAGGCTTGGCTACCTGGAAGAGTAGTAGGACTATAGACAGATAAATCTGCTGGATGGGACCGGGGGAGCGAGAGACTCCTGGCTGGCTGCTAGGGACTGAGTAAGGACTGAGTCTGGGGAGGACTACAGAAAGATAGTTTTTCCAGGGAGGAAGTCCTGGGGATAAGGCCCCATACCAGGGCTGGGCTACTTAAAGACTAAAGCCCAAGGACGGCTACAGAGAGACACCACCAGGGAGGTACTGAGATAGGCCCCTGTGGACTGTATATCCCGGAAGGAGTTTGTGCTGGCTAATGTGCAGTCAATGTGACTTGGCTGGAGGGCTGAGTCACTGAAAACCCTCCTGAGAATGACCAAATGAGATCTTCAGACCTAAAGAACTCAGACATGCCCAATCAGAAGGGGGCACTTGCGAGAAGTGGGTGCCAACTCCATTACAGGGTGTTGATATTAATATGCAGTAAGAAGAGTTGCACATATGAAATTATAGTGATGCTTTTCAAAATTCACAGACACACAAAACTAAAATAATCATCAATATTAAATTTACATTTATTTATATAGTGCCATTCATCCTGAAGAACATTTAAAGTGATCTTCAAAGAGAAATCCCTTCACCTGCTGTTTAAACACAGACACCTCTGGATTGGAAAGTCAGCTACCAGCTGTATATCCAAGGGCTTAAGGTGAGCCCCATTGCAGCCCAACAAAAATAAATATTGATATGGCTCTGAAACAGGTTACCTGATGGTGACAGAGGTATTGAAGAAGACGTCCAAGTCCTACAAGTTTATTAAAAACAAAGGGTGGGATTTTCAAAAGTGCTCAGTGCTGGCCAGACTCTCTCCCACTGAAGTCATATGGGAATTTTACCATTGATTTTCAGTAGTATTAGAGTTAGATCTACACTGCACATTTCTGAAAATCACAATGAATCCTGAAGCAATGACAGAGCTGGTACTTCTTAGAGATAACTGTAAGCCATGTGGACAACTACACACATAAGACTACAGTGCAGTGTGGGGAAAGAACATTTTTGATTAAGGAGTCTGGGGAAAGCCCTTTGTTGTATTATGATCATGTTGACAGAGAGTCTCAAACTGGCCTCCATGTGTGCATAAACATACTTCTCAGTTATTAATACCTGCCTATGCAGTTTATAAAATTACATGCACAAAAACCCATCAGAAGCACACAAGATGGTAGAGTTTGTGCTGATGAATGTTCAGTCAGAGGTGGTTGTTCACGCAGAGTTGAGACACGCAAATGGAGACTGTGTTTTGTAAATTTGGCCCTGATTTCCCATGCAGAGCACACATCAGTTTAAAAGTCCCACCTCACATCCTACATATGTAGAGTTGTATGGATTTTGTGTGTAGCAATGTGAGCCCTGGTTCTATGAAATTCCACTGTTTCAATACATTTAGTGTATCCCTTCCCTCTTCCCTTTCCTCAACAATGGGGAAATCTTGATTACCAGCTGGACAACGTATTTTGGTAGATACAGTGGATTGCAAGTAGTGTTTTATGAAAGTTAATAGCTCTGAACCTGCAAGTCATGTAGTAGCTAGGGGCCCCAAGCTTGCATACACACATGAAAGTAAATTTACACACAAGATTATTCTCATTTAAATGAAACTACTTTACTTATGTGTAACAATTTACAGCATGTTCTTATTTCTGCGCTGTTTGGTGGCAAAGGTGATGGTCCAGAAACGTGTGTTACATCATGTAGACAATTGTCCTTCACCTAACATATGCTTTGAACAGCCCGAACTTAAGTTCAACACTTTTAATCATTTTTCTCTGAATGCTATTGTCAAGCAATAGCTCTTTTATCCACATTTTATCTTCCAGCTATAAAGTTAATCATTGCTTCAGACTACACTATTTGCATTAAATCTAAGGCACCGTGAAACCCTGCTAACTATTAAAGAGTTTGAAATTGAAGCATTTTAGTAATATTTACATTGTTAGTCAGGACTTGTTTTATTAGGGTCTGGCAGCCTGATTTACATTGAAACTAAGCAGAAAATACACTTTGCCAACAGACAGAAGGAAAGAATAGTGTATTGGAACACTTCAATTAAAAGAAATGCATGTAGGTAATGTATAAATCACACTGATTGCACTCTGCGGACCTTGTGTTTATATATTACACATGAACTATACCTACAACAACTACATGTTGACTTGAGTTGAAGTTTACAGTTAACTGTTGCAACATGAATTGAAAAAGTGATTAAGTTAATTAAAAATGATCTGCTGGAATAAGGATGGGATTTTCCCGACAGCCTAAGGGAATTAGGTCCGATTCCCATTAGGCACTTTTGATAACCTCACCCTGAGTTCAGATGTCTCAGATACAGTGGGTGAAATTCTAGTCCCATGGAAATCAAATCTCCCGCTGACTTCAGTAGGTCCAGGATGTCACCCTTAAGCATCTGATGAAATTCTGTGCTGAGGCTTCTCTGTTTTTGGCTGCCAAATTGTATCACCTTAAATACCTTATACTAAAGAAGGTTCTTCTTGCTGGAAAGAAACGACAAAGGTAAGAAAAATGCTAGTAGGAGTCTATTCATGGCTAGCAAGGTTGCATCCTTCTCCTTGATTGGTACAGAAGATGAAGTGTTATGGATAATGGATAGCTTGGAATACAGATTTGCAGAAGGGTATTTTTCAGTGGTAGTGAAGATTTCCCACCGTTATCTTGCACTGCTGTGTATATGATGCCTTATACAAGGTTTATCCTGTACATCCATTGTGATCATATTGTATTTTTAGAAACCAAGAGATTGTGGCTTTACACTCAACTGTGAAAAAATTATTACTTTTCTGCTACGGCTGATATTTTCTGAAAATTAAAATGGACTATATACAGACTAATCTTAATACATGGATCCTATGCTCAATTTGCCGTGCAGCATAGTTGGAATGTGAGGAAATTCTGACAATGGATGGGTGAGTATGTGGCAAGGAAAGGTGGCTATTGAGAAATCTCTCACACACACTTTAATGCACATGCACACACATGTAGTACCACTTCAATAAACTTTGCAATATATCCATATGGCACAGGGCTAGGTTTGGTAAAGAAGAGAGGCCTGGGAACCCAGGGAGGAGCTTGAGAACATTTTCTTTAAGCAGAACATTTCTCTACCTGTGTAAAATAAAATTCTTACTATAACAATAATACTTTAGCTCACCTTGTGGAGCTTCAGTCAACGTAAAGGGGACAGGGTGGAGCATGGATTATGAGCTTGGTGGGATCTGTATTTAGTGGGCAACTTGGTTTCTGCTAGATACCCACTTGCCACTAATTTTCTTAGCATATTTTCCTGCTAGCAATGCACCTTCATCCTCCTTGTGAGTGGTGCTAATGCATCCAAAACACAATGCAGAGCCCCAGAATTTCTCCATTATATTGCCTATCATGCATTTTTACACAAGAGGAGAATATACAGGTCCTATTTTCCTCAATACAAATTATGTCACATGATTGTAATAGACATAATCTTCTCAGTAACTGACATCTCATGCCATTTCATAAGCCATATTGCACCAAGCCCACAGTAGGAAAATATTGCATTCTTAGGAATCAGTGATAAGCAGAAGTGACAATTTATGTTGGCCAAAAACAAAATAATCTCATTATCTCCTGATCAGTGTAACCACTGCAGAACAGATATCTTTTTGTTGTGGTGGTGTTTTGGGTTGTTTATTTTAAATGAAATAATGGTAATAAAATGACATTAAAGGTAAGAGACACAAATAAACAAAAGCCAGGAAATTCACAGAGATAGATTATCCTTACAGCACCCCAGGGATTTCACATGTTCAACTCCCATTAGTGTGAATGAGAGTTACAAGTATAATTTCTCCCATATATAGAAACAAAAATATAGCCTTATTTAGGGCTAATAAAGCATCCCTATCTCACTCTCTCTTGTGCCTAGACATCAATTCAGTCATCCTCACTATCTCTTTCCCCTTTATTTCCCCTCTAGAAATAAACACATTGAATTTGATACATAGGAAAGATTATATAATTCGATCTAAGAAAAGTAAATTTAAGGAATTCCTCTAATGAACCATACTGTAGCAATGCAAGAAAGCTGATACAAAGTAACAAGACTCTGGGAGGATTTTCAAAGAAAGCCTTTTTCTTTTAAGGTGATATTCATCAATTTTTTTTTAAAGCATGAATGTCTGCTTCTATGTTTGTAGTTAGGCATATTTCCTATACATAATTTACAAAGAGACAAACATAAGCCAAGGTTTGTTTTTATATACTCTACAAATTTTCTGGACAAGTCATCCATGGAAGATATCCTGGCTGTCAAATTATCCACTTGGAGGACAGGAATACAGTGGAGCAAGTGTCAGAGTAGCAGCCGTGTTAGTCTGTATCCGCAAAAAGAAAAGGAGGACATGTGGCACGTTAGAGACTAACACATTTATTTGAGCATAAGCTTTCTGTGATTTTTAATTGTGTTTTAACATGTTAACTTATACAACTGAGTTTTATCTACAGTAGACTTTATAAACATTTGTTCATCATGTAAAATGACTATTAAAATTCCCAGGATTTCTACACTGGGAAAATGCACATATTAACTGACTCATGTTTTAACTTGCACAGTGTTAAACATGATTTTTGTTCTTAATGCAAAACAAAAACAGATGTGTTCAAATGTGTTGGCCAGTCCTGGGTTAGTATAGTCAGAGGAAGGCTATGGTGCACAAAAACTCAGAAAAAGTGAGCATAAATTTATTTATGACAGATGATTGGCAGTAGGAGCAACGTAACACAAAAAGTCGGTAGAACAAGCTGAAACGGGTGTATGGTCAGAGCAACTGAGAAGAGTGCTGATTCACTGATGCCCTTTAACAGCTCCTGCTCTCAGAGATTTCATAGATCTCTGGTAGGATTTAAATTTGGGGCTTTCCTAGAAATCCCAGGAGATGGCCAAGGCAGGAATACTGCATAGGGGGCTTCATTTACTGATGGAGCTTCATTTATACTCTGAAACAGCTTTCCTGAATTTGACCCATCAGCAACTTGTTCAGTTAACTTTTTTAAAGAGTTGAAATGTACCATATCGAAATTTAACTTTTTCATCTCAGAACTAGTGTCAGTGAGTTATGGTAAATGGTGACATGTTTATACCATTTTGTGTTTGTTTAATATTGTACGGTTTGTTTTTACTGCTTATTCTTTTGATGTATGGCCCGTACAGGTCTCCATAATATAGTGAGGTACTAAATAAGAATACATTTAATAAAAGTGAGTCACTGAAATGGGAAGTACTGGACTTCTCAGAATCCTATGTGATGTTGTAGAGAGGAGAGAAACCTGCATTCAAATTGGTGGCTCTCTTCTTACAAAACCTCCCACTTTGTTTTTAAAGGAAAACATATTTAAAGCTAACGTAGGGAACTTCTAATGGACAATGTATATTCTTTGTCAGAATAATTTACAAGATGGATGCTGTAATTACATGG
Organism: Lepidochelys kempii; assembly: GCF_965140285.1. Lineage (NCBI taxonomy): Eukaryota > Metazoa > Chordata > Testudines > Cheloniidae > Lepidochelys > Lepidochelys kempii. The sequence continues at coordinate 99,661,526 of NC_136382.1, forward strand.
GTCTTGTCAACTGGATACATTAATCATAATAAATAATAATTTATATTTATGCATTCCTTTTAATAAATGATCCCCAAGTTCAAACTACGATATATAGTCATGAATCACGTGTGCAGCCATTTTGGGGTTGGTATGCAGCAGCACATAGCAATATTACAAAACAGCTTAGAGCAAAGAGATAAGAATAACCATTTCCAATTAACTGTACAGAAGGAAATTAGATAAGTACTATAATTATTATTTATTTATACTGCAGTAATGGCTAGGAGCTCCAGTCATGAACCCTTGTGCTCAGTGCTGTACAGACACAGATCAAAACGTGGCCCCTGCCCCAAAGATCTTACAATCTAAGTAGATAAAATGTAGTTACACAAAATGGAATTTAGTCAGTATTTGCATTTACTCATGCAAAAACTGACTTTACCTCTCTGCTAAACATGATTGTTCGGGACCTTGGTTTCACATTTCATGCTAAAGTTCATATCTCCAGCTGTATCACATGTGTATATTGATTGCCCCCAAAGGCAATAACAAGTCTGAGGACAATCTGTACAATCAAAGGTACTATTTTCACCCATCTTTTAAACTATTGTCCCGAGAGAGTCACTATTTGTTTCATTACCCCTTGCTTTTTTTGTTTGTTTTGTTTTTATGAGAGATGACAAAGTCAGAACTTGCAGTGGGATGGCTGCAGGCAAGGAACCTGCCAAACTAAAGAAATATGGGTTTTCTTATGTTTTGGGGGAAAAATTGCATATTTTTGGTTTTAGCCAGAATCTTCATGCAGGATTACAGGGATGGTGGGGTCAGCTCTTGTCATTTGAAACACGGGAGTTGGATGTAGACACAGACATTCTTATTTTATTTTAATATTATAGGAAGGCATTAATTGATCTATCTATCATATCCATAATTATGACTTTGGCCACTTGAGGTCTATGGCTCAGGAACCAATAAGTAAACATTTGGTCAGTGAGATTTAGAATTGTTTTCAGTTATATATCTGTTGGCAGTTTCAAGACCAGCAGTAAAGTTGTGTGTAGTTTTCATTTGGAAATGTTTGCTGAGGATATACTGTTTGGAACCAAAGACGAGACTCAGAGTGGATAACCAAATTGCTGAGTTTGATTTGCATCACCATTGGTCGTCTGTAACCTCTCCAACACTAAAAGAAAAAGTGGTACTTTATCCAACCCTACCTCTCCCCAGCCCACTCCACCCCCACTAAATTATTGTTCATTAAGGGAATAGCAGCTGTTGCAAAAATCTACTCAGCAGCTGGTGAGCTTGTATTAGGTTTTTTTTGCAGTCTAACTACTTTCAGACAGGGAATAGGGGTTTGGATAATATTTGTAATTCTGATGAAGCACTTAGTAGATTTGTTTAATAGCCCTTCATGATGAGGGCCTGGCATATTCTATAGCCGGGTCACATCTGTTGGCATTTTTTTGCCAGACTTGGGTGGCTTCCAAAGTCTAACTCAGACTGTTGGTCACCACGGTACTAGAGGATGTGAGTATATTATATCTGAATTATCTCCACCTAGCCAATATCGGCATAATATATGGTTTAGTTTGGATGTTAAGAACAAGTTTGAGGCCTTGATCTAACTGCAAGCAATGTGTGGGAGTAGTGTGTAGGAAGGACACAACCATGTAAGGTATTTTTAGTTATGTGCAAAGCAGCTAACAATAGGGGTATAATAGTGATCTTACACTCTGCATATTTCAAGAGATCATCATTGGCAGAGAGGATCTTTGTCACAGGGAATAGGCTGATGAGATGGACTGGAATCCCTACTCCAAATAAGAGAATATGGTAATGAGAAGCAGGAGTGGTGGCTGTGCTTTGTACATTTATAATACATGCATTTACAGCAAGACGCACATTTTCAGTACCCAACAAACAGTACAGGGTTTGATACTGCCACTCTTATATAACCCATGCTTCTGTCACTGTTCCTTTGAAACAGCAGTAGTCAGTTTTGTTTTTTGCCAGAAGAGTGGAGCACCTCTCCACTGACTCCAGCTAGTCTGGGACGAGTAGGTAAACAAAGGGCAAAAAGTTCACAAACTCTCGAAGCACGTTTAATAGGGCATCTCCAAGAGTGGAGGCCAATTCCACTCCCTTGTATGTCAGAAAAAAAGGCACCAAACTCAGTTAGTTCATCAAGATCCAGAGGGAGGCAGTCATACTAGAGGAGATGGGAGGGGAAGATCACTACCCTGAGGGTTGATGCTTAAGGCCTGCTTTTTTACTAACTGCAGGAATATGCTGGAGCCAAACTTAATTAGGGATTCCCTGTTAGGAATTGTTGTTATTAGATGTTTAAGAATACTGTATTATGTGTGTTTGAGATGTATGTTTTATGTGTGCGTATGGGTAGAGTTGCCAACTTTCTACTCGTACAAAACTGAACACCCTTGCCGCACCCCTGCCCCGCCCCTCCCCGAGCCCCGCTTCTTCTCGGAGGCCCCACCCCTGCTCACTCCATCCCCCTCTGTCGCTCACTCTTCCCACCCTCACTCACTCGCTTATTTTCACCAGGCTGGCTCAGGAGGCTGGGGTGCAGGGGGGGTCGGGACTCCGGCTGGGGGTGCAGGCTCCAGGGTGGGGCCAGAAATGAGGACTTCAGGGTGCGGGAGGTGGCTTCGGGCTGAGGCAGGGGGTTGTGGTGTGGGAGGGACTCTGGGCTGAGGGTGTTGGTTCTGGGGTGGGGCCAGAAATGAGGGGTTCAGGATGCAGGAGGGAGCTGTGGGCTGGGACAGGGCACTGGGGGGAAGCGGGGGGAGGGCTCTGGCTGGGGGTGCAGGCTCTGAGGTGGGGTTGGGGATGAGGGGTTTGGGGTGCAGGAGGGTGCTCCGGGCTGGGACCGAGGGGTTCAAGGGTGGGAGGGGGATCAGGGCTGGGGCAGGGGCTGGAGTGTGGGAGGGGGGCAGGTGTGCAGGCTCCTAGCGGCGCTTACTTCAGGCAGCTTCCGGAAGCAGCAACATGTTCCCCCTCTAGCTTCTATGCGGAGGCGTGGCCAGGCCACTCTGCGCTCTACCCCATCTGCAGGTGCCACCCCTGCAGCTCCCATTGGCTGTGGCTCCTTGAAGCAGTGGCATGTCCCCCCTCTGGCTCCTATGGGCAGCCAGGGGCCTTGTCAAGGTTCCTTCCCCACACTCTGAACTCTAGGGTACAGATGTGGGGACCTGCATGAAAGACCCCCTAAGCTTATTCTTACCAGCTTAGGTTAAAAACCTGGTACACTGCCACCACCAAGTGATTTAATAAAGAATCCGGGAAGAGCCGACTTGGAGACATCTTCCCTCAAAATATCCCCCCAAGCCCTTACACCCCCTTTCCTGGCGAGGCTTGAGAATAAACACGTTGAGCACAAACCCCTTGGATTTTTAAGACCCCAAAAAACAATCAGATTCTTAAAAATCAGAACTTTATTAGAAGAACAAAAAAGATAAGAGAACAACTCTGTAAGATCAGAATGGAAGATAATCTTACAGGGTAATCAGATTCAAAACATAGAGAATCCCTCTAGGCAAAACCTTAAGTTACAAAAAGATACAAAACAGGAATACATATTTTCTCCAGCACAGTAAATTTGCAAGCCAAAACAAAGAAAACCTAATGCATTTTCTAGCTAGATTACTTACTAACTTTACAGGAGTTGAAGGGCTTGCATCCTTGATCTGTTCCCAGCAAAGGTCTCACACAGACAGAGAAAAAACCTTTCCCCCCCCCCTCCAGATTTGAAAGTATCTTGTCCCCTCATTGGTCATTTTGGGTCAGGTGCCAGCAAGGTTACCGTAGCTTCTTAACCCTTTACAGGTGAAAGGATTTTGCCTCTGGCCAGGAGGGATTTTATAGCACTGTATACAGAAAGGTGGTTACCCTTCCCTTTTATCAGGCCTCTGCACACTGCCCTCACCCCAAGCACCAGCTTGCAGCTCCCACTGACCGGGAGCCACCATTGACTTAGCCCCGCTGTGCCACCGACCGGACTTTTAACGGCCCGATCAGCGGTGCTGACCAGAGCCGCCAGGGTCCCTTTTTGACCAGGTGTTTTGGTAGAAAGCCAGACACCCAGTGACCCTATGTATGTAGGGAGAGGGGCATGGAACTCCTGCTCAGAAATCTTGAGTTAGTTCAGGCAGATCCAGAGAGAGACAGACATGCTGGAAGCAAGGTGAAAATCTCTGCCCTAAGAGCTAATGCTCACAGGTCTGCTTTTACTAATTGTAGCAAAACAATAACCACAAAGAGAAGGGTACTGTCACATTCAAAGAACTGAGTGCTTGCTGCTTGTTCAGCTCAGTGCGGTGACATTAATGTCAAATCACTCGTGTAAGTTCTCAATGAATGGGATATACAGCCTGTATACCTTCTGGTACTGAAGAAATCTGTGTGTTTGAGATTATAATTATTATTATTCATTTGTTTTGTTTGCACAGTATTTGCTGTATTGCTGTAATGATAAGATTGTGTTTAGATTTATGAGGAGTCTTAGTTAACCAAACCTACTCAGGTTTGGTCCAGCTGCTCCTCCGGACAGAGGGGTAGCCAGGCCAAATCTGAGTGAGGGGTGTTGTGACCTGGTGCAGGGGGTTGTGGAGCCCCTGAGATCTGGAAATGGGCTGGCCAGGCCAAATCTGAGGGGCATGCACTCAGGCCACAACGCCCAGTGAGGGGAGCTGGGCCCCACTCTGTGGAATAGGAGCTACTGCTACAGGGTGAGCGCACTCTCCAATCTACTCTTCCCCACTCCCGGGTTCTCTGCTCCCCGCCAGGTAGGGAGAATTGTGTTTGCCCAGGGCCCCATAACCCATCTAGAACCTTCCTGTGACCCACTGGTGGGTTGGGACACTTGGGAAACTACTATAATACATGTCTGGTTCCACTGATTTCAATGGAACTACTTGCAGAGAAAGTTATTACGCAGCAAGAATAAAGGTGGCAGAATGGAGACCACAGTAATCAGGACTGAGAAAATGGCGTCCTCCAAATCCTCTCTTCCTAATAAATGAGGTAATGTACTCAGATGGTAAAAAAATTTCTCTCAAAGTTCCATTATATCACTGTACACTTTGATGCTGTATTAAATGTGTATTCCATACAATAAATTGCTGAACTTTATTTAGACAAGTGAGTCTTATATTTTACTTCCAATGAATGATGTAGTCTGATTCATTTAAGAGTAGCTCGGAAGTAGGACTATGACTTGGTAATGTTTATACAGTATTTCAATAAAAGTGAGATTGGGCTGGATTTATATGTATAATTTAGAAAATCCTCAGATAATAAAATTTTTATTGTATTACTTAATCTTTTCCATTGAAAGATTTCTCATTATGGCAGATACATTGAATTGAAAGAAAGATGTAAGATGGATTTTTAATTTATGTGTATTGCATATGACAAGCTGTCCATTTCAAATGTAAGGTGCCCAATTGATACAAGAATTTTGATAGTCTTGTTTAAGATAGTAAGCAGCACAGACCACAGCTCAAGTGGCTGGGCCTCAAATCTTCTACAGCACGAAGTAAGAATAGATGGGACCTGAAGATCCCTACACACATGTGCTGCATATATTAGTATTACTGATGTACTCATGTTAGAGTAGCACTAATTATGTGTCTGGCACTGTCCAAACATATAATAAGACACCAGAGCAATGGTTAGGGGACTGGTGATGGGAAATGGAGCCTTTTATCTGTCCAGTTTGTCTTGCTTGGTCTGAAGAGACTGAATGATGGGTTTCTGTGACCTGTGTCAAGAGGGCTGTTGATCTCTTCCCATTTCCTAGTATACACAAAGCCACCACTATGGTTGGGACCCCAATAGGCACTCTTATAAACGAGGCTATGATTGAACAAGTATAGAAACTAGATCAGTGGTTTTCAACCTGTTTACCATTGTGGGCCGCATATGCAGCTCTCTATGTGCTATGTGGGCCGCATCCACACAATATATATACTACTTGTACAGCTACACAAAAAAAGGTTTAGTATTTGATATATGACAGCAATACGATTCAAACTGATATTATACCTTTCCTTTCAGCACTGGCAAATGTCTACAAAGTGCATCTGAAATTAGCAAAATAAGTCAAAACATTAACTGTTAAAATTAACTAATTCACTGTAAGGGTGGCAGGGCATAGTGTATTGCCACCCTCACTTCCGCACTGCTGCTGGCGGCGAAGCTGGGCTGAAAGCCTGGAGAGAGCAGCTGCAGAGCCTGCCTACAAAGATTGGGAGCCCTGTCCAGTGCAAGGTGCCCCCTCAGCCAGCTCCCCATGCATCCAGCCCCCCCATCCAAGGACAGTGACCCAGTATCCATCCCCCCCCACCCACCAGGGACTGCCCTCAGCCTCTTCTTAGACTGCTGCCCCAGCCAGGGAATGCCCCACCATCACTCAACCCCCCTGTGACTGTCCTCCTGCTCCCTGCATCCAGACTCCCCCCCCCCACAACACTGGGCTGGCACAACCCCCTGCTCGAGACAGCCCCCTCCAGCATCCAGTCCCCCACCCAGGGACTGGCCCCCAACAACTGCCCCCAGGCTCCCCGCCATGACTGCCCCCTAGTACTCAACCTCCCCTCCCCCTGCATCCAGGGACTGTGTCCCAGTATCTAACCCCCAATCCAGAAACTGTCCCCAGCCACCAGTCCCCACACCTAGAGTCTGTCCCTCATGCACCAGCTGCACCCCTTCCCTGCAGCCCTAGGCCCCTGCAACCCCTCCACTCACCCCAGTCCCTGCGCCCTCTTCCCCACGCCTGCTGGTCTCCTACCTCAGCTGCACATAGCTAAGCCCTGCAGCCTACCCTGCCCATCTGCCGCTGCGGTCCTAGTGCCAGGGATCCCACTCCATCCAGGGTCAATGGACCCATGATCCTGTGGGGAGGAGGGGTACTGAGCATCCTGGCCTCCTGCCAATGCTGCTGGGCCTGATTCTGCCAAGGGGAAAGGGGGGGGCTGACGCTTGGCCCGATCCCGTGCTGCCCCATTTTTGCATCCCACCCACCACCGTCAGCTCTGCACCTGGTGCAGGTGCCCCTCCTACTCCTAGTTACTTCCCTGAGGATGTCTCATGAGCTGCAGCTGTGTGCTGGTTGGGCCGCAGGTTGAGAACCACTGAACTAGACTATCCTTAGGGACATGGCCAAGGCACATAAGAGGTGTTGTGTGGGAACTCTGATTTGCTGTTCTTTCTCTGTGAATAGAAGATATAATTCTCTTAGGTTGGCAGTTGCCTTTCACCAGCTACATTCATTCAAAAAGAGAAGAGAAAAGCAGAAGAAGAAACAGATTCCATGGCTTTTTTACTTTCACTGCCAGGAAGCAGCAAAACATTCAGGGGTCTTGTGAATTCTTGAAGCTATTGTCCTTTATCTAGTATCAATGTGCACTATGTAAAAAGACTTATTTAATGAGTTTGTGAGAAATTGTTATCTAGATTTGCCATGAAACTCTTTTGAGTAGAACAGAGCGGATGTGTTCTCAGTGATGTTCTTTATAATTGATGTTTACCCTCCCTAACATAGAATCTTGGTATGGTAGAACTAGTTTTGATAAAATGAATATCCCCCCAACAAAATCACTATTGAAGTTTGGAAGTACATCAGAACTGCCTGAACTTCCAGACCTGCCTATGGTCTGGAAGTGAAATATTAAAATACAACGAGCGTACAGCATAATATTTCTGACATGATTTCAAAAAAGAAGTAATGGAAATCCTTTGACTTCCTGAACTCATGAGATTTCCAGTCTGATTTGTTGATCAAAGAGGTATGTTCAGGTAAACTGAAGGTGGCTACTAAATGGCAATTTTTAATCATGCTAAATTAGTCTAAGTACTTTGTCTTGTAGAAAACCACTGACAGATTTGACAAAAGCTTCAGGACCAGGGAATATAGTAGTAGGTCTACAATCTATACTAAGGGTATGTCTACATTACCAGCTGGATTGGCGGGCAGCGATCGATCCAGCGGAGACTGATTTATCGCATCTAGTCTAGACGCGATAAATCGGCCTCCGAGCGCTCTCCCCTTGACTCCTGTACTCCACCACTGCGAGAGGTGCAGGCGGAGTCGACGTGGGAGCGGCAGCAGTCGACTCACTGCGGTGAAGACACCACAGTAAGTCGATCTAAGTATGTTGACTTCAGCTACGTTATTCATGTAGCTGAAGTTGCGTAACTTAGATCGATCCATCCCCCACCCCAGTGTAGACAAGGGCTATGGAAGTGTATTCCTTAAGAACACAGTTCTGAATCTTTTCTGGCTGTTCCAATGACTGTTCTGGAGTATTATGTTGAATGAATGTAGGTGATTTTAATGTACAATTCAGCTTGTGCAGTTATAGAATTATTAAGTATTCAGAGTATACCTAAATAGTAAGCCTCTATAAGACTGAGGGCTGGAAATGTCTTTTGTTGTGCACTGTTATGGCACCCAACAGACCGATTGGTGGTGATTGGAGGTGGACTCCATTGCACAATATAAAGACTACCTTCCTAGGAAAAATATTTATGGGAGGCAAAAACTCTAAACAGTGAGAAAAAAGTGAATCACAACTATACAGTTATTCAAACAGAGCCTGGCATTACTGCTGTCCCCTTTATCTGAAACATTAATACAAACTCTCGGCAAAGTTTATGTATGCTACTTAAATTCAAGTCCTATCTAAGATAGTGGAGACTAGATAATCTCTTTCCTAACAAAATGCAACTTGAATAGATCTAAAACAGTGAGGAACCCATTGGAATTTCTTTCTTGTGCCTTCCCCCACTCCACATACATGCACACCAAATGCAACACTCAGATTGAATCAACCATTCCAAACTAAATTTCCTTAGGAGTTTGCAGTCTGTATTTGTTTTTTGTTTTTTTTTAAAAAAACGTTAATCCAGACCCAAACTGGATTAATGATGGAATGTTACTTTACACATAGCAAGTAAACTCAGGACAAACAGATGTTTGGACGTTCCCAACTGTGAATCCTGCGCTCAGTAAACCCACCCGAGGCACATACATAAACTCTTTGTACTTACATCCATCTGTTAAAATGGCATGCTGTCCAGTCACCACTTGTCAAACCCCATCACTATAGCATAGGTGCCAGTCAATTATAGACTGAGTAAACAGCCTATGGAACACTGAGTGCTGTTATTTTTGTGGGGATTTCTTCCTCATTGCTACCATTGCTGTACTGGCATCAGATGTCTCTATATTTGCTAATACCTATGTCTAAAAATTAAATACATACCTGAAGAGTGGATAAAAGTGAGACAATCCAAATAATGTGGATTATATATAATGTGGTTTCAGTATCTCCCGGCATTGTGTGTAAAGAAAATCTAGTGGCAGATACTGCCACCAGTATGCTGACAGAACCCACAGAGTACCGAACAAGTTGTCAGGTGTCATAACTTGGGATCATGACAAATGATGTGAAGTTCATAGGCATAAAGTGGGGAAAAATCTTAGTAGGCAACATTTTCTCTTAGTATGCTCAGTTAGTGTCAAATGGTTGGTGTGGGACACCTTCCAAACATTGGTTTGTTGGAAGCAATTTGGAGAAACTCCTGATTAGAACATTCTTCCTATTAATATATTGATGGTAGCAGAAATACTGTTGCTTCTTACATAGTCTAAGTCTACCATACAAAATGTGCTATCTAGTCAAATTTTTAAATCTTGCTAATGGATACAAATTGTTAAATAATATCTCTAACCATTGAGAAAACACATGTAAATGCTGCTTTGATGACTAATTTGGTTTCTGATTGTCTAAAACAAAGGACCAATTTGGCTTTGGCAGCTACAAAAATAGAGGTTGGGGTCAGTGTCAGTAAAAGTGAACATAGGTATTTTCAACTGAATGCATCCGATGAAGTGAGCTGTAGCTCACGAAAGCTTATGCTCAAATAAATTGGTTAGTCTCTGTGGTGCCACAAGTCCTCCTTTTCTTTTTATAGATCTTTTAGTAGCTTATTTGATCTCTCTCATTCATTATATTTTATATCTGTGTAATGGCACCAATGCCAATGGAATGTATGTGTAATAGTCATGGAATCACTGATATTAGAAACGGAAAAGACCTGTTGGGTCATTCTGTCCACGCTTCTGCCAGTATGCACTTCTACCCCAGAGTGTATTCATTGCATTTCTAAAACCTTGTACTGTACATAGTGAAATCCCTGAATACATAGCATGGGTCCACTTCCCTGCAGTAATTTCTTTCTGCTTTTTCAAGTATCATACTCTCTTGGATTAGGTCAGAGATTAAAGCCTCTCTGAAAGAAATCCATTCGGAGGCAGTAGTTTTACTACTAAATGCACCACTGCACTCATGGGCAAGGTATATACATTTTATATTCAACATTACTATTATCGGTGCTTTTACTAAAAGGTTTTGGAATCTCTTTTGTGTCTTCCTAGTTCGTTTTCACTACCAGCAACAAAGGAAACTTTATAGAACTGACCTGAAACATCTTTCTGTAGAAAGAAGTGAAAGTGATGCACCATATGTTAAAACCTTTTAATGCGTGTGTTTTAAATGTATATAACGTTTGTTAAAGATTACTGTCAGAGTTACAGGGCTAGCTACATCTCTGTCTCCCTTCTAGTCTCTCTGAGTTCTCTCCTTCAAACATTAGGTCTTGTGCCCTGACCTATCTCAGGGTGGAAAGTTGCAATTCTCCCTCTGTTAGACCAGGATCTGCAAACAACCCCCTGTCTATGCTAGCTTATTACTGTGCAGGTCTGGCTGGACACCTGTGTTTCTTCCCTTTGGGAGTCATCACAAACTCCTGAAGGGAAGAAGCACAGGTGTTCAGTACATAGTGATATAGTGAACAGCAGCCTTCTTAAAACAAACGAGTTTATTAGCAAACAGAACAAAGCATTAAAGAAAATTATTTCAAAACAGCGAACAGCTGACACTCATATCTAAACTCATTTAATCTTGTGGTTCATTACGAGCTCATCTAGATGGGCTTCCTTTTGAGTTGCAGAAACAGAACAGACCCAGTTTACATTCTTTACCCAATTACCACATATCTCAATGGATTTTCTTATAGAGCCTACATGTGAAGTCTTCTTTTAGCCAGCGACTGTTTTTTTTCCCCCCAGATAGCCAGGCAGACCGTCTCAGATAATGTCCCTATGATGGCTACTCCATTGTTTGGCAATTAGACCTATTCACCCTTCATGGCCTGTATGACACTCTGGGGTGCAATCCAGACGAGTGAGGGTCTATCTCACACCTGTCCTGCAACATGGGGTGCCTCAAAATGCTTTGCTGATGAGTCCAACCTGTGCAACCTGGGCTCCTCACAAACAGCCAAACAGCATGCAGGTTACACCCTGAGTGTGTATAGCCACAGCCCTGGTCAGCAACAGTGACCCCAGCAGCCTGTTAGCAAACACCAGCCACACTCTAGCTTCCAGCAGCCTTGGTTACTAGGCTACTTGGTTACTACTTGCAAGGTGACTCCAACACACTCTCTGTCCTGGATTTCCCCCCCAAAACATACATTTTGCGCTGTCTAGCCCTTTCCTGGATAATCCATATATGTTAGGTCCATTGCCCCTCTTAGGGAATCAATGTACAACAGTGTTCTACCGTAAATGGATTTACCCACACTGCTCACAACACTGGATTACTTTTGGTCCAAGAATAAAACAAGTTTATTTAACTACAAAGAAATAGGTTTTAAGTGAGTACAAGTATAAGGCACTAAAAGTCAGAAATGGTCACGAGAAAAATAAAGATAAAATGCATCCTAATACTAAACTTAACAAGCTAGACTTGGTTCAAGGTGACATTCTTACCACAGGTTCCCAGTAACACTGTTGACCACGTTTCAGGTCAGGATCTCCTCCCAAAGTCCATAGGCTGTTTCTTTTTTTTCTTAAGTGAAAGAGAGAGATGGATAGGGAGAGATAACTTGAAGCGGTTTTGCCCCTCACTTTTATAGTTCAGTCACCCTATGTATGTGTGCAATTGATTGTTCCTTCCTAAGTGGAGTACTTTACATTTGTCCTTATTGAATTTCATCCTATTTACTTCAGATCATTTCTCCAGTTTGTCCAGATCATTTTGAATTTTAATCCTATCCTCCAAAACACTTGCAACCCCTCGCAGCTTGGTATCGTCCGCAAACTTTATAAATGTACTCTCTATGTCATTATCTAAATCATTGTTGAAGATATTGAACAGAACTGGACCTAGAACCAATCCCTGCAGGACCCCATTCGTTATGCCCTACCAGCATGACTGTGAACCACTGATAACTACTCCCTGGGAACAATTTTCCAACCTGTTATGCACCCACCCTATAGTAGCTTTGTCAGGGTTCCCTCCACACTCTGAACTCTAAGGTACAGATGTGGGGACCCGCATGAAAGACCCCCGAAGCTTATTTCTACCAGCTTAGGGTAAAACTTCCCCAAGGCACAAACTCTTTGGAGGGTAAGTTGCCACCACCAAGTGATTTAACAATGAATCAGGGAAAGGACCACTTAGAGTTCCTATTCCCTCAAAATATCCCCCCAAGCCCTTACACCCCCTTTCCTGGGCAGGCTTGAGAATAATATCCTAATCAATTGGTTACAAAGTGGTCACAGACCCAAACCCCTGGGTCTTAGGATCTAGAGAAATCAGTCAGGCTCTTAAAAGAAACAGAACTTTACCAGAAAGAAAAACCGTAAAAGAAGCACCTCTGTAAAATTAGAAGGGAAGCTAATCTTACAGGGAAATCAGATTTAAAACACAGAGGATTTCCCTCTGGGCAAAAACTTTAAAGTTACAAAAAGAAAACCAGGAATACACCTTTCTCTCAGCACAGAGAAAATCACAAGCCAAAACAAAAGTAAACTAACGCATTTCCTTGCTAGTACTTACTAATTCTAATGGAGTTGGATTGCTTGCTTTCTTGATCTCTCTCTGGCAAGCACACAGAACAGACAAACAAAAGCCTCCCCTCCCCCAGATTTGAAAGTATCTTGTCCCCTTATTGGTCCTTTTGGTTAGGTGCCAGCCAGGTTACCTGAGCTTCTTAACCCTTTACAGGTTAAAGGATATTGTGCCTCTGGCCAGGAGGGATTTTATAGTACTGTATACAGGAAGGTTGTTACCCTTCCCTTTATATTTATGACAAGCTTCATCTAGGTTGTATTTCCTGAGTTTGTTTAAGAGAAGGTCATGCAAGACTGTATCAAAAGCCTTACTAAAGTCAAGATATACCACATCTACCACTTCCCTCCTACCCACAAGGCTTGTTACCCTGTCAAAGAAAGCTATCAGGTTGGTTTGACATGCTTTGTTCTTGACAAATCCATGCTGACTGTTATTTATCACCTTATTATCTTTTAGGTGTTTGCAAATTGATTGTTTAATTATTTGCTCCATTATCTTTCCTGGTACAGAAGTTAAGCTGCCTGGTTTTTGGGGTGCATTTGGTCACAGCTTTCAATCACTGGCCTTTTGATAGTGGGGGAACTGTGCTGAAATTGTCTTCTCACCCTGACATTCCTACACACCACCTCAAAAATCCTGTAAAACAATTTGGAGGCTGGGTCCATATTAACCACCAAGAGCCATCCTCCCCCATCCATTATATTTATCTTCAGGTTTGGTAGTGTTTTCATTAGTTGTATCATGCATAGTAAAGCTTCACATTAAAATACACAAATATCACAGGAAAATTTGAGTTACCAAGCCAGCTCCAATCAATGGCCTACCTCAGGTCCACCGAACAGGTTTTCTGTTTGAATAATAGCCCAAATCCTGCTTTCCATCTGTATTTCATAATTAGGCAAAACTCCTATTGACTTCAGTGGCATTGATGGAAGTTTACCTAATGATTAAAATACTAGACAGAAAATAAAAATATCACTTAGTATGTTATTCTATGAAATGTAAAAATATTTTATCTTTAATACTCTTAAAATCATTGTTGCCGTAGCTAATTAAAATATGTCATGTCAGTATTTGCAGTATTCCCGATATTATTAAAGGAAAATTGAGAGATCCAGAGTTGTCCTACTTTGTGTTGAGGCTTGTCTATATTCAGATATTTTTGAATAACAATAGATTCAAAAAGTTTATTATTCTACTGAGGTATTTCCTTTTCACTCGCTCTGACTTGAAGGTGTAGTTATAAATAGTAGGGCTCTCCTTCTAAAACTCCAAGTCAATAACAAAGTATCCTCACCTAAAAAAAAAGTATCAAAAGGATAAAAATATATCAAAGATCTGGACAAAAGAGAAAACTGAGGAGAGTATAAATGTAAAACACTAGCTCCATAGGTCATAAATATGGAAGATAGGACACTTCTATTTAAAGTTTTTTAGTTTATGGATCAAAATTCAATGTCACTCATTTTTTCCTGAATGAATGCTGCTAAAAAACTACAGTATTTCTTAACATTTCCTTACAGAGTGAGCCTGTCTGAAACATTAAACAGTCACACACAAAATATTTTTCAGTTGCAATATAACTTAGGGCATGATCCTACAACCTGCTGAGCAATTCCTGGAATGCTGAGCACTCTCTGTTTATCTTGAATTCAGTGCGATTTTAGTGAGCTTGCAGGATGGAGCCTTAACTCATCATCTGGCACAGACAGAAGAGGAAAGATTATAGGGTTCTTTTGTAGAAAAGTTTTCTTCTTGCTTAATCATTCCCTTCTCTATTCCCCTTTCTTATTCTTTCCATAATTTTTTTTTAAGAGGATACTTTGTGATCTCACAGCTATACCAACTTTGGCATTACCATACATATGGGAAAATCTGCCTGCCACATTAAATCCCTGATGCAGTATGTTGCATATGTACCATATGATTACTGGTGACATCAGGTTATATTGCACAATAATTGTAAAGTTACTTGTAAATATGTTGTTTCTTCCCCTCTAGGCTGAATTAAGACAAGTGCACATGGAAAGCAGATTCTTGTGTTTTTGTTTTATTTTAATTGGCTAAACTTGATACACATGATAATGAAAGACTTGCAGTACTAGCTACCTTCAGGCACAGTGTGGACTGGTGCTGTGCCGCCTTCTTCTACAGAGCTTAGGTACAGCGCCTGAATGCTGACTAGCTTCATTCCTCTTATTTCTGTCCTTGAGTCGTTCTTCAGCAAAGACTGGAAATCATGTCAAATCATACTAACCTGTGATTTGTGCTGTTGATATGCATATAGTACCCAATACTTGCCAACATTTGGAAAATATAAGGAGAGAAATAAGGATGCTTCTTTTTACCTCTGTTGATGATATACATGGGGATATATATATAAGAGCTTTTTTGCAGGGATGTAGTGGGATTAGTGAAAATGTTGCTAAAATACTTGTTCTTCCCATGGCTTCTAACTTATTGGGATCCCCATGGTTCTATTCTGTTATCCCTCCTGTTCAGTGTGTATGTAGAGTATTGTTGCTGAGGGAAAAAATGAGATGATACGATATGCAGTGCCAGGAATATGTGGATGGCACTTGGTTGTACATCTCCTTTTGTTGAATCTGGCTTCTCTAGTCTGCTCTGTTAACAGAATGTAACAGAGAACATAAGAACAGCCATACTGGGTCAGACCCAAGGTCCATCTAGCCCAGTATCCTGTCTTCTGACAGTGGCCAATGCCAGGTGCCCTGGAGAGAATGAACAGAACAGGTAATCACCAAATGATCCATTCCCTGTCACTCATTCCCAGCCTCTGGCAAACAGAGGCGAGGGACACCATAGGTAGGGATATGTTTAGTCCAGATAAGATGGTAGTCATTCTGCTGTGTAGGGAGAAATGGGGAGGTCTTGCTCCATCATTTGTTGTATCTGCATTCTCTGATGGGCCCCAGTCAATCAAAACTCTTAACTTTAAGAGCATGAGTAGTTCCATTCATGCTTACATGGTTTTCTAGATCCTGGCCATAGTTGCAGCAACTTGTCATGCCTATCGTCATCTAGGTTTCCCCAGGAAGCTGTGGCCCTTCCACTCAGATGCAGACTTTGCTACAAGAGCTGGTCAGAAAATTTTGAAATTTCATGAAAAATGGTGATAAGAATTCTGTGGGGAAAAAAATACCAAAAAGTTCTTACCAATTTTTAAAGCAACGTTGCTTGCCTCAGTGATTCTTGCATTTGTCACCATCAAGATAGACTATGACATTGTGTTGTACTTGGTGTTAAAAAGAATGCAGAAGATGACCCTTGAAAGAGGACTTAGACTCTTCAGATGATGCAGAGTGCAGCAGTTCTGCTGAATGTTGAGTTGGGTTTATGTGAATATTTTTCACTAGTACTCCAAGCCATGCTTAATTTGTACCTGGGTGAAAGCACTTGCAGACCCAGAAAATAAAATTTCCACAGCTCAAGCTGGGTCTTGGAGGGGCACACGTTTCAACCCTGCCAGGGGGTAGGGGGAACGAATTCCTTTTGATTGGCTGCTTTCACCAATTCCCTCCCCTAAGGAGACAAAGTCATTTCACAGGAGGGGAAGAAGGAGCCCCAACAGTTGCTGGAGGAGCAAGGTGACGTGCGGGTTGGGGGATAGAGCAGGGTCAGAACAGATGTGGGGTCAGAATTGATAGGGGGCATGGGGAAGAACTGATGGCGAGCTGGGGATGTTAGATGGAGTGGGATCTGAGTTACTACAGAGAATTCTTTCCTGGGTATCTGGCTGGTGAATCTTGCCCATATGCTCAGGGTTTAGCAGATCGCCATATTTGGGGTCGGGAAGGAATTTTCCTCCAGGGCAGATTGGAAGAGGCCCTGGAGTTTTTTCACCTTCCTCTGTAGCATGGGGCACGGGTCACTTGCTGGAGGATTCTCTGCTCCTTGAAGTCTTTAAACCACGATTTGAGGACTTCAATAGCTCAGACATAGGTGAGAGGTTTTTCGCAGGAGTGGGTGGGTGAGATTCTGTGGCCTGCGTTGTGCAGGAGGTCAGACTAGATGATCAAAATGGTCCCTTCTGACCTTAATATCTATGAATCTATGAACAGATGTGGGGGTAAAACTGATAGGTGGTGGATAGACAGGCAGGTATGATATTGCTCTCATTTCTGTAGAAAATGATAGGGCCCTCCCACTTCTTTCAGACCACTTTAAGTGCTGGCTCCATGCTCTTCTCAACCTTCCTGTTCACTTCCACATACAATTTAAAAAGTGCTGGTTGCAAAATATTTAGAATCCCTAATGGTCTAGGATCCAAATTTGTGAGAAATTCCCTACCATCCTGTATCCTGCTGCAGAAGTTAAGATCTGCTGTGTTTCTCCTGCTGACTGGATCTGGAACTTGATTGTTTAAGATCACTGGTAGGTCATTCTCAGTTGAGAGTAATCAATAGGAGGATGGGAGGAGGTGTGGCCTAGCCAAAGCTATAAATGTAGAGGCCTCATGAGAGCAGAGAAAGCCCATGACGGAGTGAGTGACAGCGAGCATAGCAACTGAGTGAGCTGCCAAGGTAAGGAGAGTTTAACTCTAAGGGGAGGAGTCTGAGGGATTTAACAATTAGAAAGGTACCAAATTCCCAAGAAAAGTAACTGATGGAATAAAGAGAACCCAATACACTTCACAAACATCCTCTAAGCTTAGGCTGAATAAAAAGCAGATAGAACACCAGTATCAGAAGGTGGGGGCTACCCAATTTATGGCACTGAGTGTAACATGTATGATTACCTGCCTCTCGGAGAGATGGTGTAGTGTGCATGCAACTCAAAGCCTTCAGAGACAGAGTACGGGCCCTGGAGGCAAAGGGAGACAGAGAGGTACACAGAAGACATACAGCAGTCCCACCTCTTGTCCAACAGTGCTGTACTATTAAGGAGGATGAAATTCTGGGCAGGAGACCATGAAGCTGGATTGGAGGGAAATGATCCCATAGTTGGGAAGCATCTTCTAGATAATGTCATGGTATCCTCTCGCACTGAAGATATCCCTCTTGGGGGGAGGGGGGAGGGAAGAATTCCAATTATTAGGAAGACACGGGCAATAGCAGAGGAGGAGTCAATTTTTTAGAAATACAGATAGTTGGGTTTGTGATGACCAGGAGAACCACAGGGTAAATTGCTTGACAGGTAAGAAGGTAGCAGAATTGCCCTGTTCTGTACATTTCCCCCTGAGCCTGTGGTATGGGTCAGATAGAGGATAATGGGCTAGATGGACCTGGTCAGACTCAGTATGGGAATTCTTATGTTCTTATGAGGCATATTTGTTTATGCAGCGCAGTGATTGCAGGACTACAGTTTATGAATTTAAACTGATAGTCTCAAAGTGACTATTTTATGTCATGAAATTTTAAACGTGTTATTAAATTGCCCAGATGTTATGATGGTAGTTCATAAAAATTCCAGAATAAAAAACAGAACTGCCCTTCCTAAATTAAGATAGTTGACATCAGACAAAGATGAGATCACCACATTCATTTTTACCCATGACTTAAATTGTAACTAAACCTAGGTTGCAACAGAGGAAGGCTAGTACATTCAAAAACAATGGCAAATGTAAGTGATAACTTCTATCATATTGTGAGACTTCAGTTGTATTGTTAACCACTTCAGTATTACATAGAATACCAGGTAAAATATACTTCCAGAGCTGACCAAAGTACCTCATAAGTGCCACTTTGAAACATCAGAGAGACATGGTGGGTGAGGTAATATCTTTTATTGGACCAACTTCTGTCGGTGAGAGAGACATTACTTGGTCCAATAAAATATATTATCTCACCCACAATTTCTCTCTACTATCCTGGGACCAAAAGGCAGCTACAGCAACACTACATACAACTTTGAAACATTGGCATTCCTGTGCTACCATTATGGTGGCATTTAAAGAAACTCTTCTAACTCTTCTAAGCTGTGATGGCACTATGCGTGGATGGGGTGACCACTGAGAATTTATATTGCATTCATGTGTTCATTATCTGTGCTAGCTAAAAAGGGACAGGTCAACTAGAGAAAATAAGAACTGACCTCATTCAGACCCTTTCTGAGATTAACTAGACAACTAGACTAAGTAAGAACTGACCTGGTTTAGACTCTTTCTGAGGCTGAATAATGCTCGAGTATCTTTGCTTTCCTATTGCTTTTCATTCTCCTAATTCCCTACAGGCTCAGTCAGGACTAGAAGCAGAAGTGCCAAAGCACTGCATTAGAGGCTAGGGATTTTTTTTTTTTAGGTGTTTTTGGTGTCACTAGAGGCTAGAGGTAGTTTTGTAGACCCAGCCGGTCTGGATAACATTTGGATACACATCCAAACTTTTGGTTGCTTATGAATCCTGGGAGCCTCTTGTAGTTTTCACATGGCTACTAACCATAAAGCCTAAATCCACAGATTTTTATACTTCCATATGTTATCTAAAATGAGCTGATTGCTGCATCTTAAATAAGGAGATTGATTTTTCTTCCCCCCTTCTTTTTAAAATACAGTGCACAGGAAAATATGAGCATCCTTTGCTTTCTGTTACATGTGTGCAAACATGCCGTGTAACACATCCAGTATGATGAATGATACAATACAGCACGTTGTTCCCTTGGATCAGCCTTGAGAATAATCATACTGTTCTCCTTCCTGCAGAATACTCACAAGACTTCTCTGTGGTCAGCAACATGGATTGGAAGGGCAGGGAGTTTGCTGTTGTAGGTTGTTCATCTCAGAGGAGATGTTACACTGGAATACAAAACAGACTTTTTTGTATTTTTTTTAAAAAACTGCTCTTTTAACAGTTTTTGGTGGAAAGCAAACCTGCTGTATTTGCAGTAAACTCAGTCATTCATGACAGTAGTTTTGATTCCTGTCCTAAAAATGATCTATACA
This sequence comes from Lepidochelys kempii, assembly GCF_965140285.1. Lineage (NCBI taxonomy): Eukaryota > Metazoa > Chordata > Testudines > Cheloniidae > Lepidochelys > Lepidochelys kempii. The sequence continues at coordinate 99,681,350 of NC_136382.1, forward strand.
TGTTGTGATTTTTCTCCGGAAAGTTATTGTCAGGGCCCTGAATTAGGGTGCAAAAACAGATTCGGAAAAATATACTGAAATGAGATATGACCTGAGGTTATTAGCCTCTTATTATGGAGAGTGACTCAGGCTGAGGTAAAGAACATACCATTGCTTTGTTTGACTGCATGAGGACAGACTATTACGTTCCTCTATTTTCAATTACAATTGATACGAAAGCAAAACTCTTTTCCTTTATGCCAGTTTGCCTTATGGGTATATTTTGCATCAGAATAGGAGATGTTGTATCCATTATTAATTATTATTATTGTTGCTTATTATTTGTATTATGGTAGTGCCTAGCAGTCCTAGTCCTGGATCAGGGGGACCCCGTTATGCGAGGTGTTGTACAAAACACTGGTTGGTTGATTCTTAAGGAGGCAAGGACCAGATGGGGGCTAAAGTAGCTGAAACACATTCAAAACCTATCTTTGAAACAGCCCTTAGCCTTCTACAAAATGCAGATTGAAGGGAGATGTATTTGCAGATTTCAAAGCTGTTTCTGAGGAACTGCTGCTGCTTGGTTTTACTGTATTTGGGGTGATTTGCAACCTTTGCCTGGCACTGGGGAAAATATTAGTAGGTGAGAGTGAGTCCACTCATGCTTGGGGCAGGGAGGGAATGGTTCATGAGGACTTCCTGCTTAAGGCACTAGATCATCCACAACTCCTTTCACAACACTGGAAATCCATTTCCTGGAAATATTGTCATAGGAAAAGAGTAACCCAGAATGGTTAAAGGCACATTTCCTATCATGTAATAAGCATCATTCTGCTTTATTATAGATAACAGCTGCTGGAGGGCATCTGAAATTTACCATCTCCTATGACCTCACAGGGCAGGAAGAAGCTGTTCAAACAATATTGCAATCTGATATCATCATAGAGGTAAAGTATTTTCATTTCCAGTGACTAACTTTTGTCCATCTCTTCCGTGAACACTGAAGGCTAACAGCATCCAAAAGTGAGCAGGCAAAACTGACATGTAAAGGTGTGTCTGCAGCCAATTTACAGCAACCAATAAGGATCAGAGCTTAATGACTAAAACTAGATAGGCAAGATTAAGTACCCAAAGGAGCCTCTACTAATGTTAGAAAATATTATAACTACATTTGTAAAGATGACAAAGAAAAATGAATACATATAATACATTTGTTGATTGAAATAGCATTTGCAGACAATTTAAACCAACAGTACACTTTAAACATCTGTGCTGTATAGTATCATGTATACTGTGCTTCAGTGGGTTATCTGGATTTTCTCATACTCATTCAAAGCCATGCCACTGGGTTCCAGTTGGGTTACCTGGATTTTGCATGCACTGACTTTTTGCAACAAAGCTCATATCAGGAACACTGGAAAATCTAGTGCATTCCTGATATAGACTGTTCTCATAAAATATGCTTTCCAGTTCTTCTTTATACCAAATATCCACAATGATACAGCGTCTTTTCTACCCTTTTTTATATTTAATTGTATCCCTTAAACACATCGCTCTCTCTAGGGAGCTGGCTTAAGAATCAGCACTTCAAAGGAGGGCATTCACCTGCAGCCATTTGAAGAACACACTGAAGAAGTTGTGCTGAAACCGGACTTATTTACTGTACACGGCACTGACTCCCCAGTCAACAAAAGGGAATTCATGACTGTGCTGGCAAATATAAAGAGGCTCCTCATAAGAGCCACATACAGCTATGGGATGGATGCCATCTACAGGTAGATGTGGGAACTGCATTTATGACAATGTTCTGCAGGCCCTCCGATGAATGCTTTTATTTTCTCTTTGTGCAGGGCTGAGGTTGGTGTAATTTAGAAGGATGCTTATTGTTATTTTTCCTCAGTTAAATCTTTAACATTTATTTAAGTCTTAACATTTTCAAATAGTCTGATTTTTTCCCCATTCTAACTCTTTTTTTGAGGGTGGGGGGGCTTCTACTGGCTAACCCACAACAAAGTGAAATCATGTGGACTATTAAGGAGAGAATCACAATTCTATAAATAAATCTATTTTGAAGCACTACATTTCTGTTGTATATGATAAGTGATTCTGATGGCTCATAGTGCTGAGATGCCTTCGTTATGAGAGGAAGATCTTAATTTTTGTTTCCCCATTTAAAGAATAGAGTATGCCAGGATGTTAAGACCATGCAGCAGAGAGGGATCCTTTAGCTCTCAAAATGAATAAAAACCAAATTGACAAAATGTAGCTAGAGGGATTTTTTTTAATCGGTATTGTATCTACAACTAGGTAATCCCAAACCTTTCCCTCTGATTTATGTCAGATTATTCTACTGTCTGGTCGTCTTAAAATCAATGGTTTCATTTGAAGTCTTCTGAACTCTTTCTATAAAATGAATGATGTGTGCGCTGAGGAGCTTTATGTGAGCTGGCACAGTAGCAATCCCATCTAGGTGGCTGCAGTGTGCAGTCTACAATACCTACAAAACTATGTGGTTCAATCTATAAAGCTAGCATTGGATTTGAAATTTCTGTTAGTGCATTAGTGGACACTGCAGGTGGGCCAAAAGTCAGCCTGGTTCCTGGTTCTGTAGATTTATCCTTTGTTAATACACTATTGCTCAGTGACTTGAATCATGTTTGTAAAATTTGGTACTGGAATTAATTCCAATTTATGTTGCATTGTGGTTTTCCACTCATGAGGTATAATATCTGAAGTGTAGACTAACCCACAAACCAGTCACTTCAGTGATCTTAAGCAAGTGGAGGTAGAGGGAGCTGACTGCAATCCTGTGATTACTTGCCTTGAATGAAGTATTATCCAAAAGAGGAGAGTAATCAAAATTTCTGTGTTGCCCTGTTCCACTAGAGCACATTCTTAGATATAGTACATGGAAGCATCTGCTAACATTTCCAATACTTTCTAATTTCTCACCTTTACTTAGGGAGCCTAAAACTTAATCATTTTAAGTGGTATCCAGCTGAAACGTGGCAAATAAGTTGAAAGCAAATAAACACCGATTTTGCGAGTGTCTTAAATCACAAAAGCCATTGTTTTAATTCCAAATGGGTTAAACAAAGATTCCAACCAGTAGATGTGGAAATGCAGGTCATGGCAAGCATATAGCTTGCTGACGTCAGCTTTTGTACAGGTGTCCAGGGATATTTGTCCCTGTAACATTTGATCTTGCTTCTTTAATCTCTTCCTTCCCTTTCTCCTACTTTGTTTCTTAAGATGCTTTTCTGTGTCTTGTTCCTTTAAACTTGAGAACAAGCTAAGCTGCAAAATTTGGTTCTAGATCTAAATTTTCCTCAACTTAGTAGTGTTTGGATCTGGCATTTTAGCTTGACCCATTGTGGAGGAGAGAGCCTGCCAAAACTTCAGTAAAGGTCAGCGGGGTTCAAATCTGAGTGTCTTGGCATGGGCCAGTCTCTATTTAAAACTTTCTCCTACAAACCGCCAAGTAGTGCCCAGAGTCCTGCCTGCCAAGTTCCAAGTTTCCACTCCTCTTTTGATTCCCCACAGTTTACTTTCTTGACAGAGAACTCCTTTTAACATTTAAAGCTAATATGCTGATTCATAAACTGTGCCATGCAGATTAAATATGGTAGCTAAACATTGTGAAAACATACGTAGACCCCCAGACTCTCAGAAACATGGTAATGCTTTTCTTATAAGCACTTTTTCTCAAAAGCAGATCTCAAAGCACTTGTAAAAGAAGGTAAATATTATTTTCCCCATCTGTAAAATGGGGCCCACAGGTGAAGGGATTTGCCAGGGCATTCTGGAGGCTGCTGGCAGAACCCAGGACTCCTGATTCCCAGTCCAGTGCACTGTCCACACTGCCTCCCCTTTAAAGAAGCCCCTTTGTTGCTGAGATGGTGCACAGCATTTTGGGGGCACTTGAGAGTTTCATGGAAAAAGGAACCTCTCTGCTGAGTAGTATCCTTAGGGAAGCTCAGCAGGAGAACATATGGATGGGTCAGAAAAAAAGCCCTAATAAGTGCTTTGCAGGTTTGTGGCAGTCTCCCTCCCGTGGCCATGGGATTATGGTTGGAAATGTAGGTCCCACAAGGGCTATGATAAAAAAAAAAAGTAACTGTTAGTCATTTAGAAGAGTGTTCTCTATTTTTATTGTCTTTGGCTAAAAAATGACTTTGAGTTGCTCTCAGGCCACATCTGTCACTATCTCTGGGGATGTTCTGCCTGTGTTCACACAGACATAATACTCCTAATCAGTGCTGATGGTACAACCTCCCTGCCACACACAGCCGTGGCTGGTGAAGCTGAGATCCACCCACTGGTGTTGTTTAAAGTAGCTTTTTGTGTTTGTGTATAATACCACCAGTATCATGCAAAGCCTTTCACACTCGGAAGATAGCTTGCTCTTTGGTTATCATGTACACTGAGAGCTATCAGGGTGCTCAATGCTGTACAATATTGAGGAAGACATGGAGTGAAACCCAGGCTCCCACTGAAGTCTATGGGAGTTTTGCTAAGATTTCACCCAGGGCCTCTGTAATTAAGTTGATCTTTTGCTGTCCATTACATCACACATGTACTGCTAATTTCCAATGAGTGCCTAGGTCTGACTGTGTTATTTTCTGTTAGATTCCATTTCATTCTAATAAAACACTGTAGGCCCTGGGGCTACGTGGTAATGCTCTTTACTATCTTGCAAAATACCTGATTCAATTCTCAATTGTTTAAACACTCAATAATAATCTTGCACATTAAAATAAATGTATAATATTCAGTTTTCTCCATAGTGGATTTGGCTAAACATTATCTTTATTTCCTGTTCCCTTGGCCCTACGAGCCTTGGGAGTACTGCAGGGAAAATCTTTAAGAGTCTGTGTGCTTTGTGTCACTCAGCAGTGACTCTTCTGACTGCTTAAACACTAGTGTTGATGGGTTCTGAAGGAAGTCAGACTTCCCCAGAGAGCTCAGATAACCCCAAGACTAGGAGTGTGAAAAAATAAAGTGTATGTGTGAAAATGTTTCTTGAGGATGTGACAGAGATGCCGAGGTCCCACTCCATCTGGTAAGCATTTGAGGGTTATTAGGTTTCTCCAGTGGGTAAGTTCCACCTCAAAACAGCAGCAGAAACTCACTACCTTTAAATACCCTGTTCTTTTAAATAGAGCAAATATTCAAACTTCTAATGACTTCACATCTGCAAGGATTTTCAAGGGTGATTTGATAGTTTTGTGTTTGAGAATCTCTCCACAGAGAGAGAGAGAGAGAGTAAATGAGTTGCACAAAATCATACAGAACGGAGAACTGAACCCTGGTGTTCAGAGTCCCAGTCAGCCTGAGCCTTAACCAGAAGATCATCCCCTCTATTTTTTATCCTGACAGAAGGATAAAAAAATAAGCCATAAAAATTTCAGTATCATAATAATTTGAGGATACTTCCTATTAATGTGTAATGACTGATGTGCCCTTGAGTAAGCAACAACATTTGCTCTTAAATGTCTTGTGGATTATTTTAAAGCTAGGGATGCAATTATTACTCTATCTCATAATTAGGAAGTGTCCTCAAATGAACATCTAAATAAAAGCCCATTTAGAGAGGATAAAACCATGAGGAGAAGAGTGCCATGCATCAGAGGGTTTGAAAGTGATTGTTGCTTTTCTGCCTAAATTGGGAGACTCTGTTAGAGCTTGTGGAATCTTTCAAATTGAGTGAACTTTTAAAGTGTATCTATTGTAGTTAGGCAGAACTGAAAAGCTCTGTTGTTACTTAATCCAGTATTGTTTAGACTCTGTTCTAAGGAAGCCTGTAGTAATAACATTGATTCTTCACTGTTAATATTTGCCAGTGCAGCTAATGTAAATGTGGTGTAGACTGGGATGGGCACTGGAGAGCAGTTGTAGAAATCTTGATAAAGACAATATATTACTTGCAGTCTGAAATAGACTCATCACTTAACACGACTGCTACTCTGAAACCACTAAAATAGTGGGGAGGAGGACAGGAAAGGCAAAGCCGTGGGGTCTTCTAAGTATACAGAATTAGCTAAAAGACAAATGAACAATGCTCAGGTCAGTACCTCATGTTGCTTACGCAGCTGATGTGATTCGGATGCTTGCCATAGCAGGCAGTAAACTATGCTGATACTGTCTGAAATGCCTCCTTCCTTTTTAATCTTATTTGTATTTAGAAGTCAGCAGTTGCCTGCTGACAGTAACAGTCAGCTTAAATATTTGGTCTAGATGTTGAATCTCAGATTGTTCACATATCTCCAGGATCCAGTGCTCCATTACTGCCAGCATTATGTATTTTAATGAATGCAGAATGGCACTGAGGAATAGAAATTACAACAATGAAGTGGAAAAAATGCACTGCAGCTTTCTTCAATGAGTAACTGTTTAACACTGAAAACTGTTAAACACATTAAAATCCCATTTAGCAAACAGCAGAACCTAATGAAAATTGGAAGTATTCAGTGAATACAAATGTGAAATAATATTAGGTGAAATGTTTCTGTGTGTAACAGTTTCTCATTGTTCTAAATTATATGACATAGAGCTGGGAGCAGACCAGCTGTAGTCAATAGGCAAATGAGATTCAACATTTCACTGGCAATTTTTGTTTTGTTTATAGGTCTTTCTTTCTTTCTAAATTCTTTGATTTATTCTGTGCCTTTTTCTAGCTTTTCAGTCATGTTTCTTTAATATCTAAAGGGCTAGGGATTGTTCATAGAAAGTAGAACTCAAAAAATGTAATTGCACAATTGATTTGTAGCAAGGAGCAGGGTGAAATAATGAAGGAGAGAGGAGCTTGCTGGAGACTCAGGGGTGAACTCAGCTCATCCTCTCTGGGTAGAGTTTTATTGCAGGGGTTTTAGGTTTTGTCTGAATTGATCCCAATTTGGCAAAAGTCTCTAGATGTGCATTACATTCAAACCATGGCAAAAAATAACTCCCTTGTAAACCACACAGAGTAGCTCTTATATTTCCCCAGACTCCATGCTCTACCATCTAGTACAGGGGTAGGCAAACTTTTTGACCCGAGGGCTACATCTGGGTATGGAAATTGTATGGCGGGTGATGAATGCACCGTGGTTCCTGGCCAATGGGCGCCGCGGAGCAGCACTTGGGGCAGTGTGCGGAGCCCCTTGGCTGCCCCTCCACGTAGGAGCCAGAGTGGGGACATGCTGCTGCTTCCAGGAGCCACACAGAGTGGGGCAAGCCCCTGACCTCACTCCCTGGCTGGAGCACCTGAGCGGGGCAATCCCCGGATCCTGCTCCCCAGTGCATAATCGAAGGCCGGATTAAAACATCTGGAGGGCTGGATGCGCCCCCAGGCCATAGTTTGCCTATCCCTGTTATAGTAGCTAATCCCCCTTCCTTTCTTTTCATCTGTTCCCCTCTTTCTCTGTGGGAGCAATCGATATATAGCTGGTTAGGGAAATAGATTTTTTTTTCCTGTAGAAAATTTTGAGACTGTGTGTGTGTGTGTGCATTTTTTCAAATCAACCTTTTTTATTCAGTTTTTGGAAACCAAAACAGAAAACTTTTTGTTTGAAAATCAAAGTTTTCAGTTTTTCAGTGAACATTGATTTTTTTTTCACAAAAATTACTATTGTGTCAAAAAAACCCTATTTTCCTTTGAAAATGCAGTGCGGTGGAAAGTTTTCAAACGCCACCAGTAACAAAGGTCTCCTTTAAGGGTGCTAAGTGAAAATAGGCTCAGCTGCACCTCACTAATTCAAATGGCGTACCTTGGAGCCATAGGTATAGTTTGACTTCTATATTTGGGGCAGGGGGCAACTCCAGTTAAGCCAATGGGGTCACAGGTGTGTGTGTGTGTGGGGGGGGATATTCTGTACCTGCCCCAGGCTTTCAGTTTTGGGGATCAACAGCCTCTTGTCCCTTTCCCCCCAAAAAAACTATGCCTATGCTCTGAGCTCTGGCTGAGAATCAACCCCACAAATCCCAGACTGCTATCAGCCAGTGGGGTATCTCTGAAACAGGGTGCAGCAGAGATGCATGATCCCTTCCAGGACTCACCAAAAGATTTGCACAGTCTGTCCGGTGTGCAAGGAGAGGGGGTCACTTACAACACAAATTTGCATTAAAATAGCTGTCAGCTGTGATGAAGTACTTTCTTGACTTGCTAATTTATGCATTTTTGAGTGAAGGTTTTTTAAATAATAAAAATAATACTTAAAGTTTTGCCAAGTCATTTATGGAGAGCATGGAATATTGGAGCATTTTTTCTGACTGAGTAAAATGATTGATTTTTTTTTTGGCTCCTTAATTTTTTCAAAGGAATAGAAAGAAAGTTACTAGTGAGGGGTTTTAGAGCTAGTTGTCACTGAGATATATATCAGCCATATCACTGAGATGCCAAAACAATTCCACGAGAGGTAGACTTAACATTTTCTTTCAGTTTTCTGCTGCAAGATTATGGAAAAAATAGAAATTCCTGTGTGTGTCTCTTCTCTTTTTGTGGCATTTGGAGAACTAGAACTAATGACTCTTACGTGCAAGGTACAGAATTCCTCCTGCACAGAGCTGATAAGTTGAAATCTTTTTCAAAAGGGCAAATCTGCAGAAGAAAAATGTCCCATAATCAAAGCTCAGTAATGTAATGTTTTAAGCAGGAGAAAGTTGTTTTACAGTCTAAAATTCTTTGCTACTTCATTTGCGACAAGCAGGCTATTTATATGTACATCTGTAATGGAAGCTAAAGCATGCAACTTGCGTGCCAAGAATAGCCTTTCTCTTACAGATACAGTATTCTGAGTTTTCAAGTGTGTGCTGACCATATTCTTCTTCACATGATGAACAGAAATAGCTACAAGCCTGTAGATATTCGTCTAGGAAATTGAGACATTGGATAAATATGAATGCCTTCCTATATTTAAGCAAGTAAATGAGAACAGCACACCGAGTCTCCCCATTCACTTTTAGTTGCATCCAAGTGTACTGATCTGCCTTCTATACTTGGTTTGTGAGTTAACTATTTTATTTTTGTTAATCTAAACTCAGGTTGAGTGGGGTTAGCCTTGAAGCTGCTGATCGCTATTCAACTGGTAAGAAGGTGGCGTCTTCTGTGGAGGTTTGTCAGTGTCCTCCAGGGTATGGTGGTACCTCCTGCGAAGTGAGTATCCATGTGGAGCTGAGATATATTTCAGTGCAAATCACCTGTGCTAATGCCGCAGTCTATTGGAGCTGCCTGTTGATGCAACATACCAACTGAGCCATTTGATAGATTCACTTTCTCTTGGATTTTGGATCGAATGGGAAATTGCTGCTGGAAATTTCAAGTTGCAGTCTTGTGGTGGTTGTTGTTGTTATTTGATTAGGGAATTTTGGAAATTGTAATAATTATTTGCAAAACATGACTTTTGATTCCCAAGTGCCTCTTCTGTAAATCTGATTTGGTCCCTTGTATAGTTACCCTAACTCAAAAGTAACAGACTTACTATTAAATATAATATTTCAAAGATAACGTTTTAGACCCCAACAATGATTTCCACATTATGGAGTGGAAAAGTATTTCTCTAGAAGATTTTCGTGTGCTCTTCAGATAATTTGTTTTGCAACTGCATGATTTAGAGACATTACACATGTATGTAAGATATTGCTTAGCAATAATCTTACAATTTGTGAACATGAGCTGCTATCAACCACTGTCAGACTTCGGCCATGTCTGGTTTACAGACTTCTGATGGTACAGCTATGTCAGTGAAGGGCATGAAGAGGTGTGATCACTGACCGACATTGCTGTGCCAGTAAAAGCTCTAAAGTAGATGCAGTTATACAGCAAAACTCGTTCTTTTCCAGTATAGCTTGTTTCACTCTGTGGGGCTAGAATTTCCTATACCAGCAAAGGGACAGTTTTGCTGGTATATGCTGCACCCATGCTAGGAACACCTTGTTGGTACAGTATACCGGTATAGTTATACTGGCAAAGCACTCATACTATAGACTTGGCTGCAGTGTAGTCATGGTCTGAGTGTAGCTGAATTCCCACTTTTGTTTCCCCAGGTTCTTTGCATGAGTACTGTTCAGGTTTTTCTTTTTGTTCAGGTTGAAGGTTAGAGAAGTAACATATACATGCTCTCAGAACATGCATATGTTCATACAAGCTCACTAATGCACCCTTAATGCATGCACACACATACACTTATGCTTAACCGAGAAAGGCATGGCTTGAGGTAGATTGGAGCGCAAAAGTCTTCAAAAGCTGTGCCTCTAAGGAAGTGGTTTCAAACACCAAGATGCTCCGCTTCACAAAACTACAAACAATATGCCATTTACACAGACACTCTAGGCATTTGCTTGTCAACTCTCTTTTTCTTTAAATCACCCCATGCTTATATATGATATTTAGGGCTTAGAGTCTTGTTTCATGCCAAATGCTTTTGCTTTTTGCTGGGGCTAGTAATACTAATCTAGAAAGAAGACCTAAAGGAATCCACAGAAGCTCATATCACTTCCAAAATGATATAGATAGGAACAAAATCAAATGAGACCATTGGTTAGCTAGATAGATGCAGCTTTTACAGCCTGTCTCCTGTAGGTACAATTACTTGGGGAAGCACAATTGGCTGAAACACCATTATTATCCTGGACACTCATGCTTCTGACTCCTCCATTACTCTTCTTAATTCAGACCTTAACTTTGATCTCAAGGCCAGAAATTTTAGAGGCCCCTTGACTGCAATTGTGTCTAATTCTGCCTACTGCCAACTTTGGAACACTGGCAGAGCTCCTACTTACCTTGACTCTGCTGAAATTCTGATTCATGCTGTAACCACTTCTCATCTTAATTGTCCTAAATCCCTATCTTCTGATCTCCAGGGTGTCCCAACCAGACCATTCTCTTGCTCCAGAAAGTCAGACTATATTACCCTCATATTCTGTCTCCATATCCAATTCACAGTTATTGCCCATTTGCAACACTCCTTATGGATTTAACACACACAAAGGCCTAGAGTCTGCAATTGACAGTACATCTGCAAATGGCTGCACTGTCACAGAGCCCTAGTGGAGTCCATGGGGCTCCGTAGGGGTGCAGCAGTCTGCCTGTGTTCTTTCAATTACACAATTGGAGCCTTTGTGCTGAGCAAATAATGTGCTGTGGAAAATTCTGTTTGACAAGTTTAGCCTTTATTCCTGCTGACAGAATGCCAGGGAGCAGATCATTATTTCCTTATATTTATTTATTGAATTGACTGTTGTGAGCACTCCCTACTAGAGATTCAAAGTCTGAGCTGTGTGCTGGCTAATTGAGATTGGTCACAAAAATCACAAAGTATTGTTTCCAGTCCCTGACTGGATGACTATGACTCTTATAATCAGGAGACATGAGAAGGAGCCTGTGGGGCTTTGAATCTCCCAGGGAGTACAGCAGTTGAGAGAGTGCAGTTAAATAGGATTTTAAGTAACTTTAACCTCTTTCTTTCTTGGCAACACTGGCTTTGCCCAAAGCTTTGTTTCTTCAGAACTGAGGCTACTGTAGATTTACTTCAATGGTGCAGATTTTAAATTTAACTTTCTCTCATCCTGTTTATACAAGGCAATTACATGTGCATGCACAATACAACTGATAAATAGGCACTATAGCAATATAAATAATCATAAGAGGAAAAATAGTTGTGAAAGGTGAGGTCAGACCCTTGTCTGGCTCATTCAGTTGCACCTGTGCTAATGCTCTAGTGAGGTGTTTGGGGGACCCAGTGTCATTGCTATGCTAGAAAGTATCCAATCCCATATTAAAGATGTCACCACCAGTGAGAATACTCAAGTGCACAAGCTTAAAATTCACTTTCTACAAGAATTTGGGCAAGGAAAATTGTTCAGTTAAATGTGCCTGGGCACACTGAAATGGATCAATTTTTAAAAATCCAAAAATGTTCATGCTTGTGATAATCACCTAGTTCTGCCCACGTCACCCCCCTGACCTTATATCCACCTGTTTCCTTGCATTCTCACTCCTCCCCCTGGCCTTGGCTTCTTGCTGGCTTCCCTTTCAGTTTTCCACTGTGGGAGTCAGTGTTTCACTTGTGCTGCCATGATTATGTGGGATTCAGCACCCATCCTCTGAATCAAAGTAATTTCCTCTCTTTAAATCTCAACCCATAAACTCTCTCCATCTCTTCGGTGCAGTTTCTTCCATTTATGCTTTGAATCTCATCTTAGATGTTCCACCACCAAACCAGGCTCGGATTGGGCATCCACATCCCTTGAATGTCTGAAAATATCAGCCTTAAATAGTACAACGTGGTGCATGCTTGCCAACTCCCTCAGACTAGATTAAGTTTCTAAGACAAATTAAAAACTGTATATGCAGTTTATAAAGGAGGGAAAGATTAAAACATGGAAGGTGGCTGCTCAGGAACGTACTGATGTGTCTTGCACAGCAGGAGAAAAAACAACCCTCTTTCTGTTTGTTAAGTCTTTTTGTTCTTAATTTGACATCTACAGTTTATCTTGATTAAGAATGCCTAGCCAAAAACAAAACAGCAACAAAAAAACCCAACATCTTTTTCTGGAATGTTTCTCAAAGAAAATCTTCCTTTTCTAATTAATCTTCAAAGCTATCTCATGTTATACAGGAATATGACTAAAAAACAAAAATAAAAAGCAACACCCCTTAGAGGGGAAATGGGATCACTTGTCAACTGTAGGTTGTTTGGAAAACATTTTTTAAAATGTAGGATCATTTTATTATAAATATCTCTGTTTCTGTAAGACTACTCCCACCTTATATAAGGCTGGCTCTCTTCAAGGTCAGTACAGTATGTCATGCACCTATTTACAATATGCAAAATCCTTAGACCACATGAACATCTTCATAGAGGGAGAATAGTTTGTGAAAACTGTAAAGCCATTTTTGAAATATATAGTAAGACTGATGCCTTACATCTTATTATGAATAAGTGAAACACCTGAATTTTTGCTGATGAATCAGTTGTAAGATATCACCTTTGCCAAGAAAAATCTAGTCATGCATTTATTGGATCTAAATTTAAAGTAAATAATTTCAGATGTGAAACTATTATACATGCATGAAGAAATAAAACTTGCAGATAAAGGAGCATGCTTTGTTTTCAATCTACTTTGTAATTTAATGCAGTCTCCTGTTAGACTTGGAACAAGAAAGATTGAAGGGTATCTTAGTTGTACATTGTTTGCAGTTAAGCTTCTCAAAAAAGGTCCTTGCTTGTTTCTCTCTCTCTTTCAGTATTTTGTCTTCTGGCTATTTTTCAAACTGTACCTCTTGCTTTGACGCTGTCATATTTCCATTCTTCATTTCTCTGCTTTATTTTACCATTTCAGAAGAAAGATCAAGTTAATGCTTCCTCTAATCTCTCACCTACCAATAAAGCTAAGGTCAGTGCAAAGCCACAGTGCCAAGAAGAATAGCTTTCCAGAAATATTTCAATATTTTTAGACATTTAGCAAATACATTTTCTGAGCCTATCAAATTCAAAACTGTTTAAAAAATAAAGTCACACACTAACTGTCTGACAAATTTGTTGTCTTGCTTGCAGTCTTGTTGGCCTAGACACAGACGAGTGAACGGCACTATTTTCGGTGGGATCTGTGAACCATGCACATGCTTTGGTCATGCGGAGTTCTGCGATGACATCACAGGAGAATGCATGGTAAGTGCTCCTGCCTTTGGGTAACCTGATTGGTGGCACCAATATCTGCTCAATATACCAATACAATTGAATTAACCACCACTGGGCCCTCACGTACTTGAGGAAAAGAAGCAGTGATTTGACAGAAGAGATGTTTATATTGAACTGCTTCTGAATGCCCCTATATCAAGATAAAGTAGCTTCTGCAAATAAGCAAAAACGGGTTTATTCACTTTAGTCTGAAGTGGTAAAATAGGATCAACAGCATATGATATGGCATGCTGGAAGGGAGCAAAGCATATCAATAAGCTTTCCATGCAAGATTTCCCATCACCTCCCATCTCTGTCTCCTGCTGTGGGGTTATTCTGTTTATTGTTTGTAGAAGGTAACTTTGTAAATTCTGTTATAATATGACAAGAAGGTATTGTTGTTGGCTTCCTCCTTCTAGCTTCAAAGAAATGCTTAATAAATCAGAAAACTTTTTTGTATTTAAAGCATATGGTTCAGAGTAAATAGAAACCAGCACTTTTCTTGCAGAATGCATATATTCTCTATAGTTCCCTGCTAATTCAGCAATTAGGTCCATGCTATTATCCAGAACAATCTTACCCAATATACAGCTGTTTCCACCCTGCTCCGTAGCCTTTTGGAATGGGCGAATTACGCTGAATAGACTGTTCTGATTAATTCAAGGGCATTTTAGTTTTATATTCTCTGACATGGCATGAAGCTTGAAACAACATTTCTCATTTCATTAGTCTTGCAGAAACACAATTTGAGCCGGTGCCAATTTAGTGGGATATCATACTCTCATTTCCCGGTAGAATTTCAAGCAGGCTCCGTATTGAGCGTGTTTCTAAATGTTCCCTTTTCTTTCCTTAAGAAAAAGCTTCTGGGAAAAGTCCAGAATGAAAATTCAGGGTTTTTACAATGTAATTTGGCATTTAGAATTACCGCTGGTCTTCCTGTTTTCCCCCATACAGGATGTTTTAATTGCCTTGCAGTATAAAACAAGATAGCCTTAATTTGTGGATCAGTGGATTTTTCAAATTGCTTTTCCATGAATAGTGTTTTAATTATACAGTAAGTCTTAAAGATGTACCTCGGAAAACATAACCCTCCTGACAGTTACATTTTGAATCCTTCACTTTAAATGCAATGAGAAAAATTCATGACCATTCTGATATGGGTTTGCCTTTCCTTACACAGATAGGGAGAATTTAGTATATTACTGATTGTAGCTCCCAGCCACAGTCTCTGTAACATCAATACGGGATAGAGTCAGTTAAAAAGAATGAAAAGGGAAGGCTTGCCAGTGGGTCAGTGTTTAAGGTTCCAGAAGGTAAGTCAGCTGCTCTGGGCTATTTTGCTTAGAAGTGCACAGCTGACTGGGCCACTTGCTCAGCCAAAACAACCCGATAACCTAGGACCTCTCTTTATTTTTCTCTACCAGTCATTCACTCACACTCCTTTGTGGGGAGTGATGGAGAGCTGTATTGTGGAGCTTGTGTAGTCCACTGATTTTGATGTTCACCAGTAAATCAGTGACTGAGATTTGTATAGTTTCCCCATCAGATGTCTCTAGGAACACTGCTGTGAGGATAGCACACTAGTGAAAAGGACTTGGAAAATACCCAGTTGAATAATACCTAATCTACCTACATTATCAAACATTTATGCTGTGCTCAGCACTGTACTATCTGTGCATGTACTATAGCATTCTGTCGAGAGAGGGGGCACAGAAGGGCTTAAAAGTCTGGCTGGAGGTTTCTTGTGGCTTCCATTAAGTGTACTCTAAGTGAAGTTAGATTGGTTAGTATCCAAGCAGACTGTTAAATGCTGCTATTCAGTTTGGATCCTAAGGCTTTTGAAGTGAAAGAGAGAGATGTTTGAGTGCTGAAAGAAAGAAATGTTTCACATCAAAGGCATTCTTTATATTGAGATTTACACAGCCTTTTGGCCTCTTTATTATAATTCATGGTGTTTTTTCAGTAATACAACAGACAATTTAGGCACCTAATTTACAGATATGATACTTCTTTTTACTCTTCTTAAGCTTTGAAATGTGGTTGAAAAGCAGCTGAAATATGTTTTTGACTCATGATAAAAGCTCAGATCATCTGCTCCAGCATAGGCCTGTATAAAAAGCTCATTTCTTACGCACATCTTGCAATAACCTGCAAAGCCCTTTGATCCCTGGAACAACTATACAGAGAGCTGCGTGCTATATCATTTACATTACCATTGTGATATACATGATAACTGCTTTAGTAAGCAGTGCAAGTTCTAAACATGCAGAAATCCTCTTTTGTAGTGTTATGAGAGCACTATGCAGCATTAGGAGGCTGGTTAAACCTAGTCCTTGTGAAGAACAAAAGCACTCAGTGGCGTTAATAGTCACTGCAGCATACAATATTTGTAATGAAATATTAAATCCCCACTAGTAAGCTAGGAGAAAATAGACCCTCTGAGATTTTGTTTTGAATTTATTCATGTTGGTGATAGGATGGTTCCCAGAATCCTTTGGGAAACTGGCCTTCATTGTTTCTTCAATCATCTATAAATGGGGCACACACCATGAGTACCATAGCTAGGAATAGGCAAGGATTGGAAGGATCATGGTGGCCAGAAATATACTAATTTAATATCTCCTCTCACCATCCTCTGCTAGTGTAAACTAACAATAGGCATGACTCTCCATGACAGAAATCCAGAGGGAGGGCAGCAGTGCACCATCATTCTGCGCTGGCAGGCTAAAGGGGCCTTAGTTTAAATAAGATATAGGTTCTTAGTATATAGCAGTGTTAATGTTTGTGCATTAGCAAAGTTATATTGAGGGTCTTGGACACTATTCTGTACTCTGACAGAAATTTTACTGTGTGATCTCCAGGACAAACAGTATAATGCTTTGAGTCCTACCTGAACCTTAGATATAACATTCCTAGTACCTATTGGCAACATTATCAGTCATCGCCTCATCTTCATCCCATTTCTATTACTCCAGTTTACAAGGTCATCCAGATCTTCTTGTATGATATTCCGGTCCTCCTCTGTATTGGCAATACCTTCCAACTTTGTGTCATCTGCAAATTTTATTAGCACAGTCTCACTTTTTGTGCCAAGGCCAGTAATAAAAATGTTAAATAAGATTGGTCTCAAGACTGGTCCCCGAAGAACTCCACTAGTACCTTCCTCCATCCTGACAGTTCACCTTTCAGCATGACCCATTGTAGTCTCCCCTTTAACGAGTTCCTTATCCGCCTTTCAGTTCTCATATTAATCCCCATCTTCTCCAATTTAACTAATAATTTCCCATGTGGAACTGTATCAAATTGCTTACTGAAATCCAGGTAAATTAGATTTACTGCATTTCCTTTGTCTTAAATGTGGCTATAGGAAAAAGTGGTATGATCATTGCAAAATTCTCAGGGTGGGGTGAATTGAAATGTCCTACCCCAACATTTTGGATATGCTGATGACTTGGGTATCATAGGAGAGACAGATGATATGGTTCAAAGGATGACTGGAGATTTGAAGGAAGCAGCAAGAAAAATGGGTCCTAAGATTGATGAAGATAAAAGCAAATATATGGTTATGAGCTGATGAGAGAAAAAGGGACAAGTTTATGTAGCAGTCTATAATCATCAGTTAGACAGTTTAAATACCTAGGAACATTAATCACCAATAACAATATGGTGAGTGAGGAAATTAAGGCATGGTTTCAGAGCAGGAATGCCTGTTACCTTTCTCAGCAAAAAAATTTCAGCTCCAAACTACTACTGAGAAAGACCAAGCTTCAGATATACAAGAGTTTGTTATATGTGGATGTGAGACGTGAACACTGACTAAGAATGATAGCTAAATATCTTGAAAAATAAAATGTTGAGATGAACTTTTGGGCCAAAAAGGGAGAATGATGTATGGAGAAGAAGTTCTAATAAAGAACTGTCAAAGGTCTATGGAGAACCTGGTATAGTAAATGTAGTGAAATACCAACAACTTCAGGGGGCAGGTCATGTAGTTAGAATGACAGAAGACAGACCAGCTAATTGTCTCCTGCAAGGACATCCTTGTGGTGTCCAAGGTAATGGTCGATCAAGGAGAAGATGGAAGGACAATAAATATTGAGAAAAATCTAAGAGCTCTCAATGTGAATTACCCTCAATGGGAAAAGTTATGCCCTTGACAGAAAGAGGTAGAGGCAAACTGTGAGAGCAGCCAGGGACCTCCATGGTCTATAGAGCCAGGGTTCGAATAAGTCACTCGCTAACAAAGGAGCATACATGGTTGGTTGAGATTCCATGTTTTGGGGGCCAAACATATAAACCCAGTTTCTTCCCTCTAATTAGAAGTAAGACTTGAAGGGAATTTCAAATCTTATTTGTACCTGCAAATTGTAACTCTGATCCTGTTATACAGCATAAATAATAAATTACCAGGGGTCAGCTTCTGATCCAAAATAGAGTGGATTGCCAGCCACAGACCTCATAAAATGAATGACTGTACTTAGATGTGCAACTGCAACAGTTATTTGCAGATGACTGTGTGCTGTATATGTGAGATCGGCATCTGAACCCCTTAATTTTTCATCAAGAGTATAAGATATAAGAGTAAGGCTACAATAATAAACCTTTTCACATTGCTAAGTGCGTCAGACCCCTTTAAAATATGCCAGATCTAAACAAGAAACAAGGAGGTATAAATACTCTTTTCATTTGGCTTAAGAAAATCTCTCCAGAAAGAACATAAATGTGTCTTTGAACCACTGATTGTAAGAGTTAGTTCCCTGCTAAACAGCAAAGCAGTAGAACATGTACTGTAGGGAACAACCCTGCACTAGTGGGAGAATGGATTAGATGACCTTACAAGGTCTTTTCCATGGCTGGTTCTTTGATTTTGAGGTTGAATTGACATTCTCAACTTTCCATCTGCTATTCAGGACTGCAAGTACAATACGGGTGGCCCATACTGTGATAGATGTCTTCCTGGTTTCTATGGCGATCCTACTAAAGGGACAAGTGAAGACTGCCAGTTGTGTGCCTGCCCATTAACTATACCTTCTAACAAGTAAGATGCATATTTACTGTATAACAATAATTTTTTCATACATTTAATAAATGGCGTTATTTTTGTGTTGAGTGCTCTTGCTTTTTTGGATGAGGATCTCCAAATGCCCCTTATTTAAAATAAAAACAACTATAATATTGTACAATAATGATCTAAACCATGGAATCTTATAGTACTGGTACTGCCTCATTTTGGGCCAACCAGTGCTGTAGAATATTGTCTCACAGGGGTTTTATGAACATTAATAAATATCATATGACCTCAAGTAAGTATTAGTCCCACTTTAAAGATGGGAAACAGTGGCACAGAACAGCTGAGTGGTTTTATTTACTATGCTAATTAAGGGTGGGGCCTTAAGTAAAATCTAAAATTCTTGACTCCTAGGCCTCTGTTCTCACCACTAATCAGTATTTCTTTTTATTAAAGTCCCCCTTCCCACTCTGCCCTCCCCTACACCTACACAATAGCTATCCATTTAAATAGAAAGCTGAAATTACAGATTTTGTATGTGTTTTTCTTAGGAGTTGATGGGGTTTTTTTTAACTTTCTGTATACTAGTTGCACAACCAATCTGGCTGAGATTCCTTCTGCCTTTTTCTTTTTAATTGGATTTCAAATAGCTCGTGGTAGCTGCTGATTCATTCACAATCTGATGTACAGAACAGAATTTTCTCAGTTGAATTCAGCCTTGTAACTTGCAACCCAAGATATTCTAACTCATTTATAAATATTTCTTGGAATAATTACTATGAACTTGTATTGTTAAATTTTGTAAAATATTGGTGAGATTGTTAAATCATGATTAGTGGCTAAGATCAATGTTGTTTTGGTAACTACAGATATTTCTCTGTGATACTTAAGCACAAGCAATTCAGTAGATTGTGTGATTTGAAAGACAGTTCACTGGGTTTAGTCAGTGCAATGTTCTGAAGTTCAAAATACCAAAATTCTATGGATACCGTGTAGTCCAGGTAAAGTTCTACGCTCACACCCTCATATTGGATCTTCTGACTCTCCTATTCTGTTTGTCTCACAGGCGAAGGAGTATTTTAAAATAAATAAATGGGTTCAAATTAACTTCTTTAGCATATTCCAGCCACAGGTTAATTGTGGCCCGCTTGCAGCACAGTGTCATTGTTAGTGCCACCAGCATTTTAGGAGCCCAATGTTGAAGATTCTAAGTCAATCTCCAATCTGCTTTAATATTTAGGAGACAAAGATGATGATCATTTCATAAGAAGTTTAGGGCTAAATGATTTCTCTATGAGGCAGAGCTCTGCAGGGAACAGGGAGGGAGGGCATCACTGAATGGCAATCTGCCTGTATAAAGTATAGGTGGCCCAGTTTTTGCTCTATTTACATCACTCTAACTCTGTTGACTTTGTTCCACATTCACATCTCATTGTAAGTCAGAGTGTACTTTGACCAAGAGTGTGCGGAGATCCTGGGGGAAAGTGGTGTACAACTTTCCCCCTCAACAGAACTGTCCTGGTGCTGGTGCTCTTCAGTGTACATGGCTCTACACCCACCATGCCCAGACATGGAACCACTGGTACTGGCATGTCACCTAGTACTCCCCAGCAGAGCCACTAGATTGCCTTCCTCTACAATGGGTGTATGGCAGTCGAACGGCTTCTTGCACTCTCACCCCTCTAGCACACACATTTGTGCAGAGCACCTTCTGCTTTTCCTTGGTATTGAACCCTCAGTTTCCCACAACCACACAGCTTCCCACAACTCCACAGGCTGCTTCTAAAAAGGAGATATTTATATTGCAATCACTGGGTGTAACTTCATCTTGAGTAGACATACCTGAGCGAGTTTTAATCTGATTAGCTTGGTTCCCAGAGCAGTGAAGCCAAGACAGCATGCTTTTCAGCATGGGCTATTCAGCCCTGCCTTGGAACCCTGAGTAGTTCCTCATGGCTACCTCTTCCTGACGGGCATGCTGCCACAGCTTCGCTGCTCCTGTATGTTGGCTCAAACTGCAGGCATACCCCATGATTGCATTATAGACATACTTGGCCTCATTCGTGTAACTTGTACTTGGCTCTATGCTCATGCTGTCATGTGAGAAGATTGCAGTAGCAGCTGCTGCATAAACAGCATAAGGAACTCCCCACTATGTGACTGGAAGTAGGAGACTGAAGTAGAGCTCCCTACTGTAACAATATATACTGGAGTACAGTCCTGCCTTCAGTTAACCATGGGAGTGCTATAAAAACAATACAGTACCAGAATTGTATATTGTGCAAAAGTGTAGTGGCCTAAATCAGATCTTGTGGTGGGGTTAGTTTTCACTGGCAACATGTCTGTAAAAAAATGCCTATATCAGATAGTTTACTTGCTGGCAATGTGCTTTTCTTACAACTGGATGATGAAAGCTCTTCTTTCTATACTGAGATTTTTTCCTTAAAGATATGGGCCCGAACCAGCAGGCCATTTGATCAGGCCATTTGATCAATGCAGGAAGGAAGTGTTTGGTGGAAGTCTGGGCTCTAATTTTACTGCTCAGGCCCAGCTGTAAACATGTTTTATGATATTAAAACAAAATAAAATAGAGTGAGAATGTCTATTGCAGTGGGGCATATTATGAAGTTTGCTTAAAATATTAGTTTTTTCATCATTACTGATATTATGGCATTAATTATGATATTATGGCATTACTGATAATTGGCATTACTTGGTGGCATTTTTTGGTATTCATGGCCTGGATCCTGTAAACCATTCAGAAAGCAACAGCAAAATCCCTTCAAAGGTGGCTCAGAAGAAAGGTCAAAACTTTTCTGGCAAACTTCTGTCTTTCTTCACTGACACATAATTTTCCCCAATTATTTATGTACCTAAAATTTGCTCAAAATCTTGAAGTTCATGGACACTGATGTATTAAACCTGCTTGAGCACACTCTTGTATGCAGTGTTGTAACTGTGTCTGTCTCAGGATATTATAGAGACAAGGTGGGTGAGGTGGATCAATTTCTGTTGGTGTGAGAGACAAGTTTTCGAGCTTACATAGAGTTCTTCAACACATTGACTATGTTTCCCAGACCTGAAGAAGAGCTCTGTGTATCTTGAAAGCTTGTCTCTCTCACCACATAAGTTGGGTCAATAAAAGATAGTACCTCACCCACATTGTCTCTCTGAGCATACAGTTAGCATACAGTTAACATACAGTTTCTGTTTTTAAAATATAATTTAATCCACTTTTTTTGCATCACATGATTTAGTTTTCAAGAACCTAGGAAGTGGCCAGAATATGTATTATGTACATACAACAGTCTAAAGAGTATTCAGCTCATCAAGTTACATGATCAATTGGACATCCCTGCCTCTCACTCTAAATCTGAGTAAAATGTGTCTGGTACAACTCAATAATGTCTATACAAGGAATTTCTGAGCAGGTCTGCAGACTTGGCTTACTTTTTAAGTCAAAAAAAGAAAACTTGAAAAATCCAGATCTGAGTGATATTTTTCTGATAATTAAAAGTGTGGAAATATTATGTTTATACTACTAATTTTATTATTACTTCTACATTACTATATGCTAATATATTGTAATAAAATAGCTGCTAAACTATGTAATACGGGCCAATTTCACGTGACTGTAAAGGTGCATTACATGGCTCATAACAGTGTAAACAATAGCCCCAGGGGAAAAAACAGAAAATTACAAATCCTTGTTCACGTTTACTAACCCCATTGCAGTCATTCTTTTCATGGAGCTATGTCCTAAGGCTGCTGGACCACTGGTATGTCTTGTGGCAGCCAGAGTGGTTATAAATAGAATTAAATTAATCTATAATTGAAACAGAAGAAAGCATAACTGAGGGCAGATTGCTTTAAAGTGGTACAGCGATGGATCTCCTGTTGTTCTAAAACTGTTTATATCTTTCTGTGTGCCAGCAGATTACCTCATTATAGTGTGTCAATCATGTAACGGGGAGGAAAAACATAGAAAACAAAATGCTACAGGGCAGAGGAACACAGCCAGGATAAAACACCATCATAGGAAGGCTGTAAGCATGCAAATAGCTGCATTGCCAAGACCTGACTATTACCTCTGTTATATAAAACTACAGCTAAAAATATGCATGAAGGAAAGCTCAGTAGTCTGCAGACCATTCTGAAATTGCAGTGTGACTGGATGGCTTGTTGATACTGCTATTGCCGCTGGATTTGCTCAGATAAGGCTCAGGCTGAATTTTAATCTTGAGTTGTGTTGGAAGTTTTACCAAATATTTTCCTTTAGTCCCCCGCCCCCTTTGTGCATTGGAGTTTTTTTTACACTCCACGTAAACTACGTTAACCGAGCTTTCCAAACAATTGTCCTTCAGTTTCAGAGAGATTTAGCTGGAGAGTATAGTCCGAGGTTTCATGTTTTGCCAGGCCCTCAGGGGCACAGACAAGCAGCTGTACATTCCTGCTTTTTAATGGTGTACTGACTCAGTGAAAAGCTAAAGTCCCATAATAACATGACATTGGGATGGTGCCATTGGTTGTGCTATATCCAGTGTCAGTAGAAATAGCAGAGTCATTCCAACTTCTATTGGCTGCAGCCAATCCTAAACTCCATGTGCTAGAACAGAAGGACTTTCCCTGTGCTCTATTTTCAAAGTAATGCTTTTTGAAGAAGGAAGGGAACTGAAACGCTAATGATTTTGTTTTTATGTTTCTTCCTTGTCCCTGTTCTTGCCCAACATCAACAACGTAGCTTTAGCCCAACATGTCATTTAGACCGAAGTCATGGATTAATATGCGATGACTGCCCTCCTGGGTATGCAGGACCACGCTGTGAGAGGTAAGCAAGTGCCATACAGCAGTCTTTTTTACCATTTCTCCCTTAAAGTCTAAAGCAAGAGTACTTTTCACACAGGATTATTATACCTGTTTGTTCTCTCCCTATGCCCCCCAAACTTGCAATGAACTCACCAAGGAGGTTCCTATTCATACTTCTCTATCATAGAGTATATGTACTGATGTAATTTATTTATTCTCTACACTAATTTTCTTACGTTGCTTTATAAATCAGCTGCAAAAAAAGGGATCATTTATGATGTTAGTGTTAAACACCAAGCTACAAATTCAAAAAAGCAGTTGTCAGAAAGCAGTCAGAGTTTTTAATATTATCTTTCTGGCTATTTTGTGCCCCTTTTGAGTTTTCATAATTATTTCTGTGTCTTTAAAATGTCAGTCAAATGCTTAGAGCATGGTGAATCAATTATTCAGTGCATTACTGTTGGTTCTTTTTAAAAGTCAGGGTACAACCAAAAATGCAACTTTTCTAACAGAATTTATTTGTTGTGTTAATTATTTTAAACCAATATTTAAAATCTTTCTTGCTTCTAGATCTCTATTGCTGTACCTTACTTAGCAAGTGGAGCTACTGGGTTTTAAATAGTGACAGAAAAATATCTGTGACAAATATACAGCAATGCACATTAATAATTCAGAGACTTTTCTGTTGCTTGAGAATATTAAATTTTTAACCTATATAGAAAAAGACAAAAAGAGAAGTTTTGTGTATAAGAACATGAGAATGGCTGTACGTGGTCAGACCCATGGTCCATCTAGCCCAGTATCTTGTCTTCCGACGGTGGCCAGTGCCAGGTGCTTCTGACAGAATGAACAGAACAGGGCAATTTATCAAGTGGTCCATCCCCTGTCACTCAGTCCCAGCTTCTGTCAGTCTGGTGTATTTCATGTATACTTGGTCTTAGTCTAATTTCCCTCCATGAGCTGTTGGTATTGAGAGAGCCTAAGGTTTGGTAAAGGTCTTCTTCCATCCCCGCACCTCTTTTCTGTGTTGTACTGGAAGGCCTAATTTAAATGGCTGCAGAAGTTACCATTGTGTAGATTGAGATAGGTTGGGGTAAGAGCATTTGACTCCCTAATGCTAATCAGGGAGGCGCAAATTGCACACCTTTGTACCACAGGGAACAATTTCCTGCAAGGGGAATATCACCTATATGGGAGGGAAGGCAATGTTTACACTGTCACCTCCTTTAGGGGCTTCACCAGAGAGGGGCAGCTTTTCAGTTCAGGCAGTGCTGAATCAGCATATCCCCAGGCTCCCTGACCACAGCCTCTTGCTCTCCAGCATATCATCCTGTTGAGTAGGGCACTGTCTAGACCCTGGATCCTCCGTGGTCCCCCTTTGACCTTTCTTTTGATGGACTCTCTGACACTTGGGACTCACTGCTAGAGTTTCCTCCAGCATCTTCCGGCACAGACGCTAAAGTGGATGAAGGCCACTGAGTGTAAACTGATGTAAGTTACAGGATGAGAAGTGGGAGAGTGGGGTTGTAGCAAGAACACTGAAAAACAAGAGGTGTAAGAGAAGGCAAGGGGCCTGTTTTACACCCTTTTTCACCTTCCTGTATATTTACCCTTGTATAGCCCTGCCTATCCAACTTATAGTCACAGTGACTTCCCCTGAAATCCCCTACAGTGCAGTATTTTCCCTGCACCACAGAGAGAGAGAGAGTATGCAGGCTGTCACCTGTTCCCACCCACCCTCACTGTGGCTGCTCCTGCTAAGTGCTATTTCTGCCTGTCTTTTCCTGTCCGCCTCGGACAGCATCCTCCTCTTTTCAGCTAGGGGGCTATGAAGTTAATGACTGCAGGAGGTAATCACATCAGGAGCACTTTGGTGGCAGTTTGTCAATGCAAAGTCATTGACAGTTTCCATCATCAACAAATGCTATTTCAGAGTGGAGCATAATCCGTAGATTAGTGCCAAGGATGGAATCTGAAAAAGTGGTTGGTTTTTTTTTTTAAATGTAGCAAGTTGTGTAGAACAGCTCACGGCCATTGATTACATTAAATATTTAGAAGGCAGAAGAAAACATGTTGTATTTGCTATTAAAAGTGTATGTGTAATTGCCCAAAGATTGTACATGAAATTCCTTTTTATTTTAGTAACAGCAAGCTAACAACTGATCTGAGTCATATGAAACTAGTAATTTAACAGTCCCAAATTATCATGAGGTATCTTATATACAGTTCTCTCTCAAAACAACAGCCTCATACCCTTTCATTCCTACAGCTGCCCACAAACCTGCTTTTGCCTGTTGTAGGGGAATATGGTCAGGACTCCTTTATTTAGGATGCATAATACTCTCCATTATAAAGGATTCCTGGGACCTTTGCATTGTGAAATATCAACACCTTCATTGTTTACAGCAGGTCTTATATTCAGCTGGGAAAAGCTCACACCGCCCACCCCCAGCTTCCAAAGTGCCTTTTCTTTGTCCTATGAAATTGCATTCAGATTTAGCAGAATGTTAAAGTATCAAAAATCACTGTCAGTTCTCACTTGGGTTTGTCGGGAAAATTTTGGTAGCCTGTCAAAATCACTGACCACTCTGTAAACCTTGGCCTGTGTCACTACCAAAACAGTGGCAGCAGAAGGAACTGCTCTGGGAATGCTTGGGAGCTGCCAGACCAGCTAGATGTGGGGGATGCGGGGGAGACAACAAGGCTAAGTTCCCCTAATAATCCTTCTTCCCCAGACTTCCATTTTCTCTTTCCTCAGGGGTGTGGGTTAGGGCTGGAGTTCTCCCAACTCCCAGAGGGGCAAGAGAGAGAGCCAAGCCAAGCGCCCCCATAACCCATCTCAACGCAATACATGGCCTGAGTCACAATTTACCTACTCCATTCTGGGGACATGACATAGAGCAGGAGCTCCCCTAACTAGTGAGGGAGGGAGGCAAAAGAGAGCCAAGTCGATCTTCCCCATAACTCCCTGCACCCAGCACGTAGTTTCAGCCATCCATCCTCCCTTCTGGGGGCATCACATGGGGAAGGAGCCTCCCATCTCACAAGGCAGGGAAGAGAGAGAAGGGCTGGGCTCCCCCGGAACACTTCCTGGACCCAGCACATAGTACCAGCAGCATGTTCCTTCTCTGTGATAACTGCTTTTTCTTGCTGCTAGCTAACAAAGGCTCAAGCAGTAGCCATCTTTGCTACAATACTGACTGCTCAGGGATCAAACCCTGATGATGATATTTGATGGGGGGATTGTTATAGTGATACAAAATAGAATGTGTTTTTATCTTTGTTATTTTAAAAATACCTCCTCCCCCCAAAGTAAAAAACACCAACCAAAACCAACCTATGTTAAAAGAATGTTGTTTAGGTTGCAAGGCCAAGCACTCAAAAGTTAGGATTTATGGTTGTGCATGCAACCTTAATTTGGCCACCCTGTGCATATTCATTGTGGTGGTTAATCACATGCTATTTTTTCCATAGCACCATTGCTTTATTGAATACATAGGTTGGAAGCACAAGGGAACTAAATTAAGGTTGCACAGGCAACCATGAATCTAGTATTGTCCTAACTTTAGAGTACTTGGCTTTGCAACCTAAACAATTTTAACAGTTTATAGGGATTCTTGGATCAAAGTAATTTTTCTATTGGTTGGAAATTACTTAATAGTTGCTACCCAGGTCAAGCTCAACAATATAGTTGGAGGAGGCAATAACCAAGCAACTGGTGTAGTAAAGGATTTAGCATAAGTTTGATTCTGCATGCTTCACTAGTACCATAATCCATGAGCAGGCCTCTTTAAATGAAAAGCAAAATCTGGTGTTCTGTGGCTCCTTGTGTGAATGCAACCTGCAGGTGGTGAGAGAAGGAGTTATATATTTTCCAGCGTGCCTAGGGCAGCAAAAACCATGCAGCTACCACTGGATGTATGTGCCAGATAGATACAGAGTATGTCAGTGACTTGTGTTTGTGTTGGCATCCTTTCGTCTGTGAGAGACGGTGGGAATTCAACCTATGGTGTAGATAGTTTGCAATGTCTCGTGACTGAATAGGCCAATCTGAGATTTGCATTATCTTTGGCAGTTATTGCAAATGTATGTGTCTTGGTTGGTACCTGCTTGCTTCCCATGGGCTCTTTTCTCATCAAGCTGTAGGAGCCAGCTCCTGTCATGGACTTTGATAGCCTGAGGGAGATGATGGCGCCCCTTATTATGAACACTTGCCAAGATTTCCCATTGGTCAAGATCAATTCCAAATTCCTTCATATCTTGCTTGCATGTGTCTTTATAGCGAAGCTTGGGACGTCCTGTAATACTTGTTCCCTCTGATAGCTCCCAGTATAGCATGTCCTTGGGTATGCATCCCTTTTCCAACCTACTCAGATGGCCCAGACAATGCAGTCATCTTTGCTTGAGCAGGGCTGACACAGTTTTTAAATTTGCCCTTTGAAGAACCTCTGCGTTGGTGACTTTATCTTGCCATTTGGTGTAAATGTAAACAAACTGTCTGGTGGCCCACCAGCTGATTACCCTGATGGGCCACATGCAGCCAGCGGGCCGCAGGTTGCCCACCACTGACCTATACAGATAATCCCTTTTGGACTGTTTGTGTGAGTAAGGCTTACATAATCTAGACTGTAATAGTTTTCAATTTTAGATATGATGGTGGAATAGGAAAAATTATATTTAAATTGTATAGCATCCTGCTATAGATAGATATTTGATCAGATTCAGATAGCATTTTCTCTCCACTCTCAATCATCCAGCACTTTATGAGCTCTGTTAGTGTCAAAACTAATAACCATTTCATAAGACAGTGGTACAATAAGTGTTTGGATCCCTTTAGAAACCTTGATGGGATGTGCTGAGTGCAAAGAAAGGGTGAATTTGAGGGAAATGGGTGAAGTTGCCCCTGAAGTTCTGAGAGGGAAAGTGTAGTGGAGATGTATGGATATATCCAGGCATAATGCACAAGATTCTTGCTTGTGTATCCTGCCTGGTAGGTGATGAGATGGAGCTGTCAGCTCGTTGGAGACACTGGCTTAAATAACATGGAGGTTCATAGAGTTTTAGTGTTCCTTTACGTTAGTCTGAATTCTTACAACATGACATGAACAACAATATTAGCCTGAATTAGGAGACTTTTACGTTCCTTCTTTTACTTCTCCCTTTACAAGTTGGTCTTACTGTGAAGTGTGAGCAATTGCAATGGAAAGGGAGAGCCGAGCAGAATATAAATAGAAAATAGTAAAGATACACTTTCAAAACATGCAGTAGTGTTCACTCAGGTGCAGTAATGTTTTACATGGTACCTATAGAAAGCAACTGACAGGTAAATTGAAAAATAGGTGAGTTTTTTTAACATCCCTAGTTTGAAATTTGCAATGAGCAGTATATCTTACTTAGCTACAACTAAGTGGTTCCTGCATTACTGAGTTCATTCTACATGACCTCTGTGTGACAGACATACATCCCTCTAATATTAAACAGATTGTTCCATGTCGCAGATTTGTTGTGTATTATTTTATTTTATTTATTTATTAGGAAAACAAATACATTTGCTGCTGTATTATCAGGTGAACTTGTTTTCCCAAAAAATATTTTATGTCCAGGAATGGGGTGGGGGAGGGGAATTGTCAGTCTTCCTGATTAGTGAGTACAGAAAAGCAGCTTACTTGGGTAGCTACACATGATGTGCTGTACAAAGGCTTTCCAACATGGACCTGAATTCCTCTGGAGTGCCAATAGACAGATTTCTTATTATGCTTTTGTCTCGTCTTCAGTGCCAGTGACAAGATTCCCGCACCCCCACTGAAATCTAATTACTAGCAGAGCTGGCAGGATTTCAGCGGTTCTGTATCTACAGTGCTGTTTTTTAAGGCACTTAAAAAATACTTGAAAGAAAAATCAAATCATCCTTAGTGATTAGTGAGACAACAAAACTGTAAACATTTCTCCTAACAGGACTATGTAAGTACCCTGATTGATAGTATCTCTTGTCTTAGGTGTGCAGATGGCTATTTTGGACAACCTTTAATACCAGGAGGATCATGCCGGCCCTGCCAGTGTAATGACAACCTTGACTTCTCCGTTCCTGGCAGCTGTGACAGCTTATCTGGAGCTTGCCTGATATGTAAGCCTGGTATAACAGGTCAATACTGTGAAAGGTGCGCTGATGGATATTTTGGAGATGCTCTTGATCCAAAGAATTGTCAATGTAAGTCCTGAACTCTGGCTGCTCCTGACAGAACTGATATATTCCATATCCACATAACTGATGTGTACCTGAGATGTGTGTGGGGGGGGGGAGGCGTGCATGTGAGTGATTCAATATATTTATATAAGTAAAAATGATGCTATATATCTATATCTATGTGTGGAAGGAGATATTTCAGTGTATATATAAAGTCGAAATTGTTGAAAAGCATCCTGCTACATGTGAACAGTGACAAGGATAAATATGTGTGTTTGGTATTGCAGCAGGGGCTACATTTTTAAAATGGTGTTTTAAGAGATACAGTAATCAGTAAACACAACTGCCATTTACTATTAAGACTGTGTTTTTCAGGCCCACTTGTTCGACATTTTACTTCATTTAGGGCTTGATTCTCCTCTTTCACTAGGATAAATCAGAAGGCCACAGAGGCCAAGTTAGTTACATTGGTGTAAAACTAATGTAAGTTAGAAGAGAATCAGGCAATTGTTTTACTGCAGTATGCTTCATGGGCTGCAGTTTCTACAGCATTTGGCTAGAATGTGAAGCTTTGGGCCATCACTACTGGGTTTTGTAGTTTTATCTGATACTGACTTGCAGTTTGGTAGTGGGAAAGTCATTTAGACACACTGTTTCAAAAGTGGTCTGTAAATTTGGGTATCTTAGTTTGGTCCCCCAACTCTAAAGACGTTTTTCCATACGTTCTGAGCATCACCAACTCCCTTTGAATTAAATTAGGATTGTGGTCAGTACCCCTGAATATCAAACCACTTGTATTTAAAGTTGGACATCCAAAACTAGAAGTACAGGGAGTCCTCGACTTCACGACGTTTGATTTACGATGAACAGCACTTCTGATGTTTCTGAATTGACACCCTGATTCGACTTACAACACTTGGTTTTGACTTTACAATGCTTGGACCTGCAAAGGAGAGGATTGCGATTCTGAGTTACAACATTTCAACTTACAATACAATTTTCAGGAACCAGTTGTGTCGTAAGTCTGAGGACTGCCTGTACCCCAACTTAGGGAGGCCTCTTTTGAAAATGTTGGTCTTTATTTAGCAATCTGTTTAATTGGCATACAATTATAATACTTATCTCCATCAGAGGTTGAATTAATTATTGTAAAGCACTTTGTTCTTTGTGTATAGCGTTCCTTTCATGGAGGATTTCAAAGCATTTTTATTGACAAGTTAGCAAGTTTTTCCATTGTGTGGATATACATACGTGTGTCCATATGCTGTATGGGTGCATAAAAATATTTTGTGTGTGTGTGTAAAGGTATAGTCGGATATGTATGCATACCTATCTCTATATACTGTATGTATATGCAAAATTATAATGCTAATATCTATCTTTTATGTAGCACTTTTCCTCGTTAGATCTCAAAGTGCTTTACAAAGATGGTCAGTATCTTTCTCCTCATTTTACAGATGGGGAAACTGAGGCACAGAGTGGTGACATAACTAACAAAAGGGTTTTCCAAATCGTCTACACCTAGACAGTGCTAAAAACTCAGCATTCACAAGTAGTCTCAGAACTGGTTAATAATTCATGGGCATGATGTCACATGATCTAAGACTTTAACTATATAATGTCACGTAAAAAGCAGTGCATTTCACATATCAAACTACAGGTACAAGCACAGCTCCCAGTACTGCCTCGCCCTCCCTCAGACATTGACATGGCTGAAGCTTTGAACATTTCTGCAACAGTGGCAACTGCAAAGGGGAGGTATCTGCGGTATGATGAAAACATACAATAAAAATATTAAAAATAAATACATTTTAACACATAATTACAGTTGTTGCTTTTGTAGTTAGTTATGATGACAGTAAAGCCTCAATGTATTCATATCTTTGTGTTCACAGTTACCTTGCCTTTATTTTCTCTCCATCTTTCGTGTGGATTTTCTTTTTGAATAAGATTTTATATTTCTTTAACAGCATTCCTTGAAGTTTGCCCTGCAGCTACAATATCAGAGGGACTATGACTTGACTTGGTTGTTTTCAATTTTCACTTTTTATCAAAGAGCGAAATCCCAGAGTATTGTAAAGCATGAATTTTGCTCTGAGGTTATTATTCAAAATGTTTCCTGCTCTTTCTTAAGTAGAGTGCTATTGTCATTTGCATTAGCCATTTCAAATGATGGCCCAGCTGTATATTATCACAGCATTTCTGAATTTCAAAGTGTATTTAAAAAAAATCAAATCTAAGAATATTGAACAAATGTCCTAAGCCTCTTTGATATGATTCTTCTGGGTTGGTTTTTAGTGATGGTAGTGTGAAACAGCCACGATCTGGCAGAGAAAACAGCAAGCAATTATCCTGGTACTATCACAGTTGGATCAGATGAAAAAAATTGCATAATGATGTGTATGTGTGTGTACCGTACCATAGATAAAGATAGATGTGTGTGTGTGTGTGTGTGATATGAATAGTAGATTTTGACCAATGTAATTTGGGGGGAAATTTCTTTTGCTGGAAAGAACAAAACATTTCCCTGACAGGCTATTTTATTAAATTGCAACTTTTTGAAGTTGCTCAGAGGTTTGGACAATAACTGTGGAGGTGAATCAGTGAGCAGTGTGTAAGTGAAATAAATGCAGTTTATTGTGTGGATCTGTAATTTAGCAGATGATACTACTAAATACATGCTACTCCTATACATATTATACACATTGGCAGAGCTGCGAAAAAGAACCAGAGTCTTGACTTCCAACTTATGCCCTAACCACTATATTACACTCCTTCTCAAGAGCTCATCCATAGTCAAACTAGGAGTACACTGTGTGGAATTTTGAGTATGATATTACTAATAGCATAACCTGATCTGTGTAAAAAGTGTAATTTCTGTCTTAAAGTCTTGAGATACCATATTTGGAATTGTCTGAAAGACAAAAATCCAATGAAGTCCTCAATAGACTTACTGTATATATATTACATGCTGACAACCTATGTTATGCTTTTAAGAATGGAGGTTTACAAGTGTATAATCTTTCACTATTGATCTCAGAATTAGAAAGCTATTTTGAAGGATGTATGTAATAATAATCATTATGTATTCTTTTTGGAATGTAGGTAGTTTTAAAAAGTAAACAAACTGGGAGGCAATAGGAGGAAAGGTGGATACAAGGGTGAGGGAAGTAGGACAAAGATGCAGCTAGAAAAAAAATCAGGGAAAAGTGGGGACAAGTGATACAATCTACAGGAGAAGGGTTTTTAAATCTTTGTATGATATTAAATATATCCCAAAATGTAAGTAGATTAAAGCATTATGAAGACATGAACAAGCTTTGCTTGTTCCAAAAAAAGACATTAGGGCAGTACAGGTTTTAATTTATGTATGTATGTATTTATTCCAGTATGTGAAGTGCTTATCTAAAGACCTAGGAAAAAGGGGCAATGAATAGACTCACAAGTTATAAAATCTGCAGTCTTTTGTTATGAAGTGACAATCATCACATAGCACATCAAAAAAATAAAAAAATACCATTCTGTATAAGAGCCAGCATTTATCTGCAGATCGGAGACAGTCATATGAGATGACTGCAGTATTTCCCCATACATAGACTAGGAATAACTGCAGTATCTGAAATGCCATGCGGTGGTCTGTGGGATGCTAACTTTTTAATGCTGATCACAATGTTTACTGTTGGGACTACAAGTGTTTCTTAAAATGAAATGTCAAGTTGGGGTTTGAGAGAAAGACCAGAAACAGGTATTCAGGGAAACTGGCAGGGGCAAAAGATACTGGAGCATGGACCTGATAAGCAGAGGGAATTTATAGTATAAGAAGTATAGGACTATATGATCTCCTCTCCTGGGGAAGAAGGGAGACGGATGGTCCTGTTCACGAAGGTGAAGGGGGATGTGAAAAGTGTCTATATGGTCACATTCCTCACCATCATATAGCCACCTCTCTCCCTTCTGTAATCATTATGGATTCTCTGGTCTGTGTGACTGAGAGAGGCATGATCAAAGGGAGTGGGAGGAGGAGTTGGTAGACTAGCCTCGCTGTGCATCAGGTTCTTCCTCTCTCAGAGCATCAGAACTTAGAGTGCAGTGCATCAAAAAGTATACTGCCTTGAGAAGCAATAACTCCTTTCCATAGTTCTTTCAAAGTGAGATTGGGCATAGATTGGATGAGGCCAGCCAATGGCAGCAGGGTGCCTACCTGAGTTACATTGCCCGTTGCTGAGACGGAGGCATGGAAGCATATGATCTCCAGTTTCATCTTTGGGCATTACAACAAGCTAGTCTCTAAACCTCAACCCTATACCTTTTCATCGCTACTCAACCACCATCCTGCTGATACAAAGATTTGGTACAGTGGACAGGCTGCTCTTTAGAAGCAGTGGGTTTCAGCAGATCTTTGTTCCTTATTCCTCAGTTTTCCATGAGATTTTGAGCATGTAATCTATAGAGTAGGAAGTAAAAGTTTCAGACCCTTGATTATAGGTGAACATGTCCATAATAGTATGCTCTCCTGTTTTTGGATTCTGGTGACTTGCAAATGATTTGGTTTATCTCGAAGCAAAAGTCCTCAGTTTGCAAACAGTTTTATAATGTACAGTTACAGGTGCACAAATCCTAAAATAGGGTGTGATAGTATGATGTGCTGAGTACCCTGATCCGCCTTTATCATCAGTGAGAGTCTAAGGTGATCAGCACCTCACAGGACCTTGCCAGTAATAAGTCTAATAATACTGTAAATGCTTGGCTTCAAAAAACTGTTTTGAAATTGGAGTGTAATCTTTCACTTATTATGCATTTCATGTCCTCACAAAGTACATTGTGACAACTCTGTTTCCCTGTAGCATGTCACTGCAACATCAATGGCTCATTCTCAGAGATCTGCAACTCTCAGACAGGGCAGTGTGAGTGCAAGCCCAATGTTGTGGGACGTCGCTGTGATGAGTGTAAGGTGAGTAATCAGAACTGGGATTTCATTTAACTCTTCTCCACTGTTTGACATGACTAAGTGCTTGTCCATTTAAAAAAATATTATGGATTGTTCCAGGCAAAGAAAAGCAAAAGTTAAATGGTTTTATTGCTATAGCAGGAGATTAGTGTGTATTCTGGGAGTTTTCTGGAGGAAAACTCAGCACTAAATGAATATACCACTTTCTGTGTAATTAACATGTATACCTTTTTATTCTAAGTCACCTGAAGATTATATACACTATCAATCCTTAATGTATATGAAAAAGGTAATACATATGAGAGCCCTTAGGAAAAAATTACTGCCTTAAAAGAAACTGGCTGATTTGCAAAAAAGCAAATGCTTGTCTTCTCTGCATTGAATTTTGTGCTTTATGCATTGTGAAGATTTTCACGGCATGAAGATAATGAAGATTTTTATGGCAAAACTGCCTGTTGTCTTGGTGCATTAGTTCAAAAGAGGAAAACATTGCAAAAGATAGTTCCTCTCATGGACCCACCCAACAGCCCAGTCCCCAAATCCTTGATTTTCAAAGTGTTTTGTTCTTCAGACCACTAGAAAATGCTTCATAGATTACTGTAGCTCCACAGACTGCCGAGTGAGAACTCCTGACTTTGGCCCCTCTCTGTTAAAACACCTAAACAGGTGCCTAGTTTAAAGCACACGAGGAATTCTATGGAAATGGAATGGATTATTTCCACACTTAGCTTTGTACTTACTCAAGTAGATTTCTGGGTCAGGGCCTCCATAAATGCCCCACTTTGATTTTCAACATTAGTCAAAGGTTTCATTCAAGGGAGCCCCACTGACATCAGTGGAACATACCAGGTGTAACAGAGGACAGAATTTGTCCTTTGCTGTACAATATGCACATACAATAATTAGAGCTAGTTAATACTAACCATAGAGTTTATATTTTAGTTCCCATTGTTAAATTCAACATTTTGTGTATTTTGTTTCATAAGTATGTTATCAGATGGTAGATGCAGAGCTAATCTTTGTTTAATGACGCACTTTTTTCTCAACATCTTTCCACATCACTTCTCTGCCTTTGTTGGCTAACTATCTTTTGCCTTTCACTCCTAAAGCCCAACTACTTGTGGGCCCCAGAAAAGCAATTCTGCATACCCTGTGGCTGCAGTCCTTTAAGATCCATGTCACTGCGCTGTGATATGTCGGGAAGATGCATCTGCAAATCAGGATTCATGGGTAAACGCTGTGAGCTCAGCAGACAGGTGCATAAAAGAAAAGAAAATCCACGGGCCATTCAGCAAATCCAAGTCCCTTCTCAGAGATGGGGCTTCACTGGTACCAGCGGGTGCCCACGTGGTGCTTACAGGCCTGTCGCTTTGGTAATCAGAAAACCTGTGTGATGCATGGGCTGGATTTCAGCATTTGTTTGTGCATGGGGACTCCCAAATCGTGGTTGGAGGTTTTTACACCCATTCTGTGTTGTGCTAAATTAACAGTTTATCAAGAAGCCACAGGCTTAGGAATATGACATGGTACAAATGCAGACTTTTAAAATATTTACACTCCTTCAGGATTGAACCTAGCCCAAAGCACAATGTAGGCAAAACCATAAATACCAGAATAAGTCTAGAGACAACATAATCAATAGTGAGACATACAGAAATTATGGGTGAAATCCTGGCCCCATTGAAGTCAATGGGAGTGTTGCCACTGACTTTAACTGGGCAGGATTTTACCCTATATCTTTACGGATTCCAGATATCAAGAAATTTAGTCCAGTAGAAGGTTCAACCCTGATGATGAACATATGTAAGGGTTCTGGATCATCGTATGTAGTAGACTTTGAGTTTTCACTAATTCACGTGCCAGCTACTTGAGCTGACTTCTTTTACTGGCTAAAGTGCACATTGGAAGAATCTGTTTCCCAACTGAAAACAATAATCAGGGTACTCCTGTTATTTTTCATGTCTAGTCAAAGCAGGCTTTTTTGAAGTTGGTGTAATTATAATGCCCTGTTCCTAAATGGAAGTGTTTAGGATATACTTTTGTTACCCAAAACCATACGCACAAATACTATTTGCACATATTTTACACATACATGAACATCCATCATAAAGACAAAACATAATAGTATATTCGGAAAGATTCAGAATATTTCTTTGTTTTTATCCAGGGTCTTAGAAGTGAGAAATTTGCTCCCTGTTAAATATGATGCTTATAAAATGGAGTTTTAATTTCAATATATAAATAGATTTTATTGAGGATTAATCTGGGGGAGACTGCATGACTTATCAGAATGCCTTTCACTCTGCAAAACTCATCACTGTAGACAATACAGTATGCTGGTGATCCTTCTTTCCTTCACGCTATGCAATTCTAGCCTGTGAGCCAATTTTACTGTTTTTCACTCTGATAAACAGAATTTATTAGATCCTATCAAACCTTTCATTGAGAGCTGAGCTGCATGCTGGGTTATGCTTGCTTCGCTGCATTGATCTGAATCCCTGTCCTGAAATTTTGCATATTCACATTTCTTCTTTTGAATTCTATTTCTTCCTCTTATGAAAGAAATCTTTAGAGATGGTCTGTAGATTTAATTGAACCTGGAAATTTAATTACATGAGTTTGGGTATTCCTTTCTCTGTTATGTTTCATCATGCTAAGGTACATACCAGTGTAGCATATCACTATAAAATGTGGAAATGAAAGTTTAGATAATTACTTGTTATATGTATGATCCTTCATTAGTTTTCACATGATTCTTCCAGTTGACCTCTGCCCAGAGGCCCTGTTCCAGCAATCTGATCCATGTCAGATCCATGTCAGCTAAACAAAAATACTCCACCTCCACAGCCTCATGCACTTTAATGACAAAATCACTATATGCAAAGTTTGGTTTCCCTGTCATATTCACAGTAAACATAAACCTAATGTAAAATTGAACTCATCATTTTAATACAAAGAATTTTGTGCTGCTATAGAACTTCTGTTCAGCTGATTCAGTGTCAACAATTTAACCTATCGGCCGAAAGCTCAGCATAGGTCTGTCCAGTTTGATATATATTAAAGCCTTATCTTCCTTTCTTCACAAGTATTTTTGCCTTATACAGATAGGCTTAAGGGGGGAGCTACTTAGTGTTATAGCCACTGATATTCAATGTCTGCAGAATATTTGTCTTCAGGTTTTGATTTTGGAAGGCCCCCGGAGCGGTTAATGCAGAAAAAGTAAAAGAATAAAATGAAGAGAAACAAGAGGCTGATTGGTTAGCTTTATCTTTGGCTGTCAGAGCTATTTAATTGCCCTGAAAATATTGGACAACACTCAAAACTAGAATAAAAGGATGCAACTCACATTGAAATAAATAAAGTTGCACTCGCTTATACCATAGCTGAATTTGGCCTGTGAATTTTACCTTAATGCTTTCCCCCCCCCTGTTTTGGCAGCAAAATAGAGGGTTCAGTTGTTTTTTTGTAAGTTATCTCTATGCATTATTCACAAAGTGCTGTAGTCATATATACTGTTTGACAAATGTGTGAGAAATGGTCCCTGGCCCAAGGAGGTGAAATCTATCCTCCCATTCCATCCTGTTTCCCTTCTGTGGGAGCAAGAATGGGCCTGAAATCAGACAAATGTAATAAAAATCATAATGATAATGTGCAAAGCATATAGCAGACTATGCTGAAGCATAGGTCAGTATTTGTATTTATTCAGTTAGCTTATGACTATAACCTTCAAAAATATCACAATCCAAATATTCAGTTCAGCAAGATGGAGCCGGCATTCCAGCCAGGTTAAATGGCAAAGTTCTATAAGTGACCTTTTAGAGCGGACTTCAAAATCTCCCTGCTAAAATAAATTG
This sequence comes from Lepidochelys kempii, assembly GCF_965140285.1. Taxonomy (NCBI): domain Eukaryota; kingdom Metazoa; phylum Chordata; order Testudines; family Cheloniidae; genus Lepidochelys; species Lepidochelys kempii. Next base: position 99,719,787 of record NC_136382.1, read on the forward strand.
CTATACTTAGGGATGCCTTATGAGTATGTCTTTGGGAGGTTGTTTGCAATCTGATTACCCTCTATTTCTACATGTGTCGGTAGGTTCTAGAAACAGACATCATAGGAAAATTCATCAGGTTTACACAGCAACACAAAGTGCCCTAATTCTAATAAACATTGGATCAAATACTTCAGTCCTTACTCAGATCAGAGCCAGCAAGATACATCATGTCCTCAACTCAAAGGCTTTAGGATCTGGCCCTTTATTTTTAATTTATTTCAGATTATTCTTATTGCCGTTGAGGAGGAAAGAACTCAAATAAACCCTCTGCCCCCAGCACTTTTACTGTTTAACTCTTTGTTCTGCAGATAAACCTTGTCTATACTAAATGTTCTTCCTCTGTCTTATGTGGCAGCCTGGAACATTTGGTCTACAGTCGTTTAGAGGATGTGTTCCCTGTAACTGCAATTCTTTTGGTTCCAAGTCCTTCGACTGTGATGAGAATGGACAGTGCCATTGCCAGCCTGGCGTAGCAGGAAAGAAATGTGATCGCTGTGCTCGTGGGTTTTATAACTTTGAAGAAGGAGGATGCACTCGTACGTAAACAATGAGGTCCCATTTCATGGCCTGTTGCAAATTTTTCCCTTCTCAATCTGTAGCATGTTCTTCCTTGGACTATCCTACGCTATATCTAAGGTGGGGGCATTGCCATGGGCCGAGCTGCATACAGAGAGAAAACAAGATAATATGGAGTGACCCACTCTTACCTCTTTTTATAGCCAAGCTGCTATATCATGGGTATGCATAAAAGGCATAGGGACAGAGCTGGTCAGGAATTTTTAAATTAAACATTTTTTTGTTGGAAAATGGTGATTCATGTAAACTTTTTGCAGAAATGATCAGTCAGGAAGGTTTCTCAGGTCATGGATGGAATTTCTGGTCAGAGAGTGAGCCCTACAATAGCCCAGTGGCTAGGGCACCAGGAATGTGGGATACCCAGGTTCAGAGTCCCTGCTCTGAATAAGGGGTAGAGAGAGTGAAAAGGACACTGTCCTGGTTGTTAGGGCACTCACCTAGGATATGGGAGACTCACTGACTAGCCATGAAATAAGGAGTAGCTTCAGCAGATGATATTGAGAGAAGATCCACACCTGAATATCCCATACTCCAATGGCTTGGGCAGTCTTCTGGATGGTGGGAGACCCCTGTTCAAATTCCCTCTCTACATTAACCAGAGTGGGAATTGAATCTAGGTCTCCCACATCTCTCATGCCCTAACATCAGGGCTAAAGTTATAGGGAGGGCAGCAGCAGGACCCCCTCCTTGTTTGGCCATTTTGTTAAGTAAGCCCTTGAAAGGAATGGGAAACAAAATCAGTTTTGTTTAATCTGAAATGGATTTTTTTTCAGTTTGCCTGAATTTTCACAATTTTAGTGTTCAGTTCTACCTAAAATGAATTTTTGTTCATTTTTTCCAGAAATTCCTATGAACCAAAAAATCAGTTATTCACTCAGCTCTAACGGTAACTGCCATCACCAAGCTCTTAGTGCATAAAACAAGAGAACTGTGAATGGAGTTCATGATTGGTAGAGCTGGTCAGGAATTTTCCAACAAAATTTTTTTTTCAGGAAATGCCAGTGTGTTGAAACCAATTTTTTTCACAGAAACATATCTGTTTCAGCAAAGCTTCTGTTGGGAAGGATTCTCAGGTCTGTATTTCTTTGGGGAGGGGTAGAGAGAGCTCAAGACCCACCCAGAATAGCCAGGAGCCCAGTGTTTGGGGAACTCATGCAGGATATGGAATACCCAGGTTCAAGTCCCGGGTCCAAATCTGGGATAGCAGAGACTTGAACCTGGGTCTCCTGCTTCCTAGGGAGTGCCTAAAGCACTGGGCTATAGAGTCAGCCGCTGCTTCTGTTGATCGGTTCTGTTGGAGCTATTCCACTTTCTGTAAATATTTAACTATTCATTGGGGCAGAGGGAGCTCCTGACACTTATAGCTCAGTGGTTAGTACATGTCTGAAATCAGGCACAGCTCTAGAGTTAGTGTCTCTGTCTCTAGCTCAGTTTTGAAAGTTTTGGTTTCATTCCTCATTGGAACAGAACCAAATGTGGAAACCTCAAAGTTTTTCATGAAATGGAATTCTTGTTTTCTGGCCAACCCTAATGATTGGTCTCTTCTTCTAACAGTCACAGAACTAGAAAGCACATCCCTTTTGTGAAATCTTTCTGTCTTTAATCATCCTACAGATAATAAGAATACTTAAATACATGTTTCCCCACTCATTACAAAATGTTTTTCACGTAGTTGAGTAAGGGGCATGAAAGGACAATAAATGAGATTTTACATTAAAATCTTAAATTCTGTTTCTCCAAACGCAAAAAGACGTAAGTTTAAGACAGTCTATTAAGCTGGGAAAGCAATCCAGGTAAAAAGGGAGTTTTTTGTTTTAGGAGGGGTTTTGTTTTTGTTTTTTTGACAGAAATATATTTGCTTTGTACCAGATGAGAAAGCCATTGTTAAAAAAAAAAAAATCCAGCTACTTAAAATCAGAAGACTCCGATTTTTAGAAGTTCTAAAATGAAGAAAATAGACAGGAAGGAATTCTGTTAAAAATGCAAGTCCCTCCCGCCCCCATCTATTTTTAGTAAGCTTTTTATATGTTGTTTCAAAAGACAAAAAATACAGGAATTGAATAATAAATCACATAGAAAAGACGGAATGTTTTTAAGTATATCAAATCATGCTCGAAAAAAGTCCATGAAAATGAGCACCAAAGAGACAGTTAAGTGTAGAATAAAATATTGGGCCTCTTTTATCTAGCATTTATCCAAGAGGAATGTAATTTAGAGATTTTTGGCATAATAAAAAAAACATAAAACCTACAAAGGTATATTATAGAAAAACAAAGTATCACAATATATTATTGACATCCGTACAGAAAAGATGTACAAGATTTCTACATGTGAATCCAGTTCTTCACCTACAACAAATGAATTCTGCTTTTATTATTTATTAAGCTCACACACTATAATTATTGTGTATTGTAATATCAATTTATTTTTAAAATTAAATAACATTTGTAGCGAATAGTACTAAAGTCTGGAAATCCAGAGAAGAGAATTCAAGTGTCAGACTCAGTCCCTCAGTGAGCTTTGCATGGCTGGGCCTCTACGCCAACATGCAGTCAGTGGAGCTGTATGGGCACAGGAGTCCATCTGCATGAAGGTCATTGCAGGTTCAAGGCAAACATTTAATCATTTTCTGCAGCAGTTGATTTGTTTTAGAGAGATCAATTTTTACCAAACCACAGCCAACTGCTACGTTTCCACGCCATGCTCATGGTTTAGTTCTGGTTGGAGTAGAAATATTTTGAACAATAGAAGGCTTTTTATTGGTACATTTTACCTGTTCATTGAGCTCAATTGTGGTTGTGCCACAACCCGAAGCAAGGGATAGTACATTGTAGTGCTGCCCTAGAAACAGACGAGGGAACAGATAGTCACTCAGGCCTGGGCTGCTTGCTCCTTCCCTTTCTGCTGTAGTGGGGCGTGAGGGGGGAGTAACCGGAGCCAACCCTGTACCTGCCCTATCTATATTTTTAACCATGAGGGTCAGCAACCACTGAAACAACTTACCAAGGGTGGTAGTGGATTCTCCATCACTGGCCATTTTTAAATCAAGACTGGAGGTTACTCTAAAAAATATACTGAAACAGGAATTAATTAGGAAGTTCTGTGGCTTATATCATACAGGAGGTCAGACTAGATGATACCAGTGGCTTTATAATCTATGAATCTATGGATCCGGAGCAAATTACTTTTTCCAGCATACTGATGCAGTTGCATTGGTCAGAGCCCCCACTCCTCACCTACCTGTGGAAGCAACTCTCCCATCCAAGATGCTACCCATGATGTAGAGTCAAGAGTTGCCCTGTGCCAGCCTTCTTGGAAGTGTTAGATTGTCCATAATCTGGCCATTATATTTTAAGATGACTCAGTTCCAGCCAATAAAGCTAAAAGAGCTGAAACTTTAACTGATAGTTCTTCAATCATAATTCGTTGGGAATACCCAGAATCCAAACATTTGTAGATTTAATATTTTTTCCATAAATTCTGGTTTACTATGAATAGCAACATTATCTCTGATAATTGCTCCAGTTAGAGCTTTAGTGCCATCATTCTCTTCATAAAAATTCTGGATTTTATCATCTAGCTCATTGATTTATTTCTTCTATTGCTGCACTACATTGTTCTAAACTTACAATTTTATTTGAAACCGGAGTCTAATTTTGTTTGAAGAGTTTATTACAGACCCATTAAAAGCAGAATGTGGTGAAGAAAGGGAACTAGATTTCTGTTCTACTGTTTTAACTGCTTCTGAAGCAGATGCTGTTACCCGGGTTCTTTCAACCCAGAGCTCTTGGTAACTTTTACTCTGTGCGAGGTGGTGTCAGGAAATAAATCCGGGGAGACACGGCCGTCCCACCGATAGATGGCTGGCACAAACAGGACAACACAAGAGTGCTTTCACTTAAAGCTAAACTTTACTTAGTCTCAAGCACTGATACACATATCTGCAACAGGTTAGTAAAACACCCCCAACCCTTGATAATTGCCAAAGCTGAGTGTGGTTCTCGAGTGGCACAACGACAGCCCGACGCATCCAGAGGGAGAGTCCAGTCCTGAAGAGTCCCACCACCTCAAACTTTTCCCCCTTACTTATACATTAGTAATAGAATCACATGTCCCTTAAAGAAAACTTGTTAAGCAAGCAGTTCCAATGGGCAAGCAAAAAGCTCCTTCTGATTATTGATTAACTAGGTGTGGGTTTTTCCAGAGTTTGCAGCCTTGAGGCCCCAATAGACATTCCTGGGGCACATCCTGCTCTTCTAAAATCCATGTATCAGCAACTTCAACACAATTCTTATCAGGAAGGACGCGGGGTCAAGCTGCCCTCTCTGTGGCACCCAAAAACCCCCCTCCCCTCCTGCCTTAGTTAAACTGAGACTGCTGAATGGCCAATTTATAGCCTGCTGACTTGGCTGCTTTTAACAATAAGCCATAGTGGTTTCAGGCACTTTACTGGTTTGCCAAAGTCTCCCGGTACAATGCAACTAAAGGGGATCTCAGTGGTGAATGTGGGTTTTCTGCTGTCCACATTATTAGCGCCACTTGGAGTTGCAGTCAGTTCAGTGGTAGGATATTTATTCAGACTACCTCCCTTATTCTCTTTCTGCCACCTCTTTAGAGGCAAAAGGATGAAAAGAAGGGGAGCCAGGAAGATTTGATTTTTTTTAAAAATATCTCCCTCTTAAAATAGAAGTGCTTGCCTACAGTGAGCCTCTCTGCAGAGAAATTCCAGCAAAGAACAAGAAGTGGAGAGGAACCCTTAGACTTCAAAAGGGAACAAGAGGAAGGAATAACTTTATTTCATATAGATATATGACAACAGAAAAGTGTCATGTAGTGAAAGCTCTGATGAAAATGGACTTAACCTTGCTCTCTCTATGTCAGGGAGAGAGGATGACTTTATCTCTGTTTTATTTCTCTATCTCTCTCCCCTGAAGCTTGTGAGTGTTCCCATCTTGGTAATAATTGTGATCCAGTCACCGGCCGTTGTGTGTGCCCTCCCAATACAATAGGAGAGAAGTGTGATAAATGTGCACCAAATTACTGGGGTCATGACATTGTCAGCGGGTGCAAGGTGAGTGGATCTCTTATTTTCTCTTTGTGTGTTCCATGTTTTCTATGGTGTAAAGTACAGTAGTTTGAAGCTACAATACAATTTTAGGCTTGTAAAGAGCCACGTGGTTGAGTTTTGAGTTTTGCAATTTGAGTTTTGTGTTTTGAGTTTTGCAATTTTAGGCTTGTAAAGAGCCACGTGGTTGTGTTTTGAGTTTTGGTATCAATCAGGGAAACAATATAGGTGCTGATGACCTGTATCTGAATACTGCAGACTCTCTGTCCTGGCATACAATCTGTTATTTGCTGCATCACCAGATCTGTTTGAACCATATGTTCATCCATGGTGAAGTTGTTGGATACTGTTTGTTTATGATTTCTGTATTATAGGTATATTAACTCAACTGGGAAGATTACTGTTACAGTTCAGGGCCCCACTATGGTCCATCAAGGGCACCCACTCTTAGTCTTCTAGCACTCCAGCGATTACCTCTCTTGGGCGGAGATGCACATTTCTCTCCCTACTGATGGGCAGGCTGCACAGCTCCCTGACTACTCTGTGAATTCATCAGGAAGGCAGACTGACTCAGGAGGCCGCTTTGCCTTCCTTCCTCAGAGACTATAAACAGCATAACTGCCGTTATGTTAAGTTATGTTAAGTTACCGTGCAGCTCTTTCAAAGCAAGTGCATTTCTTCTTAAGATGAAAGCATTACAGAGAAAACATATTAAAAATAATAACAGAACCTACACACATGCTAATAAGCTTACCAGAGATCACACCCTGACTGCAGGAAGGGCTCTGGCAGGTGAACAGTCCTTCAAACCCCACCTAGGGGGTTGCCAGTGATTACAAGTTCATAATCACCTTGGCTCACCCATGAATCTGAAAGTCTCTCCTTTATACAGTCTGGGTCTTTGACTTGATAATAGTTGATTCATAGACAATGGGTTTCTCCTCAGGTTGTACCTTCAAAAGACTGGTGTGGGGGGTGTTGCATAACTGGAGGTATTAAATTTGCATACACCTCCCCTAGAGATTTCCTCGAGACAGGGCTGGCTGTAGGCATCAGCAAAACTAGCAGGTGCTTGGGGTGGCACATTCCGGCGCCAGCCATGCCGCCCCTAGAAATGTGCCCCCCTGCCCCAGCTCGCCTCCGCCTGCTCCCCTGAGCGCGCCACCCCCACCGCTCCGCTTCTCCCCCTCCCTCCCAGGCTTGCCGCGCACAGAACAGCTGTTTCGTGCGGCAAGCCTGGGAGGGCGGGAGGAGAAGCCGAGTGGCGGCGCGCTCGGGGGAGGCGGCGGTGGTGGAGCGGAGGTGAGCTGGGGCGGGAAGCGGCTCCTCTACACCCCCCCCATTACTTCCTGCGCTCCCACCCCCTCGGTCACCTCCGCTCCTTCTGTTTCCCTGAACACGCTGCCTCTCCCTTGCCTGAGAGGGAGGGGGAAGAAGAGAAGCGGCGGCATGTTCAGGGGAGCAGGCAGAGTGGAGATGAGCTAGGGCGGGAGGTTGCAGGGGGTGGAGCCACAGGAAGCAATGGAGGGGGAATGTGGCATGCCCAGGGGAGGAGGCGGGGTTGGGGATTCAGGGAAGGGGTGGAGTTGGGGCGGAGCTGGGGGTTGCGGGGGATGAAAAAAAAGCCGGGGCTGCAAAAAATTTTTTTGCTCGGGCTGGCAAAAATCCTAGAGCCTGCCCTGCTTGGAGAACCACTTAACTTTAAAAGTTCTCATTGTTTCTAACAGTCTTTTGAAGCTCATAACACTTCCCAGGAATTAACACTTTAATAACTGCTGCAATTATGCCAGAAGAGTGTGCTTTGCCTGAACGTAGTCATATACCATTAATGACCTTCCTGAAAGGGTTGTTTCTCATCTAGCTCAAGCGGCTCACTAATTATGTAGAATCTTTTCCGAGTGTGTTTAAAGCTCCTCTTGTAAAATCTTTGCCTTTCTGCTGCAATATAGAATGCTTGGCTTGAAACCAGCCTAACGGGGTGAAGACCCTTATCTGAGCTGTGGAATCCATTCTCTGTTTGTCTTTTGTATGAGTGTGATAGCATGGCAGCTGCTATGGCACCACCTAAAAGAATAATGATATATCAGTCACATCTTCCCTTCTCGCATGTTGCAACTAATTTCTCCGAGGCGAGGTGCGAATGCCTACTCCACTTGAGCTCTTAGTAGAGCAGGTTTCAGAGCCTGTCATAACTCTCAGGCTGGAGGATGCGGCATAAAACTGGTTCCTTGCAAAAGAAACATTCTATGTGATTGTTATTTAGGTTTTTATCTTGTACCCCGAGCTATTTCTCCGTGTGGTGAACAATTTGTTCTCTAGGATTTATCTTGCAGCATAACATATTGAATAAGCAAACTGCTTTGAAAAGGTTTTAATTCTTAGACTGCACAGCAGCCTGTCAAACATTTGCTAACCATTAGTGTTTCTGTTGCAGTCAGTAAAGATTGAGTGCGTGTCTGTCATATAAACGACCTATGCTGTGAGCAGGTCTTTTAAATTCAGATGGGCTCCTGTAGCTAGTCATGTTAACAAGGTTTTAATTTTGAGTGGAAACTAAATCTGCAAATTTTGTTCCTCTCCCTGCCAGCTTTACTACTTTAATTTTAGTGAGTGTGTGTCCACGCCAGTTACTGTGGCAACTTGTACTAGTGGCACTGGAACAATGTTGCTATTGCAAGCAAAGTTTCTTGATATGAGGCTCCCATCATGCCACTGATTAAATTGAATGTTTTCTGCTAGCATTACCGAGTAGTCACAATGATACTCCTGAGGGATTGGTTCTTCTACCTTTTGGAGGCCTTCAGCTTCTCTGACTATCTGCTTCTCTAGAGGACCATATGCAAAGTCAGTTCTGTCTGCACTGCGACGTGTTGTCCATGCACTGGAACCTAATTAATAATCATTGCACTAGTTCTGGTGGGACTCGGTGGCACTGGGATTGAGACCTACGGCAGCTGCAGGTCTGGCAGTGTTGTCTAAGCCTTCCCTGCACCAGATGTCAAGATTTGTTTGTGGGTTTAACAAAACACATTATATTTCTCACTCTGCTACCTCAGACTCAGAGGCCACACACCAGGCCACTAGACTGGTTCATTTACAACGCATAAGCCTCAAGTGATAAATAAAATATGATGAAAATAATATTGTAAATACATGTTGTTTCACTTCCGGCCCCTCTCTTACCCTAACTAGATTGTGGCCTTCTGATACAGATGCATTGCTGTTAACATTGGAAATACATTACTGTATACGAACTCCCAAGTAACCTGTGTTCATCTATGGCTGCAAATGACAAGACTTCCTACAAGAAATGGAGTACTTGTGGCACCTTAGAGACTAACAAATTTATTTGAGCATAAGCTACAGCTCACTTCATCGGATGCCTACAAGAAATGTGATTAAAATCTATTGTCGTCTCTCTCTTCTTTATAGGCCTGTGATTGCAGTGTGGTTGGATCCCTCAATTTCCAGTGTAACTCAGATACAGGCTGCTGCTCCTGCCACCCTAAATTCGCTGGGGACAAATGCACTCAGTGCAGACCGGGATATTGGAAATACCCACAGTGCATTCCCTGTGACTGCTTACTGGCAGGGACTGATCCTCAGACTTGTGATGCAGAGACGGAAAAATGTTCATGCGTTGATGGTACAGGGCAATGTAGCTGCAAGGTAAGGCAATGAGGTATGCAAGCTGACTTAATGGTGCCATGGGAACCTGCTTCAAAGTTAGTGGGAGTTTGTACTCGCTTATCACAACAGATTGTTAGTGAGATAACTTGGGACCTTCAGTAAACACAAACTCTGTTAGCTGCTTGTAATAGTAGCCCTTTTTTCCTGGCCAAGGGTCTTGGAACTAGAGGGAGAAACAAACAATTAAATGTTACACTAGGTTGCTCTTTCATCCACTAAAGCTTAATAAAGCAAGTTCCCAAATGTGGCCTTGACTTAGATTTTTTTCTTATTTTAAGTTTTTCTTCCTGTCCTTACAGAACTGTTACCATGTTGGCCATATTCAGTGTACAAAATCAGCCGTTTGGCAAATTAGAATGACTTTTTGGGTGATAGCAACATTTGGGCCATATCCCATAGTCCTTAATTAATCCTTACTGGGACATTGACTTCAATGGGAGCTTTGTTGAGTAAGGCTATAGAATTTGTCACATTAATACTCATGCATCTCATCAGAGTGACTCCATTTTAGGATCCTTCATTCTGTTTCAATATCCAGACATGCAGAGAGAGTAGACAGCTAGTAATTAAGGAAGAGGGAGCTGAAATAACTATTATTGCTTGATAATTCTTTTATCAAATGGACATTAGTCGACACATTTTAGGCCTAAAGTATAGCTCCCAAAGGGAGAAAGGAGATTTTACAAAGCCTTATAAAGAAATGTTTTCTTTGGTTGGTTGGGTTTTAAAATTTTGATGAAAGCAGTTGTTTTTACTTACGTGATCCTGGCCACGTTGTGAATCAAAAAACAACAGCATGGAGCTCCTATATAAGAATCAGAAACCGTAACTGAGTAGGACCAAAAGCGGTGACATTGACCATATAAGGCTGATAGGAAAAAAAAAGTTAAACAAAAGATGTAAATGAAATTAGATAGTCAACATTCTTTCAATTTTAATACTCTGATTTGGTGTTAGTAATAGAAATAGAGATTTTTTTTCCTGGTACGTTTTATATTGACATTGTTCTTTAAATAAAAGATTCAGCTCTTTAATATTGGCTGTGAGTGTTTAAAATGCCACAGAATTGGTATAAAAATCCTTTCAAAAAGGCTCAGTGTAAATGATGGGTACATCCAGTGATACACAGTCTAGCTTTCTTTATTGGGAATAATGGCGTAGTGGAATTAAAAGTATTGACATTACAACAGTGAATAGCTGCACATTTCAGCCCTTTATATATTGTTCAATGACGCGGAAAAACAATCAGATGAAGAGAGAAAGTGGGAATGTTTTACCGCCCTTGATAGTTCTATAAAAATAAATTCCTCAGCTAGTACAGTCAGTACTGTACCTTAAATATTCTGACGTGTCAAGATAAACTCATAGCAGACAAAAGGTTTGATTAACTCATCAATTTTGGAGGGTATAATTTCACTGATTTTATCAATATGCTATTAAGCACTTCATATCAAAAGTGCAATTTGTTGTCCTACAAGTACCTCTACCAACATGGAGCCAGCATCCTCTGCCCATACTTATCTAGTGGATGGAGGTATGATATATGTGTGATTGGAGGCTGAAAACCGTAAGCCTTAATTTTTTCCTTAAACCTACTCTTCTCATCCAAATCCCTTTATTGTGCATGGGCTGTGGGGCATGGAGTTGGTTTTGGTTTTTGGTGTGTCTAAATAAAGCTCTTCCCTGTGCTCTTGCAGGTTAACGTGGAAGGTGTCCACTGTGACAGGTGCAGGTCTGAAATGTTTGGACTCTATGCCAAAAACCCACTTGGCTGCAACAGCTGCTATTGCTTTGGTCTGACTACTCAGTGCAGTGAGGCAAAGGGACTGATCCGCATGTGGGTGAGTAGGGAACTGCTGAGCCGTGTAATGTGATAATGTAGTTTCCTGCTGGCTTCTTTTAGTCAGGCACAGAGAGGTAGCTAGGAAATGGCAAAACGTTTAAGCAATCTTTTCCCCTGCGTACTTTGAGAAGTAGAGAGAGGAGCATGTTCCATTAGACAATCAGGGTCAAGGCATTACAAAAAATTGTTTGATAGTGTAATAGATGTCAAGCCAAAGTAAAGCTATTAAAACCCAGTAAAAAGCAGTGTATTCAAGTGTGGGAAAATTGTACGGTGAAGATCCAGCACACTAGAGCACTGACACAGAGATGAGAATCAGAACTTGTTGCAGTTTCCCTAACCATATTCCAGGGTCATTGTTGCTTGTAGTTAAATATGTCGATTTGATTTGATTTGATTAACTCCTCATTTTTCCCCTTATAATTTTTTTTAAAGTTGTGCTTGTGATAGATGCTGATCCATTTAAATCCTGGGTTGGTGGGTGGAGCCCAACTGAACAACAAAAGACCTGTCCCCCCAGAAGAGAGAGTTACCACAGATCCCATGCTGGATTGATAGTCCTCGTGACTGAAGTCCTCTGTTTATCTCTAGCACTTTTTCTTCCCTCCTGATAGACGGAGAGGGATTCCAGATGAGCTGTGTTGGTGCAACTTTATCAATCCGACGTGGGTTGGGTCGAGAGGAAGGTGATAAGACCAGTCATGCCACAGAGCTAATGAAAGCATCAATCCTTTTGCAAACTCTGTTTTGGTCCTTACATGAGGGAATAAAGCTGAAGCATTATTTAAAGCTGGGGTTTTTTTTATTCTCTTTTTATTCGCTCCTCTTTGAATTCTGAGATTTAAACAAGACTTTGCAGATTCACATTATAGGCTACCTGGGCCTTTATAGTTTTGAATACTCCAGTCTATCTCAAAACAGAGTCAGTGCCATTTGAAAAGCCATAAATTCACAAACTTCATGCGGCTGATGAAAATCTTTAATGCAGTTCACGTGTGTTAACCATTTTCTTGCTGGTTGATGTACTTGGTGAATAGTAGCAAGACCCACTCCAGGAACATGACTTTGAAGTTGGCAGCTGGAACGAATACTTCCAAGTCCTGTCACTGAACAACAGGTCCTGAAAATATAATCAGCACAATAATTGAATACCGTGCTGTGCCTCTCCTCTTCCTCAGTGCCCAAATGGCATTTTGTGAAACCCAGATGTGATTTCTTCATTAGCTTAATTGTTGTTCCTGACTCCTTAGCATTATGGTGTCTGCATTTCTGATTTTTTATTTTATTGTTCTCTGTGTTTGTCCAGCTTGCTGCATGCTTTCTATGAACAATCTCGGTAATTCTGGGCAGAAGTTATTCCAGTTTTCTTTTAACCACAGCAGTGATTTGGCTGGCATATTATTGGTTTTCTTTCAGTGAGGTTGCTAACATCTAAATAGTTGTGGAATACCATTACATTATCCAATCAGTGCGACTTTTGGGCTCACACAGTTTAGTATATTTGAGAACACAGTAATTTGTTTGAATTTTAAATGAAAAAGATACAAGTGGGGCTGGGCAGTACAATGAGTTCATGCACTTGCCTGAGACTCAAAACAGATTAGAACTGGAAAAGGAGATATTTTGTATCTTTGTATGTTTTTGCTCCAAAAACTCTCAATAACATGGCATGTTTCTTGTTATCATCCTCTTTACCATTTGCAATGAAGTACTGCGAGAATCTCTGAGTACTGAATCCAGTTATCCCATTCTGCATCATACTCTTTCATTTTTCCATATGCAGCCATATGGAAAGGCAAAAAAAGGTTTTTACTTGCACAGTATGTAGAACTGTCTGATGGTTGTTTTCAGTTTATCCTCATTGCCAATGTAGTATATGGAGACCCAAAATGGATTAGAACTGAAAAAGGAGATATTTTATTGTGGTACAGGATCACAAAGACAACTAATCAGTCTCCATCTTGGAAAAAATTCCTCACATTGCTCCAACCCAGTGGCGCATGCTCAGTACAGTCTTAGAGCTTCTAACAGTAAATAGTTATTCTCACATTCGCTGTCCGTTAGCAATAAATGTAACAAAAATGCCTATATTACGCCTGTCTACCCTGTAAGTCTAGATCTTAAGTGAAAATAAGAGGTGTGTTTCATCGTAATATAAGATTCTCAGACTCTGTACAGAGGTGTGGCCCAGGACTGAAATAACAGACATATCAAAGTCTTATGAACAAGCTACATTGGCAAAGGTCTGTGAAGAGCTTGCAGACACGTGCTCATATCACACGGTGTTTGGCTCTAGCCAGTGCTGCTTTTTCCTCACTGTCATGAGCACTAAATGCAAAGGGCTAGATGGTGGAACTCTTACAGTGCACAACACTTACTCAAATAGTTCTGTTTAGTGGGACTACGCACATGACTAAGGGCTAGTGTGAAATAAGTACAACCAGTTTTTAAGAGAATAAAAAATAAAAGAATAACGAGACTTTGCCTACATGAAAAAAGCTTGAAAAAATATTTTTTTTTCTTTTTAATCCCTTTAATATATGCAGCTGACGTTGAAGCCAGAACAGATGGTTCTTCCACTGGTAGATGAAAACCTTCAGGACAATACTACCAGAGGGGTTGTATTCCAGCATCCAGAGATAGTAGCTAACATTGAACTGGTGATGCAAGATCTCCAATCAGAACCTATTTACTGGAAACTTCCAGAGCAATTTGAAGGACGAAAGGTAAAGATGATTTCTTTGAATTCTGACAAAAATTGACATTTTATAAATGCTTCTGATTCCTCTATTGGGAAAATTACAGCAAACTGGAAGGTGCTTGCAAAGAATAAATATTTTTGTCAGTACCGTTTGTCAAGGAAAAATTGTCACAAAAATAATTGGAAATTCTATTAATTGTCATCAAAACTTGGAATCCTGTAACATCAATACTATCTTAAACTAGATATTTAATCATATAAATATATAAGAAATATGTTGCTAATGGGAATTTTATTGTCCATCGAAGGCAATGATAGCCAACAGATCTGTCAGGAATTCCAGATTTTACCTTGTGATTTTATTTATTTGCACAAGATGGAGCTTTTCACAAAACTACTACTAAAAAAAAGGTGGGGGGATTGTATTAAGTTAATATTTCACTCAGGTGACTCCCTGCCTCTCCCAATCTGACAGAAATGTTACACAAGCTTTGTATGTCTTGTGTAGACACAGTTTGTTGAAAATGTTTGAAACAGCCTTCTCTTTGGGCCTTTTGCACCTCTATGGCTCTATTGTGTGTTGCACTTTTGAAGTCCCATGATTGGGCTCATGGGAATGTTGATATTCCCACAGACTCTCACAAAGAGGGACATTTATTTTTACAGTTCTGCAGAAACAGATTACCTTCATGTACGTCTGTGCACAATCCTTGATCTCCATGTATTCCAAGTAGCACATGCCTCTGTGTACACACACACACACACACGCGTGCGTATTTATACATCCATTTGTAATACTTACATATCCATCATGTATACACAGAGATATATTTGTAGCTAACTGTAACTGGTATCTCTGTTTGCTTTGTTAGCTGACTGCTTATGGAGGGAAACTGAAATATGCTATCTACTTTGAAGCACGCGAGGAGACGGGTTTTGCTACCTATAATCCTCAAGTCATCATCAGAGGTGGGCCTCCCACACGTACTAGAACTATCATCCGGCATATGGCTGCCCCTTTGATTGGCCAGCTGACGAGGCATGAGATAGAGATGACCGAGGTAACGTTTTAGTCAGTTCTGTTTCAGAATGTTAACCCTTGGTTCTGTTGATACTGTTAACTGGCTGGCTTTTGTGTTACTGTTTCCTTCAGCATGAATGGAGATATGGTGATGACGCAAGAGTCAGTAGTACTGTGACACGTGAGGACTTCATGGATGTGCTGTACAACATTCATTACATTCTTATTAAGGCTTCTCATGGCAGCATCATGAGACAAAGCAGGTAACAATTTCATGCAATAGCCTGAAATACTGCAGTCATCCCAGCTAATTCACTTGAGACTTCAAACTGATTTTTTAATCCAGGCACAAAATCAGTGGGATGTACAAGAAGAGTAGGGTGTCCAGTATAGCTGGAGAAGTGGAAGAAAGGAATTGTATTAAGAGAAAACCATAATTATTGTAGCCAAATGAGACTTTTATTCTCAGTATCCCAAAGCCAAGAAAAAAGCAAAAATATATTTTGTAAACAGATTTGAATGCTATGCAAATATTGTGTTATTATATAAATATGAATTTTGGCCTGTGAAATATTTGTCTCTTGGCAATCAGTAGTGAATAAATGATTAGTGATGCAAATAGTGCCCAGTTACAATGACACTAGGCATATATAGGCAAATTAAAAGTAATAGGCTACAAATATCTCTATCAAGATATAGTATTTCGAGAAGGTACTACTATGGTGGTAGAATTAAAAAGATATAGTGTAACTTTGCAATATTTGTGTAATAGAGACATGGAAGACTAGTATCTGTGCCCTAAAAGTGATAGAAGCAGATGGTTGTTATTTATTATTAATTATTAATTTTTGTAAGTAATTTTAAAGGAACTAACCATCCATTCTCCAAAACTTGGATGTCCCCTGCAGCTGCGGGTGTCAGTCGGTTCATATTGTCTATTTTTGGCATGGTTAATTTACAACATTGTGTGATGTGCACAGGGAAACCTCAGCTTAGAGGAGTGGGAAAGTAATTCTGATACCTCATGGAAAACTTTGAAAAGCATTCTCTTTGCTCCGGAAAAATATTCCATCAATTTATATCAATCACTGTTAGCACTACAGAGCCCAGCTCAGCTGTGGAGGGTGAGGTGACTATCCTGGTTCATGCATCATAAGAAAAAATGCTATATGATTTTCATTTTCAGAATCTTTATGCTGAGGTGTACAGAGATGGACACCTTATTCACAGCTAGCTACACCAAAGCATAATGCACCTTGATTGGGTCAGGGCTACCAATAATGATGTGTAAATCAGGAGACGAGAGATCGGCTTTCCAATTTCAGGGTGTGTTTGCAAGGATAGCAGTTACAAAACCAAGATGCCATTTTTACAGAGTCACATTACAGGGTATAGCCTTTTATATAGCAGTGGGACTTGTTAAAGAGTTAATCTGTTCCCTTTCTGGTACCTCTCCACCTGAAGTCATAGTCCTTGTGTATGATATCACAACTGATATGAAGATAATTGTCACAATTATCACAATTATGATATCTGTCTAGGCATTTATATAATGCTCATCACCATGATATTTGAGACACTAGGTGGAGAATTAGCAGGCAAACCCCTGCAATCTATACTCAAGCAAAATGCCTGTTGATTTCAGAGGAAATGTCATTTGAATAAGAACAGCAGAATCAATCCCAAAAATTCCTTAGAAGTCATTGGAAGATTTCCCTAAGAACTAGAGACTTAGATTTAGGAGAGAAGTTAAACCACAGACTTAAGTCCATCCCTATTCAGAACAGCCCTTACGCACATGCTTACCTTTGAACATGTTCTTAAGTCCAGTGACTTATAGTTAAGCATGTGCTTTAGTTGTGTCCTGGATGCTTTCCTGATTTGGAGCCTAACTCTTAACAAGCAAAGCTTCTCTTCTCACCCAGTTGCCATTAGAAATAAAGTCTGAGGGAAGAGAGTTATAGAAAAAATTATTATAAAGGGCTGCTGTCAATTTTTTTCAAAGTGTACAATGAGGAGTTAGATTTCAGAGTAGCAGCCGTGTTAGTCTGTGTTCACAAAAAGAAAAGGAGTACTTGTGGCACCTTAGAGACTAACCAATTTATTTGAGCATAAGCTTTTGGGAGCTACAGCTCACTTCATTGGATGCATCAGAAGAAGTGAGCTGTAGTTCCCGAAAGCTTATGCTCAAATAAATTGGTTAGTCTCTATGGTGCCACAAGTACTCCTTTTCTTAATGAGGAGTTAATAGCTCTTTAATTCTAACATAGAAATTCTTTCAACTCAAATGTTTAAAAAAGCAGAGCTGCAGATGACTGATATACTGTACAAAAACACTGTCAATGAAAATTCAAACCAGACCTAAGTGTAAAATAGTTTAATTCTAATGTTAGCCCTATATTAGCCATATAATTTATAATTTGTTTTTGTAAGAAAGCTATGCTATTAAGGAGAGTTATTTAGAGGTTTCTACTCAAAATCCAAAGGCAAACATTTTTCTCCTACTGTGTTCATTTTGTTCTCCTTTTTCACTTTCACCACTCAAAATTGAAATATTTCTTTCATAGATTCAAATTAGATTTTGTTTTGCTCATCAGGCAACTGGATTTTGATAATAAATTAGTTTGGATTGGAAGTATGCTTTCAATTTTACTGTTAATTATTTCAGAATACTAGATGCTGATCAGGAAGCAGTGGTTAGACTGATTCTTATTAGACATGCTTCAGGAAGCAACTGAACCTAACCTACCTTAAGTAACACTTTTCCCCAGACAACAAATAGCTTTTTGGTCCCAAAGTATATTGTTATGTAAATTCAGCTCTGGGACAGTATATAGTTTGTGCCGTACACAGAGCATTGTCTCTGGTTTATGACTAAGGGCTTCAGTGCGGGCTGTACAGGCATGACAGGGACCTTCAATTCGTACTTGTATTGCTAGCCCATGCTGAAGATTGCAGTGTAGGCATATCCTGGATCTTGAAGATGATGGGGAAGCAGATTCCACTCTGTTTTTATATTACATGTACAGGGAGTTCCATTCAAGCTTGTGTTGACACTCCATACAAAAACAATAATTTTGGACCCTATTTATTTTGCAGTCCGTTGTTTTTGTCTCCTTGTTCTACTTCTCTATTCCAGGTGACCCTCCTTCTCAAGTAGGGACAAAGGTATATAGGCTGGAAAGTGCTGCTGTCACTTGGGACATTGCATTGACTCAAGAAATTAGTGGTGAACTCCAGATCCCATTGAAGTCAATTGCAAAACTCACATTGATTTGAATGGGTCAGGATTTCACCCTAGATTTGCTTATGGTCTTCTTAATGTCGACACCTATATACCAAGATGATAGGTGCAATAGACATGCCTAAACAAACAGATCAGTATAACTGGGGGTGGGGGTGGAGAAATCTGTGAATTGGGTGATTTGGGAGTATGAACAGGAGCTAATTATTTCCATAAGTTTCTTTGTGCTAATGCCTACACACAGATATTTAATAAATAAATTCTGGATGGATTAGCTTCTTTACTTTGATTTAACTTTTACTATAAGTATTCATATTCAATGATAGAAGAGAAAGAAATTTCCTCTCCTTGCTTAGATTTGGAATTATTTTTGGAAGCTTTAAAATTTACGTGGCTTGTCCTATATTTTTTACTTATTAAAGAACAACAAATGTTTTCACAGTTTAGTATTCATTTAAACAAAAGAAGAAGGAGAGAGCTAAAATACCTCCTTTCAGCAAAGCAACAATTTTGCAATGCCCTGGAATAAACTAATGCTTTAGAACTGTCTTTTGCTGTCATTGTCCATGCTTCATTTGTTGCCCTTTAGAATCATTTTGTCTGTTCGGTGTATGTGGGGAGGATAGTTGGGAGATGAGGGTATAAGATATTAATATAATCAAGTGGACATTTGGAGAGGGAAAGAGTCCGTAGTCCCAATGTGAAACATACTTTTTTCCAACATTAACCAACTTCTATGTGTTTCTTTGTTTTAAACATTTTGCTTGTTTGTCCTTGTGATTCTGAGGGAAAAAATGAATTCTGGCTGTCTTAAAATTGCTGCTAAAAGGCAATTGACTGTCCAACGTCTTTGAAGTCTGTTCTACAGCTTGTGAGATTGCTTTAGTTGCTGGGGGAACATTTTATTTTTAAAAAATGCCTCATTGGAAGCATATTTAGTGAATAAAGTTATTATTGCACTTCTGTGAATTGTGAACTGGATCCGGGTTTAGTGTGTGACATCAATTTCTTAACGATCTGTTCAAATGAGGAATCAGATATGAGCTTTTGTCAGTATTCTGGGCTGCAAATAAAAAAGGGGAGATGGAACTAAGAAGAGTACACCAGTTAGTTAAACTTCAGGATAGAAATGGAAAATCAGAATGAAGGTATGTTGGATTTAAAGTTTCCTTCATACACAGGCAAAAATAGAGCATTTTTTGTCTCATGTCATTGAGGCCAAGAGGATTGAAGACAGCCAAATGAAGCCTTTTTCTCCTGAACTGGCTGACTTTGAACCTTTATTGAAACAATGCTTTATGGAGTTGATAAGCTTTGTTTGCCGGTTTGTGTTTTCCAGAATTTCTGAGATCTCGATGGAAGTTGCTGAAGAAGGCAATGTGTCTGGAATGAGTCCTCATGCTCACTTGATTGAGAAATGTGACTGCCCGCTGGGTTATTCTGGCTTGTCATGTGAGGTACAGTTTCTGGTTAACCTCCATTAAATGTCTTTACTCTGTATTTGTCTTTCAGCAGAAATGGTCTGAGAAGAGTTTCAAACAATAACTGTGCTTAACTAAGCCACCCACTCTCCCTTAATTTTATTCCCTCTGTTCCTTCTCTCCCAGGTCCTCATCCGACAAAGTGTTTAAGCACTTATTTAACTTTAAGCAGATGAGTAGTCCCATTGAAGTCATTGGAATTATTCATGTGCTTAAAGTTAAGCACATTAAACTTTGCTGGATCAAGACCTCAGCACTTGAGTTGTGTGTGCAGTAGAAGTCAATGAAACTTGTTGAAAGAGATGAGGTGTAAACAGTAGAACCTCAAAGATAAAAAAACACCAGAGTTACGGACTTACTGGTCAGCCAGATACCATGTGGAACCAAAAGCAATCAGTCAGGCAGGTCCTCCAGGAAACCATTTTGAAGCACTTGAAGGAGAGGAAGGTGATCAGGAACAGTCAACATGGATTCACCAAGGGCAAGTCATGCCTGACCAACATGATTGCCTTCTATAATGATAACTGGCTCTGTGCATGTGGGGAAAGCAGTGGACGTGA
Source organism: Lepidochelys kempii (assembly GCF_965140285.1). Classification (NCBI taxonomy): domain Eukaryota; kingdom Metazoa; phylum Chordata; order Testudines; family Cheloniidae; genus Lepidochelys; species Lepidochelys kempii. Next base: position 99,740,010 of record NC_136382.1, read on the forward strand.
TATATCTCCCACAGTATTGTTGCCAGCAAGTTAAAAAAGTATGGATTGGATGAATGGACTATAAGGTGGATAGAAAGCTGGCTAGATTGTTGGGCTCAACGGGTAGTGATCAACAGCTCACTATCTAGTTGGCAGCCGGTATCAAGCAGAGTGCCCCAGGTGTCAGTCCTGGGGCCGGTTTTGTTCAACATCTTTATTAATGATCTGGAGGATGGTGTGGATTGCACCCTCAGCAAGTTCACAGATGACACTAAGCTGGGAGGAGAGGTAGATATGCTGGAGGTTAGGGCTAGGGTCCAGAGCGACCTAGACAAATTGGAGGATTGGGCCAAAAGCAATCCGATGAGGTTCAACAAGGACAAGTGATGAGTCCTGCACTTAGGACAGAAGAATCCCATGTACTTCTACAGGCTGGGGACCGACTGGCTAAGCAGCAGTTCTGCAGAAAAATACCTGGGGATTACAGTGGATGAGAAGCTGGATAGGAGTCAGCAGTGTGCCCCTGTTGCCAAGAAGGCTAACAGCAGATGGAGGGAACTGATTATTCCCCTCTAATTGGCACTTGTGAGGCAACATCTGGAATATTGCATCCAGTTTTTGAATCCCCCACTACAGAAAGGATGTAGACAAATTGGAGAGAGTCCAGCGGAGGGCAACGAAAATGATCAGCGGGCTGGGGCACATGATTTATGAGGTGAGGCTGAGAGAATTGGGCTTGTTTAGCCTGCAGAAGAGAAGAGTGAGAGGGGATTTGATAGCAGCCTTCAACTACCTGAAAGGGGGTTCCAAAGAGGATGGAGCTAGGCTGTTCTCAGTGGTGGCAGATGACAAAACAGGGAACAACAGTCTCAAGTTGCAGTAGGGGTGGTCTAGGTTGGATATTAGGAAACACTGTTTTACCAGGAGGGTGCAGGGCTGGCCTTATCATGAAGCAAACTGAGGCGGCCACCTCAGGTGCCAGACTGGGGAGGGGGGAGGGCGCCACTAGGACCCAGAGTGTAGAAAATTGTGTCTGCTGCTGGTGCATATGTATTCTGTCTGCTCTAGGTGCACAGAGATGGTGGAGTGCTGTGCTGGAGGAAGGAGGGCACAAGAGGCATAACAGGCAGGCAGGAGAAAAGGTGAGAGGTAATAACAGAAAGCAGCAGCAGCTGCAGGGAGAGAGAGGAGGAGGAGACTCTTGTGTACCTCTCTAACACCCCCAGGAGCCTGGACTGATTAACATCAGCTTCTCAGGGAGCTTCCTGTTTCCTGCTGCTTCCCTGAACCCACTGGAGGAGAACAGGCAGTCAACTGAAGTAGTAGGAGCCAGTTAGGCCCTTAAGACGTTGATATCTTCCCTCACTCAGGCCCTGCTACCAGCCTGTTTATTTGTCCCATTTAATTGAGTGTTGAGAGCCACTATAGCTGGCACAGAACAGCAGTCATGAGTGAAAGAAGAAAACGCCCCTCTGGGGCAGCATTCAGAAAAAGAAAGCAAGCAAAGGAAGCTTTTCTATCTAAGCAGGAAGGAGCTCTCTTGAGATACATAGACACAAATGTTCACGGCAAGCCTTCTGGCCCCAGTGAGGGTGAGGAGTGAGGAGAGTGGTGTGAGTGGTGAGGAGATGCCTGATCTTCCAATTAGTCAGAGTGCAGGTGACCTAGCAGCTACTGCAGCATCCATATCTCCATCTCAAATGGATGTAACCCTGCACATTCTGAAGAAAAGTGTAGATCAGAGAAGAGTGTGGTGGAGGTGCAAGAAACACCTGCTGCTGAGTTTAGTTTCTTAAGTCTAGATGATCCAGGACTGTGGACCCACTTGAGCAGTAGCCTGAGGGACTTCCTTGTACTGCATGGGCCAGAGCAAGTGAAAAACTTCACGTTACCCAAAGACAATGAAAATAGAAGTTTCCATCCAACACATTACCGACATGAAATCCCCAATCGTGACAAAGTGGAGAGGCCATGGCTTATGTACTCAAAACCCCAGAAAGCTGCATACTGTTTTTGTTGCGAACTCTTCCAGTCTAATGTTCCAGCCACATTGGGTTCTACAAGAACAAAGGACTGGAAAAATCTGGCTAGAAATCTGGCATGCTGTGAGAAGGCAGCAAATCACCAGAGAGCATTCCATAGGTGGAAAGAGCTTGAGATAAGACTAAGGTTAAAGGCCTCATAGATGATCAGCATCAAGAGAAGATTGCATCAGAGTCTCTTTACTGGCAAAATGTTCTGAAAAGGCTCATTGCCATTGTGAGAATGCTTGCTACCCAAAACCTAGCACTGTGTGGCACTTCAGATCAGCTGTATGTGCCAAACTATGGAAACTTCCTTAAAATTGTGGAGCTGATGGCTGAGTTTGATTCTGTACTCCAGGAGCATCTAAGAAGAGTCACCACCCAAGAAATGTACACACACCGCTACCTTGGAAAAACAATTCAAAATGAGATTATACAGTTACTGGCAACAAAAGTCAAACAGAAAATTGTGGCAGATCTGAAGTCAGCAAGATATTACTCTGTTATTCTGGACTGCACACCTGACATCAGCCATATGGAACAAATGGCTTTAATGGTGCGTTTTGTAACAACAACTGAACCTAGAGAAAATGTCCCTTCAACGGTGACTGTCAGAGAACATTTTATAGAATTTATTGATTTTGATGATACTACAGGAGCTGGTATGACAAATGTGCTTCTTAAAATGCTGGAAGATACGGGAATTGTGATAGGTGACATGAGAGGTCAGGGGTACGATAATGGTGCCAACATGAGAGGAAAGAGCAGAGGAGTGCAGACATGGATCCGAGAGTTAAACCCTCAAGCTTTTTTTGTCCCATGCAGTTCTCATTCATTGAACTTGATGGTCAGTGATTCAGCATCAGCTTCTAGTGAGGCTGCTGAAATTTTAAATGTAATTCAAAGCATCTATGTATTTTTCTCTGCATCAACTCATTGATGGCAGATTTTGAAGCACCATCTGGGAACATCCTCTCTGACACTAAAACCACTGAGTGCCACACGATGGGAAAGTCAAGAGGAGGTGATAAAGCCTATCAAACACCAAATTGGGAAGATAGATGATGCCATAGTTGCCATTATGGAGGATAATGCTATGACAGGAACTGTTCATGGGAGAACAGTGGCAGAGGGAAATGGAATCACCAGAAACATACATAACTTCAAATTGCTGTGTGGCTTAGTGTTGTGGCATGACATACTGTTTGAAATAAATATTGTAAGCAAGAGACTCCAAGGCGTTGACTTTGATATATCTGGAGCAATGGAACAACTGGACAAAGCAAAGTCATACCTACAGTCTTACCAGTCAGATGAGGGATTTCAAAACATTCTGAAGAGTGCACAGAAGTTGCCAGAGGAACTTCACACTGAAGCTATTTTCCCACCCATTCAAGAATACAAGAGTCCCCGAAGAAGAAGACATTTTGATTACGAGGCACAGGATAATCCCATTAGAGACCCCAAACAACAATTCAAAGTTCAATTCTTTAACCAGGTGCTAGATTGTGCAATACAGTCAGTTGAAGAACGTTTCATGAAGCTCAAGAAACACAGCAGTATATTTGGGATGTTGTATGATATTCCAAAACTCCTCACTCTACCTGAGGAAGACCTACACCAGCAATGCAGGTCACTAGAGACAGTGTTGACACATGATGACATGCGCGATATTGATGTGCGTGATTTAGGTGATGAACTGAAAGCCCTTTCAAGATACATTTCAGCAGGATCAACTCCAAAGGCTGTTCTGGAATATATGTGCACAAATAAAGACCACCCTCTTTCCAAATGCTTTTGTTGCTCTGCGCATACTTCTAACCCTTCCTGTAACAGTTGCCAGTGGAGAACACAGCTTCTCCAAGCTGAAGTTAATAAAACCACATCTACGCTCCACAATGACACAGGAGAGGCTGGTCGGCCTTGCAGCCATCTCAATAGAGCATGAGCTGGCCCAGACTGTGGACCTTCAGCAGGAAGCAGTTCAAATCTTTGCAACCAAGAAGGCACAGAAAGCACCACATTGATTATTCATACAGATAAAAATGCCAGTGTTTACTATGCAGACAAGAAAAGTTACATTTGCTGTTCAAACCTTTGAAAGTTAAGTGTTACTTAAAATTTTTGAACAAGGCATTTTAAGTTGTTAGTTCTCCTTTATTGGGGTAGGTAGCAGAGCAGTACCATGAGAGGAGTAGAACAGGAAGAAGGCAGAATTGAGACCTTTCAAAGTTTTGGCCCAAGCGAGGGGACATGGGGCATCATTTGAGCTCCCCGCCTCAGGTGCCAAAATGTTGTGGGCCGGCCCTGGGAGGGTGGTGAAACAGTAGAATGGGTTACCTAGGGAGGTGGTGGAATCTCCATCCTTAGAGGTTTTTAAGGCCCGGCTTGACAAAGCCCTGATTGGGATAATTTAGTTGGTGTTGGTCCCCGCTTGGAGCAGGGGGTTGGACTAGATGACCTCCTGAGGTCTCTTCCAACCCTAATTGTCTGTGATTCTATGAAGGGAGTGCCAGTTTCAGTACCAGTGGGTCCCCCATAGCTAAAGCTCCAAGCCCTACTCCTCCCCCCCCATCCCCCCCAGCTGAAACTGGGAGCGGAGCTGTGGGGAGCCCCGAGCCTCAGTGCCTCCTGCAGGGCAGAAGTCAGGAATGGAGCTGCAGGACTGAAGCCCTGAGCCCCAGCGCTCCCCCCAGGTGTGAAGCCCTGAGCCCTGGTGCTCCCGCAATGCAGAAGCCCTCAGCGCCCTTACCCCTGGCACCTCGAGGGTCAGAAGCTCCGATCCCCCCCACCACCCATCCAGAGCCCTCACACACACACACACACACACACACCCTCGCCCTGTGGCTGCAGCCCCCAAACCCACATCTTGTTCAGAGTTATGGAACTTTTCAGAGTTACGTACAACCTCCATTCCCAAGGTTTTTGTAACTCTGAGATTCTTCTGTATTAGCAATACCTTAGTTGTTGTGCTATCACTATCTTCTGGAGGTTAGCCTACAAATATCACTTCATGGCTATTTCTTAAAATGTTCAAATACTGCCACTGGCTTGCTATATTCTTGGCTAATTCTCTGCAGTGAATTTGAAGTTAGGTACTTGGCAAAACAGACATGAACTGACAGAGTATCACACATTCTTATTTATCACTGCAGCTGGGTGGATGCAGCCAAAAATTGTCAGTGAATTTTGAATGTTTTAAAACTAGGGTGACCAGACAACAAATGTGAAAAATCGGGACAGGGGCTGGGGGGTAATAGGAGCCTATATAAGAAAAATAAGAAAAATTCCTTTTAACTGCATTCACATCCCTTTTGCTTGTATTGAACAAATATTCTATCAAGTGCATTTACAAGCAGGAATGTTCCCCCAGAACCAAGATTTGTAAGTGGATATTACAAAACCTTTCCCTGTAGTGAATTTTGAATTTATACCTGTGCAAATTCATATTGAAAAAATTAATCTAAGTGATGCATTCATGCAGTTAGGGAATAGAAACAACAGGTAGCCTCTGAGTTCAATAAAAACAGCTTAAATTTTAAATATTAAATATTCACTATGAGTCATGAACAAACTATAGACGAAAAAATATGCACAGTGGTTATTTGGTGAATTTCACGTAATTTTCAGATCATGAGTTGTCCACAAACAAATAGTGATCTCTTTGAAATTTTTCACCACACAAGTTATTTATTATTACACCCCAAAAAACTTCATTAAAAGAACACTATTAATGTTTCAAAGTCAAACACCCAAAAGCAGAGCTGTGTAGGTGATGGAAGTTCCATTTCATGAAGTATTTTGAGTTTTGGAAATTGGGCTTTTGTCATAATGCCCAAAATCAAAACAAAAATTTTTGAATCAGGTCAAAATGAAACCTTTTCACTTCAACCTGACTCAAAATTCTTTCAACTTTTCAATTCTCTGAAAATTTTGTGAATCAAACCAAAACTTGTTTTCAATTTTTCCAATTGCAAACAAACCAAAAAATCCAGTGTTCACCCAGCTCTTATATGTGGTAATGTAATTAGAACTGTATCATTATGCACACTTTCTGGGAGGGAGAGGCAAGGTTGAAGTTACAATGTTGCCATTTCCTGCTTAATTGTGCAATCTGAATGCTCTCACAATATATATATATATATTTAATTTTAATATTCTATAAAGGATTAAGCCCCCGTATTCCAATAGGAAAAGAGAAAAATCTGATACCCAGTTGCTTTCTAGCACAGTGTAATAGGTAGTAAAGCTTGTCATATCATCTGGAATCATTTCTACGGCTTGGTTTAATCAATATCCCAAAATTGCAGTTGTAAGAGCTATGCATGTAGTATTTTTGCCTCAGATGTTTCAGAGGTGACATTGGTGTCCAAAATTTGTATTCAAGTGCATGCCCAAAATATAAGGATAAAAAAGACCTTTCCTGATAAGCACTGCTTGTATCTTTCAAAAATAGTTGTGGAAAATGCATTCAACATCCTCATAATTTACTTCATATTATAACCATATTCTGGATCATTTCATAATTTTCAAATCAATACAGATGAGAAGAATGTCAATAGCATATTTAGGCAAATGATTTAGTTTCCACTTAGGTGAGGACTTACCAAAATTGCATATACCCTAATCCTAAGGGCTCTTAGCACTTGTAAAGGGTCCCACTGTACCAGTTTGTTTTGGACAAGGACATTTTTGAGGGGGAAAACTAAGAATCTATAGTAAGGAGCAAAATTACTTCCATTTGAGATTATTCCTCTAAATTAGAATTCCTCACACGCCATGGTAAAGGTAGATAGACTGTTTCTGTGCTTCACTGATTTTAACATATTCTAAACCAAAATAAAAGTGAGTTGAGATTACTTACTTCTGACTCTAAAGAAAATAATTGTGTTTCTACTTTCTCTCTTACTTAGATTCTTGAATGGGTCACCAATGCTTATAAACTTAACATACTGCTACAGGCTTTTGTACGAGCATAGTCAAGCACATGTCAATTAACACTCCACTCAAATATCCCACTTTTGATAGTGAAAAGCCTTTACTTCAATTTCCCTTCTGTTTTACTTTGCATCGATTTTACTGCCATGTAATGGAGGGAGAACTCCCACCCCTTCAGAAAAGCTTAAATCCTCATCAAGAGTAGGACATGACCTCATTAAGACACCCTTAATAGGATTTGGAGACCTGCTCCATTGTACATGATACTATAAAACTGAATGCCTTATCTATGAGGAACAAGGTAGGTGAGGTAATGTCTTTTATTGAACTAACTTATGTTGGTGGAAGGGGCAAGCTTCAAGCTTCAAGCTTCACAGAGCTCTTCTTCCGGCCTGGAGATAGTTACCAGAGTGTACAAGCTAAATATAAGATGGGACAGATTGTTAAGCATGAGGGGTTGTAGACCACTTCAAATAAAGGGGGCAATTAACATTTCTGCAGTCATAGGTCAATGGAGGGTTCTTAGGCAGCAGGGTGCATTACAAATTGTTGTAATGGGCTGTAACATTAATGTCTCAGTTAAGTCCATGGTTTTTAGTGTTCAGCAGAGTTATGAATTTAAATTCCCAGGCTTGTCCTTTTAAGGTTTTGTGCAGTTTTCCTTTGAGGATGAGGACTAACAGGTTAAATATGGAGTTGGGTTTTGGTTTTTTGTTTGTTTTTGTTTTTTGTAGAAAGCATTTACAGCTGATAGGGTGTTTTTATCTTTTATTATTTTTCTGTGTGAGTTCATTTGAGAGCATAGTGATTGTCTGGTTTCACCCACATAGATGTTGTTAGGGCATTTGATGCACTGGATGAGGTACACCACATGTTGCATTAGGCATGCGTAGGACCCATGAATCTTGAAAGGTGTGTCATGGAAGGTATTGATCATTGTAACACTGGAAATATGTTTGCAGGTTTTGCATCTGTTGTTCTGGCAGCGTCTGGTCTCACTTTGAGTTGGTTTGTCCTAGTCTGTGGGAGCTTTCTTCTTCTGATGTGCTTGGCAAAGTTGGATGTGGGGGGGGGCGTTGTTTGAAGACCAAAAGTAGGGGTTCAGGAAAGATTTATTTCAGGATGTGATCCCTCAAGGATGGGTTGTAATTGTTGATACTGTGATACTGTCTAGAGTGGTTCACAAACATAGATGCCAACCTCAGGGCACACTGCCAGAAACCAAACTGGTTGTGTGTTCTATAGTTAGATACAAACCAAGTATCAAGTGTGAGCTCCTCAAGTACTCGAACAGTTTTAACATGGAGTCGCAGAGAGCCCCTTGGGGATTCTGGTCTATCTTACCACTTGGCAAGTCTGCCTTTGTGATAGATGGTCCCTTACACCAATTATCACAACAATATTCAGTATGCAGTGATGTTGTAGCTATGTCGGTCCCAGGATGTTAGAGAGACAAAGTGGGTGAGGTAATATCTTTTATTAGACCAATTTCTGTTGGAGTGAGAGAAGCTTTCAAGCTTTCACAGACCTCTTCTTCCAGTCTGGGAAACTTACTCAGGGCTTGTCTTCACGTGCACTTTAGTGAAGATGCTACTATGCCATCAGGGGAGCTTCTTCTGTTGACACAGCGCTGTTTACACCGGGACAGGGGAGTTAAGGTGGTATAACTACGTTGCTCAGGAGTGTGGATTTTTCACACCCCTGAGTGACATAGTTATACCGATATAGGACTGTAGTGTAGACATGGCCTCATAGTGTCACTGCTAAATAGTTTGTTTAGCATATGTAGTTAACCCATGTTTCAAGGGACCTATCAAGGTGAAGTGGTCGGTTTACTTACACCCCCCACTAGTCATAGGGAGGAAAGGGAAGAGGTGGAAGAGGCGGGGGGGGTTGTTATTGGGTATAGATTGTTGTAATAAGCCATAAATTCAGTCTATTCAGTCCATGATTCTTAGTGTCTAGCAAAGTTATGAGTTTAAGCTCCCAGGCTCGTCTTTTGAAAGTGTTGTGCGGGTTTTCTTTGAGGATGAGGACTGATATCCAAGCATGTTGGGGATCCCTTGCTTATGCATAAAATATTGCCATCTCCAAATTCCAAGCAGCATAATGATACAGGATCTTTGGGTCAGGGATTTTTATTCCCTTCCCCCAGAATTCAAACTGTGATGAGATGAGGGTTTGTGCACATCCGCTCTTCATGGGTGTGAGGGGAGCAGTCAACAAAGTCTTCTGTCCACTGATGTTCCACAATCGTTCATCTGGTGTCTATAGGTCTTCTTTTGTTGGACAGGAGACTGCACCTTGTGTGGTAAACAAGTATTTCATACTTAGTAATGCTTTTCCTCTGACTGGGTCGGGGGGTCTTCCAGCTTCATAGCAAACATTTTTATTGTTACAAAGCAAACACTTAAATATTACCTTATAACATGGGATACAGATATTATAAGTGAGATTAATTCATCCAGCAACTCACAAGCATTTCATAAAGTCCAAACACCAAATATAGCTCTATAAGTCTAATACCTATTTTAATAACACTAACACACAGGTGAGCCAGACTGGTTTCCAGCCATGCATTTGTCAGTCTTCAGTGAGACTTAGAGGCCTTGGCATGAGCTGGCAGCTGGGTCTGCTAGCATAACAGATACCCCATATAGGTTCTATTGTGGGGTGACACGTGATAACTAGGAGTGTGCAGTCAGTGGGGTTTGTTTTCTGTACAGGTTCTTTTGAGATATTTGGATGGCTTATTCTATGATGAGATCTACTTCTCTGGTGGTGTGTCCTTGTTTGATGAAGGCTGTTTTAAGTGTGTTTAGGTATGTATCCTGAACTTCCTCTTCAGAGCATATTATGTGGTATCTCAGTGCCTGGCTGTAGGTAACAGATTTCTTAGAATGTCTAGTGTAGTTACTGGATCTGTGTAGGTAGATGTGGTGATCTGTGGGTTTCTTGCATATAGTGGTCTGTAATATTCCATTGTTAAAGCTGATTGAGGTGTCCAGGAACTTGATACTGGTGTGGAGGTGTTCTAAAGAGAGTTTGATGGATGGGAGGTGGTTGTTGAACTTGTGGTGAAAATCTATGAGGGAGTTTGGGTTGTCTGTCCAGAGGATGAAAATATCATTGATGGATGTGTGCTGCATTTGTCCAGAAATTCTTCCTCAAGGTGGCCCAAGGAGAGATTGGTATACTGACAAGTGATCCTGGAATCCATGGTTGTTCCCATGGTTTGGACAAAGTGTTGTTGTTAAATGTAAAGTTGTTTTGGGTGAGGATGAAATGGATGAGTTTGGCAATGTGTTTGGAATGGATTTCTGAGCTTTTTCCATTGTTGTAGATATTTGAGGCAGGCAGCAATGCCATCATATAAGGTAGATAGAAAGTTGGCTAGATTGTCGGGCTCAACGGGTAGTGATCAATGGCTCCATGTCTAGTTGGCAGCCAGTATCAAGTGCAGTGCCCCAAGGGTGAGTCCTCGGGCCAGTTTTGTTCAATATCTTCATAAATGATCTGGAGGATGGTGTGGATTGCACCCTCAGCAAGTTTGCAGATGACACTAAACTGGGAGGAGAGGTAGATACACTGGAGGGTAGGGATAGGATACAGAGGGACCTAGAAAAATTAGAGGATTGGGCCAAAAGAAATCTGATCAGGTTCAACAAGGACAAGTGCAGAGTCCTGCACTTAGAACCGAAGAATCCCATGCACCGCTACAGACTAGGGACCGAAAGGCTCGGGAGCAGTTCTGCAGAAAAGGACCTAGGGTTACAGTGGACAAGAAGCTGGATATGAGTCAACAGTGTGCCCTTGTTTCCAAGAAGGCCAATGGCATTTTGGGATGTATACGTAGGGGCATTGCCAGCAGATCGAGGGACGTGATCGTTCCCCTCTATTCGACATTGGTGAGGCCTCATCTGGAGTATGTGTCCAGGTTTGGGCCCCACACTACAAGAAGGATGTGGAAAAACTGGAAAACGTCCAGCAGAGGGCAACAAAAATGATTAGGGGACTGGAACACATGAGTTATGAGGAGAGGCTGAGGGAACTGGGATTGTTTAGTCTGCGGAAGAGAAGAATGAGGGGGGATTTGATAGCTGCTTTCAACTACCTGAAAGGGGGTTCTAAAGAGGATGGACGGTTCTCAGTGGTAGCTGATGACAGAACAAGGAGTAATGGTCTCAAGTTGCAGTGGGAGAGGTTTAGGTTGGATATTAGGAAAAACTTTTTCACTAGGAGGATGGTGAAACACTGGAATGCGTTACCTAGGGAGGTGATGGAATCTCCTTCCTTAGATATTTTTAAGATCAGACTTGACAAAGCCCTGGCTGGGATGATTTAGTTGGGGATTGGTCCTGCTTTGAGCAGGGGGTTGGACTAGATGACCTCCTGAGGTCCTTTCCTACCCTGATATTCTATGATTCTATGATCATGGTGAGGGATGTTGGTGTTCAGGAAAGTGACATCCATGGTGGCAACGATGGCGTTCTGAGGGAAGTTGTTAATGTTGCAGAGTTCCTGGAGGAAGTTGGTTGTGTCCTGGAGGAAACTGGCCCTTTTGGTGGTGATTGGTTTGAGGATTGTTTCTGTGAGACCGAGTATTCCTTCAATAACTGTGCTGTTGCATGATATAAGGGTGTGCACCAGTTCCCTTGTTTATCTTGAGAGGCATGTAGAAGATCCCTGGGGTGGGTTTGTGGGGGTTGAGGTTGTAGAGTTTCTCTTATCTAGGTACACTTTCTCCTAATGGGATGACTCTCCAAAACAATCCTGCTTTGGTTAGGTTTTTTTGTATGGTCATAGCTGTATGCTTTTGGAGATCCACATTGATATACTTACATAATAAGTTTGAAATGAAGATGAAGGGTTTGATTTTGCACATGTCAGCTTTCCTAACCATCTTTGGTGGGTTCTCAGAATTTTATTACCAAGTGGAAAAAACCAGATCAAGAATAAATTTTATTAGAGCTTTTATTATTTTTAATTCTTTACTTCTATAGTATTTAAATTATACATATATAAATAATACATGAAGAATGTTTTTGCTGAGTGTCATTGGACATTTGCTTGTTATCCATCAAGCAGATATTAGCTTGTCAACTCTGAAAAACCCACCAAGGACAAGGGAAACAGAACCCTCCTGCTTGCTCCCTGTAGCCCGTGCAACCATTTTATTTTGAAAATAAACCCTCTTTCTCAAGATATGAAGGGAAAGATGCTTGATGCACAGTGAGAAAGACTGGGTATTTTGCATGTGAATGAAAGGTCTCTGTAGCTGTACTATGAAAAGGCTGGTGCCAAGGCAGCGTTCCAGGGATTTTGCAATAATGTTTCCAATTTTTGTTGGTTCCGCTATTTGTAAAGTACTGTATGTTATTTTTAACATAGCTGGGGGCCTGGCAACTTGTAAAAGCTGCTGGTGGTGAAGATGAGCTTGCCGTACTCCCAGTTTCCATCTATTATGTGATGATCTGTTTTCCTTCTTGTAGGCATGTTCTCCAGGATTTTATAGACTGCCTTCTAGATCATCTGGCAGGAGACCTGGCCCAACCCTAGGCACCTGTGCCGCATGTCAATGCCATGGACATAGTAATATGTGTGACCCTGAAACATCTATATGTCAGGTATAAATCGTAGGCTGTTCCTAACCTAGTGCACTATGTTCTTCTAAAATTAATCTGCTGTGTGCCAAAATTGAAAATCTGGAGGTCATATTTTAATCTCTTGCTTTAAAGATGGGACACTGTCAAGGTTGCCAGACCAAAAAATGAACCTATCTTCAGAGTTTTCCCAGAATGACCTTCTTGAGTAAGGGATTCCAGTCACGTAGTGTAATTTTTTTCTCCCCCAAACTCCGGCAGGTTGAAGCAAGAAACCTGTTGAAGAAGGGTACTCCTCTTTAGCCTGGAGATACAAGAGAACCTGGGGAATGGAGATAAAAGGGGCTGGGTCGGAAGTGCCTAGGGAAATAGCAGCAATGGTCTAGAGTAAGAAGTATGTGTCTGCTGTTTATAGGGTTCCTGGGTTGGAATCCAGAGTAGTGGAGAGGCCCGGCTTTCCTTGGCAGCCACAGGTAAAGGGGCATAAACCCCAAGCAGGGGACAGGCCTTATTTGGGAGCCTGAACAGAAGAGGTTCATTTGAATTTTGTGACTGGGCCACAGGGCCAAACCACTGAAGACCCATCAAGGTCAGCCAGCAGCACGCAGGAGGCACCAAGGGTGAGAAAAGGACTGTGATACTGCACTTCGCCACTTGGAGGCACTCCAGAGGTGATTGCCCCATTACCCCTGTGAGCCCAATACGCAACTTATTGTTTGTTTCACACTAAACAACGTGCTATTCTGATAGACAATAACATCCCCTGCACTGGTGACACATTAAGATGGAGTGTTAGTTGTTTCTCCTACTTTGACGGCTGTAGCAGAGAAAGAAAGGGAAAGATAGATGAACAGGATGAGAAACTGCAGGAATACATGTGGCTAGTTGCAGGCTTCCATTCCTCCTCCACGTAAACCCATATGTAACACACACAGCATGTCTTTTGGAGAGTCTCAAAGAAGGCAGCTCCAGTGAGAACTGCATCAGAGACAGTAGTGAAGAGCTCATTCAGTGAAAAAGATCCCTTGTATCTAAGAATGTCTGACTCCCTTGGGCTGGGAACAAAATATGGTCTGCTTTCTTTCTCCCTCCTTCCTCACAGAACTGCAGGCACAACACCGCTGGCGATCATTGTGAGAGGTGTGCAGTCGGATTCTATGGGAACGTCCCAGGATCTCCAGAGGACTGCCATCCTTGTGCTTGTCCTCTAACCATTCCCAGCAACAAGTAAGCCTGTGGCATTAAGCTGCTTCTTCCAGCCAATAATAACATTGTCTTGGTCTCACTCAGTGTTCTCAGTCAGCTGTACACAGTATAAGTGCCCGCTAAAAATGTCCAATCCACGTTCGCTAATTGATCTTGCTGAAAGAGTCAGGGACTGCTCCTTTGCTAATTAATGATGAATAAATTAATAATGGGTGGAAAATGCAATGCTCCACAGATAATGAATGTGTGTTACAAAAGGTTTCTCATAAGTGAAGCTAGAGCAGAGCTCAAGTACAATGTAGCCACAAGGGAGCTGTAAATAGTCTTTTGCTCATATATTGTGTTGGTATAAATGTATTACAGTGCCTTTCTCTTTCTGCTGTGCAATTTATTGATTCCTTATTTAACGTTACATAGGTTTTAGGCAATTTGTGAAGGATAGAATAGTTTAATCACAATGCAGTTACTGCAGTATCCACTTTATTGGTTGCCTTATGCTAATGAACCTTCCCACCTCCCTCTCTCCTTCCACAAATGATACTTGAGATTTGTTTGTTATTGTGGTGGGAAGCCCTAGGTGCCATCAGGAATCATTCTTTGTTGCCTCTTCAGAGGTTTATGGCACATGATCTTTCTTTTGAAAGGCCGAGGGCCGAGGGCTTTCTCCAAAGCCACATTCTGTGTTCTTTCTCATTGATTGACCTTTAGGGTGTGCTAATAAGTACTTTGGTCAGTACACTTTCCCTTTGAGATGTCATCTTCTGTCTTCATCATTTTATAATTTTGGGGGTGGTTTTGGTGTTTTGGGTGGGAACGGCTCCTCTTTCCATCCTCAATACCCAAGATTTCAGTGATCTTTCATGTGAAGCAAACGGCATCAAGAATTCTTTCAGAGTTCATAAATGCTGAGTCTAGATCAACCAAAGCAATTACTTAGGATGATTCGAGGTTCCCTTTTCCTCAGGAAATTGCTGTGCAACCTCCATAGCTCTTCCAAGTCTTATCAGCCTAGCCAATGAAAGACTTGAATGCAACTTGAATCCAGGTTTCTTCTGTAGCAGTGCAGCGCTTTAACCTCTGGGACATGGTCCACGTGCCTTATTTATAACAGAAAAGGCTTTCTTGAATTGATTTGATTTGATAATGGCCAGCCTGATTTATATTTGTTCCACTTTCTCGTTACAAGCTCTTTGAGATAATATTAGAGGGGGGAAAAATCAGATTCAGCCACTCTATTGTAGCCCCGTAATAATAAATCTACAGACACCTAGGTGAACTACACACGAGCTGGTACTTGGATGACACAGACTGACACGATAACATTTTTTTGAAGAAATAGAATTCAGTTATTTTTATTTTTTAAGTTTTCAAGAGCACAACTAAGTTTAAGGCTTTAAGTTTTTAAAGATGTTTTTGTTTTTCTGCACAATCAGCTTTCAGCTTCAAATATGATGAGCTGAAAAACTGGAGGGAGTAAGTTGCTTATGGGTGTGTGGATCTATTTTTACACAGTTGAAAATGTGTTGGATAATGAGTTTGTGAGTAGTAGATCAATTTGTTTACATTTTATGCAAAGGTGTAATTTTTATTACTCATTCAAGCACTATTGATTTAATGCATTATAAGGATGCTGACTGCACTGTACCAAAGTGGGGAGTTCTGGGCCACCAGCACCTCAGTGCTTTTTCAGCATTAATCTGGTTTGGCACTCCCTGCACAAATAGGTTGATACATTTTGTAGCACAAGCACCATTTTGATGCTTAGCTGTGTCTCCCTCCTCCCCTCCTATTTTTTTTTAAAACTGTGAGTACAGGATCCTGACTTACTAATATTCCAATAGCACACTACTCTACACATCTTTCGTGGGTACACACTACAGTCACCAATTTATCGTGAACAGAACTCATTATATTCTGTGTCTAAAATACACACATTCACTGCTTGAGCTAAAACAAATTATTCTTTCAATAGGGTAGTATTAGGGCAAGAGTGTGAGATCATCACAAACGATCTTGCCAAAGTCTTTAATGACCTCTTCCTAGTCAAAGCTCAGAGCCAGTATTCCATCCCCATGCTCCTCGGCCTGTTAGCCATCTTTGACATCATCAGCCATGCTCGTCTTGAAATCATATCCTCCCTTGGCTTCTGTTACTTTATCCTGTGCTGTTTTTTCTCCTCCCTCTCTGATCGCTCCTTCAGAGTGTCTTCAAGAGGTTCTGGCTCATCCTGCCCATCAACATTCTGTTGTGGTTCCATAGGGCTCTGTCTTTGGTCCCCTTCTCTTCTCCCTCTACACCATACCTCTGGGTAATCTCATCCACAAACAACAAATCAGCTGTCACCTCTCTGCTGATGACTCACTCATCTACCTCTCTATTCCAGACCTGTCTCCCTCTGTCTAAACTGAAATCTCAGCCTCTCTCTAACATCTTCTTGTGGATGTCTAGCTGTCAGCTCAAATTCAACATGGCTAAAACAGAGCTCATAATCTACCCCTCTCTTCCCAAGGCCTTCTCCCAGCACCACCATTCAGCCTGCCTATTAGGCCCATAACTTTGGCATCAATTACCTGTGAAGACAAGCCCTAAGATAATGGTCTTTCCTATCCACCCACACAACTAAAACTTCGGTTCATCTCATGTCTTGATTACTGCAACATCCTTTTCTCTGGCCTTGACAAACACAGTTTTGTCCTGCTCATAGCTATTCAAAATGCTCCTGCAAAGATAGTTTTCCTGACCATTCATTTTGACCATGTCAACCCTCTCTTTGCATCCCTCCACTGGCTCCTTTTCTCTGTCACGCTAACCATAAACTACTCATCTTCACTGTTAAGACCCTACATGGCCTATCCACATGCTACCTATCATCTGTCACCCATTATCAAGATGTCAACTCCCACCTCCAAATCAGCCTATGACATCAGCCTCCATCACCTGTTAGTTAAATTTTCAAACAAGCACCTTTGTGCTTTCTCCCTTGCTACCACTCAGGCTTGGGAGGCACTCCCTGTAAATAGTCTCAGAGCTATCACTTTATCCACCTTCAAAATCCTCCCTCAAACATTCCTTTGCCATGATGCCTACAAAAAACTTGACAATGGTTAGGCTGCTGGCTACCCCTGGGGGAATTCTGCGTCACTGCACATGCACAGAATTCATGCCCCCCACAGATTTCTTTGCCTCCCCACAGAAGAATGACTTCTAATGGGGAAGCTGCAAGAGTGGTCACCCACCCCTCCCCACCAGCACAGGCAGGTGGGTTCAGGTGCCTGGAGCAGCTGGTAGAGACATAAATCACCACCGGGAGTGGGGCTGGGCAGTCATACGTGTGAGAGAGAGAGAGACATTCTGACCCTCTTAATCGCTTCTGCGGCATGCTCGGCATGGAGGGGCAGGTCTTTGGGGTGTTTCTGAGGAGGTAAGCATGGGGCAGGCTCCGTCCCCTTAGGCAGAGCAGAATGTAGCAGCCTGCCTGCTTAGTCAGTTGTTCCCATTGTTCTTAGTGAATTCCCCCAGAAGTATAAAACAGGTGAAAAAGTTTTAAGGCTCCTTCACATTGCCAGAGTGGTATAAAGGACAGTATGGCCTTATAAATGCTTATGGTGCTTTAGTGATTAGAGCTGGTCTAATGTTTTGGACTGAAAAAATATGCTCCATGAACTATTTGCTACTGCCCTTTCTGGTGGTGGTCAGTAACCAATATAAATTATGAGTTTGATTCCTCAGCCCTCACTTGCTCTTTAGTTGTCTTTGATGTAACACTGAGCATTTGGCTGCATATGTTGGTTGACTAATAACTAGAAATTAAGGATCAAACCTAGCTACATTACTATTTGGGGCTTGGGGATTTTCTCCAGTGCTCCTCGCTCCCATTCTCCATTTATTGTATTGTAGTTTAAATAAATTACCTAAGTAATTGAAACCAGTGTGATTATATTACATTATTTAGACAAATAAAATATGCAGAATTTTGCAGAATTTGAAAATATTGTGTGCAGAATTTTTACTTTTTTGGCACGGAATTTTTAATTTTTTGGCACAGAATTCTCCCAGGAGTAGCACGTATGCTGACACCTCTGCCTATTATGCTGACCAATACTTTCTCATTGTTTCTTTGAATTCCCCTGTCTGTCTTCATCCATCTATTGTCCCCATGTCTTATACTTGAACCAGTGGCGGGCAACCTGTGGCCCAGCAGGGCAATCCACTGGCGGGCTGCAAGACAGTTTGTTTACAT
The DNA here is from genome assembly GCF_965140285.1 of Lepidochelys kempii. Classification (NCBI taxonomy): domain Eukaryota; kingdom Metazoa; phylum Chordata; order Testudines; family Cheloniidae; genus Lepidochelys; species Lepidochelys kempii. The sequence continues at coordinate 99,758,000 of NC_136382.1, forward strand.
TGACCATCCACAGGCATGGCCGCCTGCAGCTCCCAGTGGCCATGGTTCAGCAGGAGACGGAGCCTCTTTTTGTTCTGTTTGCACAGCACCTAGCATAGTGGCATCCTGGTCCACAACTAGAAATCCTAGGCATTATGATAGTAATAATAATGATTAATAATAATAATCAGAAGAAGAAGAAGTAACACTTCAGCAGGTCTGATTCTATCCATCAGAGGGCAGAGGCACCCATAAACTCCAGCAGATGCTACATTACAAAACAAGGACCAGAGGACATGGAAATCAGCAAAGTATGGCTGAGGTGGGAAAATTTACTGTTGCTGGAAAAATAGCAGAATTTTTCCCTTCGCTGCTCACCCTTTGACACCATTCACATCACAGCTAGGGACTTATAGAAGAATTGTGATCACTGATGAGTATCTCTCCACTAGATGTACATAGCAGGTACATTAGCGGGTAAAAAATAAGGTACATAGTGGGTAAGAAAATCCCGATATTAACATTGAAGAAGAGACTGTATTAGTGGCCCTGTACAGCTGCTTAGCATGAGATGGTATATAAATGGAGTACAGTAGAAATGGCTTTTTATTCTTTGTTTCCCCCGATTTAGCTTTAGCCCTTCTTGTGTTGCGGAAGGTCTCAGTGATTACCGGTGTACCGCTTGCCCACCTGGATATGAAGGCCAGTACTGTGAAAGGTATGGTAATTGTGTGGGATGAGATGGAGAGAGAGAATTAGAAAGGGGACAGAGTAGAAAGAGGCATAATGCCTTTCAGTGGATGTCAGTAAATAATTAAGTATCTTCTAAATATGCTTCTTTTGATAAGTTATTTCCTCTTCTGTATATGGTTTAAAATCTGGATTTATCAGGTAGTTTAACAATTTCTATTGTAAATTGAGAGTGGATAAACTCATTAATGTTAATTCCAAAATTCTATTGGCTTAGTCTTTTTTTACTCCATGTTCTTTTTTCATTGTACTCCAAGAGCTAAAGAAAATGATATATTTATCTAAAATTATGTGTTATACATATAAATTGTCCTGATGTCATCCTAAAGTTCCCTTTTTGGCTGTTAGTGAAGCCTTTTTGACCTTGACCACCAGGAAGAAATTTACAGTTAGATTTATTAATAACCAAAGAGACTGCAGTTGTTCTACCCATAACAACAAATAGCTGCATAACACAGTATGAATAAGCTGATCACAGTTATCAGGAGATTATTAGTACAAATTTCTCTTTTAAACACAACAGCCAGACAATCTCTTGATAAAAGGTAGATCATGGGGGAGATTTCAAGTCAGTCTGTTGTAGAGTTTTACTTCTGATGGGGCTTGAGTGTCTGCAAAGCTTTTAGGGAGCATTAGACCTTGGAATCATTTTGCCCAACCCTGCTGTCCTGATTGAAACCCACATATTGATCACAGGATTGTGCCTATAATCAGTTGGTCAGGTGGTATGCAAATTTCTCCCTTACATAAATATATATTTGTTCATAAAGTGCCCCAAAAAATCCCAAGGCTTGTGCTTTTGGGTGCTCAACTTGGTATAGTCTTGCCAACTGCTGACAAGATAAATATAATACACTGCATTCTTAAGAGGACAAATCTGTGTTGATATTTATAATGTCTAGATGTTCCCCTGGCTACACTGGTGACCCAAGAACTCCAGGAAGGTCCTGCCAAGAATGTGAGTGTGATCCATACGGTTCACTGCCTATCCCCTGTGACCCTGTCACCGGACAGTGCACTTGCAAACCTGGATCCACAGGGTGGACTTGTGCAGGCTGCAAGCACCAGCATGTGCGTGATGGCATGGAGTGCATTTGTACGTATACTAACATTACCTTTCGGGGGGTTATGGTGGTTTGTGTCGCATCTCAGGAGCTGAATCTTGTTATGGTGCCAGTCAATTATGTAGCTGTTTTGTTTTATTTTTTTTTTAAATATCTACCAGACTTCTCATTTCCCTAGCATTCTGGCCTCCCATTTTCACAAGCCTCAAGATGCTTGTAAAATCTTCAGTACAGTTTAATACCATCATTGAAAATCCACAGCAAGGCTCTGAAGGACTTCTTTTAGTCAGTTTCGAAGTTTGCAGATTTGCCAAAGGTTGGGGATGCTGCTGTGACAGATTAAAGATCTGGGTTTATTGAATATTTTAGTATGTTCCTAAATGTTTAATCAGCAGCTCCACTGCTTTTTGCCATGAATCATACATAGACTCTGAAAAGTATTCATCAAGGCTTATAGAAAGCCTTGGACATGCTGGTTCACAACCTCCTATTGAAATTGAGACGATAGAAGTAGTCAGGGTACAATCTATTCAGAAACAAAGAATGTCTTTTGTTTAAAGGATAAAATGAATAGCCAATCTAGCCTAAAACACTGTTGAGTTACATTTTACAAAACTCATACTTTTTGCCCTTGCCTTCAGTTTTTGTATGTTCAAATTGTCTTCTCTTTTATTATTTTTTGGAATTTGGAATTTTGGAAATTGGATATTATGTTTGTTCTGAGACCAGAATTTCATTTTTCTGTGATAATTCCTTATGTATTCTCAAAAGCACATAAAAATCAGGTTGCAGAACGTATTCTTGGACACTGAGTCAATCATGAACTGAAATAAGGCATTTTCTTAAAAAAGAGAAAATGAATAGGAACTAATTTAATTGTGATTTTCCCACCCTCCAGGCATTCACATCATTGTTCTATTTAAAACAGAACACAGATAGGGATCCAATAAGCCCCTAGTATATAAGATTTTTATTCTATGCATACTTGAATATATTGGCAGGCCACAATGAACTGGTTTTAATGTTTTATCTGGATTTTATCTTGTTGTTGAATTTTAATTGAAGCTTTTTCATTTTGTGATTTTCTTTCCATGTGAGGTGCATATAACACCAAAGCAGATAGGCACCATAAAACTAAAATTTTTATTTTTGCATTGGGTAAAATCCTGGAGTACTCATTTCATCTTTACTCAGCCTAAATTTCCAGAGACTTTGGTACGGACTCAGGTACCATTACTATTAAACCAGCTAATAGGTAATCAGGACAAATTGCAACTGTGCAACACAAACAATGCAAAACAGCCTAAAAATAGGCATTAAACCCTAAAATTGACATGGAATAACATTAACAGCTCATATCCATCAAGAGCTAAATATGTCTTTCAATGTTTGAAAGGATGAATAAAGGAGTCCTGTTTAAAGTATGCTAGGCATAATGGGCCTGATGCTGTAAGGTGCAGAACATTGCAGTCATTTGGGCTTTCAGCATCTCTCAGGAAGTGCTCAGAATCTGGCAGGGTGAGGTTTACAAGTGTTCAAATGTACAAAGGAGCCAACATTGCCTTGTCAGTGAACAGAGAGCTAGGTGAGAAACTTCAGTAAGTGCTGAAAAAGGACGCTACATTCTCTGTATAAGTACGTTAATATCTTCATAGGTATGTTAGAGAGAATGATAGAGAGACCTAATATACCCCAATGTTATAGGGCTTGGTTCTCTGTTGTCCTGCACGTTGTCTTTTCATTTATATCGGAGCAACGTGAGAGTAAAGTGCATGTAAAATGCTACCAGATCAGAATGGCAGTATTTTACACCCTCTCTGCAGTGTTGTAAATGATGACACAAGGTGCAGGGCAATGGACCATCAAGCCCTGCTGTATATAGCTACCTACCTATAAAACGTTGATTGCATTTTTCAGTGTGGCACCTAAAGTAAGCCATCTAAAGCCATAGGCAGGTACCTAAATGGAAGAGGCCTGATTTTCAGATGTGCTGAGCACCCAAAACTCCCAGTGAAGTCAATGATAATTTGTAAAATACAATTCACAGTATGAGTGCAACATTAAGGAAAATAAGTCTATGGTTATTGTATTACTTATTAGTAATATAGCCAAAATTGTCAGTGCAGCCTCAACTCAGCTTGTATTTTTGTGTGTATGCAAATAACTTGCATATATACAAAACAACATTAGTACTGAGTTTGCATGTACAAATGGGTTTTAGCATTTGCACACACAAGTGAAAGTGCTCAACATTGCATGTGGAAGTGCCAAGTTGCAAATGCACAAATAGAGGTATTTTCTCTAATATGTTTTAATATGTGGCCCATATTATTCCTAGCTGTGCACCAGAGGAGACTAGTATTAAATAATATAAACCAGGTATCACTCTACTCCCTATTTCCACAGGTCTGCCTGCTCCAGTGGCAGACTGGGGACTCCCCTACCATAGTGGAAACCCCAGGTAGCCTAAGGCCAACATAGCCAACTCTATGCTTCCCCCTCCTAGCCCATCAAGGGCATTCTAGGGTCATAACAGACACAAGGAGTGTTGGTGATACAATGTTGCACTCCAGCTGTCAAAGGGCCCACCAAGAGCCATTGCAGAGAGGCATCATTTAGAGAAGCACTGAGGCTTTGCCCACCTCCCCAAGCCCATAGCTGTGCCAAGATTCACTCTGATGCAGCTGAGGATTTGGTCCCTTTATGTTGTTATCATTCAGCTTGAGTGTATAAGACATTTTTTTTCCAGAAAACGCAATAAAAACCTTATGGCTAACCACTTTCAACTGTAATAAAACCATAATAATATTGATTAAGTGACTAATAGTGACTAAAATGGAGCAAATGAATGCCCCATAAGGAATATTACATACCTGCAATCTTTCAAACAAATGATATATGAGTATTCGCCTGGATATTTTTGTTCCTTTCAATAATTTCATTTTAAATATTGGTGCATTGGTGGTAATTGCAAGAATTGTGATGTAAAGTCCTAGATTATTAGATGGTTTTAAAATGGTCTAGCTTAATGCAAACATACATACACACACATGTAAGTAATATAAATTTAAAGCATAGTCTTGTTAAACTATTAACATTTTGGACTGTCATATTTAATATTTGTCCATTGATTTTGGATATTTAATACCAAATGATTTCTACTAATTAATTTTTTGGAAGTGTTCTTTAAATGGTAGTACTATATTTAAAAATAACTCATAAAAGTTAAGGAATACAAATTGAAATCCTATTAAAAGTAAACTTTTAACCAATCTATTACAATGTAACATTATTTAAATGTAACATTTATATTAAAGGTCTCTTTTATACTAAACATCTTAATGGTGGGACAATTTAAAGTGACTAGGCAAAAAAAAAACACCCACCACCAGAGAGGTGTGCATTTGGATTTAAATAATCATATTTTTGACTGAACATAATTTTTTTTATTTACAGTATAGCATCATCTTGTCGAGCAACTATTTCATTACATCATTTTTGTTGCTTAGTAGGTGGCATTTTTGTCAGTATTGTTTTGTAATAATTATATTTTAGAGAGCCACAGGCAGAATGGAAAAAGGGGGATTTTTTAAAAACATACAGTTGTTGTACAAAGGGAAGAATTTGTTTACAGTCAGATAATAACAGAAAGATAATTACATGTGGATAGCGTAGACACATGGAATAAACCTCCTTATTACACTCCCAGAACAGAACAATGTTAGGTCTAGTCTGATGAGCAGCTAGAGCAGTGATGAGAAAAATTATAGCCAAAAATAAATTTCTTCTGAGAAGTTCAATACTCAAAATAGCCTAATATGCCTCTGAATTAATTCTAATCTATTTCTTTATTTTTAAATAAGTAATTTTGGCATTTATATCATTGCCCCCAATTGATTGGTTCCAAATGAAGCCATCAGATTTTCAAAAATTCCAGGGAGTGAAGAGTTTGTATGCTCAGGGTCATGCTGAGGAGGTCTCCACACTGATTAATATACATGATCCTTGAAATCTGTGCTCTTATGTAGTCCAGTTCTAATGTCTTATTTTCCCCTTTTTGTTCAAGCAAACTGTAGCCTTCATAACCAATAAGAAAATTAGCAACAGAGCTTATTTTTAATGATGCAGGGAACAAATTGTTTAATTTCAAATACAAAAAATTTCCCCCAGATTTTCTCTAATTACTCACAAATATTAGTTTTAATTTGTAATAATTTACTCTGCTTAGGCACGCCTATGATGTTAAATAATATAAATATCTATGCAGTTTTCACCACTATAAATGTCACCATTGACCAATAGCTACCACAGCCTGGTGTCAGAGATACAGGCAACACAATATCCTACTTGTAATAGACATTAGTTGTGGTATCCCAAATATTGGGGTGTAAATGTTGACCTTTTGATAGTTACAACTGTATTTCAGAAATATGTGCTTCTCTGTCGGAGTTAAAAAGGGATGGCCACAATCCTTTATGCCCAAGAGTAATTCAATGCATAGGGGTTGTCCTTTTTCTGCTCTCTGCCCCTTCACCTGCATTAGATGGTTTTGGGCATAAAAACTTAAAATTCACACATGACCACAATATGTAACTCAGAGTTTCCAATGTTCTCACACTTGTCCTCCCTCCCTCTTTCTTCTTCAATATGGTTTGAACCAAAGCCTACTGAAGTCAATGAAAATATTTCCATTCATTTCAATCGGATTTGGATCAAGTCTATAGTCTGTTGCATCTCATCTTAAATTAGATCCTGATTCTGCAAAGACTTACACATGCTTAACTTTATGCTCTGTGAGTAATTCTAGAGACTTCAGCTGGTCTGCCCAGAGTGCATAAAATCATGAGAGAGTCATTGGAGAATTAGGGTCTTAGATTGTAAACTCACCTGGACAGGGACGAAGATTTTCTGTGTGTTTGCACAGTGGCTAGCACAATCCTGATTGGCCCCAATCCTGATAAGAGCTTGTAGGCTTTGCTGTAATACCCATAATAAATAATAAAATAATAATTCACCTATTATTGAGCACTTTTCAGGGGATCAATTATATGTACAATTCAGACTCATCTGTAAAAGTTTAGTCACAATATTTTGAGATCTGCAGCAATATTTAAACAACAAATCCTTATCCTCAAATATATGCTGCCAACTTGGTACTAATGTGCAAGCAAGGACTTAAATGAAAGGGTGAAAATAAAAGGGAAAGGGAAAAAATATAAGACAAATAGAGAAGCTGGGAAATATATATATTAAAAAAATACAAAATTTTGTTTATTTAATTTAACCCTGTGAAAAGAGATGGACATTGCACTATGCCATGCAGTCAAGAAACCTGCACTCTACTATTGGAGAGAGAAAATTTGAGCGAATGTCCTGCCATCAGCCTAGCAGTTCCCAAACTATGTATCAGAACCCCAAATGGGGTAGCATCATCAGCAGGTGAGATTGCAATTCTGTGTGTGCAGGATGCCTTTTTTCTGTACAAAATGGCAGACTCCATGCTGTGTGACTTCGCATGTATGGTTCATGTGAAGTCATGCTGTGCAGAGGACACCATTTTGTAGAGCAAAATACCATCCTCCATGCTTTCTGGGGTAGCACGAAGCAATAAGTCTGAAAATGGGGTTATGAAGGCAAAAAGTTTGAGAACCACTGCACCAGCCTCTGCATGTTTAAATCTTGCTAGCTACTGAGTCTCAGCCATCTGCAACAAATGGGGGATTATGAACAGTGGAGAACAGAAGTGAACCTGAGCCGTACAATTTTGATCCAGATCTGGGTCTGAGTTTTGGCAAAATTTGGAGACATAGAGATCACAGGTGAAATCCTGCCTCCAATGAGGTTAATGGCAAAACTCCAAATACATTAAATGAAACCAGGATTTCACTTCTTTTTCCCTGATGAAAAAGGGGCAGAAATGATATAAGATTGGTTAGTTTAGTAAGTGTTCTGCACAATCAAGAAAGACACTTGGGATTGATTCCAGGTTCACTCAACCACTTTTTTGACTGGCAGCCCCTGAGATTGCAGAAAGAGGAATAGATAGTAGTCAACATAAAAAGTCAATAATTATCATAGGTTACCATATAGTGATATCAGAGATTCCATGGATTTCCCTTATACTTAAGCTGGGAAATAACTCTGGGTAATATGATGTGTTGGCACTTTAATGGTGATGACAATATTTAAGACAAAATTCTGGGTTCAGTTACACAACACCAATTTCAGCCATAATATTTTGCTCTCTGTTGTCATGCAGAACTGACACTGATGTGAATGCACTTTCTGCATGCTTAGGAAGAGTGGTATATTAGGATTGAGGTATCTGTAGCACTAAGAACAAAATTATGCTCCCAGACACTGACGGAAGGGAGGAATGGTTTGTCTTGCTCTGGAGCATTCACTTTTACAAAAAAGTATCAGCATTGATCACCTCAGGAATTAATCCATCTCTGCCCTACTCATCCAGAAAAAAACTTTAAAAGATACTATATTGTTGTGTAATAATGATTCAAAACACTAGAGCTTACAGTGGTTTTACTACAGTGTTTTGGATCATTATTAGAATATTCCATGTGGGTATTTTTGTAATGGAAATTCCATGTAATATGAAGGCTTGAAAGTTAAGAAAGGGAAAATAAACAGAGGAAAATGAGAGATATTGTGAGATCTTTCAGCCATACAAAGGAATTCCAGAAAAAGGAAGACTTGTTGGAGAGCCTTTCAACTATACTCTGATCCGTGTGTATTGAAAAAAAATCTGATTCCATTATCATTATCTTTGGCTTTTTTTACTTAAAATAGGTAAGAGGGTAGATGTCTGTAAAACATGTATATCTTGAAGTATCATTTATTATGAGGTCAGTGTTTGTGAAACCATTTTTCTTTGGCATACATGCTTTCTGAGATGCTTTTCACTAGAAGATAGGCCAGAATATTTATGCATGAGAGATTGTGGTGAAAACTGAAAATACAATATTTTGTATTAATTGCCAGCTGAAAAGATTGTAATAGTGGCATGATTTGCCCCTCACACATGTGCACTGCTATAATGATCTGAATTTAAAGTTGCATTTGTTAATATTAGACAGAGATTTATGCTGACAGTTTTATAGATAAAGTTTTGGAAACATTTAGTCATATAAAATATATTCATACTCTTGAAATATCTGCTATTGCTCCAGTACATTCAGACTGTGTATTGGAGTAACTGTCTTTTCTCTTCAGCTGTGGTCCTGACTTGATGCAGTTCATCTTTTCAGCCTGATTGTCAACCAAGAGGTGTTAATTCATATCACTTGCTCAGAGAAAACTTATCAAATGACAGTTGTTTGTTCACTGAGAATACTTCATGTTTTTATAAGCTATTCAAATTTTTCCTGTTACGGTAAATTGTTTGGTTTTAACTTGCAGCCCATTTTAATTTCCAGTCACTTCAAAAATATTGAGGGCAACTAGAAATTTCTTATTGTTTTATGTAATATACAGAATATAATAAATACAGAATAAAATAAAATATACCTAAAAAATTCCCCTGCTTTAAAAGCACACTGTATTTCTCTTAGACAATGCATTTACACCCTCCAAAATGGCTTTCAGATCTGTGTGTCTTCTTGACCAATTAGGAGACAGATGTTGGTATATAAAACACACAGCTTGCCGTAAAACTTGCCTTTAGCTTATGGAAATATGTTTTCTCTCTCTAAACACACAGATGACAAGAGGTGGGCCAGTAAAAGTCTTTTTGATATACAGGCAAAAACCAGAATATAAGGGCCTTCACTAGAATAATTATAATGCACTTCATCTCAAGCAACAAAATATTGAGACGTAGGGGGAAGAATTAAATGAATAGAGGAACTCTTCAAATAACATCTATCCTCCTTCCAGTGTGGCTAGCCTACCTACTTCTCACTGCACTAAACCGACATCCATTTTCTCTCAGACCTCTCCAAGTAGCTCCTTGGTGTATTAAACCAGTATCCATTCTTCTTTCTCCATCCACAATTGGACCAGCCCCCCACTTCACAATTCAACTGTCCTCACCTGATTTAGAATGAAGGAACATTCTGATGACTGTGACTGAACATTATGAAAAGCAGAGGAGATTTAATCTACACGGAACAATAGATTTCAGATGAAACTGTCATTCTGCATTGAAAATCATCTACCATACATCCTATTTTTACAAAGATGCACATTTTGCTTAATGGTTTCCTAGCCATTAGGCAGCTTAAAAGGATGTTGTTGAGTGAGATAATTACATCCTTGTAAAATTTTAGGCACAGCCCTCTGTGTCTCTTAGCATCCCCAGTGTATTCATTGTTTCACAATTACTCCACCTTCCGAAATGCTGTATAGCTTTACTGAACCTATGTAACATGTTTGTGCATGATGATGAGAGACTCATACTCAGAGAGAGACATACCCATAATTTTCTGTTTACAGGGTGAATAATTTTCTGTCTTCAGGGTGAATAATATTAGACGATAAGGTTATGTGAGCTTCTTTTAATGGAAGATAAAGTACTGGGGAGAAAAGATTCAAATGCCTTTAAGGCATATGCAGTACACAACAGTCAAATAAATTATAATCTGAATAATGAAATGAAGTAGAGGAAAGCACTAAATAAGGGGAAGTGATCAGCATTTTCATACTGACCTTTTTGCGATCTGCATTACAGTTTAACTTGCTTGGCCGTGCTGCTATGTGTGGTGTGACTATAAAGTGCATAAATGACATGAATACAAGAGGTTTGCATCTATTCAAATACATGGCAGGACAATCCATAGTTCTTTTTTTTTAGTGCTCTTTAGATTGCTGAATTATCTGCCTGCTTTCTCCAGACTTCCTCTAAATTGCTCACCTAAATTAGGATTTTGTACAGGCTAGTCTATAACGTTTAATGTTAATTTTTTCCCTCTTTATCCCAGGTAAGTCTACTAATTTAGCTCTATAGGTTTTATATCATACTGTCCCATTATCAAGTTCTAGGCAATATTCCCTACCTATTGTTTCCATGTTTTTTTCTAGTTCCATACATTTGTTGGGTTTAATTATCTGAGATTGGTGGCATTATCTTTCACAGAATTGTAAGTGTGCTGTAAAAGATTTTTGGCTCAAACATCTGCCTTAAATGCTTAGCAGGAATAAATATGCTTTACTATCGCTGTCCTTCCCACAGTTTGTGATGATGAGTGCATAGGACTCCTTCTAAGTGACTTGGATCGACTAAACCAGATGACTTTGAGTGTCAACCTCAGTGGCCCGTTGCCTCCTCCATATAAAATGCTGTATGGTTTTGAGAACACGACACAGGAATTAAAGGTATATGCATAGCACACCTACATCAATCCAAGGATTCAGTACAGACACCTATATATTTGCCTGTACACATAACCACAGCTAGAAGTAGGAAAAAAGACAAATGAAAGGTTTAATTACTTCAAACTTGTCACAGTTGGTAAATAGTTATTACAATTATGTATTTTGACTCATGATAATAAGTAAATCATGCAGTGGTAATTTGTTTGTTCACTTGGATGGAAGGAAATATATGGCAGGCACAGAGAAAATGAAATGAAAGTCTAGTAAAAATAAATATTCTTGTTAACAGTCCGTAGATCAGTTACATTGTAGTCAGTGCACTGTATACTCTACCACATGCATATATTTTATATCCTATATTAAAAGATTTAAAGCTGTCAGGACCTCTGAGTAAACAGGTTTGGATGGGTGTGACATTAGTCATTAGTGTCAAAAAAGGAGATACATCTGCACTGAGAAGAAAGCTTTGATGTTTCTTCCCTCCATTATTTCTGAAGACCTGAAATCCATGAAATGGATTTTTTTCCCCAGCATTTGCTATCACCTCAGCGAGCACCAGAGAGACTCCTTCAGTTGGCACAAAAAAACCTGGATACCCTCGTGACAGAGATGGACGAGTTACTGACAAGGGTAAGCCTGTAGCATTCTGAGGTAAAGCTAGGGGTTAGCTTAAAGGGATGCTTCTAAGTGACAGACAAAATTCTTTTTGAAGATGAATTAAATGTGAATGAATGGCTGAATTATAAATCACCTTTCACTCCCAAAGTGCCAGTTTCAAATCACTCCCCACGCCTCCCCGACATCCTCTTTTTGGGGGGGGCAGTATGTTCAGATGTGTTCTTTTCACATAAACATATAATGTAAGCAGAAGCAGGTACTCATCATTCAAGAATGAACAGATTTGAAAAAGATAGTGCTAAAGGAAAGAGCCATTATTGTGGCAAATATGAACAAGTCTCAAAAGGGTTGCTGCTAGGAGTTATTTTACAAAACCAACAGTGGCTAAGCCTCCAGATTACCACAGTGACTCCTGTGGCTGGAGCCCATTTTTGGGTAACAGAGGCCTTCAGCAAGTGAGTCAGTAGATTTCTGTCATTTCCCCCTGCACTGAAGTGTTGCCTCTTGAACAGTCTTGGGGTTTCTGCTTTAGTAGAATCATGTAACACGTAACCCACATAATAAATGGAAGGAAGGGGAGGTTGATGATAATGAATATAAATCAGAACTTAGGAAATGTAAGAAATTGATAAGGGACGCAAAGGGAAGGGACAAAAGGAGAAATCTATGGCCAGCAGAGTTAGGGACAATAAGAAGGAGTTTTTAAAATATATTAGGCACAAAAGGAATCCTGACAATGGAATTTGGTCCATTACTAGATGGAAATGGTAGAATTATCTATCATAATCCAGAAATGGAGAAATGTTCAATAAATATTTCAGTTATGTATTTGGGGGGAAGAGAGATGATATAGTCTTATTGTGATGATAACATTCTTCCCATTCCACTAGTATCTCTGGAGGATATTAAACAGATTATACTAAAGTTAGATATTTTTAAAGCAGCAGGTCCAGATAACTTGCATCCAAGAGTTTTAAAAGAACAGACAGAATTTTTCACTGGACCTTTAATGTTGATTTTCAATAAGTCTTGGAGCACTGGGGAAATTCTGCAATACTGGAAGAAAGCTAATGTTGTGCCAATTTTTAAAAAGGGTAAATGGGATGACATGGGTAATTATAGGCTCGTCAGCTTGATATCAATCCTAGACAAGATAATGGAGCGGCTCATATGGGATTCACTTAATAAAGAATTAAAGGAGGATAATGTAATTAATGCAAATCAACATGAATTCATGAAAAACAGTTCCAGTTCAAACTAACCTGTTATCTTTTTTTGATGAGATCACAAGTTTGATTGATAAAGATAATAGTGTTGACGTAATATCCTTAGACTTTTGTAAGGCATTTGAACTGGTACTGCATAACATTTTGATTAAAAAACTAGAATGATATAAAATTAACATGGTACACAGCAGATGGATTCAAAATAATGACTGGAAGATAGTTAATGTAACGCCAATATTTAAAAAGGGCTCTAGAGGTGATCCTGGCAATTACAGACCGGTAAGTCTAACGTCAGTACTGGGCAAATTAGTTGAAACAATAGTAAAGAATAAAATTGTCAGGCACATAGAAGAACATAAATTGTTGCCCAAAAGTCAACATGGTTTCTGTAAAAGGAGATCATGTCTTACTAACCTATTAGAGTTCTTTGAAGGGGTCAACAAACATGTGGACAAGGGGGATCCAGTGGACATAGTGTACTTAGATTTCCAGAAAGCCTTTGACAAGGTCCCTCACCAAAGGCTCTTACATAAATTAAGTTGTCATGGGATAAGAGGGAAGATCCTTTCATGGATTGAGAACTGGTTAAAAGACAGGGAACAAAGGGTAGGAATAAATGGTAAATTTTCAGAATGGAGAGGGGTAACTAATGGTGTTCCCCCAAGGGTCAGTCCTAGGACCAATCCTATTCAACCTATTCATAAATGATCTGGAGAAAGGAGTGAACAGTGAAGTGGCAAAGTTTGCAGATGATACTAAACTGCTCAAGATAGTTAAGACCAAAGCAGAATGTGAAGAACTTCAAAAAGATCTCACAAAACTAAATGATTGGGCAACAAAATGGCAAATGAAATTTAATGTGGATAAATGTAAAGTAATGCACATGGGATAAAATAACCCCAGTTATACATACAATATGGTGGGGGCTAATTTAGCTACAACAAATCAGGAGAAAGATCTTGGATTCATCGTGGATAGTTCTCTGAAGATGTCCACGCAGTGTGCAGTGGCAGTCAAAAAAGCAAACAGGATGTTAGGAATCATTTAAAAAGGGATAGAGAATAAGACAGAGAATATCTTATTGCCCTTATATAAATCCATGGTACACCCACATCTTGAATACTGCGTACAGATGTGGTCCCCTCATCTCAAAAGAGATATACTGGCATTAGAAAAGGTTCAGAAAAGGGCAACTAAAATGATTCGGGGTTTGGAACGGGTCCCATATGAGGAGAGATTAAAGAGGCTAGGACTTTTCAGCGTGGAAAAGAGAAGACTAAGGGAGGATATGATAGAGGTATATAAAATCATGAGTGGTGTGTAGAAAGTGAATAAGGAAAAGTCATTTACTTGTTCCATAATATAAGAACTAGGGGCCACCAAATGAAATTAATGGGCAGCAGGTTTAAAACAAATAAAAGGAAGTTCTTCACACAGCACACAGTCAACCTGTTGAACTCCTTGCCTGAGGAGGTTGTGAAGGCTAGGACTATAACAGGGTTTAAAAGAGAACTGGATAAATTCATGGAGGCAAAGTCCATTAATGGCTATTAGCCAGGATGGGTAAGGAATGGTGTCCCTAGCCTCTGTTTGTCAGAGGGTGGATATGGATGGCAGGAGAGAGATCACTGATCATTACACTGGCCACTGTCGGTAGACAGGATACTGGGCTGGATGAAACTTTGGTCTGACCCAGTATGGCCTTTCTTATGTTCTTATGACAGGTGTCCAGGTATAATTGTAAATGGGGAATCATCATCAAGCTTGTGTGGGGTCCTGTGAGGATCAGTTCTGGGCCATACAGTATTTAACATTTTTATCAGTGACTTGGAAGAAAACATAAAATCATCATTGATAACATTTGAAGATGACACAAAAGTTGGGGGATTGTTAAATAATGAAGAGAGTAGGTCACTGATTCACAGCGATCTGGATCACTTTGTATTATGGGGTGCAAGCAAAAATATGTGTTTTAATATGGCTAAATGTATACATCTAGGGATAAAGAGTGTAGGCCATACTTACAGCATGGGGGACTGTATCATGGGAAGCAGTGACTCTGAGAAAGACATGGTGGTTGTGGTGGAGCTGAACATGAGCTCCCAGTGTGACACAGTAGCCAAAAAAACTAACACGATCAGGAGATTCATAAAGAGGAGAATTTCGAGTAGCAGTAAAGAAGTTATTTTACTTCTGTATTTGGCACTAGCATGACCACTGTTGGAAGTGTATAGGTTTGATTACAGTCTATAAGCACCTACATGGAGAACAAATATGTAATATTGGGCTCATCGGTCTAGCAAAGAAAGGCATAACATGAACCAAGGGCTTGGAAGTTGAAACTAGACAAATGCAGACAGGAAATAAGGTGCACATTTTAAATGGGAGCAATTAACCATTGGAAGAAGTTACCAAGGGTTACTGTGATGGAATCACCATCAGTGACAATTTTAAAATTAAGATTGGATGTTTTTCTAAAAGATCTGCTCTAGGAATTATTTTGGGGAAGTTCTACGGCCTGTGTTATACAGGAGGTCAGACTATCTGATCACAGTGGTCCCTTTTGGGCTCGGAGTCCATGAGTCCCTTTTCAGAGTCGTGTTAGTCTGTATCAGCAAAAACAACGAGGAGTCCTTGTGGCACCTTAGAAACTAACAAATTTATTTGGGCATAAGCTTTCGTGGGCTATAACCCACTTCATCAGATTCATGGAGTGGAAAATACAGTAGGCAGGTATAAATACATGTAATATATGCCATCATGTGCCAGCAATGCCCCTCTGCTGTGTACATTGGACAAATTGAACAGTCTCAACGCAAACGAATAAATGTACACAAATCAGACATCAAGAATTGTAACATTCAAAAAACATTCAAAAACCAGTAGGAGAGCACTTCAATCTCCCTGGACACTCAATAACTGACTTAATAGTGGCAATTCTTCAACAAAAAAACTTCAGAACCAGACTTCAACAAGAAACTGCGGAACTGGAATTAATTTGCAAACTTGACACCATCAAATTAGGCCTGAATAAAGACTGGCAGTGGCTGGGTCACTACAAAAAATAATTTTCCCTCTGTTGATACTCTCCCCTTCTTGTCAAATATTGGAAATGGCCACATCCACCCTAATTGAATTGGCCTCGTTAGCACTGATCCCCCACTCTGTAAGGCAACTCCCAGCTATTCATGTGCTGTGTATTTATACCTGCCTACTGTATTTTCCACTCCATGCATCTGATGAAGTGGGTTATAGCTCACGAAAGCTTATGCCCAAATAAATGTGTTAGTTTCTAAGGTGCCACAAAGACTCCTCATTTTTTATCAGTCCCTCAAAAGCATAGTTTTCTCTTTCAAATCCCCTGGGCCTGAATATTTCAGAGAAATAATAAACATGTGTTTGTAGGATTGCCTCTCACACACGGGTACCACAGGTTCACTCAGCATTTGTGATGGAGTTGCGAAGTGCCCAGGAGGTCTCAGACATATTATAGAAAAAGTTTTGCAATTTCTGCATTTTGGTTTTCCTGTTTTAAATAGACAAATGATCTCTTTGTTGTGGTAGTTCATTTCTCATTTGGCTGTACAACAGTGGTTCTCAATTTACCATTGTGGGCCACATATGCAGCTCTCTATGTCTCATGTGGACTGCATCCACACAATATATATATATATATATATATATATATATATATATATATATATATATATATATATATATATATATACTACTTGTATGGCCCTCAGGATGTCACATGGGCTGCAGCTGTGTGCTGATTGGGCTGCAAGCAGGCTGTAGGTTGAGAACCACTGCTATAGAGCACTGTGCTATAGAGCTGCTATACAGCACTGTGAGTTGTTTCAGTTTCCACTTTAGAATTGCACAGCAAGACAGAGAAATTTCTGATTTAAAATCAAATCTAGTTATCACAAAGAGTCAATCAGTGGGGCTATCAAAATGGCAATGGCATTTACAGCGATAAATCAAATAATTTTTAAAACACTTTTATTTTGGGGAGCTGAGGATCTCTGGATGTCAATTCTATGTGCTAGTTATTCCTTTTATTAGGAAAGCTTTTATTTCAGATTAGAGCTTCAGTGCAGAGATTGGAATATTGTTAGGTCATCAGAGAGAGAGTCTGAAAGGAAAATAATATAAAGTGTGCCACCTAATGGTCGAGAACTCTAAGAAGGGGAATTGATATCAGAAGTGCTGAAGTTCAAGTATTTGATGGAACATTAATATATAGGACTGGCAGACCTGGAGAGACGATATTCAGCAAAGTAGTTGAATTGCTGCTCTGGACATTAATTAACACACACAGGTGACACTGAGAGTTGTATTGCTAACATCAGCTGCTGAGTATTCCCCTGAAATTTTAAAAGTGCCATGTAATTTTAGACTCCTTCCCTAAAGAGAGTCCTGTGTTGTAGTTTTAAGCCACTTTAAGATAGTGGTTTTGGCTATTGCCTGTGTACATTTTATATCAGTATATTATTTTGTAAATCCCTTCAGAATTACAGTGTGTGTGTTTGTGTGTGTGTGTGCACATGTGTGCATGTGCCTGAAGAGAGGGAGTGTGTGTGTACTCCAAATAGTAATGAAAAGCAGGCTCATTCATTATCTCTTTATTTTCATCTTTTAATACAAATTATAAGGTCTTAGGCATCACAGACCTTAAATAGAAGAGGACTCTTATAACTGCAAGCAGGGGAAATGATATTTTCTAGATTAGGGGTTCATGAAGAAAATTGCCATACATTTAATGTAAAGGTCAGGAGAACACAGTATTTAACCTTCTGCAACCCCTTCATTGTGTTTGGTCAGTCAGAACAACTTCTCATCCACTCTTTCCTCCCCTCCAGAGTGGCTGCCATCCTCCTATCTCTCCCTGCTGTCTTCTCCTCCATCCATACTCCCTCATTCATCTACATTCATATTCATTGCCAATTCATTCACCTTCACATTCACACCTCATTAGCTTGCAGGTGCTTGCTTCATTCTTCCCTTTCCATCAGCTCATTTTTTTCTCCCCTTCTGGCTTTCCATTTAACTTTATTCTCCCTCACTCACATTTCCATTCACTCATTTCTTACAGTCCACCCTCATGGAGGGCTTGGCTGCACTTGTGAGTTACAGCACAGTAAAGGAGCCCTGGGTGCACTAGCTCACTACCCATCCACACTGGCAAGGCACGTAGAGCGCTGTGACTCCGCAGCTACAGCGCTGCTGGTATTCCACCTCGGTAAGTGGAATAATGTTTGCTTCACCCTCGCTGTAGCACCGCGGCGCCAGTGTGAACGAGGTGTTGCTTTACTGCGCTCTGATCAGCCTCCGGAAATGTCCCATAATCCCCTTAAATCAAGTGGCCACTCTTGTCATTGTTTGGAATTGGCTGCAGGAATGTGGAAATGCCCTTTGAAAGCTCCGTTTCTGAGAGCCGGCTGCTTATCTGCTCCAAGACAAAGCAACCATTACTGTGGAATGCTGTGTGTGAGAGAGGGGGCTAAGGGTGTCTGTTGCTGTCTGAATTTACAAGACAGCATACTGACATGCTCTCAGCCCCCCAAAAACCCACTCTCTCTCCCCCCACATACACACAACATACTCCCTGTCACTCTCCACCCCACCCCACCCCCCATTTGAAAAACACATTGCAGCTACTTGCATGCTGGGATAGCTGCCCATAATGCACCGCTCCCAATGCCACTGCAAGTGCCGCAAATGTGGCAGCGCCAGTGTGCTTGCAGCTGTCAGTGTGGACAGACGGCAGCGCTTTGCCTACTGCGCTCTCCGAAGGCGGGTTGAACTCAAAGTGCTCTACATCGGCAAGCGTAGCCATGCCCTGAGACTATGGTGGTGTATTGGGGACTGCAACTGTGAGGGCTGAGCTTCCCAGACAGAGTCAGAAAACCTCTTCACCCACACCTTACCCTGCAAATCAGGACGTCCCTATATCCATCCATGACAGCCGCAACGACTAAGAAAACCCCGTTGCTGGATCTGGAAAAGTAGGTGGCCGAGGCAACCTTGGCTGTAGATAGCAGGAGGTACTTGAAGGGGGGCCAAACCCTGCCTCTGTGCAGCCCACCTGAATTAGCCAAATATATGTCTGCGTTGCATGTTCACTCCACCTAAAGCATGTGTTCGGTAGAAGCTCTTGGTAGAGCTATTCCCCTGGTGGCATGCAGCGGATGGAAGCAGCACCATAGTATGAGTCCCTTCAGTCAGAGCAGATGGTATTAGGAGATTCTATTGCACAGAGGGAGAAGTAGGGCTGAGCACAGATGGTAATATTTGTGTGGATTTCAGATTTGGCAGAAAGGGATCCAAATGCAGTGGAGAATAAAGATTATATCTGTATGGATGTGTGCCACCTGTGAATCCTAGCCACACAAGATACTTGTAGGACCGCAGGACTTAAAGACATTCCCTCTTCCTGAATTTCCCTGGGATAGATCCTTGTTATCCCAAAGGGTTTACCTTGTGTCTAAAATTCTGTAACTTTTGAAGCCCCCGCAACCCTGTTTAAAAACTCATTCATGGATGTCACTCTACCACCTTCCTCTAGTTCTTATCTGGCTGGCTTTGGTAGTTTCTCAGAAAGGAGTTTGAGATGTAACTTTCAATATTAGCAGTGTTTTCTTCAGTTGAAGCCTGCCCCGTAGATATGGGGAATTCTAATGAACTCAATACATGGCAAATAGTTGGCACTTTACTAACAAAGAGTGACCCCTGATTGTCTATGTTATGGTGAGACAGCGTCTGAGTGATGCTATCGGTTATTTAATTTGGTTTGTAGAGTTGAAGTTAGTCCAAAAAAGAGAAAAATTAAAGTGAAAAATTTATTTTCCAGTAGAGCAAATTATGGTTGAATACAAGAAGCATTCAGTGGAGCTGAATGCATTTAAAGAGTTAAGGGAATGGTCACAGAGGGGAAATGGAAACTGTTCAAAGACAGATTAATTTGTGCCAAAATATAATACATGGCATACAGCCATAAATAGTGAGAGTTAAAAAAGGCCAATCTGAATTAATGTGAATGTGAAAAAAGTAATCAAGGATAAGAAAGGTATATGCAAGTTATAAAACATCATTTGTAGTGAAGGACAAGAATATTGTAGAACAAAGTGAAGTGCATGTAAAACATTCTAGGAAAATCAAAGGCAGAGAATAAAAGGATGATTGCAGAAGATGTGACGATAAATAATAGGACAATTCTCAAATACATGAGGAACAAAATGACATCAGAAATGCCATCCTGGATTAGACCAGTGGTCCATCAACACCAGGTACATCCACCAATCACCTGTACTGGATGCCCTGTATAATTTACCCAGCAAGTTCTGCCTCTGAGGCACATTTTAAAGGTTTGATCATCCAGTAACACAGGCATAACTTGCATAGAAGTGACAAGCCCATGTTCTTTTAATGGTCAGTGTAAGACTGATGCTTCTACTCACCTCAACCATTTTTAATGTAAATTACCTATGTTGTAATTACTGTGAAGCAGGTCAGTATAATAGACCAAAATCATCCATGGATTTTATTTCAAGGACAAGTTTGGCCATTTATGCTTTAAGTACTATACATTATTGTACTTCTTGGATTTTTAAAGCCATTTCTGTGCAGTAACAAGTATTCAGTTTTCCTGAGCAGATTTAGGGATTGGGCAAGATCTAGTGTGATAAGTAAGGATTCACACACAGCCAGCTTGGACAAGACTCAGAGTTTTAAAGTGTCATTAATTTCCCTGGACTAGATTATTGCAATGCTTGTTCATAACTGAGAACAGGATTTGCATAGCTGTAGCCAGATAAAATGTAAGCTTGCTCCAGGTCATGTAGATCTTTCAACCCTTTCCCAGGAACTGGAGAGAGCATGATGCCCTGTTGCCTGGGATGTTCCTTCTGGGCAATCACATTCCTACACAAACAGCTTATTTTCCTCCATGAAATAGTGTTTGCACTCAGTATATGAAATGTTTGCAAGAAATGGTCAGATATCATATGATGAATGTAGGTGTATTATAAATAGGGATTTTTGAATTTAAAAATAAATATGAATGTATTTGGATGTTTTTTTTTCTGACTAGTGCTTTGTCAGACTTGTGTTTGATGTTCATCTCCATCCTGATCTGTTGTGATTCATTAAAACTATAAATCATGAAGGTAGTCGTAGTCAAAACTGTATTGATCACTTGAAAATGTTATATACAAAAGATTTTAAGCAAAATGAATGAAAGAGTAATTCTTCTTCCTTTTCTTTCTCTTTTTCTTTCTTCCTCCAGTTAATTAATGTATTGATTTAAAATTCTACTAACTTACTGAGACAGGCCATGTCTTCTTCAAAAACACCTCAGGGGAGGTACCAGATAGGGAGTGCTGTGTATACTGCACTCTGTCATCAGGAAATCAATCACATAGTGAAACTAGTGGAAGTACACCCTGAAATATGCATTAAAAGCTTTTGAACAATATTCCTTTAAACACATTCAAAGAATGTTCTCAACTTGAGTCCCTTTGTGTGCTGTTGCACACAACTAGCATTTCCAAGAACCAAAAATAAAGCCCTCCAATTTCCATTTAATGGAAGAGGAAATAAAATGTAATTGTGTACTTGAGCAGTGTGTGTCACTTCTCGTACATCTGATCAATAATTCATCGATTTGCCTTTTGCCCGAGGAAAGATTTGCAAGTGGATTCAGCCAGTTGGAATATCTCCTGGTGCAGTCTTGTCATGTCCATTAATTATACTTTTCCTCAATTTGGATCACTAGGCTACCAAGGTGACGGCAGATGGAGAACAAACCGGGCAGGCTGCTGAGAGGAGTAATGACAGAGCCCAGTCTCTTGGACAGTTCATCAAAGACACGCTCCAGGCTGCAGAAGGTATTGGAAAAAGAAAACTATGGCAGTTGCTCCTCATGGAAATTGAAAGGAAGTAGGGAAAGAGACAATGAGAGAAAGGGAGAAAGAGAGAGCATTAGCTGGTAGACATCCTGTGATTTAAGAGTCAGGCTAAGGAACTCCAGCCAACTATCTGCAGACTTCTGTAATCAACAGGGTGCAGTTCATAACAACCGTTAGTGGATTGGTAATTATAAGCACAGACGAGCAAGAAATTGGAAGTGTTCCTTCAGGAATGTTCCAGTTCTTGAAGAACAGCTATTATGATTACATAACTAATGGGTGCCTTCTGCTTAGCTGTTTATTTTGAAGGCAGTTAAAAAAAATTCATTTGGACGGAACAAAAAAGCCTCTTATAATTTTATCATTTCACTTGGTGCATTGAGGCTACATCTTAATTTCTCAGAATGACTTCAAAAATACATTACTACTTGCTGCTAATGAACATCTGCTGTTTGGAATTTGCAAGTGAGTCCTAGCCATGAACAGTGGCATTGAGCCAGTTCTTCTCCAAGAACTTGATTCTCTGCACCTACAAATGCAGTTGAGAATCATGAGCAGAAAGATAGCAGCCAGCTTTGGGAAGCAAAACCTAAATACTCTACAAAGCTATAAAATAAGAGAAAGGTAAACACACTTGAAAAACATGGCTTCTTATAATTAACTGCAGTTTAATTTGAGAAATATTGGGCTGCATTCAGCTCTCCTATTAGACTTTTACTACCCCTCATTGTTTTCAGTGTGGTTGCAGGGGTGTTACTTACAGCAGAATATAGCCTATCCATTTAAAAAAAAATACTCATTTTTGTCACCAGACTATACTATAGATTAATTTTATATTGACTTTCATGACATGCATCCCAATGTGCTCCACCTGGTAGAACTCATCAGTTATTTAAAATATCTTTTGATCTTGCAACCCTGACATAAAACAAGTAAGTGTTAAAAAAACATGAAAAGAGCTGCAGTTTTCAAAGTGGATTTAAATAGAATGAGGCTGAGCTCCTTGCACTCAAGGTGGGTGAGGAAATATCTTTTATTGGCCCAACTTCTGTTGGTGAAAGAGACAAGCTTGTCTCTTTCACCAACTGAGGTTGGTCCGATAAAAGATATTCCCTCACCTGCCTTGTGTCCCTAATATCCTGGGACCAACATGGCTACAAAAGTGAAGACTCCTTGCTCTCAGACAAAAGTGAGTTTGAAGGATGACAAGCCAAACCTGTTGCTCCACAAAGTTTGTGTCCAATGTTTGGAACCACCACAGAAGATACTTCCAGCAGGTTTCCAGGGAAAACAGGTAACATAGAATTAAAAAGTTTCAGAGTAGCAGCCGTGTTAGTCTGTATCCGCAAAAAGAAAAGGAGTACTTGAAGCACCTTACAGACTAACAAATTTATTTGAGCATAAGCTTTCACGAGCTACAGCTCACTTCATCAAATCCATTCCAATGAAGTGAGCTGTAGCTCACGAAAACTTATGCTCAAATAAATTTGTTCGTCTCTAAGGTGCCACAAGTACTCCTTTTCTTTTTGCGAATACAGACTAACACGGCTGCTGCTCTGAAACCTGTCATTATGCAAGGTACTGAATTTAGCCACATGGAGTGGAAATCTATCAACTTTATGGAAAAACTCTTACAGATACAGACAGACATCATCTCCCTTTCCAAATGCAAACAGATGGACATCATACCAAAAAGGACCGAAGGTAAAAAAATCCATTACAATCTACATACGACACAGACTATGCTGAAAGATTGTGCACACGCTCTCAAAGAAACTGCGGAACCACCTGATCAACATCCTCTACAGCAAACAGGGAAAGATTAAGAATGAGCTCTCAAAACTGGATACTTTCATAAAATACCAACCTTCCACACAAACTTTCTCGTGGCTGGACTTTACAAAAACTAGACAAGCCATTTACAACACAGACTTTACTTCTCTACAAAAGAAAAAGGACACTAAACTATCTAAACTACTGCATGCCACAAGGGGCCACAACAGTGGTTCCCTTAACCCACCCAGCAATATTGTTAATCTATCCACTTATACTCTTCGCCCAGCAGAAGAATCTGTCCTATTTCAGGGCCTCTCTTTCTGCCCCTCCACCCCCATGAACATGATACAGTTCTGTGGTGACCGAAAATCCTTTCTTCGATGTCTCTGATTCAAGGAATATTTCCAACACACCTCTGAACAGCATACTAACCCCTAGAGACCTTCCTACCAACACAAAAAGAACGATTCTGGGTGGACTCCTCCTGAAGGTCGAAACAACAGACTGGGCTTCTACATAGAGTGCTTCCGCTGACGTGCACGGGCTGAAATTGTGGAAAAGCAGCATCACTTGCCCCATAACCTCAGCTGTGTAGAACACAATGCCATCCACAGCCTTAGAAACAACTCTGACATCATAATCAAAAAGGCTGACAAAGGAGGGGCTGTCGTCATCATGAATAGGTCGGAATATGAACAAGAGGCTGGTAGGCAGCTCTCCAACACCACTTTCTACAGGCCATTAGCCTCTGATCCCACTGAGGAATGCATCCGATGAAGTGAGCTGTAGTTCACGAAACCTTATGCTCAAACACATTTTTTAGTCTCTAAGGTGCCACAAGTACTCCTTTTCTTTTTATAGAATTAGAAGATTTTGATGGGGTTGAACCAAATACACATAATATCTTAGAAGTTTAGAGACTAATTTTAAAATCCATGTGTTTGACCAGTAGCCAAGTCAGTATTTTAAGAACAGATGAAAATGTGCTTCTGGCACCACTTTCATTATAAATCATCGCTTCCTTACCAGCCAATCGACATCCAGGGTTAACCAACATTGTGAATTACACTTAAGGGCAAGTTTTGCCCACAAGTACATCTATGCAAACCTGGCAGATGTTAGGTACTAAGGCCAGGATCCACAGAAGGACTTAGGTGTTCCAACTCTAAGCTTCACAATGCCTGATTTTATCCACCTAGGAAATTGCAGGAACAGCACTCTGATCCGCAAAGCCTGAGTTGGGCACCTAGGCTTCCCATATAATTAATGAGGAGAAATAGGTGCCTTAGAATGTGATCCATAAAAGCCAGCATGTTAGGCAGGGAGCCACCTAAGCTAGCCAATGGGAGATATTGATGAGAGGGGTGTATCTTAAGCCCCACCCCTATCATAGAGTTGGCAACTAAGTCCAGACTGGCAGAGAGATGCCTGTCTCTGCTAGTCAAGGTTGTCCCTAGCAGGGTGTGGGGCCCAGGGCAGAAGTGTTGAATTCGTCACTTCTGGGACCGACCCGTCACTTCTGGGACTGACCGCGCCGGCCAATCATACTAGCCAACGGTGCCCCCCCAAAGTGCAGGACCCTGAACGGTCACCCCGATTCGCCATATCCAAGGGCTGCTAGTGATCCACAGCCGGGAACCTCTTTCCAGGAGTCAGACAGCTTAGGATCCTAAATTGTTTCTTGTGAGAATGATTGATGTGCCTGCCTCACTCCACACAAAACTGCTGCTGGTGGATAAATACCTGAAGAGCCATTGGACCAGAGAAGGTGAGAGTGAGTGACTCTTTAGCCTGGCAGCTAGCGTATCCATCTGTGAGCCTTTTAAAATCCTTTCTCCCTATCGAGCAGAGGGGGGAATGGAACAAGGGTCTCCCATATCCCTAACTACTGGGCTAAAAGTTATAAGATGGGGACCCCCACCCAGAGTTTTGAATGGTACTTGGTCAGACTGGGTCTCACATGCATGTTAAGTGCCTGAACACCTGTTTTCCTTCAGTTTGTGGCTCTCTCTGGGGCTTAGGTGGGAGGTAAGTGCCAGGACACCTCGAGGAAAGCAGCAGTGCACATGCCCAAAGGCAGAAACCGAGGCTCCAAGGGAAGTTCTACTGCAAAAAAGTAGGCACCAAGTGAGTTTGGGCACCTAGAGGGGTAGGCAGCAGCTGAGCGGGAGTTTTGCGGATTTCAGTGGAGCCTAAGTCTGACGGTTAGGTGCCTAATTACCTCCATGGAGCTGCGCTTAAATGTCTGATCTCATGAAGTTCTCACAACCTTGAAGATTCCTGATTGACTATTGAGGAGTTAGCAGTAACTTTCCTCTAAAGGGAACATTCCATTATGGCAGGGTGCTCTCTTAACAAAAGCATTCATATAAACAAAACAGGCAGAGGATAATAACTAGGAATAAAACACTGCAATGATTCTATTAAGTAAATATGTACTGTTGCAGACTTATGGCAGGATAGTTCAAGAAGTGCTTTGTTTTCTTTCATAGTTTTGACCCATCCTACTGACAAGATGCTACCTGTCTGCCTCAAGTGAAATTCCCATTTCTATGTATTGATTTATACAAAGAGAGTTCATGAACTGGCATTTATACAAAGACTTACTACCATGTGCACCAGCAGACACTCACCTTGTCTGGCATGAGAACAGAACGTTTGTCAGATAACTCAAAATATTTAATACATAAAATATATGCTTAAGTAGGAAAAGTACATATTCTGTCTAATGTAATATTGTCTGTTGTGATGGTGATAAATATAGAATATATGGCTTTTGCTGTTTATCTTTCCTTCATCTGCACTATGTTCACTAACTGGACTACTTCTTGCTTTCCAAGCCTGTGAGTAGTTATACACAACCATCTTTAAAACCCACAACAAAATGTGCCAGTAAAATGTTTTTTTTTTCTCCTCAAATTTTGAATTTCCCCAAAATACACTCATTGGAGTTCATAGACGGAATATCCAGCCCCAGAGCAGTAGCATCATTATAGTCTGATAACTTGCAACTCAGCATGACTAGGATGTGCATATTGTCTTCTTTACAGTTGGATAAACAGCATTTGCTTCTAGGTGTGAGATATAACTTATGTCCAGTAATTTCTATTTTAGGTAAATCTTAGTGAATTCCTAAATTATCTATTTCTTTCCATTAAAAAAATTAAAATCAGGTGCCTATCCACATCCTTGGATGCCCTGAACATATTTTTAAAATAACAGTCCTTACAAGGAATAAGTAGCACAGCAAAGCCCATGCCTCCTCTCCTGCCCATTACATGCACCAACTTTAAATTAACCAGCCAGAAATTTAAAACAACAAAATATATACCATATCACCCCCAAATCCCATCCTTTCCTACAGACCTAGCAAATAAAGAATCTTTGCAGTGTGCCCTAAAGCTCATATAATTGATTATATGCTCAGACCTATACAGTTGGGCTAATAGCAACTAAGGGGGCCTAGTCCTGCAGTGATCTCTGTGTGTGCATTCCCTTGTGCCTGCATGGAGTATCATTCAAGTCACTGAGGCTCCACATAGCTGGAAGGGTCTGCCCACGTAGCAGGGTTCTTTGCAGGATTAGGGCTTAAGGAATACAAAAAACAATGACACTTACATCACTAAAAATTCTCTGATGAATTGTGAAATAGCTTTTGATGCTTTTTTGTTAAAGGTGTAGGATTAAAATTTCAAAAGTGATTATGTCCCAGTTTCAACAGAGACTGAGGGTAGGTCTTCACTGCAATCCCAGGTATGACGGCAGCACAAGTAGACATACCCGAGCTAGCTTTGAAAGAGCTAACTCAAACAACAATATCACTGAAGCTGCAACAACATGGGCTAGCCACTAGAGTACAGACCCGAGGTCCTAGACAGGCTTATACAGCCCTTGTTACTGCAGCTTCACTGCTATTGTTATTTTTAGATGAGAGCTAGCTAGGGTACGTCTGCCCATGTTGCAGTCACACCTCTGACTGCAGTGTAGACATATTCTAAGGCACTTTGCATTGAAAGTCAGTGGAACTTTTGCTCCAGAATGCCTAAATTATTTCTGAAAATGGGGCTTCTAAGCATCTAAGTCATATAGATGCTTTAGAAAATTTTATTCACAGTATATTCAGAATATACCATGGAGTGTTATGGCATAAATATTTTATCAGTACTAGAATGAATTGCCCTGCATAGTGGCTTTGGCATTTATGAGTAATTCAGCCATCTTGAACACATGCCCATAAACTTTTATACACACCACTGTGCAGTCTTTGCCTTTTTTCCCCCTTCTCTCCTTCTGTGTTTCTGTGTATAAACACATAAGCTTGCGCTCTCTTACCAGTGCTCATTTGCTCTCCATTTTTAGAGGGGGATCTCCATCATTTATTCTTCTTATCGTTAGTAAACTTGCATTTTAAAAACAGTAAACCGTCCTCTAAAACTCATTTACGTTTCACTTTTTCATTCCATTCTTGCCCCACTCCCTCACTCCCTGCTCAATGTCCCAAATTATAGATTCATAGATATTTAGGTCAGAAGGGACCATCATGATCATCTAGTCTGACCTCCTGCACAATGCAGGCCACAGAATTTCACCCATCACTCCTGCAAAAAACCTCACACCTATATCTGTGCTATTGAAGTCCTCAGATCGTAGTTTAAAGACTTCAAGGAGCAGAGAATCCTCCAGCAAGTGACCCGTGCCCCGTGCTACAGAGGAAGGCGAAAAACCTCCAGGGCCTCTTCCAATCTGCCCTGGAGAAAAATTCCTTCCCAACCCCAAATATGGCGATCAGCTAAACCCTGAGCATATGCGCAAGATTCATCAGCCAGATACTACAGAAAATTCTTTCCTGGGTAACTCAGGAAATCACCTGATGTTTCCAGGGTTTGGTACCTATTTTCTACATATATTTCTTACTTTAGATATAAAGCTTCCTTACTTTAATTACTGTGCCTGAAAGTGAAATACAATAAAGGATTTGATGGAACATATAACATTTTCTCGTTTGTTACTGATTGTTGGATTAACTGCCTTTTATATTTCACAGCAGGAATACCCATTGCAAATTGCATTTCCCTTGGTGATGGTGATGATGTGCGGATGCTGAAAGTCTCTGTGTCACTTTTATTTACTTATTTCCTATATGTGTGTTTTGCCCCCAAATCTGCAGCTGTAAATGAAAATGCTGTAAAACTGAATGAGACGCTCCGAATCCAAGACAAGACCCTGGAGAAAAGCCTTCAGGCTCTGCAGAGTGATATTGATAGAATGATGAGAGAACTGAGAAGAAGAAAGTTGAATGTGCAAGAAAGGGCAGCCCAAGATGAGTTAGAGTAAGTAGAAGGGCCACAAGCTTCAACCTCCCCTGAGCCCAATAAGATGAGTCTGATTAATACGATCGTAATCCATTCCGATGGGATTTCAAAAGTGGAGGTCACTGAAACATAAGAGAAAAGGATTCTGATATTTCATATCTATTTTGTAGCCCTTGGATTCCTGAAAGTGCTAACATTTGTGTAAAATTATCCACCAGCAGAGGCATTCAGAAGGATATGTTTTTCCATATTTGAAGTATTATAGGCCAAAAGGACTTTTGCCATTGACTTCAACACAAAGTTGGGTTTTTTTAGCATTACCATAAAAAAGTTTTTCTGGAAATTGTCCAATCAGACTCTTTCTGGAGGTATTAAGTCATTCTATAAGGGAAAGGGGTTAAAAATGCTATCCTTAAAATGATGTATTTATACTTTTTAAAATTCATAGTTTTCAGGAAAAAAAACCTCTTTGAAACATTTCCATTTTGAAGGGGATTACAACTCTTATGACTACTTTGAAGTAATTAATCATGTTTACTCTTTTATCAAATGATTTTGGACAGTCACTGGTTCTGGTTGGCTAATTTTCAGGATTTTGCCCAAGGACCCAAGTGACTAGGATCTCCCCCTTCCCTGTGTTTGCCATGAAGTTCTACGTGCTAAGTAAGGAAGAAGACTGTTTTAATTGTTCCCTTTGAAGTCATCTTCTTGCTCCTATAGTCAATAGAACTTTACTTGCAGTTGTTGCTTTGCCCCCTTCTTATTTCAGTGTTTAAATTTGAATTCAGGTCTGTAATCCTATTCCTCCCAGTCCACATGAAGGGCACGTTACTGAACCTAATTCAAAAAAAAAAAATCCACCACTTTCTCACCAAAAACCCCAAAGTAAATAGCTGCACATAAAGTTTTCCTACTCTCATGATTTTATGAAGAATTTTGTGATGGTTGATATTTTTCTTAAAGCGCCACCTCCTGTAATCGTGAGACTATGTCATAATCTCAGCTTTCATTTTAAAAAGTGTCTAACCCTCTAGAGGTTGTTTGTAACAAAGAAAAAGGGAACAGAATTAATTATTTCAAACTGACTCTCGCAGCTTGTCTGAAGCTTTGCTTTGAGACAGCTTCAGATCAGGCATGTCCCCTCCATTCAAGGTAATGGACCACTTTGTGACACTTGTCACATTAATGTGGATGAGGGGATGTGGACTCAGGGTGAATTTAAAATTCCATAAGAAAACCTAATATGAACTTGTCCTTTTGTTTTACTAAATGTGTACTCTCTTCAAAGTTGTTTTCCACTTCTATTTCAAATGAATATTTCAGCTGTTATGGAATTAAAAATGATGAGATTACTGGGTGTGGTGAAGTTGAATTCTATGCCTGTTTTTTGTTTGTGTTGGTGGGAATTGCAGAAATGCGGAAGCCCTTTTGAACAAAGTGAAGAAATTATTTGGAGAGCCCACAGAGAAAAATGAGGAGCTCAAGAATGAGGTCAGGGACAAGATGGCAGATTACAAAAACAAGGTTGACGATGCTCGAGACCTGCTGAGAGAAGCCAGTAGTAAAATTAGGGAGGCCAATCGCTTATCTGCAATCAACCAAAGAAACATGACAGTGATAGAGGTTAGTGCTGATGATCAGGTACCCTTGATTTACCACCATCTTGAGGGTTAGACCAGAATCTGGAACTCTGACCCCTTTGGTTCACATGAACTTTTTACAACCAGCAGAATATATACATGCTGTGAAGAGCCCCTTCAATGAATGTTTTTTTCTCTCTTCATCATTCTTATTATTTCTTCTAAAAAGCAAATAGAACTCTAAGAAATTTCAGGTGAAGGATGCCCTGGATCCCTGTAGTGCATGTGGGGTGAAATTCATCCCAGTGCAAAGACCCACAAAAGTCCCTATGCAAAATTTAAACCCTGGGTTAAAGTTTTAGCAAGAGACCAATTACAGTCTTCACTATCCTCTATTTGCATCTTGCAGCCTTGCACTTTCACCTTTATATCCCACCTCTAGAAAGAAATGAACTGGGTGTGTAGATGTTAAAGGTTAATAAATCAAAGTATATCTTGCGTAGTTAGTAGCTGTTATAAATGATCTCCCTGGTAGCAGGGGAGTCTGCTTCTGATTTAATTTTAATTGCAAAGACTTGAAAAGCACATTATACTTTTCATTAACAAGCATTTATCCAAGATAGAAAGAGCAGAGTCAAACATAAATGAAGATAAATGTTTCAAACTCTCGTTGCTCTCGATGTGCTTTTGCCTAATATACAGTGATGAGGTTAGAGTTCCAGGACCTGAGTTTTCATCAGAGGTTTGTGCGCTTGATTGATTTACAGATAGATGCTGTATTGTAAAGAAGTTAGAAAATATCAGCTGCTCTACATTTCTCTTCCAATGGGGTTAGAGCAGAGAAGATGGGGCGATTGTCTTTTATCTAGGTTCTTATGCACTCCCTAACACAATAGATGATACAATTAATAATAATAATTAATAAAGTAATAACAATTATCTGAATGCTGTGAAGAGTCCCCTCTACCAATGGTTTTGCTTTCTTCATCATTCTGAGATTTCCATCTTTTTTCCCTTTCTCTTAATTTGTGGCCATCATTGCACTTCCCTGTTTGCCTGAATGATGCAATTTTATGGCCTGCTGTCAATCTACTCTGTGATGCTTAATGGCTCTGTACATGATGTAGCTAGTACTTTGAACTAGAGACAAACGAGTGCCATCCCTCTTGTGCAATGTATGCAGTATCCACTAGTTGGAAACAAGAAAGTCCCAAGGTTGCTTCACAAACTAATAAAGCAATGGTGTCAAAAAACCCAAACCCGACAAACTGGAAACTTTTATTAAATGTGGGATCAACAATTAAAAGCAAGAATGAAAATTAATATGGATACTTCAGGAATCTTCACAACATTTTGCTTTGGGCTAATTCACTGTCATACTTGGGGAAAATAACTATCAAAAGAAGAGAAAGGGTTGGGATTTCTGACTTTTCAAACTCATTCTACTCTAGTGCTATGGTGAGGCAGTTCTGTGGTGGGGCAATATAAAACTCAGATATTGACTATCTTTGCTACTGAGACATGCTGTATTTTTATTTTTTGCTCTAATATCTCTGAAGGTATCTGAAGTTTCATGTGGGGGGGACCCAGAAAAAAATGCAGGGGTATTGGAGTGCGTGGCCACTCCTGCTTTACCTTTGCTTAATTAATTTATTTCACTGTGTGGATTCAACCTATAGAAAAGGAAGCAAGCTGTAGAAAGTAGAAGACAAGAGGCCGAAAAAACACTAAAAGAAGGGAATGACATCTTGGATGAAGCCAGCCGTCTTGCAAATGAAATCAATTTAGCTGTGGAGGTGAGTGGTTTTGGTTTGGTTTGGTTTGGTTTTTGAGCGTAGGCACATTGAGGTAGCTAAATGGATAATTAAAGGAACACCTAATTAATCCAACCTTTATCAGTGTTGGAATATTTCAATTGGAAGCATTTGGCTTTCCATTGTTGTGTGTACAGCCTGGTTGTAAAGGATAAATTGGTATATAAACTGATCAAGGTTGACCCAATCTGATTGTATTACACACAAATGCATATATATGCATCCCTTACTTTTTACAGATGCTGTCTGCTTCTGTAAGTGTGGTATTAGGCATCTAGGTTTGAACAAAGGATTCTGGCCTTAGAATAGCAGGTGCAAGAAGTCCATAGGCAGTCCTACCCTTGGCTCTATTGTCTAGATGCACATGTACACACATAAAAAAAGTGTGGAAACACAACAAAGAAAAGAAACATACGAAATTATTACATAAGGGCCTGTGGCTGCAGACCTTGGGGTAGGTAGATCAATGGGACTTGCGTACCTATCTCACTTGAATGCTTTTGAAAATCCCACCCTAAAACTTCTATAGACATGTGTTTGGGAGGACTAGTCACAAGAAGTGATTGAATGAACAAATTCTTCAGACCATTCCAGCCAATAAAACATTAGAACAAATCATGTTACCATATATTCTTCATATGCCATACATCCTACAGAAAAATGCTTTCAGAAATATTTGAGAGTTTTAACTTTAACATCATTATTTTTGTATCAGTTTTAGGCTAGTTTAGCTATAACTTTATTTCTTTCATGCAGTTACTCCTGATTTTCACCAGTGTAAGCTAGAGAGGCCTTTAATGGAGAAAAATTAAAATAAATATATTTTAGAAACCTCTACAATAACTTGTCTATAATGCTATGATTTTACAGTTTGATACTTTAGTAATATACACTCCCTGATAATTTGCAAAATAGTTAATTTCAAAACAGCCACTGGTCCAAGAAATATTTCTGTCCTGCACCTCAAACAAATGTAATTTGGGGGAAAATTCCATATTTTTGGGGGGGGGTGGATTAGAAACTCTCTTGAGGTCATTTGTTTGGGGGAAAGTGATGGCTATTTCAAAAGTGTAGCCTTTAGTGATATGGATTAATAAGCAAAAGTGTAGGTGAGTCAGTCAAAGGTGCATGATAAATAGAATTTGTCATATGGCTTGGCAGTTTATCTCAGGGATATCACCACAGCATAGTATAAATATTTCTGCATCCATAATTTAGAAAATATCTCCCTAAGAGTGCATGTGTGTGAGTGTTGTGTATAAAGTGTGTTTTTATCTTTTCTCTTACATCATTAAGAAATAAGGAAGAACACCAAGTTCAAGACAGTCAAGTCTTCAATGGAATAGTGGCTTTTAAAATAGCCTAATTGTTCCCATGTTTCAACACTGATGTGTTTTTCCTTATTAGTTCACTGAAGTTTTATTAAATGTCCAAGCACATGTGATTATATCTCATAGAGAAACAATATGCAAAGTGCTATGCTGTTTGCATTCAGCTCTTTAAATACTCTTGTTTTGTGGCTTTCAGTATGTGGAAGACATGGGGGATAAGATACAACCGATCACTGATCAGCTGAAGGATAAAATAGACGATCTATCCCAAGATATTCAGGACAGGATGCTTCCAGAAAAGGTGTTGCAGGCTGAGAACCATGCAGCCCAGCTGAATGAATCATCTGCAATACTGGATGGGTAAGTCAGCCATTTCTTCATACTTCTAAAACACTCATAGCCTGGGGTCTAGAATTCCCTGACAGAAATAGAAGGGGATTATTTTCAGACTTTAACTTCTGTGATTATGAATATACAAGATTCCAGTGCTCTATACAGAGCCCAGTTAGGAGAGGCTAGATTCACTTCTTTGGAGGAGCATCAAAAGTCTGAGTTAGATATGGGGCTTAGGAAGATATTATACATGTCTTGGGGTATATCCAAGATAATCAAACCCAAACATTTCTGAAAATCAACCAGTAGATGGAAAGTACTAACACTTTCACAAGAAGTTCTCCTATTTAAAAAAATATTTTTTTCAATCTGATCTCTCTTGTGCCTTGTGTTGTCATTTACACAAGGGCAAAGTGGGTGCAAATTGGTGTAAGATGCTACCCCTTCTCATTTAGTGGCATTTTTTACAGTCACTTTCCCACAGTCATAAATGACACCGCAACATGCAAGGAGAAGTCTGTTTATCTTTGTGTGTTTGAAATTGGCAGCCTTTCAGTTTGTGCACTTGCTGACTCTGGGGTAAAGGAAGCAATTTAAGCATCACTTTCACAGAAAATTGAGAATACCTAAAACTTGTTCCCAAAAGCTTTGGTAGATTGTTTAGAATTCAATTGCTGAGCTCCTTCATGTCATTTGGAAAGAGTCATACAAACTGATGTGATGTGCAACAGACTGTGGAGAGGCAGATAGACACAAAATACTGTTGCCATTGAATTGAGCCCCGGTTCTGGGAAAGACTATGGACCATGTTGATTTTGTCTGAGGAACTCTGAAGAAGAGGAAAGCAGAGATGGCAGGTGGGGGGGGGGGAGGTAAAGCAACCTCTAGTTATGAGGGGGATGCTTGTCACTCCCTGCTATGCCTCCTTTCTTGTTGGTAATCATGGGGGGCAAGGCTTGTACTCTTTCCTCCTTTAATAGATTAAGCTAACTGAGGAAAAAGGCACACGTATCAGAGTGTCCAAATGGGGAGCTATTGTGAATAATTTGCTCTGCATTAGCTATTCCTATCCATTTCCTCATATAGACAAGCCCTTAATTCACCAGAGGGTAAAGAACTCGGTACCAGTCAGGAATTTCTGTGTGTCCAAAACATTTCTGTAACATCTTCCAGATGACTGTTTTAAAATCCTTTACAAGCAATCATGAGTTTAGTCTCACAATGACACTGTAAGGTAAGTAGTATTTTCACCATTTCATAGATGGAGAGTCTGAGGATATGTCTAGGCTGCAATCATTGGGTGTGATTTGCAGCTGGAAGAGACATACCCAAGTTAGCTTTAATCTAGCTAGCTCAAGTCTTAGAGCAGTGAAGTTGCTTCAGCATTGGCTGTATAAATCTGCCCAGAACCCTGCTGCTACATTTCACGGATCCAGGACCCAAGCTAGCTAGAGTAAAGCTAACTCAAGTATATCTACTCGAGCTGCAATCACACCAGTGATTGCAGTCTTAGACATACCTTGAGGAATGAAGAGGAAGAGTGACTTGCTGAAGGTATAGCGCTCAGAACACGGACCTCGTAATCCCTGGTAGCCTGCTGTAGCACAGCTGCCCACCTTTGGCCATTTTTATTTTTTCAAAGCTGCTACATGGATAAAATCACATATTTTAAAGTGTATATTTTTAAAACTCCCTCCATAGCTTACAGCTTTGGAACAAGCAATTTATCTCAGTGCCCACATCTTCTGCAGATAACTAGCAGGTCCAATTCTAGAGACTTGTGAGTAGAAGCTCTTAGCAGCTATTTCCATGCCAGTGTACAGTATCTCTGGGGAACAAGCCACACTATTACCTCAGATAAAGTATCTGATTTGATACTTGCAAAATTACCAGTTTCACATTCAATAGAGTCATATCTGAAAAGTAATCTTTAAAAACTGAAGCTTTTAATATGGTCTTATGTGTGAGATCAAGAGGGAGAGGAATTGAACAGTCTTGTGTGGGGATATCCTGTCACCTTGTATCACAGGGGTTCTCAAACTGGGGGTCGGGAGGTTATTACGTGGGGGATCACGAGCTGCCAGCCTCCACCCCAAACCCCACTTTGCCTCCAGCATTTATAATGATGTTAAATATATAAAAAAGGGGTTTTTAATTTATAAGGGGAGTCGCACTCAGAGGCTTGCTATGTGAAATGGGTCACCTGTACAAAAGTTCGAGAACCACTGTTGTATCAGGATAAAGCTATTTACCTCAGACACCTAGACACTAGACATAGCTAATTTCTATTAGCTATCTATGGTATTTATGTGGACCTCATTACCATAGTATCTATGTGCCTCACAATCTTTTTAATGTATTTAACCTCAGAACTTGGCTAACCTCACAGGGGTGGTGTGATATCAATATTACTAAGACACGGAGAGACTAACGGTGATTCTACAAAAAGAAAAGGAGTACTTGTGGCACCTTAGAGACTAACCAATTTATTTGAGCATGAGCTTTCGTGAGCTACAGCTCACTTCATCAGATGTTTACACTTAGAGCTAAAGATGTACTTTGTGACCCAAGGACACATACCTATACTAGCTCTCAACAAGCTAGCATGCTAAAAATAGCAATGTAGCCTCTGGAGGAGCTAGCCTCCCCGAGTACGTACTCAGGCAGCTGGCCCTTCACGCTGCTGCAGCTACCTGGCTATTTTTAGTGAGCTAGCATAGGTCCATCTTCTCAAGATGGAAATTACATCTCAAGCTCGAAGTGGAGCTGTACCGTGGCTTTCCCAAGATCACCCAGGAAGTCTGTGGTGGAGCAGGAAATTGAACGTGGGTTTCCTGAGTCGTAGGCTAATGCCTTAACCACTGGGCCATTCTTCCTTTCAATGTGAAATATCTCCTCAACCCACAGTACACAAAACTATTGTTGCTCCATGTGACACTAAGAAAATAAAATTTGACACTCCCTTTAAACACTTAGCACCCACACTTCGGAAACCTCAAATATGGCATTGTGCACTAGAGCCATCATTAGAAATCTGGGCTGTTTGGCTCAAAGTGCCAATCCATTTTGCTCTGTTGAGCTACAACTGCGGTTTTTAATGGTGTGCCGTACCTTTTCCACCCTAACAGAATCCTTGCTGAAGCTAAAAACCTCTCATTCAATGCCACTGTAGCTTTCAAGGCATATAGCAATATCAAGGACTATATTGATGAAGCAGAGAGACTCTCCAGGGAGGCCAAGGCCCGTGCAAATGAAGCT
Organism: Lepidochelys kempii; assembly: GCF_965140285.1. Classification (NCBI taxonomy): domain Eukaryota; kingdom Metazoa; phylum Chordata; order Testudines; family Cheloniidae; genus Lepidochelys; species Lepidochelys kempii. Next base: position 99,795,280 of record NC_136382.1, read on the forward strand.
ATGCAACTGGTAAGAAAAGTGAATAGTGTCTGTTGGAAGGGAAGCTCAGGCTGCTTCTATACCCCTGGCTCCCTGCACCCCCTTCATTCCAACTTCCATGTGCTATCATCCTACTGCTCTATCTATACCCTCTCCTACTGCAGGAGCCCCCCAGTTCTGAGATCCTATCTCCACATACTCCTAGTCTATGTCCCTCCTGATCCCATTTTCTCCTCTCTGTGCCCCCTACACTGTCCTTTTCTGGACTACTTCCTCTTTATTTTTATTCCTCTCTCATACCCTTCTGCCCATGTCTCCCCTCACCCCCCATCCCTCACTCAAGTTAGCAGCTTCTGCAACAAAGCCTCGAGACAGAAGCAGGTCAGTTTCAAGTCAATGTTCTGAAGAAATCTTTATCTTGGCAATCCCCCACAAAATAGCTCCCTAAAAATATTTAAGGGCATTTCACCACAACAAGGCCATTGAAACAAAACAGAACTGGAGATGGCGGGGCCAGTCCACCCTGCAGATGTGATGACCCACACAAACTTAGGAAGATTTTTTGGAAAGTGAATGGCAGAACGATTTTTAAACACTGGCAGCAAAAAACTGCATTTACAAACTGTATCAAGCTTCATCCCCAAGATGAGATGCAACAAGTAAAATTTCAGAGGGTTGGTTCTTTGGGAGGGTCAAGGCAACTAGAGGGATTTTAAATGGGTATTATAATGGGAAGCTAGCCCTTTAACCTCAACTATGAAGGAACTACCTCTGCTCTACAACAAACTCAGCAGAGGCAGAAAGCCAGGGATATTTTGTATTGGGAGTAATGAAGGAGTTAAAAGCTTATTTATAGAGGCAAATATGTGACCAGCTGACCTGCACTTCACAGACACCCAGGCTGAAAATACCCCTGCAGATGGCAGAAAACAGTGAAATTGGAAAATCCCTATACCAGATAAAGAAACTGCAATGATACAGATAGCTAGCAGAAATAATACAAAGCCCTGTGGATTCAGAGTTACAAGGCTAGAAATAAGGACAATGTGACCAGTCCATATTCATGAACAAGATAATAAGGTCTGGATTTTAAATCGGTGTTGGTCACATTTTTTGCAACTTTAAATATTAACTTACAGTTCAAGTAGCACTAATTACTGAATTTATCTCTTTATGGGAAAATGGAGCCTCACATATTGATATGTGCTGGGGAGCTATAAACATAGTTCCTTCTATCAGAATTACCAGTTTTAAAGCAAAGGCAAATAAAGAGTAGTGGGTTTATTTTCAGAATAAAAAACCAGAAAAATATCTCTTGTCTTTTTCTCCTTTGATGCCTCAGAGACAGTGAGGGAGACAGATGTTATGATGGTTGAACGGGAAAGAAGAGAGATGCAATAGTCAGGAAACAAAGCAGGTGATTGCTATATGGCTACAAAAGGGCATATGTCAGAGAGGCAATGAACCAGCTGATTATACTATAGAGAGAAAGAGGATAGATAATTTGAAATGGAATGAAGAAAGGATGTGGACAGTATGATATAAATAGAGACAAATGATTACCAAGTACGGAGACCAAGGCATGATTAAGACACCATTTTTAAGGGTACTCATTCTTATGGATTCAATAGATATAACCTTATTTGTTTTATGCAAGTTGTATAGAATATGGATCTAATTGATAGAAAAATAGGAATGTGGAGGGAGTAATGAGTTAATGTAAAGTAATGAGTTTAGGGGAGTTCTTCTTGCTACGTGTTTGCCATTCCTACCCTTCATAACATATAATAAAATACCTACTTCTGTATCACACAGATTCTTACATAGAAGTGTGATGAGTGGTCATTTTAGGGTTTTATTTATGTTAATGGAAAGGATGCTTTCTTTTCAAATGAAATTAACAGTGTTAAAAGCTAGAACTAAAAGAGACTAAGAAGCATTTCACTAGCAGGAAGCCTGATAGATGACTAGAAAAGATAATCCATATTTTAAAATATGACAGAAGAATTCCTCCCATTTTTTTATGATGGATTAATTCTCCCTTTTAAAAGCAAAATAAATTAATCACTGATGCAGCATCTCCAGCATTCAAGCAGCTTTCCGCAGCCCATCACTTATTGTGGGTGGTGATGGTGATTGGGTTAACTGACTGAAAAGCTGAATCATGAGAAAGGATTTGGCTTGTAGTTCAGAGTTTAGAATCAGTTTTAAAGTGGTGCTTCAAGAGATATTTTTAATGTGATCTTTTTTAAAAGTGCAGGTGCGGTCTACTAAGCAAGATCAAGGAACTAGAGCTTGTTCTATAGTACAGAGTTAGGTTGACATAAGGCAGCTTGTGTTAACCTAATTGTGTCAGTTGCTTCCGCTGACGCAAGTGCCATACTACACCGAAGACATAACTCCACCTCCACGAGAGGCGTAGGGCTTATGTCGGTGTAGTTAGGGCAACGCAGTGTAGTAGATGCTGCATTACTTCCATTGGCTGGTGGCTGTCATTCTTGTCAGTCTCACAGCTCCAGCCATGACAAGGAGGCCGTGGGGCCTGTGGTGGCCTCCAGCTACAGCCTGGCTGCCATCAGAGCTCCCTGCTCCCAACCGCACTGCTGCCTGTGCTCCCCAGTCCTGCAGACAGCCCTGCTGCCCCTGGGCTCCCTGTTCCCAAACAGGCTGCTGCCCGGACTCCTGGCTCCCCGCTCCTTGCTCAGTGGCTGCCCCCTTCTTCCGGCAGGGAGGCGAAAAGCCCAGGGGGCAGTTGGGCTCCCAGCAGGGAGCCGCGGGAAGCTGAGAGCTCTGGCTTTCAGCCCCCCACACTGCCCCTCTTCAGTTGGTGGAAGTGCTTTGGTGAGGACACGTACCACCGACGGAAGGAGGGTAGTGTGGATGTCGTTTGACAGTGCTTTTCTTTTTCTATTATCTATTTTTTAGCATATGGACTGATACAGGAAATCTAAACACAGTATCAATCCATATGTCTAAACACACAGTATCACCTGCTATTAAAACATGAAGGAGTTCACCATCACACACACTTGCCTACACACATGAACACTCATGTTGCACACAGTAAGATATTGGTAATGTCTGTGCTTTTCGTTAAGTCAATATCTTATGAACCACAAATCACCAAAATGCACACTTTGTATAAGATGTTTTGATTAGTTGACTTTTTGAATAGCATATTTCCTTTTAAACTGTTTTCAATCTGTACATCTCTATTTATCGCTGAAAAGGTCTTTGTAAATATTATCTTTAAGCTATATGGAATGCAATCAGGGTTTCTGGCAGAAATATCAGCCTGGCCTTAATTACTCAGCCCTTTATTCAACCCACATCTTGTTTTTGCATTGCAAATGCAGCCTTTCCACTTCATTCTATCAAATATAAACTGCTTTAATAGCCAGTCAAGCAAGCCCAGCAAATTGTTGTTAATAACAAAAATGATCATTAGATCTGAAGTTCTGTGCTCACAGAGTAATCATTCCCTAGCTTCCAAAGCTCAAAGGAAAAAGAACATAAAAACATAATCTGATTTGACAGGTGTATCTGCTGCCAAAACTGGCCAAACATGCCTCCTTAAGGAGCAATTCCCTTATTGCATTGGAGATCAAGTAATGATTCCTCACGGATACTCTTTTTAAGGGATTATGGGTATCATTTTTACTACATGTGCAATGAATTATATTAGCTGTTACTCTATGTTAAAAATAGATATATAAATCCCAGCTCTGCAGTTTTCATTGGTATGTTGAAATCAGCAGTTCCACGTGCACAGGGACTGCAGACTTTGGGTCTGTGAAGCCCTAAGTGAGCTTGGAAGTATGGAATACTATTGCACAATAATGTAGTCACCTGGATTTTGTTTCAGGAGAGCACTTAAGCACATGCTTTAGTCAGTCCCTATTCAGGAAAGCACTGAAGTATGTGTTTCAGTCCTATATGATAACAAGGAGCCTGAAGCTGGTAGCTGTGCGTATATCGAGTACAGCACCTTAAGCAGTAAAACGCTGTCTTACAGAGAACCGCATTGTGAGCGTGTATTGAATTTCCAAAGAATTCAGGGCTTCTGCCAAGATTTTGATATGGTTAGGCAAATGTATGGGCTCTAATGTATAAGAGAAGTGGGAGAAATCTAAAAGTGTTCAAAAATATGACCTCTGGGCTTTATCGGAATATAAATATTAAATAATAACAGTGTCATTTAATTGGCACGTAATTAATTTTTAAGTACATGTATCTGCCCTGGAAAATGAAAAGTAGCTACTTCTTAATTACATACTAGTTACAAGGCTATGACCCATGACTAATATAAAATGTTATCTGGCTGTCAAGAGTATTCTCAAAGAAATGCAGTCTGTGTTATGGAGTGACCGGAGTTCATTCTCTCAAACTGAACAGTAAATGATTCAGATTCTAGAGCATTTCCTAGCAAGTTAAAATACTAATTTAATTTAGAAAAACAGTTCTTCCTATATCAACCTTGAACTGTAGGTACAGCTTTGTGTGATTCTCAAATAATGAGATTTTTAAATAGTATTTAGTAGTTAAGAATTTCAGATTTAGCTACACCTTACCCTTTTGTCCCCCTCCTAAGCCTATTTTCATTCATTTCACCTTGACTGACTTGGTTTGATTCAGGAAATACAATTGCTATGAGAACATCTCTTTGGTCTATGTTACAGTCTGTGTTGTGAGATCTAGTCTATTTATTAAATGTTTCATAGCTGTTGTTAAGGAGAAGTATCGAACTGTATTATGTTATTGTGTTCTTAGTTGCAGGAAGAAATCCAGACTGAAAAAAATCTGCTTACATAGATTTGAAAAAAATCCACTTACATAGATTTGAAAAAAATCCACTCCCAGATTCTATTCTGCTTTCACTACGTTCAGAAACAATTTCTCTTTCTGTTTCTTTTGTTAACTTCATCATTGACATTCCAAGGGAGCCCTGGTTTCTTGTAAAAATAAAAGTAAATTAATAAATGTAAAGTATTTTATTAATCTCTGTTGGAGAACCAGTGTAATGGCAGCAGCATATAATTCAGAGTACATTGATGACCGCTTAAAATTTCAACGATTCTTGAGCTAGCTCTTCCTCCTATACTTTTTATTACTTTAAACTTGCCCTGAACCAGCTTAAAAATACTTTTCTGTAAATGACACTGCTTGTTGGTCTGCAGGCATCTGGTCCTCAAGGATCATTGAAGGATAGTGCCAAGAACTCGCTTCAGAAAAGCTTCAGGGTTCTTAATGAGGCCAAGAAGTTAGAAAGTGATGTTAAAGGTATGTGTACTCTATATGACATTAATTTCTGTTGATAAACTACTAAGATTGAGTATGTTCCTAGTGCAAGGAAGACACATCAGTGGGAAATTGAAAAAAAAGCTCAGCCAGGGGACACTGTGACCTAAATGCAGAGCCTTAGACCACTAAGTTATCCTGATAGCAGGAAATGAGTATAATTTGTAACCTTATGACTATTTATTTAAGACTAGCTTCAAATTCTGACTGTGGGCCCATGCAAAGTATTAATGCAGTAATATGTGCCTACATGGGCAACCTGGGTGTTCGGTCCAGTGGGGCTACTTGCTCCCTGATGCTGGTGGGCAGATAAGGGTAATGGTAGAGCCTTAGCTTCACCATTGATTCACTGGCTACAGTAGGTGAGCCAGCATTATAGGTGGTGGGTAGTAATTTACGGCTGTTACAGGTCAGCAGTAAATTACTACCCCACCACCTAGGAGTAAGGATGAAGCAATATAGGCTTTGCAATGAGGAGCTATGCCTCTGAGTCACAATGTCTCCCTGAACTACTCATGGCTTGGTGTTAGAGCTGGAAAGAGAATTGAGGGTTTTTCCATTAAAAATTTCAATTGGGGGGGGGGAGTTTTCATCAAAATTTTCATAGGAAAATGCTAACTTTTCTTTAAAAAATTACGTTTCACTTTTCAATAACCGAAAACCGTAAACATTAAGCCCCAAAACGACAGATTTGGGGCTAACAACTCTCAAAAATCAAACCAATTTCAGCTTTTAGCCAAAAAATTTTTGCTGTTTAGTTTTCAGTATTCCAATGAAAAAATCAAACATTTTTGAGGAAATGAGACACTTTCAGTGAAAATTTTCATTGAATCAAATGCAATTTTCAATTGCAAAGAATTTTCGATAAAATATATTGACCAGCCGTAGTTGGTGCAGCTCATGCATTATTTCTTTCTGAGGGCTTGGCTTAAAGTCAGAATCTAGCCCTTAACATACGTGCATTACCTTAATATATAGTAGAGCAGGTCAAATCGTATTTATATAGAATGTATTCAAATGTTTTCCTATCAATTACTGAATGTATTTTTGGTGAATATATTTGTCCTTATTTGACCAGTTCTAGCATCTTGCAGCCAGTAGTAGCCTACTTCCAGAGCTTTTTATCCAGACAAATCCTAAACTGTTTTATAAACTTCTTAAAGAGTATACAAAATCACTTATTGTAATCACTAATGAAAGCCATCTCTGGATGGAGTTGAATATAGCATCTGTTCAATAGCTGTCAACAACCCTCCATAACAACTTAGGACAGGAAGTGAAGAATAACTTATTTGAATGAAACTGAAGGGGAAATATTTGGTAAGCAGAATACAATTACCCACTTTGAATTTGGCCAGTATTCTGAGGTTCCCACCTCTGCGCTTGTGGAAAATGCTAGGGGTTTTTAATGATCACAAGTGGTCTCAACTGCCATTTTATGTCAGCCAGAGAAAAACGTCTCCAGAACTATAGTATTTTGGGTCAATGGTTTAATAAAAACTTGGAAAGAAGAGTGTCACCTACCGAATCAGCCTTTGAAGGCCTTCTATCCAAGTACTAACCAAGTTTAGTTTATGATTATGAGATATGATATCAAGTCCAGGGTGGTAACTTCGTGGCTTATTTCAAATTAGGATCCAGTAAATTTTACATGCATTCCTTTGTTATAGTTTGAAATGTCATCCTGGATCTTTTGGAAAAAAGCTATGTGCAATGATCATAGCATCTCTTGAATTTTGAGTAATAATCATGACATAGTCAGATCAAGCTTAACTGGCTGAAATTATCATAGCAAGCTAGAGACACCTGGAAATAACCATGAAGACAGGAATGTTACGGTCCTTGGAAGCCTGTGAGAAGAAACAGATATGGGGCCTGCAAGGAAATAAAAAAGATGGCACCCTGGAAACAGAGAGACTGACATGATTTTTCTTGCTGACAAATTGCAAGCTCATCATAGTTTCTGAAAATCAAGATGATTTCTTTGCTTTATGCATCATCACTAGAAAATCACCAACAATAAGATTCTGGAATCAGGTCATAGCTGGTTATTTCCTTGATGGTGCCTAAAGCCATCTGTAGTGCTAACATAAGTTATAAATTGTTTGTGTTAGAAACATAAACAAATTTTGTTCAGAAAATGATTGGGTCCAGTCCTTGGGTCCTTTTCCTGCAAAACCCCCATTGACCTCATGCAAGTTGTAGTACAAAAGCATAAGATCTATGGGATCAAACCCAGAGGAGGTAGATCTTAGTGTGTCTTTTTTGGCTTTTTGCACTTAAACATATTTTGGCAGCCTAGGAATTCAACCAACAGAACATATTTAACATGCAGTAAGTAGTTGATAGGTTTAAAGAGGTCATTTATTATGTTTTATGATCATATTCTCTTTGGGAATTACAAATATTTTATCACAGTCTAAAAGTGCAGGAGATGTGAAAATGTGTAGCACTGTTAGCTTGTAAAGCTGGATGTACATTTTAGTTGCGCATTCCATAAAATTCTATTGTGTGTCTTGACTGCAAGATTTAGTAAAGATATAGGGCATTATTATGAATTTTGGGAGCAGCCCACAGTAACATGTGGTGCAGATCCACAAAGCCGTTGGAGGGTGGGGAGCAGGAAGTAGTCAGGTGAGGGAGGAAGGATGCGTATCTCTCTAAACTTCAATAGTACACCCCTTTCTGGGGTACAGCTTATTCCATCAGGCACAGTTGGCCTGTTTCACTGACCAGTGTATATGGGACAGCAGAGATCTGGCTCTATCTCCTCCCCATCCACTTTGATGACCACATTTATTTTGAATACACAGTGCCACAAACAGTGGAACATGGTCCATAACGATGATTGATCTGTTATGACTTTTATGATATGGGATTCTATGAACAGAGAATTAAAGGAGGGTAATAAAATTAATGCTATGGGTTTATGGAAAATAGATCCTGTCAAACTAACTTGATACCTTTTTTTGATGAGATTACAAGTTTGGTTATTAAAGGTAATAGTTTGATGTAATATATGTAGACTTTAGTAAGGTGTTTGACTTGGTGCCACATGACATTTTGATTAAAAAACTAGAACAATCTTAAATTAGCATGGCACACATTAAATGGATTAAAAGCTGATTACCTGATAGGTCTCAAAATAAAATTGTAAATGGGGAGTCATGATCGAATGGGTGTGTTTCTAATGGTGTTCCACAGGGATTGGTACTTGACCCTATGCTGTTTAACATTTTTATTAATGACTTGGAAGAAAACTTAAAACCATCACTGGTAAAGTTTGCAGATGACACAAAAATTGGGAGAGTGGTAAAGAATGAAGAGGGCAGGTCACTGATACAAAGCAGTCCCGATTCCTTAGCAAGCTGGGTGCAAGCAAACACTATGTGTTTTAATATGGCCAAATGTAAACATCTAGGAACAAGGAATATAGACTATACTGACACAGTGGAGGACTCTACCCTGGGAAGCAGTGACTCTGAAAAATATTTGGGGATCATCATGGATAATCAACTGAACAAGAGCTCCCAGTGCTATGCTGTGGACAAAAGAGCAAATGAGATCCTTAGATGCATAAACAAGGGAATCTAGAAGACGTTATTTTACCTCGGTATTTGGTATTGGAGTGAACACTGCTGGAGCACTGTGTCCGGTTCTGGTGTCCACAATTCAAGAAGGATGTTGACAAATTGGAGAGAGGAGCCATAAAATGATTAAAGGATTATAAAACATGCCTTATAGTGGTAGACTCAAGGAGCTCAATCTATTTAGCTTAACAAAGAGAAGGTTAAGGGGTGACTTGATTACAGTCTAAATACCTACATGGGGAACAATGGGCTCTTCAGTGTAGCATCACATTGGCATATTATGATCCAATGGATGGAAGTTGAGGCTATACTAATTCAGATTGGAAATAAGACTAATTTTTAATTATGAGAGTAATTAACCACTGGAACAGTTTACCAAGGGTCCTGGTGGATTCTCCATCTCTGACAATTTTGAACTCAAGATTGGATGTTTTTCTAAAAGATCTGCTCTGGAGTAATGATTTGCGGGAGATTCTATAGTCTGTGTTACACAGGAGGTCAGAGTAGATGATTAGAATGGTCCCTTCTGGCCTTGGAATCTATGTATACCTGAAGAAGTTACACAGCTATATTGGAACAGTCATTTGTTATGGACACTTCTCCACAGTGCAAGATGTCTTGTGTTCAAAGTAAAAAGTGAGGACAGAATTTTGCTCAGATATGAGTGAATTCCATATGCAGATATAAGCATATAACTTGGCCTGGAAAAAGCATAGTACAATATAAATTATATATTTAGAGGCTGTTTTAAAATACACTCCAATCAAAGTTTCATTCCTATCAAAACTCACAGAAGTGAAAGTGCAAATAGTGTAAAGTATTTGCAAGACAATTTCAATCCAAGCAGAAAGGGACATTTATAAATTCACAAACTAGGTTCTCATCTACACTCACGCAACCCTACTGAAACTGATGGGTTTTCATTAGGATTCTTTAATAATGATTTATATTAAAATTGCTTTGTAGAGGCATAAAACAAAGTTTCATTGCATGGATTCTGAACATAATTAAATATGGTCTCAAATTCCACCTGCCCTGCAGAAATCAATTAATATTTGTGCCCTGAATGCGGATACAGCAGAGTAAGAGCAGTGAACAAATTTCCCACCTCCCCCTACTTTTACATCAAAATAATGTTACTGGTATGAACATAATCCCTCCTGTATGTGTTGGCATTTCTGGGATGGGAAGTGAGAGCTGAGATTAAAAATAATAGAATGCAACCTACTTAGGATACTTACAAAGTTGCCTTCTTCAGAATCCCTACTGGAAATACAGAAGTGAAAGATGGATAATGGGCACTCTATAAAGAGCTGGTAGACAGAAGTGTTCATTAGTTTAGAATTTCTCTCTCTGCACTACAGGTAGTACATTAGTTAAAGTAATGAAAACCCGTAAACCACTCAAATAATCTATCCTCCAGGAAGCCAGGCCTAAGGTATGACAGAGATTGGAATGTTTTCTTGCTACATTATGACATTCTCATGATTTGTGGCCAATTACACTAGTTATAAAATGGCTGTTAATCAGAAAAATGCCATATATTACTTCCAAAAATTGCTGAAATAGTCCTTACAGAGAAAAACTTCTGACAGCAGCTATTACAATGTAGGTTTAGTCATTTCTCTCTCTGTGGGACTGAGAGTGAGAAGGAATAAACTTGCGGGGAGAAGTAGATTCTATTTGTAGTGATTTGCCTACGTGTAGAGTTTCAAGAATTTGGCTGTGAGGGAGTGAATGCAGCTGCCTGCCAGCTTTTCTCTCTGTCTGTCTGTACCTTGACAGATTCTCAGCTTGCCAGGAGCAATTTATCTTGCTTATAATTTTGAATTTACATTTTTAAAAATATGGTTGCTCCTGTGCAGATTTGAGATTAAATATGGAGTTTTGTCTGAACAGATCAATGAAAAGTGAAGTAAGATTGTGTACAAGCTCCCTTTGAGCTGGAGACGTAAAGTCAGGTGGCTTCTGAAATCCAGCTCATATCATTTTCTTTAGTTTAAGAATTGATAGCTTGTGGAGACTCTACCCCTCTGACAACAGGTGAACATTTTTAGTGAAAACATTTCACTTCTGACAAGTACAGGTAAATCTTATGCAGGGATTTTGTCCTCACCTGAAGTGGATTTTAGCTGATCTAGTGTGTTGTAATCACTAAATGGTTACACATAGTAGAGCTCCTGTATTAATTTTGGTAACCAACATACTCTTCAATACAAAATTTACAATCAATAATAAATATACAATTTTTTAAGTAAAGATTGACCAACATAGGCTGCATCTCCCTCATTACATCTCTATTTCTTCTGCTTATTCCTGTCTACTGTCTTGCATATTCTGTAGCTAAAGCATTAACTTGGGACTCATAATCCTCTTTATAGGATAAGACAGTGGGGAGCAAGAATTCTATTTGCAAAGGAGCAAAACAAATGTAGCAGAAGAAGCAAGATATACACATAATTTCACCAGCTAATTTGGACAGCACCCTGCCAACAACGTCTACTGTGCATGCAGTTTCTATGGTTTTAAAACTACTCTTTAAAAATAATCTAATGAAGCTTCCTTTCCCATTCTTTGGTGTCACATTTAACTATGTGTTCTTTGTGATGGCATCTTAGACAATTTCCCATGAGAACATGCATTCCATGTTACTATAAGAAAACTATATATGTTAGCAGTCAAGTAAAGGTATTTTAATGGTGCCGTGTCATCAGCAATTACTCAGTGCCCCCAATATATAAAATCTGCAGAGACCTAAACTATTCCTTAGATATATAAATAGATAAATCATCCTCCATTTATATGTAGCTCCTTAATCACCTACAATACTCAGGCATATGTGGTGCCAGATTAAAATGTGGGGAAATGGTTTTGCTCTTATGACTTCTTTAAGTTTGTTTCTTTTTCTGCTGAGTAGACAATGCTTTATCCCTTATTGCTATGCCACAGAAACATAAAATTGATTTGGCCATCTTAATCCAGGTCACAGGAACAGGTGTCCACTGCACAAAACACAATCGCAGCCAGCACTAATTGGCATTCTTGTGCAACCCCCTCACAGAGGCTAAGAACTGAATGGGTATACAGGGATCAATCCTGCAAGGCATTCAGCCAACTCAGTTTCAGTGGGAGTTGAAGGTGCTCAGCATCTTACAGGAATGAACCCATTAACTCCTCCCAGGCCAGAGGTAAAGCATGTTAGCTGAGCAATGTGGGCAAACTTGTATTGCAGATGCTCATGTTGTACCTATTCTCGAGCTACCTGATGGATTTTGGTCTCCAGCATCTTTCAATATTAAATATTTAAAGGAGAGGAAAAAATTCCATGTTAAATGAAGCCAGTGCATGTCATGATTAATATACAACATACCTGCTCAATACTTAATAAAAAGTACTGTCTGAATTATAGATTTACAACAGGTTACTTCCCAATATGGCCTTTAAGAACTTTATTACTTAGCAACACTGTTAAGAGGACTTCTCATGAACAGTGGTTTTAGGAGCTCCTCCCCTTCCCTCCCTTTCAGCAAGGGACACCCTTAGGGCATTTATTTATGGCTTTATTCTTCTAATACTAAGAAAACAATTAAAAATGCATTTGATAAGTTAAAAGGAAAAAAATATTAAACAGATGGAGTTTGAATATTCAAATTTAGGAGTTCTGGAGAGACTGAACTTATTAAAATCCATAAAAATTAGTTTGATGCTATAGTGACAAAACTGGAAACAGAGGTCTGGAAACATGATGCTTCAGAAATATAGGAGGGGAATAATTAGCATAATTTCTGGATCTGGCAGGCTAAAGAGGAGGAAAGGAGACAATTTAAGAGCACACAGCAAAATTACTAGAAACACCACCTGAAATGAATAAACTATGTCAGAATTATTTTAAAATGTATACACACTAATATTCCAAAAAGGGACCAGAGACATTGGGGAAATAGGCAAATTTAGAAAATTAAATGGATCTAATTAAAACTGTTTGGAAGCTGATCTTAGTAGACAAGAAATTAGCTCTGCTACAGTCTCTGATCATTTGGGGTAGATTCAGATGCCTTCACTCTTGTCCAGTAGAACCTTACTAGTAGCCCCATTGACTTGACTGTTCAATGAGATTGGAGAGTTTCAGAACCTGGTGCTTAAAAATACAAGGCACCTGGGCATCCAGGGCTAACCTTTGTAATACAAACAAGATCTTTCCTGGGGCTTACTGCAGCCTCAACTCACCTCACTTTCTCCCACAGGTTGCCCAAACAGGGAGGCTACCTCCTGTTCTATGTGGGGCACTTCCCAAGAGTGAAGCCTTAGCTCCACCCAGCTCAAAGTATTCCCCACCCTCCTACCTTAAATAAGAGAAGCATATTCTTCCCTGGTTGACATTTCAGACAGTCTTGGAGTCCAAAATGTATCTCCCACTTACATGCCCCCCAAACATTGCCCCTCCCACAACAGCAGAAGAGGTATAGGTGGGGGCCTCTAGTGCACAAGGGCTTGATCCTGCAATGTGCTGAGTGCCCCCAACTTGAAGGTACTTTGCACTTGGCAGGATCAGGTCCTACCTGGGTAGTTAAATGGAGCCATAGATTTACTTGGACCAGCTCCCCATCTTCTCCTAATTCGAGGCCAGCTCCTAATCCCTTTCTTTTTCATCCTTCATCAGGATGACTGTTCATGCTCCAGTGTCTGCTGTCCCTCAGCCCTCTTCCTTTTCTACCTGTGACTGTTTCTCTCTTTCTGCCTTTTGTTGCAGAGGTTGTGTGGATGCATGCGCTCTTTTGCTCTCTTTTCTACCCATTTTTTAAAAATACAACTTTTTTAAAAGTGCATTCTACTAAAAAAGAGCCTCACTTTATAAGGCCAGTGTTAATACTGTTCTAATAAATCACCTGGAAAGGGACAAAACCCTAAATACATATCTGTTAACTCATTACAATAATTGATCAATCAATCAAAGAGACAGCTATTGTGCTGCCAGTAGAGCACATGGGGTTCAAGCACAGAGTATAGAGTCTATCCAGAGATATTCAGAGTACCATAGGAAGACTGTACACTTTGCCAGTTAATTAAGAAAGCAGGAAAATAAGAATTTTTTGACACACAAAATCATTTGATTCCCTGATAGTAAGTGATTGGCTAGTTTTGAGGGTTACAAAAAATCTTCAAGCCTTTTCATAATCTACGAAAATGCATATCTTGGTTTTATAGGTAATGTACAATTTTCTTAGATTTTATTTTTAAAAAATAACAATTTGTCTTCCTATCTGCATACATCCATCTTTGATAGATTTTAATCTTTTATAATCTATTGACTGGTTTCTCTCAAGCCACATCCAAGAAAGTTAATACCCATCAGTCCTGAGAAAAACAAATATGCTTGCTTTTTTAAAAAAGAGCTTTGAAATTCTGTAATAGTCATTGAGAAAATTAAAATTAGTTAACAAAGTTCTTCAGATCCTCTTGTCATACTATATAGTTCTGTATAGCAGCTCACACAGAGGGGTCCCAAGCTGTTCCAAGCCAGTATGTCTTATTGTAACACAAACTATATTAATAATAATAGTTTCAGGCCAGTGTGAGACAGAGACAACTGAGACACTCTTTGCATAGATAATGTAGAGTCAAATTGCTCACACAGTAATTCTTCTAATAGTTTGGTAAAGTGGACAGTACATTGAAACTATTTAATTCAATCTTGAACCTTAGGTAGGCAGTATGAGATTTTTTTCGGTCTGTGCCACAAATGTCTCAAGTCTCTCCGATAATTTAACTCACACTGGGAGCTCTTTTGACCCTTAGTCAGCCTATAATCAGGGGACCAGAAAGGTGACTTTGATCTAGTCTGGCAGACACCACAGACATCTGTTCGGATAAGTATTCAAACTTCTAATGTGTTTAATTTCACTGAACTCGTACACTTTTGAAGGTCACAGTTAGAGTTTATACCCCATCCCCTTTTCTACAAATTATTCTCCATCTTCTGCTATCAGTTCAATCAGTTATTCTGATTCATGGAGTGCATTGGAGCCAAGAAATTCCCACCTTTCTGTTCCTCAACTCCAAAGAGCTCCATAATAATGGGAATAAGTGATTAAAAATGTCCCCCCAAATAGGTGTTTTCAGACATAACTAGCATTTTCCCCCCAAACTGTATGCTGGACTTTTTGAAATAAAGATTTTTAAATACCTTCAGTTGGAGCCTCTTTCTGAAGAGTCTGAAAAATCATTTTTATGTAGCATGTTGTTCCAGCAAAAATATCACTGTTATGCAAAACAGTTTGTGAAGAATATCGACTTATCTGTGAAGGATAATGTCAGTTTCATCTTTCATGTACTGATTATCACATTGCTGATCCTCTGGTTTGTACTAGTTTTTCACTTTAAACAAATTTTGATATATGCTTTTAGCTACAAACAAGTTTCCCTCCAAAAAATCAATCTGCATATTTCATGATAACTTTTTCTTGATGTAGCCTCCTAATAATGATCATGATGCCGCTAATATGGTTTCATGCCCTTTCTCTGGACATTGTATCAGCAGTTGTTGCCTTACTTTGAAAAAGTCCAGCAAGAATTGGGAAATAGCATGCTTATGGTGATAGTACACTACCCTGATTGTATTGTTTTGTCACACAAAATGGATGAACCATTGGCCTAGGGCAGACACCTGAAGAAGAACTTGTGAGGTTACCATAGAAAAGTTTAATGTTGCCTATCTTTAAAGCACAGGTCTGGTAGTTTGGCTTCTTGGGTCCTCTGCCCGGTTTGCCATTGACTCACTGGGTGGCCTTGGGTAAATCAGTTAACCTCTGTCTGTCTTATTTTGTACTTACAGGAGTGTTGAGTACATAAAAGCACTTTGAGAGCCTTAATAAAATCCCTCTATAAGCACCAAGTATCACCATACAATAGTCTAAGGAAATCAAGCACTTAGATACAAAAGAAATAGGTGCCTTAAATATAGAAGATAGCATTAGTAAACTCTGGAACTGAGTGTTACATATGTTCATTGCAGTAACTTAGTAAATTAATTAAATATATGTATATTGATGACAAATGGGTTGTTCATGGTCTGTTCTATTACAGTACATACCAAATGAATGTGTAAATGTAACCCATGCCTGCTTGGTGTGGCACTCTGTCCCCATCTAATGGCACCTAGGCGAGGGGTTGCCAACCTGTGGCTCTGGAGTTAATATGCGGCTCCTTGCCTAGGCACTGACTCCGGGGCTGGAGCTATAGATGCTAACTTTCCAATGTGCTGGGGGCTGCTCACTGCTCAACCCCCTGCTCTGCCCCAGGCCCTGCCCCCTCCCCTGTGCCTGCCGTGCCCTTGCTCTCCCCCCTCCCCACCAGAGCCTCCTACACACCATGTAACAGCTGATCGCGGCGGGTGGGAAGCATGGAGAGAGAGCGGGAGGCACCCATTGGTGGGGTTGCCAGCGGGCAGGAGGTGCTGCAGGTTGGAGTGGTGGGAGCTGATGGGGGGCTGCTGAAATATTAGTGTGGCTCTTTGGCAATGTACACTGCTAAATTTCTGTCTCCTTCTCAGGCTCGGGTTGGCCGCCCCAACCTAGACCATGTACAGATTGATGAGTCTGCTACAGGCTTGGCTAAGAGCTGGATGGCTTTTAGCTCATGCAGTAGAGACTCATACACTAAACTTCAGAGGTCTAGGGTTTGATCCTGCCTGCTGATGACCAGGGTCTGTCTGTGTTACATAAACACAGCACAGTGAAAACAATGAGTTAAAGCTTTTTTGTATGTGTACTCTCTGCAGAAAATGGGGATATCTTGAATAGTATGCAGAACAGGTTGAAAAATGCTGATGAAAAGAATTCTGATCTCCTGAGAGCTTTGAATGACACCTTTGGAAAGCTGGCAGCCATTCCTAAAGGTAAGTACAAAAAGTGCTGAAGCACTGTGCTCAGCTGTGCTTCATTGTGTCGTCTTGCATCTTTATAAAAATGTGTATAGGTGTTATTCTTTGTCTACATACACTCCATCCATTGGCTGCTATCTCATTCACAATGAATGTACGCTGTGTATGAGAGGGAAACTGAACTGAACACAAATGTCTGGTGTTCATTTGCATTTTGGGCTTGTAGGGGCTGCTGTGTTTTTGTCATTCTCAAATGGCCCACTTCTGGAAGATAGTACTTCTGGAAAGGAGTGATGGCATACTGTTAGCCAATCAGTCTTTTTCAGAAGCTGAGAGTCATCCCTGATAGTACCTGTTTTCAGAACAGTGCTTCCCAGAATGGTAAGAACGATGATAACGGCATCAGCAATCAGTTCAAAGAGACCTGGGATAAATAACAATCTCAAATTGCCCAAAGGACTCCAGATAGTCTGTATCTAGAGAGACCCAAATGACTGAGTCATTTTGGTCCATCTGTACTTTAGAATACTGCTCAGTCAACAGTGAATCATGGTAGATTCTGTAAATAGTATATCATTTTTCCAGCACTGTCATTTGTGAAATAAATAAATGATTGTGTGTCCCATAGTAATGGCCCTGCACTTTTTTATATATAAACATTGATACATGCAGAAATAGAATATATACACACGCTAATGAACTGTTGCTCTTTTACCTTAGGGCTTGTCTACATGGGGAAATAGCTCAGAATAGCTATTGTGGAATAAGTATTCGGCACTAGACACTTATATAGACACTTATATAGACACTTATTCCACTTGAAGAGTTCATGGATTAAGCTAAACTGTACAAAGGCACTTTTAGTGCACAATAAGAATGTCCACAGAGAGCTAGTGTGGAATTGCTTTTGCACTTTTAATTCACACCTTAACTTATTTCACAATCACTTCCCAATGTAGACAAGCTCTTAATGAATGATTGCTCTAGTAATTATTACTAAAATAGCATAAGAGTGTCATCCTCAGCATCTCAGGGGCTCACAACTTTGTCCTTGCTCTGACCTGTTTCCTTTTTGCCTTCGACATCCCTTTTCACATCCTACACTGTACCTTGTTGCCCTCTCTTTTTTCTCACACTGGGGCCTCCATGCCTTCTTGCATGTTGACCTTGTCCCTGTAACTGCCTTTCTGGTTCAGTGTGCCATCTGTCCTCACTTTCCTTCCTTAAAATTCACCTCCTTCATTAGCTGTCCACCACTGAGTTCTGCTGCTATGTTACCTGCTCCTGCTGTCATGCTTGACATTCTTCTCCCAATAATATTAAATAATAGGAAGAGTAAAACACAACATTGATCAAAATCTGAATTAAACCTAACAACTTCAGAAACAGAACTGTGTGATCCTTATTTATTGTATCTGTCCTCTATTCCCCACATCTCTCAGACCATTGTCTTCTGTCATTACTTGCTGTGCTGTGTCTTATTTAGACTATAAGTTCCTCAGGACAGGGACAGGCTTTCTTCTATTATCATAAAGTGCTATGCAACTTATGGTACTATATAACTAATAGCAAAGAGTCTTTCATACTCATTAATATGTAAGAGCTCCATATATTTGATACTTTTTGTGGTGCTAGTAAGGGACAGAGAAATACATTATAACTTCATTATAGTGGACACTTACAAACTGAATGCTTGTTAAAACATTCAAACAAAACCAAAAAGCTCTATCATCTATTTCAGAATGTAGTTTGCTATGCCTGTTCTCTCTAAAGAACTGCTCATTGTTGTTATGAACTGAAAAAATGCCCTGGAAATTTGCACCAAAGAAAAGTTATTATCTATCCATTTTGTGGTGTTCTCGAAGTATGGACTGCACACAAAGCTCCGTGCAATATTTTTCACCAGTTCATTTCACACATTTTTGCATCTTCCAGATTTCACGTAACTGGAGATATTTATATTTTATTCACCCAGATCCTTGAAATCTTTCATTCATGAGATTTTGTGCTATGTCATGCGCACTTTAGTTAATTTTGTGAAGTTACTGCTACAGTTACTGGTGTGACTGTGTGCAGATAGATGTCTCAATCATGCAGAATGGACCTCAGAAGGCCGTCGCCTTTAGGAATACTAAATGTGAAGAAAGCAGAAGAAATATGAAGTAATGGCAATGTAGATTAGAGTTAGAGAGTTTTTGCTCTTGGGACAAGGACACAAGCGCACGAATGGCGTGCTTTGTAAATATGATTAAAACGAAGACTAAAATCTGTAGCAAATAAATGTCAAAGATAGGAAAATGTAGTAAACTGGTTATCAAACAGGGGAATTAACAAGGAAAAGCAAACTGCTCTAGTCATATCCCTGGCTCATCAAAGATTCAGCAAAACAGAATGGCCTGAACCAATAATGCAGACTTGACAAAAAAAAAAAAAAAGCTCAGCAGGAATCAAAGTAGGAGGGCAGTTCACCTTAGGACAAGGACCCACATGCTTAGGAAAGAGTGTATTTTATAGTGTGATGAAAAGTAAGTATAAGGTATGCAATGAATAAATGTCAAAGGAAAGCAACACAGTGGCCTCAATTTACATTATTCTAATATAGACATCACACAAGGAGGTCAGAAGGAATACACTCAGGCACTTTGGGGAAAAATAGGTAAAGAAATAATCAGATCCCACTCTTATGCTTGTAAAATATTATTAATTATACTATAGTGTTAAAGGGTTCAATTGTATTTCCAGAACAAAGCTGGCTTGTCAGAACCAGCCCACCCAGAGGGTGCTCTGAGCAGTATCCTTCCTCAAGAAGCAGAATTCCTCACAGAGTGCAGCCTAAGTGAGTTGTCTAAGGTCAAACAGGAAGTCTTTGGTGGAACAGGAGATTGAACTCTGATCTCCTGAGCCTCAGTTTAGTGCCTTAGCCACAGAACTCCCCCCTTTCCTAATCAATAATATCTAATAGCTTCCACAACATTTTCACACCTATCAGTGAAAATCATCTCGCTCAAAACTTTGTTGCAAAAGGAAAAAAATGTTCAATTTCACACAGTTCAGGTAATTTGTAAGGAGCCACATTTTGATGAGAAATATTATTACCACAAATATTTCACTCAGCTGTACTTCAAAGTAACCATAAACTATAGAGCAGCAGCTGAGTTATGTGGACCATGTAGATTAATATTCTGTACTGTCTTCACCAACAATCAAAGGGCTCCCCCCTACTATGGGTTCTGAAGATCATCACTTTCATTCTCAAGGTTAATCAGATATTCCTAGCACAGGGAAAGGTTTCGTAGAAAAATTAATCTGGCTAAGAAGATGTTTCATTCTCTACTTTTAAACAGGGCTGGATATTCTGTTTTTTGTTTGTTTGTTTGTTTGTTTGTTTGTTTGTTTGTTTGTTTGTTTGTTTTTAAAGATGCAATTGTCAGGTCAAGAAAGACAGAGGGTCTGATTCTGCCATCTGTATTCACGACTGCTCTGACATTTTGATCCTTTCTTGCGCACAGATACAGCTGTGAAGGTGCAAGCAGCTAAAGATAAAGCTGGACAAGCTAACACCACTGCAAATGATGTACTGGCTAGGATTAAAGACCTCAACCAGAACCTCCTTGGTTTAAAGAACAACTACAGCAAATTTGCAGATGATGTGGCCAAAACAAATGCAGTTGTGAAAGATTCCACCAAGAACAGTAAGATCTTTATTTTGTTTGTATGTTTTTCCCCTCAAAAGAAAGATCTTTCCCTGCTGCCATGATGTGATTTATAGCACATCACTTTTTTGTTACAATTCAATACATGATCTTCCTAGAGTACACTGCTGTAATAGGAACCTTTTTGTATAGCCCCCATATTATTATACAGGCCTTAAAGTTGGAAAAGCTTTTGAATATAAAGGATTGCTGCTGGTAACCTAGGAAGAAAGTCTAGCAGCCGCAGAATGAACACATAGTGGATATATTTGCTCCAAAAACTATTCCTTAAATGGATAGAGGTGGGAGAAGAATCGAAGAAGCTATCATTGATTGGAGATTCCACCTCTAGATTCATCAAAGCTTCCCTCCCCACCCCTGTGCTAGGTTAATCAGCTAGTGAGTTCTGTTAGGGATACACTTCATGACACCTTTTATATTCATTATATATATTCATATATATTCATTTTATACAGCATAAAGGCAGTTCAGAGGCACAATAATTAAAATGGACTTCCAGTGAGGTTGTTTGCTTGTATTTTAGCATTGAAGTGACTCCTGCTATCATATAGTGATGATTATGTTAGAATTTTCACTGGAAGATCCTTTGTGTTTCATGGGAAAAGTTCAACAATTTAAATTGCAGCATGCTGCATAGTTCAATAAATCCCAGATATAATATAATTTGTTGTGTTCAGAAACATGTTGTCTCAACAAAAAGACAAAAGGATCTGTCTCTTAAAGTTGGAAGCCTAAATTCAGTCACGTGGATGAGTGATCAGATTGGCAGTTAGGCACCCATTTATCCAGTTTAAATGACAGTAAATCTGCCCAAGTTTGATAACTAAGTTCTAGTTGTGTATTTCTGGCTGTGGGGTGAGTAGTGGGTAATGAGTTTCTCCAAACAAATCCTGTCCTGTAAGTTACTTGACTTTTAAAAATATTATCTTGCAATATTTTCTTTTGTTTCTCTCTTGTCTCTATACCTTGCCTACAGAAATCTGTACGTGTGTATGTGTGTTTATATATATCTGATGCCTCATTGTCTACCACAAAAGCTTATATATATGCGTGCGGGTGTGTGGTATATATATTGCTATTTTTCAGTGTCTGATGCCTCATTGCCTCCTGCAAAAGCTTTTGCATAGTGCCACATTTTAGAGCTGCATTAGAACATTTACTGTTTTAAATGCTGCAACAATGGAACTAAAGATTTAAATTATTCTCACAGGATGTACCATAAGCAATATGCCGTATCTGAAAGTGAAAAGAAAGAGATTAACATAGGCGCTCTTGTTTTTTCTCAAGAACCTGGTGACTTGTGCCTAGCGAGGGGTGAACCTTAAATATCTTTATTATCCTGTTTGAATAAACATCCAAAATTTGGATATCTGTTTGGACCTTATACAAACTTTTTGAGGCTGCCTTCCTACTGTATTACTGGTTTGCTCCCCTACTATATCAGCCACACACACTCTCCTTCCTGGACTCCAGCTGCCACGCAAGTCAGACAGGGGTAAAAGTAACTTAAAGGATTTACCGGTACACTGGAGTCCCGAGCAGGGGGCAGGGCCTCAACCAGAAGAGGTGTGGCCTCAACCTGAAGAGGTGGGGCCTTTAAATCCCCAGGCCCATTAAATCAAGATTTAAAGGGCCCAGGGCTCCGGAGGCAGTAGCGGTGGCTGGGAGCCCCGGGCCCTTTAAATCACCCCCAGAGCTGTCAGCTGCAGAGGCGAGTGGGAGCCCTGGGGCTCAGGGGTGATTTAAAGGGCCCCGGGCTCCAGCTGCCGCTACCACAGCGGAGCCCCGGGCCCTTTAAATCACCAACGGAGGCCCAGGGGCTCCTGGCTGCCACTGCTATCCCGGGGCTTGGGGCTCTGGCGGAGATTTAAAGGGCCCGGGGCTCCTATGCAGTAGCGGCAGCCGGGAGCCCCTGGCCCTTTAAATCACCACCAGAGCCCCGCTGCTGCTACCCCAGGGCTCCAGCAGCGGGGCTTGGGCAACAATTTAAAGAGCCCACAGCTCCAGCTGCTGCCAGGAGCCCCAGGCCCTTTAAATCGCCAGCCTGGGGAAGCCGGTCCGGTCCGGTCCGGTATGGCGTACCGGCAAGAGAAACCTGTGGGACTATTGAATGGCTGTATGTGGGAGGGAATTTCAGTTGTCCTAGGACTCAAGGAAAGGAGGAGAGAAGATCCTTATGTAAACAAATGGAGTTAATCTGAGAGATGGGAAAATATATACAGTGGCTAATATTCTGTATAATATTTTTAATCACAATTATTGTCGCACATGGGGTAATCTGAAACTTGTGATCAGGATAAAAAATTTTCTAGTTGTGACCATATAACTAAGTTAAAAATTAATTATCTAATTATTATGCAAACAACTAATTAATTGCTCTTTTAATCCAACATGTTTCATTAAAGCAGGCGTAAAGAAGAAAGGTAAACTCTGAATGTGGAGCTGTATTGTACCACAGTTTTTTCTACCAGTACCATTCTCAGACATAACTATTGAGCCATATCGCTGTCATTTCCTCATACTGCAATTTTAAAATCAGTCTAAAAACATTCCTAAAGTTCTTATCCCCTTGCTTGTCTCAGGAAGCTGAATGTTCAGTCAGAATTCTGTTGGATTTTGCTATTGGTGTTTGTGTCCACTTTATCAGACTCTCCCTTCTAAATTTCTGCTTTTTTTTTTTCATATGAAGTTGCTGACGCAGATGCCACTGTTAAAACCCTAGAAAAGGAAGCAGATCGGCTACTGGATAAACTCAAACCAGTCAAAGAACTTCAGGATAATTTGGGGAAAAACATCTCTCAGATAAAAGAACTGATAAACCAAGCCCGGAAACAGGCCAATTCTGTAAGCACATCTTTCTCAGTAACTCTATGTGGGTAGTTTGTATCCTTTCATCCAGCAAAAGAAGCCATCCCAGTCCAAAATTCCTATGGTAAAGAGTGCAGTATAAATATCTAGATAGACAGAACCCAGGGTATCTGATGTCTGCTTTTTCCCTATGGTTTGCTCCCCATTTACAACACAGCCCTGTTGAATGGGGAATACTTATAGGAATGTTAGTATGACAGGACAATTTGGGGGTAACATGGATAAGGGTACAAGGAGGGGTCACAGAGGAGAAAATGTCCCTCATTCAATAGTTGTGCACAAATTAATACTGAAACAATACCAAAAAGATGTTTTCTGCCTCAGCATAGATATTAAAAACCTAATTTTGTAGGAGTTCCATTACTTATGAAACATATGGGTTTGGCAGCTTTTTGTCCCCTGGTTGGACCATCTCAAGCTAACTGAAAATGTAGAGTGCACTTGCTTTCCCATTTTCTTGATATTTACTTCTCCAGGTAATAATTTAATAGACCCTTGTGCTTGAGATAAGAGCATATTTCCTTACCTGGTTACTGAGTCCCAAGTCTGTATCTCCAATGTAATTTTTAAACTCAGGGATCAACTAGTAATAATAAACTTATTTGGCTTTTGACCTGCAACAATCAGGAAAACTGTAAAGAAAATCCTAAGAGATGAACATTCAGTTAAGCTCCTGTATAATTCAAACAAAACCAACATTCTGGAGCACAAGTGGCTGAAAGGAATGTATGCACAATAATGGAGCCATGACATGTCTGCTCCATCTGATAAAGTGCATTTCAAATTCTCATAGAAATATAGGTAAGACAGAAGGGCAGGTTCATCATCATCATCGTCATACTTTTCCCCTACATAACACATTTCATACAAAGACTTCAAAGTACTTGGCCTCTCAGAATTTCTGTACACTATTGTTATCCTTGTTCTATGGATGGGAAAGCCAGCATGGAGGGAAATTAAATGACTTGCCCAAATTCACGTAGCACTATGTCTGAAGGGCCAGAAATGAGTCTGGATCTCTGGATTGTCTTTGCTAACCAGTAAACCATGTTCTTTTACTGTTCTTGATCTTTTATCCTTTCAGTGTTTTTTTTCAGGTTCATAAAAAGCTCTCATAAAACATATAAATGGTTGCAAGCATGCAGGCTCCTAAACCTTTGTGAATGTAGGGGAAATATATTTCAGAATAGTTAAATTTTATAAATTAGTATTTTAAAACCTTGTCTGGAGTTTGCAATAGGACCCTCTTATAATCATATAAGACAAATATGGAATACAAATATCAGTTGATTAAACCTAAATGATGCATGAATGCAACAAAACTTTTAGTGCTCCCCAAAACATATCTCACACATGACACACACAAAGACCCTACCCAGTCCTCTCTGCTGCCCTCAGTGAGGTACTAGGTTTCCTCAACTCACCAAACCTGAATTCTAAGTAGGCCCTAATCCAGCGAGTAACCTATATAACTTTAAGGACATAAGTAGTAACAATGACATCAGTGGGACAACTCAGATGCTTAAATTTATGCAGGTGCTGCAGTGATTTTCAGCATCAGGGCTTTAATTCATTTCTGTATCCAGAAAAGAAAGTTGACTTGGAGAAAGCGTTGTTTGCTTGCTTTTGATACCAAGAATTCAGAAGCCATTATATGATCCACGTAATTACTTTCGAATTTCTTCTTCAGTGTGTATGCCATTCACCTTAATACCTAATGAGTTGATCATGGTTATTAATATTACAGTCAATGTCAAAGGAACTTATAATCATCACTAATCGATTATGGTATTTAAGACTTAAGAAGGATCCATTAAAATGGAACTAGCAACATCTGACAGGAAAAGGAATCTAATCTTAATATAAAACAAGGAAACCTGGAATATATAGTGGCGAAGAATGTCTCAGTTGGGGGCTACTAAAGAACCATGCAGTTATAAAATCAATTATTGGTAGAAAGTGCTTTGAGATCAACTGATGAAAAGTGCTATATAAGAGCTAGGTATTATTATTATTATTATTTATTATTACTATTTATTACTATTTATTATTTATTTATTAAATAGAGCAGCCATACAGGTCAAGGTGGTGTTTCTATGATTCTTTTATCTGCCAACTTTTGAATATCTCCACCACCTGAACTACCACAGCTTCCCCATTATCTACTCTAGTAATTCTTAATATGAAATAAATTTCCTCCTGATGTCATGTCTGAATGCCAGGTAAAGCTACCACTGCCCTTAATCACAATCTGTCCTACTAAACAAGGAAATCTCATTTCAGTGTTCCAGATACTGAGTGGCAAGCACCAATGCCTACTCCTCAGTAATATGTGTGACACAGAAACGAAACAAAAGCAAAATCCATTTGCAGTTATTCTGAAGCCCCTAAAGTTTTCTCTAGAATAATGAGCTGTAACTCGGGTTCTCTCTGCTGTGTTTTCTTTGAAGATCAAAGTCTCTGTGGCTTCTGGAGGTGACTGCATTCGCACATACAGACCGGAAATAAAGAAAGGAAGCTACAACACTGTCATTGTCAATGTGAAGACAGCAGTAGCTGACAACCTTCTTTTTTATCTTGGAAGTGCCAAATTTGTAAGTGTGGTTTCATTTTTCCGTTGTCAGAGTTTCTCAATCAAATTGGATAACTGACATACAAAAAAAAGAGGAGAATGTTTCTTCTCAGAGGCTTCAGAGAAACAGCGTAGAGTCTGGGAGTTTTACTGGTTCCCTAGTTAGTTACTGTTTCTCATAGAAGAAGGGGAAAATATTGCCTTGTATATTAATGTAGGTTTTTAGAAATAACATAGGTGGGAAATATTTTGTTTTTAGCTAGGAATCAAATCTGAGACTCCTATATGAACTGCATGAAAGCTGTAAGAGCTGCAGTACAACGGGGGTGACTTTTGGTTTGTTTCTCATGTATTTTCCCTTGGGAACGAAGTAGCTAATCATCTAAATCTGTCAAACATCCTGCTTAATATGACTTCAGGTCAAGACTATAACTTCAGGAATGTGTAATGATGAAAGATTCAGTTTTCCATGAGCCCTCCAGCAGACAGGCTTCTAGAACCATCAATAATAATTCAATGAATGGGAAAAGTGTTCTTTTCCTACCATCCTGAGCTATGTGTTATTTTCCTACTATAAATGAAGATTTAGGATGGCAGTGTGTATTAACGTATAGAATGCTCATATTTTCCATTGTAGGATTGCCAGCCAAATGAATGTTTCTATAGTATTTCAGTTAACAACTTAGAGAGACAGTCGGTGACCCAGCATTGTGTGGACACACATCACTTGGCAAGATGGGAACCTGGGGCTAAGAGGTGGAGGTCTGAACTTAGATCTCTCTTGGGAGTTATTGTACAAATTTTGTTATGTGAGCATGGGTCTCGAGGCCCATTAGGTTACTAATGATCTTCAGAAGCTTAAAAGGGTAGGGATTTATAAGGATTGTTCTAATCCAAGTATTTGATTCCTTATCCCATAGATTGTTTTTTGTGTCTTAGACTGACTTCTTGGCCATAGAGATGCGTAAAGGCAAGGTGAACTTCTTGTGGGATGTGGGATCTGGCGTTGGACGGGTTGAGTATCCAGATCTGACCATTGATGATGCATTTTGGTACCGTATTGAAGCCTCTAGGCAAGTACTCAATTAATTTGCAAGCTTTAGTTCTTACCCCCAAAAAATGATGAAACTGAGCAAGCCATCTGTCAGGTCCACTCTCTTCAGAGTCACATTCTTAAATACAGCATTTGTAACAGTAGTTTTAAAAAAGAGGTACCTTTGACGATGATAAATATAATCCAGTTTAATGGATTTTTGAACCTGTGTCCAATAGTCCATTATCAGAGAGTTTGTAGCCAAAGAGGTTATAAATGTGTTACATAGTGTGTCTCTCTGACTGCTACTGAAATATATTACACATGTTTAACGTCCATAATCTGCTTTTACCCCTGTACTTCTTTGCCCTTCCTCCTTCAGTCCACACAAAATCCAACTACTAAAAGCTCCCCTTTTTTACTCCTCATGTTATAGGCTCTTGTCATCTCCTTTAACATCTTTGCCCCTCCTTCCTTAGCCACTCTTGTATTGTAGGTGGAACCCCTAGGCCTCTATGCTGTCAGTGATGCCAGTCTTACCCCCATTTCCACTTCTCTCAAATTCCTCTTTGTGCTGGGAACACCTTTCCTCAACACATCAGTAAGGGACAAACTCTCTCCTCCAAGCTGTTTCTTATGACACACTTCTACCATGAGGCCTACAAGCATTTAGCCAAATAACAGTGGCTTGGTAGACAAGAATTTTGGGATAGATTATCTAAAAAATGCAGTTGTATGTGCTGTTCCTCTTCCCTACCTTTTGTCCGTTTGCTCATCAGAGTGTAAGCACTTCATGTCATGGTTTGTGTCATCTTATGTGTGTGTACACTGTACTGTGGGCACTACTATAATACAAATAAATATTGATGATAAGGTTTAAAAAGTTACTTATTAGCACAACATCATTTTTAAAATGTTTAAAAGTTAAAGGCTATTTCTGCACTCAAACTGAAAACTATGTTTTTCTCTCTGGCTTTCAATGAATTGTGTCTTTTCAAAACCTCTTGGTTTGATGCAGTATTGGGAATGGATGGCCTGTCACATCCCAGTACACTGATTCTTACTCAGCATGCCATTCTAATAGGCACAATGCCTCTTCATGCTGAAAACATTTGAAAAGATGTGGTTTATAGGAAAAATCAACATTAAAAATATTTTGGTCCATTTAAACAACACAGATTTTTTTACATATTTTGAAAAAAAAAAAAAGCAAGTGATGAATGTTTTTTAATTTTAGAAGTTTAGATAAATTAATAGCTGAAAGTTACATTGGCTTCTTGATCCATATATTTAGAGGCACTATATTGGTATTTCCCTGAAGTGCATACCATCTGGTACGGCAATTAAGGCAAAAAAAAAATAGGTTGGTTTAAAAAAACTAGATGTGTTTGAATCTCTGTGCATACTATTTATCATAGTGTAGGCACTATTAAAATCTTTATAATTTTTGCTTTGGCAAGTGGATAACATTACTGCATTTAGCATAGGGAACACTGTATTTCGTGCATAAAGAATATCATGTCAGCACTAACTATTTGCACGGGGAGCTGTAATATTTTAATAGCAAACTATGCTACATGTGTGTACTATGTATATGATGTGTCCTTTATTTGCTAGTGAGGAACAAACCCCTATAATTTATGTAATATCAGATCAAATGAAATCAGAGAGAGAACATGAATCCTAATTTGAATAAATCTTGTCCCATCATAATACGTTAATTTTACATAGTGTTAGACGCACAAAAGATTAAAATAGTCATTAAATGAGACAGGAAGGAAAAATAGGAATTTTAATTTCTATTCTGTCCATAGCTTTCAGAAGAGGTAAATGATGTTCAATTTAAACAATTTAATGAAATCACGGAATAAGCCATTCAAAGCAGAGAGCTAAATAAAAGTATGGCAGAGTGTCCAACTGCTGGCTCAATTAAATCTTATATCTGGGAAAACACAAATTGGGATACTTATGCAAGATCTTCATCAGTTTAGTGCGGTCTGCATTCATATTACACATACTGAAATAGCTGCATGTCACAGTAGTACAGGACCTTCATTTGCAGGAAAACTATTTCAGCAGAAAATGGAGTCAGGACATGA
The DNA here is from genome assembly GCF_965140285.1 of Lepidochelys kempii. Classification (NCBI taxonomy): domain Eukaryota; kingdom Metazoa; phylum Chordata; order Testudines; family Cheloniidae; genus Lepidochelys; species Lepidochelys kempii. Next base: position 99,824,311 of record NC_136382.1, read on the forward strand.
TATAGACATCCTACAAATGCACATTGCCTATTAAGCTGTTGTTCATGATATATAGGGCATTAGATGTAAAGCAACTGGAACAAACTGCTAAATCAGCAAGGGAAGCAATTACAGTAGCACAAATCTGAGGAGTGGAGCAGTGTTTAGAAGGATTAGATTATGGAGACACTAGTTGGATTTTTAGGATCACGATGAAGATGAAGGACTGATTTTGTATTCTTAAAGTAGAATTGAGGGAGCACACACTGAAGACTTTTAATTTGCATCATTATTGTATCACTAATAGCATTCTTGTCTCCCTTGATAAAGGTCTCAAACCAGTTCCACCAATTTCACTTTCTCACCTTTTGTCTTTAAATTTTGGCCAGATTCAGCTGCATACTTTTGAATTTACCTGACACCACTATCACAATATCCAGTGGTGGGGATACTTGGTCCTCTAGTGGGCTCCCCGCAACCTCTGAAGCTTTGGGATTTTGTCTGGGGAGCAGAGGAAGAAGATAATGCACACACACACACTGCCTTGGGTCTCTAGGAAGGGTCAGGAAGTGGGGGTAGGTGGGTGTCACTTAGCTGAACAAAAGAGCACTGGAAGACACTGGCTCATTCGAGGGGGCAGACCTGCACATGCACTGGGGGATGGGATGGGGAAGATATTTATATCCCACTCCTATCAGCCATAACCCCTTCTCTCCATGAAAGCACCTCTGTAGGCGTGTATATACTTACATACACACACAAATGATAATGTTGCAATTTTAGATTTATATAGCACCTCTTATCCAGGGATCCCAACACATTTTAGAAAGAGCAGAAACTGACATGCAAAGACAACTGAGTTGTTCAAGTTGACTCAGCAGAGTGGGGAATAAAATCCAGATGTGGAAGGAGGTATTCCTTCTCTCATTTTGAGACAGCATGTCTAGTGGTTAGAGCAGGAGACTGCGGCAGATTCTAGCTTGGACAATTTGCTTAACCTCTGATTCACAGTTTCCTGGTCTGTCAGATGGGTACAGTAATGACTGCATACGTTTTGCAGAATATTTTCTTAATTACAGTCTAGCAGTACTTTTCTATGTTTATGTATTGTTTAAAGTATGTCTATATATAAATACACATACAGTATGTATATACACATATACAGTGTGTATGTGTGTGTGAATATATATATATATATATATATCACCCTGAAAACTTAATATTGTTGCAAGTAATTAAAGTACTTATGTTATTCCATTGGTATTCCCCAGTGCAGGGACTGTTATGTATATTATGAGAATGTTATTTACTTGTAAAGGTAAAAACTAACTGGGATAAAAATCCTGATCAATGGAAACACTGAAAAGAAGGCAAAATTTACATAAAGTTTTACTGTATGAGAATCATGTTAAACAAGTTATCAATACACAAAGCAGTCAATTCTGTGATACAGTCAAATGCAATAAAGACTTGATCCAAAGCCCAACAGAGTCAATGAAAAGATTCCCCTTGACTTCAGTGGGTTTTGAATCAGGCATAGTCTAATTTTTGTTTTACTCAAATACCGTTTACATACCACCTCATTATTATTCCTTAGAAATCTTGCTGAGAAGGTTGAAACAATGTCTTTTCCATTAAGGGGAACCTTAACTTTCTGTTTGGAATATTCTTCCTTTGGGGAAGAACAGCTGTAGAAAGAGATGTTTATTTTAGGCACATACACTTTACTGTCAGCCCACTTTGCTCCTTGTAACTCCCCTCTCAAGTGGGTCAAAGAGCAAGTATTTATATGTGGTGCTACAAAAGTTATTCAGATGTTGATGGCTAATGCAAGGTGAAGCCCACTTGCTCCATATATCTCTTTAGTAAGTGTTTATGAATAGTGTAGTGTGCATTTTTCAGATTGTCAGTTACCAACGTGCTGGTACATGTTCTCCAGTCTGCGAAGTATCTCATAGGAACCCAGCTGTCACTTACAAATTATCATTCAAATCCTATTAATGTCTCTTGTCCTGACAAGTCAGTCAACTGTTCTTCCTTTAAAGCTCACTAGCCCTTCTCAAATGAAAGATTGAGTTATTTAAGGAGGAGGATCTGTTGTTAGCACTTTACTCTAGTTGAAGATCAAAGATTCCCTATGCTATTTAGGACATGTGCTCTTAAAAATGTATACCATATTCTGCTCATTTACTTCAGATTTATTGAATTTGGTCTTTTACTCTGGTTTTACTGAATATTGATTGTAGTACACTACAGTTTGAAAGCACCAAACATTATCTTTCAATAGCCTCCAAATATGAATGGCTTAATAAAAGTCTCTCCTATACTCACACTATTCTTTCACCAGTTTCTGTACTGACTATTTCTACTCTTTTAGGTATATAAGCCAAAGGTCTATATATTTTTGAGGTAATACAATTCAGAGTTTCAATGGAAATCAGATTTATATATTTACAGGAGTCTTGCTCTCCCTCGTCATCCCTCTCCAACACAAACAGATTCAGTAAAGTGCCTAAACCCATGTGTAATTTTAAACACAAAAGTAGGCCCACTGACATTAATGGGATTACTCACATACCTAAAGTTATGTACAGGCTTCATTGCTTTATTTTGGATGTGGGCCTGAAGTAAAACATTAGATAGCGCTAATGACAGCTCTTTCTAAGTGGTAACTCTAGGTTTACTGCTTACTTCAGCACTCACAGACATCTTTTCTTTTCTTTTAATGAGAAAAGATGGAATTTATATGTTTAAATCCAGACAATTTCATGATACTTTGTAAAAACCAAAGTAAAGTTTTGATTTGCTAGCTGAGACATGATATGGGATGGGGCCAGTGGCTATTGTTCAAACTAGAAATGCTACCTGGCAAGGCGTTAGGTGAAATGTAATCTTATTACCTCTGTCTGTCCAGAAACTTTCTTGTATCAGAAATGCAAATATCAGTTCTGGTTTCTAAGAAAAGGCAATTTAGCTTTGCTTGCAAACAGGGAATTATTTTTTAGAGTACAATAGGATAGCCCACAAAGATACAGAAGATGAATAGCTAAACATTATTTAATTAGCTAGGTAGTAATTCTTGACAGATATAGGAAGTAAGCAGCAGTGGGTGAAATTATGTGTGGACTGCTATATAAGAAAAAGACAAGTCGTAGTAAAAGCAGTATGTTTCCCAATTAATCAAAGGTAACATAAGTTAAATATGTTCCATGAATTCATATTTCAGTCTGTATTAGGATTGCATGATCATATGCCCATATTAAGAATGCCCACATTATCATGACTTTGATCAGGATCTAATTGTAAAACTAGGGGATTTACCTTTCCAATGATTTTAGCATGAACAAAAACTCTTAATAATGTAGGAGGAGTTCACATGTCACAGTTCAAGGTCAAAGGTAAAATCCAAAAGGTCATACTTTAGGTACAATATTGAGACATTGTTGCAAATTAATAGGAAACTAACCTTTCCTTTGAAATAACCTTTTCATAAGGCTATGGGGGAGGTCATACCTTATCGTGCAAAGGTTCATAAAGTGGTTTCCATTAAGCTGCAGGTATTGGACAACAGTTACCACATCAATATCTGACGTACTGCATTTATTTCCTACTCTGAATACAGAAACAGGAAACACTGAAGAAACTATCCACAAAGCAGCAAATCATATTATAAAATATAAAAAGGCAATTTTAAACACAACAAGGCAGCCATTTTAAACATAATAGGGCTTGTGCCTGAGTACAATAATCAACCAGAGAGCTCCTTTGTGGAGGATGCAGGTCTCCTGCATTACAATGAAGTAAATTAAAGGGCTTTGTTATATGATCATCCACTTCAGAGGAATAAAATTAATCAAATACGCCATATGAAGTTCAGAAATGAATTTGAATCATAGCCTTCTTCATTTGTTGTCAAGATACAATTACACTGTACTATTTTGGTTATAGAGAATTTTCACTTTTGATAATTACTATTTTAGTGGGTGAATTCACCATGTAATGCATACATATAGTGAATTATATTCAGTGAGGATATTGAGGTGAGAAGAAACATCTGTTATGTGATCAGATTTGGCGCTTGCACAGGTATATGAGAGCTAAGAAATCTCTATTGATTTGTATTAAAAACTGAATAATACCAAGTTACAAATGGACCAGTAGTGCCTGTCACTTGTAAAAAATGTCTGGAAAATATGAGGCTTTATTTGTTGTGGTTTAACAGCAGATTTATTTACTTATTTATTTGCTTTGGTCCAATTCCAAGGACTGGAAGAAATGGCACAATTTCAGTACAAGCTCTGGATGGTCCCAAAGCAACCATCATGCCAAGTACCTTCAGCGCAGTCTCTCCACCTGGTTATACAATTCTGGATGTAGATGCAAATGCCGTGCTGTTTGTTGGTGGTCTAACTGATAAAATTAAGGTAATGTACTTCCTCACTGTTGGTGCATTAATCCTTTTGGTTCAGTTATTTACATAGGCAGTGCCTGCTATTATAATTAATGAATATATATTTATTGTAGTGAAAGCATGTGACTTGCTGGCCAGCACAGGTTCCCTAGTGACTGACCATGGCATAGCAGACTTTTCTCCTTTTTTGCCCCCTGTCAAAAGCTATTTTGTCCCAGTGATGGTCTGCTGCTTCTTGCGACTCGGCCCTCCATCCGGGTCACATAGAATCCCACCCCTTCCAGGGTAGACCATTAGTCGCACAAATAATAGTTGGTCAGCTTCACATTGGACTGCAGTCAGACTCCAGACTCACTAGTCCTTACCCCTGGTGTCAGGGGGTTTCAATAGTCCTTACCCATTCTCAGGGAATTTCAGCCGCACCTTTCTCCGTGGGCTGGTAGCGGAATCTAGGCCATCCCTTTCTACTGGGTTCTGGTCAAGGGACCCTTAAATAGGCAATCCATACCTGACTGCACAGACCTCCCTAGACCACTTCCTACATTGCCCTGTCTTGTTCCTTTTCCTTAGCCTTTTCCTGAGCTCTCATGTATCAGCTCTGTTCTTGGTAAGCCTTCTCTCTGCAGAGCTTTCTAGCACTTTCTGTTACCCAGCTGGTTCTGCTGCAGAAGAGTTTTCTCCACTCCCCTCACGGGGCAATCCCTGAATCTGTAGGAGTCTTTCTACTCCCTTCCCACCCCTCCACCAGTGTACAGAATCCAGCATGGACTCATGTTCTGCTGCTTTCTTTTTCAACTCCCTTGAGCTCCCTGTTGCAGACCTATCTTCTATCTGCCAGCAGCCCAGCTCAGCTCTCAGACTCCAGCCAGGCTTCTTTACTGAGTGAGAGCCAGAGATCTGCTCGCCTTCCAGGTCAGTCCTTAACTGAGCCACATTCAGCCCTTTTAACTGCTCCCTCCTGGCTTGATACCTACTGCAGGTGTAGTGGGGCGAGGATGATTGCACCTACAGGCTCTCAACCCTGTGTGGGGTTGGTACACCCCATCACCTAAACACAGCACCTAAACACTGCAACCAAGTTAGGCCCTGTTGTGCTAGGTGCTGTACAAGCACACACACAAGCTAAGCTCCTAAACAATACTAGCCCCATAACAGGGTGTAGTAATTCTATGAATCCATGTCCTTTCCACTGAGTCTCTCCTCTTCCTTTCTGTATGCTAATCTGCTTTTTGCTTTATCTTTTTCTCATTTGGACAGTGGCATGTTCCTCATAATCCTTTCTAGAACCCCTCTTCTTTCAGCTGCTGACATTTTCTCAATGTGTCTGAGACACCTTCCATTCTCCTTTATGTTGGCTCCTCCTCCTAGTCTTTTCCTGTGGGTGCTCTTCTGTATCCTTAGTGCCTCCAGCTCCAAGGGATTCAGGATAGGGATCAGGAAGAGAGATATTAATATCATGAGAGCCATAAGAAGTTAATTTTTTGCCTACAACAGAAGGTGGTGCACAATATTTGCAGCACCTGGGTTGCATTGGTAAGTTACCAGGAATCCAAGGGCTGCACTTAACTTAGATATAAATGCAAGTGAGATTTATTCTGAGTAGAGATGGTTGAAATTTGTCTACAGTAAAAATTTCCCAACAAAGGAAGTATTAAAATAAGTATTAATTAAATTAAGAAGTATAATATTTTCTAGTGAAATAATGTTTTGCAGGAAAGTCATTCAATGAAATTTTCCAATTTCCAGGAAAACTTGAAATAATGTTTAGTTTCAAATATATTTTTACATTTTGAAATGGCAAAAATGTCAATGTCTAAAAACAAAATATTTCATTTCAGTCAAAAATGTTGAGTTTTTCTTTATTTAGACATTTCCAAACTAAAAATTTTCAGAACTTTGTTTCACTAAAATTTTGACTATTTCAATTTTTTGGGATGAAAGCAAATGCTGAAATATCAGAATTGCTTGTTGGGTGGAAGGTCTGTTTTCTGAAGTCCTAATTCTAAAATACTCAGTTAATTGCTATTATTTTTTATGTATAGAGTGCCATAGGCTTGCATAAATAGCAGCTGTCTAACATAACTCTGAATATCAGACATTTGACAAGCATTTGTAGAAATTCAGAAAAATTATTTTAAGAGATTTGGATTAGAGAATTGTAAATCAATCCTTATTGGCTGAACTTTGATTTAAACTCCTTCTGCTTTACCTGAAAATGGGTCTGCAAACAACCTGCAAACTTTATTCTTCTTTGAAAGTTTTCTGAACTGTTGATCAAATAAATCTTGAAGCTTCTTCTTGAATCATTAAGTGGAAAAATAACTGTCACAGTCAGTTCTTTATCATTTGTTTTCATATCAGAAAATAGGAAAGGCAATTCCACTGAAGATATCTGAAAAAACGTATAGTGACAGACAACGGCCTTTGCTACCCTCTCTCCCCATACTTCCCTAGCTGCTGCAAATGGTGACTCTAGCTTGCTTTCCATCTCCTTGCTTTCCCAGCCACTGAAAAGAAAGATTAAGCTTTCCCTGTGAGCCACAAACAAGAATGCCTGCAGCAAACACCCAACAATAATATTCTGCCAGCTACTAAAAGTCCAGAGGGGGCTTCAAACTTGCAGAGAGTATTGAACCTTCCATAATTACCAGCTGCTGAACCCCTGCCAAATCTATCTGGCTGTTTAGCATAGCAACTCACTACCTCTCTTCCCTATATTTTCTCTTGCTTATACTCTGCTCCTTCAGGGAGAGAGAGTGAGTGTCCAGAGGCTACAGGTGGTACATCACACACCTAATACGGCTTTTTCCCTAGTATCTACTATCTATGGTGTTCAGCCATGATGGATAAACATATTAGCTGGATATTTCTGAATTAATGCTCAGCAGTAACGTATTTAATAATGTTGTGATGTCAATGCTCATATTAGGCTTCAGAGTATACACTCCATTGAGATGAATGGAGACAGTACTCAATTTTCAGATACATAGCCATAATCATCAAACCCCCAATTAGACACAACCTCATTAAAGTCAGTACAACTGCTTCTGTCTGTACCAGTAGTGAATTTGACCCATGGTGTCAGTCTGGCTACAGATGCAATTAGACAGCAGCACATCTGGGTCAGGTCACAAGGATTAGGACCCTGGTTCAGATAAGCATTTAATCATGTTCATGCTTAAGTCTTTCCCTGTGCATGAACTGAAGTCCTAGGAACTTAGATGGGATTTCAGCATGCTTAAATTAGTGGTGTTTTTCTGAATTGGACCTAGAAGTTTTAATTTAAAATAAATCCACTGTTTACATTCTGCCAGAACTGAAAAGCCATCAACAGACTTCAAAAGCCCCTCGGCCAGCATATTTGGCCTGTCAGCCAACAGTGCTCAAAGCTGTGGCACAAAACTAAAAACTAAAGTTCAGTATATGGTTTTAGTTCATTTCTGATTTTTTTTTTGAGCTATGAAAGCACAAGTGAGTCAAGCACTCACACTAGTTTGTTTTTATTTGTACAGCTCTGCCATTTTAAAATGTCTGCACATATATTTTTGAGCATAAATCTGGAGGGGGAAAAATACTCCCAGACTGAGCCTTTGACTTACATTCCAGCTTGAAACAAAAGTTGATGTCTAGGTTATAAAGTCTGGAGAATCGGAAGGCTGTTGTGGAAAAGCTGTCACAGTCTTCACTGCAGCTGTGCCATCTTATACAGCTTTTAGAAGCAGAAATGACTAGCACTGTCCAAAGGCTGCCAATGCAAGAGGAGTTCATTTAATTAAATAATGTTTGTACTTGGTATTATCTTCTGCAGCAATGCTGTAAAACCTCAGATGTCTTTCTTTATAGAAAAGATTATTTAAAAGCTATTCATCTAAGAGACTGATCTCAATTTATCAATCACGACTTTTTAATGGAAACTATTGATCACAATGTACTGATAGTATCTTGAGAATATGCTACTGTCACTTAACTAGGATATCTGTTGTTACCCAATATTCCAACTGCATACAATATTTAATAATTGCTATAACATATTAAACTTTATTGATATCATAACTAGTTTAACTAGTCATGTATATACTCTTTCCTTCCCTAATGTATTTAATGTGTTTGCTGGACAAAACAAGAATAACTTGCAAATGATGCATTATAAACTATGTACCATATAAAAACTAAAGAAAAGATTAAAAATCTAAAGTAGAATCACAGGAGGATCTTGATCTTGATGGGCCAAGAGAGATTAAAAGGTTCTGACACCTAGTAGGGTTTAAATCTGAAAATACAACTGAAAAATAAGTGCTGATATTTGGTTTGGTTTTATCCAAGTTAGGAAGGTTGGGAAAAGGCAGATGTGCAGTGGAAGCAATTCAGCACTTAACTTAAAGCATGTGCTTTCTGAACTGGGGACTCTAAAGTCCCAGTCACTCATCAGCATGAGGCATAGAAGTGGAAACCCCAAAGACTGTCTGACTGAGACAGAGTCCTACCCAGGATGAGATTTTGGCAAAGGTTTTTGAATAGATCTAGTTTCTTCTCTTGCTAGCAGGGCTATCTTGACATCAATCCTTCACCCTGGCAACCAGGGTTGAGAACAGTAGTCTGGCATGACTGTTGGGTTTTGAGGTTTATTTAAGAGTCAGAAAATTCAACATTTTCGGTGTTCAACATTTCAACTATAGTCTATCAAAGTCTGTGAATAAAGGAGAATACTGTAATCTTGATTTTCCTCTATAAGAGAGACAAGGTGGGTGAGGTAATATCTTTTATTGGATAATTTCTGTTGGTGAGGCCTGAAGAATTGCTCTGTTTAAGCTCAACAGCTTGTCTCTCTCACCATTAGAAGTTGGTCCACTAAAAGATATTACCTCACCCACCTCATCTCTCTAATATTCTGGGACCAACATGGCAATAACAACTTTGCATCCTCCTCTGTAGGTAAGTTTAGTTGTTAATTAGACAAGATGAAGTCTTGCAAAAACTTATAGCTTGTCATAGAGCAGCTTGTATAAAAAGCTGAAACTATCTGGACATTCATCAAGGTCAATGATACTTTAAAAGGTTCTTTCTTGCTCACAAATCTAATATTTCATTTCACTGGGTCTCAGTCCGGGTGATCAGACAGCGTCACAGATTTGCCCTAGGATATAGTACGAAATCCCTTTTTGTGTGTATGTCTCAGCTTCTTTCATATCACTTTCCTGCCCTGCAATGTTTATAAAATGTTCCTTTTCAGTTTTAAAAACCATCTATCATTTATCTTGCTTAGACATCATGAAGTTCTCATAAGTGACAGTAAATTTATACTTGTTGCTAATTAAAACATTTATGATTACCCCAGGAAATATCACCACCACATTAAGACTTTCAAATCAGACTCTTCCTTGAAAGTTTTCAATATGCTGTTCTCCATGATCTTACAGATTAATATTCTTAATATTAATAACTGCTTCATAGAAAGCAGCAGGTCTTGCATGTCGCAAATTCCTAAATGCATAGATTTTAAATCAGCTTATACTGAACCAAAACTTCAAATGAAATTAGATATTTTAGAAGGATGAACTGAGAGGAGATTTCTGTGCTCTTTCATATATTAGCTGAACATAGTCTCATGTTAATTTCAGTTAGATAAAATCAGCAAGACCCCGAGCAGTTTGTGTTACCCTAGCCTAGTAGGCTTTTGATATTTCAGGGTTTAATTTTGCTTTGTCATGAGTAATTTTTTTAAATTCCAAAATTAAATGATTTTTTTCCAGGTTTAACAAAGTGGGTTAGTGATGCTCATTATGCTAACTTGGTTTGTTTCCAGTCTTTCACTTACCAGGCTTTCAAGGAATGAATATAAAGTGGAAACAGCACATTTGCCATATTGTGGAGGAGATTACACACAGTCCCTACCATGATCTGTAAGGGAAAAACACCGATAAACTCTGAAGAGAGTCTTCCATAGGTGGAACGATAGTAACTATCATGTATACCTGGGGAGGCAGGTGGGGCAGTGGGATCAGGAAGAGAACCAAGAATTACTGTGCCCAGATCTTTTCCCTAATCTTACATATCTTGCCTCTCCAGTCCTACTGTCCTCCCATAGTAGCTCATCTATGCCCTGCCACTTATTTAAAAAAAGAATTTGTGGAATAAGAATGATATTTCATTAAAAATCCCCAGTCTCTTTCTGTTTTTCCTGTATCCATTACACAGTTATGCTTTAGAAGATAGCAGATCACTTCAAGGTGCATTCTAACAAGTTCCATACTTTCCTGTTTGCAGAAATCAGATGCTGTAAGAGTCACTACCTTCACTGGCTGCATGGGTGAAACATACTTGGACAGCAAGCCCATAGGACTGTGGAATTTCAGGGACACAAAGGGTGACTGCAAAGGATGTGCTATCAGGTTGGTAATGGACTGGCTTCTTTTTATGTTCCTCACCCTTTATGAACCTATCTGTGAACATGCTCCATTTTGTTGTGGAGTAAAATAGGAATATCTACACCAGCCACAGCCATGTAAGTAAGCAAGTACAATATGGCCTACTGCACATTAATCAATGAATTAAAAGGAATATTAATAATTACATTATAATAATGCCAAGGGGGAGTGTGTATCCCCCATTTCATGAAGGAGATTAGCAATACCTTCAATAGACTAATGGGGAGAGAGTGCCATGAGCTGAGCATAGTAAAATATTGCTCCAAAACTTATTGAAGTTGTGGAAAATCTCCCGTTGACCTCACTGGTTTTTGGATCAAGCCAAAATGGAGTATAATCTCATTTCTCAAACACATTGGTGATAATCCTGGACAGCTAGATTGGAAATCAAGATAAGGAATGAAAAAGAATGTTGGGGCTTAGGAATGTATAGGAAAGTGCAAATTTACAATAAGAACTTTGAATTAATCACATAAAATTACTGGAAAATATACTTGGGAGCAACTTGCCATTAAACATGGCTATGTAGGAGTTAGAAATCTAAATCCAAGGTACTTTTTTGCATGTAAAAATGAGGGAACAGTATGCATAATGAAACATTGCATGAGGACCTATGCATGCCAGTTCTTTGTCTCTAGATCACTGGTTCAAATCTAGATGAACTCAGTAGTGACCAAAAGCCACTGGTTGTCTGTCTGACAAGAGTGGGCAAGAATCCACATCACAAAAATCACCACCATAGAAAGTTGCCATTAATTGTGTCTCTTGTTGGAAGTCTCAGATGAGAAGCCATTATTTGAATGGCAAGGTAAACTGAACTATCTTCTCCCTGATACATGGTCTCTTCTTAACTGTCATGACCATGGTGTGGGCAGTCTAACCTAGTGTTCGGAGCAGGTGTTGGGGGTCAGGCCAAGTCCAATAACAGGAGATCAGAGTCCGAGTCAGGCCAAACCAAGGATCAGATGTCAGGTGGTAGACAGGGTCAGGTTACCAGGAGATCAGCAGCAGGCAGTAGAAGCAGGTGTCTCAGGGAAAGCAGTCTCAAGCAGAGGGAACCCAGTTTCACAGACAGCTGTCTGTGCCACTGCGTGGTTTATATAGAAGCTGTGAACTAACCAGGAGGCCCAGCAATCAGATTCCAGGACTGGGGTCCTTGGTCAGAGTTCAGCTCCTAGTCTGACAACATTTAGCAAGTCACTGGGTGGCAGGTTGGAGCTTACTAGCTCTGAAAAGTCCATGGCCCAGGGCTGAAGACCTGTGGTCTCTGACATTAACAGAGTTAAGGCACTGTGGCAGAACAGTGTGGGGAGACTGACACTGCTGTTCTTGTGCTGTATGTCATCTGTGAAAAATAGAGGACTTCAGTCTCCAGGGCTGTCAATCTGACACCTATTAAAATCACTTAATAATAATATGATTACATAATACTGTCATGAATCTTTTCCAATAAAAGATGTAAGATGAAATTATACGGACCATGAAATACACAAGGCAGACATGTCCCATGTCTTTCTCCTAGACTACCTTCCACATCACATGGACTGAGTTTAAGGGTTCAGGTGTCAGAAAACATGTTTGTATAAAATTTGGCTTCCCTCAAATTCCCATGGTTCCCTTTTACCCCAAAGCAGCCAGAAAAACTGGTAGAAATTCCATTCTTTTATAGCCCACAGGTGCCAGACAGTGAAGGAACTATTCAGTTTGATGGAGATGGTTATGCTTTGGTGAGCCGCCCAGTCCGCTGGAACCCCAATGTTTCTATGGTCATGTTCAAGTTCAAGACCTTCTCTTCTAGTGCTCTGCTGATGTACCTTGCAACACATGACTTGGTAAAAAATAAAAACCCCTCATGTTTCATGCTATCGTTAAAATTACTGAATACCTGTTACTCAAAAGGAGAAATGGAAATTAAAAATCAAATGTGCTGATTATCACTTCAGTACTGAAGCTAGTGGGTTTTATGGCTTGGGAGTTGTGGAGTCTGCCTATCATGCTTGAATATTTTCATATACAAATCATTTCAGACTCCACAACTCACAAGCCATAAAACCCACCAGCTTCTTGTGTTCGGATGTGAGGGGTGAGAGGGAGCAGCGGTGTGTTCATGTGGGGAAAATGTCAAGGGTCAATTTTCATGGAAGTCAATTACTTTAGTGGGGCCAAGATTTTACTTCAACTTTTGAAATGCTCAAATTAGCAGAATTCTTTGATTCTCGCCCCCTCCTCCCCCAGTTATGGTAAATTTTTTGTCGCTTAAAATATAGGAAATGGATAGTCATAAGAAAGGACTGAGTACAGAATGCTTTGTGCCCAATGTGAGCAGCAGAATAGGGTAACTATGTATGGAACAGCCAACAGAACGTGATGTTGGCATTTCTTTAAAAAAAATTAGTTAATGTTCTCACACTACAGCTGAAATGGATAATTTCAGACATTGTTTATTAAGGTTGTTAACTTTTTCATTTGTCTGCATTGTCAAGGGTCTGTGGACAGCAGGAAGAGGTTATTCCTAAAGACAGCTGGCCAGATCCTGATCTCATTTACACTGATGTAAATCTGAAGTAGGTCTGGTGAATTCTAGTACAGGTGCTCCAAATTTACAACATCCTAACTGAGAACAGAATCCAGCCCACTTTATCCTTCTAATATGGATTGTGATCTTCAGTACAGGAGCTTTCAGAACTGTGTTTCTTGAACCATTGCAAAACACTAGTGGGCATGTGCCATTGGCTGATCACATTGTGCTGGCCTATTTCCAGTCACTGAACTGCATTAAAAGAGCCAAAAATACATTATTTTCATAATATTACTTTTTCATGTAAGCAACTATGGTAGTTGCTCTAGGGATGTTTTGCAGTTGTGAGTAGGAGGGTGTGTGAGCGAGCCATACAATGGAAACACAGGTAGTCCATGAAATCATTTCTCTTAAAATGTGGGCTCACACTAGGTTTGGTAGGAGCACCATGAGAGAAACAAGTACTAAAATTAAAACTTCTCTGATGGTTAAATGCCCCTGCATTAGTAGTTCCCCATTTCTCAAGTCCTACCTTCTCCATTAGCCCGGTCTCTGGCTCCCTCGTGAGCTAGAAATTCCCCCCCCCCACCCCCCCACCCCTGCATCCTACCAGCCTTTGTTTGCCCTGGATATTGTAGTTTATTGTACCACAGCTCCAGTCAGCCACCAGTGCTACAACTTCAGGGTATTTAAATATCAGCACCAGTGGTTGATAGGAATTATAGCAAACTGAACTACCCAATTCCATTTGGGGTATATCACTGACTAGAGGGAAATTGCAGGACAGCCCACCAATTTAGCCGGTGACCTGCATAAGAAGGTAGGAAGTAAAGAAAACAACTCTTTGACAGTACATTTCAGTGTACTTGAAGTTAGGGACAATAAATATCTGAGGAGTTTAACAACTTAAATAGAAACCCTGTACATTGTCACTCAGAAAATAAACAATTGTTTCATGTTAAATATTGCTTATCACAGAGAACAGGAACCAGTCTTCCAGTGTGTCTAAACAATGTGTCTAATCTGTCTCATTAACAGAAAGATTTCATGAGCGTAGAGCTCAGTGATGGGCATATAAAAGTCAGCTACGATCTAGGTTCAGGTACAACTTCTGCTGTTGGCAACCAAAACCATAACGATGGGAAATGGAAATCATTCACCCTCTCAAGAATCCAAAAACAAGGTGAGTTCCTACAGTGATAACATCAGAAGTGCTCTAATTACCCTATCCAGCACAGCTAACCATCTAATCACGGGGAAGATGATGTACAATATTGCTGGATTAGAAAATTCTATAAGAAAGTGATTTAGCAACTTCTTTTGCTTAGGTTGCAGGTGGCTTAGGTTAGAAATGACTGATTGCAGTGTCAACCAGGTCTTTTATGATTTTCTTTTGAAACCGGTAGCTTAATTTTCAGGCATAATTCTGCCTAACAGCTGGCTAAATTACATTCTAAAATGCATTTGAGTGAAAAATGATTTCTTCATGCAGTTCCCTGATATTGTTTAAAGTTCATAAAACAAACCTATCCGGTTTCTGTTATAGTAGAAATTGGTTTTAGGCTTTACAATGCTTTTCATACTCTGGGTATCCCACCATGCTTTAAAAAGTAATGAGTTAAATACTGGTAGTGCAATAATTATGTAAATAAACACAGCAGCTATTATAAGTAACGTCTTGCACAGTGTCATGGACATTGGAACCCAGATTGCAGAAACTAAGTATGTTTTCAAATAGTGCCATAGCTTTAGCTTTTGTACAAGTAGAGGCTAAATAATCTAAGCAGGAACTACAGGGGTGAGAGGGGAGTTTAGTCTCAATATCCATTCTGTGTTCCACCTTGGTTGAGAATCCTGGCAATTGTGTGTGGGATGAGGTTTGTTTTGTGAGGTAAGTATATGACCAATAGGACTTGAACTGAAACGTTTACGGCACTGAGCAGCTATCATATGGTAAAAGCTTTTCCTTACTTCTGTTCTGCATTGGATTCAAACCAACAAAGCAGAGGTGAAATGATCTCCCCATTCTTGATCTTGTCCTGAACTCTTCACTGAATAAAGTACTGACACTGAAGACAAACCAGTTAGAACTGGGGATAGAACATATTTAAAAATAAAGCATACAAGATTACTATGGCATTTTTCAGGTTGTTATGGCAACAGAGAAAAATATGTTTTTTTTCTTCCACCCAGCTAATTTATGATTTGGAAATCCAGTATCTGACTTGCAAGTTACTACCCCACTTCCTACATTCCAAAAAAATTATTTTTCTTCTGTTTTTTTCCACTGGGTAATATAGAGTTCATGTCTGATTTCCAACTTCTTAATCTTTTCCAGCCAATGTGTCAATTGTAGACATAGACACTAATCAGGAAGAGATCATCGCAACATCTTCTACAGGAAGCCATTTTGGTCTCAACTTGAAAGCTGATGAGAAAATATATTTTGGTGGATTGCCAACTCTCAGAAACCTGAGGTAATTGGACTTAAAACAATATCTTTGCCTATCGGGAGGGCAGATAATGTAAGTTTATTATATGTACCTATTTCTCCTCAAGTTTACTTGCCAGGAGAATGGTGAATTCCATTCCCAATGCAGGACCAAAGGTCCTTGGCATTGATCCTCTTGAGTGTTATTTCCTCTGTAAGTGCCCTCTCACACCTTAAGATGGCTCGAATTGTTCACTGCTCCATTTGAAATACACTGTGAGCTTTGACTATACTACAGTAAAGCCTCCTGATGCTGTGTATGGAACCATAATGATGTAACTGGGCTTCTCTTTCTCCGTACATTTCTTTGCTTCCTATAACAATGGATTTGCAGTTCCAAACCTGTAGCTCAGAGAAGGGCCCAAGTCCTGCAATGACTTAAGTACATGTTTAATTTTACAAACATCAGTAGTCTCACTGAAGTCAGAAACTACTCATTGACTTAACATGAAATGATTGCGTAAGTCTTTGCAGGATCGTTGCCTACTATACTTTCAATATGTGTTACATAAAATGTATGGCATGTTGTACTTATTTTAAAATCGATTTGAAGACAAGGGTTCCATTCTTGAACTCTTCAGTAAGATAAAATTCCTTGTGCTCAATAATTTATATTGAATAGATTTAAAATATCATGCAGTATACTTTAAATGCAATGAAATGTGGTTAATTTCATTTTATTTTATTTTTCTGAGAGTCCAATCCTCAACTGCTTACTTGGGCAAAACTTCTCCACAGTACATTTCATTATGTATAAAATATATTGCATGTTTTTTCCCTGTGCTTAAGTATTTAAGAAATGGGATATGAGATGCTGGAATTTAACAAGGGGCTTTTAAATAATCTGAAAAATATTGTTGGGATTCAGTGAATGCTCAGCTATTTCTGCAACACAAAAAAATCTGACTACAACAAGGAGATGAACTATAACAAAAACAAGCCTATTAATCTGGATCAACTTCATTTACATTTCATAATGACAGTCAAAAAGTCACCTTGTGCACCAGGAAGCCTAGCTATACTTTAGGAGGCTGTTTCACAACCAAGGGGAGAACAGGGATATTGTTAATTTATTACGTTTAATTTACGGTACCTCTGATATCAGTTTACCTTGTAATAAAAAAACCAAGCTGTTTCCCTCATGATGTCTCACATTGCATTATGTAATTGTGAAGTCACACGGATGTGTGCCAAATTATACGAAGAAATTACTCCTAGGCATATCCTTTCTGGTTACTTAGGAAACCAAGAACACCCTAGCTATTTGAAACTGTGGGAACCATTGTGCCTGCAGCTGTGATTCATCCGTTGTGACCTGGTGCAAGATGCATGTTTCAATAAATTACTATCAAAGATAAAGATCATCTGAGCTGCTGCAAGCAGCAGACATCGAGATACCTGTGACTTTGTAAACGCCAGGCTGTATCAGTCCCAGACCCATCTCCTGCCAGTTCTTTCATGATTTTATTTTACTGAGGACTAATTGTGATAACAAATAATAAAACAATTTACTGATCAATATGACATTTTATGGGAGAATGTGTGGAGGGGAATAACACTGTTAACTGTGCTAGCCTATTAAGGCCTGGTGTATATTTATTTAAATTAAAAGAATCTCACCAACTAGCATCTGTTTTCACTGGGAGATCTAGATCAATTTCAATATGAAATGTTCTGAAGCTAGATCATTTTCTACAATGAATGTAATTAAAAATAAAATTGTTTTTTCCTCTCTTTTATCCTAGTATGAAAGCAAGGTAAAAATAATTAAATATCTGCATGACTTGCATGCATTGAATAAGCGCAGCTTGGTTTAGGTGGCAGTGCAGAAGCAGCCTGTGGGTAGCATTTACACCTGCCGTTCCCCTGGGGCTGTTAATTGAGCAAGTTGCTCCTGCTGCAACAGGCAAAGCTGCTCCTATGTGCTTAACACTCTCTTGTTGCAAGCTGTGCACACATATAAGCAAATACCTTTCTCGCCTCTTCACATAGCTGCTTGTGTCTGCTGTAGATTGTTTTGTTGTTGTTTTTTTAATTGGCTCAAGATCCGAGTTAAAGAAAGCTAGGTACAGGAGATTTCTGCTCAGCATGGGGCAGTTTAGTGGTTCAACAAGTTCAGGGCCCGGAAGTGCTATTCTCCAAGGCAATGATTTAATTCCAAAAAATGGCAGGAAGGTTAGCAGCAGATCTGTGTGAAACTTGCCAGTTTGGGCCGATGGGGGGTTGTGACACCTTTTGTGCACATGGGTTTCACTTTGGGTTGGTTTGTGTTCTGGAATTTTGCTTTGACTTTTCAAGTGTAAATTCAATTTTGCTCAGACCTCCATGTTAATATCTGGTTTTGAGTCAGAAACATGCAATCCCCAAATTAACAAACCCCAATGATTAGAACAAAGCCATACATGTCTCCCTTGAAGCCCCCTTACTTCAGAGAAACCCTACTTAGGTTCACCTGAAATTCAGCCCAGGTTTTCAGAAACTATTGTGAATCTCAGAAAATCTCTGAATGAACTTTGACCTTGTTTTACTAAAGCCCCAGCATGAAAGCAGAGGTAAAATTTCATACAGAGTTAAAGTTCCCATAACTCTAGTTAAGAGTTGGAGGTTGGAAATAGCAAATTTCTGAAATTGGAGATGTCAGTGAAAAAGGGTAGGAATGTGGAATTGCTGTTTGGATGGGATGTAGAGATGGGATGTAAAGAATCAGAAATGAAAGACTGACTATAACTGAATGACTGTGAATGAAGCAGAGTTTGGATTATTTTAGTAAACCAGAGGGTTAGTCTAATTTACGTAAAGGATGCAAAATTGTCAGAATCTGTGCTTTGCTTTCTGAGATGGCTATCATGCAAAGAATGGCTTTCAGTTCCAAAATATGTATTTGAAATGAACTGTTTATATCAAGTTATTTTGTAATTAATGGTGTTGAAAATCATACTAAATAGATTTTTCCAGGATTCTGAATTTAATGCCCTGGTTTTCAGTTTTAATTCCCCAGTTTTCATTCCTTGTTATTTTCTAAAAACATTTTTCTTTTGTTTGGTCGGTCTGGTTGTCCCCATGTCCCATTAAGATGTTTGTTGTCATCTCCAAAGACTGTAATAACATGAATTATTAGTTAATTCACTCCAGGTGAATTAACTACAGTATCAGTGAATTAGCTACAGTCACTGCTCCTCCTTTTGGATTTAGTCTCCATGGCTTGAATAGCGGGGGGTTCCTGGAGTTCATGGGGTTCGAACTGGGGATCATCGAGCAGTTCGTTCTTGCTAATTGGTGGCGAATGACTATAATAAAGGGCCAACTTGGCCACGAGTCCTGGGGCTTGATTTAGTGCCCTTAGAACTGAGGTCTCTGAATTACTTCCACACTAGCAAGCTAGTTATGGTGGAATGCTCAGCGGTTTTGTCGTTTCTCCTGGCATTGAAAGACTATGCAAACCATAGCGCAGGAGTTTTGCAATTACAGTAGGATGCCCTTCATGATGTGGCTGTATAGTGAGGATCCAGATCAAAAACCAAGTGTTTTGTGCAGGGAGAGTTAACTGACTGGGAAAGGCTGAAATAATACTATGGCATTTATAGAATGGTATTTGGGAAAAATGAGGGATATGTAAGGAATGAATCTTAGTCCATTAGAGCAAAACAAGAAAGCTATTTTAGTCGGAAAAATCCAAGACTAGGAATGAATTATTCTTGCAGTTTTTAGCAAATATTTCATCCTAAACTTCTTCAAGTTACAAAAGTCCCTCTTCCATCAAGATCTAGTGTTTACATGAAAGAAACATTTGTCTTCCAGTCAAGGTCTTTCCTTGTTGTTATGATTTCCAGCCTGCATCATTTGGTTTTGCCTGGAGGACAGCTACCTACTATTTTGTAGTTTACCTCATTTAAATGTCAAAGGTGACAGCACTCCTTTAAAGGAAAAAAAGAGTAGAGCCAAAGACCATTCTTGTTGGGGGATGAGAAGAACATCCTTTAACACCTCTGATAGATGATGGTAGCCAGACTGTACTGTGTGCTGGTGAGCGATGGAAAGCAGGATGTACTTTGTGTATGCGCACACAATGCTCGCCCATTCAGACGTGTACCTGTGCTTAAAAAAAAATACAGTAGAGTATCTTTGTGCATATGAATGCACGAGTGTGTGGATCTGATTGATAAAGTCTCTATAGTGGGCATAGAAAACATGTTGCATGTTAACTCACATGACGAGCGCTATGGTTTTAATTTTATTTTTTTACAGGCCTGAAGTGAACTTAAAGAAATATGCAGGCTGCCTCAAAGATATTGAAATTTCACGAACACCATATAATATACTGAGCAGCCCTGATTTTGTTGGCGTAACCAAAGGATGCACACTGGAGGTTGGTTAGTCTGTCTCATATTTACTTTGGGTAAAAGGATGAAAAAAGATTTTCTTTGCTAACACAAGATATCAATCACATACTGCATGCATAGGGTGGGATTTTCAAAACCTACCTTTGCTCCAACCTACTGCAGACAATGGGAGCTTTACTACTGATTTTAACAAGAATAGAGTTAGGCCAACTTTGTATTAGTTACTGTTTATAGCATCTTTCATTATAAAGGATCCTAAAGCACTTTACAAAATACAGTACCTACCATAGATTGAGGATCATTGAAATGCAGCTACCTCTAGGCTACACAGTGACAACCCATTAAGGCACAGTCCCATGCAAAGGGCTCTCACACAGTAAGCTGCGTAAAAATAATTGTTTCTGTCTCAGAAAAAAGAAGGGTTGAGTAACCGTACCAGGATTTAAGAATATACCAGTGCTACACAGCACTTCTGAAGCACTTTCTATTTGAAAAGGAGTACTTGTGGCACCTTAGAGACTAACCAATTAATCTGAGAATAAGCTTTCGTGAGCTACAGCTCACTTCATCGGATGCTGTAGCTCATGAAAGCTCATGCTCAAATAAATTGGTTAGTCTCTAAGGTGCCACAAGTACTCCTTTTCTTTTTGCGAATACAGACTAACACGGCTGTTACTCTGAAACTTTCTATTTGAGCGTCTCAAAGTCCTTTACAAACATTAATTAATTTACAATTGTAACAGTACTGTAAAATAAGCCTTGTTATCCCCTTAAAATCAAACAGAATTACACAAACTCTTTTGAATCTCACAAATTTTGGGGTTTGTTGTACATTTTACAATAAAAGGATGATACTAAATATGAGGCTTGAAATAACACTCAGCTAGTTAAATGCCCTGGAATGTCAAAGAAAAATATTGCAGATATCTGTCTGCCTCCTCATCTGGCACAATCTACTATGTCTCTGTCTGAGGGCAACTCCACTCAACTTACCATTTTGTCAGTAATTTTAGAAAAAGTGACTGTTTCTATGAAATATTCTCTACACCTAGTTGGAATGATGCACAAATGGGCAGCAGTTACAGAAAACCTGATATAAAATGCATTGATTTATTATTTGTTGATATACTGCATGTCTTTAAATTGTGCTACTATCTGCCAGTGTGCAAAGCAGTTGGGCCATGGGCAATACGTGCTTCATTTATGAGTGTATCTCATCAGTGAAGCAGTAGTGCTTAGCAGATGGTGAAGCAATGATGAATGATTAATAGAAAGTGTATTCTGGTCAAATTTTACAAATAATAGAATCCAATGCATGTTCATATTGGTTATTGTTCTTTACTGGCTTGATTTAAAAGTGAAAGAAAAACAGGAAAAGGAAAAACAGTCAGATAAAATAACAATAAGCGGTCACTTTTAAATCAACTGGATATTCTGAAATAAGGCTGCAATTATGTAAACCATTCATTCCCTCTGAAATTTAGTATTCCAGAAATGTTCTAATAATGATTGATGGTACAGACTGATTAATGCTTGTGCAACACTTCGAAAATGTAAATGGCTAAGTATTATAGTCTATCTCAATGCTATGCATTAGTAAATATAACTTTATGGGGGGGTTCATACTTTGTTTTGTGTCATACCAATTCACCTTCTCTCTCGCCTTTCCACAGAACCTTTACACAGTTAGCTTCCCCAAACCAGGTTTTGTGGAACTGCAGCCAGTCTCATTTGGCATGGGTACAGAAATCAACCTGTCCTTCAGCACCAAGAATGAGTCAGGGGTCATCTTATTTGGCACAGGTGGGACACCTGTACCCCCGAGGAGAAAACGCAGACAGACCGGGCAGGTAAAGAACACTACAGTAGAAGATATGGAAAACTCATAACTTCTGCTGAGCTTTTTTCACACAGCTTGTTGTACCCAGCCACTGCATTGCCATGATAGATTTATGATGAAGTAGAAGTTCAGTGCTGCTGAATGAGGTTTTTCTTTCCAAAGCTTTTGTTTGTTTGGTGGAGAAATAAAATGGGGGTTCACAATTTACTTTTGCATTGAACATTGGCTTTATTGAGGATTTGGGGGGGGGGTTTAAATCCTCAGAATTCTGTCAATTCATGTTTTCATTTCTTGGATTGGGTAACACAAAGCACTAATATTGCACAGGGTTGTTTTTCTTTGGTATAATGATTTGACAGTATTTACAGATCAGTTCTGGATTTCTCTAAGTGACTGCTACAACAGAGCCTACTTTTTAGCCTAAATACCAGATTTATTTTTGTGTCCTACATTTGCTTCCATTTTTTTTTATCAGACCTGAGTAACCGAGAATATTGTTCTTTGGTTCTCCTCAGGACTACTCAGACAATGTTTATATGCTGGATTTAATTAAATAATTACTGCAGTTTCTACAGTAATTTTCCAAAAACCCCAGCTTCCTGTGGGTCCCATTCTGCTTTCCTTGTGAACCCACACCTCCCATTGACCTAAATGCCTCGTGAATGTTACTAGTGTTTGGGGATTTTGTAGAATACTGGGGTTTGTTTGTTTTTAATACAAGGGCACAGCTTAAATGACACTCCAATCTCCCCTTCCTCCCCAAAATAAAGGCTAGTTTAACAACCTTCGAGACCTTGAATTAACACCAGCAAAGCACAGTTTCTACACTACCCTAGTGACTAATTCCAAAAACTACAGGCGTTGTCTGAGATTATTGAAATAGTAAAACAAAATGATGTGCTATTTTCCTTGTACAGTACATTTGGTAGTTGATTTTCCACTGCTCTCCCCCACACCTATAAGGTTGTATTGGAACAGAACACTTGGTGGCTTGAAAGAACATACTCCAGAGCCAACACATTTAAATGGCTGATCCATAAAGAAACATACATGATATTAATTGTAGGGTGGGAGCTACTTCCACAACTTCAGGACATAGACATGAACATAACATTGGTTGCTGGAGTGACTATGGGATGGATCCTGGAAATCCGTCACAACGTGATACTGGTCACTGGAGTAACTATGGCCATCATTCTGCAAGCTCTCCATACACAGAACTCCCATTGAGATCCATGGTAATTCTGTGCATGGAAGGTTTAAGATCAGGCTTTGTAATAGCAAAAAACAGGGATGCTTTGGAGCTGAGATTCTCTTTTCTTCTGCCTACATGCATGTAAAAAGGGTAAAATATTTTTAATGGCACTTTATACCTTGTTGCAAAATGTCATGAAAGATGTTGCTTATGTATCTTAGTCCATCTGAATATAACAGCAAAACTGAAATGGCTATATCTTAACTCCCTCCAGGAGTGTAACAACCATTCTAGCTCTCAGCATCAGATGCCAGGATTTGAGTATATTCCTGGTTAAATTAGCTCTCTTTTATACCACTGTAAATGTAAAGTAACACCTTTGGCTTCAAAAAAGATACTCCTGATTCAGTCTAGTGTATGATGGCAAAATTTGATCCACTATTCTCAGTGGCTGGAATTCTAAGTGCAGCCTCAGCCAGTTACTATGTTTTTATGCCTTAAGTAGGATAGTGGCACAGTTCTTGAGGAGCCTGTAATGAGATTACTTCCTACCACCAGCAACAGTAGGTGAAGCAAAAGAGAAGGGATGTGCTTTACTAAGGGAGAGCTTGGGCAAATGCAAAACTAAGAGAAGCAGTTCCCTTCTGAACGTGGCTTAGCTTTTAATAACTGTCCCACATTACAGGCCTATTATGCAGTGTTCCTGAACAAAGGTCGATTAGAAGTGCATATCGCCCCTGGAATACGAGATCCACGCAGGATCATCATCAAGCCTGAATCCGGCGATTTTCATGATGGTAGAGCACACTCCATCCGGATAGAAAGAATCAAAGGGTAACAAACCAGGACTTCAGGGTGCTATACAACTCACAGTACAATTAATTCAATCACCATAATAAACCAGATGACTGAAATCAGTATTCCTTTTTATGAAAGGAGGAGAGTATAATATGTGCATTGTTTTCCTTTACCCTCCCCAAAAAAAGCAGTTTCTGACTGCTAATTTTATTACTGTATAGGCTAAGGCTACATTCTTTAGTGAGGTTATCAGGCAGCTCCTCTTAAGATTTTCATTAATCAAAATTGCTATATTTAACCTTTTGGTACTTGGCAAATATACTTTATTAATCTAATTTGTGTGGATGAAGAATAAATCTTCAGAACAGTAAGTCATCTTTGCAAGAGTTGCGGAGAAAGACAGCTTTCAAAACAGCAGCAGTGGCAGATAACCTTTCCCAAATACCACATGCTAATTTTTATATATGGTTACAGCGGTGTCAATTGAGTGAGTTAAGAAAATGAAGATACGTAGTAGTCGGATTAACACTAATGTTTCTTTATCACAGTGAAGCCATTGCAGATATTTCAGCTATATTCACCCCTTCACTAGCTCAACCTCCCTTACCACTTTTTCAGACACATGCAACCAAAAGGCTATTAAGGAGATGCACATTACCATTTATTAAGGATGCCTGCATTAGAGACAATAAACATATTGTCATCTTGATGTGTAGGGATTTATGCAGTTACTATTATTTGTATTCTGTTACTGCCCAAAGTCTTCAGTCAGGATCTAGGCCCAATTGTGGAACGTACTGTACAAATATTCAGTGGGCTTGTGCACACTAGGAGAAAAGATGTTTTTATAAAACATTGTAAGTAACATGTGATAGTTAGCATTTTATAAACTCCAATGTATCCAGGGCAGATTGTAATTGAACACATTAACTGATGGGGTGAACCATAGGTGCCTCACTATGATTCACCTTGACCAGCTAATGTGTGAAAACTACAGTTAAAACTATTATGGTCATCTAATCTAAACTCCACTTATGACTTTGTCTTTTTCCCAACTGCCTAGAAGAACTTCCTCTTCCATCTAGTCACCAGGTGCTTTTTCTCCCCTCTACCTTAAAAATCATTTCTCTTGGCTTTGCCTTCTTTCACTATAATCTCTGCTCAGGAGAAATTCACTGCCTCTTTCACCTGTTTGTTGTAAATAATGCCCTACTGCAATTTTGTTCCCCAACCCCAGTATTTCCTGTCATTTGTTTTTTGTTAGATTGTAAATTCGTAGGGACAGAGATTTTTTCTTATATTAAAAAAAAAGAACCCATCATGCTCTCTTGAAAGACTAATGTTATGTGATGATGATAATACAAATTTTTAAACATAAGGTAAACTCTTTTAACTTGAATCACCAAATAAAACTGCTTATAACAAAGGTAATAATCTCTTATAATAAATCAAAACATAACTGCTCTACAACGCCATCCAGTGATGAGAGATGCATATTAGAATCAAGCCTTCAAAATTTTCTCAGTAGCTCTGTTACAAAACAAATTAAATGAAGACTGTGCACTTCATGTAACACAGGCTGGATTGGAAATGAAAAGATATAAATGATTAAACCTAACCCCTTTATCTGCTTGTCATCAACTCAGGCTTAAATATGGGGAGCATCATTTGAAAACTCTTCAAGTAGCTAATTGTCCATATAATTATAAACAAATTGCTTCCCATTCCAGGATAATTGTAGGATAGTGTTCAGGACCAATGCACTGTCTGGTAGTATTCTGTTGCAAAATGTGTAAATGTTTTCTATGGTAATCTGAAGATGAGATAAAGTATTGTACTTGGCTGAAGGTGTCAATAAGCAACAATGTACAGTATAAGCAATTCCTGCAATAGAATGGAATCTAAGAAAGGCATAGTGTACAACTTATGTCTTTTGATCAAAATGATGCTACCTGTAACTATGAAGAGATTGGATGTTTTGCACTCAGTAAACCTAATTTTTAATTTTTGTGCATACATTTGAGTGCCTGTTTCTGCATATGAGCATCCAAATAACATGTACTTGGGTGTCTTAACTTTGAAAATTGGCCTCCCCTGGATAAAGTTTTTTTAATTCATTTATATTCTATAATTTACAAGATTTGTATTATTTGGGTGCGGGGGGGAGTGAGGAGGGAGGATTGAATTTTCTTTGTTATATGAATCTATAGTTGAGAAAATGAGGTTATTTGCCAGAAACCGACTCTTTCAGAGTGTTCTGTTGGTGCTCACTTCTTCTGAACAAATGAGACTGATTATTTAGGCACCTAAACATGGATTTAGATGTCTAACTCTAGGCACCGATGTATAAATATTTAGGCCCTAATATTTAACTTCTTGTGATCCTGAAATAGAGAATTGACTCAACATCTCTAAAATAACAGCACACTTGATAACCTGCACCAGAGTCCTCTCTCTTTTTTGTTACTCTCCCATGGCTAATGTCTATTAAATCCAGTATAGCAATGTAAAGAAATTATGTCAAATAGCATTCCACTTGCACCTTCAAACACAGTGAAGTTCTGATCCACCTTTTGGCACTGAGTTCACATGGAGTTAGACTTGCTAAGTTGCTACAGCCTTTGTCCATTTCATCACTCATCTGCAGATTGTCCCAAAGATAGCAGCAGATAGATTGCTCACCCTGTTATTGTTATGCCTTATTATGTTATGTTTGTTACCCATCAAAATAACTCACAGTCTCTCTACATCTACATTCTCTGTATTAGTACCTGTTTCCTTCTTTTCAGCATACAGGTTCCTAACAAGCTAGATTTCTCTACCCTCCTAGCCTTGTTATAAACGTGGTAAAAATCTTTCAATAATTTTACACTGACATACATGGGTGTATGCCTCTATCTCACTGCTCTGTAGCATTGTCTTTGTGTGACCTCTTCTCTTACATTTGGACCATGTGTTTGCGTAATTACAGTGAACAATCCACATGGCTTTCTCCCTTACCCCCTTCCCGCAAAACAGACTAACCATATATTTTTAAAATGTACAGTATATATCCACTGTTGATTCCTGCAATCAGAGCACTCCAGAGAATTGTTTGTCCTCTAGCAAGAAGATAATAACTAGTACAAACCAGAAAATAAAGAGCCAAACAAAATGTGACCCCATGCTGTTATATCCCACTGAGCCCTATTTGATTATACATAATGTCACATACAGCAGGCTTGACTCTTACCATGTCAGTGCTGTCATGCTTCGGACTACTATTTTCAGTTCAACCAGAAGCTACTGTTACTGCAACTCCACTGTCTGGTGTTGCCATGCCCTGATGGAGAATTAATGAAGGAAGCATAGTAGTGGCTGTGAACCTGTTAGTAGCTAATATTTGCTTAATGTGGTGTTGCTAATCATGCAATTTGGCTTCACCCAGTGTGGTAGCCGGTGCAGCAGTAAATGGTGCCTGCAAAATGGTGATTTTAATGCAAGCAATAGCCATAGTAGATCCTTTTTTATTCATTTGTTTTTAATCTTTTCCTAGGATGTTTACTGTTCAAGTCGATGAAGACAGAAGCCAGACACAGAGGCTACCTACTGATCAGTCTATAACTGTTAAAAAGCTCTTTGTGGGAGGGACTCCGCCTCACTTTCAGGCTGCACCTGTCAGGAACATACCCCCTTTTGAGGGTTGCATATGGAACCTTGTCATCAATGCCATGTAAGTAGGTCTTACTAGTGCTCACAAGTGTTTTGGTTACTGAAGTGATAAGCACCTCATCTGCCAAGAGAAAAGTTGCTGTCAAAAGCTAAACTTACTCAAAAGGGTACCTAAAAACTGCTTTATAAGCCATTGTTCTTTTTGGTATATCAATATGCAGTATGCACTTGACAGGACATAGGTCTGATTTATTGAGGTCAGTCTCCTTCTGGGTGCAAGAACTAGTGCCTGCCCACAAAACATACCAGAGTGTTCTACGGCCACATTCCAGACCACAGCAGCTTACCTGAGTAATGTGTTGGTGTTATAGACCAGTGTAATGGAACTCTGTGCCATTGTTTTTAAATAAGACTGAGATCCTGGGCTGTCAGATTATGGAAATTAGTATGCTAGTGTGGAGCTTTAACCATAGGAAAAGTTCTGCTCCACTAGGTTAATGATCTGGAGGGAACAGGTGGACAGAAAAAAGGGAATGGTGAATGAAATGGAACTTCTGTAAAACAAATCACATTGATAACACTTTAAAGCAACAGACTCAGTGCTTGGTCAAGTGTGAACACAGAGCAGTACCATAGCTTCTTCCGTGACACAGAGAGGCAGAGGAATTGATGAGACCTATTGATTTCATTGTATCTCCATAGCCCCATGGACTTCGCTCAGCCTGTGTCCTTCAAAAATGCAGATATAGGCCAGTGTCCCACTCTAGAACCCGAGGCCAGACTTCCTGAAGATGAAGATGAAGCTACCCCTGCTTCTGTCTTGATCCAGCTTGAACCTGATACTAAAGAGGAGAAAGAGAGCACAACTACCACCCCCAAGTTTTCTTCCTCTCCTCCTCCACCACCTTCACCTCCTGCACGTGTAAGTTATATTGCGTCTATGAAGAACAGTTTTAGAAGAGAAGTCTCTTTTATGTGGGAAGAGGAGAGGAATCAATAATGGTGCCTTAAAATTATGATGATGGGTGTGGTAGATAGCTAGAGGATATTGAGTAGTTGGGGTATCTACACTATTATAGAGTTCTGGATGTTTCATCCAGCATGTAAATGAAGCAGATTATCAACTAAAGCTCAGGACAAGCCTGAATCCTGAATCATACTATTTTTTTCCTCAAAAAAAGCTGACAATAGGATGATCATAGCATCCTGAAAAAAGAATGAAGAGTACTTGTGGCACCTTAGAGACTAACAAATTTATTAGGGCATAAGCTTTCATGGGCTAAAACCTACTTTATCAGATGCATGCAGTGGAAAATGCAGTAGGAAGATTATATATATATATATATACACATACAGGGAACATGAAAAAATGGGTATTGCCATACCAACTCTAATGAGACTCATCAATTAAGGTGGGCTATTGTCAGCAGGAGAAAAAAAAGCTTTTGTAGCGATAATCAAGACCCATTTCAAAAAGTTGACAAGAAGGTGTGAGTAACAGTAGGGGGAAAATTAGCATGGGGAAATAGTTTTTAGTTTGTGTAATGACTCATCCACTCCATGTCTTTATTCAAGATTAATTTAATGGTGTCCAGTTTGCAAATTAATTCCAGTTCTGCAGTTTCTCGTTGGAGTCTGTTTTTGAAGTTTTTTTGTTGAAGGATTGCGACTTTTAGGTCTGTAATTGAGTGTCCAGGGAGGCTGGAGTGTTCTCCGACTGGTTTTTGAATGTTATAATTCTTGACGTCTGATTTGTTTCCATTTATTCTTTTATGTAGAGACTGTCCAGTTAATGCCCCTCTGCCATGTACATTGGCTTGAAATAGTAAATTGGAAAGTATTGTGAAAAAATCCACAGTCTTGGGTTTGTTTTTGTACAAACCCAGAAGTTTGTTGCAACTCTGTAGCTGTGTTGTCTGAGTTGTCTGACCACCCTTATAATTTCCCACAATCATGAAAATTTAAATCAATACAAATAAAAAAATGCTTCATACCCATAATTTGAGCAATGGTGAAAATGTAAATTGATACAAATTTAAAAATGCTTAAAATAAACATTTATAGTACCCATTGAAATGATAAAAAAAATTAAAATTGAATTCTGCCCAGCCTATTTATATAGGAACTAAAGCAACACTTTTGATTACTACCCACAAGATGGCGAAATTGTAACATGATGAAACTGATATGTTTCCATTTTCAATAAAAAAAATTATACAGTTCGAAAACACTGAGTCTATGACACAAATATACAGAGCGAAGAAACTCCAAGATAAAGGTGATAATCCATTTTGCCACTCTCCCACTCTCATAAAAGAGAGAAAGTCAGGCTGTTTGAGAGAAGGGTTTGTTTCTTTCTTTGTTTATTTATTTTGTTTCCGTTGCTTGGCTGACTTCTGTCTATAAATCTGAGAGACTCTTTCCAGTGTCTGAATACGTGTGTATTTATACTAGCCATTTTTCAAGGGCAAAATTAAGAGGAATAAATATTCGTTAACATTAGTTAAATGTTTAACATTATTTACAATAATTGTTATTGTTTAATGTTGTTGTTTAATAAAGAGATGGAATTTACACATGAGGTACATGGAACCATGGTGAATTGTGTAATCCACATATATTGCCCAAAGTGACAATCTGAATAAAAATGTGTGAAAAATTCACATGTACCAACACCCCTGAAGTTTCTCTTTTGAAAAATAAAAGTGTTTTCGAATTCTGCACATTCAAAAGCACCTTAAGTAATCTAGCTTTCTTATATTTATTTATTTATTTATTTTTACCTAAATCCTGCTCAGTAGAACTGGGCAAATAATGGATTTTTCGGTTTACTGGTAATTCTGGAAAATTGGTGGAAAAAAATCATTTTGGGCTGACTCATACAAATTTATTAAAAATTTTCAGCAAATCAAAAAATAATTTTAGGTTGCACACAAAACACTGTGTTTCGATTCTGAACACTTTAAATCATTTAGATAAAGCTAAAGAAAATTTTAAAATGAAAAATAATTTTGAACCAAAAAATCAAAATGTTTCATTTTGAAAATGTTGAAATAAAGCATTTGAATTGTTTTCAGAATTTTTTTAAGTGTTGTGGTTTTTAAAAAAAATGTTGGCGGGGGGGCTAACACAATTTGGTGAAATCTACGTGACTTCGCCAAATGTTTCAGTGTTGCTGAATCTGTATTTTTTGCCAAAAAATTTGTATTGAAAAATTCCACTCAGCTCTATTGCTCGGTATTTGCACCTGCAACAAAGAGCATAACCATGGTTTATATCAAAACAGCGGATACATCATTTATGATTCGGTAATTTATTGCCTGAGAGTCATTCTGGAAGAATCTTATGTGCAAATCCATTCAGCACAGAAATTCACCCACATGCAGGGGGCCCAAACAAGACTTTGCTATACTTAAATCCCACCCTATTCATACGACTTAAGTACTCATGTGCTCTCCATCTCCACAGCAGTGAGTTGAACCCTTAATGAAGAAGTTGTATTAAAAAAAAAGAAGAAGACAGGACACAGGATAGTCAGGTAGTTTAGAAATACAGTGGTCGCCTGTTTGCTGCTGTCTTCTGCTAGGATTGCTAAAATGTGTCTTGCTGGAGAACAATGCCTTGGTAACTGCTGCTTCGGCCTCATATTATTTACTGCTTCTCAGGACTTGTTTGTCACTGAAGTGAAGAGTGCCAGCATTACAGCTTACTTTGACATCATCACGGTATCTTCCAGCATTTTCCCAAATGGTCCCCAGTTGTTCTATTTAACATTGTTGGGTGAATTGTGGTGCTGCCTTCTTCCTTTGCTAACAAACTACTTTTCTTGTGAGTGCTAATGCAGCATCATTTGTAGAGGAATGTGTGAGATAGTTGAACAGTGAAGTTCCTATTTGCTCAGACAGCTCCACTAAGGTTATCAGTTTTCTGTGATATACAATGGTTTCTGCTGATCTGTTTCCTGTCATATAGGGAATAGTGAAGTTAAAGTAATTAATAAAATGGTTCAGTTTTGAGGCTCCCAGGTGATGTTAGGGTTTATTAACTGGTTGGGCTTAAATGTGGGACACCTTAAGGCTATGATACAAAATACAGAGCCAGGAAACTCCAAGTTGGTCTGATAATGCATGCTTTTAACTCACATACTTGTGAAAGAGGTAAAGTCAGACTGTCAGAGATAAAGTCAGGCTGACCTTTGTTGAAATGAGTGTGGAGATAGGCTTGTGAATAAAGCCTGAATTTTCTAGAACAGTTCTCTTTTACAATTTTTTCTCACTGACACTTTGTTTTTAAGGGATAGATGAATAAAAGACCAATATAATGACAAAATAAATGAATAGGTGTATTAACCTATTACCAACCCCCCAGCAACATTTGTGGCACTGACCATTAATTCCTTACCCAACCAGTCCTCCTATTGAGCCCAAGCATCAGTGCTTACTGAAAGTAGCAACAACTAAGATAGTTTAGTAATATTTGACATCTGACAACCAAATTTTTCCCTAACTGAAATCATTGGAGGCCAGAAACAAACAACCAAGGGCAGACTTTGCCCCCTTAACATTGTAACATGCACCAGTGTGCCATTGAAATGTCCACTTTAGGTCCATTTTTTTTCATTCTTCATCCATCTGCCAATTCCAGACTTTAATTTATCTCCAAGTTTAAACAACCGATGGTGGATATATTATATATACAGTACCATTACCAGTTGTTAAACTGTCAGGCTAAGACTGTAACGGTTAAAACAGCTTTGGACATTAGCCAGCATTAGAGGAGTATTATCCTGCAATTACCTCACCTTTATCCTTTTGTTAATCACTGAAAGACTATCATCTCACATTCATCACTCATTTGTTTTGTGCTGTTGAGTAACATCTTTCTCCCTTTTTTCTTTTAATTGCACATTGGTGTGTACTTGTCACAGCGCGTGCTCTTCTACTGTACATGGAGGGTTGTCACAATCAGAACAGACTAGTAGGTTTTGTGGAAAATGTTTTTTAAAAAGTTCTCAACTGCTGTGAGGATTTCTTTGTGACTTGTGAAAGACAAACTATCACATTACTGAAGAGGGAAATTACAGAGAGGGGAATTTCCTCTTTGCAATAGAAATTTCCTGTTTCCTGGGGAATCACGCATGACATCTTGAAAATACTTCACAGAAAGAACACTTTGGCAAGCAAGACAGCACATTGTACTTTGAGGGCCCCTGCTGAATCAGGGCTCAGACAGAGGCTGTGGCCAATCCAGAAGTGTTAAACACAGTGCTTAAAAATAGAGTTACCAAAGTCTGTTTTTCCTGTGGTATTATTGTCCTGAGATCGTGCTGTTTTAGATCCTCTGAGAAACTTCTTCACACTATACCCCAAAGTGGAGTATTGGGGGAGATAATAATTATTGTGGCCCTTTCAATTGAACAGTGCTAGACCGTGGCTATATGATCAAGGTTCTAAGGGACACAGTAAAAAAAAAAAAAAAATCACACTTCTGAAAATGTTTTACCTTCTATTGTTACAAGTAACACCTAAGAGTAATGTAGCTGAAAGAGACCACTATAGCTGGGGAAAAAACAGCATTTTTCTTTATTTCTTTGGTTTGTCATGTTTGTGCATTTGATACCACAAAGTGTATAGTACCTGGTTTTCCTCTGTATTAACTAGTCAGTTTCCCTGATATTTGTGTGGGTCTTTCAAACAGCAACGGGGGGCTGGGAGGAGGGGAAAGAGGGAGAGAGAAAACATTTTGAAAGACAGAGAAAGAAACCTGATTGTATAACAAACAAAAAAATGGCATGGGGACTCAGTGGCAGGTGTAGCACCTGCAATTACTTCTATTTTTTTTAAGGATTGGCTAGATTTCAAGTTGATAGTGTCCCTTTAAGATTTCAGTCCTGCTTAGGCTCTATAAGACAGCACCTTAAAGTATAAGTGTCAGTGAGCTACATTTAAGGATGCACTGAGCTGTCCAGAAATCATTTAAAGATCTGGTGAGCATACCCTGATGATGAAAAAGCAGTACATAAGTCTAAAGGAACTCTGCTTTTAAAATAAATCTTCATTATATTGCCTGCTAACTTTATTTTACGTGGCGAGACAAAAGACACTGGGAAGTTGCAGAGCCAATACCTGTAATAAAGAACATATTCTAAAGTGCTCCAGGGTAAATGAAGGGACTTTAGCACTTGGACAGATGAGGTTCAGAATGAGAAGTTCTTCTTGAAAAATATTACTAGCATCCCTAGGAGACTATAGAAGAGGTTTTTTATATTTTCGGATGTATGCTTTATACTGCTGTAAAGCACATAATAAATTCATATGCTCAATCAATGACATGATTTATATTTTGCAGGACTCTTGTGCTGCTGATATAGAGCCAGCTATTTTGGAGGGTGGCAAACAATTTGGTCTTTCAAGGAACAGCCATATTGCGGCTGCATTTGATGATACCAAAGTGAAGAACAGGTACACCATCTGATTTTTGTGATGAAGTAATAAAAGTGAGGTCTTATGTGGATGACTGACAAGCAAAACACTCTGGATCGTATTCTCAAAAAGTTTAGGCACATTCTTGAGTGCAATTTTCTGTGGCCCAGTTTTGTACATACAAAAACACTAGTGCACACAAATAGCATTCAGGCATGAAAACTGGGTTATGATTAGTCTGCCTAAGTAGCGTGCCCAAATAAATTTGGGGAGGCCTGGGAGGAGGGAGAGAGAATCAAAGTTCGGGACATACAAAACTGGCCTGTGAAAAAGGTTATGTGCACAAAAGTGTTCTCAGTTTTAGAGGCCAGGTGTGGTCCTTTTCAAAGTTTGGTATCTTGGTCCATAAATAACACAATCAAGAGTAATGTTTTATTTGTTTGGGTTTTGTTCAAACAAGAGCATAGTGCAGTTGAATGATATCGATTGCCAAGAACCAGTTTAGCCAGTTCATGCAACAGAATTAATAAATTGCACATGGGGAGGAAAGTGAAGTTCACTGATTCACAAACCAAATTATTTTTCTTGTAATGAGCAGGTCCCTTTTCCTCTTTTCTCTTCTTGTCTCATGATTAAAATCAGCCAGCAAGGTTACCTGTTGCAACATCAGGAACACCGCCAAGCTACACGCCCTCACAGAAGAATTAATGGAATTACTCCTTCTGAAAGTTATAGCTACACACTGGTCCTAGCTATTGGACCAGAGATTGTGAAGCAATACCTGGTTCATTGCTCACCTTTGCAGTGAAAGAGTGTGACAATTAATAATTGCTTCAAGTGAAACTAGTGAATTTTGTTCACCTTCCTAGTCTTGTTCACCTTCCTTTGATTGCACAGGCAACCTTAATTCTGACATTTCCTAATTTTGAGTGCTTGACTTAGTAAATGTAATGTTATTTTAAAATAGTTTTTTGTGTGTAATTTCTTAGTTAAAAAAAAAACCATGGTGAAAAGACAGAAACTCCATTATATAGCATCACTTTGGACACCTACATGGGTCATCAGCAGGGTTGCTGTATTAAATAATATACATCTCCACAATAGGCGTTGGACTAACAAATAAAATGAAGCTCTCAGGTCTGAATGATGTTTAAGTTTTGATGGACAAACAAAAGCACTGGTATCTGGCCTCTTAAAAATTCATTTTTCTGAAAGGAAGGAAGGGAGGAGGGGGAGAGAGAGAGAATTAATTTTTCCTCCATTTGATTTTGAGAAAAAAAATTCTTTGGTTCTGTGTTTGCTTTTCAGGCTCACAATTGAATTTGAAGTCCGAACAGAGGCTGAATCTGGCTTGCTTTTTTATATGGCCCGGATCAACCATGCTGATTTTGCCACTGTTCAGATAAAGAATGGACTGCCTTACTTCAGCTATGACCTGGGAAGTGGGGACACCAAAACAATGATTCCAAACAAAATCAATGATGGCCAGTGGCACAAGGTATTCAATGCAGTGGGATGCTTAGAAGTGCTAGAGAAATCCTTGACTTGTTCAGGAGATCTGCTTGAAATCTACATGAGCTGAATTTTTAGATACTGGCACCTAAGTTGTGCTTGGAGAATTTTTGCTTTCAGATGCAAACATGTAATTGTAATTATGTTTACACAGGTTCATATTCTGCTAGGTGCCGATATTTGAAAATGTGTCCTGTAGGTAAAGTCATATTTTGGGTCACATTAGAATATACAGTATATGTAGCTGGGAAACCCAGAGAAGATTATAATGTTCTCCTCATCTGTCTACGTTATCTAAGTAATGGGGCCCAGGTGACTTGTTTGTTGGGTTTCACACTCGATGAGACGACACATTAGGGCTAACAGTCTTTTGAGGTATCACTGTGGCTGAAATGTGACACAGTTAAAAGACCAAAGAACTTTAAAAAAAAAATCAAGTGAAGTCACTTTTGTTTGCACTGTTACCTCAACTCATTGTGGAGCAAATATGATATTCACAGACATGTTTGCAATGTTTGTGAGCTTTAGGAAAGGAAACACTTATGAATATAAAATGCACTTGGCTTCTGGATAACGGGTAGGAAATATATCACAATCATCAATATAGTATCTGCTGAAGAGAGGTAACAAATGCATTATAAGTCACTAGGTACACAGAGAACTGTCAGGGGGATTTACTAAATTTGACAGATCTGTTCTGCTAATCACAACACAAACTAGAGTAAATTAAAACCTGTCACTAAACCAGAATATCCCTAATAGCATTTCACCTTAATCATGGCTCACAGTACTCTAGACCCTGGTCTACAGCAGGGCTTTAGGGCTGGTCCAAAGATAGTTTTCCCTGGTGAAAATATCTGACAAAATCAAAAAATATTTTGTTTTCATTTAAAGTTTCCATGGGAAATTTTGAGTTTTCAGTGAAAATGCAAAACTGAAAGATTTCAGCCAACAATGAGAGTTGTAGAGCCCCACAGGAGTGGTATTTTGATCCTCCGGCCCCCATTGTTCTTTATGGGCTGGGACCCCAACTGGATTACAGCTCCCATAATGCATTACAGATCTCCCCTTCTGGTGAAGAAGGAGTGCAACATGGAGTCCCTGGCCCTGGGTACGTTAGGGGAGATATAGTCCAGTGGGGAATCTCGGCCTGTAGAAAAACTTGGGGACATGAGGAGCAAACTACAACTCTCCTGAGGCCCTACAGCTACCTTTTGATCCCGAATCTTTCTGTTTTCAGCCAAACACGTTTGAGCAAAAACCCAGCATTTTCTGCCGAAAGCATACACTGTTCAAGAAAAATTTCATTGACTCAACAACCCAATATTCCCTCTGAAAACAGTTTGGACAGAAAAGTTGGAACCAACCCTAGAGGAGTTGAAGCACCCAAGGTTAGTCATGGCAAAATTGCCAAGCCCTGGTGAACAGGAGGACCCACGGTCATCAGAACCAGAGGAGCAGTGGAGGCTAGTGCCACCACAATGGAAATATTGCAGCAGGTGAACTATGTTTCCACCCCACACTTGGCTCCACTTCTCCACTTCGACTCTGCCCCACGCCGCCCAGCTCCAGTTATTGCCTCCCCATTGGCTGATAGTTTGGGAGCTGAGAGCCAATCAAGTTCTGGCCAGCGGTGGGCAGGGGTAGGGCACACTTTCACTGATAGGGAGGCAGTAATTGTGCACACATGCAGAGGGGGCTAAGGCTAGAGTGGGACCCAGAGGGACTGGAGCAGCAACCACAACACCCAGAATCCAGCCAGGGGACAAGGATGTGATGGAGCCAGGATGTGATGACTCCCTCTGCTATCCGTCCACCTCCCCGGCTTCAATTCAAGATGTGCTTCTGCCACCTCTGCTAGGACCCAAAGGAAGCTAGCTAAGGGGAGGGAAGGAGAAATACGGCTCCCTCCTACTAGTGTCCTGCCTTTCTGCCCTGTCCTGTGGGCACTCCTCCCATTTGCCTTCCTACCTCTGTTTCCTGCTGCCTGCATCACATTCTGTTCTAGCAAGGCTGAGGGTGAAAGGCGGTAAGGACCCATATGGCCCTGCTGCTCACAGCATTCAGTCAGCCCCTCACCAGGTTTAAGCAGCACTTCACTGGAACAAGGCAGAGTGAAGGTGGGGACAGGAGTAAAGAGGAAGCACCCCCTTTCCCTTCTAGCAGCACCCCGCCACTTCCACCTTACTGTACCTCCCAGCACTCAACACCCCACCAGCAGCATCCACATCCAGTTGTAAACCCCAGGTAGCACCCAGGCAGCACCAACATCCCCAACACCAGCCGCTCACCCAATAGAACATGCCCTCTCTCCACCTCAACCCAATCCAATTCTTGCTGTGCCCCGCGAAGGATGTTAGGATGTGAATGCAAATGATTTAGTGACTGAGTCACTGCAGCAAACTTCAACTGTTTTGGCATCCCACATGGAAAAAGCTTGAGAAGCTGACCTAGAGTTTTCTCCATCCTTATCTTAGGTCTGGTTTGATACTCATTATTACACTATATTGTATTAGCATTGCCCTTGATCACCAAATCTCAGTCTTATGGCCCAACCCCACCATACTGCTATTACCCAACTTATCCTTCAGCTTTTTCAGGCTCCCTGTAATAATATTTCTGGGTACTTCAGCTACTCCGTACCCAATTCCTTTGCTACCGGCCAGATCACACTCCCACCCAGTTTAGAGCTGTATCCCAAATTCACCCCAAAGAGCACTACCACCAATTTTCAGTTCCTTTCTTCCCAGCCACCCTCCTGTCAGTTTTCAGTACTTCCTACTGTAGATGTGCCACAGAATCCTCTGTGACTGATGTGCTCCTTAACTGAACAAGGAGAGGGAATGTTAAAGGAACCAAGGAAACACTTTTTAATATTTTAATAGGCTAACTATTAAATTGTACCAATGCACCACATGATTTTGCCCGGCAGACGCACTCTGAAGCAGCTCTACAAGATCTTACAAATTGCTTTGCTACAGCAGCTTGTAACTTTGACCTCACCATCAGCCAAATAAAAATGAACGTACCAATCATCTCCTCAACAACGTTACCAAGACCCATCAATAGTCACCAGACACCAAGCTCTCAAACAGATTATTTAAAGTAGTAGCACGTTGAACAACAAAGCGACAATCAACCACAAAGTGGATGTATGAATCAAGTAAGCCAGCGCTGCATATGGTTGTCTCCATCACCAAATCTGGAAGCAATGTGAAATCTGTCTACAAACAAAAGTCAAAGCCTATAATGCTGTTGCCTCATGACATTGCTCTATGGGTCCAAACCATAGACCTGTTATCAAGAGCATAATAAAAAACTTCACAGTTTCCACTTGCAACACCTATGACAATTGCTTGACATCAAAGGGCAGGACCATGATTTCAACATGGAAGTCCTGGAAAAAGCTGGTGTTAGATCTCCTGTGTGTAGAACCCAGGCCTGCCAGGCTGGGGACATTGCCATGTTGCCACCCAGTAACAGATGTAACCTACTTGAGCTCCATGACCCCATGTCATACTGTGGACAAGTCCTGCATCAAGGGGTCTGATAGGCAGCAGCCTCATGGCTCCTAATTGGCTCTCCATTCTATACAGACCTAAGGGATGTTCCAGGAAGAGTCTAGGCAACAGCCCAGATCTTCTGTAGCTGCCACAACCATTTCTGCTCCTTGATCCTGAACTCCTGGCTTTGACCTTGGCTTGACTTGGACTTCATCTCCTGACTTAGCCCCTGAAACCTGACTCAGACTCTGACCTTTGAACTTGACCTGGCCTGGAACTTGACTCCGAATTCCTCCATTGTTCCCAGTGTCAGATTTGCCCCTTCTCTGACCCTTGGTCCTCACTGCCCTTGTTGGGATCCTGACATCTGGTTCAGTCAGCTTCAAGACTCATTCGATCTGCACCCAAATGAGGTAGACTGCCCATGTAATTTGTATGCCTGAGACCCGTTTATCTAAACCCGTCATATTCCAAATTAAGCTCCAGCAATTGTAAACATGGACAGCAGATGAATTACTTCAAAGACACCCTGAAACAACATGTGAGGAAAAAAAAATTCTGACTTGACCTTTGAGCTACTGGTAGTTGATCGTATTGCATGGCACCGCACGGTAAGGGTGGGCATCCAGGACTTTGAGAAGAATCAAGTTGAGCAGCTTGAAGCACACAAACAAAGTGCAACTCAATCACCACAACTAGGCAAATGGCTCTGTGCCCAGTGTGGTAAATGTTCTTCCCAAATTGGTCTATGGAGTCACGTGAAGGCCCATTAGTACAAACTATGATTGTCAACGTTGTCCTTGAAATCGAGGGTCACTAGCATCATTATCATCACCAGGGCGCTTTAAAAATGTTACCTTAGTTTAGCTAGCACGTATACTGTACAAGACATTTAGTCCTCTTAATACACAGA
The DNA here is from genome assembly GCF_965140285.1 of Lepidochelys kempii. Classification (NCBI taxonomy): domain Eukaryota; kingdom Metazoa; phylum Chordata; order Testudines; family Cheloniidae; genus Lepidochelys; species Lepidochelys kempii. The sequence continues at coordinate 99,864,309 of NC_136382.1, forward strand.
AGCACTGCTGCAGAAGTCACTGGGGACTCTAATATATATCTTTGGAGAGAGTGGTTTAGCAGTAGTTATGGGCAAAGCTTGAACAACTCCTCAGCAATTGTTGTTCCTCCATATGAGACACGTCCTATTTGTCTGAATAGGAATCTTATTAAGCCCGTGTGTGTTACATGTACTCCATCCTGAACTATGATCTGTAGCAAGTATAAGCTAAAGGAACAAGAAACTCAGTCATGGGATATAGTTCTTAAATATGTGCTGTAATAAACCTTTACAGTGGATGCCATTAAAAAGTCAACATTTACCATCCCAAATGCTTGCAGTTAGCATGGGATCTTTCTATAGATAGAAGAAGAGATGGAGCAGAACTGCTATCACTTTAGTGAGGCAAACACTGAGTTTTCAAATGGCATCCCCTGTACTTTTAGTAATTCTAGTACTAAAACTCATGATGCTTCCTGGCATATTTGAATTAAAAATTTAGTTCTGTGGTTGTGCAACACATAGAACTGTGGTGTTCTGGTCCATGGGGGTGGTGTTCTAGGCACTACAGCAATACAAATAATAAGTAGGAATAATATTGTCTGCCTTATTCTTTACATAGAGGAAGTTTTATTTGACTTAAGGTGGAAATCTGAAGTTGCACTTTGAAAAGCATCCTTTGCTCCAGGGTTGTCTGGTACCAGAAACCTCTCACTAATGTGCTATATTTATGTCTTATTTCTAGGTAAAAATATTTCGAACCAAGCAAGAAGGAATCCTTTTAGTAGATGGTGTTGCAAACAGGACCACCAGCCCCAAGAAGGCCGATATCTTGGATGTTGTGGGGATGCTGTATGTCGGAGGATTGCCCATTAACTATACAACTCGAAGAATCGGTCCAGTAAGGAAGAAAGTTTAATAAGCTATTTCACAGTCTTTAAATATGTGTTGGCCGGTATCACCATTTACATTTCTCTTCCAAAATATAAAGGCAAATGGATAAAAGGGCCTATCCAATTCTTCTTTAAGTAGTTGGAAGGACCTGGGTTAGAATACAGTCAGTACAAAGAATTGAAACTGGCCCATAGTCATTACTGTGGGGAGAGGGAAAAGCTTTACAGTCCTGGACCCTTACAATTCCCCAGTGAATAAGGATTTCTTATATAAAAGATTGTGCAAAGAAAATACAAATAAAACTGGAAAGGTTTTAGAAATTCCATTGAAATCAGTGGTCTTAAGAGACTTACATGGGTATTACTGAGAGCAAGATTTCTCCCAATGTGTGTGTGTACCTCTCTTCCCTCCTCAATGTCTGCCTCCTTCTCCTTTCCCCACAATCTCTGTGTGTTTGTGTTTTTTCTCATTCTCTCCTTCCCCCTCACACCAAATGTATGTGTGTGTGCGCACTTTTGTCCTTTGAAGTGTGTGTTTGACATTTACCATTCATTTTCCCAATATTATCACACTCCAGCATCAGCCAAGGCAGAGCTGGAACAATTTTTATAGTGGGGGTGCTGATGATAGAAACCATGTATTTGGTGTTTGTTATTACTACTTCAAGGGGTGTGGCAGCACCCCCTGTTCCAGCACCACTGGGCCAAGGGCTTTCTTTAGAGCCTGTAGGCCCTCCATGCTCCTGAGCTTCCTCTCCCCAACCTCTGCCAGCACCAGTTGTCCAGTAGGTGGGTGGACTCCCAGGCCTCCTTCAGGGAAGAGAGAGGAAATGCTGCTCTGCACAGCATCCAGCATCAAAGGAAAGAGACATTATCTGAGACGGGAGGGGGGAAAAGTGCTAATACGTCACACCAGCTACACAGACTCAGTGCAATCCCTGCTGCTTCTTCCTTTATAGGTCATCCAACGAGCAGCATACTAGTAATAATAATAATATAATAATAATACCTAGCTCTCATAGTGAAGCCTTATTAAATTGTAAAACACTGATAAAGATGCAAGAAAAGCCTGCAAATAATATCTTAGCTACAATCATACAATTGTAATAGATAAGTTTATATGGAGGGCCATATGATGCCTTAAGTATTTATGTAAAACTTCCATTCACTTAAGCAGGAGTACCACATTTAGAAGGATGTGGCCCAATATAAGCACAGCTTTAATATGTAAGATTAGCCACTCAATGGAATGATAAACAAAAAATGTAGTAATGTTACAAGTTATCTCCATGCCTTTGTCCACTGGCTTAACTAGAAAGTACGGACTCTATTCAATTACAGAACTAAAGTATGGGCCATTACATTTCTGCATTACCTCTGCAATTTTCTATGTTTCATTATGCAGTGCATTATTTTATGCCCCTTCCATTAAGCCAAAGAGATATAACTCCATTTTGTGAGATCTGATCCCTAGAATTTCAGAAAAGCAACCTAATTAGTCAGTAGTGTGATGGAGATTAGATTCTTATTTTAATCAGATATTGTGGATTAGCCATGTAAAGTTCAAGACTCATTCAGCTCCACACATCCAGCAGCAAAACACAGAATCGAAAGAAGGGATACTTTCTGATGCCATAATTGAGCCTTTCCATACCAGCATTTCTGCTTGTTTTTCATTACAACATTCTCTGTTTGAACATTGCACCAAGGTTACTTACAGCATTGATGGTTGCATCAGAAATTTTAAGATGACAGAGGCTTCTGTTGACCTGGATAATCCAACCTCCAGCTTCAATGTTGGCAAATGCTTTACCAATGCAGAGAAAGGAACATTCTTTGATGGAACAGGCTTTGCCAAAACAGGTAATAAACTACAATTTTACTAGTGCTAAAAGACCATTATAGCAAGTGGGATTTTCAAAGGCAATCAGCATTGCCTAAGCCCCATCGACTTCCGTGGAAGCAGAGTTAGGCCAGCTCTGACTCTGAGCACTTTTCAGAATCCCATTCAGCATGTTTAAACGTTATGCCTGGTGTTTGATCTTGTGTATTTTTAGCAAGATCTCATATTATGAACTGGTACCATGAGCTACTATTTTACACTCGATTTCAGTTGGACTAAATAATACTGTAGCTCTTTTTCTAAATGTATCACTGTATGTTTTCCACTCCCCAGTTGGAACATATAAAGTGGGAACAGACCTACTAGTGGAGTTTGAATTCCGTACTACTCGAATGGATGGTGTTCTGCTCGGAATCAGCAGCCAAAAAATGGATGGACTCGGCATCGAGCTGGTAGATGAAAAAGTGAGTGAAGGCATTTTGCAGTGAGGGCATCATCAGATACATTTCTGGATATCTGTAGTGCATTTGTGTGTTTTAAACTGTATGAACAAGTTTAAACTCTGATTTAGTGTCAAGTCATCTCAGTCAAGATCACAGCCCCCTATATGCCAGTCAGTCTTTCCCCTTCCAAATTTGTCTGACACGTCTAGTTTTGCTAAAATATCCTAACATGTTATTCTGCAACACTGCTGTGTTTCCTGCATTACAGCATTGGGCCTATGTTAGCAGGAGTGTGCAAAGTTGGGGGCACTGTATCTGTCATGTCATGAATATCAGTCCCTTGTGTGTGTAACTCAATTTTGGTACATAGTTTAATCAACCACTCAGCTGCACATAAAAGTAAATAGCTCTGTTTTGTATAAGACCCACACAAAACCTACTTTTTTTTGTCCTTATACAGTTTCACAACAGAAATGTGGCAAACCATGCCCACAGCTTTGCACATTCCTGCTAACCTAGGCCCCAGTGCTACACATGGATCTACACAAGTGAGCTCTGTTGACTTTTGTGGGATTCTTTATGGGTGCAAGGATCCACCCACACAGAACTGGATGCAGGATCAGAGTCATAGTTATTAAATTCTGGTGATGGAAATAAACACAATGGAGCTAAGCTGTCTTGTGTTGATTTAGAAATGTAATAAGAAGACACTTCATGTTTAACTCTACATTTATTCTAAATCTATACATAGCTTTTGGGAAGAACAGATTTGATGAAAACTAGAGCACCATGTTCTGGATAATTATTATTTTGATAACTAGTCCTTTTCCCTGCTCTTTCATGATACATTCTCTAGCTGATGTTCCATGTGGATAATGGTGCAGGCAGATTCTCTGCCATCTACGAGCCTGACAAACCAGGCAGCTTGTGTGATGGACAGTGGCACAAGGTTACTGCAAACAAGATGAAGCACCGCTTAGAATTGACTGTGGATGGGAATCAGGTGGATGGGAGCAGCCCAAATGGAGTCTCCAGTTCTGCGGACACTAATGATCCTGTCTTTGTTGGAGGATATCCTGGTGAGTGTCCAACACACAAACAGGGCATTAGTCACACTCTCTAGTAATGATGCGTTGCCAATGTCTTAAATATAGTTCAGTTTCACACACTAATATCAATGGCGATAGTATGGTTGTGAATATCCAAACTTCTCTACAGTACAGTTATCTAGATTTCATTCTTGTGCCTTTGAATAACAGGAGCTCTGCAGCACTGAATTTCAGTCATGCACTGCCAATATTTCAGCTAAGAAAGCCTCTAGTTCTTTTTCCCTTGAACCTATCATAAACCCTCTAGCCGAGGGAGTGTGTGCATTTGCAGAGAGGAGCAAAAAGACTCTCCGCCTTTCTTTTCACATTTCAACAAAAACACTTTTTCATAGCCAAGGCAACATCAACAGCATTTGACAAACCTGAACTGCCAAAAATGTTTACATAGAAAAAAAGGTAGGCTGAGTGTATTAATCATATAGCACAGAGCTCAGCCTGTGAACGTTGATTTAGGGGATGTGGGGAACGAGCTGTCCTCCCTCAGGACTGTTTTGCAAATATTTCCCATTTGGTGCAATCTGGTTTATTTTTAAAGGCAAAACAAACATTACTCTTCAGAGGTATTTTAATGAGCCCCAGAAAAGTTATTTCTTGCATGGGTGAAAGGATCCAGAGATGAGGTAAACGCTACAAGAGGCCTTTATACTTACTCTGCTGATAGTGAATATTCACAACTAACTGTTCACAAACAAACAAATAAACAAGAATTATTTGAGGAATAATTTAATCTTGAAAATCAAATGTCTGAAATTTGTAAAATGCTCATAGTATTGGGTTTTTTTTACTAATTTTGTAGCACTCCTAGTGCTGTTTTATACTAGCTTGTGAACAGAGAGAACTAAACACCAGATAAGGGTGCCTATTGCAGTGTCCATTGAAGTCAATAGAAGGCCTCTCATTGATGTCCGGGAGCATTGCACTGAGCTCTGAATTATTTTCTTTGCATTTTTTCTCCATTCTAATTGATGCAATACAATGTATCCAGTAACACTTAGCTTTCAGTCTCTCCAAATGTTTTCTGATGTTTTTCCTGTATTGTTTGATATGTAAGAGAAAGCCAGGCTCTGCCACGCTGGCCGAATTTGGAATGAATGTTGTGCCATAAAGGTGTTCCCGGTGTTGTGGTATTTTTACATAAGAACAGCCATACTGGGTCAGATCAAAGGTCCACTTAGCCCAGTATCCTGTCTTCTGACAGTGGCCAGTGCCAGGTGCCTCAGAGGGAATGAACAGAACAGGTAATTGTCAAGTCATCCATCCCCTGTCACCCATTCCCAGCTTCTGGCCATCAGAGGCTGTTTTTACAGCAATCCTTAGACTCTAATTTAAGAACTGGCACTAAAGGAAAGTTTCCAGGGGCATGCATAATGAGTTATGAGCTGCATTTAGGCAAAAGAAGTGCAATCAGGTGTAACACAGCAGTCTGTATAAAACAAATCCACACCACTTGCGTTGGAATGATACCCATGAACTGAGTTAAAGCTGCATGCTAAATTGTGGATCCATGCGATAAATAATGTATCATGCACCTTTGACCATCTCTCCTCCTTCTGTTGATTAATCCATTTCCCCCGGGGTTTATTCTAACATTCCAAACACCTCAACTGTCTCGCGCACCTGCCTCTTTTTGTTCAGCCTGCCAGAGAAATGTTTTGTCTTCCTCCAAATGTGGAATTGTCCCAATTTATCCTCACCTGAGGCACAGAACAGACAAGATTCAGTCCAAGACCAGTGGCAGCTTTTCAGTGTGTACATATGTCACAAATTTAACGTCCATTATCATGGGATCCAGATTCAACACTCCACTGAGGTTGCTTTATGCTTCATTAAATCATCTGAAATTGGCTAGTGGAGAATTCCCTTGGGCAGGGGAATTTTCCACCAGTGGAAAGTTGTTGAGGTCAACTCTCATTGCCTCCTGCACCAACAACTGTCTCCCTCCCTGCCCTGCCGCGCCACACACACACACATCCCCCGTGTAAGAAGAAGGAGGGGTCAGAGTTTTGGGGTAGGGGAGGGTTTGTAGTGAAACAGAGCTCAGCTGTGCTCAATCCTCCACTGATGTTGTAATGTCCCTGTGAAGCCCTGTCTTGCACTAAGGCTAGGCAGCCCAACTGGCTCCCTGTGGCCGCTGCTTCACTCAGAAGACAGATGAGAAACAAGGCTGGGAACTTCAAACAATTGTGAAGAGGAGAGTCTCAGCTTCCCAATGGGATTAGCACTCACTTCTAGCCTTCTGGGTTCCCAAGATGGCAGACTTTATAGTTGTGACATTTTTAGGCATGTAAAAGCTATTAGGGGTCATTTTCAGTGTTTTTATGGCTCTATTCGAGCCCAGTATCGTTGGACTCAGAGTAGCTAAAGCCCTTGCCTTTACAGACACAAAGATACAAAATATAATCCAAAAATAGTCTCTCCATAACGTTGCTAGGGTAGCCTCTCTGTGATACCTGCAGCACATACAGAATAGACAGTATGTGCCTTTTGGGGATGCAGAAGTCGCCCTGACAACTTTGCTACTTGTGAGTAAATGCACCCATCCCAGGCTCATGCTGATAAACCCTTTCTACCACATGTAAACAGACTACAAGTTGCAGATACACAGAACCATTATTTGCCTGCTGCATACCATTTGTTATTACTGTAGAAAAAAATGCCATTTGAACCTCTCAGGAAGTTTGAAGGCTGTTTTATTTAATGTCATGAACATCACCTGAACTGAGTTGTGTGATTTAAATGGAAGATTTAAATGCATTCTGATTTTGCCAGTGGCACATTGTGGATGAAGAAAGAGACCGATTAGATAGTTGCCACCAAATCGAGCATTTATCAAATGTGCTTAGAGGTTTAACCACTCTCCTGCTACAGAACAGAGTGCAGCAAGTAAATTGTGAAGAATATATATTTGGGAATGCATGTGGGAGAAGAGATTTGAAGAAGAAAAATGAGGTAACAACATTAGTTTTTGTTTTGTTTTGTTTTTTCAGATGGTCTGAACCAGTTTGGCCTGACCACAAATATCCGTTTTAAAGGATGCATTCGCTTGCTGAAGCTCACCAAAGGCACTGCTAAATCTCAGGAGATTAGCTTCAGCAAAGCCTTGGAGCTGAAGGGAGTTCAGCCTCTATCATGCCCTGCAAACTAACATTTTGGAAACTAGCACTGTCATTCAACTTTGACATGCCTCTGATTGTTTTAAGTGCCTCCATTTAAAAAAAAAAATACATTACTTACAGTACATTTATAATAAAATGTCCTTGTGCAAGTATTTTGAGTTCTGTCTGTGATTATATTTAAATGGTTCTATTTCAAGGTAGCTCCCAAAAGAAGATTAAATTAGTAATCATTCATTTCTTCTTTCTTTAACTGAATAAAGCAGTAAATTACTCTAACCTTTTGTGCTGTTCTTCTGTAGTTTGAAATTGCATTGTTCACCATAGTTTTTCATAAGTGGGACTGTATAGTATAGAGAGACGTGTGTGTGCGTGTGTTTCTGTGTGAATGCTCTTTATATAAAAAAGTGTGTTAACATTTCAAAAATCCATTTTGTTTTGGCCACGCCCCATTTTTTAAAAATGCTTTTAACAGAAAACTCTGCTTTGGATTAATGGACTGGTTCCGTTCAAAGATCATTTAGCATTGCTGGTTGGGGGCAATGCTGTGTGATTATTTAGTTTGTGCGTTGTTACAAAGACTATATTGAACTTAAATCCTTAGAGTATGGAAATGTGGTAGCTTTGGAAACTTGTGCAGCATGTTTTTAGGGTGGCCCTAATTTTGCATCCCTTCTGAATCCAACGCTCCCTGCTGTCCATGAAAAAAATAGCCTTATTTTCTTTTTGTATCCAATAAAACTAAAAATATTTCCGTATATTGCAGCACTTCAGACATCTGAAGAAACTCTTTGTATTCATATATTTTCATACTTACATTCCTTCAAATTTCTAAGAGCCAAATTGTACATTCAGTGCTTTGCAGATGGCATACAATAGGGAAAATAGGTTTGTGCTGGGCTTTGTATTTCTGTTCCTTTATTACACTGAGAGAAGACCTAAAAGGTACATTTAAAGACACACAACTTTTTTTTTCTTTTTGCCTGTTTTTTTAGCTTAGAAATATCAGGAACATCAAGTCTCGTTTTCCCTCATTTTACTGAAAGGATGCCTGGCTGATGTCAGTGATCAATCGTGAGATGCCTCATTTCTTAAATGGAGAGATAGGAATAGCGCTGGTTGACAATATTTCCCAAAAATGTTTTGATTTTTGATAAAAAAGTGTTTCGTGGTGAGACAGAAATTTTTCATTTTTGACAAAAATTGTCAGGTTTTCATTGAAAATCAAACTTCTGAAAACAAAGAAATGGGTTTTTTTAAAACAAAAATAAAATCAGTTTTCAGGTGCCTGGGGTTTTGATTAAAACTTGAACATATTTTGCAAAAATTTAAAAAATCCAGCAAATGAAACATTTTCATTAACAAAAAAGTAATGGGAAATGAAGTACTTTTCCTTACCAGCTCTAGTCAGTGGTGTTGAAATTTTAACATTCAGATAGTTTTTCTTCCAGCCATTTCTGAAAAGTTTGAGTTTAAGAAAAAGCAAACCAAAAAGGAGGGCTTTAAACAGAATAAATAATCAATTCCCTTGTCAACTAATCAGATATCATTTGCATGGTATCTCTGATGTTATAAACCTACCGTTCTCCAGTCACCCAGGGTAGAAAAGATCTGAATTTCTGATATGTCTATATATGGAGGGAATCTTTTCTGCCTCCTTCATGAATCATAAGTAAGCACACGTGTGCAGACCTTTAAAAAAAATCTTTAAGTAGCTGCTAACAATGTTTCATGCTATATTCCTGTGCTTTAGCAGCTGTTGAAACAAGACAGAATTATTCAGCCTATATATTACTGCCCTATTGTAATTCATATTGGAGAATACAAAGCGTTTCCTCAAATGGCTGAAATGCTGCAAAATATGACACTAGTTCACCTTTTGGCACAGAGTATATATATATATATGGTATGCTATTTCTATTCAAACACCAAAAGGCAAACATCCTATGTTTCATAATTGGTGCAGGAGCCAGTATAAACTAAATGATGCATCCAAAACTAAAATGTGTACTTTCAGCAAAGAAATAAAATCCTAGGGAGAAATCTCCTGCCATCAGTTTCCCCAATAAGTATTTTTTATGTTCCAAGGAAACCAACTGCAGAATTACATCTCAACGCTGTACCTTGAATGGTCCCTCAGAATATGTGCTAACTACTTACGCTAAACAATCTGTTCCACTTTGAATGTTGCTGTGACTCTGGGAGTTCCTTTCCCAGACCGGAGGAAGAGCTCTGTGTAAACTCGAAAGCGTGTCTCTCTCACCAACAGAAGTTGGTCCAATAAAAGATATTCCCTCACCTAGTCTCTCTGAGATCCTGGGACCGATACAGCTACGGCTGCACTGCACATAGCTCAACATAACACAGCTTCACAGTTTTCCCTTGGCTGCAGAGTTATTTTCTTGAGCACATGGCACCACTTTTCTAGCACTTGATTCCTCCACTTTTCTTTTTTGCCTTTTTTCCAGTGGGATATTTGTTTGGATGCAAATTAAAATGGTCCTTTCTGCTTTTCTGTCTTTATTAAGACTTGTTTGCAGTGTTTATTAATGCTGTAATAATAATGAAAGTAGATATCTGTAGTTTCAAGGTTTTTAACTTATATGATGTACAGTAGTATAAAATATTCCATAAAGCGGAGTAAATTGCCTCACATCTCCCTTTTATTCAGAAGTTATTCTGGCACCTCCTGTACCTCTAGCTGGCATTGGCAGGAAAATTGACAATGGTTTCCAGAGAAGAGACTCAGACTCTGACTCCAGGATGTTAAGATTCTACAGTTGTTTTATTTCCTAATGTTCTTTTCATTATGATTCTGGGCTAAAATACGAAGTGGGCAGGACTCATACAGTCTAAGGCCTCAATTCTTCAATCAGCTCCACATAGATAGATTAGCTCCAAGTAGAGCTGCAGGACAGGCTAGTGGTTTGGGTACTAGCCTGGGTCCCAGGAGACCTCATGTTCAATTCCTTGTTCCACTGTGGACATCTTGAATGACTTTAGGCAAGACATTTGGAGCAACAGTTTGATGTAGATGGTGCCAAGTGGGATTTCAGAAGTGCCTACGTGAATTAAATTCCAGGGATTTCAATGAGCGTTGGGGAGCTGACCTGCTTAGGTACTTCTGAAATCCCACTAAGACCCTAAGTTCATCTTTAGGCACCTAACTACCTTTGTCAACCTGACTCTTGGCCTCCCTGTAGCACCTCACAGAGGTGGTGTGACGATAAATACATTAGAGATTGTGAGGTGTTCAGATATTACAGTAACGGTGGCCATATAAGTCCCTTAAATAGCCAAACTCTGGGAGCCTGATTCTTAACCAGTGTAAGCTGGTGTAACTGCATTGACCTCAGCGGTGCTATGCCAGTTTACACCAGTGGAACATCTCATCCTGGGACTCCACACAGGTGCAAAGTTGCACCCACATGGATCCAGTTGCAGGAACAGGGGATTTATCTCATCCCTAACAGGCCCTTATTAGGGCTGTCAAACTATTTAAAAAATTAATCATGATTAATCACAATTTTAATTGCACTGATAAAAATAATAGAATACCAATTTAAATGTATTATAAAACTTTTTGGATGTTTTGGTACATTTTCAAATATATTGATTTCAATTACAATGCAGAATACAAAGTGTGCAGTGCTCACTTTATATTATTATTATTGATTACAAATATTTGCACTGTAAAGAACATAAACAAAAGTGCAATCTACCAGTCGAAGTATGACGGGGCATACGAATGTTTAACATATTTGGCACGGAAATACCTTACGACGCCAGCTACAACAGTGCCAGGCGAACGCCCGCTCTCACTTTCTGGTGACATTATAATAAGAAGCTGGCAGCATTATCTCCCGTAAATGTAAACAAACTTATTTGTCTTAGAGATTGGCTGAATAAGAAGAAGGAAGGAGAAGTAGTAAGACCACTCAGTCTTGTAGGCTCTAAAGTTTGACATTATTTTGGTTTTGAGTGCAGTTATGTAAAAATAATAATTCTACATTTGTAAATTGTACTTTCACAGTAAAGAGACTACACTACAGTACTTGTATGAGGTGAATTGAAAAATACTATTTGTTTTGTTTATCTTTTTTACAGTGCTAATATTTGTAACCAAAAATAATAATATAAAGTGAGCATAAGGTTTCGTGAGCTACAGCTCACTTCATCGGATGCATACTGTGGAAAATATAGAAGATCTTTTTATACACACAAAGCATGAAAAAATGGGTGTTTACCACTACAAAAGGTTTTCTCTCCCCCCCACCCCACTCTCCTGCTGGTAATCTAAAGTGATCACTCTCCTTACAATGTGTATGATAATCAAGGTGGGCCATTTCCAGCACAAATCCAGGGTTTAACAAGAACGTCTGGGGGGCGGGGGTAGGAAAAAACAAGGGGAAATGCCACAAGGGGCCACAGCCATGGTTCCCTCAACCCACCCAGCAATATTGTTAACCTGTCCAACTATACTCTTAGCCCAGCAGAAGCAGCTGTCCTGTCTCGGGGCCTCTCCTTCTGCCCCTCCAGCCCCACGAACATGATACAGTTCTGTGGTGACCTAGAATCCTATTTTCGACATCTCCGACTCAAGGAATATTTCCAACACACCTCTGAACAACATACTAACCCACAGAGACCTCCCTACCAGCACTACAAAAAGAAGGATTCTAGGTGGACTCCTCCTGAAGGTCGAGACAGCAGACTGGACTTCTACATAGAGTGCTTCCGCCGACATGCACGGGCTGAAATTGTGGAAAAGCAACATCACTTGCCCCACAACCTCAGCCGTGCAGAACACAATGCCATCCACAGACTCAGAAACAACTCTGACATCATAATCAAAAAGGCTGACAAAGGAGGTGCTGTTGTCATCATGAATAGGTAAGAATATGAACAAGAGGCTGCTTGGCAGCTCTCCAACACCACTTTCTACAAGCCATTACCCTCTGATCCCACTGAGGGTTACCAAAAGAAACTACACCATTTGCTCAAGAAACTCCCTGAAAAAGCACAAGATCAAATCCACACAGACACACCCCTGGAACCCCGACCTGGGATATTCTATCTACTACCCAAGATCCATAAACCTGGAAATCCTGGGCGCCCCATCATCTCAGGCATTGGCACCCTGACAGCAGGATTGTCTGGCTATGTAGACTCCCTCCTCAGGCCCTACGCTACCAGCACTCCCAGTTACCTTCGAGACACCACTGACTTCCTGAGGAAACTACAATCCATCGGTGATCTTCCTGATAACACCATCCTGGCCACTATGGATGTAGAAGCCCTCTACACCAACATTCCACACAAAGATGGACTACAAGCCGTCAAGAACACTATCCCTGATAATGTCAAGGCTAACCTGGTGGCTGAACTTTGTGACTTTGTCCTTACCCATAACTATTTTACATTTGGGGACAATGTATACCTTCAAATCAGCGGCACTGCTATGGGTACCCGCATGGCCCCACAGTATGCCAACATTTTTATGGCTGACTTAGAACAACGCTTCCTCAGCTCTCGTTCCCTAACGCCCCTACTCTACTTGCGCTATATTGATGACATCTTCATCATCTGGACCCATGGAAAAGAAGCCCTTGAGGAATTCCACCATGATTTCAACAATTTCCATCCCACCATCAACCTCAGCCTGGTCCAGTCCACACAAGAGATCCACTTACTGGACACTACAGTGCTAATAAACGATGGTCACATACACACCACCCTATACCGGAAACCTACTGACCGCTATTCCTACCTATATGCCTCCAGCTTTCACCCTGACCACACCACACGATCCACTGTCTACAGCCAAGCTCTGCGATACAACCGCATTTGCTCCAACCCCTCAGACAGAGACAAACACCTACAAGATCTCTATCAAGCATTCTTACAACTACAATACCCACCTGCGGAAGTGAAGAAACAGACTGATAGAGCCAGAAGAGTTCCCAGAAGTCACCTACTACAGAACAGGCCTAACAAAGAAAATAACAGAACGCCACTAGCCGTCACCTTCAGCCCCCAACTAAAACCCCTCCAACGCATTATTAAGGATCTACAACCTATCCTGAAGGATGACCCAACACTCTCACAAATCTTGGGAGACAGGCCAGTCCTTGCCTACAGACAGCCCCGCAACCTGAAGCAAATACTCACCAGCAACCACATACCACACAACAGAACCACTAACCCAGGAACCTATCCTTGCAACAAAGCCCGTTGCCAACTGTGCCCACATATCTATTCAGGGGACACCATCACAGGGCCTAATAACATCAGCCACACTATCAGAGGCTCGTTCACCTGCGCATCCACCAATGTGATATATGCCATCATGTGCCAGCAATGCCCCTCTGCCATGTACATTGGTCAAACTGGACAGTCTCTACATAAAAGAATAAATGGACACAAATCAGATGTCAAGAATTATAACATTCATAAACCAGTCGGAGAACACTTCAATCTCTCCGGTCACGTGGTTACAGACATGAAAGTTGCGATATTACAACAAAAAAACTTCAAAACCAGACTCCAGCGAGAGACTGTTGAATTGGAATTCTTTTGCAAATTGGATACAATTAACTTAGGCTTGAATAGAGACTGGGAGTGGCTAAGTCATTATGCAAGGTAACCTATTTCCCCTTGTTTTTTCCTAACCCCCCCCCCCCAGATGTTCTTGTTAAACCCTGGATTTGTGCTGGAAATGGCCCACCTTGATTATCATACACATTGTAAGGAGAGTGATCACTTTAGATAAGCGATTACCAGCAGGAGAGTGCGGTGGGGGGAGAGAAAACCTTTTGTAGTGGTAAACACCCATTTTTTCATGCTTTGTGTGTATAAAAAGATCTTCTATACTTTCCACAGTATGCATCCGATGAAGTGAGCTGTAGCTCATGAAAGCTTATGCTCAAATAAATTGGTTAGTCTCTAAGGTGCCACAAGTACTCCTTTTCTTTTTGCGAATACAGACTAACACGGCTGTTACTCTGAAACCTGTCAATAAAAAGTGAGCACTGTACACTTTGTATTCTGTGCTGAAATTGACATAAATGTATTTGAAAATGTAGAAAAACATCCCAAAATATTTATAATAAACGTAAATTGGTATTTTTATTGTTTAACAGCATGATTAAAACTGTGATTAATTTTTTAATTAAGTTCATTTGTTCTGAGTTAATCACTTGGGTTAGCTGTGATTAATTGACAGTCCTAGTCCTTTATTACTACTACCACCTCTGTCCCCCTTGTTCCAGAGACTTCCCTTCATGTCACTCTTTTTTTGTTTGTTTGTTTGTTTTTGTTTATGTTAAAGTCCCTTCTTCCCTTTAGGGGAAGTTCGCCACATATTTCCCCTCTTAGTTTCTCTTACCAAATGCCCTGCCTTGCAGAGACCCAACTCTTATAGCTGGGGCGGAAAGGGGAATCTTCAGCAGAAGAAACACATTCTTGCATTGAAATCAAAGATGCCATCAAAGTCTTTTTTATTCATTTACCCACCAGATAGGAGCTTTTTCTTCAAAGGGACAGAGGAATCACTTCAGCACAATGTGAGGGACTCCTTCTCCAAGAGCTGTGAGTACTGTCTCCATGGCACTCCCGCTCCCCACTGACTCAGGAAGCCAGGAACCAAACTGGTTCCCACATTGAGATTGCAGAGCAGCTCCCCAGGTCTGTGTGTGAATGATTAAAAAAAAGCAAAACCTTATGTACTGTCAGAGATGGCTATCACCACTAGCTTGCACAGTGTTACATCTCATGCCATTGATAAAAACTTTCTTCTTGATTGGACTCGGGGGAAGCCAGGCTAGTAGTTTCTCAGATATTGCAGTTGTACCCAAAGTTAATGTTTTTTAAACTGTGCCATTAGTTGCAAATCTGCAAGCTCTATAAAGCAAAGAAATGATCAAGGGACATAATAAATTTAGGGTCTGCTTGTTTAAACATCATTTGCAAGATGACCTGTTTAAATCTTGTGGATTAGCTCAGGCAATAATTTCTGCTTTTTAAGCACATTTGTAGACAAGGCAGTGTTCATCACGGTGGTGTACATTACTGGTTTTAATGAACACAATCAAATACAGGCCGCAGGCCTGCCACCTTGGAAGATGATGAGCACTTCAGCTCCCACTGACGTTAGTGACTTAACTGACAATTGAGAGTGTGCAGCACCTTTTTCAATGGGCTACTCAGTACCACACAGGATAAGATCCTGAAATACAACCATTTCGCCTAGATTTTAGTATGGTCCTTTTCAAAGATGCATAAGGATAGCATGTTTCATCTTGATCCCTTTCCAAAGGGCCCAGGACACAGGCACTCTCTATATGAGGTACTCTAAACTACCAGCACTTGTCTCCTCAAGTTTGATTTAACCCTATTTGTGACCACTTTTTACACCAGAAAAGAGGCAGGAATATCCAGGGAAAGTTCTTGCTCTGTAGAGAATCTGGGGTTTGAAGGCCCCATTGCTACAGGAAAGGATTCCTCTAGTTGTTTTCACAAAGGAAGGGACTAATCTATTGCCCTGAGACATACTGCACTGATGGGAGAAAAATTACTGGAAATGAAGCCAGGGGCAAGGTGGAGTACATGATCCACTTAACATTCATGCTGCCCACATCACCAAGACTGGATGCTGCAAGATGCTGAGCACTCAGGCCTACTGGTGCTGGAGCAATTTTTATAGTGGGGGGTGCTGATGGCGGAAGCTATTTATTTGGGTTGTTATCACTACTTCAAGCCAGGGCGTATGGCAGCATCCCCAACAACCCGAGTTCCAGCACCTGTGCACAGGCCCCCAAATGTACGTTAAGACAAGAAGGCGCAGCACATTGAAGAATCAAGCCCACATGCACATAAAAGCCCTGGTCCAGTAAAACACATGTTTTACTTTACACTTGTGAGTACTGGATGGGAGCTTTAATTTTGCTCACAGAGGATAGCTGGCAGGAGGCATGCTGCCCTTCAAAACCATAGCACTTTATGGCAACGGTGTAACTGCTACTACAAGGAGCAGTCAAACGGGTGGAAATTTTTGGAATAAAAAAGTTTTCCACTGAGTTAAAAAAAGAGACCTATTTCAGAAGAGGAAACTTTTCATTAAATCATTTTCAGTTTTTGACTGGTTGATGTCTTTTAAGGAACCTTTGATGAAAACTTTAGCTAGGTGTTACCTGACATCATTGTTGGATCTTGTATGTCATGTGTTCTAGTTTGTTCTTTTGCTGTTGTTTTCAATTTATGATTGCAATTGGCCAATGTAGTCATATGGGTGAGATTTTTTTTTTCAAAAGCTTGAAAGTAATCGATTTTGAAACAACAAAAGTGTTGATTAAAATTTCTGTAGAAAAAATTTTTAAAAATCAATATTGTGTTTTCCAGTACATTTTTGGTCATATGACATGATCTATGCAGTAGTTACTTACCCTCCTTGACTCTGACTGTGTACACAGCAGGTAATACTCCTGTGGGAATTCTGTGCCAAAAAATAAAAATTCTGTGCACAATTGTTTAAAATTCTGAAAACTTCTGCATCTTTTATTTGTCAAAATAATACAGTATAATCACACCAATTAGTTTGGTAATTTATTTCAAAATACCTGTCAGCAACTATGTCTGTAACAATACAGATAATAAAAAAGAGTCAGGAAATGTTTATGACAGATACCTTACTAGGCATATTAATACAGAACTTTGAATAATTCATTTAAATTACAACACAAAAACATATTTCCTGCATTCTTCAGAAGCAGTACAAAGGTTGGTGGGAGTCAGGGGTAATGACTCCCCCCTTTTCCCTCCGTCCCATCCCCATGTGGCCCTGCACCCTGATTCCCTTCAGCTCCTGGATCAATGCTGTCACCCCACTAGCTCCTGTGCCCCGGCCCCAGTCTGTTCCCCCCACACTCCCTTTTCTGAACCCCAGGCTGTGTGACCCTCCCCCCAGCAGCCCTGTGTGCCCTGCTCTGTGTGTCCCCCCCCATAACCCGTGCCTCCTCACCTGGCCCCAGAGTGGGCATGGCACTGTGAGGAATGCAGCCTCTGCCCCCTCCCTCTCTGCGGCTGGGTACTCTGGCCCATGAGTCGGTTGCCTTCTCTTCTGGCGCCACAGCAGAGACAGGTGTAATTGCAGCACCTCTCTGGCAGAATGTATTTTTATTTTCTGGGGGGGGGGGTACACAGCCTTATCAAGTAGAGCATCCCCTGTTGCTTATGCCTTTTCCTAAAAATTTCTCCCAACCCCAACCCCTTGTCCACTCCACCTTGTCAGAAGCTCTACTTCCAGTAGGAGAGAATGTCATGAAACATGGTGGGAGAAAGGGCGGTAGAAGTTTAAGTTCTCTTAGATATGTCTGGGTAGTTATGGCCTAGCAATGAATTGTAACATTCTTTCTTACACTGTTTCTCTAATTTAAGTAATTCCAAACTATATGTTGTGAACTAGGTTCAAGTAAAAAAAACAAGAGTATTTTTGGTTTTGTAACTGGTCAAATGCAAATTCACTGAAAAAAACCCTAAAGGGCCACGGGATAATTTTACAATCTTTTTACCATTTACCAGATGCAAGGTACTCTGTACAACATCAGCTCCATATAACAGTTTGCCTGTGCAAATGTGCCCATAGCAAGAACCATTTTTTATGTGCATGTGAACCAATTTACCTCACACTGCTTGAGCCCTAACTGTAATTAGCTTAAATGCAGGAACCCAAATTGACTAAATCAAATGCATGTCCACAAGCTCAAAAAACAGACCCATTACCCT
The DNA here is from genome assembly GCF_965140285.1 of Lepidochelys kempii. Classification (NCBI taxonomy): domain Eukaryota; kingdom Metazoa; phylum Chordata; order Testudines; family Cheloniidae; genus Lepidochelys; species Lepidochelys kempii. Next base: position 99,882,471 of record NC_136382.1, read on the forward strand.
TGGAAGTCCACAAGTCATTTAAAGAATCAAATGCTTCCTGATGGTGGAATAGTTGGTTCAGGACCCATGCACGGCTCCAGCTAATCACCCATGTTGCTCACTAAATATCATTTGCTCTGCCAAGGTCTCTATAAACTTATTTAAAGGGAGCACATTAGGATACACAGCCTTATCAAGTAGAGCAACCAAAAGCTTGTTTTCCAGTCTAATGGTATGGAACAAGTGGAGAAAATACTTTTAAAAATCTCTGCTAATGCAGCCAAAGCCATTCTTAAAGATCTCAGCTATCTATTAAATGGTTTCCACTTATGTGGAAGGTAATAAAATGATGGGCCCACTTATACCATTACAAGCTTTTTGTGGAAGTATAATTTGGTTTAGGCGCATTTAGCTAATCGCTGTCTCAATGCTTGAAAAAGGACATTGCTTTGCAATGTTAGAGTGATTTAAAAACAATTTATTTAAAAACAAATAGGTCTGCCTCTGTCAAGAATGTATTAAAGCTGCTCACACTCTATCCTTACTAAGGGCCAAAATCCTGATCCCATTGAAATTAATGGGAGTTTTGCTATCAACTTCAGAGGGACCAGTATTTAGCCCCCAAACATTTTAATAGTATGATTAATGTTATATCAGTTGGGTTGTATTTTGAATACAGTGATAAAGGCAAGATAAAGCACTAGAAAGGGAATAAATGTTTTGTACTTTTCACCAATTGGACCAAACACAGTTAATTTAAAAGTATTCCAAGCTACAAGCCCATTCATATGGTTAATGGTAATATGGTCATAATAAACTTATAAACCATAGCTGTTTAGCTGCATTGGACTTAACAGCAGTATAGCAGGGCTGCTCCATGAAGGAATCTCATGATTAACACTCACATCTTGAGGACATGATGCAAGATGCTTTTGTTTGGTTTAGCAGCTGCTTAAGTTCATTCTTGGTTTCAGTTTGAAAGTAGGTGATTTTAAGTGCCTAGCTACCATGAGGAGAAAATTGATTCTAAAGATTGGTAAAAAACAATTACTACAACATGTGTGAGAAATAAACTGAGTAAATCGGTAGGGCTATTAAAGCTTTAACCTAGCACACTTTAATTTCTGAAACAACCAGGGAGTGTTATTATATGACTAAGAAAATGAAAAAAACTTAGCATTTATAAAAAGTTTTTAATCTTTAAAGTGATTTACAAATATTAACACATTCATTATGCTATTAATACACAAACTTTGGTGTGAAGCAGTTAGGGTTGCTACAACCAACATGCCTTACACAAACCCACAGAAGCAAGGAAATGAAGAGGTAAGCCACCTAACATTATATATTCTCTTCGCCTCCACCCACAAATGTACCTTACCATACCTCAACTACCAGCCACCACGGGCCACGCATTGCAATCTTAACTCCCCCCTTCCTTCATCCTTCTGCACATCCTTTTCCCCCAACAGTAGTAGTAGTTGGTTGTTTTGGGAGAAGGTAGTTAGCTAAAGGGTTGTGGTTAAAAGGGGAGTTGGAAAGTTGAGAGCTCTAGAACACGCCTGTGTAACTCAAATACAGATAGCAGTGCATAGTCTGTGGTGAATGGTCATTGTTATAATGGTAAGACATAAGCCTACAGATGAATGTGAAATTGGTACTTACCGCTAGATGGCTTCGTTTCTCCTTGCTTTCCTGAGTTTGAGTCAGGTGCAGGCATGGAATACAGTGAATAAAGGCAAGTAACAATAGATTTTTGGGTATTAATTTCACAGGGTTTAGTAATGCTTAATTGGCTCTGCTGTTAAATGTGGGATGGACTGTGAGGAAGTAGAAGTATAGCCGCTAAGATTATTTCATCCGTTAGCATCTGCCCATGAATCCTTCTCTGTTATAGGTTCAAATCTGAGCAAGAAGTATAGCTCCTGCTAAAGAGGATTTTGTGTGTATCTCCATCCCTCACTAACCAGTAAGAGTTATGAGTACCCAGCCCCACCATCCAATCAAATGTCTGTGTGCCCAACTCCCCCCTCCTCCCGTCAATCAAGTTTGTGCATCCCTAGCTCCCGTTAGTGAGGTTTGAAAGCACATAAACTTTGTTATAATGTGGCTGGCTATAAATTACCCTTTGCAGCAGATCTACCCAGGAGCCACCTCGACCATATTTCATATAGAAAGATGTGTTTTTAAAGAGTTATCTGTGGAAATAGTATGGTTTAGTGGCTACAGCACTACAGTGGGACTCAGAAAACCCGGGTTCTGTTCCTACTTCTTCCACAACTGCTGTGTGAACCTGTGTGAGTCGTGTTGTGCCTCACTGCCTCAGTTTCCCCGTCTATAAAATGGAGATAATGATACTGACCTCCCTTATAAAGAGCATTGAGATGATGTAAGAGTTAGGTATCATTGTTAATAATGAAAAGTAGGGAAAAAATTGAGCCAAATTCAAAAACTTTCTATTCAAAGATTATGGAGAGAACCAGAAATTGCATTGTGTGAAATTGCACAGCATTTGGCCACCTACTTTTAAAGAGAAACAGAAATGTATGCCCTAGTTTACGCCCATTCTGGAATGCAACCCTAACTGTGGAGTCACCACTGTATGAAATGCAACACTGAAATAATGACTAAAATGTGTTCACAAGACAAGTCTGGGGAGGGGCTAAATTGGTTTCCCAAAGACAAAGGACAACTGACGCCCCTAGCCAGGTGTCATCAAAGTTGATAGGTAATCACCTATCAAATGATTATTCTGTGGCAACAGAGACAGAGCAGGAACAGATCCTATCTGCACTTTAGCAAGCAACAACATGCAACCTCTTTCACCACTAGACTCTGTCTCTTTCCTGGAATGAGCTTTATCTAGGGTAACCCTCAGGAAAACGCATTTCAAAGGATGACTGGGCTATAAGAGTGAGGGGCAAAACCACCCCAAGTTTTCTCTCTCTCTCTCTTTCATCTAAAAAGAAAAAGGAACCACCCCTTTGACTTTGGGAGGGATGCTGACTTGATAATTTGGTCAGCCCTGTTGCTGGGAACATGTGGCAAGGATTTTACCTTGAGCCAAGCCTAGCTTGTTAAGTTTTAGCTCCTAGGAAGTGTGCTTTCTTTATTTCTCTTGTAACTATTATTGACTTTAGTACATTACACTTGTACTCACTTAAAACTTTTTTCTTTGTAGTTAAATAAATCTGTTCTATTTTTACTCTAAACTAACCCAGTGTTGTGTTTAAACTGAGTTGTTTGGTAACTCCAGTTAAAGTAGGAAATGGTTGAATATTGACCCTTTATACGGGCAATGGACCTTTAATATCAGAACTGTCCAGGAGAGGGCTAGACAGTGCGGAGCACATGGTTTCAGGAAAATTCAGGACTGGGAGTGTTTTGGGGTCATCCTGTGAGTAGTAACCAAGTCTGGTGGAGGCCACAGTGTGGCTGGTGTGTTGCTGACAGGTTGCTGGTGCCAGAGTAACTGGACCAGGACTGCGGCTATATACAGACACTCAGCATGTGACCTGCATGATGCTTCGCTGTTTTTGAGTGGGCCTGGTTGGGAGCTACAACAGCAAAGCATTGGGAGGCACCCAAGGTCATGGGGCAGCATTGACACAACCCCTGACTGATCTGGATTGCACCCCAGAATGTGACAGCAATTAGAAGGAAACTATTAGGAAGGTCTAGATTGATCCAATTCAAGATTTTTCCCGTCACTCTGCTAATTCTCCTTGTATGTTCCTAGGGACCAACTGAGAATGGGGCCCTTGTGCTAGGCACAGTACAAACACAGAATAACAGATAGTCCCTGCCCCAAAGAGCTTACAATCTAAATAGACAAGACAGATCAAGGGTAGGTGGAAAAGCCAGAACATACAACGAGAATTAGCAGAGTGATGGTCTGGAAATTTCATGTCAGTGCCATAATATATGTGTGTTTGTCATTGAAATCCTTTGGGAGGGATTTAGTGAGGAAAGGATACGCTAAGTAGAAAGATGAAGGATGTGAGGGGGCAGGACATTGAAGGGATGAGGCATCTGAGGGAAGGGAGCATGGTGGGCAAGTGGAGTGAAGTTCAGATGACAAGATTCGGGGGTTGCAGGGTGAAAGTGCTGGAGAAAACAGCCAATCAGCACAGGGAAGCAGGCATTGCCCGGAACCCTTGTACTGAGCAGAAATGGGAGGTATTCCAAACTTCCTCTATTCACTATTTGTATGTCCCATTTTAATTTCAGCAGTTATAATTATTTTGAAAGTGACTTATAAAAACTTCTGTTAGTTTAATAAAAACCCTGGAATTGCAAACATGATGTTCTGTAAATATACATTTACAATTTACATTAATAGATTTGAAAATCACTTCCTGCTTAGCTAACCTTCCGTGACCGAAGTTCAGAGTCCTGTGTTGCCCTTGCCAACAAATGACACGTGTCAGTTGAGTTACAGCATGGAAAACACTTGCTCAGGACTCTGAGCATGAGTCTTGGTTGGTAAATGAATTTCCAAATATTTAGTGACTTTTACACATGTAATATGTATACATGTATTGTTTATATATAAAGAAACAATATATGCTGATGTTGGATGGTGCTGTGCAAAGGTTTTATTGGCCATATGTGTGACTAAGATTAATGCTTAGACGGATGAAACTGAACACTGTAATGAATCCAGGCATGCAGATGTAACTGGATAGGGAAAAATAACACCAATTCCATAGAAATAATATGTTCCCCATCCTTCCCCACATCTTTATGTATTCAGAGCAAAAGCTGTTTAGAGACAGAGAACAGAGGTCACTTCAACAGGACCACCTGGTCTTTTTCCCACACTGAAAATTCTGTATGAAGTGAAAATGGTTTTGTAGGTGAAAAATATATCTTTCTCCATCTCCCCCAACCCATTCTTGTTATTTCACATACAGGATTCAAGAAATGGAAAGAAACATTTGTGATTCCTTATGTTCCAGTGTGGATGTGCAGCTTTGTCCAGTGGAAAAAAGACATTTTGTTTGTGGGCTGGAAATTAATGCGGCTGAGAAACAGACAGATGGCTTACTGCAGAATGATCAGGAGGTGAAAGGAGGGATGCTGCTATAAATAGATAGGAGTGGATGTTTTTCCTATAGATGTGCCTGAATACACTGCAAGAAGCATTTATGTCATTTCTAGAGTCACAAAAAGTGTTAAAAAGACATAGGTCAACTATAAAACAAAAACAAGCAAGGTTCCTTGCCTGCATGAGGAGAAGGTTTTCAAAGGCATATTGGGCAATTCGGCATCTATCTCCCACTGAAAGCTAATGAGCATTAGCACCCAAGTCACAATGGTGCTACTGCAAATCTTCCTTTAGATTATTAAAATTAAAGGGTTTGTTTTCATATAATTTAATTTTAATTATTTATACTGTTTCCTTCTAAGAATAGACAATGAAAATAAACTAGTTGGTTTCACTTTTCTCATCTTAGTCACAAGCAGAGCTGGTCCAAATTGGGTTGTTTTTAGGGCTATCAATTAATCGCAGTTAACTCAGGCAATTAACTCAAAAAAATTAATCACGATTAAAATAATTAATTGTGATTAATGACACTTTTAATTGCACTGTTAAACAATAGAATACCAATTGAAATTTATTAAATATTTTGGTTATTTTTCTAAATTTTCAAATATATTTATTTCAATTAGAACACAGAATACAAAGTGCACAGTGCTCACTTTATATTATTATTTTTGTTACAAATATTTGCATAGTAAAAACCAAAAGAAATAGTATTTTTCAGTTCACCTAATGCAAATAATATAAAGCTATCTCTTTATCATGAAAGTTGAGCTTACAGATGTAGAATTATGTGCAAAAACTAGATGCACTCAAAAACAAAACAATGTAAAACTTTAGAGCCTACAAGTCCACTCAGTCCTACTTCTTGTTCAGCCAATCATTAAGACAAACAATTTTGTTTACTTTTACAGGTCATAATGGTACCTGCTTCTTATTTACAACGTCATCTGAAAGTGAGAACAGGTGTTTTCATGGCATTTTTGTAGCTGGCATTGCAAGGTATTTACATGCCAGATATGCTAAACATTCGTATGCCCCTTCATGCTTCAGCCACCATGCCAGAGGGCATGCTTTGATGCTAACGACACTTGTTAAAAAAAAGTGTTAATTAAATTTTTGACTGAACTCCTTGGGGGGAGAATTGTATGCCTCCTGCTCCGTTTTACCCGCATTCTGCCATATATTTCATGTTATAGCAATCTCAGATGATGACCCAGCAGATGTTGTTCGTTTTAAGAATACTTTCACTGCAGATTTTCCAAATGCTAAAAAGGTATCCATGTGAGATTTCTAAAGATAGCTACAGCACTCAACCCAAGGTTTAAGAATCTGAAGTGCCTTCCAAAATCTGAGAGGGATGAGGTTTGGCGCATGTTTTCAGAAATCTTAAAAGAGCAACACTCTGATGCGGAAACTACAGAACTGAAACACCAAAAAAAAACTCAACCTTCTGCTGGTGGTATCTGACTCAGATGATGAAAATGAACATGTGTCAGTCCACACTGCTTTGGACCATTATCGAGCAGAACCCGTCATCAGCATGGACACATGTCCTCTGGAATGGTGGTTGAAGCATGAAGGGACATATGAACCTTTAGCGCATCTGGCACGTAAATATCTTGTGACGCCAGCTACCACAACAGTGCCATGCAAACACCTGTTCTCACTTTCAGGAGACATTGTAAACAAGAAGCGGGCAGCGTTATCTCCTGCAAATGTAAACAAACTTATTTGTCTGAGCGACTGGCTGAACAAGAAGTAGGCCTGAGTGGACTTGTAGGCGCTAAAGTTTTTCATTGTTTTATTTTTGAGTGCAGTTAGGTTTGTACATAATTCTATATTTGTAAGTTCAACTTTCATGATAAAGAGATTGCACTACAGTACTTGCATTAGGTGAATGGAAAAATACTATTTCTTTTGTTTTTTACTATGCAAATATTTGTAATAAAAATAATAATATAAAGTGAGCACTGTACACTTTGTATTCTGTGTGGTAACTGAAATAAATATATTTGAAAATGTAGAAAACATCCAAAAATGTATTCTATTATTCTTTAATTGCAAAATTAATCATGATTATTTTTTTTAATCGCTTCACAGCCCTAGGTGTTTTCTATAGAAATTTCTGTGAAAAAAATTCATTTTCGTTTGAATTTTCCACTGAGATTTTCAACTTTTTAGCAAAAAGAAAAAAATCAAAAAATTGAAAACTTTTGGTCAAAAACTGAAGATTTTTGCCTAAAATCAAAAATTTCTATTCAGAAGTTCCACCATGGTGCCTTGTGGAAGTTTTCATTCAGCTGCTATATGTCCCCATTGTCATATATGGGTTGGGCTCTGTGGCAGGACTACATCTCCACGATGCACCACAGTCTGCCCTTTCCCCATGACATCACAGTGCATCATCGGAGTGCATAGTCATGGTACATCATTGGAGATCTAGTCCAGCGTGGGAACCCAGCTGACAGAATAAAATGAGGGCAGGAGACAGCCAAACAAAAACTCCCTGAAGGCACAATAGCAGCATTTCTGACTCAATTTTTTTGTTTAACAAAAACCTCATTACATTTCATTTAAAGCAGAGCCTTTTCATTTAAAAAAATCAAAAGAACATAAGCATGGCCATACTGGGTCAGACCAAAGGGCCATCTAGCCCAATATCCTATCTTCCACCAGTGGACAATGCCAGGTATCCCAGAGGGAATGAACAGAACAGGTAATCATCAAGTGATCCATTCCCTGTTGCCCATTCCCAGCATCTGGCAAACAGAGGCTAGGGACATCATTGCTCCCCATCCTGGCTAATAGCCATTGATGGACATACGCTCCATGAACTTATCTATTTCTTTTTTGAGCCTTGTTATAGTCCTCGCCTTCACAACATCCTTTGGTAAGGAGTTCCACAGGTTGACTGTGCATTGTGTAAAAAAATGATTCCTTCAGTGTGTTTTAAACCTGATGCTTATTAATTTCATTTGGTGACCCCTAGTTCTTGTGTTATGAGGGGTAAATAACACTTCCTTATTTACTTTCTCCACACCAGTCATGATTTTACAGACCTCTATTATATCCCCCCTTAGTCATCTTTTTTCCAAGCTGAAAAGTCAGTCTTATTAATCTTTCCTCATGTGGCAGCTGTTCCATACTCCTAATCATTTTTGTTGTCCTTTTCTGAACCTTTTCCAATTCTAATATATCTTTTTTGAGATGGGGCGACCACATCTGCACACACTATTCAAGATCTGGCTGTACCATGGATTTATATAGAGGCAATATGATATTTTCTGTCTTATTATCTATCCCTAATGATTCCTAACATTCTGTTCCCTTTTTTGACTGCTGCTGCACATTGAGTGGATATTTTCAGAGAACTATCCACAATGATTCTAAATCTCTTTTTTGAGCGGTAACAGCTAATTTAGACCCCATCATTTTATATGTATAGTTGGGATTATGTTTTCCAATGTGCATTACTTTGCAATTGTCAACATTGAATTTCAGCTGCCATTTTGTTGCCCACTCACCCAGTTTTGAGAGATCCGTTTGTAGCTCTTTGCAGTCTGCCTGGGACTTAACTATCTTGAGTACTTTTGTACCATCTGCAAATTTTGCCACCTCACTATTTACCCCTTTTTCCAACTCATTTAGGAATATGTTGAATAGGACTGGTCCTAGTACAGACCCCTGGGGGACGCCATTATTTACCTCTCTCCATTCTGAAAACTGACCATTTATTCCTACCATTTGTTTCCTATCTTTTAACCAGTTACCAATCCATGAGAGGACCTTTCCCTCTTATCCCGTGACAGTTTACTTTGCTTAAGAGCCTTTGGTGAGGGACTTTGTCAAAGGGCTTTCTGAAAATTTAAATACACTATATCCACTGGATCCCCTTGTCCACATGCTTGTTGAGCCCCTCGCCCCCAAGGAATTCTAGTAGATTGGTGAGGCATGGTTTCCCTTTACAAAAACCATGTTGACTCTTCTCCAACAAATTATGTTCATCTGTGCGTCTGACAATTTTGTTCTTTACTATAGTTTCAACCAGTTTGCCTGGTACTGACGTCAGGTTTACCGGCCTGTAATTGCCATGGTCACCTCTGGAACCCTTTTTAAATATTGGTGTCACATTAGCTATCCTCCAATCATTTGGTACAGAGGCTGATTTAAATGGTAGTTTACAGACTACAGTTAGTAGTCCTATAATTTCACATTTGAGTTCTTTCAGAACTCTTGGGTGAATACCATCTGGTCCTGGTGACTTATTACTGTTTAATTTATCCATTTGTTCCAAAACCTCCTCTAATCACACCTCAATCTGGGACAGTTCCTCAGATTTGTCACCTAAAAAGAACGGCTCAGGTTTGGGAATCTCCCTCACATCCTCAACGTTGAAGACCTATGCAAAGAATTCATTTAGTTTCTCTGCAATGGCCTTATTGTCCTTGAACGCTTCTTTAGCATCTTGATCGTCCAGTGGCCCCACTGGTTGTTTAGCAGGCTTCCTGCTTCTGATGTACTGAAAAAAATGTTTGCTATTACTTTTTGAGTCTTTGGCTAGCTGTTCTTCAAATTCTTTTTTGGCCTTCCTAATTATATTTTTACACTTCATTTGCCAGAGTTTATGCTCCTTTCTATTTTCCTTATCAGGATTTTACTTCCACTTTTTAAAGGATGCCTTTTTGCCTCTCACTGCTTCTCTTACTTTGTTGTTTAGTGACTCTCTTTTGGTTCTCTTACTGTGTTTTTTAATTTGGGGTATACGTTTAAGTTGAGCCTCTATTATGGTGGCTTTTAAAAGTTTCCATGCAGCTTGTAGGGATTTTACTTTTGGTGCCGTACCCTTTTTTTTTTTTTTGTTTAACTACCCTCCTCATTTTTGTGTAGTTCCCCTTTCTGAAATTAAATGCTACAGTGTTGGGCCACTGTGGTGTTTTTCCCAGCACAGGGATATTAAATTTAATGATATTATGGTCACTATTACCAAGCAGTCCAGCTATATTCACCTCTTGGATTTGATCCTCTGCTCCACTTAGGATGTAATTGTTTTAACAAAAACCCAATTTTCCATCAAAAAATAGTTTCAACTGAAAAATTTTGACCAGCCTACTTTCAAGCCATGTGTCATGCTGTCATATGGTGTCCATCTATCTCTTCCTGACCTGGTTATTGTTCGTGAAATTTCAGACTATAAAATCTGACCCTTTCCACATTCATTATTCTTCACTCACTTCCTTGCCATGTCTTGGAGCCTACTGAATGGCATGGAAGAGGCAAGAGCATGGAAAAGTCAACTATAACAGTGATCTAGACACAATCGGTCTCTTTGTAATGATAGTAGGAACTCTGAAATAGGAACCAAAGTGTTGTTTGTGGGGAACGGTTATGTTGGGAGCCTTATAAACAGAAGCACATTGCTTTCATATGAAACTAGGCAGGCAAGCCAGCAACACCTATCACAGTGCTCAGCAACAGGTAAAGTGTTTACTGTTATTTAAAAAGTCTCCAGTATCTTTGCTTACGTTATAATAAAGGTTGGCAACAGCGATTACATGGTGTCAGAACAAAACTAAATGTAAGAGGACAAACTTGAAAAAAATGGACCTATTAAAGCCTCCGGAAAAATGAGTGTCTGAAGAAAATGCAGCAGAAAACTGGAAAATGTGGAAGCAAGCATTCTGAGCTGTACAGCATTGTGGCAGGGCAGGGGGGACGATACAGACAAAGATAATGAACAGCTACTACCAGCATTATTCCTCCATGTGGCAGTAAAGAAGCAGGAGACATTTAAAACTTTTCAACTGGATGATGCAGCAGATAAAGGAAAAAACACAGGTCTTAAAGAATAAGTTTGAGGCATACTGTGCACTGCAAAGAAGTCACTTATATTAGGCACACGTTTTTCACCAGAAGTCAGAAAGATTCGGAAAGTATAGACCAATATGTGACTGTTTTAAACGGGGAATACAATGATTTGCAAATCTGGAGAACTGTGTGAATCTCTCATTAAAGACCCCATCCTGTGTGGTATTGTGTCAGACTCAGTGTGAGCCAGGTTCTCAAGAGAGCCCAGTTTAACCCTTGAATGTACTCTATTCATATGTTGTGCAGATGAAATGACTGCAAAACAATTGAAAGGGTTGGGTGAACCAGAAAAACATCTGCACACATGTAGCCTATAGAGATTAGGCTTGCTTATGTTTATCTAAAAATGTGTTGACATGTAAGTAGGCTCAAAAAATCTATTTCTTAAAAATAGGCTTAACAATAGTCAAGTAAGCCATACTGGGTCAGACCAATGGTCCATCTAGCCCAATATCCTGTCTTCCCACAGTGGCCGGTGAGAGAATTAACAAAACAGCAGTTTTTGAGTGATCCATCCCCTGTTGTCCAGTCCCAGAATCTGGCAGTATGAGATCTACGGACACCCCAAGTATGGGGTTGCATCCCTGACCATCTTAGCTAATAGCCATTGATGGACCTCTCCCCCATGAACTTATCTAACTCTTTTTTGAACCCAGTTAAAGGTTTGGCCTTCACAAGTTGACTGTACGTTGTATAAAGAAGTGCTTCCCTATGTTTGTTTTAAACCTGCTGCCTATTAATTTCATTGGGTGACCCCTGGTTCTTGTGTTACATGAAGGGGTAAATAACGCTTTCTTATTCACGTTCTCTACACCATTAATGCTTGTATAGACCTCTATCATATCCCTTCTTAATTGTCTCTTTTCTAAGCTGACCAGTCCTAATCTTTTATATCTCTCCTCATATGGAAGCTGTTCCATACACCTAATCATTTTTGTTGCCCTTCTCTATATTTTTTCCAGTCCCAATACATCTTTTTTGAGTTGAGAACTGAACACAGTACTCAAGATGTGGGATTATCATGGATTTATATAGTGGCATTATGATATTTTCTGTTTTATTATCTGTCTCTTCCCTAATGGTTCCTAACATTCTGTTAATTTTTTGACTGCCACGGCACATTGAGAAGATGTTTTCAGCGAACAAGCCACAGTGTCTCCAAGATCTCTTTCTTGAGTAGAAACAGCTAATTTAGGCCTCCATCATTTTGTATGACTAATTGGGATTATGTGTCCCAAAATATGAGTAAAGGGAAATCAGACAATTCAGAGGAAAGTTGAAGAAAAGTTAGGGAACAAACCCTAACTTGTTTTGGTCCTAACTGTTTTTCAAGGGTTTTAGATAAAATGTGATTGTTTTGGAAAATGCTATCTATACTGATAGTTACTGGTATGGCAGTTATGCAGATGTTAATTAAGGTGATGCTTAATGTTAAATAGCCCATGAGAAAGTAAAAATTTTTAATGATGGTAAAAAGGTAGATATAATGCAAATTAATTATGAGGTGTTATTTTAATTGATTACGGAAAGTATACTATGCTGATTTTAGATAGGTTCACCATCCACCATCAAAGTACCATGGGAGAAAGAATTATATCCATTCTCATGCAGGGATTGATCACACTGAATGCATTGTTCCACCTTAGAATGTGAGTATCAAGGCAACGTATGATTATAGTGCTTAACTATTTATTTTATATTAAATAAAGTTTAAAATGTTATCACTTATTGTGTCTTTCAGAGTTCTCCACTAAAATAAATTATCTGTAACCTCTCTGGTGGCTCAAACCTTAAAGAATTCAGTTTTGTTTTATTCCTTATTTTTAAATTGCTAAATGGGAACACATAAACCAAAGGTTACACACATTACTGCAAGGTAACCCCGCCATTAGTAAGCACCCAGATATGTCCTGCTTCTAATAAAAACCTGCAATCAAGTGGTGGGGGGGGGGGAAGCAATCAGAGACCATTAACAACTGTTATAAATGTGGCCTCTTATAGGGAACTGCTATAGGGAACTGTCCTACATATAAGCAAGAATGCTGAAGATATGGCAAACAGAATCATTTTGCCAAAATATGCAACTCTGGAAAGCAAAAGTCCCAAGGCAAACAGATGTTTACCCGCACAGAAGCAGATGAGCACTCATAAAATCTGTTCCTCAGTATGTTGAGTACTGAGCCTCCCAAGCACGAGTGGAATGGTTTATTAAAAATCACAAAACTCTGAGTTTTAAAATTCATTCGGGGTCACAGGCCAAGCTGATATCCATAAAGTTACATTCTGCTTTACATACTGCTTTAAGGAATGAACCAATTTGCAGGTCAAATATCCAGCTGATAACCTACTTGGGGGAAACTGCAAGTATGTGGTAAATGCAGCTTGGACTGTGAATATCAGGATAAGAAAGCATTGCTGGAATTTCAGGTGGTAGAATCTGACTCGCAAGCCATACTCGCCTTACAGGCCGTGACAAGTTTCAACTTAGTGAAAAGAATCATTGTTGTAAAGGAAGAACCAGAAGGAGACTGGGATATATTTAAAGAATACAAGTATGCATTTGAAGGTTTAGAGTGCTTGCCAGGAAAGCACACTTGTAATTCATGCACCTCCATAAAGTTCCAGTGGATTAAGGGACAAAGTAGAAAAATAATCGCACCATATGGGAGAGTTACAAGTAATAAAAAAAGTGAAAGAAACTACAAAGTGGGTCAGTTCTATAGTAGCTGTAGATAAAGCAGGTTGAGATGAAATAAGAATATGCTTGGATCCAAGAGATATGAATAAACAATACTAAGGGAACATTTTCAATTGCCTACAGTAGAAGGAGTAATCAACAAATTAGCAAAAGCTACAGTTTTCGCTGCCTTCAATGCTCGTAGTGGATTTTGGGATCCAACAGATATTTGAAGGTCTGGAAGTTGTTGAATATTACATAGATGCAGGGGTGAAAGTAAGTTAGAGGACTTACCGGTATGCCGGAGTCCTGAGCAGGGGGCGTGGCCTCAACCAGAAGAGGCAGGGCCTTAAATCCCCGGGCCCTTTAAATCTTGATTTAAAGGGCCAGGCAGTAGTGGCGGCTGGGAGCTTGGGGCCCTTTAAATCACCCCCGAGCTACCAGCTGCAGAGGCGGCTGGGTGCCCTGGGGCTCGGGGGCGATTTAAATCCCCGCCAGACCCCCGCCGCCGCTACCCCAGGGCTTTGGCAGCAGGGCTCCAGCCAGGATTTAAAGGGCTCTGGGTGGGGGTAGCAGGATCTGGAGCTCCGGGGCCCTTTAAATCCCTGCCACAGCCCCGCCGCCGCTACCCCCGGGGCTTTAAATTGCCCTCTCGGAAAGCCGATCGCTGTACCGGAGCGAACTGACTTACTTTCACCTCTGCATAGATGATATACTGGTGTGGGGAAATATCAGACGAGAACATGATTAAAGGCTGGACAGGTGTCATGAAAAGAACCGGTAGCTGAACAAGAGCAAATGAGGCTCGGGTAGAGATAAAATACTTGGGGCTTTAACTGGACAAAAAAAGGTCTAAAACTTGACAAGTCAAAACTTGTGGCAGTAATTGAAATGATCACACTGATGATTGCAAATCTGAATTACAAAGATTTCTTGGAATGGTTACATACTCTGGGAAATTTAGCCCACATATGTCAACAGTAGTAACTCCTTTAAGACAACTGTTGGGAAAAAATGTCAAGTTTGCCTGGATGGCAATGAATGAGGTGGCATACGAACACTTGAAAGTATTGCTTACACCAGCACCCAGTGCTGAAATACTTTCATGTCAAAGAACCAGTTACTGTGTCAGTGGATGCAAGTTCCATTAGGGGTTATATTGCTGTAAAACAGGGCTCCTGTTGCTTATGCCTCTAAAGCAGGGACCTCAAACTCAAATCACAACGAGGGCCACATGAGGACTAGTACATTGGCCTGAAGGCCACATCACTGACACCTTTTCATATAAAGGTACAAAAGCCATCCCCACGCCCCTGGTCCCACCCCCATTCCACCCCTTCCATGAGGCCCATGCTAACCCCTTCCCCAAAGTCCCCATCCCAACTCCGCCCCCTCCCTGCCCCTATTCCAACCTCTTCCCCAAATCCCCGCCCCTGCCCCGCCTCTTCTCCACCTCCTCCCCATAGCACGCAGCTCCCCACTCCTCCCCCTCCCTCCTGGAAAGCACTAAATGCTGCCAAACAGTTGTTTGGTGGTGGGAAGCGCCTGGAGGTAGGCAGAGGAGCAGGGACGTGGAGGGCTGGTGGGGGGGAGGTGGGGGAGGGGAGCTTGGCAGGCTGTAGCAAATAACTCCTTGGCCTTAAGACCCCTGCTCTAAAGCACTGACAACTACGCTATAGAACTATGACCAAATAGAAGAAGAAATATTGGCAATAGTATTTGGCTGTGCCAGTTTCAGAAGATATTTGTGCAGTGCTCCACCAAGAATTCAAAGATGATTGCTAAGACTCCAGAAACATCAAATAGACATTGGAACCAGGGAAAGAGTAACCAGTTGCTGATGCTTTATCCGGCATATACATATTTCATGGTGAAAGGAATAGATTCATAGGAAGCTAATGTCACAATACAACTCATGATGTCTTATTTGCCTGTTTCAGAACAGAAATTGAAGGACTGGCAAGCAGCTACAACTAATGGCCTGCAAACCTTAAGACAAACTATTTTGCAAGGATGGCTGGACAAGAGACCTGAACTACCAGAAGATGTCCATGCTTATTGGTCCTATAAAGAGGAACTAAGTGTGGAAGGTAGACTTGTCTTCAGAAATGACAGAATCATACCAGAAAATCTCAGAGAGAAGTTTGTGGCTCTTATTCCCGAGAAACACCACACTGCTCCAAGATCTTATTCTGAGTCAGAAGAAGGAGATGTCTTTAGCAGAAACAGAAAGGATTTGATGAGCACTAAAGGAATTGTGTGGGAGGAGAATGAAAATATGGAAAAAAACACAAACTGTGTCAAGATCAAGCTCAGAAATATAAGCAATACCAGACCAGTCTACTGACTCTATTGACAGGTTTCAGAGTAGCAGCCGTGTTAGTCTGTATCTGCAAAAAGAAAAGGAGGACTTGTGGAACCTTAGAGACTAACTAATTTACTTGAGCATAAGCTTCCGGGAGCTACAGCTCACTTCATCAGATGCATGTTAGTCTCTAAGGTGCCACAAGTACTCCTGTTCTTTTTGTTGAATCTATTGCGTCTCTAGTGGTCAGATTGAATACTGAAAAGAAAAAAACAATAGGACACTGATACTCCTGTTACTATTGCTAAAGGTAGACTGGTTTAAAAAAAACACCCTGCTTGATACAGAAACTAATTGTTTAAGATTCTTTAAGGATTCAGATTAGAATTCTGAATGCTAAATTCAGTTCATACAATTAAGTAAAAAGTTGAAATTTAATTAAATTGTATGTATCTAGTTTTTTTTTAAAAAGAGGGAGATATACTGATAATAGGAACTTTGGAGTAGGGACCAAAGTTACCCATGGTGTTGTATGGGGGAGGAGGGAATAATTATGTAGTGAGCTTTATCAGCAGAAGCAGATTGCTTACACTTGGAGCCAGGCAGGCAAGTTAGCAATGCTGATCTGTACAGTTCTCAGCAACAAGCTCAGTAAAGTGTTTACTGTTACTTACAAGTCTCCAGTATCTTTTCATATGTTATAATAGCAAGTTGGCAACCGATATTACTCTCTTCATGCGTTAGTGAGCAACTGCATGAGGAATCTGTCTAAGGTACCAGCGGTTATAAGGAGAGATTTATAAGGAGAGGTGGCAGCCTTACAGTGCTGATGTGCTTCTTTTCATTTTGCTGCTTAGTCAGTCTTATTTCTTTCTTCCTTTTTTTATTTTATTTTATTGCACCTGGATTCTTTACTCACCTAAATAACAATGTGGTATGTTGTCTGCCAACCTAATTTGAATGAGCTGACAGAGGAACAACTATCCCTTTGAGGCAAGTATGTAATTAGAAGAAAGAAATCAGAAATGGCAAATATATTTAAGGTAATTCACTGTGAATAGACTTCAGCTGCTACCATCCATTTTATTATTGCATTTCTAAATTGCTTTCTCGCAGTTCCCTATCAGGCACTCTATTCAATCTCACTGTATTGTTTTAAGGATTTGTCCAAAGTAATGCAGGCTGACGGTGAGAAGTAATTATTTTATCTGTGGTACATGTTACGCTTGTCACAATGCCTCTTTCTTTATTAGGAGGCTTAGGAACCCAGGTTAGCACTGATGTGTGTAGGAGGGCACAATTCTGGCAACTTTCTGGCTCACCTGCAGTAAGTGGACTATTTTCTTTCTCTAGCTCCCAGCTATTTCTAGAACGTTCTCTGTTTCATAGTCAAACTCTCTGCAGCTCTTTTGGAGGGGGAAGGATATCCTGCCTCTGACATGTGGACTCTCCAAACTTTTTAAACCTTGGAAGTTGGAAAGTGGGATATGGGAATGTTGGCACCGCTACAATATAGCACCTGCCTGATACGATGCTGTGACAGAGTGCGGAGGCCCTAGTGAACAAGGGATTAAGTCCACCTCAGCTTCCTCCCTTTGCTTGCACAGATGCTCAGGGCTGGGTTAAAAGAGTGCTTGGTCGGTAAGGTAGGGTTCTGTACCCATGGCATATAGGAGTGGGCTGAACCACAAGCTGGGAGAGTTTTTCTGCCTACTTTCTGGTTATGTTAACTTACTTTACTTTGTTCTTATACAGACAACACTAACCTTTCAGGAAAAAACCTTGTTGATTGTGATTGTACTTTTTATTTTGCTGTCTCACTGAATTAGCTTACACATACCTTTTTGTGCCAGTTTTATTGACGCGTGTATGATTAGGCTGAGATTTTCAAAAATGAGTGCAGATTTTGGCTGCCTTTCTTGAGACTCCTCAGCTTGAGCCACGTGAATGGGGGTTGATTTTAAGAACTTGTTGATCACCTGTCTTCAGAAAATCAGCCACCTTTCAGGCGTGCTGAGTTGGAAACCCAAAATTAGCCAGCCGAAGTTCTGCCTTAATATGTAAGATGAGCTTGTCCAGTGTATTGCCCTGCAGTTGGCTCCTGTAGTGCTGACACTAGGTGATTTCTAGCATGTGATGTACTCCTAGCTTTCATGACTATTCATTCAAATGGCTTTACTGATGGTCTTTTTGATATGTTTGTGTTGCACCTAGGGAGCCTCAAACTGTAGGTTCTAGGGCAGGGGTCGGCAACCTAGGGCACGCGTGACAAAGACGGCACGCGAGCCGATTTTTAATGGCATGCTGCTGCCTGCCGGGTCCTAGCCGCTGGCCCCGCTCAGCCCGCTGCCAAACCCAGGCCGGGACCCCAGCAGGCAGCAGCGTGCCATTAAAAATCCTGCCCTCCCCGGTCCGCTCTTCTCCGCCCTCCCCGTGGGGGCAGGGTGAAGAAGCTTGGTCCTGCCGGCTGCTGCTGCAGGGCAGGCAAGTTTCCCCCCCATATCTCTTCCCCCAGCATGCTGTGTTCCTGCCCCTCCTCTGCTCCTTCCCTTTCGCTGATCAGCTGATGGCCCTTGTGAGGGAGGGGGATAAGAGGAGGCGGAGAAGAGGTGGGGACGGGGCCTTGGGGAAGGGGGGTGGAATCAGGGCATATCCCCTCCAGCCCCATGCCGTGAGCCACTCTAGGCAGGGGGCTGGGAACACCCCCATGACCCTAGCCCACACTCCCAGCCCTCTGCCCTGCACCCCCTCACACACACCCAGCCCTCTGCCCTGACCCCTGCAGCCCCCCTCATACACACCCAGCCCTCTGCCCTGACCCCTGCAGCCCCCCTCATACACACCCAGCCCTCTGCCCTGACCCCTGCAGCCCCCCTCATACACACCCAGCCCTCTGCCCTGACCCCTGCAGCCCCCCTCATACACACCCAGCCCTCTGCCCTGACCCCTGCACCCCCTCACACACACCCAGCCCTCTGCCCTGACCCCTGCAGCCCCTCACACACTCCCAGCCCTCTGCCCTGATCCCTGCACGCCCCCCACCCCCCCACAACCCTGACTCCAGCACCTCCCACACAAATGGGGATAATAGCACTTCCTTACCTTACAGGGGTTTTGTGAGCATGAATATATTAAAAATTGTGATTTGATCAGATACTGCAGAAGTGGGGGCCATAGTAGTACCTTGGATAAAATACTACTACTGTATTAATACTATAAGCTGTCTACTCTATTCTCTGGGTGCTAATCTCACATACAGACCTGCAGTAAAGTATTGCCTAAGTTTCGTGAACATTGTTCTTCTCACTTTAAGCACTGTATAACCTTCTCAACAGCTTTGGCTTGGAATTTATTTTTGAACCTAAAGAATTTAGCTGAATGTCACCCCAAGAATGCCCTACCAGCATTCTTTCCACGAGGCCTTTCATGGTAAATCTTCAGTAGGGTGCACAGAGGAATCAGATGTGAAGTTCCATATTAACACAGAGCAGAACTGCACATCTGTTGTGTTCCCTGCTGCAGCTTGGTGCATCTGAGAGGCAGAATCAAACACTAAGGCTGCTTTTATCTCTTGAAAGAAATGGCAAATCCCTTTGTGAATGAATTGCAAATGTTTGAATAAAATTTGCTTTTTCAACCAAGCAGCTGAAATGACTATAAAGGTTCAAAATTGGCAGACATCAGCAAACATGGTAGCCACGCTTAACATGTCACTGAGCAAACGCAATATTTGGGAGGGAAATTCTAAGCTGTATTACATCTTAATAGCTCCTCGTCCCTTTTGAGTGCATCGTTGAATCAGCTGATCATGGCACATGAGCTGCTTTTGAGAGGAAAGCTGACAGTTCCAAGGTCTGCAACCTGCATCAGAGTTCCCTTTCTATGACTACATCCCGTCTAAATCCCTTTTAAAACTCTTTGTTAGTATAGCAGGGCCTTACCGCTGCCTGTTTGCTCTTCCTCTCATTTAATCAAACTTCACACTGTAATCCACCCTTTTAGGAGTATGATTTATAAACAAAGTTCAAAGCAATACATGTCCTTAAAGCAGCCTTCCTGATTGTCTCTCAGTGCAGGGCCTGGTTCTATGTCACATGACCCTTATACTTATTCTCTCCACCTGGTGAGGTGGGCTAAACCTGGCGTAGGTAAGGCTTAGTCCCAAGCCCCTTAAAGGGCCATTTCATCCTGTGACAGCATTAACTGGTATAACTGTGGACATTATTGTTATCCATAAATAATCTTGCTAAAGTCTTGGTCTCAATGACATCCTGTGGCAATGAGTTCCACAATCTAATTTCATGTTGAGTGAACAAGTGTTTCCTTTTATCAGTTTTAAATCTGACACCTTTCAATTTCACTGAGTCTTCCCTTGTTCTTGTGAGACAGGGGAAACAGAAGCTCATCAATATCCTTTGTCTAAATCATCAGGATTACATTTTACAATGTGGGTTCCTTGGGTCCTTCCCCAGGTCCTATGCTTCTCATTGATCTGCATATACACCACACATTGGGCCATGAAGAGTTTATAAAGTGCACATTTTCATACCAAATGATAAAACTGATTTGTATAAATACGATTTTTTACAAAAGTAAATAAATACAAATAAAAATTAGCGAGGTTGTAATAGTATTTCACTGTATATGAAGTCTGAAGATGCAGCTGTATTTTTAGACACAAGTACCCAAAATAGTTAGGCACTTAAAGTAAAAAAACGTTAAATGGGTAATTTTTAAGCATCCATATTTAAAAATGGTTTGACCAGTTGCCTTCAGATTTCCCCCACCCTAGCCCCACCCAAAAAGCCCTCCAGTACTATGAAATTAATTAGGAAAACACTTTTTTCGAGTTATATGGGGAGTGAATATAAAGCTTATCATAGAAAGTGGATGACACCCTTTCTTATGGAGGTGCTACCGAGTGGCTCCATATTCAGACTAATTTTTTAATTACCAGTAATTCAAACATAATTGGAATTTCCTTCAAACTCTGCAGGGAAAAATAAAACATTTGGGTGCCACATTTGGGAACAAATCTATTTATACAAACACAAACAGTTGTTAGATAAACCATTCAAACTTCCAATGAAAGGATTCAAGCCCTGCTTGCTCCTTAAGCTCCAAAATTATAGACCTCTCCTACTTGAGCAAAACAAAACAAACAAACAAAAACCAAGCAAACTTTCTCTTACAGTCTCGGGGTCAGATTTTCAAAAGACCTCAGTGCCCACCAGTTCCCAGAGTGACAATTATGGCCCGAGGTCAAAGGAACACAGCATACAACATGCTGAGTTGTTTTGAAAATCTGGTCCATAATGTTCTCTTTAAGGTTCAATCAGCCATCAGAGCGCCAACTGTTCCCCTATAATTATTACAATTAAGTTTAATAATTTTGCTTAATTTACATTATCCTTTCAGCACTGGAATATTCTCCTTTACCTGCACATAGGTTTTCAAGGAGATTTAGCTACATGATGTGGATAGTCTGAAGGGGAATACTAACAAGGCATTTCTGAGTTGGAAGGACACAAACATGGGATACGTATTAAAATTTCAAATCAGGGTAAATTTGCAATCACCTGTAACTCAAAAACCGTTTCACCAATTTTCTTTGACCTCCTCAGTCTTCTGAAAAATGCTACATTTATTCTGGCTAACCCAACTTTTCAAAGCCTACACGTCTCAGTGACTAAAAATAGGGCTTATTATAACGCTCTGGCAGCGGCCTTAACTATGGAGAAACTAATATCTGTGCATGATGCTACAGGTTGCTATTACCTCTGATATATGCTTTTTCTCCCCACCTTAGTGTAGACAGCAGGTGCACTGGCAGGGACCAATTAAATGCGACGAGTCCAAAAATAGGCAAAAGCTCCAATGAAATGTTCTCAGAACTGAGTAAATACTTAGAAGTGCTATAGACAGTTGGAGGAGAAATAAATTAGCAGCCTAAGAAAAGATCATTTGTCCCTGGGGTTTTTTTGCATTTGAAACATTGAGTGGCATAAGAGGAATGTTTGTGCAAAGCAAAGTGAACACATGGACCAAGAAAGGACGGATAATTATAGCTGTTGCTCAACACTTTCTGTGCAGGTCCTTGGATTACTATTTAAGAGAAAGAAAAGACTAAGTATAAAGGCATGGAGCTGCCAAAGGGCTGCAGATTGTGGAAGGCTAATATGTTCAGTGTCTTCAGAATCCTGAGCGACAAAAAAAAACTACAGACGTCAGCCTTTCGTCAGCTCTAGTGTCTCTCTCTGTACTTTAGTATCGAATAAGTGCCTTGCACATTACTGTGGCACTGAAACAGCACATAAATCAGACTGACTTACTGAGAGGAAACCAAAGGGGAAAAGGGAAGGGATCTGTAGGAGGGACGACATGAAGAGGGAGCATAAGGAAAGCCAGCCAAAGAAAAAAACAAAATAACCAACAGAATCATAATAATAATAATAATTAATAAAAATCCAGTTAGGAAGGAAAAAATTGCATTCCAGCAGCTCAAGAATTTTTTTGGTGGTAATTGTATTAATAATGATCAAATTGACATTGGACAGAGGAATGAGCACATGCATGAGATACAGGCCTTGAGGAGACAGATCGGGCAAAGGAACTGCCGAGAGTGGCCTTTGAGTGTCAAAGCCTGAAGCACCCAGTGAAAGAACCACTGGAAGCAAAGAGCTCAGCAGAAATGTTGGCACTGCTGTTCTACTATCGACACTTTGTCTGAAAAACAAATGGCCAAACATGCAGGTTGGGTGGCGATGTTAGTTTTGTTTTTGTTTTTTGAGGTGCTGATGGTTGGTTGGTTTGCTTTTTGATCCTGTACTGGGTGCCACTGGGGCACTGCGTTGAGCGTGTGTGATTTGAGATACGGGGTAGAGTTCAAGGAGGCTTCAGCTGTGAATAAAACCCTAAAGCAGGGTTATTGTTAAACTACAAAATGAGCACAAGAAGAAAAACAAGAGTAGCCCTTGCTTCAAAGCTGTCTCTGGGACCTTTTGGCTCAGTCCTGCAACAGGGTGAGTACTTCACTGGAAGATGCAGGTGTGTGGCACCGCTGAAAATCAGGTCACTGAGGGTATGTCTACACTGCAGTGTGGACATTGTGGCACGGGCAGCACCTTGGGCTAGCTGCACAAATCCAAGCCTGCCCAACCCCCTGGGTCTGAGCCGCGGCAGTGACCCCAGGACACACCTCTGCAGCCACACTGCTATGGTTAGTCTGCTCGCTGCAGCGGACCTAGCGTAAGTTGCTCTGCCCGCAAGTCTCTCTAGCCCGGCTGGGAATCACACCTCTCAGCCGAACTGTAGACACACGCTTAGTTAGGTGCCTAAAATTAAGCACAGAAATTTGAAAAAGCTGGTTTGTCGCTCTGTGATGCAGGGACAGAAAGTGCCATACCCACTTCCCTGGTTCATCCAAGTGTACCATACTATAATCTGATACAGCAACCTCAGTGGCACTAACCTGCCAAAACCAAGGGTCCCTTGTTAACTGATCTCAGCGGGACTACTCGGGTACTTAAACTTATGCATGTGCTTAAGAGTTTTGGTGGGCTGGAGTCTAACTGAACAAGGAGCCTGGCTAATGGAGGTGGTTTGCCATTATCTTTCAGCCTCACAGGCACAGCTGACAGGGAGATGTGACTGTGTGTTTGGGGACATCACACTTACCGGAGAGAAAATGTTATGTGTGAATAGAAAATCTCAACAGCATGTGTTTTATGGAAAGCTGCACTGACAACATTACTGCAGAATTTTATGCATTGCTGTGTTTTACAATTAACATAATGTACAGCACTCTAAAACACGGCTTGCAGGGTGTTAACTGTGTTGTAATCCATGTATTAGGGACAACGTAATGTACCTTATGTTACTTGTAAAACATAAAAATATATAAAGTTAATGTTGGAGTAGCACCTTATGTCATGGGGTCACTTGGGGGAAGCAGGCAGGGGTGGGTTCCATGCCTCAACTGCTTGTGTGATGGCATGGTCCTGAGCCCACCAGGCCTCTCTTGAAAGCAGTATTTCTTAAGCAGATAGGACAAGCTTCAGCCAAATCAATACTAGAACTGTAAGCCCCCTGCAATGCATGCAACAAGAAAGGGCTATGAAAACAAATCAGTGGTTTTTATGTATGTGACATCACATCCTTTTAATGATCCGCGTAAACCAACCAGAGCTACCAAAGCTGGAGAGGGAGGCTACTACAGGAGGAGCATGGTGAGAGCACTGGCAAGGAAGAGAGAATAATGGAAGGCTGTTTTTTGGGGGGACGGGGGAGGTAAAAGCCCCCCTGGAGCAGCATTGGTGGGAGGAGAAGACAAGAAGGATCTTGCAGAAGGGACAAATGCCCCTTGGAAATGTCCAGGTTTGAACTGAATTTTGGGTGAAGATTGATGTCAATGTTTAAAATTTATTCAAAACCTTTTCCTCTCCTTAACTGGACTCTATCAGGAGGGCAAGAGCAGGCTATTGGGACGTAACAAGCAGGTCCTTATCCAAACCTCTTCAAACCCTCCAGAATGATTGTACTCTGATCTAAATATCTGATCAGTGATTTTTTTCATCCAGGATGGTTTGCCCGTCCTTAGCACAAAACACCTGAGATACAGATGCTCCTTCCTCGGTTTCCCTCAAGAAAGAACCAGGCTCAAAGTTTCTCACGTTTGTAAACCTCCTATGTACTGAGGCACATGAACTTTTCCTTATAAGCCCTCTGTCAACCAGCAACAGGACAACTGCAACTTACCGCTGGCGTCTTCAGTGACCTGCCTTCCTTCCAGGTCCATTAGGGGTTAAAATTGACACTTCCTGCTCTTCGGAGCATGGAGGCATCTCTGCAGCAAATTTTATTGGGCATCTTCATTATGGACCACTATAGCCCAAGCTGTCAGTGTCTTCAAGGAGGCGGCTGAGGCCTGCCTCTCTCATCAACTACGGGACTAAACAAACACTCCTGCCCCTGTTGCTAGCTGGGTTCCTCGATGAGCAGAGGCCTTTTAGAAAGCACATAATGTTCCCTAGCAACTATGGACACATCATGCTCCCTAGTGTGTGGTTGCTAGTGAACTTGTAAAACTTCCTAGCTCCCAAACTAGGGATTACGGGGTGCCTCTCAGTCTCTTCTCATTGTGGGAGTTAACTGGCATTGAGTGTGGGAATGTTTCTCATGATCCTGTTTCCTATTAGCACCCAATGGATTGGGGGGCAGTGACCTATATTGAGCAGTCTCCAGAAAAGCCTTCTAGCGAAGCAGGAACCTGACACCCATGGCCATTTGGGCAGGTGACCTCTGAACCCCAGAATCCAGTTGGTGATTGCTCCTTCTCCAAATGGCGTCATGGGTGGGGATAGATAAAAAAAGTGGACTGTGGACCCTTGGAGGTTAGAACTAAAACATACTCAAAAGCTGCATGAAAATATGTAAGGGTTGATTCACTCTCAACTGAGCTTGAGGGTTTGGTTTGTAGACCCCTCCACAGGGGCAAGTTAAAATCCTGTGAGGTGTGTGAGAATTCTTCTTTGCAACTTCTCCTGATATGAAATTTGTTTACCCAGACCTTGCCATGGGCAGAGGGGTCACTTGGCCCACTGAGATTTCCGGCCTGATTTCTCAACTAGAAACAGGCGTTTGGCTGAGCGTCACATATTGTAAGCAGCTTCGTGAGGATGCTGGCATTCTGAAGCATGTGCATCATTGCTATTTGGTGAGTCAAGATTTTCTTCTTCTAGTTAGACCTTTAAAAATAACTCTTTTATATGTTGCCTGCTCTGTGTCTCCATTTCCCATGTAGCCAGGGCACAAGTGGAACAAAAGATCTCCCCAGCAGAGGTCCACTAAGAGAACTAAACCTTCTTGGTGGGACAAGGTGAACATCCTGAGAGGCAATTGAGTTTTGCCACAAAAAATAATCCAACAAAAACAAACCTTTAAGAAGCCTTTTCTTGAATTGCAAAATGTATTTGATCTCTTACCCACATCACCACTGGCTGTTATTTCATTGCTAAGTCAGAAGGGGAGAGATTCCCAATCTTTTTTGGTTCATAGAGGCCTCATTATGTTAAAAGTAGCTACATAGATTTTTGTCAGGACTACAGTATAATGGCTTGAGAAAGTCATAATCATCCTTATCAAGCCCAACTAGATGCTGCTTTTTCAAGGCCATGCATTTTAAACAAACTTTCACTTTGCAGCATTAATTCTTTAACTTTTGGATTCCAGCTAAATCCCACATGGATGTCACCTGGCCAAAGGTTTGACAGAGCCAGAGAAGGGGACTGCTGTGCTGGGAGGGTATCTGGGATAGGAAACGGGGGAATATTTGGTTGAGTAACACTTGCTCCAGCGCTACTCCCTAGACACATGGGGGACTTGTAAAAGGGCAGGGGTGGTGTAAAGGGCGCTAAAAGCCCCAGTTCTGGGTGAAGGAGGAATTACCCAGTGCAGGCCCTGGCATAGGGTTTGTGTTGGGACAGGGCCATAAGAGATTCTAGGCATCATCCCAAGCTATAGGACATCCCTAGGGAAGGCTGCTGGAACATAGCCAAGCCCCCAAGGTTGTCTACATTATGCAGGGAGGCCTCTCTAAGCTTCAGAGCAGTCTAGGATCATGAGATCACAGAGGTGGTTTAAAGCTGCTTTAGCACACTCTTCCCCTTGGGCTCTGAGTTGTGTGCTGCATCCCTTAGAAGTGTGCAGCTTGTGCTTTTTCTTACTTTGTTGTCAGTTTAGCCCCCCCTTGAGGATTTCTCCTGTGCAAGAGGAATGTTCAGCTACCCATTTAGGGCCTTAATTCAGCCAGGTACTTAAGTACAGCCATAACTTTAAACATAGGTAGTACCACTAGGCTTAAATTAGAATACCTGTGTGCTTTAAATTGGGCACATGCTGAAGAAGAAGAATTAGGTCCTTTGGCAGTTGTCCAGCTACTTTGCTCTGCCTCAGCAGTACACAGCAGCTGAACCAGGGAGTGAGTATCTGGTCACTAGTTAGAGAAGCATAGGAGATGATCTCTGCCCAAGTTAACAGAATCATTTTATTTTTGCTCTTATTGAGACAAGCACCCTGCAAGATTAATTTTGTAGAAGTATCAGTCTTTTTTTTTTTAATGAGTTTGCCTTATTTTGCTGGGCTTTGTTCATTGGAACTGAATGAAATGCTCTGGTTTGCCGCAGTGAGATGCTTACATAAGTTGATAAAAGCTTAGCTAGACTGAACTGAGCCCTCCTTAAGACAAATGTTCCTCAGCAAAGCACAACGACAGATTCTTGTTAAAGGGCCACCATTGCGCAGCTCTTCTTAGCGTATGCACAAGGCACCTAAGGTGGCATGCGACCAGGATTCATCACCAAATGTTGGCCTCTGGTTGGATCATTAGCTTGGGCTGGATACTGACGGGGAGTGCAACGTGAAGACTCTTGCAATGGGCAGATAGTATTGCAGTCTCTAGGTTCTGGGGAGTGCAAGGGCTTCTCCTTCCCTATCCCTCAGGGATAGCACAGTGCCTACAAGTGGTGAGGAGGAGGCAGGCAGATCCATTGCTGCATCCTGCATACACCATCCACCACTCACCAGAGCTGGGCATGGGTCCCACAAATGGTAGTAGCAGTAGACATGTAGCCTCTGTGCTCGTAGGCGGTCCAAAAGAATTCTCTTGGGACAGAGCAGTCCCCAGCGCAGTACTACCCCTTAATAAGTAGAGTAGAACTCCACTTGCATCCCATCTCCTTGTTTGCAAACTCAATTATTTCAAATGTACAGCCACCCCCAATCCCCTCCAACTAAACTGTCATGTGATTTCACCATTTACCAGCAGAGGTTAATCAGACAGAGGCAGAGATGTCTTGTATTATTAATATACTGCCTACATTTACTAATTTACTGTACTATAAAGCATTAGCAAACATAAAGCACAAATTGTGTGATGTACGGAAAGTCTCCTGAGAGGTTCTGCATGTGCCCTCCACTGCTAGTGATGCCTGCTCTGGGCCACATTGGATCAGGCCATTCATTTGCAGTAGCTGGTAATCAGCAATGAGTGTCCCAGTGTGAACTCGAGAGATTCTGCTATACAAAGATTTATAGCAATGAAAGTTTCAGTTTTACCCTTTTCAGTGCCAACAATTTATGGGAATAAATGACAGGACAATACCACGTTGTCCAATATAAAAGTACAAGTTGACCGAGAGCTTGAAGAGTTGTTAAGAACTGTGAATGAAAGCACAGACCCAGTATGTAGTTATAGTAATGAATAACTCTGCAAATTCCAATCCTCTCCAAAAATTCAATTGCAACTGTCCCTGATCTATGTGTTGAGGATGACAGGGGGTTCACCAGCCAGCTGGCCTATTTCGTGCTCTTTGTATTCATTAAGTGTTTCTCTTGCATGTAGCCAATATCTATGCCCACTTTAGCCATATGTGCCAAGATTTTATACCATGAATAAAAGAACTTCTCCCATTCCTGTCCACTGATGTACTGAGACACTGAAGAAGAAAATGTCTGAGCAATACTGCCACCTATTGGGTTGATAGGGAGAGACCTTACATAAAAAGAAAGGAAACTGCAAGCATATAGAAAAGAAGAAATCAGAAAGTGCATTTATGGAAAGTCACACTCAAGTTAAAAAAAATCAACAAACCCCCCCAACATTTTATTGCCTACGGTAGTTTACAGAGATTTTATAGAAACACGACATCATTCAGACAGGAAAATAAAGATGTGCGTATTTTAACACTAATCTGCTATGCCATTTCCCCAAATGAGGCAATGAATTATAATAGACAGCAAACATATACTGGTACTGGTGTAAGAACCCAATAGTAGTTTCACTGTTCTTTAGACACAAGAAAGCCCATGGGATAAAAACACAGAATTAACTTCATAACTAAGGCCCCGATCTTGAAATTTACAATGTGAGCAGACTATTGTGCCTACACTGAGCTGTGTTGAAGTCAACAGGCCTCTACAGGACTGGGGCCTTGTAGACATAGCTTGGTCTGGCAGAGAGGTAGTTTTATCTAGTAGACTGAATACAGGACTGGAACCGGGGTCTTCTCAGTGATAATACTATTTATTTGTATTACAGTAATACCCAGAAGATCAGAGTCTCACTGTGCTTTACCATTATTATGGAAAGTAATCACAACCTTTCTATAGCTTTTTTGAGCCAGCAAATTGGAATAGCAAATTATATTCCTAAAATAGCTTTCTATAGAATAAATTAAAAACTCTATAGAAAGGTTGTCATGCCACTTTTTGCAGTGTTGCCAACTCTCCCAGTTATGCCAGTGATGTGATTTTTCACCAGGGCTGGAGTCAGGCTCTCCCTACAGGAGAAGTCCCATACCCTCCAATCATATTGGTTCATTACTATCTTGAAATGGTAGAATTATCAATAATAATGCAGAATAGGCAGATGTGTTCAATGAACATTTCAGTTATATATTTGGAGGAAAAAAACAGATCATGTAGTCATATCCTATGATAGCACGTTTTCCATTCTACTAGTATTTTAGGAGGCTGATAAACAGCTGCTACTAAAGTTAAACATTTTTAAATCAGCAGATCCAGATAATTTGCATCCAAGAGTTTTAAAAGAGCTGGCTAAGGTGCTTGCTGGACTGTTAATGCTGATTTTTTCCCCGTAAGCCTTGGAACACCAGGGAAGTCTGGAAGAAAGCTAGTGTTGTGCCAATATTTAAAAAGGGGAAATGGGATGACCCAGGTAATTATAGGTCTGTCAGTCTGACCTTGAACCTAGGCAAGCTAATTGAGCAGCTGATACACAACTTGATTAATAAAGAATTAAATGACAGTCATATAATGAATGCCAATCAACATGGTTTTATGGAAAATAGATCCTGACAAACTAACTTGGTGCCTTTTTTTGATGAAATTACAAGTTTGGTTGATAATGGTAACAGTGTTGATATAATATGCCTAGACATCTGTGGGGCATTTGATTTGGTACCACATGACATTTTCATTAAAAACTAGAATTGTATAAAATTAACAAGGCACACATTAAATAGATTTAAAAATTGACTAACGGATATGTCTCCCTGTAACTGTATACAGGGAATCATCATCAAACAGATGTGTCTCTAGTGGAGTCCGCCTTTTGTTCTTGGCCCAGGGCCATTTAATATTTTTATTAATGACCTGGAAGAAAACAAAAAATCGTCACTGCTGAAGTTTGCAGATAACACAAAAATTGTGAAAGTGGTAAAAAATGAAGAGGACAGGTCACTGATTCAGACTGATCTGGATCGCCTGGTAAATTGGGCTCAAGCAAACAATATCCATTTTAATATGGCTAAATGTAAATGTATACATCTAGAAACAAAGAATCTTGATCATACGTAGAGGATGGGGGACTCTATCACTGGAAAGCAGTGACTCTGCAAAAGCTTATGGGGTTGCAGTAGATAATCAGCAGAACATGAGCTGCCAATGTGATGCTGTGGTCAAAAGGGCTAATGTGATCCTTGGATGCATAGACAGGGGAATCTCAAGCAGGAGCAGAGAAGTTATTTGACCTCTGTATTTGGCACTTATGCAACAGCTGCTAGAATACTGTGTCCAGTTCTGGCACCCACAATTCAAGAAGGATGTTGATAAATTAAGAGGATTCAGAGAAGACCCACGAAAGTGATTAAAGGCCTTATAGACATAGACTCACGGATTCAATCTATTTAGCTTAACAAAGAGAAGATTAGGGGGCAACAATTACAGTCTGTAAATACGTACCTGGTTGAAAAATGTTTAATAATGAGCTCTTCAATCTAGCAGACAAAGGTATAACTTGATACAAGGGCTGGAAGTTGAAGCTAGACAAATTCAGACTGGAAATAAGGCGTAAATTTTTGACAGTGAGAGTAATTAACCAGTGGTGCAATTTACCAAGGGTCTTGGTAGATTCTCCATCACTGACCATTTTTAAACAAGGATGAATGTTTTTTAAAGAGATGTGTTGTAGTAATTATTTTGGGGAAGTTCTCTGGCCTGTGTTGTACAGGAGCTCAGCCTAGATAACCCCAATGCCCCTGGAATCTATGCATCTTTTCTGAATTTCAGTCTAGACTGGGGAAATCCCCTCTGACTGGCTGCCTTCCCTAATCAGGGCTGTATCTGGGGGCAGGCACACCTCTCCTCATGTCCCCCCCCCACCTCACCAGGATAGGGTGACCAGACGTCCCGATAAAATCGGGACTGTCCCGATATTTAGTTGTTTGTCCCGCGTCCCGACCAATGTACAGTTGGGATGCCATTTGTCCCGATATTTTGCTTGAGGGGGCAAAAAACCTAGAGCCGGCCCTGGTGGGCGGGGGTGAGCCTGTGGCTGCCCCCCATGTGTCTCGATATTTTGTTCTTGTCATCGGTCACCCTACTCCAGGAGCTGAGAAGATTTTTTTGGGGTAGAGGAGGCAGAGGGAGAAGCCACCATCACCCTCACAGGATGGAAGGGAGAAGCCCCCGTAGCCTCAGATGCTCATAGTGAAAAGACCTCAGGAGCTGCACGGGGAGCAGAGATGGGGCTAGGAAGGACAGAACTGAGTTGGGAGAGGGGCTGTGAGGTTCATAATTAAAAGTTGGGCTGGGGGACAGGCAGATATGGGGTTGGAAGGACACAGAATAAATGAGCAGCTGGAAGCTCCACACAATCAAGTAGCCAGCAAGAACTCTTGCAGTGTGGGCTGGAATCCTCTTAATCAATAAATTTGGGAGAGCTGGCAACACTAACTGTCTCTCTCTCTCACAGCCACACAGCGGATGGGCAGGAGCTCAAAAATGAAGACAGGCCACACACAAAAAATCACACTATAGTCTTTAACAAAAATCTCATTATTTTGGTGCGGAGGAGGGTGTCTGGCTCATGAGTTTTGAACTTTTGGGGTTGGCAATAGTGTATTAAATTCTACTGGATTTTTTACATAAATTGCTGGAGAGCCCTATTGAATTGCTTTCTGTGGTTTCCTGATTGGTTACCTCCCTTTTGGCCCTAGGGCAAGTCACTGAAACACAGTTTCCCAACTGTAAAATGGGGATGATAGCAATTTAGCTGTTTTAGAGGGGTTTTATGAGTACAACTTTGCACAGTGCTTTGCATCATTTTAAGCACTATGCTGTATACATATTTACTTATAAATATTATTGGACATTAAGAGCATATAAACTTTATTCTTTTGAAGGATTGCTTCACTCCAAAAATTGAGGTGTAGTAGAGGTTTGGTGCTTACATATATTTAGGTTTGGCACAAAGTAAATAAATTCATTTAGCACATCTTTTCTTTTAGCTGGTTAGTTTTCTACTGCATTTTAAGTTTTGATAGGCTGGAGGTGTATTCTGCGAGCAGCTTTGTTCCTTTATCAGATGGTCATCTTAAAACCATTTATATGCTGCCAAAATTTTAACAAGAGGCTTCCTAACATTTTCCAACTTAGAAGCCAATACACTTGATATTCACCCGGTAAAATACACTTCCTTATATGAGTTGCATGGTGTTACTATCACTCCTCTCCCAACTTCCCAAAATATATCATGCTTTCCACACATGCTATGTCATTAACCCTTCCACCTGCACACACAGCCTCCCACGTGTCCCCGCTTCCTCATGAAAACTCATCTACATGGTTGCCCTCCCTACTATCAGTTCCACACATCAGCTATTGTTGTGGTAGGCGGGTCATCCTGCAGCCTCTGACCCTGGGGTGCAGATCAGTGGGGCATGGAGTTTTGAGGTGGTGGCTCTCTCCTGCCTGTCAGAGGTCTCCCCTGGCTGGCGCGTGTGTATGTATGTTTAGAGGGTGGGCCGGGGGAGCTGGATTATCCTGGCTGATGTTTGAGGCGGACTTAGCAGGATGTTGGAGAAATGAGGCCCCTGGCTTTCTCCTGCTTGTGCTTATTTAGTCATTTGGCTGGGTAGGCAGACATTGACCCATAGAGAGATGGCTACCGCCATAGGTGCTAGTAGTCCTGATTTGGCTGAGATGCACCCAGGTTTTTAAAACTCACCCTGGCTAACTGGTGTTGTAGCTAACGTCTAAGGTCTGCTTGGCAGCAGGAGAGTCTCTTCTAAAGCAAGCAGCTCCTCCCTCCACCGCAGAATCACAGCTCCCTCCCACCGTCAGGCTGCTTCTCTTCTCTCTGACCCTCACCTTTCCCCTGCTGAAACCTGCAATTTTAATATGCTGAGCTGGCCTGAGGTTTCTGGAGAGTTTTAAAGTGATGATTCTTTGAGACACACTTTTAACGTAAAAAGAAAAGGAGCACTTGTGGCACCTTAGAGACTAACCAATTTATTTGAGCATAAGCTTTCGTGAGCTACAGCTCACTGCATCGGATGCATAAAGTGGAAAGTACAGTACTAAAGTACTGTAAAGTACTAAAGTCTGTACTTTCCACTTTATGCATCCGATGCAGTGAGCTGTAGCTCACGAAAGCTTATGCTCAAATAAATTGGTTAGTCTCTAAGGTGCCACAAGTGCTCCTTTTCTTTTTGCGAATGCAGACTAACACGGCTGCTACTCTGAAACTTTTAACGTAAAGGTTGTGGTGTATCTGTGGGAAGGGGGTAAATAGCTGGATAAAACAATTCAGAAGGCTCCTGGAATAGAACTTTGGGGCAAAGAGGACCCTCGAAGTAGGAGGCCCTGATGAATTTCACCAGGCTTTAGTCTATAATCTACTCCTGACACCAATTCAACTAGCTCTGCACTAATGGTGTGAATGTTAAGGAAATTATATCCAGATCTCTTATTGTTGTTCAAAAACTATTTGAGTGTGGTTAAATTAGGAAGCACCAGAATGAGCTTTGGTTGAACAGGCTAAATGAAATTTCTCCATCATCAATGGATTTAAAGCAGAGATGAGCTCAACCTGCAAAATTCAGATCCATATTTCAAAACTCCACAGAGTGTGGAGGTGTTTGGATTTGGAGTTCCAGTTTGGACCCATTTCTAACATGAAACAAACATCCTCTCCCCCTTTCCCACCCGTTGAGTTTACAGCAAATAAATGCTACAAGTGCCAAGTATGAACTTCATATCTTCTGGTGTGGGAAATCTTCTAAAAGTAGGTCAGTTCTCTTGCTCCCCCACTGTGGTGCTTTCATGAAACGATTATTCTGGAAGACGATTGCATTCTGGAAGTCTCATTCATGTCACCTATTTTATGCTAGGGTTAGATGAAGTAACCTTTCATCTGGGTGATGCACTGCAGTATATCGCCAGATTCAGTCAAGTGAAGGGCAACTACCAAATTACTTTGGCTGACCAATCATGCCAATACGGTCTTTTCATTACAAAGGGATTTTATCAGCTCACCCCCATGCTCTTTGGTCTTCACTTATGCCCTGGCTACATTTTACAGTTAAGTCTTGAATTGTATTTAGAGGAAATGCTGGAGGTGCCTGCTTCGTTACATATACACTGTAAGTATATATTGTAGTTTGGTGGGTCAAAACCCACACCAAGACTGCACTATAGTACTAAGATGGAGCACCCCAATAAATAAATAATCTTCCTGTTTAAACCGAGGTCCCTTCTTTGGCTGTTATCCAATTGGGCATTCAAACCTCCAAGGCTGTGTGGCCTATTACAGGGCACATAAAAGTAACACATAAGGAAATATGGAATACAGTAAAACACTAAGTGTGTTCATAAGAAGAAAAAATACCAAGTAAACCAGTTTTCATCTGAAACATCTCTTTTATACATAAAGCTATAGACTACCCATATGGATTATGAAGTGAGGCATTCAAAACAAAAAGTTTATTCAACAACTAGTCAGCATTGCTTTTGTGTACATTTCTATAGCATAATAATTAAAATAAGAGAATTAAGAAAAAAACATTTGATTATAAAAATTATTTTTAAATTAAAAAAAAAGGTAATGGCACTAAACCTGCAACAAAGTTATTTAAATTATCGTAGCCACCAGGGTGAAATTTTACAGCTATTCTTCTCATCAGTACTTTGTTCCTGATTAAAATAATATCTAGAGTTCCAGTAACATGTAAGCTGTTTTTTAAAGAACTATAGCTAAAGTATTATGAACACACAGTTTGCTGTATTACACATCTAAATTGCCTTATATTTATTACATTCTAGACTCATAAATATTTGCTCAAGCATTTTTTTGTTTCTTACTCCCTTCCTTGTATTTACAGTATAGTCTTTGTTCTATCCACAAGATGACTTGTGTTATAGAATCCCTGGGAACAATTCTTCCTGCCCCATTGCAATATTCTCTGCTGTTTTGATTAAAAATAAAAACAAAAGAATACCAAAAGCACACAAACATAAATTGTTCATATGTTGTGTGTCTCACCTAAATGGAATAACTAACCAGCAGATGTGCACAAAACTCTTTCTATAAAGAACACATTCTATAACCTTTACAGTTATACACTATTGCATATCTATGTTGCAGATGCAACAGTTCCAACCGTGTAATTTTAAGTTCACTTGTGAATAATACAGTGTGAGAGCCTGATCCAAAGCTCGTTGAAAAGATTCCCTTTGACGTCATTGGGTTTGATCAGGTCCAAAAGGCCTGATTCTTCCCCTGGATATGTACACAAGACTCCCTTTGAACTCAATGAAATCAATGTGTCCAAAGGGAAAATTTGGTGCAGAGGGTGTGTTTTCGCTTCAGAGTTAGATCAACTGAGTGGCACCAGCATTGATCTAGCTCAGGTGAGTAGCCACACTGCAAAGCCACACTCAAGTTACTGGGTCTCCACTGGGGCTGCACTCACGTGTGTGTGTGACGCTAAAGGGCATATCCCATGTTTCTTCACCCGGTGACTTTTGGGACTTGTTTGTCCTTCTGGGGACATGGGGAAAATTGTGGGACAGCACTGAAGGACTATCAGCTCTCAAGTGGTTTAGCCTTCATCCTCATTACCAAGTGGGCAGGTTACCAGCCCAAGTGAAAGCAGAACTTGGGCTTTAGCTTATACCCCAGGATAGGCCAGCTAGCCCAGGTATAAAGCACCACTATAGTTGGGTAAGAGGGTTTTGTATGTGGTCAGGAGCCAGTTTAGCAGCAACATCAAATAAGAGCCTGGGTTAACTCTGTAGTGAAGACATGCTCTAAGGGGGGAGGAGGGGTTTGGTAGTTTGCTAAATGTGAATTTCAGACCAGTTACTTGCCACAGTTGTTTTATTTATCCTGAATGTTTGTGTTCTGCAATTTGTAAGTAATTTGGCAGTTTTTGGCAGTTCGCAAAATGTTTTGAAATCTGTCAGATGGTCTAAGAAAATCCAAAGCAGTTCACAATGTCCCTGTATGGCACCACTAAAACAGCTCAGTGCCTTCACACTGGATGCTAATATTCCAACATTACAAAGGACACTACTTAGGATTGTAGGCTTTCAAATGGACTCACCTTGACATGTGGTCCCATTTAAAAATTCTTTACCATCAAGAATACAAGCAAACCACTAGATCAATAATATAAAAGAGTGTGCAACTTAGTTTGTCTAGCAGGAATGCTGGGCAGAAATAGAAGTTTTCACAAAAAAACTCACTAGCTCCCAATTTTCATCAAAATGTACCCCGGAAGGAAAAAATTGGGGCACACTTATTAAGACGGAGACAGGATATATTACATTACAGTTTTTCTACTTTGAATCTCACAGTGATTGAGGAAACTTTATGTCTCTGGAATCATTCTTTTTATTTAATATCTATATTACTGTAGCACTCAGAAGCCCCGGTTAGGGTTGGGTTCCCCACCATGCTAGGCGCTATGAAAAACACATATATAAAGAAAGACAATATAGATCTCCCTCGCACAATAAGATTATAGATGTGAACATAAGACCTGCCAGATGGAACCATTATCAAGATACAATGGTTGTCACTGAAAAGTCAACATTTAACTTCAGTTACCATGCAATCACTGCTTAGTCTAAGTATGCATAGCGGGGAAAGCTAATATCTCAGATATTGCTGCATGGTGACAGTGGTAAATGTTGCCAACTTAGTGGAAACCACTTGTAAGTGATTTAATAAGCTTGACAATATTCCTTTAATAGTACAATGCATTTGAATGATAAAACAATATCCTGTCCTTTTAGAATACACAGTATTACGAAGTCCAGTCCACAGATTTTTCTTTTGTAATTTGTTATGAGTTTAACTATGCTTGGACTTTATAACCCACTCAGCATTTGGGTTGAGTTGGTACAGGTCCTTCATGTAGGTATCATCATCAAGGCAGCGTTCTCCTAACAAAAAGAGATGTGTGATTAGATTTAGTACACCTAAAAAAAGGGAATTTACTTTCAACATTCATAGAACTATTCCAGTCTATTTAGATTTTTATACTGTGCCCATCACCATGGTATCTAACAAAGCAGAGGAAAAGTGACATCAAGAATTACTCTCTTATTTTTCACCCTGACTCATGGGGGCTGTACTTAGTGGGATTCTTTAATTATCTTGTCCATAATTAGGTCAGATCCTTCGGATGATGTAAATTGAGGTATTCCATTGACGTCAGTGGATCTATGCTGATTTATACCACCTGAGGATTTGATGCTATTGGGGATAAGTCAAAAGGCTGCGTTTTCCATTTAGATCTGAAGGCTGTTATATTTATGGTCATTTTCAATTCCTTTGGAGGGGAGTTCAAGAGGTGGGGCTTTTGACCAAGAAAGCTGTGCACCTTCCCACTCCCAGCTCTTACCAGTCTTGATCTTGTTAACAGTTCCTTCGTATCCAGTGTGCACAGCTGTGTTGTGATAGGTCAAATCATGGAGAGAAAAGCAGTTTAACTTCTGCTGATATTTTATCCTAGTCTAATGTCTAGTAGCTGTTACGAAAATAATAATTTAAGCATAAATGAACGTAAGAGTACTGCAATGATTAGAAAGGCAGCAAGTCAATATTAGTAAAGGTAGAACCATGAATATGTCGCCTTGTTTGAGTTGTAGTCTTCTATGTTCCCAAGTTCTTCAAGGAATCATCTGCTATATATACACATATTATATATGCAAACTACGCTGAAAGAATATTATTAAGGTTGCAAAGTCAAGCATTCAAAAGTTAGGAAATGCCAGAATTAAGGTTGCATGAGCAACTTTAATTCAGCCCCCCGTGCACACGCATTATGATACAGTCATTAATTCCACCACTGCGTACCTGACACAAAGGCTGCCCTCCTGCCAAACTTCAAATCCCCACTTCAAACATGAAGGCACAAGAGCTTCTCAAAGAAAAGGTTAACGTAGGCAGTTTTCTGTAACGTTGTTCTCAGAAATAGCCTATCCATTTAGGATGAAATTTCTCCTCCCTCTCTTTGCCTCCTGCCCACGTCCTCCCCACCCCCCCCCCCCCACCCCCCAAAAATCAGCCTGTGGCAGACACACAGCATGGAACATTTCAGCCCGAACTTTTAAAGTTTGGCAAAGCTATAAGCAACTGAAAACAGGGTCTTATAATGGATAGTGTCAGGCAACCTGCTGATGCTACCAGCCCTGCACAGAATATACATGAAGGAGGAAAGACTCAGCAGTGACAATCAATAATTAAATATATTGGTCATGTTGCTGCATTTTATAGTGAGCTGTTGGTTCTTTCCTCTTTTGTGCAATCTCTGCATGAGTTTGCTGTGTCATGAAGAAAATGACAGCCAAGAGCAGAAGAGCCCGGACACAACAAATGAAAAGAGAGTCAGCCTGTCTGCTTGCCCAGCAGCTTAAAGTCAGGAAGCTTCTCTTCACCAGCCCCACAGTAACTGCTACAGTAATTAGAAGTAGGAAACATAGGGAGTGATAAAATGCAATTATCAAAAAGGTTTATTAGCAAAGAGGAGGATTACTCAGGAGGCTTCCAGCATTCCACCAAATGCCATAACAAGCTTGCAGAAAATCTCCAGCTTGCCACATCTTCACTTTAACAAGCACATAGAGTAACTACATTTCAAGTAGAGGGTCTATTCAATAAACCAGTTTCTAATAAGCAACCAGATATAAATTAGCAATAAACATTTCTCTCTCTCACACACACACACAGCCCCACTCCCACAGAGCTTCCCAGTATTACAAAATATGCATACTCAGATTATATACTTTCATTACAAACATACATGCAAATCAACCCAGTTTTATTTATGTACATACATTATATACTACCACAATATACCTGACGTAGTAATAAATAGGTCTCAGTTCCACTGAAGTCAATTATAAGCCTTTTTCTATGATATTAATATTGCTGTGAAATAAACAAATGCTCCTCTCCTAAAAACAGCCTTATGGAACTGCGAAGACATTCTTACTTAACAGATACAGAGAATCTGTGCAGAGAGACATGGAGAACCTGTGTAGTCATTTGATATAAATGAATATTATTTTTTAATCAGGCATTAGGCACAGAATAAAAACCTTTGTGACTAGTTGCCCTTACAATGCTGTATTAGAAAAACTGAAGCATGTCTATAACATATTGTAAATAAAAGCTGATATTGTAATGATTTTGGTTTTGGTGTAAATGTTTAAGCTATTTTTAAAGCAGTAACATGGTAGAGAAAAAATAGGTTAGCATCTGCAGAGAGTACAAAAGTATTAAATTTTTGCTTAAAGTTATAAATTTTGGTAAACTTAACAGGCCACAGTTAATAGAAAAAACAAAGTAAATCTAGTTCATGTTGTCTAGTTCATGAATGATTTTTTAATTCGCTCAGCCCATTAAAAATTTGTGGTTAGAGAGTGATTCTCAGTGTAGACTTTAGAAAGAAACACCTTTTCGTTCATTAAAGAAAAATTCTAGTACATTCAAAATGGTGTTCTGGCATTAATTATACTAAGCCACTGTCTTGTTTTAATAGCCTGTTATTCAGAGCTGGGAAACTTGCATCACGGGAAGGCCAGAGAATCTTTCCTATTGACAGTGACTTCCCCTGTGTTTGATGTGGAACACGGGAGTGGAGGTTGTAAGGGAAGCTCAAACAGTAAGCATGAAGATAAGGACCATTTTACTGTTCAGTGTGCTTAAATATTTCTCATTTTTAAAAATAAATAATTAGGAGAAGCTATGACAATCTCTCTCTCCTTATAGGGGAGATTATAAGATGCTATGGGCTATGGTGCCACCTATATGTTGATGACACCAGCTCTGTCCTTCCTTCTCACTAAAGTCTCCCTGACGCCTTATCGGAGTAAACTAGGGACATGGATAAAAAGCAGCTGATTCAGGCTCATCCCAGGCAAAACAGAAGTGATGCCAGTTGGCAGGAGACAGCACTTCAGAGAAATGCAAAAGTCTGTGACCATGATCTCATCCCTTCTCCACACTCAAAGCTTTTGGACTCTTGTCTGTTGCTAGACACCCAGATAGCAACCATGTTCAAAACCACTTTTCCTCCTCTATGACTGGGCAGGAATCGATGGTAAGCTTTCCTGCCAGAAGAGAGCCATGCTATCGTCACCTTCAGACTGGACTGCCATTATAAGGCGCACCTGGTAAATACTAGGAAGGCTGCCCAGGTATTACAGTTTGTCAGGTGTTCAGTGGCCTAACTGCTGAACAGGACGGACCAACTTTGCACTAGTTGCCTGTGCTGCTCTGGGTCCAATTCCAGGTTCTGGCCCTCATCTACGAAGCCCTGAATGAGGTGAGCTCCTTCCTTCAGTGACCACCACTCTCACCTCACACTGGCGCGGAAGCTGCCGTCAGTAACGACTCTTCTGTCCAGGGTATAACTTGTAGCGGCTGGGACAGAACGTTCTCTTTAGGTGGCATAAAACGGTGGAATCTGCTTCTACTGTGGCTTGGACAGAGGCCATCTTTAGGGTGAGTTACAGACTTCACTTCTTCGTGTCTGTAATGCTAATATATGTGACATGTGGCGGGGGACGGGGGGGGGGGGGCACTGGGAGTCGGGCCCTTCAAGTAGGAAGTTATGAAAAAGGAAGAATGGATGGAGAGTTTCTGGTGGGGACATGCCTTGTATATAAACTTGTGGGTAAAAACATTCATATAATGATGATGGACATTTTAGAAATGCAAATCATCACAAATAAATACTAACAGGAATGCCAACTTAGCAGATATCCATGATATAGATTATTACATGCTTTTGACCTGCCTCTTACTATCCACTTGGGGCTTGATTCATCTGTGAACGAGGACTGTGATGCAATGTGCACCCTTGCTCATGCAACCCTGGGGCACAAAAGATCTTTCCCCAGACATTCTTGCATGTGGGAGCCTAGACAGGGTTCCATAGAACCCAAGCCAGCAGAGGGTGCCTGTGTTGAATAAACGAACCCTCTGAATGTGAATATTCTGGCCCCTACTCCCTCTCCTTCCAACACTGCCCATCTTTTAAGCTGTACCAGGTGGCTCTGGATGAACATGCAGCTACTGGTGAACCCATGGAATGAATGAATCAAGCCCATAATTAATTCTAAACTTTATCAGCCAAACTTTTGCCTCATTCACACGTACATGCACCCACAGCGAAGTCAATAGGGATCATGTGGATGTAACTGAGGGCAAAGTTAGGCCCAAGCAATCTCATTTCAGCAAGGGAATCTGTTGAGAAAACATCCTTACCAATATTTCCTCCAATTTCATATAAAAATACCTCTTCTTTCTTGAGAGCTTGGACAACTCCACTGTTAGGAACAAAACAAAATGATTAGCTATCCCACCAAATAGCTTGCAATCAAACCACTTAAATGTGCCTGGGAAATGTGATGGTAGTTAAGGAAACTGACAATGCATAGAAATTATCTATACATTTCTATTTTACCCATCTCTACACACACACAAAGGAAAAAGACTATCACACCAGTATGATAATGCAAACAAGAGTAATTCTGCATAGTAAATTATAAAGAAGAAAAATAAATCAGACTTTAAGGAACTGAGACTTTTAGAAAAGATTAATCTTTTTATTGACAGTTGGTGGCAGCCTGACTTTGTGCTCTTTGGCTCTGCTCTGAATTTTTTTTTTTTTTTTACTGTTGCTGCAAAAACGAATTCTCCCATCATACATTTCATATCTCTGAATGTGTAGGGGAAGGCATAATCATGCTCTTATTTTCCTTCTTATTTTTCTGTAACTAAATGGGGGGCAAACATAATTTTTTCCAAAACCAATAAAATCCTCATCTGATTGCGATGAGGTGTGCCAACTTGCAGCTGAAAAGAATGTTTTGCCAAAATCATAAGCCCCTTTAAAAAAAGGAATTTAGATAAGAATAAATTCTTAATCTTAAGAAGAATGGAATGCTACTGCATCATCATTAATAACTAGATAAATGATGTAGAAACTGAAAAGTTACTTTGCATTACCTCCCTCGCACTCACACACACACACACACACACACACACACAGTAGGATCCGAAGTCCACCTAAGTTAATGATGTTAAAGTCCATTTAAGTTTCCAATGACTTCAGTGGAATTTGGATTAGGCCCAAATATAGATATTGATTTACATCTGTGTGTATCTCTCTCTCATAGATCTATGTATATATGGATATGAATTAATGTTTTTTCCTGAAGGGTTTATCTTCTCTTTCCCCATTCCTTTTTCTCTTAGACTTCTTTTCTTAGAGTTCCCCGCTAAATTCTCCACAGGATGATATAAAAACTTACTGTGTTCCATGGATGCCATTCCTAACCCAGCTGACAAAACAGCAATTAATTCTCTACCAACATACTACACTTTGGCATATTCCTGAAGGCCTCAATATGTAAGGATTTAGGCTGTAAGGAGCATTAGAAGTGCTTCTTGGAACAATCCAAATCATTAGTTCATCAAACATTTATTTGAACAGGCTAAATTCACTGGTCACTGAACTCACTTTAATTGTTAACCATATCTGCTCTTTTGTCAAACTATTTTAAAACTTTTTTTGTGATACGAAATACTAAAAGTCACTTATTCTGAAATGTTAGTAAAACAAAAAGGGATTTGTACCTCTTCTGGCTGAGAAACCTGGCTACTATATCACTGGCTTTTAGTTCTTCCGTCAGCTGTATTGCCATGGAAACTTTCGAAAGACGAGGCGCTTGCACCCGTATCACTCCCTGAGGAACATCAGCCTGCGAAGCAATAATGAAATTGGAACAAAGCTGCTAGCAGCTGGCTTTGATGAGTTTCTCCAAATACTGCATGCAATAAGTAATTTAGTACAATGCTCTGTAAGTATGCTTAACTACTGTCTACATCATTGCAGAAAAATGTTAACTACGTTGTAATTTACTAAATTACATCAGACCCTCAAATCTCTTTTTAATGCCAATAGAGAACTTTATAACAAAAGAACAGTAATGTTTAATTATTTTCCATAGATGTTATGAATGATAACAGTAACGATTATTGCTATATTAAGAGACAATTTCAGCATGTTATGAAGCTTGTGTGTTTGATATAGTAATACATGAACCAGATTCAGAAAGGAGATGTTGTATGCGCTAGTGCCAGGCAAAAATTTCCAGTTTCCTTTAACCTGAATTTCACAAAAGATTTTACAAATGTATTCACAGATCTGTATAATTTGTTCAATTGATTTTTTTAACAAAATCTTTTCCCTTTCATATATAGACACTCACAAATCATTTGTGCAGCTTTTAACCTCCCTTTCTTGTTCTCAAGACTTTGTTCAGCTAGTCAGCATGCACTTTTGACTACATAATGGATATATTTTATTTCAATCCATAAATCCCATGGTGATGAATATCAAATTTATATCAGTGCAGAAAAAAGATTGCTTTTTCTATGCAATATACAATACTGACATTTGGCATTAAAAGAAGGCATAATTTATTTATATAGTCAGTCCTAATTTCTGTTCTTAGAGAATTTAGATAATTTTTCTGTACACATAAACTACCATTTGCCTGGTTCCAAATGTCCTTGTTTTGATGTTAAAAGAAGTTTGTGTCAGGGTTACTGCAAAGAAGTATGAGGAGTTCTGAGAGGTAATTCTCTTTTTTTTCTAAACACTGTGATTGTAAAGCTGAATGTTTGTTATTCATTATCAGTGAATAATATCAGAGGTACAGAGGTTATAGAATTAAGCCTAGAAATATTCATGTACACAGATGTGAATCTGGAGCAACTCCATTGAAATCAGTAGAGTTAGAGTGGTGTAGAACCAGTATAAATAAGATCAGAATCAGACCCATAGGTTACTGAGTACAAATGTCATCAGACTATTAATTGCACCACAGTGCTGAGCTCTGCAGTGATAAAATAAGTCTGATCTTAAACCAATGGACTAAGAACAATCACAGCTTAAGCTGTACCCCAGCTACTTTCACAGTCTTTTCATGTATGTTACAACTCTCAGAATTGAACTGCTGGATTGAACACCTAGTCATGTCTAAAGAATTTACAACTGGTGGATCAAGAGTTTGCAAGAGACTACTAGCAGTGATCATGACTATAAGTATCTGTCAAACTGTATACACAAAGTTAACTAGCTCTTGCTTAAATAGCTCTTGCCTGTCTTCAAAACTGTTATGAACATATTCACTGTCAACAAGGGAGCAATCTTCTGAGGGTGGAAAGGCTATTATCCTGAATAGCCTTTCATTGTGTTCTGCACAGTAAATTTAAATCAGCCTTCATTTTCGTATTCAGTTGGATTACATAGTGATTAATTTGTTTGCTCATCGGGCATATGATGGATGTGTGTGAAAACTGTTTGGCTTGATTGTGTGAGTGGGAACAAGTGTGTTAAGAATTTCCACAATATTGTGACATCAAGGTCATAGGTCAAATGGAAAACTTGTTTCATAGCTAAGGAAAATGCACCTATCATCATCTTCAACTCCTAAATTTCTTGGAGGAGTTCATGTTCAACCACACCTACATTCAGGATACCCTACCTGTAGAGAGAGCGATCCTCAGCTGCACCTAGCCCATGTTCAATGCAGCTGATAGAAAAGAGGGAAGGCAAAAGTGGCTTTAAGATATCTTTCTCTTTCCCCATCTCTGAGGTTCATCATGGGATAAACTGGCCACTACAAGTTACCTTGAGTGACATGGTGGGAGAGGCAACATCTTTTATTGGACCAACTTCTATCGGTAAGAGAGAC
Source organism: Lepidochelys kempii (assembly GCF_965140285.1). Classification (NCBI taxonomy): domain Eukaryota; kingdom Metazoa; phylum Chordata; order Testudines; family Cheloniidae; genus Lepidochelys; species Lepidochelys kempii. The sequence continues at coordinate 99,927,429 of NC_136382.1, forward strand.
AGAAGTTGGTACAATAAAATCTACTACCTCACTCACCTTGTCTCTAATATCCTAGGATTGACACCGCTACAACAACACTGCATACAGCTAAATTACGTTGGACCATTATGCAGCCAAGGACTGCTCTGTCCTGCCTGTGACATGATCCCTCTCTGCCCTGTAATGGCCCGTATGCCAAGAAGGATTGGATAGTGAGTGACATAAAACTGGTTATGCCATCTAAGGGTTTTCCTACCTCGAGGAAGCCCCCAGTTGTCTGACTAAAGCAGATTTCAAGTCCAGCTTGGTCCTTGCACCATAACAGTAAGGAGACTTAACCAGAGCCATGGATCTGGCCCACACAGCTGTAAATATGGATGTTTTGGAAAGCAAATAACCCTCAGGAGCTTATAAGAAGTAGTCATTCTTAAAGCAAAGCCTGTCTAACACTTAAGTCCTGCTTAGCCCCTATTCTGAGAGTGGAACTTAAATGGTGCATAGGGCATATGCTCTGCAGAAAGGTGAAGATAATCCACCACATGCAGGCCATAGATTAAAAAAGCCACTTAGATAAAAAAGCCACTACTGCCATTTAGAAACTATCCTGCACATATTAAGGTAATTTTAAAATTATAGGGTTAACTTATAACCCACACACTGACTTCTGTGGGACTGCCTGGTATGTAAATTGTGTAGACATTAGCCCCATTTATTTGGAAGTCTAATGCTGCAAACAAGGAAACAGATGGACAATTAAAGATGTGCTCCTGAGAATCCTGAAATCTCAATATTCTACAGTTATCTCAGTTATTTCAGTATTCTAAAGAACAAGTCCAGACGTATCACTACATGAAATGCCTTCTTGTAATCAGGAGCTATACATTACAATCACAAGTCTGAATAATATAAGATACCCAAATATGAATACTGTGCTTCCCTGCATCAAATATTATGGAATGCCTTCTACAGGTAAAAAGGATTTATGAAATAAACTGAAATTAGATTTTTCAGTAACCCTATATAGAGCCTTTTCAGACTTAAAGCCGATGCTTGAAATAATACAAGCATATTTAAAGCTGGGTTATGATCCGTTACATGAAACCTCAGTCCTAATTCTTAAATGGCCTGGGAGGGGCAGGGGGTGAGAGACAGATGTTTGGTGTGCCACCAAATTACATCAGTTAAAAATAAAAAAGATCTAAAAATATTGTTTGATTTAACTACTTCACTATATTCTGCTGCAGTTTCTGTATTGCAGCAGATGATGGCAACATTCCTTGAGGTGCCAACATCCTAATTGTACTGAACTGTTTTCAAAGAATCTATATGCCATTAATCTTCCCATTTTAAATGATCAGTGTGAAGGAATTACATGTTAATGTTTGGCTATCTCCATTTTAAAAGATAGATAGATGGAAACAGATACACTGTTTGCGTGTGTATTTGGAAGGAAGGTTGAGTACTGTCTGAGGAATCAGTCTGTTTTGAAATTGTGTTCTGGTCAGAGATGTTTCAAATCCTGCATCAGCCCTCTGAATATGGGTAAGAAATGTTGAAAACCCTAGCCCCCATCTTGTAATACAGATGCAATGTTACAGAGTCTTTTACCTGAATGGAGTTCATTGTATACAAGGGTCTGCACTGATCCACTTGTTTGCAGGATCAAGACTAAGGTTTTGCCTAATGGCAGAAATACAGTCAAATACTATGCCCCCCAAATGCCACTTCTGAGCCATTCTATATAGGACTTTGAAATGCTGATTTGTTAGTGCTACAACACTGATCCCAGAGCAACCATCTCTAGAGGTAACACTTTTGCAAAGAATGTCGCACAATGACCATTCTTCAGATAGGTATTCTTGGGGTGACTGTATGGAGAGGACTTTAATATCCCAATATAACTAGTTACTGATATATTTCTACTTCCTAAATTATGGCTGACTTGCAAATACACCATCAGTTTTTTAATTCTGTGAAGAAGTGGACATCTAAGTTTAACTGGCAAGTTATTTCACCTACCTTTAAATGTCACATGTGTACTTCAACTTTTCCTGGCCTTAAAAAATCTCTAAATTACACAAATTAGGGGTTGTTTTCTTGGAAAAGTATATACTTCTCCGTTACATCACCTTGCAACAAACCCCCAGGGTTGTGATTTTGTACAAGATCATGGATTTTTATGTGTAATTCTTTTCAGCCTCTCTCCAGTTTGCCTGCCTGTTCTATTCCTGTGAGAAAATAGGGAACTGGTATACACATGAATCCTATGCTACAGTGTGCTGCGAGAAAACTAATACATTTCAGAAATCCTGTTACCCAAGACAAAAGAACAAAACAGACAGGAAGATCAGAGGGATGTTGCAACATACACATGTGGCATAAATCAAACAGTTGACAGGTCTAATTTTTGGCCTAATGGCCTTGATAAACTTGCTTACATTAGAAAACTGTAGTCCTTATGTATCAAAGCTTGCCCACAGCTACAAATGAAATAGGAAATCAGACAATTCAGGCCAGTGCAGTTTTACAGCCTTCCACGAGATGTCTCTAGCTCACTGAAATCTGGAATATGACCTCTGCTAAAGAAGATGATCTGTTCATAGTCATCCAAGCCCAATTTTTATTCATTATGATACAAGGGAATCACATATTTGGTGTTACTTGGTTGTGTGTTTAAAATACCTCTTGCCTTCAGAGGATCTCTTTCAGATGCATTAAATTTAATAAAGTAGATTTTACTGGTAAATAAACTAAAAAGTAAGTTATATTTAACTAATTGGAAATAATGATGCAACAGGTGTGTTTGAGTAAACACCCCACATTAAGATTGACAATCCAATTAGCAGATCCAATTTTTACAGACCAACAGGAAAAAAATTCTCCAAAAACCACATGCAATTTAAAATCATAATGTGTTTATGCTGAGTGGCTGTTACATTGAAATCTATCCTTAGCAATCACTTCTGGGACTGACAAAAATTGGTTGCTTAATGAAGATGGTGCTGTAATGAATATGAAGCCAAATTGTACTCTGTATCTGGGAATACAATGGGATGGAATATTAAGGCAGTGGAAACTTGGACAGATGAGTAGGGAGGAGTATAAAAATATTGCTCGAGCATGCAGGGGTGTAATCAGGAAGACCAAAACACAACTGGAGTTGCAGCTAGCAAGAAATGTGAAGGGTAACAAAAAGGATTTTTACAGGTATGTTAGCAACAAGAAAAACATCAGGGAAAGTGTGAGACCCTTAATGAATGGGGGAGGCAACCTAGTAACAGATGATGTGGAAAAAGCTGAAGTACTCAATGCTTTTTTTGCCTCGGTCTTCACAGACAAGGTCAGCTCCCACACTGCTGTCGTGGGCAACCCAGTATGGGGAGGAGGTGAGCAGCCTTCAGTGGTGAAAGAACAGGTTAAGGACTATTTAGAAAAGCTGGACATGCACAAGTCCATGGGTCCAGATCTAATGCATCCGAGAGTGCTGAGGGAATTGGCTGATGTGATTGCAGAGCCATTGGCCATTATCTTTGAAAACTCGTGGTGATCAGGAGTGGTCCTGGACGATTGGAAAAAGGAAAATATAGTGCCCCTCTTTAAAAAAGGGAAGAAGGTGAACCAGGGAACTACAGACCGGTCAGCTTCACCTCAGTCCCTGGAAAAATCATGGAGCATGTCCTCAGGGAAACCATTTTGAAGCATTTGGAGGAGAGGAAGGTGATCAGGAACAGTCAACATGGATTCACCAAGGGCAAGTCATTCACCAAGGGCAGACCAACCTGATTGCCTTCTATGATGAGATAACTGGCTCTGTGGATATGGGGAAAGCAGTGGACATGATATATCTTGACTTTAGCAAAGCTTTTGATACCATCTCCCACAGTATTCTTACCAGCAAGTTAAAAAAGTATGGATTGGATGAATGGACTATAAGATGGATAGAAAGCTGGCTAGATTGTCGGGCTCAACAGGCAGTGATCAACGGCTTGATGTCTAGTTGGCAGCCGGAATCAAGCAGAGTGCCCCAGGGGTCAGTCCTGGGGCTGGTTTTGTTCCACATCTTTATTAATTATCTGGATGATGGGATGGATTGCACCCTCAGCAAGTTCACAGATGACACTAAGCTGGGGGGAGAATTAAATACACTGGAGGGTAGGGATAGGGTCCAGATTGACCTAGACAAATTGGAGGATTGAGCCAAAAGAAATCTGATGGCTCAACAAGGACAAGTGCAGAGTCCTGCACTTAGGACAAAAGAATCCATGAACTGCTACAGGCTGGGGACCGACTGGCTAAGAAGCAGTTCTGCAGAAAAGGACCTGGGGATTACAGTGGACGAGAGGCTGGATATGAGCCAGCAGTGTGCCCTTGTTGCCATGAGGGCTAATGCATATTAGGCTGCATTAGTAGGAGCATTGCCAGCAGATCAAGGGAAGTGATTATTCCCCTCTATTCAGCACTGGTGAAGCCACATCTGGAGTATTGCATCCAGTTTTGGGGCCCCCACTATAGAAAGGATGTGGACAAATTGGAGAGAGTCCAGCGCAGGGCAACAAAAATGATCAGGGGGTTGGGGTACATGACATAAGAGGAGAGACTAAGGGAACTGCGCTTGTTTAGTCTGCAGAAGAGAAGAGTGAGTGGCGGATTTGATAGCAGCCTTCAACTACCTGAAGGGGGGTTCCCAAGACGGTGGAGCTCGGCTGTTCTCAGTGATGGCAGATGACAGAACAAAGAGCATTGGGGGAGGTCTAGGTTGGATATTAGGAAACTCTATTTCACTAGGAGAGTGGTGAAGTACTGGAATGGGTTACCTAGGGAGGTGGTGGAATCTCCATCCTTAGAGGATTTTAAGGCCCAGCTTGACAAAGCCCTGGTTGGGATGATTTAGTTGGGGTTGGTCCTGCTTTGAGCAGGAGGTTGGATTAGATGACCTCCTGAGGTCTCTTCCAAACCTAATCTTCTATGATTCTATGACAGTAGTTTTATAAGAGTTGTTTTCTTCTACAGGTTCTACTTTATATTCAGTTACCTAACAACTTGACAATTTGTCTTCATCCCTGTTTTAAAGTTTTAAGTCTACTAGATTTAAAAAATCCCTTTCCTTTCCCCACCCAGATATAGTATTACAGTGCCTGACAGGTTTTTCACTGCTCTTGTTATTGGCTGTAAGTCAGTTGTGATCACATTCCAACATGACTACCATCTGACCTGGTAGTGTCAAGAACTGAATAATATGCACTACATAGAGTTGCTGAGTGTAGCTTCATATAATGAAATTATTATAAAGAAGAATGTGGTGCATAGAGTTTATGCTTTTGGTGGTGGCCTTCCACTGCACTCCTCTATGGTTCACCATCAATTAACATTGTGCTGGAACCACGACAATGTACCCAGAAAATTCAAAGAGCAGCAGAAAAGATATATTCTACCTGGAAATGCAATCAATTCTGTGCATATTCAGCAACAATCATAATATATACTTTGGGAAGTTTAACAGTCTTCAATTGAGTGTTTGTACTATTCGCTAAAAGATAATTATGAACACATGTTAAATGTTATTAGGATATATGAACACAAAGAAGAAGACAATACTTCAGGATGAGCTTTTCAGAAGTGTCCAGTGATTTTGTGTGCTTGTTTTTTTGAGTATCCAAACTGAAAAAACACCTGATTTTCACAGGATGGGTGCCTAGCACTTTCTGAAAAGCAGGTCCCTTTAAGGTGTGTCTAGTTGGACTCCCAAGAATTGAAAGTCACCTCTCAGTTATATCTAGGTAAATCAATTCACTTCATTCTAAGTAAAAGGAGAATTTGGCCCAATAACTCTGATTTGACAAGAGCCTATTTCTTACATCATTGGGGCTCTTGTCTTGCTTTTCATGTTTTTCCTTGTCATAAGCCATCTTTTTCAGCAGTTTCTTCATAGCTTTGTCCTTTTTCTCCTTCTTCTGACATGCAGTGTTTTGTTTTCTCACTTGGTTGACAATAAATTTAGGAATCTGAAAGAATATACATCTTAATTATTAACACACATATAACTTCCTTGAAACACTACACACCTACCAAAACTTTCTAAGAGACATGCTGTCAGATGGGACTTGCAAAAGCTAATATTTATTTCCAGTAACAAACACTCATAAACAATCTAAGGCCTTGACCCCACATTTGGGATCTGCTAGAGTTGAAATTAGTGGGGCTATTTAAGGAGTAAGGTCTCAACATGAGTATGAGTGGCAGAACTGGGCCCTCACATAGTGTTTCTACTTCCCTGAATCAAAAAATATTAAACAAGGAATCTGTATTACAGATTTTGCCCCATAATAATTCTGTAAGTGTGAGACAGTTGGAGGAGACTGGAGATTGTTTAAGGTAGCTAGTGGAAAACAAAGCCCCAAATTTCACAGGGATGAGCTACATCCTGCTTGTAGGTCTTTCATGGGGACTGTCATGACACAACTAATTTTCTCAAAGGACAATGACACGCCCTATACAGAAATAAATTTCAAAACAGGAGACAAAGATCTTGAGGTTGAAAAAAGAAAACTACTCATGAGATAGGTCATTGTTATAGACTATACACAGGCATCCCAGAAGACTTATCTTTGAGATCAGGTATTCTACATAGATATAGTCTATATCTCACATTAATAGTAAGACTGAAAAAATCTAATTTTGCTCTCATCTACAATGGTTTTACCATTGGTGTAACTTCACTGAGAATTACCCATCAGTTAGGGCCCAGCTGTGCCCTTTGCTGCCTCTCCCTTCCCCTCCCCCCCTCCAGCATGTCAATCTCACCCCTGCATCACTGGTAGGGGTTCAGATGCCTCCTTGTTCTTTGAAAGCAATGATGATTTGATTGTGATTTTGTAAAAATGCATATTTTTTTAAAGAACAAACTTACTGTCCAAAGAAGTTTTTGGTACTTAATCATAAAACGCATGACGTTTGCTGTTCCAGCAGCCATAACAAACTCGCTTTGTTCAATAGTCTTTGAGCCTAACCCATGAAACGTGAAGAGGTTTGGAGCCATCACCATTGCAACATTATTTAGTGTCATTTTATTTTTATCTCGATGATCAATTACCCTTTGGAGGAATTCAAGCAGTATCTGAAACGAAAGAAGCACTTGAAGGCAAGTTCTGCACGTGAAAAAATCATATGGAGTGAAGCTTCATGTTATGTATTCTTTGAAAAGGCTTTTTATGTTCTTGTTAAAAAAAAAGTTTATAAAAAAAAAAGCAAACGATGGAAAGTGCAGATGTGTTTACTGATGAGGTCAAACCCTGACTTAGAGCTGAGAGTGTGAAGAAGTAAATCATTCTTCATTCTACCTTAGCTTTGGGGTAAAATTTTCAAAGGGATCTAAGGGTATGTCTACACTGCAATTAGACACAGGCCGCTGGCCCGTGCCAGCTGACTTAGGTTCATGGGGCTCGGGCTAGGGGGCTGTTTAACTGCAGTGTAGACATTTGGGCTCAGTCTGGTGCCTGGGCTCTGGGACCCGAAGCTGTGCTGAAACCCATCTTTATTTACTCCAGTCATGCAGACCACAGAGGAGTAGAGCAGTGCTCTGTGAACCACAGGTAGTCAGTGGAACTGCTTCTGTCTCAGGGACAAAGCACCTGTCAGTCTCTAAGCAATGACACTTTCAGCTATTTCTAGCCCAGCCTCTGTGCATTTCCAGTGGTTTTTTGTCAAACTAGACTGAAAAAAACCACCTATCCAAGCAACTCTGCACCATATACAGCTCTTCTAAAATTTTTCTTTGTCTGGTGCAATCTCAACAGTCACCAAAACCAAAGCTTCGCAGAGGAAAACAGAACCAAACAGCAAAGTGATCTGGAAGGTTTAGAGCAATGGGGGCAGTTGGTATCCAGGGGAAATCCTAATTCACAGAAGGGGAACATAAACAGTACAGATAAAAAATTGGGATATAGTCAAACAACCCCACCCATCACATTCAAGTGAGTTTATTTCCTTTTTATCTCTATGATATTCTAAAATAGTTTTTGCCATGTAAACCAGCAACAGCTGCTGCAGAAAAGGTACTGAATTGGGATTGTGATTAGGAAGTTTGAAGGAGAGGTGGTTCATTACAAGATTATTATTATTAGAATCTCTGGTAAAATTTTCAGAAGTACTTAAGGCCCAGATTTTTAAAGGTATTTAGATTGTAACACCTAATTGATTTAAGAGCGCAAGTCTCATTTTCAAAAGTGACTCGGGCACTTTAGGACTCTAAGTCCCGCAGAATTTCAGTGAGACGAAAGGTATGCCTTCACGGCAATCTGAGGTGCGATTACACCTCAGATAGACATACCCACGTTAGCGTGACCAAAAATAGTTGTGTAGATGCAGATGAACTTCAGTGTGACGTCTACAAGCCAACCAAGGGCAGTGGCTACCTACTTGCATTGCTGAAGCCTGCACCACAGCATCTACACTGCGATTCTTGGCCTTGCTTGCTAGGGTAAAGCTAGCGCAGGTATGTTCACCCAAGCTGCAATCACGTCTGGGACGGCAGTGTAGACATAACCTTGGACTCCTAAGTGCTCAAGTCACTTGTGAAAATGAAACTTAGATTTCTGAGTCACTTACACACTTTTGAAAATTTTATTCTCTGTCTTAAGTTACTGCAAATATGAAAAAAGTAACAACCAGTTAGTTAAAATGTTAAAAGGTACTTGAACTTTTCACAATAGATACATAAAAAATAAGCTCACTTTTCTAATGCATACTTTGTTTTTAAAAAGTGAATAACCAATCTAACCTTCAAAGTGTCTCTGTTTGCTTCAGGTAGGAGTAGTACCAGAAGATTCAATGCTTGCAGTTGATGCTTCTTAGTTGGAAGATCTGCCAAGGAAGCATATACATCTCACTTCTTTAAAAGTTTTATTTTTTTCCTCCAAAAAAAGCATGATTTTAAGTTAAATTTTCTTGTAAAATGTCAAGTTTATCCTGTTCATAGATTTTCTACGTAATGTTGATGAGCAACAGCAGTTGCAGCAGTGACCCAGCAGTGATAACAGTAGTGATAATAGCAGTATTGCGATGGTGTTGATAACTGTCATGATGATGTTCCTATTCTGTAACAATTGCGCTTATTTGATTGTACATGAACCTGCAGAACAGACAGGCAAATTTAAAATAAATAGTTACGTAAAAACAAATGATCCTCTAGTCTATTTTGCACCATCATCCTTGGCATAAAACAGACTTATATGTTGTGGACCTAATCTAATCATGTGAGGATTCCTTGGATGTGGTAGAGCCATCATAGAGCTCCTATATGACCCTCTCCTGGCTGCCAGCATGGCTAGTGGAACAAGGACATGGACAGTGCCTTCTTAAAAAGAAAAGGAGGACTTGTGGCACCTTAGAGACTAACCAATTTATTTGAGCATGAGCTTTCTTAGTTCCCAGCAATTCCTGGTTGTTGGAACAGCCCCCCAAGGGGTAGTGGCAGCCCACACAAGTTAAAGCATCCCAGGGGCAACTCTAAGTTTCAACTAGGAACTGGCCTATAGCTCACTGTCTGCAGAATAAGGAGTGCACAAAGGTAGCTTAAACCCTTATCCTTACCCCCTCATGACTTTTGTGTCATGTGTGCTCTGCAATCTGGGCCACTTTCCTGTGACATGTGAAAAGATATCATGTGTGTGTGTGTCTCTCTCTTGCTCTCTCGACCCTTTGGGATCCTCCTAATGGCTTCCTCCAAAAGTGACCAGTTCTTCTGGTCCTGGACAACAGGAAATGGATTCATCTGAAACCTGTCAGAATCCCTCCTGCATTGGCTGGAGGATTTAATAAAAGAGGGGCTCCCCACGCCTGCTGGACTTCTAAGGAATTGCAAAATCAGTATCACACACTCTCTTTTTAAAGCAACTGATGTGTGTTCTTGCCCAGATTGCTGCTTTATTAGTCAATAGGCTACATTAGAGTAGATTCTCACAGTAACTGGCCGATTATTGGGGAACTGATGGCAATCAACAGCTCTGATTTTTTTTCTGGCAAATAGATACCAACTATCCTCCAAATATTAGCAGAAGCAGCATATTTTATCTTCTGGTTGATTTCCTGCTGAACTGTAACTTCCTCCCTGTTGCTTATTTAAAGAGAATGATCATTTATAAACTGCTACTACCTTAACTGTAGTTTTTTAGGGCTTGTTTCATTGAAACAGAGAGCTTGAGTTACCCCAATCAAGCTAGCCTAGTTCCAGTGACGAGCAACCACACTGAAAAACACTTGTGCTACACCGATTTATTGGCTCAGCAGATGGCAAGTTGCTATTCGAGCTACTGCATCCCCACTGCATTCCTAGCTCAGGTGTCAGCAGCACTTGAGCATCAACCCACATCTCCTGGACAAGCCAGCTAGCTCTAGCATAAAGCACCACTTAACTAAAGCTAGAGAATTCTGTGCATGGACGGGAGTCAGTTTTGGGGCAAAACTCGAATTCTAGCTCAAGCTAGCAGATAATGCCTTATAATTCACCTAGTGTTTCCCAAATACTATTATATAAATCTGAGTGTTTTCTTTCCCATGTGTGCTAATAAATGAATGTTCTGCGAAAAATGTCTCATTTGAACACCAGCCAATCAGCAACAGCCAATCTTTTCTAGACAGAATTAATCCTGTTACTATTTAATGTACTGTTCAGGCTCACATATTGTTCGTGAAAACGGTTTCACAGCAAAGGTGTATTTGTTGAGATAACTCCCTTCTCTGTGTTTAAGACGCTGCTGTTTGTGGTGTCGCCTCTGTAAATCTGAGACCCAGAAGGGACGCTGCTTACTCTGCACATGCTGGAAAGCTTTGAGATATTCCACAGTGAGCAGTGGCTGAGGCAGTTCTCGGATGAAGAGTTTTAAAAGACTTGCTGCATCATGTTGCTTTACACTTTCCCAGTTGAAAGTCCCTTCATAAAACTTTGCTTCCAGTTCTTGGCAAAGACTCTGAAAGAGAGCAGAACAGAAAGTACCTTCAATGCGGAGTTTTATTCATGCTGGTGGAAGATTTGTGCATTTCCCATATAGCATCCTTTCCACCCTTTGAAAAAAAGACATCTGAAATTATCATTCAAGCACCACCTGCTATTGCTACTTTGCTACAAAAAGATAAACTCTGGACCAGAAGTATTAGAAGTGTGCAGCTAAAACCAAATGCTAATAGGCACCAGACAACATAGCTGTTCCCAGGGCACTGGCATACCCATAGGGCCAAATCCTGCAGTCCTTCCTCAGGTCATATAATACTTTGTTCAGGAAAGAGCCTGATAAGAGCCAGATAATTATGCAAGTTGAGACTCAAAGAGTCTCCTACCGATACCTTCTGCTGAGGCAAAGTTGGCCCCCTCTTCCTCTTGCAGCACAAGGAAATATCCAAACCTGTGGATGGCCTGACATCTGTGGAGAATCTCCAACCAATCATGAGGCATGTGCACAGATGTTCAAGTCCCGACTGAATGGCTCCCATGGGAGTTTTCACTAGTTTTGGAGCTTAAACCTGCCCTTGTTTTGAGCTGGGGATTGGGTTCTACAGCATGGAGAGTAAGCAGCATCTAGTAACACTGACTGCTTCAGCATTGTCTTATGCAGATATAACTGCGTGGTTCTAAGTGGGAAGGCTGCTTTAGTCATCAAGACCCTTTGACAACCATACCGGAGAGTCTTCGGGGGGATCAGAAGGAGTGGGAGCATATCACAGAGCTGCTGTTCCAGATTTGTGCCTCCTGCTTCAGATTTCACTCCATTAATTTCTTGGACTACTGGATGGCTTAGGAGACCTGGAGGCACCTGGGCACCAAGAAAAAGAATCCAGGACCCGACCAATCCAGGAGAGAGGAGAAGCCATTCCAGATGTGGGTTATAACAAGCACCAGGAAAAGGGAAGCACTTCAGCCACACCCTGGGGGAGGGACTATACATGTATATAAAAAGATTGCGTTTTAGCAGACAGGCAAATGTGCTGCATAACAGATGAAATTTAAACTGTCCACCCTAAAGGAAAATTGCTATAGAATTTAAAAGGAAGCACCAACCCACACCATTATTTCCTTACTGGAGATTTTCTGTACCAGCCGATAGAATTCTAAAACTATTCTATAATTCTCTATTGATTTCTAGAGGATAATAAAATTTCAAAGAAACCACAGAGTACTATTTTCTGTTAAATTCTCTACTGTTTGTGTAAAACATTGATCATGCTCATTGTTTTACAAAAGCAATAGGTTCATTCAAAGGAGAAATTCTTCCACATGTTTGATCCTCATTATTTTTGCAGTTACTTAGTGAATGATCTCTTATCTGGAAACACTCCCCGGATTAAACAAAATAAAAAACAAACAAAATCACCCCCAAAATGTGAAACTGTTGGAAAGTGGAAACTAAGTATTAAGCAAAGTCATGAAGCATCTTAGTTACTGGTAAATCAACAAAGTCAGTTTCCATAATATTCTTTTCCTTCAGTTGTTTCTAATGAAGCAGCTGTTGGACAAAGTTCTACATGACAGAGGCTGGCAGATATCTTGAGGCAGCTGAATCCATTTAAATGTTCTTTCTGTTTAGAATTTAAGGTTTCTTTATACCATTCTTATAACAGGCCACATCTTGGTGTAAATCATACCATGTATTTGGTTTTCTGCATTAAAGCAAATACTGAGTTATGGTTTGTGTGTAGTCAGTAGTCACTCTGTAATGTGAACAGAGACTGTGAATAGTGACCTGAGCAGTTAGTAATGCTATTTGTAGAGATAATGGGAGAGATTCTCTATGCAATTTGGCTGTGTAGTGCTATTCTACAAGTTGAATCTCGCCCTTAAGATGACCTAATTAGGCCAGGGAATATTATCCTCCAGTGGCATACAGCCTACATAGCAGCCCACTAGTCATCTGGCTCAGGGGGCTCACCTGGTTCAGGTGCAGACAAAGAGGTTGGAAATCTTGTGAGAACAATTCATGAGATTTTGGTACAGCAGAATCTGAACCTTAGCTTTGATTCAGCCTCAAACCTGACCTCCTGACCTCTTCCCCAAATGTAATCTGGATCAAAATACCATCTCCTTGGCTAGTTTAAATCAAATCGGTTTGTATGTAGTTTTATTAAGATTTCATTGCCAATCTTGCCATTATAAAAGTGTTAACAAGACAAAAGTAAAAACAGCAAATGAGTCTAGACTTTCAGGGTTTTGAGTCCATGCAATATTTTACCTTTACTCTTGCTGCTACTCCTGGTATTCGAAGAAGTCCTTCTGTATCCAATCTTGCCTCTTCTATCTGAGAAATCAGCTGTCAATAAACAGAACCAAGCTGCATGAAGCCAACGTGCGAATTAAAACGTTACTGGGAGATAAATATAGAACAGTGAAATCTGTTTTTGAATACAAATGATTGCAAAGTGGATTATCATGGATATAATTATATGTGTCCTACAAGGAACACCTGATACTGCTCCTTTATTTTTCATGTACACTATTAAGCATTTTTTTAAAAGGGAAAATGTAAAGTCAACACTTTCTACAGAGATAGGGAATTATTCAGATTTCAAAAGTAAACCACCAATTGCTTATCACACTAAAAATCTGCACTAATAAAAACTATTTACTGTAGTACGAAAGACTCTATATTAACTTCCATGTACACTGTCATTTACCACTTTACCAAGGAAGATCTAAGAGCTTGCAATCACTGAAAAGGCTTCAGGTTTACTAATACTGATGGACTCATAACAGACTCAAATGAATTGCTAATCCTATGCATGGCTTAGATGAACTAGAACAATCACTGTAAAAGATTTATACTATATATCATGTATGTGACTGATATGGCAATTTCCTGCAAGATTCTTGGAAGACCTTCTTGTGTTAAGTTTATGTATTATTTTGGGCTGGGATTATTGTAACCTCACTAGGGGGGAGATGTGATAGATGTGATACCTAAGAGTTCAGAAGACAATACTGAAAATGTGTCTGACAAGTATGGACTTTTTGGACAATAAATATGAAGTGGATTTCCTGGGAAATCCCTAGGGAGAGGTTAATGCAAATTCTCCAACTCCTATTATGCAAAAACCCAGCCTGTTGAAGCTATGCCTGAGGAGAAGGTCACTGTCTACCTATTACCTGTTACAGAAGGCCAGGACCCAAGGCCTGAGCTGTATAAAGAAATGGTTCATCTGCCCAGCCTCTGTTCTGGTTCTGGATGTAAGATGGATGAAGTCATAACCATGGAGGAAACCTAGTTGTGGGTGTTTAAGGTTGGAGTTGGGGTGACCTCTGGTAAGCTTTCCAGCATGTTTTATTGTTTTAATGTTTTCTCTGTAACGCTTTTACCATAAGAATAAATGTGGTTGCTTAGAAGGATCTGTGCAGTAACTTAACTTGTAACTACGGGCAATACACTGGGCATAGCTCTTGGAGAGAAAACAAAGTGGAGGTGCTGGCCTGTTAGGCAGTCTGGCTTGCTGGGGTATCACAGTATAGGTCAGGGAGCGGTGCAGCCTTATATCTGCGGTCAGAGGGGAGTGAGATGCAGGATTCCACTCAGGGGAGGTGATGGCTAGGAGTCAGAAGCCTTTCAGTGGGCTTTTTACAATTTTTACAAAATTGATGCCTATTTTAAAAAAATCTTCCTGTTGAATTGGTTTGTTTCAGTGATGTGCAACCAATGTTTTAAAATGCCTGAAAATGTTCTCTCTTAATTTGTTATGAACCCCCAAGTCCAGTAGTGGATGTGATGCAGAAATGAGAAGGGAGAAATGGAAAATCCATTCACATATTTCCCCATTTAAACAAAAAAATATTATAATCAAGATGAGATCACACAGCAAATAAATTAAGTGTATTTGCTAGAAATGTTTATGTAGAACTTTCTTCCTGAAAAACTATACTGAATATATTGATGGTATAGTGTAGTGACCAGTATATGTCATTTGTAGTGGAGTAGGGTGAAGACCTATTTGGAGGATGTGGGGACTTTCTTTTTCTTTTTTTATTACTGTCCATTTGGTACAATCTTGTCCACATCAAAGGTAAAAAAATTGTTCTTCAGAAGTGTGTTTTGGTTTGGTTTGGGTTTTTATAGTCCCTAAAATGTCATTTCTGGCACGAATGATGTAGCAGTAGTGCCTAGAGAGGGATAGGAAATAACTAGAAGTTTCCTTTTGATTTGGTGGGAGAAAATAATAAAAAAGCTCTCAAAAACCTCTAAAAGGCCTCTCCAGAACTTCAATGATTTGTCTTGAAAAATAACGGCCTATTCTCCTATGATTTCATTTCTACAACTCCTGCTAAACAGAATTTGGCCTGGAATGGTGTTAGACTTTGGACATCTGGTTTCACGGGCTTACTAGTAAACCCTGACCAAATCATGGCTGAGTTAATACACTTTAGTAATGTATTTTTCTAATAATAATTCACTAGATGTCCTAATTAATTACTCTGCTCTAGCACTGGAGCATGCCAATGGCAATTCACAATACTTCTAATGTAAACAACTTATAATTAGTTGCTGAATTGTATTCTCTATTTCACTAACTCCACTAAAGTAAGTTAGTGGAGTAGAGAACTGTACAAAGGCCATTTATCCAATTTAGTGCATTAATAGTACAAAGCACCGCCCTTAATAAAAGCTACAAGTCCCTTCTAATGGAGTTGAATGCTACATTTGAGGTTCACAGTACAGAGATAGTATGTCACTGTAAAAACTTGATTATAGTGAGCATATGAATCCAGGACAAATGCTATCACTTCTGGAATCCAGTAGGTTTGTAACAAACGGACTTGTTCATGCCTACTCACTTTGTGAAAGATCAGTGGTATCCTGGTGCCTGGTACTTTCTTCTGATCCTGTTCCAGCAAAACTGACAGTGGGACACCAAAAAGACCAGAGTCTACACAAAGAAAAAAAATAGAGACACTATCCACATCTGCTCCAATACATGAGATAAGTGGCACAAAACACATTTTCAAAGAGATAAGCCCATTCAATACATTCAGAGCCATTGGCCTTCTCTTCAGCATATCTGAATGTCTTCATCAATCAAGTAATTCAGAGGATGATTAAACAAAGCACTTGGCTAAAAGCAAAGCACTCGTTCATCTCCTCCTTCACCCATAAATGAGGAGTCCTCTGTTTTACCTTCAAATTGCCATCCACACATTCTGCAAGTACAGTGAAGGAAAATACATAAATGAACCATCTGCATGATTCTGATTTGTGGAAAACTGTGGTGTTGATGACCCAGAGATGCAGATCTTTATCACTCAATACAAGTTTAGATGCAAATGGCCTGAGTAAGCTTCCCAAGAATTTGGCTGCTAAAATGAAATAGATGTAATTATAATCCACTTTTACTCTAAACAGTTCTCCCTCTGTGTTTTGAAAGAAGAGCTAGTTAGCATTCATTGTGCTTTTTTGCATCCTATAGTGTAAATTGGTTGACAGTGCATCTCAAAAAAGGAATTTTTTTATATGAAAATTAAAGCCAAGTCTTGTTCCATGCTCGTTGTAAGCCCTGGTTAAAAAATGGCCATTACATCATATTATCTAACTTTACATTACTATATGGTCTTATATTTTTATGGTAAGAGTGCTCTGCCTTAGATAAATACTAATCAGAAGTGAATGGTTTCTGAGAGAGGTACACTGGCAAATTATTGAACCTTAAAGATTTGTGTCTTGTAACTACTCTGCTGGGATAAGGTTAATGGTCGTTTTTCTGGAACTGTGTATAGAACAGTGGTACAAGGTAGGTGAGGTAATATCTTTTATTGGACCAACTTCTGTTGGTGGAAGAAACAAGCATTTAAGCTTCACAGATGTCTTCCTCAGGTTGGAAGAAGATAATCAGCATTTCCCAGCCTAAATACAAGGTGAGAAAGATGGTTAAGCATAAGGGGTTCACACATGCTGTAGAAGACGATTTAAAATGAAACAAGCAATTAAGAGCTAGCAAATAGTAGGGTGTGTTGCAAATTGTTGTAATAAGCCATAAAACCAGTGTCTCTGTTAAGTCCATGGTTTTTAGAGTCTAGCAAAGTTATGAATTTAAGTTCTCAGGGACATCTTTTTGAAGGTGTTGTGCGGGTTTCCTTTGAGAACTAGGACTGAGAAGTCAGCTACGGAGTGACTGCTTTGGGAACAGTGTTCACCCCCGGGTGATAGGGTGTCTTTGTTTTTTTATCATTTTCCTGTGTAAGTTCATTCAAAAGCATAGTGATTACCTGGTTTTACCCTCGTAGTTGTTGTTGGGGCATTTGATACCCTGGATGAGGTACACCACAGGTTGTAAAAGGCTGTGTTTGCCAGAAGCTGGGAATGGGTGGCAGGGGATGGATCACTTGACGATTACCTGTTCTGTTCATTCCCTCCGGGGCACCTGGCATTGGCCACTGTTGGCAGACAGGATACTGGGCTTAGATGGACCTTTGGTCTGACCCAGTAGAGCCATTCTTATGTTCTTATGTGTAGTAATTCCAACACACCAATCTTTAAGATTCAATAATTTGCCAGTGTACCTCTCTCAAACACCATTCACTCTGATTAATATTTATCTAAGGCAGAGCAGTCCTATCATAAACATATAGGCCCATACAGCAATGTAAAAATAGATGAGATGAGATAATGGCCATTTTTAACCAGGGCTTACAAAGAATATGGAACAAGACTTGGCTTTAATCTTCATATAAAAACATGCCTTTTTCGAGATGCACTATAATCACATGGATCTCAAAAAGTGTGTTGTGGGGGGTATTGATCATCATAGCAGTGGAGATATGTCTGCAGGTTTTGTATCTGTTGTTCTCACAGCATCTGGTTTCACTTTGAGTTGGTGTGTCCTGGTCTGTGGGGAGCTTGCTTCTGATAATGAGCTGGGCAAGGCTCGGGGATTGTTTGAAGACCAGAAGAGGGGGTTCAGGAAAATTTCTTTCAGGATGTGGTTCCCATCAAATATAGGTTGCAATTGTTTGATGACACCCTGTATGGGTTCTCGTGTGGAGGTTTTTTTCTGTACTGATGCAGGTTCTCCCAGGCATTTGGGTTGCCCATTCTATCATATGGTATATATCTACTTCTCTGGTGCAGTATCGTTGTTTAGTGAAGGCGGTTTTTAGTGGTTTTAGGTGTGAATATAGAACCATGATATCACCTCTAATGTCAACAATAAGTGTCAAATGAGCCACCATAAGGCAGAGGTGGGCAAACTATGGTCCTCGGGCCACATCCGGCCCACGGGACCATCCTGCCCGGCCCCGAACTCCTGGCCCGGGAGGAAAGGAGTACTAGTGGCACCTCAGAGACTAACCAATTTATCTGAGCATAAGCTTTTGTGAGCTACAGCTCACTTCATCAGATGCATTCAGTGGAAAATACAGTGAGGAGATTGTATTTTCCACTGTATGCATCCGATGAAGTGAGCTGTAGCTCACAAAAGCTTATGCTCAGATAAATTGGTTAGTCTCTGAGGTGCCCCTAGTACTCCTTTTCTTTTTGCGAATACAGACCTAACACGGCTGCTGCTCTGAAACATGGCCCGGGAGGCTAGCCCAGCCCCACTCCCGCAGCCTCAGCTTACTGCGCCACAGGCGCAATGCTCTGGGTGGCGGGGCTGGAGCTCCTGGGGCAGCACAGCTGCAGAGCCGTGGCCTGATCCGGTGCTCTGTGCTGCGCGGCTGCCTGTCCTGGTGCAGCTGCGCCACCAGCCACCGGTGCTCCAGGCAGCGCGGTAAGGGGGCAGTGAGCAGGGGGGGTTGGATAGAGGGCAGGGGAGTTCAGGGGGTGGTCAGGGGCTGGGGTGTGGATAGGGGTTGGGCGGTCAGAGGGCGGGGAACAGCGGGGTTGAATGGGGGCAGGGGTCCCGGGGGGGCAGTAAGGGGGGGGGTTGGATGAGGCAGCAGGGGGCAGGCAGGGGTGGGGGTTCTGGGGGCAGTCAGGGGCCAGGGAGCAGAGGGGTGGATGAGGCAGGGGTCCGGGGGGGGCAGTCAGGAAGGAGAGGGGGGTTGGATGGGGGGGCAGGGGATCCGGGGGCGGTCAGGGAGAAGGGGTGGTTGGATGGGGCATGGGTCCCAGGGGGCAGTCAGGAAGGAGTGGGTGGGGTTGGATGGGGTGGCGGGGGGCAGTCAGGGGAACAGAGGGAAGGGGGGTGGGGGTGGGGCAGAAGTCCTCAGGGGGCTGTCAGGGAACAGGGTGGGTTGGATGGGGCAGGAGTCCCGGGGGGGCCGTCAGGGGCTGAGAAGCAGGGGGGTCGGATGGGGGCAGGGGCCGGGCCATGCCTGGTTGTCTGAGGAGGCACAGCCTCCCCTAACTGGCCCTTCATACAATTTCAGAAACCCGATACGGCCCTCAGGCCAAAAAATTTGCCCTGCCCTGCTATAAGGAGTTTCTTTAGAGTGTGCCTTATTTAACAAGTATATTGAAAACAGGCCATTGTCTGTAAAATACGTGCACTCACAACTACACACACACACTCACACACACAGTCACACACGCACAATCCTTCCTGTGCATGCTCACTGAGCTACTAGATAGCAGAACCCATGTGGGTCTGCTGTGGTGAGGGAGGAGGTGCAGGCTACAGAAAGCCCATGCAGAGGTTTCACCCCTCCCTTTTTGCAGCAGAGCAAAAAGCATCTCCAGCATCTCAAACCACCCAAACGCAAAGGGAAATGGCTAGTGGATCCACTACCGCATGTATCCAGTGGCCAAACCATGCTGCATGAGGTGGGAATATGAAGATGCTGCAGAGGTGTGAAAAAAATGCATGGACTTCCTGCATCCTCCCACTATCGCATGGATGCTCTGGGCAAATTACATTGCAGGTGAGAGAGGAGAGACACAGAGAAGCTATAGGGTATGTCTACACTGCATCTGGGAGCAAACCTCCCAGCCTAGGTCCACAGACTTGTTCTAGCATGCTAAAAATAGCTATGTAGACTTTGCTTTCATATGGCAACTTGGGCTGGGGCTGGAGCTCGGGCTCAGGCTTTGAGTCACAGCATCAAAGCAACATCTACACTGTTATTTTAGCACACTGGTGCAAGCCCCCTTAGCATGAGTCTGTGGGCCCAGGCTGAGGGGCTTGGTCCCACATGCACTATAGACATCCCCACAGAGGGTCCTGTACCCTTGACGTGGGAATAGCAACTGTCAAGCCACTCCATTTCCTGGGAGGCAGGGTGACATTCTGTTGCCTCTTTCCCACACTGTTGTGGGGCCCCTAAATCAAGTTCATCTTTTTGGTTTGGGTGCAGGACAAACTATTTTAGCCAATTTACTTGTTTTCCCTGCTGGCAGTCATTTCAAAAACATGCCAGAGATAATGTTAAATTAAAACTACATTGGTTTGGTAAGAAGGCCTATTTAAATACACAATAAAAAAAATCAAGAGAAAAAGGTATTTTGTTTGCACACCATTTTCTACTGGTTGTAGCACAGGCACTTCTGCAGGGTGGAAATTCATTTAGGAATCAAGGTCACAAAGATGGTTGTGTGTATGCTTTTGCATTTAAAAAGTTATTTTCTGCTACTGTAAAGTGAAAAGTGTATTCAGAGGAATCAATTGTATCCTGCTGTATGTCTCTCAACGCTCTCTGTTGCTTTCAATTATTTAAAGGGAGCTATTTCACTGTCACATCCACTGAACCTTGACAACAGGGCTTTGCCCAAAGTGGGTTTGTGATTAACTGGTAATACATTTCGAGCTCTTGTAAAACAGTTAGCAGAAGGTCAGAAAAGCAGACAACTACCAAAACACTGAAAACCTCTTGCAACTTGAAATAGGTTTCCACGTATTTCTAGTTTTTGAAAAGGAGTCAGAATCATACATAGGCTCCAGTGCCTTGATGCCACAGTGACTTTCTACAAGAACTGCCTTAACAGACCCCCTCCCCTGCCCCCTAGTGTGTATGAAACCATTCCAACACACAACACAGAAAAGCACAGATCTGCAAATACCTAAAAGAGGTTGCGATCTGAGGAAATGCAGGATCTGTTAGGGCACATCAATATAAGTTACTACAGGAAGAAAGATGGCAAATTATTACCGTGGGCAAGAGGTGCAGGCTGAATGTGGAGGGACCATATAGGATGGCACGTTTTGTGCCTTATACAGAGCTCAGCACAATGCAATAGAACAGGATAAGGGTGATGAGGAAGTATCTACTCTTAAGCAAATCCTCCCATCCTCATGAAAAGGGGCTGCTTTAGGGACTATGGAACAGAGAGGGCTGGAGAATTGCTTTTGTCAAGCCAAACACAAGTTATTGGGCTCACAACAGAAGGAATTACAATGGTATTCTATGGCCTGTGTGATGCAGGAAGTCAGCCTACGTGATCTAACGGTCCCTTCTCACCTTGGAAGCTCTGAAACTATGAATCTCTGAAAGGCTCTGAAGCAACGCTTCCATCATACTATAGTACTACCAGAAGGATTCCTTTCCCCTGCTCCCTAAGACATCTGCCCAGTGCCTGGCCTAGAATGCCTGGCCTGCTAAAGTTAGTTGCCAGAGGATTTTAGCCCTAAAATCCTCCTTAGCTGGAACAGTTGATGTGCATGAGGCTGTTTAAATGTGGAGAGAGTCAAGAGCTCCCTGGCTACAGTGTAATGCTGAATCAGGGGCGACATTACCAGCTAATGTACATCTCTCCTTTTGGGATTGTTTAAAAACAACCCCACCCAAACCCATTTGTTTCTAAAGAATTTATAACTGTACTACTCACCTTTCGTTTTGATTTTTATGGCCTTCTGTTGCTTGAATTCTGTCCCGAGTAAGTCATACAGTGCAGTTAGCTCAATCAGTGCTAATGAATAGACTTTCTTCATGTCCTGAGGAGCCAGATCACCAATCTTTGTGGTACCCGTTTTGTCCTTTGGCAATCTGAAATTCTAGAACATAGGATTTGCATCATGGCAAATAAACAATCTCAACACATTGAAGGACAAAGAAAAGTGACAAGTATAAAGGCCATTCTGCTACTGTGGCTCCACTTTTGTAACGAAACACATTGCTACAATTGGGTGCAACAGGAGAGTGACATAGTTTAAAAAGGTTTCAGAGTAACAGCCGTGTTAGTCTGTATTCGCAAAAAGAAAAGGAGTACTTGTGGCACCTTAGAGACTAGTCTCTAAGGTGCCACAAGTACTCCTTTTCTTTTATAGTTTAAAAAGCAGGCTATCTGCAGCGTGTAAATTCCCCATGCTTCTTGCATATTCAAAGCTTGCGTGGAAAAACCTATACACTGCAACGACCATATCTGATTGCAAAGAGCAAATCTGTGATGGATGGAACCCTGTCTAGCGCAGATCATTTGATTAGTATGCACTTCTGGGTGGTATCTCTTTCTGTTCTCCCTTTTTTATGTTGTCTATTTAGGTTCCAGTTTCACTGGGGCTTCGAGTAAATGCAGAAGTCTGCCTAGATGCAGTTGACTGTAGGATCAGGGTCACAGACGATAAACTCTCTGGGGCAGGAACCTGTTCTCTTACATGTTCTCTTACACCTCACTCATTCTTGGGTGCCACATAAAAAATTAGTAATAGGGGGCTCACTGTTGTTCCCTCCCTCATTATTTACTATTTGTATTACCATACCACCTTGGACCCCAGTCATGGAGCAAGGCCCATTGAGCTAGACATGGTACAAACACAGAAAAAAAAGATGAGCCCTGCCCATAAGAGCTTATTTGACTTTACTGCTGCTTCCTGTGATACAGGAAGTCTAACTCTAGCAGATAAGGGCTGGATGCATCTCTTTTAAAGTATAACAGACCAAGAACTGAGCAGGAAGATTACTCAAAAGCTAGGCATGGAGTTCTTTCTGCTGGAAAGGGCCCTTGATACCTTCATGGTCCTCTAGTCTCAGTTGGCTGACATATAGCTGAATTTGGGGTTGAAAACTCTGCGTGGCTGCTGAGCCAGCCCTTATTTATGATTGGTGGATGTAACCAGCTTCCTGCTTGGGATTTAATTAACACACTTTATACGCTTCTTTTTTCAAATCAATATATAAGACCATGTGAATATTTTGGGTAAGGGAGGGAAGGTCTTTACAGATCACACATATCAATAGTCAGATCACTCCTTTTCTGAAATGTTTCGCTGCCTTAGGATTGTTCATCCCTAAGGTTATGAAAAAGGCCATAGCCACTTCAGTATGTAGACAGTCAATAAGTAAAACTCCAGTAAATTGCTCTTTGAATGTGTGACTCTTCTACAATTGAATCAAAGACTTCTCATAAGCCAGGCCACAGTTTCCATTCCTGATTTTTTCTGCATTACTGAAGTGTGAGTCAAACATTTTTCAAAGCAGGTTTATTGTATTAAAACTAAGGGAATGTTCAGTAATTATTACTGGCAGAAATGTTTGTGTGCTTATCTAAATTGAGTGTTTGAAGAAAATTGAAACATTATTATTCCAAGCACTGAGTTTACTCAGACATGTTTGCACACAGTGTATGACAAAAAAAAATTGCTATTTTTTAAAAAATGGTTAATTTGTAGTGTGTGTGAGTGCATGTTTCTAACGTTTGTGAAATTCTAAGGCTATTAGTATTGATTTACCCTTATTAAGAATAAGACTCATCGGTTGACAGATGGGAATGTGGAACTAGGGAGAAACAAATCCTCACATTTTGGAAATATTCCTTGACTTTTTGTTATAACAAAAATTAAATATTTTCCGAAGGATTAAAATGCCTCATTTTTATACATGCTCATGTGTTATGTGCTGGGCACCTTAGCAGGTGCCATAAGCAGTATGATTAAGCATAGAAAATGTGAAATCCAGAAATGATCAACGTATCTATTGAAAAGGGACCCATCCCCAAACTGTACATCTCTATTACAAGTGTAAAGATCAACCCATTCTTCATTCTCACCCTTTCACCTCAGTGGGCCACATGAAACTTCTGCTGGAGTCCATCAATGCTCTTTAACCAACAAAAGAGGTCTCTATTAAGTGATGCAAGGCACCTCACCCCTATTAGTGTAGTGAGCAAGGAACTAGGGCCAACACTAAATGGTGAAGATCCTCAGCTGGTGGACATTGTCAGAGTTCCATTAACATCTAGCTGAAGGTCTACCCCAATAAATATAACCTGAGTTTTCTGAACTGCAATGAAAATAACTATTACTGAGCAGACCATGTCAGGCTGAAGTCCTAATTTTTAAGCATTACTAGTCCTCAATTTCTTTAAGATAAGGTACAGCGTTGAAAAGGTACTGGCAAATAGAAGGCATAAGATTTCCACACTTATTAAGGGCCGAATACTACTCTCCTATAACACACACACAGAAGGGACCCAATCCAATGAGAGAAGGATCTCTAGGGGCCTGAAAAAAATAAAGCTATAGCATTCTGAATCTTCTTGTTCCAACCAATATCACAGAAACAATGTCAAAAAGGCTAAAATAAAGTTTATGAAATGACTACAGCAATGAATGAGAAACACCTACAGGAAGTAGCGTATCGTCCTCTTTGCCTTTGCACATTTTGCCTATTGAGCTGTCTTTGAGATTGGCTGCCTGCTCTGCAAATGAAATCTCTAAATTGATATCCGTTTCAGAAACTGGCACATCCTCAAGCAGGCTGGTCTTTTCACTGATACCGAGGCTGAAGTCCGAATCTGAAAACAGAAGGGGGGGAAAAAAGTCATCAGCACTTTCAAATATTGCCTCTCTCCTCCTCTGGTTTGCATGAAAGTAAATATTTAGGACTCCAGACATGTTAATCCTGTGCAGGGGGTGGAAACTCTTGGGGCAAAATCTCTGCTGTGTAACTCCAATGACTGGAGCTATGTCAGCCGAGAATTTTCATCTCATGGAGTTGCACTGGAATAATTCTGCCAAGAGGCAGAATTTACCTCCTCCTTATCCCTCATGGAAAAGGCAAAACATTCTATCATTCTATCCCAAATAAACCAGAGATTCCTGGGATCTGCCAGAACCAAGCAGCTTCTGCACAGAAGTCCCTTGCCTCAGATCTGCTTCCCATCCTCCTCTCTTCCTCTCGTGCCCTGCAACCATTAACTGCACAACTCCTTCAGCGGCCATGCTTCACGGGGCAACCCTGAACACCAGTTCTTTGTCCTGCAGGTCTGAAACTGGTGTGTGGGATGGGGGTGCAGGTGTGGGAATCCAATAAAGCGTGACTGAGTCCTCACATTCTTATCCCCTTCCCATCGTGTAGAGCCTGAATCTCTCAAAGCCACTACGGAGACGCTTCCGTGAAAAAAAGCTGGGCAGAGAAGAGTGGGAGCACGTAATGGTGGCACCACTTCTCTTTCCTTGTTGCCCTCAAGAAGGAACTGGGCACTGAACAAATGATTTAGAATAATAATTCATTTTTTGTTTTGTTTTTTAAATAGAGGCAGTTCTTTTACCATTTAACCCAGAAACAGCCTGCTTTTATAGGTAATTACCAGGTGTTTTTCATTCCCAATGTGTCACTGGTATCAGGAGACAAGAGAAGGGTGCAAAGTGTTTTCAGGGGGAAAAATAATTTTAAATATTCTATTCTGCAAAAGAAAAATTCCAGTCAATACACAAAACAATTTATCTTATCACAAAGTATCAAAGAGAACCCAGTCAGTCAATGGCTCTGACTGGGTGAGCATTCTGACACCATCACCACCACCAGCATCATTGTTACTTGTAACCTGGTATCCCCACAAAGCTCCCCATCAGGATTTTGGTCCCATTGTGAGAGGTTCTGTACAAGCATGCTGGAAGACACCCTGGCTCCACTGACATCAAAGGCAAAATTCTCAGTGACTTCAATGGGCTAGGATGTCACCCTCTGGTCCCTGCCCCCAAAAGCTCACAATCTGTTTAAAGACAAGATGCTGCAAGTGAGTGTGAAAAACAATGGAATGGGAAGTGGGACAGAAGGATGAGGGAAACCATAATAAGAGCATGTGTTTGTACAGACTAGCTGTTGTGTAATGAAACATCCAACAGATGGCTTTATTTTCACCATTGTGGGAAACTTAGGGGTGCCAATTCTCAGATGTCTCTGAATTCCTTACTCCAAAAGGGGCAAGACATGGCCCCCTAGGAAATAGCCTCACCTTGAGCAACTTCTCTGTACCACCTCATGCTCACTGACCCTAGTGTAAGGGCTATGGTGGGGATAGGCTGGATAAGGGAGAAGGTGCAACTGAAATGGTGCTGCACTCCAGCTATTCTCTGCTCCCCCCGGCCCAGAGAAGGGTTTAAGCAGTGCTGCTGTCTCCCAACATTACAAACCCAAACAGTGTGGGAAAGAATAAATTACAAAATAAAACGTTTTATTTTATTTTAAAAAAGTGGCCCATACTGGTTTGAAAAGTCTATATTTTAAAGTAAAACTATTTGTGGAGAGCTTGGAGCTGAAACTATTCCATGCAAACTGCCCCAGCCAGGGCCATACTCTTGGAGTTCTTCACATGGAAGGGCTGGCCTTAAGATCTTCAAGCTGTGAAATCAGCAGCATCAGTTTCAGAGTAAGCCATAATGTCTAGCACTCAGTTAGGACTCTGAGGTCCATTCAGCAGGGACTGAAGCAGCTCCAAAGAGAGGAACGGTTTTGATTGGGGGGGAGGCAGTATGCTTTTATTCTACTCACAACTGAGTGTAAAGCTTTGAGAAGTAGAATAAAATAGTTGTAAAATATATATATTTGACCAGTTTCTCTCTTCAGAGTAGCTTCAGCCTGAGCTGTGTTAGAACCTCAAAGGCTTCACTGAGCAGATGTGAAGGATCAAGCTGAAGCTGAAACTGGAGCTGCTGAATTCAGCAAAGCGATATCAAATGTCTTAGAATCGCAAAACTTCTAGGGCCAAATTCAGCTCTGCATCAAGTCTACTGAATTCAGTTGGATTACACCACAGATATATTTGGCCCCGGTGTTTAATACATTTAAACTGATTTTTTAAATGGTAAAAGGGGAAATAGGGTTCTTATTTCTCTATTATTATTTTTATCAGGATGTTGTGGTTAATGTGTCTTGTCTGATCCATGCATCTTTTGCCCAATATCAGCTTGGAACAGAACTGTTGTTAGCAAACAGTAATACAGTAGTTCCTGTTTCAGCCCTCTGTTTAGATGGAAGTTTTGGGTTTGTTTGGTTTTTGTTTTTGTTTTTTGGGTATTGATATCTTTGTAATGATATAAAAGCTTCAAAGACATGTGGAAATGCTGCTGTTCGTATTTGGGGTTTAATGTTTGTGCAGTCCTGATCCTATTGCTTTGTGTTTATTAACTAGGAAACAGCTGTAAGAGGAAGTAGATTTGCTGGGTTGTCAATTTACCAGTTGCGGTCAGAGTTTCATATGACAGAAATGTGAGTGTGATACCAAAAAAAAAAAAAAAGTAAATACTGGATATTAAAGGGGACGTGCAAAAGGTGTGTTTTAAAACTGGGCCTGCACTGTCATTTTGCTTCCCTGTGATGTATAAAGAAGGCTTGTGTTTAAAAAAAATCCTGGGAACATCAGAAAGGTTAAGTCTGGTCTTTCCTGGAGAACATAATGGATGTCCCAGAGGATGTGATTCCTCAAAGAATCAATCCTGAAGCACTTGCATGAGAGGAAAGTGATCAGGAACAGCCAGCATGGATTCACCAAGGGAAGGTCATGCCTGACTAATCTAATCGCCTTTTATGATGAGATTACTGGTTCTGTGGATGAAGGGAAAGCAGTGGATGTATTGTTTCTTGACTTTAGCAAAGCTTTTGACACGGTCTCCCATAGTATTCTTGTCAGCAAGTTAAGGAAGTATGGGCTGGATGAATGCACTATAAGGTGGGTAGAAAGCTGGCTAAATTGTCGGGCTCAACGGGTAGTGATCAATGGCTCCATGTCTAGTTGGCAGCCGGTATCAAGTGGAGTGCCCCAAGGGTCGGTCCTGGGGCCGGTTTTATTCAATATCTTCATAAATGATCTGGAGGATGGTGTGGATTGCACTCTCAGCAAATTTGCGGATGATACTAAACTGGGAGGAGTGGTAGATACGCTGGAGGGGAGGGATAGGATACAGAAGGACCTAGACCAATTGGAAGATTGGGCCAAAAGGAATCTGATGAGGTTCAATAAGGATAAGTGCAGGGTCCTGCACTTAGGACGGAAGAACCCAATGCACAGCTACAGACTAGGGACCGAATGGCTAGGCAGCAGTTCTGCAGAAAAGGACCTAGGGGTGACAGTGGACGAGAAGCTGGATATGAGTCAGCAGTGTGCCCTTGTTGCCAAGAAGGCCAATGGCATTTTGGGATGTATAAGTAGGGGCATAGCGAGCAGATCGAGGGACGTGATCGTTCCCCTCTATTCGACATTGGTGAGGCCTCATCTGGAGTACTGTGTCCAGTTTTGGGCCCCACACTTCAAGAAGGATGTGGATAAATTGGAGAGAGTCCAGCGAAGGGCAACAAAAATGATTAGGGGACTGGAACACATGAGTTATGAGGAGAGGCTGAGGGAGCTGGGATTGTTTAGCCTGCAGAAGAGAAGAATGAGGGGGGATTTGATAGCTGCTTTCAACTACCTGAAAGGGGGTTCCAAAGAGGATGGCTCTAGACTGTTCTCAATGGTAGCAGATGACAGAACGAGGAGTAATGGTCTCAAGTTGCAGTGGGGGAGGTTTAGATTGGATATTAGGAAAAACTTTTTCACTAAGAGGGTGGTGAAACACTGGAATGCGTTACCTAGGGAGGTGGTAGAATCTCCTTCCTTAGAGGTTTTTAAGGTCAGGCTTGACAAAGCCCTGGCTGGGATGATTTAACTGGGAATTGGTCCTGCTTTGAGCAGGGGGTTGGACTAGATGACCTTCTGGGGTCCCTTCCAACCCTGATATTCTATGATTCTATGATTCTATGTATACTGTACACTATGACTTACGTAAATGTTAGGCTTCACGTGTTTATTGGAGGGGTAGAGCGATTTAATCTTTAATTAATATGTTCTTCCTCCAAAATGCTAATTGGTCACTGAATTTGTACCCACAAACTAACAGACGGTTTTAGATTGTCATTGTTTCACTAGCTCTCCAAACAGAGAGTCTTCCACGTGGCACAGTCATTTATTTCTAACATTAAAAAAAAAAAAGCAGGAAGAAAAACTTTTGAAAAAATGTTTCAGGCCTTATTTATACACCATAAAGAAGCAAATAAGGACACAGCTCCATTTTTTCCTTTAAGTTACCTTTAACGAGATTCAATTTTTCCTTCAGTTACAAGGGTACTACTGCCACTGACTTCAATGACTTATGTAACTGAGGCAGAAATAGACCGTATTTTGGGTTTGGGGTGATTTTTCTCTCAATTTGGAATAGGAAAACTACTACACGGAATGTTTGGAGCCTGAATGTTGGGGATTGGTCCTGCTTTGAGCAGGGGGTTGGACTAGATGACCTCCTGAGGTCCCTTCCAACCCTGATACTCTATGATCCTGATTCCACTGAAGACAATGGGAGCTTTGCCACAGTCTCCTGTGGGAGCAGAACAGGCTCAAATACAGTAGACTATATTTATGAAAAGTTAGGGAAACAAATGTTGTACTAATGTGTGCATTAAGCTGAAACTAGCAAACAAACATCTTTCACATTTCCATCATTCCCCCTCTTCCACCTCAGTGCTGAAAGGGGGATTAGGAACTTCTGGGAATCACTAGGGCATTTTGTGGGCATCCATGCTCCTTCCTGGACAGATGTACGGGGCAGTCTCCATTTAAGGAGAACCATTCTCTCCCACTCCCAACCATGCCTCATTCTTTCCTGACTGACATCCGCATTCCTGGGGCCAGCCAGGAAGAATTTATAAATGCTGCTGGCCTCAAGTGTCTCACAGTGGACATGCTTCACAGAGGGCTGAATCCCCCTCTTACCCTGAGGCTAGGGCTGGTGCAGAGCCTGAAGGAGGTGGCTTGCATCGCCATGATTTTGGGGTCCTCAAGGCCAGTTTCACCCTGAAGCCTGCCATGAATTTTGCCCCAGTTTTAATGGTCTCTGTGAACTTTAAAGAAGCCAGGAAATAGGTGGGGCACAGGAGCATGCCCCTCCTACCCCAATCCATGCCCCACCTCTTGCCTGCCCTGAAACACCTCCTGCCCAAGGGGCACCTGTGGAGTGGGGCATTCTTCACCTGGGAATATACCCTGGGGGTTGCTTTGTAGCCCCTTTGTGTTGACACAGCGGGCTTGCAGGGCAACCATGAACGGGCCCAGAGGGAGCACGCTACGCCACTGGTCCACAGTCTGCGCTGTCTGCATATTAGTTTCCAGGGGAAGTTGTTTTTAACCTGTATAGGTTACATCCACGTAGCATCTCTACCCCTGTGTGCTAGTGATGCAGTCATACTCGGGGGGGGGGGGGGGGGGTTCTCAGGCTAAGAGTCACCCAGGAAAGAAAGGTAGAAGTTGGTGATGGGATAGTGGCAGGAAAAGCGCCTGTAGGTTTCTTTTGGCTAAGTGATGGTAAACTTCAAGCAAAGGAGTCAACTGATGTCCACAAGGCATGTGGGAATTTGTTATAACCATACTGCATAATCAGAAAACAAGAGAAAGACATGCCCAGCTTGCTTCGGACTCAGTCTAACTCCCTTTAAAGCCAATGGATATCTGTCAGTGAGTGTTGGATCAGGCACGAGACACTCCAAGGCCATATTCCCAAAAGCTATTTATGAGCACAGTTTTACTAAAATCATTGGAGCTTTGCCAATTTACACCAGCTGAGGATCTGGCCCCAATCCTGGAAATTTCAGAGTGTCTTTCAACTAAGCTCTAGTCCCTCTAGGTCTTAGATGAAAGTCCCTTAGCGACCTCTGTTTTCTAACTGCCTGCTCATTATGCTTTGGGTTTACCCTTCTAAAAGCATCTTACTCAGCATGCTTACCCTGGAAGCTGGCCCTTTGAATCTGGAAGAGATAACCAGCTGCAGCCCTACATTAGTCATTTTGTCTTGGCTGTTGCTACTCTGAGTGGTGAGTTCTCAGTTTGTTTATGTTTTTTTCTTAGAATATCTTTTCCTGAGGAAGCAGCACATGTTCTCACTATCCTTAACTCTTACCTGAGCTCCTTTACATGATCATCTAAAGAGCACTGCATCTATTTACCTTCAGGGCATGCTGTGATTTTTTTGGGGGGATTTTGATAAAGGAGTGAGGGTTGTGGATGGTTAAATCTGTGAGATTATTGTAATTTCTGTTAGGCATATAGCAGGTAGCCTGGCAAATGATGTTTGGCAGCTCAATGAGTGTCCTTTGGATTTTATTTTTGTTTTGTAGATATACACACAAAAGCCATGGAGATAGAGGTTTCAAGAAATCCAAATAAATGAACCTCCCCATGGATACTAAACATACTAGGACTAATTGACTAGACTGAACTGTCCCCCCTGGATTGGGCCAGTCAGGAAAGAACAAAAAATGTGAACAATGGGGAACCTTTCACATTATTTCCTGAGTTTGCTGACATCTGTTCAACCAAGGAAGAGTTTAGGTTAGGGTAGAAGAAAAAAAGGGACGGGAACAGGCTCAAGGAATCTGAGTTCACATGCTCCATGGAATTTTCAGTATAATTATCAATAACAGTAGTAGGCAGTGTGGCCTAGTGGACAGACCATGGGACTCAAGAGACCTCAGTTCTAGTCCTGGATCTGCTACTGATCTTGTCTCATTTCCCCTTCTGTAAAATGGGGCTAGAGATCCTATGAACATTTCTGTAAAACACTTTGAGATCTGCTGATAAAAAAAAGCGAGGTATTATTATAGCATCACCATCCTCAATTTGGCACTTCAGTCAGATGCTCTTGAGAAATGGACGCTTCAGACACCTAACTAGGAGCAATCATCACTTTCAGAATACGACAAACCATAGATTTCACAGCCATTAACAAGTTTAAAAATATGGAATGTAGAAAACAGAGGCATCACTATGATTTAAATTTCTAAAAAAAGTAAAAATCTATTATAACAAATGATACTAGTGCATTTTTCAGGTAAAACTGGTAAAAGCATTTTAACTTTACAATGCCTCTGGATTTAGATTTCATAGGTATTTGGTGTCTTTGAAACTCCGACAATGTTTATTTATTGCCTTTAAAGCCAATCACTGTTTACATTACACCAATTAGCTCATTATTCTAGAAGAAAGGGATCATGACAGTCCTGAAACAGGTGCAGCAGATTTTAATGCAGCTCAAGTTGGATGGCTTTCCTGCAAAAATGAACTGATTTTCTTCTTGTTCTAATCTCAAGAGCAGAGCCCACTTTAGCATGCTGGCAAAAGCAGAAGTGTATTAGGATGTAAGTAGGCTACATTTGCCTTGCCCATCGCAATCTGCGCTAGGGAGAGCTAACATATGGAATTTGCCTTTCAGAATTTCCCATTTCTAAAGGGTTCATCAGGCCACTGGAAAAAAATCACCAGATGTGATAAAACTCTGCAATAATTGCTTGGTAATTTTCCAGCTCCAAATTTTAGTGTAGTTTATTGACACAAGCACCAGGCTTCTCTTCCTTCCCTTGTGCTGACCCAGCATTTTGGCAGCTCTCCCACTTGTTCACAGTTCTTACCAATGAAAGGTTTGCTGAAAGCAGGAAAGGGTAAGATTAATAATGCTTCTGGAAACACAAGAACTGTGGGGGGCTCATTTCTACCTCTCTCTCCTTCTCCTCTCTTTTTACATTGTGTATGTTTTGTTATTCATCTTTCCTGTTTTTAACCCTCTGTTAGCTATTTCTCCAAAATACTTTGGATACACATTCTAAAATTTGGAGGTGGTTAATCAGTCTTCCTGTATATGTATCTACAAAGTGTCCAGTATAATATCTAGATGCCCTCCAGTCACTTGTTGGGTTTTTTTTAAAGGAAAGAGTAAGTCTCTAGAAAAATAATAGAAGTATTTAGGCCAAATTCAGGACTTGAGTGGCTGGAACTACGACTTGATTGTACCTTTATGGTTCAGAGTACTGTTGCAAGTGGTGAGCAGCTGCATAGCCCCAACAGGAGCTCCAGGAGACATAGGAGATGCAAACCAGCCACAACCCCTTACTACAGGGGGCTGGAGAGCTACTGTCAAGCACAAGGGGTGAAATCTGGATTCACTGAAATCAGTGGGAGTTTTGCCATTGATTTTAGGAAGGCCAAGATTTCATCAAAGGGCTGCAATTAGGCCCTGCCCCTATGTGGGCTGGTCTTTATGCCCTCTCTGTACCTCACCCTGTTGTTCAACTGGATAGGGCACGGCAGAACCTACCCCTAAAGGCAAAGAACTCCCCCTACTTTCTGTTCTCTCCATGAATATAGTCAACTAATTAAACACTGATATTTTCTCTCACTTTGAGCCCTAAATATATAGCAAATCCTTACATTTTTCTTACTTCTTTTGCTCTTGCTCTCTCATATTTACTGATGAGCTTTTCCACAGCTCTTGTTTCTTGTGTTGAAAGTGCAGAAGAGAGACAACCAAAGGGATAAAAATGAAGAGCTAAGAATGAGCCATTGGTGCGGACCTTTATCAAAGCATTCTGCTGTAAAATTATCACAAGATTTACCAGACTTTTCAAAGGACACCATCTATAAATGCATTTTAAAATGTTACAAACTTGGAAAGATGTGGTCCACAGCTATATTCATACAGTTTATCCAGTGGCTTTTTTTCTCTGAAATGTTACTGAAAATGTGGACCTGTTCTTCAGTATGCCGTGAAGCTAAGACACTATGGAACAGAAAAAAAGAGCAGAGGAGCTGCTCAGCATTACCATCTTTCACTTCATCTTGAGCTTCATTTTTATTCTCTCTTGCTGTCACAGATGAGGGCTCACTCTCATCAGAGACCTAAAAAAGCAAAGAGAAACCAAGTCATCTCTAAGCTCAAATACCAATAGCTTATTACACCAAACAACAGAATGTAAGCAACTCCTTTGGCCCTGATCTTGTGAGTGGTAGACTTGCAACCAAGGAGAGCCCCTCTGAAGTCAATGGAACTCCCTGGGGGTGTAGCAGTCCACCCATGCACTGTCAGTTGTGGGACTGGGGTGTTTGATAAGAGCCTCTTAATCACAGACATGGGACATAGGAAATTAAGTCCCTTGACCAAAAACACAATTAGACACAAACTTAGTTCAGATGTCATTACAGCTCCACCATAATATGCAAAATGAATGGGAAAGGCTAAAATGTGAATTAAAGCCACAGTCTGCGCTGGCGGGGCTGTAGAGGGGGAGATTATATGTAATATAACCACAGAACTGGGACTCAGGAGAGCTGAGGTCAATTCCTGGCTCCGCCACTGGCCTGCTGTGTGACCTTGTGCAAGTCACTTCAACCTCACAGTGGCTCTGTTTCTTTATCTGTAAAAGAGGCATATGACACTGACCTCCTTTGTAAAGTGCTTTGAGTTGTACGGGTGAAAAGCATTATATAGGAACTAGGTATTATTATTATTATAATATTTCGGTGGGAGCTCCCAGGAGGAATTCTGATTGACTCAGCCCAAAAGCACAAGCTGCAGCAGAAGCCCTGTCGCCCTGGTGCAGAATGTAGCATGCACTCCCTCCTGTGATTTGATGGGTCCAAGACAGATCTGGCCCTGCTGCCATCCCAGTCCTTGTCGGGGGAGGCTAGCGATGTTAGCTGTGCATACTGCTTGCATTCCCAGCAACTGTATAGCTGGTCCACGCCACAAAGGGACAAGAAGGGAGGGAGGACAAAGGCCACTTCTGCCATTTTTGCTCCCATAGTGCAGCCTTGCAGGACCAACTACAATCCAGCCCTGCGTTTATAAACAAACAAAACTTCTGAAGTTCCATTGCTTGTTTATGTCTAAGATTATTATGGATACAGTATTTGCCAGGAAATCCTCATACGCATGGTCCAGACAGTTTCTTATTTCCATATTAAAGTTTCATTAACTCCCTGCACAGCCCAGAATGTTAACTAGATATTTAGTGATCTGGCTCTTGCCTGGCATTTTAGATAAGTTCTGTACAGCCCAAGACTTGGGGAGAATAAGGGTGAACTGCAAAATTTTGGTGGAAAAACAAGTCAGGTTCATTTTGTTTTAAAATCCTAGATCCTGAAAGGCAAATCCTACTCCCACCTCTGTGAGTGCAGAGAGCGCCAGATCTACGGCTGTTCCACAGCCTGGGGCGGGGCAGAGCAGGAGGCGGGGAGCTTTTGCAGGGTATATGCAATCCCAATGCACAAAGAGCATAGCTCCAGAGGACTCTGTGCAGTCACACAGCTGCTCTTTGGGGACATGGCAGGGAAGGATGGCAGGGAAGGATCCATGACTCGATAGCTTTTTTCCTGTCCTACCTCTTTCCTGTTGGTAGAGGAGGGATACAGAAAATAGGCAGAGGCTGTATTAGGTTGGAGTATCAGCAGCAGAGAGGCTTCACTCCTGTTTTGTGGCATGGAAGGGACAGTGTAGGAAGATTTTTCTTTTTTTTCCTATTTAGAGCCTTCTCTTTGGTACATGCTGCAAGATTACAGGTACTCGTTTGTGCTGCATAATTTATGGCTTGAATACAAGAACCTGAATGTCCTTTTTCATGCTGAATTAACACAGTTAAGAGTGAAATGACACTGCTCTAAACTGCATTTTATCCCGCCTCTGCGATCTAACGGTATAACAATGTATAACACAACTTCACTCTTTGGTATAACCTGTTTCCTACAAAATGGGCCCCAGAATGTTTTGCAGAATTAACGGTCCCAAGTCCCATATTCCCCTCCCCATCCATATGCAGAAGGGAGCCAGATCTTGGTGAAGGAGAAGTTCTGTCTCTGCAGCATGTAGCTTACAAACTTCCTCTGGAGAATTTTAGTTCCACGGTGTTAGAAGGGATGGGTCAAGTGTGGGAGGAAATCAACTGGTCTCAGTTTCTCCACCTCGCTGCCACCACTTGAAGTGCAATGCTCAGGAACAAAAATGAGGGTAAGTGGCCACAAAGCGAATGTCAAGGAACAAGGCCTCCATGTGGATGGCCCTGCGCCACCATCAGATCAGTATCTTCTCCCGGCTGAATGCCTAGCTGCTGCTTTGGGGGGCTGGAAGGGAAAAGAGGTCAAACCCCAACCCTCACAACAGAAAAATTACCAGGCAACTCCCTATACTGAATCCAAGTTTCTTCTTCCATGTGTGGCTTACTCCTGTGTAGGGAAGAATAGCTCTTCCTTTTTATGTTTAATATTTGCTTTTGAAAACTCCACTCTACATGCTAAATGTATTCAGCATTGGCCTAACTTTGCTGCCACTGAAGTCAGTGGGAGTTTTACTATTGACTTTAGGGAGCAGAGTTAGGCCAGTACTGAACCCTTCTGAAAAGGCCAGCCAGGGTTTCAGCAAAGTAGAACAAAGCCAAACCACACTAAGGAGCTTACTTTTTCCTTTGAATCACTTTGTTGCCTGAAGATATCTCTGACGTCAGGAACATGGTACGGCTTGTTTTTTTTCCTCAGGGTTTGTGAGACAGTCTCCACTCGCTTCTGTACTGCTGCTGTCTGAGTTCGCGTCAATGTGGACAGAAACACCATGCTGTCTAGGGAATCTCCTGTGCTCTCACTAAAAAGGTTTGACAGCCCAGCTTCCTTTAACCACTCTTCTTCCAATTCTCCCTCTGTGCCAGGAGACAAGAGAAAAATCAAAGGACATGAATGCTAGATTTTTGGGTCTGAGCTCTGTAGCTGAGCACAGTGGGTTAAAGCCACACCGTGTAGTCTGTGTGAACCTACAGGAAAAGGTCCAGGAGTATCTGCAAGTGGAGTGCAATTCTTAGCATGGTCACACATTATATTAAGGGGACTCTTATGGTGTCTAAACAGTTAATACGTGATTAACGCTCTAAAAAAATTATGTTACTGTGGATTGTGATAGAGTTTGACAAGTCAACAGGTGGTTTAGAACAGTCTATAGCACCTTCTGCTGAGGTACTTATAACCATCTACCTTGTAACATGCTAATTAATTTCTATGGATTAATCCTTCATATGCCATTTACAAACGTGATCCTTACTGCTCTTCACTGTTTCAACTTCTAACTAAGCAGTTAAGATCTCTTTCTCTGCCAGCTGTCCCTATTCCAGTGGAGGGGGTGGGTGGGAGGAAGCTTGAAAGCCTTTAATCAGAACCACTTTATTTATAGTTTAGTACTCAATCTTTTTATACCATTAACTTAAATTTGTGTGCCTTGTTGTTTTTTTAGTACATTAATTCCTATAGCTTTTCACTAGTGTGATCTAGTTCAATTTGATCAGGGCTTATTCAATCTAATAGGCAATTTTAATGCAATTTTTAATTATCTATACTGATGCCGTCTCTAATCTGTACTGATATGCAGTAAGATGATCACTGCTTTGTTGTTTCTAGCTGATGATGTATCTTTTATTGACCATTCATTGCAGAAAGGCAGAAGGCATCTGTTAATTATTGTGATTGACCAAGAGTGTAATATAAACTGTACTCTTCAAACACATTTTTACATAATCGTGCTTGTTTAAAAATTGCTACCAAACCCTGTACTGATGTGGAGTGGATTGTACTGACCTTTGATGTTGCCCTCAAGTGTTTAATGGTCATTAAGTATGTAGAGCTGGATTCTCATCTCAGTTAAATCAATGGAGTAGCCCTGGATTAACATCAGTTTATCTGAGAGATTAATCTGGCACATAATCTTTCATATTTATATTCATTGTAGCCTACTGTCTCTTAAACCCTGGTGAGCATCTTTGTATTCATGGACAAGTGAAAGAGTAGAGCTCTCACTGAACAGCGGTAGAGTCTGTATTACAAATTTGTTACTGCATTGGGGCAATAGCCTGAACTTCTTACTTGGACAAAACTCCCCATTGACTTGGAGTTTTCCCCCAGCAGGAAGTTCAGAATTTGGAGTAAGGACTAGAAACAAGGAATCTGTAGCGTAGTTTGTTACCTTCTTCTGAAATCCCACCCTCAGGTAAAAGTGCCTATGGGGGCTAGTATGAGCACGAGGCCCCCTGAAAGCCTATGAGATTTGTGCTACTAACTCATTGATCATCTTTGAAAATCCCACCCCAAAACTTTAATTTACCATTTTCAGAATTTGGGGGGAGGGGGAGTTTCCTAACAATTTTGTATCTTTGGGGGAAGCGCACACCATATTGTTGAAAATAAATGCTTCCTTTAAATTTAGATTACTTTTACATTCTGGTATTCAGGGCTTTGGATCTTTATCGGAAAAGTCAGCGGTTGCCATATTGGATTCACCTCGTCCAAAATCCTGTCTCTGACAGGGACGGGTACCTGATTTTTCACAGGAAGGTCTAAACCCCCCATAACAGATTATACCATGTCACAACTGTAGGAGTTGTTGCTTCCTAAACCCAGGTAGTCAGTGGTTGGCTTCTGTTCTGAAGCATGAGATTGTATGCCCATTATGCAATTTTATCGTACCTATTGTAATTACTAATTGTATTAACAAATCCTTTTCTTCCTAAGCACAAGAATATAATCTGTCTATAAATCCTAAACTAGTATAATTTGAAAATAGAGAATATCTGGGAATACCTTTTAAGGAAAATAAAACTTATTTTAGCTACTCTGGCATAACTCTTTAAGGACAGATTTTTTTTTTAAAGCAGCCACAAATTTGGGGTACCTCATTTTTGGGTGTCCAATTTAAGGCACCCAAGGCCTGATTTGTAGAGGTGCTGGGGAGCTCTTATTGATTCATTTGGAGTTGTTGGGTCCTCAGCACCTCTGAAAATGAATCCTAAGGTGTCTCAAAACTGGGTACTCAAAATCAGTGGTCACTAAAATAATCGTTCATCAAAATGTTACCATCAGGCTCTTTCACCACAACCACTTCTTGCTCTTTATGATTATTTTCGCTGGTTTCATGGATGTTTTCAAGTTCTTTCCAATAGTCATCCATAGACAACTCATCCACGGAATCCTGGGAACTTGAGCGGTCAAATTGTGGCCTCTCTGTGGACTTCTTAGAGTTCTCATGGTTCATTGTATACTGGCCAGATCTGCGGCTATAAGAATACACAAACAAATTAATCTTCAGTAAATAATTCAGAGTGCAAGATATAGTGATATCAATACAGATAGTCAGTATTAACTGACAAAGATATAAAACCAAACTTGAACATTGAAATGCACTACAAGTCACTAATTACACTTTGTCTGGTATGTTTTAAATTAACATCTCCACTATGCACATCTCTAAATCTGGAAGCCCACCAGAGCATTTTCATGGAGTCCAAGTATTGGGGGTGGGGGAGAGAATGGATTCCATGTTCTCTGAAATTAATCTGAGTTTTATTAAAAGTTTCACTGGTTTTAACAATATCCCAAATTTAGCTCCACTGATGTTCAATAACAGGAGATATTTTTCCAGTAACTAGCCATCATTTCTTCTCCAGCTCCATTATGAATTGCATCTCTGTCCATGAGTGTCTGCATTTAAAGATAAACTTCTAAAATATGAACAAATTCCCAAGGGTGATTTATGCTGAAAAAGAAGCTGCTTGATAATTAAATGAGGAAGTGCTTGGTATTCAAATTGTGCATAAGGTATTACCTATACAGCTCCTACTGATGAAGATATTGACTACTTGTCCTCAATAACATTCAGAAGAGGCAAGGTTCATGGCCTAATACAACTGTTCTGGCCGAAAGGGAGGGGAGTTTTCACATTAATACATGTTGAAATTTGTGAATAATCTAAAATATAAATTTTGCTACTGACAATGTACACTAAGCCAGGTTTTCCCATGCAAGTAACATGCTAATCTGCTGTCCTGAACAGTTATTTCCGTAAACATAGTACTTCCTTTGAACTGGACCCTGAGCAACTTTATTGAAGGATCTGCAATCACAGAGGAAAGATGGACTGGTAGGTAGTTAGTTAGTTCGTGTGCTAGTCTGGAACTTTGGAGATCTGGGCTCAAGCCTCTGCTCTGCCACAGACTTAGCGTGACCTTGCAGTGTTAGCTTGTGGCATAACTCGAATGTTGCCCCTAACCTGACTCCCCTCTGCACACACAAATCACTAGCTTAAGTTAGGTGGCTTTGTAAACTGTGAGCGAGCTGGCCCATCCGTGGATGTGGGTTAAAGTGCGAGTGCTGCTGATGCTGGAGCTAGTAATGAAGTTGGGACTTCGCTACTCTATGCCACTGTTCCAATCATTGTGGGCAGCCCAAGTGGCGTTTTGCAGCGTGGTTACTCACACTCGAACTAGCCTAACTCAAGAGGAGTTAACCAGCGTAGATAATTCAAGCGAATGCTGCAGTGAGGATGAGTCCACTGTCTCTCTGTGCCCCAGTTATCTGCCTGTAAAATGGGGATAACAGTACTTTCCTACCTCAGTGTTGAGGATAAACACATTAAAGATTATGAGGTGGTTAGAAACTATGGGCTTGCCAAGCACCAGCTTGCCATGCAGTAACGTCCTATGTGGACATTTTCAAGTAGTGCTAAGCCACACTCTGGGACTTCCTGTGAGCAGTAACAGAGTCCACATGGACGTTGCCACACAGCAACCTGGTGCGCTGCAGATTCACACCCTGGCTTGCCGCACAGTAACCTGCAGTTTTGACAAACCCTAAAATGGACAGAATCAAGTTATTATATAAATATATCCCATTCTGACAAAGCTGCAGTGTGTTGGGGGGGGAAGGGTTATACAAGACACGCTGCTCATTTTGCAGACTGGGTTTCTCTGTCACAAAGCAACATCTGTTTCTCCATAAAAATGTTCAAGTAGTAAAATTTCTGCTATTATATAAAACTAAATTTTTGGCTTAAGGCCTGGCTGAAAATAACACTGCTACAAAGAACTAAATTTCTGTTGTTTATCTCCTCAAAACATGAAGTTTGCTTTGTGAATTATAGGAGTAACGTGTTCATTCTGAATGGCTGCAGCTGAGTTCAGTGGGAAGTATTGTTTGCCTCTAATGAGCCAGCTAGATAGCATCCGGATATGTAAATCTCTGCTTTTTGATTGCATTAAGAGAGCAGCATGAACTTTATCTCCCATATGTAAATTTAAATTTTAAAAAAGAAGTTTCAAAAGCATAACTGCTTTTTTTTCCCCCATTGCCTTATTGGGAGAAATATCCAAATATTTCCAATTAACACATTCAGAATGAATGTAACAGCCAAATCACTTTATGCTGTAATGAAGCCAGATCTTCAAAGATAAAATAGGAACAGGCTGGGTCAGTACTTGAATGGGATATCTCCAAGGGTTTGTAGAAAGTTGAGGACTTGATGCAGTAGATAGAAATTTCCCCCTGATTCTGTTCTGGACTGTCCATATTGAATTTCATCTGCCATCATAATGTTCTCTCAGCTAGCTTAGTGAGGGCCCTCTGAAGGGGGAGTGATAGCTCAGTGGTTTCAGCATTAGCCTGCTAAACCCAAGGTTGTGAGTTCAATCCTTGAGGGGGCCCCATTTAGGGATCTGGGGCAAAAATTAGGGATTGGTCCTGCTTTGAAAAGTAGGGGGTTGAACTAGATGACCTCCTGAGGTCCCTTCCAGCCCTGATATTCTAAGTTCCTTGCAGGCTTCTCTCTGGGTGACCTAAATAATGGTCATTTGCAAATTTTACCACTTCTGTTGTCCTCCTGATCCTCATTTTTCAGATAAGTAATACATATTAAATAATACAGTCTTAGTACGATTCCGTGGGATACCTTACCATTAACCTCCTTCCCTGTTGAAAATTGACAATATATTCCTACCCTGTTTTCCATCTATTCACAAGTTTCTAATCAAGACAAAAGTTTGCTTCTCACTGGATGACTGCTTTCTTAATAGGTTCTGATGAGCTTTGTCATATCTTCTATAAAAGTCCACATCAATTATAGCTTAGAAAGGCATGATTTTCCTTTACGGTAGCTGTGCTGTTTGTAAATATCCTATCATGCTCTTCTGTCTATTGTATAACCGTCTTTAATTATGGTTTCCACTAATGTACCTGGTATTGAACTAAAGTTCACAAAATATGTGATTTCCAAGATCAACCAAGCATCTTTTTCAAAATATCTATCAGTACAATAGAGACTACCCTCATTAAAATTAATTACTGTAGTGGAGAGTACATTTCTTTTCTTTTTTTAACAGCTCAACCACTCTCTTTAATTCTTTCAGTATTCCTTGATTGATACCACCTGGCTCCACTGAGATTGGATTTTAAGGGTTTGATCTTGCTCCCCCACTGAATTATCAGTTTGTTCTTGGGAAGTATGTCTCCTTTAACTCCTCAATCCCTGACAGTGCCTCTTCTTTATTACCTTCAATGACAAGCTTTGGGATAGCTATCTTCCTCAGGATCACTATCTGTGGTGAAAAATTTTTGAAGGGTGCATTTTTTGCTTGAATAAACTCTTTTGCCTTGCCATTCATCCACATGCTTTTCCTTTGCCTTCCTGCTTCCTTTATTGTTTAAAGCTATGAACAATTTCTATGATCTTAATGATAGTGTGTGTGGTTTTCGTGGGGTCAGGGGGAGTTAACACCACTATAGTTAAGGTTGTTACAGTTTGCAAAAGTAGCCCTCATGATGAGTCTAAGAAACATATTTAGCTTTTGTTTCTTGTCTCTTTCTAGTTTGTTTCTTCACTACTTTTAAACGCACCCTTCCTATATAGTTTGCTAGTACAGTCCTAGATTTTGGTACAGTCCAGTAAACAATTGTTCAGAACTATAATTAACAATTTTTGGAAAGTGCAGAAATCGTTTACATTTTAAGTGGTAGCAAAGGAGAAAGGGAAAACAGCTGACTAAAATGTTACACTTAGTGAGCTGCTACCTCTATATTTGCTTAATAGTAAGAGTGAAATCCTGGCCCCATAAAGCCAATGGCAAAACTCCTATTGACTTCAGCAAAGATTTCATCCTACACGTGCAAAGTTCATTACTATGTCATTCAAGTTACAGGTAATCCTTCCTGCCAGTTGAATACACTAATCAGCCAACAAACTGATACACAATTTCAGGAAGGAAATACAGATGAATTGGGTTATACAAGGGTTTCAGAACAACTTTAGAAGTCCTACAAGTATGTGTGTCCAATTCATGATTTCTTTTATACCATATGTGCCTTTGCAAATTATGCTTTTGAAAGTGCTTGAGTGTCTGATAAGAAATGCAGGCTATTTGTGGACTTTGCCTCCGTAGCCTTAGTACTTTTGAGGATGAAAAGCACTCACTATAGAAGTGTTATCCTCCCCTTCCCATGCTCAAGGTATAAACTAATTAATGACAATTAATCCCCACCCAATATACCCACCACTACCCTTCTGTTCCCCTCTTTGGACTGAATGCTCAGGAACTAGAGGTAAGAAATGTGATTTGACTGGCCTGCCTGTAAAGATGAATACTTTTGGCTGGAGCAAGAAATTGCATGACGAGGAGCTTAAGGGTTTGCAAGTTGCTACCTGTCCACACAAGGTACAGGACATTAGTGTCCCGAGGTTGACTTCTGCAAGGCAAAAAAAAGAGCGGTATTAAACTTGAGGCTGTTGCAATGCATTGTTAGTTTATGATCAGTTACATGTACCTCCAGGATCACAGATGTCTCATAGCTATAATGAGTAGATTCAGTAGCAGGTAGTTGGAGGATTTTGGGGAAAGGATATCCCTATAAATGCACCTTTCATGTGTCTGGTTAGACATCTGTGACCTTTGTCATGGGTCTGGATCTTGCCATTGTGATCCATCCTCTTGTGACTTCTTGATCTATTGCTATAATGAGATGTTCACGGGGCTACACTTGAAAAGCACTCAGAAGCTAAAGCTGATGCAGCTGTGCACCTGCCTAGCAGGGTCAGCATCGGGAAGATACTGGGCTCATAAGCAACTGCACTGGCTTCCTGTTTCCTTCCTGGTATAGCTCAAGGTGCTAGCTTTGATCTCTAAAGCCCTTAGTGGTTTGAATCCATCTTAAACACAGTTTCTGTCCTCAAACTGCAGCAGCAGGTGAGGGTAATATTTGAGCTAAGAGTCCCTTAGTTTTAACCATCTGTGGCTGCTAACTAAGCATTCAGTGGCGGCCCTTCTCTTTCGGAACTCACTCCTCCTACTGGGCCAACAGAGCCCAGGTAACCTTCAGGGGGCACTGTGAGCAGAAGAAATAGATAAAAGGAATCAGACCTGAAAGCTTATTGGGGGTCTAAGGTGACTCTGGCCCTACTGAACATTTTGTAGCAGTCTGCAATCCTCTGCTACATTTTCAAGTGTTCACCGTACTGTTAAAACAAATAAAGTCCCCTGTATAGGAACTTCACACTGCCAATGACAATCCTGCATCTGATATTTATTGAGGTTTATACAAAACGCTAAAGCCTCTCTGTCCACGGCTCCAGGAACTTTTGCCATGTATTAAAAATACAGTCAACACCCTGTAATTCTTGGGGTCAGTTACATTCATCACATGAGCAATAGGCAGAAACATCAGTCAAACTGTGCCAGAAACTATGAGAAACAGAACTATGGAAAACACGCTATGCTGCAGGCTCCAGAGAAGGATGGCTGATAGAGCTGCCTAGACACAGATCATCTGGTCTTGTCCTGC
Source organism: Lepidochelys kempii (assembly GCF_965140285.1). NCBI lineage: Eukaryota > Metazoa > Chordata > Testudines > Cheloniidae > Lepidochelys > Lepidochelys kempii. The sequence continues at coordinate 99,971,951 of NC_136382.1, forward strand.
CGTCTCCCTCATCATACCTCCAAAATTCCCCTCTACCTGCATCGCTTCAGAAGAATCCCCTTTGGAGCTGGGTTCTTTTGTGCACGGGGTACAAATTTCTGTACCAGTTCCAGGCATCCTGGTCTCTGCGTGTCCAGTGTGAAGACGCACAAATAAGAAAAGTATTTTTAATGTAAAAGAAAAAAATCAGTGGCAGAAATCCAATCTCATCTGCAAGTATACAAGGGTGGAGTCAGAGACGTGTTTAGAATATTTCATTCGATACTCACAGCAAAGCTTTTTTCTGGCAAAAAATGATGATGGAAAAAAATTGTCAAAATGTAGCAAATGCCCAAGGTCAGGAAGCTGCCCAAAGCATTCTGGAGGACTGCTTTCTTAAAATCAATCAGACTACAACACACCTGGATAAGCACTAAGCTCATTCCACTATGAGTAGGGCCCTACCAAATTCACGGCCATGAAAAACATGTCACGGACCATGAAATCTGGTCTCTCCCTGTGAAATCGGGTCTTCTGTGTGCTTTTACCCTATACTATGCAAATTTCACAGGGAAGACCAGCATTTCTCAAATTGGGAGTCCTGACCCAAAAGGGAGCTGCAGGGAGGGGGTCACAAGGTTATTTTAAGGAGGTTGCGGTATTGCCACCCTTACTTCTGTGCTGCCTTCAGAGCTGGGTGGCCAGAGAGCGGCAGCTGTTGGCCAGATGCCCAGCTCTGAAGGCAGCACCCTGCCAACAGTAGCACAGTAAGTAAGGGTGGCAATACCATCCCACACCATCCTTATTTCCCCAGCTGCCCAGCTCTGAAGGCAGCGGCACCGCCAGTAGCAGCACAGAAGGAAGGGCAGCAGTCTCGTAATCCCCCCTACAATAACCTTGCGAACCCCTCACAATTCCTTTTTGAGTCAGGATCCCTACAATTAAAACACCATGAAGTTTCAGATTTAAATAGCTGAAATCATGAAATTTATGATTTTAAAAATCCTATGACAGTGAAGTTGACCAAAATGGACCATGAATTTGGTAGGGCCCTGACTATGAGAACAGTAGAGCTAGTTGGAAAATGGAGGTTTCTTCATCAGAAAATTTCTATGAAAACAACAATAATTCTGTTTGTAAGTAAGTAAGTAAATATAAAATAAAATCCAGAAAATGTCTAAAAATTTACCAAAACATCAAAAATATCTGGGTGTTCAGTTTTCCATCAAAAGAAATTTGAGGAAAGCAGCCACTTTTCATGAAAACTTTCATTTAGTTGAAAATCCTATTTTCCATCAGAAAAAAATTCAGTCAGTCCTAGAAAATATCATCACTTCCAAGTAATCTTAAAACAAGGGATCTATTTAGAGTACCACTTCACTTAGAGGAAAGAATATAGACAGTTTTAACCGTCATCTCCATTCAAACCCTAGCAACATCTACTTTCAGTCACAATAAATATTTTGCTCTTCAAAGAACTTGATTGGGAACAGTGTGATAATCATATCTAAAATTATACAATCTGTGGGCTCAGTTCTGCCCTCTGATAAATGGGCACAGTGCCCACTGTAGTCCGTGAGACTTTCGCCTGCTTATCTGAGGACAAAATTTGACACCAGCTATAAAATAATTGTTCTATATGCTTACGCACATTTGCATTGCAATCTATTAACAGAGCTAATCTTCTTTCCCCACCAACTGGAGAAGTATTCATTTATTTGAACTATCAAGGATATGGGGACAAGCACTGCCAAGCTCTTTGGGGGAACACAGGGGAAAAAAACCACTTCTTGTAATAATAATAATATTCACCATGCCCTCTATACAATTAGGAGGCCACAATTTACACGAAAAGAAAACTGATTCAGATGATTCAGACTGGCATTGTTAAACATTAACTATGCTAAACGCTAAAGTGAGAAGAAATGGGTGTAAATATTATCTCAGGCTTTTCCTTTGGCATTTGGCTGCTTGCCTTTCTCAGCCTGTAAGATAAATATGACCCTTAACATTAGTCAGTGTCTTATACACTCATAACAGCTGCTTTTTTTCCTTCAAATTCTTGAGGCCTTTATTTTGACCTCACAGCTGTTCTGAACTGATTGAGCTCCATTGACTTCAGTGAAATTACTCCTGAATTACACTGGTCTGAAATCAAACTCTTCCTGAGTGTTTCTTAATCATCTCCTTCTCCGTAGTTCATATCTAGCATCAACAGAATTCAAAGCACAAACACTGAGTGTTAGCTAGGTAATTGAGAATTACCAGTTAATAAAAAAGGTGTCATATTACTGGATTTCTATGTTTCATTCAGCTCACTGAAGGATTTGGTTTTTATTTTTTCTTGGGTTTTATTTTTTCCGCTTTATAAAACAGGGCATTGTGGGTTTTTTAGGAGAAAGTTGTTGGAGGAAATAGTTTTTTTCCTAGTTTCCTAGTACTAGCTACCAAATGAGGATCTTGAGGATGTTTTTTAATGGTATTTACATATAAATGCAAGTACTTTTAATGTTTGAAGTGTTGGGCCAATAGAAGATATTACCTCACCTACTTCATCTCTCTCAGCACCTTTAATGGTCATAAAAGCAACAGACTAATAGCATATGTCTGAACCAGGAAATGTAGACTGGCGTCATCGTAGTAGTATAGTATATTACTGGTAATACTGCAGTTAAGCCTAGGGACTCCAGGCAAGAATGCTGTAGTAAACAGAAGATTGCTAGAAACAGCAAAAAGAAGACAGTCCCTGAGCCTGTAATCAAGGTTTATGAATAGGGTGACCATATTTCCCTATGCTGAATACGGGACACCTGGTAAAATTACTCATATTCAAGCGAGTTCAACAGCAATCAATCAGAACTATGCAGTACAAATGTTCAAATTAACATCAAGATGACTGAACCCCTGTTAAAAAGAAATACTGCAGATTCTTTTTATTTACTTTCCTATCTTTAAGGCTTTAGGGTTCACACACATCCCTACCCCCCCCCCACACACACACGGGGAGATGTCACACACACGCACATTCCCATACACCTCTCTCACATGGGGGTGGGGGTGAGGGGTGGGGAATGACTGACCGACCCTCCCTGCCTGGCGCTCTCCGCCCTCCATGCCTGGCTGGGTCCCTGGGATAGACCCACCCCACCTGGTACCTGGTGCCGCATCTTCTTGAGGCAACACGAGGCGGGGCACGCAGGGTCACGTATCTCCCTCTCCAGATTTCAGCCAGGGTTCACACCAGAATGTGGCCAGCAGCAGCCTTTCGGCACTGTGCAGGAGGGCAGGGACAGGAGCTGCTTCCAGCTGAAGGGCAGGAGGAGTGGAGAAAGGGATGACCTGGCCTGTGTCTTTGCAGAGCTCATCTCTTCAGAGCTCACAGTGTGCAGCCAGTGCCGTCCAGACCGGGATGCGGGGAGGGGGCTGTGCTGACAGACCGTCATGGGGAGTGGTTCAGCCCCATGCGCTGCAGCTCTGCCCTGCCACCAACCTTGCACATCCACCCCCATCATCGGCCACTGGACCCCCACACACACACCCCTGCTGGCCAGGTGGCTAGCAAGCTGGGATCTGGCCAGCAGCAGGACCCGCCAGTAATGATGAGGGAGAGACAGAAAATACAGGACAATTTGCTCATTTTTAAGAAAAAGTCGGGACACCTGCAGGAGGGCTTAATTATGGGACTGTCCCTTTAAAAACAGGACAAGATGAATGAAACACAAATGGGGACAGAGAAGGCAGGAGGATGAGGTAACAGTAAAGCAGGCATGTTCCGCATAATAATCAGTAGTCTCTTCAAGTTTTTCCGACACAGGGAATCTGTCAATGCTGTACCCTCCGGCTTTAAACATCTGTTATTCCAGTCCTGCACCTCTCCTGAACAGAGAATTAAATGATGTGATGGTTTTGTGATGTACAGAAATGGAGGCTATCTAATTAATTTCTGAATTTGACCTGAGTTCAGTGGACAAATTGGTTTAAACCCGTTAATCTGGCTCAGTAAGAGCTGGAACCATTGAAGTCAATGACTCTTCCACTGACTTCCACTGGGCTTTGGATCAGGCTCTAATTATTGCTCATACCAGACTGAATGTTTCATGGAACACTTATTTACTTTAGTAATTGTTTATCAGTGAGATAAAGATGAAGCAAAAATTCACCAATCATGTTTGTTTTCTATGACAGCATTTAGTCAGTTTTACAATCCTGTATCTGGCCCTTTAAATTCCACTGAATCTTTTATAACCAGAAAGTATGAGCTATCAGCATTTAAACACAATTTATAGTGTTAAAATATATAAAGAGAGACATAGATATATATAGATATCAATAATGCAATCTATAAAACTAGGTGAATTTTATGTAAATAAACAGGATAAGTGTCAAATATGATTAACTATGATTTTGATTGTAATAATTAGCAACTTTCCTGATGCAAGAATTTCACAGAAACATAATTGACATGATTCAAAGTCTCTGGATATGATCCCGGCCTTTACAAAATGGTGCCTGAGTGGTATTGACATAGATGTAGAAAACAAATGATTTTGAGATTTGTGTATATGCATCATCTTCCCGTCCTCTTGAGCAGTGCTAGCCTTTCAGATAAACTAAACAGCACACCAGTATCTGTCTAAGAGTCTCACAAGACCCTTATTACTGTAGTATCTGAACATCTCACAATCTTTAATGTAATTATCCTTTCAACACCCCTGCGAGGAAGGGCTGTGCAATTATCCCCATTTTACAGATGGGGAACTGAGGCACAGAGAAGGCTAAGTGATTTGCCCGTCACCCAAAAATGTCTCTGGAAGAGCAGGTTATTGAACTCAGGTCTACTCAAGTACTAAATTAGTGCCCAAACCACTGGTCCATCCTTCTATCCGCCAGTCTGCTAACTTGTACAACATGACAGAAAAATTAAATGTGACTAAATCCATCTACAGCATGTAAGTAATAAAATGCCTGTACTGGACATCTAAATTCTGGCGTCCTTGAAATCAATAGGAATTTTGCAACTGACTTCAATGCTGTTTTTTGTTTATATTATGGGAGCAGCCCCATCAAGACAGGGGTCCCATTTCATTAGGCACTGTGCACGCACATGGAGAGAGATAATCACTGGCCCAAAGATTTCATTGACTAGTAGCTGAAAGCCTGTGCTGTTACATATGTGTAATTCATAAAGTTATGTATGTAAAAAAGCCAAAAATGTCTGAGAGATTAAAAATTGGATGGTAAGACTGCAAATCCCAGGGAAGACTGATTCTGGTGATATTATGAACAAAAAGAGCCCTCACCATGCTTGTAGCTGTTTCCATCACTTCACTCAAGACATTCTAGGCTTCAGAGGGAAGTTTGGGGTTAGTGTGTGTGCTGGTTGTGTTCTTTTGTGTAGGTGTAGGTTGATTTTTGTGGGGGGATGGGATGTGTGCTGGGAGAGTTGAGTTGTGTGGGCACACAGGTGTGAGAATTAGGCCAAGTAATCTATGATTTATGCAGTCCCCCTCAAACAGCCAATGAAATTGCATGCAAATTAGCCATAGAATAAGGGCATGATTGGTTGAGTTACTTCTGATATCACAAGTCTAGGACTCTTCGCATGACATACAGGCTTATTGTAGCTACACACTGCACAGGTGTAATCTGTAATGTCAAAATGGCAGAGAACTTAAAAATTGGATGGTAACAGACCATGAAACCCTGTGATGATTCAACCTGGTGATATTCTGAACAAAGAGAGCTCTCAGCTATGCTTGTAGCTGCTTCCATCATGTCACACTGACTCTACAGACATTCTAGGCTTCAGAGTGACACAGGGTGACAATCCTGGAATCTTTTTATATAGACAGATGGGTGTGGGGGGAGAGTGGGAGTGGAAACAGAGGCACAGAGATGTGAAGTGTTTTGCCAAAGTTCATACACCAGTAGAGTGGCAGAGCCAGGAATACATCCCAGGTCTCTGCAGTCCCAGTCCACTGGACCATGCTGCTCTAGGGGATCAGGATTTGACCTATAGTAAACTCATAGTTAAGAGTAAGAACTGTAGCATGTTTATGACAGATTTCAGTTCTGGGTTTATAAATAGACTGAGTGACACTCTTTTAAGAGTGCTATTCTGTTGATACAGAAATTACGACATACAGCAAGTGACTCACGGAAGTGATTTAAATTTACCTACAGGTCAAGCTGTAATTGCCTTAACTAGATTTATATAAACATAAAAATGTTTGGAAATACATTGTTCCATTCTGAAGTTATTCTTTTTACTGAGCAATCAAATCAGCAGTCAGGATGAGGTATTGTCTATATATAACAATAAACCAGTACTTTCCAACTCTAAATAAAACCAGGAATGATGAAGATTTGGGGAGGGAGGCAGTGTGGTCTAGGATAGCACACTGGATGGGGAGTCAGAAAATGTAGGTTCTATTCCATGCTAGCTGCTGTGTGCCCTTGCGCAGGTCACTTTGCTTTGTGCCTTCCCCACTTTGCCTTGTCTATTTAGACCGTAAGCTGTTTAGGGAGTAGCATCTAGAAGGCCCAGCTGAAACCAGGGCACCATTTGTGCTAGGTGCTGTACAAACACACAAAGGTTCTTCTTGTGTGTTTGCACAGAGGCTACCACAATGGTGCCCTGATCTCAGCTGGGACGTCTAGATACAACTTTAATCCATGTGATCAGTAATAAAGATAACATATGACCTTGAGTCTGAGGAAGAGTTAATTGAAGAAATCCTCAGTGCTCAAAAAAGGAAGAGAAGAGACACTGCTGTGGAAGGGAGAAGATTCATGCACTGAACCACTTTTTCTAACTGGGTGAAGTTTAGAAATTAAGGAATTTTTTTCTGGTACTTATACACAGTGTTGAAGATTATGCAGTCATCACTTTAATTGTCTTTTCAAGTCTCTTACTAGAGTTATCAAGCATGCAGCTGTCTGAGCTGGCTGTTCTGATGCTATTGTTCATAAGACAATGGAGCAGTAAGACTTCCACATTGAAGTTTATGAAGAAGTTGTGGAATGTCTTGGTTTTTTATATAAATGGCTCAACATATTAAAGATTCTGGTATGGTATTTGGAATCTCAATCTCCTGGCAAACAAAAGCTGATATCATCAGTGTTTGTGAGCAGCAGGCATGCCCTGGGTAATTGCTAGTTTAAGAATCAGGTTGTGGGCATTTGGGATCCAGCATAATGCTATGCTATGCTATTTCTTGCCCCACTTAAAATGCTTTATGACCTCTGGAAAGCATTAGAGAGATCTTATACCAAAACTGTGTTTACATTTTGTTGTTAACCCTAGTCATTCGTTACAGTGATTGTAACCTTTCCTTGCATTCCTTTCCATTATTTACCTTATTCTTTCCATTACTGATTGCAACTTCCCTGTTCTTCTTCCCAGTCCTTTCTAACAGACATACTTGAACATACCAGGTAACAATTAGTTGATCAAAACCAACAAAAATTAGCAGTTTCAGGATAACTGCACTGTATCCCCCTCTCTGTGGTCCATTCCAGGAGCTCCCAGATCTCCAGCCATTACCTGTGTCTCTGGGTAGGGTATCCCATTCCCTTCTGACCTGGGAAGTTTTAAGGCTGCACAGCAACCTGCCTTTCACTTGCATCCGATGAAGTGAGCTGTAGCTCACGAAAGCTTATGCTCAAATAAATTGGTTAGTCTCTAAGGTGCCACAAGTACTCCCTTTCTTTCTGCCTTCCACTGTGATATCCCAGCAAATTAGTCTACCTAGAGGCCAGCACCTGTGCGCTGCTTTCTTTCTCCAAGGGCTATGAACAGTGTACTGCCAGCAGTTACAAGCAGGCAGGCCATTCACCTGGTTCTTCACCAGACAGTCCTGTTTTGGTAACCTTTGTCCCTATCCGGTACTGGATATGGTTTTGTCTGGTATCAGAGCACGCTGCTCCTCCCTAGCTGGTGTGAACTTGCATGCACCATAGCTCACACCTCATGGAGGGTACCATTATGCAGAGAGTGCCACCCTGCTGGAAGTATCTGGATCTCTGGTGTTCTGGCCACCCTAGTTACAAGTTACCACACAGCTCTTTCTAAGCAAGCACCTTGATTCTTAACGCAAAAAGCTTGACAGAGACAACATATAAAGACAACAGAAGTTCCTATATTCGTGCTAAAAGCTTACTGGAGATCACCCAACAGTCTGGTAGGCCAAAGTTTTTCCAACCCTTCCACAAGGGTAGGGACCCTTGCACAGAAGGTCCTGTCCATTTGCTGGATCAGAAAGAAGGCCCTGAGTCAGTTTAAATGTAGCCTTTTTATGCCAAAAGCCCTTTGTCTTCCTAGTCTCTGGAAACCCAGTCTGAACCAGAATATGCAAACCTTTCCAGGGGTGGTCCTTCTCTGGAGGTATTTATAATGTGAGTGATTCAATGTAATCACTTCCCACTATTTTAGTTCCTGATGGAGCTGTAGTAACCATTGATCGTTTTCTATTCCATAGACATTCATACAATCACTGGCCCACCGTGACACATAAACTTCGTGGGTTGCCCCAAAGATACTACATGCGGTTGCAATATCTGTCACAAAGAGATTTCTGGTTAACTTACCCCTAGGCTCCTTCTCCCACAACTTTACAGCTGTTGTAAAGGTATTTTGTGACCTTTTGGGAGCTGGCATTGTGAAAGTCACTTGCAAGTTCAGGCTTGCCCAAGTCCACCTTCAGCTTAAAAGTAACAAGGCGGGGGGGGGGGGGGGGGGTGGGACAACATAGATCAGAAGCAGAGTAATGTTCACTTCTCAAATCTTTGGAAACAGTGTAGTAGTTTTACACTCACTTTGCACTTGCTTTGTAAATGACTACACAAGGTGCAAGGCAATGGAGGACCAGACCCTTGGGTTTTCTAAATGCCATCAGTAGTTGTCAATGCTGGTTCAAAAATACTTTGGAGATTAAAAGAACAATATAAATTCCTATTATTCATTTACAATTTTCAAACACTAAACTAGAAATGTGCCAAACTGGGATCTTGGGGTTTTTTAGAAGCTTAGAGTTAGTGTGTCTGTTAGTATAATTACACTGTGCCAGTAGATGCCTCATTAGTGCTCTGCAAGACTTGAATGCTGCTTCTCTCCCCCTCCATTTTCCAGGGAATCTACAGAGCATTTGTGGCAATGATACAGGAGAAGATATTTAGCTAATTCTCTAATGGATAGTGCTAGAAAGTTGGTTTCTAGATATGAAGCCATAATCAAGCAGCCCAGATTGTATGTATAGTATAATATTACCAAGGGCATAACTGTTGTGAAACAATTTAACCTTAAGCTATAAAGGACCTGCCGTTCACGCACCACCATCTAAACTAATCTTATCACAAAATGGAAAATAGATGTCAGCCATCACTACGATACGTTGCTAGTCTACCAGGGTGACACTTTTTCCAGTCTCCAAAAATTAGAGGCAAGTCTACATGAAAGCATACTGCTCAGTAGACTGTGGTGTAAATCTACAATGCTCCAGCATGCCATGTACTGTCTGTGGCACTAAGGACTTATACTCCAGCTTGCCGAACAGTGACTGTTCATGTAGACCTGCGTAATGTTTTCTATTGAAAGCTGCAAATTTGGAGAGGTCAAGAGAGTTCTACTCAGTGAGTTGGCTGATACAAAACACATAGTATCCAAAATAGCACGTTAGTAGCACATAAGTGGACAATAGGCCTTCTGTGGAGCCCTAAGCATGTACAGGGTGAATCTCAACCATAGAGCTTTCAGTGTTGCCAGTTCCAAACATTCAAGAACCATAAACCAGCCCCTACCCCCAAAAAATCCTGAGATTGGATTAAGCTATAAGGTTTAAAAATATATGGATATATATTATTTGCCTTCTGGTTCCTGTTGCTTTAGAGTGATCTTGGTTCATGTTTTTAAGTTTAATTCTGCAACCAGGAGGGCTAGAAACTTGATTTCTTTTTTCAAATGCAAGATGAAATTCTCATGACTCCAGGAGCTGGGCCTTGAAGTAAAACACCAAATATCACAAGACTTGCAGTAAAATTACAACAGTTGGCAACATTCAGAATTGTTTTTAGAAATCAATTCTCTTTTTACCTTCAATTTGATAACAGCGACCAGGATTTCATGCTAAATGTCATTCTAATCTCCCTTCATTCTTGAAATATTTGAACAGAAAAATTCATGGGCTTTGGAAATATTTTCCTGTTGGATGCAAATGTACAGAAACTCCCTGCTCACAAAGGGTTTCTGTTCTTAAAATGTGAATTCATGTAGAGTCACAGACGTCTCTAGATATGCCCAGGAACATTTCAGCAACCTGCCAGGAGAACAAGGAGATAGATGGAAACCATGGCTGACCCTAATAAATGACCTTTGTGAATTGGAGGTCATGTAATTGGTAAAAAATTGACTTAGGCTCCTAACTCATTTAGATGCTTTTGCACACTGTTAGGAAAACAAGAAAAATAATGTAACCAGCTGACCCTGTTCCACTCTCCTTCTTTCAACTTTTTGCTCTTATTTTGGCATCCATTTACCAAATTGCCAGCTATTGTATCTATTAACCCCATCCTTTGATTGCACACTCCACAGCATCTCTCGCTCCTCCTCAATGTTTCTCTAATCCTTTGTCCTAATACTGATAGAATTACGATCCCATTCGAGATTACTATATTTTCTCTCTTCCATTAAAGTCCTTCTAAAAACCATTCAATCTATATCTTTAATATTCATAACTTTTATTCCACTTTTTGAGAAAATGAGCCTGGAGTGCTCACACATAACATGTTATTTTCTGTTTTGAAAAATTCTGCCATCTTCTGAGATCTAACCCCTGGATCTGATAATATGTCTAAGAATAGAATGAAACCTAAGGGTGACCACTGTACTGTGCAAACTCTGCACATGTCGTGCAGCTTGGCTCTGCAAATATAAAAGAATAAGTTTAGAGGTGATAATGGAATTACAAATACTGTCCCTTTCTTGAGAGAAAGGGCTAAATGCTCAAAATAATTATTGGCAGTGTTGTTGTACCTGTGTTGGTCCCGGGATATTAGAAAGACACGGTAGGTGAGGTAATATCTTTTGTTGGACCAACTGGAGTAAGGGTCCTAAATTCTATATAGACTACTAACCTGCATTGATTTTAATGGAGGTTAAGTCCCTAACTCCTTTTGAGCAGTCAAAGAGCCTAAGAGCTCCTCAAAATATGAGTCTTCTACTCACAGTCAAAAAGTCATGTGAATAATGTTCAGTTAATTTAAGATATATTTTAAAAATCCCTGGCCATCTAGCCAAGCATGGTAACATCCATGAAGCTACACTAGGGTCCCTCATAACTTCAGAGCAATAGTGGTATAAAATTGGTGCACTAACAGCACCGGCCCTACTGCTTTTAGTTAAAGGAGACTCTCCATTAGCTATTCTAAGTAGAGGGCTTACAGCACAGACTATTAGCTCCAGTTCCGGCTGAAAGTTACTGGTGCACATACGCAGCCAGGTTGTTACAGTATAATTGCAATAGTCAGATTAAGTTGTAAATGAACTTTTGTGAGCCTTCCCAAACAGTGTTCAAGGAGACCCAGCTACGGAAGGTGTTTTTATTGTTCAAAGGAGAGCCACAAGGACAAACATGCTGTCACAGGAGCTGGAGAGCTGCCTGCAGAGCAGGAAGCTGTGCAGGCTGCAGCTGGATGGAGAGGCCCATGCAGAGCAGGCTGTGACTGCCCAATGCTGTACCGGAATACAGGTCTGTGCAGAATTTGTAGGAAGCAGCCGAGACTTTCAAGGACTTTGAAGCAAGAGATCTTGTAAAGAGAAACTGACTGAGCCTGTCAGCGACACGAAGCCAGAAGCCAACCCAGGCTCTTAAAGGGCAGCAACTTGAAGAAGGTTTTTTCAAAGAAAGTGCCAAAGATCACTATGCTCTGATTACATGTTTGGCCCAAAGAGATTATGCTGCTGTAACAGGCAACTACATACAGCCAGGGACTGGGGGCCTTGTGGTCCAATTGCTGCCCACAGTTTGCTAGCAGGATCTGAGCAGAAAGCACTTCAGCAATAGCAGGATGACAGTGCAAAGCCCCCAAAGAGAGACATCACAGAGTGATCCAGACTAGGAAAACCTCTGGGTTGCTTAATTACTTCTAACACAGGAGTGGACTGGAAAAGGCCCTCTGCCCCCAAGGACCAACCTAGGAATAGCTATGTTTCATTCTGAAGAGTCTTAAGGGAGGTAATCCCCAGTCACTCCCTGGGAAGAGGGAGTTGTGTTTGGGGGCTATAGAGACAGACAAGTAGCCTATGTTACTCCCTGGGAGCAGGGTGCTGAGAGGCTGGCAAACCCAGAGGAGTGGGGAGGGCCAGGAGGTAAGGAAGAAGCTCAGGGAAAGGCAGCAAGGTGAAGGAGGGAACCACACCTCAGCTGCTGTTTAGAGTGTCTTTGAGCCAGAACCCAGAGTAAGGCGTGGGCCTGGGTTCCCCTGCCAGCCACTGAGGGAGTGGCACCTGGGACAGTAAATGGGTGAACTGCCTGAGACTGCCATTGAGCAGTCTTTACAATGTTATATTTCATATGAAGGTTTTGTTGTAAGGTATCTGGGAAAAGCTCATAATTAAGGTTGTAAATGGAACCTGTAGATTGGGGTAAAGGGGATAGATTCTGACTGGCCCACTGTTTGGGTGTGAAGGGTGGGTAAGGATTCTACAAGGAGAGTATCCCAAAGGAAGAAGGGAATTGGGGGTAAAGGGGAGGCACCTAAAGGATGGAGGACATGCACAGGCACACAATGCGGGGCAGGTGAAGAAGGGAAAGTCTCTCCCTTCACCCTGTCTGGGCAAGATGGCACTGCACTGCCTGTATTCAGAACCTACCTAGCACAATTTAGCCCTTTCTGTATTCATTGGAAGATACACTCCATTCTCAGTTCATCCCTCGCAGTATCACAGAAATGTAGGGCTGGAAGGGATCTTGAAGTCATCAAGTCCAGCCCCTTGCACTCTGGCAAAACTGAGTAAACCCAGACAATCCTTAATTATTTGTCCAACTTATTTTTAAAAGCTTCCAATGACAGTGACTCCACACCCCTCTCTGAAAACCTATTCCAGAGCTTAACTTCGCTTACAGTTAGAAAGTTTTTCCTAATATCTAACCTACATCTCCCTTGCTTCAGATTAAGACCATTACTATTTGCCCTACCTTCAGTGGACATGGAGAACAATTGATCATCATCCTCTTTATAACAGCCCTTAACATATTGGAAGACTTATCAGGTTGCCATGTAGACCTCTTTCTCAAGACTGAATATGCCCAGTTTTTTTTAACCTTTCCTCAAAGGTCAGGTTTTCTAAACCTTTTCTCATTTGTGTTGCTTCCCTCTGGAGTCTTCCCCATTTGTCCACATCCTTCCTAAATTGTGGTGCCCAGAATTGGACACCCTACTCCAGTAGGATCTCACCAGTGCCGAACACAGCAGGACAGTTACCTCCTGTATCTAACATATAACATTCCTGTTGTTAACCCCAGAATCACATTGGCCTTTTTTGCAGCTGCATCACATTGACAACTCCATTCAGTGTGTGGTCCACCATAACCTCCAGATCCTTTTCAGCAGTCAGACAGTTATTCCCCCATTTTGTAGTTGTGCATTTGATTTTTTTCCTTCCCAAGTGAAGTACTTTGCACTTGTCATTGTTGAATTTCATCTTGCTGAATTCAGACCAATTCTCGAAGGTCATTTTGAGTTTTAAACCCATCCTCCAAAGTTCTTGCAACCCCTCCCAGCTTGGTGTCATCTGCAAATTTTATAAGCATACTCTCTACTCCATTATCCAATATATTAATGAAAATATTGAATAGTACCAGACCCAGGACTGAGCCCTATGGGACCCCACTAGATGTGTCCTCCCAGTGTGACAGCAAACCATTGATACCTACTCTTTGAGTACAGTCTCCCAACCTGTAATGCACCCACTTTATAGTAATTTCATCTAGACCGCATTTCCCTAGTTATTTTATGAGAACATCATTCGGGACTGTGTCAAAAGCCTTACTAAAATCAAGATACTGTATATCATGTCTACCGCTTCCCGTCAATCCAGTAGGTCAGTCACCCCATCAAAGAAGGAAACTAAGTTGGTTTGGCATGATTTGTTCTTGACAAATCCATACTGATTATTCCTTATAACCCTATGATCCTCCAAGTGCTTACAAATTGATGGTTTAATAATTTGCTCCAGTATCTTTCCAGGTACTGATGTTAGGTATGATCTAGGTGTAGGATACAGGTGAATCATCTTCCCTCTAATTTCCTTTCTTCTTGTTTGCACTGAGTGAAAATGCACTTCTGCAACCTTAACTGTAATTTAGCAGAGTTTCTTTGTATACAGGGAATATTTAATTGCCACAATAACTATTCTACCCCAAAGAATAAAGAATAACTCAGTCTCCAAAATAAGGAACCTGGACAAACACTGGTGAAGTCCAGCCATTTTGGGTAGGGAGCTGAGAACTGGTGTACTTCATGTATATCCCAGGCTGTAAAGCACTGGGGGGGGGGGACCCACTGAGATAAATGGACACAGCTCAGAGCTATTGTTTCAGGCTGTATTCATCTCCATGGGGAGTTTTCCTTCAGCTGAGAACATCACATTGAGATAAATGGGCCATTTCACACCTTTCAGAACTCCTGTGCTGCAGATGGATGTGTAGAGGAGCCCTTTCCCTTCACTGTCATTCTATACTTCCTGTTTAAAGGACCATGCTTCCAAGTGCTCTAAAATGGCATGCTAACACACATTTTCTTGAAATTTGCTTGGGTCTTTTAATAGTGTTAGATGGAATGCTGTGGGTGAGTGAATGGGTGGTAAAAAGAGGCGAGGAGCTTGTACATTTCAGCAGCTGTGGGGCTGGAACAATAGAGGTATGTGTTAATGGGCATATTGGGGCATTGCTGGAAGACGGCAGAGTCAAGGTTGAATGGGCAACCTTACGTGTGCATATCCTGGTTTTCAGAAGGTTGAGTTTTGCTTAACACATTCTTCTGCAAGGGGAAGACATACCACCAGGCAATTTCAACTCTGTGTTAATGTAGAGGTTTTTGCCATTTGCCCTGCTGACCCTTACTGAAATGGGCCCTCCGAATCACTAGAATTTCTTTCCTGCTTGTTCATGTTTTTGGAGCCCACTTCTTTAAAGTCTTACACTGGAACTGTTCCCAGCACATGACCTCCCATGGAATTCAATGGGAGCTATGTGAAAATCTTTAGCACAAATGTTTATAACAAAGTTTGCATATCCCAGAGGATGAGGAAGTCATCATTTTATGGGG
The DNA here is from genome assembly GCF_965140285.1 of Lepidochelys kempii. Taxonomy (NCBI): domain Eukaryota; kingdom Metazoa; phylum Chordata; order Testudines; family Cheloniidae; genus Lepidochelys; species Lepidochelys kempii. The sequence continues at coordinate 99,987,254 of NC_136382.1, forward strand.
GATGTTTGCCTGTGTTCTTAATTATTTTAAAGGTGTTGGCTGAAGCAAGAGTGCAGGTAACCTTTGTATTGAATGGGAAGTTTGGAAACGATCAGCTCCAATTTGAACAGAGCATGTAATCACTAGAACACATATAAATACTACTGTATATGGAGCAAAACTACCTTATACAGTACATTAGATGCATTACTGCAAGGCATTGCCTGATAAAAGTAACAACAATGGCTATGGGTGAAGCAGCTTGGGATGGCGATGAAGTATCATGTCAGGCTCTTTCATGCTGGCTCAAAATAAGATAGTTAAAAGTTAAGATCTGAAAACTGTCATTCAGCTACCAGTTGTTATGGCCTACAGGGGGAGGGATAGCTCAGTGGTTTGAGCATTAGCCTGCTAAACCCAGGGTTGGGAGCTCAATCCTTGAGGGGGCCATTTAGGGATCTGGGGCAAAAATTGGGGATTGGCCCTGCTTTGAGCAGGGGGTTGGACTAGATGACCTCCTGAGGTCCCTTCCAACCTTGATATTCTATGACATTATGCATTAAAAGTCATCTTAAACTTTTATGACTGGGACAAGTTAAATTTAAATCCTGTTACTGCACTATATTAAGATATTTAAACTGCAAGAAAATATTAGCATAAGATTATCTTCCTTTGCTCAGTGGAGAATCTACGCATATTTTAAAACTACAGAGGTGCAAAGCAAAACCAAAGTCTAAAAGCTATGCAAAATTTCATATTCATAACCAATACAGTAACAACTTTAAAAATATGTTTTTCATTCAAAATGAAGGGCATGTATTTCTAGCAAATAATAGCAAGGATACATCATTACAGAATCATAGAATATTAGGGTTGGAGAGACCTCAGGAGGTCATCTAGTCCAATCCCCTGCTCAAAGCAGGACCAAGCCAAAATGTTTATGTAAAAAAACGGGTGCAAAATAATTCCACAGCATTATAAAGGATAAGAGAACCTGTGGGTAAGGTTCAAGCCCCACATTAATGCCTTCCAGAAGAACCTGATCTTAATGAAGTTTTCCAGGCAAGTCTCATCCCAGGGTAATTTTTGTTTCTGAGAAGTTTGGTTAAAAACTATAAGAGACTTGAAACTAATGGTGCTTTGAAAACTTACCTGATGTCTATTTTTTAAAAAAAACTTCTAATTCATTTTTACTCAAACCTCAGATAGTTGTCCTACACACCCTGAACTTCTAGTTATTTTTCTAGGAGGTAATGCCATAGTACGTTAGTGTTAAAGTATATTGGAAATGAATTATTTGAACAGGAAACTGGATTTTAATCTCCGCATTTGTTTTGATGTTTGCATATCTTTGCAAATTTCACATGGCAATGTTTTATTGGACACTATAAAAAAAATGGGAGGATAGTGAATAATAAACTTAGGAACTGGCTGGCTCCATTAACTGTTCATATTCAAACATTCAAATATTTGGATTTCTTAAGATGCAGAATTTTTGCAAAGAACGTGTAATACTTTAGAGTATTGGCTAGACTCCATGGAAACAACATTTGCAACGCCAACTTTTTAAACAGTTTTTGATCTAAATATAGAAAGCTTTACTGTAAAGATCTGATTTTATTTTCTGTGGTTCTTGCAGTTTAACAAAGTGACCTTTTTTCCTGATCCTTACTTTGGAACGGTGAATCAGAACAAAATGAACAGGAAACAAAGAATAAGGAAAAACCAGAGATTAACATGGACAAACATCTAGAGAGAGGCTCAAACAACCTCAAAAGTTGGATCTTTCATTTTGAGAAAAATAGACATTTGCTAAAGCAGAACTAAATTACCAGTAATCATAATCTGATGTACATAATCACGTGGTATCCTGACTCCACTGAAGACAGTAATCAAATTCCCACTGATTTCAATGAGTCCAGGACTTTATCCATGGATTTTTTTTGTTTTTTTGCTTTTTGAAAGAAAGAACCTCCTTTCAAAAAATAAATAAATAAATTAAATAAAAACTTAATAGTTGCCAAAATGTAATCGGTCAAAGGGCTATGAAAAAAATATACAACAGTATGATAATTTAGCAAGTTATTTATATCAAAATTGCTACCTTACAGTCAACACTGGCCTATGCCAGCAGCTAAGTGTTGACTATGTCCCCAACACACCAAATTGCACTTTGACCTCAGCATATTAAATTACAAAATTATTTTAAGGCAGGTCAATTCCTCTTGTAGAGGAGGATTAAGATATGTATGAATCTACAAGACTAATGTATTACACACACTGAGATGATCTGTATCCCTATATGTAAGAAATTTTACACATAAAAGCAAACACATTTTATTTTATTATATATCCAGGCATTACTCAGCAAAGTAATCTACTTGGTCAAACATTCTATCATTATTTGAAACCTTTAAGGACTTATGGCTAAAACTGTATGTTCCTATGGAACTAGCCATGGAAGAAGAGTTGGGGGCAAAGGGGGAGGAAGATACGTGAGGAAACTCCATGAAACTAACCTTGTGGGAATTTTCCTAAAAACTTCCACTAAGAAAGGCTTGGAAGTCTATAAAAGATCCTGGGGTCCACAAAAAAGGGAACTCCCAGGCCCAGAAAGCTTGTCTCCTCTGCACTATTCTGCTTCCCTGTCAGAGCTATGCCATTGCCCATGCACCTGGTGCCTGTCTAAATACCACTGTGCGGGTGCAAATATTACTAATGTAACCCCTTGGGGTTTACAGAGCATGGCCCCTTTAAATCTTTTTCCTGGGGGGAAGGGGAGCAGTAAGAAAAAGGAGGGAAACTCCAGGTGGGGCTCTGGAGCCAGGGAGAGAGAGAGAAGTAGCAGAGAAACTGGTTGAAGCCTGGGACACCCCAGGTCAGGAATCCCCTGAGAAGGACAGGCTGGAGCTGGACCCAGTATCACTGCTGCCCCAAGCTGCATGGGGCTGTGCATACTGGGGCTTGTGACTCTGCACTGGGAATAAGGAGGGAGGCTGTAGCTAGTTAAGTGGGGAGGTGGTCGCTCTGTGTGGCTTTGCAGAGAGTGGCAGAAGAGGGCACCGGAGGGGTTTGTTGGGGAAAGTTCACTGGCGCCGAAGATGACCAGGAGCACCCAAGACTCAGCACTGAACTGGAACTTTGCTCAGGACTCCTGAACTCTGTGTGCAGACACATTGCTCAGTGTCTGCCCTTTCAGACTGTGCTACCACTGGGCCTGTGGGGCCTTGGTTGGGATGCAACCCTGTTCTAGTGCTCCCCCAATTTTTCTCCTCTCATCCCTCTGTAAATAAATATCTCCCTTTGTTATACCCATTGTAGTGTGTGTGTATGTTTTCACTCTGGGGGGGTTGGAACAGGTGCCCCTAGGGTGGAAGGAATTTTTCCTGCTGCATTCCTGCGTGTGCCTTCTCTTGGCCAGAGCTGCCTGCAGCGCAGACGCCATAGTGGCCATGAGGGCACTAAAGTTACACTAAGTTAATATCTTGTCAAGTGTTAATGCTTTAAACATATCTGATGAGTTATGTACACCTTCAGAGGGGCTCTCCAAAGAAAGCAGCTCCTCCTACTTCAACACATTTTCCTGAAAGCCTAAGGAACCTGATACCACACATATGGCTTCTGTAGGGGGAAGAGGTTGCAAAATGTGCCACTGAGCCTCCAATCAGGCTCCAGCTAATCAAACTTCACATTTGGCTTTGAAAGCTCTCCTTTTAAAAAACAAACAAACAAAAACAACGTAAGTGGACAAAACAATTAAGCCACAAATACAATTAGTAGTTTTAAAATTATTCAGAATATAAACACCTTTAGCTTCTCAAAGTGGCCTTAGGTTCCTGTAGAACTATAAATCAATATACATACTGAGTCTGCATGATTTGAAAGCTCTGGTATAAAGGGGAGAGTCATGCTTGTTCTGAATCATATTTTAGGGCCCAGTCTTACAATTGGCTCAGTATGGGCTCCATCATGGCTCTGATTGCAGAATCAGCACTCTACCTTTTTTTTATCAGATTGGCTAATTATGCAGCCACTTAACTAACTCTTTTACATATATGTACCTAGAAGATTAATCTTAATCAGCACATTCTGTTCTTGCTTATTCTTTTCACACATACACCACAGTAAGAAACAATGCTGAAATCTTAGTTCCTGAACTACGATTAAACCAGGAGGCATTCACTGTAATTCTGAACTTTTCTGCTTCTGGTGGTGCAATTTCGAGACTAAAATAAATAAAAATATTTTATTGTTTTGAAGATTAGCAGCAATTTGGTGAGTTTTTACAGTCAGTGTAGACTACTGTCTTAAATACATGGAATTCTGTCAACGTGGTGACTACTACTTCTTTAAACACAAGGATTCAAGAAAGCATCCCTAATCCTCAAGTGTTTTCCTGCACTGGGAGAAAACAGATAATGCAAATATCCCAGTGTGCCCTTTCCATCTCATAATAGAGGAGGACTATCCACTCCTCTGACAATCTTGCTGAAAGTTAGAGAAAAGTCCAAAAGCAGCACCATCCAACAGATTTTAACAGCCTACAGTGTCAAACTCTTGTTTCAGATCGGAGATATAAAGTGCTCATGTGAACATTTTAGAGCATTGAACTCCCATTAAAGTTAATGGAGTTTCATGAATGTGCAATTCCTGCTTTTCCCTGGTGTGAGCAGAATCATGTGATTTTGGGATCTTGTATGTGATTAACATTCACAGAAATTCAAATATATATTCATTTTTCCTCAATGAGCAGTAAATACTGAACTTTTAATACAAGTATGATTCTCCTTCTCTGAAGGGGGAAGAAGGAATGAATTCAGTATTAAATTCTTAAACATTTTTGAAGAAAAGCTAACCATGTTCAGACTTTTTCCTGTTATTTTCCATAGTAAGGATGGCGCTGGGGTGAAGATAATGGGAACATACTCAAGTATTTCGTATACTAAAATCACAAACAGCTGATTACACTTCACATGTATGATGTACTTTGATGTATGTCATAAAACTAATCTCTGGTGTAAAGTTCAAAATCAACTAAGATGTGCAAAATCTCTATATATTAACCTACCTTTGAAAAAACTAATTGACCACACTATCAACTAATCCTGTGATACAGACTGGGCACAGCTGCATGTTGCATTTCATTGTACATAGTTCTGGTTTTGGTGGTTTGATTCTTTTGGTGAGGCATTGTTTAAAGCACAACAAGCAATGTTCAGCAGTTCTATGCTGCTGAATATCATGTTTCCTGTCATTACAGTGCTGCCTCTATTGTTAGAAAAGAATTCATATTTGCATGGCTTCCATTCCACATTATACAATATAATTAAGCATATTATAGCTCATAATTCATGGATATTACCAAGGATTGCTTCCTAAAATTTCCATTAAAATAAATCATGCATATTGCCCAAAGACAGGTTCCAGCAGAGTACCAAGTCAATGGGACACTGGCTTTTGCCCACTGTCGAGGTAAGCTCTCAAAGCTTCCATCACCCACACAGTACTTGCGGTGGTACTAGTAACCAACCTACTATCAGGCTGCTTGTGGACAGTCTGTCTGCTGAACTCCTCATTCCTCCCCCTTGTCAGTAGAGTTGCACATATTACACGGCATCCAGCAATAGCTATTGGGATATTTTTTCTTTGCTGAAATCAAGCCTTGCCAGGACGCATCTCCAGCTGTCCCTCAATCCCCCAGATGCACGCTCCACAGTCATCGGGCTCTGGCAACAGTGAACCTTCCCTTGCTTATGTCCAGATGCCTGGTATATGGCTTCATAAGCCAGGGAAGTAAAGGGTTGGCAGGATCACCAAGAACAACAAATGGCATAGAAACTCCATTAATGTCAATTGGTTGGTCTGGGAGAAGGTCCCAGATTTCGTCTTGTCAAAAGTCCTCTATTTCTAAAAATCCAAGTGTCATGGACTTCTTCTGACCACCCAACTCTGATGTCTGTATATTGCCCACAGTGGTCTACCACAGCCTGCGTAACAACAGAGAAGCACCCCTTTCTGATTATGAACTCAAGCTATGCAGAGGTCTATAGTATGGAGATGTGTCCCACCTAAGCCCCAGCATCATTTGGGAAGCCCATGCCATGGAACCCATCTATTTCCTGCACACTGACCAGCCATAGTGCTTTGTACAGTAGGATACACTTTATGATGGGGTATCCACCCACACAAGGCCTGAAGGGGTTAAGGTGGCTAGCTGGGCTAATTAATTCTCCAGGCTACACCTGGAGGAGTAGCCAGGGAGCAGTGAAGTAATTATACATGAGGTTCAGTTGAACAGGAAGAGGAGGGGCCTGTATAAAGCTCAGGAGCTGAGAATAGAGAGGAACTGTAAGGAGGTAGTCTGTAGTCACTTCTTAGGAGAAAGGAGGCATGTTTGGGGGTTACAGAGCTAGGTAGCCTACAGTTACTCCCTGAGAGGAGGGAGTTTGTGCTGGTAATCCCTGAGATGGGGGAGACCCAGAAAGGTAGGAAAGCTCAGGGGCAAAGCAGCAAGGTATAGAATAGGGCAAACCTTGGCTTCTGATAAGAGGGCCCCTGATCTAGAACCTGGAGTAGAAGGTGGGCCCAGGTTCCCCTACCAGCCACTGTAGACCAGACAGTAAATTGCCTGAAAAAATTTGCCTTGAAGAGACTTTGATACCCCAGAAGGAGAGAACCATAGTGACCTTGGTGGAGGACTAATCTGCAAACAGGAGGTCACAGCTCCTGGAGTCAGAGGGGCTGCAACATCAGAGAAGACAAGTGAAGAGACTGCCAGAGGTGGGTACTGCACCTGGAAACAGCTAATCTCCTGAGCAGCTGGGAGCAGGCATCCCTAGCGGTGAGTGGACCCCTGTGATATGGCCTTACACACCTCAATAATGATTACCCACACCATGTTTTTTTGTTTTTGTTTTTTTTCTCTCTTTTTCAGTGCCAAATTGACTGACTACCACTGACAGATAGTAATATGGGGTTGCATGCTTTCATATTGCTATTGCCACCCTTTCTCCACTGTCAGGACAGGAATACTAAGATAGTTGCCCTGCAGTGCTGGGCTGAGTTTAGCACACAACTTGAGGAATGTGCCCTTCCACATCTGGAAATTCTGGGTCCATTGCTGGTCATCCTAGGCTTACATCACAGTTCAGTTCCACTACTTGGCACTCATAGGAGCAGCCAAAACAAACCCGCACCACCATGTGCAGTTGTTCTGTATCAGTGAATCTAATGCATTCAATATTCACTCATCCTCAGCTGACTGAGCATTGCAGCTTTCCAAGTATAACAGAATTGTATGGAGAAAAGTGATGTACTGCATCCGTGTTTGTGGCAGAGCTCAAAAACATGTCTCTAGAGCAGTAGATTAGGGGATGGAACAGTGGGAGAGAGGGGAATTTGACCCCAAATGCCCACAACTCCAAAAGAGCGGCCACTTGTGCTGGCACGCAATGTGAACCCACTCCACTGAAATAGCTTTGTCGGTGACACTATGCTAATAGGACTTTTGGTGGTACTACTTTCTAGTGTAGCCAAGGTCTAAAAAGCACTCAGCATGCTATATTATGTTTATAATATAAAAATAGTCAGGAAAATAATCTAGTATTATCTCCCTTCCAATATTTGTCCTCAAGGGAATGGGGAAAATATGCCAAAGTATGCTATACCTTTAGAGTAGGCCTATAACCAAACACTTTGAAGCCACTCTTTCTATTTTTCTGTGAAGAACAGGACACTTAAGGTAACTGTTATAATGTTCAATTTATTATCTCCAAACAAAACAAACTTCCACGATGTCCTGACTCTTACACAGAGATGGTTCTCAGCTAATCCTATCAATATTAATAGATTTAAACATTTGCTAAAGCCTAAAAGAGCTATAAAGGTCAAATAATTCTCTCAACATCCCTGTAAAATATCTACTTATGATTCCTATTTTTAAATGAGAAGTTTGGCCTGAGCAAGTCAATCTTTCTGGCTCGAGAGTGAAGGCCACGTCAGTGTGTTAAGAATCAGGAGAAAGGAACCGGAGTTCTGAATGCTGGTAGGCCAGACAAATTTTGTACTGACATTCAAATAAAACAAAAAATAGCATCTACCCTCCCATAACTTGGAGCCAAGAACAGGTGGCAGGATAATAAATGTGGTGGCTTTTGTTTTAAAGGAGGCAGTGATATAAAGGTAATACCTTCTCATGTACAAGCTGCTTTGAACAAACTTCATGAACATATTAGAAACAGCCCAAACCAACTTCCCTCTAAACATGAGGTATAATTGCCTTCTTTCTTTATTGTGGATACGGCAGGATGGAAAATTTTATTCTGTAATTGTATTTTTGTTTACTCTCACAATGGTAAGTTGCTGTAAGAATAGTAAATAATCTTGCATCCATTTGAAAAATGCAGTGCTGGAGAACAACGGACATTGATCCCAAGTTAGCATAGGTAGCAGTGCCCTATCATGGAAAAGTCCTTGGATCTCTCTCTAAAAAATCTTGATGTTTTTATTTCCCAGGAAAGCCACATTTCTATAAATCACTGAACAAACTGCACCCCAGAGATCAGAGTTTGGTTTTGTATTTGAACAAATAAAAGGTGACGAAAAAGTAGTGTTCCCATTTACAGATGAGGAACTAAAACAAAGATAAAATATTTAAGACTCGAGCCCATAACTGAATGCAGCTCTTTGGAGTCCCAGGCCAGTGCCTGAGCTGCAAGACTATCTATCCTTCCTTCCTTGCATTCTGCCCCTCTCCAAGGAAAGGTCCTTTCCTGAGTGTGATGTATTAAGGACTGTTTTGAAATTGCAAGCTATCACTTTAAGAGTGTATTTGGGAGGGGGAGGATTTTCCTAGGCCTACTTAGAGCCCCCTTAACTACATGGTAAAGTGTACAATCTAGCAAGACTAGCAGCAGTCTGAAGAACCAATGTAGAACAAGGTGGGAAGAGTTGTACCTCTGTGCCTTAGGGAGCAGCCTGCTCTCTTTCTCTCTCGGTTACTGTGAGGTAGTCTGGATTCTAAGACTAGAAGTAACATTACATCGCAACCTTGCTGCAAGGGTATTTGATATTTTCATCTAACTTCTGTCCATATGCTGTGAGCACAATACTGGACTTATTACTGTCTATGATTCTTTCTTCTCCTGTGAACAGAAAAGCCAGGCCCCTGGTCATGCAGATCTATGGGCTGTGGAAAGTTGTGGTGGAGGGTGGCTAGCTTGGTAACACTGTTTTTCCTCCCTGGGATTCCAAGGAATCCCATCTTTTGAAGCTTCACAGGGTTGGAACTCCATAGGTTGTATGTTAGGGAGAGACAGGAACTCCATTGCACAGTCTTCTCCCTTCATTGGGGATGGCTATTAAACAGGATAGCCACAACCTACATTAATCTTGTTCTACCAAAAATATACATGGTGAAATGGTTTAAATGTGTTTTATAGAATAAACTGGGTTTTGCTGGGGGGTTTACATCTAGATTCTTAAATATTTACTTCTACTTTCCATTTGGTTTGATTTTTAAACTCTCTAATAATTCCAAGGTCAAGATTCCTGGGCAGAGATGGGCTCATAAAAAAAAAAAAAAAAAAAAAAAAAAAAGCACTCATCACGTAGCCTGTCATCTTGTTCAAAATCATACTATAGTGGAATCACTTTCCTCAATCAAGTTCATTAACAATCAATGAGCTATGTACAACAGGAAGCTACAGAATCATTCACAGCAAGAACTTTCATGTAGCAGAGTTACTGTAATTATGGGCTCAGCGTGTAGTATTCTAATTCATAGAAAAACATGAGGTACATATTAACTCTAGTGCAAACATTAATTACAGAGAAGGGTGTTCAAGTTACAGATGTTTCTGGGGCATCTATAAATAGCTTGTCTAAAAGCCTTACAGCTTTCAGCTCCAACTTGTCTAGTCAGAGCTCATTTTATTAAACAATGATACAAAGAAGAATATTGGCAGTGACAATAGTTTAACAGTTTTGCAAATTCTTATCGAGTGCAACGCCAGCAGATTGGCATTAGGACTCATTTTAAAACAGGGACTCCAAGTGTAACTATTCTGCACTTCAAAAAGACTTCTAGGTATATTTAAGGAGTACTTGTGGCACCTTAGAGACTAACCAATTTATTTGAGCATAAGCTTTTGTGAGCTACAGCTCACTTCCTCAGATGCATATCATGGAAACTGCAGCAGGCTTTATATATACACAGAGAATATGAAACAATACCTACTCCCACCCCACTGTCCTGCTGGTAATAGCTTATCTAAAGTGATCATCAGGTGGGCCATTTCCAGCTTAAATAGAGACTGGGAGTGGCTAAGTCATTATGCAAGGTAGCCTGTTTCCTCTTGTTTTTTCCTCCTCCCCCCCCCCCCGATGTTCTGGTTTAACTTGGATTTAAACTTGAAGAGTGGTCAGTTTGGATAGCATAGCCCAACTTGATTGTCATGCACATTGTGTAATCAAGTTGGGCTATTTCCTGCACAAATCCAGGTTTTCTCACACACCCCCCACCCCCATACACACACAAACTCACTCTCCTGCTGGTAATAGCTCATCCAAACTGACCACTCTTCAAGTTTAAATCCAAGTTAAACCAGAACATCTGGGGGGGGGTAGGAAAAAACAAGAGGAAACAGGCTACCTTGCATAATGACTTTATTTAAGCTGGAAATGGCCCACCTGATGATCACTTTAGATAAGCTATTACCAGCAGGACAGTGGGGTGGGAGTAGGTATTGTTTCATATTCTCTGTGTATATATAAAGCCTGCTGCAGTTTCCATGATATGCATCTGAGGAAGTGAGCTGTAGCTCACGAAAGCTTATGCTCAAATAAATTGGTTAGTCTCTAAGGTGCCACAAATACTCCTTTTTCTTTTTGCGAATACAGACTAACACGGCTGTTACTCTGAAACTAGGTATATTTAGTTTCAAATAATTACATATAATTTTAATGCATCATACATAATTTTCTTAACTTTAATATTTGCTTTAAGATATAAAGCAGGCCTCTGTATCTTCCTCTTCTGAATTTGTTACTTACACTCTGCTGTTGAATAAAATCAACTTTTTCAACAGCACATCTTCTATATTATACTTCATATCCATCTAATCATTCTATCTGTACTAATAAGTAAAAATATGGACCTCTTAATTAAAAGGTCTGTTAGACCCCATATAAACAGAAAAGGGCATAACATACATGGAGTCCTGATTCTCTCCCACACGTCTGACACTGATGTAACTGTACTGACTACAACTGTTGCTCCTCATTTACCAAAGTCCACTGAAGTGAATGGCACTTGCTCTGTTGACTTCAATGCGCTTTGGTTCAAGCATTAGGTGAGGTGAGGACCCATGGGTAGGAGGGGGGGAAAAAAGTGAACTATTCTTAAATTGAGCAGTTTAAATAGCACTCATGTCCATCCGTTCAAGATGAATTTGTAAGATGAGCATCAAATTGGGTGTGGTTTAGTGGAGCAGGAAGATCCAAATAAAAGCCAGCATTTACCTATCTGCAGTAAAAACATCTACATGTACAGCTCTGCAGACACTACATGCAAGACTGCCATGGTTAAGTCTATTACATCAAGACGGACTGGATCTTTTGTTTTGCTATGGGGAAAAGGTAGTGCAAGGCAGCACATATGAAATGGCATGTGTAAAATACTACAAAACTCCCCATAGAAGCATAATGAAAGAGGTTACAAGACTTAATAACTTGTATGGTAAATGCAGGGAGACTTCCACCTCTGGCAGAATAACAGATTATGAAAGAACCCAGTATGGGTGGAAAGGCTCCACCAATATAAATTGTATAAATCCCTGATGGTGCTTCAATGTCTTATGCAGCATTTTACTGTGTTTGGAGGTTGAGCGAATCAGTGGTACTGCTGTGGCCCTGTTGCATCTCCTTGCAGGGATGGAAATAGACACATTGAGGGAAGCCCTGGATTCATACTGAAATTTTTCCATGGAAATTTTTAAATTTTGTGAAAAGGTCATTTTCCTTTGGGAAAGTTACCAACCAGCTCTAATTAGAAGCAGCACTGAAGACAAAGCTGTCACACAGCTTTTCAGCAAGCAAAGGTACAACTTGCAAAGAGTGTTTGCCTGGCCATTTAACATGTAACTCATAAATCCATATATGGACATATTATCTTAAAGCCTCACTCATACTGAATAGTACCTTAATACACACAACTGATGCCAGTGGGGATACTTGCATAGCAAGGCAGTATTCAATATGCACAAGGATGTGAAAATCTGGCCCAAATGACCAGTGAGTAGGAGACCCATAACTCTTTCAAAAGTTAAACCAAATTATGCCCTGGTGGTTATTTCATTAACCTACCTATCTGACTGTATCATGTAGAAGTTAGGGTATGAAAATACTTGTGTAAGTATAACTTGTAAACCATTACATAGCTTGTGCTAGGTGATTTTCACATGTATAAGTGTCTCCCAGCATGCGTATGTAATGTGTCCTCATAAAAGGTGAGTCACCCTATGCAGAAGGCCAACACATCACATGAACCCCACAAAAGACTGTAAGTGGGCTATAAAGTGGTACACATACTTGGTAGCTGGCAGTTTCCATAGGTGTGCATTTGACTCAAAATCCTCAGAGCAGCAGACTGCATAACCAACCGTTGATAAGAGAATACAGTATGATTCTTTTGGTATCAATATGACTAGCATCTAATGTTTGCAATGCACTTTGAGATCCTCAGGACAAAGGTGTTACGAGAGGGCAAACTAACATTATTCCTATGTGCACTGATTTGCTGAGCAGCTCTTGTACCAGGATTTTTTTCAAAGGCAGGAGGTGGACACATTTTTCATTCCACATTCCCCTACATTTAGTCACAAATTCCTAAAACTGAAGTTATTAGCAGCCTGGGTAAACAATTTGTTTTGATATTGGTCTGAGCTGTCTACTCACCTAGTTTAAGTACTTTGAATGGTAGGGAACCCTAAACTCCAAACACATCCACAATATATATTTTGAGAAAGTGCTAGATGCCTAAACTGTAGTGTAAAGATTTCTTATACATGTAGAAAGAAATGTACTACTGCTATGTCTTAGTGTCACTTAAGCTCATGCAAACAGTGCTGCAACACTAATGACTGGATTATCCACTTGGAAGAAAGCCAGATAAAGTACATTCAGACTGAGGGCAAACTAGAAAGAGGGATCAAGAATTCCAGAGCATGTTCCCCTTATTTCCATTATCCCACAGAAGCCTGGTTGGAAGTCAGGCTCCAGGGGTAGCGACAAAAGCACTAGGGAATGACTGCTAGTCGCATTAAATGCCCCTCTTTACACCTCAATACCATGTGGATTCTCCATGTAAAATAATGCTGTTGCCATCAGCATTATCTTGTATGGTGACTCCTTCTGTACAATGAACCCTCCCACTCAAGGGAGTATTCAGGGGTAGCTGCAAATTAGTGGGGACCATGTGGGAATGCTCCTCCTGAATTAGCTGTGTTGCCATGGGGAAGAGGTTCCCAAGCAACAAAGCAAAGGCCCTGGGCCTTTGTGCATTTGAAACAACTGCAGGTGTAAGGCACCAAACTTCCAGCCCACCCTTGCAGAGCTTCTAGCTGAACATTCCCCCTTCAAAAGTTCTCTCTCTAGGGAGCAGGATAATGTTTTTCATCCTGTCCTCCTGATAAATGCAAAATGAGAGAGGGGGCCAAACTTAGAAAAAATGTCATTAGATAAATAAGAAATTAGGATCCCTCCCAACATGGCGGTGGGGTTTCACTACTTCCTCCCTTTTGAGTCTCAGCTCTCTAGTGTGGTGCTTTCAGTACCCTTGTCTCTGCTTTCACTAGTTCTAGAACCCTTAGCCACATTCAGAAGTAAGAATAGGACTGCATTACTGTGTCCATGGATCTCCATGTTTACAGGAGTGTACCAGCCTTGCAGTGTCCTCATGTTTATACCCATGAATATCAATGGAATGAAAGCAGAGGAGCAGATGTTAACACAGGAAGAGGGGTGGTGGGAGTCTCTTGTCATTAGTCTATATAAAACCAGTTGGTTTTCAATAACAATCCAAACAATCTCAAACCTAAACAGCTCTGGTGATAGTCTAACTCCTAATATCCTATTGGGGAAATTAGCAACACAATAATGAAAAGAGGGATGGTCTTGTGGTAAAGCACTAAACAAGGAGTTGAGATTTCTGATGTCTAGGGTCAATACAAGGAGCCTGTGGCAGAGCCAGGAACTGACAAGTCACTGCACCTCTTAGTTATCTATAAAATCAGGATCCTAGTACTTCCTTCCTCCCACCCTTTATCTGCCTTGTCTATTTAGACTGGAATCTTTGAGGCAGACAAATTTACTTACACATGCACATAGTAAGACAGTGCCAAGCTCAAGAAGGCCAATGGCATTTTGGGGTGTATAAGTAGGGACACTGCCAGCAGATCGAGGGATGTGATCGTTCCCCGCTATCCGACATTGGTGAGGCCTCATCTGGAGTACTGTGTCCAGTTTTGGGCCCCACACTACAAGAAGGATGTGGAGAAATTGGAGAGAGTCCAGCGAAGGGCAACAAAAATGATTAGGGGGCTGGAGCACATGAGTTATGAGGAGACGCTGAGGGAACTGCGCTTCTTTAGTCTACGGAAGAGAAGAATGAGGGGGAATTTGATAGCTGCTTTCAACTACCTGAAAGGTGGATCTGAAGAGGATGGATCTAGACTATTCTCAGTGATAGCAGATGACAGGACAAGGAGTAATGGTCTCAAGTTGCAGTGGGGGAGATTTTAGGTTGGATATTAGGAAAAAATTTGTTACTAGGAGGGTGGTGAAATACTGGAATGCATTACCTAGGGAGGTGATAGAATCCCCTTCCTTTAGAAGTTTTTAAGGTCAGGCTTGACAATCAGCTTGATTTAGCTGGGGATTGGTCCTGCTCTGGGTAGGGGGTTGGACTAGATGACCTCCAGAGTCATCCCTTCCAACTCTGATATTCTATGATTCAATGGGCCCTCCATAGTCTAAGTATTATAAATCTCACCACCACTGCTGGCACTTTTGTTGATTGCCTCAACAGAGAAATAGTAAATGATCAGAATGAGCCGTGGAGACAGTACTCATTCCCACAGGTGATCTCTCTACAGATGACCTTTGTGGGGGTCGATGAGAAGTCCGCAATGCTGCTGCCTGTGCAAAACCTGTTCTAGGAATAATCTGATCTTCAGTCCGTATGTGAATCTGACACCTTTCTCATGTACCAATTTTGCTGGGGGAGCAGGGAATACTAAATTATTTTTTCTCTTTACCAGAACCATCCTTTAACTTACCACATACAAAGAACAGAGCAGTATAATATACATAAAGGCCCCATGAAGAGTTGTACGATGCTTAACTTGAAGGGCCTGATCTACACCTCCCACTAGCATCCATGGAAATTGGACAGGCAAAGCACTCATCAGCCTCCGGGCCTAGGGAAAGGTGCATAAAGAACTGTAGCTGCTGTGTTTAAGTAATACACATGCAGGTACTAACTGAGTTAAATAGCATTCACATTTCCATCCCACCACCAACCTCAGCCTGGTCCAGTCCACACAAGAGATCCACTTCCTGGACACTACAGTGCTAATAAACAATGGTCACATAAACACCACCCTATACCGGAAACCTACTGACCGCTATTCCTACCTGCATGCCTCCAGCTTTCACCCTGACCACACCACACGATCCATCGTCTACAGCCAAGCTCTGCGATACAACCGCATTTGCTCCAACCCCTCAGACAGAGACAAACACCTACAAGATCTCTGTCAAGCTTTCTTACAACTACAATACCCACCTGCGGAAGTAAAGAAACAGATTGATAGAGCCAGAAGAGTTCCCAGAAGTTACCTACTACAGGACAGGCCTAACAAAGAAAATAACAGAACGCCACTAGCTGTCACCTTCAGCCCCCAACTAAAACCCCTCCAACGCATTATTAAGGATCTACAACCTATCCTGAAGGATGACCCAACACTCTCACAAATCTTGGGAGACAGGCCAGTCCTTGCCTACAGACAGCCCCGCAACCTGAAGCAAATACTCACCAACAACCACATACCACACAACAGAACCACTAACCCAGGAACTTATCCTTGCAACAAAGCCCGTTGCCAATTGTGCCCACATATCTATTCAGGGGACACCATCACAGGGCCTAATAACATCAGCCACACTATCAGAGGCTCGTTCACCTGCACATCCACCAATGTGATATGTGCCAGCAATGCCCCTCTGCCATGTACATTGGTCAAACTGGACAGTCCCTACGTAAAAGAATAAATGGACACAAATCAGATGTCAAGAATTATAACATTCATAAACCAGTCGGAGAACACTTCAATCTCTCTGGTCACGCAATCACAGACATGAAGGTCGCTATCTTAAAACAAAAAAACTTCAAATCCAGACTCCAGTGAGAAACTGCTGAATTGGAATTCATTTGCAAATTGGATACTATTAATTTAGGCTTAAATAGAGACTGGGAGTGGCTAAGTCATTATGCAAGGTAGCCTGTTTCCTCTTGTTTTTTCCTCCCCCCCCCCCCCCCGATGTTCTGGTTTAACTTGGATTTAAACTTGAAGAGTGGTCAGTTTGGATGAGCTATTACCAGCAGGAGAGTGAGTTTGTGTGTGAATGGGGGTGGGGGGATGTGAGAACCTGGATTTGTGCAGGAAATGGCCCAACTTGATTGTCATGCACATTGTGTAAAGAGTTGTCACTTTGGATGGGCTATCACCAGCAGGAGAGTGAATTTGTGTGGGGGGGTGGAGGGTGAGAACCTGGATTTGTGCTGGAAATGGCCCAACCTGATGATCACTTTAGATAAGCTATTACCAGCAGGACAGTGGGCTGGGAGGAGGTATTGTTTCATATTCTCTGTGTTTATATAAAGTCTGCTGCAGTTTCCACGGTATGCATCCAATGAAGTGAGTTGTAGCTCACGAAAGCTCATGCTCAAATAAATTGGTTAGTCTCTAAGGTGCCACAAGTACTCCTTTTCACTTTACAAGCAAGTTTTCCACTCAGTGCCTTTAGCTGCAGTGAATATTTACTATTTCTAGCACACACACAGAAGCAGGAAACAATTGACCAAGTATGAGGTAATTAGAAAAAAAAAATCAGCCAGAGGAAAAAAAGAACAAAGTACACAGAGCCTATTTGCACCACATGTTCCTCTCACTCTCTAGAGATAACCACATCACCTTGTGCCAGTGATGAGCTGTTTTGTTGGAGTCAAACTTGTTCTTATGAACAGTAGCAATATACATACACATGGATTGTGCAGGTCTCTCCTCCACCCACACCTCAAGTGAAAGGGCAGCACGCGCCACCCCCCCCCCCCCCGCATCCAAAAGCAAAGATCAGGTAAGCCCAATGGGAGGGGGGAGTTTTTTGCTGCTTGACTCCACCAGTTTGTGTTTTCATCCTGTCCTGTTTACCAGTTAAGAATAGTAATTTTGCAGGCAGAAAGTGTGTTTCTACCTGCTGTACACTAAAGGCATTAAAGACTCCCAATCTGTGGGAGCTCATGTGCTGTCCCTGAAAATGCACCTGTTCCAGACGTTAATAAGTCTCCAAACCATGCCCTGCGCCTCATTGCAAGAGAGCAACTTCTGACGTTTTCCAAACTCTGCTCCTCTGATCTGTAACCTACAGGCTGCACCCCCGAGCCTTTGTACTGAAGCCTAGGACAGCATTCCTGCGTCAACGGGTTGCGCGGTAGCGGCAGCAGCGTCTCCCCCAGCTGAGACTGCCTCTGCATTGCCGGTCTCCCTGAGCAGGTGAAGTTTCCCGTGCACTGCACCTTACCTTGAGGGGGACGTTTCTTCGCTCTCTTTCGCATTACTCCCGGCCACGGCACTGTTGCCGCTGGGGTGGTATGCTGTTAAAACCACTCCTGGGGAAGCAGACAGCCAGTTCATGGTGCGAGTAGCAGCATAATTTGCCAAGATACTAAGGCAAAGAAGGGTAATGAAGTTCCTGCCAGCGCCTCGCTTGGCAACTCAGCTCATTAGCATCCCCCAGCTCCTCCTCTGAAGATCCGCGTTTGCAAAACAGAGGAGGAAGGAGGGGAGGAGTTAATTATGTGAAATGCTTCCTGTCTCTCCAGTTAGACTCTGATTCATGAGTATTGTTAAACAAGGCGATTTCTTGCTCCTTTGCAGTGTTTTACTATAATCTTGAACATTTAAATAGGGTATATTCAACTAGTCAGTACAAGTGTAGAAAGAAACTTATTCACTAGACAATATTAGGTCCCAGGAAAAGAGTTTTGTTTTCCAATTCCTGTTTTCAGATGGCTTTTGTTTTGGTTTTTTTATCCCCCCTGGTCACTGAAACGTGAGTTGCCACTATCCTTAACCCCTTGCTGCGAGGATTCAGGACTTCCAGAATACACACAGCTAAGGCAAACAGGAGTACAGCAGAGAAGAGCTGATATAACCAGATTCATATAGATCTCCCAGCTCAGACTGTACTCATAATGATTACCCAGCTTAGCTTTCTAAAATACAGCAAATTCTTTTGTCAGTTTTGAACCATTAAGAAACTTACAGGCAGCCTATCAAGCCAGTCTCTCACTTCTCCCCTCCCCCCCTTCCACCGCAAATAAGCACTGGACATATAAAATACTACATTCTATTTTTGGTATTTTATATGATGGTAGTCAGGATCTGGGTCCCATTGTGGTAGGTGCTGTGGAAACTCCAAAATTGACAACGTTCCTGCTCTACAATCTCAGGCCCTGATCCTGCATGCTTTTTTTCTTTACTCCTGTGAGGACTCCCACTGACTTCAACTTGACTATTTTTGTGAGTATAGTTATATACACGTAGGGGTGTAGCAGGATCAGGGTTAACTTATGACGGGGCACAACTAATTATTGTGAGAAACAAAGAGTAGGAAAAGGGAGAGAGGGAGGAAGAGGGTAACAATAATAGTTGTTTCCATAGGATAGCAATATTTGTAAATCAAAGGTTCTGAATCAGTTTATTTCCATAAAATGAGTATATAAGAGCAATCTCCACTAGCCTTCCATGTAAGATGGCTTTAAAAAGCCTTAATACAATATTACTAGTCTAGAATTAAAAGGATACAGACAACTGAAAAATCAGACTTCAGCCTGAAAATTTTTTACCTATTACAAGTGATAGCCTCAGAGTGCTATAACTAGAAGATGAGGAGAAAAACACATTTTTCTTCCATTGGTTTATGCACCAGACAGCACTTAGTGCACAGTCTGTGTCACTGAATCACTATAGACAATTTCCCTTGTTAGCATTTTTCACATGAGTTTTTATTAGAAAAAATAGTTGTAACTGGCAGTGGGAAGTAATGGCAGGCGCATTGTCCCCAGTGTGATGGAGCAGCCCTGAGGCTTTTCAGACTTGCACCTAGCTGCCAATAGCTCCAAGGCAACATTTTGACAATCGGGCACTAATTGGGGTAGCCAGAATGCAGGGGGTGCCTGGTCAGGCCTTTTTTCTCATAGACATACCACCTGCATGGAGGGTTGGGTGGGGAGGTGCTGTTCCCCCCTCCCCATACCATCCATAAATTCTCAAGAGTCCAGATCTATGGGCTTTCCAGTTGGTTTGTGTTGGCTATCGGAGTCAAAGCAAAGGTTCTGTCCCAGTGCATTCAAAGCTATGATTTTCACAATCATAATGAGTCCCTTTCTGTACATCTATAAAAATACTTACACCATAAACCTCTGTATCTAAATTATTCTGTGTACCATAAATGAATTTCTTGATTTCTGCATATTGTAATTTTAGACTGTTTCCTTTTACTTTTTTTAAATAAACAAAGATTACACATAGAAATAAAAGCTGCTATGCACATGCATGTGTGTCTGTGTGGTTTAATATCCAGTGAGTTCAGTGCACAAAACAAGATGCTGGCTAGCATGCAAATGCATGGAGTTCTGTACCTACATTTATTTAAATGATCACACATTGAAATAAACATACTGTATATGGCAATCGTTAGTCCCTTTATCTTTCTGCCTGGCTGATCTCCAAAATGAAGATTCAATAATTTTGACCTAGGGCCACTCTGAAAGTGTTCCCTAGCTGAGAATGTGCCCTCATGGTTGAATACTGAGAGTCACTAAGCAAGATCAACACATGCTTCAGAAACCTCTCTCTCAAACAGAAGTTGGTCCAATACAATATTACCTCACCCATCTTTCTGTAATATCTTGGGTCCAACATGGCAGCGACAGCAGCACTTTATAGAATGTGTCCTTCAGAGCCCATCTTGAGCACAGTTGCTACTTATAACCATTGATCTGGCAGAGTTAATGAGTGAAATTCTGACCCTGTTAAAGCCAATGAGAGGTTTTTGCCAGTGGGACCAGGACTTCATTCAACAGTTTTTCCCTTGGAGGAGTGGCTACAGAATACCTGACTGCATATTCTCTCACTGCTGGGGAAGGGGTAATATCCCTGTAGAAGTGGGAGAAGCTGCCCAAGGAAATTCAGTTGTGCATCTGTGGGCCAGCAATTGTAGAGGTTCCTTTCCACTATGCAATCTTTGAGGGCCATCTTCTGCCTGGTCCGTAGATATTTATGCAGAGTTTGTTTTTTGTTTGTGGGGGGAGGGAGAGGAGAAATGGCAATTCTGCCTGACCCTGATGAGGGCTCTTGTAAGATGCTTTCTACGGCTATGCTCGTATGCTGCCCGTGCAAGGGCTAGCGAACCGGTTGAAATGTTTTCAACTGAAATTTGTGTAAAAATGGCCATTTTTAAATGAATTTGTGTGGAAAATTTTCATTCTTTGACTTTTACAATTTAAATTATCAACATTTTAATAAATATTCTTAACCCCATTCTTACGGGAAAGATTTTGTTAAATAACTTCAATAAATATTTCTGAGGAAAAAGGGGGAAGGGATAAAACCAGTCTATTCTGAACACTTTGAAAGTTTGTTTTCATTCTTAAGTCAGATGCAGCATGCAGAACTGCACCTCATGCCCACAGGGGAGAGCAGAGGCTGCTATCTCCTTATTTCCCCTAGGAATGCCCAGCACCCCAAAGGAGATGGGGAGGGAAGGAAGCAGGCCCACTGTTCCACCTTATACACTCCCACCAGAAGGGGCAAGTTAACTTCACGCTCTAGAGGAGTATAGTAGCAAGGGTACTGCCAGAGCATATCTTGGAGCTGTGAAAATGCCTCCTTGGTGCTCTCCTTGACCTGATGCAGCTCCACACCATATCTTATGGGCTCTATCTTAATGGCACAATTTGGGGCCTGATTCTGGTCACACTTAGCTGACAATTGGAGTTACTCAAATTTTACACCAATGTGAAACCAGAAGCTATAGCCCTGTTAACGAATATCACTGCCCGTACTAATCTTTTTGTTTTAATACACATGAAATTGTTAAGTAGTCCGTTTTTAAGTGAAAGTTCTTTTGCACTTTTTTAATATTGAAAACATATATAAATACTAAGATCTTCAGGACTTTGTGGATTTTTAAATTTTCAGGATGCGTGCATACCAAACATTTTACTCGGTTACAAATCATCCTGTAACAACTAAATAAAAATATTTAAAGTATCATAGAATATCGGGGTTGGAAGGGACCTCAGGAGGTCATCTAGTCCAACCCGCTACTCAAAGCAGGACTGATCCCCAATTAAATCATCCTAGCCAGGGCTTTGTCAAGCCTGACCTTAAACTTCTAAGGAAGGAGATTCCACCACCTCCCTAGGTAATGCATTCCAGTGCTTCACCACCCTCCTAGTGAAAAATTTTTTCCTAATATCCAACTTAAATCTCCCCCCATTGTATTGTATGTTTACTTCAGGCATTTCAAAGCAATTTGCCTGAACAGAATACAGATTAGGTGCTATAAGAATAAAAATGTAAGATGCCTTTTGTTTGGTAAGCATCCTAAAAGATGCCATAATTAAGGCATAATGCACTGTGCTTCTTCTGTAAAAGAAGAATACAGGAACAAGATGCAACCAATGTGGTGACACTAGGGACTGTTCAAAGAAAATTGTACTGCAAATGGAAAAGGAAGAAGGCAGATAAAGAAGAATACTCACACTCTGTTTAAGGAATGCAGGGAAAAGATGGGGGTGGCAAAAAACTTAGAATGTGTTATTACTAGCCAAATAGAGAATAAGAACTTTATTAAATATATTGGAGGGGGAAAAGTTATTAGAAAGAGAGTAGTTCCATTAATAAATGACAGTGGTTGAATTAATGCTGACACAGAATTAGCAGAGATATTTAAGAGGAGAATTCAGTCTCTTTAACAAGACAAATAAGATTGGCCCAATAAATGATTTGATTTTTCAAATGTGCTGAGCACACAACAGCTCTCGTGGTCTTAAGAGCTTAATGCTAGGGATGCATTTAAAAAAAAAAAAACTTGGTCACTGTGTTTGGCAGTCTGATGGAATCAAATTCCATTCTTTTGCATTGATGTAAATCCAGAGTAACTCCACTTCCTTCAGGAAATTACTCTAGATCTATATTGAAGTAACCAAGAACCCAATCTGGCCCTAAATATATACAGGTTATGTTGTACATTGATGTGAATGCCACCATTTTCCTCCACTAATGTAAGTAAGGTATTCTCTCCCAATAGAAATTCTGTGCTCAGTAAATACTGAGTTTGCAGTAAATATTTCTGTTCTTACCAGGAATGGAAATATGTATTTGAAAGAAGGCACACAAGTCAGTATTATCAATCAAGTATACTTGAGGGCAGGATTGAGACATATGACTTTCAGCTACTTGAGAAATATTACTGATTTGCTGTCTTGTATCAATCTCTTTTGCTAGAGCATGCAAGGGTGTAATCAGGAAGGCCTAGGCACAATTGGAGTTGCAGCTAGCAAGGGATGTGAAGGGTAACAAGAAGGGTTTCTACAGGTATGTTAGCAACAAGAAGGTTGTCAGGGAAAGTGTGGGACCCTTACTGAATAGGGGAGGCAACATAGTGATAGATGATGTGGAAAAAGCTGAAGTACTCAATGCTTTTTTTTTTTTTTTTGCCTCAGTCTTCGCAGACAAGGGCAGCTCCCAGACTGCTGCACCGGACAACACAGTATGGGGAGGAGGTGAGCTGCCCTCAGTGGTGAAATAACAGGTTAAGGACTATTTAGAAAAGCTGGACATGCACAAGTCCATGGGTCCAGATCTAATGCATCTAAAGGTGCTGAGGGAGTTGGCTGATGTGATTGCAGAGCCATTGGCCATTATCTTTGAAAATTCGTGGCGATCAGGGGAGGCCCTAGACAATTGGGAAAAGGCAAATATAGTGCCCATATTTTAAAAAGGGAAGAAAGAGAACCTGGGGAACTACAAACCGATCAGCTTCACTTCAGTCCCTGGCAAAATCATGGAACAGGTCCTCAAAGAATCCACTTGGAGAAGAGGAAGGTGATCAGGAACAGTCAACATGGATTCACCAGGGCAAGTCATGCCTGACCAACCTGATTGCCTTCTATGATGAGATAACTGGCTCTGTGGATATGGGGAAAGCGGTGGACGTGATATATCTTGACTTTAGCAAAGCGTTTGATATGGTCTCCCACAGTATTCTTGATAGGAAGTTAAAGTAGTATGGATTGGATGAGGACTATAAGGTGGATAGAAAGCTGGCTAGATTGTCGGACTCAAAAAGGTACTAATCAACGGCTCGATATCTAGCTGGCAGCCAGTATCAAACTGAGTGCCCCAGGCGTCAGTCCTGGGGCCGGTTTTGTTCAACATCTTTATTAATGATCTGGATGATGGGATGAATTCCACCCTCTGCAAGTTCACAGATGACACAAAACTGGGGGGAAAGGTAGATACACTGGAGGGTAGGGATACGGTCCAGAGTGACCTAGACAAATTGGAGGACTGGGCCAAAAGAAATCTGATGAGGTTCAACAAGGACAAGTGCAGAGTCCTGCACTTAGGACGGAAGAATCCCATGCACCACTACAGGCTGGGGACCGACTGACTAAGCACAGTTCTGCAGAAAAGGACCTGGGGATTACAGTGGATGAGAAGCTGGATATGAGTCAGCAGTGTGCCCTTGTTGCCAAGAAGGCCAACGGCATATTGGGCTGCATTAGTAGGAGCATTGCCAGTAGATCCAGGGAAGTGATTATTCCCCTATATTTGGCATTGGTGAGGCCTGGAGTATTGTGCCCCACTACAAAAGGGATGTGGACAAATTGGAGAGAGTCAAACAGAGGGCAACAAAAATGATTAGGGGGCTGGGGCACATGACTTACAAGGAGAGGCTGAGGGAACTGGGGTTATTTAGTTTGCAGAAGAGAAGCATGAGGGGGGATTTGATAGCAGCCTTCAACTACCTGAAGGGGGTTCCCAAAGAGGATGGAGCTAGGCTGTTCTCAGTGGTGGCAGATGACGGAACAAGAAGCAATGGTCTCAAGTTGCAGTGCGGGAGGTATAGTTTGGATATTAGGAACACTATTTCACTAGGAGGGTGGTGAAGCACTGGAATGGGTTACCTAGGGAGGTGGTGGAATCTCCATCCTTAGAGGTTTTTAAGGCCCAGCTTGACAAAGCCCTGGCTGGGATGATTTAGTTGGTGTTGGTCCTGCTTTGAGCAGGGGATTGGACTAGATGATCTCCTGAGGTCTCTTCCAACCCTAATATTCTATCATTCTATAGAGCTCAAGACTTTAAAAGATTACAGTGCCTCATTTGATGTGCATTGGTAAAACATGACTACTTGTACACAGTTACATTACCCAGTTAGATCACTCAGGTTCCAAACACCGATTATAAAGTGTTTGGTGTGAGATCTTTACACAGCAATTGTACCTACAGTAATATTCTTTACTACTATCTTTACAGAGCATATGTATAAATTAGTTTGAACTATACATGATTAGCAGTTCACTATGTAACTGAAATTTATTCTTTTTTTCCTTCCTTTTTTCCCCAAAATACTTTCATTGTACAGATTTTTCCACATTCATCTTATGGATGATTTTCGGAGTCTGTCTTCTCCAGATATGGCAGCATCACCAGTTTAAAGAGCCAACCTGTCTTGTGGTGCCATGTCAACAGGAACAGGTTCCAAATTCAATTCTATGACACTACACCAATTTATTCTAGTTGACGCTCTGACTACACATATAGATGTCCCAGGACCACAAACACAACACTACAATGAGATCACAAGTTTGTTCAGTGACTCACTAGGTATATTTCTAATGATCTGGTACTTGAGAATCCCTGTCACTGAAGATTTTTAAGAACAGGTTTTACAAACGCATGTCAGGGACGGTCTATGTATACTTAGTTCTGCCTCAGCCTGAGGGAATGGTCTAGATGACCTCTTGAGGTCCCTTCCAGGCAGTGATGGATTAACCAGTGGGCCAATGGGGTCCGTGCCCAGGGACCTTGGCCGATTGGGGGGCCCAGAAAAATGGGCACCCTTGAGCCCCAACCCACCCACCCGGCGTGCCCGTCGGGGAACCGGGTTGAGGTGCAGGGGCTTGCCCTGGTCTGCCCACCTTGCACTTCTGCCAGAGAGTGGGGCAAGCCCCCCGCATTCACAGCCAGCTCTGTGGCGGGAGTGCTGGAGGGCGGGGGGGGGGGGGCGGAGGAGGGCAAGCCCCTGCACTGATCCCATTTCCCCAGCAGGAGTGCAGGGCGCATGGGGATTGCAAGCAGAAGGGGTAGGGTGAGGAGGGGCCCCCACTTGCTTTGTCCTAGGGTCCCACAAAAACTTAATCCACCTCTGCTTCCAGGCCTATGTTTCTGTGATCCTACCAATACTTTCTTCTCTTGGACAGTGTGTGTTTGTCTAAACTAGTCTAGACCAATTTTAAACTGAGCTGAAATCATCCCATCACCCTTGCATCCTGATCCACATTCATATAAAACAGTGGCAGCCTTTCCTTTTTCCAGTTTGTGTTTGTGGGTTCCAAATAACAGATGAAGGCATGAAATGAAAAGCTGCTCATGTAGTATATGCTGAATGCAAACCTATATTAAACTGACCACTTGATATGGTATTCCACTCTATGTAAAGATCCACATATGTTAATACTATTCTATAGCCGCAGATGAATAACAGAAATAATATAGATGAGGTCTTGTATAGAATGCTTAGTGTGGTTCTGTTGTGCCAACAAACAGCAAAGCAGATTCAACAGTTTAATTTAGCTGAACGTGCAACATGTGGTACATAAAAATCAGAATAATCAAGACTCTATTGATATACTGTTCTGGTGTATAGGCAGTGATTTAGATCAGCATAGTTATGCAACGGAATTAAATATGGGCATGAAACCACACTCTTTGTCCACAGAGAAGCTGATCACGTGTTCAGTAGCTGGCATGTTATGTGCATTCTTAGGGTCTGATCCTGAGAGGTGCTGAACACTCTAAACTTTCATTATATTGATGTGTTGGGGTTGCTCAGCAGTACTCAAGGATAGCTCCATACACAGGGAATTTTTCGTGAGCAGCATATGACAGATGCAGCAGCAGCAAAATGGTGCAAGAGAACAAATACTTTGTGGTTCACCGACAGTCCAACCAGCCTCCCCTCCATTTGTAATCTTTTTATACAAATACATAATTAATTTAATTATGCAGATTAATTAAGAAAAAAGAAACCAGCAACACTTTTCACTGTTCCCCTTCCTCCTGGAAACTGTTCTAAAATGCATGTGGTGCACTCTACTGGCTGCTTTGGTAATTATTATTTTTCAATGAGTTCATGATGAATAATTGGTTATTGGTGCATTTTTTGAGATTATCCAAATGAAGACTAATACACACATGAATTAATCTAAAACAAATCCCCCTATACTTTTGATTGGATGAGGTTCTTGTTTGATTTGTTGCTTTTGGCTGATATGTAGCTGCTGTGTTTAACATAGAGGTGGCTGAGTTTCAATGGTGAGTAAAGTGCACTCATTTATCTGCTTTTTACAACATATGTCTGGGAGAAGTGGTTAGTCTAGTGGCTAAGCATGGGATTTGGGAGTCTGTAGTCCTTAGCTTCATTCCTAGACCAGTCATTTACTTTTTGTGACCTTTGTACAAGCCACCTAACAGCGCCCTGCCTCAGTTTACCTATCTATACAATGAGGTTAATATGTATATTACAGAGCTGTCTGAGGCCTATTTAATGCTTGTTAAATTGTTTTAAAAGTCACTCCCTAAGTGCAAAGTATTGTTAATGTCCTTTTGTGCATGTTACATTGAGGATAAAATGATGCAGTTTTGGATTGAACTGTCTGTATTAATGAGGGCAGGGTAATGTCTTCAGGAACAAATGCTAAATCTACTGTGCTTGAGTTCTGGTTAGTGACTCTACCAGAGATACAGGAAGTTTGGGGAGAAACTATATGACAAAACCTATGCTTTGGACCCAGATCACCTCTGGCTAGTGAAAATCAGTGTTGGGGAGCTAGGCCCATTTTCAGTGCTGACTGTCAATACCTCCATTACAGTGGGCAGATTGCTGCCTTCTCTGAAGGACGCCCAAGAAACTACCATGTGGCCCTGACAAATGTGGCCAATTATAACGCTAAACTAAATCTTCCAAGTTTTGTTAAAACCATTCTTATCATCATTCTTGTCTTTTCAATATCCAACTGCCTTTAATCTTAACCCAGTCAAGTCTGGGTTTTAACCTGGGTATGGCATGGAAAGTGCACTGGTCACATTAGTGGCCAATGATGGATGCAGATCAGGTGTCCATTCAAATACTGTTCTCCATGAGGAGTTGTTGATTTGACTGCAGACTGCAGCTGAGGTGGGGGAGATTGCTCAGATACTTTCTTGCTGCGCATTCCCAGAGGAAGGCTTTTGTGCAATTCCTTTCTTGCACTGAGGATGCTCTCACATGGGGTTTCAGAGGCTTCTATTTTATCTCCCTTGTACAATGGGTGTATGGGACCATTGTCAGGGTCAGTGTGAGGCAGAAGCTGTGATGTATTCAGTATGCTGATAACTCAAGTCTGTGTCTCAGCCAATCTAGACAGTGAACTGAATGCTGTATCCAGTGTCTGGTGGCTACAGTGGGAATTGGATGAGGGTTAGTTGGCTCCAGCTTTAACCAAGTCAGATGGAAATGATGATGGTAGGTAGGGAGAAGCTATCTGAAAAAATCCAGATGATATCTGCTGCTTTGATTAAAGATGTGTGTCTGCCATTTGTTAATATTCAGGTTCACAGGAAACCTGTGCATACAGCTAGTTCTCAGGGTGGTCTTGGATGATCAGGTATGAGAGGGAGCCAGGATGGTTTTTGTCAATTTACATCTGGCTAGGAGTTAGCAACCAATTATTTCAGATGCTCTCCAAGTCACTTTGCAGTTTGGTTCTGTCCTCTTTTCTTTGTTACCCCTCCAATTTTGCTGTTGCCTGTAAATATAACCACAGCTGAATGTACACCAGAGAAACACCTGTTAATGTAAAACATGAAGCAGCCAGGCAAGATAGAAAGGTGCGGGGGGCGGTTTTTTGGGTTTTGTTTTTTTTAAGCTTAGTCAGTCGAAAAAGCCTATGAAAATAGTGAGTCCTGGACTAGGACACAGCTATCTGGAAATGTTGTTGCGTGAAGATAATAGATGCTTCAAACTGTAAGAGAAGCAATTGCATGGACCACCATTGGTCCACTGACCACAGTTTGAGAATCTTTGCCCTAATGAGGAGTCCGGTGGCACCTTAAAGACAAACAGATTTATTTAGGCATAAGCTTTTGTGGAGAAAAAAAAACACTTAGATGTGGGGTTTTTTACCCATGAAAGCTTATGCCCAAATAAATCTGTTCGTCTTTAACGTGCCACCAGACTCCTTGTTAGTCTGTATCCACAAAAACCATATGGCTATGCCTCTGATACATTGCCCTAATGGGATAATATCTATTGCTCAGAAGTATTCCTCTGATCTACTACTGGTCTTAGTGTCCTAGGGAGTTGAAGTCCCCAAATCGCTGCCAGTCTTGGGTTTCCGACAAGTTGCCATACTCATTCTTGCTACACTTGCAGATTGTAGAAATGATCAAATGAAGAAAACCAAGTAACGTATACAACATTACCATGCCTTGGGCATAAATTGGCTCTGACAGCACAACTGAGCACTCAAATTTTACAGTTATGTTTGATTATAAGTATCTAACTTTATGGCACCTTGTTTTTTTTATTCTGGAGTTGAATTCTTAGTACGGTTTCTTGTAGCTAGAACTGGTCAAATATTGAACAAAAATATTCACAAACATTCATCAGAATAAAAACTGGAACTTTCATTTGATACTATCTGTCCCTGTGGTGGGGCGGTGCCCCACCCCCATGCCAGATTGGGCTACAACAGGCCAGAGCAGCTGCACAAGGTGGCAGACAATCAGGGAGGGCCTGTTAGAGAGCCAATCAGGGCCAGTACTACAGCCAGCCAATCAGGGCTAGGCTAGGCCCTATATAAAGACTGCCCTGGAAGGGAGCAGGCAGTCTCTTTCACGCCTTCAGAGGGTGAAGGTCTGTCTTCTGCATGAGGAGACTAGCACCAGGGACAGTGCAGTGAGCAGGAGGGAACTTCCGCCCGGTACCTGTTGGGCTGCGGGCCCTGAGAAAAAGGGCCTAGCCAGTCCAAAGGGACAGAAGGGGAAATGGCCCAGGCAGAGAGATGGACAAAGAGAGAGAAGGAGGGCAGGCAGGAAGGCTGCTACCAAAGCGTCCCTGGGTTGGGACCCAGAGTAGAGGGTGGGCCTGGGTTTCCCCCTTCCCCCTTGCACTTCTACCTGGCCATTTGGAGTGGCCATCACGGACTGCACCAGACCCTTGCCAAAAGGGGTTAGACTTTGAGGTGTGGTTGGTCATTGTGGCTGGGGCAAAGAGAAGGACTGCTGATAACACCAAACCCCCAGAAGGAGTTGAGACCGGAGCAGTGGGCACTGCCGGAGGGCAGTGTCCTGAAGAGGATGCCGCAAGCTGGGAGCAACGTGGGTCGAGATGCCAATCTAGGGCAAGAGATGGACGGGACGCCATAGGCAGAGGGCACTCTGCATGAGTTGAGCTAATTCCCAGAGCAAACAGCAGGAGGCGCTGTGGTGGTGAGTCCCAACCCTGTCACAGTCCCCTTTTATTTGCTTTTTCACAAGCATTCATCTGTGTGAAATTTATTTCAAATGAATATTCATAGGAAGGAAAATCACTGAAGAATTGTGCAACCATTTGCACTAGAAATCATGATGGGCCTATTCAGATGGCTCTTTGGGGGTTTGGGAATCAGCCAGTCAGGGCCGAAAACATACCGCTCACACAGCATGAATTGTGAATCCTCAAAGTGACAGCTATGGTGAATTGTGTGTAAGCATTTACAGGTTAACACACAACCATGTAAATTATTCACAAATAATTTTAAATAAGTAGCAAATTTCTAAAAAATAATCCTGTTAACAGTCAAAGATTAAACTTTTGTTTATGGCTAGCTTGCCCAGCTCTGCTTACAACAATGCCCACCCTATTGTGATAGGGTAGGAAAGCAATGTGATAATAGTATAGGAAGGAACAGAAAAATATAGGGCACAAGAACATATTAATGCTGGGTATTCTGGATGTAGTAAATTCAGTTACTCTTTTGTAACTCAAAGAGTTTACCTAGATCAGATGTAAACTGTGTGGTTTCTGCAGAGAGAACTATTTATAGGGTTTACTTGAGATTTTCACAAAAAAGTGTTTCTGTGACATTAGTCAGACTTATTTTGACTGTCAGTGTAGTAGCTTAATATTTGCTGGCTCTCTCACTATCGTATATTTACACAAGAACATATTGCTAACCCTGAGTACAGCAAACAGACAGCAGAAAAGATGAAACACTTGTTACAAATTTTACTAATCTGCATGCGTATATATTGCAGTCTATATGCACACACAATATAAGGGCAAACCCACCCTTCCAGGAGGGAGCTAAGCAGAGGGCATGGAATGCTGCTGAGTCTTTAGTATAAGAGACTACTGCTCTCACTGGCAAGCAAGACTAAGAGTGAGCAACTGCAACATGCTAATATGCACTTCTTTGCCCCACTTTGGAGGAGGAAACACATGCACACCCCTCACCAGCATGTGCTGCTGATTCCACCACAAGTAATAGCAAGTTGGGAGTACAATACACATCCTCTCTAACCAATGGATTAGATCTTTCTGTGACAGGTGCAGTGACTGGAACTGTAGTTAGCACCCCCTCCTACAACTTTCTTCAGTGCTGTACAGAGGACCTACACTGATGCTTTGGCAAGTGGAAGTTGAACTATGGTCCCATTTAAGTCAGTGGGAATTTTGCCTTGGATTTCAACCACAACAGAGCCAGGATTTCACCTGGGGAGAGAAGACTGTTCCTATGCATCAGAGGATCTCTATACATATGTATCTGAGTGAATTAAATTAAATATAAAGCCCTGTGAAACCAATTGAAAGAGGACCCTAAAATCTGGCTACTAAGACTCTTCTCCAACTCAGTATTTACCCAGATCCCTGCACTGCCAATATTTAAAAATAGAAATAACAATCTGCTTCTTCCTTCCCAGCCTGCAGGAGTAATAGATCAGTTAGTTCAGTGCATTTTTTTTTTTTTTTTTTTTTTTTGCTTGTGTGTGCTAGGGATGTGGGGTGTGAGACTTTACTAAGGGAAAGCTAAATTGAACAAGGAGTTTTCCATTTACTGGAAGTTAAAGTTTGTGACAGGAGCGCTTCCATTTCAACTAGTGAATGTCATCTATTCAGCAATAATTCTGACCATCAGAATTTTTTGACTGGGCTTGAAAATTGTTTTATTTTTACCTTTTTTTCCTTTTGCTGTTTCTGTTGACTGTCGTTAAAACTGTGCAGATAGGAAGTCAGCAGTCTCATTGATTTAAAGCTCAAATTTTCTTGGAGCAAGACTCGAAGTAAGGATGTATTATGATTTTTGTAGAATGTATTATTTAGAAAGTAGATGTTAAGCCTGCTTGCAGCCTCTTTAACCATCAACTCAACAGAATCTGGCAGCTATTAATTTTGTTTTGATTTGGAACATTTTGCAAAAGTACACATATGGAGGCAATAATTTACTGTAGCTTTAATTTGGTTGCCATGTGCTGGCTGAAATATCAAAGCTCCAACCAAGCAGAAGTGCCCCTGCTTTACAAGTCTGACTTTCTCAATTTATAACGGCCATTAATGAATATCATGTTGTATTACGTTAGCAAAGCATTTCATGGGGTAATCCAGTCCCATTCATATGAAAATGATATTGCTTTGTGTTGGGGCCCCACCAATATGGTAATACCATATTATCTGGATTTAAGAGGGCAAACTACAGTATCCTGGTTTAAAGGTTAAAGTCCAAGAGAGATGGTGACAAGTCTCTTGCTCACTTATGCATCTGTCTACACAGCCTACCTACTAGCTGTAGTTTACAGTAATTTTTTAAAAATGTTGCCTTCTGTTTGTTTAATGCTACCGTAATATTTGTGATATTTCCTCAACTAAGCAGAGGAAATATTTTAACTTTTTTGCAAATGGTATCTGTAAAGATTTTAAAAACAAGCAGTCTATCATGCATGCAAATAGTTATTGGAGTACAATGAGTTCAGTGCTACATTTTCCAAGAGCTGGTTGTTGAAAAATTAGTTGCTGTATTTTTGAAGATTGTGAGAATCTATATTTGCAAGGAAGATTGTTACTGTTCATTGCATTGAAATAGGAAGTTGTGGAAATAACCTAATTCAACTGTCTTGTTTTATAACCTTCTCAGCTGTTGAAAGACCTCAGAAATCCTGGCCCCATTAAAGTCAATGGATAAAACACCCACTGACTTCAGTGGGCCCAGGATTTCCTTTCAAGCCAGCTCAACACCAATCTATCATGTTTTTAGCATGTTCTGATCCACATCTGACTGGTTCTAGAACATGCTAAAAATATGCTTGCTTGATGGGCTAAGTGCTGAAACAGCAAAGCAGTTGACGAATTTGGTGAAAGTGAATTAGTGTCTAAGAGCAGATACAAGAGAGTGGTAGGCATCAGTATTTAGTAAATGGTGCACTCAGTTACCTTCTTGCCTTTCTAGCTTTTCCTTTGGGACAATATTTGTTTGGGTTTTTTTGAGGCATAAGTGTGCTTATGAGATGAATCACATAGTATGTTCCTGGGTTTCGCCTCATAAAACCTTTGACATTTTTTACTGGATATGTCAGTGTTTTTAACTATTTGTGGTAAATGGCACCAATCCTGCAAATAGCTCAGATCAACCCTGTGAGTCCCTAAAGTAACTGAAAGGAAAAAGGCAGTAGGAATTGAGGCAGGGGTGAATATGAATGTCTTTAGAAGGCAAGCTTCTCTCTTCTATCCATGGTTCCACACTGCCAGGGAGATGAAGATAGTCCCAGAGGCAGCACATGTGGGAGAGGAGCAGGGGCATGAAACTCTGCAAGGTTTCATTCACTCATTGAATTTTCCCCAAATTCTTCCACTGAAGGGAGGGAGAATCAGGGTTTGCTCCCGCTACGATCTTCTCTCCTGGAGGAAAAACTGAAAGTTCGGGTTGGGATTTTCTAAAGCACACAAATGACTTAGGAGCATAGGTGCTGGAACAAGCAGTACAGGGGCTACAGCAGCACCCCCTGATTTGAAGTGGTTTCCATCATATACACGGTTTACAGTTTGGTTCAATGGCTTTCAGCACCCCCACTATACAAATTGTTCCAGCACCCCTGCTTTGGAGCACAAGTCCTGTTGAAAATCAATGGGATTTGTGCTCCTAAGGACTAGTCTACACTTCAAAGTTTTGCCCCTGTAACTATGCCAATGTAGTTAAATCAGAAAACAACCCCAGTATAGATGCAGTTATACCATTATAACGGTGTTTACACTGGTACAGTTTATTCCAATTCAGGAACCAAAATAAACTAGACCGGCATAAGACTCTTATACCTGTAAAACTGTATCTATAAATTTAACTGGCATAACTATGTCAGTGGGGAAAAAAAAAATCACTTCCCCCATCCCCCAACTGGTATAGTTATGCTGGTAAATCTTGAAAGGGAGACCAGCCCTGAGTCACTCAAGGTGTTTTGGAAAATCCCACCTTTCAGCATCAAAGCCTGTAGCTTTGGGATCTGCCAGAGGCACAGAGCCACCAGCTCAGAGTCCATGTGCCTGTGTGCTGCCTCTGGGACTCTCTTCATCTCCCTGTCAGTGTGGATCTGTAGATAGTTGAGAGAGGAATGAGACCTTCTAAAACCATTCATTTCTCTCTCTTCCCCCCCCCCCCAAATCCCTACTGCCTTTTCACTTTCAGTTGCTTCAGGACGTACTACAAATTAAGTTGCTGTCAAAAATGATTACAACAGATTTGACACTGAAGAGCCCTTCCTTTTTAGAGCCCTAGCTTGAGTATTGTCTATTTGTGGAAGCCTCAGGTTCTACACCTTAATCTATGCAAAGTGAACTTCATTAGAATAATCATAGGAAGATATTTTCATAAGGAATCAGCACTGTGCATAATGTGTAATATAACATTATGCAGAAGTGTATATTTAGTATGTAAGCAAAATAGTTTTTATTTCTTGAATGTTGCCTAACGTACTTGTTACATAGGCAAAAGGGCAACCCTGTTGTTGCCCCATGCAGCAGGTACATCATTTCTGAAGTGCTGACATGTGAGTGGGATTCTGACACCTTAGAATGCTGTCACATTCTTCCTCCGAGCATTCCTGCCTCCAAGGGGTTAAATGTTCTGCTTGTGGAAATACTTTACATTCCCCACCCTTAAATCACTTTTATAACATGTAGGCTAGTTCAATAAACCTGATTCTTCTGATTACAACTGAAATTCTTCTAGAAGGTGAAATATGGCACTTCCTAAAGGGGCCTTAAGATAGTTAAGCCCCTTTTGAAAATCCCAGTCTAAATTTTTGTGCACATCGTGTGTTCAATGTTTTTCCCATTTGGGCCACTGAGGACAATGGGGTGCACAGGTTTAACTGTGGTCAGATGTGGGATGAAATCTCCATTGGAAGTCAATAGGAGTCTCTCTTAACTTTACTGGGAGCTGAAGGCTGACCTGCAGACCATTAAGCTTTTATTTTAACGGGTATCACTGCAGCTTGTTTCACTGGAGTTTTTGTTAAGAACCACAGACTGTGAGCCATTTTCTTTTTATTTATCCCTGAAGTGCCACACTCACTTATGGCACTGTATGAAAACTAGTAACCAACAAGAGTCTTTAAAATTATTTTATATACTTGCAAACAGGCCATTGTCCTTGGATATTCCACCACTCAATTATTTAAGAAGTATTCCAAACAAAAAACTGTTATGAGACTCTTAAGGTTGCACAGTTATGCACCCAATAGTCAATAAATGATTAAATGTAGTCTGCATGCTCAGATGTAACTCTCCCCCTTGTGTGTGCATTACTGTAAAGTCTTTATAGTTCTCAAAAATGTACAATATAATGTATTCAGGGCTGAAAGTAATATAAATTTCTTACCAGTGCCCCAGAAGGGGCATGGCCTCGGGCAGAAGGGGTGTGGCTGGGGATCACCCTCCCCAGCCAGCCCTCTTCTGCTGCCTGGCCCGTGCCACCCGGGGCTCTGGTGGTGATGTAAAAGGCTTGGGCTCTGGTCACTGCCACGGTAATGGCGGCAGCAGCCGGGAGCCCTGGGCCCTTTTATATCGACAGCCCCAGGGCAGCTGCCTCTTTTGCCCCCCAGTGGCCCCACAGCAGCACTTTAATGTCAGCTGCGTACAGGCCTGTATGGGTGGCCACTTCTTACTGGTACACTGTACTGGCCCACTTTCACCTGTGAATATATTCTACAACTTTAGAAACTCAGGAGTAGCATTGTCTGTGCTTTAGTTTGTGTATGCCAGATTCTTTTAAAGTCACTTATTACAAAATACACAGTGAACGGTTCTTGTCCAACATACTCCAAATTAAGGACAACACCACAGCGTAACAGTGGAAAAACTGTTGGTATACATAGGCTACCTGATTTTACAGCCTGATCATTTTTCTAGTTAGTTTTCCTGTCCCCCAATTCCAGCTAATAGAGACTGTGCTGATTGTTGAAAAGAAAATATATCAGTCATGATTGCTGACTTAGGGCCTAATTTGACGACACTTGCTTATACCAGTGGCACCAATGCCAGATACCACAGTGAAAGGAGTAGTACAATGACCTGAATAGCACAGAGTAAGTTGTAATCAAGTTGCAGAATTGGTCCCTAAATTAATAAAACATAACATAGCTTGGAGGAAATAGACTATTGATACAATTAGTTCTAAGTCAACAAGGCCATACACTATTTTCATTGTCATCAGGATCTAGTAAGTGTACAAGAATAAACAAATTACAAGTATCTAAGCCTGTAGTAAAAACTGCCTATTGTATTTGAGAAATAGTCAAATTAACTTGATGTGGGTGACCCTTTTAAATGTTTTGATCATAAATTTTCTTATTATACAGAAGTGCAACACCCATGCAAAGAGCCTAAGTGTGAGCACATTTAATCTACTGTCCCCAGGAGCAAGATCCTAAAAGTGACTCCCAAACTGGGATTCTCTCTCAAATGATGTTCAGTTTGACCTTCCTTGCAGGAGTAAAAGCAGTTTTACAGCTACATCCCCTGTAGCTGCAACTTTTTAAATACAGAATTAACATTGTTGGCATACTTATCTCCAGCCCACAGGCTTTTCTTTAAACTGCAAGCCAAAAATTTAAGCTCGTAGTGAGTTTTCAGTGTTACCTTAATTTCAGTGAATTATGTATTAGCACAGTAAATATGCTTTTAAATTTGAACACATTTCAGTGAGGCAATACTGCTATATTTTCTGCTCAGTTTGTAAAGGTCAATGTCAGAGTTGTTAATGGGCAAACAGATATCTAGTGATACAATGCCCTATTAATTTCTGACTATTTGGTCACTTGGGTTCACTTAATAGAACACTTGTTCAAGGAATACAACTGTTTAAATACATTTTACTAATGTAAAATATAAATGCCTTGAACATTAAATTGAGCACCTTAAAAAGGGACAAAACAATTAACTATAAAATACCCACGTAGATGGTCAGTTTCTGTATTCTTCTGAAAAATTACACATACACACAGAGGGAAGCCCAATCCTCCTATTCCCATTGAATTTTTTTTTTTTGGTCACTAGGATTGGAGCATGTTAAATAAAATATTTCCTATATGCCAAATCAAGGTAAATGTCACAAATCAAAAAAGCCCTCTTAGGAATTCTTACAAAAACAATACCTGTTTAAAAAACACATTGGCTGTGGTTTTATTTAATGGATTTTTAGTATAACAGAACATACCATATTTCAGACATGGTGGCTTGACTCATAGAACAGTTTCTACATTCTGCAATATCATAGAATCTGTGACTGACCCTATTATCTGCTATGCTCTGTGGTCCTTTTCATTTTGCCCCAACTGTTCATGCATCTATGCTAAGAGTCATTGTTGGGAGCAAGCTATTAATTTATATTGAAACAGTACTGCAGTATCAAATGGTTTGCTATGCTAACAGTTTTCGCATGAATGTCACCACTGTGCATCCAAAATCTCGCTAAAATGCAACTATTTTCCATCTACAAGTGGGTGGAAAGTTCAATCTACATGCCCATTCAATCCGTGGCCTCTCTGCTGAAAGTGGCAACAACTAACTCATTCAGCTGCTCACAGCATTTCTTTTGAAAACAAAGGACAAAATTCTGGCTGCCACAGCACAGGTGCAGTAGGAAGGAGAGGAGGGCAGAAGGAGCCTCTTCTCCCCTTATGCTTCCACTTAGGAGATAGCCATGGTCTGTCTGTCTGAACTCCCTGATTGCAGAGAGGGTATTGATTGCATTTCTGGCAGCACACAGTGGCCAAAGGGGGGCCACTGTGTGCTGGCAGAGATGCAATCAATACCCTGTCTTGGCAGGGTATGGCTATGGCTCAGTCAGGACGGCTCTAGGCACCAGCAAAGCAAGCACGTGCTTGGGGTAGCACAATTCCAGGGGCGGCATTCCGGCCACTTTTTTTTTTTTTGGCTTGGGCAGTTGCACTCTCAGAGCTTGGGGCGGCAAAATTTTCGCTTGGGGCGGCAAAGAACCTAGAGCCGGCCCTGGGCCCAGTTGTACCCAGCAACTGTTAGGAGTACCTCAGTGGGAGGGAGTCTAAGAGCCACAACTAAGCAGCCTTTCCAAAGTCATTAGGCTTGCTCCTGACCATCATGGGCATAATGCCTAGAGTCACTGCAGCTCACGCAATTAATTTCCTCCTCCTCCTCTGTCTGAAGCTCTGGAATCCTTAGTTCGATCCAAGACTATGGTCCTACCCTTACTCTTGAACAAGTCTGGTATTGCCAAGGGTAGAAGGCTATCACCTGGATTCAAGTTGGGACTATTTCTTCGCTTTATTGGTCTCCGAAAATAGGGTTTTGGATAAATGGGAGTATACTGTACCTATACCACAAACCTCCGCTTTGTCCGAATCCCTTCCTTGTCCTCCAAGTATCTCATGCTGGGGGACGAGGAAGGGATTGCGGTAACATGGAGTTTTGGGTAATAGATCGGAGACACACAGCCAGGGCTGCAAGGAGGAGGAAGACGACAAGGCCTTGGCCACGGGGGAGGCCACCCTGCCGCTGAATGACTCCTACGGCAGTACAGGGAGCCTTCTGCAGCCTTGCTGCCATGGGAGTGAGTGAGTGGGGCTGTGACAGCACAGTGCAGAGGGCACCCTGCACCGCCTTCAGGTGATGACACCCAATCCCTGCAGGTGAAAAGTGCATGGAAGGCAGGTTCTGGAATTTTTTTTTTTTTTGCATGAGCCTAAGATTTGTCACCTGTATATTCTTTTTCCTGTTTGACCCCAGATCAAATGTACAAAACAGTTCCTTTCTGTGTTAAGGATAAATGGATTGGCAGAAGTTATGTGGTCACTCATCTGAGCACCATGAACTGAAGATAATGGGAGGAAGGGAGGTAATTTTTTTTTTTATATTCAGCATTAAAGGGCATCACTAACCCCTCCAAAAGCAAGAATTGTATCCCCTGCACTATTCTACAGGAGAAATGTTTTTTCTCTTTAAGAACAGATGGTCTCTAGTCAACTGAATACCAAATATAATCAATTCATGTCATGAAGACGTACAGAAGAGAAAGAGGTGCCGTCTCCTTCTCCAGCTCCAATTCAGGATGTCACATCTTTTGTGGCTTGCAGAGGCTCTATGACCATCTACCACTGTCAAAACTGCAGATGACTAAGCAATATGATATGCATTTCCTCTTCTTCAGGACTTATTTTGTATCTTCCATGTGAACTAGTAGTCTATAGCTCTCCTGTGACTTGTTTTGGATTCTGTTGTGCCAGCCAGCCTTATTCTTAATTTGTATAACTTGAAGAAAGCTTTGGTGTAGAACCACATCCTGTTCTGGGGATGCATACTAAAGTAGATGCCAAAAAGAAATAAGAATATATCGTGTGCCATAAGACTATGCATTTAATTGATTTCTGCCGTAATAAGGACCCAAATTAATTAAATACAAAATACAGCAGCAGCCACTCAGCTCACCATGGTGCAGGCAGCAATTTGCCTACAGTTTTCCCATTCAATTAAATAGGAAACAGTTGATAGTTGTCTAGTGGTAATGTGAATAACTGTTGGAAAGGAGGGATTATAGAATTCTAGTCATCTTAATGCTAGTGCATGAGCATTAATGGAGACTTTTCTTGCATTGCAAATGACTAACATAGAGAAAACTGACATTCGCCTCAGCTTCTAAAATCTTAACTAAGATTCTGATAACTGTGTTATAGATAAAGTAATGGTTCATTTAGTAAACATATCATACATGGCTTACAGGACAGCCCTTTTTTGTTTTCAAAAGCCTTTCAGATGGATGGCAACATTAAGCTAAAACATGTCTAATCGGTATCTGCACACTGGGTTTAAAGACACATTTTGAAAGAGAACATAATACTCCTTAGTGCAAAAGTACTGCATTAAATCTATTATATATGGTTCAACATTATTTCCTTTTAAGCAAATTAACTGTCTTTACGGCTTTACCTTGTACAGTGTATGCTCTGCTTGTTGAGTGAACAAATGCAAAGTAAACTGAAAACTGGCATTCGTGAGAGTGAAGTTAAGTGTGCACAAGCTATCCTGGCCTAGTAGGAGTATGGTTCAAGAGGAGAGCGAATACCCCGGCACTGTAAGCCAATTTTTCTCAAGACCTGCCTGTTCTCCAACCAGATCTCATGCCATTTTTACCCTGCATTCTAGAAGGTAAGAGTGGGTCTTTGTGGATCCTCTTAAGTACTGTGTGTACTAATTATCTCAGAGCAATTGATCATGTGTTGTGGGATTTTTTAAATAACTAACCTTAAGACATGCACTAAATTAGTTCATGTCACCATTGTATCTGACAAAGGTAGATTTTGGTTTAAAATGTCTTTACTGATGTGAACAGATAATCCTAAAAACTTCACTTTTTTTAAAATAATAATTTAGATCCTTTCAGCAACTGATCTCTATAATTTGCCCCAGCTAACAGTGTGGTTCACTTATGTGTAATATTGCTATCAGTGAAACAAAATATCGTTTAACAGAAAGAAGAGTATTGCTATGCCATTGGTGGGGGAGGGGAGAGGAAAGCCAAGGACCAACTTGATACTGTAGGTAGATCAAAGGATTATCACATAGTCCAGTCCTTAAGTTTTATTAGAAATTGATCCCTTAACTGGCCACTGCAGGCTTTTTCCAAATCAAGTTTACTCTTTAAGTTTGGATGGTAACAGATGGCAGTCTTTAAAGGTTATTGAAGTTATAAAGCATTCCATCTTACATAATTACAAATCAATACTGAGTCTCTAATTCCCAGATAACATGTTCTTTTCTCTCTGACCCTGGTGTGCTTGTATGTTCCTAAGGCTAGCTCTAATTGCACTTAATGGCATAAAGGCACAAAGCAGCAGTTAGGGAGGATGTTGATCTGCAGCTAAAGGTAGATACCAAATATAGGGTCGCACATAACACTCTGGCATGGAGAGCAGATGGGAACAAAGATGACTTAAATGGAACAGAAATTCCCATTGGAGTAGGTGGGAAATCAACAGCTCTCTGCCATTTCCCTAGTCCACTTTTGGCAGCCCAGATAAGTCTTCTTCCTCAGGTAACTTTGAAGGACATGGGCAGAGGAAGGGCTGTTAATGCAGGGAAAATCTTAGCCCCTTCACCAAAGCCTATTCCCCTCCTAGCTGATAGAAATATTGACTTATCAGTTCTCTTTCCTGCTCTCCTGAACTATCCTGCAGTGCAGATTGTAGTTGGAACTCCTATTAGTCACAAGTTCCATTCCATATCTGAAGCATTACTAAATACTTTTTTTTAATTTTAGGTCCAATATAGTAAAGGCATGTATGGCTTTTTTAATTTGTAAAAGTCCTGGGAATTACTTTCCAACAGTAGTGATGTTGTGACTGTTCTCAACTGCTCCTCCAAAAGACCACCGAATTTCATACTTTTCTGATAGTCAAAAATCTAATAGCCATTCCCCCTCTAAGTTTTCATTGGTGAAATATTTTGCAAGAGCAAAGAGGGTTTTGATCTGCTATTCCTGTGCCAACTGTACCACTTAAATCAAGCATAAAAAAAATCATTTCATGAATAGTGGCTGTAGAATGTCTCTTTTAAACTTTGATTCCCACAGTCAAGAGTTAAATGTTTGTTTGCAGCATCAGTGATTTCTGTGCCAAAAAATATTGTTCCAGACATTCAAGTACATTCACTCGAGTTAAAGCTTTTCCAGAAATACTTTGTTTTTTTGCATGCTCATTCATTTCAGAGATGCTGCTCTTTTGGCAATGAATAATTTTCTAAACGTCATTGCCATATCAAGCATCAAAGTAAATTTCATTCAATACTACTCTCAATATAGCCAAGAGGACAAGATGACTTTCTTTGTTCATCCACACTAGAATGGACGATAAAATGGAGCTATTATGGACAGCTTATGCCTCGCAATAATGAGCCTAAACTTCCTGAGACTGCAGCCACCTCTTAAGTCAAAAGTACTTATGGCAGCACCATCGATCAAGCCAGAACTATTACAACTCCAAAAAGATACAGTGAGATTGGTTGTTTTGTTTTATTTAGGCTATGTCTGCATTACCACAAGATGGATGCTGTTGCAATTGATGCACCGGGGGTAGATTTAGTGGGTCTGGTGAAGATCCAC
Source organism: Lepidochelys kempii (assembly GCF_965140285.1). Taxonomy (NCBI): domain Eukaryota; kingdom Metazoa; phylum Chordata; order Testudines; family Cheloniidae; genus Lepidochelys; species Lepidochelys kempii. The sequence continues at coordinate 100,029,504 of NC_136382.1, forward strand.
TAAATCGACGGCAGAGTGCTCTCCAATACTCCACAGGGAATGAGAGGCATAAGGTAAGGAGATGCTTTCCCAGCAACCCAGCACGGTGTGGACACTGCAGCATAGGTTGACTTACTGCATCGACTCCAGCTATGTTGTTCACGTAGCAGGAGTAGCGTAACTAAGGGTATGTCTTCACTACCCACCAGATCAGTGGGCAGCAATTGATCCAGTGGGGATCGATTTATTGCGTCTACTCTAGACACGATAAATCAACCCCCTGAGTGCACTCCCGTTGACTCCAGTACGCCAGCGCCGTGAGAAGCGCAGGCAGAGTTGACGGGGGAGCGGCAGCAGTTGACTCACTGTGGTGAAGACACCACGGTAAGTCAATCTAAGTACGTCGACTTCAGCTATGTTGTTAACTAGCTGAAGTTGCGTAACTTAGATCAATCCCGCCCCCTAGTGTAGAACAGGGCTCCGGTAGACTTACCATGGTAGTGTAGTTAGACTGAAAAGTCTTAGTTAAAGTAAGAATTACCCCCGTGTTGTGGCCCTAAGACACAGATTGACACTTAACCCTAGTCATGAGTGTAAGGCCACACCATGTCTCCAACAGGCTGCTTTTGGTAGAAAAAGGAAAGGATCATGGGAATAGATATTGCTGCTCCGTTTTCTTTAGCCCATGAGAAAAGGGAGAGAAGATGCCCTAGCTCTTGCAAGAAGATCCTGCAGAGCATGGGGATGAGTGAGCTTGAGGGGAGAGGCATTGGAGGGGGAGGTCATTAGTCTGGTACTCACACTTTTAAAAGATTTCTTAGCTCTTTAGGACTGCCTCAGAAATCTCAGTGTTGCCCATAGCATCGCTGCCATGGGATGCCACCAGTACAATTCCCACAAGCACCGCAACTGTGGAAGCGACATCAAATAAACAGAATCAAATAGAGGAAGAGCAGCGAGCTGCGTCCTGTCCTGTCCTGTCAAGGCTGACCATAAGGCAGATGTTTAATGAATTCTTAACCCCACAGTAGTCTTCATAAGTAGTGTGTGTTTTTTGTTTTTTTTGTTGTTTTTGTTTTCTTAAATCAGTTTGAGGTTTTCTCCCTTTTCTAGAAACAATTGCTTTTACTGCATGGCTGGCACCGCTCCCCTAGTGCTGGACCTCTTTATGTCACTGGTGCAAATTCAGATATTTTTGGAGGGGTGGGGGGTAAATTCCCGTCCCTACCCTTCCCTTGGGCGGGACCCTGTTCTAATTCCTGTTCGTCCCCCGCCACCTCCTACAGGGACCCTGGATCTCCCTTTGCCTGGGAGTCTCCCCAGTGCTCTGCTGTACAGGTACAGATTCCCCACGCGCCAGGTCATGATACCATTTGGCCTGGTCTCCTCTCTGTCTGAATGGAGGGGTGGCCAGGCCAAATTTGAGTGGTTTTGCAACCCTGTGCACCAGGTCACAATGCCATTCACTGAAAATTGTCCTTGCCACCCCTTTGTCTGGGTACAGAGGGGTACCTGGGTCAAATTTCAGTAGAATTGTGACCATGCAGCCAAAGCAGCACTCACACTAGCAAAAACTGACTAGGGCTTTGTCTACATGGAGAGTTGCACTGGTTAAACATATGGATTTAAATAAGGATTGAGTGCATCCTCCTGGGTGAAAACTCTTTTGGTTTGAGAGGCTTTTTTTTTAATTTTGCTTAAGTTGATAAGGAACTGTTTTAAGCTAAACCAAAGTAAGTCAAACTTAAACTGAACTAAGGATGCAAGTCTATGTGTAGACAAGACCTAAACTTAAACGCCTGGTCCCTCAGCTCTTATGAGCTTGTGAAGGGCTGCTTCTTGTGCTCAGGATCCTCTGAAGAAAAAGACATGGGAGGAGTTGTGAATATCTCAATTAAGATGACTGACCACAGTGCAGCAGCTTCAGTTGGAAAAGCAAATAAATGGCTGGGCAGATTCATAGTGTCACAGGGAAGAATACAGAATTATAATAAAAGCAAAAAAACCTATTTAAAGAACTCTAAGGTTGTAAAATTAAATGGACAATAGTAAAAACTTCTGAAGTTAACAGGTTTCAGAGTAACAGCCGTGTTAGTCTGTATTCGCAAAAAGAAAAGGAGTACTTGTGGCACCTTAGAGACTAACCAATTTATTTGAGCATAAGCTGTAGCTCACGAAAGCTTATGCTCAAATAAATTGGTTAGTCTCTAAGGTGCCACAAGTACTCCTTTTCTTTTTGAAGTTAACAGGTAGCCATAACTATGTCCCCTTGTGCACAGGCATTACAATTCAGTGTATTAATTGTGGTCACATACAGTTTCTCAAACAAGGCAATTAAGGGCCTGTAAACCCTCATACTAGCAAGAAAGGACTACTAATGTGAGTGAAGTTTGCATATCAGGCTCACACAATTCAGTTTTTTCTAGAAAGGGCCAGAATGTGGCCCGTCCTTCATGCCGGTGCAAGGCAGTAAGGTGGCTTAAGGCTCCCCCTTACTCCCTCACACCAGTGTGCTGTACTGGGTCTTCCAGGGTGCAGAGGTAGCACATTCTGCAGAGCTACTACATGCCCCACTTGTGCAGTTGGGCCAGAACGGGAGGGAATGGCGGAAGTGGGTGAAACCTTGGCTCCAGCCCCGCAATATTACCAATGGCATAGTTACGCAGGTCAGTTGGGGAACATACACTATGCCAAGATCTCTTGCCATGTACTCCCTAGCAAGAGCAGCAGGGAGACTGGGAGGGTTATTTCTGGAAGGGAAGCACCACAATGCTGAGCTAGCTCATAACATCATGATCTACCCTAAGCAGCACATCCTACAGTCGTTGCTCAAGCAAAACTCCTGTCTAATTTAACTAGAATTTTATGAGAGTGTAAGAATTCAGGACTGGAGCCAAAGGTTGAGGGATGAAGGAAGACCTGACTAATGGCACGAAGAGAAAAGTATATTTTATTCTGACCCATTTTTCTAAAAATATACATAAAGGGAAACTACAAAATCTGGCACTCTTGTGACCACTCCACAACAAAAGGCATGGCCTTAGTACTAGCTATTTCAATATAATCTTGCAGCATTTCCTAAATTCACTTTCTAATAATTCTAAGCCACTTTATAACAAAACATACAATTAATGCAAAATAAATACTAGCATTATCTTTCTTTTGTAAAAAAGAAGTCTTCCTATTTAAATGTATTTCACAATCTTGTTGTTTTCCTATTTCTTTAGCTTCATAAGTTTTAAAAACCTCCTAAAATAAAGAGAAATAGCACCCCACACAACCATGCTCTCATGAATTTACAGTGTCCTTTATATGATATACTGGAGGTATATCTTTGGTAGCATTCAGTGGCCATTCTCTCCATGAATGCTGTCTTGTCTTTTTGGGTTTATTATGTCTTTGTAGTCTTCTGTTTGTTTAGTATTTCTTGGTGTTGTGATTTGGGGCTTCTGACTCCTTTGTTTGTTCTCAAGTATCCATGTGCATCTGTTTTGATTTATTTAATTTTCATATGGTACAAAATATTCTTTGTAAATAATTATTACAAAAAAGAAAATATATGAAACCATCTGACTTGTGCTGAGTTTTATTTTTTTCGAAACAGCAAATTTTCACAGCACAGTCAGCTATGGGCCTTATTTAGAGTTGGGAAGGATTTATATTTAATTGAAGAATTTAAAATATGAAATTTTTTGTTCTCTAATAAAGGTTCATAAAAAAAATCACATGGCACAGAACCTAAATATTTCCTTTTATAAAACATGGTGTAACAAGATGTTAGAAAAAATCATTTCCTAATAATTAATAATCTGATTAACCACAAATTAAAAATAGACATTATGGCCCAGATACCAAAATGTGTTTAGGCACCTAAATCCCATTGAAATCAATAGGTGTTAAGTGCCTAAATACCTTAGAGGATCAGGACCCAAGTGTCTGATCATGTCCCACTGAAGTCAATGTTAGTTTTACCATTGATTTCAATAGGCACTTTACCATTCACCTCTTATTGAACTTGAGCCTATAACGTCATCAGTCCAAGTAGGTGTTTGTGTCTGGTATCTACCAAATATTCATACCTGACCTGCTTATCTGTTAAAGAGGTATGTTTTGTTTTGTTCTCAAAAATATCCTTCCTGAAATAAAATGAAAAGGTCACTGTATCAGGCAATATCCTGTTTTTGCAGCTACCACCTTTAGGACCCTATTTCTGAGTATATTAACTACAGCAAAGTTCAAAGGTGAATCAGGTAGGCAAAAATCCAAACATCCTTACATGAGAATCTGCTCAGAGTTCTCTTCAGTAATTGTTCCTCTGTGGTGGTAACCTCATTCTATTTTTCAGTAATTGCTGAATATGATCTCTATATGACAATCATCCATGATGTCTGTGCTATTTCCATAACACAGGATTATCTTGTCACAAATTATGTAGCTAAAATCTTACAGGATAGGATCCGTGTCCTCCAAGTCCTCACTATCCAAACATCTTTCAAATGAAATGCCAGTGTAATGTTTGCTGTTTACTTGCATTGTAGTAGCACCTACAAGTCCCAGCCATAGACCCCACTGTGCTAGACAATATAAGCCTTTTGGGGAAGGGATCATCTTTTTGTTATGTGCTTTTACCATCTAAGTATAGGACAACACTCACCAGCTGAATACAGATAGATGGGGAGCAGAAGAAAAATGAGACTATGCTGATCAGCACAAGGCATTGGTCACAGCACACCAATTGCCCAACCATTCTCAAGTCCCCAGCCTAGCTTCCTGTTCTGTTAATTCCCTGCCTATCCAATTCCAGAAACCTGCATTCTGGTTTATATAAACAGACATTATATTGCCCAAATTTTGAGTAAGCAGAAACCTACTCAAGGTTTTGTGGGTTTTTTTTTTTTAAATCATGGCTCATAAATGACTTTTTTTTCTCTCAATTTCCAATGATACTTTATCAGTACATGTCTCCTCTTTGCTTTATTGTATTCTGGGTTTATTATTACATTTATAAGACACTAGATAGTTGTAGCAAGTATAAGCACAATTTTACAGTGAGCCTAAACTATTGAAACTGAGTACTGTTCAACTAAATTTAGATAATAAAATATCAATGTTTATTTTTACTCTTGTCTGTTATACAATTAGTGTCTTTTAGGGTTGCAAGTTTCTTCTCGAATCTTTACTGGGAGATTAAGGGGATGCACCCAAAGCAATTTTTTGGTTGGATGTGGGTGCATGGCAGGTCCCTGCTGCAGGTGACTCTGAGGCTCCACCTACCTTATAGTTGGGGCCCTACCAAATTCACAGCCATGAAAAACATGTCACAGGCTGTGAAATCTGGTATCCCCCCATCAAACAGTGCTTTTATCCTATACTATACAGATTTCACTGGGTACTAGCACTTCTCAAATTGGGGGTCCTGACCCATAAGGGAGTTGTTGGGGGTGGGGGGCTCAAAGGTTATTTTAGGGGGATCATGGTATTGCCATCCTTGCTTCTGTGCTGACTTCAGAGCTGGGTGGCTGGTGAGCAGTGACTGTTGGCTGGGCATCCAGCTCTGAAGGCAGCAGCGCAGAAGTAAGGGTAGCAGTACCACAAACAATAACTTTGCAACCCCTCCCCCCCCACACACAACTCCTTGTTGGGTCAGGACCCCTACAATTACCACACCATGAAATTTCAGATTTAAATAGCTGAAATCATGAAATGTAAGATTGATTATTTTTTAATCCTATGATTGTGAAATTGACCAAAATGGACCATGAATTTGGTAGGACCCTAATTATAATGCTTAATCATGGCAGCTCATGACTGTCTGGCATGGTTGGGACATGGATGTCCCTATCACTTTTGTTATGTGGATGGAACAACAAGATTACATAACTTTGTTAAAGAATCAGATTACAAACCAGGTCTAGACTGTAATCCGTGGAGGCCCCTTGGGGATGCTTGAGTAGCCTTCCTTAACCTGTTATAAATCAAAGTATGAGCTGTACCTTCTGCTGTACATTGACTCAAAGTACACCTTTACTTGTCTCCCTGCTTTCAGATATCGCCACCCTCCACTGCTCCAAGAGTGCAGCATTGTTTTCTCTTCCCCACTCAGACCCATTCAGAATGCTGCTGCAAAGATCTTTTTTCCTAACCAGTAGCTTTGACCGTGTCTCCCCTCTCTTTGCATCCCTCCATTGGCTCCCTTTTCTCAATCCCATCAAAAATAAGGTACTTGTCTTCATCTACAAGGCCCTTTGTGGCCCATTCCCTACCTAACTGCCATCTCTCATTTACTAGGGAAATGTCTGTTTCCCACCTCCAATCAGCCCACAATGCTAGCCTCCAATGCCCCCTTGTGCTTCTGGTCATACTGCCCCTCATGCTTGGGAGAAGCTCCTCATAAACATTCACAAAACTAACTCATTATGCTCCTTTAAATCCCTCTTAAAAAAATCTTTTTCACTAAAGACTACAAAAAACTAGACAACGGTTAGGCTCAGACCACTGCCTATCATGCTGACCAGCATTGCCGGTTTCCTTGTACTCTCCCATCTGTCTGTCTATTTGTTGTCTCGTTTCTTACTTAGATTGTAAGCTCGTTAGGGAAGGGACCATCTTTTTGTTCTGTGTTTGTACAGCTCCCAATCCATCACTAGGGCTCCTAAGGACTATGGTAATACAAATAATTAATAATAATAAATCCAGAAACTACAGAAGGCCCACATTGCATGCGAGCTGAGATCAGAAGGACCACGTGGGTTAACTGTGAAGCCATATAGCAGGTCTCCATAGTGTTCCATTCCACTGGAGTGTGGACGAGTGAGGCACGATAGTGGAGGTTGGAGCACAATGAATGGGTCTGCAGATCTCACAATTTTACTGACCCACAAATACACATAGTAGAGGAGCAGGAGCATACAGCTGTGATTCTTGCCCAGTCCCTCTATTATGTACTGATTTGGCAAAACCAGAGCCAGATTTTCAGTTAGACCTGTGCAACTGCACAGATGCATTTGCGTGCTCTTCATTATTTGGGCAAATAGGCAAAGTACACTTTTGGATCATGTATTTGTGCATACACATTCCCAGTTAAATGCCTAACGTGAGTGTGCATGGGCAAGACCAGCCATTTGTTTGCCTGATTTGTTGGGCAAAAGTGTGTGCATGCAAAAGTGTGCATACATTGTGTGTTTCTAACTTTGAAAACGAAAATGTGTTTCTAACTTCGAAAATATGTGCCCTAATTTCTGTTTACATGTAAGATTGTGCTCTTTACCTTCCGATTCTATTCTTAGAAAATATTCAGGTCCATGATTTTGTCAGTATTGATATGCTCCAGTTAAATATGGATAATACCTATTTCAAAGGAGCATTATGAGGATTAATTTGTTGTACTCTTAATGTTTTCTTGTGACATCAGGTTGCTTCAGCAATTATTCAGCACCTTTAAACTTCTCTATGTAAACAGTTCTTGTGGCATCAAAATGGGTTAGATTAGAAGCAACTCATGTTATGGACAATTAATTCTCTCTTGAGAACAGTGCTCATTGTAGTTATTTAGGGCCACTGACTTCAATGAGAAGTGAGGACTTTCAGCATCTCAGAAGAAGCCCAGCACCTTACAGGAAACTTTGCAGGATCAGTTTTATAAAGTTATCCAAAGTACATGTTTTCTAATCACTTCACCTCCCAAGAAAATGAAGTTAAGTCTCTGGTGGAATGATATGCCTTTACAATATATATAAAATCACTGTTAATATTTAAAATTTATTTTAAGATATCTATATATCAACATTTCACAAATCCAGCTTAAAAATAACCAACAAAAAAACCTCACATTGGCCATTCAATTGTTTGTTGGGGGTGGTGTTTTTTTCATTTATTCCTTCTAAAGATTTATTTTTAAAAAAATATTTAAGTTAAATCCAACATTTTAATGCATATTTTCTGTTTTGAAAATGTTTCACCATAAATGTCACTGCTTTTAGAAACTGGATTTCTTATCAGGAATATGCTCCCTTAAGAGTCTTGTAATTCCTTTGATCTTTGACTATTGCAATATAATTGTTTACCTGATCACACAATACATCCTTGTATATTTGTACCCTTGCTTTCTGTCCATGGGAGTCAACAATATTTGTATTCATATTTCAGATTCTAAAGGGAGTAGTTTTAAGAAAAATTGGCTCAGCAATGTGATCTCTCCATGGCTATATTTAAAAGGGGGGGGGGGGAACTGAAGCAAGCTTATTTAATCCATTCAGTTAGAAGGGTGCTAGCCAAGTACACTATTATGGTGATTACAGACCTCTGATATAAAACAATAGCTATCACATTTTAAAAAAACCCTTAAACTATTTATTGTAATGAGTTTTCAATAAGCTAATAATATAGTATTGTGTGTATATATAATAAAACAATTTAAGTCTATCATTTGTATTTTTCCTCCTTTATAAATTAATGCCCTTCACAACTACAGGATATGACATGGAAAATGGTTGTGGTTTTTCACCTCTATTTCACGAAACTAGAAGCAAGTGAGATGACAGCTGCAAAAGTTGCTCTCCTGTTTTCTATTTAGGAACAACCCAGCATGCGGAAAATAACCTACCAGTTACCATTATACTTGCAAAGTTAGTACCACTTAGGGGAATCTATCCCAGGTTGCATTCAACCATCGCCCCAGGAGAGAGTGGGTGGCTGGTGGTGGCAACTGGGCACTGGGTGCATTTGGTAGGAAGGGTGTGTGTAGGCAGAGTGGAGGTGTGGGTGGGTGGCAAGGGATGTTTGGTGGTGTGTGTGTCTCAGAGCCAAATGTGTCCTCTCTTACCTTAGATGCAAGTAATGCACCAGCTTGGTTACCACAGTAACCATCTTGCTGGAGTCCAATGTCTCAGCCTGTGGCACGGGAATCCCAGAACCAAGAGAAGGTCAAAGCTGCCAATGGACTCCTCCTCCTCCTCCTCCTCCCCAGGCGGCTCGCTCCTGGCTGCTGCCTTCCTCCTTTGTCTCCCTCAGGACCAGGCACTACGGGGGCGGCGGCGGCGGCTTTGCCTCTGGCGCTTTCACCCGCCCTGCAGGCTTAGCGCCGCCGAGCCCGTGCCTGCCGCTCATCCCTGCCGCGCGGACAGGACCCGGAGGGCGGAGGAGGAGCGGGGCTCGCAGAGCTGCGGGCACCAGGCGGGCGGGTGGCAGGAGCTGCGGCCAGGCCCCCTCCCCCGCAGAGCTGCACCTCGACCTACAGCACCGCCTCTCCGCCCCGGGGGCAGCCATTGGACCCCAATGAGCACCCGAGTCTCCCGCCATTTCCTCCGCAGACACCCTGTGGGGTGGCGCTGGGCTTTGGCTGACTCAGTCAGCTCAGATCCCGTTAGGGATCGAAACGCTTTGATTGCGCATTCATTTAAAATGTGTCGAACACAATATTAATGCACGGCACCTTACACGAGCAAAGCTTACGCTGGCATGACTGAAATCCCCACAAGTCCATTTCGGATTGTTTTTGGAGACACCCTCCATCCCTTTTCTCCTCTCCTCTGAGTGTCTTTCTGTTTTCATGCCTCAAATTAAAAGCCAGGCACCTGTACCAGGAAAAAGGGGAAGATAAGATTTGCAGAGTCAGGCAATAAGCCTAGGAGAGACTGGAGTGATTTCTAACCAAACATCCCAGTTTAAGCCCCTGAAAGCTGGGTGTATTTGTTGCCTACTTCACTTCATATTTTGCACCATAGGGTGCCTCATGGGATAGGTGTTTATCTATAACAGCTTTTGCAGTAGCTAAAACTATACATTAGGTCAAGATTTTCATTCTCCACCTGTTGTGGCATGCTCACAACTTGCAGTAGAAATGTAAGGTATCTTTCCCAGACCTGAAGAAGAGCTCTATGTAAGTGCCAAAGCTTGTCTCTCTCTCTAACAGAAGTTGGTCCAATAAAAGATATTACCGCACCTACCCTATCCCTCCCTCCCCTCTCTCTATAGATATAGATATTACAGGCATAATATCTAGGTTAAAATATCTGAAATTATATATAAGCGGGGAATATCAAGTAGAAGTAGGAAAGTATTGTTACTACTGTATATGGAATTAGTGAAACTGTTCCTGGAATACTGTGTCCAGTTTCAGTGCCCACACTTTTAAAAGGATTTGGAAAAACTGAAAAGGGTTCCGCAAAGAGCTTCACGAATGATTCAAGTACTGGAAAACCTGTCCTACAGTGAGAGACTAAAGAAGTTCAATCTATTCAGTTCAACAAAGAGAAGGTTAAGAGGTGACTTGATCATGATCTGTAGGTACCTTTGGAAGGAGATTTGTGATAGTAGCAATCTCTCTTTAATTTAGTGGATAAAGGCATAACAAGAACCAAAGGCAGCAGAAGCTGGACAAACTCAACTAGAAATAAAGTGTGTTTTGTTTTGTTTTTTTGTGTTTTTTTTACAATGAGGCTATTTAACCATTGGAATAATTGGCATAAATATGTGGTGGATTTTCTATCACTTAGTCTTTCAGTCAAGACTTGGGCATCTTTATAAAATACATACTCCAGCTCAATCAGACATCATGAGCTTGATGCAAGAATTACATGGTGAATTTCTATGCCCTAAAGTATTGTAATGGTCGCTTCTGGTCATAAAATCTATGAACATCAATTTAAAGCACTCAAAAGTTAGGAAATGTCAGATTTATAGTAGTTCATGGATCTTAATTCTAACTCCTTATGCATCCTGTGTACTGAATGAGGCAGGCCAAATAGAAAAAATAGTATGTAATGTAATTAAAGAGTGCATCATAGTCTATACACACAAAGAAAATTTAAGGTTGCATGGGCATCCATCTGGCATTTTCTAACTTTAGATTGCTTGACTTTACAAAAGAAATAGTATTTTTCATTCACCTAATACAAGTACTGTAGTGCAGTCTCTTTATCATGAAAGTTGAACTTACAAAAGTAGAATTATATACCAAAAAAAAACCGCATGTTTTATTTTTGAAATGTAAAATGTTAGAGCCTACAAGTCCACTCAATCCTACTTCTTGTCCACTCACACAAACAAGTTTGTTTACATTTGCAGGAGATAATACTACCTGCTTCTTGTTTACAACATCTCCTGAAAGTGAGAATAGGCGTTTGCATGGCACTGTTTTAGCCAGCATCGCAAGATATTTACATGCCAGATGCACTAAAGATTCACAAGTCCCTTCGTGTTTCAACCACCATCCCAGGGGACATGCTTCTATGCTGATGACGGGTTCTGCTTGATAACAATCCAAAGCAGTGTGGATCAGCGCATGTTCATGTTCATCATCTAAGTCAGATGTCACGAGCTGAAGGCTGATTTTCTTTTTTGGTGGTTTGGGTTGTGTAGTTTCCGCATCAGACTGTTGCTCTTTTAAGATTTCAGAAAGCATGTTCCATACCTTGCTCTCAAATTTTGGAAGACACTTCAGATTCTTAAACCTTGGATCAAGTGCTGTCGCTATCTTTAGAAATCTCACATTGGGACTTTCTTTCAGTTTTGTCAAATCTGCAGTGAAAGTGTTCTTAAAAAGAACATGTGCTGAGTCATCATATGAGACTGCTATAACATGAAATATATGGCAGAATGCGGGTAAAACACAGAGCAGGAGAAATACAATTCGTCCCCAAGAAGTTCAGTCACAAATTTAAGTAACTCATTATTTTTTTAGCAAGCATCATCAGCATGGAAGCATGTCCTCTGGAATGGTGGCCAAAGCAAAAAGGGGCATACAAATGTTTAGCATATCTGCAGAGGTGAATGTAAGCCAGTACACAGCCAACTGTATTGGCAGGGAGTAGCTTCCCCAGGCCAGCAATTTTAAATTGGGCTACCAGCAACAGCTGGAGCCCCGGGCCCTTTAAATCACCGCCAGGCTCTGGCTGTGATTTTAAGGGCACGGGGCTCCTGGACATCACTACCGCAGCCAGAGCCATGGGCCCTGCCCCTTCTGTCCAAGGGTCCCCCCACTTGCTCAGGATCCTGGCCCTGCGTACTGGTAAGCCCCTTATGTTACTTTCACCCCGCCTATGCAGCACATAAACACCTTGCAATGCCTCCTACAAAAGTGCCATGTGAATGCCTGTTTTCACTTTCAGTTGACATTGTAAATAAGAAGCTAGCAGCATTATCTCCTGAAAATGTAAACAAACTTATTTGTCTTAGTGATTGGCTGAACAAGAAGTAGGACTGAGTGGACTTGTAGGCTCTAAAGTTTTACATTGTTTTGTTTTTGAGTGCAGTTATATTACAAAAAATCTACATTTGTAAGTTGCACTTTCACAATAAATTTCAGAGTAACAGCTGTGTTAGTCTGTATTTGCAAAAAGAAAAGGAGTACTTGTGGCACCTTAGAGACTAACCAATTTATTTGAGCATGAGCTTTCGTGAGCTACAGCTCACTTGATGAAGTGAGCTGTAGCTCACGAAAGCTCATGCTCAAATAAATTGGTTAGTCTCTAAGGTGCCACAAGTACTCCTTTTCTTTTCACGATAAAGAGATTGCATTAGAGTACTTGTATGAGGTGAACTGAGATACTATTTTCTTTCATTTTTACAGTGCAAGTATTTGCAATAAATAAAAATAAAGTAAGCACTGTACACTTTGTATTCTGTGTTGGAATTAAAATCAATATATTTGAAAATGTAGAAAAAGATTCAAAAATATATCCTACATTTCAATTGGCATTCTATTGTTTAGCAGTGTGATTAATAGCAATTAATTTTTTTTAGTTAATCCTATGAGTTAACTGATTAATTGACAGCCCTATATATTATGTGTAACTGTAACAACCAGCCAAGTAGAGGGGTCACTTCCAACTCCTCTGATAATTAGAACATAAAGTAGGGTGACCAGATAGGAAGTATGAAAAATCGGGACAGAGTGTGGGGAGTAATAGGCAACTATATAAGAAAAATCCCCAAATATCAGGACTGTCCCTATAAAATTGGAACATCTGGTCACCCTAACATACAGAGATAGATATGTAGCAAAGGTTCACAAACATTTTCTAGTGTTGATCACTCTTTAACAAAAGAGAGTTTTTTTTCTCATGCACACGTCCCCTTCTGATTCATGATTCCATAGCTTACGTCCTTCCATACTACATGGACCACCTCTTCTCCCATCCATAATAGCTTATTATTTCTGTGTGAACTACAGTAATTGCTAATGTACACAAGTAATATTAGGGAAGAATTTTATGCTTTTTTTTTTAATTCTTGTAATGAAATTCAGTTTCTAGAAACAAAGAGCCAGAACCATAACATCATCCAAGTCTTTATCAGCAAGAAGGCCACGAACCATTATTTGAAAACACTTAAATGTGTAATCTCATGCAGGTAAACTTTTAATATTATTTGGAACAGTGTAGCTAAAAGCAGGTACAGTTGTCATTTCTTTTTTAGAAGTGGTTTAGATTCTGTACACTGTGTTGTAGTTTTGCTGGGGTAACCCATTGGAACTATCCAAAAAACCACGGGAATTTCAGCTTATAGTTTGTGGTCTGTTATATGCAGCAATAACCATCTCTTGCTGCCCACATATCTTTGGCAATACTAAAATACTTGTATAAATAACATCAGAATTGGGCTTTGTTTCTGGATCAGTAGATTAATAATACATATAACTAAAATTGTAGCTTTTTATTATAACTTATTTGCAATGGTTTGTATGCATCCGATGAAGTGAACTGTAGCTCACAAAAGCTTATGCTCAAATAAATTGGTTAGTCTCTAAGGTGCCAAAAGTACTCCTTTTCTTTTTGCACATACAGACTAACACGGCTGTTACTCTGAAACCAATGGTTTGTAGTGTTTCTATGTGATGGTCCTCCTATCTTCCGACATTCAGCCTTCTTGTTTTAACTGATAAGGTCTTTCTAACTCTGCCCGTACCTCCTGTATTTCTCGGCTCTTGTCTCTAACTGGTCCCACCTATGTGCCCCTCATTCTGCCTACTCTGCTGATATTGATGCTCTTTGCTGTCTTCATCCATTTACATTTCTTCTCCTGCTTTTGTTCTCTCTCTTCAGACTAGCACTGCCTGCTTCTTTTCTTGTGCTTAATGAGCTCACTCTGCTCCTTCAAATTCTCCCTCAAAACTCACTATTTTTGCTAGCATCCAACAACTAATCTCCATGGGATTACTATTTGTAGCTACTTTTGCCCATAATAAAAGTATAACACAAAAACGTTAATATTTTAAAAAATAGAACAAGAATTATCCATAACCTAACAAATCACATGATCATAACAAAAAGTTGCTGTGCACAAAATACAGGGGTATATAGGAGTGGCCATACTGGATTAGACAGCTGGTACAGCTGGTTGAAACTTGAAATTTCCATTCCCCAGGAAATTCTGGCATTTAACTGTCCTTTCTAACTAAAATTAGAACAAAAAGTTGAAATTTCAAAATTTCCTGTAAAACAAATATCCCCCTTCTCCTCACAAAAAAATTGTTTTGGAAATATCTAAGCAACCTTACTGAAATGTTTCATTTTGGAAAGGTCAAAGCATTTTATATTATAACGTAATAGTCAAAATTAAACATGTTGACCTTATAAAAACTAAGCACGTCTATAATTTTTCATCAGATTTTGACAAAATTGATCCATTCCCACTAAACATTGATATAATTGAATTTGCATTTTCTGGTAGAAAACTTTTATGTTGGGGAAATTTTCAACCAGCTCTTACAACTGGTCCATTTATCCCAGTATCTTCACTATGTCAATGGCAAGTACCAATCGTTTCTGAAGAAGGTACATGGAAGCCCATAGTGGATAATTATGGCATGATGTGCCCACAAGGGAGATTTGTTTGTAATCCTGTTATTTAGTAGTTTATTCCCTAAAACCATGAGTTTACATCCTTTAAAAAAGAAGCTTTTGACTTTTATCTATTGACTTATCTAATGTAACTGTAGTAGTTTTTGTAATTTCTACATTTTTGGAGTGTTGCTTATGATTCTCCTTGTGTGGTCCATAAATGAGCATAACAGAAGAGACAGAGATGATATAGTTGTTGAAGAGGAAGTTCAATATAACAGACAGATAATCTGAGGTTAATATAAACAAATGTGGGTAAACAATTCAGAAAAAGTTCTAAAGGCGAACCAGGAGAAGCACCCTCAATTACTACCCAGTAAGACTTTCTCAGTCACAGCTGTGGCTGCACATGGTCAGAAAGGGATTCTGAAGAGCTCCATTCACAGGAGGAGTAGAACCTTCAAAGGTATTGATCCATTGAACAAGAGGTTCATAGTATCATTGCTAACTTTAAAAGAGATCATGTAGTTAGAACTTTTTGAAAATCTAGGGGGAGTATACGTGATATCACAAGTATTGAACATATCACCTGCTCTCACATAAAAAAATCCAGTTCCTCTAGAAAACTGACATCCATTATTTAATACAATCTATGGACATAGCACTAAAGAATAGGTAGAAGCAGATTCCAATAGCAAAACTGAGTTGCTTTTTGTAACTTGAAGCAATTTGCATGATTTGTAAGAGGCTTATGTTCTGTAGCAACAGTTGTTGTCATTATGAGCTTGTATGGTTTATGTGGGATTTAGTCTTGGTACTTTTTGCATTCTGAAGAGTTTTTAATAGGGATAACAGGCTTCAAAATAGAAGCAAACCATAAACTAATAAGTGTACACAACGTTCTGTTTTTACTGCAGCTTCAAAAAGTGTCAATTTTTAATGCAATAGAAAAATGATTCAAATCCAGTTTGTATCATGGCATTTTTATGGATAACAGGATATAGGCAAATAGGTTATCTCTTAGTAAAAGTAGACAGCAGTTAAATGGCAATTTGTAGTGTCTCTTTACAAATTGGCCTTGTAAAACACACAATACTTTAGATTACTGAGGAAAGCTAATTATAAAGGACATATTTCAAATGTTAAAATGGAATAATTGTTTTGAAAAGACAATGGTGTTTTTTAATAAATCTGGCTTTCTAAGGATCTCACATAGCGTATTTATGGATGTAATTCCATGAAAAGCATGTGGACCACAGTATTTTCTAAACTATTTCTGTATAAATGATTCTTTTTTCACATTTGTCAATCTGTTTCTTTATTGGTAGTCAGTTGTCACTTTCATTTGCTAAATTCACGAGATGCAAGCAGAATCCATATGAAAAGAGCAATCTAACACTTACATGTAAAATGAAACTTCAGGGGGGAAAAAGGCATTTTGCAAAGGACAAAGGTGCAGCCTCAAGGTAACAGCAAGACATTAGTTCTCAGTGCTGGAAATTAACATCATGTTTTACATAATGATACTCTTTACTGATCATTAAAATAACATAGTTACCTGGGCAACTGGAATATTCTACTAATGTTAACTAGGGATATATAATTCTAAAAATATATATACAACAATGTGAGGTGTTCGCCACCACCACACCTGCCCTTTTAGAGCAGGAATTTTTCAATGAAAAATGCCTTTTTGACTAAGTGGAAATTTTTGTGAGAAAAATTCAATTTTCATCAGTCTTTAGAGTTTCCATTTAAAAAAACCCAAAAAAAACCCAAGAATTTTTCACTTCTTGACAACTGAAAACTGAGAAATTGTTAACTTGAAAAACTTCAAAGAAAATGAAAATGTCTTGCTTTTGTCAAATATTTTCACAGATAATAAAATACAGTTCCTGATCAAGACAAATATTGATATGCTTAAAAGCTCCTGGGCAACGTAGCCTACCAAAATATTTAACTAATTGGATTTATAGCCATGTCTAGTGTTCATCACTTGAGGATCTGAACATCTCACAAACACTAATGAATTAAACCTTGCCACAACCCAATGAAGTAGGAAAATAGTATTACTATTCCTATTTTACAGACGGAGAAACTGAAGCCCAGAGAGTTTTAGTGCCTTGTCCGATGTTGCAAAGGAAGTCTGGGACATCTAGGGATAGAATTCTGGTCTGCTAAGGGACAAGTGAAGTTTGAATAAATAGAAAAACAATACTAACAAGTATTTAATAGGCAGTAGCATATTTCAGTAAGCATATATCTATGAATTTAAAGACAGGACCTTTGAGGTAGGAAATGTATTGCTGCACATTGTATTGGAATGTGTAGAAAATTAGGAAAATTATCTTTATTTTTCATTAGCTTCAGATGCACCTCAGTTCACCTGGGAGCTGCAACCCAGAGATCCAGTCCAAGGGTTGTACCATGGGGTTCCACCCAAGCCTGTCACCTGAAGGGTGCACTAAAAGAAGTCTAAAGCATAGCTCATCCTGTGACTGTGAGAGGCTGTGTATGTCAATATCTTAACACATAGTTACAGGGCTCCATCCGTGTACACTCAAAACCTCTCATTAACTTCACTTTAAATTTTGGTTGTGCATGGGATGTAGGATCAATTTAGTATTTTCCTCTTTTTACTTCTGTTTATATGTAATGGGAAAATCCATAGAAAACATGAGATAAGCAAAGAAATATTTACAAGGGGTGAGGTTTCTTGATTGGGTGAGTCAATGCATTCTCGTCTTTCATTTTCACTTTGGGGGAGAGAGCTAACTGAAAATCTAACAAAAAGCCATCTCCAGCTACATCTATCTACCACTATGACCCTGGCCTCCCTCCCCAGTCAGGTTTCTTGTCAGCACATGGAATGGAAATGGCATGCTAATTGCATTATTTCTTGCCCATAATGTCAGTTCTCATTACTAAATTGTTTTGTGGCATTCAGTGGCCAAGATGTAGCTTACTGAGAAAGAACTGAGCTAGCTGAGATCCTTGCTTTCAGACTTCAACCTTCCTGGGAAAGAGTGATGATGGGAAATTTCTCTGCTACTTGCTTGCTCATCTGTAGAGTCACTGAAGACAGCCTCTTAAATATCTGAATGAAGCCACTGAGGCATTCTGGCTTCCAATGTTACTGGGCTCTATCTTTCACTCTTTCTGACAATAATAGTACCATTGCCCAACATCTCAGTGCCTAGCAAAGATTGGCAAATGGATGAAAGGCAAATGGGTGAAGTTAAGCTGAAGTAAAACACAAGTGATATTATGTTGGTGGAAAAGGTAAGATCGTTTGAAGATCTAGTCACCACTATAGCATCTTCCATGACTGAGGGAAACTGCCCTCAGACAGTCAAGTTGGTTCACAGCCTAGGATTTCTTCTGAACTTCTCCTTCTTGGGCCCTCAAAGAGCTTAAACACCTTTTTCATCTGCCCTTTCCAAACAGATGCATCACATGCTGTTAGATGCCACCTTTCCTTCTCTCACCATTACTGCTATATTTAAAAAAACTCCAAATCCCTCAGAAACACACACAAGATAGTGTTATGTTAACAGTTTAGAAGATGGCTTAATTTTAAATAGTCATAAACAATAAGTCAGGTCATACCTGATTTTTTTTTTGTTCCTTTTGAATTCACATACATAAATAATTTGACCACCAGCGGATTACCCTGGTGGGCCGTGTGCCGAAGATTGCCAACCCCGGGACTAAGTTCTCCCTTTACCTTCAATAGGAGGTAGCTACAATTTTTGCACAGTCAACCTGTGGAACTCCTTGCCAGAGGATGTTGTGAAGGCCAAGACTATAACAGGGTTCAAAAAAGAAGTAAATAAGTTCATGGAGGATAGGTTCATGAAACTGGGAATGGGCGACAGGATGGATCACTTGATGATTACCTGTTCTGTTCATTCCCTCTGGGGCACCTGGCATTGGCCACTGTTGGAAGACAGGTTACTGAGCTAGGTGGACCCTTGGTCTGACCCAGTATGGCCGTTCTTATGTTCATTTACTGCCATATGATCTACCAAGCAAATGTGTTTCATATTTATTATTTTAGCCCCTATTTAAAAGTGTTTCTGAGCCCACATTTCTTAGGGATCTTGAAAGTGGATGAAATCGATATACTAGAGAGATTTGATATAGATCTTCCAATTTGGATGTAATTTTGACACACACATAACTATAGACCTTGATATGAAATGGGGAAGACATTATTTTGTCTGTTTCCTCACATACATGTTTTATTTAAATGACATATTGTTGCTTCTAAAAGACTGACAGTGGAATAACTGACAGAAGAAAAGAGAGATAAACTAACCTTGTGTACTGTCCTCCTGTTGGAGTTAATGGGAGCTTTGCCATTGACCTCAATGCATATGCGTACATTAGCAGCGGGGAGGTGTGATTCCCAGCATGGATAGACAGACTTGTGCCAGCTCTGCTCCAGCTAGCATGCTAAAAATAGCGTTGTGGCACTGGTGGTGGCTCAGGCTAACCACCTGAGTCCAAGCCTGCCTGACCTCCAGGGTCCAAATTCAGGTGGCTAGCCCTGCCAGTGCCATACTGTTTACACTGCTATTTTTAATGAACTAGCTCGAGCTGAGTTAGCCCAAGTCTGTCTCCCTGCCCTGGGAATCGCACCTCCCAGCTGCAGCATAGACAAAGCCAATGGGAGCAGAACCAGACCTTTTGTCTCCAAGTCTTTTTGAAAAAGGATGGCAAATTAGTTAATTTAAGGATATATTTCCCTGATCCATACGGAAAACTAAGGGTTAGATTGTTGTGACTAGCCTTTGGGTAGGTGCGTGGCAATGAGGGACACTCCTCCTCTTGCATGCCCCTCAAAAGGTCCAATCCCTCCCTTGGCTCCCCTGGGACAGTGTGACTCTGCACCACTCAGAGCTGTGCCTTTAAAGGCACAATCTAGCACTGAAAGGTTTAAAGCCAGTAACCAATGTATTAATTGCATCATCAAATTTTACAGTCATTGCTAAGACTCTTATCCTCTATGACATCTAATGAGAGAGTGCACACTGTCTGGGGCGGTGATTACCTGACAAAATGGAGAGATTAAAGCATTAGTCATTACCTGAGCAGATGGGTCATTGCATAGGGCCTTAAGCCAAGAAATAAACATATCAATTAAGTCACATTTTGGAAGGTATAAAGTATCGAGATAAAGCCTTAAGGATCTATAAAGTGTAATAAGGATCTAATTTTATGGTGTAACTATATGCACATTGGATTAAGGTATATAATATGCATAATGTATCACCATCTTTTCTCCATTTAACAAAGTTTGCTTGGTCAACATTGTTATTTCTAGATCAGATTCTGAGGGCCATATGGTCTTCTGCAGGAATTGCCTGCTTAGGAGACTGCAAACTCCCTGAGTGCCTTATCCACTCATTGCTGATTATCTGGTACAATTCATACTGTTTTACAGATACACTGGTACAGTATCTGATTGATTGTTTCATGCATGCATTATGCATTATAGGAAGACAGATTGATGTTACTGCAGATAAATTGGCACTGACCAGCTTTTTTAAAATCTGGACTCTTTGCTGCAGTCCAAAATATAGAGCTGCAGTGATATTTGATGATCTAGCATATGACAGAGATGTTCAGGTTGACTGTTGAATAACTAGTCCCTTACCACTATGAGTTTAAACACCATCTAGATATTTTCTCAAGTACATTCCAAATCAAATTCTTTATCTCATTGTTTATATTCTGTGGCATGTTATTTTACTGATTGGTTGGTTGGTCCCAGAGAACCAAGACCAGAATTAACTGCTTGCCTTTAGTTTTTGAAGTGTAATATAGTTTAGAATTACAGTAGAACATCAGAGTTACTAACACCTGAATTACAAACTGACTGGTCAACCACACACCTCATTTGGAACTGGAAGTATGCAATCAGGCACCAGCAGAGACCCCCCTCCTTCCCCCCACATTACTGTGTTAAATGTAAACTATTTAAAATAATAATGGGAATTTTTTTAAAAAAAAATATTTGACAAAGTAAGGAAACTTTCTGTGCTTTTCATTTAAATAAAGATGGTTAAAAGCAGCATTTTTCTTCTGCATAGTAAAGTTTCAAAGCTATATAAAGTCACTGTTCAGTTGTAAACTTTTGAAAGAATAACCATAATGTTTTGTTCAGAGTTTCGAACATTTCAGAGTTATAAACAATCTCCATTCAAAGACAGTGTTTCTATCCTGGTAAAATAACTGTCCAAATATAACGTTTCCTTTACTTTCTTCTTCATAGACGGGCCACTATAGCACATGAAGAAGAAGTGAACCCAGCCATTGGAAGGGAGGGTCCCTGAATTGGGGAAAGGCGTGATCCCACTCAGTGGGTAGCTGGACTGTGTGGAAGGAGATGGAATTCCCTTAGAAATCTTTAAGGTCAGTTCTACTCTTAAAAATGATTCTGTGAACATGACATTGTGAGGCTCCATGTTTAATCCCATTGATTTCCATGCCAAATGTACTCAGTTTACAACTTCAAACTTCCTTTCCTGCAACCTCAGTTCGGGATCTCAGCATGATGATGGACTCACCCTTCTTCACCACCAATAATGAAAGTTCTTCCAGCCAGATTGTGCCCTCGGAGATACTGTTAGAACATTTTTCCTTATTACTCCGGTAGCTCTGCTGTCAGTGCTGCCGGGGTGACTGTGGAAGTGGGAACAGATGTAGCGGAGATTGGCAGAATGTCATCATTTAACGTTGCCACCTCACACACATGAATTATTAGCATTTTATATGAATTGCAATCTATTAAATACGGCAGCTTAAGGGTTATTACTAAGTAACGTATACACATATGCTTTAAATGGTTTAATAATTTTTGGTGATGAAAAATCATGTATACGTAAGCAGCAAGATGAAATAGCTTTTCACACTGCTCACTCTTTGAAATACTGCAGACTGCAATGGTTTTCAATAGCAGAGCTACAGTGTTTAATCCTTTATGGATTTTCTGATCTGATCCTTTCCTTAGCACTGGCCTGGCTGAACACACTTGAGGGAAATCCTGTGGCTGGGCCACTTTTCACTTTAAACCAGCACTGTTTCTTGCTGCTGATGTGAGATGATGTTTTAAATAGAAAACAAAATTTGCACAACCTATTGAAAGCTGCAGCTGGGTGGCACTCTTACAGTGAAAGCCTGCCAGTTTAAAAATAGAAACTTGTTCCACCCATGGATTAATTTGTATCCTAATCCACTAATACACTGTGCCACATAGCTCCACTGCCCACACACAGACTGTGTAAAGACAAGGTTAAAGCCAGTGCAGATAGATTATTTTATATTAATTTGTATTTCTTCCCTGTCTAAGTATTAATACAGCTTTAAACTGGAACAAATAATGCAAAAACCTTCCATAAATACAACATCGGTCATAGTTACTTGGATTCTAATATTTATATAGATGTGGCATTCTAAAAATGTTCTGGGGTTCAATCCAAATCTCACGGAAGTCTATTCAGACTGGATCAGGCCCCTAATAGGCATTCATTTGCTGTCATCCTATATTGGTTTTGTTTGTTAGAGCGTATAATGCTATAAACTTTGAGATATGATTTGCCTCTAAATATACTTGTGTGTCATTCATAAAAGCTAAATACATCTTATTTGGGAATTTCCCCCTTACCGTATGCACACTCAAACTTCAAGACAAGGTTTAGTACTCTAAAGCTGTGGTTCTCAAACTTGTTTGATCGTGCCCCCCCACCCCTTGGTGTCTGTAGTTTACACCCCGCCCCCACCATACAAGTACAGATATGATAAAAAAAATCAACATGCAGCTCTCACTAAATATTAAAAACAGTAAGGCATTGATTCAAACAGAGCCAATGATCCACTGTAATAAGAGCAAAAGCAAAACTGTGATTGTGGTTGATCCTTACAATTAAATATGCACACCATGTCGTAGCAAACGGATTAGCGTGCAGATGGCAATGACTTTGTATAATGCTATGCAAGCCTAACCAAAATCTGTAAAAATGCACAGCGCCATCTGAGGACCTGATACGTCTGGAGGAATCAGTTATGCTAGTTATTCAGTGCTGTGGGTAAAATGTGTGCAGTACGTTTCTTTTTTCCCCTTAAGCGTCTCATGCCCCCCCAGAATACATTCCAGGCCCCCCAAGAGGGCCTCCCCCAGTTTGAGAACCTCTGCTTAAAGCAAATGTGAGCATTTACAATGGTCTAGTCTTGCTGCCCTTTCTTAGGCAAAACTCAGGCCAAAATCACTGCTGCTATATCTCTACTCAAGTCACCGAAGTTGCATGTAAGATGAATTTGGCTCACTGGGAGTCGTGCTTAGCATGAATTGTAGGATCAAGCCTATTATATGTAAATAGATGAAGATTCATGTCAAGGCAGTATTGTGGTTTTTAAAATAATTACAATCTACAGCCTGGATCATAGGGATTGGTCATGCACCTGGCACAACTCAGGAAGTGAGAAAGGGATGGGTGCAAAAGTGGCTGTAAGCTACCCTTGCCTTTCCCCATTCTAGCACCACTAAACATTTAGTGGATCAGCAGTGCAAGTTAGAACACCCTTAGGGCTGCTCAATCATACATTCCACTCTCTATGCTTGCCTTCCCCATGCACTGCTCTGGAAGCCAGGGATCAGCTGGAGGTTGTTGCTCACTGGTTATGTCCCTTGTAATCTTATATACGTCCTGCAAGAGGACTGCAATATGTGGTGGTATAGAGCTGGCTAAACTGGCCCTATGCTATTCAGGAATTCCCTGTGTGAGGG
Source organism: Lepidochelys kempii (assembly GCF_965140285.1). NCBI lineage: Eukaryota > Metazoa > Chordata > Testudines > Cheloniidae > Lepidochelys > Lepidochelys kempii. Next base: position 100,053,054 of record NC_136382.1, read on the forward strand.
AGACCCAGGAAGCCAGTGAAGATGGTTTTGAAATTTCTTTGTACCACTGAAATGGCACAAAGAAGCCTTAATGGAGAGCCAGACTCCAGCCCAAGATATACTTAGTAAAATAAATTTTATTTAATAATTTACAAAAAAACCTGGAAGCTTGAAACGGATGTCTCTTTGCTTACCAATTTTTTTCCTCTCTTCCTTGCATGCACATTGCTTTGCTGTAGGGTTGTACACGAGTGCTGTGCTGCTGGCATTGATCTCTTTCTCACTTTTTGGTTGGTTTGTATTTAGGAAAAGGGGAGCATATTTGAATGTTTGCTTAGGGGAAAATACCCTCACAAACAGCTAAAAGTAATTGCATGGAATTTGTAAACAGATGTAAGAAATAAATGGTACAGTAGGCTAAATATTAGACTAATAATCTTGACAGTGTATCTTACTTTTTAAGTAATTTAAATTAGATCATAGAAATAATATAGACTCAGATTCAAACACCTATTTTTTGCTCTTCAAAAATCATCCAGGACTGGGTGAATGAAGTTGTCCTTGAACAAGCAGTATGCTAAGACCTGTCCTCCACAAATCATCAAAATTAAGCCAGATCCTGAAAGCAAATGTAAGAATATTCTGTATTAATGTTAATACTGGCATATAAACATTACAAGAATACTTAAACTGATCCCATTTTTATAAGCAACCATATTTAAAGAGAGTAGGTTTTGTTACTCTCACACTTCTCTGGTATTACAAAGAAGAAAGTGAAACTACTCATGCCAGTGACTTTGTGTTTTCAAAATGAAAACAACATTGATTTTTCTCTTTCATTTCTAATAATGAGGCCTTTCATTCTTATCTTTCTGACCTGATCCCTCAACTGGCTCTGTATGGTCACTGGTGTCTGCCTATGCAGAACAAGTTGCAGGTCCAGGATTTTGGCTGTCACTGAGGGTTTCAGTACAGCTCTGGATACTTAACTGCTCCTGAAGAACTGACTTCCACATTTTTTCTAAATCTCAAAGTAATGGATTCCCACGTAGAGGGCAGGGATCCCTAATCATACACTGAAGTCAGTTGGAGTTTTGACATTCACTTCAATGGAAACAGGATAAATCAGGATCTGAATCAGGCTCACCTTACAATTGCAGTCCTGTTGACCTCATACTGTTTGGTACAGTCCAATAGATCTATACATGTGACTTATTAATGTACATAAGGTGAGCAGGATTTGGCCCTAGAATATAAATTTCAAGGCTTGACAAATGTTAGGTCTGAACTACTTGACCGAGTCCTTTTTAAAAATAGTATCAACTATTTAGAGCACACATGTTACCATTTTTCTTGTTTGAACCTGTTAGGGTGAGCCTTTCCCTGAGATCACTCACAGACAGGTTCAGGGTCTCTTCTCCCTTCCAAAGTCCTTTCCCTACTCGGGAAATTTATTCCACCCTTTCTGAGTTCTCCAGTGTGGGGGTCTCCCACATAATGGTACATTCAGTCTCTGAGTTCCCTAAAAAAGCTCTGGTTTATTTATATATGGCAGCCTGGCACAGCTGGACTCCCAGTCAGGGTTTATCTTCAACTCCTGCCCCACAGTGATCAGCTTGTCCTGGTCTGGTAAGTCTTTGTAAGTGGGGGAGGTTTGTCAGCTCTTTCTCTCTCTGCCATGAGCTATAGCAAGAGTCAGCTATTTAAGAGGCATGGCAGCTTTTTCCTCCTAGTTACCACTTTCCATACCCTCCTGTGAGATGCTTCTTCTTAAGCTTGCTTCCTCCAGCCACAGCAGGCTCTGCAGAATGGCCTATTTGGTAGTGGTTGAGCCCAGAGGATTCATTAGCCTTCTTCTGATTGGGATGGGGGTGTCCCCCATCACATACCATACCATACATTTGACAGAGAGGGAAATCTCATAACTGGAGCTGGATGAATAATGGATGTTTCAACATTTTCAGTGAATCAAAAAGTCAAAAAAAGTTTAATTTAAATTTTGAGTGTTTTTAAACATTTTTCATTTAGAAAATACTAAAGGAACTTTCTAAATGAAAAGTCATTAGAAAAAATTAAAATGTTTAATTTTGACATGAGTTTTTTTGACCAAATGTTTGTGTCATTGAATCTACATTTTATGCCAAAAACCGGTTTGATCAAAAAATTTCACCCAATTCCACTCATAAGTACAAATACTATGAATCTCCACAGTTTGTGATTATTTCAAAGTTAAATAATTGACCTGTACCTAAAGCCATCCACCAGTGCAACATCAGAGGGAATTCAGACATAACTGTAAAATGAAAAACATTACATCATAAATAATTTTAGGGTTGTTTTGCATATGAAGAAAAGCTGAGTCTTCTAAAATAAAAATATACAGTCTTAGTAACTGTATCTAAATTTAAAGTCTAATGAAATGTAAGCTGAGATCCTGCAAACACTTTCCTACTTGATTAGCTTTACTACTGTGAGCTGTCCCATTGAAAGTTAAATATAGGTGTAATTATTTGCAGGATTGAGGGCTTAAAATGTAAACTCTGAGGCAGAGACTGTCTTTTCTTATTTTTGTACAGTACCTAGCACATCGGTGGGAACTGATGTCACAGAGCCCCAACTAGATTCACAAATGAGATGTAAATGTTGCAACACCTACAGCTCGATTCACAAAAGGATTTAGGTGCCTAACTGCCACTTTGCTTAAATCCCAGAATCTGACCCCATCAGGATTCAGAAAATCCCCACTCAGCAGCCCCAAAACTCGGTAGGCATCTAAAATCACCAGCTGTAACAGTTTTTGCAGTAACAGTTCCTTTAGCACCTATCTTTCTGCAGTACAAATAAATAATAATAATCTCATTATTTTGTTTTATTTTCTTAAAGAAGATCTGAATAAGATACATAAGATAACCATGAAAACCATCCTCCTTGGTAATTCCTATATGGTACAGAGTTTTTGTAATTTTCCTTTAAAATAATTGTTTCTAAGGAAGGAGAAAAATTATTTAGCAGGATTAACAGGGATATAAACTGGACTGATGGGATGAAATCCAGTAGAGGAAATATTATACCCTATCTTGCAAGGAGGTATTCCAAGTGGAACTCATTGCAGGGTCAAGGTTTTTAGTCTGTATATCAGGAAATTGATCATAAGGTGAAGTCCATTGATCTCTGGAACAATATCTCATGGGAAATGGTGAAGTCCCATCCCCTGGGATATTTAAAACCAAACTGGACAAAGCACACAAATAATAACCGGAACCATTGTACACTGGGAGGGACAGAAGATCTAATATTTCTTTCCTATTTCTAATTTCTAGGATAAATATAATAGGATGGGTAGGTGAATCCCCTATAAAAGCACTGTGATGGGATGAAGAGACCCCACATTGGCTCTGGCAAGGATGGGGTTAAACATCTCTCCCAATCCCCCATCCCTGCACTCTGCTAAGGAGCAAGGGTAGATCAGCAGGTGTTCCCAGCAAGATGAACCTCATTTGCAGCAAACAGCTCTTTCCTCAGAGGAAAGAGAGAGAAAGTGACAAGTGAAGATGCTGGAGTGGATCGTAGGCTCTGTTTTCCTTGTTGGGATTTAGCTGAAATGAGCCACAACTTAGACCTTTTGTGTTGGACGTGGCTGAGGCAAGCCTCAGTATTACATTGAACTATGGCAAGGGTATTTATGTCTGAGCCTTAAAGGGAGAGGGCACTGAGGGCAATATTACTCTTTTGGTTTTATAGCAGTGCACACCCTCCAAGCTGAAACTGCAGGCAGGCAGGCTTCTTTCCTTGGCTGCCCTGTTACCAATAAAACCTCTAAATACACTGCAAGATAATTTAACATTTGGAAGTTGTTGCAACAAAAATGTAATAAGATTTCTAAATGGCAGTAACTCATCTACACGTGGTGCTTGAATGCAAGAAAGATGAAAATTTAAGGGAGAAACTTCAAGAAAAAAAGGCAAAATTAGTCCAATAAAAAATTAGATCAATAGTATTAGACTAGCTCTATTCAATTTACCGTACTGCACATATGTTTAATAACATACTCACTTACCAGCTGCAGTTATGATAATATGAATAGCAGTAACTGTTATAGCATAATCCCAAACCCATTCTTCCACAATCAGAGCAAACAGCAGTCCACAAATAAAGTAGGTTATCTCCAGTGAAACCAGAAGAACTATAAAAGAAAACAGGGAACTTACTCCAAGCAGAGTTTTGGAAGGGTGGTTCCCATCCTTGTAACTAATGGCAATAGGTAGTTTTGATTTCTGAGGTTAACCTGTGGCCTGGTCTACCCCAAAAAATTAGGTCAGTTTAACTACCTCAGTCATGGGTGTGAAAAATATGCAGCTGATCAACAAGTTCTTCTCTTTAATGACTAAGCTGTATCCCCACTCCCTTGTGTGGAACAACATGGGCCATATTGTGCCATCAATCTGTGATGAGAGATCCCCACTGAAGCCAATGGTAGTTCTTAAAAACCAGTGGCTCCTTAATGGAAACAATGAAAGCTATAATGAAGAGGGACAGGAATACTGAGTGTCAGGTTATCCTATGTGTGGGTTTTTTGCATTCCTCCCTGTCCAGTGCAGTGGAGGGGACCAATAGGTTCCCAGTCTAAATGTGAAGCAGTGATCTAGAAGGGAATTGTTCTCTATTTCAATACTAATCAAAAGTCTCTGTTACAAAGCTTCTTTTGGGGGGGTGAGGAGGAGCAGGCAGGAAACATTATGGCCAATTCTCAGTTAACCAACAACAAAAAATGAAGTACAGTCCACTGGTTTCAATTTGTAAGTTGGTTTGATAACTTGAATGGGCCTTTGTTTTCATGCTAAAATGGCACAGGACTATCATCTATATTGCAAGCTAGTAATGTTGGGTTTGTTTGTTTTAAAAACACAACTTTGTATGTGATAGTGTCTGCTGCCGATGAGCACAGTTATGTGCCAGATCGACAGGGAGACATCCCTAAGTAGGAACTGAATGGACAGACATATACTTTAGTATCCTAACTGTCCATAAAATAAAAAAGCTGTCTTTTAAGAAGTCACTGAGATGGATTTTATAAATGTAATCGTTCCACAGCAAAATTGATTAGGAAAATGAAATGTGTTTTTAAAGCGCCACAATTTAATCTTAAAGTAAATTAAGGCCCTAATTCTGCATATCCTCATGCATGTGCTTAATATTAAGAATGTGACTAGTGCCACTGAAGTCAATGGGACTACTTAGATGCATAAGTGTTTGCAAGACCAGAGCCCCACAGAATGGGCCATAATATCTACTTTGTAGTTGGTAGGGATCTTTCAAAATATAATACATTATTTTTCTTTTTAAAGGGCACGGTCAACTAAAAAATCATACTTCAAATGTTTATCCTACCATTACTGCAAGTAACAGTTAAGGTTACTATGACAAAAAAAGAGTAGAGAAAAATATTTTTCTGTGTTTTTTCAGTTTAATTTGTGCATTTGTATATTGTCAGTTTCATTCTTTCCCTTATATAATCATTTTTTAGTTTCCACTGTTGTTTGTGCAGATCTTTCACACAGCAATGTGGGAGAGAGAAAAAAAATTAAAAATCAGGAAAAGGGGATTGTAAAACCACATATCCAAAACATGGCAGAAACACTTGTGTGAATGCAGTGCCTGAAGTTCTTTTTAGAACTTTTTTTCTTTAATTGACTAGACTTCAAGTTGATTGTGTCCCTTTAAATTTTACTAGTCATTTTAGTGCTCATGAAAATGGGTAACTAATTTGAGTCCAGTTTAGTGCAGGGAGGTGCTGTATAAGCTTCCCATTAAAATTGTGCCAACACCAACACCTCAATCTTGACATGTAACCTCCATTTTCAGCTTCGGGCTTCTCTTTTCTTTGGTCACAACTCAATTTTGTAATGTGCACAAATGGGGCCTGCCATAAGATGAGCAAGATCACTTTCATTTGTGACCTCAGTCCTACATTTGAATCTTCTCTATCGCTGTGTCACCAGACCTTCGGCAGCTATTGTTATAGTTTGTTTCTTTCTTACCGTTCTGCTAACAGATAAATACTTTCCAAACAGAAAAGAGACTAGTGCACTAACCCATTAGTCTCCCAGTCAGATTTTAAAAGGGATCTTGTAAGTGAGTTAAGGTACCTACCAGCTAGAAAAATTTCATTGCTACCACGTTAGGCACATATATAGTGGTCAATGATGCAGTTTTTCAATATCACATAATGTTTAAACATTATCAGAATCTGAAAAAATCAGAAAAAGAGCCATAGCTCAGAGAAAAATAGTCTATTTTTTTTTCTTTACCAAAAGTGGCAGAAAGCTTCTAAATACAATTGATAATGCAACCATGTCCTCAAAACAGTACTGTTTTGGAAATTTGGGGAAATATTTAGCCCCAGATTATTTTGTATGCATTTTCCCCTACTTTTTTGCCTTTTGTCTGTGGACTCATGATAGTATGAGCTTGTTTGTACCATGTTCCAGTGTGGTCATGTGGTTTATGCTAGACGGCATTGTGTAAATGTAGTAGAGTCAGACTTCTGGCGGAGGAGAAGCCAGATATAGCTCATGCCCTACTTGATAGATGGGGAGCAGTATACTGGACTGCCAGACCTTTCAGTGGCGTGCGGCACAACATGGCCATCAAGCAAGCTCTCAACAAGGACTGTGGGAAGCATCAGCATCTTTGCACAAAAGAGAAGGCTCTGACCAAGTATTACCTGACTGCACATTTTACAGCAGCTATAACAACTATGAAAGAACAAATGGGTAGAATGCAGCCTTCAGCAACAGAGAAAGCTACCACAAAGAAGCTACTACAAAGTGCTTGACTACAGATGACTCTGCCGTCCAAGATATAAAAAATGTGACTGAAAGAATGACAAATTATTTTAGCACTGAACCTGGACTGGAACAAGGCCAGACAACAGATAGCCACTTGTGAGCATTGCAAGTGCAACGTCTGCTCTGCCCCCAGCTGAAATTGCAGAAAGTTTGTGCATGATAAGAGAGAATGGCACACAAGAAGTTAAGCAGTTTGTAACCAGTAGGGTGCAAAGGGGTGAGGTAGACCTCTTTGATCCCCTAAGAAGGCATAATCTCAAATCATTTGATAATATCAACAAAACAATTGAACAAAAGAAGCACAAACAATTGGTTGTCAGATATTCAGCAAGCTGATAGTTATTGCCCAGTCCAGAGATGCTGATATCCAGGGTTTGATGAAGTATGAGCTGGCACCTGTCCCATTTCCATCTTTAGCTTGGATGGATCGCTATGAAAGACCCAAAAGAGCAACACGCTGTCAGAGAAAAATCAATCAGTGGTTGAGATATCAGCATCTGATGAGCCAACATTAGCTATTATAGATGGTATGATGCTGCTGCAGATGGTGTGCACTGATACTGCCAAGTGCAAAACTTTTGGGGAGCTGTCTGACCAGGTGCTGAATGTTACCCTTGGACTAAAATGTCAATACGCTGCTGTTCTTGGTGACAATTTTATGCAAATGAAGAATCAATCAAATCTGGTGAGAGAGCCTGCAGAGGGAATGTCCAAATGCAAGAAGTTCAGAACTCCACTGTGTTAAACACCATTACCAAAGCAAAGCTTGAAGATGATATCAAATCCACAGAACAAATCAAACATTGTAAACTTTCTCATTCAGGGGACTGGATTGTGAAGTGTGATCAGAGATTTCCACTTGGTCATGAAGTGTATTTTGCTGGTGGGTTTCACAACATTGCATAAGCAGTGAAAGTAGCACCTGGCAACCACTCTGCAATACCAAAACTCGAGGCAGAAGACAAGGAAGCATATTCATGCGTATTCTTGTACGTTGCTCATGAAAAGCAAATACTCGGATTAAATAGGGTGCTAATGCGGAGCTTGGACACCAGTGTTGCATCTGCATGCCCATCTATTCTTGGGATTGATTAATTCTATTTCAAAACTGGTGTTGGCCAAAAGAAGAGATTCATTTTCACGCATAGAATGGCTTTGGAGCTGGGAAGAGACTTTGGCAGTCTTATTCTGCCAAACATTCATGCTGTCGGTGAATGTGACTCTCTTTCTGCTTTCAGTGTCAGGGGGGAAAAGAGATGGCTGAAGACAGCAGCTGAGTATAGAGCTCAAGGAGGGTCTGAAACATCTTGGGAACAGTGCATCTCAGATAGAGGAAGAGACAGAGGCAGCCTATGTCTTACTGGTATCTTGATTGTACTGTGGTAAGAAGCAAGCATCTCTGGATAACATGTGCTATAAATTGTTTGCTAAGAAGAACAAACCAAGTGAGAAACTACTATCAGCCATGCAAATTATCAGTCATGTATGTAGTCATGCAAACAGTTCAGTATCTTCAAGTATTCCCTGTCAGCAACGGATAAATGATAGATAGCATTGGGCATCTTGTTTCTAAGATAATGGTGCTGCCCCCTGTTCTAGAAGCCATCCTCACCTTTGTGCAGCATGGCTGTGAGAGTACCTGTGCAACAGGGAGAGGCAAATGCCACAAGGAGGGTTTGGTGTGGTCCAATGCAGCTCTGACAGTGACAAGTGTGGCAACAGAGTACTGAACGCATCAGATGCAGATTCTAAGGGAAAGTAGAAATGTTTCAACAATCTGCAAAGTACTGTGACTATTTTGTGGGTAAATATAGCTTGAAGCACTGTTGCATTACACATTCAGCAGCTCATAGTTACACGTAGGTGTTACGTAAGAGTACCTGGTTATACTTTTGTTATTCACACAATATAGTCACACAAGACATTATACAGCCCTTACATGAATTGTCATTGTATTCAGTGATTATTACAATTATACCAGGAGTGCTTTCTGCTTATGTCTCCGGCTGAGTGGATAACATCAAAAATATATGTTTTTATAATTGGGGGTAAGGCTATTATTATCTGCATAACTTCATAAAAATAGCAGATAGAAAAACTTTTCTCAAATCATTCCATTCTACAATTAATGACAATTATTTTGATGTAGAACATGGTATAAACAAGCTCATACTGTCATGTGACTACAGACTTTTGCTTTAACTAAAGGGAAAAATATATGGGAAAATGCATAAAATATATTGTCTGGGGATATTTCCCAAGCTTTCCAAAATAGTACTATTTTGAGTACATCATTGCATTATCAATTGTATTTAGAAGCTTACTGCTAATTTTGGTCAAAATTAAACAGTTTCTTCGAGTTATGGCCCCTTTTGTGATTTTATTGATTTTTTCAGATTGGATGGCTGATAACATTTACTTTTAAAATTACGTGATATAGAAAAACCACACCACTTCTGGCATCTACATCCACCCTTGTGATGACCACCACATATGTGCCTAACATGGTAGCAATTAAATTTTTCTAGCTCAGGGTTTACCTCATAGTGCCCAAAATGCGTCCAGGCCGATAGACTATATTGCACAAATGGGTTAATATGTCTTCAATATAGCTTGTTTAACACCCTGCACATGAAGGCATGTAATAAACTATAATGTTATAATTTAAATACAAATCCTATCAGTCATGTTGAGATTCAGTATTTACATTGACATTGTGCAAATGCACACTAATTCAAACTGTGTAGGATCTATATTTTTTCTAGTAACCCATTTTTCTGCTAATCTAATTGAAATGTTCTTTTTTTACATCTAAAATCAAATCAATAGTGGCACTGAAGAAGCATCCCTGCACTTTCTATTCCTGTAAGTGTTTAAGATTATGATCTAAACAATTTACATTTGAACAGCTCTAATTCCAGCTGACGTGGTTTTCCTTTGCAACAGATTCCAAATCTGCTGAAGCTTAATTTATGTAAATGCTTCTTTTTTCCCCTACAGAGAGACAGTAATAGCTTTGGAAAGGGTCACTTTTTTAAGAGCTTGGATAAATATGTCTTGTGATTTGTATTCACTCAAACTATACTTTATTCTCCATTAGTACATTGAACTGCCATAGAGCCAAATCCTGAAATCTTATCTTACTTTGTGTTGACTCCTTGCACTGGCAAAATTGCCATTGATGTCAATAAGAGGTTTATGTGACTGAAGAATTTGACTTATTATTTATGAAGCCCTATTGGAAGCTGGTTCAAATATGGATGATAGGAAGCTTTACTGTAGTAGAGATTAGATTCAGTAACCTTACACAGAATAATTAATAGTTTTATAATGAAAATTAAATGTCTTCTTCATGGTAGAACAATTGGTTTCAATTGAGAGATGTAAATTTGGAAGGAGAGAGCATGGGAAAGGCTATGGGTTACTGAGAGGACAAGAAATATGTTAATTTATAAAGTGACCCTGTTGCAGAGTTATGGAGAAATGAGAAAAACACTTAAAATTCAATACAATTAAAATATCATTAAAATATTGAAGCTAAGTGGAGAGGCATTATTAGAATGTTTTAAAAAAACTTTGTACGTGTGCATGAGGGTGGGGGGAAATTGGGGTTTATGTCTACAAAGAGTCTATTTTCTTAGTTCTGCAAAAACTAAGAAACAAAATCAAGGTACCTAAGTAATTTGGGTTAATCCATGAGGGATTTGTCTTAAAATCAAAAGGTGCCCAACCGTCCAACATTTCCAACCTGTGGAGATTTTAAAAATAAAGTTAATCATTTTCATATGTTATCACAATTAATGTGTTAATTACATTACACAATGTAGCTTACTCTATGAGCTCTTTTAAACAAGATTCCAAACCAAGTAATCTGGGATAGACGAGTTCACAAGTGTCCGTGGTTTGGTGCCACTGTGTGACGCGGGCTTGCCTTTACACGCTATGTCTATAGTCTTATTTCTGCTATAAATACTCTTCATGTGCTGTGTCTATACTGTTATTCAATATCAATTTGACATCCTCAGTGCTCTTAATGACTTTCTGAAGCAATACAGCTAGTCTTTCTGGCAGCCACAACAAATCTTTTTTGGAAAAAGATGTTATCTTTCCCCTAGTGTTCAGGTTTTCGGTTAGTATATGTATGTCAACTAGTTTGATCAAAAATAAACTGTGAGCCAAACTGGCAGCTAAACAAATTTTTGGGTGTCCAAGTGCTAATTTGTTCATCTAAATGGAAGTTCAGGCACTCAAGCGTGTCTGATGCTGAAAACTGTGCCTACAATATAACTGAGATCATATTCTAGACTTCTACCCCCCTGCTCCCTGCCCTGCTCCACCAGGTTGTAAATCAGAAATGCCCCATTTAAGTTCAATCATATTAATTATGAATGCTAGAAATTCTTACCTGAAGGCTGCGAAACAAATGCTTAGGACCACATAGTACACAATGTAGAAAACTACTACACATATCAACAGGTTCAGCAGTACAATCTGTAAAGAAAAGATTAAATTAAACCTACTTCCTTGTCTGCATTTGTCAGGTGGGGTGCAAGGCAAGCAATGCTAGATTTCTGTTTAGGAAATATATTTTTAATGTTTAAGGGAAAAGAAATATTTCGGTAAGATTTTTTACCTCATTTTATTTAAAGTCCTGGAGTAAATGACACAATGTTGTTGTAATGTATTTTCAAATAACCCAACCCCTAAAACTTTATCCATTTTTTAATATTTTTGAAAAGAAATATACAGTGTAATTACTTTCTTATTATGTATCTGCAGATTAACTGCTAGAGGCCTATGTAATCAAAATGGCCAATGGAAAGCATGTTTCCTGGCAGTTAATGATCTGTAGGAGGAGTTGAGAACCTAAGAAGAAGATCCAGAGGCTTAATCAAGTCCAGTTATTAACCACCAGGAAATGCCCTCCCTATAATTGCCATCATGAGGTGTATGCAAATATACATATAGAAAAACATACAGCTTTTACCCTGTCTTTGTGTCTAGAGCTCCATATGATGCTACTATATAGTTTCACCAACAAGGATATAAACTGCTTTTTAAATAAAAGTTTTAAGAGAGATGATTTGTATAACATAAAACAATTCAAAACCTTATTGAGGCTATTTGTAAAAAAAAAAAAAAAATCCAAGTTTTAGAAAGCAACCCTTATCTAACGGTCAAAGCAAAGATCTGGAAGAAAAAAAAAAGGCAGTTGGATTCCATTCCATGCTTTGCTACAGACTTCCTGAGACACCTTGGGTACATCATCTAATGCCTGTGTTCCTCGCTATCCTCATCTGTAAAACTGAGGTAACATGACATCACAGCAGAGTTCTGGGGCTTAATTTGTTAACGTGTTTAAAGTGTCTTAAGATCCTCTGGTGAAAGCTGCTATAGACATGTAAAGTATCATAGTTCATAGATTCGACGGTCAGAAGAGACCATTGCGATCATCTAATCTGACCTCCTGCATAACACAGGTCACAAGACTTCCCTGAATTAATTGCTGCAGGTATAATGTATTTTGTAGGCTAATATCTTTTGATAGTAATAACAGATGCTGGCCACTGGAGTCCACTTTGGTTTCTGTCGTTCTGTCATTTTGTATGATGTGCTCTGAGGTATCCATTCACCCCTATATTTAAAAAAACATATGTAGAACGCTCATAGCAAAGTCAGAGATTTGCATGCATGAAACCTTGGTGTGTGCATTAGTTTTAAATGCACACTTAAAACCAGCAAGCAAAAAGTAGCGCCAGATGTTTACAGCACAGTCTGGAGGGCAGGATCATTCTTGAGCAATACAATCAGGAAATACATGTCCTCTCCCTCAACTTCCATACCGTCTAATGTTTTCTCATGCTAGTTAGAGTTTGTGTCCCTCCCTTCCCTTTCTTTAAAAAGCAGCATCTTCTTTCCTCTCACTCCGTGATCCCTTTCAGATTTATCCCCATGTTCCCTCCCATTTTACTTTTATTCTTTCCCTTAACTCCTCCATTTTCATCTCCTTTATCCTATTACCTCCCCTCAACTCCTTCCCAGCACATTCCTTCTTGGCCTCTGCACACTATACAGTTCCCTGTCTCTTTCTTTCTTCACACAGGGGCACCTTTCTCTTCCCATAGTGACTAACCCTTCTCTTTTCCTCATGTTCATCATTCATTTAGGTATTTGCCAGGGCAAGCCCACAACATTTTGGCACCTGAGGCGGGGAGCTCAAATGACGCCCCCATGCCCCCTCACTTGGGCCAAAACTTTGAAAGGTCTCAATTCTGCCTTCTTCCTGTTCTTCTCCTCTCATGGTACTGCTCTGCTACCTACCCCAATAAAGGAGAACTAACAACTTAAAATGCCTTGTTCAAAAATTTTAAGGAACACTTAACTTTCAAACGCCTGAACAGCAAATATAACTTTTCTTGTCTGCAAGGTAAACATTGGCATTTTTATCTGTTTGAATAATCAAAGTGGTGCTTTCCGTGCCTTCTTGGTTGCAAAGATGTGAACTGCTTCCTGCTGAAGGTCCACAGTCTGGGCCAGCTCATGCTCTCTTGAGATGATTGCAAAGCCGAACAGCCTCTCCTGTGTCATTGTGGAGCATAGATGTGGTTTTATTAACTTCAGCTTGGAGAAGCTGCATTCTCCACTGGCAACTGTTACAGGAAGTGTTAGAAGTATGCGCAGAGCAACAAAAGCATTTGGAAAGAGGGTGGTCATCTTATTTGTGCACATATATTCCAGAATAGCCTTTGGAGTTGATCCTGCTGAAATGTATCTTGAAAGGGCTTTCAGTTCATCACTATCAATATCGTGCATGTCATCATGTGTCAACACTGTTTCTAGTGCCCTGCATTGCTGGTATAGGTCTTCTTCAGGTAGAGTGAGGAGTTTGGGAATATCATACAACATCCCAAATATAGTGCCGTGTTCCCTGAGCTGCATGAAATGTTCTTCAATTGACCGTATTGCACAATCTAGCACCTGGTTAAAGAATTCAACTTTGAATTGTTGTTTGGAGTCTCTTATGGGATTATCCCATGACTCATAATCAAAATGTCTTCTTCTTCAGTGACTCTTGTATTCTTGAATCGGTGGGAAAATAGCTTCAGTGTGAAGTTCCTCTGCCAAATTCTGTGCACTCTACAGAACGTTTTGAAATCCCTCATCTGACTGGTAAGACTGTAGGTATGATTTGGCTTTGTCCAGTTAGAATCATAGAATATCAGGGTTGGAAGGAACCTCAGGAGGTCATCTGGTCCAACCCCCTTCTCATAGCAGGACCAATCCCCAACTAAATCATCCCAGCCAGGGCTTTATCAAGCCTGACCTTAAAAACTTCGAAGGAAGGAGATTCCACCACCTCCCTAGGTAACGCATTCCAGTGCTTCACCACCCTCCTAGTGAAAAAGTTTTTCCTAATATCCAACCTAAACCACCCCCACTGCAACTTGAGACCATTATTCCTTGTACTGTCATCTGATACCACTGAGAACAGTCTAGATCCATGCTCTTTGGAACCCCCTTTCAGGTAGTTGGAAGCAGCTATCAAATCCCCCCTCATTCTTCTCTTCTGCAGACTAAACAATCCCAGTTCCCTCAGCCTCTCCTCATAGGTCATGTGTTCCAGTCCCCTAATCATTTTTGTTGCCCTCTGCTGGACGCTTTCCAATTTTTCCACATCTTTCTTGTAGTTTGGGGCCCAAAACTGGACACAGTACTCCAGATGAGGCCTCACCAATGTCGAATAGAGGGGAATGATCACATCCCTTGATCTGCTGGCAATGCCCCTACTTATACAGCCCAAAATGCCGTTAGCCTTCTTAGCAACAAAGGCATATGGTTGACTCATATCCAGCTTCTCATTCACCATAACCCTTAGGTCCTTCTCTGCAGAACTGCTACCTAGCCATTCGGTCCCTAGTCTGTAGAGGTGCATGGGATTCTTCCGTCCTAAGTGCAGGACTCTGCACTTGTCCTTGTTGAACCTCAGCAGATTTCTTTTGGACCAATCCTCTAATTTGTCTAGGTCCCCCTGTATCCTATCCCTACTCTCCATCGTATCTACCACTTCTCCCAGTTTAGTGTCATCTGCAAACTTGGTGAGGGTGCAGTCCACCCCATCCTCCAGATCATTAATGAAGATATTGGACAAAACCAGCCCCAGGACCCTTGGGGCACTCCGCTTGATACTGGTTGCCAACTAGACATGGAGCCATTGATCACTACCCGTTGAGCCCGATGATCTAGCCAGCTTTCAATCCACCTTATAGTCCATTCATCTAGCCCATACTTCTTTAACTTGCTGGCAAGAATACTGCGGGAGACCGTATCAAAAGCTTTGCTAAAGTCAAGGAATAATGCGTCGACTGCTTTCCCCTCATCCACAGAGCCAGTTATTTCGTTATAGAACGCAATTAGACTAGTCAGGCATGACTTGCCCTTGGTGAATCCATGCTGACTGTTCCTGATCACTTTCCTCTCATCTGTGTGCTTCAGAATTGATTCCTTGAGGACCTGCCCCATGATTTTTCCAGGGACTGAGGTGAGGCTGACTGGCCTGTAGTTCCCCGGATCCTCCTTCTTCCCTTTTTTAAAGATGGGCACTACATTAGCCTTTTTCCAGTCTTCTGGGACCTCCCCCAATTGTCATGAGTTTTCAAAGATAATGGCCAATGGCTCTGCAATCATATCCGCCAACTCCTTTAGCACTCTCGGATGCAGCGCATCTGGTCCCATGGACTTGTGCTCGTCCAGCTTTCCTAAATAGTCCCGAACCACTTCTTTCTCCACAGAGGGCTGGTCACCTCCTCCCCATGCTGTGCTGCCCAGTGCAGTAGTCTGGGAGCTGACCTTGTTCATGAAGAAAAAGGCAAAAAAAGCATTGACTACATTAGCTTTTTCCACATCCTCTGTCACTAGGTTGCCTCCCTCATTCAGTAAGGGGCCCACACTTTCCTTGAGTTTCTTCTTGTTGATAACATACCTGAAGAAACCCTTCCTGTTACTCTTAACATCTCTTGCTAGCTGCAACTCCAAGTGTGATTTGGCCTTTCTGATTTCACTCCTGCATTCCTGAGCAATATTTTTATACTCTTCCCTGGTCATTTGTCCAATCTTCCACTTCTTGTAAGCTTCTTTTTTGTGTTTAAGATCAGCAAGGATTTCACTGTTCAGCCAAGCTGGTCACTTGCCATATTTACTATTCTTTCTACACATCGGGATGGGTTGTTCCTCTAACCTCAATAAGGATTCTTTAAAATACAGCCAGTTGTCCTGGACTCCTTTCCCCCTCAAGTTATTCTACCAAGGGATCCTGCCCATCAGTTCCCTGAGGGAGTCAAAGTTTGCTTTTCTGAAGTCCAGGGTCCGTATTTTGCTGCTCTCCTTTCTTCCTTGTGTCAGGATCCTGAACTCGACCATCTCATGGTCACTGCCTCCCAGGCAGTTGTTCCATTGCTCCAGATATACCAAAGTCAACACCTTGGAGTCTCTTGCTTACAACGTTTATTTCAAACAGTATGTGAAATAACACAGAACGCCAAAACACTAAGGCACACAGAAATTTGAAGTTCTGTATGTTTCTGGTGATTCCATTTCCCTCTGCCACTGTTCTCCCACGAACAGTTCCTGTCATAGCATTATCCTCCATAACGGCAACTATGGCATCATCTATCTTCCCAATTTGGTGTTTGATAGGCTTTATCACCTCCACTCGACTTTCCCATCGTGTGGCACTCAGTGGTTTCAGTGTCAGAGAGGATGTTCCCAGATGTTGCTTCAAAATTTGCCATCGATGAGTTGATGCAGAGAAAAATACATAGATGCTTTGAATTACATTAAAAAATTCAGCAGCCTCACTAGAAGCTGATGCTGCATCACTAACACCAAGTTCAATGAATGAGAACTGCATGGGACAAAAAAAGCTCGAGGGTTTAACTCTCGGATCCATGTCTGCACTCCTCTGTTCTTTGCTCTCATGTTGGCACCATTATCGTAGCCCTGACCTCTCATGTCAGCTATCGCAATTCCCGTATCTTCCAGCTTTTTAAGAAGCACATTTGTCATACCAGCTCCTGTAGTATCATCAATGTCAATAAATTCTAGAAAGGGCTCTCTGACAGTCACCATTGCAGGGACATTTTCACTAGGTTCTGTTGTTACAAAACGTACCATTAAAGTAATTTGTTCCGTTTGGCTGATGTCAGGTGTGCAGTCCAGAATAACAGAGTAATATCTTGCTGACTTCAGATCTGCCACAATCTTCTGTTTGACTTTTGTTGCCAGTAACTGTATGATCTCATTTTGAATTGTTTTTCCAAGGTAGTGGTGTGTGTACATTTCTTGGGTGGTGACTTTTGTAGATGCTCCTGGAGTACAGAATCAAACTCAGCCATCAGCTCCACAATTTTAAGGGAGTTTCCATTGTTTGGCACATACAGCTGATCTGAAGTGCCACACAGTGCTAGGTTTTGGGTAGCAAGCATACTCACAATGGCAATGAGCCTTTTCAGAACATTTTGCCAGTAAAGAGACTTTGATGCAATTTTCTCTTGATGCTGATCATCTATGGTGGCCTTTAACCTTAGTCTCATCTCAAGCTCTTTCCACCTATGGAATGCTCTCTGGTGGTTTGCTGCCTTCTGATGGCATGCCAGATTTCTAGCCAGATTCTTCTCGTCCTTTGTTCCTGTAGAACCCGATGTGGCTGGAACATTAGACTGGAAGAGTTTGCAACAAAAACAGTATCCAGCATTCTGGGTTTTTGTGTACATAAGCCATGGCCTCTCCACTTTGTCACCATTGGGGATTTCACGCCAGTAATGTGTTGGATGGTAACTTCTATTTTCATTGTCTTTGTGGAACATGAAGTTTTTCACTTGCTGTGGCCCATGCAGTACAAGGAAGTCCCTCAGGCTACTGCTCACGTGGGTCCACAGTCCAGGATCATCTAGACTTAAGGAACTAAACTCAGCAGCAGCTGTTTCTTGCACCTCCACCACACTCTTCCCTGATCTACACTTTTCTATAGTAATGTGCATGGTTACATCCATTTGAGATGGAGATACGGATGCTGCAGTAGCTGCCAGGTCACCTGCACTCTGACTGACTGGAAGATCAGGCATCTCCTCACCACTCACAACCTTACTGGGGCCGGAAGGCTCACCATGAACATTTGTGTCTATGTATCTCAGGACAGCTCCTTCCTGCTTAGATAGAAAAGCTTCCTTTGCTTTCTTTCTTTTTCTGAATGCTGCCCCAGAGGGGTGTTTTCTTCTTTCACTCATGACTGGTGTTCTGTGCCAGGTATAGTGGCTCTCAACACTCAATTGAAGGGGACAAATAAGCAGGCTGGTAGCAGGGCCTGAGTGAGGGAACATATCAGCATCTTAAGGGCCTATCTGGCTCCTACTACTTCAGTTGACTGCCTGTTCTCCTCAGGTTGGTTCAGGGAAGCCACAGGAAGCTCCCCGAGAAGCTGGTGTTAATCAGTCCAGGCTCCTAGGGGTGCTAGAGAGGTACATAAGAGGCTCCTCCTCCTCTTTCTCCCTGTAGCTGCTGCTGCTTTCTGTTATTGCCTCTCACCTTTTCTCCTGCCTGCCTGTTATGCCTCTTGTGCCCTCCTTCCTCCAGCACAGCACTCCACCATCTCTGTGCATCTAGAGCAGAGAGAATACATATGCACCAGCAGCAGACCCAATTTTCTACTCTCTGGGTCCTAGTGGTGCCCTCCCACAGTCTGGCACTTGAGGCCACCGCCTCAGTTCACCTCACGGTAAGGCCAACCTTGGTATTTGCTGTTAGTATAAAATTTGTACAAAGCTGAAGGCATTTGCAGCTTGGTAAATTCCAGTAATTATTTTTATATTGGTAGGCAAGACACAGCGTTTATGCTCTGGGCCTAATTCTTCACTGCTTTTGCACCTTGGTAACCATTTACACCTGTGCAAAGTGACTGTAAACTGCTAATATTCTGGTAGCATTTTACACCCACTTTGCATAGGGGCAAGTGACTGCACAAGGTGCCAGGTGATGGAAAATCAGGTCCTCAGCATAATCATGTTAGTCTTTGTTACAAGGAGCTGTCATCTATCCCGAGGGCAGATTGACTTCAATCCTACTGGGAACTATAGGAGATGATGCCCAATTTTGCTTGTTAGCCTTTAGCATTACTCTCATTGAAAGCAATAGAGATGGCAAAAAGTTTGAAAGAGGGCAG
The DNA here is from genome assembly GCF_965140285.1 of Lepidochelys kempii. Classification (NCBI taxonomy): domain Eukaryota; kingdom Metazoa; phylum Chordata; order Testudines; family Cheloniidae; genus Lepidochelys; species Lepidochelys kempii. The sequence continues at coordinate 100,072,095 of NC_136382.1, forward strand.
TACTTTGTGGAATTCTTCGCAGAATAACATTCTTCTTCTGCAAGTACTACATATATTCAACAGAGAAGGCAGGCAAAGCAAACTTGGGGATAGGGTGAAGGGCAATTTGCAGGACAGGAGCGAGGGTGAGGTAGAGAAAATGTGCACAGAAAAATGTGGAGATCATGGGATGGGGAAAACTAGCCACTTGCTTTGGCTGCTTTGTGCTGATCCAAAGTGGCATAGAGCAGCCAGTGTATTCTAGTAAATCTGGCACTAAAAGCTTTGTTGTTTGTTTTATTTTGTTTTGTTTGTTTTTTAAACCCACAATCACAAGTTTGGTACTTGAGCTGGTCAGAAATGTTTTCCCCACAGAAAATGTCAATGTTTTGTCAAAAACTGACATTTGTTTGGTTTGCAGGGTTTGCTAACAAATATTAAAAAGTTTTGAGTAAAGCAGTTATTTCACATGAAAATTTCCATTTTGTCAGAAACCCAATTTTCCACAGAGGGGAATTTTTGAGGGAAATTTTTGACCAGCCTTGCTTGACATAATATGCAGTTAAACACACACACACACACAACCTTAACTCTCTCTTGTAATGACAACACAATGAAAAACCTGAACAAAAGTCTGTCTTTAAATTCAATTTAATCTAATCTGCAACTGCAAACACTACTATACACTACTTCTAATTTCATGGTTATTGCATGGTATCTCCTGAGGGAAGAATTAGGGTTGTTTGGGTGCTTTAGAAGTGCATTTCAGTAACTTAACATGTTTGAATTTCTTTTAAATTTAACTTTTAACTCTGAATTAAATATTTGGTAACAGTTGGCTAATGTGTTCTGAGCTAAGTGGTTGTTCAGTTTCTGAAAACTCATTTCTATGAGGCCCACAAATGTTAAGCCGTATTGGCATTATGCCATAAATGTTGCACATTCATGATCCCAATTTAAAACACTACCACACTGGTGTAAGTTATTTCCATCATCTAGGTCTGCTGGTGAGTTTTAGTCTCATCTAGTCCTGTCTTTTAGATAGTCCCTGCGCCAGAAGCTAGCCATGTCTTCATCTGTGTCTCGTACAGTTCCAGTGCTTAAAAACTAATGGTATGCTGTACAGGGTTTGAAATGAAGGGCTGCAGGGGGAAATAGTTTCCTTTTTTTATTTACTATATGTGAGGAGATGAAAGGGAATGCAAGTTCCTTTTATTTAAGTCTTGCTAGAACTTTTGAACTCCTGCTAGATTCTCACACATTCATAACAATAACCAATAAACAAGAGACTCTTCCTTTCATAACACTGTAATTACAGAGGCTTAGAGAATTTTCTTTCTTAAAAATTACTTGATATAAATGTTTGCTCTTAACTTCTATATAGATAAAGAACATATCTCATCAAAATATATTCATTATATATATGTATTAATTTCATATAGTGCTTTTGTTCTCCATATGCTGGATGATATTGATATATGTGTGTGTGTGTGTACAGAGGAGGGAGGGAGAGAGAATGTTAATCTGCAGAGGTAAATAGGTCACAATGTCAATTCTGATAGTAGTTTATATAGATTAATTGAATTTAATGTGGTTATTTACAGGTATGGGATGACTTAGACTAAGGAAGATTTAGGAGTACATTTTCAAAGAGATGTATGACACAGGCACAAATCCTTTCCTTTGTTAATAAATCCTGGGCATGTAACATCCAACATTCTGCTCTGCACCTTCACTTCAGTGAAAATACCTCTTTTCTTGCAAAGAAAATGATACTTTCTCACTTTATTTTATTAAGAGGGCTCTTCTGTTATATTTTTTCTACTACCTTTAGCTGAATCATAGTTTGTTTGGTTTCAGCGCCCTCATGATCTGACTCGTGGAAAGTTGTAGAAGTTTGTTCCTTAAGAGTACATCTTAAGCAATACATACAATACAGAAAACTGATCAGCCAATCTAAATGGTAGTTGCTAACCTATCAAGACATTTTATGCTATTTTAAGTAATTTGGGAGTCTCTGGGGCCATTGAATGTCTAAGATGAGTGTTAGTCTTTTTTAACATCCTTTATGATCAGCGTGGGGGAAGAAGCACATTCACTAATTATATTTGTATATGATTCTAGGTGTGAACATTAACAATACAAAAGCATCTAGAGAGGTTACAGGTATGGGGCCTAATCCTGCAAGTTGCTGACCACTTCTGTAAAATGCCAAACACGCTCAATTCCTAACATCAGCTGAACTGAACTGACATCAGTGGGAGTTGGGAAGCCTCTGTCGCTTTCTGGATCAGGTCTTTGAGCAGCAAAATAAACTGAGATTCAAATTGGAAAGATGCATATTGATATAGAGAAAAATTCCAACCATAGATAATCAATGGGTGAGAATTCCAGGCAAAGGAGCTATGCAAAAAAAAAAAAAAAAAGACCTAGAAGTGATAGTATTCAGGAATTGGCTATGAACTTGCACTGCAACAGGATGGCAAAAATAGGTTGCAGGCTGCATATGATGACATGTTGCAGCAGAGACCAGAGAAGTGAGTCCCTTTCTGTGTGACATTGATGACACCACACATAGAACAATGTAAATAATTCTAGGCAACACAATACCAGAAAGACATTAACAAACTGGAGGGAATTTAGAGAACAGCAGTAAAAATTAATTAAGGGCTGGAACTGACTTCTGAAGAAAGAGTAAAAATTAAATGTGTATGATTGGGATATAAGAATTGTATACTTAATATATGAAGAGGGACAGGAATTGTTTGGAGTACAATTAAGTGTCATGGGAGGAAACAAAGCTGGTCAAAAATAAAAATTCATGAGACAGTTTGAAATGTCAAGTTGTTTCCATTTTGTGGAAATTAAAGGGGACTCATTTTATTTTGATCAAATTGTTCAGAAATAATTTTATTAAAATCAGTTACTGAATATTTTCATTTCCCCTAAATAGGATTTTGGTGAGCAGAACATTGGATTGTTCTTAAAAAAAAACTTGAAATATGTTTTCAAATGTTCCTAATACATTTACCCAAAACCAAAAAAGGAAAAAGTCAAGTTTGTAATATAATTTCTTAGTTTTGAAAAAGGCTATTTTCCAGCAAAATCCAGCCACTTCCAAAGCTTGATTTACTTTGGTAATTATTGCTAGATCTTTTTGAATGATCTTCCACATAGTGAAAATCATGCCTACAGAATGGGGGATTGTATACAGGAAAGCAGTCACTCTGAAAAGAATTTAGGGGTAGTACTGGGCAGACAACTGAAGATGAGCTCCCAGCATGATGCTGTGGCAAAAAGGGCTAATGAGATATTTGGATGTATAAGCAGGAGCAGTGAGGAGAGGGGAGGTGATTTTACCTCTGTATATGGCCTAGGTGAGACCAATACTGGAATACTGAATCCATTCTGGTGTCCACAATTTTAAAAGGCTGTTAGAAAAGGCACAGAGCAGAATTACAGAAATGATTCAAGGGCTGGAAAAAATGCCTTTCAGTGAGAGATTTGAAAAGCTTAATCTGTTTAGTTACCAAAAAAAAGATAGAGAGGTGAATTGATTATGCATGGGGGGAAAACCAGCAGGTACTACAGGGCTCTTGTCTGGGAGCTGAAGCCAGACAAATTCAAGTTAGAAATAAGATGCACATTTTTAACAGGGAGGGTGATTAACCATTGGAACAAACTACTAAGGGAAGTGGTAGATTCTCCATCTCGATGTCTTCACATCAGTACTGGGTGCATTTCTGGAAGATATGGTTTAGCCAAACATGTTATGCTCTTAGTCAAACACAGTTTATTAGGCTCAATACAGGTGGATGGAATGCTGTGGCCTGTGATCTACAGGAGATTGGACTAGATTATCTAATGATCCTTTTTGGCCTTGAAATCTTTGAATGTTTGAGTGCCAAAGCACTAGAGAGTATAAAGAGAACAATCTTGTATTGGCAGAATCATGGGCAACATAAATCTAACATTCCACCCCCCCCACCCCCCCGTTTTAAATTTTTATGATTCTTTGCTAATTCCTGAAAGGAGAGCAAAATAAGGCATGTATTCTGGTACATGTAGCTTTCCCTTCAAAAACTTTTGTGCTCGTGCAGTAGGACAAAATGCACTGCCATCGTGTCTGAAACAGGTTGAATTTTTTTTGTCAATCTTTTATAATTTTGTGTACCAGATAAAGTCAAAAATAATCTCATCCCCTCCCAACCAGCCAACGAAACAAGCAAGTAAAATGTCTTCATCCTGTACAATCTGGGACTGAAAGCATAACCTTCCACTCCTCCCGTGGCCCTTTTCCAAATTAAAGTTGGCTAAATATCTCTTATGATCTGGTCAGTTCCATATAATCCTCCAACTTTTGCTTAAATGTAATATTATGAGACTTCACCACCTCCCCTGGAAGTCAATCCACCAGGCTACAAAATAATAATAATTAAAAAAAAAAACCCCAAAACCCAAAAGTATAATTTTTAGTACAATTTTGTAGATGTAGTTTACATTGCACTTAACTAATTAGATATGCATTTCATGGAGGTCTCTAACTTTGTTAGCAGCTGAATTAGGATGGCATATCTTATCAGCTGAGATGCAAGGTTGTGCTGTAATGAAAGCTGTGTTGCAGGGGGAGGAGACATGGACTTAAGTGAAAATATCAGCTCTGGAGGAAAGGTGTGAGCTGATGTCCTGTTGACCCTTACATATCCTAGGTTAAATTCTGACCCTACTGAATTTTGTGACAAAACTCTCAGTGACTTCAGTGGGGCCAGGATTTCACCTCTGGTCTCCAACATATCATTAGCCACTGCTTCAGGAATGGAGTAGTCTCTTATTTTGCTTTGATTATGCTCAAGTAGGCTAGAGAAATGCATTTACTTAGATGCCAGGAATTCACCACTAAAAGAATGACATCAACAATTAAAGTTCTTTGGACATTTCCAGAAGTATTAAATTCTGCTTCATTTTTAAAGTATTTTGCCATTGGAATTTAAATATAGTTGTTAAAAAGTCTCAAAAATCCAATGTTCCATGTATTTCCCCCCTTTCTAAAACATCCATTCAAAATGCATTTTCTTTAAAAGTAAAACCCACAAATAAATTGTGAGTCATAGTTATTTATTTATATGTTTATGCAATTTAAGGAAAGAATGGAAGAACCTGTGGTGGTAGATTGGAGAGCTCAAGTTTAGGGTTTTATTAGGCATTTCTAAGAATTATATCTAGCAAACTACGCCCTATTTACATCTGTATCAGATGCATGTTGTAGTATTCCCTATCAGCACCAAAAGGAGGTAGTAGTGCACTTTTCACTTGATTATTCAGAAACTGAAAACTGGAAAGTATGCTGTCACAACAAAGGCAACTGTTTTGTTTTAAATACCTGCTGTAACCGCATTATGCAATAAGTACTATAAAATGATCTAAAATGCATACAAACTTGGTTATTTTTACCTTGGTCTCAGGAAGATTGATCTTAAGAGCCATGCACACATCATAAGTAAAAGGAAGTGATGCAGTTACATTCCTTATGTCAACGTCAGCTGGAAAAAGAAGCTATTTTTCACTCAAAAAGTGCTCCTGTAGGTGCAGTATAAGACTGAGTAAAGCAACTTTATTGGATTAAACTGAACCAAGACACAAGCCATCTGTGAGCTAACTATAAGCTGCTGGGGCCCAAACAGAAAATCCTTACTAGCTCATTAAATCCTCATATTGTTTGTAGAGATGGTCAACCAAAACATGCTTGTAATATGTCTTGACCAAGTCTGCAAATAGAAAGCAGCAAATGATAATTTCTATTCTCTATGCAGTGTTCTTTGATTACAGTTAATAGCAGTTTTAAAGTCTCTCACCTCCAATTAGTTTTACAGTCCTTAAAATTAATTTTATATTCCTATTTACTTTCAATCTGGAAAGGTACATTCTTTTTGTTCTTTGTTAGCACTTTTCTGAAAGCTACATTGTATTACATCAGCTATAATTCATATTTAATCAGATATGGTTATGTTATGTTTTGTGAAGAAATGCTAGTCTTGTGATATTGCCTTTCTCTTTTTCCTGAATCTTATTTTGTTGCTTGGGTGGTATGGAATTTAGCAGGTTTTCTAGCAGATCCATCCGTTACTGAGCAGTTCTTTAATGGATTTGGATTTCAACTTTGACAGATGACAGCTTGGTATAACATAGCTATATATATTTTTAGGGATCAGGCGATACAACACAATGGTTCTAGAAGCCGAAAATGAATGGATTATTAAGTGAATTTCTTTACCATCATTAAAATCTGAGAAATGAGAATTAACATTTTTGGATTTCTATGAGACAAAATTAAAATTATTTATTTTAAAACATAATCTATGCTCTACAAACCAGAGTTCCTGCATGTGTATTGCACCTCTCATGGTATGTATAATCTCACATTGTAAATACTGTAGGGAAATAGTTACGTTTTTGTGGGAAATTGCCCCCAGTGCCAAAGACCAACACAATACCTATGCATCTTTTAAGGCCTATTTTGAGGATATAAACAGTGCCCAGACCTTGTTCTGGACCTACAGGAATAGGTTGCAAACAAGCAATAACCTGGAATTAATTCACATAAACTGTAGGATTAAATAGCAAATTTAATTAGTAAAAATCATAATGAATTAGTCTGTAATAATCTGTTTGCAAACAGAACAAAACATTAGGTTTATGGACTAATTTTTTTCACAAGGAACCAATTCAACCAGCTCCAAATTATCCGATGAGATCTAGGTGCCCAACTCTCATTGAAATGTAATGGAAATTGGATGACTAGTTCCTTAGGCTTCTTTGAAAATCCTAAATTCAATTTACTTTACACCGTGTCATAAATGTCAATGTTTTTAGTAAGGTGGCAACCTAAGGTAGACTCAGAAAAGCCAAGTATTCATAGAATGCCTTTGATCCTAAAAGAGCCTAAAACGCTTAATAAACTATATACAGACACCGCCATTGACAGGATTGTAGCCAGGTAGCACGCAAAATGCTGCACCACAGGGAAATTTTCGCCAAGACTCTTATGAAGATCCCATGGCATTTTCATATATGTCCACATAGAATCCAGGTCTTGTCTGCCATGAGGTGTCTTAAATATGTTTGTTTATTCACAGTGAAAAAAGTAGAGATGGGTGGCTTCTTTTTTTTTTTTTTTTTGGATGAATAGTAATGCATATTTTGGATCACCAAATCTATTCATAAATTTGAGTTGAATTTGTGAATAATTGCAGCTGAAAAAAATTGGATTTTTCTTTTAAGTTGAAATGGCTCGTTTCAGTGGTTTCAGAATGAAACATATTGAATTTTCATTTCGGAACAGCCTTTTGTTTAGAAATTGAGCTTTTAAAAAAAAATTTGGAGGTAAAAAAAACAAACTCCAAATGACCAAAAACAAAAATAAAAAAACTGAAAAAACATTGTTTTGTTTCAGCAAGAATAAGTGGGGAAAAATCAATTTAGGTTCAGACTGAACTTTTTTTTTCAGATTTTTCAGTTCGGCCCCATAATGAGGCAGAGTGGCCTCATTCCAGTACAGAAGGGGGTTAAATCACCCTACTGGGCTCAGCTAATTCCATGCCACCCCCCTCGCAGGAAGTGTGGGGGTGGGGCAGTAGGTATAAGAACAGGGCCCTGCAACTCAGTTGGAGCCAGCCGTCTCTCCCAGGGAGCAGAACTGCCAGCGGAGCCCATGACCGGCTGTGGCAGGTGACGACTGCCCTGAGCCAACCTGGAGAGTAGACAAACGGCTGCCCCAGGAGATGGAAAATCCTGCAGAGGGAGAGGAAAGCAGGTTGCTCAGTACAGAGACTGGGAAATCAGGTCTCTGCAGCCATAAAGCAGCCTCACCAGATGCTGGTAGGAGGTAGCCTAGGAGAATGAGACATTGGTCCCGTTGTGGTGCTGAGAGGTGAGGCAGTGACCCCATGTTTTCCCATCAACCCTGCGATGGGTTCACCTGTCACTTCTAGGTCTCTGGGCTGTGATCCACTGGAGCAGGGTGGGCCTGGGTCTCCCTATCACCAGCCCTGCACTCGAACCCTGAGACCGAAAGCCTGAGCTGCTGGTTCCCCTCAGCCAATCAGGCAATTCTGATATAGCTGGCCTGTGTTCATTAATCTGCCTGGAGAGTGAGCTAGCTAGTCCCATGCTTAGCTGCAGGCCTTCATTCCTGACACCTTCTTAACTTGCTGTCCGGACGTATTGTTTATACGTTTTATGACTATTTCATATAAGCCCACAACTGTTCGTAGTTTGGTTTGACGGTATCACAAAACTAGTCAATAACTAAAGGAACCATTCCTATAGTCATACTACATACACATCTCACTGAAGTGAATGGATGTTTTGTGCCGTGCAGCTCCCTAGCAAGATATAACCTAAGATACAGAGTTAAGACCAGAAGAGCATTTGTTTGGTAATGTCAATAAACTAAATACATCTAAACTAATGGACAGATCTGTAAATATAGAAATTCAATAACATGGAGGCACTAAAAATGAGCAAGGCTCAACCATGTGGAGATTATCCAGATTCTGTGATGGAAATTTACTAGTGTTATAAAGGATAGCAACATCAGAACACAAGTACAGCTGTCTCCATCTGCAGATAGGGAGGCTCTACACCTACACATCTAGAGTAGCAGAATATAACTTGAAAAGGAAATTTTAGTACCTGCTAATTTTCTGGTTTTGTTCCAGTGATTGGCAGATTCTGGCAGGACAGCTGAGGGAACATGGTGAAAATGCATGTTTTAAGAATAATCATCAAATTTTGTTCAATCTGTACATTGAATCACTGTCAGGGATGGCCAAAGTTTAGCCTATAAAACAAGCCCAGTCCACAGACTTCTTGGTTGTGACCTATGCTTGCCGATGAAGGTGGGCACGTGCCCAGATCAAGACAGAAAAGTATGGGGTTTTTTATAGTGTTGGCAGGTTGTACCTTCATATAACATATTTTAATATATTTTCCTCCCACCCAGCCTAGCTAGCTGGGTTGCAGGTGAGTCTAGTTTGAAAGAGGCGAGGAGAATGAGAACTGAAACAAAGTGTTCCTTTGGTGAGTGGGTCTGCCTGAGGCCAGCTCTAGGGGAGGCAGGCACTGTTGGGTGAGGGCTCTGGCTGCATTAAAATTTTGTTGGACTGCTTTAGGCAATGTGGTCTTGCCTCAGTCCTTCAGATGCCTTCCATGTTACAGTATGAATTATGTTAATAAGATGTGGCTATCAGGCTCAAAACAAAGTTGTCAATTTGGCTTCCATTGAGGATACCTCATGATCTCTACTGCACCCAAGAAGTTAAAAGAATCAAACTTAACTCATAAATGTCATCATAAATTTTTCATTTACAACTTGCAAATAAATAGCATTTTTTAAAGCTTCAGTTGGCTTGATAGGAAAAATAGAAAACAGCATCTTTTGTTTGGTTGGTTACTGACACTGCTGGAATTACACTTTATCAGAACTATTTAAATGAAGGCTTTGAAAACGTTGGCAGAAGAACTAATGTCATAGGAGTTATTTGTTCAAATGTAGAAGTAAATTTTGTCGTTTGTGAAAGGTACATTATTAAAAGCACTGAAAATGAAGTCTTCCGTTTATCCAGAGAGAGGATAGAGTACTGTTGCAGTAGTGAAAACTGTCTACACTGGTTCCCTCCTGTGTGCCTAAACCCAAGTTAATTATCCATGTCAGAAAATTTAATATTTGGCCTTTCTGCTGAGATTCCAACCAACGTACCAATTATCATAGGCCCAAATTCTGAAGTCCTTATTTTATTCAGACAGAACTCCCATGGGTGTCAGTGGGAGTTTTTTATGAGAAAGAACTAAGGAAAAAATAAGGAAGGGGCTTCAAGAGTTGGCTCACAAAAGAGAAGAGATGTAGGTAGCAAAACTGTTGCCACCTGCTCCGTTTCTCTGTCAAAGTTTGCTTCTCTCCTTGGTTTGGCAGAGCCAGAATCTGGCTGTAGGAACATGGTGGGAGTGAAAATGGAATATATTTGTTCTATTTTCTGTTAAAGTTTGCTAGTTAATACTAATATTGTTTTTAATATTTGTACATGCACCCAATAACAACTGGTGGGCAGAATTTTAAAGTAAACAAATAAAATAGAGAGCCCTGAACCTGTAGGTAGCCAGTTCAAATCCATCCTAGGTTGGTAGTGAGTGGAATTTACTACCATAGGATAGTTGTAGAGGCTATGTGAAATGGTCTGGGGGACTCAGTCTAGTTTATAGTACACAGGTGTCTTGGCACAAAAATACACTGCTATAATCACCGCCCTTTTTGGCACTCTAAAAATAGAAGTCAAGGTTGATCAGGCAGGAATTCCTTTTTTATTCTTCAAGGTGGTCCCACCAACTCGAGCTTTGAGGAACATTGGTAGGACAATATGGGGAAGCTTGCACTGCCAATACCCATGGTGTACTTGTTAATAAAAGTAGAAGATTATGCTTTATTTTCCCCCTTTAATGTTTTTGTCTTTGTTCTCATAAGCAGGAATTTAAGTAAACTTACTTGAGATCTTTTACTCTATGCTTTTAGGACACATAGTAAATTGCACAGTACATAATTTCTCCCTTTCATGCTATCTTCCTTTTGTTGTTCATTGTTGATTGGCATTTGAGCTGGGTGATTGTTCCAGAATAGCAGGTCCATGAGCAAAAAGAGGCTGCATACACACAGCAGTGACCAGGACTGTAAGTTGTCCTGCTCAGTGACAGGCAACACAGAGAAAAGATTTGTTTTTTTCTGGAATCTCTCCAGATGTACTTTTGCGAGAAAGTTTTGAAGAGATATTGTTAGCCAGATGCCATATACCTTTGTATTAGAAAATGTGCCATCTGTTAAAGAATTGGATTCCAATTTCTTCTGTGCTTCATGTAGTGGCTGAAGTGTTTCACTCAGGAGTTCGAGTTTTGTTCGAAGGTTTTGCCTAATTTCTTGCATAGTTGCTTGAGATTTCAGCTTTTAGGCTTTTCCACTGTTGAACTTTGTGATCTAAAAGTTGCACTAAGATACCCCATGCCTTCTGAACACTCTGTGCAGCCAAATACAGACTAAACCATCTCTTTGCAAACATCATAGAAGAGTTTTTTTGTTTTACTTGAATGCTTGAAAACTGCACAAGCATCTATTATAAACTTTTTAAAATCAGCCATTTGGGGAACACCTGGTGCATGAGAGACAGCAAGGTGCAGCATGTGAGCTGGGCAAGACAAACAAAGCAATTCAGGTTTTTCATTCAGCTTTACATCTTGTGTGGACTTTGTGCAGTAAGAAGCTGACTTGGAATTCACTATTGCCATGTCCTTCTAGGTAACTGCATATTCATTTAAAGTTTTACAGACACAAGCTGCAACTGTTTGACTGTTTGCTGACTTTACAAACTCCAAATCTGCCTAAATGAGTTCAGGCTTCTCCACAACAAAATAAAAAAATTGAAAACAAAATCACCAGGGTGGGGCAGTTGAGAACATCTGGTGATTCGTAAAAAACCAAATAACTAACTATATTTCCAGCCAACCTCTCTTTAATTTTGTTGGTCAGAGCAACATCATTCTCCTCAAAATATTTCTTGGTCAGATTGATTGAATTTGGCAACGATTTTGCAGCTGGATAGAAATTTAATACAAAGTCCCCCAAAGGACCAGCAGCAAGGCCTACAGCTGCCCTGAAAAGTAGAGGGTATGTACAAATTCACTTAGTACATCGTGTTGCTCTTGCTCTTTCTGCCGTGCCCTTACAAATGCTCATTCCAATGTTTGCTTGTTTCTATTTTCACCTTCTTGTTTTAGTCTTAAGTGTCATTTGCTCTCCAAATGTTCTCTAATCTAGTCAGCCCAAGTGTCAACTTTGCCCTGCTCTACAGTAGGAGTTGAGGTCGAATTTAGCAGCGTTAAATCGATTTAACCCTGCACCTGTCCACACAACGAAGCCCTTTTTTCCGACTTGAAGGGCTCTTAAAATTGATTTCTTTACTCCACCCCCGATAAGGGGATTAGCGCTGAAATTGGCCTTGCTGGGTCGAATTTGGGGTACTGTGGACACAATTAGACAGTATTGGCCTCCGGGAGCTATCCCAGAGTGCTCCATTGTGACCGTTCTGGACAGCACTCTCAACTCATATGCACTGGCCAAGTAGACAGGAAAAGGCCCGCGAACTTTTGAATTTCACTTCCTGTTTGGGCTGGTGAGTGCAGAGCTCATCAGCAGAGGTGACCATGCAGAGCTCATCAGCAGAGGTGACCATGATGGAGTCCCAGAATCGCAAAAGAGCTCCAGCATGGACCGAATGGGAGGAACAGGATCTAATCGCTGTATGGGGAGAGGAATCTGTGCTATCAGAACTCCGTTCCAGTTTTCGAAATGCCAAAACATTTGTCAAAATCTCCCAGGGCATGAAGGACAGAGGCCATAACAGGGATCCGAAGCAGTGCTGCATGAAACTTAAGGAGCTTGGGTCAGAACCCCAAACATGCCACTTCTATGATGAGCTGCATGCCATTTTAGGGGATTCAGCAACCACTACCCCAACCATGTGCTTTGACTCCTTTAATGGAGAGGGAGGCAACACAGAAGCAGGTTTGGGGAATGAGGAAGATGATGATGATGAGGTTGTAGATAGCTCACAGCAAGCAAGCTGAGAAACCGGTTTTCCTGACAGCCAGGAACTGTTTCTCACCCTGGACCTGGAGTCAATACCCCCCGAACCCACCCAAGGCTTCCTCCCGGACCCACCAGGCGGAGAAGGGACCTCTGGTGAGTGTACCTTTTTAAATAGTATACGTGGTTTAAAAGCAAGTGTGTGTAATGATTAATTTGCCATGGCATTCGTGGCCAGTACAGCTATTGGAAAAGTCTGTTAACGTGTCTGGGGATGGAGCGGAAATCCTCCAGGGTCATCTCCATAAAGCTCTCCTGGATGTACTCCCAAAGCCTTTGCAAAAGGTTTCTGGGGAGGGCAGCCTTATTCCGTCCACCATGGTAGGACACTTTACCACGCCAGGCCAGTAGCACGTAGTCAGGAATCATTGTAGAACAAAGCATTGCAGCGTATGTTTGCTGGCGTTCAAACAACATCCGTTCTTTATCTCTCTGTGTTATCCTCAGGAGAGTGATATCATTCATGGTCACCTGGTTGAAATAGGGTGCTTTTCTTCAGGGGACATTCAGAGGTGCCTGTTCCTGTTGGGCTGTTTGCCTGTGGCTGAACAGAAATGTTCCCCGCTGTTAGCCACGGGGAGGGGGGAGGGGCTAGCCACGTGGTGGGGGGAGGCAAAATGCGACCTTGGAACAAAAGCACATGTGCTTTGTATATAATGTTAACAGCAAGGTTTACTGTGAAAGAATGTACCCATTGTTCTAGAAAATGTGTCTTTTTAAATACCACTGTCCCTTTTGTTTTCTCCACCAGCTGCATGTGTTTCAAGGATCACAGGATCTTCTCCTTTCCTGAGGCTAGTGAAGATTAGGTGAAAAAAACACTTGTGATTAAATGTTCTCTGAGCTCATGCTGTCCTCCCACACTGACAGAGCACAGACGAATGCGTGGAGGCAGACAATGTCAGAGTGCAGGAAAGCACAAAATGACCAGGAGGAGAGGTGGCGGGCTGAACAAAGGGCTGAAGCTGAAAGGTGGCGGCAGCATGATGAGAGGAGGCAGGATTCAATGCTGAGGCTGCTGGAGGATCAAACTAAAATGCTCCAGCATATGGCTGAGCTGCAGGAAAGGCAGCTGGAGCACAGACCGCCGTTACAGCCCCTGTGTAACCAACTGCCCTCCTCCCCAAGTTCCATAGCCTCCACACCCTGATGCCCAAGAACGCGGTGGGGGGCCTCCGGCCACCCAGCCACTCCACCCCAGAGGATTGCCCAAGCAACAGAAGGCTGGCATTCAATAAGTTTTAAACTTTTAAAGTGCTGTGTGGCCTTGTCCTTCCCACCTCCACCACCCCTCCTGGGCTACCTTGGCAGTTATCCCCTTATTTGTGTGATGAATTAATAAAGAATGCATGGATGTGAAGCAACAATGACTTTTATTGCCTCTGCAAGCGGTGATCGAACGGGGGAGGGGAGATTGGTTAGCTTACAGGGAAGTAGAGTGAACCAAATAGGGGGAGGTTCATCAAGGAGAAACAAAGAGAACTTTCACACTGTAGCCTGGCCAGTCATGAAACTGGTTTTCAAAGCTTCTCTGATGCGTACCACGCCCTCCTGTGCTCTTCTAACCGCCCTGGTGTCTGGCTGCGTGTAACCAGCGGCCAGGCGATTTGCCTCAACCTCCCACCCCACCACAAAAGTCTCCCCCTTACTTTCACAGATATTGTGGAGTGAACAGCAATCAGTAATAACAGTGGGAATATTGGTTTTGCTGAGGTCTAAGCAAGTCAGTAAACTGTGCCAGCGCGCCTTTAAACGTCCAAATGCACATTCTACCACCATTCTGCACTTGCTCAGCCTGTAGTTGAACAGCTCCTGACTACTGTCCAGGCTGCCTGTGTACGGCTTCATGAGCCATGGCATTAAGGGGTAGGCTGGGTCCCCAAGGATAACTACAGGCATTTCAACATCCCCAACGGTTATTTTCTAGTCTGGGAATAAAGTCCCTTCCTGCAGCTTTTGAAACAGACCAGAGTTCCTGAAGATGCGAGCGCCATGTACCTTTCCCGGCCACCCCACATTGATGTTGGTGAAACGTCCCTTGTGATCCACCAGTGTTTGCAACAATATTAAAAAGGATCCCTTGCAGTTTATGTACTCACCGGCTTGGTGCTCCTGTACCAAGATAGGGATATGGGTTCCGTCTATGGCCCCACCACAGTTGGGGAATCCCATTGCAGCAAAGCCATCCACTATGACCTTCACATTTCCCAGGGTCACTACTGTTGATATCAGTAGATCTTTGATTGTGTTGGCTACTTGCATCACAGCAGCCCCCACAATAGATTTGCCCACTCCAAATTGATTCCCAACTGACCAGTAGTTGTCTGGCGTTGCAAGCTTCCACAGGGCTATTGCCACTCGCTTCTCAACTGTGAGGGCTGCTCTCGTCTTGGTATTCTTGTGCCTCAGGGCAGGGGAAAGCAAGTCACAAAGTTCCATGAAAGTGCCCTTACACATGCGAATCGTCCCAGACCTGCAACACTATGCGGTCCCACCAGTCTGTGCTTGTTTCCCGGGCCCAGCATCGGCGTTCCACAGCATGAACCTGCCCCATTAGCACCATGATGCCCACATTGCCATGGCCTGTGCTTTGAGAGAAGTCTGTGTCCATGTCCTCATCACTCTTGTCACCGCGCTGATGTCGCCTACTCGCCCGGTTTCGCTTTGCCAGCTTCTGGTACTGCATATACTGCTGGATAATGCGTGTGGTGTTTAATGTGCTCCTAATTGCCAAAGTGATCTGAGCGGCCTCCATGCTTGCCATGGTGTGGCGTCTGCACAGAAAAAAGGTGTGGAATGATTGTCTGCCGTTGCTCTGATGGAGGGAGGAGCGACTGATGAAATGGCTTACAGGGTTGGCTTACAGGGAATTAAAATCGACAAAGGGGGTGGCTTTACATCAAGGAGAAAAAAAAAACAAATGTCACACAGAATGGCCCCCTCAAGGATTGAGCTCAAAACCCTGGGTTTAGCAGGCCAGTGCTCAACCCACTGAGCTATCCCTCCCCCTGGTATTTCAGGCAGGACTGAATCTCCATTAAACTTTTCAAGGTGCCCCGACAGACCTCACTAAAACGATTGTCAGCCGTTGATTTCACAGAGGGAGGGGGGAGCAAATGAATACAAAGCAAATCTGGTGTATTTCTTGCTTTGATCCACTCCATCTATCTTTTACATCTTTGGCTGGCAGCAGATGGTACAGTAGGACTGCTAGACATCCTCATCTCCTGGCTGCTTGCCAGAAGATGGTGCAATAGGACTGCCAGCAGGACTAAAGAGAATGACCTGGTCGCGTCACTCCTATTTCAGTCTCTACGCCCATGTCTGCTCAGGTGCTTCTGACCAACCTCACCGACGCGGCCAGGAGCACCTCGGACATGATGACGATGGTTATCAGGCCTATTGCGCCGTCTGCTGCCACAAGGCAGTGAGCTGCTACTGCGTAGCAATGCAGTACCGTGTCTGCCAGCACCCAGGAGACGCAGGATGACAGTGAGCTGAGCGGGCTCCATGCTTGCCGTGGTATGGCATCTGCACAGGTAACTCAGGAAAAATGGCACAAAATGATTGTCTGCTGTTGCTTTCACAGAGGGAGGGAGGGAGGGCCTGACGATATGTACCCAGAACCACCTGTGACAATGTTTTTGCCCCATCAGGCATTGGGATCTCAACCCAGAATTCCAATGGGCAGCGGAGACTGCAGGAACTATGGGATAGCTACCCACAGTGCAACACTCTGGAAGTCGACGCTAGCCTCGGTACTGTGGAAGCACTCTGCCGAGTTAATGCACTTAGAGCATTTTGTTTGGGGACACACACAATTGACTATATAAAAACGATTTCTAAAAAACACAACTTCGACCTAATCTCGTAGTGTAGACATACCATAAGATGCCACACCATTTGCAGTGCATACACTCAACTTCATCCTTTTCGCCTGTTTTTTTTTTAAACTTTCAAATATTTTCTTGAGTTCTGAAACGGATTCTGATGCAGATTTTTGTTTTCTTCCCATTTTAGTATGTCAAATCTTTAAACCATTATCTGCTAACAGCTTGAAATGTGTATATGGTGGGCGTGAGATTCAACAGTATGTTCAAATGTGCATGCACTTCACAGCTTGCATGCATGCCTGTTTGTTTATTGTGTGTATCTTCTACACTAATACATAGCCTTACTTCAACAGGCAGCTTTGCATATACAAACATCTCATGCAATGTACTGTATTTTCCTAATAAAACAAGTTTGTTTATTATATATTGTGGTAAACCCAGGACAAACAGCTACAAAAGGGGGGTAGTAATTAGTCCCAGGGGATCAAAAGGCCCCTTCCTATCCACTGAGGAGAGAGAACCACAGGGCAATAAGGTTCAGCTGGAAAAGGGGTTGCTAGGGAATCAATTAGGTTCAGCTGACTCCAACTACTTGGGACCTTTTTAAACCCTCCCCTGGGTGGTAGGAGTGAGGGAGTGAGAGGAGCAGTGAAGCTGCCAGTAAGCTGTTTGCAACAAGACAGCAGACCTTCCCAGTAGGGAGGCTGCACTTACTCCCCAGAAGAGAAGGAAAACATGCACAAGGGACTGACTGAGGAGAGGAGTAGCAGGACCCTGTGCCACCTATAAGGATTCACCTTGCCCCAAACCTGAGTCTCCAAGGCTAAAAAGGACTGAGCCTACTGAGGCGAACAAGGTATTTTGCCACACTTGGTGTGAGAGGTGGGATGTGGTGAGTGAGTAAGGCTCTGTGGCAAACCATCTCAGGGCAGGGTAAATCACACACACACAAAAAATGGAGGATGTAGTGAAGGCATTGGTACAGGCCACTGTGGCCCAACAAGAGGCTACCAGGGTGCAGATGCTTGCCCAGCAAGAGTCAGTACACGTCCAACAGGAGATGAACCAATTACTGATGAACCAGGCAGCCCAAGATCGAGCCACCCTGAATGATGTAGTGAACCAGTTAAAAGCCTTGACCATGCTGACGCACGGGCCCCAGGGGATCCGGCCGCTGCGAGCAAGCAACTATTTACAGAAGATGACTATGGATGACCATATATAGGCATATCTCCTCACCTTCGAGAGGACGGCACTGCAGGAGGCCTGGCCCAAAGACCAGTGGGCAGGTATCCTGGCTCCATTTCTGTGTGGGGAGCCCCAGAAGGCCTATTTTGACATGACCACAGAGACAGCTATGGATTACCCCCAGCTGAAGGCGGAAATCCTGGCAAGATCAGGTGTGACATCAGTCATATGGACCCAGCGCTTCCATGAGTGGAAATACTGGGACAGCAAACTGCCGAGGTCCCAGCTATTTGATTTAATCCACCTCGCCTGGAAGTGGCTCCGTCCCGAGACCCATGGGCCGGAGAAGATAGTGGAAATCCTCGTGTTGGACAGGTGCATGAGCGGGTTGCCGCCGGACATACAGGGGTGGGTCCAGCAAAACAATCCCTCCTCCTATGATGAACTAGTTGCCCTCATAGAGAGACACCTAGCAGCCCAAGAACTTTCGCGGACCACTGGGGAAGGAAGGCACCAGAATCGGAGACAAGTCTCTGTGCTGAGGCCCCGGTTAGCCCTAGCACCAGGCTGGACTATGGAGGGGAGGAAGGAGGCCGAAGAGCAGCCAGAGGTCCCGGAGAGACTTGAGGACTGGGGAAGAAAGGCTCAGGGGATAAAGCCCAGTAGCTTGAAAAATCGGGGGCTGCCCCGAGCAGGGTACTGATGTTATGCATGTGGCGAATTGGGGCATATCACTGCCCAAATCTAGAAGAGCCCATGCAATGCGAGCTGGGAGATATAGGGGAACCATGTGATCTAATAAGTCTAGTAGGGGTTGCAATTGTCCCTCATAGATACACTAGACCTCTTAAGATGAATGGTATAGAGACTACCGCGTTAGTAGACTCGGGAAGTGCAATCACACTGGTCTCGGGAAAGCTGGTCGGGCAGGACAAACTATCCCGGGCCAAACGCTCAGGAATATCCTGTGTACATGGGGATGTCAGTTACTACCTGACTATCCCCGTAAAAACAGAAGTTCTCGGAAGCCCCACTAAGGTGACGGTGGGAGTATTTTTGAAACTCCCCTACCCAGTCCTTACTGGACGAGACTTCTCGGGATTTGATAGCCTACTCCCTGGGGAGAAGGTGGAAGAAAATAATGAACCTGGGACCCAGGGTGTGGCCAAGATAGATAACCCCCCGCCCCCGGCCTTCCACAAATTTGGCCAGGATTTGTTCTCCCCGCCGGGAAAGCCCTGGAAGACTCGGAGGGAACGGAGGGCAGATAAAAGGAGGGAAACAAGGATCTTGACCCAGTAGCAGAAATCTATGCTTGTAGGGGAAAGAGGTGGCTCAGCAGGGCGGGGCAGGAGATCAACGACCCAATAGCTGGACCTTGTTCCCTGGGGGTTTTCCCCGAGGGGGAGACAGAGGTAGATCCCCTTGAGTTTGGACAAATGGGGACCTCACTTGGGAATTTTGGTCAGGATCAGGCCAATGATCCAATATACAGCAACATTCATAAAGAAGTAGTTGAGGTAAATGGGGTCCCCGTGGAGGGGAGAGTCAAGGGCCCAGGGCCATATTATGTGATTAAGGGTGATCTGCTATACAGAGTAGTCCAGGTCCAAGAGCAAGTCGTAGAACAACTCTTGATCCCACAGAAACATCAGAGGGGCGTGATGGATCTGGCCCACAGCCATCTGTTTGGGGGCCATCTAGGCGTAGATAAGACCCTTGATCAGATTCTGCAGAGGTTTTTCTGGCCTGGCATTTATGCGGCTGTCTGGCGATATTGTACCTCCTGTCCAGAATGTCAGTTACATGGGCCCCGATCACACCTAAGGGCCCCTTTGGTACTTCTACCAATTATTGAAATCCCATTTGAGCCAATAGTTATGGATCTAGTAGGGCAAATGGAGAAGTCAGCCTGGGGTCATCAGTACATTCTGGTAGTACTAGATTATGCCACCTGATATCCCGAGGCCATACCCTGCGGAACACCATGTCCAAGATAATAGCCAAAGAATTAGTCCGGATTTTTTCCAGAGTAGGGATACCTAAAGAGATCCTGACGGACCAAGGGACCCCCTTTGTGTCTAAGTTAAAGAAGGACCAATTTCAATGCTCCATATACGGACCCTCAGGACATCAGTCTATCATCCCCAGACTGATGGTCTTGTCGAACAATTCAATAGAACATAGAAGAACATGCTACGGAAAGTGGTTAGTCACAACGGGAAAGGCAGGGACGCCCTGCTGCCTTACTTGCTATTTGCTGTATGGGAGGTTCCCCAAGCTTCCACTGGATTCTCCCCATTCGAGCTCTTATATGGTCGCCACCCCAGGGGCATATTGGACATGGCCAAAGAGGGCTGGGAAGAACAGCCGAACACCGGGAGAAACATCGTTGAACATGTATTGCAAATGAAAGACCGGATAGCCCAATTTGCCCCCCTTGTGCGTGAACACCTGGAGAAGGCCCAAGGGGCCCAATGGGCAAACTACAATTGCCAAGCAATGACCCGGAAGTTCCAGATGGGAGACCGGGTAATGGTGCTCATACCCAGGGCAGAGAGCAAGCTCCTGGCCAGGTGGCAGGGGCCATATGAGATAATAGAAGCCATAGGAGAAGTCAACTATAAGGTCCGACAGCCGGGTCACCGGAAGCTGGAGCAGATCTACCATATAAACCTGCTGAAACCATGGCAGGATAGAGAAGCGCATGTGGTTGCGCTAGGGGCACCATCCCCTAAAAGCAACCAGCCCGACCAAGTGGGAATATCCCTGGAGTTGACTCTGGAGCAACAATCTGAAGTGATCAGCCTGATTAAACACAACCAGGATGTGTTCTCAGAAAAGCCAGGCAGGACTACTGAGGTTCACCATCACATCCTCACAGAGCCTGGAGTGAAGATGAATGTCAAGCCATACCGGATCCCGGAGGCCAAAAGAGAGGAGATCAGGACAGAGGTCAAGAAAATGCTGGCCTTAGGAGTCATTGAAGAATCTCGTAGCCAATGGTCAAGTCCAGTGGTTTTAGTGCCTAAGCCAGATGGCAGCGTGAGGTTCTGCAACGACTTCCAAAAGCTGAATGAGGTGTCCCAGTTTGATGCATACCCTATACCCCGTATAGATGAGCTAATTGACAGATTGGGAAAAGCACGGTTTATGTCTACCCTTGTCCTGACCAAGGGCTATTGGCAGATCCCCCTGGCCAAGGCCGACAAAGAGAAGACGGCCTTTGCAACTCCAGAGAGACTATATCAGTACACCATCCTCCCCTTTGGGTTGCATGGGGCGCCCACTACTTTCCAAAGGCTCATGGACAAACTGTTGCGACTACATGGCAAGTACGTGGCAGCCAATCTCGACAACGTTATCATATATAGCCCCGACTGGGAGACACACTTGGAGGAGGTGGAGGCAGTGCTGGATACCCTGAGGAAGGCGGGGCTGACGGTAAAGCCCTCCAAGTGCTCGCTCGGGCTATCTGAAGCCAGATACCTCGGGTATATAGTGGAGAGGGGCATGGGGAGGCCCCAACTCAACAAGTTAGAAGCTATACAGAAGTGGCCCTGACCACTCCGAAAAAAACAGGTCAGGGCATTCCTGGGACTAATGGGATGCTATAGATGGTTCATTCCCCACTTTGCCACCAGGGCATGCCCATTAACGGACCTAATGAAAGCTCGGGGCCCAGACATAGTATGATGGACGACCGCGGCTGAAGACGCTTTTTCAGATCTACGGACAGCCCTCTGCAATGACCCCATACTTGTGGCCCCGGACTGGGGGAAGGAGTTTATCCTACAAACTGATGCCTCTGATGTAGCATTGGGGGCCGTAGTTTCACAAATGGTCGGGGATGACGAACACCCTGTCCTCTTCCTCAGTAGGAAACTCCTGCCTAGGGAACGGAAATACGCCATTGTTGAAAAAGAATGCCTAGCGGTAAAATGGGCCGTAGAAAGCCTCCACTACTATCTACTGGGATGGAGGTTTACCCTTGTCATGGACCATGCCCCTCCGCAGTGGATGCACCAAAATAAAGACAAAAATGCCAGAGTGACAAGACGGTTCCTGTTGCTTCAACCCTTCCACTTCAGAGTACAACATAGGTTTGGAATCCAACATGGCAATGCAGATGGCCTGTCGAGAGTACACTGTTTGCCAACCCAAGTAGCCCAACCTCGTAGTGTTGAGCGGGGGCGGGCGATATGTGGTAAACCCAGGACAGACAGCTACAAAAGGGGGGTAGTAATTAGTCCTAGGGGATTAAAAGGCCTCTCCCTATCCACTGAGGAGAGAGAACCACAGGGCAATAAAGTTCACCTGGAAAAGGGGTTGCTAGGGAATCAATTAGGTTCAGCTGACTCCAACTACTTGGGACCTTTTTAAACCCTCCCCTGGGTGGTAGGAGGGGGAGAGTGAAGGAGTGAGAGGAGCAGGGAAGCTGCCAGTAGGCTGTTTGCAGCAAGACACCAGACCTTCCTAGTAGGGAGGCTGCACTCATTCCCCAGGAGGGAAGGAAAATAAGTACAAGGGACTGACTGAAGAGACGAGCAACAGAACCCTGTGCCACCTATAAGGATTCACCTTGCCCCAAACCTGAGTCTCCAAGGCTAAAAAGGACTGAGCCTACTGAGGCGAACAAGGTATTTTGCCACAATATATATATATATATATATATATATATATTTGAATGATACCAAATTGGGGGGAGAAACGAATAATACTTTTTGTAAAACCTGGGATTTTTTAGGTAAAAATAGTTTAAAACTGAAAACAAAGGGGCTTATGTGTGTATATATATATATTTAAATTGTTAACTAAAATACGCAAACCCACTGACTTGACCCATTTGGCCCTTCACTTGGAACTTTAGTTAACAATCTGAATGATGGTGCATGGGCCAGAAAAGAATTGAAGTCATTTTCTCAAAGCTGGGTTGGCTCTCCCGAGCTAACAGGAACAGAAAGTAATGACAAAATAAGTTTGTTTATTTTTTTATTAACATAGATATAAGTCACTGAATACAAAAAGGGAGCAGTTCAGTAAGACAGTGGCACTTGCTACATAATCACTTTCTGACCATAACTGCATTTAAAAAAGATGTATTATTGAGCCCATAAACTTGATAAATTCTCTCATATGAGTAATCTTTGACTCAATGTCTTGTTGTTACTCTGACATCAGATGTACCCTTTGATGTTCATCTGTAAAATAGGGAATTCATTTTAGAGAAATGAGTTTTGTAAATGCTTGTGTACATTTCTTATTTGACAGAATTCATTGTTACCTGGCTTTGCAAAGTGTGATATCCAATGACATCCTTTAATACATATCTCAGCTCCCTGAATCCTCCTTAAATCCACCCTTTTAACCATGATACTGCTCGAGTCCAAAGTGATTTTAGGATTCCCCTGCCTACTTCGGAAACTTCTAATATTGGAGGACTGGTGTTTCTCTCTGACCTTTTGTCACCCTTTGTTCTCATCTATTTGCTTAGTTTAGCTACAGCCAGTTATTTGGCATGTCTTTCGTATTGATTGACGTCAATTGGCTTTCAAGTCTTTAGTCTCCATGATTATGGAATCGGCTCCCAGTAGAATTTAAACATGCAGAATAAATACCTTTTACTCTTTTAAAATTAGAATGAAAGAAACTGAAGCTTGATTTTACTTTTAATAGTTTTAACTTGTTGTGAAGGACTTTGGGACTATTTGTGAAGACTGGTGTACAAAAACGTGCTCTACACATTATGTATCTTGAGGAAGGACGGTTCAGTGGTTTTAATGCTAGCTGGGACTCAGGAGACCTGTGCAATGTTGGCACTTGGTTGGTCAGTGACACAGTTCCCCATTTTTAAAATGGAAATAATAGCACTTACCCTGTCTCCACTGGGGTATTCTGAGGATAAATACATTAAAAAGTGTGAGGCTCTCAAATACTACAGTAATGGAGGTCAGAGAAGTACTATAAATATAGGTTCCTCAAATTACATAAAGAATGGCCAAAATTGGGTTTAAGTACATCTAGAATTGAAGGTATAGAGAAAAACTGCAGGTACTATGCTTTACCCATCTATGCTTATGTTCTGGGTTCTGCCAGAGGAGTCCTCCGCTGGCCAGCCACAACCAGATTCTGGCTTCGTTGCCTTTTCAGAGCAGCTTAAAAGGAGCTGGGAGGGTAGAGAAGCTGGATCACAGTGTTTCCCTCTAAAATTCAGCTGTGAATGTGCTGTGAGCACTAGTCCATTGTGTCAAATCCTTTAATAGCCTCTATCTAATATAAACCATCAGACGGGAGAAAATACTCCCTGTAACCATCAGAACTGTCGCTATTGCAGTCAATGAAACTACCCATGTGAGTAAACAGAACATGATTTTGCCCAGTATCAGGCAGTATGATTGGCTCTAATGATCAGAATCAATTTTTGTGGCTCTCAGTTAGGTGGGAAAGAA
Organism: Lepidochelys kempii; assembly: GCF_965140285.1. NCBI lineage: Eukaryota > Metazoa > Chordata > Testudines > Cheloniidae > Lepidochelys > Lepidochelys kempii. Next base: position 100,096,229 of record NC_136382.1, read on the forward strand.
TGGATTCTTGTGGATTCAGTTTGGCACACCTCCATTCATGAAAGACACTGTATCCAAAGCATGGCCCAGCATTATGTACAATTAGTAATATTGCAACTGTTTGAAATGTTTTAACAGCAGATAGTTAGCCTGAGTCAGGGAATTCCCCCATATGAATACATAAAGCTGGCATGAGGATGCGGCATAAATAAACACAGGGTTGATCTTTTCCTTCTTTATGATGTATTATGAAAAGCTCTGAAGGCTATAAAATGGCTTTGCTATAGTAGCTAAAGTCTTTGCAAACTTCAGATGTTTTCAAACGCATGTTGTCATATAAAATAACAGCTTCTGCTAATAGTGTCAAGTTGTGATTTGTGTTCAAAATAGCTGCCACTAGATGGCAAGCTGATTGTATATAGTGAGCTATAACAAAGGAATTTATGAATATGCTATGCTGCCAAGTATACATATTGCATCAAATTCATCCCTTGTGTAATTCCACTCAGTTCAGCGGAATTGCACTAGGGAAAATATGGCCTATTGAGCTTGGGTACTGCAGCACCTATGTAAGATCATCCACTGTCAGATAACGAGGCAGAAGACCACATCGGCTGCTGTTTGCTTGTTTAAGTCAAGTCTATTATACTGAATTGTTTTAAATTCAAAAGATTTAGTAAAATGCAAGAGTTAGGTGCCAAAAAATACATTAACGTGCCTAAGTAACTGGCCTCATTCTTCACAGTTGCTGAGCAGCCCCAGCTCCTATTGACGAAGAGAAAAGAAGCTTAAAGATTCTACCATATTTAACATACATGTGGGGCCCAATCCATCAAGCTGCTCCATGTAGATGGACTCCTGTGTCTCCACTGTTTTCAGGGGACTCTGCCTGGGCAGAGGGGTCTAGCCACACAGAGTATCTGCCAGAGACAAGACTTTACTATGTTGTCCTTTCCTTTCCTCTGACACTGTTGCTTAGGAGAGACAGGTTTCAGAGTAACAGCCGTGTTAGTCTGTATTTGCAAAAAGAAAAGGAGTACTTGTGGCACCTTAGAGACTAACCAATTTATTTGAGCATAAGCTTTCGTGAGCTACAGCTTACTTCATCTGATGCATTATTAAAATATCTTGTGATTACAAGATCCTAGAGATAGGTGTTCGTGCATATTCTCATGTGAAAAAAGCATCAGCCTAATCCTGATCTTGTTAACATCGTTGTTACATCTGTACAACTCCATATTTTCCAGTTTATGCACCTTACTTCTCATTCACTCATATTTTAAAAACATTGAGAGTATGCATCAGCTGTATTAGTTTATGCCTCCAGGTATGCAATTGTACAACACAAGCAGGAAACAATCAGAGGCCACCTCTGAAAGGTGGGAATTGACCAGGGTTTTCTTTCTGTAAAATTAACATCTTGCTTACCATGTTTGTGTTCAATGACATTAATGGAAGAGGTGCCATTATCTTGTGGATTTAAGGGCAGAAATATCTTTGATTGGCTTCAGTTTGACAGCCAGATTCTCACCTAAGAGTTATTTGTACATGGAGCATCCAGGGCATCAGTGGACAGTCCCTACGCATGCTGGGGTGAACTAAATAGTTCCTGAAGGCAAAGGATCAACAGCTGCTCTATAGTTTTTGTTGTGGGAACAAAGTCAAACCATTCTGTCCTTGGATAGATTTTTCACATCACCTTGGCTTGGTGGGTTCTGTGCCACAATGCTGCGTCACCAGAGGGCAGATTGGGATCCTGGTGCTGGTAAAATTTCTCCTGGGGATGCGACTTGACAAGTTAAGAATTGACCAGAATATGGGGCCAACAGCTCAGTCCAGGGGGCTTGTCTTGGGAGAAATAGTAAGGCATCCTGATACAGATCTCAGATATATTTGGGCAAATGAACCTGCTAGAGCATATACTAAATACAGGTCTGGGTTCAACTGGCCAAGCATTACCACACAAGATCCTGTATATTTGCAATCAGAAATAGCTGATCTGCTACAAGGTATTTTGCACCATAGATTATTGCACACATTTGGAAATAATTGTTTCAAAGGAGAAAAACAAACTCCCATTTCCTGCTGCACAGATTAAAACTGCTTGTTTAAGAAGAAAGAAAGCTAGATGGATTTTTTTTTCCCTTAAGCACAAGTCAGTCTTTCCAAGCCTTCTTCACAACTAGTTATAAAGGAACACAGCAGCTGGTAGGTGTATCATAATGTTGAAACTGAAGTATCCAGTATCTTCTGGTCAAAAATCTGGAACATAAATCTATGTCATAGTTGTGGCTCTCTTCCCTGAAATATCCCAACGTCATATCTGGGAGAGGTCACCCCTCTTGATAAACTCTCTTTTTCTGTGGAAAGGATACCACGTGTCCCATCCAGTTCTCTCTTTCAGTTTCAGGAAGCTCTTTTAAAATAAAACGTTCTTAAAAGCAACAGAAGGTATATAGAGTCCAAGAGTAAATTATTTCTCAGGATGTTGTTTTCAGTCCAAGGAGCTGTCCTAGTCAGAGAAAATCACCTATAGAAAGATATTACACTGTTCTATTCATTTCTATTACTGTTGTGCCATTTCTATTACTGATCAGGCCCCATTGCACTATGCGCTGCACAGAGACAGAACAAAAAAGCAATCCCTGCCCCAAAGAGATTACAATCTAAGTATGTCAAGGTTCCTCCCCCACTCTGAACTCTAGGGTACAGATGTGGGGACCTGCATGAAAAACCTCCTAAGCTTATCTTTACCAGCTTAGGTCAAAACTTCCCCAAGGTACAAAATATTCCACCCGTCCTCCTTGGATTGGCCGCTACCACCACCAAACTAATACTGGTTACTGGGGAAGAGCTGTTTGGACGCGTCTTTCCCCCCAAAATACTTCCCAAAACCTTGCACCCCACTTCCTGGACAAGGTTTGGTAAAAAGCCTCACCAATTTGCCTAGGTGACTACAGACCCAGACCCTTGGATCTTAAGAACAATGAACAATCCTCCCAACACTTGCACCCCCCCTTTCCTGGGAAATGTTGGATAAAAAGCCTCACCAATTTGCATAGGTGACCACAGACCCAAACCCTTGGATCTGAGAACAATGAAAAAGCATTCAGTTTCTTACAAGAAGACTTTTAATAAAAAATAGAAGTAAATAGAAATAAAGAAATTCCCCCTGTAAAATCAGGATGGTAGATATCTTACAGGGTAATTAGATTCAAAAACATAGAGAACCCCTCTAGGCAAAACCTTAAGTTACAAAAAAGATACACAGACAGAAATAGTTATTCTATTCAGCACATTTCTTTTCTCAGCCATTTAAAGAAATCATAATCTAACACATACCTAGCTAGATTACTTACTAAAAGTTCTAAGACTCCATTCCTGGTCTATCCCCGGCAAAGACAGAATATAGACAGACACACAGACCCTTTGTTTCTCTCCCTCCTCCCAGCTTTTGAAAGTATCTTGTCTCCTCATTGGTCATTTTGGTCAGGTGCCAGCGAGGTTACCTTTAGCTTCTTAACCCTTTACAGGTGAGAGGAGCTTTCCCCTGGCCAGGAGGGATTTCAAAGGGGTTTACCCTTCCCTTTATATTTATGACAAAGTATAAGACAAAGGACAACAGCTGGATACAGACAGACACAAGGGGGAGAACAACAATGAAGCAATAATGGTCAATGTGATAGGCAGCAGTCTCAGCACACCAGCAGCCAAACCATTGTCAAGTTTTTTCTAGGGCAGTAGTCCAAAACACTACTGTCTGCAAGGGTGTTTTTACAGTGTTTTGTGGTAGTATTCCAAGCAGATTGTAGTCACTTTTTAAATGAGAGATTGATAGCCTTTATTTTGATATTATCACACAACTGTATGTGCACATTTAATGTAACACTCACATGGTTATTTGGTATAGCACCATATACTTCTTATTAGACAACCATCCTAGAAGGGGAGGGGATGGACTTGTGTTTAAAGCACAGAACAGGGAGTTGTGAGTTGGGGTTTTTACCTCTGGTTCTGCCACAGACTCTTTGTGAAATTGAGCAGGTTTCAAACCCTCTGTGCCTCAGTTTAATCATCAATAAAGTGAGGATGATACTTCCTTTTTCATAGGAGGGTTGGGAGGCTTAGTTCATTAATGTGAGAGAAATTATTTGAGATTCTCTGATGGAAGGTGCCATTGTATGTAAGTGTGCTAGACTGGATATACTTTAAAGTGAAGGGACAGAACATTTGCTAGTTTGGGTTCTTAGCACTGTTGCTACTGTCTTAGTAAAAATCTACACTAAACAGCCAAATACTGCTTTATTACCTCCAATCCCCTTGTCAGTGGATTTGACCATTTCCTTTAAATTAGTAGGTTGTCAGAGCATGACCCGTAAATATCACACCAACATTAATGTGCCCTATGTGTCTGCAGTTTTAGCAGTTTAGAATCAGCCCTGTTTATGTTTCTCCGGGTAAGCTAGTTTTTCAGCATGAAAGTGGAAACAGCATGAGTTGACAGAAAGTTATGCAGTTAGGCACTTAGATGAGTGTGGATAATGAGTGTCTAGGTAATACGAACCTAGACAACTAAATAGATCTAAGAGACTGTTCAGAACCTTGTCTTTACACAGTACTACAAGAAATCCCTCCCACACTTTTGGACTGAAAACATTGCTGTTTGCTATTACTTTGCAAACCTCCGTTGTATAACTAAGAACTCAAGTCTAGTCTTCCTGAACTTGAAAATGAAATGAATGTGCAGTACTTAAACCATTGTTCCACCAAAATGATTGTCTACAAGTCATTTTACTGTAACTCCAAATCATTCTTTGGTTTCTGTCCAAAAGTGGAGAGTTCTATTTTAGTTACAAAACTAATTACACAGGTTATTCAGTAAAAGCTAATATAATGTTTTTTCATTCTAGAACCATTGTTCTCTCCTTCTGCATTTAATCCAAGAACCTAGTTGATCCCCTGTGTTAAATGAATCACCAGATACCCAAAAAACTGCAAGAAGCCCCCCAGGATTTAGCTGACTGTTCAAGCTAGAATAAACAAATCACTGTAGTTGTCCATGCATAAAAGAATTGTTTGTTGAGTTATTCAACATGAAATGTATTGTGAAATAATGAAATTTAAATTTTGTCTATTTTGAAAGAGATCTGACATTGCACTGTATTTTTAGGTTTGTAGTTACTGAAAGAATAAGACTTATACATAAGACAAGCATCTATCAGTTTCATCTATCTTGAAGTCAGTGAGGGACACCATTTTCCACCTGAGGAAAATGAAAAGTAGGCATGTTATGGATTTATTCTTTAGTGGATTTACATGTTTAACTGATTACAAGTTGGATGTTTGAATTAAATTGTATATAATGTGTATATGTATCTTAAACTCACAAAAACATATTAAAATAGCATTATCAAAATTGTGAAGACCAGCAACCAAATTTAGCAAATAATAGAATTAAGATTGCCCAGGCAACCTCAGTTTGGCCCCTTTGTGCATACGCATTATGATATAGTCTTTAATTAAATGCTCACATACTATGTTTTCCAGAGAACTCCTACCGCACTCAATTGACAGAGTGGATGGTACTCACTTATTGAGCAGCTATTCAATATTTTGTTTTCTCCTCACTGCTCAATATGTGGCTCATGCCTTATTTACTGCACACTATTCAAGCCCTGGTCTGAAGACAGAATTATTAATGGGCTTTCCTATAGCACTCATCACTATAGTATCTGAGTGGTTCCCACACATTAACTTTTTTCACAGCCTTCCCTACCTTGCCCGCCATACAGTTTTGCAACACCAATGTGATGTGGCCCTCAGGCCAAAAAGTTTGCCCACCCCAATATAGAACTTTGTGTTCAAAGTAGGGCTATTGATTAATCACAATTAACTCTCATGATTAACTCAAAAAATTAATTGTGATTAAAAATATTAATTGCGATTAATTGCAATTTGAATTGCACTGTTAAACAATAGAATACCAATTGAAATTTATTAAATATTTTGGATGTTTTTCTATATTTTCATATATATTGTATTCTGTGTTGTAATTGAAATCAAAGTGTATATTTTTGATTATAAATATTTGCACTGTAAAAATTATAAAAGAAAATATTTTCAGTTTCACCTCATACAAGTACTGTAGTGCAATCTCTTTGCTGTGAAACTGCTACTCAAAATGTAGATTTTTATTTGTTACATAACTGCACTCAAAAACAAAACAATGCAAAACTTCAGAGCCTACAAGTCCACTCAGTCCTACTTCTTGTTCAGCCAATCACTAAGACAAACAAGTTTATTTACATTTACAGGAGATAATGCTTCCCTCTTCCTATTTACAATGTCACCAGAAAGTGAGAACAGGCGTTTGTGTGACACTTTTGTAGCTGGCATTACAAGATATTTACGTGCTAGATATGCTAAACATTCATATGCCCTTTCATGCTTTGGCCACCTTTCCAGAGGACATGTTTTCATGATGATGATGCTCGTTAAAAAATGTGTTAATTAAATTTGTGACTGAACTCCTTGTATGTCCCCTTCTCTGTTTTACCCATAGATTCTGCCAAATATTTCATGTTATAGCAGTCTCAGATGATGACCCAGCACATGTTGTTCATTTTACGAAAACTTTCACTGCAAATCTGACAAAACGTAAAGAAGGTACCTGTGACCCGAGGGTGTCTGGGGCAGCCTTCACTGGACATGCCAAGGTCAGGGCAGGCTCCAAAAGGGAGAGCAGATACTCCCACGACTGATGGGTAACACTGGGTTAAACTCCCCAACCAGTCACAAACTGTGCTTCTGATCCCCCCACGCTGGTTATCAAGAAGCAAAAAAGAAATCACGCATCCCCCTTTATTGCATTCCAGTTCTCTGGCTCCCACTCAGCACATAGGTCCAGTACAGTGAGAAGTTATTTGAAAAACTCTGCTCACATATACAAAATGTTCTTCTGACCCCAAAGGGTCAGCCACATTACTAGGTCAGTATGGGTTTGGATCTTACCCAAAATACCACGCTGCCAGCCAATCCTTTAGTGTCTAAAACTAAAGGTTTATTATAAAGAAAAGGGAAAGAACAAGAAGAGATGTTAAATGGTTAAAACAGTCACATACATACAAAGACTCCAAAGTCCATATATCAGATTCCTAGCGGTATTGGTGAGTTTGGCTTGAATGTCCCTCTGGAATACATTCACAGCTGGATGGTCATTCAGTCCTTTGTTCAGAGCTTCAATTTGCAGCAAAGTTCCTCCAGAGGTAAGAAGAAGAATTGAAGACAAAATGGAGAAGATGCAACTGCCTTTTATAATCTTTTGCCATGCAACACAAGCTGCCCAGCACATGGCTTGGAAGCCTTTTCTGTCCATAGGCATGCCCATGCATGCCTTGCTGAGTCATAAGGTATATCCTCTGCCTTCTCTCAATGGGTCAGTTGTATAGCCGATGGTCCTTAATGGGCCATCAAGCAGGCTAGGCAGAGCTGATGCCCAAACTGTCTGGGGGTCACAGCCAGAAGCACAGTCCAAGTTTTGAAATACAGACATACATATGTATCTATAACTCATAATACAAAAGTGATACAAACATATAAATGAGATTATAATATTTGGCAAATCATAACATTTTTGCAGATATCTTACATGGCTTATCTGTCAGAACTCATTGCAATTTTACAATATTGGTATTCATAGTATCCTAAAGTGTCCCCCAAATTCCATACAGTGTCATAATACCAATGTGAGATTTCTAAAGATAGCTACACCACTTGACCCAGAGTTGACAAATCAAAAGTGCCTTCCAAAATCTGAGACTGTGGAGTGTGCTTTCAGAAGTCTTAAAAGAGCAACACTCCAATGCGGAAACTACAGAACCGAACCATCAAAAAAGGAAACCAACCTTCTGCCAATGGCATCTGACTCAGATAATGAAAATGAACATGCGTCGGTCCACACTACTTTGGATTGCTATTGAGCTGAACCCATCATCAGCATGGACGCATGTCCCCTGAAATGGTTGAAGCATGAAGGGACATATGAATCTTTAGCGCATCTGGCATGTACATATCTTGCGATGCCGGCTACAACAGTGCCATGAGCATGCCTGTTCTCACTTTCAGGTGACATTGTAAACAAGAAGCGGGCAGCAATATCTCCTGCAAATGTAAAAAAACTTGTTTGTCTTAGCGACTGGCTGAACAAGAAGTAGGACTGAGAGGACTTGCAGGCTCTAAAATTTTACAGTTTTATTTCTGAATGCAGTTTTTTGTACATAATTCTACATTTGTAAATTCAACTTTCACGATAAAGAGATTGCACGATAAAGAGATTGTATGAGGTGAATTGAAAAATACTATTTCTTTTGTTTTTTTACAGTGCAAATACTTGTAATCAGAAATAAATATAACGTGAGCACTGTACACTTTGTATTCCGTGTTGTAATTGAAATCAGTATATTTGAAAATGTAGAAAACATCCAAATATATTTCAATAAATGGCATTCTTTTATTGTTTAACAGTGGGATTAATCACGATTAATTTTTTTAATCGTTTGACAGTCCTAGTTCAAAGTGCAGTGTTCATTAACTTTAGTTGCAGCTGTAAGTGCTCAACACTTTTTCATATCAGATCCAGGCCTCCAGAAGATGAGGAAGACACAATTAGAGACCACCTGTGAAAAATTCAGTGTAAGTGACTTGCCGAGCATCACAGAGGAACTCTGTGGCAAAGTCAGGGATGCGATCCAGTTCTACTGATGTAACCATGAGACCATCTTTCATCTTCCTGTAATTTACTGCCTCATTCCCTACAATCCTTCCAACTTCTGTAAACAAAATGAAGCCGTGTTCTGATAGACAACAGTCTCCTTCACTATGCAACCTTGGTTCATCCTCAGAGCTGGTCAGCCTTGCACACCGAATGGAATAGGGGCCCTATGGGCGGATGAGGGCGGAAGTATATGATCGTGTAATTAAAGACTGTATGCTAATGCATACAAGCACCTTAATTCTGACATTTTTTAACTTTTAAATTCTTGACTTTGCAAGCTTAACATTGTTCTTTTAGGCCTTGTCTACACTGCAGAGTTTGGTCAGCAAAAGGCAGCTGTTGGCCAGCAAAACAGTGGAGGTGTACACACTGCAATGCCACTTTTGGCAACAAAACTCTTCAGTTTTGGCAACAAAATAAAACCACTTCGGCAAGAGACATAGGGCTTTTTGAGCAAAAGTTTTGTTGACAAAGTGCCACTGTAGACACTGCGCTTGATTTTATTTCTTTAATTGGCCTCTGGAAGGTGGCCCCACAATGCCCATCCTGACCGCTTTGGTCAACAGCTCCAACTCTGCTGCCCCGCAGCCAAGTAAACAACCATCTGCCTCTCCCCTTTGAAGCCCTGGGAATTTTTGAAATTCCATTTCCTGTTTACTCAGTATGGAGAGCTCACATCTCATGTTACCAGCTGACAATGGCAGCTCCACGCAGCAGATGCTCTCCTGCTTAGACCAGGGCAGAGCTGCCGGATCTGCTCAGTATTTGGGGAGACGAGGCTGAGCAGACCCAGCTGCGCTTGAGCTGTAGGAAGTTTGATACCTACGGGCAGATTTCTCAAGGCCTGTGTGAAAAGGGCTATGATCAAGACACACAGTGCACAGATCAAGGAGTTGAGGCAAGCATACCAGAAGGCAAGGGAGGCAAACTTTCGCTCTGGTGCCATGCCAAAGTCCTGCCATTTCTACAAAGAGTTGGACACTATCCTCAGTGGTGACCCCATCTACACTGCCAAGAGCCCGGTGGAGACTTCATCAGGGTTGGAGCTGGTGGAAAGTAGATCTAACCCAGAGGATGAAGTCATTGATGAAGAGGTGGCATTAGACGACGACGTGGATGTAACCATGAGACCATCCACTCTGTTCTCCACTCTGGAGGTGTCTCGGCAGTCGCACTCCAGCAAGCAAGAAGCAAGAGAGGAGACCCCCCCACCCCCAGTAAGTGGTTTTGCTTTGTGAAGTGTGGAGGTGGGTTGAGGACATAGAAATGTACAAGGTTGGCTGTGTTTCTGTGTGCTGGACGTTGTCCTGTGCAGCTAAGCAGTACGGTGAAACAAGGTATTGATGTACACCAAGATTTCATGGAAATCCTCCAGAGAGATCTCTAGGAAACTTTCCTGGAGGTGCTCGGCAATCCTCTGCCCAAGGTTCCTTGGCAGAGCTGCTCTTTTCCTTCTCCTATTGAAGGAAACTTTCTCATGCCATTTTGAAATCACTTGCTCAGGGATCAAAGCAGCATAGGGAGCGGGTCAGAAGCTGGAAACGTGCAGTAGCTGCACCTTTGCTTCCTTGCTTACTCTCAGGAGTAAGATATCTGCTACAATGACCCTGGCCTGTGGAAAAGGGTGTGAAAGTTTAGACTATTGTCCCTAGTTGACTGCACTACGAACCTTTCATATTGCTTTTCTCTCCATGTATAATTGTGACAAAGTGGGGTTTTATTCACCTTGTTATGTGACATGTGAGTCTTACTGTCCTACACTAATACGGTGTGTACCTCAGTTTCCCTTTGTATTGCACCAATGCCTAGGCAGTGGGAATTGGGTTTGACTTTTGCTGAGGCCCTGAGGGAAGGTGAGGCTGTGCAGAGGTCTGCACGTAGGAGATGGCCGATGCCCTTTGTAACCTGAGACCCAGGAGGGGGATGCAACCAGGTGACACCTTTTGCCCAGGAAGCAGGACAAAAGACCGGAGGAGCAATGGGCATGTCGGAGGCCAGGCCGGGGGATCCAGTGCAGTCTGCTGTGAGGGACTGGAAGAGGGGCAAATCCAGGCCGTCTGGCCCAGCATTCCCCCAAGATGGATTCTGTCGAAAGTCACTGACTTCTTAGCTACCAAGCTCTGTGCTACGCTGTGTTCCTGTTAACCAATAAACCCTTCTGCTTTACAGCACTGGCTGCAAGGCACTGATGACTATGGAATTGTGGCGCAGGGCCCTCTGGCTTCTCCCACCAAGGGGAAGTGTGAATAGGGGTGCTGAGTGCTTCAAGGTCAGACTGGGAAGGCGATAGTTGAGGAGGCTGGACAGCGGGACCTGAGGGGAGCCATGCTGCCCAGAGTCCTGGCTGGCTTCATACAGAGCAGTTCAAGAGCATTGGACCTGTGACTCTGTCACAATGTCCCCCATCCCGGGGTAAACTCACCATGCTTGGGGTGTTTGCCAACATGTGTGCTTGTCAATGGTCAGTGGGAAAGTGATTGGCATGTTACTAGAGGTGTAGTTTACTATACTGGTTCAGTGTTGTGTATGTACTTAACAATCATGCATCTGCGTATTGCTCCTTTTGCTTCTGCAGATGTGGCCTTCAGAGTGCCTCCACCAGATAAGAAAGTGCCCAAGACAGAGCAAGAAGGACAAGTTCCGGGAGCTGCTGCAATACTCAGCAGCAGAAAAGAGGGAATGCATGGAGTGGAGGGAAATCCAAAGGCAGGACAGAAAAGAAAATGAGGACTTCGTTAAGGATGCTACTGAGAGGATGATTAAAGTTATGGAGGAGCAAACTGAGATACAGAAGTCCCTCATAACGCTCCTGACTGAGCAGATGCATTCCCGCCTTCCCCTTCAGCACATTCAGAACTCTTTCCCATGCCCTTCTTAAAATCCACCCGCGCATTCCTTTCCACTTTCTGGGACTTCTCGTTTTTCCATTCACTCCACCACTATGGACATCTTTTCAAATGATAGCTTGCCCTATGCACAGCTCTGAAAGTCAGCCCTCCCCTGCTGCCTCCTCTCTCACCGAGTGTGTGTGTTGTTTTCTGTGCAATAAAAGCAAAGTTTCTGAATGATAAGTAATCTTCATTTGTTTCTTGCAAATTGTGATAGCAGGTGCCAGAAACACATTCACAAGCAGTTTAATCATTTGCATACATAGAATCCTAGGCCACAAAAATCAGAAGTGCTTTCTAGAAAACCTTGATTTCATTAAGCATCGCAGTCCCAAGCATAGTAATATACATGACTGCTTCTCATTTTCAAAGCATTGCCTCAAAACCTTCCTGAATCGAATTTCTCTTCTATTGTGCCTCTTTAATAGCCCTGGTATCTGGCCCTGCACACTTGCATTAACAGAGCCCCAGTGGTCGACTTTCCAATTCCAAACTGATTCGTGACTGACTGGTAGCAGTCTGGGCTCACCAGCTTCCACACTGCAATCACCATGTGCTTCTCCACCAAGAGGGCAGCTCTTATTTGGGTGTCCTTGTGTTGCAGGGCTGGGATGAGCTCCGCATACGGTTCCAGGAAGGTGGTTTTCCACAACCGAAAATTCTGTAGCCACTGCTCATCATCCTAGACCTGCATGACAATGCGATGCCACCACTCAGTGCTAGTTTCCCAAGCCCAAAAGCAATAGGCCACTGTGTGCAACTGTTCCGTGAATGCCAAAAGTAATCGTGTTGCTTCTATCCATGTCAGACAGCACTTAAAGCAGCTGTGAATCCTGTTGAGTTAGGCACTTCATGATTAACTGGACTGCCATTCACGATGTGTTACTGACAACTAGCAGAGCATTGGAGAGCAGTGTGGGATCCATCCTTTCACACACAGATGGCTGGGCAAACAGCAAATGAAGGCCCTTGAAAAATGCTGCAAATCCGAGACTGAAGCACCTGGAATGCTGGAACAGAAAGCAGTGCATCATGGGACGCTAAGCCTGGCTCCATGATGCACTGCCTTCCACTCCACCTTCCCACAAGACCTAGTGGCAGAAGGTGGTGCACTGAACTGTAGGATAGCTACCCACAGTGCACTGCTCTCACTGTCGATGCTAGTGCCCCAAGTGTGGATGCACTCTCACAACAGAGGGAGCACAGTGTGAACATGCAATATTAATTTTCTTTTACTGCTTTTTGATTGTCGACAAGACTTTTGCTGACAAAACTGCAGTGTAGACAAGCCTTTAATGTAGTCTTTCCGTGTTTAAAAAAGCACTGAAAACACAGAAATTCCATCATATGGCATCATATTGACACTTTAGTGGGTCATCAGCTGGGTTGGAATCTTTAGATCCTCTGATGCTTCAGCTAAGCATATAGCTGTTAGCAATAGTAGGTTGCTGTCCTCTAGTGGATCAGCACTAGAGGGGGATGAGGGAATGGGGATGATACTTTGTGAGTGAGTTTCATGGATTTTCACTAACAGCTAGAGCTGGGTTTTTTTTTTTTCATTTTTGTTTTGTTTTTGAGACAGACACATAGGAATAGCCAATAGCTCAGTGGTTAGGGCACTCACCATGGGTGTGTGAGACCCAGATTCAAGTCCCTGCTCTCAATCACTTGGAGTGGGGGGAGAGTGTCTCTCTCTCTGGTTTTTTGATGAACAAATTCTGAAACCTCAGTTTTTCACAAACCAGAATTCTTGTTTTCTGGCCAGCCCTACTTATAGCAGAAGAATGAATGTGAGACTCAAAAATTATGGAATCGCTTCCAAACTCTGCAGAAGAGTGTTTTCCAGTGGGCACAGACTCTTCTGTCTGTTATCTCCAAGCTTGACCCCTTTTGCCCCATCCTCCCCAGTCTTCCCCCCCCCACTCAGTCCCAGTCTCCTTGTTGAGCCATTCCCAGTTCCCTCCCCAGCTCTGTCTCCTCAGTCTCTTTGCCCAGCCAGTCCCAGTTCCCTATATCCTGGTTCTGTATCTGATCTCTCTCTCTCTCTCTCTTATCCCCACTCCCAGGCTTCCAGTCATACTATTGTCTCCAATGGAACTACTTCTAAGATTCCAAATCTTTGAGCAGCTTCAAGCTTGTTACTTATAAAAAGACTGTAACCCACACACAAATCCTCCAAATGTGTTTCCATCTCCCCAGAATTATTGAGGCCTGACGACCACCTTTGAACCAACCTGCAGCATTATGAGGTGGATGTATGTGATTGTTATATATTATGCTCACACATATACATTATAAAGCTGCAGTCCTGTCTGTTTTAATTTAGACACTCACCCAACTCCAAGTTCTTTGGTAGTGTTTGCAGTCAGCTTAAGATGAGCCAAAGTTGGGAAGTTTCCATTTCAGCTCCTCTGGACAAGGAGTCCACAAATTCATCAAATGGGTGAACCATCGTATGGTTCCGCAGCTTTGAGGGTGAGGATTGCCAATTATCAAGCTGTTCTGGCATGATGTACTATAATGTTCACCTTCCAAATCAGCTTCAATACATCTGGATAAGATAATTTGTATGCTTCGGTCAGTTTGTAACTCCCATATATAGTGGATGTTGCTATAAAATATATTGTGTGATTCCATTTCCCAAGCTACTATAGCGTATTACAATAGGAATAGGCTGAAAGCTCTTCTAAAAGACCAACAAAGCTTCCTATATTTTGGATATTTTGGATCTCTGAGCAATAATACCTCCTGGTTTTTCTTCTTGCTGGTAAGAGGCCAAGTGGGTCAAATCCTCATGGTCAACATAGCATCAATTTAGATTGCCACAGGAGGAACTGGAATTCTCTGTTTTGTCAGGAAGCACTTATTTTGTGTAATTTGAGTATCAAGAACTAGGATTTTCTTCATGAATATACTTGGCTCAGAAGGAGAACTACTTAGCAGATGAGCTGAGCTACAAGGGCTAGGGTCAAAAGGAGCAGTCTTTAAAAGAATCATATTCTTCCCCATCTCCAGTGACAATATGCTCTTGGATGGTTCTGTGGACTGAAGGACTGTGAACAACTGTCTCAGTTTTGAGGAGATAATTTGTTGTGAGAAACACTGGTTGCTGGTAAGTACCTCCTTTCCATGTTCATAGAGCGTCTAACTTCACTTTTGTGTCTGGGTATTTTTAAAGGGATATAGTTGAGCTATAACCAATATTAAATATAAAAGCCATACTCCTTACTTTTATTACCACATTAACAAATCTGGAAAAAAAATAGATTTACTTCTTGGCTTTGATGCTGGCTGGTTAGTTTTTCCGTTTAGCTTAAACTGTGTTATTTATCTATTTAGGGTTTTTTCCACACCCAGTAATGTTCGCTTTGTATCCAGTTCTGGTAGGAAATGTTTAAACAAAATTGTAAACCCCTTTTCCTTTGATTTTTTTAAAAATGTCATTACAAACATTTCTATTAATTAGTTTATAAAAATAATTTTAACTTTGTGGACTAACTGATTTTGAAAATCTCTTTAAACTGTTCTGAGTCTCAAAGTATATCTATCTGTCAGGATCCAGTAATAAGACTAATCTTCATATTTTTGTGACTAGCCTGTTGTATGGTGTTTACCCTTTTTGCCTTTAGAACTCCTGGTTTCTAATTTTTCCAAAGTGCAGACTATTAAATTTAAGCAACTGAATTCCCTTTATAAAGGTAAAAGATTTTGCTGCAGAATAATTCGTCCTATGTTTTACATGCCTCATACCTAAGCCTAATTGTAATTAAAAATTTAAATTGGCAGAATGAAAGTTATACTTTGGTAATGGGGGTGCTAGAACAATTTGTACAGTGGAGGCGCTGAGGGGCATTGAACCAAACTGTAAACCCTATATATGATGGAAACCACTTCAAGTTAGGGAGTGCTGCAGCACCCCCAGCAGCCCTAGTCCCAGCACCGAAGGGTAAAGTGAATCTTTCAACAGGCTTTTTACTTAGCTTATGTTTTACTTTTTGAAATGTTTCCTTTTTTAGACATCTGTCAATTAAGGCTTCACAAAACTTTCAGAACTAATAGAAAAGGCATATAAAATGTATATTATTCATTGCAAACATTTTATAGAGAATGCTAAATAATCACTTTGTAATGTTTGAAATCTGTATTCTTGTGATTTTGAGTCAATTACTTTATTTTATATGTTTCAGAGTAACAGCCGTGTTAGTCTGTATTCGCAAAAAGAAAAGCTTATGCTCAAATAAATTGGTTAGTCTCTAAGGTGCCACAAGTACTCCTTTTCTTTTTATTTTATATACCACCCTTAGTGTCAAATACCATAGTCCTTTATGATCCAAAATAAGTTGCCAGATGAACTTCTATGAAAAACACAACAATAAAAATACACATTTGGTTTAGTCTTCAAAACAGTTAACTAGTATTTCCAACCCCAAAAGTTCCAAAATTATAAATCAGACCCCGAAATCATGAGATTGGGCCCCAAAATCATGAGATTTTATATATATATATGGCCACATTTTTCAAAGTGTCTTAGGCCCATATTTGTAAAGGTATTTAGGTGTTCCCATGCTCAACATTGCAATGACTAATGGGATTTAGACTCCTCAATCACTTGGTGCTTTGAATATTTGCCCTCAATCATGTTTTGTCTATGATTTTTTTAACTACCCTTCCACTCTGATTGTGTGTGTGACCATTACAATGTTGCTGACTCTCACAAATATATAGGGAGTAAGGCAACTGGATCATTCAAGGGATTGACATTAGAAATTAGATTAGATTAAATTAGATTGACATGAAATCCTTGTGTCGTGGAGGGGAGGGAAGAGGGGTGCCATTTTTTAAAAAGTCAGCATTTAGCCACCATCTCTTGTTCGCCCAGTGTGTCCCAAAAATTCAATCTGATACAGTGTGCAAACTGTTAAAATGTTCACTTATAATGATAACCATGATAGGTTATTAGTTCAAATCCAGTCCAGGTCAGTAGTGAGCAAAAGTATTATTTGATGATTTTTCAATATTGCCTGTATAAAATGAGCTTATCATCTTGGTGAAGTCCTCTGAGAACAGTTATCCATACTACAGAAAACATCACTACCCCGGTTGGCACTCTTGTTGGCAGATATTCAGCTGAGATGCCAAGGATTGAATGGACAATGAAATGCAGCTACTCTCTTACCCTTCCAGGGTGGTCTTTCTAAGTCACAATTAAGGTACATTGGTTGGATAGTATGTGGGAAATTTGCACTTCCCTTTCTAGGCAGTACTTGTTCTGTTAGATCTACAATAGATTCTTTAGTCAACCAAGATCTGAGCATATGTGTCTGTTTCAATAAGCATGTGCTGGTATACTATAATCTATTATAGCTGGAGAGGAAGCAAGGCAGCACGTGCAATAGTTAAGGTTATATAACAAATTACATTCTAATACCCTGTTTTTCAGTGACTCATAACTTACCTATTTATCTTTGGAAAGAATGAGCAGAAAAATACTTTTTCCATTAAAAAATAATTCTTGCCATTTTTTTTAACCCACACTACTACAGCCAATGTGACTGAGGTTTTAAAAGCAGAAATTGGCACGGAAACAGTCATCACTCAGGGCATGGCCTTAGTCTGGGAGAAATTAGTTCCGATTTGACTGAGTTATGAGCATTTGTAAGTTGGCTTCTGAGCATATGTAATAGTCTTTACATTTCTACAGACTGCATAAGTGTGTGAAGCTAATTTGGGGGCTGATCCTGCATGGTACAATTATTGCTGATTTCCAAGAAGCACAGGATGCCCTCAACTCCCACTTTGCCACCTGGCAGTATCTAGCCTTCAGCTTTTCAGTGAACTGGAACTTTAATTGGTTGTAATGTATAATGACAACTGGGACTTAGCTAAGGACACCTGCAGACTTTGAAAAGTGCACAGGGGTAGAGGCAAGAGTTCCTTTGGAGAAAGCAAGAAGTGCACCTACTAGTTTAAATTTTAACTGAGCATGTAACATGACTGTGCGTTTATTCTCAGCCAGTCTGCCCAGGTGTAACTTCCCCAGCTGCAGATTTCCTGGTGTGTGCAGAAAAGTGTCTTCTAGAGCTATGCCCTGATGTATAATAATGTACATAAAACTGTGCAATATTAGACCTTATTTGAGAAATAGCTTGTGATCAGAGCTAACTCAGATTGTACTTTTGTTATTCTAGGTTTCCACTTTTGGTCAAACCACATCCCCTTTCATGGCCTCTTCCAATGCAAATGCAGCTAATGATATTCAAACCTGGAGATCAGTCTGTTTTGTAGTGTGGCGTTGTACCAAAAGAGCAAAAAGTTGATGTGAAGGCTGTTCACTGGCACTTACTCATGTAAACTGCCAAATTTCAAAGATCCACATTACAGATCTCATATTATATGGGTTTTTTAAAATATAAAGGTATATAGATACCTTCTGATTTAGGGAAATGCCATTTTATTATAGTGTGATCCTGACACTATAGATGTGGGCTGGCCTCTTTTTATGGGAGCTTATATAGCTCAGTTAAAATACAATCTGTTCAGAGCTGAAACTTGACTTATAGTCTATAGAGGGGAACAAACCTTTTCCTGTGACTTGGAAAAAATTATTTCAGCATTTTTATATATTTAAACCCACTATAATTTTAAACTTTTCTTCCTCATTCAGGCACATTTGGCTCATATTCCTTATTCCCTGAACAGATGTTTGGAGCTTCCTCATTCTTATGCCGGTCAAGGCAGAAGTCTTGTGGATGGGTAGAGAACATCACTGTTATGGAGTCTGGTTTGTGGTGAAGATTGCTAGGTTGGAAACTTAAGTCCTCAATCCCACAAGCACATACTTGTGCTTAACTTTACTCACATGAGTGGTCATATTGACTTAATGAGACTGCTCATGTGGATAACATTAAGCGACATGTGCACAGTGTTCCCAGTATATTCAAGTTCCCACCAAAACTACAAGTCACTTCCACTTCTGCCCATAAGGGAAAAGAAAGGAGAGATGTATCCTATGCTTGGTGCCAAAAGCCTTAACTGCCTCTTGGATGCCAAAGATCTAAACCCTCTTTCATACCTTCCTGGGTGCTTACAATCCTAACTGTTCCCTGACCATTTGCCAAAACCTCTACTTTAATAGCTATCTTTTCAAGGGTTCAGTTCCTCTAGCACCCTTAGTACATAACAGTTTTGTTGTCACTGGGTACTACATTCATGGTAAACTGTAAAGGTAGAGTAACATAACATAATGGAACAGGCTATTATGTGTACATTAAAAACATGGACATAGTAGTACCCTAACTTGATCTCTATGGGAAAACAGTAATATCATACATCTAAGGCTGCTTTGTTTTGATAGGTGTGGTAAAAGGAGACTGAATTCTCTACTAGAATGTGTTGGTCAACTACTGTGGTAAGATTAATTCACTGAAGCTGCCATGCTGGAAGATAATGTCTAATGTTTAAGTTCCCTATTCACACTATGAGCGTAGTCTAAATACCAGATGACATTTTGGCCACATTTCATCCTTATGTGGCAGGTCAGTGCAAAGCCTCCTTGCCAGTAAAGGGCCAGAGTGAAATCCTGACCCCACTGAAGTCAATTACACAATTCTCATTGACTTCAGTAGAGCCAGTATTTCATCCCTGGTGTGTCTACTCTAGTCCACTGCAGGAAATACAGAGGAGCAGTCACTATTCTGGCCCAAAGAATTCTTAGAGTTTCCTGCACAAAACCTGATGACTCAGACTTGGTGACAATTATATGTAGTTTTCACCCATTCTGAATAGTTAGTATATAGGAGGCAGAGAAAACATATCCCACTAGGGTTCTTTGTTTACTGCCTGTCAGAAGCTAGTGGAATGTTATTTCTGTGTATGCATGTGACATGACATCATTGGAAGAATGTTAACAAGAAGGGGAAGTGCTTCCTGTTGTTCTATATTGGGTGCTCGGTTTAATAACTAGCAGAGGATATTTTGTCTTCATTTTTCATTAAAAACACATTTCATAGTCCCAATGGATACCTTTCTTGTCGTAAAAAGAAAAGGAGTACTTGTGGCACCTTAGAGACTAACCAATTTATTTGAGCATGAGCTTTCGTGAGCTACAGCTCACTTCATCAGATGTTTACCGTGGAAACTGCAGCAGACTTTATATACACACAGAAATCATGAAACAATACCTCCTCCCACCCCACTGTCCTGCTGGTAATAGCTTATCTAAAGTGATCAACAGGTGGGCCATTTCCAGCACAAATCCAGGTTTTCTCACCCTCCACCCCCCCACACAAATTCACTCTCCTGCTGGTGCTAGCCCATCCAAAGTGGGCTAGCACCAGCAGGAGAGTGAATTTGTGTGGGGGGGTGGAGGGTGAGAAAACCTGGATTTGTGCTGGAAATGGCCCACCTGTTGATCACTTTAGATAAGCTATTACCAGCAGGACAGTGGGGTGGGAGGAGGTATTGTTTCATGATTTCTGTGTGTATATAAAGTCTGCTGCAGTTTCCACGGTAAACATCTGATGAAGTGAGCTGTAGCTCACGAAAGCTCATGCTCAAATAAATTGGTTAGTCTCTAAGGTGCCACAAGTACTCCTTTTCTTTTTGCGAATACAGACTAACACGGCTGTTCCTCTGAAACCTTTCTTGTCGTGATTCCAATTCTGCAGTCCTTACAGAGGGAAAAGTCCTATTAATGTCAAGCAAATCTTTATTCAACTTTGTCATGATTATAGGTTGGCCCTTTTATTGGTCTCTTTGAGTACTCCCTCAGGTATTCAGCCTCTTGCCCTTACTCATCTTGAGGTGGGATCTCATGATTCTTCCACTCTTAGTCTGGGATCTGGGGACAACACCTCATGTATACCAGACACTTATCACCCTACAGGCCAACTGTTTTTCGGGCACTTGCATTTCCTCCCTTTGGGAACTTGTGACCAGTGATATAATTACCAACAGCCTCCTTAAAACAAAATATTTTTATTTAATGATTGGAACAAAGCATTCCAGGGGAAAAAGGATATAAAAACAACAAACAGCCTATGTTCATACTTAGTGTCATCTAATCTTACACTTTGCTACAAGCTAAGTTAGATAGTTTTCCTCTTAAAATATAGGAGCAGAACCAATTCACATTCTCCTAGCAGGCCCAGATCTTCCTTTGTCTGTGGGTTTCTCAAACTGGTTCTCTCCATCTAACCCCCCTGTTCAAGTTGGTTTCATTGCTCCCCAGAGAGAAGGGGATAGAGCCATTAAGGTTACCTGTGCTGTTATTGCTTAAAGACCTTTAAGTTTAAAGGGTTAGATGACTATTATGGAGAACCTTCTCCCTCTTTTCCTCTGTAGATAGGCTCTGCTATTCTGTCAGACCCCTAAGGTAAAATATCCATTGCCGTATATGGTCCAGATTCACTATTATTAGTTATTAAAGAGCACCCCCGCATTTGTCACAAATGTCAATGGGAATTTTTGCTGAACAAGGACTGCAGGACGGAACCCTTATTAATGCAGCTGTGCCCTTGAGAATGCTGTTTGCCCCTGTGCTGCCTCATCAAAATGCCTTTCCTTTCATGTATTTAAAAATACAGCCCTAAATTTTCAAAAGTGACTAGTGATTTTCAGGTGACTCAGTTTTGAGTGCCCAGTTTGAGCAAATCTGTCAATGTCATGCTCTGCCACATAACAGATGTCTCATATGCAGCTGGAGGGAAAGCCTCAAATTAAAGGGAAAAGATACTGGCCCTTTATTTCAGTGGTGTCAGGGGACAGGGAGATGAGTGGTTGCTTTTCCACGCACTACCTGTGTGCCTGCTCCCTTCCCACCAGTGAAAAGAGCATGATGGGAGGGAGTATTGCTGGAGAGTCCACTGAGGGCTCTCCCCCGATCCCCTGAGACAGCTGCTGCTCACTGCAGACCTCTTTGAACAAAGCCGCCCACAGCCTACCTTTGAAGTCTGCAATTCACCCTGCTCCAGACTCTCTGAATACAGACTCCCCTCTCTCCTCAGGCAGTTTTTTTTTTTGCCCCTCTCTCCCACCCATTCCAATGCAGTAGGCTTGTCCTCACTCACTCCCTAACTCTCCCCTGCTCCAGGCTCCCCAACCCTTCCACTTTTCCAGACCTACTTCCAATACTTCATAATCCAAGCCCCATAATCCTCCTGGGCTCCCTTAGATCTCACCCTTCTCTGGGTTACCAACCCTCTTCCCACATACCTTCCCTAGACCATCCCTCACTTGACTCTGCCTGATCCCCTCAGCTCTCCCCACTAATCCAGGCTCTCCTAAAACCCACTCCATTTGTCCAAGCTCCCAGCCTCACCTTTTGCTTTGCCCACAATCCCTCTCCCATGTGTCCCTTTTCCAGGTACTCCACCTCACATTGCTGTTGCTCCTTTCCCCTATCATTGCACTAGTCCTCTGATAGCTGGCTCCAGCTCTCTCTGGATGGACCTGCATATGTTTTTTTGGTTAGTGGCAAGGAAAACAACCTAGTGGCCTTAATACCCTCCCTTCAGGCTTCTGGGGGTGACTGGCTAGCCCAGTCCCATATTAATTCTCATGGGGCCATGAAGCTGAGGGAGCACTGCCCAACAGAACGGGAATGGTCCTAGTGCCTTTTGCTCAGCAAGCTCCCACACTGGGCCAGTTGAGTTCCAGGCCTGACCTTCATAGGTTGGGCCCAGTGAAAGCCTCTCCTTAGCAGGGCAAATATGGGCAAGGGGGACTCCTGACAACTGGGAAGAGGCTTTCTTAGGGCTCTGACTATCTAGACAGGCCCCAGCATTCAGCCCTTCGTTACCAGTTTTGAGTCAGGTGGGAGAGAAGAATCCATCCTCAGCCTAGCTGGGTCGTGAGTCCCTTACCCACAAGACCTCAGTCTATTCTCTGGGGATGGGACTAAGCCTTTGTGCCTCCTTCCCCACATCTTGTCACTGTCTTTGAAGGCACCCCCATGGCAATAGCAACTCACCACCTCCCTTGTCAGAGCTGTGCTACCCTGACAGCTCACCTCAGTTGTCTCACCCTCTGCAGCACCATCTCCCTTCCCTTAAGTACCATCTCCTCCCATGGTCACTGTTGCTCATCCCGACTGCAGTGAGTGTGAGCCTATGGTCCTCATCTGCCCCAGGTCAAGGGGCTCCTAGTGCCCAGTAGAAACAAAGATAGCAACAGCAGGGTTTCACAGAAAGCTAGTGGGAGCATCATTTGCTTTTTTTGAGGGAGAGGGCAGAATTTGAATTTTTGTAAAGCAGGGTGGAGGCAATAACTTCTGGAAGTGGAAGTAGTATTCTGGAATTCTCTTTTCTTTGCCTGGCTACAGGCCTGCCTTGGTGGAGTGAAGGACAGCTCCCTTAGGTGTGCTGGGAGTTCTATCCATCTCCATGTATGACAGTTTTTGCCAGTGAGAGTCCATAATCCCACCTACTAGGTTCCTTTTCCCATCACCCCAGAGCTAGTGGGAGTGGGGGGAGGGTACCATGTGGGGAAATCAGCCACACTCACTACTGAGAAAATCACATATGGAACAGCACAGAACTTGACAGCTATACCTGAGTGACCATAAAGGGGCCTGATATTCAGAGGGCTGAGGCTCAGCACTTTCTGAAAATCAGACCCTCTTTAATACATTTCAAGTTGAGTGTCTAAAAATGGAGACATCCAAAATCCCTAAGTCACTTTTGAAAATTTAGGTCATATTTCTTTTTCTTCAATTTATCTTTAGATATTTGCACAGCTCCCATCTCATTATATGACGACATAATTCTAGTATCTAGCCTGAATCGGTAATACAGACTTCTTTTATCATCTTGGATAATATTTAAACTAAGCTTTGGGATTTGTAAGCTTTGTGAGTAGAAGTTCATGCACGTACTCTTTAGAAAAATACTCAGTATTTGGCGACAGCATCAACACAAACACCTATTCAGCTAGAATCCAAAATATGTGCAGGGAAACCAAATTTAGCTATTCCAAACACTGTCAATAACAATACACCCAAAATCACTCTAAACATCATGCAGGTATTCAGGAAATAAGTGTTCAGCATTCTCTGTATTCTGAGTACAAGTGGAGTACTTGTGTTATATTAAATGATAATGTTAAAAGAACACATTTAAATAATTAATATATTTTTACTCACTGTATATAACTAACCCATTATTTGTTATCGTAAATTTGTTGGATTGCCCGAATAGGAATGGAGGAAAGATGGAAGAAGAGATAAAAGGAGAAGAAAAGAAACTTTGTTAATCTCAGATTCTTTTTCTGTGATCAAACAGCCATATACTAAAAACTGCTGAGGCAAGTTATTTTCTGTGATGCAACATTTAGGCCCAAGTTTAAATACTTGATTTCAGTTCTAACTTCAAATTTGCATCCTTTTTGAACTTGTTTGATCTTTATGGCCAAATTCTGTCTATGGGTGCACTCTCATGGCTTCCATTGAATTAAATAGGAGCTAGGCAGGTATATGAAGGCAGAATTTGGACCTGAGTCAACTTGTTTGTTTTATCATATCAAAAAATAATTATATGCATAGCTTTCAAACTTACCAATATTAATATTTTGAGAAATGTTTAAGCATGAATCAACACACTTTTTAAAACTAGTGAAATCTATATTTATACTAGTGTTACATTAAAATAGAACAGAAATTCTTAGAAATGTTACTGAAGTTTTCTGTTTGCAATCTTCAAAGGAAAAAGAGGCAAAATATTTCAAACATAAATAAAATGTGTTGAGTACCTTACTGTGCATATTCCTTACACAACTTAGAAAGAAATGCACCACTGTGGTATGACATACAAGGGAAAACCAAAGTGATAGACAGAAATAATCAGTACAGGTGGAATGACCTACACATGGATTTAAATAGTATAGAATTCTATCACTTTTAAAATGTGATATTTTCTGTAGGACCCAGCTAATTTAATATTATCAGAGAAAAATGTAATTATTTGGTACCTATTTTCCTACATACATTTTAGTAATACTGGGCCCAGTGACTTCAGCTGGAGTTATGGGTAAGGCTATGATTATGTCACGGAGGGCACGGAATCTGTGACTTTCAGAGACCTCTGTGACATTTTCTGCTTCAGCCCTCAGATTGCGGGGCTGGAGCTGTCAACCAGCGGGGATGTCAGAGCTCTCAGCTGCAGGGGACCCGCAGCTCCAAGCTCTCAGTCCCCGTGGGCAGTGGGGGGCCCTGCAGCTCTCAGGCACCTGACTGGAGCTCCAAGTTGCCGGAGCTCTGAGCCACAGCATGGCCCCCCACAGGCCTGAGCTGCCACAGGTGGCCTCCGGAGTTCCAAGCCACCATAGGCGGCAGGGGCCTCCAGAGCTCCAGGCTGTGAAGTGGCAGGTGGCCCACAGAGCTCTGGGCAACAGTGGGGGGGTCCCCCAGAGTTCCAAGCTGGGGTGGGGGCCCAGCAACTCCCAGTCGCCAGTCCTGGAACTCCATGCTTTCACGGGCAGCCGGGGTCCCACAGTTCCCACCCTCTGTGAGCAGCAGCAGGTGGGTGCTGGACTCCTCTCTCCTTCCCCATTTTGCCAGGGCAATTTTTCGTAAAAGTCATGGCAGGTCACGGGCTTCCGTGAATTTTTGTTTATTGCCATGTCCATGACTTTTACTAAAATTACCATGACAAATCTTAGCCTTAGTTATGAGTACTCAGTATTTATGAAAATTATTTTCTGAATAGATTTCATCTCTTTATTCTTCACTGTGTTAATGTAAAAAATATTCTCTTTCTTTAGTATCTTTTGGATCTGTGCTCCGTAATAGTTCAAATCTATGGTATTAAAGTATGTCAATTATCTAATTAAGCTAATACGTTTTCTGTAATTAGTTCCTTATTACATGTTTAATTAATGGCATTGCAGCCTACGCAGAGTATCTGATCTAAACAGCTATAAGAAATGTCAGCCATGACACAGTTGTGATGTGCGACACTAAGGCCCCAATTCTGCAAACGTGCATGGGCTTGACTTTACTATCATCAGTGGATCTACCCATACTAGTAAAGTTAAACAAATGTATAAGTCATTGCAGGATGGAGCCTTAGTAAGGCCCTTATTCAGCAAGATACGTAAACATGTGCATAACTTAAAGCACGTGAGTAGCCCCAAGTTACATATATTCTTAAATAAATATCTTGCTGAACAGGGGCCCAAGATTGTAAGATCTCCTTCTCCTGGCAGGGACCATGTATTGTTATGAATGTATATTGACACAATGGAGTCTCAATCTTGATTGGGCCTCCAGGTATCTACTGCAATACATACATCATAAATGCTATTTATAATAAAGGTGGCCTTTTATTATTTTTTGTTTTTTGTGTAGACCTTTTAGCTAGTTATCCTTGACCTTCATGGATGAGCATTTGTTGTCATGTGTTAATTTATTGTTATTAATATTTAGTGCTGATATTTATCATCCACTTGAAATATTTATTCCTGTTCATTATGAAGTGTGATCACTTGGGCCTGGTACTGCATTTGACTTTATTTGCATTTCCAAATACAGAACAATGGAAATTTTGAGTGTGGATCTTTGGCAGGATGAGGAAAAGGAAACACAAGACGCTAAGTCTGAAGAGTTATATATGTTATATATACAAGAATAACGGATAACAAAATATTGAAAGCTGAATATTCACTTTTGATGACTTTTTTTTTTCAAAGTTAAAGGGAAAAGTAATTCTTCGGTCTGAAAAAATTCTACTTATTGTTAGACCCCCTATGATGCTATAACTACAATTGTTATTCTCTCTTTTTTCAGTTTGTTTACTTTGTAAATTTGAGAGCACTTCTGTGTACAGTCAATTTCATTTCCCCTGTGTAGTTAATTAGGCCTTGTGCCCATGTGCTGCTGCATTGAATGGGACTCCATTTGGGTGCAGGGGTCTGCACTAGCAGATTAGGGGCCTTCAATTGTCAGCTTTCTTTGTGGACTTTTTGTACCGCAATAAGGGAGAGAGCGTTATTGGTAAAAATAGGATATTGTGATAGTGAACTTTCAGAAATTGACAAGGAGGATGAGGCAACTGTGATACCTGAAATTACTTTTTAAACTTATAAACTAATTAGATTTCAAGTTAAATATGTCCCTTTATTATTGAAGATTTTAGCATTGCATGAACAATATTTTTATGTAACACAAAATTAGGCACTGATCCTGCGCTGAGCTAGGTAAGGGAAGACCCCCAACACCTATATGGAGCTTCACTATCCAGTGCAAAGGTCTGCTTGTGTAGAGCAGCTTGCAAGATCAGGATCTTAATTATTGCCATGTACCCATAATATGTTTCACCTAGTTCTATAGTTGTTGTTTTTGTGTGGGTTTTTTTTTTCATAGGGGGACATACTCCTATATATAAAATCCTTTCCAGACTCCTAGTACTGTCTGCACAGATTTAACAGTACCTGATGGGACTTATTACTATTAGATCCTCCCCCTATAAAGAAAAGTAATATTTAAAGGAACCCCAAACCTAAAAATAGTCAACGACTGCTGCATTTTTCTCCTTATTATTCCTTCAACGTCGGCATTAAATCAGCGGAGATGATGCACCGAAGCTGTAGCCGTTGTTTGTAGCTGTATTTTTGGTAACACTGATTAGGGCTGCTGCTGCCGCCGCTTCCCGGAGGCTCAGGCGCAGCGGCAGCTAGAGCGCGCGGAGGAAGAATGAGACACCCCGGCGGCGGCGGCGGCGGCGGCAGCAGTAGTAGTTTCCCCTTTCCCCAGCCCTGGCTCCACGGGCGCATGCTCACTTGTGCCCGCAGCCCTGGACCATATTTGTCAGGACTACTCGAGAGACGGAGAAAGAGAGATTGGGGGGGTAAGAAGCGGCTGGTTCTGATCTAATCTGTAACCCCGCCGTTAGGGCGGTGCAATGCAAACGGCTGGTGATGGTTTTTAATCCTCCCCCCCCCCCCCCCCCGCCGTAGGGGAAGATGAAAGTTAGAGAGAGCGTGAGAGATAAAGGGAGGCGCACCTCCTCTCCCTTACGAAACATATCTGGGGAAGCGGAGAAGGGGGTGGGGGGCTTCTGCACCCCCACCGCTGGCGGCAAGGATGGAACTTAATGCAGGGGAAAGTGGGCAAGTGACTCTCAAGTGGCTGGAGAGCGGGTGGGTCACTGGGGTATCTCCCTAAATACTAAGTGTGCGAGTGTGAAAGAGGAACAAAAGAGAGAGCGAGAGAGGTGCCTTGTGTTTATTTATTTTTCTTCCCAAACACACGAAGGGTGGACTAGGGAGAGGAGGGAGCTGCTGGGAAATGTGGACGCGGGGGGGGGGGGGTGGAGGGAGGAGAGAAACATTTTGCAGACCTGCCCCACCAATGAGCTTGTCAGTTGGCTCCATTTAATGACACTTACGGGGCACCGCCGTGTCGCTAGGAACAATGTAACGTGGGTGCAGCGGCTGGGATTTGGGGGGGGATGCATGAGTGTGTGTGTGCGGGGTTCATATCGGCAGGTTCCCCTGCCCACCCTGTGCTCTTTGTTCCCGATACCCCAAAGGGAAGAGAGGCGTAAGGGCTCCAGGGGGCAATGGGCAGGCGACGGGGGCTTTTTCACACCCCGGTTTTCGGGTCTTGAAGCAGCGAGAGGTGGCGGCTGCCGGGATATACCGGTTGAACGTGCAGCGTGTCGCTTGTGCAAAGGCCTGTTCAGCGCACGGCAGAGAGAGTTTGCATTTTCTTCTGCTTCTGCACTTTGTGTGTGTGTGTGAGGGATATTTAAAATATCATCTCCCAATTTCCGCCATTTTGGGGAAAGTTTGCACACACACGTACAAAAAAAAAGAAGCGCCTGGCAATTTTTTAAAGAAAGGGGTGGGGGTGGGGGGCAGTCTGGCTGGAGCGTGTTTGATTCCTGTCGGTGGCGTGTGCGAAGCTTCTCTCTCTGCTGTAGACGTGGTGGGGAGTGGGGTGGCTCCTGGCTCTCCAAGGGGGCTGTGTGCGATTGATGGGGGGGGGGCTTGGCTCCTGTCACTCTAGGGACTGTAGGGTTGTGCTGGGGGGGCTTCTGGAGGACGGCTTGTGTGTGTGTGTGTGTGTGCGTGCGCGCGCGCGTGCTGACACACGTGTAGAAATGTGTGTGCCTAGTATGGGGGGGGGGGCAGCAGTTCCACAAGTTGTGGATTATTGCTTACCCTATATATTTTGGGAGGGGGGATTCTCCCTCCTCCTCCCCCCCCCCCCCGCGCTTCCTGCAGCCTGTGTGCACAATAACAGGATATCTACCAGCCACTTGCTCTAATGGGTGATGAGGCAGCAAGTTGGGGTGGGGGTGGAAAGCGCTCGCACAAAGCGTCCGCCCGCCCCCTCCCCAGCGACGGGAATGAACGTGGGACCCAGAGCGGGCCGGGGGGCACAAGCTTTGCTAGGCGGCCTGGGGGAAGCAGACATGCAGGGGGCGGACTCAAGTTTCTTCCCCCCCCCCTTCCCCCCCCCCGCCCATCGTGGGAGCGGACGCGCCCGAGAGCGTGAGAGAAAAGTTTTCGCAAGGCGCTGCCTGCGCCTCCCCAAGGCGGGAGGCTGGGGATGCGGAGAGTAGCTGGCTCCTGGGGGAGGGAGAGTCCTCCCGCAGCTCTGCCTTTACCTTCCCCTTAGGAAGGAGGGTAATTTCTCTTCCAGGGGACTCTGGAGATTGGCTGAGCACGAGCGAGGAGGGTTCACCAGCAAATCTCCCGAGTCCGCCGGAGAGCACTCGCCCTCCTCCTCGGGGGTGGGGATGGGGGAGGAGAAGGTAAGTTTCCCTCTGGCTTAGGTTGAGTGAGGGAAGACAACCCTCACTTCCCGGATCCCGGCCCCGTCTGCAGAAAGGGGGTGGGGGTGGGGAATCACAGGGTCCCGGTGCACAAGCAGAGTCCCTCTCTCGTTATGCAACTTCCTCAGGAGCGCTTTGCGCCCAGTTCCTACCCCGACAACGGCGCGCTCGCTCCTGCGCTCGCCCTCGGGGGGGCATTGCGGCCAGGCAGACAGCTGAGCGAGGAGCGCTCCCTTCGGCCTGCCCCCGCCCCATGCTGATTCCCTGGCGCTTTAATAGCGCGGGGTAGGCTTTGCCCGAGTTTATTTACTAAGAATCGCGTCGCTCTGTTGTTGCGCAAACCCTCCAGCAGCCTGTGCTGCGGTGGGAGTGTTAATCGTGGGGACGCCAGGAAGGTGCATGCAAATACTTTCGGCTTTTTGATTTCTGCCCTATTTTCGGGAAGATATGGACCTGAGTTCAGTACTTCAAAGTTTCAAGTGCAGCAAAAGAATGCCGCAAAAGTGGCCAAGGAGGGACCTCTGCTGGTGGAACTGAGGTATCCACCCTAGGGCGGAAAATGCAAAGTTGGCCTGCAGTTTGTAGTTACCTCTAATCTTGACATCTAAAAGGAAAATCAATCTCAAAGGAGTGCTCAGGCAAAAATATCTAATTAAGAGGGTGTTTCTTCTACTGTTCCTATACAACTCTAGCCTTACACTTTGAAAAGTGACTAGTGGGTTTTTTGTTCCCCTTCCTCCCCTCCCCACTTGTTACCATAAAGGGGTCTGGTTGTCAGAGGGTGAGTTCTCAACCGTTCCTGAAAATTAGGCCCCTTAAGGTATCATTCTCGGGGTAGGCACAGAAAAATGCTTAACTTTTGATATGGTAGGTCACCATTGTTTTCTTAAATTGTCTTTGTTACTAATAACACCATGTATATAATACACTGGAGAGTTTTAAAACTAGTTGTTAACTTTTAGGCAGTTTAATTTTGCAATTTTACTCAGATTGACCACAGCTGGTCATTTTCACTTTTGTTTTTACTCATGAATTGGCACTATATTTTTAGGGCTAACAATACCACAGTGGGTGTTGAAATAAAAACGGAAACACCAAGTTTTCTATTCACCTTGTTTTAAAAAAATTGATTTTACAAAAAAAAATCTACATTCAAAAGTAATAAAATATTTCTAAGCAACTTTAAACATAATGTACACTTTAGGAGAGTGATTCTTCACAAAGGAAAATTATCTGATTCCCAATAGCTTGTGTCACTGACTTTAATATTAACATCTATGGGAGAGAAACTAGAGATTGAAGATGCTGGGTCATTTTGTTTAAAATCTGACAGTGTGGGTTAATTGGCATTCTCTGTAGTATATGTACAACTGCTATGTATAGTCTAATTTTTTTTTTAATGAATCAAGCAAATGAAGTGCTGGTAGATCTGTCATCTCTTTGAGAGACTATTCCATAGTGTAATAAACATATTTGTTAAGAAATGTTCATTTACATTTAATTTGCTGTTAATGTTGTATCTTTCATTTGCGGTCAGCTTCATTTAATCACTTTATCTAGAAGGGTGCTTTTAAAAGTCCCAAGAGCTTGTAAGAAAAAAACAATTGTTTGACTACATTGTGAATGTTTGGTGTCCTCTTAATGACCAAGCACTTGTTGAGTTTAATTGGGTTTCACCTGTTGCGCGTGGAGAGAGCAGAGGGGTTGCTGATCGAACAGGTGACTTTATTTTTTGTGTTACTTTATTTACCGTTCATCTTTTTTTATGCTGCTTATAATTAGGATGGGGGAGTGTGTATGGTGTGGAGGCGGGGACTGAGGAATCAATGGCTGTACAATATGGTGATTACAAAAGACAGAGAGAGTGATTGTGCATATGTAGTAGTAGCTTGCTGAGTACTTCAAGAGCAGATCTGCGGATCATAAGAGCAAATGTGCTGTGAACGACACAAAGTCTGAGAGAAAGAAAAGTCTGTAAATGCAATAATGTAGTGGCTATATTAAGAGCTGGAGAGACTTGAATTCTGTGTTAAAGACAAAGTGGCAGATGGGAGCTGGTCACTCTGAGCAGAAAAAAAGAATGGCTCACTATGCAGTGAAATTAACTATGGGGATCTTATTTTTCCTAAAAATGAATATTTCAAAGTAAGTGAGATGAAGTACAGCAGAAAGATTCCATGAAGTACAGTTCTGTCCAGAGAGACATCCAGTCAGGAGCTGTGAAGAGCCAGTACTTTTAGTCCAAGGAACAAATAAAAGTAGGCTGAAGGTTAGGGTAAATCTTGGCCATCTGGCTCAAATAATTAAGGGAAACTAAAGAACAGGACATCAGAGTTCCTTTACTTAGAAATATTATCGATTAGATTAAGCCTCCACTGAGGACTGCATAGGCCATAACAGATTACACAACCGATCAAGTGGTTCACTTGAAAAATTTTGCATTTATGTGGTCTCTGTAAACAAAATCAGAGATATCAGTGATAGACTTTTTTTAGATTGGTGGCATAACTGTTTTCTGAGTATTATTATGGTGCTCTAAACTATAGATAGTTAAAAAGAATATTAAACAAGGGCTGCTTCTATTAGAAAATGTTACCCATTCTCTAGCAGTGGTACAGAAGTTTTAGTGTTAGCAGTGGTGTAAGAACACAAGCAGAGATGGGGCTCAGGTGCAAACATCTTATACCTTTACTAGCACTTGTGCAGGTGCACTGTTGCTGAAAAATGGGTGCCAGGTTTTCTAGTATAGATGTAGCCAGAGACTATTTATGGAGAAAGACTTTAAACTATCTTACTGGGAGGGAGGTACAACCGTCTGGAAGTGTCGCTGGAGAATCCAGCGAAGAGGAAAGATGCAACAACTAAAATAAGAAAATGGATAGAACTGAGATTAAAGGGATACACCCTAAAAGCTACTCAGTTTGAAAAAGATTAAGTTTCAAATTATTACCTGTGCTTGGGTCCCTCTGCCAGTGTTGATGGTTTTACAATCACACATTTTATTTTATTTTTATTTTATTTAAGTAGTTTATCTCCCAGCGGCTAAATTAAAGACCTCCATGAACCTGACTGATTAGATATGGGGAAAAGTGAAACTTACTGTACACAAAATGCTGTCAAATGCATAAAGAAAACAAACTGTAAAAAGAGAAATATATTTTTCTAATATCTTTTCTTTAGTTGTATTTGGTATTTGTGTCAACAGTAGTTTAAAGAGAATCAGGAGTGTGACTTTTTTCTAGTTCATGGCACCCCTGTAAGTAGCGAGGAAAAAAAGTTAAGAAAGAAAAATGTTAGTGTGGGGGGAGGAAGAGTATGAAATATACCCAACCTGTTTCCCACAGAGAATAATTAAATGATCACTTAAAGGGATTGTGGACCCAATCTAGTAATTTTACAATGAGGAATGGGTAATTCTACTGCCCAGTAATCCAACAAGTGCAGTCCCACTGCATTTGTTGTCAATGGGAAGATAATTTACACAGATCTGTGACTAGAGAAAGAGGAGCCTGGGTTGTCTGAGAAGAGGCTTCTTGCAGGTGGCAACGTGTAACTTTCCCTGCATGTGGCTTTGTGGGGCATGGAGGTGCTGGTATTTTTCAGCCTATCTGTGATACTAGGTTGCCTTCTCTTCTCTGCAGTAGCAGCAGCCCTTGACAATTTTCACTTAGTTCAAGGACAGAGCCGCTGCTACTTAAGAGTCCATCATTGGTACCATAAGAGAAAATGGATAGCCTTTCAGCTCCCATTGGATAGGGGTTATAGATTAGTAGGTTGGGAGCCCTAATGCATTGTTTCACCATCTGACCCACACACTTTCACTCTTATGCCTTACAGCACAGACATATGCATGTCTGTCTGTCTAATCTACTTACCTAGGTCCCGTATACTAAACACATCATAGTGGTATGGAAGTGTCTGAAAAGAGTGATACACAAGCAGGTTCTGTTGACCCAGTAGTAATATCTCTAGTTTTGAGATCCACTGTCTTCATTGCTGAGCATCTCTGTAATGAATTGGGCCCACTCTCTGGCTAAAAATTATACATACAAGTTCTCTTCAAATTTACAGATAACGCCTTAGATTATCAGAATTTGGGTAGATGTCAGGTAAAATTTTTCAAGCATTGACTTAAATAATGAATGCTTCTATTAGCATTGATTTTTTGATGCATTCAATGTCTAATCTTACAATTACTTTTTTTTTAAAATACTTGCTCATTTAAGTGAAACATCCCTCCCATATCTTTGCTTGAAATCTTTAAGAAGAGAAGCTTACAACGGATGACACTGTCTAATTTTTTTAACTCTATTATTCTTTGTAAGTGTCTGTTCTGTAATGCATGCATTCCTTATTGATTCCAGTTGGTAAAGATAAATGCTTTTCTAATGAAGGTGTGCAATCTTATTTCAGAAACTTGTTTGTTTTAATAAAAATGTTAAATATGTATAAAACAGAAAGCTCATATTAAAATATTTAAGCTGTGCTTTGCCTCTTCAAACCACTGCAGAAACATTAGTTAATGCTCTCAACACATCTGAAAATACTATGTTTTACAGATGAGAAAACTAAGGAGAGAAGTGATTTCTTTAAGGCATATGACAGATGTTGCCATAGGTCCTAATCTAAAGTCCATTGAAGTCAATGGAAAGGTTCCCATTGATTTCAATGGGCTTTGTATTAGGCTTTTTAGAAGTCAGATGTTCAAAGCTCTTACTGTACTCTAATGATTAGGACATAGAACTGTCTCTTGCTGTTAAGGTTTGGCACAATACTTCCGTTATTTGGCCACAACTTAACTCTCTATATGACTACTATTTTCATAAAGCACAATATATGATTTGCAAAATGAGGTATTATCAATTCAAAGAACCATCAAATCAGAACTTTAAAGGATAAAAAAAAATGGGGAGTTTATAGATATACAGTAGTCTTCATTATTTTGTGTTTTGTAGATGTAGATACAGCATATGATTTTTATCCTTTCCTTTCCTTTAATTTCTTTCTTTCATTGGCCTGTTTCTTTCTCCTTACCACCTCCAGTAGAGGAAGTCGTTTAGAGCTAGCAGTCTCAGATTTTTCATCATTTTTGTATTCAAGACCCCAGAAAGCCAGGAAGCAGAGATTTTGTTGAATACAGGTGCCTCTGGCAGCTAAACTTATTATTGGTCAGCACAATATAACAGTCCCATGGTGGTATCAGCCTATGGAGAGAGGACTGTCCTGAAGACTGGAAGAGAGTACCCATGGTTGAAAGTACAAATTGTGCCTGGACTGTTGGGTTAATATTAAAAAAGGAAAAACACTAATGAGTGTTGTTTGCACCCTGAAACCTCCCCCCCCCTTTTTTTTTCCTTTTTTTATCCTTGCTAAACAGTAGAGTCTAGAAAACATGTTAATCACTTCTTGAGGCCAACAATGGAGAGATGGTTAGCTACAATCAAATTAATATGTATATGGCCTGCTTAAGAAACGCATACATATACTCCTTTGTGGTCAATATTCCCTTCTGTCTCTTAAAAATATATATCTTGTGTAAAAAGATTAGGTTGTAAGGGTTATTTTCCTTCCTAATTCGTTCTTCTCAAATGACAGTGATACACAGCATTCTCAGTGCTGAGAGCAGCACCAGCAGAGGCTGGGGAGACAGCTGTAACTCCTGTCTTCCCCTCCTCAGTAAGATACCGTCTCTGGCGAGGTATCGGGCAATGTGGGAGACGCATGCCTCTGCAGCCTTAAGCCATCAGAACACTTACACTATAACAAATAAACCTACAGATTGGATTACTGCCGTGTGCTCTAAACGGGGATATTTTAAGATTACTTGGAAACTTCAGCTAATGCAGAATGCAGCTGACCATTTGCTTAGCCAAGCTACTCAGAGCACATTACACCAGTGATCTTAAAACTACATTGGCTTCCAGTTTGTTTCCAGATAAATCCAAATTCTTAGCTCTTTATGGTTTGGATCATGTGTTTCCGCGAGAGACTGCCTCTGTCTTTAGGTCCTACAACTGTATTTTAGATCAGCTGCAGCATGCCCAGATTTATACATCTGCAAGTTGGAGAGGGGATTCTTGGTGGGTCTTAGTTTCGGAATTCACTTCCTTTCTTGGTCAGATGGAGTTCATATATGTTGACCTTAGGTGATAGCTGAAGATCCCTCTCACTATAATTGTTTTGTTTTTTTGGTTGTTTTTTTTTTTGCAGGTCTGGGATTTGTTTAGTTTACACTGGGCTGGTGTAGATTTATTTATACTTTTTTATTAAAAAAGAATAGTACATGCACCTAGAACACATTTTATAAGCTCATTCTATTTAATCATAGACATTAGAGATAAAAACCATCCAATTCATCTTCCTGCCAATTCAAGATTGTTCCTCAAAGTATGTAAAGTTTTGTCACAATACTCTCTTTAGGCCCAGATGCCTGCCTCTCAAGTCTCTGAACCCCAGCTGTCACATGTACAATAACGGTGGTGTCTCACTGAGGTCCTATACCCTTACTCATATTGAGTAGTACCTTTTTAGTGGGACTGTTAATGAAATACGGCATTACTCAGTGTGGGTAAAGGTGGCAGAATCAGGCCCTGGGAGAACTACTGCTAAAAATGGGAGGAAAACTTACAGAAATGTAAAGGCTATCACAATCGTGGACACAAAAATGAAGACTAAATTTTGAAATGACTGCTTCTAAGGGAAAGGTAGACAGCATACTACCTAATCTAGTTGCATACTGTTCCTTGAGTTAGAGCTTTAGAATAACATTTTTATTCTCAAATTTTTACTCAGAAACTTTCACAAATCCTAAATTCCCTTCTGCTGTGTTTACCCCCCTTTCTCAAACTCTGCTTTCTGTGACTGAACAAGTGAGTTAATTCACTTAGAGCAGTGTTTCTGTAAACAGCATATTTTAAGAAAATATTGGTGAATATTTCTGGGAAATTGATTTTTGAACTTTTAAACAGGAACATTCCCACCGGAAACCTGATTCAAAGAGTAATTCTCAAACACTTGTGGAACAGAAACAATACTGTGTGACTTACATGTCAAATTGAAACCAACATTTTGAATTTAAAATATTGAATACTTGCAACAAACTGCTTGCAAGCAATCTGCAAGCTAAGTTTTAGTCTCAGAAAGTATTTGGTAAATAAATATGAATAGGAACTAAAGTTGAAAAAACTGTAAGCTGCTAATGGACAGTTCATGAACCAAAAGAGAAACTAAATTGGCTTTTCAAATAGTTCACATGTGTAGATTATAGAAGTCTTTTTTTTTTCTTTAAGAAAAAGAATAGTTTACTCTGGTTTCACATTGAACAAATAGAAAATCAAGTGCAGTCCCATAATTTGAAGATTCTTGGGTTTACAAGAATATGAGGAAGGTGAAGAGTTAATATCCTTTCTTGACAAATGGCTGCTAGAGATTTTGCAGTTCAGTGTAACTGATGACCCTTTCATGATTGCAAGGGGGATTCGATCACAACCGGGGAAAGTGACAAGTGCTGTATAACTATTACTGCTTGTGTAACTGATTTAGGAGAGACTTCTACAGCAGCAAATGCCATTGAAATCCATTATTTGTAAGGGTAAACAGCTCATTTTTCTTCTGGGTTTGCTTCAATGAAGCAAAAGGAGATCTAGTAAAACAACAACTCTCCGTGTGTGTGTGTGTATATAAATATATATTTAAGAAGATGTTTGCATAAAGTATTATATACATTATGTGCAACTTCATGCTTGGGGTAAAGAATATTTGAAGGATTTCTTTTATTCTGCGTCAGCCAGCAAACACTATTTTGTACTCTAGAAGCGAGGTTTAATTTGGACTTGGATAAGAAACTCACCTAAGCATATTACCAGCTATAAAGAAAAGCTAGCTCTTTTAATCAGTACTTAACATATATACTTGTATTTGTTTCTTGCTTCCTCCATGTATAAAAACATGATTTTCTCATGTAAGCCTGTGTGCAATTTGAATTTTCTGATTTATCTTCTATCCAGCCTATCCCCAATGTTTTTTTTTTTTTTAAAGGATTCCAAAAGATAGGCACCTTACTTTTGTGGCATTAGCTCATATTTTCTGTACCTTGATAAAGCAAGTTACGTGTGCTCTGGATGTGAGTGGAAGGACAATTTGATATTCATTGTGTAAAGTGAGCTTGAAGAAATGTCCATGAATGAAACATCAACTTGGAGTTAGGTTTTATCTGAAAATGTTTTCTCATTTATTTTTTCCAGTGCATGCATCATGAATGAATCTGCCTCAAGTGCAAGTGGCCAAGAGTTTGATGTATTTAGTGTTATGGACTGGAAGGATGGCATAGGTACTCTGCCAGGAAGTGACCTGAAGGTAAGATAATATCAGGTGTTTTTAAAAGACTGTAATAAAAACTGTATAAATGCATAGGGAAGAGGGGGAATATGTGTCACCCATTGCTAGGTGGGTGTTGTGTTCCTCTTTCTGCCTGGTTCACAGAGGATGAGTGTCTGTTACAGACCTCAGCTAAAGGCTATTTAAGCTGAAGCTGTAGAAACTCATGCTTTTAGCTCTAGAGGTCCCTGGTTTAATCCCTGGTGTCTGTTAAAATGGCACCTGTCACATATACACAGGATAAGCAGGAGTACAACTCTAAGCCAGAGTTCAAGTGCCCAAAAGCCAGTAAGTCTCAAAATCTAAGGCTGAACAATCAACTTTAAAATGGTACTGTCGATTCAAAATCTATTGTTGTTTGCAGTGTTGTTGTAGCCGATGTCTTTCTCTATTCTGTTGTACGAAAGATGCACATAAATGGGGAAATTCACCCCAGTAGGGGTATCAAATGAATGCTTCTGATTGTTAGGACATTTTAGAAATTTGAATAATACTTTTGTTTTCTCTCTTCCAAAGTATAGATCATGACTGCATGTTTACTAGGATGTAATGATAAGTAATATTTTAAATATTCTGAAATACTAAAGTTTAAAAAAAATCAAATATACATTTATATCTAGTAGTTCTGGTTTTTCTCTTTAGGCTTTCAAGTCTGCTTGCAGAAGGCCTTCAGCTGTTTAACAAAAGATATGGTTATTATATCGGAGACCCTTTCTCACAAAGTTCTTATTAATGAAAATATAATTTTTTACGTAATTCCACTCAGACTGACATTGGTGAGGTGTTTTTATAGTATATTTTTTAAAGAGGGTCTCAGATATTCATGTATAAATGGCTCTGGGTTAAAGAACTGTATGTCCACTGGTGCTTTAAGATTGTGTTGTTGGAATGAAGTGCCCTAGAAAGTGGGAAATGGGTTTCAGATTTAGGATAAATATATTATAAATGTCTTTTTGACTACATTACATTAAAATAATATTTTGGAATGCCTAAGGTATAGGATGGACAGAACATATTGCAATGCCATTATATAAATCAGTGGTATACCCTTAGCTGGAGTACTGTGATTAGCTCTAGTCACCTTATTTCACACAAGAGAGAGCAGAAACGAGGGTGGATTGCTTTGACAGTGAGTTAGATCACCAATCTTAATAATGATTTAAATCAGCAAGCAGGAAGCCTTGATTTAAATCATAGAGTATAATTGAGTCTTACATTTGTACTTTTTAGTTATTTTCCTAGAGAGAGGTTGATTTCATTGGATGGTAACTATTAAAGTATGTCGATTGGCAACTAAATATAGCCTTTACACTAAATTTGATGCTTCTTTCTGCTAACCAGGAGGATGCACTACATCTGTACACGTTTTTAAGCAGTTATATAGTTTACCTTATATTTAATCAGATTCTTAATTTTTATATTTTTATGTTAGAAAATGGTGAATGATGCATTTCCTGTTTACTAGATTATTCATTTATTTTTTATTGGAAATTCAAATTTAATAGTGCACAAAAACAGCTTTTAAAAATTATTAAATAGAACTACCTTAAATATGCTAGATACCGAAGACATTTTTTATCAAAAAGTTTATTAAAACATGTTTTGCATTTAAAACTAACTAATTTATTAAACAAAGAAGGTATTGCCTGTAATTAGTAAATTGAACTGATTGTTTCTGATTATCATGTCCTTCAAGTTTTTAGAACTAGTAGAATTTACCCTCTTTCACCTAGTTTTTATTCGTAGATTGGAAGAGGAAAACAAGCCTTCCTGTGTTTTTTTGTTTTGTTTTGTTTTTTTAACTTCCAACTGGTGTATTAAGTTTGAATGAACTAGTCATTTAACTGAACTAGTTAAATTAACTGAAATGAAGAAAATATTCTCTCTGCACCAGCAGAGAAGGGTCTTGCTGTCAAAAACTGGTTCAGCACTTCAACAAACTTAAGTTCCAGGTGCTTAGTCAGTGATTTCCATGTGGTCGGTGGTTTGATTTTCTTTAAAACTTGACAGCAAACATGTACTGCTTAATATTATTTTTGTATTTAATTTAAATTATTTAAATACATTGTAGTAAGTAAAGGGCTTAACATAGGTTGTTAATTTCAGATTTAATTTTAAATAAGGTTATTTAATTGAATTTAAATTAAAAAATCCTATTTCAATAAAATAATCTGCTTTAATTGTTTTAAAATAAATAATTGATTTTTTATCCACTGTGGCAGAAACAGAAGTGGCTCAAAAATGGGCAACAACATTATTAGAGGCATAGAAAAACTTCCATGTGAA
Organism: Lepidochelys kempii; assembly: GCF_965140285.1. Taxonomy (NCBI): domain Eukaryota; kingdom Metazoa; phylum Chordata; order Testudines; family Cheloniidae; genus Lepidochelys; species Lepidochelys kempii. The sequence continues at coordinate 100,136,305 of NC_136382.1, forward strand.
GAGTGATTGAAAAGATTGGGTCTGATACCTGAGGTTCCAAGTCAGGTATGCACTAAGTATATGCTTAAGTATATCCTTATTCAAGAAAGCATGAACTTTAAATTTAAACATATGCTTAAGTTCCCTAGACTTTAATTGGATTTAAGCATGGCTTATATGCTTTCCTGAATCTGGGCTTTAGAGAAGAGACAAGTAAGAGGGAACACAATAAAGGTATACAAAATACTGAATGGAATAGAGAAGATAGATTAGGTAAATCTATTAATCCATTCTCATAATATAAGAACAAAGGAATGTTAAATGAAACTGAAATGAAAGGCAGAAAATGTAAAACTGATGAAAGAAAATACATTTTCGCAGAGTGCACTATTAGCTTGGAGGAATGCATTGTCACATGATCTCATGGAGGCCAAGAGTTTAGAAGACTTCACAAACAGATTGGATGTTTATGTGGATAACAAGTACATCTAGAATTAGAGTAAGGATTTAAAAACAAGTTTTGGATGGAATATAAACATTTATGCTTTAGGGCATAAACCAGCCTCTAAGTAGTGATGGTTAGGAAGAAACTTTCCTGATAAGCTGGGTATTCCATAGCTGCTTGTTGCAAAGTCTTGTTCCTTACACTGATGCCTCTTTTGCTGGCCAGGTTACTACAAGGCCATTGGTCTTATCCACTATTGCAGTTAGAATCATAGAATATCAGGGTTGGAAGGGACCCCAGAAGGTCATCTAGTCCAACCCCCTGCTCAAAGCAGGACCAATTCCCAGTTAAATCATCCCAGCCAGGGCTTTGTCAAGCCTGACCTTAAAAACCTCTAAGGAAGGAGATTCTACCACCTCCCTAGGTAACGCATTCCAGTGTTTCACCACCCTCTTAGTGAAAAAGTTTTTCCTAATATCCAGTCTAAACCTCCCCCACTGCAACTTGAGACCATTACTCCTCATTCTGTCATCTGCTACCATTGAGAACAGTCTAGAGCCATCCTCTTTGGAACCCCCTTTCAGGTAGTTGAAAGCAGTTATCAAATCCCCCCTCATTCTTCTCTTCTGCAGGCTAAACAATCCCAGGTCCCTCAGCCTCTCCTCATAACTCATGTGTTCCAGTCCCCTAATCATTTTTGTTGCCCTTCACTGGACTCTCTCCAATTTATCTACATCCTTCTTGAAGTGTGGGGCCCAAAACTGGACACAGTACTCCAGATGAGGCCTCACCAATGTCGAATAGAGGGGAACGATCACGTCCCTCGATCTGCTCGCTATGCCCCTACTTATACATCCCAAAATGCCATTGGCCTTCTTGGCAACAAGGGCACACTGCTGACTCATATCCAGCTTCTCGTCCACTGTCACCCCTAGGTCCTTTTCCGCAGAACTGCTGCCTAGCCATTCGGTCCCTAGTCTGTAGCTGTGCATTGGGTTCTTCCGTCCTAAGTGCAGGACCCTGCACTTATCCTTATTGAACCTCATCAGATTTCTTTTGGCCCAATCCTCCAATTTGTCTAGGTCTTTCTGTATTCTGTCCCTCCGCTCCAGCGTATCTACCACTCCTCCCAGTTTAGTATCATCCGCAAATTTGCCGAGAGTGCAATCCACACCATCCTCCAGATCATTTATGAAGATATTGAACAAAACTGGCCCCAGGACCGACCCTTGGGGTACTCCACTTGATACCGGCTGCCAACTAGATATGGAGCCATTGATCACTACCTGTTGAGCCCGACAATCTAGCCAGCTTTCTACCCACCTTGTAGTGCATTCATCCAGCCCATACTTCCTTAACTTCCTGACAAGAATACTGTGGGAGACCGTGTCAAAAACTTTGCTAAAGTCAAGAAACAATACATCCACTGCTTTCCCTTCATCCACAGAACCAGTAATCTCATCATAAAAGGCAATTAGATTAGTCAGGCATGACCTTCCCTTGGTGAATCCATGCTGGCTGTTCCTGATCACTTTCCTCTCATGCAAGTGCTTCAGGATTGATTCTTTGAGGACCTGCTCCATGATTTTTCCAGGGACTGAAGTGAGGCTGACTGGCCTGTAGTTCCCAGGATCCTCCTTCTTCCCTTTTTTAAAGATTGGCACTACATTAGCCTTTTTCCAGTCATCCGGGACTTCCCCCGTTCGCCATGAGTTTTCAAAGATAATGGCCAATGGCTCTGCAATCACAGCCGCCAATTCCTTCAGCACTCTCGGATGCAACTCGTCCGGCCCCATGGACTTGTGCACGTCCAGCTTTTCTAAATAGTCCCTAACCACCTCTATCTCCACAGAGGGCTGGCCATCTCTTCCCCATTTTGTGATGCCCAGCGCAGCAGTCTGGGAGCTGACCTTGTTAGTGAAAACAGAGGCAAAAAAAGCATTGAGTACATTAGCTTTTTCCACATCCTCTCTCACTAGGTTGCCTCCCTCATTCAGTAAGGGGCCCACACATTCCTTGGCTTTCTTCTTGTTGCCAACATACCTGAAGAAACCCTTCTTGTTACTCTTGACATCTCTGGCTAGCTGCAGCTCCAGGTGCGATTTGGCCCTCCTGATAACATTCCTACATGCCCGAGCAATATTTTTATACTCTTCCCTGGTCATATGTCCAACCTTCCACTTCTTGTAAGCTTCTTTTTTATGTTTAAGATCCGCTAGGATTTCACCATTAAGCCAAGCTGGTCGCCTGCCATATTTACTATTCTTTCGACTCATCGGGATGGTTTGTCCCTGTAACCTCAACAGGGATTCCTTGAAATACAGCCAGCTCTCCTGGACTCCTTTCCCCTTCATGTTAGTCCCCCAGGGTATCCTGGCCATCCGTTCCCTGAGGGAGTCGAAGTCTGCTTTCCTGAAGTCCAGGGTCCGTATCCTGCTGCTTACCTTTCTTCCCTGCGTCAGGATCCTGAACTCAACCAACTCATGGTCACTGCCTCCCAGATTCCCATCCACTTTTGCTTCCCCCACTAATTCTACCCGGTTTGTGAGCAGCAGGTCAAGAAAAGCGCCCCCCCTAGTTGGCTCCTCTAGCACTTGCGCCAGGAAATTGTCCCCTACGCTTTCCAAAAACTTCCTGGATTGTCTATGCACCGCTGTATTGCTCTCCCAGCAGATATCAGGAAAATTAAAGTCACCCATGAGAATCAGGGCATGCGATCTAGTAGCTTCCGTGAGCTGCCGGAAGAAAGCCTCATCTACCTCATCCCCCTGGTCCGGTGGTCTATAGCAGACTCCCACCACTACATCACTCTTGTTGCACACACTTCTAAACTTAATCCAGAGACACTCAGGTTTTTCTGCAGTTTCGTACCGGAGCTCTGAGCAGTCATACTGCTCCCTTACATACAGTGCTACTCCCCCACCTTTTCTGCCCTGCCTGTCCTTCCTGAACAGTTTATAACCATCCATGACAGTACTCCAGTCATGTGAGTTATCCCACCAAGTCTCTGTTATTCCTATGGGGGAAAAAATGTAAAAGGAAAAAATAAAAGCTATTCACCTTCTGAAACTTATAGTTTCTTTAATCCTGTGTTGCTCATCTTGGATGGATTAATTTCTGCATTTTCTGAGTTTTAAATCAAGATTGGGATTTTTTTAAAAAACCTTCTCCACTTCAAACAGTAATTATTTTTGGGAAGTTGTGTGGCCTGTGTCATACAAGAAGTCAAACTAGATGATTACAGTTGTCCCTTCTGACCTTGGAATCTACGAATACAATAAATAGATGGTGCCTGCCCTAAAGAACTTGCAATCTAACTATACAATGAAAGGGAACAGGTGGATATGGCAAACGGGCAGGGGAGCACAAGATTACAATATGTTCACTATATTAGCAGTGATCATAGCCTACCAACTGCCTAACTGTTCTTTTGTGTTTTAAAGGAATCACAGCACAGGTGTTTTTTAAGAAAGAAGATATTGTAGGGACTCTGGTTTTTTGATTTTTTTTTTTTTAAGAGGGAGCTCCTCCCATACATAATAGGTTGCATGGCAGAAAGCATAAAAGTATACGCTGGAAAAGTTGACAGATGGACTGATAATGTTGGCAGAGCAAAGGTAGGGCTCACCAGCTGACTAGAACATAAAGGTTCATAGAGTGGGGATAGTCAGTGTACAACCTTAAAAGTGGAGACAAGTAGTCTGGGCTTGCGCAGTGGGAAAGAGGGAGCCCAGTGGAGGGATTCAGAGAAGGGGGTGAAGTGGTAAAAGTGATAAACCAGAAATATGATTCTTCATAAATGAAAAACAGATTAATTCCGCAAGGGTTTAAAAACACTAGATATTTACATTGAAATATAATGGCAAAATCCTGTGAAAATTTCTTGTTGAAAAAAACACAAAACTAGAGCTCACATTCCTTACAGATTAGTCATAGATTGGGGCTGCTAGGGGTTACCACAAAAAATAGTAATAAATAACAGTAGAACTATTCACAGCAAACAATTTGTTGTTTGAATTAACCCTTTTATCTGTTTGGAAATTGTCTGTGAGCATGTCATGCCTCTTTCAGATTTGTTGGTTATTCACAATTGTTCAAATATTCTTGTGTAATGTTCGTAAACTGTGAGTATTGTTTTGAATATTCAGTATCTCTTTGAGCTTTGTTTTTGGTCATCTAGGTCATACGGTATTTGAGTTCTCTGATCGGATGATGCATTTGTCTGTTTTTAAAATAAATCATTTTCTGTCCTTGCTCTTTCTCTACTATATTCATACCCAGTCCCACCAGTAAAAGATGTTAGGGCACACACTTCTAGCACAAATACGTGTTCTTGCAGGAGCAAGCATATTTTTACACGAACCATTGCATTTACATGAATACAAGTGAACAAAAAGTGCTTATATAAATGTTCAAAAAGTCTTGAGTGTGGTCAAATTGAAATGTGATTAGAATTCCTGAAATGTTTGTAAATAACTTTTCTCAGTATTTGTCCCGCACTCATTACAGACATTCTCTTGTTGTTCACTGTGAAATAGAGATTTTTGAAAGCACAGAAAGAGATACCATTTTGTCCTGAGTAACTGAAGCATGGTCTTCTGACTCAAATATAGGGATGGGAGTTGGGTGCTATGACTTCTATTCCCAGCTCTGCAGCAGACTTTTTATCCATGCCTCAGTTTCTACATTTATGAAATGGTGAGAATACAACATCATAGAGATGTTGTGAAGCTTAATTATTGTTTGTTAACTACTTTGAGATCTTTGGACAGAACATGATACAGAAATATATTTTGATACACATAGCTCACAAAATATAATGTTAGTTAAAATCTATACAATGCTTTGAACATGCAATGTGCTAAATGAATGCCAAAAAATAATTATTATAAAAGGTATAAATGCGAGAAATGTAGATAATTAGGATTATTCAGAGAACAGAGAAAACTATAAATTGTAGTTAAGTAGTTTGACATTTGAAAAGGAAGATTTGAGAGTAATATAGCGAAGATCCTTCTACTGTATTTTAGTACAGATAGTTTTAATGAAGTAAACACACTGGAACTCTGGTATTTTAGACGCACGGCGTGTAATGCTGAAGTTTATAACTCTTCTCTTCAGTAGACTAAGTAGCATGTGCAGATCTGAAACGCTTCAATGCTTTCCAATTGCTCTGCGCTAGGCAGGGTTGAAGAGCTGATAACTTCTGAAGTGAAGAGCATGTATAAATACCTTTTTTTAAAAAAATCACCGTTTGCTAAATGCACACAGAAACACCATCACTTCAAGATTTAAGTGCTTTTATCAATTGGAAAAGCTGTAATAATTTAAAATTGCTTCCTGCTGGAGTTACTGAAGATTTATGGAGTGCTTTAAGTTTCTTTATTTAACTGTTGTGTTTCCAAAGTGAACTGTGGTATATTGCAGGGATACTACTTGAGGTCACTATGTCCAGCTAACAAATGGCAATTAAACCAAACAAAAAGGAACAAATAAATGTGGTATTTACTTAAAAAAAAAAAAATCACCCTGAAAATATATAAGGGTTAGTCCATTAGAACAAATGAAAAATTATACAGGACATAAACACTAGAGTGTGGTCAGTTAATTAGAGTGATGTGGGATACTCCCAGCTAAGTTTTAAAGGAGGTAACTCTGACTGTAGGGTGTGTGCCGCCAAAGTGGAGCTTATGATCATTAAAACTGTTCTCCTTGAATACTGAAGTACATGAGAACATAATGGGTCAGACCAATGGTCCATCTAGTCAGTATCCTGTCTTCTGACAGTGGCCAATGCCAGATGTGTCAGAAGGAATGAACAGAACAGGGCAAGTGTGGAGTGATCCATCCCCTGTCATCCAGTCCCAGGTTTCTGCAGTTGGAGGTTTAGCGACATCAGGAGCAGGGGGTTGCATCCCTATTAGCCATTGATGAATGACCTTCATGAATTTATCTTATTCTTTTTTTAACCTACTTGTACTTTTAGCCTTTACAGCATCCCAGGGCAGTGAGTTCCACAGGTTGACTGTTGTGTGAAGAAATACTTCCTTTTGTTTGTTTTTAAACCTGTTGCCTATTAATTTCATTGTGAGACCCCTAATTCTTGTGTTATATGAAGGGTAAATAATACTTCCCTCTTCAGTTTCTCTATACTATTCATGATTTCTTAGACCTCTGTCATATGCCCTCTTAGTCATCTCTTTTCTTTTTTTGGAAACTTTATTTTATAGTTTTTATGTAAAGTACAAACACATAATGAAACAAAACATATAAATACATGCATGAAATGGAAATAACAAATTCAATGTTCATTATTTGCAAAACCTAGGGAAAAAATACAAACGAATCCTGAACCCATAGAGGTCATACAGGGCATCAGTTATTGGTGACTAAATAGGTTATATTCTCACTCATTTATCTATGTGTATTGGGCATTAATATGTACTAAATTGCAAAAGTATGTAATAGTTTCATGTGTGATTTGACATCCTCATATTTAGGGCCCTACCAAATTCACAACCATGAAAAACGCGTCACAGACCGTGAAATCTGGTCTCCCCCCATGAAATTGGGTCTTTTGTGTGCTTTTACCCTCTACTATACAGATTTCTTTGGGGGGGAGCAGTGTTTCTCAAATTGGGGGTCCTGACCCAAAAGGGAGCTGCAGGGGGGGTACGGTATTGCCACCTTCACTTCTGCGCTGCCTTCAGATCTGGGTGGCCAGAGAGTGGTGGCTGTTGGCCTAGCACCCAGGTCTGAAGGCAGTGCCCCCGAGCAGCAGTGCAGAAGTAAGAGTGGCAATACCAGACCATGCCATCCTTACTTCTGTGCTGCTGCTGCTGGTGGTTCTGCCTTCAGAGCTGGGCTCCCAGCCAGCAGCTATCCCTCTCCAGCTGCCCAACTCTGAAAGCAGCACCACTGCCAGCAGCAGCACAGATGTATGGGTAGCAGTACCGCAAACCCTCCCTACAATAACCTTGCGACCCCCCCCCCCAGCTCCTGTCAGGACCCCTACAATTACAATACCATGAAATTTCAGATTAAAATAGTTGAAATCCATTAAATTTACAATGTTTAAAATCCTATGACTGTGAAATTGACCAAAATGGACCATGAGTTTGGTAGGGCCCTACTTGTATTTTCTCCAAGTGGTCATTTTTTCCATTAATGCAATTGTAGAGAGCTCACTAAGCCAGTCTGTGTATGAGGGACGAATTGCAGATTTCTGTTTTCTCAAAGTAACTCTTTTGGCTGCTAAAATAGTACTGCAATCTATTTCTTAATGTTAACTGGTAATACCGATTTATCTGGCACCCATAAAACACATAAGTTTGGAGAAGGAAAGATAGCAACACTTAAGTTTTCGAGACAGCCCAGAATAAGGTGTTCCAGAACACATACGTTTTTGATAGATATAGAGGATGTGCAGAACGTTGGCGTGTGGCTATTTGCATCTCTAGCATTTGCTGTGTGTTGCCAATGTAGCCTTAAGCAAATGTTCTAAAGTCCAGTAGTACCTGTTTAATATCTTGTTCTGGAAGAATTGCAAGGATGAAGAACTTGAAGTATCTTTCACAGTAAGCCAGATATCCTCCCAGGTTTCTATTGAGATACTAAGGGTAAGTTTTTTTTCCCCCATTTTTCTTTGACTGAGATTGAGAGGGTATTGCTAAGGATTAAGTCACCTATAAATTCTTCTTTGAGTAACATCCATACAAGTGCTCCACTATAGGTGCGGTAGCACCCCTTGCAACTAGGATCGGTGATCTTTGGTAGCAGTGCCCATTGGACTACACATGTGCTCCTCCTTGTCTTGTGCCATGAGTGGCATCTATAGGCTGAGTGGTCCAACTGCCCTTGGTTCCTTCTTAACCATCTTTGGTCTGGGACAGAATCCGGAGCAGACCCCTTCTATCCTCTGAGCCCTAAGATAGTACCCTGACCTGTTTACCTGAATAGTTACTCCTTTCCTTTAAATGTCCTCTTCCCCTTAAAAAAAAAAAAAAAAAAAAAAATTCCTCGTACTTCCCTCCCCGTTAGTTCTTAGCTTAGAATACATTTTTCCGCTTCCTGCCCTTCCAACCCAGAGAGGTCCTCGAGGCCAGCCTCGGACCCCAGTCCAGATACTTTGCCCACGCGGTGCTCATGCTTAGCTAGATCATCAACTGACCCTCACTCGCTGCATCCTTCCAAGAAAAAATCCTGTTTCCCATGCAGACGGGAAGAAACGGGCCACCACCTTGCCCTCGAAGGAACTGTCTGGCAGAACACCATCCACTGTGAATTCAATACCCTCAACATTTTCAGGGGTGAGACATAGCTTCTGTGATCGTCTGAGTACCTTTGGTACCGGAGCTAAGGAGAGGTCTAAGGACCCTAAATGGGCAGGCCCAAAGGCGATTGCACTGTCTCTTGACACAGAGGAGCACAGTGCGGGACATTCAAAAACTGTACCGACTGCCCCAGCCAAATCAAGTTCAGGCGCTTCGACACTGACATCTCTATTGGTAGGACATCTGTAGCGGCACCGAGCAAATTCGCAGCACTAAGCAAGCCATCGGCACTGATGTGAACACTGGCACCGAGGAGACCCTCAGGACTGGATTAGCCTTCGGCGCTGAGTAAACCTATTCGATCTGCTGGCTGTTCCAGGGAATGCAGTCCCCCTCACCCCAGCACCGACTCAACTGCCAGTGGCAATGAAGTTTCTCTCTCCTCCACAGGAGTTCAGTTACCCAAAAGATCTGATGGTATCTGACATGCCTGAGTTGCTGCTACTCCGACACGAGCTCTCCATCTCACGTCTCTTCTCCAGCACTACTCACCCTTCCCCAGTGAGGAAGAGGATGAGGAATACTCCGTCCCATCCTTATATTTGGGATGTACCCAAAAAGCATTCTCTGCATGTCCTCGCTGCTTGGAAACTGGGACCGAATCAGGGCCCTGGTATGGATCCCCATGGATGCAACCCCACGCACCAATCCCTTCATCGGGCCATACTGGGCTATATACAGAGCACATTTTCCAAAGTCTTCCAAAGAACAGAGCTGGAGACATCTGCGCTCACCATCCTCTTCTGTCTCCTGACCACCAGAGGCTGATTCACTACCAGTAGAAGAACAGGAAAAAGATCTGGAGGAGATTAAACCAACTCTCCCTACATTCCCTAAAGGACTCTCAACAACTCTCTGCTCTCTCAGCGTATATACGCCAGCACCAAAGAGATGTCTGGGAAAATACCAACCTGTCCCAAGGTCCCTACCTCCACCTTTCACTCCTCATTGACAATACGACCCACAATGAAGACAACACAGGCTCCATATGAAGCTCAGACAATTGATGCCTCAAGGGGCTACCTTTCACACACCCACATCCAAACAATTTTGAAGGTTTGTTCAAGGCCCTGAGAAGTCTGCCCCTGTTCCGGTCACTGCAACCATCTTCATCAACCCACCAGTTTGACGACTGCTCAGCCCCTTTCTGTCCATCCTGGCGGCATATCACTTTGGAGAAATAGGTCCTAGAAATCATGAACAAAGGATATTTCATCCCATTCCTATTGATCCCATTCACCCAACTTCCTCCCTCTCCCTCTTCAGGGACCCTTCTCATGAAAACCTTCTATGAGAATAAATAAAGCACCTTCTGCAGCTGGGAGCCAGAGAATCAGTCCCATCCCAACACAGATGGAAGGGTTTTTATTCCCATTATTTTCTGACCCAAAAGAAATCTGGCAGGTGGAGACCAATCCGAGACCAATAAAACTTCAACAAGTTCATCAAACTACAACGCTACAAGACGGTTACGCTATCAACCATTATCCCAGCACTGGAACAGAGGGACTGGTTCTTAGTCCTTGACCTCCAAGACGTCTATTTTCACATCCTACACCCTGCTCACAGACGGTTCTTCAGATTCATCATGGGGACTGATCATTACCAATACAGAGTACTAGCCTTTGGACTGTCTACAGTCCCTCCAAGTATTCTCCAAAGCCTTCCTGGTAGTGGCTGCTTACCTACACGAACAGGGAAACGATTGCAATACTACACTAGATAGACATCTGTACAAATCCAATTACATGAGACTCAGCTCTCAGAGCACAACAGGCCAACCCTCCTTATTAATGAATGAATTGTTTTAAAAGATATATGGAGTCTGAGACACCCCAAGGACCATGAGTGTAAATATTTCTCTACGGTACATTCATTTTTCGCCAGAATTGACTTTTTTCTTGTGTGTTTAGAACTGATTCCAGCATGCCTAGAAGCAACTATTGATACTATATTAATTTCAGATCATGCTCCAATTCTACTTACTATAGACACTGATTACACCTTATTAACGTCTTCTAGGTCAGTGGTTCTCAACAGGGGCCTTGGGAGGCGGTGAGGAGGTTTCAGGGGCTCTGCCACGCAGGGCCAGCATTAGACTCGCAGGGGCCCAGGGCAGAAAGCTGAAGCCCCTACCTCATAATGCCAGCCGTGGATTTTATATGCAGAAAATCAGTTGTTGTGGCACAGGTAGACTGTGGAGTTTTTATAGCATGTTGTGGGGGGTGCTCAGAAAGAAACAGGCTGAGAACCACTGTTCTAGGTGAAAGCTACTAAACAATGCAAAATTTCATTGCATGTCAGTCAACTCTAATTTCATACAAGGAAATGATCACTCACATACCTCAGATGCCATCTTTTGGGATGCTCTGAAAGCTACTATAAGGGGTCAGTGCATAAAGTATGCCTTCCAAAAGGGGAGAGAGAGAGAGACTCAAGTTACTAGACTCTGGCCAAGAAAATAGATGAGTTGGAGAGAGTGCACAAGACTGACCCAAATAACAAAAACCTCGTAGGTCAAATCTAATCAACGCCAAATATAAATATAATGAATGCTTACTCGGCCAAGTTGAATTAATACCCAGTAGGGTTAAACAAAGAGATTATGAATGGGGAGATAAAGTAGGTAAACTACTTTCCAGAAGACTTAAAATGGAACTAGCCAACAATAATATATCTTACTTATTACAAGAAGATGGGAGTCCCATCCTTGAACCAATAGATATAAATAATATTTAGGCAATTCTGTCAAGCTTTATATAAATCAGATATCCAATCTGACTAATAAATTTGATCATTTCACTGAAGGCCCGCCTTTTAATACCCTATCTTCTGAACAAGTGTTATTTATGGACAAAACTTTCTCAACGTATGAGATCGAACAGGCTATTAAAAATATGAATTCCAGCAATGCCCCTTGGATGGATGACTTTCCAGTAGATTTTTACAAAACATTTTGTTATCAGCTGTCTGCTATTCTTTCAAAGGTTTTCATTGAAACAGACTCCTGTCTTTTAGTACCAGGCATTCAGTAGGCCCTTTCAATATCTAATGGGGCAGTTGAGGGTCCAATTTAAATATGTTGGGGACTAGGTTCTGAAGAAAACTGATAATATCCTTCTCTTTTAGACCCTAAGCAATGCCAATAGATGAAGGTTCCTTCAAAGTCTTTTTTTGTAGTCATCCTGTTTTTCTTCCAGTTTGGTTTTAATTTTAAAGAGACAGTTGCTTTAAATGCATTAGCTTCAATGGCAGTCTTTTTTAGCTCATTTTCTAAGTGAGCCATTTGGGATTTCACATCATATAGAGAGGTCACCAATATCATTTGAGATTGAGTCCAGTTGGCTTGTGAATATTTCTTTCAGTGCTGCAGTATCCTGGGCTAGGTTCTGCTGTGGCCTTCGGGTCTCCCCTTTCATCTGCTTAGGTGATTCAGGCTTAGGGCTCTTGTTGCCTCTCATTTTTTCATTGGAATCTATATTCAGCAGTTTGAAGTTTATCCAGGGGATTAATTTAAATTTCTATGACAGAACCTTATTGCCAGTTTGCTAGGAAAGTTATTATTAGAGGCGAATTTGATACGTGGGGAATGAGGAGATTCCAGACTTGGCAGTTATTTTCCTCCTGGGTACCATGTGACCCCCATCGTCTCTTCTTGAAGTTTAACAGTCCGATTTTTTAATCTCTCCTCATATGGAGGCTGATCTGACCCCTAATAATTTTTGTTGCCTTTTTTTTTACCTTTTCCAATTCTAATATATGTATTTTTTTTTAGATGCCGCAACCAGAATTGCATGCAGTATGCAAGGTGCTGGCATATCATGGATTTATATAATGGCATTATAATATTTACTGCCTTATTATCTATCCCTTTCCTAATGGTGCCTAATATTCTGTTACCTTTTTTGACTGCTGCCTTACATTGAGTGGAAGTTTTCAGAGAGCTAGCCACAATTTCTTTCTTAAGTGGTAACAGCTAATGTAGACCCCATCATTTTGTATGTAAAATTGAGATTATTTTTTCCATTGTGCATTACTTTGCTCTTATCAGCATTGTATTTCATCTGCCATTTTCTTGCTCAGTCACACAGTTTAGTGAGAGATCCCTTTGTAACTGTCCGCAGTCAGCTTTGGACTTGACTTTTGTGAGTAATTTTGCCACCTCACTGTTCACTCCCTTTTTCAGATAATTTATGAATATGTTGAATAGCATAGGTCCCACTATAGATCCTTGGGGGACACTGCTATTTACCTTTCTCTGTTGTGAAAACTAACTAACTATTTCTATTCTTTGTTTCCAGTCTTTTAACCAGTTACTGATCCATGAGAGGACCTTCCTTCTTATCCCATGACTGCTTAGTTTTCTTTCAAGCGTTTGGTGAGGGACATCATCAAAGGTTTTTTTGAAAGTCCAAGTACACAGTATTGACTGGATCAACCATGTCCACGTTCTTGTTGACACCCTCCAAGATTTCTAATAGATTGGTGAGGCATGACTTCCCTTTACAGAAGCCATGTTCAGTCTTCCCGAACATATTGTGTATCTATGTGTCTGATAATTCTGTTATTTACTATAGTTGCAACTAATTTGTCTGGTATTGAAGTTAGGCTTACAGGCCAGAGAAGTGCCTCCCCACCCCACTTTTTTTTTTTTTTTTTTGGTCCCATGAAATTAGACACAAGTTTTACAGAGAGATAAAATTTAGAAAATCACAATTTCTCTTTTGTCCCATGCATTGTCTGCAAAATGTTAAAAGTATGCCATGATAGATTAGAACTTTTGTGGTCAGTTACTAAGGCAGGGATCATGCTGCTGCTGCAGGAGCAGCACACGCTGCGCTTGGAATCTTGACAGCAGATAGTCTCTTTGGAATGAGGGAAAGAGCGAGCTGGGTCAGGCTCCTTCCCAGCTGAAAACTTCCGTCCCTCGACTCTGCACAGGGCCCTGGTGGTCTATCCCCACAACATGCGGGCAGTACATGGAAAAGGAGCTTCCTGTACTTCCTCAGGGAGAGGGGAGAGAGAGAAAGCCAGAATGGTCTCCCCTCAGCCATCCTTCAGCCCCAGCATGTGGCCTGTTCTCTCCCCACTCAGGATAACAATCTTTTCCTGCCAGCTAATGTAGTTAGTCCTTTAGCTCAAGCTGTGCTCCATTACCAGAGGTTCAGGATTCAAACCTGTACATAATAGAATTTGTTTTTACAATTTCCCTTTAAAAAACAGGAAATAAACTCTCTATATTAAAATAATTGTATTTTGTTGCAAAGCAAGCACTCAAAAGTTAGGAGGATGCCAGAATTTCGGTTGCTGTGACCCAGGCCAGTTGGGTACAGCAGAGTAGTAGAAGGCAGATATAGTGGCCATTGGATAAGCAGTTTTCTGTTCCCTGGCTGACCAGAGCAGGGGCTGCTCCAGGCTAGAGTGGACACATGACTCCAATTAGCCTGCAAAGAGTCAGTTGAAGCTGTTAGGCTAATGTGAATACCTGACTCTAATTAAGGCCCCTCTGATACTATAGAAGGGCTCACACCAGTCAGGCCAAGGAGAGCCAGGGAGCCAGAGGAGAGGAAGTGCGGCTGAAGGCCTAGGTAATGAAGACACACTTAAGCCACTGGGAAGAGAGCCCTAAGGTAAAGGTGAAGAAGGTGTTAAGAGAGAAGCAGGGGAGCTGTGGGGAAGTGGCCCAGGGAAATGTAGCAATTCTGGCAGTGAAGGGTCGGTTGCCAACAGCTGCTGCTATTAGGGTCCCAGGGCCGGAACTCGGAGTAGAGGGCAGGCCCGGGTTCCCCCCAACCGGCCACTACAGAAACGCCTCCTGAGAGGGGAAGACAGGCCTCTGTCAGGACAGGAGGCTAAACTGTTCTGGAATAAGCCCGTAGGGACAACAGAGACTGTGGGAGTTCTCTCACCAACCTCCTTGCTGGCTTATGATGAAAAGGGCTCAGTAAACTGTACCTGGCCCTAGAGAGAGAAGGGCTACGTGGAGGGTCACAGTGAACCTCTGAAGTTAGTATAAACCGCCTGGAAACACAGGACTCATAGGGACAAGGTCAGAGCTCTGCCACACCTGTGAAATCTTAATTCAGCCCATTTATGTATATGCATTATGATACAGTCGTTAATTACATGATCACATAGTAGTTTTTCCATGGGACCCTAGTCTCATTCAGTGCACTGAATGGATAGTTCTTTGGGGCTGAATCAGAGTTGTTTACTGAAGGGAGCTATTTCCCTATCTCATTTGCTTTAGATGGTGGAAGGTTTGTAAGGAACAAGGCGGGGAACCGCAGGAAGAAAAAGAATGGTCTTCTGGTTAAGGCAGGTGAATGCCACACAGGAAAGTATAGTCCTACCCCTGTTCCTACCACAGCCTTCCTATGTGATGCTGAGTGAGGGTTCTGAACGTTAGACATGTAGGACCTGGTGGGCAGAAATCTTGAGCTCTAACAATTGTAACTGAAGTCAGTGGGAGCTGTGGCTGCACAACACCTCTGGCACTATGGGATTGTGCTCTGGAAGAAAGAGCAAGGGGTTGAGAGTCAGGAGGCCTGAAGTTCTAGTCCTGGCTGTGCCACTGACACAGTGTGTAGCCTCATGCAAATCTTTGTCCCAAGTTTCTCCGTCTGTAAAATGGGGATAATAATGCTGTCTGATCTCACAGTGGAGATAAATTCATTAATGTATATGGACCCCTCAAATACCAGGGAGAAGATTGAAAAGACTGAAGAAATGTGAATAGTTGAGATAAGGCTTGGATGGGAGTGAGCTGGCTGAGGGACAACCCAAGCATGATGACGGGGGGTTGCAGGACTGAGATGGAGGAGATAATATCAGTCCCTTTGATTGAAGGAGTGCATCTGCCATTGGTGAGCAGGGTTTGCAATTTAGGGCTGATTCTGGACCCATAGCTGCTCTTGAACAATGATATTAGAGGTAAACCAGTCAGCTTGTTACCACATGTGTCTGTTTAGGCAGGTGCAACCTTTCCCTTTAGGATGTGGACCTTGTCACGGTTATCCATGTCTTTGTTACCTCAAGGTTAGATTACTGCACATGGGGCCACACCTTACAGGCATTTGGAGAATGAAATTGCAGCTTGCTTATTGAGACATATTGGACTATATGTCACCAATGCTCTGGATTGTGCCACTGGTTGCCTATTGGTTTCTGGGATGTCAGCAGGGGCACTTGAATTGGATCCCCCTCATCATAAAAGAAAGGACAACTGGCAAAGAGTAGTCTGTGAAGGCTCTGGGATTCTGGAATTTGCATCCCTCCCGCCCAATTGGACAAAATAGCTCAGATTTGGGAATCTTCTGGGCACATTGGAAAAGACACCTGTTTGGTCGGAGTTTTGGAGATGGCTGAGGATATGCTTCCCAAAACAATGAAGGGGTATAAATAAATATTTTTGTAGGTGTCTGGATGGTTGCATTCCTGCCTAAAAGATTGTTTTAATGCATTATCCTGTAATACTAATCGTTAGAGCATCTGAAGCCTTTGTATAGGCATTTTTTTTATTATTATTTAAATAAAAAATACATTTTCATTGCAGGCTTTGGATAGTAGGCAGTAAATAAGGCAAGGACCATTAACTGGAGGATGAGTATAAAAATATCAAACTGCTGCCTCATTTTCTGAGAGGTTTCAGAGTAACAGCCGTGTTAGTCTGTATTCATGCTTTGTGTGTATATAATAAGATCTTCTACACCTGCACATCCACCAATGTGATATATGCCATCATGTGCCAGCAATGCCCCTCTGCCATGTACATTGGTCAAACTGGACAGTCTCTACGTAAAAGAGTAAATGGACACAAATCAGATGTCAAGAATTATAACATTCATAAACCAGTCGGAGAACACTTCAATCTCTCTGGTCATGCGATTACAGACATGAAAGTCACTATTTTACAACAAAAAAACTTCAAATCCAGACTCCAGCGAGAAACTGCTGAATTGGAATTCATTTGCAAATTGAATCCAATTAACTTAGGCTTGAATAGAGACTGGGAGTGGCTTAGTCATTATGCAAGGTAGCCTATTTCCCCTTGTTTTTTCCTACCCTCCCCGCCCCCCCCCCCAGACGTTCTTGTTAAACCCTGGATTTGTGCTGGAAATGGCCCACCTTGATTATCATACACAATGTAAGGAGAGTGGTCACTTTAGATAAGCTATTAGCAGCAGGAGAGTGGGGTGGGAGGAGGTATTTTTTCATGCTTTGTGTGTATATAATAAGATCTTCTACACTTTCCACAGTATGCATCCGATGAAGTGAGCTGTAGCTCACGAAAGCTTATGCTCAAATAAATTGGTTAGTCTCTAAGGTGCCACAAGTACTCCTTTTCATTTTCTGAGCACTGTCAGTCCTGTGCACTGAATGAGGGAGGGGTCCTGTGGCAAAAGTAGTATGTGATCATGTAATTAAAGACTGTATCATAATTAAGGCTACGTTTTAGTGTCAGGTATTTTTAGTAAAAGTCATGGACAGGTCACGGGCAGTAATCAGAAAGCATCGTTGGTGCTGGTGGGAGAGCGTGGGGTGGCGGCCTGCAGCCTGGGACCTGTGCTGGGGCGGCAGCGCCTGACCCAGGACCCATGCTGGTGCTGGAATGGGGGAGGGTTGATGGGGCTGGCAGGCTCCCTACCCGGCTCCAACCGGTGTGTCCCTGCAGCTCCTTGGGGAGGGGAGGCCAGGGGGACTCCACGTGCTGCTCCCGCCACAAGCGCCAGCTCTGCAGCTCCCATCGTCCGCTAACTGCAGCTAATGGAAGGGGTGGGGGTGGTGCATGTGGAGCCCCCTGGCCACTCTGCCTAGGAGCTGCAGGGACATGCTGGTGGGAGCCGGGGAGCCCCCCTCTCCCCAGGTAAGAACCGCCCTTCACCCCAACCCACTGCCTGAGCCCCCTCCCACACACCCAAACTGCTCAGCTCGGGCAGCCACTGAGCCAGCACCAGCCGCTGCAGAAGTCACAGAGGTCACAGAAAGTCAGTGACAGATACGCAGCCTTAATCATAATGCATCCATACAGACAGGCAGAAAGAAGGATGTATGAACAAATTCTTGCATTTCCTAACTTTTACAGCCTAAATAACATTCTTTCAAATAATTTTGGGTATAACATTTTTCTATAATATAGTGGGACCTAAGGTGTTTGTGGGTTGCGCCATCATACAAAAGAGGAGAGTTGCTGGAATATGCTTCAAACTGGGGCACCACTCCTGTAAACATTTAAACACATGCTTAACCTTGAGTAGTCCCATTCATTCGCTTTAAGCATGAGCCCTAGTGCTCTCAGGCCAGAAATCCTTTGCATTCTAGGTGTAGTCTCTCCTGACATGTTGCCAGCATAGCTCTCATTTACTTTAACTTTAGTTACCTCTTATGTAGGAGGAGCAATATATACTGTGGATTCTGATCTCACTAACATCTGTGTTAGACCAGTTTCATTCCATTGTCATTGGTTGAGTTAGTCCTCGATTACATTGATGTCAGGCCAGAATATTTGGTCCATTACTCCCACATGTATTTTCAGTGGTATTGTACCAATTATATATATTACTATAACCTCATTATCCTAACCTTGCCCAGTAGATGGTACTGTTGGCTCTATTTTGTGATTTCTTTTTGAAGTTGAACATTTGTTGCTTGAAAGTCGCTGTACCTTTTTTATTTTTTCTGTTTAATGTATTTTAACTATAGGTTTTCCCCCTTTTTCTCTCTCTGCTCTTAAGTAACTTCTGCAGCCAGTGGAGAACAATAGTAACCCCTTTACTAATTTGATCTTCACTGGTACTAGTAAGATGTAGCAATCTTTAGGCAGACTGGTCAGTGGGCTAATGGTGAATGTCCTTAGAAGTGTAGAAGACATATTTAAAATACTCTAATATGTAATCCATTGATTGGGCAGATTGCCTCTGATTCATGTTCTGCATCAGGGTCTTAATCCAAGATAGATTCATATGAATTTTTTTAAATAGATACCTTTTAAAATTAATTTTCTTGCCATTTGGTGGGCTTTGATAATAGTGTTTTCATATTTAACATTGGTTCCATTAATAGATTACACCACTTTGATTTATTGATCATGTTAAATGGTAGCCAGTTTTACATGTAATTCCTGCAAATGTGAGTTTGGAATTTCTCCAAATGCAATTTTTTGATTACATACCTTTTCTGGAAACAATAAATATGCTCATATTCTACAGTTATGAGGACTGTAGAAGAACCTATCAGTCAGACAGACAAACAGCTCAAAAGCTTTTACAGTGTTTCATCAGTCTTTATTTAGACCCTCATTCAGCAAAGCATTTAAATGTGTTCTTAAGTTTTTTTCCTGGGTTGGGGCATTAAAGTGTTCTTGAAAGTTGTTGATTTGACAGCCATGAGAGCCAAAGTTTTGATTTATCTGCAGAAAAGGGATAGCATGTGCAGTGATGGTGAAAACTTTCTCACAACCCTTTCACTTTACCTTAGCTCTGACCTGAAGGAACCTCCTCTAGGGGTGAGACAGTAATTCAGGTTCCATCCCCATTTAGTTCTGGTCTCCTTTGTTGAAACTGCCAACTAGTGTTAACTGTGGTGTTATTGGTGTTGTGTACCTGTCCACTGGTCTGGTACTACCAGTTTGGTTCAGATAGGTCACTAACGAGCTCTTAAATGTTAGCAACTTTTGGACGTTGCTGCTTTGGCTTGCTCCTAATTAGTGACCTGTCATATTTTATTCATGGTTGTTTAACCCTGTGAAAACTTTGAAAGTGATTTTTTTTAATCAAAACGTTAATTTTTGCACTGCATATGTTGTTGAAGGCTTGCTCATAATTGTTGGACTGTTGACATTTTTTTCTCTGTCAAGCATTAGATCTTTCTTTTTGTGATGGGGGCTAGGGTAACATGGACTTTGCAAACAGATGTGAGTAAAACAAAGTAAGTTAAATTTAGGTCTACTAATCTTGATGGTGTCCCCTTTTAAATGTGGAAAAACCCCATTTAGACTCCCTTGATGTGGTGCCCCAATACAAGGAGCTGAATATTCCCTTCTGGAGTCTCCTGAGGCACAAAAATACACTAAAGAATGTGAGGGGTAGATCAGGCCAGGGTGGCAAGGATAGGTGGAAGTATCCTCCACCTCCCACTCCTTCAGCCAAAGGAGTGCTGCAGTGGGTGTGCCTCTTCTCCATGCCAGGGAGCTTTGTGAGGGGATTCTGAGGCATAGTTCGTCCTGGAGATCCCTCTGGGACACAGTACCAGCACGTATAAGGTGTGATTGAGCTCTAGGTGACTTGCATCCTTTCAGCTAAAATAGATCATGAACAAAATTCTGCCCTTAGTTACACCTGTGCAACCCATTGGATGTACTGACTTATTTATTAACTGGAAAGCTGAACATTAGTCTCATCTGCTAGCATGGCAGTTGATAAAGCATTTGGAGGATGCTTTCTTACTGGAGGTGGGATGGACATAAATCACAGTGATCTAGTATAAGCACAGTGTGTGGGATATTGCTAAGCCTTGTTCCTGGCTGATGGTTATATTACATATAGTAGGTAATTAGACAGTTCATAAACTGCTTTGAGATGTTTGCTTACATGCAATTTGCATTGGAGAAACAATCAGCTTTTGGTTGGTGCTGAAATTACAATATTCTGTGAAATACTTGTATTTTCTCGATCACTTTCAGGCCTTTGACAAAAATGTTTCATGGTAGAGCACTGGTTTACTGCCAGTGAAGGGAGAGCTAAAAAAGCAGAATAAGTTAATTTACCTTGAGATGTTTGCTATTGATAATATTTTTTGTTTAGGATACATACTATTCTGTATGTATTTGTAAATGGTGTGTGTGTGAGTATATACATGGAGAAAAATGCTTAAATTAACTTTTATAGAACACCATGTGCATTGTGTTTTAGAGACATAATAAATACACTTTTCCTGTTGCTAGGGGATTAGCAGTATCACTGAGCACTCAGATAATACGATGAAGGGCACCATTATAAGAAACTAAAAGGATGGAAGAATAATCCTTAAGGGAGTGTCAGTCAATTTTTTTGTTTTTCAGAATTTCACCCCATTTTTCTTTGTTTTTTCAGTTCAGAGTGAATGAATTTGGTGCCCTGGAAGTCATCACAGATGAAACAGAGATGGAAAATGTTAAAAAGGCCACTGCTACCACAACCTGGATGGTGCCAACTGCTCAAGAAGGTCAGAAAGAAGCTGTTTAATTTTTGTATGCTATAGTTTTTTTTTTTTTAATCTAATGGTGTTCCATAAAAGGTTGCCAAAAGCTTTAAACTGCTTAGTTGCTTTTCCTCTAACAACTTCTGTACACATCTCATGAAAAAAGCTGAGGGGATGTTATTAATTACTTGAGTGTGAATGGGTGTCAAAGTGTCTTTTAAATTAGAAAGAAGCACAAAACTTCACATTTCTATTAAACATCTGGAAGCAGTAATTTTAGAGAACTTCAGCTGTATCCTTCTAATAGACATTTTTATCTAAGTTTAGAACTAAAAAATATTTTCATGTGATCTAGCCTGTTATTATTTTAATTAAAAGGTGCCCTAATTGCTTACTCTATTTGAATACATCAACATTCTACACTTTGTTGTTCTTGCTGAAGTTAGTTCTAAAAAGAAAAGAAGGATTTTACCTATTGTCTTTAGTTAACTTCAGCTCAAAATAGTGTAAACTGCAAAACAATTGTTACAGGATATTGTTTATTAGTTGCTCAAACAACTTAACTGATGGAAGATTAGATCTGCAATATCTTTGTTACTGCTAACTCTACCACAGTGAACTATTGTGAGTGCTTGCAAAAATTTTCTGAGTAATAACATTGAAGGGTTTACATGGGCATTTAACTGCATGGGCAAGGGGTTTAGACCGGATATTCTGTGGAAATTAAAATACTGGCAAAAGGAAAATACACATTTTCATCCATAGAAAGATGTATCACATAGTCACTGATGCTCAGTACTATTTTTGTACACATTGAACATAGGATCAATAAGGTAGCACTGAAAAGAATATCACAGCTACTTGCATGGTTTCTTGCACCCATCATTTTTTTGCCCTTGCAGACGGTACATTTTACCAGATTCTTTTTCCTTTTTAAATTAAATACATAATTATTTTTAGCATTTGTGGAAAATGCCAGATTAACAGAATGCAACTGTTAGTCGCTAGCTATCCACCAAACAGCACAAGCAATAGTGCTGAAAACTTTGGCCTGCTAATATGTCTTCCCATTGACCAAGACAGACCCTTTCTAGGGGCGAAAACGTAGTTGTTCTTCAAGTGATTGCGCATGTCTATTCCAATTAAGTGTGCCACATGCGCAGCAGCCGGAAGCTTTTTCCCCGAACAGTACCCATCGGGTCGGTTTAGGTGCCCCCTATAGTCGTGCCTCCATGGCATCAAATATAGGCCCCTGCTGATCTGCTGCCACTTCAGTTCTTTTTTACTGCCTGTGATGGTTAGCCGGAATGCTCGTTCTCTCTTGCTTCAGCAAGCGTCTCTTTCTTAGCAGTCTTCAGACTTGTCCTGTAAATAGTTAGACAGTAGTTAGTGTACAGATCTATAAGATATCGTTTGGGGGTACCCCCTGCCTCTTCTCATCCCCCCTCCCCCGGTACCGGGGCATGCCTCGGTCCCTGGGGTTTAAACCCTGTGTAGCATGTGGCAAACCTATGCCCAGGAGTGACCCCCCACGCTTCCTGCCTAAAGTGCCTGCGGGATAAAGTCCGAAAAGGAACATTTTCAAAATCTGCTGGGGATTCTTCCCCAGAACCCAAAAGGAGAGGGATCAGTGACCGAAGAGTCTCCTTATGGAGGCTGCCCTCCATCCCCACTCTGACCCAGGGTCAACCAAGCTGATGCTGAGCAGTTCGGCATCAGTTTGTAGTGCCCCGTTGTCGTCGCAAGAGGTTTTGGCACCGAGGAAGGACTCTGAAAGGAACCCTTGGCGCCGACAGAGTTCCCTGCATAGGGGCTCTGTGCAGGTCAGTGGGTGGCACCGTTACCAGTCTCTGGTACCCCACAAAAAGAAGAGACCTGACAGAGGGCATTCACCCATGCCCAAGCCAGTACTGAAGGAGGCTGGCGCAGTGAGACCCTCCTTGGGGCACCGCCTAGTTGGGCTCTCTTGACGCCTGCTCCACTGACGGACCAGTCGAATCTGGGCCCCCGAGACTCCAGGAAGGTCTTGAGCAAGCCATGCCGGAGACTTTTGAGGTGGCCAGAGAGCTCGTTGCCTTCACAGCATTGCCTTCTCCACTTAGGCGAGACAGAGCACTGAGCTTTGCTTCAGCGACACCTGTGAGATCTTCAGTGCCATTCATGGTACCGTGCCGATCACCATCCCCTCAGCACCAGTCCCTTCTGCTAGTGGACAGGTAGAAGAGCTGCATCGGTCCTCAAGTTCCCGGCACTGCTCCCTAGCATCGGTGGGCACTGCTCTCCTGTGGTCCTCCTTCAGCGAGTCCTCTGAGTCAGAGTTGGAGTCCTGCAGGTCTAAGTGAAGCCAACACTGATCGCGTAGACACTCGACGTCAGAGAAGGAAATGCAGTAATTCCTCCAGGTACTGTGGCCTGGGCAATGGCAGGCTCCGACCCAGTGGCCTTTCTGGACCCCCTGTTTATTCCAGGAGGTCTATGTCAGTGGCTTCGGTATCTCGCGCGCCTCTCGCACCTCCCTTGGTGCAGGACCAGCTGCCCCACGCTGCATCGGTTGCCGCGCTGGAAGACCCGGCACAATGTAACCCCCTCGGTGCTGAGGGCAGAGAGCAAGACCCGGTCCTAGCTAGGGCCTCGTTCTCATTCTCACCAGATGAGGCGGTGGTGGGAACTTCTATGGCCCCCGCACAGGAGGACAATAGCGTACTCCAGCAGTTACTGAGCAGAGTGGCCCAGAACCTGGGGATCCAGGTTCAGGAGGTCGCTGAGACATCAGATCCTATGGTGGATATCCTAGCCCTCTCTGGTCCCCCTTGGATTGCTCTGCCACTCATAAAGACTATTCAAGAGACCACCAAAATTCTGTGGCAGACCCCCACCTCCTTACCACTGATGGCAAAGAAGACCAAACGGAAGCATTTCGTTCCCTTTAAGGGGTTTGAACATTTTTACACCCACCCTCTGCCGGACTCCCTAGCTGTAGGGCCAGCAAATAAGCGGGAGCGCCAGGGACACCAGACCCATCCCACCAAAAAAGGGAGGCAAAGAAGCTGGACCTCTTTGGGAGGAAAATTTATTCCACCGAAGGTCTCCAGCTCCGAATCTCAAATCACCAAGCGGTCCTAAGTAGATATAATGTTATATCTTGATGTTATAATGATATGATGTTAACTCCTGAGGGGCTATGGCAAAATTTATAGAGTTTCTGCCAGAAGAATTTATAGAGTTTCTGCTAGGGCAGAAATCTCCTCATTGGTAGAGGAGGGCAAGCTGGTGGCCAGGGTGTTGGTCCTGGATGTGGCTGACTGGGGTTGGCCATGAGGGGGACTCCTGGTTACAGGCATCAGGTTTCCCATATGAGGTCCAACAGACCATATGAGGTCCCATATGAGGTTTCCCATATGAGGTCCCATTTGAGGGCTTGACCCTCTTCTCAGAGAAGACAGACTCGAGGCTTCATAGCCTCAAGGATTCAAGAGCCAGCCTCAAGGATTCAAGAGCCACCCTCAAGTCCCTTGGCCTGCGCACTTTGGCTACACAGCGGAGACGCTCCAAATTTAGGCTTGGTAATCACCTACTTGGAATTCACTTGAGCAATCACTCAAAGAAGAAAAGATGGTTACCTACCTCTTGTAACTGTTGTTTTTCGAGATGTGTTGCTCATGTCCATTCCGATACCTGCCCGCCTCCCCTCTGTCGGAGCAAACCGTCAAGAAGGAACTGAGGTGGCAGCAGGTAGGCAGGGCCCTGTATTCGGTGCCTTGGAGGCATGACTCCAGGGGGTGCCTGCCCTGGCCCAATGGGTACTGCTGGGGGAAAACCTTCTGGCCGCTGTGCACCTGGCGCACATGCATCTAATTGGAATGGGTATGAGCAATACAGCTCAAATAACAACAGTTATGAGAGGTAGGTAACTATTTTTTCAGCCTGTTTAGTCCTTGACCTCTCTCCTGAGACTGCCAACTACTATTATTGCTGTTAGCCCTTTTAACTGGTGCGATTTTGTTTGATAGATATCTCTTCAGTGTCTATAAGGAACTGAACGGAGAGCACCTGTTCATGTTCCATAAGTAAGGCTACATTTTAGTCGCAGGTATTTTTAGTCAAAGTCATGGACAGGTCACGGGCAGTAAACAAAAATTCACAGCCCATGACCATGGCATTTACTATATACCCCTATCTAAAACTTGTGCCTTGGAGGGCACAGCTGCTCTGGAGGTGGGCGGCGACCTGGTGCTGGGGGGAAGGTGGGTGGTGGCACGTGGCCCGGGACCCCCCACTGGTACTGGGGTGGCAGCGGCACATGGCCTGGGACCAGTGTCCCCTCTAATTTTTAACAGGCCATGTGTGCAAAAAAAGTCTTCTGTGCTGCCACCGAAGCACAAAAAAAAACAGCCAAAGCCCGAGTGCGTGTGGTGTTTCGCCATGTGCGCAGGGTTTAAGATCTGTGTGCACGCACGCAACTTAGAGGGAACAGTGGCTGGGACTCCCTGCTGGTGGGGGCGGGGGGAGGCAGGTGGCCCGGGACCCCTGCTGGTGTGGACGGGAGGATTGGCAGGGCTGGCAGGCTCCCTACCTGGCTCCACGTGTCCCTGCAGCTCCTAGGGGGAGGGAAGACCGGAGGCTCCGTGCACTGCCCCTGTCATGTGCTGCGGCTCTGCAGCTCCCATTAGCTGGGAGCCGCGGCCAATGGGAGCTGCAGGGACGGTGCCTATGGGCAGGGGCAGCATGCAGAGCCTCTTGGCCCCTCCACCTAAGAGCTACAGGGACATGCCGTCCGCTTCCGGGGAGGCCCCCCCGCCCTGCAGCCCAACCCCCTGTCCCAGCCCTAAGCCCCCTCCCACATCCAAACTGCCCCAGCAGCTGCTGCCTGATCTGCTAGGGAAGCCCCAGAGCCAGCTGCACCAGCCACTGCAGAAGGTCATGGAGAGTCACGGAATCCGTGACTTCCGTAACAGACACGGAGCCTTAAGGATAAGCCATGAAGCAACTGGTAACAATTTTCAATTAGTATTGACTTGTGGAAAGTTCATATCTGTGATGTGGAGGTGAGAGACTTGTTATCATAGTATAAGCACTATGCCATATGTTGTGGAGTAGATTCTGTCCCCTCTCATAGCTGTGTGATTACAGTTTTGTAATATCAAATGTACACCATCGTGCCCTGCAATATGGTTAACCTAAAACAAATTCTTGCTAGTCAAATCAAATATGTTCAATGCTTTGTATTGTATTAAGCATACATTTGTGATGAGGATGTACGTCTTACGTTGTACCAGATTAGTTTGTTGCAGTATAAAGATATGCTTACCTCCAGTGCACATCTAGACCTGCATGACTGGGGGAAGAGATAGTGTATGACGTCACTTAACCACTGAGAACATTGAGCTGTGTAATGCAGCACACCATCCCATTAGTGATGAAGAGCTATCTAGATCCAGGTTTCAGAGTAACAGCGGTGTTAGTCTGTATTCGCAAAAAGAACAGGAGTACTTGTGGCACCTTAGAGACTAACCAATTTATTTGAGCATAAGCTCAATAGCTATTACCAGCAGGAGAGTGGGGTGGGAGGAGATATTTTTTCATGCTTTGTGTGTATATAATAAGATCTTCTAAACTTTCCACAGTATGCATCCGATGAAGTGAGCTGTAGCTCACGAAAGCTTATGCTCAAATAAATTGGTTAGTCTCTAAGGTGCCACAAGTACTCCATATCTAGATCCAGGGGTTCATTTGACTGCCCTTTAAAGGAGCGTTCAGTGTTCAAGCAGAAGGAATTGTTTTGCCTTTTGACTTGGAATTTGTCTTTTAAAAGAAGTAAATGGGTTACAAAAAAGTCATATTTAGTTTCCATCAGATAGGTTTCTATTATTAAGTAGTTCCCCTCAGTTCTTTTTGAAGCTTCATCTTACCCATAAGTGTAGGCTGCCATGTCCACTACAAGCCTAGACATTTGGTGCCTAGGCTTATAGATGTCTGAATACCTGAATCTAATGTTGGGAAATTTAGTTGTCCTAATCCAGAGTGATAAGAGGGAAAATGTGTATTTTTTTTCCCTCTGGTAGACTACAGGAGTAGTTACGTACAATCTTTTGGAGAAAAAGGTTGTAATAGAAGAATACCTCGTAGCCTAGGATTTTAGTTACAGAACAGTGTGTGTTTGTTAAAAGAAAATTTCTCCAAATTTCCTTTTCATAGTTGGCAGCAGTCTCACTAGGCCAGGACTGAGGCATGCTGGCAGGGGGGCAAGGAAAAGTCTGCACAGCTGCTGCCTGGGCTGTACCTGATCAGTGGATAAAGGACCTCAGTCTTCAGTGCATCTAATGCAACATCTTTCAGCAGCACTAAATTCACAGTAAAAAAGATCAGCTAAATGATGGCTTGTGTCATTATGTTAATGTTCTCTTATGAGGGGGGTTTCCCCTACCCAGGTTGTGAAAGGCCAATTATGTAGCCTAGGTGCACTTGGTGAGTGGGCCAAGCCTAATTAGAAATAAAGCACAGCTGGGGGAGCCCATTTTGGGAGCAAAGACATGGAGGAGAGGAGGTGAGAAGTGCCTGAGAGGGAGAAAGGGTAAAAGACCAGATAGGCTTCTCCAAAGATGAGCTGGAAGCCTGACTCAGAGGGAGCCCTAACAAGCTGTATCCTGAGAAAGGGGAGGAGTATGCCAGCCCCTGGATTGGGAGATTGATCCAACTAGGGAGCAGCAACAGAGGTACTCTTGCGCTGAGGTGACTGCCCCCAGAGCCCAGCAGGCTGAAGGTTTCGTATGTATACATTTTTATTGGACGTTGATAAAGGTGTCTGTGGCCCGAAAAGTGGCTGGACTCTGTACAGTGGTCCAGCCGGAGGGCCGGGACACCCCTATGGCCACAGTAGGCCAAAAGGGGCGGGGGGTGCAACTGAGGCATAAGTTGCTGCAGCCAGTGAGGAATGGGTGTGTTGTGGCGGCAACTTTGACACACCTCTCCATTCCATTGATAACAGAAATATAAGGTTAATGGGCATTTATCTTTTGTTGCATGCTAAAACCTGTGTTACTTTTGAAAGCCAGCCCTTTGGAGTGAGGAACAGTAACCCATCATGGATGATAGCCATTGGTTCTACAGCTAATGGTAGTGGCATAAGTAGAACCTTCCCTTTGCTTGGCAAGGTCTGTTCTGTGGTTAGAAATTTCTTACTTTTTGTACTGTAGCTTGGAGAAATTACTCTTTTTTTTCCTTTCACTGTGCAGCCTTTTCAGAAAAGACTGGGATTCCCCTGAAGTTGAAGGAAGCTACGAAAGTGGATGGGCTTATTTTCTGTGAAAACTGTTATCACGATGGTACCACAGAAGAGTTTGTTCCTGAAGGGAAATTTTGCAGCCAGAAATGTGCACATCACATCAAAAACAAGTAGGTGCTATTATAAAACATACACTCAAGTAATATGACATGCACGCAGCATGATGAGAGAGAATATTGGGATAAAACAGTAGTGGGGTCAGGTGGGGTGAGAATGAGGCAACCTAATCTCTGAATTTTCTGATTTTTAATTTTCAATTATTCATATCTACTTATAATTTTGTCCCAAACATTTATAGAATATGAGAGCTTGAGTCTTGTGTAATGCAAGTGTTGAAGACTTCCTTAGTTGCACAGAAAATATTGTCTTTTACCGTTGAACACAAACAGTGAAGAACTCATCTCTGGTCTGCATGAGTCAGTGTCAGACTCGCACAATGTTTCATAATCACTAGAATTAGGATGCTCAGCGATTAGATGGTTGGTGTGGTTAGTTAATTATTTAAATGCAAAAGCTACATTACATATGACAAACTCCAACCTGTGACAGTTTGTCTATTCTTTCCATTTCAGCAGTGCACTAATGCAGCTCATCACATCACAAATGAAGATTTCTGATTACATGCTCATTGTGAATTGTACATTTCACTAGGGCAATTTGACATGAATGTTCTAAAGCATTTTTCGTCATTTTTAAGTAATTGCTTCAAAGCTGTCTGTTTTTTGGTTGCTTGACTGACAATTAATGCCGTTACATATCAGCTTATTCCAAATGGATTTGTCAGTCATAATAATTACTAGTTCTTTCCTTTCTTTAAACTGCCCTGCAGTCTTAAGCATTTCAAAAGAATTGCTTCTTTATGAGTTTTGATGCCAGGCGGGAAAGACAAATTGTTTTAAACATGCAGAATCTGTTCAGTATAGGATGACAGCTTTCCTTTTGCAATTACCGGTGTATGTCTTCTGTGTTAACTTTTGACAACTGTCATTTTCAGTAGTAGCTCTAAGAATATATTTTGAATGATACCCAGGGACCTACAAGCACTTGGATTTTCTTATCATTCCCTATCATTCAGGGTAGTTGCCTTTTCCTAATTCTTCCACTTAAGTTCATGGAAGCAAGAATTGAATAGTTGTAGGTTCTTATGTCACCATGTTTTTTCTCATGACAGAGAACTGAAGGAGGATAAAGATAGTGTGGAATGCAGTGAGGAAGATGATTCTAAAGGGAGTCGGAAAAGAAAAACAAAATTACCTCTGAAAGAAGAGTGCAAAGAAGATGGAGAAGACAAGAAAGAGAAGGATGAAACTGTTAGTATGCTTCATAAACCCAATCCCGCAGTTAGCTTCAGCAGGAGTTTTGCCTGACATAGAGGAGGTAGCATTTAGCCTAATTTGGTTAACCAGTGTGCACTTTTATATCATAATAGTGGGACTTGCAAATCTGAGCTGGGCACCAGTTTCTGATGTTTCAATTTTTATGTTCTTTCTAGAGTGCAGTGCACTCTGGGGTGCATAGCTCCAACACGGCCAAAATTTCAGTTGAATAATAGATTCCTCAGTTATATATTTAACTATGTATAATTAGTAATTCAGCTATCACTTTTCTGTTGTTCCTCTTTCCCCTTTTTTAGAAAGAAACAAAACAAGGAAATTAAATGACTGGAATGTGCTTAAGACAGTGTTGTTGGAACATTAAGGACAGAAAAATAAGGAAATTAGAATATACAGTTTCTACAACAATCATTACTTGCATTGCACATAAAGTGATGCATGGAAGTTAATAGCTTGTTTGCAAGAGAATCATATTACAATTATGGGAAACATAAGTTCAATTTTCTTGATTTTTATTAAATGCAAAATCTTTGCCAGAGTATTGCTCTCATGTCTATCTTTTCATTTAACAGGATTTTCTTTGATCCAATTGTGGCTAGTTTTTATTTTCATCATTATGAGTAGGGGAAGGTGAATCTCAAACACTTTCGGTTCTTTCTTAGGGTACTGGCTTATGGCTAGCAATGAAGGGCACCTCCATAGAAAATAATGCAGATATTAAAGTCTAGTAGCAACTCCTGGGTAAAAAAGATTAGAAATTTGTCCAGAATCATCCATGGTATAATATATCGGGGATGAATTTGGCCCATTGTGTCCAGGAAATGATCCAGATAATTAAAAAAAAAAAAATTCTGCAGAGAGCCACAGTTTGTGAAATTGTATTTAGTATAGATAAAGAAATAACCAGTAAGTTACTTTAGAGTCCCTGTCCTAATCTCTCTATTTTGATCTCTTCAAAATGAATATATTTTTGCTTAAAGCCACAGCAATTTTTCACATGTCTTTGATTACTGTGTCACTTTTTTAATTCGCATCATGTCACCATCTTCTTGGTAGTCTCATTGTCTTTGACCTATTTTAGCTATGCTTTAATACTGCCTTTGGTTTCTAGATACTTGACCTGTATTGTTGTGGTGCAGTTCTTACTATGCTGTGTTGCTGATGTTTCCAGGCATGAGTAAAATTACTCCCACAGCTTTCTGGCCTTCAGGAGAGCACATGGGTCTCCGCTAGGGTTATGCCTGCTTGCTCTGTAATAGGTTTCAGAGTAGCAGCCATGTTAGTCTGTATTCGCAAAAAGAAAAGGAGTACTTGTGGCATCTTAGAGACTAACAAATTTATTTGAGCATAAGCTTTCGTGAGCTACCGCTCACTTCATCGGATGCATATCGTGGAAACTGCAGCAGACTTTATATATACACAGAGAATATGAAACAATACCTCCTCCCACCCCACTGTCCTGCTGGTAATAGCTTATCTAAAGTGATCATCAGGTGGGCCATTTCCAGCACATTTCCTGCTATTACCAGCAGGAGAGTGAGTTTGTGTGTGTATGGGGGTGGGGGGGTTGTGAGAACCTGGATTTGTGCAGGAAATAGCCCAACTTGATTGTCATGCACATTGTGTAAAGAGTTGTCACTTTGGATGGGCTATCACCAGCAGGAGAGTGAATTTGTGTGGGGGGGTGGAGGGTGAGAAAACCTAGATTTGTGCTGGAAATGGCCCACCTGATGATCACTTTAGATAAGCTATTACCAGCAGGACAGTGGGGTGGGAGGAGGTATTGTTTCATATTCTCTGTGTATATATAAAGTCTGCTGCAGTTTCCACGATATGCATCTGATGAAGTGAGCTGTAGCTCACGAAAGCTTATGCTCTAATAAATTGGTTAGTCTCTAAGGTGCCACAAGTACTCCTTTTCACTTAAGGTGAGCTATTACCAGCAGGGGGGGGGAGGAGACGGGGGACAACACCTTTTGTAGTGATAATCAAGGTGGGCCATTTCCAGCAGTTGACAAGAACATCTGAGGAAGGGGGTGGGGGGGGGATGGGATAAACATGGGGAATGATAATCACCTCATTACAAAAGGTGTCGTCGTCGTCGTCCCCCCCGCCCCCCTGGGCTTCATTGCCTTCCTACTGCAGCAATCTCTCAAATGAATCCCTGAACTACGTGGGGCGTTAGCAAAACTATTGATGCACAAATAATAAGTAAAAAGGAGCTGTGTCAGTTTACGTTTCATAAGGAACTTGAAGGGGAAAAAATAGTTTGACATCTGGACAAGGCTAAAATTGTTAGAGGAAGAACTTTTATTTTTATATATGTATTTAAAGAGGTGAGAACAGTGGAGAATGCCAGCTGGCTCCAGCTTGCAATCAGCCTGCCCTGAAGAGTCTGTGATCTAGAATCTCCACAGCTCATACAATGACAACTGGTTTTAAAGAGTTTGAGTTCCAGAGTGTGATGGCCCTTTGAATTGTCCATAGCTCTTAGAATGTTTGCTGGGACTATTTCTTTATTTTATTTTTTTATTTACCATTAGAAATTTACAGCTTGAAGTTTGATATTAAAGAGCTACAACAATAACTGTTTTAATAAATGTAAAAACCATGGATATGTTCTTTTAGCTTTAATGGACTGCAAAACTAATAAAAATATTAAATTCCTAAATTTTGTAATCTAGGAGGAAAATCATGAAGGGAGGATACTGAGAGTCTCTCAGAGAGCCAGAAGAAAAAGAAAAGGTGATATGGCCATTTTAAAGCAACGTAAGTTGAAATTAGCGGGTGGCGGGAACTGTCTATTGAGAACTGTGGTTTTTGTAGAACTGGATTTATATTCTCTAATTCTACAATTTAAATTATTTATAACAATTATGATATTTTTAGTGGATTAAAGGTAATTGTGAGGAAAGTAGCCAACACTTGGAGCCTGATTCTCTCTCTTTTACACTAAGGATATGTCTACACTGCAATGTAAGCCCAGAATTAGTGGGACTTGAGTCAGCTGACCTGTGGTAGGGCACCCTGGGCTTGAACGTCTGTATTGAATATTAACGCTATGTTTCTAACCCATGCTCAAACCTAGGGCATCCACACTGCAGTGCACAGACCCGATTCAAAGCAACCATGTCATAGAGTTCCTAGCACCCCCTTACCCTACGAGAGGCCTCTCTAGCCCTAGGACCTTGGTGCACTGTGGGAAAACTTCACTGCCTTCCCTGGACATTATTAGGAAGCAGCTTGCTTTGAAAAAGTCTTGATCAGTCGCTCTCCATTGCAAACCCAGGGGCCTTTCCGATAGTGTCCAAATCAGTGATCAGAAGAGAATGGGTTAATGCTGACCTGAGCTGGATGGATTGCAGATTGTTGGGATAGAAAGGATTAAGGAAGTTGTCCCATGGAATTATGAGATACTTCTGTTTGACTACTGGGATCCAAGTCAAGCAGAGCTGTGTCTATGCAGCAAAGCAATAGGGTCCCAGCTTAACTCGAGCTCACTCTCCAGCCCTGCAGGGTCCTGGAACCCTGGGTCCAAATCCTAGGCTAGCGCAGTTGCAGCATGGATGCAAGGGAAGCTAGGCTTGAGCCTGACCTCAAGCGCAGCCTTACGTTGCCATGTAGACGTACCCTAAGACCCCTTTACATGACTTTGGCAATGTGAAAGTGCTTGTAGTAGCATCAATATAATGCATTTTAAGGCTCCTTCATGCTGACTTAGTGTAAATGAGAAGCAGATCCATTGATGTGCTGGATAAATAGGATTGCTCCTTTCACTTTTACAGTCATTCAAGAATCTGCATTTAGCAGAAGAAACTGTTTACAACTACAATATAGGTAGGCTTGGCAGAATTTGATTTTTATTTTTTATAATTTTGATGGATAATATTTATTTTTAAGCATTTTTTCTATTTTTATTGGGTTAAATTTTTACAGTTGTGAGAAATTATAGGGGGGATTAGATAAAAATGGATTTTTTTTCTTCACAGCAAACATACAATATTTTCACAAAACAAGTATATGAATTTTTGAATGTAGTTAAACATTCAAGTTTTTTAAAATCAGGTTTGTTTTTGTTAAAATTGTTTTTAACTGAAATAGTTAAATGAAATATTTAAAAAAAAATTGACTGTCAGCCAGGTCATGAGAAACGTAAGATATTGGCTTCTGCAGCTAACTCAGTCATCTTCACCTTCATTTTCCTATTTGTTCTTAATCTGGAAAAGAAAAACAAGCTTTTTCAGCTCCCAAACAATTTCTCAATTTGGAATGCATTAGTTCAAAGGAAGAAAATATTTTTCTACAACAGCGGAAGAAGCTACTGCTGTTAAAAGTGAGATTAAGTGACTTCCACCAGTTCACTGATGTGACTTTCTTTAAAACATCATCATCAAACATATTTCTTGAATGGTTCACCCTTAGCTCTGAAGTTTATTATAGTTGGCATTATGGAGGGATGATTGCTGGACGTCCATGTCATAGCCAACTCCTCTTCTTCAGCAGTTAAGGTTTGACCCTGGTACCGAATATTGGCAAGAAAATGAGCTGGAGATAGTGCTTGTCCCATTCTTTTTTTAATGCTTGTAATTTAACTCTGTCGTTGCATATTTCTCTTTTTAAGATCTCATTCAGTTCCATCCAAATTTCAACAGCATCAGCAACAAAACAGCTATTTCCCTGCATTTTGTTCAGGGCTACAGAAATAGGCTTCAGGGTACTCAGCATGTCTTCAACATTTCTCTTAAGCTCTATGTTGAGAACCTTGGCTGTGACAGTGCCATCTATTTTTTTTCACGATTTTCTTCACAAACTGTCATCCGATTAGGCCAGTTATAGATATAGTGCTCAGAACAGTCCACTACTGAGTTCCATCGCACGTCTTGTGGAAGAGTTAGCTTGGTTCCTCCCCCTTTTTTCAGAGCAGTTTCTGCAAAGTGGTTGTTATGGAAGTATTTTACAATTTCAACATTAGCCTTTATTTCTGGAACACTGAAGTCTTTGGCTAGGAGGTGCATCAAATGAGCGCTGCGACTGCATGTTATTAGCTTGGGACTCTTTTAAATTTCTTATCTTTGATACATTTGCAGCATTGTCTGTGACCAAGCTGCGTACTAGACATTTGCATTTTTTTTCAGTTTGTTATAGCTTTTACTGCTACTTCTTGTAAGTATTCTGATGTGTGTGCATTTCCTGATGTATCCATTGGTTCTGTAAGGAAGACATTCCCTTCTTCTGTTGTCACACAAGCACATACAACAGGATCATTTTGGACGTTGCTCCACCCATCAAGACTTAGGTTAACAATTTTACCCTCTAGACCTTTTGCACACTGCTCAGTTTCTCTTTCATACATTTTATCCAGCAATTTGCCTGTGACATCTGCTCTGTTGGGTGGACTGTATCCTGCTCTTAATGACTGAACCATGTTAATGAAGTGTGGGTTCTCAATCATATGGAAAGGAGAGTTTGTTGCATAAACAAACAAGGCAATTTATTCATCAATGACCTCTTTTTGTAATCTGCTGGTTCTTATCACAAACTTATCTATGATTGTTTCTGGATGATGGAGATTTTTTTTTTCTTTTTGCTACAGATGATATACTGTGGCTATGTGAAATACATGATGTGACTGCAACACTGTCATTGGCAGATAACTCTGAAACTATAGGCAATGATGGTGATCTTGAAGGTGGATAGTCGTCAGAATCCTGTATGTTCTCCTAAACAAAATAAGTCAATGCAGTTATTTAATTATTACCATACTGCTCATTTAGTATTACTCATTGCATTCACTGACACTACTTTAAAGGTGAAATTGTAAAAGGAAGATCTGCCTACTTCACCTATTTTATTTTTTATCACAACTGCATCTAAAATGATAGTATCCAGTAGCTCCAGGCAAATGGGGGCTGCGGGGAGCAGCGCGGGCAAAGGGATGTGTTGGCCGCCCTTCCCACAGCCCCCATTGGCCTGGAGTGGCGAACCGCGGCCAGTGGTAGCCGCGATCGGCCGAACCTGTGGACGTGGCAGGTAAACAAACCGGTCCGGCCTGGCAAGGGCTTTCCCTGAACAAGCGGTGGACCGGCTTTGAGAACCACTGTTCTAGACTGAGCATTGGGTAATAGAAAGGTTAACCTAAATAATCTGTACAAAAGCCCCTAGAACCCCAGAAGACTGGGTCCCCAATCCATGAACTATTGGAACTCATTTACAAAACTTTTCTTAAACATTACATGGATATATTGTCTCATACATTAGAATTACATACCCTATTCCATGATGAGAGATCTTTGAGCTATAATGTATTTTAATTAAAACTATCTTTAGATAGGTTTTTTCCCCTCAAAAAGCATTTTATCAAACAAATTCGATTTAAATTAAAAAATCCGATTTTTTGATGTTTTTTTAAATAATTGATTTTTATCCACCCTGCTGTAGACTTTGAGTCAAAAATTTATAATCATTAAAACCCAAATTGTCAACATAACGTCAAAATATGCAAAGTAAATATCCTTAAATCAAACTAATAAGTTCTCAAACAGCATTTTTCTTATTTTACCTACCTACAAATTTCGATTTTCATTTGAAATATCTTTTGTTGTGTAGTTATACAGATAAAGTGGTGTCTACTGACATTTACTGATGAAAATCTAATCCTTCCAAGCCTAAGTATGTTCATGAAATTTAGATTCATTTATGGAAATGTTGAGGAATAATTGCTACAATCAGTCCAAAGGGTTGTATTCCACTCAAAGCAGCACAACAAAGTATTTTTAAATGAGTGCAGTCATTTCAGTCCATTAATATGGTAGATATTTTTAGGAAAATCAGCAGAATTAGCAGTTGTTGTATGTCAGTGATGCACCACCAGAAACCTGCGTATGGCCCTTCAGGATAGTTCTTGTGATAGACTGTGAACCCATATTGAATGAGGCTACATTAGCAGCAACTGACTGGCCACTAACAAACAGAAAGCCTAAAGTAGCTCTGCTACCCACCAGGGAGCTGAGCCATGCAAACCAACAAAGGCACCTGGAGTGCAGAAGAGCCATGGGTGACACAACAGTAATTTACTGCTGAAGATTTTAAGTGTTATTTACGCCGACATTTGTTCCAAAGCTGAGACTGTGTGAGTGGTATGATAAAGGAGGAACACTGGATTGCTGATGGAAATGCTACTGTTCACTGGCAGAATGATCTGTGCACATTTCTATAGTTTATTTAATTGAAGTGTGGTTTCAGCAAAAGGATTTTGAATGAAGGTTATGATTTTAGATTCAGAAGCAAGAATTTTAATCTGTTATTGTTAGACAACATATCTACAGATCTAAGTTCAAATATGGTTTAAATCACAAAATGAGCAAATGAACAAAATGAGTTTGTATTAGTCCCAAACAGTTTCTGTACTCCGAACACTTACCCATAATTGCTTGTTTTCTTCAGAAGGAGCCCAGAACAGATGTAGATTATGCAGATCTAAATTATATAAATGTTAAAATAATTAGGCTATAATTGATGATGCTAGTTATTTCTGTTGTGGTATTTCTGCCTAGTCAGGATTAGGCCAGCACTGTGCTGGGCACTGCGCAAACTGTCCCTGCCCCAGTGATCTTACAGTCTAAAATGACAAGTTATATATGCTGCAGGGGTGAAGAAGGCAAAGGCCAGAAGTGAGGTATGTGAGCAAAACTGCCAATTATATGACAAAGCTTGTGAGGCATCTGTCTTCAGCGTTCCTGGGTTTTGCTATGCTGTTAGTTGTTTGCTTCCCCTTTGAGTGATTGTCCACATGTATCTTGTCCACTGTTGGTGCACAAGCTCCCAGGGCATTCAAGCCAGAGACTCTTGGCCATCGGTACCTACTCGGCAGCACTTGCACCCTTTATGCCTCCAAATGAGGATATAAAGGGCAGGCCCACTCCAGCCTGCTTTGTAGTTCTTTCTTAACCACTCATGGCTGTGAGTCAGAGCTTGCAATGTCTGCTGTGTTTCTTCACTGTTGTATTCTTGTCAAGGTAAATAGTAGTTAGTCTTGTCTGTAAATAGTAGTTAGCAATTTAATAAGGTCGTTAGTAGAGTAGTAGTTTTTGAATAGATTTTCTGAATTAAGTCCTGAGAAATTAAATACATGTAGATTACAAAATAGAAATTTGAAACACACATAATTTTTTCTTTTGATTTTGCTTTCTTTGAGAAGTCAGCAATTCAATAATTTTGCAAAAATATTTATTTTAACACTATGTTTCTTCACAGCTTTATATTCTAAAGGAAAGAAACCATGGTGCTGGGCTTCATATTTGGAGGAAGAAAAGGCTACAGCAGCACCTACTAAGCTTTTTAAAGAGGTATGTTTTCTTCTGAAACTCAAGATAATCAACAAAAAGAAAAGGAGTACTTGTGGCACCTTAGAGACTAACCAATTTATTTGAGCATGAGCTTTCGTGAGCTACAGCTCACTTCATCGGATGCATACCGTGGAAACTGCAGCAGACTTTATATACACACAGAGAATATGAACCAATACCTCCTCCCACCCCACTGTCCTGCTGGTAATAGCTTATCTAAAGTGATCATCAGGTTGGGCCATTTCCAGCACAAATCCAGGTTTTCTCACCCTCCACCCCCCCACACAAATTCACTCTCCTGCTGGTGATAGCCCATCCAAAGTGACAAGTCTTTACACAGTGTGCATGATAATCAAGTTGGGCCATTTCCTGCACAAATCCAGATTCTCTCACCCCCCTCCCAAAAACCACACACACAAACTCACTCTCCTGCTGGTAATAGCTCATCCAAAGTGACCATTCTCCCTACAATGTGCATGATAATCAAGGTGGGCCATTTCCAGCACAAAGCCAGGTTTTCTCACACACCCCCACCCCCATACACACACAAACTCATCCATTACCATGAAATTCATAAGGAAGTTAATTTGTAAGGTAGAATAACCAGAATATAAAGACTTTTGTAAGTTCTCAGTTTGCTCTGAGGGAAGTCTGACAATGGTTAAAGTAACAGATTTCCTTAAATAGTCATGAAGAGTGTGAGGTCACCTTTTGCCCAGCTTTTCTCAGTGAATTAATGATAACTCATAAATCTGACTGTTGTTATCCTATGAAACCTACACTGAATATAGGATTCAGGCTGTTTTAAATCTCTCTGCTCATTTCTGCACATTTCCAAGATCTGGACTTTTCTCTCTGTTCACATAGCTAAAACTCTGATTCAGGCCCCCCTTTTCTCATTCGTGACTTCTGCAGTCTCTTCATTTTGGGGCTTTCCAGATACCTTGTTCTCCTTACATCCCTTCACAAGTCTGTTACAAAGAACATCTTCCTGGCTTGTTGCTCTGACTTTGCAACCCTCAGTGACTCCTCCTTTTTCACTGTATCAAACACAACATGGCTTAATCCTGTCCTACCTATCATCTTGTTGGGTGCCAAAATATCAACTTCTGCTTCTCCTTTGCCAACTATGCTAACCTTTGTCACCCATCTGTCTAGTTTCCCATCAAACAACTTAGTGCTTTTTTTTGGCATACGTTTTTGCATGGAAGGGAGTTCCCAATAAAAATCCACAAAGCCTGTATATTGTCCTCCTCCAGATCCCTCCTTAAAACTCACCTTTGGTTGTGGTGCTTGCAAAACACTTGAAAATGTCTAGGCAGCTGGTATACTGTGATTACTGCTGCTTATTCTAATCATCATTGTCTGACTGTTACCTTGTACTACCCTCTCTGTTTTTTGCATCCACCTCTTGGCACTTTTCTTATACTTAAACTGTAAGCTCTTTTGGGACAGGAACTGCATGTGTGTGTGTGTGAGAGAGAAAAAATGGTTGTGCCCCTGCAATATTTTGTTCCTACATATGGTTAGGGAAAGGCAGAATATCCTACTGTTCTCAATACTTTAATCAGCTTTTCTGTAGATATTTTTTCTAAGCTCTGACTTGAACAAATAGCAGTTG
This sequence comes from Lepidochelys kempii, assembly GCF_965140285.1. Lineage (NCBI taxonomy): Eukaryota > Metazoa > Chordata > Testudines > Cheloniidae > Lepidochelys > Lepidochelys kempii. The sequence goes on from NC_136382.1 coordinate 100,175,821, forward strand.
CTCTGGTAAAATGGAATAACTGACTCTTTTATTTTATACTTTTAACTCTCCTGTATTATGATCCCACTTCTGTTTTTCTCTTTTTATTCCTTCTCGCATCATATGGGATTGTCAAAACAGGGTTTCTACCGCCTGAACCTCCATATTCTTTTCATTCCCTATGCTGGCCTCCTTTTGCCAAAAAAAAAAATCTTTAAATGTTTGTGCAAAGGTAAATATAGTAAGCCCAATGCAATTGTATCTTAGGTGATCTATGATATAATTACAATCTTGCACAACATTTTAAACTTTAGCTTTATTGTGGTGCAACAGGAGCTGACCCATAGTTAAGGTTGTGAGAGTTTCAATTTGATAGTGGTAAGAATGGTGAATATCTTGTGACTTGGAGTTTTAGTAACACAAAAAATGGATTATAATGCTTGGCTAACTACAGAATTTTTGATGTATTGGCTGTGCAATTTGAAATTTTTGGAAAGTTTATAATAACTATGGAAAAATTGGTGTTTGGTGAATTATTTAAGGAAGGGAATCTCTCATCTTTCTTCCCCCTTTGCAAGAAATCTAAGCCATTCTGGGTATGTCTACACTGCAGCTAGGAGCAATCCTCCCAGCCTGGGTAGACAGACTCTCACTAGTAGGGGTATTGGGCTGGAGGTTGGACTCTGAAGTCTGGAGGGACAGGTGGGCTTCAGAGCCTGAACTTCTGCCTGAGCTGGAACGTCCTCATTGCTATTTTTATTGAACTTGCTCAAGCCCTGCTAGTGTGTATTTGTCTACTCAGGCTGGGAGGCTCCCAGCTCCAGTGATTAGACTTACCCTCTGGGGCCTGTCTTTTGAGCATGTTGGTACCGCTTACATGCTGTTTCCTAGAATGTCAGTTATACATCAGGATTGTTTGCTTATTGAGTATTTCGTAACTCTTAGTCATAGTGGCAAATATGTGCGCTAAGATAAACTTACCAAAATTAAATCTGATGATTTAAAAAAAAAAAGCCACTTCCAAGAGGTACCAAAAAGCAGTATGTACCCCATCTACGTGAAATTTGCACTTTAACGCAAAACCTGGACAGTGACCTCAGTGGTGATTAAGGCAAAATAACTTCCCAAATGTATGACCGTCAGATGTACTGTTATGTTGATATAACTAATATAAAAGCATGTGAGATCACTCTTAAGGTTTTGTGTTTCCCCAGCTTCATCAAACTTATGTTGTATGTATTGCTTTTGGGTGTCTGTTAGAGATGGAAGGGAGATCTTTATGGAGCACTGAAGAGTGTTATTGAATACCGTGTTGTAGGCAGTATGAAGGTGGAAAGGAATGCACTAATATTTCCTCCTCTTATTTCCCTACTTCTAAGATTTTGGGCACATGGGTGTATCGTGCTGCAACCCTGTCATTCAAGCATATCTTTTATTTATCAGTACATACAGCATGTAATATATTCTTTTAAAATCTTCTTTCTGAATCTTAAGAAAAGTGTATGACCTGATCATACGTTATATCTTTTAATGGAAAAGGCCTGTGTTTACTATAGGAATGATTTGGGCATTGATTATTAGTTTCTATGACAATTTTTAATGAAGCTTTAATGGTACATCGTGAGATTAAAAAACAGAATGTGGTTAAAGATGAGCTATCAAGCAATAATAAAATATTTTTGATTGTACACTTTCCTGCTTTGCAATTAATTACAGTCATGGCATATGTCTATGCTGGCACACAAAATGTCATTTCCATCTCAAGGAGATGTACTCACACTAGATAGAGCTAGCGCATTAAAGATAGAAGTGGAGCCACAGTTGTGTGAGCAGCGGGGTGGGCTGGATGCCACGAGTATGATCTCATCTGAGATCCTACCTATGTATTTGGGCAGCTAGCTCCTCATGCTGTGGTGGCTGCTCTTCTGTTTGTAGCATGCTCGCTTGATCAGAGCTACACTGGAGTTGCAAGGTGTAAATTCCGACTCGAGTAGAAATACTTATGTCTTAACCCATTGTAGGAAGGAATATTGTCGGGGCATGACCCTAATTTTAAAAATGTTAAAACCTTTTCCCACTTGTTAATTTTTTGTTGCCCACTGATTAGGTGTCATACAGCACTGAGTGCAAAAGAAATACTTTACTTACCTGAGTAGCTTAAAATCTTAATAGTTTACAAAAGGTGGTGTTGTCAGAGTTTCACTCTCTTGCCTTGTTTCATTAATATTTTTTCTGCTTTTTTTCTTTATATTAAAGTATTAAGGACTGATGACTTTGAGTTCTAACTTTGTCTGGAGCACAGAGTCAAGATATATAACAGGAAGCCGGTACCTGACTCCCTAAGACGTCCTTTCTGCCCTCTTCCCTTTTTTGAAGGCTGCAGCTTAGTCTTCATCCTCATGTGATCTCATGTTCCCAGTCCTCTATTGATTGCCAGAATCCTCCTGGAAAAAGAGGCTAGTCAGAGCCCAATATTTCTCTCTACTGTACACAGCAAAGGGAATGTTACCATGTGAGAGGCCATCTTTATATATGAAGGCTGTTCTGTATCTGCTTTGTGACTCATCTTTGAGGGTCTGAAATGTAGAGACTAAAAGGCATTTCAGAGTATTTTATCTGATCATCCCATGAATGGTGATTGCCAAGAGGGTGTCACTGTACAAAATAAGTAATTAAACTTACAGTACTGTGTTTTTTTAATTAGAAAGTTATTTAAAAAGTTGATGAAACACAGCATTTTCTACTGTTCTGAGGTGGCTTTCCTGGTAGCTCCTCCTAACAGATTTTTTTCTGCATTTTAAAGTCTTTAATGACTGCACTGTCAGCCAGTTTTTCCATGGTTCGCTGAGTTCTGTTTTCTGTCATATGATTTTAAAAGCTTGAAATTTACCCAAATGTACTTACTTGTGAGACTTCATTTTGAGTAGGTGCCTGCATAAAGATAAGTAATAATAATCGTGTTTTGCACTACACAAGTGTTTTAACTTTCTTTGGAAGTATTTCTTTTGAAATATTGAAACTGTTTTTGTTTGGTCCAGTATCAGTCCTTCCCATATGGCAAAAATGGATTCAAAGTAGGAATGAAACTGGAAGGAGTGGATCCTGAACACCAGTCAATGTACTGCATTCTCACTGTGGCTGAGGTAAGCACCAGAACTGTACCTGAATGAAGTGTGAGGCTGAGAATAGAAGTATATTAAGAATACAATAAATACTGTACTGGAACAGTGGTCTGTTTAGTGCTGCATTTACCAGTAATAGTCAGTGACAGATTCTTCAGAGGAAGGTGTTAACTACTGTTAGGCTTTTAATTGCCTAATGCTATGCCATAGGGAATATTTTTTCCTAATGAATAAAATTTTATTAACTTGTACAAAAATCATATTAAAAACAATATCTAAATATCAAGGAAATTACACATGTTCATGGATATGAATACATATACATAATATTATAGTGTTATGGTGATACATAAGTATCTGTACACTTCTTTAATTTTGGAGAAATCTATATTTAAAAGAGAAAATATAAAGAACATAAAGATGCATGAAAATTCATAGCCCTTGAATTTTTATTCTAACTACAGATGCTATGCTCATTCATAACATTATCTACCGTATATACTCGATCATAAGCCGGTTTGTTTATAAGCCCGCCACCCTCCCCCCCAACCCCCATCCCAAGATGGATAAGTAAAAAAATTTTTATGACCCATTCATAAGCCGACCCTATAATTCAGGGGTCAGCAAACTTTTTGGCTCCCGGGCCATCAGGATAAGCTGCTAGAGGCCGAGATGGTTTGTTTACCACGAGCGTCCGCATGTACGGAGGTAAACCTAAGTAAACAAAGTGTCCCGGTCTGCCAGCTGCTTACCTTGATGGGCCAGGACAGCAACTGGTGGGGAAATTTTTTGTGGGGGAGAAGCTGGGGGTCAGGGGCGTAACTCTTGTGAGCACCCCCCACAATACCCCTCCCCTAACTCGGGACCCCCACACTCTCCCCATCCCTTCCCACCTTATCTGGGGAGGGCCAAGGGAGGATGTCTCTGGCCTGGCTGGAGCTTCTCCGGCAGGCCGGGCAGCACGGCCGCAGCCTGCCAGCCCCGGAACTGCAGCCGCTTCGGAGGCTGGGGGGAGAGCCGCGTGGACAGAAGCAGAGAGACTCTGGCCCCACCTCTTCCCTTCTGGCTCTGCTGGCTGTGCTGCCTCTCCTTGCTCCCTCTGTTGGGGGGAGGGGCTGTGTCCCACCTGTCCCTCTCTCTATACCCGTTCATAAGCCAACCCCTTTCTCTATACCCGTTCATAAGCCAACCCCTTTCTCTGGTGCTTCCCTTTCTTACTAAAAAAATTCAGCTTCTGAATGAGTATATATGGAAATCATTTTTCTATTTTATTGACCTGTAGCTACAAGTTCCACAGGCTAATTTTATACTACAGGTTTAATTTTGCCACCTTTACTTACATTGGGTAGTATCTAACCCTGTGAATAGTTCCATGGATTTTAATTGTGTAATTGAGAGAGACAGAGTTGTATCTTCATCTCTCTCTCTTTTTTTTTTTTAAATATCTTAAGTTAGGGAATGGGGAAACAGGAACACCTGATATTCATTCTTGTCTACCATCATTATTTTGTACCACTGTGATTATATTTCCATAGTCCTAGTTTAGTTTAGTTCTTTTCCTACCCCCTCATTTCTGAGCCCCTCCACAGCCTCTAATCATATCCTCCTTTTGGAAATATCTATTTCTGACATGTCTTCTGCTGTACATGCTGACTTGAAAGATCAGTGTAACCAAGGCCTTAAGTACTCTGTAGTAAGCTGGACCTGAATTCTGTGGCAAAGTGCACTGGGTTCTGTGAAATTCTAATGTGGCAAACTGAAAATTCTTTCAGTTTGAGTTACATTTAAGTTATGGCAGGTTTAAGTAAATTAAATATGAAAAAGAATAGTGCAAAGAGTACATGAATTCCCTTTTGTTGCTTTGATACTAAATTTGATCTATTTGAAACCACCCCTAAATTCTCAATGACAGGTTTCAGAGTAACAGCCGTGTTAGTCTGTATTCGCAAAAAGAGAAGGAAAAGGAGTACTTGTGGCACCTTAGAGACTAACCAATTTATTTGAGCATAAGCTTTCGTGAGCTACAGCTCACTTCATCGGATGCATACTGTGGAAACTGCAGAAGACATTATATACACAGAGACCATGAAACAATACCTCCTCCCACCCCACTCTCCTGCTAGTAATAGCTTATCTAAAGTGATCACTCTCCTTACAATGTGTATGATAATGAAGTTGGGCCATTTCCAGCACAAATCCAGGTTTTCTCCCCCCTCCCCTCCCCCCCCACAAAAAAACTCACTCTCCTGCTGGTAATAGCCCATCCAAAGTGACCACTCTCTTTACAATAAGAAAAGGAGTACTTGTGGCACCCCAGAGACCAACCAATCCACCCGAGCACAAGCCCTCATGAGCCACAGCTCACCTCATCGGATGAAGTGAGCTGCAGCTCACGAAAGCCCACGCCCAAACAAACTGGCCAGTCTCCAAGGTGCCACAAGTATTCCCTTTCTTTTTTTGAATACAGACTAACACGGCTGTTACTCTGAAACCTCTCTTTACAATGTGTATGGTAATCAAGGTGGGCCATTTCCAGCACAAATCCAGGTTTTCTCACCCCCCCCCCTTTTTTTTCCAAAAACTACACACACAAACTTACTCTCCTGCTGGTAATAGCTTATCCAAAGTGACCACTCTCCTTACAATGTGTATGAAAATCAAGGTGGGCCATTTCTAGCACAAATCCAGGTTCTCTCACCCCCCCCCCCCAAACACACACACACAAACTCACTCTCCTGCTGGTAATAGCTTATCCAAAGTGACCACTCTCCCTACAATGTGCAACACACACTGGCTGCAGGTGTTAGGTAGGCATATCATCCTGCATACATGTTACGTGTTGGCTACCGCCTGTCTTCCTCGGCTCCCATCTGTTCACAGGAGTGGGGTGGTATCATATACCAGCGCAAGCAATGTTGCGAGCTCTCGTCCTCCTGTATCCCAAGCTATTCTCTAGAGAGCTGCGTTTGTAACAGATCTGCTTTGTGACTTTGAATGGCAGCTCCCTCTCATGGCCAAAGAGAAATCAGCAGGAAAACTCTCAGCCCTACCACCACTCAGTGGCGTAAGTGTTTTTGTGTGGATCAGAACCAGGGTAAGAGCTATAGGCCTTGGCTATGAACTCCCTGCCCTTCCCTTACAGAAGTGATTGGATGCAAAGGTGGCAGGTGCCATTATTATGAATAATAAAAGCCAGTAGCAGCAAATGCTTGGTTTGTCTTTTGACAAATAGACTGCCTTGTACAAGATATCCTGGGGAAGCTGGATGCTTTGACAACTGGTTATAGGATAGTAGTGGCATTTGGCACCCAGAAAAGTGTGGGAAATGGTAGGGACATTTAGCACCCAGGAGACTTTAGCAGTGAAGAGGAGATGCAATTCCTCTTCCACTCTTAGGCATTAAGGTGACTTTTTTTACTGTGGAATAGGGTCCTTTGGGATCTCCCCTTTCACATTTACACTTCTTACATAATGATTCTCATTATCTCCTTGTTATAATGACCTATCCTCCAAAAGAGGTATTCTGGACACACCTCTCAGATTTCTGTTTTCTTTTAGCACTATGTTAAGTGCCACTCATACTCTGAATAATAATATTATTATTATTTATTATTAGCATTTACACAGCAGTTTTCATCAGAGAGGTGCTCAGATCTATTGCAGCCTTGCTTTTTGTTCCCTTTATTAAGCTGCATTGTTTTTATATTATTGGCATGAACAAAAATAAAAAGTTGGTTGAATGCACATTGAATATATTGTAGTACAGAGACTAATATGCTCAAGTGTACTTTTACTAAGTTGTGCACTTTGCAAACTGTTTTTAGGTTTTAGGCTACAGGATACGACTCCATTTTGATGACTACTTGGATTGTTACGACTTCTGGGTGAATGCTGATTCTTCAGACATTCATCCAGCTGGATGGTGCGAGAAAACAGGTCACAAACTTCACCCACCAAAAGGTATTGTCTAACTTTCAACTTAAAGATTTGCTTTATCTTTCAGACAGTTGCTATCCATGTAATGCTGAGCTTTCTTTGGCAGCAGTATTTTCCTTCATCTTGATAAGTTTCTGGCATGAAATCTTTCTTTCTTTTATTCAGTTGTTTGGGGGTATCTAACATGTTATACGATGGTATTGTGAATCTCCAGTACAGTGCACAACTGCTTTTTTGTTGAAATGTCTTGATTTGTATTCCAAATTACAATACAATAAGGGCAGTCCACCTGTTCACTTCTCTTTTGCTTCATCTTATGACTGTAGATAATTAGCTTCGTGAGCTGATAGCTGTCATTGTGAAAAGGTGGAAGAAAGGTAAATGCAAAGCATTAATGGATCCTGTGGAGCCAGATGAAAGAACAAAGAGGCAAAGGGGAAGGAAAGAATGTGCTTTTGTATAAAACTATGAGAGACACTAAAAAGCAAAATGATCAGAATAGTTATTCAAAGAGAACATGATGGGAGCATGAAGAGACCAAACTAGCCCCAAAATAAAAGCAAAATACATAGGCTGCTATGGAATACTAGCGTCTTTAGTGCCTTGTACACTATAAAGGCCTTGAACTTGTAAGCCCTTCAATAACATACAATGGGTTGCCCAAAATGAGGGCTGAAGGCCAACTATGGGTCCTCTAAATATGCCCCATGGCTGGCCATTATTATTTTGTCATTTATAAATCACCGTCAGCGTATATGGAGCTGTACAGACAGATAAAGATAGTGTCCCTGCCCCGAGGAGAGAGTTTGAGACAAAGACAACGAGAGGTGACAGATCTCTGTGGGAGAAATAAAGGATAAGGGTATCAGGCTGCAAAATAACAACATGCACTGTTTTATCTGAGTGATGTGGACTGGTTGAAAATGTGCCTTATATGTTTGCTTACTTATTTTGATTTTAAATATCTAATTATTTTAATGTGGGAGGTGTAGGCTAGCCATGTATCCTCACAAGGCAGAATGCCTTCAAACACTTCCCTGGTTCAGCCACATGCCACACTGCCTTGCAACAATGCAACTTCTATGCTCTTTGGTTGTAATGTAGCCCTGAATAGTTAGCTTATGTAAAATAGGTAATTTATTTAAACTATTTAAAATATTTCCCAAAAGCCATTCCTCCCTGCTGCTATCCTCTTGGAGTTATGGATTTCATGTGCTGAATGAATAGGTAGTTACATATCCAGTTTTTCAAATACTGTGTGTACTCAGTGGTGAGGTTTTGTCAGCTTGTCCCTTATAAATCCCTGGTTTTGGAGGCTTATTCATTTCTTAGTCATCAAATACTGCTGCTGGAGGAGACCTACTATACAAGATCTCATCCTCTGAGTCATATTTTTCCTGAAAAGTCATAAAAGTCATTTGTGGGGAAAATTTGTTCAGGTATTTTTTTGTTGGTTTTTATATTGATGTAACATGAAATGATTTTTTAAAATTATTTTTGCAAGGCTCTTAAGGCCTCATGTGGTGGCTAAACCTCCTTTTAACTGGGGGAAACTGCAGCCTATCATTAATACCCCTCTGCATAACCATGTCTATTAGAAGAGGTTCATCAATATATAGTGCAGTGTGGTTCTGCTGTCCCCAAGACATCCCAGGTCTTTGGGATAACAGGATTGTGCTACTGCATTCCTCTCCAGAGCTAGCAAATACATTCTGGGCTCTTCCCTTGGGCTGGCTTGTTTCATTCCACCCTAGGATTGTTTCTCTTCCTGTCATATGGTCCTCTGGATCTCTTCTCTTCCTGGCCAGATGAGTTCACTCCTTTCCAAACCTTCTCCTGAATAAGACTGTTAACTAATTCTGATATGCTCTTACTTCCCTGTAAGAGTTTGCCCTAATTCACAGCAGTTGCTAGGCTAAACTTAGCTTAAGGTGATGCTGTGGAGCAGGTAATTATTCCCCATTCACAAGGGAGCTGAATATGCTGCTTCAATAGCACTGATAGCCTCTGCTGGCTCTTGTAGCAAAGGAACGTGACATGAAATTGAACCTGCACCATTCCATGTGATGGTGTAAATGTAGTGCACGTTTCTAAAGGAGCTGAAGGTTGTTACTGCTGTTGCATTGTAGGGTCTCTCTGTGTGTCAGTGACAGTAGTTCTCATAATACAAAAAAGTACTATAACCCCTTTCTGGAATATGAATAGACCCAGACAAAAGACCCCCTTTTTTTCCTGAGGTGAAAGATCCATGTTAGGCTTGATTATGGTCTCATTCACACTAGTTTTACCGCTGCATAATTCTTTTGACTTCAGCGGAGGTACTCCTGATCTATACTGATGTGAGATCAGTTGGGTCCACAGCCTCGTCACAGTTTGAGTCAATGCTTTTGCATACCTTAGACAGCCTTTCCTTGTTTTCTTTTTATACCTTTCAACTGGACTTTCAGCTGCTGCAGCCACTTTTATAACCCTTCCTTGTAGGATTCCATCCAAATTTTAGAAAACATACTGTAATGAAAGCATCTAACCTTGCAGACCTTGGCTGCATCTGGACAGCCCTAGTCCTAATTCTAGGACTTCCTGGGACTCAGATGGCCATAGTCATAGAGTTTAAGACTGGGAGTTGGGTTCCTGTGGCCTGCTGTCTTTGTTGCCATGGAGATGGAAGGCACACTGCAAAGACTGACATGGACTCAGAATAAACTGTTTATTCCACTTTAATAAAGGTACAAATATGCAGCAGCAGACATAATAACAGCATACCCCAAAGCCCACTTTACTCGGCACTCCTATGTATCCCAGACCGCCAACACCAGCCAGCACCCGTACATTAAACCCGACAACTGAAATTAGACCAAAGTGTTACAGCCACCGCAATGGCAGGGAAATTATTAAATGAGAGAGACCCAGATCAACCTGGCAATATAGCTATTTCCCGTCAGATGCCAAACATGGAAGAAAAATTTTAAAAAAACACTTCTTTTTAATACATGCAGGAACTATCCTAGAGATTCTTCCTACATCTGGCAGAACTTTGATTTTTGCAAAGGCCCTGATGACCTTGTAAAGAGAGTCAGACAGACATTTTTAATTTTACATACCATCAATATTGTGGGACTAATCTCAGTGCACAGGGATAAGTATTTGTGTACATCTTTTGAGAATCAGGGCCCTAGAAAGTAGAGTGAAAGAAACAGTCTTTTATAACATTTTGTCTAGCCCAAGGATTCCAAAGTGGTGTTGCGATTTTTTTCAGTGTTAAGCCTTTTCATCATAGGCAGCACACTGTGAGTTTTCTGGAGCCCATGCATATACTCTGACAACCTTTTCTGATTTCCATTGTTATGTAAGACATGCAAAAAGAATATTTAGGAATTTCTGTTTATAAGAGGTAGAATTATAGTTTGGAGGGTTGACCAGTGAAGATGTTTCATTTTATCCCAATAGTTCATCCACAATTTATTGTGTATTTTCGCAGTATTTGTGTAGTTCTACAACATTCCAAAGTATATACAAAAAAGAAAAGGAGTACTGGTGGCACCTTAGAGACTAACAAATTTATTCGAGCATAAGCTTTCGTGAGCTACAGCTCACTACAAGATTTTCAAGTGGAAATTTTGAGAGGGTAAAAACCTTAGGGAGGCACAACATGCCAGAAGTACATGAAGTGAGACCACAGCAAAGTTGGGCAAGTGGCCATGGTTCCATATCCATAGCTGCATTTACTGTGGGAGGCAGTGTGAGTGGGTAAAGTAATATCCCACACTAGGACAGCATTGCAAGGAATGTGGTAAGTTGAACTATTTTAGCAGTGTGTGCAAGAGCAGAAGCAGCTCTCAGAAAGATTGAATCAGACTTGTACATGAAGGGGATGGCACATCAGACAACGGTGATGACTTATGATTCTGTCATTGAGTGAGAGAGAATATCAGGTTCAGGCTGTTGGGACAGGAAAGCAACAAGGGACAATACCAATCTCCTGTGAATGGAACAATGTTAAATGGGAAAAGCCTTGTGCAATTTCAGTTGGATAGTGGTACCTCCTGCAGTGTGACTCCTCAGGGTGAACTGGAGTTTAACACACCATTACAAAAAGCAGTTGCAAGCCAATAATGTACAGTGAGAGCATAATGCAGCCCAGAGGAAAATATGATCTCATAGTAACTAATGTGAAGAATAACAGACGGTACCAACTAAAGTTTGTGTTGGAGGATAGTAAGCACAGCAACCTCCTCTTGATGAATACAGTCATATAACCATGCACCTAGTCAGGGTGCAGCATCAGAATTTTACAGTTGCCATGCAGGAAGCAAAAATGGGAGTCCCACAGACAATGGAGACAATTTTAAAAGCACATGGGGATGTTTTCAAAGATGAGTACATCAAAGGATGTGTGCATCAGAGTGGAATCTATGTGCTTATCATGAAAGAAAATTCCAGTGACACTGTGTAATCAAGTGCTCAAGGAACTTGAAAGTCTGCAGAGCAGGGGTTTCAGAGCATCTCTAGAGGCCAGAACAGCCTGAGTAAGCAGCATGGTAGTAAAGAAGCCATCAAGCAAATTACACATCTGCACAGACCTGAAGCCACTGAGCAGGGTATTGAAATGTCGCCATATCCACTGGCCACAGTTGATGACCTCTTGCCAGAACGTTCCAGAACTGAATCTTTACAGTCTGTGATGTGAGGAACAGGTTTTGGCACATAAGTCCTGTAGGAAAAGGGGAAAAGTTAATGGAGATTACACCAAATATGAGCCCCAGGAGGATACAGGATGGGTTAAAGAGGATTACAAGGGAGAATAGGAATGGAAAAAACTTGCAGCCAGAGGGAACAGGGGATAGACTGGAGAATAGCACCGTCACTAGGAAAAGGCAGGTCTGTGTGATTGGGGACTCCTTACTGAGAAGAATAGATAGGCCTGTAACCAGAGCTGATGGATTCCTTCAGCAAGTAGTTGCTGAACCAACTAGAGGGGATGCCATTTTAGATTTGGTTTTGGTGAGTAGTGAGGACCTCATAGAAGAAATGGTTGTAGGGGATAGTCTTGGCTCAAGTGATCTGCAGCTAGGGTTTTTGATTTCAAAAGGGCTCACTTTCAAAAATTAGGGAAATTAGTTAGGGAAGTGGATTGGACTGAAGAATTTATAGATCTAAAGGTAGAGGAGGCCTGGGATTATTTTAAATCAAAGCTGCAGAAGCTATCGGAAGCCTGCATCCCAAGAAAGGGGAAAAAATTCATAGGCAGGAGTTGTAGACCAAGCTGGATGAGCAAGCATCTCAGAGAGGTGATTAAGAAAAAGCAGTAAGCATACAGGGAGTGGAAGAAGGGAGGGATCAGCAAGGAAAGCTACCTTATTGAGGTCAGAACATGTAGGGATAAAGTGAAACAGGCTAAAAGTCAAATAGAATTGGACCTTGCAAAGGGAATTAAAACCAATAGTAAAAGGTTCTATAGTCATATAAATAAGAAGAAAACAAAGAAAGAAGTGGGACCGCTAAACACGGAGGATGGAGTGGAGGTCAAGGATAATCTAGGCATGGCCCAATATCTAAACAAATACTTTGCCTCAGTCTTTAATAAGACTAAAGAGGATCTTAGGGATAATGGTAGCATGACAAAGGGAATGAGGATATGGAGGTAGACATTACCATATTTGAGGTAGAAGCGAAACTCAAACAGCTTAATGGGGCTAAATCGGGGGGCCCACATAATCTTCATCCAAGAATATTAAAGGAATTGGCACATGAAATTGCAAGCCCATTAGCAAAAATTTTTAATGAATCTGTAAACTCAGGGATTGTACCGTATGATTGGAGAATTGCTAACATAGTTCCTATTTTTAAGAAAGGGAAAAAAAGTGATCCGGGTAATTATAGGCCTGTTAGTTTGACATCTGTAGTATGCAAGGTCTTGGAAAAAATTTTGAAGGAGAAGGTAGTTAAGGACATTGAAATCAATGGTAAATGGGACAAAATACAACATGGTTTTACAAAAGGTAGATCGTGCCAAACCAACCTGATCTCCTTCTTCGAGAAAGTAACAGATTTTTTAGACAAAGGAAACCCAGTGGATCTAATTTACCTAGATTTCAGTAAGGCGTTTGATACCGTGCCACATGGAGAATTATTAGTTAAATTGGATAAGATGGGGATCAATAGGAAAATTGAAAGGTGGATAAGGAATTGGTTAAAGGGGAGACTACAACGGGTCCTACTGAAAGGTGAACTGTCAGGCTGGAGGGAGGTTACCAGTGGAGTTCCTCAAGGATCAGTTTTGGGACCAATCCTATTTAATCTTTTTATTACTGACCTTGGCACAAAAAGTGGGAGTGTGCTAATAAAATTTGTGGATGATACAAAGCTGGGAGGTATTGCCAATTTAGAGAAGGACAGGGATATCCTACAGGAGGATCTGGATGACCTTGTAAACTGGAGTAATAGTAATAGGATGAAATTTAATAGTGAGAAATGTAAGGTTATGCATTTAGGGATTAATAACAAGAATTTTAGTTATAAGCTAGGGACACATCAATTAGAAGTAATGGAGGAGGAAAAGGACCTTGGAGTATTGGTTGATCATAGGATGACTGAGCTGCCAATGTGATATGGCCGTGAAAAAAGCTAATGCGGTCTTGGGATGCATCAGGAGAGGTATTTCCAGTTGAGATAAGGAGGTTTTAGTACCGTTATACAAGGCACTGGTGAGACCTCACCTGGAATACTGTGTGCAGTTGTGGTCTCCCATGTTTAAGAAGGATGAATTCAAACTGGAACAGGTACAGAGAAGGGCTACTAGGATGATCTCAGGAATGGAAAACTTGTCTTATGAAAGGAGACTCAAGGAGCTTGGCTTGTTTAGCCTAACTAAAACAAGGTTGAGGGGAGATATGATTGCTCTCTATAAATATATCAGAGGGAGAAATACTGGAGAGGGAGAGGAATTATTTAAGCTCAGTACCAATGTGGACACAAGAACAAATGGATATAAACTGGCCACCAGGAAATTTAGACTAGAAATTAGATGAAGGTTTCTAACCATCAGAGGAGTGAAGTTTTGGAATAGCCTTCCAAGGGAAGCAGTGGGGGCAAAAGATCTATCTGGCTTTAAGATTAAACTTGATAAGTTTATGGAGGAGATGGTATGATGGGATAACATGGTTTTGGTAATTAAATATTCACGGTAAATAGGCCCAATGGCCTGTGATGGGATATTAGATGGGGTGGGATCCGAGTTACCCTGGAAAGAATTTTCTGTAGTATCTGGCTGATGAATCTTGCCCATATGCTCAGGGTTTAGCTGATTACCATATTTGGGGTCGGGAAGGAATTTTCCTCCAGGGCAGATTGGAAGAGGCCCTGGAGGTTTTTCGCCTTCCTCTATAGCATGGGGCACGGGTCACTTGCTGGAGGATTCTCTGCTCCTTGAAGTCTTTAAACTACGATTTGAGGACTTCAGTAGCACAGATATAGGTGTGAGGTGTTTTTTGTAGGAGTGGTGGGTGAAATTCTGTGGCCTGCCTTGTGCAGGAGGTCAGACTAGATTATCATAATGGTCCCTTTTGACCTAAATATCTATGAATCTATGAAAGTCAGAATAAAATGTCCAGCATGCTGACAACCTTTGCATCACCATTTGGTTGCTATAGCTGACTGTGAATGCCAGTGGGCATAAGCCCAGCACAGGAGATGTGCCAGAAAAGACTCCCCCAGGTGCTGGAAGGATTGCCTGGAGTGAAAATAATTTGAGATGATATCTTCACTGTAGATGAAAGGAGGAACAATACAAAAACTGAATGAGACCATGACCAAAAACTGCAAGCTTTTCTACAATGATGCAGGGACAAGAATATAAACCTAAACCCACAAAAAAATGTTAATCAGTGTGAGGTGACACACGTTGGACATCCGCTCACGCAAAGAGCCTGAAAGTAGACCAAGCAAAGACATGCCATCTCCAGTGGATGTGAATGTGGTCTACAGCACTCAATAAGAGCGATAATTTTTTTTGTCTAAGTTCTGTCCACACCTGGCTTCAGTAGCTCAGAAGGCAGCATGTTGAGTGAGATTGGGCAGGTCCCCAACAGCAAACATTTGACATGCTGTAACAAGTGATAATATATGCCCCTGTCCTTAAGTACTACCAGCCAGGAGAGCCACTGAGTGTGATGCATTGAAACAAGGATTAGGTGTAGCTCTTTTGCAGGAGCAGCCAGTTGCTTATGCCAACACCTCTGGTTAAAGGAACATGGGGTGAGGAGTCTGGGCATCTGTTTGTTTTCAGTGTTTATATTAAAATGTTTGTAAAATTGGGAAGATGCATCATTATCAGTGGAACTGGAGGGATTGTTGTTGATGGGATACCAAGAAAAAAGGGAATGCAGGAAGTTAGGTTGGAAGCAACTCAGAACATGGACAGAGCAGTGCCCAGGGTTTAAAACAGTTCCTATTGTTCAACTTAACCTGCATTCATCTTCACTCTTTGCAAATGCAACAGGGAACAGCCATTTTGAAAACTGTCAGGCATGGAGGGGCCTAATATGAAAATTCACAGTGAAGACAGAATTTCCCCCTTCTGATACTTTATTGTGAAAATTAAATTATGCAAAGGGGTAATGTTTGTGTTATAAAACAAAATAAACCAGTGTTACTAAGCCAACCTAAATGAAAACAGCTACGGTAACAGTGTTTAAAAATTAAGTCTCATATATGCTATCACCCTTTCTAAAGACTATATTAAAACAATATATGTGATATATTTTCAGATTTAAAATACATTTAGTAAATAGCCCTAATGATGATGTAATTTCAAACAAACTTGGTAATGCAATTTCTGCAAGAGATGATTAAAAACAAGAAAATTCACATAACAAAAATGTTCAAATAATCACTGAGGGCTGAAAACAAACCTGTAAAAAGAAGAAAAGTTTTAGAGTATTATAAGTATTATAGTAAGATATTGGAGTCTAGTTTTTAGTTAATGAGTTGGACACTTTCTGGTAGTACTGATGTGAGTTGTGTGTGTATGTTGACTGGAAAGTGATTAAGGCAGTGGCATTATTTATTAAGCACCATGGAGTACCCACTGTGGGCAAAATAAAGTCTTGTGTTTTTGTGGCCCCCCTGAGGGGTAATTTGTACAGCTGGTTTGCATATAGGAGTGCGCCTACAGCTCTTCTGCTCAAGACAAGAGGCCCCTATGAACCCTGTGATGGTTGGCTCACAGAAACCCCCTTGGGGCTGCCAACTGATGTGCCAAGACTACTTCTGCCCCTCCTTTCCCCGCCAGCTTGGGACTCCAGCATCCTGTCTTGTTGAGCCAGACACGCCAGTCTGCTGTAACGCAGATTCAGGGTCTGAACCACATGCCCCAAAGCTGCAGATTTAGCAGAAACCAGCTTAAGAAATGTTCCTGTCTTTGACACTCAGATCCAACTCCCAGTGGGGTCCAAACCCCAAATAAATCCATTTTACCCTGAATAAAGCTTATAGAGGGTAAACTCATAAATTGTTCACCCTCTTTAACACTGATAGAGAGAGATACACAGCTGTTACCCCCCTCTCCCCCGGTATTAATAGATACTCTGGGTTAATTAATAAGTAAAAAGTGATTTTATTAAATACAGAAAGTAGGATTTAAGTGGTTCCAAGTAGTAACAGACCGAACAAAGTGAATTACCAAGCAAAATAAAATAAAACATGCAAGTGTAAGTCTAGTACAGTAATAAAACTGAATACAGATAAAAACCTCACCAGTTCCAGTAAGCTTCCTTTTACAGACTAGTCTCCTTCTAGTCTGGGCCCAGCAATCACTCACACCCCCTGTCGTTACTGTCTTTTGTTCCAGTTTCTTTCAGTATCTTTGGGGGTGGAGAGGCTATCTCTTTAGCCAGCTGAAGACAAAATGGAGAGGTCTCCCAGGGGTTTAAATAGACTTTCTCTTGTGGGTGCAGACCCCCTCCTCTCTCCTATGCAAAGTCCAGCTCCAAGATGGAGTTTTGGAGTCACATGGGAAAATCACATGTCCATGCATGACTCCGTTTTTTACAGATAGCAGCCCTGGGTCACATGCTACCTTGAACGTCCTCAAGTAGACTTCTTATGTGGATTGGAGCATTCCAAGATCCATTGTCCCTTAAGCGCTTCTTGATTTGCACATTCCTTTCTCAAGAAGCTGACCAAATGCTTTACAAAGGTTACTTAAAAATCAAGCAAGTACACAGCCAATATTCATAACTTTGATTACAAAAATGATACATGCATACAAATAGGCTTAATAGATTCAGTAGATCATAACCTTTACAGAGATATGTTATATGGCATATGTAGCATAAAACATTTTCTAGTTATGTCATATATACATTCATAAGCATATTTCCATAAAGCCTTATGGGGAGCACCGTCACAAACCCAGAGAAGGGGGCTTAGTTATATTTGTTTTTTGCAGTTAATTTAATTTTAGCTAATATTTACATTTAAAACTGTGAGGGGAGGGCAGGCCTAAAAGGAAGAAGGGGCTGCTCAATAATTTTCTTATGATGCTTCACAAAATAAGAGGGTCCCAAAAGGTTAAAGCCAATTATTTTCTCCTGGTATATTTTAAATAGCACTCAGAAGGGGGATATATTGTGTGGTAAATGATTAACAGTATGGTTAAGCTTGGCTTATATATCTGTAACATCTATGCTGGGAGTAGTCAATATGGGGACTGTGGGCCAAATCCCGACCACCAGATGCTTTTGAACAGACACCAAAATCTTTTTATTTACCTGTTATCATTATTGTTATTTTTTTTTAATTATTGTCTTTGAAGTCTGGACCTTAATTATACCTTAACCAAGAAATGTGGACGTTAACAGAAAATAATTGACTCCCCCTGACTTTTATGCAGTATCTTGAAATGGCTTTATATGACTATACAACAGAGAAACAAAGGAAGACCTGTAACTATGTATACTAGTAATCTTTGTTGCCTTTTTTTAGTGACCAGGAATATGAATAGTTAGACTTTTCCCATGAGCTACATTATTTTCTGTAAATTTTCTTCTAAAAGAAACAGAGTGAAAAGGGGGAAATTATACTAAGAAATGTTTGTTGAAACACAGAAGCAAAACAAAATAGCTACATTCTTGGGAAAATTGTGGTCATCCGTACTGATAAAGTGTACAATGTTCATGTTCTGATAATTGCTTGTTTCCAAAAACATTTTTGTTAGTACTGTTATTTATTTGTAGTAGAGTAACAGCTACTGGGCTCAACCAAAACTCAGGCCTCATTGTACCAAAGTGTTTTTTTTTTATATACACATAGTAAGAGACAGTCCCACTCCTAAAGAGCTTATGATACAAATAGACACTGCAAATAGACACTGTGGAAGAAAGATACAAATAGACACTGTGGAAGAAAGAACATAAGAATGGCCATACTGGGTCAGATCAAAGGTCCATCCAGCCCAGTATCCTGTCTACCGACTGTGGCCAGTGCCAGGTGCACCAGAGGGAGTGAACCTAACTGTTAATGATCTAGTGATCTCTCTCCTGCCATCCTTCTCCACCCTCTGACATACAGAGGCTAGGGACACGATTCCTTACCCATCCTGGCTAATAGCCATTAATGGATTTAACCTCCATGAATTTATCCAGTTCTCTTTTAAACCTTGTTATAAAAGAGAACTGGATTGGAGAAGGTAGTATTATCCCTATTTTGCTTATAGGGAATAGAGGCACAGAGAAAGTTTGCCTCAGGTCACCCATGGAATCTGGGGGAGAACTAGGAATTGAACCCAAATCTCCTGAGTCCCAATCCAAAGCCTGAGCCAAAAGACCATCTTTCCTCCTATATGAAGATTGGGAACAGTCAAAACTTCAGTCCTGGAAAAAGACGAGAAGCCGATCAACTTCAGATCAGGAGGAAAAATAGACACTCAGGTCATCATAATATTTTGTTCAGATACTAAAAAGAAAGCTGGTCATTGTGATAAATAAGCTTTGCTAACTGGTAGCAGGGAAGGATTAGCGATTCCTCTCTGAATTACCAGGTGCCAAATAAAAATAGAAATAATTGAAATCATCGGCGTTAAGTTGGGATAAAACTGGCGTAATGTAGCAGAGAAACAGGCCCCAAATATTAAGTTTTACTATAGAAGATACTTATAATATTATTATATTATGTTAAATTTAAATGATTTTAAGTTCTTTAATTTTTTCCATATGTGAAATTCTGGAATTGAATGATTTGGGACTAGATGAAAAATGTATTGCTGAAAAAATAATTTTATGGAAGATTATAATTGCCATAATCAACCCTGTGTCTCATGCATATTTTCTTCTCTCTCACTTTCGTGGAAACCTTTTAGGATATGAAGAAGAGGAATTTAACTGGCCCTCATATCTTAAAACATGTAAGGCTCAAGCTGCTCCTAAATCTTTGTTTGAAAACCAGAACACGGTAGGTATTCTTCATTTGCTGCATCTTCATTGCTGTAGAACATTGCTAGCCGGTTCATTTATATCATTTCAGTATCGGGACACTTTGGAAATCCTGTAAATAATTTTTTCCTTAAGGTTTGATAAATGATTATTCTTATTAAAATTCACCTCTGAAATACACATGAATTAAATTAATATAATAAACATAAAAAAAAATTGTGTTAAAAGAACTTTAAGGTTGCAATGTCAAGCATTCAAAAGTTAGGAAATACTAGAAGTAAGGGTGCCTGTTTAACCTTAATTAAGCCCCCTTATGCATATGCATTCTGCTACAGTCCTTAGTTGTACGAGTAAACACTATTTTTTTCACAGGTCCTGCGCCTCATTCTGTGCACAGGATGAATGGTCCACCTTAAATCTGGTATTTCCTAACTTTTGAGTATTTGACTTTGCAATATTCACATTCTTTTAACATTTTTTAATGTGTCTCCTACATTTTTTAAACTGAAAAAACCCCCAAAGTTTCATCATATGAAATAATTTCTTATATAACCCTTTTTTTATCAATAGACCTCAAATGTTTTATAATCTCTCAGTGTATTAATCCTTACAACACCCCTGTGAGAAAAGCATTATTATCCACAGATGGGGAGCTGAGCCACAGAGAGGTTAAGTGACTTGCCCAAGGTCTCACAAGAAGTCTGTGATAGAGCAGGTAATTGAACCTGGGTCTTCACATCCTAAGCCAGTCCCCTAACCACAGGATGATCCTTTCTCTCCACCTGAGTTAACAGAGTAGCTGGTAGCAGTGGAAGGCTGTTAGCATCTGTGTGGATCTGCCACCAGAGGGGGATGAGATACACACAACAAAGGAGTGTTGAAACTCAGGAATAATGGGTTAAATTCTAGGTTCTGTAGGGGAGTGGTTCTAATGGCTATAGACCCTTCTGCCTCTGTCATCCCACCTGCTGCTTCTATCCCCCCAGATCCTGCCTGTCCCCTCCCATCACTGACTGACTCCTGCTCCCCTCCAAACCTTTCTCCCCCAGGCCCTTCCACTACATCCCTGTTCCCTTGTCTCTGCTCCTTGTCCTCTTCCAGTCTCTCCCTGTCTCCTTCTGCTCCTACCCCTCAGCTCCTCTCTATCCCCGGCTGCTATCCACTTTGGCTTCTGCTCCTGGCCTCAATTCTTGTGCATATTTTCCTGTGAATCCTCCCTAAATTTTATAAGCTTGTTTATACTTTTGTGGCAGCACTGGATTTAAGCCTGCTTCTCTCCTTCTCAGACTAAGAATATTGACCAAAACATGGAATAACTTTTAATCTTTATTAGGCGTAAGCAACAGTTTCTCTTGGCTGGTTTTTAATCTTTCTTTTATCCAACTTTTTACCCAGTTTGGCTATCATGCCTGTATCATGAACTGGCATCATACAATTTTTATCATTTTATGGGACTAGGAGAAAGCTGTCAGAGGTAGTGTCTGATGAGGCAGAGTCAAAACCAAAGTCTACAAATTTTGTAGCATGGTCAAAAATTTTTGGTTCACAAACCATGATCTCAGAGTCTGTGTCTATGTTTGAGCATCTTTCATGTAAGCTAATTGGGCTGTTGCTGCATTGTTGGCCAGCTAATTAGTAAATTTTTAAATGATAAATTTTTAAATGACTTGTATGTATTGATTGTGGACTCTGGGGAGGTTTTGGGATGTAGAGCATGTTATTTACCTTTAATTTAAACTTTCTGTTTGAGCAGACAGTTATTCCATCGGGATTTCGAGTGGGAATGAAGCTTGAAGCTGTAGACAAAAAAAATCCTACATTCATCTGTGTTGCTACGGTAACAGACATGGTGGACAATCGTTTCCTGGTTCATTTTGATAACTGGGATGAGAGCTATGACTATTGGTATGACCTTTGTATTTGTTATATTTTAATAAGTCATATCAGAAATTTGTTAAGACCGTATCTTTCCCTGGTACTTTTTGTACTCTGCATGTAGTCAGCACATCAGCTTTTAGCAGATTTTTATAAATATGTCTTCTAGACCATTCAACATCTGTAGTAAATGTTAGGGGCCAGGTTATCAAATGTAGATGTTCAAGTTGCATGTACACAGCTTTCACAAGATTGTGGAAAATGGGTGGTGTTGTTGCATGTGAAACTAAATCTGATATAAGTAATTTCTCTTTTAATTTTGCAATGCATCTTCATGTTGGATTTTTTATTGGGAAATAGGCACATGGGCATACCAGTACCATCAGTATTGGGCATGCTGGTAGCCATGACTGAAACAGCAGCTGCATTTCATCAGGGTGTGTCTAGGTCTGGCCCATATGCCCTGCTAATAAAATCTGTTGAAGGGCATGATTGTCTCTTGATCGTACTGCATCACAGTTATGTTGTGTAGTCAGAACTTCAGTCTTGTTTCCTAAGGCTTTAGCAGAGTAATAAAATGGGGTTAAGGCCCGGCATACCTTGCAGACTGCAGCTACTAACTTGTTTCCCTGATTTATTAAATTCTTGCTGGCAGAACTTTAATGTGTGGAGGTATATTGGGGGTCTGGAGGATGAGCATGTGTGAAAATTCTGCATTATTCATTGAATGTACCAACAGTAATTTTATTACCAGCGTGACATACAATGTTGTTATGCAGTTCAGTTTTAGTTTACAACATGCATATTTGCTTTTGCTACATCTGCATCTTAATCAGCAAGCTGTATAAAGAAGTAGGATGCTACGGAAACATATATAACTGATGAATAAACCCTAAAGGATTTGCTGTTTTTTTCAGACAAGCTTCCAAAAGTTTGAAAATTATCTGAAACTTACTGAAATATTCTGTGTCTTAGTATTGCTAGCGGTAGCTCCCGTCCTCAACTTTGTGTTAACATTTTACATTGAGAAACTGGTAATGTTGTGGCTAAGGACTATGAAATAATATTAATAAGAAGTCAAAATAAGGAATTGTTCGTTACCTAAAAATAAATGGCAAAAAATATTTTGTTTGAGGTATTCAGTGGTGGGTCAAGAGCCCATATAGAAAAGAATAGAGAATAGATGAAAATACTTACTGTGCACCCATGGAGGTTGTGATTGTAGCTGCTGATGCCAAAAATGAACTGGAGGAGAATGAACTTACTGAAACAGTGGCAAGCAAGTATTTGGGTCAGACAGAGGTAGGCAAAGTAAGCAGTCATGGGTTACATCCACAGGTGATATGACATGTGGAATTAGGGTTAGTGATTATTTTTAGGAAGTCTTCTGATACTGGAGAAGTAGCATGTGACTGGAGAAAGTTGAAACTTCAAGGGGAAATGCCATTTATTTATTTAGATTTAAATTATAACATACTATTAACAATACTTTTAAATCTCAGCAGCATTAAAATCACCTACCAATCTTTTGAGCAACTGAATAGCAAAAACAAAGTTTTTCAGAATTTTAACTCTTTTGTTGTGCTCTCAAATTACTGTAAAACACAGGAATAAAGATCTCCAGATTTCACATCCAAATAGTTATAATTCAGCTATAGTACCTTTTTATAGGACAGGGTGAGAAAAATTGAAATAAAAAATGTATAGAGGATTGAAGAAATCAGTTTTGAGTATGCTCATTTGGCATGTAAGATTTTACCAGAGCCTATTTGAAACATTGCCCCATTAGTGACATCATTATGCAGTTTTCCTGTCTGGCCGGAAAGGTCCTGGGGAAGCTGCTAAAAAAAACGTATGTGAAGGAGGCTACGTAAAACTGAATTTTTGTAAAGTGTGTAAATGTCTCATGGAAACGCACACAGGAAAATCTACCAGGGGGAAAAAAAAAAGAAATCCTTGACCGAGTAGCCCTCCCCTTTTTACTGGTGTGTTTAGAACTGGCATGGAACTGGGGAGAAGGAAGGAAAGAACATAGATGAATGATTAAAACAAACAAAAACATCAAAAGACACATACTGGCAGAAAAGGAAGTCTGGAAGTTGGACCTCATGGGTGTACTCACTGCTCTTTGTCCCGAGTTTAGATACGAGGATTGTAGGTGCCTTAGAAATACCTCAAGTACCTGGCTCCACATCCAAACATGCACTCGACAGATGTGCCCCTGTTCTTAAATGTACAAGAGAAGAGTACTATAGGGCTTTTGCAGAGTGATGGGCTTTCCACATACCCACCACCCTTAGAACATGCCTAAATCGGTAAGGATCTATAAGAGAAAATGGCATATGAAACACATACAATAGATTATTGCCAAACAGTTCTCTTTATTCCTCATGAGGTCTTTTCAGACTTTAAAAATACAGCCATTTTGTACCTTATCCAAGTGGAAATAAGATTTATTTTTGTAAAGTCTAAAACATTTCTTTCCTCTCTTGGATAAATGAAAAACAGCTGAATGTAATTTTACCAAACTCAACAGCAGAAGAAAAAAATATCAGCTCTAAAACTATTTTATAAGCTTAACTTTCAGCCCATATGTATTTTTTTCTGAATATTTTCTGAACATACATTAATAACTTAAAGTGAAAGTGTCTCAGCTAGAGTTAGTGTCATTACTACAGCCCTATAAAACATGGTGATAATATTTCAATGGCCTATAAATCCCAAGAAATAAATCATTGGCATTAGTTTTTAGGAGAAAGAAAAGTGAACAAAATAGAGTATTATTTATGTTCAGGAAAGTAAAATTTGCTCTGCATTCTGCAAACCTATCCATTTCCCCCCTTCTTATCTAGAAATGACAGAACATTTGGTATTTCTATGAGAACAGTAAGTGCCGGGGCTAAACTTTATCATGTCAGGATAAAGCAGCTGTAATTTTTCACTTCTGCAGCTATATTCTTCATATTTTAAGAAGTAGCAACATAGCTTTTCTCTATTTGAAAAATAATTCTGATTAATGCATGCAATATTCACAATTAATGCAGTCACATAATGATTAGGGTTAAATATTTTTACAAGTTTATACGAGAGGACCAATGATCCAAGAATAGTGAGTATTTTAATGATTCAAAGCTTTAAATAACAGTTTCCCAAGTTGCAACCAGGGCTCATTTCTGTTAAGCAACAGGTGTTAGTGATCCTAGTGACCAGATGTTCCAATTTTATAGGGACAGTCCCAATTTTGGGGGCTTTTTATTATATAGGCACCTATTACCCCCCACCCCATCCCCTGTCCTGATTTTTTACACTTGCTATCTGGTCACATTAGGTGATCCAGTACTCCTTTTTGAATCAGTACTGAATCAATGCCCCAGCCCTGACCTGGAACATCTCTTGGGTGTGACACAAAACCAAAGTCATAAGTGTGATGTAAGACTGTTCTACCAAGTGCATTAACACTGAAAGATGTCCATATGTTATCTTTAGGGCAACCAATCAATGCATATTCCTGACATTTTTTGGGGTCTGTTTCTAACATTCAGTTTGGAGATGAAAGCCACATTGTACTGGTACCAGGTCATTTGTTTGTGGGTTGTTTTTTTTTTTAACCAGGCTTTGGGCCTGTAAGGCAGACAGTGTGGTTGCTGTGACTCATCGAGGTGGTGGTGGTGGTAACAGGAAAAGGGAAAAATTTGAATGGCTTAATAGAGGTGTTCCTAAACTACTGTGTGCTCCTGGTGATCAATGAAAGGCTGTGATGGGATCCATGAGAGTTTTGTTCTCTTACAAAGTAGTCAGTAGAAGGAAAAATTTAAACTGGTGTGATTTAAGGCTGTAATCCTTAACTAATCATCTCCTTCCCTGGAGATGGAATTTTCAAACGTTATTACATTAGTTTAACTGCTCTCCTTAAAGTCAGTAGTGAAACTGAATGTGTAATCTAAAACTTGAGGATGTTTCCTGGTTGAACAGTCTTAGTGTTAGGATTTGTTATATATTGGTATATTTGTTATATAAAGACTACTAATAAAAATGGCTGTGAGTTCCTGCTGGAACCTGGAGACACGCACTGGAGATAGATAACGTTACAGCTTTTTATATCAGAGACAAAGAGCACTCATTGCCCAGTGTGTGGCTTGAGGCCCCACTGAGCCATTCTGTTTGTCTGCCTTGTGCAGACCACTTTACTCATGAAACCTCTGCACAGCCTCGACAACTCTGCTCCCTCATTGCATCTCTAGCAACAAAGAAAGCCAGAATGTAGATTTTTATTGTTTGACTGTCTAATTCCTGTGTCCTATCCTGAATGAACTATTTGAGTGTTGGGAGCAGAATGAACACTTGGAATGGTCCTATGCAAAAGGCTTATATCCACACTCTCTACACCATCTTTACTATTTTGTTTGGTACCCTTTAAAAACATGCCCCTTTAAAAACTGCTCTCTCTGACTTACCATCTACTTCTGAGCTCTTCTGAAATGATCAAATCTGCTCCATCATTGCTCAAAAAGGAGTCATTTTTTTTGAGGGGAGCACATTGGATTAAAAAGACCAAGGGATAATTTAGGTACAGAATTTGCTTTTAATTACCTGGAGCATAACCAGTTTTGAACATGTTTGGTATTAATATAAAGAAAAGGAGTACTTGTGGCACCTTAGAGACTAACCAATTTATTTGAGCATAAGCTTTCGTGAGCTACAGCTCACTTGCATCTGATGAAGCTTATGCTCAAATAAATTGGTTAGTCTCTAAGGTGCCACAAGTCCTCCTTTTCTTTTTGCGAATACAGACTAACACGGCTGCTACTCTGAAACCTGGTATTAATATAATATTTATGGTGAAATGCTAGCACTGAAGCACTAGATGGGGCTATAAGATGGCTTCTTTTTTATGCATAGCTGGCTTGGCTACTGTATATCAGTATGATAGCGTCAGAGAAGTTGTATAAATAGCCATACTTACAGTGTAGTTCTATTTGTTAATTATAATGCACTGTTATGGGTGTTTATAGAAATTACAATTGTTAACAAAATCATATCTGCTGTACAGCCAATAGTATATACATTTAATATGAGTATTTCTGGTGCAAATCCTAAATATCAAAATAAAATTTTATCCAGTGGGGAAATTGGCAGTTAATTCAGAACAGCAAAAATAATGTAACACATTTAGCATATTTTGAAAAAAACTGGGTCAGTTATAAAATAAAACAGTGCTATCCATACCTTTCAGTGAAGGCATATTTTATTTGATATTTTTTTCTGAAAAGAATTTACAGTCATTTAGTTTCTGTCTCTTACAGTCTGAATTTAATTATTGAGCTGTGGCTATGCAACAGTGACATGCAAGACAAAAATCACAGGGAAAATGAATACGCAAGATAGAAAAAATATTTCTTCCTCCAGAGTTGTGGCTATAGTGCTTTGTTCTTGAGAATGCGCATGACCTGTTGTCATGAGCATATATTCGCTTGCCCCCATATGGAAAGTTCGGATATCTGCATGTTCCCTTATGGATCCAGACGTTTGAGAAGAGTCTATAAAGGAATTCACAGTCCCAGCCACCTTCAGCTCTTTCCTTAACATGATAAACTGCTGGCAAGGAAGCCACCTCTCCATGTATTTACTGTTTGCATTTTTGTTCTGTTTAGCCACATTTTAAAATTGTTAGATTTTATAAAAATAAGAAACAACGTTATAGTTTGCTCTCTGCTCTTGTTGTATTATAGATCCAACTGGGTTTCAGTGATCATAGAATCATAGAATATCAGGGTTGGAAGGGACCCCAGAAGGTCATCTAGTCCAACCCCCTGCTCAAAGCAGGACCAATTCCCAGTTAAATCATCCCAGCCAGGGCTTTGTCAAGCCTGACCTTAAAAACCTCTAAGGAAGGAGATTCTACCACCTCCCTAGGTAACGCATTCCAGTGTTTCACCACCCTCTTAGTGAAAAAGTTTTTCCTAATATCCAATCTAAACCTCCCCCACTGCAACTTGAGACCATTACTCCTCGTTCTGTCATCTGCTACCATTGAGAACAGTCTAGAGCCATCCTCTTTGGAACCCCCTTTCAGGTAGTTGAAAGCAGCTATCAAATCCCCCCTCATTCTTCTCTTCTGCAGGCTAAACAATCCCAGCTCCCTCAGCCTCTCCTCATAACTCATGTGTTCCAGACCCCTAATCATTTTTGTTGCCCTTCGCTGGACTCTCTCCAATTTATCCACATCCTTCTTGTAGTGTGGGGCCCAAAACTGGACACAGTACTCCAGATGAGGCCTCACCAATGTCGAATAGAGGGGAACGATCACGTCCCTCGATCTGCTCGCTATGCCCCTACTTATACATCCCAAAATGCCATTGGCCTTCTTGGCAACAAGGGCACACTGCTGACTCATATCCAGCTTCTCGTCCACTGTCACCCCTAGGTCCTTTTCCGCAGAACTGCTGCCTAGCCATTCGGTCCCTAGTCTGTAGCGGTGCATTGGATTCTTCCATCCTAAGTGCAGGACCCTGCACTTATCCTTATTGAACCTCATCAGATTTCTTTTGGCCCAATCCTTCAATTTGTCTAGGTCCTTCTGTATCCTATCCCTCCCCTCCAGCGATGGTTTTGGCTCTTGTTAAACATTGTTTACTGTAGGGACTGGCACTAACAAAGAGACAGGTTTTACATGATATGGTTTGTATGACCTTTATAATCTTGTTCTGAACTTTGGGATCCTTTATTTGGGCGAGTACATGCCACAACTGCACTGCTTTATGAAAGATCCTGTGCTTGCCACATTACAGTTCAAAAGATAGTGGATTTGCAGAGGCAGTGTACTCAAACTCAGATTACTAGTTACTAACCTTCCCATTGCTTTTGCACAGTGCTTCTGGATTAAGTGTTTTACAAAGCTGTGGGGTTGACAAGGAATTTTTTCCTGGGTCAGATTGGCTGCAATTTGGGGGGTTTTGGGGCCTTCCTCTGCAGTTGTGGGTGAGGGTCACTTGCCAGGATAATCTATGTATATCTCACTTAGCCACTGCGAGGGGCTGAGGCATTGGTGCACCTCAGTCCTTCCTGTTCTGTGCTTGTGGCATTCAAGAGTCTGCTCTCTTGTGGGCTGTAATCCATGGTCTAATTTTGGGTGGAGGGTTTAGTGTGTTGGGTGGTATTGGTTGGCCTGTGGTTTACAGGAGGTCAGAGTAGGTAATCTGGTGGTCTCTTATGGCCTTAAATCTGAATGACTGGCCTGAGTGACAAAATTGAGAATAGAATCTAGCATTCTTGCCTTCAAGTTATGTACTCAGTCTACTAGACCACAGCTGTCCCTCGAAAGAATGCTGTATGTCCTACTTAAGATAAAAGTCGGCCATTTTATTTGTCAATATTTCTCATTTTTTAAAATGACAGTAAGGTGCTCAGAGGCAATGTTAATAGGATACTTTAAAAATTGTCCATTTTTCCCACACTTATTTTACTCATCACACAGTGATAAAGTGACTATGTCTCAGTATCAAAAGTGACTTAGATGCTTAGGAGTCTTTTGAAAGTGGAACATAAGCTCTTAAGTAGTTTATGTGCTTTTGAATATTTTACTCCAGAGCTCTTCAGGCAGCATCAATGCAATGAGTCCAATGAGGTAATG
Source organism: Lepidochelys kempii (assembly GCF_965140285.1). Taxonomy (NCBI): domain Eukaryota; kingdom Metazoa; phylum Chordata; order Testudines; family Cheloniidae; genus Lepidochelys; species Lepidochelys kempii. The sequence goes on from NC_136382.1 coordinate 100,204,791, forward strand.
GCTCAGTCTTTGCAAACTCCCCTGGCCCAGCCCCTTAATGGATTTGGGAGAGAGAATACCTGTTAGTCCTACTGTTCTTTACTTCTTTCCTCTCTGACGTCTCTGTAGAGAGAAGGGAAGAGAGTGTGTGTGTGTGTGAGAGAGAGAGACAAAGAGATGCATTTGAAGGAGGCATAACTCTGACTTTCTTAGAACTGCTCCAGGCAGAGCTTTTCTGAGTTAGGTGTAAAAGACCAACTAATGGAGATAGAATGTGAACCTTTGGGAACTTCACAACCCTAAAAAGTGTTGACACAAAAGTACCATATTTTCAAAATAAAAAAACAGGGCATTTTTAAAGTGGAATAAATAAAGTGCTGTATAAATAATAAACTTAAATACATAAAACGTATTTTATGCATTTTTTTGTAAAGGACAAAATGTTGGTACACTTGATATCAATTGCATCCTTTGCTGTTGTAATAAAGCCTTTGTTTCTAGAGAGTACTTTTTCCTCTAGGGCTTGATATATTTGAAGTTAGCATAGAGAAATACTGGTGCAGCTGTTCAGTTTTATATTATTAAAAAAAAAATTCAAAAAAAATTACCCTAGACAGGTATTTCAGCATTAGGTCTAAAATCTGTAAGCAGAAATCTGAAACAGTACTTGCTGTGTGATGATGGTAATGAGATACCCTGCTTGCATTTCCATTATTTAACGTACACAATTAAATCCACCTACACTGGACTTCATCTATTTGTCATGTAAAATCACTTTTAAAACATCAGTGTACTTTAAGGTCTTTTCTTTAAATTCTGAATAAGAAAATATTTCTTTACTTTTGCTTTATGTAGCACAAGCTCAAAGTCAATGTAGTTATCGTAATATAGCCAATGGTTCAGTCCTGTGTTCTTTTGTGTGCTCAGTTGCCCATTGAAATCAATAAGTGGAGGCAATATGGTAAGATATCTGACATGTTTAGACATCAGGGTCTGGATATACCTTCAACTCATGCAGAAGTCTTCCTCCCTATGATAACAACAGGGTAAACCCCTCTGTGTTCCATAGGAAGTAAGGATGTTGGAGATTATAGAATAACAAACTGATTTTTTTTTACTTACTGCTATTCACACACATATATGTATGTATGTGAAATGTTAACCCTTAGGATGCTGACACTTTCCAGAATTCCTAACCATGTGAAGAAAATAGATATTATCATATAGACCCCAACCTTGCAATAGGAGCCACATGGGCAGACAACGGTTGCCAGGCATCTGGTTTTCAACCGGAACATCCGGTCGACAAGGGACCCTAGTGGCTCCAGTCAGCACAACTGACCAGGCCACTAAAAGTCCAGTTGGCTGCAGTGCCAGCAGGGTAGGCAGGCTCTGTGCCCAGCTCCGCGCAGCTCCCAGGAAGTGGTCACCATGTCTCTTCAGCTCCTAGACAGAGGGGCGGACAGGGGGACTCCACTTGCCACCCCCAGCACCAGCTCCTCAGCTCCCATTGGTCAGGAACCATGGCCAATGGGAGCTGTGGGGGTGGCTCCAGCAGTTGGGAGCAGCACATAGAGCCCCCTGGCCACTGCTCTGCTTAGGAACCAGAGTGACATGCCACCCACTTCCTGGGAGCCGCCTGAGGCACCCCGAGCCCCCTCCTGCACCTCAACCCCCTGCCCCAGGTCAGAATCCTCTCCCGCACCCAAACTCCCTCCCAGAGCCCACAATCCCCAGCCCTGAGACCCCTCCCACACTCCAAACACTTGGCCCCAGCCCAGAACCCAGACCCCCAGCCGGAGCACTCGCCTTCCCCCTGCATCTCAACTCTCTGCCCCAGCCAGGAGCCCCCTTCCGCACCCAGAACCTGTCATTTCTGGCCCCACCCTGGAGCCCACATCCCCAGCCCAGAGCCAGTACCTCCTCCCACACTCTAAACCCCTCAGAGTGGCCTCACAAGACCCCAATTCTTTCTGAATGCATTACTGGGATGCTTGAGATGGGCTGACATGTTGTGCTAAGAATCTCAAGATTTGAATATGTGGGAACTGGTGAGGGGGCTCCTCAGTGGAGGAGTTTTCCTTGGAATTTGCTGTCCTTGTTGGTCCAGTATAATTGGGTCACTGACCTTTCAAAAATGTTGCAAAGGTCTTATGCTCACTCTTATGGGGTAAGATTGAATGAGGTATATTGATATGTTTTTGTTACAGTTAAAATTTATATTTTGAGTTAAATTTATCATAATTTATTTTGGATTTGTTAAATAATTCTGCATTTTTAGGGGAAAAAATAAAAAAAAACTTGTGTGCATGCCCAGACAACAAAATGATGAATGCATTTTTCAATCACTTTTTCCCCTCCAGGTGTGAGGCAGCTAGCCCACACATTCATCCCATTGGATGGTGTAAAGAACATAGAAGAACTCTCATCACCCCTCCAGGTTTGTACTACACTTCAGTACTACCCAACTGAAAGAATTAAAGAAAATGTAGCTAGCAACAGCATTGGCCAAGGCTCATAACACACATTATGACAGCTCCATTGAAATACTCTACTTATAATTAAGAATTGGTATTTGGAGGGGCCTGAAGTGGTCTATTTACAAGCACTTGATATATTAAATTGAATGATGCATGCACAAATTTGATATCTTTCTGTGCTGAATTAATGAGACAGTTATCCATACAAGATATTCCCAGGGAAAAGCCTAGAGATGGTCAAAAAGTGAAATAGAATGAGACAAATAGCCTGTCTACCTCTTTTCTACTTTTTCTCTCTCGTGTTCTCTTTTGCTTTTCTTTGCCTCTATATTTTTTTCTCCTTGTTTCTTTTTATGTGATGGGCTGAATTTGCTTACAGGTTCTGGAGTCTTGGTGCTGAAAATTGTGAGAGATATTGCAATGCCATGCAATCTCTTTGGGGACTATATTGTATTAAATGTATAAATGGGGAAGGATTACCACAGCTCCTACAGTAACTAAAAACAATGGCAAATGATTAAGGTGGACCATCTGAGTCTTATCTAGAGAGTTTATCCCCCCCCATTTCCCGGAACAGTTTGCATACTGCTTCAAGGTGGGTTTTCCAGAGTCTATGAAACAAAGAAAGGACCTTTGGTATGAAAATATGAGCTTGAATTTACACAAGGTCTTCCTTCTGATCCAGCAAACAGACAGACTTTCTGTCCAGTGGAGGGCAACCCATGTGGAAGGGTCTAACTTCCAGATTTGGTTCGCATGCAGATATTTGTCTAATGCAACAACTCTGTAAACCTGGCATATATGCTATTGATATTTTTGTCACAGTTTCAGGTAATTGCAGCCATATCTCCCTCCCACCCCCTTTGTGGGCCACTCCCAGAGTTCCCAGTCAGATCTCAAGTTTGCAGCCATCACCTGTCACTGAATAGAGACCTTTATCCTACTCCCTTCAACCAGGAGTTTTTAGGGCTGTACAGCTCCCCACCTTACGCTGCCTAGAGGGTAGCACCTGTTCTTTGCTTTCTCTCCAAGGGCTATGAACAGTGTATTGCAAGCAGTTACAAGTTACCGGTGATGGCGTATACAAACCCCACACTGGGCTGGAAGAGGTTAAAGGACAGTACTGGGCCCAGGTAGCACCAGCCCTGTAGAGCATGCTCCAGCTGAAGGAAGGGTTGAAAAGGGAGCAATCCAGCTCAGAAACGGGGAGGCTGGGGAGGAGGACAGAAAGGCTACCCAAAAGGCTCCTGACAAAAGTGCCAGAGAAGCTTCCACAAGGGACTAAGACTGTATGCTGAGCCCAGTTGGATCTGAGGGTTTGATTGCCTTTTCTTTTGCTTGTCACCTTATATTTCAACTGGAAGCTGGGGGAAGAGTGGGAAGGGGGGAAGAGTGAGAACAGCAGACAATAGGAAGTGGTCGGGGGGGTAACTCAGAGGGCACCTTTGAGGGCCAAACACTGTTGACCCTCCTAGCTGGGTCAAAGCCTGGTGGAGTGGGTGGGCCTGGGCTCCCCTCACTGCCCACCTCACCACACCTCTGATTAAAAGAGGGTCTGGACTGCAAGACCTGCCCTTAGGGAGGTGGCCCTATATGTGCTAGCCACTGGGCTGCCTAATCCCACCAAGGACTCTGTGACATTACCATGGTTCTTTCTAAGCAAGCACATTTATTCTTAAGGTAAAAGCATTACAAGGAAAACATAAACACAATAGAAGTTCCTATATGCATGCTAAAAGCTTACCTTAGGTCACCCATCAGTCGTATGGGGCTCTAGTAGGTCAAAATCCTTCCAACCCTTCCACATGGATTGCCCCATGGGCAGAAAGTCCTGTCTTTTTGCTGGATCACAGGAAGACCTTGTGTAAATTCAAGGTCATCCTTTTATGCCAAAAGTCCTTTCTTTGTCTCCTATTCTCTGGAAAATCCAGCTTGAACCAGTATGCAAACTACTCCAGGGGGTGGTAACTCTCTAAATAGTTTAGTAGCTGTGGTAATTCTTCCCCTTGGAGTAGAATACAATTGTACATAAACCATTGTATACATTTAATACAATATAGTCCCTGAAGATATTGCATGTCATTGCAATATCTCTCACAATTTTCAGCACCAAGACTCCAGAACCTGTAAGTAAATTCAGCCCATCACGCAAAAAGAAATAAGGAGAAAAAATATATAGATAAAAGCAAAGCAAAAGAGAACTTCATAGAGAAAAGAAATAGAGAAGGAACCGAGTGATTTGTTTTATTCTGTTTTCCTTTTCAACCATCTCCAAATTCCCATGGCATATCTTGATGGATAACTGTCTCATTAATATAGCACAAAAAGATACTAAATTTGTGCATGCATCATTAATGTTACTATATCAAGTACCGAAATACTTTTGGAAAATGAGATTTCAAGTTCTTACATCAACCGAGATGAGCGCAGGTATACCAAAATACCTTTAAAAATCTGGGTCTTAGTGGATAAGTGGGTGGCTAGCCCTGTGTAATCAAGGGAACAAAAGTGGTAAGGACTCTCAGAAAGAAAGGAAACCAGGGTGAGAGTGAGCATGCAATAGAGAGAGAGAGCGCTTACTGAAAACAAGAAAGCAAGCATTTATTTTGGGATATTGTGTGTTGGATTAACTGGAATCCCCTCCATACTGGAGATCATTAAGACTATTCCATAGAAAGTAGCTTGAGCTATAGCTTGTAAAAAGAAGTGCTGTTTAGCAAAGTTGTTAAATTCCTTTGAGACAGGTCTGTAGTGCCTGTTGGTCTTCCAAATTTATGTAAATAATTCTAGAATATTCGGTATAAAAATAACCATGAGAGAATTAATGGAAAAAACTTGGAGATTTCTTTCTTGTAGAATGTATGTGATTTAGAGTCAGTCATTCTGTCTGTTAAAGTAAAACTTTGAGAACGGTGGTGACTGTGTGTGGTTACTGCCCCTTTAAGGTCTGGAACATTCTGTGTGCCAGAGTTTAAAAACAATTCTTGTCTTTTAGCAGTAATTGCCACTGGTTAGAGCTTGTTTGGATACCCAAGAATGAAATTAGCTGCATGTAGCTTGTAACCAAGGAAACCTCTGAGTGTGCTAGCTCTGTTCATTTTTTGTTTGTTTGTTTGTTTTTTCTTATTCTGATCCAATTAAAGTCTGATCTAATAAAAAACTTATTGGATTTGGAGAAATAACAAGGCAATTGCCATGTTAGCAGTGAGGCAAGAGATCTGTCTGAGAAGAAAAGAGGAAAATGATAATTTGTGGGGAAGTTGATGAATCCCTCTGATGATGTAAAATGTGTAGGATTTAATCATAGAATATCAGGGTTGGAAGGGACTTCAGGAGGTCGTCTAGTCCAACCCCCTGCTCAGAGCAGGACCAATCCCCAGTTTTTTCCCCAGATTCCTAAGTGGCCCCCTCAAGGATTGAACTCACAAGACTGGGTTTAGCAGACCAATGCTCAAACCATTGAACGATCTGTCACCCCTAATGCGATGTAACCATTTTATGTACAAAGGTCTCAGCAGTATTTCTATGCTGATGGTGTTGAAGAATCTTAATAAAAATTTCCATTCTTCATCTCTGTTTGGAAAGTGAGGCATTTGTAGTCCTCAAAGACTTTTCTTTTAGGAACTGAGATATATGAACTAGGAGGACTTGGCTGAATTATTTAAAAAGCAATATGTTCCCCCAACTAAATTCCTAGCTAAGAGGTCTGAGATTCACTTAAGAAATCAAAAGAAATAGAAAATAGGAAAGCCTATTTGATTTCCTGGCTTATCTTAGACAGCTGTTCACAACCTGCCATTTTGGTTGGCATCTAAGAGAAGCACTCAGAGATCATTGTGTGTTCAGAAACAGAAATCCAGAGTTAAGGGGGCCTGCTGAATATTGTTTGCAAAAATAGAACTCAGCCTGGAAGGAGCCGCAGATATAACATTAGTGTTTGACTGCACCAAGAGACAAGTGTGGCAGTTTCAGAGAGTACATTTACAGTCATATACAGGAAGGAAAGTACAACCCACACCTAGGAGGCCTTCAGCAAGTTGGAGGAGGTTTATATTTTCGAGGCGTTGAACTTTGCAGGAATCAGAGGAATGTTCCATTAAATAAAATGAAGTCAGGGAACTGTGGTGAGAGATATCATCCAGAATGTTTTTCATGCATCCTGTAGGAGAGTTTCAGTGAAAGGAAGTCATTTTTGCAGAACATGAACTGCTGCACTAGCTATGTGACTATGTAGGACCTCATTACAAATACTGTGCTTTTCTCTGTGAAGACGGTTTGTGACTTACATATCTTTATTCAGAAAATTCAAGTTTTTGCTCTCCAATTCTCCCACCCCATGCACTGTTGTTTCATAGATTTGTAGTGAGAAAACAGATATTCCTTGTTTAGAAACCCTTTTTGAATGTCACTAATATGGTACCATTGCAAAAGCTTTTATGTAACTTTGTTTAGAAACAAAAAATCTGTGTATGACTGAGAATAGTAAAATAAAAGGTATATTGGCCAATTCTGCATTCATTTGGTGTTGAAGATAGAGGATTTGAAGCTAAGGGCATAAGTTTTGCTGCCATGTGGGATAATGAAAGCACAGATCACAGACATCTGTGGCCTGACAACATGGAAAACTGTACTTAGCCAGCTAGACCTACTTACCAAGTTGAGAAATATCCTACTGCTCAGCAGCCTGGGGAAGTCATGAAACATTTTGAGGCATCAAATTCTAGAGCACAAAGCTACTTACAGAACAACCTGAACATGTACTGTAAAATTCGAATCTGCCAATAAGTTAATTACAACTTGTTATTTGGCAAACTTCATAAAACACAAGATACTGGTGTAAATTCACTGTCATGTCATGAGTCAACACTTAAACATTTAGTTCTTATACAACGTCATGGGCAAGCACTCTTTGTTCTTTAAAAGAAAACACTTTATTGGTGTAAGACATATTAAACAGGACAATCTCATTTTCTTAGAATGAGTCCTCCTCCTCCGCCCCACAAACCATGATGTCTGTATCAGAGATATCCTAAATTTAGAAAGTATGACAATAGTTTTGGTTGAAACAACTTCACTTAAAAATGAAAGTTGGTAGATGGTCACATACATTTTAAACTGATACATGACTATTGTACATTCTGATTAGTATTGGCACAATAACCTTAAACCTGTAGAATACAGGATTAAGGGTGAAGCACTGTCTTGAATGCATAGAAGTGGATAGACTTCCAATCTTTGTTACTTACCTTCTCAAATCCAGAGCAGTTGTAGTTTATTTTTGTGCTGCTGGTCACTCAGTATTGTGTGTTGTGGGGTTTCTATTTCTTTGATTAATAGGGAGTATGTGTCATAGGCAGCTAGAATGTTCAGATAAGTGCTGCTTATTGTAGTTGCTTTATTTATTCTTTAGATTTATAAAATATTATAACAAATATTTACTTGCCTTATTATGAATTCTCTAGATTAATGTGCTGTAATGTATGTTACATCATAATACTTATATGACATCATTAAACCTTGCTTTTATATTTTTTTCTATTAGATTATCCACATGCCAAACATTTTTCTTGGGAAAAATATTTGGAAGAAACCAATTCTTTACCTGCACCTGCAAGGGCTTTTAAAGTGGTGAGAGAATGTTTACATAGTGTTCATGCGTCCAATTAGCTAATGTACAGTAGATGTTTTATTTTTTTATGTGAGTTTTGAAATTACTGTGAGAAATCAGAAAATTTTTCATCACTATAAATCCTGAGACTTTTGACTAATTTATACTAATAATACTTAGCTAGCTAATGAGTCCTCCCAGCACACCTCGGGGAGAGGTGAGTGAGTATTATTGTCTCCACGTTACAGGCACAACAAGACAAGTGGCTTATTCAAGAAAGTAGAAGGCATCGTTATCGGAGCGAACAATAGACATGAAATTCGTGGCTCCCTAGGCTGACCTTCTGTCTGTTTTTGTGAGCTTCTGAGGTTCAAGTCCAACATTTTTGAATACTATCACGTTGCTAAGAAATTCATTAAACTAAAGCAGAAATGTGGTGCTAGCCCAGAATTCCAGCCATCTGCTGTAGTTCACTGAGGTTTAGTTACTGGCTTACAACACTTTTCACTACAAAATTTTAACAAGCATGGCCAAATCCTGAGTTTTCATCCAGAATAGCCAAGCCAAGTGAGATGTTGCATGCATTTGTTGTGTGGAGGGGAGTCCTCACTCATGGCCGTGGGGCTGGTGACCATGAGAAGTTCCAGGTAGTAACACATCTTCTAACCTCCCCTATCCTCGTTCATCCCTGCCCTGCCTTTTCTTACAGTCGTATTCTTTTTGGGAGAGGGAGGGTGGGGCAGAATAAGTGGATTATGTAGTACGCGTGTAGAAAGACGAGGCCCAGCATGTAGCAGGGGAGAGGTTTGGCTAGTGACTACATCCTGCACTCACCCTTCAGCAGTGGCTCCTGTCTTGTGGAGCTGGCCTGGCTCTGCAGTTCGGGTGCTGTGATCACATGGTCACAGCACCACTCACATTTGACGCATCCACCCTTCCATTTCCTTCTATAGAGGGGCGGATGTGCTAAACCTATGTAGCAGTGTGACCACATGCACCACCTTGCAATGCCCAGAGTGGACCCAGACATGGGTGCCAGAAGGACTGCAAAAGTGGGGAGCCAAGGCCCTCCCCCCAGAGCCTTGGAGGGAGCCCCCTCACAGCAGTCTGACCCTCCTGGAGCCCCTGCCTTTCCCCTACTCCCAACAGTCTAACACTCTGCCTCCCCCAACTCCTTACCTTACTCTCCTGTTGGTGAGCGCAAGGTCTTCAGGTAGTGGGTCCTTTCTGCTTCCCAGACCCAGTTGGTCCCCGCTACTGAGAGGGACCACCACTGGGGTTTTGGCAGCCGGTAGGTGAGGGCCTGCTGCCGGCATTTAGGATGTTGGCCAGCTGGCCTGTGCCATAGTGTGCTCCTTCCAGCCAGGTTTTAAAAAGTAGGGTGCGCTGAATTCCCTGTTTTATAAAGTGGGGAGGGCTATGGCCTTTTGGCCTTTGCTGACTCTAGCACCTATGGAGCCGGGGCGAGCCCCATGGGACAGGAGGTACCACTTCTGGGTGGGCTCGTCACTGACTAGTCAGATTCACAATTACCATGTGTGATGCTTCCTTGGGATACCCAGGGTTGTGAGGCACCTTGATGTCACCTGCATGAAGAAGCCTTGTCTGTGCCTGCCAGGGATCAGCTCCCCAACTCCACTTGCCACAGGCAACACAAGTACTCCCTTCTCAGTCCACACAGGCACTGCCATCAGTTTGCAGGTTAGTGATAGATATTCTCCAAGCATGCCCCTGGAGCACGCATGCCGACCTGGGGGCAAAAGGGGCAATTGCCCAGGGGCCTGGGCAATATAAAAGGGCCCCGGGGCCCCCAGCCAGTGCCGCCGCTACCACAGCAGTGGCCAGGGCAAGCGATACAGACAGCCCCCCAACCTGAAGCAAATACTCACCAGCAACCACACACCACACAACAGAACCACTCACTCAGGAACCTATCCATTGCCAACTGTGTCCACATATCTATTCAGGGGACACCATCACAGGGCCTAATCACATCAGCCACACTATCAGAAGCTCATTCACCTGCACATCTACCAATGTGATATGTGCCAGCAATGCCCCTCTGCCATGTGCATTGGTCAAACTGGACAGTCTCTACGTAAAGGAATAAATGGACACAAATCAGACATCAAGAATTATAACATTCAAAAACCAGTTGGAGAACACTTCAATCTCTCTGGTCACTCGATTACAGACCTAAAAGTTGCAATTCTTCAACAAAAAAACTTCAAAACCAACAAGAGACTGCTGAATTGGAATTAATTTGCAAACTGGATCCAATTAACTTAGGCTTGAATAGAGACTGGGAGTGGATGGGTCATTACACAAAGTAAAACTATTTCCCCATGTTTATCTCCCCCCCACCCCCCACTGTTCCTCAGACATTCTTGTCAACTGCTGGAAATGGCCCACCTTGATTATCACTACAAAAGGTGTCCCCCCTCCCCCCCTCCCACCCCCGCTCTCCTCCTGGTAATAGCTCACCTTAAGTGATCACTCTCCTTACAGTGTGTATGGTAACACCCATTGCTTCATGTTCTCTATGTATATAAATCTCCCCACTGTATTTTCCACTGAATGCATCCAGTGAAGTGAGCTGTAGTTCACGAAAGCTTATGCTCAAATAAATTTGTTAGTCTCTAAGGTACCACAAGTACTCCTTTCTGGTTACCCAAAGTCCTCCTCGCAGCATTTTTCAACCAGGATGGCTTTCATAAGACCAAGGATGCCAGAGCATCTCCCTGAATCCCTAGATGTATTAGACCTGTCCTTTGTTCTTCTCCTGTAAACAGGGGTCCCCCACCCCACCACTGTTTACCTCTTCCTGTTAATTTTCTTCTCCTGATGACTCCACAAAATCTTCTTTAGCATTTGACTCAGTATGCAGATAGACTTGCATTGTAAGTTACGCAATGGCAGGGAAATGCATATCTCCCATCACCTGTCTGGTGGAACCTGCCTTTAACTTCAAGACTTTAAGAACATAATTTCTAATACATAAACGTGTCTCCTTACATGCTACCTGCACATACACTTTTCAAAGACAATGTTGACCATTGTGACACAGGCTTTCAGTAGAGACTTTATGACACTCTTTGGTGAACTATTATGTAAATACCAGACCCATGGGATTCCTGTAACTCTTATGCATCCCTGCGCTATCTGCTAGTTGGCCTCAAGAGGCCCTTGGGTCACACTGTAACCTCTATGGCAAACTTGTAAATGTAATAATAATTTAAAGTGCCATTTGATCTATGATGAAAGTGTGTGAGTGTAAGGAGATACAATATGTAGAATTATTGTGCAGTATGCTGTTTCATAGAGGTGGAAATGCTCTAAAAACATTTCTAGAGTGTTTAGGGGAAACTTATAGCATTAAAGATCTTTACAGCATTAATGGTGATTTTATTTACCTGGGAGGCTTGAAGTGATGAGACTAAACTCCTAGAGAAGTAAATTATTTTTCTAGACTAAGTTATTTTAATACAACAGTTTTTATGTTTTGGTTTGGATTTTTTTTGGAGGGGAATGATTGCCCTTATATTTTATAACAGTTTTTTTACGTTTCATTGAAATACCCATCATCTCTCATTGTAGAAACCATCTCATGGATTTCAGAAAAATATGAAACTTGAGGTAGTTGACAAGAGGAATCCAGTACTTATCAGAGTAGCAACTGTTGTAGATATTGATGACCACAGGATAAAAGTAAGTCAATCTCTCTCTCTCTAAATTGGACGTCCTGTTTACAGCATGTTGACTGTTTTGTAAAATAAATACTGAAGTTCCAAAATTGAGGACCTTGATAGTTTGCACAGGAAGATATGAATCACACTGATGCACTGCTAAGCTCACTCTCATCCTCCTTACTGATTAATACACAAGTAATTTCTTTGGAAGGGGCATTTCTATTGTTTTTTTAGTCAGTGATGTGCTGAAATAGAAGCTAAGGAATAAAGGATGAGTGTGTTGGGAAATTGCATTGGGAATAGTTGAGATAAAAGTTGTTTTATAGAAGAATGTTGATGACTTAATAATACCCAATATCAAAAGATTGCTGTGATTTTTGTATTAGGGCTCATAAAATATTTGGGATAGATGAATAAAATCTTTCTCTATAATTTCCACCCTGCAAAAGCCCAAGTGAGACAGGGAAATCTAAAAAGAATGAATGAATAAATAAAGATTTCCTTTCTCCCTGTCAGGAGCTTCTGAGGTGTAGAAACTTATATTAATTCTGGACTTTAGATTGGATTAATTTCAAATGATGTTTGCTAAAGGGTTTGCTGTTTTTTCAGAAGACTTGTATGTCTGGGTTATTTTCTACTTTGGTTTATAAATCATTTTACTTATTGAGTCTTTTAACTGTTAAAATACTGGCATTTTCTGGAATGCTCACTAGCTAAATGAATATGAAGGATATTTCTTTCTACAGTGTGCGGAGAGTTCTTATGCATACATGATATTTCAGGCAGCAAATGCAATTGACATTTCATTTTGAATCCAAATTAACAAAGGGTGTGAAGTCATCAAAATTAATATCTGCACACCTACATATTTTCTGCATAAATTAGTTTGGTCCTGTCAAAAAAATATCCAGTCTAATATATTAAAATGTCAATATTTGTGACCCTTGCAGTTTAATTAACTTCATATTGTATATTGAAATAGCCTTTTATGTACATTTTATAAATAAGATCATAAGAAATACAGATCCAAGGTCTTCATTAGTACAATAATTTAAGTAAGTTAGTTAGAGTTGCAGATCTTTGGTTCCAACCTGAAGAAAATCAGTGATTATCGTCTACAGAATCACAGTTCGGTCTCTCATCTGATTTAATTCCTTACCCTTAATAGTCAAATTTTACAATTGCTATAGATCCCTTTGTTTTTGGGGGTGGTGAAATTCATCCTTGTGCAGAGGCCCTTTACAAATTCTATGTACTGGGTTAACTCCTGTTTAAAATAGGAATTTGACTGTTCTAAATGTTTAGAGCCCTTTGAGAGAGAGGGAGGACATAATTTGGCCCTTAAAGTGTTAGTGTATATACATAAACATTATAACTGTCTAAATGTACATGTATATTTTGAGCCTGACAGTGTAACACACACAGAGACCCATTTTGCTCCCACTTAAGTAAACAACAAACTTCCTTTCTCTTCAGTGGAAGCAGACTAATGCCCAAAATCTAGTTTATACAGCTGTGTAATGTCTACAGTTTTCTCATGTTATTTCTCTAAAGAAGCTGACATTATAAAGCCTAACATTTTGGAAGATTGTTGAGGTAAAATGACTTTATAAAGAATTTTTCTGATGGTTTTTCTTTTGCTTTTAGGTGCACTTTGATGGCTGGGATAGTATTTATGATTATTGGACTGATGCGGATAGCCCCGATATCCATCCCGCAGGCTGGTGTGCAAAAACTGGACACCCTCTTCAGCCTCCTCTTAGTAAGAGAAATCATAAGATGGTATAATTTTAAAATTATGGTGAGGGGCATGTGTAATTTGTGTAATGCTTTCTCTGTGACCCAGTTCATAGGAAGGCAGCAGTTGGTGTATGCAATATAAAATAAGTAGATGTGATGTTTATAACAAAACGCATAATTTATTGAGATTTGGCATAATTAATTGCTTTTTAAGAGGTGACTTCACTGATCTTGTAAATGAAATTTAACAATTATGCATAAGAATTACACTTGTATACTAGAAGAATCTATGGGGAATTCCTGACCCTACTGAAATGAGTGGCAAAACTCTTATTGACTTTAGTTGGGCCAGGATTTTGTCCCTGGGTCCTCTCTCCATATTTTGGAATGTTAACTTGTTTTCGAGGCCCTACACGGTGCAGACTTTTTGAAAAGGCACTTGATTAAAATGTGGTGCCAGATGCTCAAAGTAGGTTTAGTCCCTTTTGTGCTCCAGGCCTGCAAAGGGGGCTTGAAGCTGCCGGTTTGAAAGGGATTCTACCAGAGACATAGAGTGGACATAGTCTGTGAGCTCCTGCACAGAATGGATGTGCTAGAAGGATGAATCAAGGTTGTGTAGTGAAGGAGACTGTATAGGACCATTCTTTCACTTCTTGTGAAAGTTGGAAAGTGTCTAATGAATGAGGCATAGGATTAGAGAGGCCAATCTCACGGTTTAGTCAGTTCAATACTGCTCTGGAGAATTGGATTCTATCCCTGTCTGTGCCACAGAGTTTGTGTGTGACGCTAGTCCAGTCACTTAATCCAAGCTTTTCACGTGTTCTTCATTTTCTGGATGATTGACTTGAGACCTTGGGTCTGATTTGCGGAAGCGCTGAGCACTCACATCTATTACTGAAATCAATCATATAGAATGCTAAGTAAGCAGAAAAATCAAGTCCTAGATGTCTCAAATTGGGCACCCAGGATACTCTTGATTTATTTCTCTGCCCTTCAGCTCCCTATCTGTTAAGTGGGGATGATAATACTCCCTCATTTCACAGAGATTTTGTGAAAATATATCCGTTAATGTTTATGAAGCTCTCAAATACTTGTCCTCTTCCAGCATGCCTCATCTTATTAGAATCCTTTTTTAATCTTAGTAGTAGTTTTTAGTTGATAGTTAGATTTTAGTTTTAGCGAGAGGAGTACCTCTTTTCCTCTCTTCTCCTATCAGAGAGACTTGCCTCCTTAAGAGGGTATGTCCAGCTCCCAAGGCTTCAGCCATTGCCTCACTTGCTGGGAGGTTTGGATTGATGACCACTCCAACTGCATCCACTGCTGTGGAGAATCACACATTCTGCAGAATGTGTGAACTTCTGCTTACTCCTGAAATGTAGGGCCAGCAAGAACCAGGAGATCAAACTGAGGCTTCGGATGATGGAGCACTCCCTTTGTCCCACATTGGAACCAGATCAGGGGAACCCCCCATATTCCAGTCTCTGGGAAGATCTAATACCCTTTTGACCTTGGCTCATCACTCCCCCAAGAAGGGAGAGACCTCAGAGACCTTCAGAGGCCCCAAGAAGAGGGGCTGTGACTTGCCCCATAAAGAGTCTGCTCCAAAGAGATCTCAGTCTCCTAAGTCAGCGGTGTTGGAATCGTCAATTTCTAGATCTGGTACGATGGAAGCTGCAGGTTCCTCTGGTACCACTAGGGCTGGAAAACCAAGAAGCTCTTACAAGAGCAAACATGGCTCTAAGCGAGCCTCTGTACTGACCGGGGATGACCAGGAGAAACATTCTGCCAGATAAGATGCATCTCTTCCACCAGTATCTCCCGTGGAGAGTTCTAAACCATTGGTACTGTTGGCTTCCAGAGAGACCATCGCATCGGTACTGGTGTCCCATTCGGTGCCTCAGGAATTTTGATTCTTGAAGGACTTAGCTTTAGCAGAGGAACCGCAGTTCTCACAGATCATGGGCACCAAGGATCCCGTGTACCAACACTAGTTCGGTCTCCAGACCCAATTTATCATCAACACCACCCAGTTCACCACCATTTTCAGTTGGGGCTCCTCCAGTGCTCTGAGGAGGATGGCAGAGGGGACTTTCACTCAGTCCATTCAGTCTCGTCAGTCTCTGCACAGGGTTCCCCCGCCCATCCTTAAAGGAACACTTTCTACGTGGGTCATAGATACAGAGAAGAGTCCAGTGCAAGTCATCACAAGTGGTGGGATCAACTCTGGATGCCATCACCTCTGCCGTATGACACCCCCAGTGATCATACTGGGATCCTGGGCTGCTTACTGTCAGCAGTTTTCTAGGGCTCTGGGCCTAGCCCACTGGGATGAGAGGGAAGTTCAGTTTCTGCCACCTCAGACCATTCCCCAGCAGCAGGAGATCTTTGAGGAATAAGAGGCGAGGGAGGATGAGGACACTACTCCTCAATGCACTGTCTCCTCATAGTCGCCTGATGCTTACCCCTGAAATGAATAGAACTATGCCCATTTACACGAGCATAGAATTTGGCCCTATGGCTCTGACCCTCAGCTGGCTCAGTGTAGGTGCAGGATTCCTTTCTCTTTTATAGACGTACAAATAATGGAATATAGGAATTGCCATACTGGATCAGCACAGTGGTCCATCAGGTATAGTACCCTATCTCTGATAGTGGCCAGTCCCACAAAGTATACAGTCAAGGAATACTTGGTTTTTGTTTGTTTTTGAAATCATAAATTCATATCCAAACCCCAAATGTCTAAATTTCATCTGGTTCCAGATTTATCTGAAATTCACCTCTGCTCTAGCTAGCAATCAGATCATTTCCCAAGAAGTAGAGAAATGCCAATTTGGTCATTTGAAATGTGTGCAACTGCAGCAGTAAATCAGAGACAAGGCGTTTTTGTTTTATTTTTTGAACTGCTAAATCTCTAATTATTGACACTAAATTTATCACCAGTTGTAAGCTCACCATGGTCAGTTGTAGATCGTGAACAGTTTGGTTATTAGAGCAGTGACTTGCAGGTATCTATTTAATGAAAGATGTGAGAGTGATTGAAGTGACAATTTAAGGGCTATTTTCTTCAGTATTTGGCTTATTGTTTTCTTTATTGGATTGCGTCATTATGTTGATGAGTATTGGGATTGAGCAGAATAGAATTAGATTTTGTATTTGCCTTTCATACTCAGGGCATTTCAACATGCTTTACAAAATAATGAACTAAAGAGTGTCATTAGGCAGTGACTTTAAAGGCAAATATAGCAGCCATTTTCTACTCAGCAACCACTGTCATGTGGCTGTGGGCATTAGAAAGTTTGCTTTGCTTGTTGTTATCCTCCCAAGGCCTCTTCTCAGGCCTTTAATTTTCCTGTTCTACTCCCAGTCCTTGCACCAGTTTTGCATGATTAATTATGGCTCCATATGGAACTCATCAATATTGCTCATGACTAAACTGAATAAATAGGTGGAGGCCCAAAGAGATTGTTAAATAATGTAGTCTGAACTGTATCTCATAGGACATTAAACCTCATCCATTTACCGCTATTAAGACGAGTAATTTGTATTTTACTAAAGCATATCTTCCAGAAAAGGCATCTAGTCTTGATTTGAGTATTCCAAAAGATGGAGAAATATACCACTTCCCTTGGTAGTTTGTTCCAGTAGTTAATCACCCTCTCTGTTGTAAATAACTGCCTAATTTCTAGTTTGAATTTCTCTGGCATCAGCTCCCAACCATTGGTTCTTATTAAGTCTTTCTGTGCTAAATTAAAGAGCCCTTTAGTCCTGGGATTTTTGTCCCTGTGAAGGTGCTTAGCCACTCGGAGGCTTCTTTTTGATAAATAAAACAGATTGAGCTCTTTACATTTCTCACAGTAAGGCATTTTGTCCAATTCTTGAATCATTTTTGTCTCTCTTTTCTGCATGCTCTCCAGGTTTTCAACATTCTTTTTAAAATGTGGGCATCAGAATTGTACACAGTATTCCAGAATCGGTCTCACCAAAGCCATATACTGATCCAAAATCACCTTCTTACTCCTAATCACTACTCCCCTGTTTATACATCCAAGGATCATATGAGCTCTTCTTGACATAGTATCTCACTGGAAGCTTATGTTGAATTGCTTACATAAGAATGGCCATCTTGAGTCAGACCAATGGTCCATGTAGCCCAGTATCCTGTCTTCAGACAGTGGTTGCTGCCAGATGCTTCTGAGGGACTGAACAGAACATGGCAGTTTATCAGTTAGTCCAGTCCCAGCTTCTAGCAGTCACAGGTTTAGGGACACATAGAGCAGGGGGTTGCAACCCTGACCATCTTGGCTAATAGCCATTGATGGACCTATCCTCCATGAACTTCTCTAATTCTTTTTTGAACCCAGTGATACTTTTGGCCTTCACAACTTCCCGTGGTAGTGAGTTCCATAGGTTGACTGTGCATTGTGTGTAGTATTTCCTTATGTTTGTTTTAAACCTACCATCTATTAAATTCATTGGGTGACCCCTAATTCTGGTATTATTTGAAAGGGTAAATAACACTTCCTAATTCACTTTCTCCACACCAGTCATTATTTTATACACCTCTATCATATCCTTCCCTTGGTCATCTGTTTTCTAAAATGAACAGTCTCAGTCTTATTAATCTCTTCTCATATTGAAGATGTTCCATATCCCTAATCATTTTTGTTGCCCCTCTCTGTACCTTTTCCATTTCTAATATATTTTTTTTGAGCTGGGGTGACAAGAACTGTACACAGTATTCAAGGTCTGGGCGTAACATGGATTTATGTAGTGGCAATATGATATTACCTGTCTTATCTCTCGGTTTCCTAATGGTTCCTAACATTGTTAGATTTTTTTTTTGACTGCTGTTGCACATTGAGTAGATGTTTTCAGAGAACTATCCATGATGACTCCAAGTGGCAACAGCTAATTTGGACCCCATTGTTGTGTGTATATAGTTGGGATTATGTTTTTCCAACATTCATTACTTTGCATTTATTAACATTGAATTTCATCTTTCATTTTCTTGCCCAGTCACCCAGTTTTGTGAGAGATGCCTTTGTAACTCTTTGCAGTCTGCTTTGGACTTAACTATCTTGATAATTTAGTATTGTCTGCAAACTATGCTACCTTACTGTTTACCCCTTTTTCAGATCATTTATGAATACGTTGAATGACATTGGTCCCAGGACAGATCCTTGGGGGACCCCATCATTTACCTCTCTCGACTGTAAAAACTGATAATTTATTCTTACCCATTGTTTTTCCTATCTTTTACCAGTTACTGGTCTGTGAGAGGATCTTCTCTCTTATCCCATGATTGCTTATTTTGCTTAAAAGCTTTTGGTGAGGGACCTTGTCAAAGGCTTTCTGAAAGTCCAAGTACACTATATGCACTGGATCACACTTGTCCACATGTTTGTGGATCCCCTACTCCCCAAAGAGGCATGGTGAGGCATGATTTCCCTTTACAAAAGCCATGTTGACTCTTCTCCAGCACTTTTTCATCTATGTGTTTAATAATTCTGTTAGTTACTATATTTTCAACCAATTTTCTGATACTGAAGTTAGGCTTATTGGCCTGTAATTGCCAGGATTGCCTCTTGGAGCCTTTTTTAAAATATGCATTACATTAGCTATCCTCCAGTCATGTGGTACAGAGAATGATTTAAGCATTAGGTTACATACTGCAGTCAGTGGTTCAGCGATTTCATATTTGAGTTCCTTCAGAATTCTTGGGTGAATACCATCTGCTGGTGATGAGTTATTACTGTTTAATTTATCAGTGTTTCCATAATCACCTCTATTGACACCTCAATGTGGGACAGTTCCTCAGAACTGTCACCTAAAAAAAAAAAATGGCTTAGCTGTGGGAATCTCTCTCACATCCTCTCCAGTGAAGACCAATGCAAAAATTCATTTAGTTTCTCTGCAAGGTCCTTGTGTTCCTTCAGTGCGCCTTAAGCACCTGCATCATCCAATGGCCCCACTAATGTGTAACATCCTTCATGATTCTGATGTACTTTAAAAAAAAAAATGCTTTTAGTTTTTGTCTCTTATGCTAATTACTCTTCAGATTCTTTTTTGCCTGCCTAATTATACTTTTACACCTGACTTGCCAGAGTTTGTTTCTTTCTATTTTCTGTAGTAGGATTTGATTTCCAGAGTTTAAAAGATGTCTTTTTGTCTCTATCTATCACTTTTACTCTGTTTAGCCATGCTGGCGGGTTTTTTTTGGTCCTCTTACTGTTGTTTTTTTTTTTTTAATTTGGGGTATGCATATAATTGGAACCTCTATTACAGTAATTTTAAAAAGTTTCCATGCAGCTTGCAGGCATTTCACTCTCATTACTATTCCTTTTAATTTCCGTTTAACTAGCCTCCTCATTTTTGTGTAGTTCCCCCTTTTGAAGTTAAATGCTACCGTGGTGTGTTTCTGTGGTATTTTTCCCCCTACAAAGATGTTAAATTTAATTACATTATGGTTGCTATTATCAAATTATTTAGGTCTGTTCACCTCTTGGACCAGATCCTGTGTGCCACTTAGGACTAAATCAAGAATTGCCTCTCCCCTTGTGGGTTCCAGGACTTGCTGCTCCAAGAAGCTGTCATTAATGGTGGTTAGAAATTTTATCTCTCCATCCCATCCTGAGGCGACATGTATTCAGTCAATATGGGAATAGTTGAGGGGTAGACAACATATGGCACGCGTACCAAAGGCGGCACGTGAGCTGATTTTCAGTGGCACTCACCCTGCCCGGGTCCTGGCCACCGGTCCAGGGGGCTCTGCATTTTAGTTTAATTTTAAAAGAAGCTTCTTAAACATTTTAAAAACCTTATTTACTTTACATACAACAATAGTTTAGTTATATATTATAGACTTATAGAAAGAGACCTTCTAAAAACGTTAGAATGTATTACCGGCACGCGAAACCTTAAATTGGATTGAATAAATGAAGACTTGGCACACCACTTCTGAAGGTTGCCAAACCGTGGAATAGTTGAAATCTCTCATTATTACTGAATTTTCTGTTTTTTGTAACCTCTTTAACCACCCTAAGCATTTCCCAGTCACCGCCACCATCTTGGGTCAGGTGGTCAGTAGTATATTCCTACTGCTATGCTCTTATTATTCAAGCATGGAACTTCCATCTGTAGAGATTCTGTGTTACTGTTTGATTCATTTAAGATTGTTACAAATTTGATCAGCAGTGGTTTTACATTTACTTCCAAATTATAGACGGTAATGTTGAATTACCTCAGGCCTGGAACTGATCCTTGTGGAACACTACTAAAAACACCCATATTTGATGATCCCCATTGCAACTACTTTCTCAGATCTCTGCTAGCCAGTTCTTAATCCATTTAACATGTGCAGTATTGATGTTGTATGGTGCTAATTTTTAATGAGAATGTTGTTCAGTACCAAGTCAGATGCCATACAAAAATCTAAGTATATTACATCCATGTAGTTGCCTTTATCAACCAAACTTGTAATCTCACCAAAAAATGCAATCAGTTTTGTTCGACAAAGATCTATTTTCCACGAAATCATGTTGTCGGGCATTAATTATATCCATGTCCTTTAATTCTTTATTAATTTAATCCCATGTCAACCTTTCTGTTGTTTTGGCTGGGGTTGTTATCAGGCTAAGTGGATTATAGTTAATCAGGTTATCCAGCTTGTCCTTTTTGAATATTGACACAACATTAGCACTCTTCCAGTCTTCTGGAATTTCCCTAGTATTACACAGAATGCACTGACTTTTCAGCAATTCCAGCTCCTAGAGACTGCTCTAGGATCCTGTCCATGGATGAACATTGTTCTAACGCTGACTGCTAGGCTGACCTCCGTAAGAACTTGTTAGCAGGAGCAAACTTCCACCCAAAGAAACAGTTTTATTTTTTTGTTGCTTCTGGCACTGGAGTTAACACTCAGGTTCCACCTGGACTGTTATCTGGGACAGGGCAGAACAGAGGAATTTGACTAAACTTTTTATCGATAATAGGAATAGTATTTCTGCTATTTAATGTGCTGCACTGTGGATGTTATCAACAACATCCTTGAAAGTTATTTAAATCAGAGGTGAGATTAATATTAACCTGTTGGATACTCTGGGCCTGACTGTTCCAAAGTTCAGGTGCCTAATGCATGCTAAAAATGCATCTGCATTTCTGTATCTGATTTGTGTGTGTGCAAGACAGGGTTTTCATCTAGTTAGCCATTCACATGCACAATTAAGGTAGTTGTGAAAGAAAGTTAGCTACACAAATTCACTCACAAAATCCAGCTCTGTGTATGATGTCTGTCTGGTTGCGTTTGTGTGTGGATTTTTTTTTGTTTTTTGTTTTTAAATATTGCATTGTGGTTATGGACTTTGTTTTTTAATGTAAACAAGATAAGAAGCTCAGTTCTCCATTCCATTACACCATTTAAGCCACCATTACACCAGTGTGACTCCACTGGAATCAGAGTAACATGAAATGAGTTCCAAAAAAGTGTATTTTTGGAATATGGCTGAGAATTAAATCTCTCTCTTTCTCACACACTCTTGTTTTGCTGTGAGTGAAAATATGTATGTCATGTAGGAAGATTTCTTTAAGTAAATCTTGTCTTTCATGTGTATGTCTGAATGCGTGTGTGTGTGTGTTTTTCAAGAAAGAAAAATACTAAAAACAATTCATGTTTGCTGCTGTTCAGAAGAGATTTCTCCATCTGCTAAACTGGAGAATTTCAGTGTCTGACTTGCTGACATCATGGATCGTGTATTGCTTGTTTGATTGAGTACCAAACCTAAAGTCTAGTCATATTCTTCAAAGCCTCCACAATCCTCAATGTAAAAAGAAAAGGAGTACTTGTGGCACTCTAAGTACTCTAAGGTGCCACAAGTACTCCTTTTCTTTTCGCGAATACAGACTAACACGGCTGCTACTCTAAAATCCTCGATGTATTATCCATTGATGAAAACCAGATATTCCCAAAAGTTCAGTGGAGTAAGCTGTCAAAAATGCATTTATGACTTGCTCTTACTAATGTTGTCTTCATCGATTTCCACCTCTTCATTTATTGGAAAATTCAAACTAAGAACCTCAAAGATCAATATCCATTATGAACAGATCTCTGTCTTTAAGCACAATAGGAAGTCTTAGTTTGACTCTCTGCTCTTTCAAAATAACATTGTTACAGCTGCAGTGTGATTAATCTAAAAGATATTACAAATAAAACATGCTCTAAATTGTGTGTACTTTTTTATGGACTATTAATTATGTAGTTTTTCTATAGAGGTTCATTTACACAGGACATTTTTATTTCCTCTTTAAAACATATTGCATTAGTCTCCATCATACTTCTGCAAAATCATTTAAATAAGTACTTTAAGTTGTGTGGTGTGTACCTATTTACATCTCCATGTGTTAATGTAATCCTCCAGTTCTTGCTTGTGTGTAAATTTACATAACTTTTCTAATTTCTCGTATGTCCGAATATATAGGTCCCTTGGAATTAGTGGAAGCTTTAGAACATGGAGGATGCCCTACTGCAGGATGCAAAGGAGTTGGACACATAAAACGAGCAAGACACATGGGCCATCACAGGTATGTGCTATAAAAAGTTGTAGCTTAACTGTTGCTTGATATGTTTATATCATTTAGAAAGAGAGCTGCATATACTTTTTTTTAAATTGCTGTTCTCAAGAAAGCAGAGCCTAGCTGGAAAAAAATTAGATCCACGTTGACTTCAGTTGCTATGGTGAGCATGTAGAAATTAACATCAACAATCTGTATTTCATTGCAGAAAGGTGTGCCTAGGAAAAATAAATCCAACATTTTATTCATTGCAAATGAGAGATATGGCTGCTCTGCTTTTTGTTCCAAAAGGGCTACTCATGTGGCTGTTTGGATTAGAACATGATGCAAAAAACCCTTTTGTGCAGCTGCAACTTTGTACCAGGTGAAATGAACAGGGCAGTAGTTTTATCAAGGCTTTTGTTTTGGGTTTTTTAAATTTTTGTCAAAGCACTTTTTAAGTCCTTAATCCATATTTCTGTCATCACCTTTGACTGATGGGCCTGCTGCTAAAGCTGCCTGCCTACTGTACTTCTCTGAAGCACATTCATGAAATGATGGATTCCAGGGCCATCCTGAAGAAGACTCAGCAAGAGGAGGGAAGGATTCTGGGGTAATGGAAATGAAAGAGGGAGAAATATCACAGAAGTCAGTAGTTTTGTTATTATTTTAAAATATATCCAGTTACAGTACAACATGACCCTAGTACCCCAATAAGTGAAATACAATCAGTGCAAAGTGTTAAACTCAGAAATAAATATCAAGCAGAACCAAAGGGGCTAGCACAAGGGAAACCCCTATAATCCTCAGGCAAATCAAACTACTTGTAGCTTTTCCTGGTATTTGTCCAAAAAGATCTGTGGGACCACTAATGTACCACTGTGTGCTTTCAACTTGCATGCGGTGTGCTATTTGGTAAATTGTTTGAATCAGTTTGCCTTTTTATGTTGGCGCCTTCTTACAATATGTTGACAGTTGGGTTCTCCTTTGTCTCCTCTTTGGTCTGTTCTTCACCTTCTCTCCATTTTTCTTTCCCTTCTGTCTTTTCCTGTCCCTGTTCTTCTGTCATTCTGTTGTCTTCTTATTTTTTCTTTTCTGTGCATCTTTTCTTTCAAGTTCTGTTTTTTATGCTTTTTTTGCTCTTTCCTCTTTGCAGTTGCTTCCACTCTCATGGTGTGGGGAGGAACATTCAGAAATGCGTCTGTGGGTCCAGGTTATCTTTGCTTTTGTGTCTGAGCTCAGTGTCAGAAGAACAGAGAGAAAAAAAGGCCAGAGGGACTGTTGATCATTTAGTCTGACTTCATGCATACACAAGGAGCCTCCCGCTGCTGATGGGAACACATTTGCTTCAACTTTGGTCATAGTTGTGATCTAGCATCCTTTGCCATCCCCTGTTTGTCTCCTTTGCCATTGCCCCTACCCACTTTTGTTAGCCCAGAAACTTGTAGGCCCTGATCCTGCACCACTGACTTCAGGGGCGTTTTGCCATTGACTTCAGTGAGAGCAAGGTAAAGCCCTTAATTTGTCCAGTGAGGAAATTTTAAAAGGAACAATGAGGGTAAGTAATTGTTAGAAAATTTTTATCTATTCATTAATCTTCTCACCTCTAAAAGAGATTTGGCACTAAACATTTTTATATTGGGAGGGTGTAACGCTTCTGGCAAGTGGAGTCGGCAGCAAGAAGGGTAGGGTTCAGTGTCATGGGGTTTCTCTCAACAACAGAAAATAGAATTGGTTTGAGCCCTCACCCAGTAACCTCTGAAAACTAAACACCACCCTGGGTGCCTCTAAGAGGCAGTACTTCCCCTCTCACAAGCACCGAGTCCATGTACAACAAAATAAATCCTTTATTCAACGGGAAAAGGGGACCCAGCATGAATTTGGGAAAGCACCACAACCATAATTCAGAAGCAGGTGACCACAAGCAAACATCCACCCCACAGTGCATTGGGCAGTGTCCTTTGTCTCAGTTGCTCACCTTGTGGTGTGAAAGTCCAACAAAGGAATGCCCCTTATCACACCACTCCCCTTCCCCTCTGTGTCACCCCACTCACAGTTGGCAGTCCTTGGTTAGCAGAGACCCAGAGTTCAGCGGTGTGTTCGGGGGGGCATTGAGCAATGCCTTGCAGCCGCCACCTCTGTAACTGGCTCATAGCTGCTGCTGTCATGTCACATTCTGAGGTTCCACCACTTAACCCAGCTCAAAGTGATTTCAGCAGGTAGTGTAGAACCTTACTCTCAGTGCAGCTTCTGTGTTGCCTTTCATTGTTCTCAAACAAGGTCTAAGGCTTAGCCCCTAGACTTGCTCAGCAGTTAGGACAGCTCTAGAAATCACCAGCTGGAAGCAAGGACTCTTAATTGAGTCCGGTCAGCTCTGTCGTTAAACACTGGAGAGCAGCAGGTCAAGTGGTATTTATGACTCTTTATGCAGTGTCCACGCTGCTGTGTATGAACACCTGCCACCAACTCTCATCTCCTCTGGGATTTGGCATCCTAACCCCGGCTTAGCAAATGAGGTTCAGTTTAGGGTGACCCCCCTCAATCAGGGCATGCTAAGCACAGTTCTGCTGCCCTTTACTCAAAAAGTAAGGAGAACAACATTTCAGTACTCCCACATTCGAATACTAGAGTGATTTGTAACCCAAACCAGGCAAAATTGATCATTTTGGCAAAGCAGGTCCATCTTGCTGTGCACCTAGGCAGAGTAGGCATTTCTGTGCAAGCACAGTCTGCTACTGAAGTTTTTTCCCTCAAGGGCCTCACTAGATGTCAGTGGAGACCTAAATCAGACCCTGCTTACAAGGGGTAAGAATGAGAAAGAGATATATATGAAAGTTATCACATATGTGCTCTGCTTTTATAACTAGAATTTCTGTGCTACTTAAAATGATTATAAATATTCAGAATGAATATTGAGAGAAGAACCAAAGTCCATTGCAATTTATTGTATTTTATTTTTACTGTAGTCCTTAGAAATCCTATTCATATACACAATGACCAGTTACTCCGGGGATAAGAAAACTAACCAAAGGGGTCTTGTTGATCATAAAACTGAAAGATTTGCCTCTTCATAGCAAATACATTAAGTTATTATTTCACTGATTGGTTTGCCCTGCGAACTTGATAGATTTTCTGTTTAAATGGTTCTGAGGAAAAATGTGATTTCTTGTTTATCTGGAACCAACAGGTTTGAGAATCCAGATCATCCTAAGGATTCTAAAATTCTATCACTACTTTTCTCCTGAATTAGCGAATGTATTGTAAAAATGGTAAAATTATCCACAAAATTATTCTTTTGCTCTTTCATTTCAGCAACCTCAAATTGTATTTGAACCATGCTGCTTTTATTTATGTATGTATTTATTTATTTATCTATCTGTCTATCATGATAAGGTGCAATATGTGTGCGGAGTAAATGCCTGAGAGCAGGCAGAAAGATCATTTACAATTCTAAGCAGTTTTGCAATAATGTTGATAGCTTGCTCCTTAAGAGCCAGACAAAAGCATTGGATGATTAATTGTGACAGAGTTAAAATGTGCACTTCTTCAAAAAGTTAATGATAATAAGGACCTGTTATCTAAGATTTTGAAATGAGGGTAGAAGCTGTGGGAGCAGTACGCAAATAGGTAGCATTATGCAAATTAGCTGCATATTTATGATCGTGAAATGTGTGCTTATAGCAAGCAACAATCTTCAAATCCTGGCAGTCATGAAAAGCAATCATTTGTATTTTGTAGTTTGCTAGTGTCTTGGGTCAACTCTTGATGAATAAACATTAAAGCTAGTCTGCTCCAAAGATTCTCCGTTGTAGCACATTCATAGTTTTTCAATTAAGCAGGGTGGAAAAAGAACATTTCTCTATTTGTCATAGTTGCAGGCAATCCTTAACGATATGTGAATGTTGAGAGAGAACACTGGCTCATGTTGAGCCAGAGTTTCAATTATAGTTTTGGGAATGGCCTCCTTTCCTTATTAGTATCTTTTGTGTTCCTGGTGCTTAGTAAAGACCTAATGTTTGGCAAGTAGTAGATGATTACAGTGAACACAATTATATTTGCTGAAATACCTAGGCAGCAAAGCAATAAAACTGGACACAATTTTATTATTAGTTCTAAATCTGTAACTTAGTTGCATGAATTATAGCAGGGGTGGCCAACCTGAGCCCGAGAATGAGCCAGAATTTACCAATGTACATTGCCACAGAGCAACAGTAATATGTCAGTAGCACCCCAGCCCCTAGCGCCTCCCACCCACCAGGAGCCCCGCCAGTCAGCGCCTCCCCCTCCCTCCTGGTACCTCCCGATCAGCTGTTTCGTGGTGTGCAGGAGGTTCTGGGGGGGAGGGGAAGAAGTGAGGGCATGGCGGGGGTGGGAAAGGGTGGAGGGGGGCAGAGTCTGTGGCAGAGCCAGGGGTTGAGCAGTGAGCACCCCCTGGCACACTGGAAAGTTGGCACCTGTAGCTCCAGCCCCGGAATCGATGCCTATACAAGGAACCACATATTAACTTCTGAAGAGCCGCATTTGGCTCTGGAGCCACAGGTTGGTCACCCCTGAATTATAGTATCTATCAATGGGAGAGATAGCAAATGCCATAGAAACAGAAATAATAAGCAGTATATGTTTTTACTCTTTCTTAATTATTCTTGAGTCTTCCAGAGTAAAGTTGTTTTTTTTTCTTAAAATAAATTTTCTGCTTAGCCTGTGAAAGGTGCTGGATTGACAGCTCTGGAAACAGTAGTCCTGTGTCCCCAGAACAGTTGCGGTATGAACACCTGCAGTGCAAGCCTCTCTCAACACTGCCATCTCAATGTGACACAGCCCTCACTTAGTATAGCTTAGTGTACATGCCAATTCAGTCATTTAGCTGTCTGCTCAGATTGTCAGTTAGTGATGGGGACTTTTGTAAATTTGGACATTCATCCACTGAACCAGCTCTGATGATGATTTAATGTCTCTAACTAACCTGGATTGAACTCAAAGCAGTGACCTAGAGTTGAAAGGTGTAGTATGCCATTGTAAATCCCCAGAGCTACCAAGTTCCCATTGAAGAGAAAATGCTGAAAAACAAACTTAATTTACAAATAACCTTCTGATCAGGCCTGTCAAGTCAATGAAGTCAGTTGTCTTTAAGACATATAGGCACTCATATAAAAAAACATTTTATTTAATGTAGGTATAACAAGATTAATTAATTATTAATGCTTCATAGCTGGCCTGTTAAATGGAAAGCTGGAGGCAGTGAGGCTCAGGAGGGATTCACTGATTGATTTAAACTTACATAACTCATAGGTAAGTTCATACTTGTTGTCCTTTGTTAAAATTAAACTGACAAATGGAAATCATGGGAATTTTTTTTATTTTTATTCCTCTGAGTAATCCAAACATCAAGGATTACATTATGAAGTGTTCCGACAACTTTCTGTCATACCTTAATGAGGAGCTGACTTGCACCAAAAAATATGTTAAAGCAAAGTGCCTTAGGCCACCATTAACATTATAACAGTTAATGATTAATACTATATCTTTAAATTTCCAAAAAAGATTAAAATAAAAACCACAGACTTACTGTGTAAAGAAGCGAGTTCCAAGAAGAATGAGGTTTAAGGCTGTTTAAATTCAGATTTAAGAATTTTAAAAGTGTAAACACTGTTTAGTCTCAGAGTGTGCAGTTGAAAGATTCTGGTGGGAATTCTTTGTGCAAGATGTTTTGTAACACAGACACACACACGTACACACACCTTTGCAGAATATGTTATTATTTTAGCTAAGTACAAATTAAATGTGTCCTTCGGAAAAGAAGACAAACATGTTTTCAGATTCCATTGTACATTTAATAAATCAAGCCACACAAGACCATTGCGAGCATGGGAAGCCACAGAAAGATTAAACAACTTGCCTAAGGGCACATACTGGCTCAGTGGCTGAGCTGAGAGTATACCCTACATCTACTGACTCAGAGGCATTTCAGCATATACTTAAATCCCTTTGGTATCAAGCACACACTTAATTGTTTTGGTGAATCAGAGCCTGTGCCTTTGTCTCCCCTCCTCTAACCTCCGCAAACCCGCCCCCCCCCCCAATGCAATACCAGGGGAGAGACATTTAGGTTAAAGCTGGGAAAGCACTGTGGGGAGGGGGGACAAATGCAAAGCTCTCCAAGTCACAACAATGTAAAGGAGTCAGAATTAAAATAATCAAATTAAAATATGTTTTCCTCCACCCCTTTTACACTCATTTTTGTTCCTTTTTCCACCCTTAAACATTCATGATAACTAAATCCCCTCTCTTCCTCAACTGTCCTTTCTTCAAGCCCATCATTCGCCCATGTGAACCCTAAACCTTTAGTCTTCCAACTGACATGAAAAACACACATAAAATGCATCTCGAACAGTTGTTAAACACAGGCATGTATTTTAGTTATGCACTCGAAATTCAATTTCAGATATACCCTCCATAAAAACTTAGCATCCCACAGAGGCTACACACTAAAGGTGCATGTTATAGCAGAAAAGCCAAAATAAATTCTACTTAATAGTAAGTTAGAATAGGTAGGGATATAATTGTAGCACTCAAGATTACATTTTCCTTTTTTGTTATGTGTTTGTGTTGAGAAATGTTTGATAAACAAGAGAATTAGCCATTGGAACAATTTACCAAGGGTCGTGGTGGATACTCCATCAGTGGAGATTTTTAAGTCAAGTTTGGATGCTTTTCTAAAAGATATGCCATACGAATTATTTTGAGGAAGTTCCATGGACTGTGTTATGCAGGAGATCAAACTAGATGATCACTAGGATACCTTCTGGCTATGAATCTATTTATTTCAAGCATAGTATTTGAGGCCGTTTTTCAGCCATCCATGTGAGTAAATTTCATCCTATATACATAAGCTTCTGTACAGAAAGTTTATACACTAAAGTCTCAAATATGCACAGGGACTTCACATCATAAAGACTAGCTCCCCTCAGCAAGAGATGTCAGGACTGCCTCTCGCTCCCTCTGGACATGTGGAGACATTGGGACAGCTGTCGAGTTTCTCAAGAAGGGTGCTTAGGGGAATCCAGTTGCACACATGTGGGTGTTCAGCTGTATGCCACATCAGACTATTGTAGGGTACTGCCTACTCTGAAGAATGGTAATATAAATCTAATTCAGTCTATGATCCATTCTATACGAATCAAATTTTGCTAAAGGAAATAGAAGAGGTTAATATGGTCAAGAATTTTGTCCCCAGAACTCCAGTCTAGTACAACTGTATGAGGAAAAAAAATTGGAGGTATTGTCCTGTATACAAATGTGTTGATTATCCAGCTAGAGCAAAGTTTCTCCTTCAAGTGATTGTGCACATATGCATTCCACTGTAGGTGGTGTATCTGCACCTAGTGTGCTCGAATGAGAGACTTTTGCCAACAGTACCACTAAGCATCACATCTGTCCCTGCTCTCAGATGAGGGCATGAAAGGGACATGTCTGCTGCCTCCCTCTTACTTCCTTCTCACCACCTGTTGAGAGTTGATGTTCTCCATAGCATTTACTTCAGTTAGCAAGCTTTCAGAAATTTTTGGTGTATATAGTTGTGGTTAGTATATATAGTATAGTTAATTACATTTATATTATCATTTATAGTAGTACCTGGAGGATTTATTATGGGGGGAAAAATCCCCAGTTTGCCATGTGCAGAGCTGTTATACCTGTCGCAGATAGGCACAAGAGCTGTTTGATTTGTCTTGGTGAGGGCTATGTGAGAGACAAATGCCCTATTTGTTCCTCCTTCCCCACCAGGACTGAAAAACAGGGACATTCATCTTTAAGTTCTCCTGAGGAAAGAGGTGATGAGTCCTTCGTCAGAGCTGGGCACTGACCATGCGGCAGAGACTCACTTATTCAGGAGCGGCTTTCCAGCTACTTCTGATTTAGGATGCAAGTTTGGTGACGCACATTATTCTTCGTCATCTCTGTCTGCTTCGTCCAAATGCTCCAAGCATTCTGATGCTTGCAAGAATACGAAGTCTCTGATTTCTCCCAGAAAATCTTCTGGTAAGTCCTCTGGTTCAAATGTGAGGTCTCACAAATCCAAGTTCTCACTGGTCCCATGTGAGGCAGTACCTTCCTTCAGGACTGTCAAGACTAATGTCTTACCTGTTCTGGGTCCTTCTTCTTCTGCTTCTCTTCAGCCATTTCAGCCTCTATTAGCTCCACTGTCACCATTGATGCACTCAACAACACCAGTACCGTTGACGCGCCATGGATGCACGTGGCACTGTTGACATATGCAAGGGATCTCCTTTGTTTTTCCTGTCTAGATTCTCCTTCACTACAACCAATGACCGCTTCCTCAGCTCCGCTCCATCTCCCCTGTTGGGGTGCTTCGCTCCATCAGCCCCGTCAGAGCACCTGATGCTATGCCTTCCATCTCTGAGAGAGTCATCTCTTCGATCAATTATGCCCAGATCACCGGCACTAGTCATTTCATCACCATTCTGCCTACCCCAACCCTTGCTTTCTTTGGAACCAAATGTGTCTCCTATACCTAGGTCACCTAGAAATCCCATGGGAACTGCTCCTACCCTTTCTGAGGAGGCTTATATCTCTTCTTACTCTGAAAGAGATGAACGTGTTTCTCCTTAGAGCTCCTTTAGATGATTTTACAGGCCTTCTACTACTACAAGACCTAAAGGTCAAGACTGGTCCTCCTATAAATAAATCCCAGCATGGGGTCCCTTGCCATGGATGGCTCAGGCTATGCAGTATCCTCCATGGCCTTGCTGGTCTTGGGCTGCTCTGAGACACAAGACCTCCATCTCGGTCACACTCTAGAAGAGTTTCCTACTCCTCCATTGCAGTAAAGCATTACTCAGCATCCTGCTACCATCCCACTGAGCTGGACCCCATGGAGGAGGGAGAATTAGTGGAAGAATCCTTATAGCTTCACCAGATGAGGCCGTCCCTCCAGAGTTGTTCCCCTACCCTAATCCCAAGAGGATTTCAGAGTTTTTCAGGCCCTCATGAGGAGGGTAGCCACTTCTCTGCGGGCAGGTGGAACTTGTGCAAGAGAATCCCTCTCTCTCCTAGATATTTTACAGAATCCTGTCCCAGGAAGAGTTACTCTCCCTATCTATGAAGTCTTGCTGGAGCCAGTGAAAAGCCTTTGGCAGACTCTAGCCTCAATACCCCCAGTAGCCAAATGAATGGACAGACTATACCAAATCCCTCAGCAAGAATTTGACTGGCTCTTTACCCACCCAGTTTTTGATTCTTGATTCCTGATCCTGGTCACAGCCACTAATGAGTGATCCCATCAATCACACTCAAAAGCCTCTTCAAGGGATAAGGAATTCAAGAGGTTGGATTAAAATGGCTGGATTAAAACTGCCAGTCTTCAAATGAGAGCTGCAAATTATCAGGATCTTTTGTCAAAATACGATTTTATTAATTTTTGTGCAATTTCTAACTAATGACAAAACTGTCAGAAGAATACAGGGAACAGTTTTTCGCTTTGGTTTCCAAGGGACATCTTAGACGCTGCTGATATGACCTCATGTTTTGTAGCCGCTGCAGTCTGTATGTGGCATTCGTCCTGACTGCAGGGATGTGGCTTTCCAAGGGAGCAGCAGAATACAATAGAAGACTTACCTTTTGAGGGGTCTAAACTGTTTTCTGCCAAAACAGATGACACTATGCATACACTAAAGGACTCTTGTGCAGTGCGTTATTCATTCGGAGTTTACACTCAGGTTACAAAAGGAAACAATTTAGACCAATGTTTTTCAGTGTTTGGATCACAACTCAGTACTGGGTTGCCTTGCTCTGCACCCAGGGACCCTAGCGGCTCTGGTCAGCACGGCCGACCAGGACGTTAAAAGTCCCGTCGACGGTGGGCTGCCCAGCTATGTCAAGCTAGTGCCTACCTGTTCTGACACCATGCTGTGCCCTGGAAGCGGCCAGCAGCAGGTCCGGCTTCTAGGCAGGGGGGCTACAGGGCTCCGTGCACTGCCTCCACCCTGAGCACTGGCTCTGCACTCCCAATGGCCAGAAACGGGCCAATGGGAGCTGCGGGGAGGGAGCAGTGCTTGCGGGTGAGAGCCACTTGGAGCCTCTTGTGCACCTCTGTCTAGGAGCTCGTCCTGCTGCTGGCTGCTTCTGGGGTGCAGCAGGGTCCGCCGTGCCAGGACAGGCAGGAAGCCTGCCTCTGCACCCTGGCTGTGCTGCTGACCGGAAGCTACCAGAGGTAAACCCCTGCCCCAGCCCTGAGCTCCCTTCCTGCACCCAAAACCCCTCATCCTTGGCCCCAGCCCAGAGCCCTGACCCCCTCCCACATCTCAGTCCCCTGCCCCAGCCACCCCAAACCCGGAGTCTGCACCCCAAACCCTTCATCCCCAGCCCCACCCCAGAGCCTGCACCCCCCAACCGAGAACCCGACCCCCTCCTGCCCCAGTCCAGAGCCCCTTCTCACACCCTAAACTCCTCATTCCCGGCCCCATCCCACAGCCCTCACCCCCGCATCCCAACCCTCTGCCCCATCCCTGACCCCCTCCTACACCCCAAACCCGTCATCCCCAGCTCCGTTGGATCACAGGCATCAACAATTTTATTCAACTGGTTCCCTAGAAAAAAAAGTTTGAAAACCATGGATTTAGACTGTCATCTTATTCCAGACCCTCTTTTGAACAGAGATCACAGTATGTCTCTAAAAGAAGCTCCAGGGTTCCTCAGTGTCACCAGCTGTCTTCATTGGCAGAAAGCCCTAATCACCCAACAGTTGTAGCATCCAAGCAATCATTTTGACTTCTTAATCAAGGACAGCATGTCTTCTTCCTTTCAGATCGTACCTCTCCCTTTTTTCACTGTGCTTGGGAAAGCATCACATCAAGCAAATGGGTACTCGGCACAGTGAGTCAGGGATATGTTAGCCAGTTTACCTTTCCCCCCTTCTCCCACTCCCCTTCCTCTTTCCTTTTCAGGGACCCTTCTCCAAGATTGTGTTACTTCAAGAATAATAATCTCTTCTAGAACTGGGAGCAGGGTCGGCTCCAGGCACCAGCGAACCAAGCAGGTGCCTGGGGCGGCAAATGTAAAGGGGCGGCAGGACATAGAACTCTGGGGCAGCAATCCACTGCTCCGTCATAGCGCGTTTCGCGCTCGGCGGCAATTCAGTGGCAGGGACGCGACTCTTCTTCAGCTGCACTATCACACCGCCTCCGTGTTCAGCGGCAAGTTTTTTTTCTTTTGTTTTGTGTTTTGCTGCTTTGGGCAGCAAAAACCCTGGAGCTGGCCCTGACTGGGAGCAACAGAAAAAGTTTCTTACCAACACAGGGGCAAAGGCTTCTATTCCCAGTACTTCCTGGTCCCAAAGAAATCTGGTGGCCTACATCCTATTCTAGGTTTAAATAAGCAAATTATTTAATCAAAAAAATCAAGTTCAGGATGATCATTCTTGCCTCTTTCATCCCTTCCCTGGAGATTGGTATGCTGCCCTTGATCTGCAGGACTCATACTTCCACTTGGCGATACTTTCTTCAGACTGTCATCTGCCCCAGGGTCTTCACCAAGTGCAAGGCAGTAGTAGCAACCCAGGTCCATCGTTCTGATGTTAAAGTACTTCCATACCTTGATGATTAGCTAATTCATGGAGCATCAAGCAACCAGATCCAAAACAATATCTTAATCATCAGGAAGCTGTTTTCCTGTCTAGACCTGAAACTGAATTTGGACAAATCTAAGTTACAGTCAATATAGCACATAACTTCCATAGTCCTCAACTTCAGGACTGCCACAGCTTACCTCCCAATGCAAAGGTGTCAGTCCATAGCCTTCCTTTCCCAAAGCTTCAAGTCCCACCCAATGACAACAGGGTGTGCTTGCTTTCAGCTCTTGGGTCACATGGCCTCGTGGACATAACGTTGTAAAAGGTTAAAAATCATTATTTCCTTCTCTAACTTGAATTCCTCAGGAAAACATTGGTGCAGCCTGCCAAAATCAGTGAACATCCTGAGACTGAGCTGCCATACCTGCCAAAGCAGTTGTAGCAGCAGACACTGCGCTGAACAGCTGGGAGCTGGCAAAGCAGATATAGCAGGAGAGTGGAAGAGAAAGCCGGGCTTCCCGCAGCAGCTCCTCCTCCTTGGACCTGGCACACATCCCATCCCTCCCCTTTGAGGGCATCAGATCAAGAAGGAACTTCCTTAAGCTCGGGAAGTGGGCAAGAGAGCGCCAAACTGGGCTGCCCTTATAGTGCCCTCAGATGCAGAATATGGCTCCAGTTTCCTATTCCCTCCATTCCCAGGGGCACCACATAAGGCACGAACTGCTCTAACTCCTTGTGTGAAGTGGAGAAAGATGAGCTCTGTAGGTTCTCCAGATCTTACACAAGGCTCAGCCCCCTTACATCTGGGGACACCCCTTGGAATGAGAGTCCTTCGTCTCCCAGGGTTGGAAAGAGAGAGAGAGCTGGACTGGGCTCTCCTTGACCATTCTCTGGACCCCGTACATAGTGTCAGCAGAGCATCTTCCTGTTGGGATAACAGCCTTCTCCTGCTGCCATCTAATGTAGTTTGCCAGGTAGGGCGATGCTGAGGTCTCCGGGTTCTGCTGCTGATAGAAGATGGGGAGATTGTTAGAGCTGCACATAATGAAATTGAGTTTTACCATTGCTCATTTAAAAAATAAACTAGGAAATTCCCAATATGAAAACTATGCTATTTAGGTTGCAAAGTCAAGGACTTCAAAGATCGTAAATGTCTGTTTTATGGTTATCCTGGCAATCTTAATTCAGCCCCGTTGTGTGTATTATGATAATGCCTTTAATTACATGATCAAATACTACTTTTTCCACAGGATCCCTGCCTCATTCACTGCACAGGATGGGCCAGTTGTGAACAACTGTCAATCTGGCATTTCCTACCTTTCAAGTGCTTGGCTTTTTAATATAAATTACATTCTTTTAACATATTTTTGAATGCAATATAATTTTTAAAATGCTAACAGCCAATCAGAATGTGGGCCAATCACTGTTCCCAGTCAGAGTTGACTAGCGTAGTGGTAACTCTTTCTGTAAAATGTATTGCAGGACAAATAACCATGGTATCATGATTCTGTTTAATCCATACAAATAGTTTATGTAGGTTGGGGGGAGTACCGTCCAGAGGAAAGGATAACTGGGCATGATGTCTGGTGTATATTGTCAATACAATACTGTTGGACCACTCAGAAATCAGTAGGACAACCTAAATGGGAGGAGGACCAGTATCCATGGGAGTCTGGCTAGTATTCTGAGGTAGTTGTGTGGTGGGAAAAGAGCTGATTTGAAAATAAAAGCATCAAGACAGCAACACAGCGGGTTTGCTTCTTTGTGAAATAACAGGAAATATTTGCTACTTGAGGTTGGTTAGTAGCACAGTTCCAGTTTTCCCTTTTAGCTGCTGTTTTACTGAATATCCATCCGTGCTTGGTTTTCTATTGGCTTCTAGAATTTATGCCATAATACCTGTCCTGTGGTAGTAAATTGCTGTAGAAAGAAAGAGTAAGATAGGTGCAAACAGGTTGGCATGTCAAAGATCTAGTGTATTTGATGATAATTTAAAGTGAGAATATTTCTTTCCATCTTTGTTGTTCATAGTTTCAGGCTGGAATCTATAGTCAGTTCACTTAAACTAAGGAGAGTTTGTTCAGTGTCTGAGCTAATGGAAGTATTTCTTCTCTCCTCTCTTCAATTTTCTGTGTTGTCAGCTGCCCATATTCTGACGTCAACTTGAACAAAGAACGTATTTTACCAGATCGTTTAAGTGGAGAGATGCCGCTAGCCAGTCCATCTGTCCCCAAGAACAGAAGGACAGAAGTAAATGAAAGATCAGCCTCTCCTGTAATCAAGTAATTAAGATCTAAATAGTATTAACAACTTACAATAATATCATTTTATTTAAATGCTATATTACATAATTTACACAACTTGAAGGCTCTATTGTCTCGAAAAACCTGTGCTTTTCTCTACATTGCTATTTCCAGAGAAGAAATGGCCCTGTCAGAGCTGAGCCTGCAGATGATTGAGCTGACAAAAATTGATGCTGATTTCATTTGTATGATTTAGCAAGAGTACAGACCATTAAGATGTTAATTATTATTTAAAATCAGTTGTTTAATGGTTAATTTCACTTGTGGAAATGATTCATTTTGTTTTTACATTTGTTAGAGCAGTTTAACTGATGTGTATATATGAGTGTTGATGCTTGAAAAACAGCCCTAATAAATTTGGTTTTATTGGCGGGGAAGTGGGGAATCAAATTATTGGGGGTGAGTTTTGCAATAAGCAGCAACAGGCCTGGAGTTAAGGCCCTGGGGCGATTTATTCTTCTTCGAGTGCTTGCTCGTGTCCATTCCATGTTAGGTGTGCCTGCACCGTTGCTGGAGATTTTTCCCTCAGTGGAAAATTGCTCTAGTGCCCTGTGATGCTGCGTGCTCGTGCACCAATATAAGGTGTTCGGCCAGCCCTGCACCCTCTCAATTCCTTCTTACTACCCGTGACAGTTGCTCAGACAACTTCTCTTCCTTAGGCAAGACAGTCAGTGATTTATGTTGTTCTCTATTTAGTTATCTTCAGTTTTAATTCTAGTAGTAGTGTACATAGGGTATATAGTATTAGTGCATACTAATTAGACCACCCTCTTATAGCTTAGAGGAGCATACTCTGCCCCTGGGGCCAGGAATGCCGCAGTCTCCAGGCTTCAAACCCTGCACCTCCTGCGACAAGCCCATACTGGCGAGCGACCTACACTCCAGCTGTCTGAAGTGTCTGAGGGAAGCTTCTGTACAATAGCGTTGTCAAATCTGCCATTAATTCAGCCTTGTACGAAAAAGGACGGGAGACTACACTAAGGGCTATCCTGATAAAAGCCGCACTTAGGCTGGCGTTGGAGCCAAGCTAGTCGGACTTGGTATCGAGCACCTTGGCTTCGGTGTGAAGTGCTCCTCTGGCAACACGTTTCTCGGCACCGTTTAACGTCTCTGGTACTGAGAAAGAAACACAAGAAACCTGGTCCGAGAGGGGACGTGTCCTGGAACCAGGAAAGGACAAGCAAGCAGAGTGTGACCCCTGTCAGGCCACTCCCGCTCCACTTGCAGCACCCTGTTCGCAGGTGCCATTGAGTCTGGTGCGGGACCATCCACCGACAGTGGGGGAATATTGTGGTACCAGTGGGATTAAGGTGCCGTCCACCTTGGAGGCCTTTGTGTCGTCCAAGGACCTGATGACACTCCAGGTTCTGCTGACCCTGATGGGGCAACTACCATTGCCGACGAGAGCATCGAGCAGAAGGGAACAGGTTACCGAGAGCTGCTGTCCGGCACTGGATCTTCTGGTACCGATCAGGGAAAACCGGTCCTACCGTCATCGGTGGAGACTTCTTGGACCCTCAGCAGCAGCTGGCAGAAGCAGGGGTACCGGCCCCCACTCCATGATCTCCTCAAGATGACTCATCCTCTGAGTTGGAGGTGGAGCCCTGCACACAAACAAGAGGCCGTCACTAGTACTTAACTTACATCCCACTGGTTCTCAGCACGGGTGCCACCCCAGCACCTGGCAGGTCCAATGGCCATTTTGGAATCTGTGGGGTTTTTCCCCCAGTACCAGGACTGCCTTCCAGCTGTTCATACTCAGTGGTGTCCAAGAGAAGGACTCCCACGCCATCCAGCACCTCACTCAGACTCTGGTATCGAGCTCAGTACCAACACTCAGGATTTAGGCCTGTGTGCTGTGATCGGTACAGAAGAGGAGGAGGAAGACCCTCCACCAGTACACGTCTCTTCCTTCTCCCCAGACAAAGCTGTCTTGGGACCGAACAGCTTGGTGTCACAGGACAACTTTAGAGGTCACAGGAACTATTGAAAATTGTGGCTTCTAACCTGGGGCTAGAGGTGGAGGTTCTTAAAGAGTCCTCACATAGCCTCATTGACATTTTGGCTGCCGCGGGCCCATCAAAAGTGGCCCTACCTCTCAATTACGTCATTACAGGTCCAGTCAGGTCACTATGGCAGACCCCATCCTCTCTGCCTCCCACCTCAAAGAGAGCAGGGAAGAGGTACTACATTCCTGCCAAGGGATATGAACACCTGAATCCCCACCCTCTTCCTGGGTCCCTTGTGGTCACAGTGGCCAAAGAGAGACAGACAAGGGCAGGTGTAGGCACAACCCCCAAGCAAAAGGACTTTAAAAAGCTAGATCTGTTCGGTAGAAAGATTTATTCTATGGGTGGCTAACAGGTTTGCATCTCCAACCAGCAGGGCTTGCTTGGGGAAGTATGATTATAACAACATTTGGGATTCCATGGCAAAGTTTAAGGACTCGTTGCCACAGGACTCCAAGCAAAAGTTCTCTGCTGTTATGGAGGAAGGGAAGACCATAGCCTCCTTCCCAGCAGCGCTAGCCGCAGCTGATGTGGCAGCCAGAACGATGGCTTCGGCTGAGGTAATGAGGAGGTGCTCCTGCTTCCAGTCTTCAGGGCTGCCACCTGAGCAGTCCATCCAAGATTTTTCCTTTGAGGGAACTTCCCTCTTCTCTGAGCAGACGGTCTCAAAACTCCATGGTCCAAAAGATTCCAGGCCTACCCTCAGCTCCCTGGGCCTCTACTCCCGGCACCTTCAAGGAAGCATTTCAGACCTCAACAGCCGACCCGCTTCTCAACTCTGCTGCCTTGCCAGGACCCATTTCAAAACGGAGCAGGGGTTACAAGCACAGGCAACTGCCCCCCTGCACCTCATCCTCACTACCATATTCACAGATACCCGGGAGGCCCCAAACAGAACTTTTGAAGGGGCACCCGAGGGCGTTATATCAGTTCCCTTACCAGATCTTGCCCCCTTTTTGTTTTCAGACCAACTCTCCCACTTCAGCCTGTCATGGTCCCTCATCTCGGACCACTGGGTACTGAGTACAGTGGAGGAAGGTTACACCCTTCAGTTTTCTTCCACCTCCCCCTTACACCCTTCTCCCCCATCCCTGTCCCTCTTATGAACAACTTCTAGTCCAGGAGGTTCTAGTCCTATTCCTTCAGGTAGAGGCTGTGGAGGAGGTGCCTCAGAATTTGAGAGGGAAAGGGATTTACTCCCACTGTTTCCTAATACCGAAAGCCAAAGGGGGTGGGGTTGGGGGGGAAGGTTCGACCCATCCTAGACATGCGTCGCCTCAACAGTTATCTCAAGAAACTGAGGTTCCACGTGGTCTCCCTGGTCTCTATTATTCCCTCCCTGGTTCCAGTAGACTGGTATGCCACCCTCAACTTGAAAGATGCCTATTTCCACATCTCCATCTTCCGGGGCCACAGAAGATTCCTCAAATTTATTGTAAACCAGACCTATTGCCAGTTCACCATCCTCCCCTTTGGCCTGTCGGTAGCCCCTTGGGTTTTCAAAAAATGCATGCCAGTGATGGCGACCTTCCTCAGAAGCCACAGCGTTCAAGTCTGTCCTTACCTTGATGACTGGCTGTGATCAAGGGCTGGTCCGAGGCTCAGGTGAAAGCTAGCATCAGCCTGGTCCAGCCACTTTCCGTGCCCTGGGCCTATTGATAAATGAGCAAAGTCGAATCTCATCCCCTCCAGAGGATAGAGGTTATTGGAATGGTGCTCGATTCTACCTGGGCCAGAGCCTTCCTCCCAGAGTCTCGGTTCCAAACAATGTCGGCTTTGATATCCAAGGTCAAGGCCCACCTGGTCACAACAGTCCATTTTTGCCTCAAACTTTTGGGTCACATGGCTGCGTGCATTTATGTGGTATGACACACAAGACTACATCTCAGACCCCGTCAAGCTTGGCTGGCTTATGTGTAGTCACTGAAACATCACCACTTGGAATGGGTGCTTACAATCTCCATCCTGGTCCTTGTCTCTCTCGACTGGTGGAGAGATCTCCGTTCAGTATGTGCAGGCGTTAACTTTGTTACCCCCCAATCTTCCATATCCCTAATTTCAGATGCATCCAGTTTGGGCGGGGCTCACCTCAAGCACCTCAGGAACTGTGGTCCCAGGAAGAGCTCTCCTTGCACATAAACGTCAGCTAGCTCAGAGCTATCTGCTTAATTTGCCAAGTGTTCCTACCCCAGATCACGGGCAAAGTTGTACGAGTGCTCACGGACAACGTGGCAGCCATGTTTTACATCAACAGACAGGAAGGAGTGTGCTTGTCTACCCTGTGTCAAGAGGCCATTCGCCTGTGGGACTTCTGCATGAAACACTCCTTCCACCTCAAAGCTTCCCCTCTTCCGCGAGCCTGGAACACTCTGGCAGATCACCTCAGCAGATATTTCTCTTCTCACCATGAGTAATCTGTTCACTCAGAGGAGACCAGATCCATCTTCCAGAGGTGAGGATCTCCCCTGTAGACCTGTTCACAACCAAATGGAACAGGAAATGCCATCAGTTTTGCTCACTGCAGTCACAGCCCTGGCTCTATCTCAGATGCCTTCCTATTTCCATGGACAGAACTCCTGTTCTATGTGTTTTCTCACATTCTTCTGGTGCACAGGGTCCTTCTGAAAGACAAGCAAGACCAAGCAAGGGTCATCCTTATAGCCCTAGCATGGCCGTGACAGCACTGCTTTGACACATTGCTGGATCTGTCAGTAGCACCCCTGCTGCCACTCCTGACCCTCCCGGAATTGATCTTGCAAGATCACATGTTTATTCCATTTGAACCTCAGAACTCTCCACCTGACCACATTAAATCTCCATGGTTTGGAGCAGGCCTCTTCAGAACAAGTCCGTCAGGTCTTGCTAAGTAGTAGGAAACTGTCTACTAGAGTGATTTATCTAGCCAAGAGAAAGCGTTTCTTGGTGTGGTCTTCCCAATGAGGATTCTTACCAATTCAGTCACCTTTCCAATCCGTGCTGGAATACTTGCTCCATCTGAAAAACCAGGGCCTAGCCCTTTCATCTCTGAAAGTGCATCTGGTGGCTATCTCAGCTCTCCAGTGGACAGTAGGTTGGTCTTCTCACACAAAATGTCAATCTGCTTCCTCAAGGAATTAGAGACTTTACCCTCAAATTTGCAAACCTATCCCACCATAGGACCTAAACCTGGTCCTGGCAAAACTCACGGGCTCTCCCTTTAAGCCGCTGGCATTGTGCCGTCAGTCATATCTCTCCTGGAAGGTTGCCTTCCTGGTAGCAATTACGTTGGCCAGGAGGGTCTCAGAAATCAGGGCCCTTACTTTGAAACCCCCATATAAAGTGTTCTGTAAGGACATGGTTCAACTGCGCACCACCCAGCATTCCTCCCAAAGGTGGTCTCGCAGTTTCATAGTAATCAGGCTATTTTCCTGCCAGTTTTCTTCCCAAAATCGCACAAGAGTTTAGAGGAGCGGCATCTCCGCACGCTGGATATTAGACACTCCCTGGCCTTCTACATTGAGAGGACCAAGCTGTTCTGTAAATCCATACTGCTCTTTGTGGCAGTAGCAGACAGGATGAAAGGCCTACTGCTTTTGGCCCAGAGAATTTCATCCTGGATCACTTCCTGAATTTGTATGTGCCTTGAGCAGGCAGGTGGCCCACCTCCTGCCATCTTGACCGCTCATTCAAGAAGAGCTCGGGCTTCTTTAGCAGCATTTCTGGCCAAGGTCCCGATCCAAGACCTCTGCAGAGCAGCGACCTGGTCATCGTTAAATACCTTTTCCTCCCAGTACACCATCACCCAGCAGGCAAGAGATGATGCCAAGTTTGGTAGAGTAGTGTTGCAATCCACGTGTCCATGAACTCTGAGCCCCCTCAGGTATCCCTTGGGAGTCATGTAACGTGGAATGGACATGAGCAAGCACTCGAAGAAGAAAAAAGTTACACTAACCTTTCTGTAACTGTTGTTCTTAGAGATGTGTTGCTCAAGTCCATTCCACGACCCACCCTCCTGCCCCTTCGTCAGAGTTAGCTGGCGAAGAGGAACCGAGAGGGTGTGGGGCTGTCCAGGTCCTTATATCGGCGCCTGAGCATGGGGCACTAGAGGTCGCTAGCGCTGATCTGACAGATGTCACTGTGGCAGGGATCTCTGGTGGCGGTGCACGCACACCTAACGTGGAATGGACATGAGCAAGGCCGCTCAAAGAACAAGCGTTTTGGAAAGGCTAATAACCATTTTTTATTAGAAGCACTGGCGAGAAAATGGTTGTGGTGGCCAGGGGCTGGTCATATGTTTGTTTTCAACAGTTTCAGGTTTTTACACCAAAATCAATTGCAAACACCTGGAGTGCGGGGGTGGGGGAGGGTGTGTGTGCAGTATTTCTAAGGGCTACCTTTGAGTGAAATGGGCTAATGGTGACTTCTTTTGCACTCCAGAATTTCACCCAGTATAATGCCCTTGAATTTTGAATATGTAGTATTTTAAATGCTGTTTTCATGGAGAAACCCCACTTTACGGTTACAAACAAAGAGGGTGTTCAGCTATTAAAGGTTCACTGTCTGGTTAAATTATCCCCAGATTGTAGGATTGTGCTAATGTATTAGAACTAGAAAGTGAAATTGACAACAAACTGACTAGTTCCATTGGTGCCTACAGTAACTTCACTTCAATGGGAGTAGTATCAGGCCCTAATCTATTTTGATTGTCCAAGACACAACGATGCATACATTTTTTTTAAAGCAAAAACTGTGGAAAGAAATTTTAAAGTTCTTTTGTATTACTGTTATACTGGTAGGCTTTTCAAAAGCACTCAGTGCTGGGCAAACTCTACTCCCAGTGGGAGTTTTACCTGTGACAATACGGTAAATTTACACAGCATTTCAGAGCAAGTGGCAGTGAGCCTCCAAGCCCAGGTCGACAGACTTGAGCTAGGAGGACTGGTGCTAGTGCTCTAAAAATAGCTATATATCTACTGCTTTGAAGTTGTGGCTGGAGCTGAACTTTTGTCAGTTTGTAAAGTTTTGTTAGTAGCAGGGAAGGAAATTTTATTTTTCTTTAAATGTATGATTTCTTGCTGTATCAATATTTCTTTAATTACAGCAATGAATCTTCAACCACATAGAAAATAAACTGACAGCTCAGATTTCAGAACTTTATCCATTTGTTTTAATAGTGACAGAAAATGTCCTAGCCCTGGTCACACTGGCTCAAAATCTTCAGCTCATAATCGATCATCTGGGAAATCTGTGTCAGAGATGACAAAGCAGGAAGATACAGAAAATAAATCTCCTTGCAAAGAACTTCTATTATGTGATGCCAAAGACAAGAAACCTTCTAGGTATGTGTCTTTCAACTACCTTTGAAATATATATTGTTTGGAGACTACGTGTGAAATGCAGTTTGTTACATACATACAGTACAGTGATTTATTAGTGAAATTCCCAGGAAGGCGTGGGGAGACGCAAGGAAGCCATGTAGTTGTCTCTAAATTAAAGACTAGAATAAATAGTGTGTCATAATGTATACAGCCAGTGAATAATGCAGACCATAGGGAAAAATGAAGAGATACGTATATTCCTGAACAGGGAAATTATTGACTGTGCAGAGGTGAGGAATTTCACTGCGTTCTCCTTAAAAATAAATCATGTTTTTAAATGAAAAGTGCTTATTTAACTCACTAAGGTTTTGTATTAATTGTTTGGGCTGAAAGGAGCAAGGTGTGTTTAAGCTAGTTTTTAAAACAATCTAAATTTTGACTAGTGTTACAGAAAAGTTGCTATTGTCAGTATATGTGAAATTAAAATGTAAACATATCAGTGACTTCAGTGGGGCTTCATGTGGGTAAAGGAGCCTACTCAAGTTAAACTCATTGCAGATTTGAAGCCTTATTTTGGTGGCTATTATCCTACACTAGAATGAGCCAGCCTTGCT
Source organism: Lepidochelys kempii (assembly GCF_965140285.1). Taxonomy (NCBI): domain Eukaryota; kingdom Metazoa; phylum Chordata; order Testudines; family Cheloniidae; genus Lepidochelys; species Lepidochelys kempii. The sequence continues at coordinate 100,249,640 of NC_136382.1, forward strand.
TAATTCTGTGCATCTTCACGTTATCTCAAACATTCAGAACACCCAAATTATAAGTGGTGATAGTAGCAAATTAGATGAGATACAGTTCTCTGCCTAGGAATGTTAGTCAAATAGAGTAGATATCTCAAAGTAATGTTTAGATTATTGAAGCTTACTGTTTAATTAAGAACCAATTCAATCCCCAGAAACTTGGACCTACTCAGTGATTTCTTTGATTAAAGAATCTGCAAATCTACTTTTTGATATAGATGTTTACAAATAAAAAAAATAACATAGCAGTAATTGAAAACTTCGAGTAGACGCAGCCATGTATTCTGTGTATTCCACTTAGGTGTGTGCACTCCCAGTGTAAATTTGTCTACCAGCTCTTGTAGAGGGGCAGCGCTCGCACCATATGGCTGTAGCCACTCCTCTGGCCTGTGGTCTTAACCTCACAACTAGTTTAGTTTTCTCTTATTGTAAATAGTTAGTAGTATCCTGAGTGTTAGATTAGCAGTAGTTATGATCATTTAGATTTTCTCGGTGATGCCCTCATGGGGATTTAAACACTGTTCTTCGTGTGGGGGAGCAATTCCCAACTGTGGTCCCAACACATGGTTGCTCACTTTGTCTCAGTGAGGCCCACGTTAAAGAGCATTGTGAGATTGCAGATGAGTCAATTTCTAGAACAAAGTGGCTTGGGACCTTTGCCTGAAGCAGCACCTGCATCGGTACTGAGGCCCTCATCAGGTTGGAGACTGTCGTGGGGTTCCACTTCACATTCTAGAGCAGGCACCTCTCTGAAGAAGCAGAGGAGCCATTCCCTGTCAACTATGCCGAGGAAAGGGTCGTTTTAAGACCAGTCGAGACCGCTCAAGGTCTTGGGGTGACTCTTCCACCTCCCCCAGGAAAACTGGACTGGCACAGAGTTAGTGCCACCACATGGGGATGGCCTGGATATGTCTATCCCTTCCTTGGTAGCAAGTATAGAGGTTAAAAGCCCTGTACCATTTACTCCGGTTTCAGCCCCTGGGCATCTCTTGAGTCCAGTACTGATGAGGGAGATGCCAGCACCAACTGTTTCCATGTCGGCAGGGTACCAGGCAGCTACAGACCTCCTCCACCTTGAGTCCTGACCTCTCCTTTGGTCCAGGACTTTGCCAGGGCTGCATCATCTGTAGTCCCGTTGACTGAACGAGCTGCTGAACATTCAGGTCTCTTGGCGCAATACCCCAGTGTTCTTTCTCCACAGGCTGTGGAAGTAGGGCCCGTACAAATCTCCTCAGCACCACTGCATTCAGCACCACAGATATTACCATGACAACTTTTACTATGGCTTTCAACAGAGGCAGCAGTATCATCCCTATCACACATTTGTCCAGCCTTTCCCTCCTCCGACGCAATGGGACTACCCCAGAAAGAGGGATAGGTCCCACAGGAGAAAGCAGTCGGGCTCTGGGTTCAGCCAGTTCTCTTCTGATCTTCCCCAAGCAGCCATTTTGACTGCTTGTTTCAAAGCACTGTTCCAGTTGTTGCTCCTCCCTCCTCATCTCCCTCCTTTGGGGCAGGCTGGCCCACTTTCTCACAATGCTTGGGACTTGATTGCCACCAACAGCTGGGTCCTAAGCACCATCATTTCAGGTTATGCCATCCAGTTCCTTTCCATCTCTCCTCCCCACCCTCCCTCCCTGTCCCTCTTCAGGGACCGTTTTCATGAGATATTGCTCCTGAAGCAGGTCTGCTGGCTTTGGGAGCAGTGGAGGAAGTTCCTCTAGAACACCGGCGTCTTGATTTGTGCTCCCAGTACTTTCTTGTACCCAAATCCAAGTCAGGGGTAAGACCCATCCTTGATCTTTGCGACCTCAACAAATATATCAGGTACATGAGATTCAAAATGGTCACTCTATGGACTGTTCTCCCTACGTTATCTCAGGACAATTGGTTTGTTGTTCTGGAACTTCAGGATGCCTACTTTTCATGTGGCAATTTTGCGGCGCCTCAGAAAGTTCCTTTGATTCATCGTGGCAGAGCACAGGGCATCTATTCAGCCTCTTTTCTGCCCCCTGGGTTTTTACCAAATGCGTGGTTATTGTTAGGGTGTATGTCAGGAAGAAGGGAATTCACGTTTTCTCATATTTGGACAACTGGTTACTGATGGGTAGATCCAGAGAGGAAGTTCTTGCTCACATCAGCACCACGTTGCACTTGCTTGACTGTCTGGGTCTCCTCCTAAACACCAGGAAGTCAACTTGGCTCCCATTCAGAAAATCAGATTTATTGGGGCCCTGTTAGATTCCATGACATTGAAAGTGTTTCTGTCAACTGACCGTTTTCAGACAGTTCGCTGCCTTTGCCTCAGTTTTCTGTCTCAGCCTTCCGCAACAGTTCGGATGTGTCTGAGACTCTTCGGACACATTTCCGCTTGCACCCAGGTGGTCCAATATGCGAAGTTGCGCTTTTGCCCCCTTCAGATGCGTCTCAGGACCATTTACCATCCTGCTCTTTATGAATTGGAGCTTAAATTCATAACTTTGCTAGACACTGAAAATCATGGACTGAATAGAGACACTGGATTTATGGCTTAGTACAACAATCTGTAACCCCCTCCCAGTTGCTTTCCTCCTTATGACTTGGAAAAGTGTTAAACTGCCGCTCGCCTTGAATGGTCCCTTGAAATACGTTTTAACTACGTATACTAAACAATCTGTTCAGATCTTGTATTTAGCCGTGACACTTTGAGTTAGGCTATGTCTACGCTACGGACCTCACTATGGCACAGCTGTACTGCTGCAGCTGCACCACTGTAAGGTCTCCCGTGGAGCCACTCTATGGCAGTGGGAGACAACTCTTCTGCCGGCATAATTAAACCACCCCAGATGAGCCGTAGTATCTGTCGGTGGGAGAGCATTTCTGTCATAGCTGTCGACACTGGCACTTCTGTTGGTGAATCTTATGTCGGTCAGGGGTGTATTTTTCCATATCCCAACCAGCAAAAGTTTTAGCAACAAAAGGGCTAGTGTAGACAAAGCCTTAGTTTCCCAGACCTGAAGAAGAGGTCTGTGTAAGCTCGAGAATGTGGCTCTCTCACCAACAGAAGCTGGTCTAATAAAAGGCATTACCTCACCCACTTCTGTATCTATAATATGTTGGCACTAACACAGCTACAACACTGCATATTTAGGGTACCTCAGATAACTCTTCTGGTTCAAGAATTGACACTTTTCCAGTCTGTGAAATCAGAAAACAAAATTACTTTATGGTGAGAGTATTGTGAAAGGAAATGAAATTGTAATGGAAATAATCAGTCAACTTTGTTGCAGGTACTAGGCATATAATCTTTAAACTTCCATGCAACGTTTGGATTACTGGAGTCAATAAAAGGTTAATCCATTTCCTGAAAATAGATACTGTAGATTTTCCATAGAAAATAATAGGAAAAATGAAGTGATACTTTTATCAGTAATAGTCAAGATTTTTTATAATCCCAAATATGATTCTTCACGATCAACACTGCTGCCTAAAAGAGTACCTCTGTGAAATTTCTGTTTAAACTGAAATTGCGTTTGTGAAATACAGGACAAAGCAAAGAAAAATTACCATAGGGCCTCTTATTTTGATCAACAGTATGCCAACAGAAAATGGAAGAGAATTATATATATGGACAGCACATTCAAATTCTGTTACTGACTCTATTTTTTAATAAGTGAAAAATATATCATAACTCAAACACCTTGAAACATACAGAGTACAAAAATTAAGATAAAAGATAAGAAAAGAAAAAAATTGATCCCAGCTATTTTTAGCTAGTATAATAAAAGGTAAATTAAGTATCTGGTTATAATTCCAGGTCTTTAAAGATTTTCCTTATAAAATGTAGGCAGCAAGTACAATATTGATAATACATAAAGGTGTTGTTAATTTTATAAGAAGCAATTATGGCCTAATGCAAGTCTTTCAGAAATCAGTGGCGAGACTTTGACTTCAGTGGGAGTTGGATCAAGCCCTTAATGAGCATGATACAGTAACACTAATTAATTGCAAACAAACAAAAGTTCACTCTTAACCTATTAGAAGGATACAATCATGTACAGAGGTAAAAGATAATTGCCTCAAACAGAATAGTCCCTGCCAAGATCTTCAAAAGTAGGAGTCTTAGATTTAGCCTTCTCAATTCATACATAGGTTCCTAAATCAGTGGCCTGATTTTCAAATGTGGTGAGTCCCCACTGAATGCCACAGGATTATTTTCCAGTTTAACAGAGGAAAGAGGGCCATTGTGCCCTAACTCTGAGTATACAACAGACTTTTATCAAGATACCTGTTAAAGGACTGTGTAAAGCTCAAAACAGTTTAGCACAAAGCTGAGGAGGTTTCCAAGCTCTCTGGCATCCTATTGTGTTGTTGTTGTTATATTATTTATTAAATGTTATCACAACTCTTAGTAGGAATAGATAAGGGTATAAAAATTACACTAGTAACTACTTATTTAAAATGTTAAATAGCAAACTAGACCCCAAATTCTCTCTTTTACATGTTTGGTAGGATGACTAACAGTCACTGTTTACGATCTAGCTACAGCTGATTGGACAGAATCTGTCCATGGAACATATAATTAGGGCTGTCAATCACAGTTAACTCAAGCAATTAACTCAAATCAAATTAACTCTATTAAAAAAATTAATTGTGATTCATTGCAATTTTAATCACACTGTAAACCAGTAATAGAATATCAATTTAAATTTATTATAAATATTTTTGGATGTTTTTCTACATTTTTAAATATATTGATTTCAATTACAACACAGAATACAAAGCGTATAGTGCTCACTTTATATTATTTTTATTACAAATATATGCACTGTAAAAAAGATAAACACAAGAAATAGTATTTTGCAATTCACCTCAGACAAGTACTGTAGTGCAATCGCTTTATCATGAAAGTGCAACTTACAAATGGAGATTTTTTTGTTTTTGTTACGTAACTGCACTCAAAACAATGTAAAACTTTAGCGCCTATAAGTCCACTCAGTCCTACTTCTTTTTCAGCTAATAGCTAAGACAAACAAGTTTGCTTACATTTACGGGAGATAATTCTGCCCACTTCTTATTTACAATGTCACTTGAAAGTGAGAACAGGCTTTCACATGGCACTGTTGTATTTGGAGTTGCAAGGTATTTACGTGCCAGATATACTCAACATTTGTATGCCCCTTCATGCTTCAACCACCATTCCCGAGGACATGCTTCCACGCTGATGACTGGTTCTGCTTGATAAAGATCCAAAGCAATGCAGACTGACACATGTTCATTTTCATCATCTGAATCAGATGCCACCAACAGAAAGTTGATTTTCTCTTTTGGTGGTTCAGGTTCTCTAGTTTCTGAATCAGAGTGCTGCTCTTTTAAGACTTCTGACAGCATGTTTCACGCCTCCTTGCTCTAAGATTTGGGAAGGCACTTCAGATTCTTCAACCTTGGGTCGAGTGCTGTAGCTATCTTTAGAAATCTCATATTGGTATCTTCTTTGCATTTTGTCAAAACAGCAATGAAACTGTTCTTAAATCGAACATGTGCTGGGTCATCACCCAAGATTGCCATAACATGCAATATATGGCAGAATGCGGGTAAAACCACGGAGCAGGAGACACAACATTTTCCCCAAGGAGTTCAGTCACAAATTTCATTAACACATTTTTTTTTTTCAACAAGCATCATCATACCTTGCAACGCCAGCTACAAATGTGCCATGCGAACACCCATTCTCACTTTCAGGTGACATTGTAAATAAGAAACGGACAGAATTCTCTCTCGTAAATGTAAACGAACTTATTTGTCTTAGCGATTGGCTGAACAAGAAGTAGGACTGAGTGGTCTTATAGGCTCTAAAATTTTACATTGTTTTGTTTTTGAATGCAGTTATGTAACAAAAACAAAAAAAATCTCCATTTATAAGTTGCACTTTCACAATAAAGAGATTGCACTACAGTACTTGTCTGAGGTGAACTGAAATATACTATTTATTTTGTTTAGAAATATTGCACTGTAAAAAAGATAATCAAAAATAAGAATATAAAGTGATCACTGTACACTTTGTATTCTGTGTTGTAATTGAAATCAATATATTTGAAAATGTGGAAAACATCGAAAAATATTTAAATGGTATTTGGTTATTGTTTAACAATGCAATTAAAACTGATTAATCGTGATTTTTTTAAATCTCTTGATTGTTATTAATTTTTTAATTGTTTGACAGCCCTACATATAATTTTTTAAAATATAGGATGGGAAGGGAGGCAGGAATGCCATGTTATTTTGGATTCCTTAATCTCTCTCCATTTTTCTTTCACATGAAGAAAGAATATTTACACAATATTATTAAATGACTAGATAGGGATATTAAAATTGCCATACTTGAACAGAAAAATTTGGCCATCTAATTCAATATTCCCACTTTCAAGAGTAGTTTAAACTTGAGGCTTCAGGCAAAATTGAAGCTCCCTTCTCCTGCCACAATATAATTATGGCCAGAAATTAACCAAAAGTCTGTAGAATGTCCTTCTTCACACAGATTCTCTGGACATTTTAGGAGAATCTTTGTAAAAAAATTAATCGGTGCTTGTAGAATTAAATTCAGTCAGAGCCTATGAAAACATGAATAAATTGTCTAACACATTTATTTTATAGTTAGTTTATTTTAAATAAATAAAGTTGACTGTAATTTCACCCAGATCAGTCTATTTTTTCTCCAACATTCTTCCCATAAGATTTTTCATACCTTTTTCCAGATCTTGCACCTTAGATCACCTAGTGCCCTCAGATTTTCCCAAACTGTTTCCATTAGAGATTTTCAGACTTTCTCTCTTTCCCTTTTTCCTTGACATCCATATTTTTAAAAAAATGTTAGAACATTCAGTTATTTTCATCTTTTAACATCTGCAATTTTTTTTCCCTTGGAACAACCTGGAATGATCAAGAGATTAAAACTGAAGATAGATAAATGTGTTGGCAGGATTGGATCCAAAAGCATATTTTAGGAAATTGAGCAATTATAATTTTAAGGTAGATTTATAGCACTTCCACAGCTGCAAAGGAAACCTAACATAAGTAGTCAGCTATGGAAGTATTTACAATTAAGAAACATGAACACTCAAATTTGAGAATTAAATAGAGCCAATTTACAAAATAAGTCTGATATTCTTTAACTGTAATGCATTTAACCAAACTGGATAAAGCCCACTATATGGATATTTCTACTAAAATGGCTTTCCGAGAAATAGTTAAAAGTTGGTATGTACTTTGTCACTATGAGGTTCCAGTGTTAACAACCATGTAGATAAATGGGGAAGTCATGTGTTTCTCAGAACTTTCATTTTGTGTGTACAGTCCATGTACTGCCTCAGTTTATATTCATAAGGCATTCTCTGCACATAGTGTTAGAAACCAAATTTTTATATAAATAAAAGCTTGAAACTACAGCAACTCTTTACATTTGTGCCAAAGCATGGAATTCCTGCTATACATATTTGCATTGCGCTTCGCTATAATGCCTCTAGTTATTTTGTGCACTAATGTAGCATAAGGCATAGATTCTCTAGTCCCCTAAATTCACTTGTACCTTTTTTTTTCAGTGTATCAAGTGCAACACTGCTGATGTCAGTGAAGTTGTGCCCATCTGCTTGTAGTCTAATTTAAGCCCAAAATATTTATATGTATTTTAAAAATAGCTTCTGAGGCCAGGTCTACACTACAAAGTTTTGTCAGCATAGTTATGTCAGTCAGGGATTGGGGGGCGGGGGGTAGGAGAAACCACACCTCCTAGCCAGTATAGCTCTGCTGGCAAAACCCCCAATCTGTACACAGCTATGCCAATACTAGGGTGCTTCTGTCAGCATAGCTAGCGCCATTCAAGGAGGTTGAATTGTTATGCCAACAGAAAAACTCCTTTTATTAGCATAAGTTGCATTTACACAAGGGGGTTCTGCCAATATAGCTAAACCAATGAAGGTATACCAGGAAAGCATTTATTGTGTAGACAAGGCCTATGATAAGACAGAGGATTCCATCTGTTTGTCATTGAGCAACTTTCCTTTGCATTGGAGGTGGTGCAACACCTACCTAATAATTGCATTGCCTGCCAATTCTCTGTACCTATATTAATTTGAATGTTTTGCATTGTGGAATCTTAGGTCAGATTTAAAGCTTTGAACACAACAAACTTACATATGTGAGTTTTAGCTACATCCTTTTTGAGTCTCCATTTCAGAGTTTGGACAATAGGAACTATTACACATTTCCATCAATGGGAGTATAGACCCTTTAAAACCTTTTGGTGCACTTTATGGTTATAGTACAGTGTTCTTTGTGTAAGTAACAGAGACTGTCATATAGTTAATAAGGGCATTTGTCATATTTAAAAGATTTAATGTAAGTTAATAAAACCTGAACACCTTGTTTTCCCCAGAGGAGGACAGCAAGCTAAGGACTCTGCTAAGAAGGAAGAGTGTGAAGAAGAGGAGACAGAAAATGAGCTGTCAACTTTAAATGAAACTAGAGGTAACATAGAAGTATTTTTATCTCTGGCACTAAGATCTTCAATATAAAAGCTAAATTATTTGTGTGCTACTACTTTGTGATTCAGTTTATAGGTCAAATTCACTGTTGACATAAGGAGGCACAATTCCATTGACTTCAGTGAGTTGTGCCCTTTTATGCCAGCAGCATATTTGACACCTGTGTTTTTTGTCATCTTGTGGTCAGGGAAGACTGTGCCTAGCACTTTATCACAGCTGTCAAAATGAGCTCTGAATTGAATATGGGCATACAAAGTCTCATTTTAAGATTATTTTTCTCCACTGAGTTTGCAAATAGCCGATTACCCATGCTGAGTTGTATAAGTGTAAAATATATCCACCAAAAAAATATACTCCACCAAAAAAACTACACTGAAAGAATATTAAGGATGCAAAGTGAAGCACTTCAGAATCAGGGTTCACCAAAGTTAAGGTTCCCCACACAGTCTCAAAGGGACCTAAGAGAAGGAAATGGGCACCTAATTCTCATTGGCTTTCAATTGAAGTTGGGCCCCAAATCCAGTTATGCCCCTTTGAAAATTCCAGTCATAGTCCTTACTTGCATGATTACTTAACATTATTTCATATCTCATCCAATTGGTAGGTTGGACAGTGCACCAGGAATGAGGCAGCTGTTCATTTTTTATTTCTGTTCTCATTGTTCAGAGTGTGTACATGAAATAAGGCAGTGTTTTTTGGACACCGCCTCAGTTACTATACATCCCCCTCCATCGATTCTGACCTTGCACCAGCTTTACACTGGTACAATTCCATTTACTTCAGTAAAGTTACTGCTGATTTACACTGGTAGAAGTCAGAAAAGAAGTCATCCTATCCATTGAGGGCCTAAATGTTAAATTACTTCAATAGATTTACTCTGGATTATACAGTAGCAATCGTACAAAACGGATTACAGGCCAAAAGAAGATAGGTATTGACTCCATGGGGGCTTTGGGGCTGGAGCACCCATGGGGGAAAATGGTGGGTGCTAAGCACCCACTGACAGCCCCATATCAGCTCCCCCCAGCGCCTCCTGCCTGCCGGTGAGCCCCGCAGATCAGCGCCACCCCCTTCATCCCTGTGCCTCCCACCCACCGGGATCAGCTGTTTTGTGGTGGGCAGGAGGTTCTAGAGGGGAGGGGAGAGAAGCAAGGAGGCGGAACTGGGCAGGAAGAGGTGGGACAGAGGTGGGGCCTTGGCAGAAGGGGTGGATTGGGGGTGGGGCCTGGGCAGAGCCACGAATCAAGCACCCCCTGGCACTTTGGAAAGTCAGCACCTTGGAAGACACAAATCTGCAGGACTACAGTCTCATTCACTCCACACCACAACTTTAGTCACTGTTTGCTGTCTAAACTGCTCGTTCTCAAATATCATGTGGAAAGAGGCAGTTAGTGTGAATTAGCAAGGGGCAGCCTTAGCTTGTCAAATGAAAGGGTGTCTTTTCCATCAGCTTAAAGAAATAAAGACAATGTCTGCTCCATCATAAAAAACTGAGATGCTCTTAAAAAAAAAATACTGATTTCTGAAATATTTTCATAGTGTTGCGCTCTTAGAGGTGCAGTAAAGAACTCGCAGCTTAGGGGTGGGGGAGCCAAGTTGACATTAAGCCACTTTTGCACTTCAGGGCCCATGCATTAATGTAGACAGCCCTACGGATGTATCTAAATTATAGCAGCCCCACAGGGTTCCCCTCTGGGCTGCTGTATTGCCCAGAATCTCCACAGTGTTGATGCTGAAACCCTTCTCCTGACATGCATGCCCCTTTTGTATCCAGTGGCATGCCTCCTGCCCCAGAGCTTGCAATTGGAGTCCTTGGACAGGCAGCCTTATGGCAGTCTGCCATAATACCTGTGTGGAGGAATCCTCCCGTGGCCAGAGCTAGGGATTTTAGAGTGGTGTGAAGGCTCTGGAGCAGCAATGAGGATCTTGCCAATAATGTATTTGCATTTGCAGCACCATGCTAATTAATGCTTAAATCCCAAATCAAGATCTTAAATAAAGGTGGTTTGGTAATTAATTATTGCTAGACTAATTGGCAGAGCACAAGACAGAACCCATATTACTGATCTTTTTCTGAGTCCTTGGTTAATTTCAACAAAGTGAAACAAAGGGGCTTGACAGGGTCTGAATTTATTTTCTAACTAACTAAGACTCTTCAAAAAAATGTCATTAAATGTGTTAGTGGCCAAGGACTGAATTTTAAACCACGGAAATTACATCACTGCTTCATGATAACTACTTTTCACCTATGCTTATTTCTTGCTATTACTGTTTGTTGGACTGAAACTCATTTACTTACATGTTCATATTTTCAAAAGTGTAGCTCCTTTGTTGTTGGGGTTTTGTTCTGGCCTGAGCCCAGAAGTCTGCACAGCAATGAAACAGCTCTGCAGCCTGAGACCCTGCAAGTGCAAGTCAGCTGGCACAGACCAGACCTGGGGTTTTGTTTGCTGGATAGACATAGCCTGAGGATCCCACTGCTAGAGCTGTGTGGAGGGTGTAAGTTCTGTTTTGCAAAAGGATTTTGAGATTTCACAATTTGGCTTCATTCTGAAGTGGTGCGAACACAAAAATTTTAAAAGTAGCTGTGAAGGAAAATTGTGGGGGGGGAGTAATTTAAGGTCATGCTATATGTTTTGTTTTAATTTTGACTTTTTTATTATATATATAATATAAATTAATCATTCAAAGTGGAAAGTCCATTTAAAAAATTGAAACATTTTGTTCCGGAAATGTTGAAATGGGACATTTTTACATTGAACTTTTTTTTCTGTTTTTTTTTTTCCCTAAAGAAAATGCCAACAAAATCTACCTGAGTTCGCAAAGTACTTCATTTTTGACAGAACTGCATGTTCCAGTGGAATATGGTTCTGTGGAAGTTTCTATGACCAGCTCTACTTACCACTTTGGATAATTTTCTATAGAGGATTCTGCAGAATTAGATTTGTAAAGTGAAGACACGATTACTTAACCTCTATATTTAATTACTTAATCTATTCTTCACCTTCTTCTTTTATTTGTATGATGATGTGGCATTATTTACTAAAAAATGCCCAGATAGGGAGTAGGTATCTGTGTGTTATAACGATACTTCTCGATGGAGTAACAGGGGTATGTGAGTTTGTGCTGACCTAGAAACTGAAATCTCAACCTATAATAAAACTAGAGCCCCAATCTCCAGAATCTGATATTTCTTTTTATTAACAAAATTATGTTTCAAACCCTCATGGTTGTAGAGCGAACCAGAGTGTAAACTGACCGAATGCCATCTGCCTGCTTCTGCAGAAATCCTGAAACAGTAGCTCTGAGAGGTGTGACCTACACCGTTCTTCTCAACCAGAGCCCGGTGGACTCTGCAGTTCTCTGGCTGTGTAATCTGGCATTTTCCCAAGCTGCTGTGGAATTCACCATTTTGCTGCAGCCAGGCACCCAGCGTGTTGTTTACTTTCTCTACTCTGCCATGATGACACCTGCCTACAGCAGCCTGTATTCTCCAGTTTTCCCCACAAGAGGCAGTTAATTTGATTGCAGCACATGCTCCCTGCACTGTTCCATGGAGCTAGTCAGCAGGGGGCTGAGAAACAAGAACTGGAATCCAAGGAATGGAGGGGACAGAAGTGTAGGCTAGCTAGCTAGGTGACCCAGAGAACAATGCAACAGCTGAGACCAGATGAGTTTGTCCTCTACACATTCTGTACGTTCACCACTTGTTCTAGATTTTTCATCTCTCTCATCCTACTTTTGATGATTCTTAGTCACTCAGTTGGAGGACTGGTTACCAAATCACCTGGCAAGAGTTTGTGACTGAATCTTCCTTTTCCCCAAATTTCTCAGCTTTGAACAATTCCCTTACAAGGCAAGTTTGTCATAATATTTCTTACCAACTTAAAATAGAAAGCTAGTAAAAACACTGCATAAAAGCAGAATGTGTATACTGTGGATACAGGGCTCAAAATAGATGTCTTATTGACCACTAGATTACAGACAGCTAGAGATACTGGGCGTAATTCAGAGGTGAGTCTGCCTAAGGAACACTAGAGAGAATGTAAATTGGAGTCTACACCCTCAAAGTGCATGTTACAGCACTTTAGACTCCCTTAGGTTTAGGGCTTCTCTTCATGGTAAATGGAACCAAAATAACTACATTGGTTGCAATTCACACCTTCAGTTAGGTTGGTTCCAACACTGTGTAGACAAATTCTACCTTACCTGGATTTACACTGACTAGTATGTAATTTACACTTACTGTCACTTATAAGTGTGGCCCACAGAGTCTGAGTGCAAGGGGAATCCAAGCTAGTTTATTTTATATGCCAAGGGATTCAGGGAAAAGTCTGTAGCAATCAGGTCATCTTCAGCCTCCGTGGTGTGTGAGGTACATCTTAAATTCAAACACTGACAAGGGAATTTGAATATAAGAGAAATAAAACAGCAGCAAATCTATGGGCCACTCCCAGTAAAACTCAACCTCTAACAAAACAAACTTTTCATTTGTGTTGTTTTTCTCTGCCTGCATTAAACTATAAACTTCGCAAGGAAAGGATCTAGTTTTCTAAGGATTTGTAAAGAGCTATAATACATGTGTACACACACACACAAACACACAAAACTACATTAAAAACCTTAAGGTTGCAATGTCAGCCATTGTCCCAGCGTCTGGGTTAGGAGAGGCAATGCACTGTGGCAGTCACACTGCTGTGGTACATCAAGGGAAATGAAGTCCAGCAGGGGAGCCCAGCCCAGAGAGAATAGGAACAGGAAGCACCTGAACCACAACTCCCATGAGGCACAGTGTCAGCATTTTAAAATCAATCATTAGTTTTCACTTTTTCTCTTTTTCAACACACAAGAAAAAATTCATGGAAAACAGGCATTTTTCATGAAAAAATTAATTGTGTTGAACATTTTCTATCCACTGTTCCTGACAGAAATTTGGGTTTTCAATCAGCTCTACTGCTCAGTATAGAGGAAATGTTTGGAGATTTTGGCAGCAAGCATCTATGAGCTTTACTGAGCTTGTGCAAATGGCAATTTTCAGAGTCTTACCACTCTGTAAAATGGGGGTGTGTTTTCATGGAGACCACAAAAGGCACCTAACTTTAGCACTCTCCCCCTACCAAATCTCAGGTTCCAGCTCCAAAGCCTGGGGGCACTACAGTGCTGGGAAGAATGATTGGGGGGAGGGGATTAGCATTAGCAAAACTACCTTTTTCCCCTGTCCTCTGTTTTAGGAACAGCTGAACTGTTTCTGCTGAACCTTTCTGAAACAGCAGACTTTCAGCATGGAAAAAATTCAGCTGGAACAGTTAAAGTTATAAGCTACTGAAAACAGGCTTTTAATGGGAAGTTTTAGGCAACCTTAATTATCAATGTTGATCTCGCTCTCTTGTTCAGTACAGGTGGTGGTACTGGGAACTCAGCTTTGGAATACTGGAACGAGTCTTAGTTTTGGAGCATGAGTCGATAGAGAATAGTGTAACAACAATGTGAATAACAGAAATATCAGTCAGGAAAGGTGAAAATAGGCTGGAGAGACGATGAAAGATTGCACAGTGTAAGGGAGAATAGTATGCAGAGTGGTAAAGACAAGTGATTACAAAACAGTGTTTAGAGAGGAGGACTGGCGGTATAGTTCACTGTGTGCTACCTTCATTCAAAAAATAATTCTAAATTAGTTTTCCTCAGCAATTGGGAAGTGTTTGGTACCTGAGTTTTTAGCAAGTTTGTTCCCTCTAAAAAAAGAAAAGGAGTACTTGTGGCACCTTAGAGACTAACCAATTTATTTGAGCATGAGCTTTCGTGAACTACAGCTCACTTCATCGGATGCATACCGTGGAAACTGCAGCAGACTTTATATACACACAGAGAATATGAAACAATACCTCTTCCCACCCCACTGTCCTGCTGGTAATAGCTTATCTAAAGTGATCATCAAGTTGGGCCATTTCCAGCACAAATCCAGGTTTTCTCACCCTCCACCCCCCACACAAATTCACTCTCCTGCTGGTGATAGCCCATCCAAAGTGACAACTCTCTACACAATGTGCATGATGATCAAGTTGGGCCATTTCCTGCACAAATCCAGGTTCTCTCACCCCCCTCCCAAAAACCACACACACAAACTCACTATCCTGCTGGTAATAGCTCATCCAAAGTGACCACTCTCCCTACAATGTGCATGATAATCAAGGTGGGCCATTTCCAGCACAAATCCAGGTTTTCTCACCCCCCCACCCCCATACACACACAAACTCACTCTCCTGCTGGTAATAGCTCATCCAAACTGACCACTCTCCAAGTTTAAATCCAAGTTAAACCAGAACATCTGGGGGGGGCGGGTAGGAAAAAACAAGGGGAAATAGGCTACCTTGCATAATGACTTAGCCACTCCCAGTCTCTATTTAAGCCTAAATTAATAGTATCCAATTTGCAAATGAATTCCAATTCAGCAGTTTCTCGCTGGAGTCTGGATTTGAAGTTTTTTTGTTTTAAGATAGCGACCTTCATGTCTGTGATTGCGTGACCAGAAAGATTGAAGTGTTCTCCGACTGGTTTATGAATGTTATAATTCTTGACGTCTGATTTGTGTCCATTTATTCTTTTATGTAGAGACTGTCCAGTTTGACCAATGTAAATGGCAGAGGGGCATTGCTGGCACATGATGGCATATATCACATTGGTGGATGTGCAGGTGAACGAGCCTCTGATAGTGTGGCTGATGTTATTAGGCCCTGTGATGGTGTCCCCTGAATAGATATGTGGGCACAGTTGGCAACGGGCTTTGTTGCAAGGATAAGTTCCTGGGTTAGTGGTTCTGTTGTGTGGTATGTGGTTGTTGGTGAGTATTTGCTTCAGGTTGCGGGGCTGTCTGTAGGCAAGGACTGGCCTGTCTCCCAAGATTTGTGAGAGTGTTGGGTCATCCTTTAGGATAGGTTGTAGATCCTTAATAATGCGTTGGAGGGGTTTTAGTTGGGGGCTGAAGGTGACGGCTAGTGGCGTTCTGTTATTTTCTTTGTTAGGCCTGTCCTGTAGTAGGTAACTTCTGGGAACTCTTCTGGCTCTATCAATCTGTTTCTTTACTTCCGCAGGTGGGTATTGTAGTTGTAAGAAAGCTTGACAGAGATCTTGTAGGTGTTTGTCTCTGTCTGAGGGGTTGGAGCAAATGCGGTTGTATCGCAGAGCTTGGCTGTAGACGATGGATCGTGTGGTGTGGTCAGGGTGAAAGCTGGAGGCATGCAGGTAGGAATAGCGGTCAGTAGGTTTCCAGTATAGGGTGGTGTTTACGTGACCATTGTTTATTAGCACTGTAGTGTCCAGGAAGTGGATCTCTTGTGTGGACTGGACCAGGCTGAGGTTGATGGTGGGATGGAAACTGTTGAAATCATGGTGGAATTCCTCAAGGGCTTCTTTTCCATGGGTCCAGATGATGAAGATGTCATCAATATAGCGCAAGTAGAGTAGGAGCTTTAGGGGATGAGAGCTGAGGAAGCGTTGTTCTAAATCAGCCGTAAAAATGTTGGCATACTGTGGGGCCATGCGGGTACCCATAGCAGTGCCGCTGATCTGAAGGTATACATTGTCCCCAAATGTAAAATAGTTATGGGTAAGGACAAAGTCACAAAGTTCAGCCACCAGGTTAGCCGTGACATTATCGGGGATAGTGTTCTTGACGGCTTGTAGTCCATCTTTGTGTGGAATGTTGGTGTAGAGGGCTTCTACATCCATAGTGGCCAGGATGGTGTTATCAGGAAGATCACCGATGGATTGAAGTTTCCTCAGGAAGTCAGTGGTGTCTCGAAGGTAGCTGGGAGTGCTGGTAGCGTAGGGCCTGAGGAGGGAGTCTACATAGCCAGACAATCCTGCTGTCAGGGTGCCAATGCCTGAGATGATGGGGCGCCCAGGATTTCCAGGTTTATGGATCTTGGGTAGTAGATAGAATATCCCAGGTCGGGGTTCCAGGGGTGTGTCTGTGCGGATTTGATCTTGTGCTTTTTCAGGAAGTTTCTTGAGCAAATGCTGTAGTTGCTTTTGGTAACTCTCAGTGGGATCATAGGGTAATGGCTTGTAGAAAGTGGTGTTGGAGAGCTGCCAAGCAGCCTCTTGTTCATATTCTGACCTATTCATGATGACAACAGCACCTCCTTTGTCAGCCTTTTTGATTATGATGTCAGAGTTGTTTCTGAGGCTGTGGATGGCATTGCGTTCCGCATGGCTGAGGTTATGGGGCAAGTGATGCTGCTTTTCCACAATTTAAGCCCGTGCATGTCGGCAGAAGCACTCTATGTAGAAGTCCAGTCTGCTGTTTCGACCTTCAGGAGGAGTCCACCTAGAATCCCTCTTTCTGTAGTGTTGGTAGGGAGACCTCTGGGGATTAGTATGTTGTTCAGAGGTATTTTGGAAATATTCCTTGAGTCGGAGACGTCGAAAATAGGATTCTAGGTCACCACAGAACTGTGTCATGTTCGTGGGGGTGGAGGGGCAGAAGGAGAGGCCCCGAGATAGAACAGCTGCTTCTGCTGGGCTGAGAGTATAGTTGGATAGGTTAACAATATTGCTAGGTGGGTTGAGAGAACCATTGCTGTGGCCCCTTGTAGCATGTAGTAGTTTAGAAAGTTTAGTGTCCTTTTTCTTTTGTAGAGAAGCAAAGTGTGTTCCCTCTGTGTTTCCAAGTAGAATGCAGATCTGGTTGAAATGAACACTGGTATCTTGATTTCAATTTAAGAATACCATCATTTGAGGCCTGCTCTCCACTCTCTCCTCCCACCCCAGGTGCAGACACACATTAATAATTGCTATACTTCTCCAGATATCACAGCATTCTGCAGCTCTGGCTAGCCTCAAAGCTGGGTTGCCTTTGAGGGAGCAAGTACTGAACTGTCCTGGTTTGAGTTATGGATGTTTAATGGAAAATGGACATGAAAAACAAACCTCCAAATGGAGGAATTAAATATGTTTTCCAAATGAAGTATATAACTAAAGAGCAGAACTGCAGGGCCTTTACAGATATTTATTTTTCTATGAAAAACACTGAGAATAGCTGAAAATTTTTTCTTACTTAAGAGACATAAATGTGGTGTGTCATGGAAATAATAAGCCTGATTCACCAGTGCAATTTTATACCAATGCAGATCTGATTTTAATGAAATTACACGAGTATAAAACTGGAGTAACTAAGGCCTGGTCTACACATGCAGATTTTGCACCAGCATAATTATTTTGGTTTGGGGTACGATTTTTTTTTAAACAAGAATAGTTATACTGATGCAACCCTAGTGTGGATGCAGCTGTATCAGTATAAAGGTGTTGTATAGCAGTATAGTTTGTTCCCCCTTCCCATACAGTAATAGCTATATCAGTACAGAGCATCTTTATGCTGATATAAATGTATCCACCCTAGGGAGATGGCAGCACTTTACACCAGTACAGGTAAAGCAGAACCATTTTTTGTGTGGAGGTACATGTGTCAATAATGATGAGGATGTTTTATCATGACTGATCTTGTTGTTCATTGAGGGATTTAATGCTTATTTGTATTTTTTTATAGACATAGAAGAACTCAGCAGCCAGAAGCCTCTTCCTCAGCCAGTTTTCGTGTCTTCCAAGTTCCAAATCCCATGCCTACCCTTGCGCTGGGAACAGCAGAGCAAGCTCCTTCCAAGCGTGGCTGGAATCCCTGCCAGTAAAGTTTCCAAATGGAGTACAGATGAGGTAGGTTTACTTTAGAAGGGCTCGTAGATTCAGATCACAGCCACAGCATTCTGCTTCTCTTGGTACCAGCTCCTTCAGTGTAAAGTGCACATTAGTGGGATGCTTCCACTGATTGTGTCTACTCACTGTAGAGCTATCAGAGCCCTAACTTCACTTCATAACAGGTAAATAAAGAGGCAATACTGAAGATAGCTCCTTTATGTACAAATCTATCTCTGACAGGTGAAAAATGTTTGTCTTTACTATTTATCTGCATTTGGGCAAGAGTGTTGGGGGAGAGCCTAGGTTTTTAAAAAACTTGTTGGTATGATTTGGTGGCAGGTTTCTGAATTCATACGGAGTTTACCAGGATGTGAAGAACATGGCAAGGTGTTCAAAGACGAGGTGAGTATGATAAATAAAAAGTTTGAAACGTGTTACATTTCCTATTTCCCTGCAATCTGTAATGGGCTTGCATTCTGCACTGATAGGGTACGGTTTTTACCTACAGGGTAATTATACACTTAACTTCTGTTACATTCTGTCACAGATTCCCAGGCCAAAAGGGACCATTGTGATCATCTAGTCTGACCTCTTGTATAGCAGAGGCCACAGAACTGCCCCAAAGTAGAAAAACACCCAGTCTTGATTTAAAAATGGCCAGTGATAGAGAATCCACCACAACCCTTGGTGATTGTTCCAACTCTTCCTCAGGCCAGACTTCCATGGTGATCCATGGGAATGTTGCCCTGAGTGCAGACTTCAGGATTTGGAGGTAAACTTTTTTAAAGCACTTAAGAACATTTTCAAATGTCACTTAAGTGCCTACGTGGCATATGGAAATGAGACTTAGTGTTTTTGAAAAAATTGCTCTTGGTCTCTAGGAAGAGTTTTGTTAAGAAACAGAAAAGGAAACTGTTGAAAAATAAACTTAACTTCAAATTTAAAAAATAAATGTAAATGAATGAATCAAAGTGTGCTCACCTGTACAGCAGTACATCTTTGAGGTCAGTGTGAAATAAGTATTGGGTTACATGGTTTTGCATGTCATTGAATGGGCAGTAAAATATATAAAAGATAAGACTTGGAGCTTGATTTTCAGCAAAGCCTTGATGAGGTCTCCCTTTTTTTATCCTATTCTATAGTTGTGGCTGCAAATAGTTGTGGTTGTAATTTAAGTCACCTAGACAGAGCTGTGACAGAAACAGAACAGCTCTGTAATAAGTCATGTATATTATATGGGACCTGGTTGTTGGGATGTTTACTGTATGCATGTTAATTTAGTTGATTGGAGAGGGAGGAAGCAGCAGACAAAACAATGGCTCAAGGAAAGCCACCTCTTGGTAAACATTTAAGGGTTGTTAAGAGGCAATGCCCAAACTAATAAGATTATACTTTTTGGTTCCAACCATCTCCTCCTTAGCAAACTGGTTTTGAAAAGCAGAAGCAAACGCTAAGAACTGGCAAGAACAAAGGAGCTCTGGCTGGATGAAAAGGGACTCTCAAGCATAGATAGTCGTTCAGGGGCCGCAGACTGACACACCCAGACACACCTAATATGGGTGTCTGAAGAAGTGAGGGCTGGCTTGCCTACCGTCAAGGGGATATGTGAAAGAGAGAGAGGTGCTCTTACCATTGGTCCATTGGGGGCACCACGGACTGTGCTTCGTGTGTGGGCATGTTTACTGAATCGGGGGGTAATGCCGACTTTGTGAATCCCACTAGGGCTTAGACATGATTTTAGGCAGCTCAATGGTGCCAGGACTGAGGCAGTTGTGTGCCTGGCCATGGCCAAAAGTTTAGGTACCTTGGGGACTTTACCAGTGGAAACCTAGACATCCAGGGAATTTAGGTGGCAGCTGAGCAGGGGTTTTGAGGATCTAAATTTGGACTTAGGCACCTGATTCCCTTTGTTGTTTTAAAATTCTTTTTCTCTAAATGCTTTGGCCTGGATCCACAAAAATACTTAGGTAACTAAGTCCCGTTTTGAGGCTCCACTGCAGTCCACAAAACTCCTGCTGAGCTGCTGCTGAACCCTGTAGGCACCTCACTCAGAACCTGTTTTTGCAGTAAAATTTTCCTAGGCACCTGTGTGTCTGCCCCTGGGCATGCATGCTACTTCCTCCCTCTAGGGCTGGGCTTCCAGATGCATATCTCCTGCCTAAGCTCACCCCACCCCTAGGATGTTTTGTGTGGAGTTAGGAGGCCTCTGAACACACCTACTGCATTGGGCCCCACACACAAAGGATTGCCTATCTTCCCCCCCAGGTCATGGGTATAGGCACCTATGTCTGTCTGAGGGGAAGGGGTTAGGACACACCACTCGTATCTGCATCTCTCACTGGCTGCTTTGCCTAGCATGCTGGCTTTATGGATCGAATTCAAAGGCGCCTAACTCAGGCTCTCAGAGTAACAGCCGTGTTAGTCTGTATTCGCAAAAAGAAAAGGAGGACTTGTGGCACCTTAGAGACTAACCAATTTATTTGAGCATGAGCTTTCGTGAGCTTCAGCTTCATCCGATGAAGTGAGCTATAGCTCACGAAAGCTCATGCTCAAATAAATTGGTTAGTCTCTAAGGTGACACAAGTACTCCTTTTCTTTTTGCGAACTCAGGCTCTGCGGATCTCAGTGTAGTTCCTCTGAGTTTTCTAGGCTCCTAGAAGTTGGGCTTGACAACGCTGAGCATCACAATGCCCAAGTCCGTTTGTAGATCTAGGCCTTTGTTCCTACTGTTAAAAAATATTTTGGTTTGTCATCTGACCGTTCGCTATATTCAGCACTGGTCAGAGATGCCTGGAGGGAAGAATCACAGGTGCCAAACCCAGGTGGACCTGCTGGGTAGGCACAGTTGGTGCCCGGCCTAGACACGTGAGAATTGGGAAATTCTGACACCTTCAGGGGTGCTCTCTGAGAGACCAGAAAGGGTCTCTTGTCCTGCAGAGGTGCAGCACTGTAACCCTGACAAGTATGTCAGATAGAGCCACAGTGTCTTGATGGCTGCGTGACCTAAACTTCACTCTGTTGTTTGCACCACAAACATAGACAGCGTGTGTCGCCACACACTGGGGGGGCACAATCTAAAGGGGAGGACATGTGACTGCCCGATGTGTGTCCTCTGCCCAGCTCCCACTGCGCTCTCCCTGCCCTACATTATCTTGGGGGGGGAATGGGGGAGTTCTGTCCTTCTCCCACTGCACCTCTCCCCCTACCCCCACAGCACATTCAGCTGTTCCTGGCAGCTAGCCCGGGCGGGGAGTAGGACCGCGTCGCTTTTCATGTGGCGGAAGCTGGCTGCTCTGGCTTGCTGACTCTGTGCAGAGCGGCAGTTGCACAAAGAGAGGCTAACTGGGGAGGCAGCGGCGGTGGTGGGCCACCCCAGGCCCCACTGCTGGGGATGGGCTGAGTGAGCTGGAAACATGCCGAGGCGGAGTAGGGGACTTTGATCAACTCAGCCCCTATTCCCAGCAGCCTGGCCCAGGCCAGGGGCAGCGTGCCACCAAACGCCCCAGCCAGGCTCTCTGACAGCCCCTGTGCTGCACAGAGCAGTGACTTTGAGAGACCGGTCCCACCCCTTCTGCTCCCCACCCAGACCTGGCTGACAGGGACAGAGGCCAAGCGTGCTGGGAGTCAGGTGCAGCGGAAGAAAGACAGAGGTCCTCTTCCCTCCCCCCGGCAGCCACGCAGAAATCTGGGGGTGGGGGCTGTCACAAATATACAGGGAAGGGTAAACACCTTTAAAATCCCTCCTGGCCAGAGGAAAAACCCTTTCACCTGTAAAGGGTTAAGAAGCTAAGATAACCTCGCTGGCACCTGACCAAAATGACCAATGAGGAGACAAGATACTTTCAAAGCTGGAGGGGGGAGAAACAAAGGTTCTCTGTGTCTGTGTGATACTTTTGCTGGGAACAAAAAGGAAGGGAGTCTTAGCACTTAGTAAGTAATCTAGCTAGATATGCGTTAGATTCTGTTTTGTTTAAATGGCTGAGAAAATAAGCTGTGCTGAATGGAATGTATATTCCTGTTTTTGTGTCTTTTCGTAACTTAAGGTTTAGGCTAGAGGGATTCTCTATGTTTTGAATCTGATTACCCTGTAAGGTATTTACCATCCTGATTTTACAGAGGTGATTCTTTTACTTTTTCTTCTATTAAAATTCTTCTTTTAAAAACCTGATTGCTTTTTCATTGTTCTTAAGATCCAAGGGTTTGGGTCTGTGTTCACCTATGCAAACTGGTGAGGATTTTTATCAAGCCATCCCCAGGAAAGGGGGTGTAGGGTGTAGGTAGGCCTTTTTGGGGGGAAAGACGTTTCCAAGCGGGCTCTTTTCTCTGTTATATATCTGTTAGACGCTTGGTGGTGGCAATAAAGTCCAAGGGCAAAAGGTAAAATAGTTTGTACCTTGGGGAAGTTTTAACCTAAGCTGGTAAAAATAATCTTAGGGGGTTTTCATACAGGTCTCCACATCTGTACCCTACAGTTCAGAGTGGGGAAGGAACCTTGATAAAAATCCTCACCAATTTGCATAGGTGAACACAGACCCAAACCCTTGGATCTTAAAAACACAAAAACAGGAATATATATTCCATTCAGCACAGCTTATTTTCTCAGCCATTTAAAGAAACAGAATCTAATGCATATCTAGCTAGATTACTTACTAAGTTCTAAGACTCCATTCCTTTTCTGTTCCCGGCAAAAGCATCACACAGAGAGAGAGAACTTTTGTTTCTCCCCCCCTCCAGCTTTGAAAATATCTTGTCTCCTCATTGGTCATTTTGGTCTGGTGCCAGCGAGGTTATCCTAGCTTCTTAACCCTTTACAGGTTGAAAGGGTTTTTCCTCTGGCCAGGAGGGATTTTAAAGGTGTTTACCCTTCCCTTTATATTCATGACAGGGGCACTTGACCTCACATGGCCTCCCCCCCACGCATTGCCTATGACCACAAACAACATAGGCACAAAACTAGAGGTTTGTTGTGGGGGGGCTGAAAATTCAGCCTTTAATGTTCACATTTGTGCTGTCTTCCACTGTTAACCTCCATCAACATTAGCAGTTTATACAATACTTATTATTTGCATGTATTAAAATGGTAAAGTTAAATAATGGATACTTTTCTTCCAAATATTGTAATGCTGTAAAAAACTTTATCCTTGTTTAAAGCTGATATATCTAAACTTTTAGCCTCTGGGACCAAGTCTGTTGTAATGGGAAAGGAAAGAGCAGCTGGAGAAAGGGGTCTTAGATTATTTGTCTGGGGTGGGAGTTAAATCGGGAACCTTTCTGTGGAGCTTTGAGGCAAGGAATAGTTGGGAGGTGGATTCAGATATGTGACTAGGCTGAAATCTAGATTCAGAGGACAGAATATTTTTCAAATAGAAACAGGAAATAGGGTCATTAACTTCGGATGTAAACCAAGGACACATTTGCATATAGGGATTTTGAACCAGAAATCCTCTGAATTTCGAATTCAAGCTTCCACTTACGGCAGTCTGAAATTTTAATTGGCTTACTGGGGATTTCAGTTCAAATTATCTTCAAATATTTAAAGTACCATAGCCTCAGACTTAATAGCTTTCTTTGTGTTTTTCACTCACGTTTTGTTTTAAAGCAAATTGATGGAGAAGCATTTCTACTAATGACCCAAGCAGACATAGTCAAGATAATGAGCATTAAACTGGGACCAGCCCTAAAAATCTTCAATTCCATTCTGATGTTCAAAGCTGCAGAGAAAAACTCACACAATGAACTTTGAGATGAATAGAAATTGTTTAGAAGCCAGTTTTCTCCACTGGAACTCATGTTTTATTCAAAGCACAAAGACTTGCTAGAATTGTCAAGTAAGAACTCTAAGAAAGGAAGAAAAATAAGTCAGCACTGGTGGACTATTTATACCCTTTGAGAGCCAGTACACCTGAATTCTTCTGGAATATGTTTGAGCTTTTAACAAGGTACTGTATAACAACTGCATCAGCTAGTCTTATTTGCCATACTTATGGCGCTAATTCTCTCATGAACTGTTAGTATTTCTAATTTTATCCAGGCATCAAGAAAACCTTCACTAATTATTTATCCTATTATTAAAATTAGGAAAATGTTAATATGATCTAAGAATTCCTGAGTTATATTTCACATATCCACTTTCCTTTTCAGTAGCCTTTACTTCCTATTATCAAAACAAAACTGATTAGCCAAAAATTAGGCTACCAGTAGACAGTTGAGACTGCTATGGCTAATGTTAATTTTGTACCATAGTTTAAAATGCAATGCTTATGCTGCATAAGTAACACTTTGCTACAGTGTATAACTTTACAGTTTATAAAATTGTCGACTTGCTAGTAACAAAAAACATTTGGGGTTGAAATGAGCTTTTTTGATAACTGAATGTTTTTACTTTTGCACGATACAAAAATGTTAAGTGAGTTTTTTCCACCAGCATCTTTAGTGTAACTTACCAAAAGACCAGTAAAGAGATGGCTGCAACTGAAAAATAAAGCTTAACTTCCATAAAATACCTTTGGTCATGCGGCACCATGGTGCTCCCGTCTTTCTACATAGGGGAGTCCACTGTGTTATACAGTACATGAAGGAACATATATATATTGAGGCAAGAAAATAAACAAAAAGGAGAAACATTTGCTAAATCTGTATATGCTAATCTTTAGTAATTACTGCAATAATGGAAAAGAACGGAATGCTGAGACTGGGACTCAGTAAAAGTTTCATGCTCATGAGCCCCTTGAAAGTCACCATGATTCAAGAAAAATCTTGGCAGGTAGAGGAGTGATTACAGAGAGGAAGAAAAGGGATATTCAAAAGGAATATGGCCCTCACTAGTTAAGGCATAGATTTTACCAGTTCATTAGCGGGACTAACGTGTCCTACAGCAGACTTTTAGGTAAGAGACCCTTCTTGAAGGATTGTTATAAGCATTTGGCAGGTAAGGTGTTGCACTCGGTATATAAATCACAATACAGAACAGATGCACTTTAAGATAGAGAAGGCCTACCTACCTGAAAACTGAGGACTGACCTGGAACATTCCTGGTAAGAATTCTCTTCACAGGAAGAGGGTGACTAGTTGGAGAAGTGTTCCCCAGGGAATCTCTTATTCCTAGTCTTGTGTGTGTGTGGGCGGGGGGGGAATATTCAGCTTTTTAATTCAGAGCAAATAGAACATTTCTATGACACACAAGTCTGGGGAAATCTTCCTATCATTTTTCCTAATTTCTCTTTCTTGGGATGGAATTCCTTAAAGGTTTTCAAGAGCTCTGTGTGCCACTTGCAGAACAGTTAGGTGACTGGTACCTGCTATAATTCCAAGTAAAACAGTGTCAGTCTGACATAAATTGCATTGCTCTATTAATCTCCTTCCATAGCATTGCATAAATAATATTTTTACATTTTGTTCAAAATTTGTACACTTAAACTGCAATCTTATTGTATCAACAATGCAAATAAAATTTGAATTGGAGAAGCTTGTTATGTTGGTATACTTCTCAATACTCACATCTGAACTGTTCTGGGTGGATGTTGTTAAAATGAAAGCCTTATTCAATACATTACAAATGCTTTTCCTGTCTTTGCTTTGTCCTTAATACAAGGTTAAAAGGATTTTTAATGGTGTTTGTGCCATGGTATTAAGCAGGCTGAGGTCTCTCTGTATACCCAACCCTGAATCTTGTTTAACAATGTTTAGGACCTAAAGTGTTAGTTAATAAATATGCAGAAGCTGGCATTTTGGCATAGGAGATGTTTTAAAATTCTTAAATGTTTTGAGCTTGTTTGCTTTGCATGTTTCTCTCAAACCTTTAATGTTTTTGCTTTTAAAAAAAACATATTTGTTGTAAATATTTTATCTTTTAAAAAACTTTTTTTGGGGGGGTGGGAGGGATCTTTTATTTTGATGGTTGGTCATTTTAAAGGTTCAATGAAAAGGTGTTTCAAAAAAAGCAAAAGTGGTAAAATGAAGTGCTGAAGGTTAAATTGCTAAAGCAGACTTTCACTTAACAACTTAGATAACCCTCTTGTTAACAAAATGCCAGCTTGATTTAGGGCTGTGACTGCATTAACTGTGAATTAAATCTCAAAGCACCAGAACCCAAACTTTTTGTAATTTGTTTTTGAAAATTTTTCCCCTTGTTTTTGCAGTGTTTTTTCCGGATTTCAATGTCAATATAAAAAATATTGCTGTTCTGTGCACAAGGTGACACAGTCCTAGTGTTGCAGGTTAGATTCCCAGGATGGCCATGCTGTCCCCACAAATGGTGGTCATCAAAGAGTTGGACAAGATCTGTCAGACTAAAATGCATGTGGATTTTTACCATCTTTGGGTGTTGCAAATGGCTCATGAAGGCAAAAATGGTCCCAAAAGAACATCATTTTGTTGCTTCTTTTTAAAGGAGGCAACATACTTGGGAAGAATGCCATCAGGCCTAACATTTTTCTCCAAGTGAGTAAGTTTAATAACTAGTGCATAAAATTTTCATGGTTTGTGTAAATGTACAGCTTTAACTGTGTAAGCAGCAAAAGATGGGAGAAGATTTTTTCTATTTTGACCCATCCTAGACGTACAGCCAAAGAAGTGATAGGAGTCTAGTTTGTTCTTAAAACTACTGTTATATGTTTGTAAGATGTTTGTTTTAGCAACAAATGAAGTGAGTTGTAAGTTCTTAAACTGTGTTAACATCTGAATGGTTTAACTGTAATTTTTGTAATATCTGATCTGTAATTCCCAATTCTGAGATTAACAATTTGCAATCTTAACCTATAACCAAGTACATTTTCTTCTATACGCTTAAACTAAAATAAGGTTTTTCTGAGTCATCTATTTTTCAGCATCCTTATTGATCTTATCATTAGCACCTTGGAACCCAAGTCATGGACCAGGACCCCAAACACCGAATAAAAAGACCGATTGCAAACTCTTGGGAGCAAGGGCTAAGTCTGATGAGACAACAGCTGGAGACAGACAGACACATGGGAGAGTACCAGGAAACACTGGACAGTACTGATCAGCACACCAGAAGCCTCACTATTGTAGTATTTTTTAGGCTTCATGCCAGAGGATAGTTTTAAGGTGAGATTTTACAGGTCTTCAGGGGGTGCTTCTGCTGACCATGAGGGGCAGCAGGGGAGAAAGCACAAAAGTTAAATTCTCAAATAAGCACAAATGGGTGTTGAAGGCTAGCACCACAAACTCCAAATTTCTCTCTGACATTTTCAGGGCTATGACAGCTTTAATTTGGTAGAGTCCTTCTAATTCCGCACAGAGTAGCCAATTTCCATCTGTCTGTGGGATTGGAGCCCCTGAAATCCCAGGGATGCAAGGGCTCCAGACGGTAAGTAGGCGGAGGAGAGTCAGCCTCAGCATAGGGAGCCCAGTCTGCACATATCAGTCACTGCAGTGTGTGAGAGAAAGAAACAAATGTAAAGACAAGTCTCTCCTCTCATTGCAACAGCTATGTAGTTTTACAGGAGTGGCCCCAACAACTCATTCTTAGTGGCTTGAGATCTCATCCTAGCAGATTTTTATTTAGTAAGTCCAAGTGACTAGTAAAAAAGGTGAACAATGTGATACGAATGAGTGAATTTCTTCAGTCTCTACCAAATTGTCTCATATATCGTTCTAGGGTTTGCAAATTAAAAATTAGACACTGCATTTTTTATTATGTGAAATACTAATCACACATTTTCAATTATCATCAAATCTTAATTGTAAAGATTTAATCCCTATTAGAGTAACTCGCACCAAAATGTTTACTGAATTAAATTAAAGTATGCTTCTTACCTTTGACTTAGTCAAAACTTGTTCGAACAGGAATAAAAAGCTTTTATGGAAAAATACTGCCCCACAAGTACATCTAATTATAAAATTTTATTTTTTCAAGTAAGGCTAAAGTTGCTCTAGAATTTCCATTGAAAATAATGAAAATGCTCATGTTTTCAAAACTAAAAAAGCAGCCAGTACAATAAAAAAAAATCGCTGAGTTATAAATATTAATACAATTCCACTGGAAAGAATTACACCAACTTATCTTTACAACAAATGATTTCTTCTGACAAAGAGTCAACTGCTCCAAAAGACATTCCCCTGAGACAAGTGTTTTGGACGTCATTAAATGTTCAGACATTCAAGTTCTTCCAGTTTTCTCTTTACCTTCTTTGGGAGGGATTGTGGACTTTTCATCTCCAAAATCAGTGATTCTAGAAAGTGAAATGTGTTGTGGATCCTTTTTGGATACTGGATGCCGAACACATGAAATGCAGCCAACAGAGCAGCTAGAGCCATAGTACAATCATCCAGCTGGGCCAGTTTCTCTTTTTCGATGTACAAAGCAAACTCACATGTATTAACACTGAAGGGATTTTTTACTTCCAAGACTGGTGTCAACACCTTCACCTGGAAAAAAAAAAAAAAAAGTCAAATGATCTTTTGATGTCACTTGGGTGAGCTGAACTGTAAAAGTTGCAATAAAGGTTCAGAGAATTAAAGGTGCTTGAAAATAATGCTGTGAACTTGGTTATTTGAGACCTTTGGCTGAAAAATGGGTTAATGTCACTTAAGAAACAGACACAGAGGCTAAGGGCCAGATCCAAAAGGTACTTTAGGTGCCTAACTCCCATTGGTTTCAAGTACACATTGGTGACCTAACCATGTCAGTTAGGTTCCTAACCCAGATCCTTGAAGTGTTAGGAACCTAACTGACATGGTAGAATCAGGAAGAGAGACCAGGACTGCTATCTATCCCCACTCTTACTACTAGATCACACTCCTCTAAAAGCTGCTCGCTGCCATGTGATGTGGCATTTCCTTAGATATTGCACAACATTATTTTAAAAAAAAAGTGTGGCATGTGTGCTTCTAAAACCAGGACGTTAAATTTAATACATGTGGCTGAAAATGGAGCAGAATTTTTTGTTTGTTTGGAAGTGCAGCTAGCCTCTACAGCCACATTTATGTACCTCCTCATTCACAGCAGTGAACAGACTGGAATCATCTCCAAAGACATCTGGTAGAAGTAAGCATGTGGCAGTCATTTTCATATCTGTCAAAAGCAAAGATTTTTACTAAATTAAAAAATGAAAATATTTGATTATTAGCATCCTTGAAGAACAGATGAAGATTTATGAAGTATTAACAGTGAATTACAAGATTGGTAGTTAATGACTGGTTGCTTCCTTCTTATGTGATTGCTATTCCAAAGCACCTTAAAGAGTAAACTGCACCTTCTGTTGTGGTCTAGATTCCCCAGCATAAAGGCAAAGTATGACTTTAAAAAAGAGAGAGTATTTACATTAGAGACACACATTAATGAACTTGGAAAAATATCAAATGTCTTCTAGTAAGAAATCCAGGTTGCTGCTTTTTAATCAAATTCAGATTATATTACAAGTGCAAATTCCCCCTGGAAGTCAATGAAGGAAGAGCCCTCTTAGATGATCTAGGCCATCTTACTGCCAAGTCAGGATTGCTCCTTACAATGCATTTTTAAAAAATAGTTTGTACCACCTGTTTGTAAATAATATTTTCCCTCTCAGTTCTCAAATCACAGTTAGGTTTTTTTTAAAAGTGTGGCATTAGACATATTCCCATCATTAGCATGCGCCATTTACAGTTTTATGCACAAAAAAGGAAAGTGACTCTTCACCCCACCCAAAATTCCTCCCTTAGGTTGTTAGGCCTGGTCTACACAGGGGGAAAAAATTACTTTATTCCTCTCCCACTTTTCTAGGAGCCTCACAACTTACTTAGAAGATTATGAGAGTTTTTACTTTCTTTTTGTTTTAAAGAGAATCCCTTTTGAAAATCCCATGCACTTTGTATTGCCTTACGGTTAATATAGGAGCATATCTCCATCAAAAGGCTTTCTAATGAATTAGGCTGTGCATTCAAACACGTCATCTACCTATGGCTGCAAGGTGATTGACTGCTCATCGTAGTAGGTAAAACAAACAAAAAACAACCAGACTTACTGGCACAGTTCCTTAGTTTTGAAAAGCAAGATTTACAAAACTGCTATTTAGGAATACTGCACAATCCTAGAGCATTACCCTGGATTTGACCTCCCCCACTTGTGCCTTCTTCAGGATATAAACTGGCCACTAGGAAATTTAGACTAGAAATTAGATGAAGGTTTTTAACCATCAGAGGAGTGAAGTTTTGGAATAGCCTTCCAAGGGAAGCAGTGGGGGCAAAAGATCTATCTGGCTTTAAGATTAAACTCGATAAGTTTATGGAGGAGATGGTATGATAGGATAACATGGTTTTGGTAATTAAATATTCATGGTAAATAGGCCCAATGGCCTGTGATGGGCTATTAGATGGGGTGAGATCTGAGTTACCCAGGAAAGAATTTTCTGTAGTATCTGGCTGATGAATCTTGCCCATATGTTCAGGGTTTAGCTGATCGCCATATTTGGGGTCGGGAAGGAATTTTCCTCCAGGGCAGATTGGAAGAGGCCCTGGAGGTTTTTCGCCTTCCTCTGTAGCATGGGGTACGGGTCACTTGCTGGCGGATTCTCTGCTCCTTGAAGTCTTTAAACTACGATTTGAGGACTTCAATAGCACAGATATAGGTGTGAGGTGTTTTTTGTAGGAGTGGT
This sequence comes from Lepidochelys kempii, assembly GCF_965140285.1. Classification (NCBI taxonomy): domain Eukaryota; kingdom Metazoa; phylum Chordata; order Testudines; family Cheloniidae; genus Lepidochelys; species Lepidochelys kempii. The sequence goes on from NC_136382.1 coordinate 100,280,472, forward strand.
GGGTGAAATTCTGTGGCCTGCCTTGTGCAGGAGGTCAGACTAGATGATCATAATAGTCCCTTCTGACCTAAATATCTATGAATCTAGGTTGAGGAGTCCTGCTCAGCCCTCCTCCTGAGGAGGCTGTGCTGCTGTCTTATCTCTAAGAACCGAGCTGCAGCTGACATTCTGGAAGAAATAGAGTACTCACAGGAACTAGTTGAAGTGCTTGCCTTTGCAGATCCACACTTTCCGTTCTCCTTCCCATACCCTAGTTTTCTAGATGGAGGTTTTTGGAAGAAGTGGAAAGGAACTGTGTGCAATCAAGTCCATGCTCCCTTTTACACACATAGATCCAAACAGTTGTGGATGTATAAGAGTACTCTCACATGGATGTAACGATTACTCCGTTTCTAATGGCTCATAAGAACAGCCATACCGGATCAGACCAAAGGTCCATCCAGCCCAGTATCCTGTCTTCCAATAATGGCCAATGCCAGGTGTGCCCCAGAGGGAATGAACAGAACAGGTAAGCATCAAGTCATTCATCCCCTGTCACGCATTCCCAACTTCTGGCAAACAGAGGCTAGGGACCCTCCCTGCCCATTCTGGCTAATAGCCATTGATGGACCTACCTTCTGTGAATTTATCTAGTTCTTTTTTTGAACTCTATTCGTGTCTTCGCCTTCACAACATCCTCTGGCAAATAGTTCCACAGGTTGACTGTGCATTGTGTGAAGAAATACTTCCTTTTGTTTGTTTTAAACCTGCTGCCTATTCGTTTATTTGGTGACCTCTAGTTCTTATGTTTTGAGAGGTAGTAAACAACAGTTCCTTTACTTACTTTCTCCATACCATTCATGATAGTATAGACCTCTATCATATCTCCCCTTAGTTGTCTCTTTTCCTAGCTGAAAAGTCCCAGTCTTATTAATCTACTTTTCTTGTCTAATTAATTACTAATGACAACTGTGTGCAAGCATGTGGATCTGCAGAGGCAATATACCTAAACTAGTTATTAGTAAGTAACTTTTCTTTCCATTATTTCACTGTGAACAGACTTTAACCTTAAGAACAGCAATTTCCAAGATCACTTCTTTCCTTTTCAGACAACAGGTACTCCACATTTTGTTTTCTCCATGTGGAGCCTCTAGAATTGTCCATGTTTTTTCAAAACTAGTTTGCCAATGGTACAGTAAGTTTATTAGCCAATTCCCTAGGATATAAACAGGCACATATCTATATTGGAAATATTTCATTTCCTGTATGTTAGCAATAGCATTTTTCTTTTCCTATTAGACACAGAAATAAAATCTCATTAATTCACCTCCTCATTAATGGATTTCTATTCTCTTTGGTAATTCCCCTTTACCCCAATATATTTTCAACCAGCCCCAGATATCTGTAGAAAAAAATCCATTTTTAAAAATGTAAGTAGAAGATAGTCTAGTAGCAGTAGCCTGAACAATTATGTACTACAACACTCAGACAAATAATACACAGACAGTTTATACTGACATTTCAGAATATCTTCCTCTGTGTGCTGTTTCAGATTTTCTCGCAGCAGAACATTAATTGGATTATTTCTCACCGAGTACAAAGTCAATATGTTTCCTGAATAAATCTCCAAAATCTCCACTGTTTTCTTATAAATATCCATGTGTGTAAGGAGCTGGAACTCCCTAAAAAGCTGAAGGAAGAGGAAAATTTTATTTCAGTATTCAAAATAAATGAATTAACTCGGGTGCATACATTGAAGACAGTTAATAAACTAGCTACCGTTTTTTTTTCCTGAGGAGAAATATTTCATGTTTTGTCAAAAGTATATAAAATAACCACATGATATTATAGTGCATGGTATGTGTAAAGTATTAATTAGTAAATATTTTGAAGTAGTGCCAGGGTAGCAACACATGTTTACTAGGGGGTTAGTGGAGAAACTGAATATTAATGGATGCTTTACTAAAAACATGCAGTTGAGCACTCCCACAGGTGCCATCTTGCCCATATCTAGATCATAACATGAAATACTGTTATTAAAGACACTCACAGCATTACCTCATAAGGACATCTTAAGAAAGGAAACAGTCGGAGAATCTCTTTCAAAGGTGCCTTGTTACTGATCATCTTTCTTCGCATTTCTAATGTCTTGTTCATCCTTTTATCAACTTCTTCCCAGTTCCTCTCTGTTTTCATATATTCTTGCTTAAACCAGACAATGTGTTCATCCATCTCAGCGTCATGTCCTTCAAGATAAACAATCTCTTCCTGTCAGCAATACAATGACAGATGGTGAGTTCTCTCTAGAATTCACACAGCCCAGAAGTATTTTTGCCTGCTGGAGGACCTAGATGATTTGTCATGTAAAAATGGCATGGTTTACTGGGCTTCAGTCTTCAGACTGTGTGTTCAGTTTAGAAATTGAGACATTTCCTAACTACTACCCCTGCAAACTCCACCTGGATTCTGAAAATCAGACTCGGTTCTCCTTCTTGTTTCCTGAGCTCAAATTACCCCCTCAGTGATCTTTCTGCAATCACATTGCCTTTATAGTGGGTGTGTCGCTCATTGGAAATTAGTAAACAATTTGATGATGCAAGATCACTCCCTTAGCGGTGCATAGTTAAGGTTGCTAAGGCCCAGCATCTTAGTAATTAAAAGTAGATGCAACTAAGAATATAGATGGTGGGGGGAGGGAGGGACTCCTTCAGACTCTTACAACAATTATTCTTATTCACTTGAGCGGTCACACAAATCAGTGTTTGCAGGACTGCTCTTCAGTTGAATGAAGCGCTGTCATTTTTCTAAAGACATTTTTCGAAGAACCACCAAACTTAAGTTTTTCATTGTTTTCTCACGATGTCTACTTTACAACTTTAAACTAGAAATGAGAGGAGAGCCACAATTCTTATGGCAACCATAATTTAAGTCATTTACTTGTTGGTGTTCTGGAGAAGTTGTTTATTCTGTAGGTGTAGACATAACTAATGGTTTTCCTAAAAATTATCAGGCCATCCCTACTGAGTTATAAAACCTATAATTAGTAGGAGCAGTTGCCATCGGAAGCAATAAGCGCAGCAACCTGGAACGACTTAGCTTTCACTGGAGGAAACCAGTGAAATGTCTGTTGAAATGAGCCTGGGAGGAATCTAAAAGAGCCACTGGTCAAAACTACCACTCAAACTGCATTGACACCAGCATTTTCCAGTAGGTCTTCCACTGGTACAGCTAATGGTGGGAACACAGGGCTCAGGCATCACCACCACCATGTCATCTAGATGATGTAATGAGAAAACAATCAGTGGTCAGCCTACACTATCAATCCCACAGTTACCACCACTGGTGGGAAATTTCCCTCAAAACACTAGTGTAGACAGGGCTTTAGGAGCTGGCCAATACTCATGTAAGCTTACACCACCGACTTCCACCCCCAAGGGTTTACCGGAGGTTCAAACTATATGCAGTATCTGCCAACAACCACTTTCATTCATGTAGCACTAGTCATCCTAATAGACTCCAGAGTGCTTCACAGATCTGTCTGTATGCGCAACATGGAGTTATATTCTGTATCCCAGGCAAAAAAACCTTTGTAAACCTATCATGTTACGGTGGAAAGAATCTATAATTTACTCAAGGAAAGAGCCCTCAAGACAAAAATGATTAGCTTGGAAATTTACATCTCAGGTTCCACTTTATAAATACCTCTCCCCAAAAATATGGAACTGCACAGTTATCATTAAAACAACCTTAAACTTAATCATCAGCTTCGCAATAGCCAGAAACAGATGTAATGTGAGTTTCAAATGCCATATGTTATTTTATTAGTGAATTTTGAGATGTTGGCATACAACATGGTGGGGTTTTTATTCCCTTAAGCCTCTCCTTTCCCTTTCCCCAGTCCCTTCTTCCTTCCTCATCAAACTGGTAGCAGGGTTGAATACAAGAGCAATTGCCAAGGGCTCAACTATTCTGTAATATTGTAGTTGCAAAGAACAAACAGCTCCTGCCTGAGGCAGCAGGTTCTCTTTTGAAGCCCATCTACTACAAAAGGGGTAGGCATTGGGAAGCAGAGGGAAGAACAACATGGACGGGAAGGAGAAATGGGAAGGGAGGCATACGGGAATTGAAAATAAAGCTCAACGTTTGTGATACAGCTGCGGTTTATGGAATTACAGTTTGGCTGCTACAGGTGGACAACAAAACCAGTTTTGTTATCTTTAGTAACCAGAAGTTTGCAAGCACAGTGACATCTGCAGTTGTGTCAAATAAGCACACGGCTGTTGGAACTATATTTTAGCACGTTCAGAATGGTAATGCATAGTTAAAATACTTACGTGCATTTTTCCCTGTAATATGTTTCTAATCACAAAATTGCAGTCCAGCTGAAGGAGCGTTTGTTTGTCAGCCATATATATATATACATACACACACATATTGGTGCGTTAAGCACTTTCAACCCACCCCTCACTCTTCAGCATGGCCACAGCACAAAGGACAGTGGTTAAAAAAGCAACACACGTGAGAATACATGAACAACTCAAACGGCACTGTTGCCACTGAGGTGTCTTTTGGGTGTCTTCACAAAATACCTGCTTGTGTATGAGCAGTTTGTTCAATCACCTGAACTGTGCTGCAATTGCTCATTCCTGAAGAGGCAAATACTCCCAACAATCCACTCACACAGCCCGCAGAATGGACTCAGTGTGGCAGGATGGGGCCATCGCCAAGCCTGGAAACAAGTACTAGGACTAGGTTGTGACCTTCCCTCCATTTTAATCTTCACTCACAACTATCAAAGCAAGCACAGCCAAACCCCAGACTGCATGGATCCTGCTACACAGATGGCTATGCGTTCATGAGAGCCTTTTTCGTTACTGACTACATTAGCTGAACTAAACTTGCACAACACGTATGAGCAGAAACACTGCAATGGCATAAAAATAATGGCTGAAACCCCTGCTCTACTGGAAAACATGACAGAAGGCAATATCATGTTCACTCTATCCATGCTAGTCATCCCACTGAAGTTGGTGCGATTGCTTACCTGAGTAAAGCAAGCAGGACTCAGCCCTAAAGCATTTTTTTCTTTCAAGATGCTCTACAAGGTCTACATAAACATGTAAATGTGAAATAATTAAGAAGCTGCTGCAGTGTCGGCCTGATATTGCCACGGAGTGGTCTATTGCTCTTTTTAGGCTAGTCTGAATTTTAAACTCTATCTCTAGCTAAGGCAAAAAGTATTATATAGCTGCACACACCAACCCAAAGCCCTCAACTTACCTAGAAAAAGCAACAAAACACTCCTGTTTCCTTGTGTCTCAGGCTGCAGCCCTGGTCTTCCTACCCTGATAAGCATTTCCTGCTGGCATTATTAAAATGGCAGCCTCCCGGTAGTACATGTGGAGTTTTAGCAAATGTTTTCAGGTATGTTCATTTTGATGAGCGGTACTATTCTTAGGTAATAGCTGTAGCCCTTTGAGGGTAGAAAATGCTACAGCAAGGAAATACCTAATTCATAACAAGCTTTGGGCTGGGATTTGGGCCCTTAACTGACATGGTTGTGAGAATCCTTCCTCCCTGTGCACTGCCAGTAACACTGACTGACTTGTCAAAGCACAAATATTTTCTTCCTTTTGTGAGTTTAAGTCAAGAGTGCTACTGAAATGGAGGTTATTAGTTGATAATGAAGTGATCTATCCTACCATCACTGCATGTTTGTAATTCCAATTGTTATTTAATTGGGAGCAACACATATGTCAACAGCAGAGCAGACCCTTGTGATTTCAGTGCTATATTAGTTTTATGACAATGATCGCTGTTAGCAGAGAATCATATCAGGAGTGCAGTATATTTAACTACAATATGATTGTGGATGAATAGTTACTTTCATAGCCAAGTTTCAGAGTAACAGCCGTGTTAGTCTGTATTCGCAAAAAGAAAAGGAGGACTTGTGGCACCTTAGAGACTAACCAATTTATTAGAGCATAAGCTTTTGTGAGCTACAGCTCACTTCATCAGATGCATATCGTGGAAACTGCAGCAGACTTTATATATACACAGAGAATATGAAACAATACCTCCTCCCACCCCACTGTCCTGCTGGTAATAGCTTATCTAAAGTGATCATCAGGTGGGCCATTTCCAGCACAAATCCAGGTTTTCTCACCCTCCACCCCCGCACACAAATTCACTCTCCTGCTGGTGATAGCCCATCCAAAGTGACAACTCTTTACACAATGTGCATGACAATCAAGTTGCCAAGCTGGCTGAAAGTACAAAGGAAAAAATGGCTTGTTTGATTTATGCTTATTTGGTATTTTTAAGCAGAGTTTTATTCATACCAAATTTGAGATTTTTGATAGAATGGGAAAACCTGGCGTTAGTTCAAGGCTATATGAATAATTTCTACCATCAGGAGTTTATCTAACATCAACTTTTTTTGCTTTTATAAAAAAAGTGTTTAACTCCATGCTTGTAACAGAATGTTCCATATAGAACTGCCTTATCACAGAACTTATATATTTCATCAGATCATTTTTTCTTACAGATATATTTGCGAAATACATTCTTACAAATGAAAAGTCCATGAGCTAATAATCAGCACTCAGTCTCATCTAAATACTTGACTATTTAAGATCCTTTCCTGTTTTCCAAAGAGCTACACTTAGACATTTTCTCCCTTTACCTTTTAGTTTGTCACAAGATGATTGTTACAATAAATGAAAAGCCATTTCAATACGGAGGTGACTGTCATTCAGTGGGAGAAGTAATGATCCCTATGTATCTGCGTGTACCAGTTTACAGTCCCTGTCTGCAGTGACATTTAAACTTTTTTGAAGAATGGTGCTTACACATAGTCTGCTGCAGTCAAGCCTTTAACATGGTTTGGCTGGGTAGCATGAACAAGGACAAACTGCATTCTTCTTCAAGTAGATGCAGCCATGTACCCCACTTAATTGTGGGTGCACCGGAACCACTGTGTGCATGCACTGGAGAATTTTGCCTACCAGTACCTATAGTGGGACAGCACTCATGTCTCGTGGCCATAGCCCAACCCCTGGCTATGTGAGGCAGTGCTGCCCAATCCCCCTCAGTTCCTTCTTACCGCCCTTGGCTGGAGTTGGAGCTGTGTGAGATTTCTAACCTCTCTATTTCTTAGAGACTTTTCTAGCTGTCTGTAGCTAATTAGTACTCTTAATATAGTGTTAGTTACATTTAGTGTTTGTTAGCTTTAGTTTAAGTATTTCCCTGTTGATGCCCTCATCAGGTCTTAAATATTGTCCGTTCTGTTGGGGAGAGATTTGCAAATAGTTCCTGAAACGGACTCAGGATCTTCATCTAAAGCAGCACCTGCTTGAACAGGCCATCTGGCCTTTTTCAGCACGAAGGCCTATGATGGATCAGAGGTTTCCCTCAAGTTCTGAGAGTGCTGCTGCTTTGCATCCTGGAGTTGGTGCCTCTCCGAAGAGATGGAGGAGTCGCTCTCCATTGAGTGGGACAAGGAAGAGGTCACATAAGACTGACCACAGCCGCTCCAGGTCATGTGGGGACTTGTCTGCTTCCCCCAGAAGGAGTGCAGACCAGCATGAGTGAGTGCTGACCCATGGGATGGAGCAGATCTCATCAACCGCTCCCTGGCACCACACAGGGAGGTCAGAGACCCTGTGCCATTGACTCCAGTTCTGGCCCAAGGGCGTCCACTGAGTTTAGTGCCAACAAGGGCAATGCCAGCACTCGCTGTTCCACACCGGTGGCGTCTCAGGCAGGAAACGGACCTCCTTTGCCTTTCTGTCCCAGCCTCTCCCAGGGTCCAGGACTTTGCCAGGGCTGAATCATTTATAGCTCCGTTAGCTAGTAGAGCCACTGAACTCGTGAGTCTTTCAGCACCAACAGTCAGTGGAAATGGGGCTGGGCTCAGCACAAGCCACCAGGAACAACTTTGGCACCCCTGCTGTGTGTGGCGCTAATGTCACCGTGGTGGCACTCGCTACCCTCCACTTTGGTACCGTTAAGTTACCTCAGTACTGCTGCCGACTTCACGGTTGACACCACTTCCAGCACTGGAACCAACAGAGGCATACCTGCTGCCGGCCGTACCATTTCCACCATGAGCGCCTGTTCCCTCTTCATTTTGGGCTATGGACAAGTCAGACTGACTGGTTCCACCTTTCCCCCCACCCCCCGGGACTCCTTGGTGTTCACATTGGGATCTTCCTCCTTTTGTTGTCCATCACCTGACCCACGTCGGGGGGGTGTGCTGGTGTAGCACTATGGGTACCAGGATTGGCACTCATCTCATTGTCGGGACGGTGGCCCCTGACCCAGCACCTACTGGCCGTGATTCTTGAGGGAATTCTGTGCCAAATATTGAATATTCTGCACATATTACTTTAAAAATACTAACAAATTCTGCAAATTTTATTTGTCAATAAATAAATGTGGAGACTCCAGCATGGCAGTGGGGAGCACAGGCCCCTGGCTGCATAGAGGTGGGAGACCAACCTGCAGCCCCTCCTCCCCAGGAGACAGACTCGGCAATAAGGCTGCACCTGACCCTGACACAGCACAGGGCTAGGTCTGCCCCCGAAACACCCCCGGGGCCTTGCCCCTCTGCACAAGGTATGGGCAGGCAGGCTCAGCCCAACAGGTTCCAAATGTGGAGGGGCTTAGTGTGTGGGGATCCAGGTGTGGGATGAGGGGGTTCTGGGTGGAGCAATCTGGGTGTGGGTGGCTCAGCAAAGTGCAGGGGGATATCTGGATGGACAGGGGCTTGTTGGGGGATTCCAGGTTCAGGGGCAATGGGTCTCTGCCAGGGGGTCCAGGTGAAGGTGGTTGGAGCTCAGCGGGAACAGGGGCTCTGGCTGTGGGAGGATGGGGCTCAGCAGGGGGGTCCAGATGCTGGGGGAGTGGAGCTTGGTGGGGTGAGGGTCCAGGTGCACCTGGTTGGGGCTTAGTGGGATGGGGGGTCCAGGTGTGTAGGGCTAGTTGCAGGGGGTCCAGGTGCAGAGGGGGTGGGGATTTGAGTGGACGGGGTTCAGAGGAGGGATGGTTTGGGTGCAGGGGTGGAGGTTCAAATGCAGGGGGGTGGGGCTCAGCAGGAGGGTTTGAGTCCAGGGGGGCTCCAGATAAAGGGGGTGAAGCTCGGCAGGGTGGGGGTTCAGAGGGCTCTCTGCTGACTGCCCTGGGAGCCCAAAACAACGCACCTGCACTGTTGGGGAGGGGCGCGTGACCACTCTTGTAGGTTCCCTTTGCTTCCCTGTCAGAAAGTCCTTTTTCTGTGGGGAAGCAAAGAAATCTGTGGGGACAGATGAATGCATGCACAGAGTGGTGCAGAATTCTCCCAGGAGTACTGGCCACCAAAACCTTATCCAAACCAGTGGCCTCCATAGAATCCATGGGACAGTCCTCGGTTGTGGAGGTCCCACACCTCATCTTGCTCTAAGCCGAGATCACCAAGCAGGCCTGTGATGGTGATCATTGATCGGCTGCAGGCCCAGGCACCGGTGAACCTTCCCCTCGTGGAGCCTCCAGAGTCGTCCCATCTAGGTCCACCAGCCTTGGAGCAGAATCCGGATCTGACACAGTTAACTGCTTTGTCTTCATCGCTAGATGATTCTGCGGTATCTGGCTCTTCCTCTTCTTCGGTACCAGAGGATTCCAAGGCATACCAGGACCTTTTGCAGTACCCGGCTTCTTCCCTGGGTATTCAAGCAGAGTTCCTGCAGGAGAATACCTATAAATTTCTGGATATCCTGCAGCCATCTGTCCCTGGGAGAGTCACCCTCCCTATTAACAATGTGCTCCTTGAGCCCTCTGGAACATGCCAGCTTCAGTACCGCCTACCAAGAAGTGCATGGAGAAATGCTACTTCGTACCAGTGCAGGGATTTGAGGGTTTATACTCAGATCTGACCCTGAACTACCTGGTCATAACCATGGGGAACGATAAAGCCCTGCAGGGCAGATTTAAGTCCACTCCCAGATCTAAATGGATGGATTTGATGTGTAAGAATACCTAATAAGCATAAATCAAACAGCCATTTTTTTCCTTTGTACTTTCAGCCAGCTTGACTATGAAAGTAACTATTCATCCACAAGCATACTGTCGTTAAATATTCATTATCGATTAATAACCTATATTTCAATAGCTCTCTTGACTTAAACCCACAAAAGGGAGGAAATTTAGTACTTTGACCTCCTCTTCCTTGCAGATCCGCACTGGTAACCAGCAGGCATTTCCTATACAAATATGATTTTGTAAACTGGACAGCTATGTCTGAGTGTGCTGACCAACTGCCTCAAGCCTCAAGGGAGGCATTTGGGGCATTTATTACCAAAGACTGCTTGGTGGGTAAGACTTCTTTGCAGTCTGCACTAGATGTCGCGGATACTTTGGCCAGAGTGATGGCCTTGGTGGGGACCAACGAAAAGGGCGTCCTGGCTGCAGAATTCGGGCACTGCTCCCAATGTACAACAGGCCATAGAGAATTTGCCCTTCGATGGCAGAATCCTTTTTGTTGGACGAGACAGACGAGACTCTGCACTCCTCCAAGATTCCAGAGCTACCCTATGGTCCTAGGAGGTGTAAATGCTGGCAGTGCAGAGGTGCCACTATGGGGATCAACAGCAGCAGCATCTGCAGCTCACATTTGGGAAGACTTTCCCTCCCATAAGACAGCAGAACTACCCCAGAAAGGAGCATAGGTCCCAGAGGAGGACACATTCTGGTGCAGGGTTTGACCAGTTGACATGCCTTCTTTCCCTGGCGCCCCGCAAGTGCCCATTTTGACTCCTTGGTCCAGAGCAGTGTTCCAGTCATTGCTCCCTTCTCCCCATCTCCTCTGTTTGGGGACAGGCTGGCCGCCTTTTACAATGCTTGGGGCTTGATCACCACAGAAAGCTCAGTCCTAAACTCCAACGGATTGAGCTATGCCATCCAGTTCCTCTCCATTTCCCCGCTCCCTCCAGGACCCCTCTCATGAGATACTGCTCCTCAAGCAGGTTCACTTTCTACTGGCTTTAGGGGCAGTGGAGGAGGTTCCATAACTTCTATTCTATTCCCAGTACTTTCTTGTGCCCAAATCCAAGGGAGGGATAAGACCCATTCTCAACCTTCATGGCTTCAACAAATATAACAGATACATTAGGTGCTAAATGATCACTCTATCAACTACCCTCCTTGCGTTGTCTCAGAATGACTAACTTTGTTGACTAACTTTGTTGCTCTGGACCTTCAGGACGCTTTCATGTGACGATTTTGCCAAGCCACAGAAAATTCCTTCAGTTCACTGTAGTGGAGTGCCAATTCCAGTGTACAGAGCTTCCCTTCAGTGGTTCATATACTTACTGACAATACTACCACAATGTATTATATGAACAGGCAAGGGGGAGCACGCTCCAGGAGCCAATCTGGTTGTGGCAGTTCTGAATTGAGGAGAGTATCACTCTGACAGCCAACCGCTTGCCCAGGGTCCAGAAACATCTCACAGACCATCTCAGCAGGAATTTTTCCCTAAAACATGAGTGGTCTGTGAAGACTGGTGTTCTCTGGGTCATCTTCACAGCATGGGGCATTCATGAGGGACAACAGAAAATGTCATCTGTTCTGTTCTTGAGTGGGCCTCAATCCAGGCTCCCTGTCTGACACTTTCCAACTCAGCTGGCAGTCAGCTCTCCTGTACGCTTTTCCCCTGGATCCCAATCATCCCCAGGCTGAAAGCAGATCGGGCCAAGCTCATTCTCATTGCCCTTGTGTGGTTCTTCTATCGCTCTCAATTCAGCCTCCCGTACCTCCATTCCGACATACTCATACAGAATCACTGTCACACCTTGCATCCTGCACTCAGCTCCCTGCATCTCACGGTGTGGCTGCTTCATGGCTAAATAAGTAGGAAGAGCAGTGTTTGGCAGCTACCCATCAGGTCTTACTCAACATTAGAAAGCCCTCTACCAGAATGGCCTATTCAGCTATCTCTACGCGGATAACATCCTGTATCAAGATTGCATATGAAATAGCTTTGGCTACGCCTCTTCAATAGGTGTGAGCTCATTCTACGAGAGTGCAAGCAACATTAATAGTTTTCCTTATTGAGTCTCAATATTGGACATTTGCAGGCTACTACGTAGTCATTCAGACATACATTTATGAACTATTATGCTAGTACCACATCTTCCAAGGCAGATACAAGTTTTGATAGGGCGGTCCTGCAATTCTGGTTTAGGTAGACTCCGAGCCCTGCCTTGTAGGCTGGGTACTGCTTGTGAGACATCTAAGTGGAATCTATGGCTCAATCTACTCAAAGAACAAGAAACAATCACTTACTGTAACTGTAAGCCTAACTTCACTACCATGCAAATTGGTTGAAACTATAGTAAAGACCAGAATTACCAGACACACAGATAAACATGATTTGTTGGGGAAAAGTCAACACAGCTTTTGTAAAGGGAAATCATGCTTCACCATGATTCACTATTGGAATTCTTTGAGCAGGGGTCAACAAACATGTGGACAAGGGTGATCAGTGAATACAGTGTACTTGCACTTTCAGAAAACCTTTGACAAGGTCCCTCACCAAAGGCTCTTAAGCAGAGTAAGCAATCTTGGGATAAGAGGGAAGGACTGCTCATGAATCAGTAATTAGTTAAAAGGCAGGAGACAAACGATGACACATATGGTCCCTTTTCAGAATGAAGAAAGTATATAGCAGTGTCTCCCACGGATCTGTACGGGGACCAGTGCTGTTCAACATATTCATAAATGATTTGGAAAAGGGGGTAAACAGTGAGGTGGCAAAATTTGTAGAAGATACAAAATTACTCAAGATAGTTAAGTCCAAAGTAGACTGCTAAGAGTTACAAAGGGATCTCACAAAACTGGGTGACTTGGCAACAAAATGGCCAAGTAAATTAAATGTTGATAAATGCAAAGTAATGCACATTGGAAAACATAATCCCAACTATACATATAAAATGATAGGGTTAAAATTAGGTGTTACAACTCAAGAAAGAGGAGATCTTGGAGTCAATGTGCAGCAGCAGTCGAAAAAGCTGATGGAATGTTAGGAACCATTAGGAAAGGGATAGATAATAAGACAGTAAATATCATGATGCCACTATATTAATCCATAGTATGCTCACACCTTGTATACTGTATGCAGTTCTGCTCACCCCATCTCAAAAAAGATATAGCAGAAATGGAAAAGGTACAGAGAAGGGCAACAAAAATGGTTTAAGACTATGCAACAGCTTCCATATGAGGAGAAACTAAGAACACTTGGACCGTTCAGCTTGGAAAAGAAAGGACTAAGGGGGATCCAATAGAGGTTTATAAAATCATGAGTGGTGTGGAGAAAGTAAATAAGAAAGTGTTATTTCCCCGTTCACATAAAATAAGAACTAGGGCTCACCCAATGAAATATATAGGCAGCAGTTTTAAAAACAAACAAAAGGAAGTACTTCTTCACACAACATACAGTCAACCTGTGGAACTCATTGCCAGGGGAAGTTGTGAAGGCCAAAAGTACAACTGGATTGAAAAAAGAATTAGATAAGTTCATGGAGCATAGATTCATCAGTGGCTATCAGCCAAGATGGTCAGGGACACAACTCCATGCACTTGGTGTCCCTAAGCCTCTGACTGCCAGATGCTGGAACTGCACAACAGGGGTTGGATCGCTTGTTCTGTTCATTCAATTTGAAGCACCTGGCACTGGCCACTGTCAGAGGCAGGATACTGGGTTAGATGAACCATTGGTCTGACCCAGTATGGCCATTCTTACGTTCTTCGAGATGTGATGCAGGCGTGTATTCCATGACCCACCCTCTGTTCCCTCTGCATCGGAATCTAGTATCTGTGTGTTTGGTGCAAAGGAACTAATGGGGGGTCAGGTCCATGCTGCCTCATACAGCCAGGAAAGGGGCTATGGCCACAGCGCTGCCCCTCAACAGGTACTGCTAGGCAAAATTCTCTGGCTCCAGTGCAGACACACCTAAACGGCATATACATTTGCATCACATCTCGAAGAACCACTGTTACAGTAAGTACCCATTTCTTATGGATCATGTTTGTAAGTAGCATTTTAGTCTCCAATCTAGACAGGGCACTGGGTCTTCTCTATGCTATAACCAGGTTACAACGTGGTAATATCCCAATAGGATTTAAACACGCAGTCATACTACAGTATAGCCAAGTTTAACTGCACTCAGTCATTTTACTGCACTCAGAGGAAAAAATTGGACAGTGCCTGGGGTCTTCACCTGGATTGCAATACAGAACCAAATCAATAATTGGAGGTCTCCTTCGTCATTGCATCATACTACAAAGAGCTGAGATCAAACTCTCAAGCTAATGGCCCCATGTTTACATAGGATGACACTGGCAGAAGTGCATTCTCAATTCTTGAGGACACCCCCTTTCTCCCCTGGATTTTTCAAATCACTCTCCCTCCCCGACCAGAGCCTAGATCACTGACCTTTAGAGCATGCTGTAAATCACATCAGTTTGCCTGGAGACAGTAGAGAGCATTTTAATTTTATTAATTTTAGTTCGTGTCTCCCAATTGTTTTTATATAGAAATCACTCCTATTTGATTTTGAACATACTATTAGTAAATTGTTTGCACTTGTGTCTAGAGTTTAAATGAACAGTTCTAGGTGTGCGCACATCCACATGGGAGGACGAAGGTCAGCAACAACTAAAGCTTGTATATCTATCCTTTCTCCTCACAGACCCCCGTCAAGGCTACCAAGGCCTTGGCGGCAGTGGCCAGAACTGCTTCCTCGCCGATTGCGGTGTATGCAGACTCAGGGAGTGAAGGGTGGCCCGAGTGTCCTTTAGGCCATGCAGCCTTGCATCCATCTGTTCTGCGAAGAGACCATTCCCATCAAACAGGAGGTCCTGAATTGAAGCCTGCATTTCTCGGGACAGGCCAGCAGGAGTTTGAAGCCAGGAGCTTCACTTCATGACCACTGCCAATGCAACCACCCTAGCCGCCGAGTCAGTCGAGTCCCACGCCATTTGAAGGGAGCACCTTGCTGCTTCAGTACCCTCCTCCATGAGGGTGCCAAGTCCCAGGGCAGGGCCTCCTTGAACTTATGGAGGGAGTTTCATAAGTTAAAACTGTATCTGCCCAAGAGAGCCTGGTGGTTTGACACTGAGAATTGAAGGCTGGCTGTTGAATACATTTTCCTCCCAAAAAGGTCCAGCCTCTTGGCCTCTTTATTTTTGGGGGTTGAACTGATGTGCCCCGGCTTGTCCTTTTCATTGGCAGAGACAACCAGCAAGCCTGGAGGTGGGTGGGTATACAAGTACTCAAACCCCTTGGCTGGGACAAAGTACTTGCTCTCAGCCCTCTTGGAGGTGGGAGGGATAAACAATGGGGCTTGTCAGAGGGCCTTGGCAATTTTCAGGACCTGTCATGCACTGTTAGTGCAATACGGGCAGGGGTAGACGCCGAGAGCACATTGAACAGGGTGTCTGCCTGCTCAACCATCTCCTCCTACCTCTAGGCCCAAGTTCTCATCCACCCACCAAAGCAGGGCCTGGTGCTCTTTAAAATCGTCCGGCGGGCTGGCACTTGAGGGTCCTGCCACCGCCTCCTCCAGGGATGAGGACGATGATTGTACTGCCGGGGGAGGCCTCAAGGCATCATCCCCCACAGGGGAAGGGGGTTTCGGAGTGGGCACTCGCTCCTCTACCCCAACCTCCAAGGGCACTTCGCACACTGAGCCCGATGCTCCGGTGCCATCAACTGTTGCTCCGAGGCAGTGGCTGACAAATGGTGCATCCGCATCACAGGCATGCCCCACACACTCCAATAGGGCCACTGCACTGGCCACTGCCCGTGTTGCCAAAATGGCATCGCCGAGGTCGATGCAGCCTCACATGCCCGATCACAACGGTGATGCCTCAGTGACGGGCTGAACTCCCTCTCCATGCCAGAGGAATCCCCTTCTGGTGACCACATGCCTAAGTCTGTCAAAGTAACTGTTGCCGCTGGAGACCAGCACGTCGAATAGGAGGACCAGGGCTGGGGGACTGGTATCGTGACAGATCATTCCCACAGTGTGGAGGACAGGGATCTGTGCCAAGAAGACGACCAGTGGGAGGGTGAATGGTGCCGGTGATACGATGACCAGCACCTCTACGTAGGCAACCCATGTTGAGAAGGCAAAGACTTCAATCACAGTGCCAGTGACCTGGGGCGAGCCAGAGAGGACTTGAGCTGCAAAGCTAGAGATCTGCGGCGCAGAGTTGGAGAGTGCTGCTTCAGCTCTGGGGATCAGTGGCGCTCAACTGCCCTCTGGGGGGTTCTGACATCTGGCTTGCCCTCATAGGGAGCCTTTGCCACTTCTTGCGGCACACCCGGTGCCGGCAGCACGAGTAGAGGCCTCTGCTCTCTAGGCTCTGGGAGAGCTTGGGAAGGCGTCAGCCCTGCCACAAGTCTGGGTCCCCTACTGCTCCAGGGAGTCGGTGGTGGATTCCTGGAGGGGCTAGGGGCGCCGATTGGGGAGGCACGTCCATGTGGCTCCGGTGTGGTCAGGCGGCCCGAACTGGGTCCTTTGCCTGATACCCCATGGCCTTTCTTGCCTGGTGCCAGGGAGCCATTCTTTTGGCACTCTTTTTGGGCACCGTTGACAGAGAGCAGTGCCGGGCAGAGCCTGGCGCTGGGGTGTGCTGCGCACCAAGGCCGAGGTACTAGGGGTAGAGTCCAGCCAGGAAGACTCAGAATCCGGGCAAAGAGCAGCCTCCATGACAAGGACCTTCGGACGGATGTCACACTCTTTCTGGGTCCTGGGTTGAAAGTTTTTGCAAATGCAACACTTGTCCTTCACATATGACTCCCCCAAGCACTTCAGGCAGCTGCTGTGGGGGTCACTTACAGGCATAGGCCTGCTGCAGTCCGAGCAAGGCTTAAACCTGAAGATCGGGGCATGCCTTGCATGGGGTGAAGTCCCCATTGGGACTCTAACTTCTAACTACACTTAACAACTACCTAACATTAACTACTATAAACATACTTACAAGGCCCTAAGGTTCGACCTAGTCCTGGCTAGGCAAGGAAAAGACGCTCTGACTAACCACCACAGGCGGTAAGAAGGAACTGAGAGGGCATAGGGCCAGCGGCGCCTAATACACCAGCGCTTGAGTGTGGCACTCAAGCGGGCACCACAGCCGACCCTACAGGCAAAAATCTACAAAGGCCGTGCACGTGAGCGTGCGCACACTTGGAATGGAATGGACATGAGCAAGCACTTGAAGAAGAATATTAGCTTCTGTAAAGAAATGAGACAAGGATGTGTATTCTGCTATTTTAATTTATGACATGGTACCCAGTGCCTTGGATGGGTGCCTTTCTGTGTGTTCTGATAAAGAAATATACACAAAGCTCTTGCCAAAAAGGATGCTAATAAACATCTTGTTAAAGTGTGCATTTGTAATATCTACATCATAGTCTCAGGGAGCTGAGCCAGATACATTTATTAACATATAGAAACCAAATAAAAGGCAAAATAAAATATGCTTTCTTAATTTTGCTAGCATGATTTCTCAACCTTAAAGGCTGCACTAATGTTAGTTTTTGCATTTAAAATTTCTCTTGCGTGTAAGAAAAAGAAGAAATTAGATCATTAAAATGAGGGCTGCCCTGAGGGAGACCTACACATCCCATCGCCCTCATTCCAGATGGAGGAGGGCATCACACAACAGCAGAAATTTGTCAGTAGCAAACATTCATAACATTGAGGCTACTGAACAAATTCTCCTTCATGTCAGAATTCTTTTTCCTTCCTCATAAACTCTAAAACAGAGGCTAAATAATAGCTTTGAGCATTGTGGTAGAGGGAGCAACCATGCAGTTGGGCAGAAGAGGCGGAAAGCAATGTGACTGTGACAGCCACTGGAGTACAGGGAGCAGTGGGTCTTTCTCCTCTTGTAGAAAAGGTGTAGTACGCACTTCACCATATTCCCCTGCTGGCATTGCAGGTGTGAGGCTATGACTGACCCTAACCAGAGAGCCCTTCTGGGCTGGCTAGTACTATTAAAAGAGCTACATTTTCCAAGCACTAGCAGACAAATTAAGGCTCCCTTTTGCAAGAACGCAGGGAAAGGGCAATCGGCACCTTCTCCGCTATGTATAGTGCCCAACACTAACCATAGAAAACATAACATTTTACATTAGCCTCTTGTTTTTTTGCAAGTATAAAAACTTTCAGCTGGAACATGCAGAAGGAGGGAGTGTTTATACCTGAAAGCACAGCTCCAAAAAGGGAATGAACAGATCTCAGGGTTTTTGGATTAAAAATTTCAGAAATCCACAAACCTCAGATTACAATTTACATAGAAGTTGTTTAAAAGAAATCCCCATCTTTCTCCTCCAATGAAACACCTACACTTCATAAACAGATACAAGGAAGGAAATATCTAGATTAAGCTGGAGGCCAAACATTTGTGTGTTTTTTTCAAAATACTGATATAACTTGGTGGTTTAAAGTTTAACTGTATTTTTTCAATAGCAGCTTTGATATAAGTGGTATTAGAGTTGGCAAAGCATAATAGAACACTTAACGCATTTATGACAGTGTACACATCAATAGTAACACACTTTATGTCACTTACCTGACAGTAATGGCTTCATCTATAAGTAAAGAATTCAGTTCAGAAAGATGCAGCACCTGCATATGTATATTCATAAGCACCCTATGTATCCTATATATTAGTACACAGACTACTTATAACATACTACGGATGGACTATCATGTGAAGATATAAGGGCACCAATTATCTGCTCAAACGTACATGTAGGCTTATTTACACAGAGAGGGCTCAGCTGTGGCTGGACCCAGGGACTGAACAATTGTAGTCCCTGTTGTGCTACACTTTGTGCAGTCACTTATATGCATGCAAAGTGGGTGACACGCACTAAGAGAGTGAGAGTTTTTTATATACCATGGGTGGCCAAACTTACTGACCATCCGAGCCACATACGACAATCTTCAGGTGTTTGAGAGCCAGGGCGTAGGTGTGCTTGCCGGGTCTCGGGGCTTCAGCCTTGCGGAAGGCACCTGCTGGGGCTTCGGCCCTGCTCCTGCTCAAGCCCCAGTAGGCGCACCCTGTGGGGCTGAGGTCCCAAGACCCCCCTCCCCACTGGGAAGAAGTTGAAGGTAACACACCAGGGGAGGGGCCATGTGGAGTGGCACATGGGGTCACATACCCCCCCCCCCCGGATTTTTGCCAGGGTTTGCTGGCCCTGCTTGGTCACATGGTGCCTCAGGCCCCCTCCCTGCATGGCAGCTTCTGGAGCCAGCAAGCTGGGAGCTCCGGCTGTGGGAAGAGACAGCAGCAAACAGCCTGGAGCTGCAGGGAGAGCTGTTGCTGCTGTCTCTCCCCCAGGAGCCAAAGCAGTGGCCCCTCCTTGCAGCTCCCAACTGCTTGCTGCTGCCTCTCCATATGGAGCTAACACCAACGAGCTGCAAGGAGGGGCCACTGAGGGTAAGGGGGGATGTGACTCAGGCTGTTGGGGGGTGAACCTTTAAATTGTGCCCCCCCACTCTCAGCAGACACCAGTCGTCTCTAGCAGAAGCCCCTAACCCCACCACCCCAACACAAGTCAGAGGCCCTGAGCTCCTTTCCCCTACCCTCCCGCCCCACATCTGGTAGGCAGAGAATGAGGGAGGGCACAGGGGGCTCTGCAAGCTGCACTTTAATTGTAAAAGAGCCACATGCAGCTCGCGAGCTACGGTTTGGCCACTACGTTTAAAATGCAGGTAAGCATTTCATACCCACTTTGAGCTGGTGCAAATGACTACAAAAGGTGCATGGCAACAGAGAATCAATGCTTGGTGTTCCTCTGAATGCAAGGGCTATTCAAGTTAAGTGCCACTGTCAGAGCTCTGGGCCCAGGACCCAGCTGCTTCTCCACTGGCCAAAAGAGCACCCCTCATGCAGGGCTAGCTCCAAGTAGGATGGGGCTACTCCATGCTATCCCCCTTCTGCATGTGGTGGCTTACTGCCTCACGGGAGCCCAAAGACATTTGCCAGATGGGTACATATTTCCCATTCACATTATTTATGGACTAACTTTCCCTTCTAACAGGAACCAGAAAGCTTACTTTTATTTGCACCATTTGGATTTCATCACATCTGTTTTCAGCAGAAGATTTCTTTGTCTGTCCTCGCCTGTGACCAAACTTGCATTTGTTCCTTATAACCTGCTCATCATCTTCAATTGGTCTCCGCACATATTTGAAGCGATCTTTAAGGGCTCGTTTCCATAGCAACTGCATAAAAAAACCCACCATCGTTAGAATCCATCAGGAGTTTGCGCCACTCTCTCAAAGCAGGTCATTATCTACTATTTCTAGACAAAGGAAAAACTGACAAGGACGGGAAGGTACAAATTTTTAGCAAGCTTCTTTAACTGCACCTACAGTTTATATATTTAGGCACCTAAACCCAATCTGCCAAGGTTGTCCCAAAGAAAAGCAGGCAATTGCAGTATGGACCAGAAAACGGACAAGCTGCAGTTTGAATGCCACTCTGTCCTATCTGCCTCCTAATATCACCAATATCCATCAAATTAGTATTTTGTAGTTTTATATGAACTAGCAGAATAAGAGAGAAAAATGGCCTGTATGTTAAAAGATGGTGAGAGTTACTGACTGAAGCTCTGCTGTTTACTTGTCTTTAATCCCAAATCCACTGCCCCAACCCAAGTTTCCCTGGAAATATCTGTGGTGTACTGGCTTCTACGAGATGGTACAGAAAACTTCATATTTGAAGCATACCAAAATGTGGAGAAAACACCTGATTTTTCATTTGATATAGTCAAGACACAGCTTGGAGCAGTCATATCTTATTGAGGCTCTCTTTTAATTAACAAGCACTTCCTTTAGAATTAATGAGTTAACTATATGAGTCGTTTGTGCCTCAATGAGACTCCCCGGTCCATCACCCCAAATACTTAGCATGGAAGGAGGAAATGCCATTGGAAGTCCCAATGGAAGTTTTGTCTCCACATGCTGTTCTTAAAGAGAGCTATTCTAGGTAAGTTCTTATATCAGTCCCAATACTGAGGAATCTGAGCAGCACCTAAAAAGTGGCAAACCCAAGACAATGATGCTAATTTTGACAACTGGATCAATGACTCAGTTTGTAAAACCTTCCTGCAAGAGTTGCTGTTTATCATATTATTCACATTTCTGCAATATGATGTTACAAAATTGAGCAAGTATTAAATTGGCTGAAAGGAAGAGATGCTCCAGGAGTCACTCAAATGTATAAAATTGATACACAAATAAGACTCCCTATTTCCAGCACCGGTTCCCGCAGTTACAAAGTATCAGACAACTATTCTTATTTTCTGATACATAGGACAACACCAAAATAAATAAAGCCTGTAGAATTACCCAGAAGGAGGATTGCCTGGTGGTTGGGTCACTGACTTAGAGCATGGGAAACCTGGGTCCAAGTCCCGGCTTTGCCTCAGACTTTCTATGTGACCTCTGGTAAGTCACTTAGCCTCTCTATGCCTCATTTCTCCATCTATAAAATGGGCCTAGACTTGAGGTGGTTGGCAGTCTAGATACCAAAGCCCTACCCAAACTTGGCATTGGAAACAGGAGATGATGATGTAGAGCTATAAATCCCACAGAATAGCACTTGCTTCTGAACTTTTAAACCTTGTGCCAACATGGGTCCATGATTAACCAGTCCAGGCACAAGGAGCTAGTTTCACAAAGAAACTTTGGCATGGCAACAATCTGTGTCCCAGTTTCTACAAAATCGCCAGGATTCACAAAGCCAGAGTTTGGCACTAAGATCCCTATACAATAAGTGGAGACAGATAGGTGCCTCTGGATGGGATTCACAAAAACAGCATGGTGGGTGGATCCCAGTCTAGGCTATCCCATGGGAGATACTGAAGCAAAGAGTGTGTCCTAAGCCCTGCTCCTCTAAGGGTGTTTAATGCCTCCCTCTGCTTGGGATTCTCAGCTACAAACCCTCTTTTGGCATTAGCTGCCAATGCTGTTTTTGCAAGGTGCCGGGGGAAGGGGCAGACCTTCCACATAACTTTTAGCTCAGCAACTAGGATACTCACTTGGGATGTGGGAGACTCCCCAACTCCTCTGCCTAATGAGAAGGGAGTTGAACACAGATCTGTCACTTCTCAGGTGAGCACCTCAGCCACTGGACTATGGGATATTCTGAAGTGGGTTACTCTCTCCTGTTAAAGCTAATCCACTTGAATAAACAATTTAAAAAAATTCATGGGAGCAGGGGGACTGGATTCTGTATCTCTCATCTCCCAGGTGAGCGTTCTAACCACCAGGCTACAGAGTCAATTCTCATGCTCACTCATTCTCTCTGAGCAATGACACTTTCATTATTAATTCACAGTCAAACAGCTTCAATGGAAGAAGTTGATGGGATCCCACATCAAAACATCCTATAGATCAATGATTAGGGTACTCTCCTGACAGGTAGGAGATACCTATTCAAATCCTTTCTCCTCATCAGACAGAAAGGGGACTTGACTGGGGATCTTCCATATCCCAAGTGAGTGCTCTAACCACTGGGCTATAAATGATAAGTGAGTTGTTCCCTGGCTGTTTTCTGCAAATTCGCATACGTGGCCTGATCCCATAGGCAACATCTGAGCACACGTACCAGATCGGACCCTTCAGGCAAGCTAGGCAAAGGAATACCTATCTTCCCCTGGTTCGTGCATCACTCTGTGGCTTAGGCATCTACGCACCTAGAGTGAGACAGCAGTGCTCATGTGTTACACCAACAGACCCCTGTTGTCGGCAGGTGGGATTGAACCTGGGACCTCTGGAGCTTAGTGCATGAGCCTCTACTGCATGAGCTAAAAGCCGTATGGCTTTTAGCTAAGGCTGTAGAGCAGTCTCATGAATCTCTAAGTGGTCTTGGTGCCACTAGATGGGACAGAGCACCACACCTAGGTTTGTGGGTTACACATGCGACAGAGAGAACTTGGGTACCTAAAGTGGTAGTTCGGCATCTACATCCTTTTGTGAACCTAGCCCAAGATCTTTAAAATATCATCAGTTTTTCACTAGCCAGACAGGAGGACCTAAAAAACTGCTTGCCGACAGATTAGTTTCCCAAGCCTGCATTTCCAAAACATCCTGGAATTCCAAACTCTGTATGTCAGTGGAGTACCCAACAGTGCTAACTGCAACCACATTCCAAACCAGTTATCAAGCAAGTGCTTGAACAAGACTTCATCAGCCTGAAACACACATTTCTATCTGTACTTACATACTATAATTACAAGGAAAACCTCAGCGTTTGTCTACATGAACAATTAGACTGCAGTATGTTGGGGGTGTGACCACCTCCATGAGCCTAACTGTCCACGTGCAGCCTGCTGACTGCATTAACAGTCCATTAATGGACTTTGAGCCAGCCCTGTTTCAAAGAGGACTAGATTGAAATATTCTCACAAATTGTTAGTGTCTGTCAGCAGGGTGCACACGGACAGTGCAGGTAGATTCACACCTCAGCTTGCAGTGGTCTAACTGTTCATGTAGACAAGCTCTAAAGGCATGGCTACACTTGCAGATGTAGAGCACTTTGTGTTAAACCCGCCCTCAGAGAGCGCAGCAGGGAAGGTGCTGCAGTCTGTCCACACTAACAGCTGCAAGCGCACTGGCATGGCCACATTTGCGGCACTTGCAGTGGCATTGGGAGCAGTGCATTATGGGCAGCTATCCCACACAGCACCTCTTCCCATTCTGGCGCTGTGGATTGTGGGAAGGGGGCAGGGGGTGCAGGGCATTCTGAGTCCTGTCCCTACACCCCGTGATACATCGGTTCGCATCCCAGCAATCCCTGTGCGTCCGTCCACATTTGGCGCCATCTTTCAACATTTTTTGTACTGCGCGCTCTGTCTTCCCTTTCAGTCTGCGGGAATGAATCCCGAAGTGCTGAGGAGTATCCTGACAAGTCTCACCAGCACGTCATATTTGGCACTTGAGTTATTCCTTATGATCCAAAGTGACAGTGAGAACTCAGACGGTGATATCGACTCAAGTAATGCATATGACACAAGTTTGCTTGTGGCATTCACGGACATGCTCACCACCATGGAATGCTACTTTTGGGCTCGGGAAACAAGCACTGAGTGGTGGGGTCACATCGTCATGCAAGTCTGGGATGACGAGCAGTGGCTGCAGAACTTTCAGATGAGAAAAGCCACTTTCATGGGACTGTGTGAGGAGCTCGCCCCCACCCTGCAGTGCATGGACAAGAGATGGAGAGCTGCCCTGACAATGGAGAAGCAGGTGGCTATTGAAATCTGGAAGCTGGCAACTCCAGACAGCTACCGATTGGTCGCTAACCAGTTTGGAGTGGGAAAGTCAACTGTTGGAATCATGTTGATGAAAGTTTTCAGGGCCATTAATCGCATCCTGCTCAGAAGAACCGTGACTCTGGGTAACGTGCGTGACATTGTGGATAGCTTTGCACAAATGGATTTCCCTAACTGTGGAGGGGCGAAAGATGGCACACACATTCCATTCTGGCACCAGCCCACCTGGTCTCCAAGTACGATAAATCAGAAGGGGTAGTTCTCTATGGTTCTCCAGGTGCTTGTGGATCGCCATGGGTGTTTCATTGACATTAACACAGGGTGGCCCGGAAAGGTGCCCGACGCACGCATCTTTCGGAACACTGGCCTGTTCAGGAAGCTGCAAGCCGGGACTTTTTTCCCAGACCAGAAGATTACCGTAGGGGAAGTCGAAATGCCCATTGTGATCCTTGGAGACCCCACTTACCCTTTAATGCCGTGGCTCACGAAACCCTACGCAGGGAGCCTTGACAGCAGCAAGGAGCGGTTCAACAACAGGCTGAGCCGGTGCAGAATGACTGTGGAGTGTGCTTTTGGCCGTTCAAAGGGCCGCTGGCACTCTCTGTATGGGAAGCTGAACCTGGCCCATGACAGCATCCCCGCAGTTATATCCGCGTGCTGTACCCTCCATAACATTTGTGAAGGGAAGGGTGAACGATTCACTCAGGCATGGAACTCGGAGGTTCAACACCTGGAGGCTGAATCTGAACAGCCAGAGAACAGGGCTATTAAAGGGGCCCAGCATGGGGCTGCAAGGATTAGGGATGCCTTGAAGGAGCAATTTGAGGCTGAAAGCCACCAGTAATGTCTGGTGCCCTGCATGGGAGTGAAGTGCAGTGGTTCCAGTGTTAGTAGGAATCTGTGTTTGCTACACTGACTTGCAGTGTCTGTTTCTTTCCTGGGCTAAGGTATCTCTAACTTTATGCAATGATAAAGAATGTTTTCAAAGCCAAAAAATCCATTTATTGAAAAGAAACACAACTGCTTGGGAAACAGAAAGGGCAAGGGGGTGGGGTGGGGAATGGTACAATCACAGATTTGCGTATGTCCTGTTATCATACTCAGCCTTCCTGTCTGGAGTGCTGTGCAATGGGTGCTGCAGTTTAGGATGGTTATACTGCATGGTGATGGGGGGTGAGTGCAGTGGGTAAGGGTTGTAGTTCTCAGGTCTGGGTGGTGAAGCTACAGGTATTGGAGGCAGCTGGTGGTAGTAAGAACCCGGATGTTGGGGAAAGTGGGTTGGAGGTGACATAGGGGCACAAGGGAAAGAGTTTTGGGACAAGGGCTGGGGCGTGGGGGGGCGGGCGGTAGTGCTCCGCCTGCATGGCTATGAGCGCCTGAATCGAGTCTGCGTGGCGATCCATTATGCTTATCAACCGATCCGTGCTTTGCTGGCAGAGCACCGTGCTTTTGTGCCAGCGCTCCTCATTCTGCTGGCAGACCCTCCTTTCGCTGTCCCGCCACTCCTGCACTTTTCGATTTTCATTACTTGAATGCTGCATTACTTCATGCAACATGTCTTCCTTGCTTCTGCGTGGCCTCTTTCTGATTCTTTGGAGTCTTTCGGCCGGTGATAACACGGACAGCTGAGATCTCAAGGTTGCATCTGTAAAGGCAAAATATAACACTTAACAGAGGCAGCATTGTTCACACCAGACAGAGCAATGATTCCCCCATACTTAAGGGCAAGCACAGTCTACACAATAGCATAATTTCCCCGTCACAAAGCGAGCGCACATAACCCATGGGAGCCCCAAAATGGTGAGTAAGCACAGGGTCAAGCGTGACTGATTGTTTCACAACTGTACTGTCCTCTGGGTTTCTGTGCCTTGGGAAGAGCCAACAGCAGCAGGAGGCCCCTATACTGAACACTGTCCCCACAGTTTCCACAGGAGTTCGTCCTGGAAGATCTCTCGCTGCTGAGGGTGACCTGGGAAGCAAGGGAGGGTCTTCTACTGCAATGGGGCTTCCGCCCTGGCCCATATGCAGCCTGCCTGTGTGCAGCAATGGTCCCCCGCCCCTCACGCACAGTGGCGCGGACAAGTTAGCCTGACTGGGACAAGGACGACAGTGGTTCTCCGAAGAAACCTGCGCAAGCGCATTGCCCAAGTTCTGGATGAGACCTTTGAAGAGATCACTGAGGCCGATTACCGCGATGTGAGAGAGCACATCAATGCCCTATTCTGCATCTAGGCATGCATGCAGCCCTAACCCTCCTCGCCCCAAGAGCCCGCACCAAATAACTTCCTTCCCAAAATAAAAGCCGCTTACCGGGAACCTCCTCTGGTGTTTGTCCTTCCCCAAGCACCGGCCGCCGTGACTGGCTACCTTCCTCCTGGCTTGAGAACAGCTCCTCACTGCATGTATGTAGGGATTCCGGGGTGTCTTCCTCCGCCTCAACATCCTCGCTCCTGCTTTGGTCCTCGTCATCCTCCTGCCTTGTTGCACTGGGCTCTGAAGTGTCCATGGTGGTACTCGGAGTGGAAGTGGGGTCACCCCCAAGTATCGCGTCCAGCTCTTTGTAGAAATGGCAGGTTGCAGAGGCAGCACCAGAACGGCTGTTTGCCTCTCGGGCTTTGCGGTCGGCATACCACAGCTCCTTCGCTTTAACCCTGCACTGCGCTGTGTCCTGGTCATGGCCCCTTTCCATCATGTCCCTTGATATCTGCCTGAAGGTATTGTAATTCCTACGCCATTGCTCCATACTGGGGATGGCCTGGCGCGTGGAGGCATGGTCACTTGGAAAGATTTGCTGAGAGAACTCCACGCCTGGCTGAGCGAACAGGAAGGGGATTTTCAAAATTCCCAGAGAATTTCAAGGGCGGGTCTGACGGTTGGTCACCTGAGGACAGGGCAGTAGAGTTCAAAGCGATGACCAGAGTGGCTAGAACAGGCATTGTGGGACACGTCTGGAGGCCGATCGGCGCACTCTAAAGATCAGGGCGTCCACACTGGTGCCGCGGCGCTCCAGTGAGGGCGCACAAAACGTTATTCCACTCGCCGAGGTGGAGTACCAGGAGCGCTCTAGCCGTGGAGTCAGAGCGCTCTACGTGCCTTGCCAGTGTGGACGGGTAGTGAGCTAGTACACCCGGGGCTACTTTAATGCGCTGTAACTCGCAAGTGTAGCCAAGCCCTTAAGACTGGCCTGCCTAGAAGGGGGCAGTGCAAAGGGGGCAGTTGCCCAGGGGCCTGGGTGATTTAAAAGGACCCAGGGGCCCCAGCCGCTGCCAGATTCATCACTTCTGCCCCGGGTCCTGCCACCCCCCAGGGACAGCCCTGGCCCCCAGAATTGCTGTCTGCGGACCTGCTCTAAGATTACTAACACAGAAAGACTGGAGAGGTTTTTTTCTTCGGTTTGTTTCCTCTGAGCATCTAACAGCATCAATCAATCATTTTCTCCTGTCTGTGGGACTTTCACACAGGTACAGGAGAGAGAAAGACTTTTTTTAAAAATAGGAAAGTAATTGTAAGCCATAGGCATTGGCAGGGGAGGGTGTTTGTGGGCCAAGATCATACCCAATAGTACATTTCACTAGAGCTGGCAGAAAAAAGGGACCCCTTTTCCATGGAAATGTTCATGTTTTTGAGAAAAAGTTTAGTCTTGAAGAGGAAAAAAATAGCAAAAATGCAAAATTTTTCATGGGAACAGATTTAAAGAAAAATTACATTTCAGGAGAACTGAGATGGAATTTTTTGGCCTTGTTGCCTGCCCCCAAGGGAAGCGACCTGTCAATTTCACAAACCAGCAAGGCAGAGAGCCTGGGTGCTCTGCCAACCACTCCCCTCCCCCACCCCAATCTAGGAGCCAGAGAGGTGCTGCCCATTCCCGGGAAGTGGGGAGGCAGAGTGCCCTGGAGGAAGACGCAGCATGTTTCTCTGTCTTCCAGAGCCATTGGAAATGTCAAAACAGTCAGGTTTCCCTAAGACTTTTGTTGAATCTATTTTTATTTCATTTTTTAAATGGCCTCCCCTCCAAGCTGTCCTTTTAACATGTTTCTAAATGACAACATAACTATAAAACCCAAACATGAAATCAGATTTCTGAAACACTTTACTGAAATATAATGTCCTCTGCCTACCTGTCTAGTCCCAAGACCATCATGACCATATGAACTTAAGTGCTAATTTCAACTAAGATAGTTTTACATTCACTTCTGGCATTTACCAAATACCGCAAGAGTTTCCTAGTTTATTCCAAATATCACAAGAGTTTCCTTGCACCATGTTTTATCTCATGCCTTTCTCCAACTGAAGAATTTGGAAGTTTTTTTTGCCAGTGCAGTAATCTTTTTCATAACTGTCATCTTTTCCTGATTCTATGGCAGCATCTATCTAGCAAATAGTATACAGACTAGGGCAACCTAAAGACACAATAGGTATGCGCTGAGCAATCACTTGGCTCCAGTCTCTGTGAATAAGTGGACAATGCATCTAATTGAAATGGTCTGTAATTGAACAGTAGAATATCATACCCTTATGCAACTTAATGAGATTCAGATTCTGTTTCACATTTTTCTCAATAGATGTGTCTTTGCTGGCAACCAGATGAAATGTGTTTTCTGAAGTGACTGAATATTCTCTCTCCATCTCCCATGTTTACAGTGGAAATTGTTCTGTTTTCTCAGAGAAGTTAGTCATCAGTAATATTTTTAGGTCCTCAACGGAGTCCCTTGATGCTTGTAGAAGAGAACTTTGCGTAATGTTCTTGTGCTACATGGAAATTTTCCAGTGTAAGCCAATTTTCTCAGCAATGAGCACAATACTCTAACAGCAAAACTTCCAGAGGGCTGCTTTATTATGCTGGAGCTGGTTAAGACACCATAGTTTAGGTTGAGGTAGAAACCGTTGCTGTAACACGAGTTTACAAGTGTTTCTTTAATGGTAGATCCCATCAGAGAAAAGCCGTGTGGTCGCACAAGCACATCAGACACACACAGTGTAAAGTCAACCAAGTAATTTGGTACCTAAACATTAACAGACTATATACTTTCTTGCTTTCTTCAGGTACCCTGAGCTGCTTCTAAATGTTCACCCCTTCCCCGCAACCCTGAGCTGCTGGCAGCCTCCCTCTTCCCCTCAGCCAGGCATCCATTCTCCCATGTCTCCATTTCTCCCCAATAGCCCTCTGCCTCCACGTGCCCTCTGTTATTACAGGTAATAGAACCATTTTATCCATTTCTCTCCCTTTCCCACAAGTTCAGCTCACAACTGGAGTAGGCCTACTAGGTCCCAATTATTACAACATTTCTTCCAGAGACCCATTTCCCCATGATGCCCTACCAGAGACCAGGTAATGGGGGACGGTTGTCAGGAGCAGAGACGTGCAGGTAGGGAGAAGAGTGCTCAAGAAAAGTCAGTGGACAAGCACTAGCATTTCTTGCCTTTTCTACCCAACAAATCTCCTGTGGTCCTACTGCTATAATCCACAGAGAACCACTGGAGGATGTTAAGACGAGAGCTGAAGTTGGGTGGGGGGAGGAGGAAATCAGAGGTCATTCCCCCTTTTCCTATGGGCTATCTCCGGTGTGGTGGTAGCAGCTACAATGGCACATGAACAGACATGCATATCCTCTTGTTCACAACTTTCAGGTGCTCAGGGCTGCAGGAGCAGCGAACCTCATGAGCTTTAGGAGGTGCACTGGACCTTTCATGAGTTTTTTGATGGGAGAATTATTTTTTTCCAGTTGACAAGATCCCCCCAGCCCCAATGAAGCTCACACTTACAAAGATAGTAGCTTGTGAAAGTAGTCTTCAAGGGCATCTCTATGCTACAAAGTTATGTCGACATACAGCCTCTGTGGTAATTAAATCACTTTTGCATGTCCACACTACGCTCCTTGTGCCAGCAGCGTATGTCCTCACCAGTGCATGTCCTCGCATCGATTGAACTGTCAGTGTGCGGCATTATGGGATGGCTTCTGAAAGGCAGCAACAGTTGATGTAAGCAATGCAGTGTCAGTGTAGACACTGCATCAACTTAACTACGTCGACCGAAGCGCTACGCCTCTTGTGGAGGTGGAGTTAATAAGTTGGCGTAGCGGGCGAGTCACGTCAGTGGGAGCAACATTTTAGCATAGATGCTTAAGAGTTAGATCAATGTACGCTGCCTTACGCCGACCCAACTTCGTAGTGTAGACCTGGACTAAGTAACCAATTGGGGGCTGGGCATCAGATTTCACCTAAGGGAGTCCAGTAAACCAAGTTTCATTTCTCACCTGAAAAGTGGCAAACAAGAAACCCATTAAAGAAGTTTCCCAGCTCTGGTGAACACCTTTATATTTAGGTTATAATTTAGGAACCATTTGTCAGATTCACTTCAGATTTGGTAGAAAAATATCTACCTTGGCCCTCATCCTAACTTTTCTATTTTCAGGCCAATATCACCTTTTTTGACTAATTTTGGGAGAAGACGTGTGACACTGGCAGACCAGGTGCCAGCTAGGCGTCACTGAACACTGACAAATGCGTAGCTGGAGATCAGTCACTCACTAAACATCTCTGCTAATATCTATTTGAACAATACTAACACAGAGATGAGTGTTAGAATTGTTAAAATAGGTATTAGATTTATAAAGATGTGTTTAGTGTTTGGACTTTATGAAATGTTTGTGAGCTGCAGCATGCATTAATCTCACTTGTAATATCTGTATCCCACATTATAAGGTAATATTTAAAGTGTTTGCTCTAAAATTGTACGCCTCTCCCCCCACCCAGTCAGGAGAGAAGCATTACTGGGAGTGAAATGCTAGTTTACCACAAGAGGTGTCACCTCCGCCCCAGTAAAAGAAGGCCCATAGATATCAGACAAGCCATTGTGAAACAACAGGTTTCAGAGTAACAGCCGTGTTAGTCTGTATTCGCAAAAAGAAAAGGAGGACTTTTGCATCCGATGAAGTGAGCTGTAGCTCACGAAAGCTCATGCTCAAATAAATTGGTCAGTCTCTAAGGTGCCACAAGTACTCCTTTTCTTTTTGTGAAACAACAGTGGACAAAAGACTTTGCTGATCGCTCACCCCACACCCATAAGGAGAAGACTGAACAAATCTTCCTCCCATCATCTTGAGCTCTGGGGGAAGGGAATAAAAATCCCTGTCAAGAAGAAACAGTTATCCTATATGCTGCTTGGACTTCAGGAGAGGGCAAGATTTCTAAGCATAAGCAAGGGATCCCCAGATGTTTAGCTCTGGTTAATCCTGAAGGGCCAACAGACCTTGCACAATACAGCAGCTTCTATTACTTTTTGAAACCTAAGACTAACTCATTTGTATGTGCATGTTTACCTGCTTTAACCTTGTAAATAACTCATTTCTTGTCCCTAGTTAATAAATCTTTAGTTAGTTTATTATAGGATTGGCTATAAGCATGGTCTTCAGTGTGAGATCTGAGGTACAAATGATGAGATGAGTGACTGGTTCTTTGGGACTGAAAGTAATGTGGATATTGTTGTGACTTGTGATACAAGGGACCATCTATCACAAAGGCAGACTTACATGGGTAGCAAGATAGACCAAAATACCCAAGGGACTGTCTGTGACTCTATGTTAAGGCTGTTGTAGTGCCTGAGGAGTTCACACTTGATACTTGATTGATAAAATCTAAGTATAGAGCTCACAACTAGTTTGGGGTTTGTGGCCTGGTTTGTAACTCTCTGCCACGACATTGGCGCTTCTGGTCATGAGCTACTCCAGACAACTTGACAGGAGGAATGGGGGAAAAAAAGCCAAAAATCAGCTTATAATGGAAATTCAGTTGCAACTTTATCTATAGAGCAATTGCCACAGAATGACTTGTGTACAGTAGCAAAATGAAAGGAAGCAGGGTTTTTTGCTAACATATTCACATTCATTTGGTTTTGTTAGTCAAAAAGGGGCCGGGGGGGTTGTTGGGTTTTTTTCTTTTCTTTAAGATACTCAACCAGCCTTCTAGTCTTCACCTAGACTTCAACATATAATAGCCTTTGACTTTGGAATTGATCTCCCCTATCGGTGAGATATTGACTAACTTGAACTTCAGGGTTAAGAATATAGTCCTTCTGTTCACTCGGGCTTTTGCCCTGTGCATATCTACACCCATATGCTAACAGCTCAATTTGAGTGTTAAGAGCCAGATTTTTTAAAAAGTATTTAGGCATCTAGTGGGATTTTCAAAACTGCACAGGCACCTAACTCTCATTATTTGCAACATCTACATGCTTTTACAAAATCCTTCTACCTGCATCTTTAGAATCCTGGCCATAAGTATTATAGTTGGTGTCAAATAGTCAACCTGCTTGTGTTCATGTTCCCAGAGAATGTTGTGAAAACATCTTGTTTAAAACAATTAAAAATAAAAAATAAATAAAAAGGCCAAATAATTCTTAACTTAGTACTTATAAAGTATATTTAATCTCTGATTTTAAATAAATATTTATGGAACATGATATATTTAACACATATTACTCTGCCAGTTTTAAATATCATTTTAATTGGTTATTTTGCAGATTTTTCTTTTAATGTCATCTTTGTCTTGGAGACATCTTTTAGCTGATTTTTCAGCAGCCATCTATGTAGAGCTTTAAATCTCTCTCCAAGTTCAAAGTTCAAAACACTTCGATATTTCATCCTCCTCTCCTCACATACATTAAGCATTTAGCTAAATCTACTTCTGTAATAGGATTCCCATAAGCTTCCGCAAACCCCTGCTCACACAAACTGTTTCATCCGTTGAGATAAGATTGCCATTACATAGATTTATCCTGCTTCCCAAGTGGTGGTAGTCAGTGAGATGTGTTTTTGAGTGCAAGTTGAGGCGTCTGTCTTGCCATTCTTAAATGAAGTTAACAAATAACCCACTGGGTCACTTTGTTTTTACTAACACCACAAAAACAAGAAGATTTGCCATGTTCATCGGAAGAGAACAAAGATTACTCTGTGTATCTGACACAGCAGGGAGAGGATTATGGGCAGATTAAATGTAGCAATTTACTAAAGAATAATCATTTTGTATGCAACAGTTATATAATCAAAAATGTCAACGATGAGATTCCGGGTTTTGCTGCGTTAGTGTTGTTGTGTAATGCTGAACTTTGAGGGAGGATTGTTATACAGAAGGTAGGCATTTACACGTGCCCTCAGTTTCTCTCCACCCCCAAATTACATTTGATAAAACAATTATTTGCTTTTTGAAGTTTGATATGGTGTATAAGTTGTTTCACAGAAACAGGCTAAAGTGAACTGAAATGGAGATCATTAACTGCTCGTATCCAGATCTTTTCAAAAGGCTGCCTATAAGCCCTCTAAAAGGATACCGGAGATAGAACAGTATTGTACAAAAAGTGCTGAATTTATTTTATTTTTTTTTAATTCTATTCTGAATGCTGCATCTACTCACAGGGAAAGTATTATCACTGGCTTTCTGATTCTGCCCTCCCACCCCCACATCAGTAGTATAAGATGTCATCAATATAGCGCAAGTAGAGTACATCTAGATGACATCTTCATCATCTGGACCCATGGAAAAGAAGCCCTTGAGGAATTCCACCATGATTTCAACAGTTTCCATCCCACCATCAACCTCAGCCTGGTCCAGTCCACACAAGAGATCCACTTCCTGGACACTACAGTGCTAATAAACGTTGGTCACATAAACACCACCCTATACCGGAAACCTACTGACCACTATTCCTACCTACATGCCTTCAGCTTTCACCCTGACCACACCACACGATCTACAGCCAAGCTCTGCGATACAACCGCATTTGCTCCAACCCCTCAGACGGGGGGTGGGGGTGGTGGTGAGAAAACCTGGATTTGTGCTGGAAATGGCCCAACTTGATTATCATACACATTGTAAGGAGAGTGATCACTTTAGATAAGCTATTACCAGCAGGAGAGTGGGGTGGGCGAGGTATTTTTTCATGCTTTGTGTGTATAAAAAGATCTTCTACACTTTCCACAGTATGCATCCGATGAAGTGAGCTGTAGCTCACAAATGCTTATGCTCAAATAAATTGGTTAGTCTCTAAGGTGCCACAAGTACTCCTTTTCTTTTTGCAAAGGGAATTAGGCACTCACGCGTCCTATACAATGAAGGGGGAGAGACAGGCACCTAAGAACGAGATTCACAAAAGCCAGCACACTGAGTGGGGAGCTGCCTAAGCTAAACAATGGGAGATGCCGAGGAGAGGAATGTGTCCTAAGCCCTGCTCAGGGAGTTCAGTGCCTAAATCCAGGCTGCGGGGAGATGCCTCTCTCTGCTTGGAATTCTCAGCTGTGAACCCTCTCCTGGAGTCCAACGCTTATGTTTTTGCAAGAAGCCAGGGAAGGAGAGGGCTTTCCTCAGAACTTCTAGCCCAGTGATTAGGGCACTCACCTGGGATGACTCCCAGCTCAAATCTCCCCTGCACTTGAGGGGGAGAGAGAATTTGAATAAGGATCTACCACCTCTAAAGTGAGTGCCCTGAACACCAGATAACGGGACGGCCTGATGTGAGCGGTTCCTTCACTCTCCCCTGTTGACGCTGTCCCACTGGGGACAAATAATTAAAGAGTAGCTGGACCCAAGACAGAAAGTACAAGCAAGAGAATGACTCTTATAGCCTGGTGGTAGGCTACAGAGCAATCACCCAGGATCCAGTCCCACTGTCCATCCATCCAAAGTGTAACTTCTTCAACAAGAGCAATTGAGGGAGTTCCCCATTAGACCATCCCAGAGCCCAGTGGCTAGGGCACTCTCCTGAGAGGTGGCAGATTCCTCTTCAAATCCCTTCTCCTCATCAGACAGATGGGGACCTAAGAATTTGACCTAGGCATCTCCTACCTCCCAGGTGAGTGCCCTAACCACTGGGCTAGCAGTTATAAGGGAGGCCCTCCTTCCTCACCACAACTATTTTATGTGAGTTCAGCATGCTCTGAGCACACCTACCAGATCCCTCTGACCCCACTGAGGATTATTACCAAAAGAAACTACACCGTCTGCTCAAGAAACTCCCAAAAGAAGCACAGGAACAAATCTACACTGACACACCCCTACAGCCCCAACCAGGGGTATTCTATCTGCTACCCAAAATCCATAAACCTGGGAATCCTGGACGCCCCATCACCTCAGGCACTGGCACCCTGACAGCAGGATTATCTGGCTATGTAGACTCTCCTCAGGCCCTATGCTACCAGCACTCCCAGCTATCTTCGAGACACCACTGACTTCCTGAGGAAACTACAATCCTTTGGTGATTTTCCAGAAAACACCATCCTGGCGACTATGGATGTAGAAGCCCTCTACACCAACATTCCACACAAAGATGGACCTTAAGCCATCAGGAATAGGATCCCCAATACCATCACGGCAAACCCGGTGGCTGAACTTTGTGACTTTGTCCTCACCCACAACTATTTCAGATTTGGAGACAATTTATACCTTCAAGTCAGCAGGACTGCTATGGGTACCTGCATGGCCCCACAGTATGCCAACATTTTTATGGCTGATTTAGAACAACGCTTCCTCAGCTCTTGTCCCCTTACGCCCCTACTCTACTTGCACTACATTGATGACATCTTCATCATCTGGACCATTGGGAAGGAGGCCCTTGAGGAATTCCACCAAGATTTCAACAATTTCTACCCCACCATCAACCTCAGCCTGGACCAGTCCACACAAGAGGTCCACTTCCTAGCCACTACAGTGCTAATAAGCGATGGTCACATAAACACCACTGTATACAGGAAACCTACTGACCGCTATACTTACCTACATGCCTCCAGCTTTCATCCAGACCACATCACACGATCCATTGTTTTTAGCCAAGCTCTAAGATACAACCGCATTTGCTCCAATCCCTCAGACAGAGACAGACACCTACAGGATCTCTATCAAGCGCTCTTAAAACTACAATACCCACCTGGTGAAGTGAAGAAACAGATTGACAGAGCCAGAAGGGTACCCAGAAGTCACCTACTGCAGTTTCTCGTTGGAGTCTGTTTTGGAAGTTTTTTTGTTGAAGAATTGTGACTTTTAGGTCTGTAATTGAGTGTACAGGGAGGCTGAAGTGTTCTCCAGCTGGTTTTTGAATGTTATAATTCTTGACCTCTGATTTGTGTCCATTTATTCTTTTACGTAGAGACTGTCTGGTTTGACCAATGTACATGGCAGAGGGGCATTGCTGGCACATGACAGCATATATCACATTGGTAGATGTGCAGGTAAATGAGCCCTTGATGATGTGGCTGATGTGTTTAGGTCCTATGATGTCAAAAACAGAGTCCAAAGAGAAACTGCAGAACTGGAATTAATTTGCAAACTGGACACTATTAAATTAGGC
Source organism: Lepidochelys kempii (assembly GCF_965140285.1). Lineage (NCBI taxonomy): Eukaryota > Metazoa > Chordata > Testudines > Cheloniidae > Lepidochelys > Lepidochelys kempii. Next base: position 100,317,116 of record NC_136382.1, read on the forward strand.
TTGAATAAACACTGGGAGCAGATGAGTCATTACACAAACTAAAAACCCCATGCTAATTTTTCCCTTACTATTACTCACACCTTCTTGTCAACTGTTTGAAATGGGCCATCCTGATTATCACTACAAAAGTTTTTTTTCTCCTGCTGATAATAGCCCACCTTAATTGATTAGTCTCGTTAGAGTTGGTATGGCAACACCCATTTTTTCATGTTCTCTGTATATATATATATCTTCCTACTGTATCTTCCCCTGCATGCATCCGATGAAGTGGGTTTTAGCCCACAAAAGCTTATGCCCAAATAAATTAGTTAATCTCTAAAGTGCCAAGTACTCCTCGTTCTACTAACAGTTATGCTGATGGTAGCATCAGTCTTGTAGCAGCAACACTGCTTTAAAAAACAAGTAAGAAATTTCCTATTGTAGACACACTTTAAGTGTGTTCTGGATAGTCTATGGCAGAATTTCCTTAAGATGATGGTTTGGTTAGTCCTGGTGGATAGGCCAAAGAACATTATTATTCAGTTTTTAAAAGCAACTAACCTAGGACTTTAACTTTATTTTGAGATTGTTTAAAAGAAACTCCACATCAAAGTGCACCCATCCAAAGTCCTAGATACCCATAACATAGTCTTAAAATATCAACATCAGAGTGGTTACAAAATAAATTGTTCCAAGCAGCAGCCCTTTTCTTTTTCCCTTGCCTACCTCACTTGAATTGGTCAGCAGAACAAAAGCGTCAAACTTCCACTGGACTTTGCCAACAAAAGGAAATTTCACCCTCAACAGCTTTAGTTGCACTTTGCAGAATGCTTAGAAGGTCAATACATTCAGGCTGCTGTTGCATCAAACCAGGGTGGAGGCAAGTTCCAAAGGAAACTGCATAAAATGAAAGGGAATGCAGTTATACTCCAAAATGGGGGGAGCGACTGTAAACCCTTGTAAACCTCCTGGACTGAGGTCCTGTTTCAGTCTGGGTAAGAGTTGTATATTTTTAAGTGCTCCTTGATCAATTTTGATCACTTCATTTCTTTTTCTCAGCTTTTCTGTTTTCCTTGCTAACCTATCTTTTACCTTTCCTGGTCTCCCTTTCCCTGTCCCCCTTCCACACCCCTTCATTTCCAGTGTGGTGAGAGGGAAGCCAGATACACCTTTCCTAACTCTAGAATTAACAATGGCCTAAGCAATACTGCTATTCAGGCACCTGATAAAGAGATATTTGTCCAAGCACACTCCTCATGGCTAATATTATAAATTGTGTTTCCTGGAACATCAACAGGGTGAACCACCCATTAAAAAGAAAAAGAATTATCACTCATCTAAAAACACTGAAAGCAGTTATCTTCCCACAGGAAACCCTCCACAATGGCTTGGAGGCAGAGAAAATTAGGAGAGTATAGATGGGGGAAGGGATGTTTAACAGCCAAAGGCCTAGCAATATTGTTTCACAAAAGACTCAGCCCACTAATTCTAGATGTAAATAAAGATAAGGAAGGTAGATTTTTGCTGGAGAAGGCTAAGATCTCTGACTCTCTATATACCCTAATTAATGTATTTGGAGCCAATAAAGATGATCCACGTTTTTTCTAAATTAATATCCCTGTCATAAATATAAAGAGAAGGGTAAACCCCTTTGAAATCCCTCCTGGCCAGGGGAAAGCTCCTCTCACCTGTAAAGGGTTAAGAAGCTAAAGGTAACCTCGCTGACACCTGACCAAAATGACCAATGAGGAGACAAGATACTTTCAAAAGCTGGGAGGAGGAAGAGAAACAAAGGGTCTGTGTGTCTGTCTATATACTGTTTTCTGCCAGGGATAGACCAGGAATGGAGTCTTAGAACTTTTAGTAAGTAATCTAGCTAGGTATGTGTTAGATTATGATTTCTTTAAATGGCTGAGAAAAGAATTGTGCTGAATAGAATAACTATTTCTGTCTGTGTATCTTTTTTGTAACTTAAGGTTTTGCCTAGAGGGGTTCTCTATGTTTTTGAATCTAATTACCCTGTAAGATATCTACCATCCTGATTTTACAGGGGGGATTTCTTTATTTCTATTTACTTCTATTTTTATTAAAAGTCTTCTTGTAAGAAACTGAATGCTTTGTCATTGTTCTCAGATCCAAGGGTTTGGGTCTGTGGTCACCTATGCAAATTGGTGAGGCTTTTTATCCAACATTTCCCAGGAAAGGGGGGGTGCAAGTGTTGGGAGGATTGTTCATTATTCTTAAGATCCAAGGGTCTGGGTCTATAGTCACCTAGGCAAATTGGCGAGGCTTTTTACCAAACCTTGTCCAGGAAGTGGGGTGCAAGGTTTTGGGAAGTATTTTGGGGGGAAAGACGCGTCCAAACAGCTCTTCCCCAGTAACCAGTATTAGTTTGGTGGTGGTAGCGGCCAATCCAAGGACGACGGGTGGAATATTTTGTACCTTGGGGAAGTTTTGACCTAAGCTGGTAAAGATAAGCTAGGGAGGTTTTTCATGCAGGTCCCCACATCTGTACCCTAGAGTTCAGAGTGGGGGAGGAACCTTGACAGTCATATTATGTGTATTTCAGATATTAGAGGTAAACACATGATCAGAGACAATGGGGAGGTTTATGCAAAACCCATGTCTCCATACAGCTATATACATCAATCCATACTATTCACCCACCCATTTATAAGTCATCATGTCATTCAAAAGTACAATGCATGGCAATCAACTCCCCCACCCTTGTGTACCTCAGATATCTTGGCATCCTGTTTGCTAAGGAAATGAAAAACATAGTCAAGGTTAACCTATCCCCATTAATCATGCAGTTAGCAAACTATTTAAACAGATGGCAGGCAGTACCTTTCCCCATTTGGAGAAAAACAAACAGAATAAAGAGGATCCTGGGAAGGCATTCATTTTGATTGAACTCTTCTCCCTCCCTCCCTATCCATATTCTTCCCTTTTAATTTTACTAAAATCAACATGTTCAAATCCTCCTTGTGGGGTGCTGGTAAAAAGCCAGAATCTCCTTACAAAAATTACAGCTCCCTATCAAGACAGAGGTTTTAGATTTCCCAATTTTAAACTTTACCTTCAGGCAATAATTAGCCAAGCAGGACAGTGAGTCATTCTCTCAAACTGTAGAGCCCTGGATTGGAACCAGCTGGAAGCAGCATTGGTGGTTCCTTTAACCCTTTCCAGCATGCTACACACTGATCACTATCTATTCCCTAAAGAACAATTACCAACCATTGTGGCAGCCAGAGACACTTGGTGTATGATATCTACTATATTTAAATATCACCCCCCTTCTACGTACCAAGGCCTTTATCTTGGGTAACTCAAAACTATGTATAGCAGACAACCCCATCATTTGGCCACATTTGATTAGGAAAGGGATTTTGACCATCAGTCAATTTTATTGAAAATGATACCTTCCTCCTTTTTACAATATTAAAAGAAAGGTTCAATCTAGAAACTAAGGAGGAGTGCCCATACGTCCACCTTAAACATGCCATCTATCATCTGTTTGGCTCACATGCATGTGCTACCCCTGATCCACCTGGGAACTGCTTTCATTTCTCCAAATATTACCGATTGCCAAGACCTATGGCAAATCTATATGCACACTTGGCCAGCAAATTTGAATTAAACATGGATTCCCTAAAGAAGAAATTCTCTGCTAACCAATGGAAACAAATTTTAGCCAGTTTGTCAATCTGTTCCTTGGACCGATATTTAAAGATTAATCCCACAGAAAATCGGATGGAGGGTGCATTGGACCCTTCTCCAGCTGATCAAAACAGGTGCTGCTAAGTCAGACAAACGTTGATGCTATGAGTCAACAGCTGCTAACTTAGCCCATATGCTCTGGGAATGCTCCTATACCTGAATGTTTTGGGCAGAACTTAATTGCAGAGTTTACTTTTTCCTATCAAATAAAACTGTGTTACAAGTTAAACATGTAATTTTAAAAAGTCCTAATGGATGTTAATTGGAAGCTGAATTAATCTGAAAAACTTTGGCTCAGTGGAGCACTAATTACTGCTGAAAGAGGAGTACTAGAAAAATGGAAATCCAAAAAAATGACCAACAATTGAAGACTGGAACAAAGACTTCATAAGGTTGACCATCATGGAATATAATAGAAATACCCAAGAAAAATTATTTCCTTTAAGTATCTCAATGATCCTATTAAATGCAGCCCCACTCTTTTCTACCCATTTTATTTCCTTCTTGTCTACCTCTCTCCTCTGAATTTTGCTTCCAATTCTTATCTTATTTGTTAGTTTTATATTTAATTAGCTGGAATTTTATAAACAAATTTTGATTGTAAATTTTGTAATACAAATAATTTATATTTTCAAGTATAGCTAAACTTAGGTAGCAAATAATTGATATATTATGAGAAGCTTACATATATAGTTTAGTTGTGTGTGTATATATTTAAAATTTAATGAAGTTATTAAAAATAATAATAAAAACTAACATCACAACTCCGGAATTTGCCCATGCTAATTGTATGTATTTTCAATATTTTATCTTTTGTTGTTAGTTCTTAGTGGGAGAGATCTCAGCCTTTCCCTAGGGTGTTTTTAATTAAATTCCTATTAATCTTGTTCTGTAAGAGATCACCAATTTTTTTGTTTTGTTTTTGGCTGCTTTTCCACTGTTCTTTGATAGGAATAAAAACTTGTCTACAAAGTGACTTTTAAGGACTCTTCTTAAATAAAGAGTAAAAAGTAGTAGGGCTCATCCACACAAACCAATCATGTTTGTGTTCAAAATTTTAATATCTTTGAAGCATTCAGAACTAGTTTTTTCCTAAAATACATCCTTAAAGCCATTTGTTGCTCTTACATAAATCCTGTTTATTCCAACACTTTTTCTATACCATTCCGTTTTACAGCACCATTCAGTTTATACTATAGACCAGAAATTTACCCCATTTATCTAAAAAGTTAGATTAACTTTTTTAAGTGTTCCATGTGACCGGATATATCTTTCAAGCAAGAGGGAGGACTATTGGAGGGAGCACGCGTGGAGGAGGGGGAGAGGGGGATGGGGCAACCTTAAATAAGATTCAAGCATTGATTTCCCCTCTCATCCCCAAGCCAGTCCTATGTGGTGAAACTTGTGTTTCATTCCAAAAGTAGCTCAAAGCTCTTCACTAATGGATTACAGGGATATAGTTTTACATTTAGTATCTTTTAGCCACTCTTTTCTTTAAATTGGGGGTTTTATCTTAATTCTTACCTGCCTCCCACTCTAAATAAAGAGCTAATAAGACTCTTATTTGTTTAAAACAGATATCTCAAACGTTGACTGGTATTATGAATAATTTTTAAATGACCAGTAGTAGACCGCATCTTTCTGGTTACCTCTCTACTACAAAAAGAAATGGCAAGCTTTTGTGTAGGATTCTATATTCATGTTTCTCCTACTAATACTGGAGAAACACTTGACCTTTAGAAGATCTTGCTCTGCCAGTCTGAGATTCCTAATATCTAAATTACTTTATTCTCCATAAAAAAGAAAAGTATTAACTGCATTTAAGTTATACTTTTTTATATTTTAGACCAAAACAAGTGTCAATATTTGAAAACTAGAGCTGGTAAAAAAAACTTGTGCATGAAAACTTTCCTATAGGGAAATGTTGTTTCACTGGAATCGATCTACTTCAATTTTTAAGATTTTTCCAAACGTTCTTTTTATTTTCCGTTTCTGAAATGTCAAGTAATCTCCAGCAAAAATACTGACAGTTTTTGTTCCAACATTTCAGATTCAAAACTCTTCTGAATTTTTCGAGAATGTTCAGTATTTTGACTTCTTTGTTCTGATTCAGAATGGAAACAAATTTTGAAATGTTGACATTTCCCATGAGATGTAAATTGCATTTCCAGACCACTACAGAAGTGGGGGCTCTCACTTAAACTTTTAACATATGAGATTCACAAGATTGTGACTCTTTAGGTTGAACCTTTTCCTTGCATGCTTTTGTTGTTTCTTCCAGCTATGTTTCCCAGTTACTAAACAAAATGTCAAAAATAAAACAGACACGTTACCAAAACAGAAGCCTCTGCCCCACCAAGTTGCTTGCTCAGTCTACATTATACTACTCCCCAAATACAGTTTCTGCTAGCAGGCTGCTAATGCAATGTCCCCAGCCAATTCAGAAAGGGATGAAAAATTTGACAAAGAACGGTTTTATAAAATGATTTATAGCACAGTTTAGCCATGTCTATATTTGTTAGGGAAAGCTGCTTTCAGAGCCACATTTAAAACACAATTTTTCCTAAAATGAAGTTCTGTAGATGGGACCTTAGAAACACTCACAAATGGAATCTAGTCAGTCTTTACAAACGGGGTCATGTCGTACCAATGACCCAGGCATGGAACTCCTATTGGGGGTTCTCAACAGGAATTTTGAGCAAAAATTGATGCTTTCTTTACCTCGCCTTTCCTTCCCAGGATGGGGAGTTTGCTTACTTCAGTGTGGTACTTCCCTATCACAATGCCCAGGCTGAAAGGAGAATTGGGATATTCATCACGTTTTTCCTTAGGGTATGTCTACACTACGGAATAAGGTCGAATTTATAGAAGTCGGTTTTTTAGACATCAGTTTTATATATTCAAGTGTGTGTGTCTCCACAGAAAATGCTCTAAGTGCATTAAGTGCATTAACTCGGCGGAGCGCTTCCACAGTACCGAGGCTAGAGTCGACTTCCGGAGCGTTGCACTGTGGGTAGCTATCCCACAGTTCCCGCAGTCTCCGCTGCCCATTGGAATTCTGGGTTGAGATCCCAATGTCTGATGGGGCTAAAACATTGTCGCGGGTGGTTCTGGGTACATATCATCAGGCCCCCCTTCCCTCCCTCCCCCCGTGAAAGCAAGGGCAGACAATCGTTTCACGCCTTTTTTCCTGAGTTACCTGTGCAGACACCATACCACGGCAAGCATGGAGCCCGCTCAGGTAACCGTCACCGTATGTCTCCTGGGTGCTGGCAGACACGGTACGGCATTGCTACACAGTAGCAGCAACCCATTTCCTTCTGGCAGCAGACGGTACACGCAGCCAGACACCAGGGCGGTTAGAAGAGCACAGGAGGGCGTGGTACGCATCAGAGAAGCTTTGAAAACCAGTTTCACGACTGGCCAGGCTACGGTGTGAAAGTTCTGTTTGTTTCTCCTTGATGAAACCCCTCGCCCCTTGGTTCACTCTACTTCCCTGTAAGCTAAGCACCCTCCCCTCCTCCCTTCAATCACCGCTTGCAGAGGCAATAAAGTCATTGTTGCTTCACATTCATGCATTCTTTATTCATTCATCACACAAACAGGGGGATGACTACCAAGGTAGCCCAGGAGGGGTGGTGGAGGAGGGAAGGAAAATGCCACACAGCACTTTAAAAGTTTACAACTTTAAAATTTATTGAATGCCAGCCTTCTTTTTTTTGGGCAATCCTCTGTGGTGGAGTGGCTGGTTGGCTGGAGGCCCCCCCACCGCGTTCTTGGGCGTCTGGGTGTGGAGGCTATGGAACTTGGGGAGGAGGGCGGTTGGTTACACAGGGGCTGTAGTGGCAGTCTGTGCTCCAGCTGCCTTTGCTGCAGCTCAGCCATACACTGGAGCATACTGGTTTGGTCCTCCAGCAGCCTCAGCATTGAATCCTGCCTCCTCTCATCACGCTGCCGCCACATTTGAGCTTCAGCCCTGTCTTCAGCCCGCCACTTACTCTCTTCAGCCCTCCACCTCTCCTCCCAGTCATTTTGTGCTTTCCTGCACTCTGACATTATTTGCCTCCACGCATTCGTCTGTGCTCTGTCAGTGTGGGAGGACAGCATGAGCTCGGAGAACATTTCATCTCAAGTGCGTTTTTTTTTTTTCTTTCTAAGCTTCACTAGCCTCTGGGAAGGAGAAGATCCTGTGATCATTGAAACACATGCAGCTGGTGGAGAAAAAAAAAGGGAACGTGGTATTTAAAAAGACACATTTTATAAAACAGTGGCTACACTCTTTCAGGGTAAACCTTGCTGTTAACATTACATACGTAGCACATGTGCTTTCGTTACAAGGTCACATTTTGCCTCCCCCCACCGCGTGGCTACCCCCTCAACCCTCCCCCCTCCCTGTGGCTAACAGCGGGGAACATTTCTACTCAGCCACAGGCAAACAGCCCAGCAGGAATGGGCTCCTCTGAGTGTCCCCTGAAGAAAAGCACTCTATTTCAACCAGGTGACCATGAATTATATCTCACTCTCCTGAGGATAACACAGAGAGATAAAGAACGGATGTTGTTTGAATGCCAGCAAACATACACTGCAATGCTTTGTTGTACAATGATTCCCGAGTACGTGTTACTGGCCTGGAGTGGTAAAGTGTCCTACCATGAAGGACGCAATAAGGCTGCCCTCCCCAGAAACCTTTTGCAAAGGCTTTGGGAGTACATCCAGGAGAGCCGCGAATGCCAGGGCAAAGTAATCCTTTCACATGCTTGCTTTTAAACCATGTATAGTATTTTAAAAGGTACACTCACCGGAGGTCCCTTCTCCGCCTGTTGGGTCCAGGAGGCAGTGTTGGGTGGGTTCGGGGGGTACTGGCTCCAGGTCCAGGGTGAGAAACAGTTCCTGGCTGTCGGGAAAACCGGTTTCTCCGCTTGCTTGCTGTGAGCTATCTACAACCTCATCATCATCATCTTCGTCCCCAAAACCTGCTTCCGTATTGCCTCCATCTCCATTGAAGGAGTCAAACAACACGGCTGGGGTAGTGGTGGCTGAACCCCCTAAAATGGCATGCAACTCATCATAGAAGCGGCATGTTTGGGGCTCTGACCCAGAGCGGCCGTTCGCCTCTCTGGTTTTCTGGTAGGCTTGCCTCAGCTCCTTCAGTTTCACGCGGCACTGCTTCGGGTCCCTGTTATGGCCTCTGTCCTTCATGCCCTGGGAGATTTTCACAAAGGTTTTGGCATTTCGAAAACTGGAACAGAGTTCTGATAGCACGGATTCCTCTCCCCATACAGCGATCAGATCCCATACCTCCCGTTCGGTCCATGCTGGAGCTCTTTTGCGATTCTGGGACTCCATCATGGTCACCTCTGCTGATGAGCTCTGCATGGTCACCTGCAGCTTGCCACACTGGCCAAATAGGAAATGAGATTCCAAAGTTCGCGGTTCTTTTCCTGTCTACCTGGCCAGTGCATCTGAGTTGAGAGTGCTGTCCAGAGCGGTCACAATGGAGCACTCTGGGATAGCTCCCGGAGGCCAATACCGTCGAATTGTGTCCACAGTACCCCAAATTCGAGCCGGCAAGGCCGATTTAAGCGCTAATCCACTTGTCAGGGGTGGAGTAAGGAAATCGATTTTAAGAGCCCTTTAAGTCGAAATAAAAGGCTTCATCGTGTGGACGGGTGCAGGTTTATATCGATTTAATGCTGCTAAATTCGACCTAAAGTCCTAGTGTAGACCAGGGCTTAGATTGCATTTTCTGCAATAACTGTGTGGAGGACATGTATGTGTCTCTTAGAGCAAACCCCCCTCCACCTCCCGCAGTCTTTTACCAGGGGCTGTATCACATGGCAAGGCAATGATGTGAAGTCAACAGGCCTGCACATTATCCTTGGAGATTGCAGATCTATATTTTGGACCCTGAAAATGAAAAATTACGTCCAAACCTAACAGCGTCTCCTCCTTCCATTCTGCTTCCTGATGTAACCACATGAGAGTCCTAGCAGTGGTCTACTGAGTATTTTTTCCAAATGTACCTACTCCTGCCATATATAAAAATATATGAACACATAACTACTTGATACAGACAGGTAACAGTAAACAAGTTCACTAATGATCATCACAATGCATTGCACTAGCATAAGGCAAACACCAAAAATATTCATAATGTAATGTTTATATCTCCCCCATACAAATACAATTGTCCATTGGCCTGGCATATTAGTATCATCGCCATGAACATGAATTTTAAACTAGCACATGTTTAACACTTATCCAATTACAGTTTTTTAGAAATCAAGCGCATTACAGAGAAAGTCAACTCAAGCAACAACTAGGTAACTTTTCATTAGTACTTATGTATGTATGATCTGACAGTCGCTTTGATAATCAGCATGTAATGTAATGAATCTTGTGCAACAGCTGGTGTTTAAGATTAAGTATATTATTTGGAATACAAAACTTAAAAGAGAAGCTGCAGCACTAAGCAAAATAAAAACACCAAACAAACTGATATTAATTTTCTCTGAATTAGTCTCCCTCTAAACAATCAGATTTAAAAAGTTTCATATTTCATAGAGATTTAAGATAAACAGAACTGCACTAATTATGATACTTACAAAGCCATTCCCATCCTCATCAAGGAACGGGTATGCCTGTAGCAATGCATTGACGACAACATTATACTGCTGACTGTTTGGATACCTGTTCAAACAAGATAAAAAGAAAATACAGGAATAGGTGTCATTTTAGACACTTTTTTTTTTGCAATTTGGAGTCTGGGGTTTTGTTTTGTTTTTTTTAAAGAGGATATCAAGCTCAATTGATACAGTGTTTCCAAAACATTTTACATTAAATTACATAGTAAAGGAAAAAGAAATTATCCTAAAAGTAATGCATGGGAAGAGCCTTTAGAGCTTGATCCAAAGTCCATCATTAAAACCAAGAGTGTTTTTCCACTGACTTCAGTGGGCTTTGGAGCAATGCCTTTAACTATTTAAGTTTACAGATTGCAGAGAGTGGTTTATCATCATCTGGGAATTTCATTGTGCAATGAGCTCCCCTCCTCCCCCCGCCGCAGAAAAGAGCGAATCTCAAAACTATTGTACTTACAGTGATCCTTCCAGGTATTTTGTCATGTCTGCCTGTAAAAATTCAATAATCCTTATTCTCATGCTGTGGTCAGGGCATTTCCTTTCTTCTAATATGCATTGGACATCATAAGGAAACTCTGGCAAAACATATGAGTTTGTCCACTGTACTGTTTCACATCGTGCAAAAACATGTTTCATATTTTTTCTGTAAAAGAAAGGGTTAAAGATATCAAAGATTATCAGATGCTCATATAGTTCTTTTTTTCCCTGTGGGAAACTAAGCAAGGGAAAAAAATAAGCCAAGTGTTTTTGTAGGGAAGAAAGTTATGGCCATACTGATTAAAAACTACTGGTGTTTTAGGCTTGATCAGAGATGCTTATTATTTTTTGCTTTCTCTTAGTTTCTACTTAAGAATAAAGTTACATTCAAAACGTGTAATAAAATCAACCAATCTGGATGTTAAAATAGTTAAATGTTTTATACACCGTGCTTTAAATCAGGAGCTAGGAGAAGGCAACCAAACTTTTTCACCAACTGAACATGCACAAAAGAGCTTTTGGCACAAAACATATATGGATGATAATATTTGTTATTTTAGCAATTAATATTTGGCTCCAACCAGAATGGGTGAATAAGCCACTGTTTTAGAAAAAAATCAGTAAAGATACACGAGCCTAGACCCTGCAAAGTCTTCCACATGTTTAATTTCAAGTATGCCAGAAGTCCCACGAGTTTAGTGAGTCACCTCATATGCATGTCTTTGCAGATTCAGAGTCAAAACATATTTACATAAGAAGGGCCATACTGGGTCAGACCAATGGTCTATCTAGCCCATTATTCTGTCTTCGGACCATGGCCAATGACAGATCTTCAGACTGAACTGCCATGGCAATCATGCGATCCATCCCATCATCTAGTCCCAGTTTCTGGCAATCAGGGGCTCAGGGTCAGAGATACCTGGACCTTATGATTGTGTCCCTGACAATCTTGGTTAATAGCCATTGATGAACCTATCCTCCATGAACACATCTAATTCTTTTTTTAATCCAGTTATATTTTGGCCTTCACAACATCCTCTGGCAATGAGTTCCATAGGTTGATTGTGTGCTGTGTGAAGTACTTCCTTTTGTTTGTTTTAAATCTGCTGCCTATTTATTCCATTGGGTGACCCCCTAGGTTCTTGTGTTATGTAAAATGGTAAATAAAACTTCCCTAGTCACTTTCTCCACACCATTCATGATTTAATAGACCTCTATGATATGCCCTTAGTCAAGGAAGGATAGCTCAGTGGTTTGAGCATTGGCCTGCTAAACCCAGGGTTGTGAGTTCAATCCTTGAGGGGGCCATTTGGGATCTGGGGCAAAAATTGAGGACTGGTCCCGCTTTGAGCAGGGGGTTGGACTAGATGACCCCCTGAGGTCCCTTCCAACCCTGATATTCTATGATCTCTTTTCCAAGCTGAATAGTCCCAGTCTTTTTAATCACTCCTCATATGGAAGCTGTTCCATCCCCCTAATCATTGTTATTGTCCTTCTCTGTACCTTTTCCAATTCTAACATATCTTTTTTGAGATGAGACAACCAGAACTACACACAGTACTCAAGCTGTAGATGTACCATGCATTTTTATAGTGCATTTATAAATATATATTTACTGTCTTATCTGTCCTTTTCCTAACAGTTTGAAACACTGTTAGCTTTTTTGGCTGCTGCTGCACATTGAGCAGATATTTTCAGAGAACTATCCACAACGACTCCAATAGATCTCTTTCTCCAGTGGTAACAGCTAATTTACAACCCAATCACTTTTTTTGTGTAAAGTTGGGATTATGTTTTCCAATATGGACTACTTTGCATTTATTAACATTGAATTTCATCGGCCATTTTGTTGCCCAGTCACTGAGTTTTGTGAGATCCCTTTGTTCCCCTTCACAATCTGCTTTGGACTTAACGATCTTGAGTAATTTTGTAGCATCTAAAAACTTTGCCACCTCACTGTTTACCCCTTTTTCCAGAGCATTTAGGAATATGTTGAACAGCACTGGTCCCAGTACAGACCCCTGTGGGACACCACTATTTACCTCTCTTCATTCTGAAAACTGACCATATATTCCTACCCTTTGTTTCCTATCTTTTAACGAGTAACTGAACCCTGAGAGCACCTTCCCTCTTATCCCAAGACTGCTTACTTTGTTTAAGAGTTTGGTGAGGGACCTCATCAAAGACTTTCTGAGAGTTCAAGTGCACTATACTCATTGGATCACCCTTGTCCACATGTTTGTTGACCCCTTCCAAAGAATTCTAATAGATTGATGAGGCATGATTTCCCTTTACAAAAGCTCTGATAATTCTTCCTCACCTGGCAAGAGAGTATTAGGAATAATGGAAGGTAACTTAAAAGGAGACTGCCTTGGTTAATTCAAAGACATTTTGTGCTAAAGTCACAGAAATTTAGCAATCAATCGATTATAATCAGTTAAGGAAGGTGGGAGGGAAATAGAGTAGACTGAGGTTTGGCACATAATACAGAAATTTTCACTTCTAAGGCCACGTCTACACTACAAATTTTGGCTGCTGCAAATTATGTCAGCATAAACCACAATTAGCATCTCGCATCCTTGCGCCGATACCGCACATACTCAACAGGGGTGCTTGTCTCAACTTGTCACCATCCAGCACATTGTCTTTTGGGAAGTTTTGACAATGCATGGTAGGGTAGAAACAAGTCATTCAGAGATGACTGGGAGCTAGGGGTCTACTTCCCAGCATGCAACTTTCTCCATCCCATAGAGTCATCTACATTCCAAATTTTGCACCCTTTTCAAAAATGCCATGAAACCACAGGGCCTTCCTCACGGTCTGTCATCTCTGACAGAAGTATGGAGCCTTGGCACTATTGTCATGAACTTTGGAAGCACAGGGCACATGATCCTCTAGAATTTGCAGAGCTGCAAGAACCGCATCGATGGAGAACATGATGATTTCATGGACAGCAGATTGCTGCGGAACATAGAGAAAACCAATTCAAGGCTGTTGGTGGAGTTCACAGAGCAGTTGCGGATGGCATAGTGCCATATCTGAGCCCAAGAAACAACTGGGATCACACTGTAATGCAGGGTTGCAATGACAAGCAGTGGCTGCAGAACTTTTGTATGTGAAAGGCCACATTCCTGGATCCGTGCACCAAGCTCACACCAGCCCTCCATCCCCTGGACAACAGAATAAGAGCTCCACTGACAGTGCACAAATGCGCAGTGATCGCACTGTGGAAACCTGCAACACCAGATTGCTATGAGTCAGTGGGAAATCGTTTTGGAGTTGGAAAATCCACTATGGAAGCTGTTGTCATGCAAGTGTGCAGGGTCACCAATCATCTCCTGCTACACAGGACTGTGTCTCTCAGCAATGTGCAGAACATAGCAGATGGATTTGTGGCAACGGGGCTCCCAAACTGCAGCAGAGTGATGGCATGTGCATCCCTGGAACCAGCCCACCTTGCCACAGAGTACATCAACAGAAAGGGCTACTTCTCTATGGTTATGCAAGTGTTGGTTGATCAAGGGACACTTCACTGACATCCGTGTTGGCTGATCAGGGAAGGTGCATGATGCTCACATCTCTAAGAACACAGGACTGTTCAGAAAGCTGAAAGCAGGGACTTTTCTTTCCAAACTGGCGGATTACCATTGGTGATGTTGAAATGCCAACAGTGATGCTGGGGGACCCAGTCTACCTCTTGCTCCCCTGACTCATGAAGCTGTACACTGGCCACCTCAACAGCACCAAGGAAAGATTCAACCACCAGCTCAGAAGTTGCAGAATGACAGTTGAATGTGCTTTTGGTAGACTAAAGGGATGTTGGTTTGTTTACTCATAAGACTGGATCTCTGAGTGAAAAACATCCCAAGGGTTACAGCTGCCTGCTGTGTCGCGCGTAATACCTATGAGGCAAAGGGGGGAAAGTTTCATATGGGGTAAAGGGTGGAGGTGGACCAGCTGTCTGCTGACTTTGAACAGCAGACATAGGGGTTTTTAGAAGAGCTCAACAAAGAGCTGTATGGCTCGGGGAGGCCTTGAAAGAGCACTTTAAGAGCAAGCTACGGTAATGTGCGGTGGTGTACTATGCTCTATCCGGCCCTGCAGTTTTGGGGCCTGTTAGGAACTGTCTGGTTACTGTTCCACATCTATGAATATAACACAGTCAATGCACCTATTAATTCTGTGGTGCTTGCTGTACATTTATAATTATAACTGTGTTTGTCACTGATCCTATGAGTTGTGTCATAGTGTACAATAACAAGCAGCGGGTTCTTTCACTACCACTAGGCATTCTGCAGCATATGTTGGAGATTAATAGATAAATTATTTTCCAAAAAATATTTTATTGAGTAACAAAGCCAGTGCAAAAACAAATAATCTATGCAATTTAAAAGCAAATACATTAAAAACTTAAATAACGAAAAAGAACATTCATGTCCATCTTGGCTACACATACAGCAACTGTGGCGCTCACAGGTCAGTGTATGTGAAGCTGTAGTTGTCCGTAACGTCCCACGGGGTGGAGTGATAGGAGTAGGGAGGTGGGCCCTGATGCCACGTGGAATGGAAAGGGTGTGCTGGAAGGTGCTAAAATGAAGTTCTCTGCAGACTGCAAAGGGAGGCAAGTTTGCAACTGTTGAACATGTAGGTCCACAAGCACCTGCAGCATGTGTGTTTGCGGAGAAACTCCTTTTCCTGCTGCAACTTTCTCCTGTTCGCTCTTTCCTTCTCCGCACCCTCTGCCCACAGTCTGATTACAGGATCTCACTGATGTCATCCTGAGTCCTCTTCTTTCTCCTCCTTACCTGGCTCTGGCATTGCAGAGGTGTGGGGGGGAAACAAAGGCCACAATGGCAGCAGCTACAGACAAAACACAGAGATACCACTGTCAATATAGTCACAATGGAAAAGTGAAAGCTAAGATTCAGAACTTCCTTCCCTCACTCCCCTAAAGTTTTAAACAAGACTTACTTATTGACACTTCTGCTTGGAGAGCTTGTGCACAGTGCCACTCACAGCACCCGCAGTGGTGAGTATGGCCCACCAGAGGTGAGGAAAATGAGGAGGGAATTGCTCAGTAGCATGAAATTATGACTATAGGGCAACGGCACTGAATACTGGCCCCATTTTCCACACGTGGTGGTGATTTTAGCTCATATTGTGTTCCTGAGGATAACAAAGGCTCAGAGAACACAGCTGCTGCTGGCATCTTAAATGTGCCCGGCCCATATGCTGCTATCATGTTTACTGCGATGTGCCTGCTGATGTTATCACTGATGGGCATAGGAAAGCATCTCACCATGAAGGAAAAAATACAGCTGCCATCCCTAGAAACCTTCAAGAGAGAATTCCAGAATACCTCCATGAAAGTTTCATCGAGATCTCTCAGAAGGATTCAAGGGACATGCCTGGGTAAACAAACTGTTCCACTGGTCCCGGGCCCCTCTCAACTCTATAGGGGAATGAAAAGCATGTAACAGCTCTGCCTCTCTTTGTTGTACCTCTGCCTCTTCTAGTATGAGTAAATTAATGCAAAGTTGACCTGCTAAGTTGGGAGCGCCATCAGTACATTATTGTAATGGGAATTACATTTATACACTTACCTGAGATTCCTTCCCCTGCATCAAGCTCACATGTGCTCAGCTACCAAGACTGACTGAACTGCAGTGGAATCTCCAACAGGTCCAGGCTCACGACACAGCATGAACCCCCAGTTTCATGTCCCCCATCCTCTTCCTCTTCTTCGCTGGGACTCAGGCTCCTCCGAGGTATCCACAGTGGTGTATAGGGCAGTGGTATAGTCTCTGTCAAGGCATGCAGCTCTCCGTAAAACCGGCGGGCCTGCGGCTCAGCACCAGACTGACCGTTGGCCTCTCCAGGGCAGTATGTCTGCTGTAGTTACTTCACTTTCACACAGCACTGCTGCTGGTCCCTGTCATACCCCTTCTCCTGCATCCCCCGTGCTATCTGCTCATAGATGTCCACATTTCTACAGCTTGTCCATAGCTGTGCCTGCACAGCCTCTTCTCCCCACAGGCTCAGGAGATCCTGTATCTCCTATCTGCTCCAGCCTGGGGCATACGGAGTGTGTAGCCCTCATGCTCAGCTGGGAAGCTGCAGACAACAAGGGAGAGCTGCTAGGTGTGCTCACCAAGTTGGACAATCAGGAAAAGGCATTTCAAAAAAATCGCAGGGTTTTAGAGTGGAGTGGGGAGGCTGGCTGATTGGCTTCCAGACTCAGTGACTCCTGGCCAATGCACTTCACAATTGTGACCAAAGCAATCAGTGTTGGGCATTGCGGAACAGCTGCTGGAGGACAGTTAGGGTTAACATAGGTAACGCAGTGTCTACACTCGCACTGTGTTGACCTCAGAACGTTAACCATGGCTCAACACCACTCGGCGAGGTGATGTAACTGCTTTGCCGTCATGGGGCATTTACATTGGTGGCGGACAAATTTAAGCATGGACACATGAACAACTAGGTCAACGCAAGGCAGCTTATGTTGATCTTACCTTGTCACGTACACCAGGCCTAAGGCCCTCACTACACTGGGCTGTAAACAGAAGTTATAAGCCATGTGTAAATAGTTTCAGCTAAAATAGTTTTTAAGTGTAGACATAACCTTAGGATGCTACAGCAGCACAGCTGCAAATGTGAAGCCATAGCAGTTCAGTGTAAACTCTTACTATAGCAACAGGTGACCCCTCTCCCGTCACTGGAGGTAAGCCAACTTCCCAAGAGGAAGTAGCAAGGTAAACGGAAGACTTCTACACCAGAGGTTTGGTCAATTTAACTAAGTCACTCAGGGGTGCAAATTTTTCACACCCGTGAGAGAGACATAGGTACGGCAATGTAACTTTTCATGGTGAACTGACCTTAACATAGGCCCGGTTTACACTAAAAAGGTCAACCCAGCTATGTCGCTAAGGGATGTGAAAAATTCATACCTTGCCCCATCAGTCTCTAAACAATGTCTGAAAAATCCTTCAAAGTCCTGAAGCAATAAGGTGGAAATACGCGATTATGTTTACATGAAGTTGCCACAAAAAACTCACAGTTGGGCGACTGTTAAATAGGTGAAGTAGATCTAAATTAAATAGAGTTGGCTGGAGAGAGATGCAACTAACAGCTTATCTACTTACAGAAGTGTTCACACACAAAGCGCTGGTCTTCACTACAGGGTAAGCAGACCTAAGCCATGCTACTCCAGCTACGTAGCTTAGGTCGACTTACCCTGGTGTCTTCACTGCGCTGCGTTGATGGGAGACGCTCTCCCGTCGATCTACCTTAATCTTCTCAGGGAGCTGGAGTACCAGGGTCAACGGGAGAGCGCACTGCCGTCAATTTAGCGGGTCTTCACAGATTGATTGCTGCATGGATTGCTCTCTATAAATATATCAGATGGATAAATACCAGAGAGGGAGAGGAATTATTTAAGCTCAGTACCAATGTGGACACAAGAACAAATGGATATAAACTGGCCGTTGTGAATTTAGACTTGAAATTAGATGAAGGTTTCTAACCATCAGAGGAGTGAAGTTTTGGAACAGCCTTCCACGGGAAGCAGTGGGGGGGGAAAAACCTATCTGGCTTTAAGATTAAACTCGATAAATTTATGGAAGAGATGGTATGATGGGATAACATGATTTTGGCAATTAATTGATCTTTAAATATTCATGGTAAATAGGCCCAATGGCCTGTGATGGGAAGTTAGATGTGGTGGGATCTGAGTCACTACAGAGAATTCTTTCCTGGGTATCTGGCTGGTGAATCTTGCCCATATGCTCAGGGTTCAGCTGATCGCCATATTTGGGGTCGGGAAGGAATTTTCCTCCAGAGCAGATTGGAAGAGGCCCTGAAGGTTTTTTGCCTTCCTCTGTAGCATGGGGCACGGGTCACTTGCTGTAGAATTCTCTGCTCCTTGAAGTCTTTAAACCATGATTTGAGGACTTCAATAGCTCAGACATAGGTGAGAGGTTTATTGCAGGAGCGGGTGGGTGAGATTCTGTGGCCTGCATTGTGCAGGAGGTCAGACTAGATGATCATAATGGTCCCTTCTGACCTTAATATCTATGAATCTATGATCTCCGCATAGTGAAGACCAGCCCAAAGTTGTGCCCATGTAACATCACACTTTTAGTTAAACCAGTGCAACTTGTGTGTTTAGTCTAGGCCTCACACAAGGACAAGACTATTACAAATAGAAGTTTAACGCCAAGGTCAATATAGTGCCCCACAAAGTCTCTCATATACCTGCAAGATCTTGGGACACAGACCAGGTTAACATGCCTGAGAATCGATTTGTAAATCTCACCTTACTTCAGAAAAAGGCATCCCCTTGGTATAATAAAGCCTATTAACTAGTTTTTAATCAAGCCATTTCTGTAAATTCCCATTTTATTTCATGTTCTCTCTACTATCCTTGGAAGTTATGTGAAGCAAACGCTATAACTGTAATTCTCTTTGGCTGCATAGTATTCTCAGAGTGTTCACACACAGTACATCTCTTGGGAACCTAATACCATAAAGTCAAGTCATTATGGACTGAGCTGTTCTGTCTCCACTAACTGAACAAAAATTACAGTCCCAATGTCATGGGGAACATTTTGTCTCACTGAAAGAAAAGTTATGGCGTTTGCACTCCTGTGTTGTCACCTTGGTTATCCAAGGATGGTTTTAGGCTGGATCGTATGGTTGAGCACATAATTAACACAGCAGAAAAGCCTCCAACAGCAAAATATATGGCGTACTTTGCACAAAGGCATGTTCCTGAGTTAGGTGAAACTAATCATTTCAAAAAAAAAAAAAAAACCCTTGGCATCAGTGTAGATAGTTCAATCAAGACATCTGTGCAATGTGCAGCAGATGCCAAGAAACAGGATAAAATATTATACACATTGGTAATAATAACCATTAAAGCCTCCGGGCATCTGAGTAAAGAAGAACAGTTTCCAATATGTATTTTGTTTGTCTACATAATTTAAATAAGATTTTGTTGGCTGAAAGCCAGCTAGCTGTGCACATAACTAGACTGTGTAACACAGGTTCCTCTCAATGTTGTTTCTGGTCTTCCTTGCTTCATTCCCTCCACGGGTTTGTTACACCCCTTTTCTTAATTTAAATTTCTTAATTTTTCTCAATTTTCTCTGATTAGGCAATGAACCCCAAACACACAGCTCCCTGCAGCTACACAGAACCCCACTGTGGCCCTCCAAGTAGAGCTGGTTGAGCATGGTCAGACAGAGCTCATTGCAGGAACAGGACCTTTGATTGTAAACTCCTCAGGGCAAGCCGTGTCTATACGTTTGTATAGCATCTAACAAAGCCCCCTCTCCCCCTTCCCAATAGCGATAGAACCTCTGGGCACGGCCACAATACAAACAACATTATTTCCATTAACATTTATTTTAAAATGAGTCAACTTTCCCAAAGAGTGGGACATCAGAAAACTTCAGCACTGCACTCAACACATTCTCAACATACTAATGAGGATGGAATAACAGTCAGAAAGGTTAGGATGGAGACTGCAGCTTGGTGGTGATGGTTGCGGGGAAGGGCGTGTTAGTGTTTCAGGTGGGTAGGAGAAAAAGATTCTGGCCCACTTGCTGTTGGATGAGCCTTATCTACATCTTATTTATTTATTGCTACATTTTGCCTGATGTTTTCTCCACTTACCTTCACTGGCCCATTGTAGCTCTTCTTGAATGTAGAAACAGGAAGAGCTGATGTCAGTCACAGTGTGAGACTCAGGGCAAGTCTACACTAGAGCACTACATCGGTGCAGCTGCCTCGCTGTAGCATGCCTGGTGAAGACGTGCTGTGCTGACAGGAGAGCACTCTCCTGTTGACATAATTACTCCACCTCAGCAAGAAGCAGAAGCTATGTCGGCGGGAGAGCACCTCCCGCTGACATAGCACCAGTGTGGACAGCACAAAACTTGCATCACTCGGGGGGTTTTTCTCACACCCCGAGCGATGGAAGTTATATCGACTTGGGCTGTAACGTAGATCTGCCCTCAGAAAACCTCTCACTTACTGTTGGTAGAGGGAACCATAGCAGAGATACAAAAATTAAATTTCAGTTAAGTTTTGTAGAACTATTGTCACATTTTACAACCACCAGCTAAAAAAACAGGCCGTGAAAATACAGGCAAAACTAATCAGATGACGCCCATGCTTTAAAGCCAGTTTCTAACATGGCTGGTCCTTGACACAGCCAACTTCACTTTGGAGGCAGTCAGGATTGCGTTTTGTTTGTTACATTCTCAGGAGATGCTGCTTCTGTGCTTGGAGTTTGCTTGAGTGCTGCAGAAGCAGCAGCTGAAGGCTCGGGAGAGAAGAATTTTTCCTCAGGAGTAAGATTGGCTGAACTGCTGCCTGATCAGGCCATTTTACAGGAGAGAGAGAGCAAACACGTGTGCGTGCATGAGAGAGAGAGAGAAATCTAGTTTATCGTAACAGAAGTACTTTTACAAATATATTTTGGGTTTCTGTAAGTCTCATTATTTACGGTAATCTTTGTGGAATTACTACATTACATAGTTAATGTTTCCTCTAGGCCAGAAGTCCCTAATCTGTGGAGCACGGAGGAATGTTTGGGGGTGGCGTTGCTAGTGCCTGGGCCAGCTCCCACGAGAAGTGGGGAGGGAGCGCTACCCAGTTCCGCTCCAGGCCCTGCACCCCAGGGCACGGGCTGCTGGCCTCGGCTCTGCTCTCGCCCCCTCCCCCAGCTATGGCTCCAGCCTCGGCCTCCTTACCTCTGTCCACGTCCTCCCTCCCAGAGCTGTGGTCCCGCTCCAGGCCCTGGGAGGTGGAGGTGCAAACAGGGGTAAGTGTGGGGCGCAAGGTAAAAAGTTTGGGGACTACTGCTCTAGATTGTTTGGAGGATTCAGTTTATTTTTGTTAGAAAAAAGGGAGTTAGAGCAATAAGCACCCACATAAAGAAACCCCAGGCTGACAGCATCTGACTGGTTAACATAATACTATCCACTCCAAGCATTCAAAAAATCATGAGTCAGTCCCCCCCAAAATCACAGAGGTATTTTTTGTCGGTTTGAAATTTCCATGATTTTTAAAACAACAACTTGGGTGTGGGATGGTATTTGTCTTCTAGTTTTTGAGCCTCTAGAATTCACATTTTCAAGCTTCCCCCTGCAATTGCAAGAGCAAGAAGCTTTCAGATAAGGGGGGGGGGGGTTAGAAATTCTCATATAGACCACTGACTCCAATTAGCTGAGGCTTTAAGGGGGAAAAAATCCCAACAAAAACAGGAAGAGTTGGAAATGCTGTAAACAATCATGCAAAAGGTGAGGCTGCAAATCTAGCAAATTAGAAAAATAATTAGATTACCACATGTATTAGAAATAGTTCTGAAGGCCAGTGGTATCAATGTTAAAGAATTAGAAGTCTATTCAGATAAGCTCTCAATGCATATAAAGATCTGACGAACAGTCCAGCAGAAAATTTACAGGAACAATGCTTCAGATTAACAGTTTTCCCCTTGTTTTTCCAGCATGCATACAAATGGATTTCAGACAGACTATTCTAAAAGGACTAACACTATCTACATACAAATAATGGGGAATTAAAGAGCAAGACCTGGGATTGACAGTAGAAGACAAACATCTTCAAACAAAAGCACACTTGCAAAACTACCTTCAATAGGACAAGCTATTAGCTGTACACTTACCACATAAGAGGTAAGATTGTTGATCTAAAAAATTCCTCACACTTTCACAGCCACTCAATTAGTATGTCAGGCAGGATTTGAAATGTGATGTGGTATCCTGTTAGTGCACACAAATCTGTCCCCCAGCTGAGTATTTCACTCCAAGGCATTTGGACAGAAAGTCCATTATGCAACAAAAAAAGCTATGGAACACCTTTTTATTTATATATAAAGATTTATTCTCATATGAGAATCAATCTTTTATCAGGATGCCGTTCCTGAAGGAAAACAGTTGGAACTTCATGAGAAGTGGATCTGGTTTGTATATCATTTGGCATGCGTGACTTCAGAAACTGCATTTAGAACATATGCCAATAAAAATGTGGGCTCTCACACAGCCGTCTCAGGTAACTATAGGAAAAAATGACAGCTGCTGTCTCAGCAACAAGACCATCTCATACTGCCTTGAGCTGTGCAGGAGCTAGTACTTAGATAGAAAAGCAGGTATGAAAAGTGTTCATGGGAGCATTTTGTGTATCCTAAGTGGGTGTTCTCACAGAAGAGCATTGCTACCACTTCAACAAATTTTTACACAAAAAAACTTTAAGACCCTGGACACTCCACACTTTTTTGCTCTTACCCATCTCTAAAAAATAATGTAACTATAGTGACCTCTGATCTGATCAGTTGGATGCATAAATGCACTTTGATGACTCTTCAATAGAGGAAGAAAAGGGATAAAATAAATTATGTTTTTGTTACAACAAGTTAACTGTTATTTTTGAGTTTAAACTATCAGAGCTAGACAGAGTCTCCCTCAATCTCTCTGTAAGATCAAGAAGCATACTTTGAAGGTGCTTGTTGGGGCTTGTCTATATAGAGAAGTTATATCAGGGTAAGGTAGAATGTGAATTTAAAATGCTATATTTCGACCAGTGTAACAATAGCCATTTAACTATATTGGCCTAAATTGCTGTGTAGACAACCCCAAAGACTCTATTCTCTCTTTCAGTATATTACTACTACACTAGTGCGAATGAAGCAGTTTCCACGAGTAAGGGGAAAACATATACAAGAGAAAGATGTACAGAATTTAAACACTCCAAATACATAAAAACAGGAAAAATGAACCAGTTCTGGAAGAAGATGAACAAAAGAAAAACCACTAAGAACCACCCCCATAAACATTGGCAGAACTATCAGACTAACATTATGTTGAATTGTAAAATCAGTATTCAAAACAGGTTTTTCTTAAACCCCCAATCTATGTTTAAAAATTCAATAACCACCACCTCAGCAGTCAAACCCACAGCAACACCAGCTATAACCTCTCCCTGAGGCTGTTTCTACACATAAAACACTAAAGTGACACACCTGCAATGCCATTGTATCATTTCATGTAGACATTCAGTACAGTGACAGAAAAGGTCCTCACATTACTGTAATTAATCAACCTCCCTGAGCAGCAGTAACTGGGTCAGTGGAAGAATTCTTCCATCAACCAAGTACCATCTCCCCTGGGAGCTAGGTCAGTATAGCTACACTTCTCCGGGGTGTGGATTTTTACACCCCTAACCAGAGGTGCCAACTTTCTGATTTGCCAGGGGGGCCACTCGACTTCCCCCCGAGGCCCCGCTCTCATGCCGCCTCTTCCCTCCCAGGTAGTTTGGTTGGTTTTTGTTAATAGAGGTGAAGTTTAATGTACATCGGCCTGAGGAGGTTACGCTGGCTGCTTGCCGGTTGCCAAGGTATAGAACAGGATGTATAAGCACACCTACACAGCTAATGGAAGTGTGATTATAACATGGGTAGGTATACTGATGCTAGCTTTAATTTGGCTAGTGCAAGTAACAATAGAAGTGGTGATGCGGCAGCATGGACTTCAGCTCAGGCTGGCTGCCCAGTACAAACCCAACCGGGACTCTGAGTACATACTTGAGTTGCTACCCTGTGCTGAAGCCTGCATTGCTGTGTGTGCACTACTATTGTTACTTGCGCTGGCTAGATTAAAGCTAGCATGGACATGTCTACCCACACTATAATCACACCTTCATTTGTTGTGTAGCTGTACCATGTGTTCTAGGAATTTTCATTAAGGGACTAGAAAAACTGGTTGGATAGTCTGCATGGCTCCTATGCTTGAAGTGGATAAAAGGGTTGAGTATTTGGCTTGAAGGCTCAGGGTTCACATTCAGGGCTGGTCTACACTGAAAACCGACATCCAGCCCCGGAGCACCCACAGGGAAAAAAATAGTGAGTGCTCAGCACCGACCAGTGGGCCCCGCCGATCAGCTCCTCTCCCTCCCCGCAGCACCGTCTGCCCACCAGTGGGCCCGCCGATCAGCTCCTCTCCCTCCCCCCAGCACCTTCTGCCCACCAGTGGGCCTTGCCGATCAGTTCCTCCCTTTGGCTCTTCATAAGAAACTGACAAATAAGAAACGTCAAAAAAAAATTCTAACCAGACCACTTCACTTTTGAACCAGGACTCAGGTCTGCCCTTAGGTAAGTGTGTTCCAATTCCTGCTTGTTTATCTGAGAATTACACCTGTATATATGAAGACAGATTTGTACTAGGGATGTAAAATGTTAACCGGTTAACTGATAAGCATCAGACTTATGGCTAATGTATTCAGTTAAAATTTAAATGCCTAATGTGCACATCAAAAATGCCACAGCAATACCATTTCATAGTGTATATGGAACTAGGTTCGGCATTGTTAGAAGTCCAGACCATCGCTATGGAACTGACGTCATAGGTGCAGGAACTAGGGATGCAGGGCGTGTTACAGCACCCCCCGTTTTACGCGGGGCTCCACTGCCACTCTGCACCTGGGGTCCCAGCTACCAGCCCCATGCCTGGAGCTCCGTTCCCAGCCCCACACCCGCCCCTAGCTGTGGCCTCAGCCTCCTTACCCCTCTCCAGGTTTGGGAACAGGGCCGGCAGCCACAGCTAGGACCCTGAGTGCAGGGCCGGCAGCTAGGACCTATGTAAAACGTGGGGGTGCTGCAGCACCCCCCACACCCTTAGTTCCCACGCCTATGTTTGAACTTGTTAATGGTTAAATGTTTAACTGATACAATTTTAATAATTTAAATGGTTACTTTTTTAAAACTCTATTTACATCCCTAATTTGTACTTCAAGATTTAGGAACAGATTAGTTCACTTTTCTGATGGAGTATATAGGACTTCCTAGCAATGTGGAATAACTTCATAGTCTCATCAGCAAAACAGAAGTGTAATGCTGTTTTCAAAACATAAGTAGAATTAGCAAGTGCACTGTAAACTCACTTCTGCTTTAGCACTCTTCGGTCAATTAATCCACCATCATACTTTTCAGTTGGAGAGATATAACCTGTCTGCTCCGTAGGACTAAAAGGACTGAACACCTGGATGCCCATGGTGCTGGAAGAGAAGGAATTTCATTGGTGAGCTGTACACTTTGCAAAGCTTGTACACAGAGATATATTCCAAGATTCCAAAACACCTGCTGCAAAAACAGAAAATGTAAAAACGTTAACAAGTTGAATAGTCCATAAGTGACGCTGATGTGTCTGAAGTGGATGATGAATTAAATTAATCATTAGATCCAGCCAACTTAAAAGAAAACTAGAGTAATATTGCTAAGAGATGTTCTAATTACTACACGTAATTACAGAGAAGCAAATCACTACATTTTTGAAGTTTCATAGATACAGCAGCTTCTTGATTATTTTTTCTGCTATATTTAGTGTCCGATGTCTTCTAACATACAGGAAACGGTTCACCATTACAACACGTGATAAAACAAGAGAGGCTTGCAGAGTGTTGTAAGGCAGGTTCTATTAAACTAGGGGTATGTCTTCACTACCAACGTTCAAGCACTGCCGCAGCAGCGCTTTCCCCTGGCTGCGTAGTGACGCACTCTCCCAGCACTCTAAAAAAAAAAAACCCACCCCCACGAGGGGAGTAGCTGTCTACACCGCCATTTTACAGCGCTGAAACTTGCAGTGCTCAGGGTGGGTGTTTTTTCCCCACCCCTGAGCAAGAAAGTTTCAGCGCTGTAAAGAGGCAGTGTAGACAAGGCCCTAGAGGGCTGTCCGCTTCACGGCTCCTGTAGGCTGAGCTCATTGCACGTATCAGGCACTCCTTGTATTTTCAGGGACTCCCTGAAACCCCTGCTGTGCCAGGGGCTTGGTGTGTCCCCCATTCTCCACCCATTCCTCTCACCCCCATTTTGCACCCATGACATGTGCAATCTGTGCTCCCCACATTGTTTCTTTTCTTTCTACCTGGGGGAGGAGAAGTCCTTCAGCATGGGAAGGTGTTAATGGCTGCCATCAACCAGTTCTTTGATCTTTGGATAATTACAGACCTAACTGAAGTAGATAGCTCTGCTAAGCAGATGCAAGGGCTTCCAGAGGTCAATTTTCATTGAAATCAGTAGGCTTTGCTCCATTGCAGCCTAGAACATTTCCCATAATTTTGGAATTGATCGGATGCAGTAGTTAAAAGTTATCAGATTACCTAAAGAAAAATGACATCAAGTTGAGCGTAGGTAGGACTTTGCTTCGCTCTGCCAAAAAAATAACAGATTCTGTTCTAGCCTACATCAGACTGGACCTTCTGCTAAGAACAGTAAATAAGCAGCTCTCATTGAGACCACTGAGACACTGAAACTGAAACATCTGTAAATATATCATTTCCAGCATTGTTGGAGAAAGTGTTCTTGAGATTTCCTTGAACCTGAATATTAGGGAAGTTTGGCCCCATCGCCAGGTGCAACATAGAAGTGTTCCAGCCATTTATAATATAGATCTTGAAGACTTCTTTTTGCATGCCACCTCTGCAGCATCAATTAAATGTCTGAAGAGCACTTTCTGAAGTGGCTTGCAAAATCACTGTTCCCTCTACAGTAGTGGACATACTAATAGAACTGGTGCATGGTGACCTACTGCTGCCAAGTGACCTCAAAAACAGCCATGTCTGAGTGCAGATTTCCTTTCCAGTGGGCCTCTTCATTTTCCCTAGTCATTTTTTCCAAACCACTCACTTAAGTCAGAGCAACCAGACATCTTCTCAATGTGGCTTCAGGCTCCCAACTGAACTTGGGAGCAATCAGTCTACAGATAACTGATGTATGAAATGTGCAGCCATATGTCGCCATGGAGACACCATGCGAACGGCTCCGCTGGTGCTAGTGCATATGCAGGTACCCTCTGACCTTACAATTAGCGATAGGCCCAAGGCATTAAGCCCAGCTCCAGAGACTGATCCAGACTTCACAAGATGTGTTTCAGATACAGTATTTCTGTTCAAGTTCATCACCTCTACCCTTAGTATTTTTATACAGTCACTATTCATTTAGGTGCCTACAGTACTCTATCCAACTAATGCAGTTTTCATTTGATAAGCAGGAGCCACGCTGACTTTGTACAAAATCCCTGCTGTTAGAAATCATTTTCTCTCACCTGACAACCAAAAGACAGCAAACAGGAAGGAAGAGAACTTAAGGAGTGGTAGGCCAAGAAAGCACCAGTGAACATTAAGAAAGGCATTCATGTAAGAAGGAATGGGGGCAGAAGAAAGGATGAAGGACATATTGCTTACAGCGTGGCAGATGCTTTGCCATGGAATGCTGTGAAAAGCAAGCCAGGTTGTGGAGCCCACATGCAATTAAGGGCTCTGTA
Organism: Lepidochelys kempii; assembly: GCF_965140285.1. Taxonomy (NCBI): domain Eukaryota; kingdom Metazoa; phylum Chordata; order Testudines; family Cheloniidae; genus Lepidochelys; species Lepidochelys kempii. Next base: position 100,345,272 of record NC_136382.1, read on the forward strand.
ATCTGGTCTAGTGTCAGCAAGTGAACAGTGAAAAAAAATGAATCCTTTTTGTGCATCTGTATATATTATATAACAGATCTATGCATTTCTGCTTTTTCCACAAATAATCTGATTCTCCAGATCAAAAGGTGGCTTGCAGCAAAACCATGAACAATATTAAAAGTAAAAAAATGTATTACAGTGCTCCAAAATCACGGATAGCACAAATTCTGGTTTCTAAAGCATGAAACAAAGTCAAACAAAGGATTCCTAAAAAATTTTGTGCAACATACATATTTATTACACACACAAAACTATGTTAAAAGAACATTATTAAGGTTGCAAAGTCAAGCATTCATAAAGTAGGAAATTCCAAAATTAAGATTGCCTGTGGAACCTCTATTCAGCCCCCTTGTGTGTACACATTTATGAAACAATCATTAATTATATCATCACATACTATTTTTTCCACAGGACTCTGCCTCATTGAGTGCACAGAATGGATGGTGGTCACTTATTGAGCAACTATTCAATATTTTATTTTCCCCACATTGCTCAAAGTGAGGCTCCAGGCTTTATTTAATGAATACTATTTAAATCCTACAATGAAGACAGTATTAGTTTTCTCCTGGGCTTTGATGCTCATCACTATAGTATGAGTGCTTCACAAACATTAATTAATTTATTTTCAAAACACACCTGTGAGATGAGGGAGAATTATTATACCCATTTTATTATCCTCTGGAGAACTGAAGCACAGAGAAATTTAGGTCAAAAGTATCCACTAGTTCTGGGTGCCCAATCTGAGATGCCTAGGACCCGATTTTCAGAATACTTAGCATTATGTAGCATGTAATGCATACAAATCACAGCTCCCACTGATGTCAGTTGCAGGTGTCAGGTTTCAGAGTGGTAGCCCTGTTAGTCTGTATCAGCAAAAACAAGAGGAGTACTTGTGGCACCTTAGAGACTAACAAATTTATTTGGGCATAAGCTTTCACGGGCTAGAACCCACTTCATCGGATGCATGGAGTGAAAATACAGGAGCAGGTACAAATACATGAAAGGATGGGGGGATGCTTTACCAAGTGTGAGGTCAGTCTAATGAGTTAAATCAATTAACAGCAGGATACCAAGGGAGGCAAAATAACTTCTGAAGTGGTAAGAGAATGGCCCATTACAGACAGTTAACAGAAAGGTGTGAGTAACAGTAGGGAGAAATTAGTATTGGGGAAATTAAGTTTAGGTTATAGGCTCAAGTCACACGCCCAGAAAAAGAGGCACACACAATTAGGAGGTCAACCTGTGAAAAGTTTGGTTTAATGGCCTTCACTAATATCACATAGGAGCTCTGAGGTAGAGGCAGGGATAGAATCCAATTTTCCAGGGTAGCATTCAACTGCCTTAACTATAAGACCATCCTTTCTCTGCCTCATTCACTACATACCTTCCAACTTCTACAACAAACGAAGCAGGGGTTCTACAGACATCATCATCCTTGGCTTACACAACCCTGAATCGACCCCAGAGCCGGTCCATGCAGTGCACTGAATGAGGCACGGGTCTCGGGCGGGGGGAATAGTATGTGATCATGTAGTTAAAAACAGTACCATAATGGATGCACACTAGGGGGCCAAATTAAAAGTACCGTGTTCTGTCTGGACCACCAATAGATGGGGATTGGACATTTTGCTAGGGGGGTTCATAGATATTTGCTGACAACAGAGGAACAGACACACTCAGGAATTCTTGATCTGGAGAGGAGTGTTCTCTAGGGGTCACAGACTTTTCCAAGCATGCTAAAAAGAGTGACCTGTTCTGCTCTATCTCCTCCAACCTGTCCCTGTCCCAGTCCTGTCTCATCCCCACCTCTGGCTCATCCTCTGAATCCCATTCTCCTCACTTAGGCTTTGTCTACACTAGAGACCTTACAGCGGCACAGCTGTACTGCTGCAAGATCTCCCATGTAGCTGCTCTATGTGGCAGGAGAGCGTTCTTCCACCAGCATAATTAAACCACCTCTAAAAGCCAGGAAATCCCAGCACCTCCCCGCCCCTGCCCCCCCCAAATTCCCAGTTTGAGCCCCCACCCTATTTTCCCTCTCCTCCCCCTACCAGCCTCAAGTCCAAGACTCTGCCACCCCCAGGTCTGAGTCCCAGTCTTCCTGCACCTCCTTGTCCTAATCTATTTTCCCTACCCCCTTCCATAGGTCTGGCTCTTGTCCCCCCTGCATTCGAATTAGGCAGCTTCCTCTTCCAGGCTCCCCAGCTGAAGGCTCATTGAAAGCACAGGAGGGATAGGCCTTGTCAACTGTGTTCTCTGTTCAGATACTCACAGATGAACCTGGACCAGCGCACAGCAGCACAGAGCTGCAATTGCAGGGAAATTCCAGCTGAACCCTGGGCAGGAACATGCCCAGTGCAGTCAGAATCTTTGGGAAATTCGGCAGGTACAAATCTTCTAAAATGTCTCTATTGAGCATTTGTGAACTGAGATTTTTCAAAGGCTTATAACCCGGCCAAATTTGGGTGGGTTTTCCCAGAACGGTAAAAGGCCCATCCCTTACACAAAGGCTGCCCTGCCCCCCTGCCAAATTTCAAGTCTACTCTCCAAACTATGAGTCGAGAGCATTTAGAAGAAAAGGTCCCATAATATATTTTTAACAGGGACAAGTCCCCAGAACTTTTTAACGTGACAAAACATTTCTCCATAGCCTCATACTCAGGAACGTCTGAATTGTTTTGGAAGGTTGGGGGGGGGAGGTTTAGAAATTAAGCTTGAGTCAGACTTCCAGCATGGAATGTTTCAGCTAAAATGGTTACAGTCTGGCAAAGTTATAAGCAACTGAATACAAAGTCTTGTAAGGGCAATCAGCCCCACCTATAACAACTTGTGCAGCAACGTTTATATCATGTCTAAACCCACAAAGTATTAAATTAAACATTTCAGCTGGGACTCAAATTGTACAGAAGTTATATAACTATATAACATATTAGCTATGGAGCTAATGAAACTCAGCATGAAAACACTGAGGGAAGATTACAGCCGTACTTAAACAGAATATTATTTTGTTTCATGCATAGACAGACTCACCCACTGTTTGCTTCTGGTGACTTTGGAGGAGTTATTTCACAACTGTAAGTAAAAGATTCTAGTCCATTATTCTGTTGCTGGTATTTATTAATCAGATCCATTAGTACTGCTTGGTGCCCAATTTTCTTCACCAGCTGCTGCACCATACGATCATTAAGAGCCAAAAGAGCTGCTCCGCTCACTTCTTCCTCTAAAAATTGAAGAGAAAAATATCCTTACGTATTACTGTGTAGTAAGATTCTACCTAATACAACATGTAATACCTAATTCAACATGATGTTACAAGGTAGGTGATTCTCAAAGGCAAACATGGTTAGTTCTTCTACATCAACTGTAACATGAAATCATTTGTTTTGGCTACTATCCCTTCCAAAAAGCTGGGCAAGAATTTTAACTTATTTTACAAATTAGTGGTTTGATGTCTTCTAGTAACAAAATTCTGTGCCTTAGACACAAAGCAATCAGCGAACTGGATATTTCAATATGTTAAGGCAGGCTTATTTACAATACACTGGTATTTTGTTAATAAGGGAAAACATTTTAGAGATTGCACAGCATGTTTGAATGCCAGTCTCTCTCAATTCTTTGTACAGAACGTATATATTCACACATAAAACAAACTTTTACATATCAAAGTTGTATCACTACAAATACAGGTATTAAATATAAAATGGCCCTAAACAAATGCTAGTAAACCCAATTTTGTTTCTAGAAGGTGTACATGTTTATAGGTTTTCAGTCCCTCTCATAGCAGTTCTTCCAGACTATTCATAATAAATGTACAGCCTCATTTTGATTTATCAGGTCTGAGCCAGTTCTCTCCCTAATAAATTCTGTTAAAAACTGAAGTTACCCAATGGCAATTAAATACAAAAATACACATAAACAAGAAGTTAGAAGGTGGCAATTAAAAAACAGACTATACTTTTTTTCAAGCAGAGAGGCAGGAAATACACATTTAACAAAAAAGACTTACCACGAAACTTAGGGACTAAGTCTCCTAAATTTCTCTGCACCAACCAGTTGCAGACTTCATCAACTGACCAACTTTCCATCTTCAGGTGCTGTAATAGTAAAATTCCACTGTGGAATGAAAATAAAGGAATGTTTTATTTTTATGCTCCACTCCAGAGTCAACTTCCCAAGACTACAGAATGCTCAACCTTTCTGAGGCACTGTTACATGCTCTGAGTAAAAACATGTATTGAGAAAGCTGCTATTTACCTGCTAAACTGATACCTATTTCAAGCAGCCAATTTTTCCGATACCTTCTTTCTTCTCCTCCCCTTCTTTTCCTCCCTGGTTTCCCTCTGTTCTTCTAACAAAAAACCTCATTCTTTATTACACAGAATGCTACCTGATCCTGTACCATTAACTCCCAGGTTTCCACACAAAGCAGAGAAAGGTGTGAAATTCACCACAACCATGCTCATCAGGAAATGCCTGACATTTTACAGAAAAAAAAAAAAACAGATCAGCTACTCTGAAACAGATCAGATAAGAGTCTGTCACATAAATGTTTATAGTAAATGGAGCACATTAACCCTCTCTCCACCACCAAGCAGTTAGTCAAGTGAATACTTAAATCTTGATTACAAACAATTAAGGGCCATAAAAGCCTCCCGAAAATACAGGGGAGAGGCAGACTACTTTTGTTGTTCACCATTCACACATTCTCTCTCAGGTTCAAACTATTGGTAGGAAATGCATGTCACATGGATCATAATGATATTAGAGCAAACAGAAGGGTCCATCCTAGAAGGGACTCAGTTCCTTCAACTCCTATTTGATGAGACTGAGGAAACTCAGCACCATCCAAAATTGAACCCTTAGACAGCCTCCTTGCTGTACCCAGGTATTTTTATATTCCATGTGCCATACAGTCCTTCTCTAAAGGGCTTGTCTGCTCCAATCTACGTATTTGAAACCAAGATAAACCACACCATTGTAAGTCAATTCTTACACCGAAACGTCAGTAGGAGTTTGCACTGGGTTTTTTTTAAAAAAAAGGAAAGACCTAGACAGAGTAAGGACCATCAGCCGAAATGCCTTAAATATTACAATCCCCCCCTCCATAATAGCTTGAAATAAGATTCTTTAAATAAATCAATAAAAATAAAGTTATCTGCTCTTAATTTGGTTTTAAGATGCCTGAGTTGGGCAGTAACTTTAAGTACGTAAATTAATTAATTAAATGAACAACTGCATTGCAAAAATATGATGTGCGTGTACAGAGAAATTTCCTTCCCACCTTTATGACTCCTTTACAATTAAAACTCTAGAGAGAGACATTGTCATGAGTGAAAAGAAAAGGAGGACTTGTGGCACCTTAGAGGCTACCAAATTTATTTGAGCATAAGCTTTCATGAGCTACAGCTCACTTCATCGGATGCTGTAGCTCACGAAAGCTTCTGCTCTAATAAATTTGTTAGTCTCTAAGGTGCCACAAGTCCTCCTGTTCTTTTTGCGGATACAGACTAACACGGCTGCTACTCTGAAAACTGTCATGAGTGGTTTTTTATTTTTTTTTAATACTAAATTGATGTAATTTGGCTCTGCTGCATGGAAGTCAAGCACTCACTGAATGCCATGGCAAATCTCAAAGAGCTAGAGAATTAGTTGCTAAGTAGTCAGAGAGGCGAAAACATTAGCAGACTCAAGCGAACTTTTTGGGGTGGGCTAACCATTTTCCTTCCAGGGAACATTAGACAGACTAGACCCAACATTTTCTTACAATGCAGACATACATAAGGCCCTGATCTTGCAATGAACTCCATGTGGGCCCCAGGGTCTGCCCATGTAAAGCTCATTGCAGGATGAGAGCCACAACTTGTCACACTGTAGGCGGGCAAAAAACATACCACACTTGAGAATAGGCATTTACATGCTTCAATAATAATTCTCCACCCCCCCCCACATTAGTTTTTAAATAATTAGAATAATTTAAAGTTAACCCATCTCAGACCAATATGCTTCAAAAACTGAAAAGGGTTAAATAAAAAAGGATGGTCTTTCTGAATTACAAGAGTGGATTTAATTTGATATGACAACAGTAGCCATACAACTCCTCCCCCAGGCTAAGCAGCAATAACAGGGTGTGAAAAGTCATTATTTGCTGAGAACTCTGGTGTAAATTAAAAATCACACCTTCCTGTCACACTTCTTGCTTCCTTGTGAAGAGTAGGACAAAAAAAGCCTCTAAAAACTTGAAAGATAAAATGGAATGCAGAAGATACTTGCCTTAAGAGCCAAACAATAATAAAAAAGTAAAATACTTAAAAATGGGAAACTGCCAATGGCCCATACTATAAGAGTATTTTTAATCAGGTCATACCAAAACAGGCCAAGACGCCAAATCGATTGTTGTTAACTGCAGCTATAAAAAGGGTCTGAACATGTATCATATGGTTACCCATTTTGCATGGAAATGCAGGTTTTGTACATGATTTTACATAGCACCAGTTTACAGGGGGTCATGTTTGAAAATTAGACTTATACAAATGCTCATTATATACATACACTTCGAAGTATTTAACAACCACACCTTAGTTTACAGATGCTTTAATACGGTAAAAGTAATAGGGGGAGAATAGAGAGCCTGCCACTCTTCTGGCAGAGTTATGGAGCCAGCTAGAAACACTGAACATGGATACTGATATGCAGACTCTTTGCTGCATAATTATTATTCGCCATAGAAATGTAGGGCTGGAAGAGACCTCAAGGGATCATCTAGTCCAGCCCTCTGCACTGAGGCAGTAAACCTAGACCATCCCTGACAGTACTTTGTCCAACCTGTTCTCAAAAACCTTCAGTGATGGGGACTCCACAACCTCCATTGGAAGCCAATTCCAGAGTGTAACTACCCTTCTAGTAAGAAAGTTTTTCCTAATATCTAACCTAAAACTCCCTTGCTACAGATTAAGCCCATTCCTTCTTGTCCTACCATCAGTGGCCATGGAGAACAACTGATCACAGCCCTCTTTATAACAGCCCTTAACATATCTGAAGACTATTATCAGGTTCCCCCTCCTTTTTTCTCAAGACTAAACAAGGCCCATTAACCTTTCCTTATATGTTGGGTTTTCTAAACATTCTATTGTTTTTGTTGCTCATGTTTATTACAGTAGAGCCTAAGGACCAACCACGAATGGGGCTACAGTAGAGCCTAAGGACCAACCACGAATGGGGCCCTATTGTGCTAGTTACTGTACAAACAGTAGTAGAAGGTATATTTATATACTATCAGTGTTTTAAAAGCAGAACAAAAAAAGTCAGAAGCAATATTTTTAGCAACGTAGACCATAAAGTACTGATTGAACTCAGCACTGAGCTTCAATTTTCAAGAGCTCCTGCCTGTTTATGATTACTGCAACACAGCGTTAGCACTCGTTTCTTCAAACATTTACTACTGGGGAGAGTGCCTATTAGTCCAAGTTGACATCAGGAGAATCTCACTGACATCCTCAGGACTACTCATGACACTTCGTGCTTTTAGAATCAGTCCTTTAGAGCAGAGGTAGTGAACCTTTTTTCTATCGGGGCCACTGACCCACAGAAAAATCAGTCGGGGGCCACACACAGCCCCATGCGGGGGTGGGGCGTGGAGGCTTAGGACTTCCCCCGCAGTGGGCTGAGAAGGTACTTGCAGCTCCAGCCCCACAGGGGGGCGTGGAGGCTCGGGCTTCCCCTAGGCTCTGGGGTGGGGACATAAATTAGAGCTTCAGGGTGCAAGAGGGGGCTCCGGGCTGGGGCAGGAGTACGGGAGGGAGGGCGGGCTCTGGGGTGGGGCTGGGGATGAGAGGTTTGAAGTGTGGGAGTGGGCTCAAGGCTTTGGCAGGGAGTTGGGTGCGGGAGGGGTACAGGCTCTGGGAAGGAGTTTGGCTGTGGGAGGGGGTTCTGACCTGGGGCAGGGTGTTGGGGTGCAGGAGGAGCTTCAGGGTGCTGGCTCCAGCCAGGCAGCGCAGCGGGGCTAAGGCAGGCTCCCTGCCTGCCCTGGCACTGCGCTGTGCCCTGGAAGCAGCCAGCAGGTCCGGCCCCTACACAGAGGGGCCAGGCGGCTCTACGTGGTACACACTGCCCGCACCCTCAGGCGCTGCCCCCGCAACTCCCATTGGCCACGATTCCCAGCCAAAGGGAGCTGCGGATGCGGTGCTGGGGGATAGGGGCATCACGGAGAGCTTCCCTGATCACCCCTCCACATAGGGGCCACAGAGACATGCCAGCAAGCTGGCACTTGCGGCTCCAGCCTGGTGGAGGAGCACCGAGGCTTGGGGCTTTCAGCCCGTGGTGAGGAGACTTGCAGCGGGCCGGACGAAAGGAAGCAGCAGGCAGGATCTGGCCTGCGGGCCGGAGGTTCCCCACTCCGCTTTAGATTAAAAGCTCGGAACTTTATTTTCTTAAAGCAAACTAAGATAGATTTTTTAAAATGTCCTAGAAGTGAGAGCATCATTTTTTGAGCACTTTATCTCCAAAACACCTTTTCTGATTCAACTCTTCTGAATAAATCTTATCATGGCATAAGAACACACCAGTGAAATTTCAGGCTGATTTAGTTTTGAGGACATTTGTGAAAGTGGAGAAGAAAAAAAACTAAAACCACAGAACATTATAATGAATATTTTATTGCAACCTGGACTTTGAGGAAGCTATTTTGCCAGATAATAGTGTTATTTCTTGGTTAGATTGGTCCAATGGCTTACAATCCTTTGAAAAGAGGAGACAAAAACTTGCACATGGGTACAATGCATGCCCCAGTATGAAAAGTTTAAGAAGTAGTGCAAATCTAAGACTAGAATTTGACTCAGTTGGTGGGGAAGGAGGGAAGGCGGGGAAGGCAGCACTGTCACAAAAGAGAGTTCAGGATAGAAAAAAAATAAGTGTGTTGCGAGTGTCAACTCCCAGGAGTTTGGAAAAAATTCTACACAATGGTACAGCTAAGGCCAAGTCTACATTATAAACTTTTGCTGGCATACCTATGTAGATTGGGGTGTGAAGAGGTGCAATTTGTGCCTTGACATAGCTGTGCTGGCAAAAGTCCTCAGTATGCAGTTTTGCCAGTGTAGCTTATTTTGCTCCAGGGGTGGGAGGAGTTGTGCTAGAACAAGTTATACCATCAAAAGTTCAGTTCCGTTGGTATAGCTGTATCCACACTAACAGCACTTAGCCAGCATAGTATACTCATTTAGTGATACCAGAGAAGCACTCCTAGTGTAGACATAGCCTAAAAGATATTTGGCAGAATTCTATTTTTACTTTTTCACAATTTTGACAGATAAATTGATGTTCCTTATTAAGCATTTTTTTCAATTTTTAGGATTTAAATTTTCACAGTTCCACAAACTGATGGGTTTTAAGACTTTTTTAATTTTTGTCTTTTAAATATTCATAGTTCCATGAAATTATGGGATTGTTCAGATAATTATTTAATGATAGTAGACACTGAGATTCAAAACGTTAAAGCTTTATAAACCATTAAAACACAGCTCCTCAACATCATATGTCAAAATAGACAAAGTAAATATCCTTAAATCAACAATTCATACATGTTTTTACTATTCATTCACTAGTCTCTTTTTAGCCTAACTGAAAAGTCTAAATCACTAGATTTAGACTAATAGGTTCTCAAGCAACATTTTTCTTACTTTGCCTATATGTAAATTTCTGTCATCAATGGAAGTATTTTTTCCTCAGTTTGTGTGTGTATGGTGAAATAGACATTTATCGATAGAAAAATCTAATCCTTCCAAGCCGAGATATAGGGAAGGTTCTTTATTGTCCCCTTTGTAATCCTGCTCTCTGATCTCCTGGGCTGCAGGGTATACCAAATATTAAGATGTACCTAATGCTTAAGATTTTCAGTGATGGTACATCATTTTGATTTAAGAAAAGAAGGCAGATTCATGAAACTAATAATAACTCTATCCGGGACAGCCATAGAGCATATTTTAAAAGCACAGTCTGAATACCAGTGGTGACTTTGAAACATTCCCCTAAAAACTGTAAATATTTTTAAGAAGTTAAAAATTCACACAGCTTCTGCATCCCTTTTTAAAAAACAATCTACATAATATTTTGGCATCTCATAGCTTACTTCCAACTCATCCAATAATAAAAATTAGCTGTTATATACTTTATCCACAGATCTCAAAGCAGTTTACAAAAGTAAAGTAAGTTATTATCCCCATTTTACAAAAGAAAACAGTATCATACATTTACTGGTACATTGATGCCTAACTGGAATGTATGTTGATGTAAGTACGGTCAGAGTTAAGGTTTGGCATTATAATACAATGGTGAGAAATGTGATGTGTGTGTGTGTGTACGTACAGAACATTTATAGAAAGGTGGACTCTGTCACCGGAAGTGGGAAATGTGATGAGTGAGGGTAAAGAATGATCAAGTAGTATACGTTAACTTGATATTCCCTTGTTCCAGACTAAGACCTTCTGATGGAAGGCAGATAGGAACAATGCCATCTTAAATACGCAAAAAGAAAAGGAGTACTTGTGGCACCTTAGAGACTAACCAATTTATCTGAGCATGAGCTTTCGTGAGCTACAGCTCACTTCATCGGATGCATACCGTGGAAACTGCAGAAGACATTATATACACACAGAGACCATGAAACAATACCTCCTCCCACCCCACTGTCCTGCTGGTAATAGCTTATCTAAAGTGATCATCAAGTTGGGCCATTTCCAGCACAAATCCAGGTTTTCTCACCCTCCGCCCCCCCACAAACAAACTCACTCTCCTGCTGGTAATAGCCCATCCAAAGTGACCACTCTCTTCACAGTCCTTGCCTACAGACAGCCCCACAACCTGAAGCAAATACTCACCAACAACCACATACCACACAACAGAACCACTAACCCAGGAACCTATCCTTGCAACAAAGCCCATTGCCAACTGTGCCCACATATCTATTCAGGGGACACCATCACAGGGCCTAATAACATTAGCCACACTATCAGAGGCTCGTTCACCTGCACATCCACCAATGTGATATATGCCATCATGTGCCAGCAATGCCCCTCTGCCATTTACATTGGTCAAACTGGACAGTCTCTACGTAAAAGAATAATTGGACACAAATCAGATGTCAAGAATAACATTCATAAACCAGTCGGAGAACACTTCAATCTCTCTGGTCACGCAATCACAGACATGAAGGTCGCTATCTTACAACAAAAAAACTTCAAATCCAGACTCCAGCGAGAAACTGCTGAATTGGAATTCATTTGCAAATTGGATACTATTAATTTAGGCTTAAATAGAGACTGGGAGTGGCTAAGTCATTATGCAAGGTAGCCTATTTCCCCTTGTTTTTTCCTACCCCCCCCCCCCCAGACGTTCTGGTTAAACTTGGATTTAAACTTGGAGAGTGGTCAGTTTGGATGAGCTATTGCCAGCAGGAGAGTGAGTTTGTGTGTGTGTGTGTGTGTGTTCCCCGGGAAAGGGGGGGGTGAGAAAGCCTGGATTTGTGCTGGAAATGGCCCACCTTGATTACCATGCACATTGTAGGGAGAGTGGTCACTTGGATAAGCTATTACCAGCAGGAGAGTGAGTTTGTGTGTGTGGTTTTTGGAGGGGGGTGAGGGGGTGAGAGAACCTGGATTTGTGCAGGAAATGGCCCTCCTTGATTATCATGCACATTGTGAAGAGAGTGGTCACTTTGGATGGGCTATTACCAGCAGGAGAGTGAGTTTGTTTGTGGGGGGCGGAGGGTGAGAAAACCTGGATTTGTGCTGGAAATGGCCCAACTTGATGATCACTTTAGATAAGCTATTATCAGCAGGACAGTGGGGTGGGAAGAGGTATTGTTTCATGGTCTCTATGTGTATATAATGTCTTCTACAGTTTCCACGGTATGCATCCGATGAAGTGAGCTGTAGCTCACGAAAGCTCATGCTCAAATAAATTGGTTAGTCTCTAAGGTGCCACAAGTACTCCTTTTCTTTTTGCGAATACAGACTAACACGGCTCTTACTCTGAAACCTATCTGAAATACGGTTACACCATGAGGAGCACTTCAGTGTGTGGACCAACCTTTTAAAAGCACAGATAGAAACTTTTGTTGACAAAGAGTAACCACTACAAAAACAAAACCCCAACAACTTCTTCTTGCTGACATTCTTCAGGCCCATACTAACAGAGCATTCTATTACAAACTCACAGAAACTTGTGAATGCAGAATATCATTGGAATTCTGATTCCCTGCTTCAAGCAGAATAACTTTAGAATACGAATACCATATAATCTCATGAAGAGTGACTGATTCAGAATAGAAGAATTTTACAGGTTAGGAAAGAAAACTGCATCAAGTGGTCAATCCACAGTGAATGTTCTACACATTTTGAAATACAGCATTATATAACATATTCTGTTGCCACATATAATTCACTTTACGTTTGGTACTAAACATGCATGCCCAGAGCGTCCCGCTGCCCTTTAACTAATGCATATACACACACCCAGAGCCTCTCACTGCCCATTAACAACGTTCTCCAATAATCCAGATAAAGATTAGAGGGAACTCTGAATTTAAATTAGACAAGTTAAAAAGTCAAGCCATTGACATAGTTCAGCGGCACACCAAAATACATCACGTCATTCAATGCTTGTAATTTGAGTAACACAAGAGTCATAAACAACAACAACGGCTGCTTCCATTGTGCCACTTTTTGATTCACTGTCTAAAAACATGATGTTTAAAAAGGACGTTATAACTGAACACATTTATTTTACTACAGAGTTGGCAATACCTAAGGCTACTGAGACCTAAAATAAATGTGCACAAAAAGGGGTATGTAAGGCTTTGTCTACACTAGAGACCTTACAGCGGCACAGCTGTACTGCTGGAGCTAAGCCACTGTAAGGTCTCCCATGTAGCTGCTCTGTGCCGACAAGAAAGAACTCTCCGGTCGGCATAATTGAAGTACCCCCAATGAGCAGCAGTAGCTATGTTGGCAGGAGAGCGTCTCCTGCTGACATAGCACTGTACACAGCGCTTTGGTCAGTGAAACTTCTGTCGGTCAGGGGTGCTAGTGTAGACATAGCCTAAGGCAAAAAGTTTGAGAACTATTGTTCTAGAGAACTGCTTACTGCACTGTCTTCTATCTTCCGTACTTCTGCATCACATACATTTTTGAACAAGTAACCAGAAAAGCAGTATTAAGCTTGTGATATAGGGCTTGCCTACACAGTTTTTGTACTAATATAGCTAAGCAGTGTTTCTAAATTGACCAGTGCTTGAGTCCTTAAAAAAAGTAGTGCAGGAACACATGTCCAGCACGGTCACTCATAAGTGATAGCAATGCAAAGTGGGGCAGCTTTTTCTGGGTTCAGGAGTCCCAGGAGCCCCATGGCAGCAGGTTCCACACTGCCCCCCATCTTACCCAGTACACCTTGGCACCACTTGTCAGGGACTACACTGCGCTCCGACACCCTCACAGGCTCCCCACTGCTGCTGGCCAATCCATCATCAATAGTCTCCAGCCAGCTCCCTGGTGCATCTCGGAAACAGGCCGAAGATCCTCCCTCTTCCTCTCCACTCCATCCTGGGGTGGAAAGAGTGAGAGGAGCGTACCTCCAATACGCTGTTAAACTCAGCTCTACCCAGAGCCAGTGAGGACAATACCACAGACCCTCTGCAGGGGGGGATGGGTATAAAACCACCCAGCCTCGTTAACATAAGTGATAGCATGAGAAGTACCAGAACAGTGTTCCAGAGCGTTCTGGAACGACTCAAGCCCCGAAATCGATATAAGCAACTTTTTTACTACTATAACTATGTTCATGCACTGATTTAAATAAACCAATGAAGTTAAATCAGTACAGAAATTATATGTAGGCTACCCCTTTCAGAACAGTTCTGTAAAAAACTAAGCCTTCATTATTGTAATGTTTGTTCACACACCAAGAAACTTGTGCACATACATATAATACAAGCCTTTGTTCTCATGCACCTCTGATATCTAATGAATACTTAACGAAAATATGTTCTTGTCGCCTTTGATGTGGGGAACCACACCTATTTCTTAACAGGTGCATTCAGAGTAGTTTCTTTTGACTTCAAAGTCATGTGTGTGAAGGTTTGCTGAACCTGGCCCTAGATGGAAATTCCAAGTGCTCATCACCATCTATGCACTGTGGCAAGCAACCACACTTTAGGCTGTTTCACATACATTTGTTGTATATTCACTATGGGTAATGAATAAGAACAAAACATTTTATTCTCAATTCTGAAAGGAAACTTTCTACATCAGCAACCTGTACGCTGAGCCAGACAGAAGCAAGGTCAGGAGGCATGATTATATCTACATTAGTATGAGCGGAAAACTATTTACTCCTGACTAAGAGGACATATAGGGAGGCCTCAGAAGAAAACTTGCTCTTGACCTTGCTCAGAAGTAGAGAAAACATCAACACATTCCTGATCATCAAAAGGAGAATGACTGTTTTAAAAAAAACAAAAACTAAAACCCACAATTGTGGTCTCAGCAAGAAAAGCAAGCCAGACATCCCCTTATAAATCTTAATCAGAGTTAAGGGCCATATCAAGGCTACTGAATACATCTGACTATAAAGTCTGAAAGCAGACAAATTCCACGGGTGCAGGATTTATTCTGAAGAAGATTATGTAAAAAGTAAAGCCTTCTTCTTCAAAAGATCTGCTTTTCCATGCGTATACAGAGTCATAGCTTCCGATACCAAACTTTCTTAAAACGACTATTTTTGTTAGCTGGCTTGTCCCTACAATGTTATTGGAAAGGGAGAAATCCTGACTCACAAACCAAAAGAACAACACTAAGGCTTGATCTATGTAGCTACATTGGTCAGGATGTGAGAAAACCACCCACCATAGATGCAGCTAGGCCCACAGAAGAATGTTTCCATCAACATAGCTACTGTCATTCAGGAAGATAGTGTTCTTACACTGATGGGAAATCTCCTTCCATTGGCCAAGGCTGCATCTACACAGGGTTATGCCAGCACAGCTAAATTGACATAGCTATGCCAATATAGCCTCTGTAGCATACCCCCTAATTCCAACTCCAAGGCCAAATTCTGCCCTTCCTTATACCTGTACAAACTCACAGATAAAAGTAGAGTGCATAGGTACTAGAAAAGACAAAATTTGAAAAAAATAAGTTGCCCAGCAAGGGCAGAATCTGTCTGTCAGAACCTTTATCACTGGCAATAAATCATAATCATGATTATCAGATTCCAGCTTGAATCTGATGCTGGCAATTAGAGAAAATAAATCTCTCATTTGTAAACTGAGCAAACTTGATCTGAAAATGGTTAAGACACAATGAGCATGGAATCAGACAGTTTGTTTAAAATCACTTTTTAGAGGAGAACCACACAGTAGCTGGGAGAGGGAAAAATCCTAATAAATATTAAAATTCCATTATCTACAGGATCTATAGTCCCATATGAAAAATCAGGCATGTTGAAGGACTTAATTACAAACCCAGTTGTCCCAAGAACTTCTAGTGTAGATAGAATGACTAAGTACACACTTGGGGTATGTCTACACTGCAAAAAAACCACAAAACACAGCAGTGTGTCTCAGAGCCTGGGTCAACTGACTCAGGCTCACCCTACATGTCTAACAATAGCAATATAGCTGTTCCTGCTCAGGTTCTGAGACCCAGAAGGGGGGAAGGTCCGAGAGCACGGGCTCCAGCCCAAGGGGAACATCTATACAGATCTTTTTAGCCCCATAACGTGATTCCTGCAAGCCCAAGTCAGTTGACTCCGGCTCTGAGACTCACTGCCAGAGAGGTCTGTAGGTTTTTGCAGTGTTGATGTACACTCAGTGATATTTTCCCCCAAAGAGAAGTGTGAATTTCTCAGTAGAAGGCCAACACCATTGACCATTTTCCTATTCATTGTCGAAGGACTTGTCTACGCACAGAAGTTACAGCACTTTAACGATACCAGAATAGTTGAAGTAATAGCGTGGACACCATTCTACTGGTATAAGGGTGCTTATACTAGTATAGCTTGTCCCTGTACAGGAAGGGGAATAAGCTATACCATAGAAGGCATCCTTTACCAATATAAATATGTCCATGCTGGGGCTCGTGCTGATATAGCTATTTTGGTAAACTACTAAAAAATAAGAATAAAAAAAATCCACACATATCCTTAATTGAAATAGTTATATCAATATAAAAACTGTGTACTTTGGGCCTAACTAAATGGCTTATGCACTGTGAGTCGGTGTTGTTCATTTGAAGTGATATTCCCCCAGAATAATGCTACAAGTTAGAGAAAGTTCAACAATCTTTATCTTCTCTAATCAGCTATTTAATATTTTTTGTTTACACTGCAGGGCGGGTGGGGCAATTGATCAGTCAAATATTTTCAAGCACTAACTTATTAGAATAGTAAAAAAGGTAATAAAAAGAGTAGGACTATGGTCTCTAATAGCCTTAGATCAGGGGTCAGCAATCTGCGGCACGCATGCCAAAGGCGGCAGGTGAGCTGATTTTTAGTGGCACTCTTCTGCCAGCTGGGGTCCTGGCCGCCGGCCCCACTCAGCCTGCTGCCTGCCAGGTTGAAAGGAACCCCAGGCCGGCAGCAGGCTGAGTGTGGCCAGCGACCAGGACCCCAGGTGGCAGGGGCTGGCGGACAGAACCCCGGGCCAGCAGCGGGCTGAGCAGGGCCGGCGGACGGAACCCCTGACCTGGGGTTCTGTCCACCAGCCCCTGTAAATGCAAAATGTATAACTGGCACACGAAACCTTAAATTACAGTAAATAAATGAAGACTTGGCACATCACTTCTCAAAGGTTACTGACCCCTGCCTTAGATAGATATTTATGCCTAGTTACAAAATACACGTTACTTAACGTCACTATTTTAACATAGAAAAACGCAAAACACAACAAATGAAGTTGTAAAAAATGAAAGAATGACACCACGATGCAATCAAAGGGTATGCCACTACCTAGACTAGACTTGCTGAAATATCTGACAATATTTGACTATGGTCAAACAATAGGCAGTCAATTAACATTATTTGACCAGTCAATTGACTGACTTGCCAAGCCTAAATGCAGGACATTCTCATCCCCTTACCACTGAGTAACATGCACAACTTTTTTCCAGGAAAGTCTGTTTCCTGGGGATACAGCAGTATCCTAATATATAGTTTGGCTGTTTGACCAACTAATCTCCCCCTGCTCCTGCTCTACCTCTTTCCCTATGTGACAACATCTGCCAGACTCTCCAGTGAATGATGCCCCAACTCCTGCTATTTTGCAATATGGGAAATGATGGGATTTGCACAACACCATTCCACATGCTCAGCTCGATTGCAAACATCCAGATAGATGGTGCATTGCAGCAGTTTAGACCCAAATGCCTCTGTGCCTTTTTGTTTTATGAACTCATTTCTTTTTGTTTGTAAATATTGAAGAATAAAACCTGCAAGAGGAATAAAAACTCTCTGCAATGAGAGTGATTTACTCCAGACCCCCACCACCAGAAGGGGAAACACTGAGCCCAGTCACAAGAAGGAGGTGCCTTGTCACAGCTCATTACAGTATATTTGCAAGTCTAAGGTGAGAGCCCAGAAGCCCAAAATGGTCAAGAAGCAACCACTCCACCTTAGTTACAAAAAACAAAACAAGAAAATTTTCCTACGTGTCTGGGACAAACACCCTCCACCTCCCCTCAACCATCCCCAATACACAGCTAACCCCACCAAGCTGCCAGTGAATGCAGTTCCCTTAAACCCCATCAGCTCAGCTCCTTGCAGAATTACTCCTTCTTCCCAGCAAGACACACTCAAGATGCCCCTGCTACACTCCCAGCCTCTTCCAACGTGAAAGAATGAGACTGGCCCACTTTACTGAATCTGGATCTCTTGCATGGTAATGCAATATATAGAGCGCAATAAGGCTGACCCATTTTCTAACTAAAAGATTACAAATAACTGAGACACTTGCATCCACCTTTAAAGTAAGAGTCCTGCTGTTTAGGGTCTTTGTAATTGTACTGTGGTGTTTCAGCTTTTAGCCAGTCCTAAAAACTGCTTTTCAAGTAGGTGATCAGAAAGCACCAGGTGTACATCAAAACCTTAAGACTGATCTTTGCAGTTCTGCCCCTTAGGGCTTGTCTACATTGGCATGCTAAATTGGCAACACTGCAATCAATGCAGCGGCATTGATTTAGCGGGTCTGGTGAAGACACAATAAGTTGATGGCAGAGTGCTCTTCTGTCAACTTCAGTACTTCACCTCCTGGGAGAGGCAGAAGCTAAGTTGGTGGGAGAGCATCTCCCACCGAACCGACATGGCATGGTGTAGACACTGCGTTAGATCGACATAACTTACATCAACTTAAGCAGCAGTGTAGACCAGGCCTTACTGCCCCAGGGAGTGGAAAAACAAAGTTCAGTGTGTCTTATGTATACCATAAGCACTGTATAATGCATAGCAAAGCACTGCTCAAACCAAACAATTTAAAATATATAGAATCAGAAATACAGAAAAAGGGAGACTAAAATTAAGCATATGAGATACACAAGACATATAGAACCTTAGCAATGTAGGGTTGGAAGGGATCTCTGTAGGTCATGTAGCCCAGCCCCCTTTGCTGAGGCCGGACCAAATAAACCTATACTATCCCTGATAGGTGGTGTCCAACCTATCCTCAAATACCTCCAGTGATGAGAATTCCACAACCTCCCTTGGAAGTTTATTCCAGTCCTTAACTATCCTTATAATTGGAACGTTTTTCCTAATATCTAACCTAAATCTGCCTTGTTGCAGATTAAGTGCATTGCTTCTTGTCCTACCTTCCGTGGACACAATGAACAGTTGATCTCCGTTCTCTTTATAAACAGCCCTTAACTTATTTGAAGATTCATCAGATTCCCCCCTCCCTCCAGTCTTCTTTTTCTCAAAACTAAACATACCCAGTTTTTTTAACCTCTCCTCATAGGGCAGGTTTTCTAAACCTTTTATCATCTTTGTAGTGCTCCTCTGGACCAATTTGACCACATATTTCTTAAAGTGTGATGCCCAAAACTGCACATGATACTCCAGATGAGGCCTCACCAGTGCTGAGTAGAGCACAATTTCCTCCCAGGTCTTACATAGTATAGAATCATAGAATCATAGAATATCAGGGTTGGAAGGGACCCCAGAAGGTCATCTAGTCCAACCCCCTGCTCAAAGCAGGACCAATTCCCAGTTAAATCATCCCAGCCAGGGCTTTGTCAAGCCTGACCTTAAAAACCTCTAACGAAGGAGATTCTACCACCTCCCTAGGTAACGCATTCCAGTGTTTCACCACCCTCTTAGTGAAAAAGTTTTTCCTAATATCCAATCTAAACCTCCCCCACTGCAACTTGAGACCATTACTCCTCGTTCTGTCATCTGCTACCATTGAGAACAGTCTAGAGCCATCCTCTTTGGAACCCCCTTTCAGGTAGTTGAAAGCAGCTATCAAATCCCCCCTCATTCTTCTCTTCTGCAGGCTAAACAATCCCAGCTCCCTCAGCCTCTCCTCATAACTCATGTGTTCCAGTCCCCTAATCATTTTTGTTGCCCTTCGCTGGACTCTCTCCAATTTATCCACATCCTTCTTGAAGTGTGGGGCCCAAAACTGGACACAGTACTCCAGATGAGGCCTCACCAATGTCGAATAGAGGGGAACGATCACGTCCCTCGATCTGCTCGCTATGCCCCTACTTATACATCCCAAAATGCCATTGGCCTTCTTGGCAACAAGGGCACACTGCTGACTCATATCCAGCTTCTCGTCCACTGTCACCCCTAGGTCCTTTTCTGCAGAACTGCTGCCTAGCCATTCGGTCCCTAGTCTGTAGCTGTGCATTGGGTTCTTCCGTCCTAAGTGCAGGACCCTGCACTTATCCTTATTGAACCTCATCAGATTCCTTTTGGCCCAATCTTCCAATTGGTCTAGGTCCTTCTGTATCCTATCCCTCCCCTCCAGCGTATCTACCACTCCTCCCAGTTTAGTATCATCCGCAAATTTGCTGAGAGTGCAATCCACACCATCCTCCAGATCATTTATGAAGATATTGAATAAAACCGGCCCCAGGACCGACCCCTGGGGCACTCCACTTGATACCGGCTGCCAACTAGACATGGAGCCATTGATCACTACCCGTTGAGCCCGACAATTTAGCCAGCTTTCTACCCACCTTATGGTGCATTCATCCAGCCCATACTTCCTTAATAGTACACTCCTATTAATACACCCCAGAATGATATTGGCCTTTTTCACAATAGCGTCATATTATTAGCTTTGTATACTGTTGGTATTGTTGTCCTTGTACAGCTCTTTCTGTTTTGGCCTCCTTCTGCTGGCCTGTGTATGATTGCTCTTAAATTAATAAACCCACTCCCCGGTCAATCATCAGACCCAGCAAGGAAGATCTACATTGACAAAGAAGAACTGGAATAATGTAGAATACTTTGCCTATTTTGGCAGCCATCTCTCACAGAGGGCAGACATAGATGTCAAGATTCAGCATCGAATCTGCAACATCAGCCTTCCTTTTGGCAAACTGTCTCGCCAGACTTTCAACAATCACAACATCAGAACACATCCTAGACTTTTAGTTTATAAAGTGGTGGTAATGCCAACTCTCCTTGACAGCTGCGAGAGTTGGGTGACCGATAAAAAACACCTGAAAAACCTGGAATGCCAGCACTTTCTTTGGAAGATCTTCAACATAAAGTGAGAGGATCATCACACTAATGTCAGTGTCCTTCCAGAGGCTAACATCTTCAGTGTTGAGGCCCTGATTATCCAGCACCAGCTGAGGTGGAGCAGGCACTGTGTGCTTATGCCTGATACATGCTTACCAAAACAACTGCTGTACGTCCAACTCACCAAAAGAGAAAGGAAACGGGGAAGCAAAAAGAAACACTTTAAAGACACCCTCAGGGTAAACATCAAGAGATTTGGCATTGACACCACACACTGGGAGACAGCAGCCCAGGATAAGGATAAGTGGCGAAGACTAGTCAGAGAGGAAACGTCCACTTTTGAGGAAAATTGCCTTGCCCTGGTTGCAGAAAAATGCCAGAAAAGAAAGGAAAGATAACTGTCACACACTGATTGTGGCCCAACCCTGTCTTCCAACACCACCTGCAATGTCTACCAACAAGCTTGTGGCTCAAGGATCGGACTCCTCAGTCACCAAAGGACCCATGAAAAATAAATAAAACCTGTAAAAGAGATCATCCTCAACCTCAAGGGATCACTGATGATGACTGCCTCATGTTGGGCATACTACCTCTTTGTTTAGTAGTAAACCATCATCTAGAGATGCAGAAAGACACCTATTTTTAATAGATACCTGACATTTGGTGCCTTACAAGGAATCTGAGCAGCACCTGAATGTAGTCCCTAATTTAAATCTGTGCCACCAGATTAAAGAAATAAAAGGGCATATTTGGGGGAGTTATACCTCACTATCACTACTGATATGTTGTGTGGTTGGTGAAGAATTCTACTCCAGAGAAGTGTAAAATTACTCCAAGTAAGGTCAAAGATTTCACAAGAACTCATGTAGAAACTGCAAGTACTGGTGGTTGATTTTCGCCCCAGAGTTGGAAGCTATGGTGACCTGTGGCCCAGGTAAACTATTTTTAGAACCCTGCTCCTTTGTTAAGTGGCATTGATCACACGCCTAAAGGATTCCATGATTAAACTGGGCACAACTGTCTTTGCCATTTGGATCCCAAGTTCCATGAAGCACAGAGAGAAACAGCTGATTCCTTCAGAGCCATTCCATGCCTATGGGTCCCAATCTGGCTGCCTTGTTGAACAAGAAGCACTTCCATGCTGGGCAAATGATGGTAGCCAATGAGGGAATGTATCAGATTCCAAGTTCAGACGGCAGGATACATGACTGCTGAGTCCAGAGTCTGTGGTTTGGTCTCTTCGTTTTGCTATAGAGTCTAATGCATTTGTATCACTTCTCCACCTCCTGCTACTTTGAAAGATTAGAAAGTGTGGAAATAGAGCAAAGTTGTTTTTTCTCATGATGCAACCTTGCCAAGTGGTGTGAGACCCTTTTCACCCACACTTATGGGAGAAGAAAAGGACCTAGGGGTTACAGCAGATGAGAAGCTGGATATGAGTCAACAGTGTGCCCTTGTTGCCAAGAAGGCCAACGGCATTTTGGGATTTATACATAGGGGCATTGCCAGCAGATCGAGGGACATGATCGTTCCCCTCTATTCGACATTGGTGAGGCCTCATCTGGAGTACTGTGTCCAGTTTTGGGCCCCACACTACAAGAAGGATGTGGAAAAATTGGAAAACGTCCAGCGGAGAGCAACAAAAATGATTAGGGAACTGGAACACATGAGTTATGAGGAGAGGCTGAGGGAACTGGGGATGTTTAGTCTACGAAAGAGAAGAATGAGGTGGGATTTGATAGTTGCTTTCAACTACCTGAAAGGGGGTTCCAAAGAGGATGGATCTAGACTGTGTTCAGTGGTAGGTGATGACAGAACAAGGAGTAATGGTCTCAAGTTGCAGTGGGGGAGGTTTAGGTTGGGTATTAGGAAAACTTTTTCACTAGGAGGGTGGTGAAACACTGGAATGCGTTACCTAGGGAGGTGGTGGAATCCCCTTCCTTAGATATTTTTAAGGTCAGGCTTGACAAAGCCCTGGCTGGGATGATTTAGTTGGGGATTGGTCCTGCTTTGAGCAGGGGGTTGGACTAGATGACCTCCTGACATCCCTTCCAACCCTGATATTCTATAACAGTGTCTATACATCTGGGTATACTGATTAGATTATCCACAAATACAAAGTTAGTTTTTAAAAGTCATATGATACATAGAGTACATAATCAGCAATAATCCAAATTTAGGTGAATAGATTAACACAGTTTAGATATTAGAATACTTGGGTACATCACTCATGAAAAGTTGTACAGAAATTTGGTTGTGAAAAGCAAAATATATCAATGAGTGGAGATTGTCCCTCGGTAATTGAGAATTAGGTTGGTTGTCCATTTAGAAAATGCAATCCATAAGGAAAGTATTTGTTACTTTCCTGACTGCGCTTCTCATCGGCGCTCCAGCTCATCCCTCCTGGTATTGCCGATGTCCAGTGATGTGTTCTATGTAGATGTCCCTTGACCACCTGATGGCATCTGACACCGTGAGTTGCTGTATCAGCCGAGTGTAGCGTTGACCGATTCTGCATTCTCTCAGCACTCGCTCGTTACCAGGGTCCCATGCACTTAAGGCTCCGACGATCAGTGCACGTGTCTGGACCTGGTAACCCTTAGCTCTCAAGGTTTCGGCCAGAGGGGCATATTTCTCTACCTTTCGAGCTCAGGCATCGTGGAAGGCTAGGGTCCTGTTCTCGAACGGCACTCTGATGTCCACAGTACTACAGGAACATAGCTCTCCTCTTCCCTCAGGATCCCTTACTTATAAGGTGGGACTCCATCAATCAATTAAGTAAGCACTTGCATGAAGTGATGAATCTTGCACTGTGTCCAGAAGGTAGCAGGATTTGGTGCTATCTGATAGCTAGTGGTAACAAGTTCCACTATCATGAGCCTGTCACTGAAAAGGCTCTCAGTCTTTATGGGGTACACCCTGATCTCCATCAACCAAGGCTGTGTCCTTGAAACAGCCAGTCAACAGCATTCAAACATTTGTGCAATAGGACCCAAGACTCTACGGTCAGTGCAGAGAGTGCCAAGCAATAAGACCAGCCTACTAAAACTCTAGAATCTCCCCCAACATTTGATACCATGAAATGAGTAGGGGAGAGACGGGTTAAGAGTCAAACGCAAGAAATCAAAGAGATACTGAAATGAAACCACTGTAGTCACCAATAAAACAAAACAATCACAGCACCACAACCAGTCTCACCAGTCAGCACAATCACCTTCTATTTGCATCTCTAAAGCATTCTGTTCAGTCAAGAATTGACGATTACATACTTGGGGAAATGTACACATTAATTATGTGTTAATCTATAATAGTCAACCTGGTACATCATTTTTACTTAATCAATGACAAATAAGTTGGTCCATGTTGTAACCTGATTTTTTCCTTCAAAGCTTCACATTACAGAGTGCAATGTGTATCAACATGATCATCTCTCTTTCTGCAAATGAGGACATTGTCATGCACTTGAAAATAAATAAATTACTGTTCTCAGCTGCACTACGATGTGCCTGTTTTCTGAAGAATTTCTAAATAAAACAACCTCATTATACAAAGTTTCTCCTCTAAGCCCTGGTTTACACTAGGAGTTGCGGTCAAATTTAGCAGCATTAAATCGATTTAACCCTGCACCTGTCCACACAACAAAGCCCTTTTTTTCAACTTAAAGGGCTCTTAAAATCGATTTCCTTACTCCACCCCCGACAAGGGGATTAGCGCTTAAATTGGCTTTGCCGGGTCGAATTTGGGGTACTGTGGACGCAATTAGACGGTATTGGCCTCCGGGAGCTATCCCAGAGTGTTCTATTGTGACCGCTCTGGACAGCACTCTCAACTCAGATGCACTGGCCAGGTAGACAGGAAAAGGCCCGCGAACTTTTGAATTTCAATTTTCTGTTTGCATGGTCACCTGCAGCTTGCCACGCTGGCCAGAGCTCATCAGCAGAGTTGATCATGATGGAGTCCCAGAATCGCAAAAGAGCTCCAGCATGGACCGAACGGGAGGTACGGGATCTGATCACTGTATTGGGGAGAGGAATCTGTGCTATCAGAACTCCGTTCCAGTTTTCGAAATGCCAAAACATTTGCAAAAATCACCCAGGGCATGAAGGACAGAGGCCATAACAGGGACCCGAAGCAGTGCCGCATGAAACTTAAGGAGCTGAGGCAAGCTTACCAGAAAACCAGAGAGGCAAACAGCCACTCTGGGTCAGAGTCCCAAACATGCCGCTTCTATGATGAGCTGCATGCCATTTTAGGGGGTTCAGCCACCACTACCCCAGCCGTGTTGTTTGACTCCTTCAATGGAGATGGACGCAACACAGAAGCAGGTTTTGGGGATGAGGAAGATGATGAGGAGGAGGAGGTTGTAGATAGCTCACAGCAAGCAAGCGGAGAAACCGGTTTCTCACCCTGGACCTGGAGCCAGTACCCCCCGAACCCAACCAAGGCTGCCTCCCGGACCCGCCAGGCGGAGAAGGGACCTCTGGTGAATGTACCTTTTAAAATAATATAAATGATTTAAAAGCAAGCATGTTTAATGATTAATTTGCCCTGGCATTTCCAGCTCTCCTGGATGTACTCCCAAAGCCTTTGCAAAAGGTTTCTGGGGAGGGCAGCCTTATTCCGTCCACCATGGTAGGACACTTTACCACACCAGGCCAGTAGCACGTACTCGGGAATCATTGTACAACAAAGCATTGCAGTGTATGTTTGCTGGCATTCAAACAACATCCGTTCTTTATCTCTCTGTGTTATCCTCAGGAGAGTGAGATATAATTCATGGTCACCTGGTTGAAATAGAGTGCTTTTCTTAAGGGGACATTCAGAGGTGCCCATTCCTGCTGGGCTGCTTGCCTGTGGCTGAACAGAAATGTTAGCCACGGGGAGGGGGGAGGGGCTAGCCACGTGGCGGGGGGAGGCAAAATGCGACCTTGGAACGAAAGCACATGTGCTTTGTATACAATGTTAACAGCAGGGTTTACTGTGAAAGAGTGTACCCATTGTTCCATAAAATGTGTCTTTTTAAATACCACTGTCCCTTTTGTTTTCTCCACCAGCTGCATGTGTTTCAAGGATCACAGGATCTTCTCCTTTCCTGAGGCTAGTGAAGATTAGAAGGCAAAAAAACCAAACTCGTGATTAAATGTTCTCTGAGCTCATGCTGTCCTCCCACACTGACAGAGCACAGATAAATGTGTGGAGGCAGACAATGTCAGAGTGCAGGAAAGCACAAAATGACCGGGAGGAGAGGTGGCGGGCTGAACAAAGGGCTGAAGCTGAAAGGTGGCGGCAGCATGATGAGAGGAGGCAGGATTCAATGCTGAGGCCGCTGGAGGATCAAACTAGTGTGCTCCAGCGTATGGCTGAGCTGCAGGAAAGGCAGCAGGAGCAGAGACCACCGCTACAGCCCCTGTGTGACCAACTGCCCTCCTCCCCAAGTTCCATAGCCTCCACACCCTGATGCCCAAGAACGCGGTGGGGGGGCCTCCGGCCACCCAGCCACTCCACCCCAGAGGATTGCCCAAGCAACAAAAGGCTGGCATTCAATAAGTTTTAAACTTTTAAAGTGCTGTGTGGCCTTGTCCTTCCCTCCTCCACCACCCCTCCCAGGCTACCTTGGCAGTTATCCCCTTATTTGTGTGATGAATTAATAAAGAATGCATGAATGTGAAGCAACAATGACTTCATTGCCTCTGCAAGTGGTGATCGAAGGGAGGAGGGGAGGGTGCTTAGCTTACAGGGAAGTAGAGTGAACCAAGGGACGGGGGGTTTCATCAAGGAGAAACAAACAGAACTTTCACACCGTAGCCTGGCCAGTCATGAAACTGGTCTTCAAAGCTTCCCTGATGCACCGCGCCCTCCTGTGCTCTTCTAACCGCCCTGGTGTCTGGCTGCGCGTAACCAGCAGCCAGGCGATTTGCCTCAACCTCCCACCCCGCCATAAATGTCTCCCCCTTACTCTCACAGAGATTGTGGAGCACACAGCAAGCAGTAATAACAGTGGGAATATTGGTTTTGCTGAGGTCTAAGCAAGTCAGTAAACTGCGCCAGCGCGCCTTTAAACATCCAAATGCACATTCTACCACCATTCTGCACTTGCTCAGCCTGTAGTTGAACAGCTCCTGACTACTGTCCAGGCTGCCTGTGTATGGCTTCATGAGCCTTGGCATTAAGGGGTAGGCTGGGTCCCCAAGGATAACTATAGGCATTTCAACATCCCCAACGGTTATTTTCTGGTCTGGGAATAAAGTCCCTTCCTGCAGCTTTTGAAACAGACCAGAGTTCCTGAAGATGCGAGCGTCATGTACCTTTCCCGGCCATCCCACGTTGATGTTGGTGAAATGTCCCTTGTGATCCACCAGTGTTTCCAGCACTATTGAAAAGTATCCCTTGCGGTTTATGTACTCGCCAGCTTGGTGCTCCGGTGCCAAGATAGGGATATGAGTTCCGTCTATGGCCCCACCACAGTTAGGGAATCCCATTGCAGCAAAGCCATCCACTATGATCTGCACATTTCCCAGGGTCACTACCCTTGATATCAGCAGATCTTTGATTGCGCTGGCTACTTGCATCACAGCAGCCCTCACAGTAGATTTGCCCACTCCAAATTGATTCCCGACTGACTGGTAGCTGTCTGGCGTTGCAAATTTCCACAGGGCTATTGCCACTCGCTTCTCAACGGTGAGGGCTGCTCTCATCTTGGTATTCATGCGCTTCAGGGCAGCGGAAAGCAAGTCACAAAGTTCCATGAAAGTGCCCTTATGCATTTCACTGGGAATTGTCCCAGACCTGTAACACTATGCGGTCCCACTAGTCTGTGCTTGTTTCCCAGGCCCAGAATCGGCATTCCACGGCATGAACGTGCCCCATTAACACCATGATGCCTGCATTGGCAGGGCCCATGATTTGAGAGAAGTCTGTGTCCATGTCCTCATCACCGTGCTGACGTCGCCTACTCGCCCGGTTTCGCTTTGCCAGGTTCTGGTGCTGCATATACTGCTGGATAATGCGTGTGGTGTTTAATGTGCTCTTAATTGCCAAAGTGATCTGAGCGGGCTCCATGCTTGCCGTGGTGTGGCATCTGCGCAGAAAAAAAGCGCGGAACGATTGTCTGCCGTTGCTCTGACGGAGGGAGGGGTGACTGACGACACGGCTTACAGGGTTGGCTTACAGGGAATTAAAATCAACAAAGGGGGTGACTTTACATCATGGAGAAACAAAAACAACTGTCACACAGAATGGCCCCCGCAAGGACTGAACTCAAAACCCTTGGTTTAGCAGGCCAATGCTCAACCCACTAAGCTATCCCTCCCTCTCGTATTTCAGGCAGGACTTCGGGGCAGTGGGGAGGGGGGAAATGAATACAAAACAAATCTGGTCTATTTCTTGTTTTGATCCACTCCATCTATCTTTTACATCTTTGGCTGGCAGCAGATGGTGCAGAAGGACTGCAAGCCATCCACATCTCTTGGCTACTCGGCAGAAGATGGTACAATAGGACTGCTAGCCATCCTCATCTCCTGCCTGCCCGGCAAAAGATGGTACAATAGGACTGCTAGCCATCCATATTTCCTGCCTGCTCACCATGAGATGGTACAATAGGACTGCCTGCAGGACTAAAGAGAGTGACCTGGTCGAGTCACTCCTAATGTAGTCCCTGCACCCATGTCTGCCCAGGCGCTTGTGACCGACACGGCCAGGAGCACCTCGGACATGACGGTGATGGCTACCAGTCCTATTGTACTGTCTGCTGCCACAAGGCAATGGGTTGCTGCTACTGTGTAGCAAT
The DNA here is from genome assembly GCF_965140285.1 of Lepidochelys kempii. Classification (NCBI taxonomy): domain Eukaryota; kingdom Metazoa; phylum Chordata; order Testudines; family Cheloniidae; genus Lepidochelys; species Lepidochelys kempii. The sequence goes on from NC_136382.1 coordinate 100,373,830, forward strand.
GCCGTACCGCATCTGCCAGCACCCAGGAGACATATGGTGACAGTGAGCTGAGCGGGCTCCATGCTTGCTGTGGTATGGCGTCTGCACAGGTAACTCAGGAAAAAAGGCACGAAACGATGGTCTGCCATTGCTTTCACAGAGGGAGGGAGGGAAGAAGGGCCTGATGACATGTACCCAGAACCACCCGTGACAATTTTTTTGCCCCATCAGGCATTGGGATCTCAACCCAGAACTCCAATGGGCAGCAGAGACTGTGGGAACTGTGGGATAGCTATCCACAGTGCAACACTCCGGAAGTCGACGCTAGTCTCGGTACTGTGGAAGCACTCCGCCGAGTTAATGCACTTAATGCACTTAGAGCATTTTCTGTGGGGACACACACAATCTACTATATAAAAACAATTTCTAAAAAACCAACTTCTGTAAATTTGACCTAATTTCATAGTGTAGACATACCCTGACTCTGCTGAACTAGGTTTGCCCCATACTGCTCTTCAAGGAAAGTGCAATCAGGTGTCACAGCAATTTGTAATGCTTACAAGGAAACTGAGGTGCAACGGTAATTCTAACTTTCAGCTTCCTGAAAGAGAGGAGCATACAATCCTCTCTCATTCACCATACAATTTTACCTCATTTTAGCACGTGTTTTTTAGAAAGCCTCCCACCAAAGCAGCAAGCAAAAAAGGAGGATTTGGGGAAAATATTACGCTATAACACCATTTTGCAAAGATCAGGTATCTTCAGAAGCAACACTTGTGGTCAAGATTAGGTGGTGAGATAAGCAAAAGTCTCTCCCAAAGAACCAGATGCACAAAATGCGCCAGATGAGCCCTAAAAGCGATTCAGAGGGAAAAATGTGCCATCAACCACTTCGCACTTCACCACCAGCCAAGGCTCTCAAAGCACTTTCCACACAGTACATGTATCTTCTACTCCTGAGGGAATTGTGTGCCAATGCACAATGCAGAATTTTGCAGAAATTAATGTGCAAGCAGAATTTCCTTTCCCCCAAAGAAATGGGCTGCAGCACTGCTAGCCGCCACTGGACTTGGCAGAGCCCAGCTTGCACATAGAAGACACTGCTGCAGGGAGGGAGAGGGAGCTAGAGGGTTCCTGGCAGCTGCAGTTCCCAGCATGCCTGAGGGAAGGAGAGGGCTGCATGCAGGAAAGTCCACACAAGCCTGGGACCAAGCATCAAGCTGTTTCTCCCTGTGTATTCCCTGGACTCATGGGGGACAGGCAGGGGGACGGGTGTCTGGGCAAAGGGGGGCCCAACGGCTGGTCTCTGGGGAGGAGAGTGTTCGGGTGTATTGACAGGGGGGTGGCCCGCAGGTGGGCTCTGGACGGGAAGAGGTTGTAGGTCTCTAGCTGTGGGAGGGGGAGGACAAAGAAACAGGAACTGGGTTCTCATAGGGGTTTCTTTAGTTCTCTACTCCTGGGGGAATTTGTGTGTGTGTATGTGTATATACACTGTTACAGACATACTTGCTGACAGATATTTTAAAATAAATTACCAAAATAATTGAAACTGGTGTGATTATGTAGCGTTATTTTGACAAATAAAAATTGCAGAATTTAAAAATATTGTGTGCAGAATTTTTTATTTTTTGGCACATTTCATTTTATTGGTTGCCAACTTTCTACTTGCATAAAATCGAACACTTGCCCCGCCCCCTGCCCTGCCCCTCCTCTGAGGCCGTGCCCATCCCCTGCCCCTTTTCTGAGGTGCCGTCCCTTGCTCACTCCAGCCCCCCTTCTTCTGTCGCTCGCTCTCCCCACCCTCACTCACTCGCTCATTTTCACCGGGCTGGGGTTCAGGAGGGGGTGAGGGCTCTGGCTGGGGGTGTGGGCTCCTGTGTGGGGCCAGAAATGAGGAGTTCAGAGTGCAGGAGCGGGCTCCAGGCTGAGACAGTGGGTTGAACTGCAAGATGGGGTGAGGGCTTCAACTGGGGTGGGGCCAGGGACGAGGGGTTTGGGGTGAAGAAGGATGCTTCAAGCTGGGATTGAGGGGTTCAGAGGGTGGGAGAGGGATCAGGGCTGGAGTTGGGGCACGGAAGGGGATGAGGAGTGCTGGCTCTGGGCGGCACTTACCTCAAGCAGCTCAAGAAAGCAGCGACATGTCCCTCCTCCAGCTCCTACCCAGAGGTGCAGCCAGGGGGTTCTGCACTCTGCCCCTGTCCCCAGGCACCACCCCTACAGCTTCCATTGGCCGTGGTTACTGGCCAATGGGAGCTGTGGAGTGGTGCTTGGGGAGGGGACAGCATGGATAGCCCCGACTGCTCCACGTGTAGGAGGCGGAGGGGGAACATGCCGGCTGCTTCCTGGGAACCGCGCAGCGCAGAGGCTAGCAGAGAGCGTGCCAGCCCCGCTGCACAGCGCCGCCAACCGGATAGTCAAGAGTCCGGTCAGCGGTGCTGGCTGGAGCCGTCAGGATCCCGTTTCGACAGGCTGTTCCGGTCAAAAACCCGACACCTGGTCCCCCTAGCGCAGAATGCCCCCAGGAGTCACCTTCCGAACTAGGGCGAGCAGACAGCGCACTGGCGAGGGGGTGGGCAGCAACAGAGCCTACCTAAGACAAAAGCCCTGAACATCAGGTCATCTGGCCACGCTCCTCTGCGCACCCCGCTGAAGAGTGTGTGTGTGTGTGTGTGTGTGTGTAGGGGGGGGGGGGGGGTAAAGGCAGGGAGGCTCCCTCCACACGCCCGGACGCAGAGCGCGCACACGCCACGCCAGGGCCCCGCTCAGCCGGGCAGCCCCCCCACCCCCCGCGAGAGGCAGAGCCAGGTGAGCCCAGGGCACCGCGGTGCGTGGCCGGGGCGCACGCCGGCCGCGTCGGTCGGAGAAAGGGGCAGCGAAGGCTTCACTTCGCAACCGCCTCTCCCCGCCGGCCCCGGCCCCGGCCCTGGCCCCGGCCGCTCCCTCTGCCCCCTGCCTTAGGGCTCGGCGGGACCGGAGCTGCGGCCCGCGGGCCAGCCCTCCCCGGCGCTGCTTGCACCGTCCCCCCATTACCTGCCCCGCTCAGCCGAAGACTCTGTCCCGAGCAAACTTCATGCAAAGCTGCCTTTGCCTTTCCTCCGGGGCGGCGCTTCCCCTTCCGGTGCGGGGGCTGGCTCTGCGCCGCGGTGGGAGCCGGGCTCGGGCTCGGGAGCTGGGAGAGACGGGAGCCGTGCAGGAGCGACCGCCCGGGGTGCGCGGGAGAGTGGGCGGGGACGGGGAAAGGGGGTGGGGCGCCGGCTCATTGGGAGATGCCGCGGGTGCTTTTGCCAAAGCAAAACTGGCTGGTTTGCTGGGTGCAACCCGCAGCACGTTCTGAGGGAGGAGAAAACAACCGCGGCCGCAAGCTACAAACACACGCTCCCCGGCTGCTGCTGCCGCTGGCTCCGCCCTGGTGCGTTTCTGGGCCGGGGCAACATCTTCTGAGTGGGGCTCTCAAGCCCCAGGCAGCCCGTGGCTTTCTGCTGCGGCTCCTCTGAGCTAGACAACCCGATGGAATATTTCTGGTTCCAGTATAAAGGACAAACTGTGAGCTGTGCCTTAAAAGACCAAAAATGAATAGATAATCTCCTGGATCTGACGGTCGATAATTAATCCTGTTTGGGGGTTTTTTGGTTTTGTTTTTGTCTGTAAACGAACCTTGAGTCTGAGTTTGGACTCTTGGAGCTGGTTTTGAATTTAGATTGAGGAAGGAACAAGATGCCCTTCGAAAGAACATGATTATTTTTAAGTGACCCTTGAAATCGCTGTGTTCAACCCCTGTACATCAAGTGACCTCCTGAGGTGCCTTCCAACCCTGGTATTCTATGATTCTAAGATGTGACTTACACCACTGCAGTTTACCACTGTTTGAAACCAGGCTTGCATCATTGTGCTAGGAGGCTGCATGAAGAGCAGGTGCTCTCAAATCCTCCAAGTAGACAAGGCCAACAGTGTTTTAAAATATTTAAACAATAGGGTTAACCTGACCAGCTAACAGATTTTTTAGAAAACAACTGTGCTAGTCCACTGTAAGGGGAAAGTTGAGTTTAACATTGTGTTAGTAAACAATTTCTCAATGCTTTTTTCCTCCGGTATAGACAAGCCCTTCAAGGGAGCTTGCAGATGAAGGAATCAGTCATTTGTGGATGTATGGGTTTACAGAGCTGCTTTTTCTTACTGTGTTGGTCCCACAATAAGCAATGGATCCATTGTTCTGGAATCAAACCCTGGTCGATTGCTTGGAAGACAGCTATGTTCACCATTATACCACCAATGCATCGGGCTCCAATAAGCAATGGAAGGAGTGGCGTTCCACTTCTATAACTCAAGTAAATGATGTGCATCATTTTGAAGTGTATTTGCATAATTATATAAATATAACTAAAGGTTACTGAATGATTTGGCAATTACTTAACATTGCCGTATACTTCCCACCTAATTCAGTGTAGTTCTGCCATTGTACACAGTGTTTTGTACGTAGTTTACACAATCTGCTATTACATATTAGAGCAAGTCAACCTCAGATTTTTAGGTCAAGAACCATCTGATCAATTCTGATGGCATATTAAATCAGCAGGAAAGGAAGAGCCTGCAATCAATTCACATGGTAAAACTAAAAACAGTTTCTTCAATGACTCATGTTTACTCAGTATGAGCAGCCATTTAACTAAATTGGTTTCCATTGTGTGGGCACCCTTATTCTGGATTTAAACAAAATCAAAATATGGCATTCTTAATCCAAAATAAGTGTAACCACCTTGAAGTTGCAACTGATTTAACTAGTTGAGATTGTTCAGTTAAATTGGTGCTCAAACTGATTGTGTACACCAGCCCTAAGTCATAGCAGCAGCTTCTGAAGAAGCTAAGTACTACACTGGAGAGAGAAGTGACTGGGGAAATAGTGCCTTTTGTCTGTTTAAAATCCTTTGTTTCACTATAGCCAATGCTACAAACCAGACAATATGCTTTGAAGAAAAGACATCCATGTAGAATACATTGTCTTTGTTGGACCAAGTGAGTTAACGATGCCAGCTTACAGGTCAAAATAAACATACAGGCAAATTTGGCGAACTATAATGGCTTTTTCTGAAAAGTATTATCCTGTGGGAAATTAAATTAATGCTGATCTAAAAAAGGATTCACATTGTAATGAATCATGAAGAGGTGAAGAAAAACAAATAAAGGAACTGAAGACATTTTTGAGAACTGTGGAAATGTAAAATTTACCCACCTAAATATTAATGTGCCAATACACCAGTTAAAGTGCCAATACTTTGTACTTTATATTTTAAAGAAAACAAATGATACTTTTTGGTATTTGAACAGCCTGGATAATTAAATATAAATGACTTGAAATGGGTGTATGCAGTGGTGATGTAGCCATGTTGGTGCCAGGATATTAGAGAGACAAGGTGGTGTCTTTTACTTTTAATATCTTTTACTGGACCACCTCTGTTGGTGGAAGAGACAAGCTTTCCAGATTACAGAAAAGACCTAAAGAGCTCAGCAATGCCTGAAATGATAGCGAAGGCTTACGTAGCACAATGCGGCTACAGATCTCCCCTTAAACTCCATTTAAAAAAAATTTTTTTTTTAAAGTTGTGATTTTTATTCTCTCAACACTTCTGTCTTTCGCTATGTCCAACACGTCTGTCACTGGCTTCTGTAATCTGGCTGTGTCCAGGGAGCTCTGTGGTCTGAAGCAGTCCTCGGCCCCTATATTGAAACTCAGTTTCAAAAAGTAACAGTTCTGTCCTGTTTCAGAGTAGCAGCCGTGTTAGTCTGTATTCGCAAAAAGAACAGGAGGACTTGTGGCACCTTAGAGACTAACCAATTTATTTGAGCATAAGCTTTTGTGAGCTACAGATACATTCAGTTCTGTCCTGGAAATTCCAAAATGATTTTTTTCTGTGCTCCTGCACTGAGTTGGAAGGGAAAGAAGAATAGGGGGACACACCAAGGGACACACAATAATATTTGGGGGGTGGGGAGGAAGGGTGTCCTCTGCACAGTTTAACTGTTCACATTTCTTTGTGCACTTTGATTTTGGCTACTTTTAAAGCTTTTGGCAGCTGTCCTGCCAGGCAATTGTTTAATATTGTACTTGTCCAATACATGTGTAAAACTAAATGTTTTTATTTTATAAAGAATTTTTTGCCGTTATGTGTCATATGTCATTGTCATAAATATAAAGGGAAGGGTAAACCCCTTTGAAATCCCTCCTGGCCAGGGGAAAGCTCCTCTCACCTGTAAAGGGTTAAGAAGCTAAAGGTAACCTCGCTGGCACCTGACCAAAATGACCAATGAGGAGACAAGATACTTTCAAAAGCTGGGAGAAGGGAGAGAAACAAAGGGTCTGTGTCTGTCTATATGCTGGTCTTTGCCGGGGATAGACCAGGAATGGAGTCTTAGAACTTTTAGTAAGTAATCTAGCTAGGTATGTGTTAATTATGATTTCTTTAAATGGCTGAGAAAAGAATTGTGCTGAATAGAATAACTATTTCTGTCTGTGTATCTCTTTTGTAACTTAAGGTTTTGCCTAGAGGGGTTCTCTATGTTTTTGAATCTAATTACCCTGTAAGATATCTACCATCCTGATTTTACAGGGGGGATTTCTTTATTTCTATTTACTTCTATTTTTTATTAAAAGTCTTCTTGTAAAAAACTGAATACTTTTTCATTGTTCTCAGATCCAAGGGTTTGGGTCTGTGGTCACCTATGCAAATTGGTGAGGCTTTTTATCCAACATTTCCCAGGAAAGGGGGGGTGCAAGTGTTGGGAGGATTGTTCATTGTTCTTAAGATCCAAGGGTCTGGGTCTGTAGTCACCTAGGCAATTTGGTGATGCTTTTTACCAAACCTTGTCCAGGAAGTGGGGTGCAAGGTTTTGGGAAGTATTTTGGGGGGAAGGACGCGTCCAAACAGCTCTTCCCCAGTAACCAGTATTAGTTTGGTGGTGGTAGCGGCCAGTCCAAGGACAACGGGTGTAATATTTTGTACCTTGGGGAAGTTTTGACCTAAGCTGGTAAAGATAAGCTTAGGAGGTTTTTCATGCAGGTCCCCACATCTGTACCCTAGAGTTCAGAGTGGGGGAGGAACCTTGACAGTCATAGTATGTGTATTTCAGATATTAGAGGTAAACACATGATCAGAGACAATGGGGAGGTTTATGCAAAACCCATGTCTCCATACAGCTATATACATCAATCCATACTATTCACCCACCCATTTATAAGTCATCATGTCATTCAAAAGTACAATGCATGGCAATCAACTCCCCCACCCCGGCAATCAATGCCCTTCCCCGTCAGCACATTCATAAAGGTACTATTCTCCCTCTTCCATTGAGCCATGCAAATCCATAATATGGGAGCACAAAGCATCCCCAATTTCAGTTGCCAAGGTGCATCCAGCTCCAGCTGGCATCACAAAGATTTTGAAGAGCACAACAAGCCACAGTGATACGGACAGAACTGATGACATTGGAATCCAAATCAGTCTGTAGACATTGCCAGCGGGATTTCAATTGGCCAAACACACATTTGACCACCATTCTACACACCTGCTGAGAGTTTAAGTAAACCTTCTTTTGCCAGGGTGTGACAGAATATACCCCTGTATTCACACCCTATACACTATTATAATAATCTTTGTAGAAACTATGTTTTGTAAGATCTCATTTGAAAACTCATATTTGCTGATCATTATTGTCCTGGTAAAATATGTGTGGCAACATTGTAGGTGAAATTATGAGATTCCCCTGTATGGTGTTCTTAACCCATGTTCTAAAACCCACAGCCCTGCCCAAACAGAAGTTGGCAAACAGGTCTGGCCTAAACAAAGGAATGTGTACACAGCTTCATTTGCAGGAAGGGAAGACAAAGGAAGTTCAAACACATGAAAAAAACAGCAGGGAGGATCCTTCCACATAGACTCTTTGGCTCCTGGGTCTCTGCTGGAAATGTTTTTCAAGAGGGGGACTGAAACTATAAAAAGGAGGGACAAAGAGCCCAATGCTCCTCCCTCTCTCTCTACCCATTGCATTCACTGTACCTGAAGAGACAAAGGAAGCAGTCATTGGAATCTGGGGGAGGGGTCCTAACTGATAGAGTTTGGTCAGTAAGACTGTTGAAAGCATGTGGTGAGAGTCATAGAGTCAGAAGAGACTGCAACGGTCATGTAGTCTAAACTCTCAGACAGAGCCGTCCCTAGGGATGGCAAATTGGGGTGGCTGCTCCAGGCCCCGCGCTTTGGGGGGCCCAGCGGGGCAGTGCATTTGGCCAGCACTGCATGGGTGGCAGGTGAACCGCTGAATGGGGAGACTACCCCCAGCCCTGCCCCTTCCACCTGAGGGAGAGCCTCCCAGCTGCAGCCTTCCCAGTCCTGGAGCGCCAGGTGAGAGTGCGAGGCACCGTGGGGCGGAGTGTGGGTGGGGAGCCACTCCTGGCTGTTTGGGGAGCACTGCCTCCCCCAGCCTCACCATCCACCCCCGGCACGGTCAATCCCGGAAGTGATGTCACTTCTGCTCTGGGCCCTGCACTCCCCTAGGGACAGCCCTGCCCTTAGAAACCTAGCAGAGGATGGTTTTTTTGATCCATTAACTTCTGGGTTATGGGCCCAGCATGTTTCCACTGCACCACACTGCTGGTTGAAATATTGCTTTAATCTAAAATAGTTTGATAAGTTAGGCATTAGTAAACATCTTATCTTTATTTTTCTTGTAAACATTTCTGACTTTTATACCTCATTACTTGTACGCTTAAAATTTATCTCTTTGTAGTTAATAAACCTTGTTTTATCTAATCTAATGTGTTTAAAATGAAGTGTCTGAATAACTATTTGAGATAATAAACTGATATATTATTCTCTTAAAGAAATAAGACTTAAAATATTTATACAGGAGAGGACTGGAAAGCACAGGACATACATTTCTGTGGAAGATTGGTGGTGTGTTGGGGTCACCCTGTGGTATAACCTAGGCTGGTGAGAGCTAGAGTGTAACCCAAGTGTGGCTGGCAGGCTGCAGTTACACATAGACACTCAGGGTGTGACATGCATGCGAAGGCTGTTTGGGAGTGGCCCAGGTGGGAGCTACTTCAGCAAGGCATTGTAAGGCACCAAAGGTTGCAGCGCAGGGGTGACAGCCCCACGCTGGTCAGGACTGTACTCTGGTATGTCATACAGGGCCTCTGAGACCAGGGTATCGTTTCATAAGCCAAGGCAAAAGGGAGTAAACAGGGTCCTGTACGGAGAGAGTTTGGCAAACCAGTAAAGTGCCTGAAACCACTATGGCTTATTGCTAAAAGCAGCCAAGTCAGCAAGCTGTAAATTGGCCATTCATCAGTCTCAGTTTAACCAAGGCAAGAGGGGAGGGGAGTTTTTGGGTACCACAGAGAGGGCAGCTTGACCCCGCGTCCTTCCTGATAAGAATTGTGTTGAAGTTGCTGATACATGCATTTTAGAAGAGCAGGATGTGCCCCAGGAATGTTTATTGGAGACTCAAGGCTGCAAACTCTGGAAAAACCCACACCTGGTTAATCGATAATCAGAAGGAACCTCTTGCTTGACCATTGAAACTGCTTACTTAACAAGTTTGCTTTAAGGGACATGTCATTCTATTACTAATGTATAAATAAGGGGGAAAAGTTTGAGGTGGTGGGACTCTTCAGGACTGGACTCTTCCTCTGGATGCATCTTGTATTCCCCACCGGCAGACGGGCTGCCGCTGTACCATTCGAGAGCCACACTCAGCTTTGGTAATTATCACGGGTTGGGGGTGTTTTACTAACCTGTTGTGGACGTGTATATAAGTGCTTGAGACTAAGTAAAGTTTAGCTTTAAGTGAAAGCACTCTTGTGTTGTCCTGTTTGTGCCAGCCATCTATCGGTCGGACGGCCGTGTCTCCCCTGATTTATTTCCTGACACCACCTCACACAGAGTAAAAGTTACCAAGAGCTCTGGGTTGAAAGAACCCCGGGTGACTGGTCCCAGAGAATAACTTTGGGAACAGTAACTCCATTTATGACAATGTCCTGTGGTGCTGAGCAGACTTCTGGGCTTGGGCTGCAGCCTGAGCTCTGGAACCCTCCCACCCCCCAGGATCCTAGAGCCTTGGCTCCAGCATGAACCCAGAAGTCTACACAGCAATGAAACAACCCTGCAGCCGTAGCCCTGCGATTCCAAGTTGGCTAGTATGGGCCAGTGGCAGGTGTCTAGTTACTGTGTAGATATACCGAGACTAATTGGGAATGCACTGCTGGGGGCTGCGACCACACCGCAAACCAAAGAAAACTGGGAGGTAGAGCAGCTCAGGGAAAGCTGGTCCGGTGCACCAAGAAGAGGCGACTGAGACACTCCACACCTCCCTCCCTGGGCTGGGACTGGGTTGAGAGGGAGAGTCTGGGTGCCCCTACCTTTCCACCTGTCTGTCTGGGTAATGATAGATCAAAATCTGACTGGTGGGCCCACTGACTGCCAGGCAAGCCCATCCCAGGACTTTGGGGTAGAAAGACTGTTGAGCCATGTCCTGCCCACTAAGCCTGCTGGCCTCTGAGTGAAATCTGATATAATCCAAAGAATTTTGATTACATACAGAAATCACTTCCCTCACCACTTAAACACAGCCACTTCTGTAGTGAAACAAGCACACACACAATAATACTACTGTACATGAGTTGAGGTCCAAAGGTAAAGAAAACCTGATCTAAGTGAAACTAAAGCAGACAGAATATTTAGGTTTTGGCTAGGGAAGCAAAATATTTTGTGTTATCTGTAATGCACACAATTAGCCAAAACTTTAGTTTCCAATATCATCTGAAAATCTGCATCTTCTCACTATAATGGGGGGCAGGGAGTGGGTTGGTTCAGCGCTCAGTTCAGGAGAAACAATGCCTTTAGGCCCCATTCAGATTATAACTAGATCCATGATTTTGTAAGGTTAGGGACATGATCATCTGAACTGCTTACAAGTTGTATGGTTAAACTTGTGTCTTCACAGCAGTTTCTCTGTCTTCATGATTTGCATCTGTACACAGCATTCTGCCTACCCATACTTTAGGAGTACCTTGAACTACAGTCCAGAGTCCCATCCCATAATCCCAGGAGTTGCTCACAGCACCAACAATTATGGGTATTTAGTGGTCCCCACTTCAGCTGAGGTCTATGAGATTTCTTACATAAAGCCCATAATCTACAGCTTCGAAGGTCAGAGTGGCCATTTACACATGGGGGCAGATGTGAGAGTGCTACATCTAGCAAAATAAGTTACGGGCATTTTAAATCTGCCAACAGCTTCTGGGTGAATTAGCCATGTGTGTGCTCTGGGATAGCTTAACCACAAAGGATAGAGTCCCCCTAGGTCAGGCTCAGTGTGGCATTCTCAACACATGGGAAAGTGGAGTGTGGAACATGCACCCACAAAGAGTTACGCAATGGAGAGAGCTTGATTTACTGGTTACAGTGAAACAGTCAGGAATGCCCATCCACACAGCAAAATAACTGTGTCTTTAACCACTTATATGAACCCAGACTAGGCCTCTAGCAGGGGCAGCGTACAGTTAAGTAGTTATTAGCTGTGTGGACATGAATGAGATTTTAGCCATCTGCTCCACCAACCTGCTAGTGGCCTAGTAAGAAGCTGTCATGTAGACAAGGCCTTAGTGAACTACTAGCACCACTTCCTGCAGCATCTGGGTTTCCCAATTGAATATTTACCAGGCTTGACTCCAACTGGCATAGATAGAAGATCTCACATAACTGCCATAGAGGATGCTTGTACTCCCTAAGGATGGACACCTAAACACTACAGGGATGAGTGTGTTAAATATATACATATTAGATAGACAGAAGGTTAGTCCTTTACAAACTTCGTATCATGGAGACTACACTTCAGAGCTTTGCCCACCATACAGTCTCACACAGCTGTGTTTAAATATGGTTGAAAAATGGATCCTGTTTAAACTAATTTGTCTGGCTGGTGGGGAGATTTGGAAAAATGGCTTTTAAATGGTGTATCCTCAACCACAGTCACCAGTAAAACTGTGTGATCTACCAGGTTAGTGGAATCATGCTTAAATCATGTTTAAACATGAATTTTAAACATGGTTCTAAGACTACTGTATGCATGGCTCAGCTAGATTTTTGTTTCCTAGATTGCCCATACTCAGTCTCTGGTCCTTAAAGAGAGCTTTGGATTCTTGTCCTCCTCTCCATATCAGTGGCTACAATTGCAAGAAGCTTTGCTGTCTTATCTTGCTTTTTCTAACCGTTCTATCAGCAGCTAGGTTTCTTTAGGAAATGAAAAACCTGGGTGCTGCTAGAAGCAATGGGAAGCAAGAAGTAGGAAATTTTTGGTTCTTGACAGACCATGAGTGGTCCGCACACCACAGATTGGGAATTGCTACTCTATTCTTGTATTACTATTATTACTTATATGCCAAGGATGTGCGCAGCATTAAGGGCCGGCCCACAACATTTTGGCACCTGAGGCGGGGAACTCAAATGACGCCCCCATGCCCCCTCACTTGGGCCAAAACTTTGAAAGGTCTCAATTCTGCCTTCTTCCTGTTCTACTCCTCTCATGGTACTGCTCTGCTACCTACCCCAATAAAGGAGAACTAACAACTTAAAATGCCTTGTTTGCTTGTTCAAAAATTTTAAGTAACACTTAACTTTCAAACGCCTGAACAGCAAATGTAATTTTTCTTGTCTGCATAGTAAACACTGGCATTTTTATCTGTTTGAATAATCAATGTGGTGCTTTCCGTGCCTTCTTTGTTGAAAAGATTTGAACTGCTTCCTGCTGAAGGTTCCACAGTCTGGGCCAGCTGATGCTCTATTGAGATGGTTGCAAGGCCGACCAGCCTCTCCTGTGTCATTGTGGAGCGTAGATGTGTTTTTATTAACTTCAGTTTGGAGAAGCTGCGTTCTCCACTGGCAACTGTTACAGGAATTGTTAGAAGTATGCACAGAGCAACAAATACATTTAGAAAGAGGGTGGTCATATTATTTGTGCACATATATTCCAGAACAGCCTTTGGAGTTGATCCTGCTGAAATGTATCTTGAAAGGGCTTTCAGTTCATCACCTAAATCACTCGCATGAATATCGCGCATGTCATCATGTGTCAGCATTGTCTCTAGTGCCCTGCATTGCTGGTGTAGGTCTTCCTCAGGTAGAGTGAGGAGTCTGGGAATATCATACAACATCCCAAATATACTGCTGTGTTCCTTGAGCTTCATGAAACGTTCTTCAAATGACTGTATTGCACAACCTAGCACCTGGTTAAAGAATTCAACTTTGAATTGTTGTTTGGGGTCTCTTATGGGATTATCCCGTGCCTCGTAATCAAAATGTCTTCTTCCTCGGTGACTTTTGTATTCTTGAATGGGTGGGAAAATAGCTTGAGTGTGAAGTTCCTCAGCCAACTTCTGTGCACTCTTCAGAACGTTTTGAAATCCCTCATCTGACCAGTAAGACTGTAGGTATGACTTTGCTTTCTCCAGTTGTTCCATTGCTCCCGATATAGCAAGATTAACACCTCGGAGTCTCTTGCTTACAACATTTATTTCAAACAGTATGTCATGCCACAACACTAAGCCACACAGAAATTTGAAGTTATGTATGTTTCTGGTGATTCCATTTCCCTCTGCCACTGTTCTCCCATGAACTGTTCCTGTCATAGCATTATCCTCCATAACGGCAACTATGGCATCATCTATCTTCCCAATTTGGTGTTTGATAGGCTTTATCGCCTCCACTTGACTTTCCCATCGTGTGGCACTCAGTGGTTTTAGTGTCAGAGAGGATGTTCCCAGATGTTGCTTCAAAATTTGCCATCGATGAGTTGATGCAGAGAAAAATACATAGATGCTTTGAATTACATTAAAAAATTCAGCAGCCTCACTAGAAGCCGATGCTGCATCAATGACCACCAAGTTCAATGAATGAGAACTGCATGGGACAAAAAAAGCTTGAGGGTTTAACTCTCGGATCCGTGTCTACACTCCTCTGTTCTTTCCTCTCATGTTGGCACCATTATAGTAGTCCTGACCTCTCACGTCGGCTATCGCAATTCCCATATCTTCCAGCTTTTTAAGAAGTCCATTTGTCAGACCAGCTCCTGTAGTATCATCAATGTCAATAAATTCTAGAAAATGCTCTCTGACAGTCACCGTTGCAGGGACATTTTCACTAGGTTCTGTTGTTGTTACAAAACGTACCATTAAAGTCATTTGTTCCGTATGGCTGATGTCGGGTGTGCAGTCCAGAATAACAGAGCAATATCTGGCTGACTTCAGATCTGCCACAAACTTCTGTTTGACTTTTGTTGCCAATAACTGTATGATCTCATTTTAAATTGTTTTTCCAAGGTAGCGGTGTGTGTACATTTCTTGGGTGGTGACTCTTCTTAGATGCTCCTGGAGTACAGCATCAAACTGAGCCATCAGCTCCACAATTTTAAGGAAGTTTCCATAGTTTGGCACATACAGCTGATCTGAAGTGCCATGCAGTGCTAGGTTTTGGGTAGCAAGCATTCTCACAATGGCAATGAGCCTTTTCAAAACATTTTGCCAGTAAAGAGACTCTGATGCAATCTTCTCTTGATGCTGATCATCTATGGGGCCTTTAACCTTAGTCTTATCTCAAGCTCTTTCCACCTATGGAATGCTCTCTAGTGATTTGCTGCCTTCTCATGGCATGCCAGATTTCTAGCCAGATTTTTCCAGTCCTTTGTTCCTGTAGAACCCAATGTGGCTGGAACATTAGACTGGAAGAGTTTGCAACAAAAACAGTATCCAGCATTCTGGGTTTTTGAGTACATAAGCCATGGCCTCTCCACTTTGCCAGCATTGGGGATTTCACGCCAGTAATGTGTTGGATGGGAACTTCTATTTTCATTGTCTTTGTGGAACATGAAGTTTTTCACTTGCTGTGGCCCATGCAGTACAAGGAAGTCCCTCAGGCTACTGCTCACGTGGGTCCACAGTCCTGGATCATCTAGACTTAAGGAACTAAACTCAGCAGCAGCTGTTTCTTGTGCCTCCACCACACTCTTCTCTGATCTACACTTTTCTTCAGGAATGTGCATGGTTACATCCATTTGAGATGGAGATATGGATGTTGCAGTAGCTGCCGGGTCACCTGCACTCTGACTAACTGGAAGATCAGGCATCTCCTCACCATTCACATCCTCACTGGGGCCAGAAGGCTTGCCGTGAACATTTGTGTCTATGTATCTCAGGAGAGCTCCTTCCTGCTTAGATAGAAAAGCTTCCTTTGCTTGCTTTCTTTTTCTGAATGCTGCCCCAGAGGGGCGTTTTCTTCTTTCACTCATGACTGCTGTTCTGTGCCAGCTATAGTGGCTCTCAACACTCAGTTGAAGGGGACAAATAAGCAGGCTGGTAGCAGAGCCTAAGTGAGGGAAGATATCAACGTTTTAAGGGCTTAACTGGCTCCTACTACTCAGTTGACTGCCTGTTCTCCTCAGGTGGGTTCAGGGAAGCAGCAGGAAACAGGAAGCTCCCTGAGAAGCTGGTGTTAATCAGTCCAGGCTCCTGGGGGTGCTAGAGAGGTACATAAGAGGTTCCTCCTCCTCTCTCTCCCTGCAGCTCCTGCTGCTTTCTGTTATTGCCTCTCACCCTTTTTCCTGGCTGTTATGTCTCTTGTGCCCTCCTTCCTCCAGCACAGCACTCCACCATCTCTGCGCATCTAGAGCAGACAGAATACATATGCACCAGCAGCAGACACAATTTTCTACACTCTGGGTCCTAGTGGCAACCCCTCCCAGTCTGGCACCTGAGGCGGCCGCCTCAGTTCGCCTCATGGTAAGGCCAGCCCTGTCAGCACTACTCAACACCTAAAATCAGTGCCTGCCCTGACGAGCTTAAAATAATCATCACTGTCTGCTACTATTTACCACAATTAATAAGTAAAATTAAGGCAATCAAGATGTAGCACAAGGTGATGGCTTACAATAGTTTCAAAGACAACCACACAGTGGTGATTTTAACACATTTATAAACTTGTTAAAATAGGAAGTCTAGTACAAGTTAGATATTACAATGCAGTTTGCAATGTCATTTTTATTCAGATGAAACTATTAGTTAAATTCTAGATTCTAACTCCTGGAATTTCCTGACACAGCAGTTCATACCAGATCATGTCAAGGAATTGACATGTTTTGATTGTAACCTCTGTAACGAACCTGCCATGTAGGGGGAGAATGAGATTTTGTGGAAAGTACTATAAAGGCTGTACCATGTGTGTGTGTGTGGGGGAGGAGGGGGAATGGTCTATGTGCAGAGAGATAAAAACACTTGTTGTGTGAGAAGCAGTGATTGCGTGGCTGACTGCAGAGTCCTAGAGAACAAGTTCCTGTACTGGCTTTGTGTGTATGTAGCTGTTAAATAAAATATGATACATATCTGATGAAATTGCAACTAGAATCTTCTCCACATGAAGCATTTCAGGGAAATCATCCACTGCTGTTTCCTTCTAGTGCTAGCAGTGGTAGGAGTGCTAATATAGCGCTCCACCAGTACTTTCATTGTGATGTAAACTGGATCTGCAGTGAAAGGAGAATTTGAGAAAATCTTCAGTGCAAAATAAAGCAGCCAAATTGTCAGCTTTTCATAAAACACCTTTTGTGCCATTAGAGAGCATAGTAGCAGTCTTTGGTGCCCTTGGTGTGGCGAGAAGTTAATCTTACAGAGTTCTTGGTCCTCCAGTTACCAGAGTAGCTCTGAATGTGTTATAAGAGGAACTTAATAAAGTGACAGAATTCCAGGTAAGAGGTTGTTCTCTAGTGCCTTACTTAAGGGTATAATCTGTTGTTTTTCTGCTCACACACTTGGTTAATTGCCCTTTAAGCCATCCCTTGGTGCATTCACACTAGTCAAATACAGGGCATCTATGTCCATCTCTCAGATTGCTTATTCACTGACCCTTCCCTGCATCTCCACTGAATCCATGAGAGGGGTACCATTCTCTGCCAGGATGTAGGCGTTATACTTTTTGGCCCCCTCTTTTTGTCCAGTGTGTAGAAGTGGGGGAAATGATCCATCTCCCAAAAGAACTGGATGTGGGATCAAATGATGGTGCCCCGGGTCCTGGCCCCAAGCTCATCCCTCTTCTCCTGACACTCTCTGCAGACAGATGGATCCCAAGGGTGAGACACTTGGGCCAGATTTGCAGAAATGTTTCCTGGTCCCCTTGCCTTCCTCTATCAAGGCCCTCGCAGCCTGGAGGACTAGATGGAAGTCTCCCCACCTCTGGAGAGCAAGCTGAACCTTCCCCGGACCAATGTGTGCCTGCCAAGAACTGGCACAGCTCATCCCACAGCACAGTGGGGGCTGCGTGCAGATGTGGTCGCCTCATCTTAAAAAAGATATATTGGAATTGGAAAAGGCTCAGAAAAGGGCAACAAAAATGATTAGGGGTATGGAACGGCTTCCGTATGAGGAGAGATTAATAAGACTGGGACTTTTCAGCTTGGAAAAGAGATGGCTAAGGGGAGATATGATTGAGGTCTATAAAATCATGACTGGTGTAGAGAAAGTAGATAAGGAAGTGTTGTTTACTACTTCTCATAACACAAGAACTAGGAGTCATCAAATGAAATGAATAGGCAGCAGGTTTAATACAAATAAAAGGAAGTATTTCTTCACACAACACAGAGTCAACCCATGGAACTCCTTGCCAGAGGATGTTGTGAAGGCTAAGACCATAACAGGGTTCAAAAAAGAACTAGATAAATTCACGGAGGCTAGGTCCATCAATGACTATTAGACAGGATGGGCAGGAATGGTGTCCCTAGTCTCCGTTTGCCAGAAGCTGGGAATGGGAGACAGGGGATGGATCACTTGATGATTACCTGTTCGGTTCATTCTCTCTGAGGCACCTGGCTCTGGCCACTTCAGAAGACAGGATACTGCGCTAGATGGACCTTTGGTCTGACCCAGTAGGGCCATTCTTATGTTATTAATAAAGGGGGCTGTGTGATTTCTTTTTTCTAACTTTTTAATAACCAATATGGGAGATCAGGAGCACAGTTTTGTGACTAGTTGGTGAATCTCATTATAGTGTTAACCACCAGTTCTGAGAGAATCCGCTCCCCTTTTTGCAGCCTGCCCTGACCTTGGCATTTTCAGTGTGGGCTACTCTAGGCACCTCAGGTCACAGTATGTACCCTCTGTAGGGATGGATCTGGGTTAGCCTTTGGGACCATTCAGAGTGAAATAATTTCTAAAACTGGTTAATTAGGTAAGGGGTTTATTATTTTGGGAGGGTTGCCACCACATCAAACACAAAGTTTGTGCAAATTTGGAATTAAGATAGCAAGTGAAATTTAATTGAGCTTATTTGGAATAGAAGTGAAATGAGGTCAGCTAAGACTTCTGGGGACCTAGGTCTGGTAGCTTGAAACACAGCATTAAAATACACTAAAGATCATGGAGGAGGTTTCATACAAACATACCAAAATATTGGTACCAAACCAATACCCGGGGGGTTTGATGTATCATATGTTTAATGTAATTGTTGTGGGGAGTACAGGAAGCTGTGTTACTCAATGGGGTCTCAATGGTTAAATCAGTTCCTGTACTCCAGTAGTATAATCAGGGAGCCAACCCTCAGTAAGCCTTATCAAATTGTAAAGGGCATACGCGGTGAAAGTGACCCTCAGCTGTGAGCTAGTAGTGATGTAACCATATCACCTTCGGTAGACAGGGAAAGGCCTGTCCTCTCATCAATAACTCCAGGGTGGGAGGCAGTTAACATGTACAGTTTGGCATATCAGTTCTACATACAGTTAGTATGTTAAACACCATCACCAATAACCTATAATTTTTAGAATTGGGAAATATTCCACATTTAAAAACTGCAAATCCTTGATTAAGTTCTATTGTTTTTTAAAACTATTTTCAAAGACATGGAACAGGAAAGGCCACTTGTTTAATTCTTGTCAGACAGTGCCACGTGGAGCCATTCAGACATGGGGTCTGTGACACCGCACCCTAATTAAGACTCTGGTTATTTAACTGAAGATTATATCCTGGCAAAATCCTTATGTCCCATCCACAGCTTCTTTGCCTGTGTTCAGTCCAGATGAGGATGTGTTCAGCCACTTGGCAGCTATCGACTCAGTAGGTCACCTTGATGGCAACCTTTACAAGGAATGCAGCAACGTACCTCCTCTGGTAGTGTATTTCCAAGAGACTCAAACATGGAAATTTCCACCAGTTGCCTATTGCTCTGAAAAGGAGCATCAGTACACTGGCAGATACAATATGTTTGAGCGGGACCCACTGTTGTGTGGTGACAAGGAAGAATAACAACAGAACCAGTTGTTATTATCATCATGCCCTATCAGGCTAACTAAGTGAAGGGTTCTTATGAGGAGGGTGAGCTATGGTGGCCAATACTGTGTGATAACTAAACGTCAAGAGTATGTTTGTTATACCAATAAAATAAAAACCAGCAGGATCTTATTAAAGGGGAAAAGTCAAAATGCCACATTTATTGTGAATACAGAAAGAATCATAGTAAGCAGTTAGTTATAGCTATAACATTCCATTCAATTTCATATTTATTCACACATTCATTCATACACACACACACAGGTTCTGCAAGGTTGTTATCATAGTTACCAGCCTTAGAGTTGCTTGTGCCAAGCCACTGGCCAGGTGGCCTGGACATGAGGAGGGAGCAGGGCCTTGTCAGATGCTCATCTGATGCTCCTGGAAGTTGGTTTGCAGATTCAGACCCCAAAGTTCTCAGTTTCTAGAGTCCATTTTATAGGAATTTATTCCGATGCCAATCTATGGGAATTGCTTCATCATGCTGTTGCTGAATCAATCAGCAGATAGCACATTCCTGACGGCTCCGTGCTGCCAGATGTTATCTTGTCCTTCGGTTCTCCCATCCTTGAGGCTGTTGGGTGGATTCCAGTCTGCCCTCCGGGGATCCTCTGGTTATTTCCCCTTGACGCCTTCTTCAGCCGATGGACACTGGATTCTTAGGCTGGCACCTCCCTGATCATTCAGTTATTATCCACACCAAGCATCCATCCACATACATTCTCTATCTCTATTTTAATCACAATTGTTAACAAAGCGACATAAATACAACAAAGGGTGGGGAGTCTCTGTGTGCACTCCAAATCCCTCACCCCCTGCACCCCAACTCCCTGATCTAGCCCAGAGCCCCCTCCCGCATCCTGAACACTGCATTTCTGGCCCCACCCTGGAAGCTGCACCCTCAGTCCCCCTGCTTCAGCCTGGAGCTCCCTCCCATACTCTGAAACCCTCAGCTCTACCCCCAGCCTGGAGCCCCCTCCTGCACCCCGAACCCTTCATCCCCAGCCCCACCCCAAAGTCTGCACCCCCAACTGGAGCCCTCACCCCCTCCCACATTCCAGCCCATTGCCTCAGTTTGGAGCCCCCTCCTGCATCTTGAACTCCTCATTTCTGACTCAACCCCAGAGCCCGTACCCCCAGCCAGAGCCCTCACCTCCTCCCGCACCCTAACCCCCTGAGCCAGCCTGGTGAAAATGAGCAAGTGAGTGAGGGAGGGGAGAGAGCGTGGCAGAGGGAGTGAGCGAGGGGCGGGACCTCAGAGAAGGGGCAGGGCAGGGCCTCGGAGGAGGGCGGGGAAGGGGACGGGGCAAGGGTGTTTGGTTTTGTGCAAGTAGGAAGTTGGCAACCCTACATTGAACCAAACTATAAACCCTGTATATAATGGATTCAACTTCAAGCAGGGGGTGCAGCAGCACCCCCAGCACCCATAGTTCCAGTACCTATGGCTGTGGGTTGGGAGTGAGGGGCACCGGCAGAGCTGCGGGGGGAGACCCAAGGCTGGGCTATCAGGGGACTGCCTGGGTCAGGCCCCAGAGTGAGGCAGGGGCCAGGGGCAAGCACAGTGCAGGAGTGGGGGAGAGGGGGTGGACAGGATCCCCCTCAGGGTGACATGGAGCCGGTACCTATCTCTCTCTGCTGGAACCATGTCCTTTGGAACCAGTTCTCTCTCTCTCTCCAGCTGAGCTGCAGCTCCTACAGGCAACATCAGCTTCTCTTCCCACCCTCCTAGTGGGGAGGCTGTTTGTGATTACTCCTGTAACTGGACTTTTAGTGTCTGGGCACTGCCAGGTCTGCTTTTCGACTGGACTTTCCAGTCAAAAACCGGACACCTAGGCACAGGGACACTGGCTGCTGGCTGTATCCAACAGGGATTTCAAGGAATCCCTGTTGAGGTTACAGGGACAAACCATCCCGATGAGTCGAAAGAATAGTAAATATGGCAGGCGACCAGCTTGGCTTAATGGTGAAATCCTAGCGGATCTTAAGCATAAAAAAGAAGCTTACAAGAAGTGGAAGGTTGGACATATGACCAGGGAAGAGTATAAAAATATTGCTCGGGCATGTAGGAATGAAATCAGGAGGGCCAAATCGCACCTGGAGCTGCAGCTAGTGAGAGATGTTAAGAGTAACAAGAAGGGTTTCTTCAGGTATGTTGGCAACAAGAAGAAAGCCAAGGAAAGTGTGGGCCCCTTACTGAATGAGGGAGGCAACCTAGTGACAGAGGATGTGGAAAAAGCTAATGTACTCAATGCTTTTTTTGCCTCTGTCTTCACTAACAAGGTTAGCTCCCAGACTGCTGCGCTGGGCATCACAAAATGGGGAAGAGATGGCCAGCCCTCTGTGGAGAAAGAGGTGGTTAGGGACTATTTAGAAAAGCTGGACATGCACAAGTCCATGGGGCCGGACGAGTTGCATCCGAGAGTGCTGAAGGAATTGGCGGCTGTGATTGCAGAGCCGTTGGCCATTATCTTTGAAAACTCGTGGCGAATGGGGGAAGTCCCGGATGACTGGAAAAAGGCTAATGTAGTGCCAATCTTTAAAAAAGGGAAGAAGGAGGATCCTGGGAACTACAGGCCAGTCAGCCTCATGGAAAAATCATGGAGCAGGTCCTCAAAGAATCAATCCTGAAGCACTTGCATGAGAGGAAAGTGATCAGGAACAGCCAGCATGGATTCACCAAGGGAAGGTCATGCCTGACTAAACTAATTGCCTTTTATGATGAGATTACTGGTTCTGTGGATGAAGGGAAAGCAGTGGCTGTATTGTTTCTTGACTTTAGCAAAGCTTTTGACACGGTCTCCCACAGTATTCTTGTCAGCAAGTTAAGGAAGTATGGGCTGGATGAATGCACTATAAGGTGGGTAGAAAGCTGGCTAAATTGTTGGGCTCAACGGGTAGTGATCAATGGCTCCATGTCTAGTTGGCAGCCGGTATCAAGTGGAGTGCCCCAAGGGTCGGTCCTGGGGCCGGTTTTGTTCAATATCTTCATAAATGATCTGGAGGATGGTGTGGATTGCACTCTCAGCAAATTTGCGGATGATACTAAACTGGGAGGAGTGGTAGATACGCTGGAGGGGAGGGATAGGATACAGAAGGACCTAGACAAATTGGAGGATTGGGCCAAAAGAAATCTGATGAGGTTCAATAAGGATAAGTGCAGGGTCCTGCACTTAGGACGGAAGAATCCAATGCACCGCTACAGACTAGGGGCCGAATGGCTAGGCAGCAGTTCTGCGGAAAAGGAACTAGGGGTGACAGTGGATGAGAAGCTGGAAATGAGTCAGCAGTGTGCCCTTGTTGCCAAGAAGGCCAATGGCATTTTGGGATGTATAAGTAGGGGCATAGCGAGCAGATCGAGGGACGTGATCGTTCCCCTCTATTCGACATTGGTGAGGCCTCATCTGGAGTACTGTGTCCTGTTTTGGGCCCCACACTACAAGAAGAATGTGGATAAATTGGAGAGAGTCCAGCGAAGGGCAACAAAAATGATTAGGGGTCTAGAACACATGACTTATTAGGAGAGGCTGAGGGAGCTGGGATTGTTTAGTCTGCAGAAGAGAAGAATGAGGGGGGATTTGATAGCTGCTTTCAAGTACATGAAAGGGGGTTCCAAAGAGGATGGTTCTAGACTGTTCTCAGTGGTATCAGATGACAGTACAAGGAGTAATGGTCTCAAGTTGCAGTGGGGGAGGTTTAGGTTGGATATTAGGAAAAACTTTTTCACTAGGAGGGTGGTGAAACACTGGAATGCGTTACCTAGGGAGGTGGTGGAATCTCCTTCCTTTGAGGTTTTTAAGGTCAGGCTGGACAATGCCCTGGATGGGATGATTTAGTTGGTGTTGGTCCTGCTTTGAGCAGGGGGTTGGACTAGATGACCTCCTGAGGAGGAGAGAATCACAGCCACAGGGAATGCAAAGGTTCATGGGGCAAGCAGGGCTAGGCAGGGCAGGACAGGGCAGCCAGGAGGTAACAAAATCAGGGGAAGGGACTGGGCAGGGAAGAAAATGAAAAGGAGGCCCTGGGCAGGATAGGGGATGAAGGCAATAAATAATGGGGGAGAAATGCAGATGGGGCTGGAGAGATATTGTCAAAATACAGGAAGAGGAGAACGGGAGGGGACTACACAAAATGGTGCAGGGGCAGCGAACTGAAAGGGAAGGGGGATCATGCAAGACGATGAGCAGCAAGCTGGGGAGGGGAACCACACAAGACAGGAGGCAGCAAACTGCAGGTGGGGCAGGGGACTGGTGGGCAGGCAGACGGAGAGGGATGAGGAGGCCCACTAGCCCCATGCAGACTGAAGGGAGGAGTTGGGAGGTGTCCACAGGGGGCATATGTATCCATGTGTGCTTGCAATAAGTAGGGTTGCCAACTTTGTAATATTTAAAAACCTGACACTACATCAGGAGTGCTGGAACCTCCCCTGCCTCCCACAGACCCCGCTCCTGTCCTGCCTCTTCCCCCGAGGCCCCACCACTCTTTGCTCGGCTTCCTCCCTCCCCTCTTTGCTCACTGCTTTTCCCCTCTTCCCACCTGCCTGGTTGGGAGGGGCTTACCTGGAGACCCGGGGCTGGGAGCTGCAGCCACCCAATGCAGGTAGGAGGTGGCCCCGGCTGAGTAGGGGCTGGCATGGGTGATGACCTGGTGCCTCCCCGTCTCCCCTGACTCCAGAAGGCAGTTAATGACTACCCATGGAAAAGTCTGGTTTAAGTAACTTGCCCAGCCTCACACAGGGAACTCTGTGGCAGAGGCAAGGATAGACTCAAATTCTCCAGGACACTGTTCAACTGCCTTAACCATGAGACCATCGTTCGTCTTCCTGCAGGCCATTCCTGCACACCTATGATGCTGTGGGTGGGGCTTGCCATTGCTGCTGCTCCTGCTACTGAGCTACCACTGCTGTTGATGCCATGAAGCCCTCCCCCCATTCCATCCAATCATACACCACTCCTGCTGCTGGCCTGCCTACCTGCCCCCACTCACCACTGTGGGATTGCTTCAGCAGAGACTCTTCTTGCTAGGGTTGCCAAGTGTCGGGTTTTCAGATGGAAAGTCTGGTTGAAAAAAGGACCTCCCAGTATCCAGTCAGATCTACTTCCAGAAGTATCAGAAATGTGAGGGTCAGTTTCCAACCTGGTTTAATAATCAAAAAAGCTCTGTCACTAAAACAATTATAAAATATTAACCAGTGAAAGCTCTCACTACTTACGCAGCTTGGAAAATGGTTTCCACTCTTTTACACAGAGCTACACTACCACATTCTCATGTGTCACCAATGACCTCCCTTTTCAGCACAATAGTTGAGAAAAGCCCATTAAAATTAGTTGTTTTTTTATAAATACACTTCCACAGTTCATTCATGGTGAGAAGTGCTCCTTAAACTCTGAATTTCTATTCTCTTGGATTGAGCATGTTGAGTGGTGTTTCCATTTAATGAGACTCGGTATCAGCACAATCACTTCTGCAACTGGATAGAAGCAGCAGTGAAAGTTTGTGGAGGGAAGGTCATTTCAGTAATGAACAGTCCTGCTTTTCAGCACTTGTAGACTTGGTGGTTATCAGTGGTTTATTTTCTCTTTGACATTTTCAATATTATTGTCCTTCTCTAGTAGCAGTTAAGATTAGCGTGACATTTTTAAATTATCCCCTATCTTTTTCTTGAATAGGTCATATAAAATAAAGGTAATAAAAATATTCCTAAATGCAATTTCCCCTTATTAGGTCAGTGCCTACAAGCAATCTGTGGGAAATGAACCTGTGCAAAAGAATATACCCTGAAGAAAAGAAAAGAAAAAGAAAAGCCCCTCAACTTTCTTTCTCAAACACAAATATTTCCTCCATTTAGCCACTGAACCTCCAATAACATTAATTTTAAAAAAAATCTCCGACTGTCTCTCATTCCTCCTTCCCACGGTCAGTCCCACTCTGGTACCATGTGGAATGATGCACACTCCCCACCAGTGCGTCTCTTTATGTCAGGCAGCAATGTTTCATGGGTTTTAGCCTCCAGTGCCCACTGCAGGCCATCTGTCTTTTAGCCCTATCACTGGCAATAATTCTGCATAGCTCCTATACTGCTTTATCTTACAGCTTTTTCTGACTTCTTACCATGTAAATTATACCCACTTAGACTCCCTTGTACATTGGGAAAGTGACTGTAAGCAGCTCTGTGGCATTCTAAGCAAGTGTAAAGGGTTGAGGTGTGAACACCAAGGGAGGAGAAACTGCTTTTGTAGTTGGCTAGCCAGTCACAGTCTTTGTTTAATCCTGAGCTGATGGTGTCAAATTTGCAAATGAACTGAAGCTCAGCAGTTTCTCTTTAAAATCTGTGATAGGTTTGTTTGACAAGATCGTTCCTCCACTTCAACTGACTCCCTGGCATTTGTCATGGCATGTGGGAAAGTCCCCATGGGTTGGAGCATTTAACTCATAAATGGATGTCTTTCTAAAAGATCAACCACAAATTAATGGGCTGGATGCAGAGGTTACTGGGTGAGATTCTATGGCCTATGTTAGGCAGGAAGTCAGACCAAATGATCCTAATGGTCTTTTCTGGTCTTAATCTATGAAAATTTAATTATTTCTTTTTCAGCCTCCGTTGTAGTCTCCAGTATAGTAAGTGGGTCGGCAAGCCAGTTTCCTATCCAGCCCTAGGAAAGGGAGTGGAGCCACACATTATATAGATTGTTCCATCCCACAGTAAAACCCACAGGTGGATTTTTAGGGTAAACATCTGAGGAGATGCCCCTCCCCCAGGATGAAACAGGTATGTTCTCCCTGGGAAAGTGTGGGGTCAGAGCCCAAACCCGAGGGATCTTCAGAAAGCTATGGTTGTCTGCATGCAACTACCATGCCCCTGCATGGACTTTGGCTCCCAGAATCCTACCCTCTTTTCTCCCTGCTGGAATGGTTTCATTGGACCCACACGACTAGCTACTCCTTCTGGCTATGGCTGCTTCTGGGAACCCTGGCAGGACTATGTGAAAAAGGTAATAGAGCCCAAGTCTAGATTACTTTTTCTAGATAGAGAGGATAATTTGCATACCCTGCCCCTGTCCTAAGCACACCTGCCCATCCTACTTAGTGTCTGTCCTGCGTCAGTACAGACCAGGATTCCACCAGATTTGGCTGAGGAGGAGAACAAAGTCACAGAGGTGGCAGTAACCTCTTTCTTCATGGAAGTGGATCTGTGGGAGCAACATCTTCTTCTATGGCGATCTAGTGAATGGTGCCCTTGCAGCACGGCTGGTGTAAGACTGTACTGAACTAAAAGCCACCAAAATTTTGCTCCACCTCCTAGAAAGTTCAGCATCATCATTCCAGGCCTCCCATCCAGACAATGCATATTCTATTCTGTGGGTCCTGTACCTGCAACAGGGAATCGCAATCGACAACCACCTGTGTGCTGTGCTGCTAGCTGCACGTGGACTTCCTGCAGTGCGGGGCCCCCTTTAATCTTTCTGGCTACATATCCTGGATCCCAAGGGTCCCTGCCTTGACCCTCTCTGTCACACTTAGTACTGTTATTTTTAACATGGAATTTGGTAATACTTTCTAGAGGCTCAATAATGAGGAGATACCAGCTTTATTCCAGTGTGGTTCCATTTATACCATTGGGAGAGCAGAATCATGGATAGTATTTCTTTATAGTGTTAAGACATTTCAAGACAGAGCGAGAGTGTGCGTATCTCAACATTGTTGGGGGTTTACAACATTCAGCACCCTGCAGAATTGAACCCCCAGTAAAATATTGGTTGAAGACCAGTAACATTAATAAAAATATCGTTTTATTCTACAGGCATTCTGAAATAACCCAAAGTCAATTGAGATAGCAGTGAATGTAGAATAGCTTAGGCACTGTGCTTTGTTATCTCTGGTAATTAAGAAATTTTTGAAATACAAAAGTATTCTTGAAGGCTCTGTGTCTTGATAGCTAATGAATGTCATGCTGTACGGGATTATTATAAAATATTTCTTTGTCTCACAGGGTGACATATAATCCAACACAAAGAGATGCACACATCACATGGTGTTACTGACTTACCAGAAATAAAAGCTGATAATTGTCTATTGAAAGTAGGTATATCTTCAGCAACCTACATTTACATAGTTCCTTTTATCCTGAAGGTTCCCAACAAATTTTTACAGACAATGTAGGAACTGCTCGTTCAGCTAATGTGCTTGGAACCCAGCATTCTTTTTTCAATAGAAATACCACAAATGTTTTAATAAACGGAAAGTGAAAAATAACTTTAAACTGAAACTTCAGAGGGAAATGTTAGCCAGGCTGAATGCCAGGATACCAGGGTTAATAATTCTACTCCTGCAAAAATGTGCTATGAAGTATTTTAAAGACTACAATTGGTTAAACCCTTCATTTTACAGCTGATCCAGAGATGACACTTTCCTGCTATACTGAGGATTTGATTCAATACTGACTTAGAGAAAAGAGTGAATCACCAACTGAACCTACTGAATCACCAAGACCAATTCCTTACAGTTCTCCCAATCAACTGGCCAGGTCTAAAGCAGCTTAGTTTATAAAAAGAAAAGGAGGACTTGTGGCACCTTAGAGACTAACACATTTATTTGAGCATAAGCTTTCGTGAGCTACAGCTCACTTCATCGGATGCATTCAGTGGAAAATACAGTGGGGAGATGTATATACACAGAGAACATGAAACAATGGGTGTTACCATACACACTGTAAGGAGTATACACACTTTAGATGAGCTATTACCAGCAGGAGAGCGGGGGCGGGGGGAAGGAGGGGGAGGAGGGGGCGGAGAAACCTTTTGTAGTGATAATCAAGGTGGGCCATTTCCAGCAGTTGACAAGAACGTCTGACTAACACGGCTGCTATTCTGAAACCTGTCATTATGCAAGGCACTGCATTTAGCCGTATGGAGTGGAAATCTATCAGCTTCATGAAAAAACTCGTACAGATACAGACAGACATCATCTTCCTTTCCAAATGCAAACAGATGGACATCATACCAAAAGGACTGAAGGTAAAAAATCCATTACAATCTACATACCACACAGACTATGCTGACAGTTTATGCCACACGCTCTCAAAGAAACTGCGGAACCACCTGATCAACATCCTCTACAGCAAACAGGGAAAGATTAAGAATGAGCTCTCAAAACTGGATACTCTCATAAAAAGACAACCTTCCACACAAACTTCCTTGTGGTTGGACTTTACAAAAACTAGACAAGCCATTTACAACACACACTTTGCTTCTCTACAAAAGAAAAAGGATACTAAACTATCTAAACTACTACATGCCACAAGGGGCCACAGCAATGGTTCCCTTAACCCACCCAGAAATATTGTTAATCTATCCAACTATACTCTTAGCCCAGCAGAAGAATCTGTCCTATCTCGGGGCCTCTCCTTCTGCTCCTCCACCCCCACGAACATGATACAGTTCTGTGGTGACCTAGAATCCTATTTTCGACATCTCCGACTCAAGGAATATTTCCAACACACCTCTGAACAACATACTAATCCACAGAGACCTTCCTACCAACACTACAAAAAGAAGGATTCTGGGTGGACTCCTCCTGAAGGTCAAAACAACAGACTGCACTTCTACATAGAGTGCTTCCGCCGACGTGCACAGGCTGAAATTGTGGAAAAGCAGCATCACTTGCCCCATAACCCCAGCCGTGCAGAACACAATGCCATCCATCTCAGAAACAACTCTGATATCATAATCAAAAAGGCTGACAAAGGAGGTACTGTCGTCATCATGAATAGGTTGGAATATGAACAAGAGGCTGCTAGGCAGCTCTCCTCACCACTTTCTACAAGCCATTACCCTCTGATTCCATTGAGGGTTACCAAAAGAAACTACACCATTTGCTCAAGAAACTCCCTGAAAAAGCACAAGAACAAATCCGCACAGACACACTTCTGGAACCCCAACCTGGGGTATTCTATCTGCTACCCAAGATCCATAAACCTGGAAATTCTGGACGCCCCATCATCTCAGGCATTGGCACCCTGACAGCAGGATTGTCTGGCTATGTAGACTCCCTCCTCAGGCCCTACGCTACCAGCACTCCCAGCTATCTTCGAGACACCACTGACTTCCTGAGGAAACTACAATCCATTGGTGATCTTCCTGAAAACACCATCCTGGTCACTATGGATGTAGAAGCCCTCTACACCAACATTCCACACAAAGATGGACTACAAGCCATCAGGAACACTATCCCCGAAAATGTCACGGCAAACCTGGTGGCTGAACTTTGTGACTTTGTCCTCACCCATAACTCTTTCACATTTGGGGACAATGTATACCTTCAAACCAGCGGCACTGCTATGGGTACCCACATGGCCCCACAGTATGCCAACATTTTTATGGCTGACTTAGAACAACGCTTCCTCAGCTCTCGTCCCCTAATGCCTATACTCTACCTGCGCTATATTGATGACATCTTCATCATCTGGACCCATGGAAAAGAAGCCCTTGAGGAATTTCACCATGATTTCAACAATTTCCATCCCACCATCAACCTCAGCCTGGTCCAGTCCACACAAGAGATCCACTTCCTGGACACTATGGTGCTAATAAACGATGGTCACATAAACACCACCCTATACCAGAAACCTACTGACTGCTATTCCTACCTACGTGCCTCCAGCTTTCACCAAGATCACACCACACGATCCATTGTCTACAGCCAAGCTCTATGATACAACCGCATTTGCTCCAACCCCTCAGACAGAGACAAACACCTACAAGATCTCTATCAAGCATTCTTACAGCTACAGTACCCACCTGGTGAAGTGAAGAAACAGATTGACAGAGCCAGAAGAGTACCCAGAAGTCACCTACTGCAGGACAGACCCAACAAAGAAAATAACAGAACGCCACTAACCATCACCTTCAGCCCCGAACTAAAACCTCTCCAACACATCATCAAGGATCTACAACCTATCCTGAAGGACGACCCATCACTCTCACAGATCTTGGGAGACAGGCCAATCCTTGCTGACAGACAGCCCCCCAACCTGAAGCAAATACTCACCAGCAACCACACACCACACAACAGAACCACTCACTCAGGAACCTATCCTTGCAACAAAGCCCATTGCCAACTGTGTCCACATATCTATTCAAGTGACACCATCATAGGGCCTAATCACATCAGCCACACTATCAGAGGCTCGTTCACCTGCACATCTACCAATGTGATATATGCCATCATGTGCCAGCAATGCCCCTCTGCCATGTACATTGGTCAAATTGGACAGTCTCTATATAAAAGAATAAATGGACACAAATCAGATGTCAAGAATTATAACATTCATGAACCAGTCGGAGAACACTTCAATCTCTCTGGTCACTCGATTACAGACCAAAAAGTCTCAATATTACTACAAAAAGACTTCAGAAACAGACTCCAACGAGAGACTGCTGAATTGGAATTAATTTGCAAACTGGATCCAATTAACTTAGGCTTGAATAGAGACTGGGAGTGGATGGGTCATTACACAAAGTAAAACTATTTCCCCATGTTTATTCCCCCCACCCCCACACACTGTTCCTCAGACATTCTTGTCAACTGCTGGAAATGGCCCACCTTGATTATCACTACAAAAGGTTTTCTCCCCCCCTGCCCCCCTCTTGCTGGTATTAGCTAATCTTAAGTGATCACTCTCCTTACAGTGTGTATGATAACACCCATTGTTTCATGTTCTCTATGTATATAAATCTCCCCACTGTATTTTCCACTGAATGCATCCGATGAAGTGAGCTGTAGCTCACGAAAGCTTATGCTCAAATAAATTTGTTAGTCTCTAAAGTGCCACAAGTACTCCTTTTCTTTTTGCGAATACAGACTAACACAGCTGCTACTCTGAAACCTGTCAGCTTAGTTTATGACAGCTAATGACAACTTTAATGGGAATTGAAGGCTCTATTTTCTAAAGAATTCAGGGGCAGATTTTTCAAGTGTTCAACACCAACGATTGCAGCCAGATGAACAAGCGTGATGGGAGGGGTCCCATCACGGTAGCTAACCCACCCCCTGAGAGGCGGTATCTAGGTTGAAAAGTCTTCCATCCACCTAGCACTGTCTACACTGGGGGTGGGGTGGGTAGGTCATATTAATTAAGTTGCTCAAGGGTGTTGGATTTTTCACATCCCTGAGTAATGTGGGTCAACCTAACTTTTTAGCAAAGACCTTCCCTAAGTAACCTAGCCATAATGTTTAATAGTTAGAAAAAAGGGAACCGCTGGAAATGAGCCACTTACACATGCAATGATGTTAGGCATTAGGATTTTCAGTACTCTGCAGGATCACCCTGAAAGAACAAAAAGAAATGGAGGACTTGTGGCACCTTAGAGACTAACAAATTTATTTGAGCATAAGCTTTCGTGAGCTACAGCTCACTTCATCGGATGCATTCAGTGAATCCACTGATTGCATCCCATGAAGTGAGCTGTAGCTCACGAAAGCTTATGCTCAAGTAAATTCGTTAGTCTCTAAGGTGCCACAAGTCCTCCTTTTCTTTTTGCGGATACAGACTAACAATGCTGCTACTCTGAAACCTGAAAAAACAGTTTATAAGCAGTGCTTGAGGTCAAAGCTGTAGTATTCTAGGATATTTTTACACAGTTACTTTAAACCAAATTCTTATGTTTCAAAGTCTATCTTGATGGCTCTGTTATTTGACTAGAGTCAAATGTTAAGTAGTTCTTATAATGAACTCTGTCCTTACAAAGGGAAAAGGGTGCTAAAACTCTGTTCAAACAAAAGTCCTATAATGCATTGAGCTTCGCTAGGTGGCAGCATAGTTAGTTACATATTCTAAGCACAACTGAAAAACACACCTCTCATCCCGTGTGTGTTTTATATATACTTTAAAGAAACTTGATTGGAAATGTGCATGAGGAGTCCGAAAGAGCCAACAGACAAGCAGGTCACCTGGGAAATTAACATTAAACAAAAACAAAACTACTTCAGGGGCTTAAGATCAACCACACTATTTTAGCAAAGCCCAGACTACAATATCAACTTCAGGAAGATCTCTATACTAGTTTTTAGCTACATTCTGAGTACTGAGGTACTGTGTGGTAAAGATCAAAGATAGAGGTGAAGGAGGTGATATGCCTAAAATGATGCACTAGGTACACATATCCTAAATGAAAATATCAGTCTCTAAGAATTCCTAGCTAAGGTTGGCTAGTCCTTATGCACATAATAAGGGGTAGTAAGAGGGTGGCAGGTTCTAAGACCCCCTTGGCATTTTATATGTGCACTGTACATGCCTATTTTAGGAAGATTCCTTCCTTCTCTTCAGCGAAAACTTAGTTTAAACCCTAGTAATCAGGAAAATTTGGTACTAAAACATAATTTGCCTGAAATAATCTAGTCTGCTTAAACTCCTGGCCTCCGCTCCTCCATACATACCCTCAGGTTTCAAAGTAGCAGCCGTGTTAGTCTGTATCCGCAAAAAGAAAAGGAGGACTTGTGGCACTTTAGAGACTAACAAATTTATTTGAGCATAAGCTTTTGTGAGCTACAGCTCACTTCATCGGATGCATTCAGTGGAAAATACAGTGGGGAGATTTATATACACAGAGAACATGAAACAGTGGGTGTTACCATACACACTGTAACAAGAGTGATCAGGTAAGGTGAGCTATTACCAGCAGGAGAACCCGGGGGAGGGGGGCGGGGGGGGGAGGAGACACCTTTTGTAGTGATAATCAAGGTGGGCCATTTCCAGCAGTTGACAAGAACTTCTGAGGAACAGTGGGGGGTGGGGGGTGGGGAAATAAACATGGGGAAATAGTTTTACTTTGTGTAATGACACGTCCACTCCCAGTCTTTATTTAAGCCTAAGTTAATTGTGTCCAGTTTGCAAATTAATTCCAATTCAGCAGTTTCTCATTGGAGTCTGTTTTTGAAGTTTTTTTGTTGAAGAATTGCCACTTTTAGGTCTGTAATCGAGTGACCAAAGAGATTGAAGTGTTCTCCAACCGGTTTTTGAATGTTATAAATCTTGACGTCTGATTTTTGTCCATTTATTCTTTTTACATATCAAGGATCTACAACCTATCCTGAAGGACAACTCATCACTCTCAAAGATCTTGGGAGACAAGCCAGTCCTTGCTTACAGACAGCCCCCCAGCCTGAAGCAAATACTCACCAGCAACCACACACCACACAACAAAACCACTAACCCGGGAACCTATCCTTGCAACAAAGCCCGTTGCCAACTCTGTCCACATATCTATTCAGGGGACACCATCATAGGGCCTAATCACATCAGCCACACTATCAGAGGCTCATTCACCTGCACATCTACCAATGTGATGTATGCCATCATGTGCCAGCAATGCCCCTCTGCCATGTACATTGGTCAAACTGGACAGTCTCTATGTAAAAGAATAAAATAAAAGTTTTGCCATTAACTTTACTGAGTCACATTTGAGTCCTTGGTGTTTTCCAGTGGCGTTATCTTGCTGCTTTGACTTTTCTTTCATTATGAAAAAAACATATTTTTATAGGTCACAAATAGCAATGCAGTCCCAAATTGAATTCCAGCCTTGGTATTTAATCAGGGGGATTGGCTGCCAGTCACAAATGGCTTGAGCTGTGCTCTTGCTGTTTATTATTTCAGCAGTATCCCCTGATTAAATTACAACCTTGTTCAATCAGGGATGATGTATTCTTTTACATTTTTGGCAGCAGATCTATGGCACAGAAGCAATGTATAATGTGTTGTAAATGCTATTGTTTATAATAAAATAGGATATATTTTGTATATTGATCCATCTCTATTTTTTCCATGGGGAAAAGGAAAATAGGAAACTTTAAATTCAGAGGAACTCTAGGAAGCTGGTAACTCCAGTCCAAATTATGCATATTTGAATCTACTCACCACTACCTTAAATCTTGAGAGGATCTGTTTGGGAATTGGAGGAAGAGATATAACAGGATATGTATATAACTAATATAGTTTCACAGTAACACTGTGGCTAAGTCACATGGGGCCCAATCCTGCAGTATTTACTCAGGGAAAAATTGTCTATAAGGATTCAGGCTCAGTTCCTTAAATCACACACTTTGATCCTGTTCTCACTGAAATCAATTGGGAGAGTGACGTGCACCAGGTGAGGGGCTATAACAGATAAGTCACAATGCCTTCCTGGGGTTGCTCTCAGGACAGCCCAGATGCATGCCATCATGCCTTAAAGAGGATTATGCCAAAAGGCACATTCTAACTCTAAAGATCTGTAAATAGTTTTGATTAAGAAAGATTAAACACCTTCACATCTGCTTTCAAGATAAGAATCGGTGGCACTGGAAAATGTCAGCTCTTTAAAATAAGTGCAGTGTTTCCTTCCTTCAATAAATATCTGTTTGGAAATGATAAATTGCTTCTTCTGTTATGTACTTTCTTTGTTCCTTAGCCATTTTATCTTCTAATTACCTAAAACATATGTTATTGATTTACCATCGTAGAATGTCCAGAAATTATAGCATGAGCAGTTCTTCTAACCTCTCTTTTCTCCTTGAGATAGAAGCTAAATCTTAACGCATGCTTTCCTGAAGATCTCTTTAAGTATAATCACTGTGCTTAAAAACAAAAACCACCAACAACCGTAATAATAGGTGGCAAGGGCCTGGGAATGACTATGTTACCATCAAATACAAGCCAGTGTTTTGTCTTCAGTGGAGAAGAGTCAAACCCACAAATGATGGTCACGGACAAGTCTATTGTTTACATTATTTTCATGAGTCATAGTCAAGTGCAGAATAAAATAATGGAGTCAAATATTAGGAGTGTGGCTTGATTTTTGTAAAATACACTCTTAGTTAAAGTATTACATGATTTTGATTTGGATAGAACTATGTTGTAGAGGTCCCATATAAAGGCTGCTTTTTAAGGACCAAATATAATGAAACCAAACTTCAGCTCTAGAAACTAGCAGGCATTTCAGGTTGGTTTGAAAAGAGTGGGAGCAGTAAGAAATCAATAAAACATTCAACAATATGACAAGTAACTAAAAAGCATGTTAATAGTTTATGTGAACTTCAAAAGTGAGGTCACGAGCATGCTAACTCGTATCTATGCAAGCAGTATTGCTGAAATCAAGGGCACTACTTAAATGAGTAAAGGGTGCATGATTGAGTCTTAACTTCAATATTGTCACAATGTGATTGAACATAACATTCTAACATTAAAGATCTGCAAGGTATATTTAGGGGAATGCAGAATTTTCATAATGAGGTTACTGTGAAATTGTGAGCTATATGGAAATTAGAGTATAATTAAGTCATAGGTGAATAGCAGTTGTATTATTACTAATGCTGTGAATTAAATGTTCATCTAGATAAGCCCTAAGCGAGTTCAGAACTTTCTGTGTGGGACCAATGGCTCTCACAGCATGAAAGATTTCCAGATTGGCAGAGTTCATATCCATGGTCAATATGTAATTCTAGTCGTCATATCAGGGGCTAAATTTATGTGGGTATTATCAATGCTCCTAAAATCCTCTCCCTGCATGCAATGGGCTTAGTGTAAAACTTGAACAAGATTTGCAGGGGCAGCCTCTTTCTTACTTTTTCCAAAATCATGGCTAGGAATCCAGAGGTCTGAAGTAAGTGTAAAGCGCTCACAAATCAGAACAGTATCACTTCACAGCCACTTTGCTCAGGTGTAAATGATTACATAAGGTGCTGGGCAGGGGAGAGTCAGACCCACATGGTCAATAGAGATGTTATGTTTCAGATTTCAGAGGAACAGCCGTGTTAGTCTGTATTCGCAAAAAGAAAAGGAGTACTTGTGGCACCTTAGAGACTAACCAATTTATTTGAGCATGAGCTTTCGTGAGCTACAGAGAAGTGAGCTGTAGCTCACGAAAGCTCATGCTCAAATAAATTGGTTAGTCTCTAAGGTGCCACAAGTACTCCTTTTCTTTTTATGTTTCAGAGTAGCAGCCATTTTAGTCTATATCCGCAAAAAGAACAGGAGTACTTGTGGCACCTTAGAGATTAACAAATTTTTTAGAGCATAAGCTTTCATGAGCTACAGCTCACTTCATCGGATGCATAGAATGGAACATATAGTAAGAAGATATATATATACATACAGAGAAGGTGGAAGTTACCATACAAACTGAAGTGAGCTGTAGCTCACGAAAGCTCATGCTCAAATAAATTGGTTAGTCTCTAAGGTGCCACAAGTACTCCTTTTCTTTTTGCGAATACAGACTAACACGGCTGTTCCTCTGAAACCATACAAACTATAAGAGGCTAATTAATTAAGATGAGCTATTATCAGCAGGAGAAAAAAACTTTTGTAGTGATAATCAAGATGGCCCATTTAGGCAGTTGACAAGAAGGTGTGAGGATACTTAACTTAGGGAAATAGATTCAATATGTGTAATGTCCCAGCCATGTTATGCAGGCTCAAAAAACCCCAAACGAAACCAACCAACCAACCAAAAAAACCCCACACAACCACTACTGGAGAATCTGGATTCCGGGGAATCACTCTTCTGAACTGCAAGATAAGTCAACTTATGCTAGGTCAATGACTCAAAGAAAAGAAGACAATTATCTTACATTTATATAGTTCCTTTCACAATAAATGATCCCAAAGTGTTTTATAGATTTAGGAACTTGTCTATATTAACAAACTCAATTTTAGGTTGATCTAGTTAAATCAGTTCAAATCTTTATGGCAGACACACACAAACCATCTTAACACTTTAGTAGTATTACCATATCACCAAGATGCCCCAGTCATGGATCACAACGTTATTGTGTTAGGTGCTGTACAAACAAAATAAAAAAAGACAATCTGTGCCCTAAAGACACTGCAATGCAAGTATAAGACAAAAGACAATAGATGGAGACAGATAGGGGAGTACAATGAGATAATATTGGTCAGTATGATAGGCAGTGGTCTCAGCACATCAGCAGCCCAACTGTTACGTTTTTTGTAGGCATCATGGGCAAAGGAGAATTTAAAGATAAATCAGTTTAGCTTGCCAAGGTAATTTTTAATGCAAGTTAAAATGATTTAGGTTAAATTTAAAATCTATTTCATTAAACTGGAACATTTTTTCTATTATAGACAAAGCCTTTGGCTCCAGTGATGTACTGGGATCTGCTAAGCTCCATGGGACTTTCAGTGGGTGGTAGGATCCATGCTAGCAGATCCCAAAGTAATATCTGGGCCTTACCAATCTAAATTATACAGATGGTTTACTTCCTCCACAATTCAAATGCAGTCACCTAGCTACTCTATATGGAAGCAAGGGACTAGAACTGAAGAAGAATACTGTAACAAATTGAAACTGCAGGGGGAAATCTAGATAGTGAGAATGTAATTACCCACACTGGAATTTAGTCAGGAGACCAAGGTTAACATCACCACTGAATGCTTCCGATGAAGTGAGCTGTAGCTCACAAAAGCTTATGCTCAAATAAATTTATTAGTCTCTAAGATGCCACAAGTCCTCCTTTTCTTTTTGTGGATACAGACTAACACGGCTGCTACTCTGAAACCTATCACCAGTCTTATGAGTCAGAAAATGTGTCAGTAATCCCTTCAATTTACAGGAAGACTTTTCCATTGACAGTTAAAATGTAAATAAACGCTATTCAGAGCCTAGCTTTGTCATCCTTTTGCTTTCTGAATTCAAATTGAAGCCAATGGGAATTTGAGTGCAGACTGATGACACAACTGGCTGATGTGTGTATGTATGAAACAGCGAAATGGAACTATTCTCCTGCCCAAGATAAGCTTGATTAGGTCTGGCAGAATTTGATTATTTAAAAAAAAATTCAGTGGATAATCTCTTTATTTTTAACTACTTTTTATTTATCAGTAAAGTATAAATTTTCACAGTTGCCAGAAATTGTGGACAGGAGGTTAGGCAATAATTATTTAATGACAGCAGACAGATGCAAAATGTTAAAGCTTTATAATTCTTAAAAAAGATTGTATTTTGACATGTGATGTTGGCAAAGTAAATATTCTTAAATCAAATTCTAAGACAGTCTCAAGCAGCATTTTCCTTACTTTGCCTAGCTGTGCATTTTTATTATTGGTGGAAATATTTTTTCATGGGTGTGTGTTTACAGTGAAATTGACGTGAGCCGACATTTACTGATAAAAATAGAATTCTTCCAAACCTCCAGTCCATCATGCTGAGTTTTGGCCTCCCTACTAATGAGGGCATTTTCCCACTATGAAGAGAGATTTAAAATAAATAGATCCAAACACAGCTGGTCAAACTTTAGTTTTGGAGATAGTTTGTGGAATGCCTTGGGATTTTGGCTAAATTCAACAGGCTGTCCACTATGTGCTCAGTGGCAAACATGTTGAGGCAATTAACAATATTCTAAGGTGAGGGTCAGATTCATTCTGTGGAGAGGGCCAAATTGTGTTACACAATCTAGTGTTTAATTTAAAAAACATGTATGTTTCTAGCCTTTATGGTTGCTTAGAAAATCTTAAAAACATTAGTTGAATGTAAACAAATGCAGTGTGTTCTTTCTGGAACTGCTGAAAACCTGAAACAATAGTTCTGAAAACTGAGAGTTACCCCCATTCATTTCAATGTGGTATTTAACTCTGACACATAAACAAACAAACATGGCAATTTAAAATGGCAACATTGTCAACTATTTCGCTACTGCTAATTTTAGCAGAAAAACCTCCACTATTGTGCTTATCCCCCAATCATTTCCCACTGCTTTTCGGTGCTAAAACCTTCAATTTCCCTGAAATCTTTTATGATGTTTTTTATGTGTTTTCAACACACAATTTGCAGCACCTAGAAAACTGAGAGTGTAGGAAAGGCATAAAATACACTAAATATCAAAATAAATATCACAGGGGCATGCCATTGAATGTATTAGCCAATTAATACTTAATTCAATTATGTTTTTTTAATTAAACGGTGCTGCCACAGTATTTTCAGTCTGCTGTAGAAATTAGAAGGTCTTGTCACAGAATTTAGGCCCAGCTTGCTGCAAGCCACGTTGGTTCTTGATCATCAGTGTCACTGTATTTTCTGAACCTTTAGCTCATAACAGCAGGTTAGTACGCTTCTTCATAATTCCTTTCAATTTTTACGAGTTATGGCACTGGTACCAATAACTTCCTGGCCATTTTTCTCCCCTTTCTCCCCCCATCCCCTTCCTCTGTAATTACATATTAAAAAATCTTTGGTATACAAATCCTGGGAGATAGGGAGTAGTTTGTGGGATTCTTTACTCTGGGCTGTTGTTCATAAACTTCTTTTGCCAAATCTGTTTAAGTAAATCCAATCTAATTGATAAGTGGCATTTGAGAAAGTATTCTGCTCAAATATTCTGAGTGGTAGCCTCAAGTGTAGACTTATGTACTAAGTGATAATAGAAATTTGAAACACAATGATGAAGGATTCCAACTTTTAAGTGTCTACATAAAATATGACAGGTTTCAGAGGAACAGCCGTGTTAGTCTGTATTCGCAAAAAGAAAAGGAGTACTTGTGGCACCTTAGAGACTAACCAATTTATTTGAGCATGAGCTTTCGTGAGCTACAGCTCACTTCATCAGATGTTTACCGTGGAAACTGCAGCAGACTTTATATGTTACTCACCCATTTGATGCTGGGTGATACACATCAGCTCCAATGTACCTAACTTAATTTTCCATGACAAATATTTGAAATTCTTCACAAACAAATTGAACACTATTATCTAAAACAATCTCTTCAAATGGCAAGTTTGCAGAGATGCTTTCTGTAACTGAAGAGCATTTGTCTTGTGGATTCAGACAAGCTAGCTGTATCCACAGCTCCTTCTAGGGTAATTTCCTTTGTATAACTTGTGCTCAGCAGCTGCGCTGTTCACTCTTGGTTCCTTAGGCCTCGTCTACACTACCAAGTTTTGTCAATAAAAGTGATGGCAACACTCAACAGTGGACATAATAAAAATTGGAATGTCATGTTCACGTTTGCTCCCTCCGTCGTCAGAACGTGTCCACAGTTGGGACACTATCATTGACATTGTGATCAATTCACTGTGGATACCTATCCGACAATCCAGCTTGATACCTTCTGTCGCTAGGTGTTGTGGGAAGGCGGAGTGGATTGTGGCACATCTTGGGACCAGGCTCAATATCCTGTGATGCATTGCTTTCTGTCCCAGAACTCCCTGGGCTTCTGGGTTTCTTTCGCAGCATTTTTCAACAGCCCTTATTTGCTGTGCACCCCAGCATCTCTGTGAGAAGGGATGGATCCCGCACTGCTCTCCTATGCTCTGTTAACTGTCATGAAGACATCACGGATGGCAGTGCAGTTAATTGCAAAGTTCCTAACTGAAGAAGACTCCCAGTTGCCTGACATGCTGTGTGATATGGATAGGAGCAACTTTAGATTTTGTTTGGTATTCACAGAACAGTTGCATAGGGTAAACCATCACTTTTGGGCTTGTGAAAAAAACATTGAATAGTGGGATTGTATCATCATGCAGGTGTGGGTTGCCAAGCAGTGGCTATGGAATTTTGTATGTGGAAAACTACCTTCCTGGTGTGCGGAGCTTGCCCCAGCACTGTGGCTCAAGGACACCAGAATGAGAGTTGCTCTATCGGTAGAGAAGCATGTGGCAACTGCTATGTGGAAGCTGGCGACTCCAGACTGCTACTGGT
Source organism: Lepidochelys kempii (assembly GCF_965140285.1). Taxonomy (NCBI): domain Eukaryota; kingdom Metazoa; phylum Chordata; order Testudines; family Cheloniidae; genus Lepidochelys; species Lepidochelys kempii. The sequence continues at coordinate 100,414,841 of NC_136382.1, forward strand.
CAGTTGAGAATCAATTTGGAGTCCGGAAGTCGAACTTTGGGGCTGTGTTAACGCAAGTGTGCAGGGCAATAAATTGCATCCTGCTATGACAGACTGTGACTCTGGGAAATGTGCATGAAATAGTGGACAGCTTTGCAGAAATGGATTTCCCTAATTTTGGAGGGGTGATAGATGGCACACGTATTCCAATTTTGGTACCAGACCACTTTGCGATGGAGTACATCAATAGGAAGGGCTACTTCTCCATGGTGTTGCAGGCATTTGTGGATCACTGTGGCCTTTCACTGACATCAACACGGGGTTCTCCGGGAAGGTGCATGATGCACACATCTTTGGGAACACCAGCCTGTATAGCAAACTACAAGCTGGGACTTTCTTTCCAAACCAGATTACAGCGTGGGATGGTGAAATGTCCACAGTGATCCTGGGAGACCCGGCATATCACTTACAGCTGTGGCTCATGAAACCTTACACGGGAAACCTGGACAGCAGTAAGGAGCGGTTCAACAACAGGCTGAGTAGGTGATGGATGACAGTTGAATGTGCCTTTGGCAGATTAAAGGTGCTCTGGTGATGCTTTTATTTCAGGTTAGGCCTTAATGAGGATAATATTCCCATGATCGTAGCCCTGTGTTGTACATTGCACAATCTTTGTGAAGCTAAGGGGGAAAGGTTTGCTCAGGGGTGGAGTGCTGAGGCAGACCACTTGGTCGCTGATTTTGAGCAGCCAGATACCAGGGCTACCAGAGGAGCCCAGAGGGGGGGATTTGAATCAGGGAGGCTCTGAGGCAACACTTTGAGAATGAGAACTCGTAATATATATCTCTGTGATTGGTGCTGCAATGTTACATTTCATGTAGTTTTCCTGGGAAGTAATGGTGACATTTGGGGCCTGGCATTCCAGCAAGTACATGAATAAACTGTCTGTGTATGTATTGGTGGTGCCTGCTATCTCAATTTGTAGGAAACAAATAAAGATGAGTTACTGTTCAAAAACTTTGCTTTTATTGCACAACAAACACACACACACAAAGATGCTTAGTGGCAAAGGAGGTACCAGGGAAGGGCAGACTTTCAGAGCGGTGTGTAGGTCCAGCTATCATGATGAAAGTTGTCTGAGGGGGTGGAGTGAAGGGGAAACCGAGAAGTCCCAGAAAGCGGAAAGGACAGGTGGAGTTTGGGGGGGCACGGAAAAGCGTTCTGACTGTGCTGCAGGGGAGGGCAGGCACGGATCTGCTCCGTCTGCTGTGTTATTAAGGACTTCAGCAGCTGTGTTTGCTCCTCCGTTACTTTAATCATCCGCTCAGTAGCGTCTTTAACAAATTCCTGATTTTCTTTTCTGTCCTGTCTTTCGGCTTCCCACCGCTCCTTGCGTTTCCTTTTCTCTGCATTGGAGAAGTGTAGCACTTCCCAGAACATGTGTTCTTTGCTCCGTCTTAGGCACTTTCTTACCTGGTAGAGATGCTCAGCTGGTGTTTGCGGGGGTGTTCCTGAAGGCCACATCTGCCAAAGCGGAAGGAACAATGCACAGAAGCATGGTTGTTAAATTCACGCACAGCATTGAAACATTTCAGTAAAATACATCTTTTGCAACATAACAATCACTTTCTCACTGACCCATGGCAAGCACACATCTCTGCAAACACCCAAAGCATGGTGAGTGTTGGTGGGTGGAAGGGGATGCACTCCACATGGGGAAAAGAGCACTCACTCTGCAAGGGTTTGGTGCAGCCGACTTGGAAAAAAATTCTAAAATTGTCCCACACTTTCCCACAGGCGAGGGTCATTCTAGCAGATATCTCACTGCTAAGGGTAAGCAGGGAAATGAGGGTACATCTACTACATGCTTGTGGCTTCCACCTTGCTCCCTGTGCTGCTCGCCTGTGTGCCGCTTTGGTCCCTTCACAAGTGATTGCCGAATGGCGTGGGAAAGTTTCCGACAATGGGAGAAGGAACAAAGCTGCTCTGTCACAGAACCTTCAGCAGAGGATTGCCAAGTACATCCAGGAAACTTTCCTGGAGATCTCTCTGGAGGATTCCCATGAGACCTCGGTGTGCATCAACACCCTGTTCCACCATACTGATTAGCTACACAGCGAAATGTCCAGCACACAGAAATACAGCCAACCTAGTACGTTTCTATACCCACAGCCACTTACCAGCCATCTCCTCTCCTGCCTCTTGCTCACCGGAGAGTGACTGCTGAGACTGGCTAGACACCTCTGGATTGGTGAACAGTTCGTGACCACCGGCCCCACCAGGTGACCCTGTCGGGAGCTCTACATCATCGTCTAACTCCACCTCTTCATTAATGACTTTGTCCTCTGGGTTAGGTCCTTTTGCCACTGCCTCCAGGCCCATTGAAGTATCCACGGGGCTCTTGGTGGTGGAGGTGGAGTTGTCACCGAGAATAGCGTCCAGCTCCTTATAGAACCGGCAGGTCTTAGGTGCAGCACCAGAGCGATGGTTTGCCTCCCTCGCCTTATGGTACGCCTGCCTCAGCTCTTTTATCTTCCCTCTGCACTGCAGCATATCCCGATCATACCCCTTTTCACACAAGCTTTGAGAAATGTGCCCATGGGTGGCCGGTAACCTGGCCATTGTGGGAGGCTAGCCCCTGGCCCCTCTCCTTGTGCCCAAGGACCCTCCCATCCCTGTCTGCCCCCCATTTTGCCCTCCTCCCTGCAGGACCCCAGAGCACCGCCACCATGACCCCCAGCCCCAGCGCTGGGTGGCCAGGGGGTGAAGCCCCAGCCCCGGTGCACTGGGGCGGCACGGCCAGCCCTGGTGCTCCGGGTGGCCAGGCAGCGTGGCCAGTGCCCTGGTGCTCTGGGCGGCAGTGCTCCCAGCCCCAGTGCTCTGGGTGGCATAGCTGGCCCTGGTGCTCCGGGCAGGCAGACGGCATGGCCAGCCCCGGTGCTCCAGGTGGCGCAGCCCCAACATCAGCTTCCCTGACTCCCTGCAGGAGGCAGGCCAGCCAGCCTGGGCCAGCCAAGGCAAAATGCTGGGAACCATGGGATGGGGCCTGGCCTGGCGGTGGAGTGGGGTGGGGCCATGCTAGGCTGTTTGGGAAGGCACAGCCTACCCCTGCCTATAATACCCACTGCACATGAATGTACCCGTAGGTGTCTCAATTCCTACAGCTCAAGCACAGCTGGGACTGCACAGCCTCCTCTCCCCATATACCGAGCAGATCCAGCAGCTTCGCAGTGGTCCAAGTGGGAAAGCGTATGCTGCGATAAACCACCATGGTCACTTGGGAAGATGCAATGAGACCTCTCCATGCTGAGCCAACAGGAAATTGAATTTCAAAAATTCTTGTGGCTTCTAAGGGGGAGGGGCAGATGGTTGTTTTCCTGGCTGCAGAGCAGTGGAGTTCAAACTGCTGACCAGAGCAGTCACAATGGGCATTATGGGACACCTCCAGGAGGCCAATTAAAGCTATAAAATCAAGTGTGGTGTATAGACTGGCATGTTGTCAACAAAAATTTAGAGGAAAAAGACTTACGTCTCTCATCGGGGTGGTTGTATTTTGTTGCCAAAACAGGGCATTTTTGCCACCAAAAGTCGCATCACAGTGTGTGTGCATTCACTGTTTCGTTGACAAAAGCTGCCTTTTGTTGACAAAACTTTGTAGTGTAGACAAGGCCTTATTCTAAAAATCAATATGATCTCTAAGGGCTTCTTATTGAAAGTTACAGAAATGACAGATAGCGGAGAGCTTCATTACATTGACTACAGGTATTCAGAAATATTTTGCTTCCATGGTGGACGAGGAAGTGGAGTTGGAGGAAGATGGGGGGCAGGTGACAAGGACGTGTGAGCCGGGACCTCTTCTTAACTTTGGAGGGGTCTAGCCGTCTCAGTACTCTGGCTCTGGAATGCCTGATGCAGGAGAGAGGAGCTCTGGTAAGTACTCATGCTTTGATACTGCAAGGAAACATGAGGTAGAGCTATGCTTTTTTAAAATCAGGATAGAAGAGGCATTGATATAAGTCGTATAAGGGCCCTACCATCAATGAAACCCTAACCCTGCCCCTTGACTTCTTAAACCCTGCCCACCTGTCACCGGAAGTCCCGCCCTGTTGGGGGTATTACTTCCGGGGTCAAGGCGGCCACATGACCAGAAGGAAGGTGTGTCATGGGACCCCTCTAAGAACTCCTCCCACTGCCCTCTACCAATCAGGAGGGGTTTCAGCTGCTGGGGTCCTATAGAAAAATGTATTTGAACTAAAAGGAAAAAAAAAGCAGCTCAGTTGTGCAGACGACTTATTTCCCCACCCCAGATCACAAAAGGGAATGCTAGGGAGGGGTGATACAATGAATCTGCTAACTATTTTGAAACAAAGAGTTAGGATGGTATAAAAACCTCAGGTAGCTTGGAGACTGTCTCTTTCAACAGAAACTCTCTCGAATTTCCGGTGGACTGCAAGAGGAGGTAGGCTCCCTGTTTTTAACTCTGCAAATATATATAATATAATGCCATTCTTTGGCCATGCTGTCTTAGTAAATAATGGTGCCTATCTTTATTGCAGTGTGGTCTGTTTAGCATGGAACCAGTAACTTTAAGCTACATTTCACCACCAGGCCCAGGTAAAAACCATTTTAATTGTAGTTGTGCTTAGTACTGTTAAATTTAAAAAAAAAACAAACTTCAGGTATTACACAGGTTGTATAGGGATTTGGGGGTAACACTAACTAACATTTTCGCTTGTTCTTTAACCCAAAGGCCCAAACACACATGGTGGGAAACAGAATAAGCAAAAATGTTAGTTAGTATTACCCCCAAATCCCTATACAACCTGTGTAATACCTGAAGTTTTTTTTTTTTTTTTAAATTTAACAGTATGAAGCACGACTACAGTAGGGCCTTCTTACAGTACCCATTTCAAGTGGGGGCCCTTTGCAGATATCAATGAATGTCTTGGGGCTTGGTTTTTGTTTTAAAAAAACATGTTTCTTTCATGTTTAAAGTTTGGGGTGGGGGTGATTTCTAGAAAAAGTGACCCATAGCCTACAACCAACTCCTGGGTCATATTTAAACTGTCCAATAGTGTTCCACCAACTCCTGGCGTCATATTTAAACTGTCCAATAAAGTTCTGCCAACGCCAGGGGTTATATTTACACTGTCCAATAGCATCTGCAAACTCCTGAGGTTTTATTTCATTTCATATTAATCAGAACTCACCATCCTCACCCACCCACCTCCCTTACTATGGGTGCACCCCCATCAAAATTAACCCTATGGCAACAAGGGTGAGTAATCACAGTCACCCTGGCTATTCAGTGGGGGGAAAGGGGGGGCGCGGTGTGGTTAAACCCATTCAGTTCAACCGAATAAATCAGCTCTATTGTACTCAACCACATGTCTGAACCATCCCTGTTTGTTTTATTGTAAACACATTTTTAGGATATTTTTTTCCCTCCCACAACATACATTTCAGCTTTTTGCTGTAAATGCTCTTACACAAAAGACACAAGAACTAGGTTCTCACAAACAATTTATTTTTTATTTGAAAGACATACAGCTCCTTGAAAACAAACCAAGATGCTCCATTAAAAAACTTTTAGCTCACTTTAGGGCCAGAGACCTTCTAACAGAAATATAGATAGTCACAAAGCCCTTTACAATAGAACACCTACCAAGTTTTATATCGCATGTTTGGCCCCCTCACCATTTTCTAACTTAATCCTTTTAGATTTCTTACAAATAGCCTTTTTCTTAAGCGGGGTTCTGTAACTTTTTGTGCGGACCAGACGGTCAATATAACGTTCTAAACAGGCATCTTCCGGTTTGGTCATTTTCTCCACTGAATTGCACAGCATTTATCACGGTCACCCCTTGCGCTAAATGTTCTTGGGTTAGGCACAGACATTGCATAGCATAACCTATGGCAATAATAGTGTTTAATAAGCTTTCCAAACACAGCTCAGCACACAGGCCCCAGAGCTTGCAGTTTATACCCACTGAAGTCCAAGTCACTCAGTCATGGTGCCGTTGGGCTGGCGCATCTAGGACACAGCCCTCACAATCTTCAAAAAGCTTTTCCCTAAGACAGTGGTTAAGGGCAGCATAAACAGCAACGTGTACAATAGTCTGCATAACTTTTTTATGCTCATGACATGGCACTGGCTCAGTTAATTCCATTCAAGCCTCCTCCTAAACTCCTCATAGCCGTCATCCTCAGAGTCCTCTTCAAAAATTTGTATCGGTGTTGAGCAAAAACAAGGTGGGCCCGGTTCATCTTCGCTGCTTGATGCAACGCTGTCCGGGGCCTCCAGGTCCTCTAGAAAGTCATCGTTGAGCTGTCAAGAGATTTTCAGACAAGAAACAAGTGTAAGTTCCCACTGCTCGTTTTTAATTTACACAATCCCTAGTTCCTAGCCCTATTACAACCCCTCCCCCACCCTCGACCGTTGCTTCTTAGTCATTCATTTACCTAAGTGATGTCTTTTCAGTTCACCTTGTTTACTGGTGACTCCCCCGAGCTGCATTCACCTTCCTGTTCCAGGGGGGTGGACTACAAGAGGCCACCATGCTCATTGGGGTGTCTCACAAGCAGCTGGATTTTGGGTTTGGGTTCCAGCGTATATATCAACGGCTGGGCCAAAGGGCTCCCCTCAGTCGCTCCCTCCTCCTCCTTGGAGCTGTCACTGATGTAGCGCTTTCTCCATGGATTGTCAAAGACCCTCAGGGCTAAAATAAAGTCTGAAGTTCTCACAGGGGTGGTGAAGGAGTCCATGTTTCCACGATTTCTAAAACATGCATTCTTGGTAAAAGATGGCCTCTCCTGCCCAGCGCTGGGACTTATGGGGTGATGGTGCTGTGATCTGATTGGCAGAGGGGTCACACAACCCTCTTCTGCCTTATTTTGGTCAAATCTGCTCTTGGGGTGGTCCTATACAGCCAAAATCCCTTCTGATTGGTAGAGGGAAGTGGGAGGAGGTCTTAGTGGGGTCACATGACACACCTTGTTTCCAGTCATGTCACCCCGCCCCAGAACTTGCCCTGATTGGTCAAATCTCCTCTCGGGGGTGGTCCCCAGAGGCTGAAACCCCTCCTAGTTGGTAGAGGGTGGTGGGAGGAGTTCTTAGAGGGGTCACACAACCCACTTCCGGACAGGTCACCCAGCCCCGGAATTCGCCCTGATTGGTCAAATTTCCTCTTGGGGCAGTCCTATCAGGTCAAAAACCATCTGATTGGTAGAGGGAAGTAGGAGGAGTTGTTAGAGGGGTCACATGACACATCTTCCTTCTGGTCAAGTGGCCGCCTTGATCCCGGAAGTAATACCCCCATGAGGCGGGACTTCCAGTGACAGGTGGGCAGGGTTTAAGGGGTCAAGGGGAGGGGCTAGGTTTTGATTGATGGTAGGACCCTTACACTACTGATATAAAGGAGGAAGTTCTGGGAGGAGGAAGGAAACATTTTTCTGACAGATTTTAAAAATTGGTGACTGACCTACTTAGGGATTTTGAATGCTAATTGTCCTAGTGGAGATTAATTAGTGGGTAGAGTGCAAATGAAATGGTCTGTAACAGCGTATCACTACTCACCACTGGGGCGTATCCTTGTGGCTCATCAGGGGATTAGCTCTTGACCAGTCTGATGCTGCCTCCTTCAGTTGATCACCCCATGGTCTCTCTCTCTCTCTCTCTCTCTCTGGAGTCCTGTTACTCCCTCTTGGTGACTCAGGTGCTTCCTCATGGTGGCTTGGCCCTCTGGCCAGGTCACTATAGTTTTCCCCTTCCAGGATATCAAAGTCACTGGAGTAGTTGACAGGGTACTGTTCCCAGCAGTCCTCCAATTCAAAGCTATGCCACTTCCCCAGGGGCTGGTAGGAGAACTCAGGCCCTCCATCCTCCACTCTGGGTTCCATCTCAGGAATCCTCAAATCAGCAGCCAAGGTCTGCGCCATCCCAAACCTTGCTGCCATCTCCCTGAATCTTTGCCTACTCCACTTCTATTGGGCTTCTGCTCCACCACCCTTCTGGGTAAACCCTTCCTTCAGGTCCTGGATCATGGGCTTCTACTCTCCCCCTGTGTCTCCTCCTTGCCCATTCTAAGTGACTACTGGCTTTCACACCGCAGTCTCCTTCTGCCCTCACTGCTTGCCTTATACCAGCTCTGCCTGCCACTGCCTAGCTGGGCTCCATCTTCTGTCCGAGCTTTCCTATCAAGCCTCACTCTCCCTCAGGTATGGCTTATCAGGTTACTTAACCCCTTCTGAGCCACATTAACCCTTTCCAGGCTAGTGTGGGGGTGGACACCCCATCACATGCTCAAAGAGTAATGATAAATACATTTTTTCATATGCCTATTACCAGCAGATATATTGTATACCATGGCAAAGAAAATAACAACATACCCAATAAGCTCAACAAAATGTATCTCAATAGATAATATGATTTATCCTGCACTTATCTATGTGATGATTACATTTGTAACTATCTTTTATTCAGACCCAGGTGCAGGTGACAGCATGTTGTCACTTTGTCTTTTTAAGATGCATACTATTGTTAGTCATATGATAACCTCCCATCTCTAGACCTTAGAAAATGGCTTCATTGCCTCAGCACACCTGAGGACAGAGCAGAATGTCTACAGGCTTCACTGTTAAACAAGCTAAAAGGAATTCTGAACAATTAGTTTAAAAATTATTATTTTTATTTAATATTATTACTGCTGGAGAGGCCCTCATAAAGATCAAGGCACCCCTCCAGCCCGCAGTACTAGGCACTGTACATATACAGAGGCAGACTTGGCCCTTGTCTTGAAGAGCTTATGGTCTAAGAAGTACAACAAAACTGAACTATGCAAAGAGTTGTGGAGTTGGGTTTTTTTGTTGGTAAGTTTTTAAATTTTCTTCTTTTGTGGCAAATGCCTCCCTTATTGCTAGGGAGGCTGAGGCTTGGCATGATCAACAGTTGTAAAGCCAAATCCTTTTATTGATATAGTATCAACAGCATACTAGACACTTGATGATCCTGGATGTAGATAAGATTCCTGCTGCAAAGACCATACTCACTTGAACATTCTTCTTAAAGTTAATGAGACTACTTGTAAGATGAACAGGGTTTAAAGTCAATGGGGCTATTCATAAAACTACAGTAGGGTCTCAAAGTTACAAACACCTTATCTAGGAAGTGACCGGTAAACCACATGCCTCATTTGGAACTGGAAGTATGCAATCAGCAGCAGAGACCAAAAAAAAAAAAAGCAAATACAGTACAATACTGTATTAAATGTAAACTACTAAAAAAAAAAAAAAGAAAGCAGCATTTTTCTTCTCCATAGTAAAGTTTCAAAGCTTTAAGTCAATGTTCAGTTGTAAACGTTTGAAAGAACAACCATAACATTTGTTCAGAGTTAGGAACATTTAGAGTTAAGAACAACCGCCATTCCCGAGATGTTTGTAACTCTAAGGTTCTACTGTATCAGGATTTGAAGCAAATGACCCTGATCTTCAACTCCCATGAAATTACAAAATAGTTGAGGGTGCTCAGTACTTTGCTGGAGGTGCTCCACATCACCTGCGATTAGTCTTCATGGTTTCAGTCTGGCAAGGTACTGAGAATTTGAATCCAATCCAGCAAAGCAATTGTGTTTATGTAAAGTTGAGAATATTAGTTTTATTAGCTTCAATGGGACAATTCACATGTTTAAATTTAAGCATATGCTTATGTGCTTTACTGGACTGGGACAGAGAGTGTTCAGCAGCTAGCAAAGACAAGTCCTATGTGAGTAAGACAAAGAAGATTTGAATGTAAAAAGAATATTGACATTGATTTCAATAGGAACAGAATTAAGGCTTTGGTTCTTACACAAGGTAAGAACATTGTCATCTGACCCCCTATTCTGGCTTCCAAGGTCCTGTTGAATGTAAAAAAATCCACCGCAAAAATCAAGTTACTACCCCTTCAGTACATTCTGAAAATCCTAACTGGCAATAAAAACAGAAGGCGAGAACAGCTGTGTACATCAGACAGACTGAAGACTGCTGAGATAAAGATCTAGAGAGGCTGGATTTTATAGAGGATTAAGTCCCTGAAATACCAGACAACATAAATTGCAGATTTGTGTTGGGTGGGAGTCATAACATGGGGTCTGGGTATAAATAAAATTATATAAATCATTCTTGTTGTAAATGTTAACTTCCAGATGTGATCAATTATTCTGCTTTATGCCATATTTGGCAGGCTTTGTTACTAAATTATGCATTAATTTTCATGCCTGTTTCTGAAAGGCAGGTAATAGAATGACAAATCATACTGCATTGTTAATAAAGCTCAGAGTCTATTTCCACAATATATTTCCATGAGGACCTAATGTTTAGGATTTCACTCACTTTATCGAACTATTCACATATGAGCTATTTTTGTCTGCACTCTTATCAGTGGAATTCATTTAATTGGGGGACTTGCATGAGGACATTACACAGGGGGACCCTAGAAAAATGAGGATGAACTACAAAAGAATATCTTTATTTGCTCTAAAGTACATTCCACTACCTGTTATCTGACATCATTAAAGCCTGTCCTGACAATCTTTCTGCAAATGGATATCTATAAAGATTATTTTGGCAGCTTTCTGAGCTAAAGCTGTCTTAGCTTCTTCTTCTTTTTTTCTGTAACATCAATAAGTATATAAAGTTTCTCCTATAACACTGGAATTGAGAATCTGCCTTTGAATCAAGGAGAGATAGTAATGGCAAATAGTCCTAGGGGATAGAACACCAATCACACTGTAAAGTCCTATTTTGGGCAGACTGTACGTAACTGGAAGGATCTGTCACTTTTGTTAGATACATTTTGGCAACACTTGTGTAGCTGTCATGCCACAAGAGCAGTGGTTTTCAATCAGGGGTATGTGTAACCCCGGGGGTATGCACAGGTGTTCCAGGGGATACATCAACTCATCTAGATATTTGCTTAGTTTTACAACAGGCTACCTAAAAAGCACTAGAAAAGTCAGTACAAACTAAAATTTCATACAGAAAATGACTTGTTTATACTGCTCTATATACTATACACTGAAATGTAAGTACAGTTTTCATATTCCACTCAATTTATTTTATAATTATATGGTAAAAATGAGAAAGTAAGCAATTTGTCAGTAATGTGTGACACTGTAAAGTGTGTTGTGGCACTTCTGTATTATTATGTCTGATTTTGTAAGCAAGTAGTTTTTAAGTGAGGTGAAATCTGGGGGGTATGCAAGACAAATCAGAGTCCTGAAAGGGGTACAGTTGTCTGGAAAGGTTGAGAGCCACTGCACTAAAGTATTACTGAAGGCCTATAAAATAGAGATTTTTAATTCACCAAGTGAATTATTGTTGATATTTCTCTGTTTTCTCTAGGTAATTCAGCAATATTCAGGTGACAGGAAGCTGATGGATCGCACTTGGAGTAACTTAATTAGGTCATTTAAAAAAAGATACCTTAATGTGTTACAAGCACCAAGTTCTCTTTTCTCTATGGAGTTGGGGCTGGGAAGAAGGATGAAAAAATATTTATGTGTCCCATTTCAGTGCATCTCCACAGTGGCATAGTTATTCAAACCAAGATAATTTGCTTTTTCTAGTGTTTGAAGATGTTTTTCCATAATAATAATGTGCAGAATTTAAGATGTCATGGAATGGAATGGCATCTGATCTGATTATCGTCACAGTTAATTTGATGGTAGGTAATTACAGTCTGTTGCATCTGAAATACTTCCATGACATATTTCAAAATCATAAAGAAGAAATGGTAATTTCTCTACTACTGGAAGTCATCCTTAGCATAGGAACACTACCTTTCTCCAGAGAGAATTCTGCTTCACGTTCATCCTCCTTTCATCGGTTGATCTATAGGTCCCAGATGAACTTTTGTAGAGAGACAGTATTGGTAGTGCTCATGACAACATTCATGCGTGGGAAGCTTGTTGTTATGGGACCAGGTTGTTAAATCACACAGTACATGGTTTTGTTTTTTTTTCTTTCAGGAAACATGATGAAAGAATGGCATTTCCGTGTGCCATCTCCTCTTTCACTGACATGATTGACTACATCTAAAATTTGAAAGGCACATACTTATGCACTTTAAAAGATACACTGAGACGGTTCCTATGCAAATGAAGAGTGAAAGCCACATTAATGAATAACATAAACTAGCTACCATTATCCCTCTTCCTCCTGAGACACTCCAAACAGAGAGGGTATTTTTTATTCAGAGGAAATATCTCATTAAGACTTCTTATGCTCTTAAATACAGTACAGATGGGCAAGCTGTTTCCTGGAATTTCATTATTTTATTTAACCATTGAATTTTTCGGTTCATGAATGATCTGTGAACAGATCATGAGTTCCATGAATTTGTTCATTGTTCAAAAATTACTCCATTTATGTTTTATGTAAACATATTTCAGCCCACTAGTTTATTGGACACAGGCCACATGGTATATTTCTGTTTTCTAGGTAGATGAGTGTAATGCTTAGAATCAGGTTTCTGGTGTAATTACTGTTATGACTTCAGAATTGCTACTATTATGATTTCAGAATTCACTTTCCATTAATATTTTGCAATATTCACTTAAAATTCACTGTTTCTGCAAACTTTCCTGCAAGTGAAAAGGTTCACTAGGGACTCAACCCTGCAAACACTGTCAGACATAATGAATATTACCATGCTTAGTACCATTTAGGTCAATGGACCCACTCCTAATAGTAAGAATGGGTCCCATATTAGGTAAGTTGTAGGACTTGTCTACAAAGGAAATTCACAGGGAAGTTAGTGCAAAATAAGTAAGGTGTAAATTTAAAGGGCAATAGCTATTTCACAGTAGACTCCTGTCTAGACACTCTTATTATTCTTCATTAAGGGTGTATCTACACAGGAGATTTAATGCAAAACTTTTTGATGTGTGTCTGCTGCAGCGCTGTTTCTGGGCCCGGTAAACCAGAGTAAACTGGTGGTAAAGGATCATTCTGCAGGCCAGGGGATGACCAGCAGTGGAGAGAGAATTTCAGGATAGGAGGGCTGTCTTTTTTGAGGTGTGTGCAGAACTGACCCTGGAGCTGCAGCAGCAGTGTACCAACATGCGGTGCCCCGTGTAGAGAAGCAGGTCACCATTGCCTTCTCTAAACTGGTTCCCCCAGAATGTTACCAGTCTGTAGCCAACCAGGTCAGCCCAGGGAGATCAACTCTTGGGGCCATTGTCATGCATATACTGCCTAGCCAGGTTATAAAGCTGGGTCATGCTCAGGAGATTCTTGAACACTTTGCATGCATGGGGTTCTCAAACTATATTGGAATCCATGTATCTATCATTTGTGCCGCCCTCCCCCATCTCCCACCAGGGTACAGAATTTATAAATAGAATGGTGTATTTCTCCATGGTGCTCTAAGGGCTGATTGACCACCACAACAGGTTTACAAACATAAATAATGGGTGATGTGGATGAGGCCATGATGTGAGGCTTTTTTGGAACTCAGTTCTATTTAAATTAATGGAGAAAGGACTGTTTTCCCCTGGGGACTACTCTGAACATTAATGGTGTGGAAGCTTATCTGCTGATGCCCTGGCTAATGAAGTCATACGCAGGCTGTTTGGAGAAAAGGAAGGAACATTTTAACTGTTGCCTACATGTTTGTCTACACATAAAATGCTACAGCAGGACAGCTGAGCTGCAGCAGCTATGCCACTGTAGCGCTTCAGTATAGCCGCTATCTGTGCCAACAGGAGGGATTTTCCCATCGGTATAGGTAATCCACCTCCCCAAGAAGTGATAGGTAGGTTGACCGAAGAATTTGTCGTCGACCTTGTGTTGTCTGCATGGGGGACTTAGATTGGCTTAACTACATCACTCAAGGGTGTGATTTTTCACATCCCGTGAGAGACATAGTTATGCTGACCTAATTTTCCACTGTAGGCCAGGCTGTAGTAGTTGCAGAATGGTGGCCGAGCATGCATTTGGCTGTCTGAAAAGTGGATGGTGCTGTTTATGGAATTGTTTTGAAGTTGCAGAAAAATACATCCCCACCATTACAGCTGTGTGCTCTGTTCTGCACAATATTTGTGAGACCAAGGAAAAAAGCCTTAACAATGAGTAGGAGGCTGAGGTGCAGAGACTTTCTTGGCAGTTTGAGCAGCCAGCAAGGCATCCCACAGAGAATATTAATACCAAGGGGAATTTTGTCAGGGATGCCTACTGTTCATATTTTCAGTCTTATATGCAGCTGTACATCCAATTGCTAATCTGTAAAGGGAGGGATCGGAATAGACTGTGTATAGTGTAGTATGGTTTATGGTGGTGGTGAAAGTGGGATGTTGTCTATGGACTTTTGTAAAACAGTATAAATTGTTTTAGCTTTATTTGAAGGATTTTGTGTTACATATAGTGATGAGTCAAAATTGACCAAATTGGATTTTAAACAGTTTTTACTTGAAACAACAGTAACAAACGCAAACCTAAAGTTTTAATTGAATTGGTCGATAAATAACGATTTACCAAAACAAACTACTGACTAACCAACAACCCCCCCAAACCTTTAAATAAGATGGTGCAAACCAAACTGAAAGTGAGACAATCTAAACAGTACACAAATAACAAGGTTGAAGGGTGGAGGTTAAAGTTACAGGTGCATATAGGTCTTTCCTCTGCCTCTTCTTGTATGAGGGGGTTCTGGGGTTGAGTACCACAGCTCAACCTTTTCAGTTGTGTTGCAGGGCTCAAAAGTGCTGGGCTTCCAGGAACTAGCATTCTTGGTGTGCAGATGATGGACCTGAGAGGAGAATGGTCTCTGGGACAAGTGCTGTATGGTATGGCACAAAGGAGTTGCTGCTGGTCCCAGTAGCCAGTACTATCCAGGGTCTGAAGGATGTGGCTGGGTTCCAGCTTATGGGACAGTGGGGCCTGTTGGCCTAGCATGAGAATGTTTTGTAGGAGAGCATTTTGGCTCAGGATAGTGTCCAAGAGTTGCCTCTGCATCTTCCTATCTTGCCATGTTCTTCTTGGCCATGGCAAAGCTTTCCTTGGCCATTGCCACACTGTCCTTAGCCACTGCCATGATCTCCTGGGAGAGCTGCACTTTTTTTCTACCTCTGGATCATCATGTACTGCCTCTACCCCTCAGCCAGTGCGGTCTTCCTCTGGGTCTCTGCCATGCCTCTCCAAACAGCTCATCCTGAGTCTTCCTTTTTCACCACATCAGATTGGCCAGCCTCTCAGCAGTAGATGAAGACCCTGTGCTGGATGGTCTGGCTGTTGCAGGTGCTGTGGAGGTATGGAAAAAACCCTAGTCGCTTATTGTTCATATTCCAGACAGCCCATGTGAGAGCATTTTTTTAGTATGCATATGTGACCTTACGTCCCTAAGTTTCTACCTCAGAGATGGTAAATGGTCTGCATTGGAATTGCTGTCTGCTGCGTATGCTATTTGCTGTTGTACCTTAGCAGGTTAGGGGGTGGGGTGGGGCTGGAATTATGCTCCTGTTTTGGTTTTACAGGTTTGTTTGTGCGTTTGAGATGCTTCTGTTGTGTCAGAGTGGTTGGGGGGGGGGGTTCTGGGGAGTGGCTACAGGGCTTAAGCCAGATAGTAATCCCCTCTGAATCCCCTTTAGGCTGTCTTGACTCTCAATGCCATTACATTGAGGTGGATGACTAGGAGGCAGAGAATGGCCTTATTTAAAAAGGCAAAGGGCAGATTAGTGAGATACAAGATACACTGTAAAGTTATTTTCCAGGATGGTCCCCGTTAAAAGTGCTAGAGGAGTGGAAAGGGCTTACGAGCTACACCAGGGGATGGGCTATTCCCTATAATATGCAATGCAAAATCAAGCAATTCTGTTGTCTTAAGTTCTTCTTCGTCTCCCCTGCAGACATGAAGAAAATACAGAGAAGCGTCCTGCAATGACTGCCATTTACAATGCTTGTTATAGGGCATTTATACCTCAGCAGGGAACAGTATTGTTTGTACCTTTACCAGGCATGCAATGCCTATATCATGTAAATGGTGGACACCAACCAAACTTATTTTCCTGTAACCAATGTCTCAATAAACAGTTGCATTTCCACAAATCATTTTTTTCGTTATTTGAATGTTCTGTGTGTGGGGAGTGGGGGACCATGTGTGTAGAGGCTGTGGCTGTGCCAAGCTGTTAGCTGCCATTTTAGGATGGCAAACAGGGTTGTGGGCAGGGGTTTCAACAGATGAGGGAAGGGGAAAAGGAAAATAGGCAGATGGGCAAGAGTCTCTGTGCTGCAGTCCTGGAAACTGTCAATAGTCATGGCTTTAACATGAGACAGAGGTTGGGCACCTGGGGGGAGCACCCACCATTTTGGAAACATGTATAAGGGGGCTGTATACTCAGAAGGACTCCTAGCTCACATCTGTCTAAGACGGCTGCAGCCAGGGGCACCCAGAATAGAAGGCAGAAAGGCAGCATAGCACAATAATGATAATTAGTTATAAGGATCGGTACTTGCATGTTAAAGTTCCCTCCAGGAATCTGCCTCTTTGGTCCTGGCCTGGGTTTCTGGCTGAGACTCGAGCTTGGCTAATGTAGGGCAGAAATCAGGGTACATTGCAGAAGGGCATGACTGTAGCTGGCTTTCCAAGTGGCTGGCATCAGGATCCTGGGTCCCAAAAAGATTCTGGCTCTCAGGACACGGTGCCTTTCCAACATTCTTCTGCTCACCCTCCGGAAGGCCTTGCCAGATGTCCTCAGTGGTGGGGTGAATGTGGGCAACAGGCTCCACATGGTATTTTGAATGGATTGTTCCATAGCTGTGTAGGATCCATTCCTGTCCATCATAAAATGGACAGTTCACATGTCCCCTGGCAGATTGTCTCCTTTTGTTCCTTGTTTCATTTTACATCCTCCTGAACTACTTTCTCTTTATCTGGCACTTGGCAGCGTCCTGGTTGTGTCCCCTCTCGACATCTGCTTGGCTATATCCACGAAAAGGGTGTTATTCCGGTGGTTGGCTACAAATGCTTCCTGCATCGACACTTCTTCCCAGACGGCTCTGAGATCCAGGGTCTCAGCATGACTCGAAGCAGCTGTTGTGGGGCTTCTGGTGCGCTATTGCAGTTGTATTGCAAGAATGTTGACACACATAGCTCCAGGAGCAAATGGGCAAATTCTGGACCAGTGCCAGCTTTTAAAGTGGTGGAGGGGACATCCTGGGAACTTACTAGCAGAGCAAGGGAAGGTAAACTAGATACCATTAACTTGGGTTTGAATAGAGACTGGGAGTGACTGGGTCATTTCACATATTGAATCTATTTCCCTGTGTTAAGTATCCTCACACCTTCCTGTCAACTGTCTAAATGGGCCATCTTGATTATCACTACAAAAGTTTTTTTCTCCTGCTGGTAATAGCTCATCTTAACTAATTAGCCTCTCACAGTTTGTATGGTAACTTCCAACTTATCTGTATGTGTATATATATCTTACTATATGTTCCATTCTATGCATCTGATGAAGTGGGCTGTAGCCCACGAAAGCTTATGCTGTAATAAATTTGTTAGTCTCTAAGGTGCCACAAGTACTTCTGTTATTTTGATAAGTTAGTGACAGTTGCCCTGCAAAGCACTGTAGGATAGCTGTTGGAAGCCATGAAAGAAAGTGGAGAGCAGCCACTGCGTCCACATGAACACTAGCCCTCGCTAATTCAATTCTCAGCAAACCTAGTCCACTTGGCAAGAGGACTCCAGAGTTTGTGGCAAATGTGGAGTTAGTGTGCAGTAATGGATTGTGTCATGAGTACATATTTGTTTTCAAACCAGATAAACTCAGTTTGACCCACTTTAAAATCCCTGTGTAGACAAGCCTTAGGAGTATATTTTTGCACTTTATCTTAATCCACTTTCAAAGTGGATTAAGCTAAACCACACAAAGTGTTTCTTAGTGCACAATAAAAATATCTCCACAGAGTGCTAGTGTGGAATAGCTATTTAACAATAGCTTTTTTTTGCCATGTAAACAAATCCTTAGAATATGTGTGCATAACAAATACAAGGAATAATTCAGTCAAAGCCAACTGGTCTACAAATGAGAATGATGTTTATGCAGTATGTCAAGTTCTATTTTTAACACACAAATTGAAAAACATGATTGAAATGTTTTCAGACTTCTAAAACATAATTTAAAATATTTTATCTGATAAGAATAATGAGAAGATATTAACAATTAACAAAATACTTTTTTAATACTTACGCAAAATTGCCCATGGGAAGTGGAGGTAAACTTTTGCAGGATTAGACCATTTTTGTCAATCATCTGGTACATTAAAACATGATTTCAAATTAATCCTTATATTTAGAGACAACTTTTCTTGTATTATACATTTATAATTTATTGGGCAGATTCTTTTTACCCCATCTATAGCATCTTTGTGTACTTAATTTTACTATATCCAATTGCAAGATTTTTCATTAGTTATCGACATTACCTTCCGGACATAGTCGGGTAGTCTTAATATGTAACATTTCTGCCCCAACAACTACTTAAAATAAATTGTTGGGTGAAACTACACTACTTCTGTGGAAAAAACATCTGAGATAGTGTAAACTTTTGAATCATTTCAGGACATATGTAAGCTATTGTAGTCAGTGTGCATCTTCTGTTTCTTTTAAAATTATTTGTTTGATAATAAACATAATACTATATATCAAAAGGATTGAGAAGTTAGATTAATTTAGCTTTTACTTTAATAAAAAGTGTAATCTTCTGAAGAGAGAGGCAAATCTAGTTTTCTGTACATAAAAACTACAAACTGATGATTCAGAAGAGTCTATATTCAGTTAAGAGGACCACTTACAACCCTACCACCACCACGCCAAGCTGCTTTTTTCCTCCTACCTTCCTTTCTCCCATATAACTGAAGGGGTGTTAATGGGCCACTTCACCTTGAATGGTCCTTATGCTAAACTATTTGTTCCACCTTGTATTTAGCTGTGACACTCTGAGTACATTTCCCAGACCTGAAGAAGAGCTCTGTGTAAGCTCAAAAGCTTGTCTCTCTCGCCAACAGAAGTTGGTTCAATAAAAGATATTATCTCACCCATCTTGTCTCTCTAATTTCCTGGACCAACACAGCTCCAACAATGCTGCATATATACAAAATGATGCACTGAGACCTAGCTGTGCAATTCCTGTTAATGTACATAGGAAATACATGCCCAAATCCCGGTAGATGGCTCTGAAAATATTCCCTTGGCTCTTTGCTGATTTACATCTCAATTAATATGAATGTTTTTACAATACTTAATGGTTGGTGTCTCATTTCTGAGGACGAACAGAAAGGTTTTGAATTTCTTTTTCTGTGCACTCAACTATGTAATAGAAATATTAAAGCTGTTAATTCCATTTTCTGCTGGAACATATTTATTATAAAATGACTTAGATTCCTCCTTTAGAGCTGAAATTTGGTTACAAGTTCATAACTTATTATTAGTGACTGGTTTGTGATTTGTCTTTAAGCCTTCCTCTAAACCCCTAATCTACAAATCACATAAGCACATGCTTAACTGCTTTGCTGAATCAGGGCCTTAAACTGTAAACTTTTGAGGCAGTGAACCAGTTATTAGTCACATCTCTCCCATTACTGTACAGTAGAGTATACACTTAAGGTACTTTTATAATTATTTTCACTGAGCCAAATCCTGAAGTCCTTATTCACTCCTTACTGAGAACTCCACTGACTTCTTTGGGAATTTTGCCTTAGTAAGGAATGAATGAGGACTTCAGCATTCTTAGGTCATATAAAGAAGTAAGATAATAATTCTTGATACTATTGTATTTTAAGATGGAATGCTCAGTTATGTAAAACTATCTGGCTGTCAGTCCTTTGGAAAGCTCTAGCAAAAGTAAAAACAGTTATTTTTTAACTGGCCTTTGGGTTTTTTTCACTGTTATGACCCAAGTTTGGCTACAGTGCTTCATCTCTAATTGGGATCCTTTCAATTTTTACTTTCTATGAAACTGAAATGCTAGGCTCAAAATACTACAAGTGTTGCTCTCTTAATAAAATG
Organism: Lepidochelys kempii; assembly: GCF_965140285.1. Classification (NCBI taxonomy): domain Eukaryota; kingdom Metazoa; phylum Chordata; order Testudines; family Cheloniidae; genus Lepidochelys; species Lepidochelys kempii. Next base: position 100,434,861 of record NC_136382.1, read on the forward strand.
GGACAGCTGAGTATTATAAAGCTATAGGCAAATCCCATCAAAAACCAGAGTGAGAACAAATCTGAGTCCAGGGAACAGTTCCGGTCAAAAAGGGGAAAACCAAAATATCTCAATATTGTTTTTGATTGCTTAAAGTTTATAAAAGGTAAACTCACAGTTTTCCCCCCCCACCCCAGCCCTATTTATTAGAGCAAATAGATGGCTACTAGTGCAGTGAGTTGAATGATAGAAATTGGAAGAAAAATTAGTATAACATTGCTAATGCCTCTACTTGCAATTGAAGTCATTCCTTCCTTTCATTTAAATGCAAGAGCTCAGTGATTAAGCTAATTACTGAGCCTTGATACATTTGTTAGGGGGCTTATTCCTTCACCCATTTACTTCCCGGTCCTTCTCGCATGAACAGAGAGCAACAATACCCGAAGTCCAAAGGTACAAATAATTCAATGTTTATTGGGGTGAACTTTCAGCAAGCAATGATTCCAATTTCCTTCCCTAGTGTCCCCCTTCCCAGCTCTGACACCACATAGCCTTGCCTGTGTCCCTGTCCCTGTTCCCATTCCCTGTTCCCATTCCCCTCCTTAGCAAAACATGATTCCAATTTCCCCCCCCATTCCCTGTTCCCATCCCCCCCTTACTTCCTGATTGACTGCAGACTATATAGTAAAACCTGAGTTCTACTTAGCTATACCTTAACCAATCATTTTACTGAAATTTAACTAACCAATCCTAACATATTGTAACATGGTTATTTAACCAATTATGTCCCACCATCTTAATTTGTTTATACTCAACAAAATTAATTATACAGGAGACAGAAACAATCACAGAACCAGAGAGAGATTATACAGACAAACAATAGGGAAAGGGGGACTACAGTGATAAAATAACAAAGAAATGAAGGTTTCAGAGTAACAGCCGTGTTAGTCTGTATTCGCAAAAAGAAAAGGAGTACTTGTGGCACCTTAGAGACTAACCAATTTATTTGAGCATAAGCTTTCGTGAGCTACAGGTCACTTCATCGGATGCATACTGTGGAAAGTGTAGAAGATCTTATTATATACACACAAAGCATGAAAAAATACCTCCTCCCACCCCACGCTCCTGCTGGTAATAGCTTATCTAAAGTGATCACTCTCCTTACAATGTGTATGATAATCAAGTTGGGCCATTTCCAGCACAAATCCAGGTTTTCTCACACCCACCCCCACACAAACTCACTCTCCTGCTGGTAATAGCTTATCTAAAGTGACCACTCTCCTTACAATGTGTATGATAATCAAGGTGGGCCATTTCTAGCACAAATCCAGGGTTTAACAAGAACGTCTTGGGGGGGGGTAGGAAAAAACAAGGGGAAATAGGCTACCTTGCATAATGACTAAGCCACTCCCAGTCTCTATTCAAGCCTAAGTTAATTGTATCCAATTTGCAAATGAATTCCAATTCATCAGTTTCTCGCTGGAGTCTGGATTTGAAGGTTTTTGTTGTAAAATAGCGACTTTCATGTCTGTAATCGCGTGACCAGAGAGACTGAAGTGAAGATTTCACATCCCAGCTATTGATGTACGTTCTTGCCAGACAGGATGTTATCAAACTAAGTTTTCTTTAAATCTTCGAGGCTCTTCCCTTTCTCTGTAGGTGATAGGCATTATCAGGACAGGATTGTATTCCTAACAGCCCAATATCACCTTATTTTAATGTGACTAGTTTGGAATGTGAGGATGTGACCATGTACTTCCCTGCTTATGGCTGCCTCTGCTGCTTAGCCAAAGGCCTTAGTTTAAAAACAGGGCCTTAGACTGTCCTAGTAAGGGAAGATTCTTACACCGGCAGACAGTGCTTTTGATTCTTTCTTTTATACCTCTATAACTAGTGTGACAGATCCAGACCAGTAAGGTACAGGAGTCTGGTCGAAGGCAAATATACTGGCCAATGGATGAATAGTGTTCTGTTCCCTGACTGACCAGAGCAGGGGCTGCACTAGAGCAATCAGGAAACTGCTAGAACCAATTAAAACAGGCAAGCTAATTAAGACACCTGGAGCCAATTAAGAACATACTAGAATCAATTATGGCAGGCAGACTAATCAGGACACCTGGTTTAAAAAGGACCTCCCATCAATTAGTGGAGCGTGTGCAGGGAGTGAGAAGGCCTGCTGCTGGAGGACTGAGGAGTACAAGTGTGATCAGGCTTTAGGAGGAAGATCCTGTGGTGAGGATAAAGAAGGTGCTGGGGGGAGGCCATGGGGAAGTAGCCCAGGAAGTTGTAGCTATCACGCAGCTGTTACAGTAGACATAGACAGCTGCTATACACAGGGCCCTGGCTGGAACCCGGTGTAGAGGGGGGGCCTGGGTTCCCCCCATTTCCCCCAACTCCTGATTGCACACAGGAGGTATTGACCTGGTTTGTGAGCAACACCAGAAGGGAAGGTCTAATTGGAAAGGGATCTGGCCTGTCCCTGACCCACTATGTGGGACAACAAAGACTGTGGAGATTGTTCTTCATTTCCCCCACGCTGGCCAGTGATGAGGTTAGCTGAGTGTATGGCAGGTTTAAGCCTCTAACAGAAGTGACCAAACTGAGGGCTGCTGTGAATCTCTGAGGTGAGCAAATCTGCCAAAAAGTGCAGGACCCACCAAAGTAGAGGAGGAACTTTGTCACACTAGCTAAATAATAAACATATACCTAAATTCTTAAAGTATAGGCCTTTAAGGCAGGCCTGCATATTGATATTTGAACAACATTCAAAGAAGCAACTACCCTCATAATTAATACATTAAATTATTTGTATTATTGGACACCAGGAATACCCATGTTGACCTTTGAAAACAAGAATATTGACCTTGACATTGGTTAATGCTCCAGTGATTTGTAGTTCTCTGGCTGTTAACTCCTGATTCCCCAAGAAAAGCCTCTAGCCTGATTCTCCTCTCAGGTATCCTGACTCTACGCCAGTGTAAAGCTGATGTAAGTAAGAAAAGAATCATGCTCTCTGTCTCTAAGAATGTACTGCCAGAATATTGGTAGAATCTCAACACACACATGTAAGAAACAAAATCACACATTCCCTGTTTGCAAGACAGACCTCCCAACTGTCTCTCACTGGAAGGGGTATCTCCAGTTATTTTTTACCAAAATATCCCTGCAGCTCACACAGAACTTTCCTTCCCCCTCACCACCATGTTTTAAAATGACAATTAATGACAAATTCACTGGCCCTGTGTCAGAGAAGAGGATGCATGGAGTCCACTCCACCTCTGTATAAAAGCTGGACAGAAGCTATTCCTTGCAATTCACTGAGTGAAAAATTGCACAGAATTCATGTCCCACAAGAGAATTATTTTTTCTCTGCAGAAAATACATTCTGCTGGAGAGGTGCTGCCGTTAAGCCTTTCATCCACCAGAGGGCTGCTGTGGTGGTACCAGAACAGAGAGCAGCCCAAGCTGTGGCTAGGGAAGAGAAGAGACTGCATTGCTCACAGCGCCCTGCCCATGGAGCCAGGTCAGGAAGCACAGGATATGGGGAGACTAATGGAATGGGGCACATGGGGGGTCACTGGGGTTCAGAAGGGTTAGTGGGGGGAGGACAGACTGGGGCAGGGGGCTGAATGGGAGTGGTGGTGCAGGCACACGTGGGGACCAGGGTAGATGTGCCTGACTGAATGAGAGAGGCTAGGGGTTAGCCAGGGGCTGCATAGGGGAGGCTCTCTAACAATCCCTCCCCAAACAAACAAAAAAACCCACTGTTCCATACTTTTCCCACCCACACACAATAACCCTCTAAGTTCACACCCAGGTTCCTTCCCAACAATTATTTCCTCTCCCTCAGCTCCTTTGTTACCCTTGACTCTCCCAAGCATTTGCATTGCTTCTGAGGGATACAGGAAATATGTTTCTGTATTCTAATTTAAATGAATTATTACTCAAAGTTCTGTATTAATATGGGTAGTAAATAATCTATTTATCAAAAACATTTTCTGAATCTTTTTTGTTGTCTGTACTGTTACAGACATACTTGCTGACAGGTATTGAAATAAATTACCAAATTAATTGAAACTGGTGTGATTATATTGTTTTGACAAATAAAATATACAGAATTTTAAAATGTCGTGCACAGACTTCCTCCAGGAGTAACAGAGCCAGCGAAGCTACCATTGCTAGCCTTTCCAAAATGGAGGGGAAAGGGTGGAGCGAATGGCCCTGTCCTTTCCATGCTCCTGACTCAGAGAGGTGGGTAGATGTAGAAGGGTGAAGCCATTACATTCTCTTCAAGGGTGACAGAGTGACTGTGCTCAACCTGCTTTTCCCTAAACTCCAAGGATGTTCCAATAAGTCCTGAACATTCCTGCTTTGGGCAATTTGCCTCCTGGAGGTCTTGCAATGCTTGTAACTCCTGATGAGGGTTAATCTTGCTATGCCAATGACTACCTTGTCAGTAAGTAGTTTAGGTCAGGAGATGGAAGGCTCTTGTTGCCAGAATAGGGTGGGATCTGAGGATATTCCGGCTGAAGAGGCCAGAGCAGCTCTTGGGTAGGAATATGACCATTATAAATTATGTATTAGGTGCTGACCATGTGCTCTGCATGGTACAACCATATAGAAAGACATGGGTAACATTTTCAAAGGTACCTATGTGACGTAGGGAGCTTCTGTCCTATTTTCAAAAATGACTTAGTCACTTAGGACACATCTACACTTGCAAAGTTACAGCACTGGAGTGCCACTCAGAGAGCACCGAAGGGAAACCGCTGTTGTGTGTTCACACGGACAGCTGCCTGCGCAATAGCGTTCACACTTGCGGCGTTATTTGGAGCGGTGCACTCTGGGCAGCTATCCCACCGAGCACCTCTTTCTCTCTTGATGCTAAGGCTTGTGGGAAGGTGGAAGACGTTGCGGGGCAACCTGGGTCCTGTCCCAATGTCCCGTGATGCATTGCTTTGCATCCCAGCAATCCCTCTGCTTCCATCCACATTTGGCGCCATCTTTCAATGGTTTGTGTACTGCGTGCCCTGCCTTTCCTCTTTCTGGCTGCAGGAATGGATCCCCAGCTGTTGACCAGTATGCTGCTCGCACTGACCAACACATCACGAGTGGCAGTGGAGCTATTCCTTAAATTACAAAGTCAAGAGGAGCGCGACATTTATCTTGCCACACGTAGTAGCTACGACATGAGATTGCTTGTGGCATTCACAGAGGTGCTGACCACAGTGGAACACCGCTTTTGGGCTTGGGACTAGCACTGAGTGGTGGGATCACATTGTGATGCATGTCTGGGATGATGAGCCGTGGCTGTAGAACTTTTGGATGAGGAAAGCCACATTCATGGGACTCTGTGATGAGCTTGCCCCAGCCCTACGGCACAAGAATGAGAGCCGCCCTGTTGCTGGAGAAGCGCGTGGTGATTGCACTGTGGAAGCTGGCTACTCTAGACAGCTACCGATAGGTTGTTAACCAGTTTGGAGTGGGAAAGTCGACTGTTGGAGTTGTATTGATGGAAATGTGCAGGGCCATTAATTGCATCCTGCTCTGAAAGACAATGACTCTGGGCAACGTGTGTGACATTGTGGATGGCTTGCACAAATGGGCTTCCCTAACTGTGGAGGGGCGATCAATGGCATGCACATTCCAATTCTGACACCAGACCACCTAGCCATCCAGTACATTAATCACAAGGGAATTTTCTCAATGGTTCTCCAGGTGCTTGTGGATCACCGTGAATGTTTCATAGACATTAACGCAAGCTGGTCTGGAAAGGTGAATGATACACACGCATCTTTTGGAACACTGGCCTGTTCAAGAAGCTGCAAGCAGAGACTTTCTTCCCTGACCAGAAGATCACCGTAGGGAAAGTCGAAATTCCCATTGTGTTCCTGGTTGACCCTGCCTATCCCTTAATGCTGTGGCTCATGAAGTCATACACGGAGCAACTTGACAGCAGCAAGGAGCGGTTCAACAACAGGCTGAGCAAGTGCAGAATGATTGTGGAGTGTGCATTTGGCTGTTTAAAAGCCCACTGCTGATGCCTTTATGGGAAACTGGACATGGCCAATGACAATATTCCTATGCTTATAGCCACGTGCTATACACTACATAGTATTTGTGAAAGGAAAGGTGAAAGCTTCACTCAGGGCTGGACCACAGAGGCTTAGTGCCTGGAGGTTGAATTTGAACAGCCAGAGACCAGGGCTATTAGAGCGGCACAGCTCGGGGACATAAGGATCAGGGATGCTTTGAGGCAGTAATTTGAAGCTGAAAGCCACTAATATTTGTAGCTATGCTCGGGATTGCAGTGTGTGTAACGCTAGGAGGTGATTGGTGCTTATGATGCAAGAAGGGACCTTAACATAATTGTCTGTTGCTTTGCAATGCTCTTTTTGTTTTCACTTAATAGAATAAAGACTGTTTGAAAGCAATCGCAATTCTTTTATCGAAAGACAACACCCAGAGGAGAGAGTCAAATGAAAAAAAATCATCAGCAGAGAGTTTGATAGGGGAAGGGAAGGTATCAAGAGGAGGAGGGGTCCCAGGATGGCTACAGATTTGTGTATGTCCAGGGATCATACCCAACCTTCTCCTTTAGAGTACGATGCAGTGGGTGCTGGACTTCAGCAGGGCCAAACTGCAGAGGGATGGGTCTTGAGTGCAGTGGGTAGTGGGAGTCCACAGTGCTGGACTGTGAGGAGGGAGGAGTGGAATGCTGCGGATAGAGAATGGAGCCAGGAGGTTGATAGCAGTGTGTTTGGCGGTGAGAGGGGGGGCACATGGGAAAGAGCTTTGCGACAGAAGCTGCAGGGGAGGGCGGGCGTGGAGCTGCTTGGTTTGAAGAGCTAGTATCGCCTGGAGCGTGTCTGCTTGGCGCTTCATAACTGTTAAGAGCTGTTCCGTGACTTCTTTCTGGTGTGCCGCATTCTCCTTTCGGTCCTTCTTCTTACTGTCCTGCCACTCCTTCAATTCTTTTTTCTCAGCAGCGGAGTGCATCATAACCTCACATATAAAGTCCTCCTTAATTCTTCTTGGACGTTTTCTAATTCTCTGCAGCCGTTCTGCCGCTGACAACAAAGAGGGAGGCTGCGTTCCCAAGGTCATCTCTGTGAAGTTTAAATGCAGCATTTTACAGAAACAGTATTGTTTGCAACACAGACAACACTGTTTCAGTGCTTTAAAACACAGCCAGTACTCACACACCTGTCACGAACTAGCTGACCCCAGGCAAGCACACATGAGCCGCAAGACCCCCAAAATGGTGAGTAGCCACAGGGACAGGGTAAATCACTGTTCCTGGACCCTGCTGTACACTGTGCACATGGCTCTTGAGCACTTGGGGAGAGCCAGCACTGTAGGGTGGGCCTAATAATCATTCCTGTCCTCACACTTTCCACAGGATGTGATCATTATGGAAGATATCCCACTTCTGAGGGGGAGCAGGGTATCAAGGGAGGGTCTTCTCTAAGCCTGCGGCTTCTGCCCTGGCACCTATGCGGCTAGCCTGTCTGTCACTTTTTGTGGTTTTGCAGTTACATTTTCCCCTTTTAAATTTTTTTCTCACCTTTGTTCTTAAGTGACTCACCCAAATAACAGAGGAAACCCATTAACTAAACTGCCATACACCGAAGTGCTATCAAATGCTCAAGCAATTTGTTCTGTCATCTTGCATTCACAGTCACGGTGTTGCTTGTGGCAATAGCAGATTAAAAAAACGTTCAGACAGAAATGTGACTATTTAAGTTGATAGTCTCTCTCCCACAAAAACCGAAAGTTGTGAGGGTTAAAACTCCACTTCTCACAAGCCCTCCTAACCCTGGAAGAAACCAGAGGGTAGACCTGGTGAGATCCCACACTGGAGTTAGGCTGAGTTGTGAAGCCTCTGACTGGACACGGGGCATGGGGGACGGACAGCCAACAACCCAAAAAGCAGAGTCATAAAACCGCGGTTAGATATAAATTATTAAAGGGAATCCTTTCATGCTCCTTCCTCTTCGTTATTGTTTTATCTCTTCCCGGGAGGTTATTTGCCACTAGTTTTAAGAGCCAGTGTCCTGCACGTACAGACATGCAACTGGGAGTCAGGGTGCAAGAGCGAATCCCACCCGGCTCCCTAGCAGCTGGCTGGGTGGGACCACTTTTCTCTTCCTCGGGAAATTCCGCAGATGGTCTCCCCTGCACCGCTCCTGCCTGTTCCCAAAGACACGGGCATTCCCACTGTAGCACGTAGCTGCAATGTGTGAATGCAAGTGACACATACGCACAGAGCTCCCCTCCAACACAAGCCCCTTACACTTGCGCCCTCCTCCTCTCTTTCCTGCCGGATCAGTGTCTCTCCTTGCGGCGACTCCTCCTCCTCCTCCTCCTCCTCCTCCCCCGCCCGGCTAGCTGGGGCTCGGAGCCGCCGGGATCTCGGCAGTCTGGCAGACCGGCCCCAGGGCGCAGCGCCCCGCCGGGGGAAGGAGAGGAGGCACGAGGGGCCGAGCGCCCTGCACACCGCTCGCTGCTCCCGGAGATCTCGCAAAGCAGCCGGGAGAGGAGGAGGGCAGGCACCGTGCGGGGGAGCCGCGGGGATTCCCGGGCTCTTCGGGGAACGGAGAAACTTACTGACTCGCCTTTCCTCTTGCAGCAGGGAGGTAAGAAAGGGGCTGGGGCCGGGACCCCGCCTGTCCCTCCCGGGGGCTCTCTGTCCCTGTGCCTAGCTCTGGGCGGCCCTGTGCCCCACCCGCCTAAGGGATCCTGTCCCTGCCCAGGGGTCCTGTGCGGTCCCCGCCCTCTCCCAGCGTTGGCCTCGCCCTTATCCCGGGCTAGGGGCTGCGGGGTCCCTGCTCCCAGCTAGGAGCTTTGTTCCTGTCCCCAAGGGCGCTGGGGTCCCTGGCCCGCCCCGCTGTCGCCCCGGCTCTCCGGGGGCCAGCTGGGGGCTGGTTTCTGCGGAGGCGGGTTGCAGGCTGGGAGGTGAAAGTTAGCGGCAGGCAGGCTGGGCCGCGCCCCCGGGGCTGGAAGCGGCGGGCGTGAGGGGCTGGGCGCGGGCCGGGCGCCGGGCGCGGCGGTGTGGGTGGCTGGCCGGCCGGTGGGCCGCGTTTGCGGGAGCTCCCGCGGGGGTGGGGCGGCGCCGCACGCTCTGCAGCCGGCAGCTGAAAACTTTCCCGCTTGTCTCTCCCCCTCTCCAGCTGACGGATGAGTCCCGGCTGCAGCAGCAGCAGCCGAGGCGCCCCCGCTCGCGCTGCGGTCCGGGAGCCCGGGGCCATGGCGTCTCCTCGGTGCCCAGGGATGAGCGGGAGGCAGCAACCTCTGGCTGGCCGCGCAGCTCCCGGACGGCGAGCCGCCTCCCTGGGCCAGGAATAAGTGTCCTGCAGCCGCCCCCGGCCTCTCCGCCACACGCGCCCCCCAGCATGGCTCCCTCGGCCCGGGTCGCTCTCAGGATGGTGCTGGGAAAGGGCCAGGCAATCGGCTGCCCAGCCACCCGCTGAGTCGCCCCCGCCTCTCTGAAGAGGGCTGATGCTCCCGCGTAGGCGCCGAGCAGCCCCGGAGTTCGCTTGGGAGCAGGGAAGCAGCCGGAGCGGCTGAGACCTCGCACAGTCACTGCAGGTATGGGAGGTGGTGGGGTCTTAACCAACCTTCTCCTCCCCCGCCCTCCCTGTCCAGAGAGCCATGTACACGCCGCACCCTCCCAAGTCAGTCAGGCGTGACTTCGGAAGAGAGGCACAGATCTGAGCTCTCCAGGCAGGGGAGACACGGGGTAGGGAGAGCAACTCAGCGCCTGTTCTGCCTATCCGTGAAACTCTACAAAGCTGGGAAGAAGGAAAGAGAGACACCCCTTCCTTCAACTCACTGCGCTAACCTGGGGCAGGAGAGGGGGGCATGGTGGGAAGACCGAAATACAATTCTCACCCTCCATAAACTCTCTGCCTCCTAAATAGGATCTTTAGCATGGTGGAGGCTGCCGGTCTCCTTGCAGCTGCTACACCCTCCTTTGTTGTGGTCTCACAATTCTGAAATACTTCACAGGCTGCGATCGACTCAGTGGCAGGAGTCGCTAGTGAGGAGTGGAATCAAAACGGTTGTGCTTTCCCCAAGGCTAGTTTGCCTGTTCGTGTTTATTTGTAGAGAACTTTGATTTTTGTTTAGCTTTATGTTTGCTTTGACAGAAATGGTGGTGTACTGATTATTGGTGAGAGACAGATGGAAACTACCAAGGGGACTGTATTGTTTCCTTACATCGATACATAACTGACTACAGTGGACAGAAGCTTATTAGTAACTATGTTCCTAAAGGAGACTATAGGTACAGTTTTGAGGGTTAATTGATAATTATTGTGCCTAGGAAGAAATATAAAGTAACAATAGTTACATAGAAGTCAATCCATATGTTGCTCTGCAGAATTGAAAACACTCATCTAGCCAATATTTTAGGATTGAAGAGGTTAATTTTTTCATTCATTATTATGCAGTATGTTGATACAGAATTATTGTATATTCATTTAAGTTCTTGGCAAAGTATATTTTATTCAATAGTTAAATATACAAAATAAGTGTCTTTACTGTTTGAAGAGGAGATAATTCCCTTAATTTGTCTTTTGGTATAACACCAGTTGCAAAACAACCAGTTGCAAAATGAGAGAGATTTGCATTTTATTACTATGCTTTTAAAGGATGAGGATTATATGGTTCAATAAAATTCTGTTATAATAGGTTTCCTCTTTTGTGATTTACCTTGGGTCTAGATTGACACAGAAGTGATTGTTTTCTTATTTTGCTGTAAATAAAAGGCATTCTCATAAAGTGATGGGAGCCGTATCAATACCTAGAAAGGAAAAAAGCCCCATCAAATTTCCCCTTTCTTTGTTTCTAAAATACTCTACGCAAAATGTAGAAACTTTAAAAGCAGTAAATTATGTTTTCATTGTATAGAAACTGTAGTTGAATAATTTGGAAATACTGCGATGTTGTTCTAAGTTTGGAACATTTTAGTGTGTACGTTGCCAGTAGCATTTACTTGTAGCAAAATACTTTGAATATAATTATGGGACAATTAGTCTTTTGACTTTAGCAGAAAACAACACTCCATACGGGCAGGTAAAATGCCTTAGATAGATTAGTAATTTGGAGAATAAAATCATATGTAATTTGTAGGTTGTTGGCATAGAAACATATTTTACTTGTTGCTCATTTGTTAGAGTCAGCGTGAAAGTGCAATATTGCTAAAGGGATACTGACTCACTGAGTTTAGTGTAGTAAGATTGCTTTACTTGAACAGAAGTGAGCTACAACTGATGATTTTACCCATTATAAATTTGTCAGAATCTAAGGGTTATTTTACTTTCACTGAAAGCTCTATAATCAGATTAAAACAGTCAGGGTTCAGTCCTGCAAGGTACTGAGCAATCCAGGCTTGATCCAGCAAAGCATTTAACCGTGTACTGACCTGTAATTACACAAGTAGTCCCAGGTTCAATCCCTACTGCTGGCTGTGGTGGGGCTTATTACTTTACATACGTTTGTAGTCCCATTGATTTTAATGCACCTATGTGCTTGTTTATGTGCTTTGGATCATGGCCAGAGTTCCCAGCCCCTTGCAGAATCAAGCCCTAATTCACTGAGGTATGTTTCAGAGTAACAGCCGTGTTAGTCTGTATTCGCAAAAAGAAAAGGAGTACTTGTGGCACCTTAGAGACTAACCAATTTATTTGAGCATGAGCTTTCGTGAGCTACAGCTCACTTCATCGGATGCATCCGATGAAGTGAGCTGTAGCTCACGAAAGCTCATGCTCAAATAAATTGGTTAGTCTCTAAGGTGCCACAAGTACTCCTTTTCTTTTCACTGAGGTATGTTTCCATTTCCTTGGATTTACATGGTAATATGACAGGAGTCAGTGGGAGTTTTTCTTGAGTAAGGACTGGAGGACTTGGCTGATATGAGAGCTTGATGTGATATTTAATAGTAATATTTTGGTGTCATACATGTTGTTTTAATCCTTCTGATGTATTTTGTAAGCAGTGCAGTTACTTTATTCAGTAGGGACTCGATCCTGCCCCACTGAAGACACCAGGAGTCTTGCAATTGACTGCAGTAGAAGCAGAAATGGACCCTAGGTTGCATACATCTCTGGTCTTCCCTGTTAAGATTTGGGGTTGCTTTTTTGTTTTTGTTTTTAACCAAACAAAGAAAAGAGAGAATAAATAACTGAGCTAACCAGAAAAAAAGTGGGGGGACAAAAGCAAAGATTAATCATCTAACCAATGTTTACATATTTTAAAATCACTATTTAATATTTATATTATGGCAGGTCCTAATAAGGATTGGAGGGTTGTTGTGCTAGTTTATGTACAAACACATAAAAAAGCATGGCCCTTGCCCCAAAGAGTTCATAATCTAAGGCTCTGGTACTGAAATTAGATCTGTGTGAGTGGACTTGTGTGTCTACATGGAGCTGAATTCTGGGTATTTTATGGGATAGAAAAGAATGGGTAGAAATTCTAGTATCCCTATTATTATACAACTCTGATACTTTGTCAGCCACGGTGTCTCATTAACTGGATAACTGACTCTAAATCACTAATAAAAGTTAAAATCCAAAACCATCAGAATTAGAAATCTGCATATTTCTGAAAGAATAGCGTGCAATTTTTTTTTTAAACAAAATCAAAACACTATTGATCAAAATCAAAATCAAAACACCACTGTTATCATCTGGGTGGCTAGTGCATACAATGGGCGCATTCTTTAAGACAGTCAGAAATGTAGCAACTGTCTGAATTCCCTCTGTTAATGAGTACTCTGTATGTCTCATACCTTCTTGTAAAATAAGAAAATATTTAAGAGAAAATTTCAGCTGTTCATTAAGGATGAAATACCCTCTACCCAAATAATGCCCGAGTGATCAGGTTCTTTGCAAGTGGACCACTGAGATGATGTGCAGACCATATTGCTGTATAAAAGGGTTGAGTGCAGATGGCTTTTGACATTATACACAAAGACAGTCTTTGGAAAATCATGCAATACTGTGGAATACCCGCAAAAATAATTAAGAATTATCAAAGACCATATGTTAATACTGGATGTGCAGCCAGAGATGGTGACATCAGCCAATGGTTTGCAGTGACAGTTGGAGGAAGGCAAGGGTATACTATGTCGTCACTACTGTTTGTACTGGTGACTGAGTATGTCATGAGGAAAATAACAAATGAGGACACAAATGAGGAATTTTTGGGGCAAACGATAATGCATAGTTGGTTGACCTCCGTTTTGAGGATGATGTTGTCCTGTTTAGTTCAACACGTTGCTTAATTGAAGAAAAGATCTAGCTTTTGGCAGATAACAGTGATACAAGTTGGCTTATTCATCCACAAGGGGAAGACAATATATGGTATCAATGTTCCAAAAGTAACCATTAGAAGAAATGAAGAAACACTAGAAGTAGTAAATCATTTTATCATCGCTGCACGTCTTACTCTCTAGATAGGTGACACTGCTGCTTTTGATATTTGTTGCTTATCCTCCAGCATAAACTACTTTCATAAACCTGAAAAGATCTGGAAAAGTAGTATGATTGACAGACTCAAAAATATGAATTTTTAATATGAGGATTGTGTTTGTTTTCCTTTATGGAAGAGAGACATGGAAATTACTACAGAAATTGATAAGAATATTTATTCATTCTAAAATAAATGCCTGCAGATGATCTTCAGAGTCCATCCATCAGAAAGTTTCTTGCTACACTGGAAATTCTAGAGCAAACCAATGTAAAATATCAAACATGATATAAAAAAAGTGACAATGGACATATTTAGGATAAACTTTAAGGATTCCACCAGTACAACTTCCGGGGCAATTGATAAGATGGACACTACCTGGAAAGAGAGAAAGAGGGTGACCTAGAGAAACATTATGCAGAATAATAGAGACAGAAACCAGATCTATCAACATGACACTTAGAAGCCTGAACAGACCAGCACAAGACCAAAATAAATGGTGGAAACTGGTGGACGCACTATGCACCTGCAGGAGGAGAAAGAGGAGAAAGAATGCAAGTGGAGTGCAGACTAGGTTGGATGGTTAAATCCTCTTTTACCTGGGATCAATGAGTGAGGATCCTGTAGAGACTTATTGTGTGCTATGTTTCAGAGTAACAGCCATGTTAGTCTGTATTCGCAAAAAGAAAAGGAATACTTGTGGCACCTTAGAGACTAACCAATTTATTTGAGCATAAGCTTTTGTGAGCTACAGCTCACTTCATCGGATGCATACTGTGGAAAGTTTAGAAGATCTTATATACACACAAAGCATGAAAAAATACCTCCTCCCACCCCACTCTCCTGCTGGTAATAGCTATTGTGTGCTATAGCAGCAGCAGCTCCTCTCACCAGTTGTGCAGGCTGTTGTGTATCCTTCCTCTTTCTTTATATGGAGCATAAGTGGTGTGGAGTACTTTCTGCTAGTCCCCCATGCCTTGGGTGAAATTCACACTAATGGTACTGCAAGTAACTGTCATTCTATTGCAGCAGTATTCATTTCCACACATGACTAAATTCAGTACGTATACACACGTTGCTCTTATTCTCAGTCAATCTTGGTGGAGACCACTCACGTGAACATGATAGCAGAAGTAGTCTCCAAAGCATTTTATATCATTCATTTACTATAAATGAAATCAAGTTGTTATAACTGAATATTGTCACAAGATCAGGGTCTCCTCCTTTGAATCTAAACCTCTTGGTTTTTCCTAAATGCTTACTTTTCATAAAGGCCTTGATTTAACTTTGGTATACATCTGGCAACAGGAGATGACAGTCTTGTAAAAAAGTATTAAAGAACTACCGGCAGCCTGCAATTCTGCATTGAAAGTAGGTACAACGGCCAATGAGAAGGAATCATGAGCACAGAGCAGTGATTCTGATTTACAGTGTTGTGTCTTTACACAGCAGTAGTGTTGGGAGGAATACGATGGTTGGTTGAAAATCATGCAGTTCTATAGAGATAATTCTGTAACAATATAATTCTGTATAGAGAAATTTTTTTTCCTGAGTCCTTTTCTGCTCGTCACTACTCTGCCTTGGGGAAGGAGGTGGATATTGTTTCTCTGTATCCATGCTCCCACTGGCAGAAGAGGGTGCTAGAAAGGAGCAGAATTAGGTGTTTGCTGCAGTAGAGGACTAGTCAAGATAAATCCCACTTTCCCAGAGCTGGAGCCCTGGGGAGAAAGTACACTGCAACAGGATTCCCTGATGTAGTAGAGGGCCTAACATAAGCTCAAAGAATGGAGTTGTAGAAAGTAAAGCAACAAAATACATTTTTTTGTGTGTGTGGAGTATCTTTACAAACCTCATGAGGCCTTTGCCGTGAGTGGCATTTCAGGCTCCTATTGTACATTTCCATATATATTTTTTTATTATTAATACCCCTTGTTGGAATCTTACTCACTCATTCAGTTTGCTGAAAGTGTGACCATTTCCCCCAGTTAAAAGAAGTGAAAAATTAATGAAAGTATTTTTCTAAATTGTTTTTGGAGTTCCATGGTGAAATTCTGGCCTCGCTAATGTTAGTGCCAAAGCTCCTATTGACCTCAAAGGGATCAGGATTTCATCCCTAGGGTTTCACGTATGCATATTGACCAAATAAAATATTTTTTTATATAACTGTGATAGGGCCTTCAGTAGCCGGGCAGCCTAGCTCCTAGATCGTTGGTTGGGGCGGGGAGGGACCTGCCCTCCTTTCCCTCAGGTCCTGGCTCAGAGTCCTGGGCCACTCACACCCCTAGACAGGGGAGATGGATCTTGCTCCCAGCTGTGTGTGTGTGTGTGGGGGGGGGGCGGGGTTTAAGACCTGTTTGAGCTGCTCCCTATTGTAAGTCCTTTAGTTTGAGGCGTGGCCCTGCTAGTCCAATTTCCCCACAGTTGGGGCTTGGCGGTAGATTCCCCCTGACAGGGGAAGACTTACTTGATTCCAGTGGCTGCATTGGCTGGCTGGCACAGAGAGAGCTCCTTCCTCTTTGCCGGTCAGCTCCTGGCTGAGGGGGGGCTCCCTGCTTTTCTCCCCCTTCCAGGCCTGGCATTGGCTGCAGGTATAACGGGGTAGGGCTAGCTGAACCCACAGGTTTTCTTTAACCCCTGCTGTGCCTGGCAGCCGTTTCTATGCTCCTTTACAATAACCTATTCATAAAAATACAGAAAATAACTGAAGCTACTTTCCATCACAACCGCTCAGTGAAAAAACAATCAAGAAAGAACAGAAAATTCTACTTTTATGAATTTGCTGCTTCTTACCTGCTGTTTCATAAGGGAAGGGGGACGGAGCACCTCAGGATTGCCATCTTGGCATCCTCCATAGAAAGAGGCAATCTGAGGTTGAGTTTTAAAAATTTGTGTATACTGCATTAGGGTTTGTGTTAGCATGCTTGTAAAGTATGTGTTGCCTCTACACCTAGTGGCTGAGGTATATAGAGGAAAACAACCTCATAGTGCCATCAGTTAATGGACTTACTGTTTTAGCTCAGGTGGCAAAGGTATGTACTTTGGTCCTGAAGGTTCCAGGTTAAAACACCACTGAAGACCCACGGTAGGGTTTGTTGTATATACACTCATAAATAAAATATGAAACCAGAATAGGGCTTTTAGAACTTTTACAATGACAACTGTAAGGATTCCTTCCACAACAGGAGGGAATTCAGAGAATTCCAGGAATTTATAACTATTTATAACCCAAGTTTTTATTCGTTTAAATCATTACAAAACCAGATTAATTAGGAGGCCTTTTAAAAAACTTAACTTTTATGTTTGGTGTGATATCACTATTGCCAGGATGTGATTTTTTTTTAAACCCATCCCCCTCTCCCCCTTATGAGCCTGAATGTTTCCACATGAATATCTCTGCTTATTTGTAAGCAGTAGACTGTTATTGGAGAACAAGTTTATATCCAATTAATGTTGTCACTTAAAATTTACTAAATATTAAACTAAAAATATAAAAAAGATGTTTGGTCATTCTTTCAGTAGCATGCTTTTAAACTTATCCACTTGACCTGCATTCTGGATCTTTACCACTCCTACTCTAAATGGTTCATCTTGCCCAAAGGTTTTACATGCTAAAACACATGAGCAATATGACCAATAGTTGAATATTGTCATGAGTGAGATGAATTTCCAATTATTCAAATTTATTCCCATATTTAAAATTCATCCATGATTTGTTAGGACTCAAAGCCTTAAAAACTGCAGTACAGACCAGTGACTCTTAAACATTTTACAATAAAGTCCAACTTCTATCAAAACAAGTAAGCTCAGGCCCCACCTTTCCATCAGTTTGGGTAAATCAATATTTATATATCACTGCAATTAATGTAATGCCAGACTACTAAAGCACATTTACAATAGCAATAGCTTTCACCTTGACATGTTTCAGTAATATGGATGAGCTTGTTTCTGTGCACCTAACTCAACCCAGGTGTGGAAAGCTTTACTCACACTGATACTGTGTAGAGGGACCCACAAGTCGCCACTAATCCCAGGAGAACAGGGACTCGAGGGGGAATGTAATTAGAGACCTGAGGTTTAAGAGGAAACGGACTTATTGGAAATAATAAGGTGCCATAAATATTAGAGAAAGGGTAACCACCTTTCTGCATACAGTGCTATAAAATCCCTCCTGGCCAGAGGCAAAACCCTTTCACCTGTAAAGGGTTAAGAAGCTAAGGTAACCTCGCTGGCACCTGGCCCAAAATGACCAATGAGAGGATAAGACACTTTCAAATCTGGAGTGGGGGGAACAAAGGGTTCGTCTGTCTGTGTGATGCTTTTGCCGGGAACAGATCAGGAATGCAGCCTCACAACTCCTGTTAAGTTAGTAAGTAATCTAGCTAGAAATGCATTAGATTTCCTTTTGTTTAATGGCTGGTAAAATAAGCTGTGCTGGATGGAATATATATTCCTGTTTTTGTGTCTTTTTGTAACTTAATGTTTTGCCTAGAGGGATTTTCTGTTTTGAATCTGATTACCCTGTAAGGTATTTACCATCCTGAGTTTACAGAGGTGATTCTTTTACCTTTTCTTTAATTAAAATTCTTTTTAAGAACCTGATTTATTTTTTCATTGTTCTGAAAATCCAAGGGTTTGGGTCTGCGTACACCTGTACAAATTGGTAAGGATGCTTATCAAGCCCTCCCCAGGAAAGGGGGTGTAGGGCTTGGAGGGATATTTTGGGGGAAGATGTCCCCAAGTGGGCTCTTTCCCTGTTCTTTGTTTCAACGCTTGGTGGCGGCAACATACGGTTCAAGGACAAGGCAAAGTTTGTACCTTGGGGAAGTTTTTAACCTAAGCTGGAAAGAATAAGCTTAGGGATTCTTTCTTGCAGGTCCCCACATCTGTACCCTAGAGCTCAGAGCGGGGAAGGAACCTTGACATGACGGGATACATATTCAAGGGATAACCAGGACTCCAGGGAGCCGCCCATCTCCCCAACTTGTCTTCCCCCCCGCCATGTTCCATCCTCCCAGTCCTCAAGCTGTTCCCTTTTTTCTTTCTGCCAGCAAGGCCCTGAGGCAGCTGGATGATTCTACCTCCTCTTTCCACAGATGCTCCACTCTGGGCACCACTAGGGGGAGTATAGGGAATGGAGAAGAAACAGGTTTTTTGACTTTAGCACTAGCAACACTGTGCTGCCCCCACCCCAACTGGGGTGGCTAGGTGCCTGGTTTTCGACTGGAAAGTCCGGTCAGATCTACTACCAGATCATAGAATCATAGAATATCAGGGTTGGAAGGGACCTCAGGAGGTCATCTAGTCCAACCCCCTGCTCAAAGCAGGACCAATCCCCAATTAAATCATCCCTGCCAGGGCTTTGTCAAGCCTGATCTTAAAAACTTCTAAGGAAGGAGATTCCACCACCTCCCTAGGCAACGCATTCCAGTGTTTCACCACCCTCCTAGTGAAAAAGTTTTTCCTAATATCCAACCTAAACCTCCCCCACTGCAACTTGAGACCATTACTCCTTGTCCTGTCCTCTTCTACCACAGAGAATAGTCTAGAACCATCCTCTCTGGAACCACCTCTCAGGTAGTTGAAAGCAGCTATCAAATCCCCCCTCATTCTTCTCTTCTGCAGACTAAACAATCCCAGTTCCCTCAGCCTCCCCTCATAAGTCATGTGTTCCAGACCCCTAATCATTTTTGTTGCCCTTCGCTGGACTCTTTCCAATTTATCCACATCCTTCTTGTAGTGTGGGGCCCAAAACTGGACACAGTACTCCAGATGAGGCCTCACCAATGTCGAATAGAGGGGGACGATCACGTCCCTCGATCTGCTCGCTATGCCCCTACTTATACATCCCAAAATGCCATTGGCCTTCTTGGCAACAAGAGCACACTGCTGACTCATATCCAGCTTCTCGTCCACTGTCACCCTTAGGTCCTTTTCCGCAGAGCTGCTGCCTAGCCATTCGGTCCCTAGTCTGTAGCTGTGCATTGGGTTCTTCCGTCCTAAGTGCAGGACCCTGCACTTATCCTTATTGAACCTCAACAGATTTCTTTTGGCCCAATCCTCCAATTTGTCTAGGTCCCTCTGAATCCTATCCCTGCCCTCCAGCGTATCTACCACTCCTCCCAGTTTAGTATCATCCGCAAATTTGCTGAGAGTGCAATCCACACCATCCTCCAGATCATTTATGAAGATATTGAACAAAACTGGCCCCAGGACCGACCCCTGGGGCACTCCACTTGACACCGGCTGCCAACTAGACATGGAGCCATTGATCACTACCTGTTGAGCCCGACAATCTAGCCAACTTTCTGCCCACCTTATAGTGCATTCATCCAGCCCATACTTCTTTAACTTGCTGACAAGAATACTGTGGGAGACCGTGTCAAAAACTTTGCTAAAGTCAAGAAACAATACATCTACTGCTTTCCCTTCATCCACAGAACCAGTAATCTCATCACAAAAGGCGATTAGATTAGTCAGGCATGACCTTCCCTTGGTGAATCCATGCTGACTGTTCCTGATCACTTTCCTCTCATGTAAGTGCTTCAGGATTGATTCTTTGAGGACCTGCTCCATGATTTTTCCAGGGACTGAGGTGAGTCCCTGTAGTCCCTGTAGTAGGCCTGTAGTTCCCAGGATCCTCCTTCTTCCCTTTTTTAAAGATTGGCACTACATTAGCCTTTTTCCAGTCATCTGGGACTTCCCCCGTTCGCCATGAGTTTTCAAAGATAGTGGCCAATGGCTCTGCAATCACAGCCGCCAGTTCCTTTAGCACTCTCGGATGCAACTTGTCCGGCCCCATGGACTTGTGCATGTCCAGTTTTTCTAAATAGTCCCTAACCACCTCTTTCTCCACAGAGGGCTGGCCATCTATTCCCCATGTTGTGATGCCCAGCGCAGCAGTCTGGGAGCTGACCTTGTTAGTGAAGACAGAGGCAAAAAAAGCATTGAGTACATTAGCTTTTTCCACATCCTCTGTCACTAGGTTGCCTCCCTCATTCATTAAGGGGCCCACACTTTCCTTGGCTTTCTTCTTGTTGCCAACATACCTGAAGAAACCCTTCTTGTTACTCTTAACATCTCTCACTAGCTGCAGCTCCAGGTGCGATTTGGCCCTCCTTATTTCATTCCTACATGCCCGAGCAATATTTTTATACTCTTCCCTGGTCATTTGTCCAATCTTCCACTTCTTGTAAGCTTCTTTTTTATGTTTAAGATCCGCTAGGATTTCACCATTAAGCCAAGCTGGTCGCCTGCCATATTTACTATTCTTTCGACACATCGGGATGGTTTGTCCCTGTAACCTCAACAGGGATTCCTTGAAATACAGCCAGCTCTCCTGGACTCCTTTCCCCTTCATGTTAGTCTCCCAGGGGATCCTACCCATCCGTTCCCTGAGGGAGTCAAAGTGTGCTTTCCTGAAGTCCAGGGTCCGTATCCTGCTGCTTACCTTTCTTCCCTGCGTCAGGATCCTGAACTCAACCAACTCATGGTCACTGCCTCCCAGATTCCCATCCACTTTTGCTTTCCCTACTAATTCTTCCCGGTTTGTGAGCAGCAGGTCAAGAAAAGCTCCCCCCCTAGTTGGCTCCTCTAGCACTTGCACCAAGAAATTGTCCCCTACGCTTTCCAAAAACTTCCTGGATTGTCTATGCACTGCCGTATTGCTCTCCCAGCAGATATCAGGAAAATTAAAGTCACCCATGAGAACCAGGGCGTGCGATCTAGTAGCTTCTGCGAGCTGCCGGAAGAAAGCCTCATCCACCTCATCCCCCTGGTCCAGTAGTCTATAGCAGACTCCCACCACTATATCACTCTTGTTACTCACACTTCTAAACTTAATCCAGAGACACTCAGGTTTTTCTGCAGTTTCGTACCGGAGCTCTGAGCAGTTATGCTGCTGCCTTACATACAGTGCTACTCCCCCACCTTTTCTGCCCTGCCTGTCCTTCCTGAACAGTTTATAACCATTCATGACAGTACTCCAGTCATGTGAGTTATCCCACCAAGTCTGTTATTCCAATCACGTCATAATTCCTTGACATCACCAGGACCTCCAGTTCTCCCTGCTTGTTTCCAAGGCTTTGTGCATTCGTATATAAGCACTTGAGATAACCTGCTGATCGCCCCTCATTCCCAGTATGAGGCAGGAGCCCTCCCCTCACAGACATTCCTGCCTGTGCTTCCTCCCGGTATCCCGCTTTCCCACTTACCTCAGGGCTTTGGTCTCCTTCCCCCCGGTGAACCTAGTTTAAAGCCGTCCTCACTAGGTTAGCCAGCCTGCTTGCAAAGATGCTCTTCCCTCTCTTCGTAAGGTGGAGCCCGTCTCTGCCAAAAGTCTGCCAGAAAGATGCCAAAAGTCCGGTTACTGCAGGAGGGGGAGGTAGGGAGGTGCTGGCTCATCACCCGTGCCAGCCCCTACTCAGGCAGGGCTGCCTCCTACCTGCGGTTGGGCAGCTGCAGCTACCTGCGTTGGGCTCTGTGGGTGAGTCCCTTCCCAGGCGGGCTGGTGTGGGGGTGGAAAGAAGGGGAGAGCAGCGAGCAGTGCAGGAGGGGAGAAGAGGAGCAAACTGGGGATGGGGCTTCAGGGGGAAGGGCTAGGGGAGGTTCAGGCACTCCTGATGTAATGTTTAGTTTTTAAGTATTACAAAGTTGGCAACCCTAACTGCGGCTGGACAGAAGGAGTCATTATAGGGGAATACCTCCTCAGTTCCTGCAGCCCTGAGGGATGCATGAAAGAGTCTTTAGTAAGAGCTGGAAAAAAGCGCACAGGAAATCTAACAGAATCTCAAGCAGTAATTTGCATTGTTATTGTCAAGACAGTGCATGAAAAGACCCAGGTTTCAAGCCCCATCCAGATATGTCTAGGGAAGGAAAGCAAATGAGACTGGCTCAAGAATTTGAGAAAGCCAGGTATAGACAGCTCTTCTAATTTATTTCCCTTAATAGTGTCTATAAAACCTGGTCTCATTTCATTTCTATGTAAAGTGGCTTAGAAGTAATTGTGCAAACATGTATGCTATTTTCATTCTTTTCCATTCCTCTAAAACAACGGCTATCGAAGAATTTAGATTGTGGGGGGGAAAAAAAGAACTCCTTTTAACCCAAATGATTGAGTTTAAACCAGTATTGTTTTCTTTTAAATCACAGAAGTTTTTGTCATGGTGGACATATTTACAGCATTAGATCTTGTCCTATTTGAAGTGTGACTTGTGCTACTAGGTCACTTGCATACTTTGAAAATTTTACTCTTTTACTAAGCTTCATTTCAAAATAGTTAATTTTGTTTTCAGGCTTGGTGTTGGTAAAATTTAATAATGAAAGTTTATAGTATTGTTGTAGCTGTGTTGGACCCAGGGTATTAGAGACACAAGGTGGGTGAGGTAATATCTTATATTGGACCAACTTCTGTTGGTGAAAGAGACAAGTTTTCGATCCACACAGAGCTTTTCTTCAGGTCTGGGAAAGGTACTTAAAGACAAACAGTCAACACTAGGACTGTCGATTAACTGCAGTTAACTCACATGATTAACTCAAAAAAATTAATCACGATTAATTGCAGTTTTAATTGCACTGTTAAACAATAGAATACCAATTGAAATGTATTAAATATTTTGGATGTTTTTATACACTTTCAAATATTTTGATTTCAATTACAACACAGAATATGAAGTATACAGTGTTCACTTTTTATTGTTATTACAAATATTTGCACTGTAAAAATGATAAAGAAAATAAATAGTATTTTTCAGTTCACATCATCCAATACCATAATGCAATCTTTTTATCATGAAAATGCAACTTACAAATGTAGATTTTTGTTTGTTTGTTACGTAACTCCACTGAAAAACAAAACAATGTAAAACTTTAGAGCCTATAAGTCCACTCAGGCCTTCCTCCTGTTCAGTCAAACACTAAGATAAACAAGTTTGTTTACATTTACAGGAGTTAATGCTGTCCTCTTATTATTTACAGAGTGAGAAAGTGAGAACAGGCATGTTATAGCTGGCATTGCAACATCTTTACATGCCAGATATGCTAAACATTGGTATGTCTCTTCATGATTTGGTCACCATTACACCATGCTTCCATGCTGAGGACGCTTGTTAAAAAAAAATGCATTAATTAAATTTGTGACTGAACTCCTTGGGGGAGAATTGTATGTCTCCCACTTTGTTTTACCCGCATTCTGCCATATATTTCATGTTATAGCAGTCTTGGATGATGACCCAGCACATGTTCATTTTAAAAACGCTTTCACTGCAGATTTGACAAAACGTAAAGAAGGTACCAATGTGAGATTTCTAAAGATAGCTACAGCACTCGACCCAAGGTAAGAATCTGAAATGCCTTCCAAAATCTGAAAGGTGTGAAGCATGCTTTCAGAAATCTTAAAAGACCAACACTCTGATGTGGAAACTATAGAACTGGAATGACCAAAAAAGAAAATCGGCCTTCTGCTGGTGGCATCTGACTCAGATGATGAAAATGAACACACGTTGATTTGCACTGCTTTGGATTGTTATCGAGCAGAACCCCTCATTAGCATGGATGCATGTCTTTTAGAATGGTGGTTGAAGTATGAAGGAACATATGAATCTTTAATGCATCCGGCACATAAATATTTTGCAGCGCCAGCTACAACAGTGCCACGTGGACACCTGTTCTCATTTTCAGGTAACATTGTAAACAAGAAGAGGATAGCATTGTCTTCTGCAAATATAAACAAACTTGTTTGTCAAGAAGTAGGACTGAGTGGACTTAGTTTTATTTTTGAATGCAGTCATATTTTGTACATAATTCTACATTTGTAAGTTCAACTTTCATGATAAAGAGATTGTATTACAGTACTTGTATGAGGGGAACTGAAAAATACTATTTCTTTTGTTTTTTATAGCACAAATATTTGTAATAAAAATAAATATAGAGTACTGTACACTGTTGTGTTGTAATTGAAATCAATATATTTTAAAATGTAGAAAACATCCAAAAATATGTAAATTGTATTCTATTATTGTTTAACAGTTCGATTAATAGCGTTATTAATCTTGATTTTTTTTAATCGCTTGACAGCCCTAGTTAACACATTTTGAGAGATCATTTAAAGTGAAGTAGCCCATCAAAACCTCTGCAGACTTAGGACAAAAAAAGGGGAGGGGTTAGTGGGTTACTGATTGTTTTAATAAGCCATAAATCTAGTGTCTTTATTCAGACCATGATTTTTAGCAAAGCATCCCAGTGGCTCCAGGAGGCCCTGGAGGAGGAGAGGGAAGCAGAGGAACTCTGACCTGTGGTTGGAGATATGTTTGGACAGTGAAAGTTTTGGGGTGACTCCAGATGGGAAAAAATGGGTTTGGGAAGATGAAGGGAATTGTAAAAGTATGAGTGGAGGATAGGAGTGTCTGAGGTGGGTAAGTGTAGTGGGGTGAGTAGTTGTGTGTAGGGGGGTGGGGGTGGGGAGGGTTGGGATAGTAGAAGGAACAAACATTGGGGTATGCATTAAGGCAGTGGTTCTCAACCAGGGATACGCGTACCCTTGGGGGTACACAGAGGAGTTCAAGGGGGTACATCAACTCATCTAGATATTTGCCTGGTTTTAAAACAGGCTACATAAAAAGCACTAGTGAAGTCAGTACAAACTAAAATATCTCAAAGACAACGTCTTGTTTATATATACTATACACTGAAATGTAAGTACAATTTATTTATTTATATATACATACAAATAATTTTATATTATAATTATGCTTAAAATGAGAAAGTAAGCAATATTTCAGTAATGCTGTGCTTTGACTTTCTTTTGTATTTTTATGTCTGATTTTTGTAAGCAAGTAGCTTTTAAGTGAAGTGAAATGGGGGGTATGCAAGTCAAATCAGACTCCTGAAAGGAATGCAGTAGTCTGGAAAGATTGAGAGCCACTGCATTAAGGGACAGGGAAGTGAAGGTGGGTGAATATATTTGGGGATGGGAGGGAATGACTATTGGAGGGGAAAGTGGAGAGAGTGTATCATAGAGAAGGATGCCAGTTTGTTTGTTTAGGCTTTGTGCAGGGGGAGACACAGAATTGGCCATAGATTCCTACTTACTTTTCAAACCATATTGTTTATTTCCATCCTACTACTGTGTCTGCTTTATTCTCCTAAGATTTGGCCCCAGTGAATTGTGTACAATGTGGAATATGAGTGAGGCCCTAAGTGCCTTGTTGAAGACAGTTCAGTAGTTTCAGACCATATTTTTATTAGAAAAATATAACTTGCTTCCTGAGGCCCTGATCCTGCAAATACTTGTCAAATGAAAGATAGTCATGAGCATTTGCAAAGTTAGTTAGTTGTGAGTGTGGCAGAGCTCTCATCTTGTCCCCATGGGTCCCGTACTTTCAGGTGGTTTATGCTAGCTTCAGAGGCTCACTGCAACCCTCCATGTAGCCCTTCTCTCTCTAGGGCCAAAGATACAGTCTACTGAGCCCTTTTCATCATAAGCCAGCAATGGAGGTTGGTGAGAGAATTCCCACAGTCTCCATTTGTCCTACGGCCTCACGCCAAAACAGTTTAGCCTCCTGTCCTGACAGGGGCCTGTTTTCCCCTCCCAGGAGGTGTTTCTGTAGTGGCAGGTTGGGGGGAACCCGGGCTTGCCCTCTACTCCGGGTTCCGGCCCAGGGACCCTAATGGTAGCAGCTGTTGGCAGCCAACCTTTTACTGCCAGAGTTGCTACATTTCCCTGGGCCACTTCCCCACAGCTCTCCTGCTTCTCCCTTCTTCACCCTTACCTTAGGGCTCCCTTACTAATGACTTGAGGGTCTCTTCATTAACCAGCCCTTTAGGCACACTTCCTCTCCCCTGGCTCCTCTCTGCCTGACCGGAGTGAGCCCTTTTATATTTTCAGAGGGGCCTTAATTAGAGTCAGGTGGTCACATTAGCTTAATGGCCTCACCTGACTTTTTGCAGGTTAATTGGAGTCAGGTGTTCTTATTAGCCTGGAGCAGCCCCTGCTCTGGTCTTTCAGGGAACAGAAAACTGTTAATCCAGTCGCCAGTATATCTGCCTTCTGCTACTCTGCTGTACCCAACTCACCTGGGTCTATCACAGAGCTATATTATGTTCCACAGAACATACTTTTTTAGTCTATTATTTTGGGTGTTACTGACATTACTGTTGAAAAGGTAGCATGGATATAGGTTGTAATAATTGGGTGTGACATACCAGGGTACAATTCAGACCAGTGCGGGGCTGTTTCACCCCTGCCCTGCAATCTAGGGTGCCTTACAATGCTTTGTCACTCACAAACAGTCTTTGAGCATGCAAGTCACACCCTGCGTGTCTGTGTGTAACTGCAGCCTGCCAGTTACACCCTGGCTCTCACCAGCCTTGCTTATACTGCAGGGTGAGCCCAACACACTCCCCGTCCCGGATTTTCCCCAGACACGTATGCCTTGTACTGTCCAGCCCTCTCTTGGACAGTTCAAATATATTAAGTTTGTTATTCCTATTAGGAAATAATATATGAGTTTGTTATCTTAAATAGAATCACCCAGACACTTCAATTCAAACACACTGGATAAAACAGTGAAACAAGTTTATTAACTACAAAGAGAGATTTTAAGTGAGTACAAGTAATGAAGCATAAAAGTCAGAAATGGTTACAAGAAAAATAAAGATAAAACGCTTACTGGTGCCTAACTTAACAAACTATATAAGATTCAAGCAAAACTTCTCACCACATGCTTCCAACAAGATTACTGATCAAACTCTCAGGTCAGGACCCTTCCCCCAAAGTCAAATGACTGTGTTTCCTTTTGTCTTATCAGGTTTAGAGAATGCTAGGGGAAGGGGGAGAGAGAGAGGAGTAGATTGGGATATTTGCCCCTTCTTTTCAGAAGTCTCCCTCTTGAAAAATGTTTCCAGTTGGGAACTAGAAGACAGAGTCTGGGTGGAAGGATGTTCCTTGCTTTTTTGTTTTCCCACCTGTTTGAGATTCCTTTGTTTCCCTTCTTACTTGGTGACTCTGTTTACTGCTTATATGCAAATTAAGGCATATGTACACTCCTTTATTCATGACAGGCCTGCTTGACCAGTTTGGTGCTACAACGAGTTTTGAACATGCACTCGTAACATCATACAGGGAAATTTTAGAAGTTCACCTGCAATGCTGCCATACATATTTTATCAGGACAGTATTGACCAGCAAATTATGAATTTTCAGATGATACCTTACAAGGTATACTTTGTACAAAGGTTATTACAATAGCATTTAGGGTGTGAATAAAAGGGGGTGCTCCATCACAGTGGGGTGGGGGCAAGGAGGTTATTCCAGCTGTTGGTACTGTGGATTTTAACCTTTAAATTAGATCATTGTTTTTCCTGCACTACTTGGTGATTGTGGATTATTAAATGCAAAAGAATTTCTCCAGAGGCATTATTAAGTGACCACACCTGGATGTGAATGGCGTGTCCTAGGGCCTATAATATAGCTTTCTATTCTGTTCTATATGTTCTTATGCTGCCTTCATCACCGTTGTATCTGAGTGCATTCCAGTAGTGCATTAAATGACGTGATTAATATTATGATGTGTGGTTTGTTCCTTCTCTCATCCTCTCAGGGGGGAGGGGAGATTGTGTGTATAATGAAGTGTTTTGGGTTTTTAATGTTGTTGTGGGTGTTTTTTAAATTTACATGTTGCTGTGTGTTTGTTAGAGAAGGCAAGGTGAAAGAAGTGTGCACCTGGAGCAGAAGATGGGTAAGATTTGTGATGGTCCTTATTTCATGTGGGAGTTCATTCCATAGTCTCAGACTGCTCCTTGAGAAAGCTTTGTCTCTTGCAGAATTATAGTAGAAAGTTCCATTGTTTCTGAAGAATGGGATTCTTAACCACATTCTTCATTCCTGATCTTTAAATGATCTTTTGGATATGCTGGGTCCAGGCCATTGAGCGCTTTGAAGATGAGTCAAGTTCAAGGCCTCCGTCCTTCATATTCATGGGAATCCAGGGTAGATTATGGAGGACAGATTTGATATGCTCCCATTTAACTGTGGGGCTGAGGAAAACACACTGCAGCATTCTGTCCTTAGTTTTTTCTGAAATGGCCACGTCCTAACCTGGCAGTTCTCTCTGTAGGTCTCAAACAGCATCCACCGAAAAATATAGGTCCAATAACTAAATTTATGTCGGAGAGCTAAGCAATCAGACAGAGGAAGGGACTTGTTCAGACCACAGGCTGGAGCATGAATGGCCCTTGCAGAAGTTGTTGATGCTGCTGAAAATGTTCATAGGAGGATATTTCTCATGAGTCATTTCCTCTGGAGTTAGTTAGAAGGATGCTGTCTTGGAGCACAGTTGTATTTTGTTGAGAAGAGGGATGAGGTTGTAAATTGTCTATTATTTCCTTAAACTTTGATTGTTGCTCATGCTCAGTCCTGTGATCTCCTGTGTAAAGAGCATAGATCAGATTCAATGATGCTTACATAACCGTGGGATAACATAACAGTGGGATCCTGCTTGGAGATTTTGCTCTTGCTCATTCTGCTGCTGCTGTTCTCATTTCAAACTCTGTCTGCTCTTTTGATTCAGTCGCTGTGGTGTGATCCGTGTCCCACCTGTCTGGACTAAACTCTTTCCCAGACATCCAATGGCCCTTTTGCTTAATGCCAAACTGACAAAAGTGGTGGCGCTCAATTCATTATCGCTTTTATTGGCTTACCTGTAGAGGTGTATGTGTGGGAAACACAGTTCACTCATGATGACTATAGAGCTATGACTATGATCAAATCAGGAAGAGAAAACGTGGACAGGAAGAATAGATCAGTACTGTAGCAGCAGCCAGTAAAATGCTAAACTGCACAACTACAAGACCCCCATGCTGCCGTAATCTGTTGCACTTGTTGAGGAAGTGGGCCATGAGTGGGTGACAGGGCCAGTTTTAGGCAATACCCAGTAGAGGGTGAAGTGACAATGATGACCCTCTACTACTACTCGGCCATGGCAGCAGAGCCCTCACAGAGCAGCAGCAGTGCCCCCCCCCCCCCCCCCCCCCGAACTGGCTCTGGCCTGCTCTAGTGGTGTGTGCAGCCAGGTATTTTCCATTGTGGTTGCTGTCTACATTTTCATGTAACCATCTCTGCATTGGTTACACTGGGTTCATGTTTTTAAGCTTTTCTTTGCAACCTTGAGGTTAATAAACATAATTTGTTTTTCAACAAAAGCTTAGATTCTGATGTTATCACATGGCTTTGGTAGCTGGGGCTCTAAGGCGATGTCCATCGTACCCTAGGCCTTGTCTACACTACACAGTTTTGTCGGCAAAAGTTACGCTGCTTTAATTAAACCTGCTGTTGCATGTCCCCACTAGCTCCTTGTGTCGGCAGAGTGTATCCACACTAACAGCTCTTGCATCAACACAGAGAGCAGTGCACTATGGTAGCTATCCCACTGTGCAACTGGCCAGAGGGTGCTTTGGGAAGGGTTTGCAACACCTTATGGGGCAGATACAGCATCACATGATGTAGGTTTCTCAATTCCATTGTTCCAGGGACATCCTAGTAATTGTCAACAGCTTTTTCAACTGCAGTGTGGGGGTGAGGGAGAGGAGAGTGGTGTGTCTGGGGTAGGGGAGACAGCAGGCTGACTCACCTATCCTGAGGCAGAGGAGGGGACCCCCCCCACGTCAGCTCCCATCTGCTCGGCACAGCAGTCTCTCCCGAAGCAGCCCACTCTGCCTGCCTATGGTTCTGTGATTCCCTCCAAGTTCTCCCACATCCTCCTCAGCTGCTGGGAGCCGCATTCTGAGCAGCTCTGAGCTCTCCCTGCAGAAGTTGTCAAAGCAGGACAGCAGTTCTCCCCTCCCTGCCCCGCCATCCTCCCTCTCCTGCTTCCTGCAGCAGCCCCTGTGTTCCTAGTGCAGGGCAGACCAGGAGCATTCCACATTAATGATTTGCTCTTTGTTCCCCAAACTGACCAGCTCGCTCAGCTGTTAGCTACTTCCCTAGCTTTGAAAGGGGAGGAGCGCATGCCTGCAGGGCAGCAGAGATCAAAACAGTGAGCAGAGTGGTCAGGGCAGGCATGATGGAATACTGGCGGAAGCCAGTTCTGTCGACAAAACAAACAGCAGTGTCTACACTGATGCTTTATTGCTTTAACTTTGCCTCAAAAAGTTTTATGCCTCTCGTTGAGGTGATTTTATTTTGTTTGCAAGACATCAGAGTTTTGTTGCCAAAAGTAGCTTTATAAAAGGCAGCTTTTGCCAGCTAAACTTTATAGTGTAGACAAAACCTTAATCCAGCCTTGGTAGGTGACCAGCTTCTCAGACAAGAGAATCCATGTGGTGAGTATGATATATAATGTCTATATAACCTGCTTTGCACTCTTCCAAATGTGTTGGGATCCAGTTGGATTTCCATAGAAAATCATAATTGTGGCAGCAGAAAACTGCCCAAAGCAGCAAAAATTAAATTAAATTAAAAAAAGAAATGTACCATTTTCACATCTCTAGAGCACAAAGCCATCAGGGCAGATTAAACAAACTTATGTCTGTGTACAGAAGTCAAAGGATGAACGTTGTTAAGCATTACTTGATTTATGTGGATCTTCAAGACAACTATCAATCATGGAGGTAAAACTGTAAAAACACATACCTTGAGTCACTGCAGAGAGCTGAAAACGAGCCAAAAACTCCATCCTGCCGTTTGTCACCCAAGAAAATGAGAGATGACAGGGTGTAATGTCATCATGACTTTAGCAGATTGATCAAATTAAAAGGGATGGATGGCTTGTATTTATCATTTTATATTTTGTTTACTGTTCTAAATTTCAGTGGAGTATATTTTATTTGCCAAACATTTTTTTTATTGCTCATTCTCAGGCTAGGTTTTGTTTTTATTAAAACAGATGCCACATTTTTATATTGCAACAACTCTTACCCACTCTGCACATACAGTAAAATAAATGGAGAACAGGGTGGGAATCCATTCTCCCTGCTTCTTAGGACAAACATTCACAAGTTATGATAAAAGATATCATAGCCACGTATCCAGCCTTCTATTCAAGGGTCTGAATGTTTATCTGAATCTGTTAAGGTCTTCTTAAGGCCTAGCACTCAAGAAACTATTACTTCCCTCAAACAGTTCCTTGTTTCTCCCCTCTTCTTCCCCAACCCCCCCATTCCCTTGTGGGGAAGAAGTTTGTGTACATGGCCTACTACCCCATCTCTAGTTTGTTTGGTATCAAATGGTGGGCCCAGTCCATTTATAGAACTTTTGGTGTCAAGTTCTCTATCTTCTCTTCTGAGGTATCCTTTCTTCTACCACCAGAAAATTCTAACCCCACTGACGTTCTGTGACCCCATAACATCCCCTTCTCTCTAGATGCCCCAAAGAAGTCCTGTTTCTGTACTTCATCCTTTCCTCCCACTCCTTTGCCTTCATTTCTTCTCACCTCTTTGTTTCACTGCTCCTGCATCAAAGTCTGTATTCCCTAAAGGTACGTCTACACTGTACACGCCTTTCAGCAGTGTGTCGAGCACATACACTACGTGACTCCCTAATATGGATATGAATAGCAGTGTAGATGGTGAGGCACTGCTGAGATGAGTAGAATAAAGAAACAGCCAAACACTGGGGCATATATCCTACATGGATCTCTACATGCCCAAGCAGCACTTCCTGTTTACACTGCTATTTTTAGCAGTGTAGTAGTGTCCCTCTGTTTCCTCTCTGCGAGTATAGACTCCAGCAGCGGAGAAAGGCTCTGGCAGCTCCCTGTTGCTGAGACTTATCCCATTGCCTCCCCATGCCAGAGCCTTTCACTACCAAGTGTAACTACACACCACAATGTGGATATAGCCTCCTTTTCACCGTGATGTGAGTGGTCTTAGATGTAGCTGAAGGGGGTGGGAGTGGTGCTGGTGCCACCCGGACTAGCCAAGCGCTTCTGCTGTTAGCCAGGTGAGAAACCAGCAACTCAATGCTCTGTCACTGTGTGACTCATTTAGTTTGTGAATTGGAGCCTTCCAGAGTAACTCCTAAGTTTATGTAACCCCCAGTGGTTCAGGAGAGACATAAGGACTCTGATTTTCTATTTGCATTATATCAGTTTTACACTGATGCAACTGCATTAATTTCAAAGCAGTTACTCTGAACATCACGAAACTGGTTTAAGAGAGTGGAGGATCATGCTCTTTGGACTCAGAATGAGAAGGTATAAGATATGGGAGTTTACTCTTTCTTGGCGCAATCTTCAGTTACTCAAATAATTATTTTTGACTTCTGGTTTGCTGACTGTTTGTTGTAGCAACCAGGCAAGGTACTAACAAACTTCAACAGGACTTTATTTTTAAAGTGGAAACCTCTTTACCAAGATGCTGCTGCACCCTTGGTAGCTCTCACTCTGCCTCCTCAACTCCCCTCCCCCCTTCCTGTTTCCTGTCCTTTCAGACTCCCAACAGCCAGTGCTCCCAGTTCTAATAATTACAAGCAGCATCTACACACCACATTCCCTCCTCTCTTAAGAAACTCTTCCAATTAAAATAAACATTGTTGTTCTAACCACAGGAACAAATATGAAACAAGACATTATATCGTTGGCAGAAATATTACACTGAAAACACAGTAGATACTACATAACATTAGTCTCTATTCCAGACAGATGGTCGTCTGGGTCTGACAGGCCATCTCTCAAGCCCTGGTTCCAGTGCAATGTCTTGTTGAGTTGATACTACGGTGAAGTCATCCAATGCTGACTGGGTGTTGGCATAATCTCCTCTTGGTGCATAGGCAGGTGCAAGATAAGAAGCATTCCATACCCGCCCATCAGAAAGTCGATAGGTGTGAGGTTCCTTTTCTCTCTGTTTTTAAGAGCAGCTGTGACTTTATGGTCCCCTTTGCATAAAATTCCAGGTTTTCGGATTCTAACGAAGGAACCACACTCTAACTTTGGTTCCTTAGCACCCCGCTGCTTGTTTGTGAAAGCCTTATACTTTGCTTGGTTCTGTTCAACTGTTTTTCTCACATCATCCTCGGTTGGGGCCTCAGGTCGTGCCTTTAACAATCCAGCAATGTTCAGTTTAGTATTCATCTGTTTCCCATGCAGTAACTCTGCGGGTGATCTTTGCATTGTGGCATGTCGTGTAGCCAGGTATGCTTGCAAGAAATCAGTAGTGAAGGTTATCCACAGTCGCCCTTCCAGTTTAGCCATTTGCAAACTCTCTTTCAAACTTCTGTTAAACCGTTCGATTTCCCCATTGGCTTGAGGGTAATATAGGGATGACCTTCTGTGTAAAATGTTCCTCTCTGCTAGAAAAGTTTCAAACTCCAGGGAAGTAAATTGACTACCATTATCTGAAACCAGTTCTTTGGGGTTACCTTCCTTGCTAAAAACTGAAGAGAGGAACTTAATTACTGGAGCAGAAGAGATTTGCGATGTAAATGCTACCTCAGGCTATTTACTGAAATAGTCTATTAAAGTGATGGCGTAACGGCAGTCATTTGGAGCAGTATCAAAGGGTCCTACAATGTCAATCGCCACTTTTCCCCTGCAGATTCAGGAAGAGGAACAGGGTGTAATGGAGGGATACATATCACTGATGTCTTATCATGCATTTAACAAGTGATACAGGATTTTATGAGTGCTTCAGTTTGAAAGTCCATCCCTGGCCACCAATACAGATCCCGTAGTCGTTGTTTGGTTCTGACAATTCCTTGATGAGTATCGTGTGCCAGGTGTATGAGTGTGGTTCCCTCGTTAGAATACGAAAACCTGGAATATGCACAGTAGTGCTTTTGTCCATGCTCAGCACACTAACATCTGGTATTGTAACTGCATGCACCTGTTAATTGAATTGGCTGCTGCAACATACTTTAGCAAAATGCCCAATCTTTTTGCAATGATTGCAATGTGCTACTTATGCCGGACATCCTGTGTAACTTGCAAGGTGTTGTGGGGATCCACAGCAAAAGCATGCTTTTACTGTATTTTGTATTTGCTGATTCGGTGGTTTTCTATTAGTTTTCCTCTTGTAATTGTTTGTCTGCAGCGATAGTGAACTTTTCTGCAAAGGAGTCACAGCCTGGACTGTGCCTCCTGTATCCATGCTCATTATTTTGGCTTCAGCTGTAGCTGACTCAATCTGAGTAGCAATGGTTATTGCTCTTTCTAGTGTAAGTTGTGGTTCTAGAAGTAAGTGTTTTCTTACACGAAGCATGGTTGTTTTCTCAATGAGCTGGTCTCTAATCATCTCATCTGCCATATTGCCAAAGTCACAAGTTACAATCAGACTCCTCAGGGAAGCAATATACTGCATTATAGTCTCCTCTGGTTTCTGCTCACACTGGCGAAATCTGTAGCGATTAGCTACTAGATTCACTTTTGGCACAAAAATGTTCTTTAATGCCGTGAGTGCAGTCTCATATTTATCATCTGCAAGGGGAAAAGTGTAAAATATACGCTGCCCTTCTGCTCCAAGGCCGTGGATTAGCAGAGCACATTTTCTTACTTCAGAAATCTCTGTAGCAGTGATTGCAAGCAGATAAGACTCAAACGTATGGATCCAGGCAGTAAAAGCAATTGGAGGCTCACCTGGGCTTTGCAGAAAGGGTGCAGGTGGGTTCAGAGGCAGAAGATCCATCCTCGTCGCCAAAATGTTGTAGCAACCAGGCAAGGTACTAACAAACTTCAACAGGACTTTATTTTTAAAGTGGAAACCTCTTTACCAAGCTGCTGCTGCACCCTCAGTAGCTCTCTCTCCGCCTCCTCAATTTCTTCCCTCTTCCTGTTTCCTGTCCTTTCAGACTCCTAACAGCCAGTGTTCCCAGTTCTAATAATTACAAGCAACATCTACACACCACGGCATTCCTTTAAATACTGTGCATGAAATCCTGGCCCCTCTGAAGTCAAAGGCTAATCTGGGAGTATGTAGGCATGACATTTTCTGCTCCTGAGCCCAATCAGGCCTGCCTAGCTGCTAGGCTTTCTTCAAAATTGAGCTATTAAATTTCTTCCTTGACTTAAAAAAACATTTTAATGTTTCGGAAAAGAATTTCCTCCTATGTTAGGATGTCAAAAGACATTACTGAGTATGCAACCTCTCCTTGACTTTATTCCAGTGAGCACTGCACTGGCATTCTGAGGTCACTAACAACTTCTCCATAGGTGGGAGTTCTAATAGTTGCAAAGATGAATTTGAGCTGCCTAGGGCCAGTGGTGAGCTGGAGCCAGTTCGCACCGGTTCACTAGAACCGGTTGTTAAATTTAGAAGCCCTTTTAGAACCGGTTGTTCCGTGCGGAACAACTGGTTCTAAAAGGGCTTCTGAATTTAACCAGTCAAAAGTGGCGCCTTAGGCGCCGACTCAATGGGTGCTCCAGCCCTGGAGCACCCAAGGGGGAAATTTGGTGGGTGCAGAGCACCCACCGGCAGCTCCCAGCCCCAGCTCACCTCTGCTCCGTCTCCGCCTCCTCCCCTGAACGCGCCGCCCCACTCTGCTTCTCCGCCCCCACCAGGCTTCCCGCGAATCAGCTGTTCGCGCAGGAAGCTGGGGCAGGCTGAGAAGCAGGCCGCAGCGTCCCACTCAGACCCAGGGAGGTGGAGGTGAGCTGGGGCCAGGGGGCGCGAGGAGGGCCTCTTGTGCTGCAGCAGGTAACCGGGGTGGGGGTGGGGTGCAGGGGAACCACTCCATGCCCCAGCTCACCTCCGACACCCTCGGCCTGAGTGCAAAGCTGCCGCCTGCTTCTCAGCCCTCCCAGGCTTCCTGCCAAACAGCTGATTTGCAGGAAGCTGGGGGAGGGGGCAGAGAAGCAGAGTGGGGCAGCACGTTCAGTGGAGGGGGAGGTGAGGTGAGCTGGGGCCGGGCACGGGGCAGGGAGGGGAGCTGCCAGTGGGTGCTCTGCACCCACCAAATTTTCCCCGTGGGTGCTCCAGCCCCAGAGCACCCAGGGAGTCGGCGCCTAAGGCGCCACTTTTTATGTGATCAGTGGGGGAGCAGCTGCTCCCCCTGCTGCCCCCCCAGCTACGCTCCCCCGCCCCTAGGAGCCAGAGGGACCTGCCGGATGCTTCCTGGGAGCTGCCCCAGGTAAGCACCTCCAGGACTCCCCACCTCGCCCCCCAGCAGGTGCCTCTGGCTCTTAGGGGTGGGGTGGGCACCCTTCTGCCCGGTTCTGAGAGCAGTCAGTGGAGGGGGGTAGATGGGGCAGGGGTCCTGGGGAGGGGGCATCAAGGAACGCATGGGGGTGGATGGGGCAGGAGCCCGGGGGGCAGGGGTGGGCAGCGACCCCCTCGTGGGGTGAGGAGGGAACCCGTTGTTAAGATTTTGGCAGCTCATCACTGGCTAGGACCATTAATTTTTGTGATTCATTAGACTTAGTGTCATATTGTAGGAAGTGTGTTAACAATGGTCAGTCGTTTGAGACAGTGTGCAGGCTGTCTTGTTCTTGTTCTGGACTATTTAAAATATTAATAGTAAATGTGCAATACATTTTTGAGGTGTTTGTAATGCAGATTCTAATGCTTAAGCCGTGTACTACAGTACTTCAGAATTCTGTCTTCAAAGCATAAGCAATCTTGAAGTAAAAGCACAGGATTGAGAGCCTGGGTTGTATTTCCGGCTCTGCCACAGAATTCTTGTGTGATTTTGGAAGTCTCTCTATGCCTTAGTTTCCCTAGGAGCAAAAAAAAAAGGGATAATATTTACTTACCCCATGTGATGCTTCACATTAATTAATTTTTATAAAGTTATTTGAGATCTTTGGCTGGAAGGTGCCAGACAAATGCAAATTACTATTATGCTCTTTGATCAAAAGGAGTTCTGAGAATGTTGGAACCTGAATATAATCTGATAGCAGAAGGCACTTTAATCTAGTAGACAAAATCATAGGAAGATCCAGTGGCTGGAAGCTGAAGCTAGAATAAAATTTAAACTGGAAATAAGGCACACATTTTAAACAGTGAAGGTAATTAGCCATTAAAACAAATTACCAAGGGGTTTTGTGGGGTCTCCTTCACTTGACGTTTTTAATTCAGGATTTCATGTCTTCCTAAAAGATGTGCTCTACTCAACCAGAAGTTATTGTCTCAATGCAGGAATTATTGATGAAATTCTATGGCCTGTGTTATGCACTAGATCAGACTACAATGGTCCCTTCTGGCCTTAAAAATTATGAATTTTTTTTTACTGATCAGTCATATGTTTCCAGCTATAAATGTGCTTTTTCTCTAGAGGAATTTAACTTCCATCCAGGTGATTACATTATACATTTTAAAGTAAGCTAATTATTTAGATGACCATGATGGCCTAAATGTTTATTTTGAGCAAGTATCTCCAGCTGTATTGATAAACAGAAGATGGAGAGGTTGCTGCTGAAGATAGAAAGCTGTTCTCCAATATGCATTTCTCTGAATAGAATGAAGATTGCCCATGCTCAATGAAGTAAATGGAATACAATGAATTCCACCAAATAGGTGCTAAGGCTTGTCTAAATTAAGTTGGGAATGCAGTTCTGCAGATATATTGTACTTTCAAGTACAACGTTCATTTAAAATTTAAAATCTTTTGAAGATCTATGCCAAAAATAGTATTAACATAGAGCTTGGAAACAGTTCACAGCCTACAAGGTGCGATAAGCAAGACATAATGGCTATAGACGTTTCCTATGTAGAGTGTTGCATTCCAGCTGTTGGTCACATTTTTCATGCATCAGACTGAGATTTTATATTCATTTTATAATAGGGGACTATGACCCCTATTATTGTATTATCTTAGGTTTCAGAGTGGTAGCTGTGTTAGTCTGTATCAGCAAAAACAACAAGGAGTCCTTAGAGACTAACAAATTTATTTGGGCATAAGCTTTTGTGGGCAAAAATAAAAAGCTTTTGTGGGCATTCATCAGATGCATGGAGTGGAAAATACAGTAGGGAGGTATAAATACACAGCATATGTACAGGGTGAACAAGCCCCTGATGGTGTGGCTATGTCCTATGATGGTGTCCCTTGCATAGATATGCGGACAGAGTTGGCACCGGGGTTTGTTGCAGGCACTACAAAAGGGATTTCCACCCCTTCTTGTCAACTGTTGAGAATAGCCCACTTCCACCTTAATTGAATTGGCTCGTTAGCACTGACCCCCCACTTGGTAAGGCAACTCCCATCTTTTCATATGCTGTGTATATATACCTCCCTACTGTATTTTCCACTCCATGCATCTGATGAAGTGGGTTTTAGCCCACGAAATCTTATGCCCAAATACATTTGTTAGTCTCTAAGATGCCACAAAGACTCCTCCTTGTACTATTTTAGTGCTTCCAAAATATTTAAAAATCAAAATAATGGCATTTCTGTTCAGCCCTGCAGCCTCTTGCACGTGGGACAGGAGTAAAAGTTATCAATACTGCAGAGTGGTCCAACAGAACAAGTATGGCTACCTTTCTCTTAAAGCAATATGTGGTGTCTGTTGCTATCACATAGCTGGGCTTGAAGCCTGACTGAGATTGTGAGTTCAGTCCTTGAGGGGGCCATTTAGGGATCTGGGGCTGTCAAACCTTTTGTCTGCTTCCTGTTCGGTCTGGAACTGTTCCCTTGATGCTGGAGACATCAGTTCCTCATTGGATTGTGGGCCTATGCTTGGTCCCTCTGGGAGCGATGTAGGGGATGGGGCTGTTTCCGTTGACTGTGAACCGCTTTCCGCTGGTGCACTATGTTGGGATTCAGGCTCTGGCTGAGCCTCTTGTGTAGGGTTATCGGCTGCTGCCGGTTCAGGTTCGGTGGGGCCCTCTGGTGTTGAGGTTGCAAGTACTGGATTCAGTGCTGGCAATGGGTCTGGTGTTGGTTGTTCGGCTGGTTCCGGTTCTGGGATTGGTTCCATCTGGGTCTCTGGGACTGGATCCACTACTGCTGTTGCAGACATTGGCCTGGGGTCTGGGTCCATCACCTCTGACTGGGTCCTGATAGAAGTTTCCGGAATAGAGCTAGGCCTCACGGCTTGTTTGGCCTGGCTACGGGTGACCATTCCCTCCTTCTTGGCCTGCTTCACATGATTGGCCAAGTCTTCCCCCAACAGCATGGGGATGGGATAATCATCATAGACTGCAAAAGTCCATGTTCCTGACCAGCCCTTGTACTGGACAGGCAACTTGGCTGTAGGCAAATTGAATGAGTTGGACTTGAAGGGTTGAATCGTCACTTGGATCTCTGGGTCGATTAAATTGGGGTCCACTAAGAAAGCATGGATAGCTGACACTTGTGCTCCGGTGTCCCTCCACGCGGTGACCTTCTTCCCGCCCACACTCACAGTTTCCCTCCGCTCCAAGGGTATCTGGGAGGTATCTGGGCCTGCGGACCTCTGGTGTGATCCCGGTGCAATGAACTGTAATCTGTTGGGGTTCTTGGGGCAGTTGGCCTTTACATGCCCCAGCTCGTTACATTTAAAACATTGTCCAGCTGACGGGTCACTGGGGCGAGGTGGGTTGCTGGAGAACGGGGTGGTGGGATAAGGGGTCTGGAGGGTTCTTTGGGAGGTATGTGGGGCTTTGGGTGGCCCCCGGTGATAGGGTGTGGTCTGGGGTTGTCTCTTCTGGTCTCCGCTCCCACTGCGACCAGTTTTCTTCTTCTCGGGCGCCTCCACCCATCTGGCTCCAATCTCTCCTGCCTCGATTACAGTTTTGGGTTTCCCATCTAGGATGTATCTTTCTATTTCCTCAGGAACACCCTCTAAGAATTGTTCCATTTGCATTAGGAAGGGCAAATTTACTGGAGATTCAACACTTGCTGCTGATATCCAGGCATCCCAATGTTTCACAATGTGGTAGGCATGTCGGGTAAATGACACGTCTGGTTTCCACCTTAGGGCTCTGAACCTCCGACGAGACTGCTCGGGTGTTATCCCCATTCTGACTCTCGCCTTGGATTTAAACAGTTCATACTTGTTCATGTGTTCTTTAGGCATTTCAGCTGCCACCTCAGCTAAGGGTCCACTGAGCTGCGGCCTCAGCTCTACCATGTATTGGTCAGTAGAGATGTTGTACCCAAGGCAGGCCCTTTCGAAGTTTTCTAGGAAGGCCTCAGTATCATCGCCTGCCTTGTAAGTGGGGAACTTTCTGGGATGGGGAGTGGTACCTGGAGAAGGATTGCTAGGGTTTGTTGGTATATTCTGCTGAGCCTTTATCTTCTCCATCTCCTCCACATGCTTCCTCTCTTTTTCCTTCTCCTCCAGTTCTTTGGCCCTTGCCTCCATTTCTTTGGCCCTTGCCTCCATAGCTCTCCTGTGAGCAGCCACTTGGTATTGTTCTGCCTCTTTCGCTACCTCCCTTTCTTTTTCCTTCTCCTCCTCCTTCAGCCGCATGAGTTCTATCTGTCTTTCATGTTCACTTTGTTTTTCCTCAGCCTGAAATCTGGCTAATTCCAGATTTTGTCAAGCCGTGGATTTTGTCATTCTAACCTCTCTGTTTTTAACTAACTTTACACCCGAGTTTTAGAAATAAACAAAACTTGGCTGTAAAATTTTACTGTGCTGGAATAGAATGCCTATTCTCTGATAGTGATTGTCAGCCTACAGAAAAAGACAATTCCCTTTTGTCTCTGCTCTGGCCCCAAATCAAAGCAAAAAACCTCCAACTACTTGGAAACCTGCTTACCAGCAGCCTAAAGGGAAAAAAAAATTCCTTTTCAAACTTGTGCTCCTTGTAAAAAATCAAAATCCTAAAAAAACAACCCCTGCCACTTTTGTCTCCAGGCAAACACCCCCCCCCCCCCCCCCGTTTACTTTTAGGGAAAAAAAAACTCTGGGTTGGAAGACTGTAAATTTCCCTGCAGGAGTTAAGTACCCTGCCTCCAGGCAAAGAAAACCTGCAATTCACAAAGATAATCCCCTTTTGTCTCTGCTTGGCCACAAAGCAGAGAAAAAACAAGCTGCTTTCAGTTTCAGCTACTTTCTGGACTTCCTTTCCAAAGGAAAAAAAAAATTTCCTTTTTAAAATCTGTATTTCTAGTTCAAAAAATCTCAACTGGATCTCAAAATGATTTCAGGTTAATCCCACCACTCTGCCACCATGTCAAGGTTCCTCCCCCACTCTGAACTCTAGGGTACAGATGTGGAGACCTGCATGAAAACCTCCTAAGCTTACTTTTACCAGCTTAGGTTAAAACTTCCCCAAGGTACAAATTAATTTTATCCTTGGAATAACCACTGCCACCACCAAACTCTAACTGGGTTTACTGGGAAACGTAGTTTGGACATGTCTTTCCCCCCAAAATCCTCCCAACCCTTGCACTCCACTTCCTGGGAAAGGTTTGGTAAAAATCCTCACCAATTTGCATAGGTGACCACAGACCCAAACCCTTGGATCTGAGAACAATGAAAAAGCATTCAGTTTTCTTATAAGAAGACTTTTAATAGAAATAGAAGTAAATAGGAGTAAAGGAATCACCCCTGTAAAATCAGGATGGTAGGTACCTTACAGGGTAATTACATTAAAAACATAGAGAATCCCTCTAGGCAAAACCTTAAGTTACAAAAAAGACACACAGATAGAAATAGTCATTCTATTCAGCACAATTCTTTTCTCAGCCATTTAAAGAAATCATAATCTAACACATACCTAGCTAGATTACTTACTAAAAGTTCTAAGACTCCATTCCTGGTCTATCCCCAGCAAAAGCAGCATATAGACAGACAGACAGACCCTTTGTTTCTCTCCCTCCTCCCAGCTTTTGAAAGTATCTTGTCTCCTCATTGGTCATTTTGGTCAGGTGCCAGCGAGGTTACCTTTAGCTTCTTAACCCTTTACAGGTGAGAGGAGTTTTCCTCTGGCCAGGAGGGATTTTAAAGGGATTTACCCTTCCCTTTATATTTATGACAGGGGCAAACACTGGGGACTGGTCCTGCTTTGAGCAGGGGGTTGGACTAGATGACCTCCTGAGGTCCCTTCCAACTCTGATATTCTATGATTCTATGACTTAGAGTATGGGCATCTGACATGTGGTACAAGATATTTGTTAGCTTTTTGCTTAGCAAAGGGAGGTTAGACAGAGCAGAGCAATGGTTTCTTTAGCACTGGTTGGACTACTGAATATTTTAAAGTAGGTGGCCAATTATTAACGCTCCTTTGACAAAGGGAATCTAGTAGGGATTGCAACTGTACCTTCTCTTCTACTATCCAGGGAGAGCAGGAGTCAGAGGGCTGGTCTGCCCTAGAAACTTACATTGGCATAATTACATCTGTCAGAGATATGAAACCCCCCTCCACCCCCCACGAGATGCAGTTATATCAACCTGACCCCTGGTGTAGACAGTGCTATGTCAATGGAAGAATTCTTCTGCAGGATGGATTTGATTTAAATCACTTGTCAGGAAGACTCGATTTTAATCATGGATTTCTACATAGAAGTGTATTCTTGTTGGTTGTGATAACCTTAATACATATTTTTCACAACTCAGAGATAGATGTAGGTTTCATTTTTAGAAGTTACAAACTATACATTTTTGAACAGTGTTTATTTAGAAAACTTTTCAGATTAGTTTGACAGCTATATCAGAAAATGAATTATTGTTTGGTTATTTCATTTACCAAAGGTAATTAAAGCAGAAGTCATTGGGAGGTGAACTATCTCCAGTTCAACAGGTTAATCGTTAATATTTGGAGGATTTTCTTGCCATGCTGTATTAGGAGGAGAACATCATCAGAGAGACATTTTAATTGTTTTATTTAACTGAAACAACATTATGTATTTTGGAATTTTTTCTTCAACAGCAAATATAATATTTTAACAAAACAAGCATATGGATTTTTTAATTTAGTTAAACATTCAAGTTTTCTAAAATCAGGTTTGTTTTTGTTAAAATTGCTAACTAAAATAGTTAAATGAAATATTTTTTTTTTAAAACAAAAAAAAATTAAATCGACTACGTCAGCCAGGTCAACATGAGAAACTTAAACTATTGGTGTCAACTATCTCAGTTGTCTTTACCTTCATTTTCCTGTTTGTTCATAATCAGAAAAAGAAAAACAAGCTTTCCTGCTTTTTCAGGTCCCAAAGGAGTTCTCAGTTTTTGGAATGAATTAGTCCAAAGGAAGAAAATATTCTTTCTACACCAGCAGAAGAAGCTACTGCTGTAAAAGTTAGATTATCACTTCAACAGTCTCTGAATCC
The DNA here is from genome assembly GCF_965140285.1 of Lepidochelys kempii. Taxonomy (NCBI): domain Eukaryota; kingdom Metazoa; phylum Chordata; order Testudines; family Cheloniidae; genus Lepidochelys; species Lepidochelys kempii. The sequence goes on from NC_136382.1 coordinate 100,478,434, forward strand.
AAGATCTTAAGTGACTTCCACCAGTTCACTGGTGTGACTTTCTTTAAAACATCATCCTCAAACATATATTTCTTGAATGGTTCACCCTTAGCTCTGAAGTTTATTATAGTTGGCATTATGGAGGGATGATTGCTGGACGACCGTGTCATAGCCAACTCCTCTTCTTCAGCAGTTAAGGTTTGACCCTGGTACCGAGTATTGAGAATATTTGCAAGAAAATGAGCTGGAGATAGTGCTTGTCCCATTCCTTTTTTTAATGCTTGTAATTTAACTCTGTCATGCATATTTCTCTTTTTAAGATCTCACTCAGTTCCTTCCAAATTTCAACAGTCAGCAATAAAACAGCTATTTCCCTGTATTTTGTTCAAAGCTACAGAAATAGGCTTCAGGGTACTCAGCATGTGTTCAACATTTCTCTTAAGCCCTATGTTGAGAACCTTGGTGCTGACAGTGCCATCTATTTTTTCACGATTTTGTTCACAAACTGTCATCCGATTAGGCCAGTTCTTGGTACAGTGCTCAGAACAGTCCACTGCTGAGTTCCATCACACGCCTTGTGGGAGAGTTAGCTTGATTCCTCCCCCTTTTTTCAGAGCAGCTGCTGCAAAGTGGTTGTTACGGAAATATTTTGCAATTTCAACAACATTAGCCTTTATTTCTGGAACACTGAAGTCTTTGGCTAGGAGGTGCATCAAATGAGCACTGCAACCGTATGTTATTAGCTCGGGACTCTCTTCTAAATTTCTTCTCATCTTGGATACATTTGCAGCATTGTCTGTGACCACGCTGCATCCTAGACATTTGCATTTTTTTTCACAGTTTGTTATAGCTTTTACTGCTACTTCTTGTAAGCATTCTGCTGTGTGTGCATTTCCTGATGTATCCATTGGTTCTGTAAGAAAGTAATTCCCTTCTTCTGTTGTCACACAGGCACATACAATAAGATCATTTTGGACGTTGCTCCACCCATCAAGACTCAGGTTAACAAGTTCACCCTCTAGACCTTTTGCATACTGCTCAATTTCTCTTTCATACACTTTATCCAGCAATTTGCCTGCGACATCTGTGCTGTTGGGTGGACTGTATCCTGTTCTTAATGACTGAACCATGTTAATGAAGTGTAGGTTCTCAGTCATACAGAAAGGAGAGTTTGTTGCATAAACAAACCACACAATGTTTTTATCGCTTACCTCTTTTTGTAATCTGCTGGTTTTTATCACAAACTTATCTATGGCTGTTTCTGGATCATGGAGTTTTTTTTTTTTCTTTTTGCTACAGGTGATATACTGTGGCTATGTGATATATATGATGTGACTGAAACACTGTCATTGGCAGATAACTCTGAAACTATAGAAAATGATGGTGATCTTGAAGGTGGATAGTCGTCGGAATCCCGTATGTTGAGGATGGATTCTACTAAACAAAATAAGTCAATGCAGTTATTTAATTATTATTACCACACTACTCATTTAGTATTACTCATTGCATTTACTGACACTCAGTACTACTTTAAAGGTGAAATTGTAAAAGGAAGATCTGCCTATTTCAACTATTTATTTTTTATCACAACTGTATCTAAAACTATAGTACCATAGAGTAACAGCTATATTTTTTGCTCAAACATGAGAATTCAAGAGTAGTCCGGAAGGAAGACAGGCAGTCCTTAAGAAAGAAGCATGAAATAAAAAAGTTTACCAACCTGAAGTTCCTGCATGTTCAGACATGTTCCTTTCATCATCTTCAACACAGCTTCCTCCTGTGAAGGAGCACTTCTCATGATGTTGTTTCATTTGGGCAACCAGGCCTTGCATTTCTTTGTTGCACTGTTTGCATTTTGCACACGTGCCTGTCTTACCCACAGGCAGAGGAACTTCATTAAAATATTCCCAAACTGGGTATCTTTTTACGGCCTGCTGCCATTATAGGTTTTCCTTTCGAGTGAAGAATGGTATGGTAGATCTCAAATCAATGAAGGTTATGCTCAGAAAGACCTCAAGACTTCTGGAATATGGAGCTCAAACAGTTTCGCTTTTGTTTCTACTGCCTGTCCCTCCCTTCTCACATTTATCTCCAGACTTCTCCTTGTCCAGATCTATTCTGCCCCCAACAATCTTCAATTCATTTTGAAACTGTGCACTTTTAGAGAGAGGTAAGGAATTGACTCTGTATACACAAATTTGCAGAGGCACAATAGGGCTGAGGTCTTTTATTTCTCACCTCGATATATTTATTTATTTATTTATTTTAATATGCTTGTTAACAGCAAAAATGTTTGATCTCTGGAGACACAAATCCACAGTTTGAGAACTGTAAAACTAAGCATCACTGATAGTGCTCAGTCTAGAAGATACCGAGTCCCACTGAGTAGATAGAAAGATTAACCTAAATAATCTATGCAGAAGCCCTGGAACCCCATAAGATTGGGTCTCTAATCCACGAACTATTGGAACTCATTTACAAAACTTTTTTCTTAAACATTAAATGAATATATTGTCTCATACTGTAGAATTAGAATTTATAATCCCTATTCCATGATGAGATATCTTTGAGCTATAAGTTTTAATTAAGATACATATCTTTGGATAGGTGTTTTTTCCTCAAAAAGCATTTAATCAAAAATATCTGATTTAAATAAAAAAAATCTGATTTTATTTAAAATTATTTTTAAATCATTGATTTTTTTTTTTTAAATCCACCCTTCCCTCGACCCACTGCCAAATGTAATGAATCTCTGTGGGATTTAGAAGGGATGGGCCCTGCTATATTTCCCTGGCAATACAGCTCCATTGCAGCCACGCTACCAGGGCTTCTTATTGGTTGCATTGGCTCTTAGGATTCCCAGGAGAGCCAAGCAGAAAATACAGTATAGTATGTGGCTGTATTATACTCTTCACCCAGTTTTTGTGGGGTGTGATATGAGATGAGACCATCCCAAATTCATGGTTATAAAATCTTTACACCACTCGGCTGGAAGGATTATATTGTTATTGGTAAACATCAATTTTACTGTATAGACACTCCACACCAGGAAAAAAATATTTACATAGACAATAACCAAAATTTACAGGTAGGCAAAGTAAGAAAAATGCTGCCTGAGAACGTAGTCAGAATCCAGTGATTGACTTCTGAATTAGGCTGGTTACAAATGGACTAGCGAATGAATAGTAAAAACAGGTATGATTTGTTGATTTTAAGGATATTTACTGTGTATATTTTGATGTGATGTTGACAAACTGTGTTTTAATAATTTAACTTCTTGAATCTGTGTCTAACTCCCATAATTTTCCGCAACTGTGAAAGTTTAAATTTATGATCTAAAAATATGCATAAAGATAAACAGATAACATCCATAAAAATTATTAAAAAATAAAAATTGAATTCTGTCAGGTCTAACCACCATGTGCTCACTCTCATGTATAACACATAGTTAAACACATGTATAACACATAGGATGCATCCGATGAAGTGAGCTGTAGCTCACGAAAGCTTATGCTCAGATTAATTTGTTAGTCTCTAAGGTGCCACAAGTACTCCTTTTTCTTTTTGCGAACATAGGCTGCTACTCTGAAACCTGACATAGTTAAACAGAACTATACATCTTAAGACTTGAAAATGACAAATAAGGATATTTTAAAGCAAAATATTCTAAGCTAACTTCAACCTCGACCTAGTATGTTCCAGATTCTCTCTTCCCCACAGTCAAAGATATTACTATTCTTATATAACCAGCAGTGCAGGATAATAATACACAAAGGAGGAAGAATCTCTGGAAAAGTATTTTTGAAAAATATCAGGAGGGAAGAGTATAAATGTTGCCAAAAAATGACTGATTTTTCATAACCATGCAGTTCATTATAATCTGTATGGAAAGGGAAGGAACACGCTGTCTAAGTTTTCTTCAGTGAACTATGGGAGATTTCATTTATGTTTGTTCACTCCAGCTTACTGAAGTTGTTCAAAAACTCCCAAAATGGAGCACATCTCTCTCTCCGGCAGAATAGCAATTTTGTCTTAAAATGCTGAAGGCAGAAAAGCTGCAGCTCTTATGAGACAGGACAAAAAGTAGCCCAGCTCTGCTGTCTCTCAGAATTTTCATAATGGTTTAGAAATAAACATTTTATGTTGTTTTCTTCCAATGTGTGTCTGTTCACTTTTCAATATTTTGAAATATGTTTATTCTAGTTCCTTTATTTATTTATTCTGCTGGTGAGTAACCAGTCTCTGCAGTCAAAAGCCACTGACTTAAATACTATTTCTAAAATTCCAAAATTAATGTAGATACAGTACCAAATAATATATGGACTGCAGTAGTCCTTTGGTTAAGACCTTGGTATAACAATACTTATATCAGATATTTAGAATTGGCAAAATTCAATTTTTATTTTTTTATATTTTTTGATCAATATCTGTTCATTTTTAAGCATTTTTTAAATAGATTTTTATCAATTTAAATTCAAAGCTGAAAAGAAGTTAAAAGGGGTGAGACAATTATTTAATGACAGATGCTGAGATTCAAAAAGTTAAAGCTTTATAACCCTTAAAACACAAATTGTCAATATCACAAGTCAAAATATATTAAGTAAATATCCTTAAATCTACTAAGGTCAAGGTCTCAAGCAGCATTTTTTTTTATCTCTAAATTTTTATTAATGGATGGAAACATTTTTTCATTACTTTGTGTTTGCACGGTGAAATCAATGTTTACCAATAAGAATATAATCCTTCGAAACCTATGTATGTTCAACTAAGTGCAGCATCTATTTACACAGGGCTAGATTGTGCCAGTTAGGCACAGCCATAGAAAAGGGTACTGTGTGCTATTCCACCCTGAGATGAGTATTGAGAAGCATTCTGTCTGAGTTCCAGGGTGAACTATATGTAGCATGCCTATTATTGTAGTACTTTTAGTGGATGTGGCTTACTCCCCTCACAAAATCAGCAAGTAGTGGTGCATGGAGAGCAGCACCATTGGAGTAAGAATGTAGCTGCCCTGATGCTCCCCAAAATGCCATGGCTGCAGTATTCAACTTGGCCTGTCTGCAGGCGATGCAAATGGGGGAAGGCTCTTCACACATGCTGCTCACTCGTTTAAGGACCAAACAGGACCTGCCATTTGATTATACAGAGTCTATTTCATGTGATTGTAAAACTGTGTAATATTCTGGGTATTTATAATTCACTTGATGGTGATTGTTTAATAAAGCTTTTATATTCATTTATTTTATTGAAAGTGTAATTAATATAATAATAAATATTTTATTTCTATTTAATAAATGCATTCCAACATCCTCCTCCACCCTGTATTAGTTTTAGTAAAGCTACTGTGACATTTAAAGTTTCTAACTGCTTTTCTCTTTAGCTACCCACTGTGATCAGCTCTATCTCTGTGGTTCAAAACTCTTATAGAACAAAGTCCATCTAGAAACCCTGATCAGAAAAACTGTCTATGAAGAGATAATTGAATTTCCTTCTTCCCTAAAGCCAGTATTTTTGCTACCCAGAGATACCCTGGGAATAGATCAAATGGTAATAGTCAAAATTTGAAAAAGAAAAAGGCTGCCATCCATCTACAGAACAAAAGCATTGTTTGGGAATGGTAAAATGGGAATGCTTTGAAGACAAGCCTCCTTTAGGAACTGGTTTAGATATTTCAGTTAGGACCCTGCTCTGCTTGTCCCCTGTGGTTGCCTATGAAGGGCCTGTATAGTGAGGAGGCCACTCTTTCAGGTAAAAATGCCCCTGGTTAGAAACAGAGTCTCTGCCCACCAGGCAAAACGGCCACATTTATCTTCAGAAGTAATACAAAGTTGCATTTTGACCAGGTACACACTGAAGAATGTTCTGGCTTTATATAATGGCAGCTGAGGGGATGGTGGCATAGAAAGAAATATATAGTGGGCCAAGAGGCTTCTTATTGCTTGCTGGCTCTTCCAGAGCCAGACTGCTGCCCACAAATACCCCCTCTGCGGGAGAAATGGAGGTGGTAGTGAGGCATGGCAACCTGAAACAGAAGCTGGGAACAATAACCTGGACATTAGGCCGTGGTGACATGCAGTGGTGGCTAGGGACAATCACCTGATACTTTCTCAGTCTTTTAGGTGTGGCGGGAAATCCCTCTCTCTATTACTCCTTTCCAGGGTGTATGAGATAGGATAGATACTTATAGATTGTCTAGGGCTATGTCTACACTAGAGACCTGACAGCCGCATAGCTGAACTGTTGCAGCTTCACTGCTGTAAGATCTCCTGTGTGCCACTCTATGCCAACGGGAGAGAGCGCTCCCGTTGATATAATTAAACCACCCCCAACGAGTGGAGATAGCTATGTCGGCAGGAGAAGCTCTCCCGCTGACATACCGCTGTGCACACTATCACTTATGCCAGTGAAACTTATGTCACTAAGAGGTGTGTTTTGTCACCCCCCCCAGTGACATAAGCTTTGCCGATGTAAGTGGTAGTGTAGACGTGGCCTAGAGCACCTGCACGCTTCCTAAGCATAATTTCACAAGGATCAGTAAACTCTTGCCTGGTGGGTTTTTAAAAATATGTTTTAGTATTTGAGTTTCTAACTCTGATTTGGACTGTTGGCCTTCCTCCCCTAAGGAGGAAGAATCCCCTATGGAGGGGGAGAGAGTGTGTGCACACCTGGTACTAGCTATGGAATTTCCCTTAGAAAAGCTCTGCAGCAGGGAGGTCTGGTTGAGCCTACTTGCTGTTGGGGAGGCATAAAAAAACTGGAGGGAACTTCAGAAGATGAGGCATTTCCCTATTGCCAGTGACTGCTAGGTCTGGTTCTGCCCCATGATGTAAGCAGGCTGAAGTACCCATTGAAACAAATCTGTGGACTTCAGCACGAAGAAGAAAGGCTACTCCTGTGAGTAGAGATGTTCAGGATCAGGTCTTCTGTGAATATTTTATGCCATAATGTAGCAACATGTACACTTATGGCACTATATAAATAATAAAGTCATCATAATTCCTAGGTGTGCATTAGAATGCATATACCATATTTTTAGCTATGAATCAATCAACATTTTTATCCACATCTGCAAAATAATTACCACCATATTGTCTCCCTTACTCACAATAAACAGTACCTTACTCAAGGTGAGCAATTCCATTGAAATCCATGGGTGGAGAAATCACATGAGCAAGGTATTACTCACCATTTGTAAGGTGGCAGAATTGTGTCCTAAAAACCTGTCTGATACTCTTACATTAAATAGCTCTTTGATAACAATAGACCTTCTTATGGAGTAAGGTCATATTCAGTGTGAATAAGGATATCAGAATTTAGCCCTAAATGGCAAAGTATTGCTGATAAAGAATAATTGCAGCTATTTGATAAAGAGGTGACGTAGGTGGTATGTCACCTTCTCTCACTTACGACTGTTTTGGGTTTTTTTTTGTTTTTTTGTTTTAAACAACAAATGCAAACCTCAGCTCCCTATTAACATCTTAGCTGTTATTAAAATCGTTATTATAGGGAGGGTTTGAAAACAGTATATATAGTTTCTTATTTGATTAGTTTTTTTTTTTTTCCCCACTCTCAGCAGATGTTCAGACATATATGGCCTGTAATGAAGCAGTGGATTTTATGCCAAGTGGGTTGCAGATGTTCTAGATTTGAATTAACCTTCAGATGTTGATAAACAGCATTTAGAGATTTGTAACACTTTTGTCTAAGTGGTTTTCCATTTTTCATTTGATAGCTTATCTTGAATTTTTAGAAGTTAGTGAGAATAATAAATCAGTTATGATGCCTTAATCACCAACAGAGATGGATCTGATTTATATGTCACAAACACTAACCTTTGTGTGGAAGAAAAGCTATATAAATAAAAAGCATGAACTATTCCATAAACATTCAATAAATCCTTCTTATTGCAGAGACAATTAAAAATATTTCCATCATGTCTCTGTAGCTGTTGTGTATGGAAGACCTAGTTTAGGGCTGGAGTATGCAGCTCTGAGTATGGATCGTGATAAAGATAAGGTTTCTGCAATGCATGGAAAAATATTTTCAATTCAGGCCTTTAATCTCTTGTGTTTGCAATGTGTGGAAAAATATTTTTAAACAGAAGAGCATTTAAGCATGTGTTTAAAGTTAAATGCATGTTTTACTCTATGTACTTCAATGAATTCCATGACTCAGGTGGAACTGAAGGACATGCTTAACCAGTTTTCTGGAATCAGGGCCTAGATCTGTAAAGTACTAAGCACACCTTTGGTGCTACTTATATAATAGTCAGGGCTTGATCGATGCCTCTAAGCTGTGGAAAATGACGGGGGGGGGGGGGTGAGGGAGACTACCAATAAGTTGGAATTTTGATTTACTGTACATTCCTGAAGATTAGAAAATGTTTAGGGATAGACTGTTGCTGGAGCCTGCACTGGTGAGCAAGGAAGGAAAACATGAACCTGTGACCCCTTTTTCTCCTGCACATGTTTTGGCCACAGTTATAATTCCCACACTTTTATGGGTGTAGGAGCTCCTTCCTATTAGGACTGCCTGGGGTGCTAGTCACCCCAAATGGTGGGGAACCGACACAGCCATCACCCCAAACTCCTGTGGGCCAGCCAGCAAGGCTCCTGTCAGTACAAGAGTGTGTGTGGAATCCCTTTAGGAAGCGTAGTAGCAGATGTGCTCCCCGTGTATGACAGGATGTACTAGGAGACATTGGGTATATCTACACTGCAATTAGACCCCTGCAGGGTCCTATAGCCCTGGTCCCAGTCCCAGCCCAAACATCTACGCTACAATTAAACAGCTCCTTAGCGCGAGTCAACTGGCACAGGCCAATGGCAGGTGTCTAATTGCAGCATAGACATACCCTTAGGGCCTCTGAACTGCTCCTGATTGAAGCCTCCAGGGGACAGATGGCAGGCCTAAGGAGCTGTTTAATTGCAGCGTAGATGTTGCAGCATCTCTCCCTTCTGTCTTCCTTTTATTGTTCCTATTATTTGTATTACTGTAGCACGTATGGGCCCCAGTCGCAGACTTGAATGCCATTGCGTGAAGCACTGTACAAACACAAACCAAAAAGATGGTCCTTGTCCTGAAGAGCATACTCTGAGGATATGTCTACACTGCAAATAAAAGGTGTGTTCTTACCTCCAGTTAGCTGACTTGGGTTAAAAGCACTGAAGACAAGACAGCGCAGTTTTTAACTTGGGTTAGTAGCTTGAATTCAACTCCAGGCTCCCCTATGGGCTTTAACTCAAGCTGCTAACCTGAGTTAAAAGCTACGTTGTCATATCTTCCTTGCTTTTTAACCCAAGTTAGTTAACACAGGTTAGCTAACCAGAGTTACTTCAAAAACAGATGTGTTCTTGAGATTCCCAATTTTTTCTCTACATGTGCAAAGTTCTTTCCTTTTATCTCTGTTCCTATCTAGCCTTGCCTCACTGTAGTCTTGTCTTACTCCAAAGTCCATTATGTCTTTCTTTTCCCCATTCCTTTTTCCCTGCATCACTTTTCCCTTCCCACTAAGGTTATCACCAACAAGCTATGTAAGGCTGTTGCTGTAACCAGGGTGGATAAAAATCCATGATTTAAAAAAATTTTTTTTTTAAAGAAATCTGAGTTTTTTTTTAAATTTTGTTTAAATCAGGTTTTTTTCCTTCAAAAAAGTCCATCTAAAGATGGTTTTAATTAAGATACATTATAGCTCAAAGATATCTCATCATGGAATAGGGATTATAAATTCTAATTCTATAGTATGAGACAATATATTCATGTAATTTTTAAGAAAAGTTTTGTAAATGAGTTCCAATAGTTCATGGATTAGGGACCCAGTTTTATGGGGCTCCAGGGGCTTCTACATAGATTATTTTGGTTAATCTTTCTATCTACCCAATGGGACTCAGCGCTCAGTCTAGAAGATACCATCAGAGATGCTTAGTTTTGCAGTTCTCAAACTGTGGATTTGTGTCTCCAGAGATAGCATGCTTGTGAACAGCAAAACTATTTTTAAATAAAACAAACAAATAAATACATAATATATAGAGGTGAGAAATAACAGACCTCAACCCTGTTGTCCCTCTGCAAATTTGTGTACACAGTCAATCTCTTACCTCTCTCTAAAAGTGCAAAGTTTCAAAAAGTTCAGTGAATAGAAGATTGTTGGTGGCGGACTAGATCTGGACAAGGAGAAAAAATCTGGAGATAAATGTGAAAAGGAGGGACAGGCAGTAGAAACAAAAGTGAAACTCTTTGAGCAGCATATTCCAGAAGTCTTGAGGTCTTTCTGAGTGTAGCCTTCATTGATCTGAGATCTACCATACCATTGTCACTTGAAGGGAAAACCTATAATGGCAGCAGGCCGTAAAAGAGACCCAGTTTGGGAATAAGAACCATTCAAGAAATATATGTTTGATGATGATGTTTTAAAGAAAGTCACACCAGTGAACTGGTGGAAGTCACTTAAGCACTGGGATTCAGTGTTGAAGTGATAATTTCACTTTTAACAGCAGTAGCTTCTTCTCCTGGTGTAGAAAAATATTTTCTTCCTTTTGGACTAATTCATTCCAAATTGAGAAATCGTTTTGGACCTGAAAAATCAGGAAAGCTTGTTTTTCTTTTCCTGATTATGAACAAACAGGAAAATGAAGGTGAAGATGACTGGGTTAGCTGTAGAAGCCAATATTTTAAGTTTCTCATGTTGACCTGGCTGACATAGTTGATTTAACTTTTTTAAAAAAATATTTCATTTAACTATTTTAGTTAAAAACAATTTTAACAAAAACAAACCTGATTTTAAAAAGCGTGAATGTTTAATTAAATTCAAATGCTTGTTTTGTTAAAATATGTTTGCTGTTGAAGAAAAAAATCCAAAATACATACCGTTGTTATTTTAGTGAAATAAAACAATTTAAATGTCTGTCTGGTGATGTTCTCCTCCTAATACAGCATTGCAAGAAAATCCTCCAAATATTAATGATTAACCTGTTGAATTGGAGATAGTTCACCTCCCAATGACTTCATAAATATCTGCTTCTATTACTTTTGGTAAATGAAATAACTAAACAATAATTCATTTTCTGATATAGCTGTCAAACTAATCTGAAAAGATTTCTAAATAAATCAGTTTAAAAATGTATACTTTATACCTTCTAAAAATGAAACCTACCTCTGAGTTGTGAAGAATGTGTATTAAGGTTATAACAACCAACAAGAATGCACTTTTATGTAGAAATCCATGGCTAAATTGAGTCTTCCTGTCTAGTGATTTAAATCATAGAATCATAGAATATCAGGGTTGGAAGGGACCCCAGAAGGTCATCTAGTCCAACCCCCTGCTCAAAGCAGGACCAATTCCCAGTTAAATCATCCCAGCCAGGGCTTTGTCAAGCCTGACCTTAAAAACCTCTAAGGAAGGAGATTCTACCACCTCCCTAGGTAACACATTCCAGTGTTTCACCACCCTCTTAGTGAAAAAGTTTTTCCTAATATCCAATCGAAACCTCCCCCACTGCAACTTGAGACCATTACTCCTCGTTCTGTCATCTGCTACCATTGAGAACAGTCTAGAGCCATCCTCTTTGGAACCCCCTTTCAGGTAGTTGAAAGCAGCTATCAAATCCCCCCTCATTCTTCTCTTCTGCAGGCTAAACAATCCCATCTCCCTCAGCCTCTCCTCATAACTCATGTGTTCCAGACCCCTAATCATTTTTGTTGCCCTTCGCTGGACTCTCTCCAATTTATCCACATCCTTCTTGTAGTGTGGGGCCCAAAACTGGACACAGTACTCCAGATGAGGCCTCACCAATGTCGAATAGAGGGGAACGATCACGTCCCTCGATCTGCTCGCTATGCCCCTACTTATACATCCCAAAATGCCATTGGCCTTCTTGGCAACAAGGGCACACTGCTGACTCATATCCAGCTTCTCGTCCACTGTCACCCCTAGGTCCTTTTCCGCAGAACTGCTGCCTAGCCATTCGGTCCCTAGTCTGTAGCGGTGCATTGGATTCTTCCATCCTAAGTGCAGGACCCTGCACTTATCCTTATTGAACCTCATCAGATTTCTTTTGGCCCAATCCTTCAATTTGTCTAGGTCCTTCTGTATCCTATCCCTCCCCTCCAGCGTATCTACCACTCCTCCCAGTTTAGTATCATCCGCAAATTTGCTGAGAGTGCAATTCACACCATCCTCCAGATCATTTATGAAGATATTGAACAAAACCGGCCCCAGGACCGACCCTTGGGGCACTCCACTTGATACCGGCTGCCAACTAGACATGGAGCCATTGATCACTACCCGTTGAGCCCGACAATCTAGCCAGCTTTCTGCCCACCTTATAGTGCATTCATCCAGCCCATACTTCCAAATCCACCCTGGCTGTAACCCTCGTCTTTTCTCACTTCATCCTGTTTTGCTACCCCCCATTTATTGCATCATAGCTAAGCTATTGGGACATGCACCTCTGCCTTTCTATCTGTATTGTAAAGTGTCTACTGCCTTCTGAGTTATCTGAGCTACTGACCTGATTCCCCTTCCCATCAAGCAGAAGCTGGGATGGTAACATTCAGCAGTGGGGAAGAGGCAAAAACTTCAAATAATAATAATTCTGTTAGCCAGTTTAGGAGAAATGCAGAAGAAGGGACAGAGGGTTAGAGAAGTTGAGAAGAAAGTCTGAGGGTACGGCCGAAAACTGGAGATTAGCCTGGTCTGTATAAATATCATATAACCGTGCTGGTCTTCTGCAATTCTGCAGCACTCTAATATAGGGAGATAACATTACTGATTTCCCATGACATTTCATAGTGTGACAATTTGCTGCCTAAAGTAATGTCATAAGAACAAAACCACACACTCGACATTTTTCAGCCCTGAAAATAAAATATTCTAGCTCTTTGGGCAGGTCCTTCCCTACAATGCGGCAGCTCTGGCTATCTCTAAGTCAGTTAAACTGGGCCCAGGAAGATTCCATCTGTATACGGGATCCACAATTGGTGCAGAGCCAGCACACCACTCCCTCCTGCTTAAGGGATAGGGACTGTGGCTGACAAAAACGGGCCTGATTGGACCATCTCAACAATCTTTGACTGCTCCTTGGCTCCTTAGGGGGCTGTGAGCAGGCAGCACATATTAGGGCAGGCTTCAGCACTGCTTGAATGCAGCAGAGGACGATGACCTTTTTGTACATACAGTTAGCCTCACTGTTCAATTTTGAATACTTAATACACACACTCATTAGAATATGCATGTATTTCTATAAACAAGGATTAGACCATGCCTCAGTCAAGAAATGAGTTAAACAGAGACACAGACGTTGTTAAGCTATAAACCAAAGTCCCAGCTCTGCCCATTTGAAGTCAATGTGAGGTTTGCTGTTGACTTCATTGGAAGTCCGATGAAGATCTAGGAGAATTTGGCTCTTCTGGTAGATGAGGACTTAATGTTTCACATGGCATATGGGCAGAAACTATGTCTCTAGGCAGCTGTGAATAAAATCAAAGTAATTATAAAGAATAATTCTTTATTGCTGGAATTTGTCTCTCAGAAAATTGATTTTTTTAAAAGGCATAATCTTTTTAAAACCAGTTCTTTTGGCTCCCTCTAGTCTATCTAGCAGATAAATAGCAAGGTGTGGGGGTGTCTCTACCCTTGACCTAGCCTTTTCTGTTTTTGGAAACTTGAATTTGACCTTTGTCTTTTGGTTGGCAGCACAATAGACTAGTGTTGCATCATGCAATCATCTTAAACTCTTCCTGGAAGAGGAATACATTTTATGTGTCCATTGCAAATTTTATGACCGGATGTTAGAACCGGTACAAATAGTTCCCAAATGCTTCTAATATAAACAAAATTAGTCTAAGATTTAGTATTTAAGGGAACAACATTTATGAGAAGTCTAGTGAAATACGGTAAGTTTCAGATCCTTTGCCTCCAAGTCCCCCTGCCAACTTTTTCACTTTTACAATAATTTTTTCTCCCCCGCCCCCCCCCCCCCCGCAAAAACAAGCTTTATTCTCCCCTGTTGCTGTATGAAAAGCTCATACAAACAACTATGCCTACCTGATCACACAGGGAATAGCAAAGCTGATCATATAAAAGTATTGTCAAGTACACAAAGTCAACGAAATGAAGAAAGAAGTAAAATATTTATTTTGTCTAATATTGCTCAGTTATAGGAATCTTAAATAATTGTAATAATAGTAGATAAAAATGTTTAAGTAAAAATGTTGTTTTTTTTAAATTGACTACATCATTGATTTCAAAAGAGAATGTCTTGATTTTTGTGAAAGATTGGTACCATTTGTGCCCTGATCCTGCATCTGGGTTTACTCTAGCAGAACCTGATGTAGGGTTAGAGACTCAGGGTTTGTCTGCATGAACATTTAGTTTGTGGCAAGCTGGCGTGTAAATCTACGCTGCACTAGCCTTCCATGTACTAACTGTCCATGTAGACCTTGCAAATACACATTAACAGTTGCTACTCCGCTTGATCTACCTTACTTTGAAACGGGAGTAGATCAAAGTGCAGTAAGTAACAGTGTGTGTGTGTCAAGAGGGTCCATGTGGACACTTAAGGAAGGCGTGGCAGGCTAGATTTACACCCCAGTTTGCCACACACGGAATGTTTATGTAGACAAATCCTCAGTCCTGCAAGGTGCAATGGGATTACTGACATGTGTAAAGTGTGAATATGCGTAAACATGTTCTTAAGTTCTGTGTTGGATCTGGATCAGAGTGCTCCAATGAAGTCAATGGTAGTTTTGCCACTGGCTTCAATTGCTGCAGGATCAGGACTTTACTGATTATGGTCCTGATTCTGGAAAGTACTAAAATATATGCTTAACTTTAACATACAGTAGTTGTCAAGTTTTGTGCAGCTCCCTTATAGTCTATAATTGGCAAATATGTAAATCAATTGCCAACCTAAAGCTTAAGTACAACACATCCTTCTGAAATAAGGGGTAGGAGTAGGGCATGGAGCTGCACTAAACCTGGCAGCTGGGGCTAGGATATAGTAGAAGAAGTCTGGGGGCTTCTGCAGATAGCTGGGTGGATGCGTGTTGTGGGGACAGGCTGGAAGGTTGGCAGTTTCAAGAGAAGCTGGAGGAAATGGGGGCTACCTGGGCCTCTCTCCTTAGGCCCATTTCCTCAGTCCCATTGGATATGTGATCTCTCAGGTAGGCTGCAGGAAGGTGCAACAGGGCTGCCTGCCAAGCATGTGCTTAAATATTACCCTGAATAGGGATGCTTTCCTAATTGAGGCCTCTATCTAGGATAATGAGCTCATAGTTGATATGAAAAAATAGCAAAAAAATTGTATTTATAAAGCGGTCACTCTTTGTGAGTCTTCTCTTTAATAGAGCTTCCTTATTTAAAACTATTTAACTGTAGCTAATGGTTTAAAACTCCATTTTCTGTCAGAACCAGCAGGCAGAAATATTCAGAAATCTTGGCAAACAAAATGTAGCTTTACGGTGAGGGAGCACTGTGCTTAAAATTGCAGTAAAGAAAAATTCTTTTCAGTTCCATGATGACATAAAAATGCTCTGTTCTTCTAATACATCTGTTGTGTTTTTGAGCAGCATCTTTCTAGCTGTTGGCAAGTTTATAAGGATGTTTGACAGCAAAGGCAAGAATTTGAAAAACCTCAAGGGGTGTTCTTGGCTGCATCTGTGAGACCGTTCATGATATATGCATTTGAGATGTGAAATGGTTTACATACTATGAAATTTATAGGATCTGTGAAATTCCAATTCAATTTCCATTAAACAGTTAATGATTGCTTTTAATCATTTAAGTGTCTTTCATCTTTAGGGGGGGTTTTCCCCCCTCTTTAAATGGTGTGACTTATAACGAGTCATTCTATACATGTAATATTTGGATTAAAGAATAGCACTTAAATGCAAAACATTGCACTCCTCCTTGTTATTGACAATTATATGGAAAGAGAGGTGTTGTCAGCATGTCGTATAGTTTCTCATTTGTCATCTCTTTTGTATAATACCTGACAAAAATCGACATTAAAATGGAATTAAGTTTGAGTGTAACTTAGAGCCAGATACATTACACGGATGTTGTAATTATCCCAAAATAAAGCATTATAAAGCCAGGAAATATATAGTTATGGTTACACTTACAAGAAATCCAAACATTTTAAGGTAAGAAATGCACAGTTAAGGCACTTGTGACAAGGTGGTTGTTTCGCTCTTTCAAAGTCCCCAGTAACTCCATACAAGATTTCCAAGTATAAATAGCCTTTACTTGGTTAATATATTACAAAAAAACAGCCCTGTGCATGTAAATTATAACAAAAGTCCCACAACTATAATACAGAATTCCTCAGCACAGTCCAAAGAAGTACATTCAATCTTTCAAGTTCCAGCAGGTCATCAACATACCAGGTAAAGCTCCAGCATCTCTCACCATGCTGAGGCTCTGTGGTACAGCTCCATTGCCTGTCAGCACACCTGACCTCTAAGGTACAGCTCTGGCAACTCTCACCATGCTTCACACCAGCCCCTCTAGCTGGGGTGCTTCCCTGTTTTTGATCTCAGGTCTGGTTCTAATTCTCACCTGGATACATCAGTGGGCTCACCCTTTCATTGTTCCCCAGACTTCAGTCCTTGAGCTCAGATAGCCAGCAGCCATCTCCCTCTGCTGCCCTCAGCCTTTGGATCCTCTCCTGCCATGGCTTTCTGGCCTGGGGAAGTTTGTAGGTGATCCATGCACCTGCAGCTGCATTTTGGTGTCAGCAGTCCGATCTGGCTCCAGTGGTTACTAGGGAACTCTCACTGTTCTCTCTGTCAGAAGCGTTACCTCCCTTGCCCCGGCTGTGATTCTCTTCCCCCCGCCACCCCCCAAAGCTCTCAATCCACCTCAGCTTCTCTCTCTGGATTCTGTGTCCTCCCTTGCTGTTTCTCATTTATAACTCTGGGGGCAGCTCCACCGTCCTCATTATACCAAATTAGGGAGCACCCAGACTGGAACAGGAGAGCTGGGCCCCATTTCATTTAAGATGCTAGCTACCCTGTGACAACACCCACATATCCTTAACTCTGTCCTGTAGTTATGCCATGCAATAATCATAATCTTATGATTGACATTTTACTATTTTTGGATTTAATTATATTGATTTTTAAAGACTGATTTTTCATATTTTTTCCTTTCATAGTTTCACTTCAATTGTATTGGGGATAAGAATTTTGTTGTTGCTTATGGATATCTTAAAAAATGGATGAACTCTAGAGCTGCACATCCCATTGGATAACCCTCTGGAGAATAGTTACATAATGATTTAGAAAATCCGACCGTGTTAAATTATAAACAGTTTACTCTTGCACACTGAGGTTTTTCTTTCATAAGTCTTGTTGCCTGCTTCAGTGCTATGGATTTTGTGTGTGTATGGAGAGGTGCAGTTTAAAACCAATGAAGTTCCACGAAAGCTTATGCTCTAATAAATTTGTTAGTCTCTAAGGTGCCACAAGTACTCCTGTTCTTTTTGCGGATACAGACTATCATGGCTGCTACTCTGAAACAAATACTCTTCTAACTCAGTGAGTGAAATCCTGTCCCATTCAAGTCAATGGAAGTTTTGCCGTCGACTTCCATAGGGTCAAGATTTCATCCAATATTGCCGTAGCTAAAACCACTGTTTGAGTCCAGCAAGGCAATTCCTGTGTTCCTACGAATACAGTTTGGGAACATGGTTAAGGTACCGTTCACACTATTCTGTTGTTACTGGGTGAGGGGACAAGTGTTTTGTAGCCAGGTCCACAAATACTGTTCAGTTGTTATATAGTAGGGCCTTTATACTGTGCTTCCATGATATTGCAGTTATGGTACTGACAGCCAGTGTTTACATGCCATAGAATAAGCAATTGCATATGTTCTGTGACTATGGGATCGCTCCTTCTAGGGGCAGAAAGGACTTTCCTTCATGCCTTTCATTGTTTTCTGAAGGCATCTGCATATTCTCTGTCTCGTTTAAAACTTGATCTGGAGTTTGTATAGAGTGTTGTTTCAGACACACAAAAATCTAGCAGATTTATTTTTCATGAGATTTCCCCCCCTGTCAAAGATGTTGGCCTTAAAGAGCTTAAGAAAAATCAATTGAGATGAAAGTGAGAAACAAATAGGGCAGCACGGAAAAACAAACAAGCATCAAAACCAGACAACCCAGAAACAAGAGGAAAAGAAAGAAGGTTTGAGAAATATGGCCTTTTCCAGCATTCCTTGCCTGCTGGAGTTTCAGTGCTTAAGAAATATAGCATTTAGCATCATGGATGAATATTCATCCTGTGGATGAAATTACCTACGTGTTAAAAGTGAACTGCAAAGCCTTTTAAAAACAGCCAAGATCCCATGTATGTAGAAAGCTTAAAACCCACAAACTGTTTTGAAAGAGTGAATCTGAGCCTGTAACACTTACATGAGCTTCTTGGAACAGGGACTATCTTTATATGAGTCTTTTACAGTATGGAGCATTTGTCAGAACTTAACAAGCAATGATCCTTATTCTCTAACTTCAGTGGGATGGCTCATGTGAGTAAAAAGGAGTAGAAGTTCATTGAGGATACAATTTTGATCCAAAGGAGCACTATTTGCCCCATAGAAACATCCACCAGTTTGCAGTACTGGGCCTTTAGCCCTTCACATACTTATCAAATCTTGAAATAAATATCTTACATTTTCTTGCAACTGTTGATAGCACCCTGAAAAGTTAAGGGCCCAATTCTGCTCTTGCTTAAGATGTTTATAATATGGGAGCATAAATTCACGATTTGGGAAAGCAAGAGAAGGGGGAATGGAATAATTTTTAACTATTTTATTTTCTGATGTAAATGTATTGGTAATGTATAAGACTGCAATCCTGCAATTTGCAGGATATAGGCATTTGTCAGCATGCACATCTATAACTGATTTCAGATTTTGTGTTTTACATTCTCAAAAAATGTTTCTTTTAATAGACATCAATTTAAAAATAACACTGTTTGAAATATTTGCTAAAATCAACACCTTCAGTTACTGAGACTGATATTAGATGAATTGTGTCTCAGGTTCCTTCCTCCGGCCCCCAGTGCATGTGTGCATTTTTCAGCATTTTGTGTAACACCAATTTAATGTATGATTTTTTTTAAAAAAAAAAACAGACCTTATCTCTGAATATGTTGTGATCCTCTATATAAAGAGCTAGAAAGAAAATAGAATTCCTACATTAAAAGTGAACAACAAAGAATAAGGAACTGTGTGTCTTACACTCTTACTTTCTTATGCATGAAGTTAGCCTCATTTGTTTCTTTGTCTGTTTGTCTGTCTCTGTGCCTATCATTTACATTAGCAAGATCAGGCCTTGGTTTCCCTGTTTATGGGCTCAGTTTTGCAAGGTGTATGCTGGGTCAGTCCAGCAAAACACTTGGATTTACAAAGTAGATGTTTCACTTTAAGCACATGAGTAGTGTTACTGAGGTCAATGGACTATTCATATGCTCAAATTTCAGCATGCCAGTT
The DNA here is from genome assembly GCF_965140285.1 of Lepidochelys kempii. Taxonomy (NCBI): domain Eukaryota; kingdom Metazoa; phylum Chordata; order Testudines; family Cheloniidae; genus Lepidochelys; species Lepidochelys kempii. Next base: position 100,497,905 of record NC_136382.1, read on the forward strand.
AAGTGCATTGTTAGAATGGGCTGGAGTGCTCAGCATCTGGCAGGATCAAATCCTGTGCTGAAGAGCTCTGTCAGTCTTTGGAGGATCTGAACAATTAGATCATAGTTTGAGGCTGAAACCTGAACTTCAGATTTCTTATTTGAGGAGGGAGAAGATGCTGACTCTGGGCTGTTTTATGCCACAGGTATCTCGCAGATGACCTCCTCACAGAGTAACATTGGAGTATCTCAACAACTCCTTCCTCCTTCAGACAGGGCTGGAAAAGCTGCAGTTCAATTTCTAATGTAAAAGCTTAATATTTTTTTTGCCACCTTTATACAGGACACAAACCTCTTTTGTTTGGCTATGCAGTTCACCTTTAAGTATGGTGCTAAAGATAGATATTCTCAAGGAGATTAGTTTGAAAAAACACTTATCCTGATTGAGGCAAAACCTTACATTTATAGAAAAAGGTTTATTTTAAAAATTTAAAGTGACCCAGACAACACGTGGTCCAGAACATGAGCGTCATTTCAGCTCCATGTGGAAAAGACTATTTGCTGAGACTTTCAGTTGAATATTAAATTCCAAACTATGAACCATTGCTTTCTTCATAGCAGAAAGCAGACTTTATGGCAGCTGGACTGTTTCAACAAGACAGTTTGCAGAGAGGAAAATAAACAATGGCTTGTGTAATTTGTTTATTGCATTTATTTATCAATTCATTTATTAAGCATCTAAACAGGCAGAATTTAAACTTGACCTGTACTCAGTTATCTATTTAATATGTCAATCGTTGAGATCTGATGGAAAGTTTTGTTAACCATCACTGAGTAACTTATCATCCCTTTGGACTTATTATATGGTTTTACATGATACACATACAAGCATTCTCACTACTAAGCAGCATAAGAATATTGATGCTAAATCTGGTTAATATTCAGCCAGCAGAGAGTTTAGAAGGAATTCTTGCTATTGCACAATATGTCAGTATGCTGTTAGACAGACAGACAGATCGATATCTTTCTTTTGCAATGGGATTTATGATACATTCTTCCTCTTACTACAAAATTTAGTAGGAAGAGAGTTCTTGGGATTTAAAGTGGATTCTGAACTGCATAGAAACCTGTTTTAAGAGAGAGAGATTAAAGGCATTTTGTAATCAGAAAGGCTCCCTCAGCAACAGGCAGATAAATCTTTAGTAGCAATTTTGCTAACCTTTCTCTGAGAATTTTTACTTTAAAAATATTATTGCCATATTAATCCAATTAGACTTTAAAAGAATCTCTCATGAGTAAGGCTAAGATTTAGTCATGGGTATTTTTAGTAAAAGTCATGGACGGATCACAGGCAATAAACAACAGTTCATGGCCGTGACCTGTCCATGACTATTACTAAATATATCTCTGACTAAATCTTAGCTGCTCCTGGGGCCCAAGGGCACATTTGCTCTGGGGTCCCCTGCGGGATTGACAGCTGGCCCCTGCTCTGACGTTAGGGGCTCACTGTCCCTGGCCGCCTGCTGCTCTGACGGGCTCTGGAGCTGCCCCTAGGACTGCTGCTTCGGGACTGGTGCTCTGGGGCAGGACAAATGCTGCTCCAGCAGCCCCCAAAACCAGCTGCACTGGCTGCTGCTCGGGTGGCCCCAGGGCCAGCTGCCCAGGGCTGCCTGAGCAGCAGCCAGTGCAGCTGGCTTCGAGGCCACCCCAGCAGCAGCCAGTGCAGCTGCAGAAGTCACGAAGGTCCCAGAAAGTCACAGAATCCAGGACTTCCTGGACCTCTGTGAAAGACTCGCAGCGTTACTCGTGAGTTATGTTTTTTTTAGTAGTGGGAGTCAAAAAAAAAAAACATTTTCTGTTTCTGTTTGCGGTTTATAGAGACAAATATCCCAAACAGATTGGAATGCTGAAATAAAGAGTGAAAAATGCCAAAGATTATATCCTAAAATAGAAAAAAGAGTCACCATATAAACAGATTAGGACTACTGACAGCATGGCATGTTCTTTTCTTTTTTTTCTTTCTTTTTTTTTTTTAAATGGTTTTCCTTTGTTTTTCCATTTACAAATTCTAATAGACAGCACAAAATGTGGCTACACAATCCACACCCTGCCAGATCTGGATTCACCAGCAGAGAGGCTGCCACAAACCCTGAGCCTAAAAAGAGATTCCTTAAGAAGTTGGTGGATGTGGACAGCAGAGGAGTGAAGAGGGAAAAGGTTAGCAGGGAGGACGGGTAAGAGCCAAAGCCTATTAGTGGCTTATGCGTAAGTAGGGAGCTGGGGAGGTTATTGCATGTCAATGAGAAGGAGCCATAGCCATATTATTAGATAGGAAAAAGAAAGGAGTGAGGGGAGATCTAATTGTCAATGTGTCTATTCACATGCTTAAAGTTAAGCACGTGCATAAATGTTTGCTGGTTCAGAACCTAAGGATAATATTTTCCAAAAGGTCCAAGAGACCTAGGAGCCTAAGTCACTTTTGAAAATGGGATTTAGACACTTTCTAAAATTTTACCCTATTTGTGTGTGTGTGTGTGTGTGTGTGTGTAGCAGTTACTCCATCTACAGAATGGGGATAGTCCCCTTGGTAAATTGTTATGTGTTCTAAAGATGAATAGTATTCCTGCCAGCATAAACCCAGGGTTGAATCTAACCAATTTAAATATATTTATATTACTGATATCCAGGATCATCACTTTACTGTAGCACTGTCTAAAACCATGTGGTATATTGGGGTCTTTAATATTTTACCCATAGGACATGTGAGTCAGGAGTTCTCTACTGGAAGCAATATCCCTTGCTGACCATCAGTTTCAACAAAGTAAAGAAATGCTTGTCATTAATCCCCAGCTAACATTAGTCCTCAAAATTGGCATTCCTATGATGTAACGTAGTTACTACGTCAGAGAAATAAAGTTCCTTAAAAACTGCAGTTTCCCCATACCATGTGTGCTGGCTAAGAGAGGAGGTGGTATAACGATATAGATGAACCAAGCCATGCTGAAAAGCACCTCCCTTCCCCAGCTCACCTTGCATGCACAAATAAAACTATAATTGTCTTCCCTTCTACATCTACTCTGTTCTGTCTGCCCTCTCTCCATGTTCTTTTTATTGCCTACGCTCTTTTTTAAAGTAATAGATTTTTCAAATAATTGATTCAGTAAAGAAAAGGGGGTTGCTTTGGGGTTTACAGTAAGACAGTGAGGAATCCATTTAAATGGGGGGAGGGTATAAGTACTAAAGCAGTGGGGAAAGTGCTGTAGCCTGCAGTGGAGAAAATTGGAGCAGGCATGGATTAAGCAATGAAGTACATACTAGCATAAGGCCAGGGCAAGCACAATTAAAGCGAGTTCATCAGAACATCTCACCAAGCCAAAATATGTCATTAAACACAAAAATCAATCTTGATGCAATGCTCAGTTGCACAGCTAATTCCCGAGTGTCAGAAAATGCAAAAATTAAGATTCCAACAGCCAGGTTAACTTGGTTGAATTGCACTGCTTGCATGTTTTATAGCAATATGTTTCACAGCACAAAACATTCTATATTATGTGACACAATTGGGATCAGATGACTTTAGTCAAGCACAGACGTAGTGTGTACTAAGAAGCAGTGACCGCAATAGTGGAGTAATGTTGGGGAGCAGTATGAAGCTGCACCACCTGGAGTGGAGCTTTGGGACTGGATTATGAGCCGGGGAACTAGGATGAGACAGCATGCTCAAATCTCTGCTTCTGGCCAGCTCTGCTGGCTAGTTCAGAGGGTTGTCAGGGCTGTGGGCTTCTGGGTGGTTTGCATTCTCTAGGAGTACTGGAAGGGAGTTTAGGGGATATCATGGTCCAGGCTTACCAGGTAGGTTTTCTGTAATTTACACTAGGGTTCCCACTGTTACTGACCTGGTGGAGCTGAAATGGTTCTAGCAAGAGTGGGAACTTTTTTGTGAAAAAATCCTTGTGTAGATTGTGTGTATGGGAGTCTCAGTTGGTGAGACCTTCACATTGGAGGTGGTCATGGTGGAAGAGGTTGTAATTCCTTCCAGATTGTTAGTCACCCGTGAATTTGTCCCAGTGGCTCCATGGCAGGCTAAATCATCCAATACATTGTCTTGTTTCTGCAGCTGTGGAGACCTGTCTAAGTTCCAGTGTTTTAGGAGCACACTCAGAAACACACTGTAGAACTGGACACTTGTGCTGTTAGCTTGGTTCTTGCCATATTTATGGATTTATACTTCTGCAAAAATAGATGTACAACAGATATTGGGAGTTCTAAATCTGTGCTTCTGCGGTAAGGCTGCCCAGCCGTGATGTACTGGTTCTTGTACTTTTGCTGTCATGGCAACATGCAGTGACAGCACTCTTGCTGAGAGGCCAGCGGGTGCGGCATTGGTGCCGACCTGTTGCTAGGTACCTGCAGTGTTCCCTCTAAGCTGGGTTGACAGGGTGGCATGCAAGTGCTGTTGCATTCTAGCAGCGCCCTACCCACCCCGCTCCCCAACCCTTGCAGAGACCAACCCACCATACCAAAACAATTAAATATATAGTGTAGCCAGACTTTCCCTGTGAATGTTTCCAAGCACAGTTTTAAGTAGCTCCACACTATTAGGAGTATCTATGCTTCCCACCTAGAATTGGCAACAAGTCCTCTAAAAAGGCAGAACGTCAGGATGAAAAGAGAAAAAGGATCAACAAAGAAATGAGCTGTCCCTAATGGCAGCTTGGGGATCTATTTTTTAATGACTAGGACAAAGGAAGAAATCTTTTTTTTTTTCCCTGGCCCCACTACTGTTTTCCATAGTTGGGTCTTTCTATTTTGCGGTTAATCTTCTTGTTTTAACCCCAGCCCCAAAGCACAACTCTTGGGAGTATCACTGATTCTGACCTGCGCTTTTACCCACACACCAACTCAGCTGTAAAGACTTGCAGATTCCATTTGTTAAACATTTCTGAAATTCATGGCTATTTAAAGGGCACTTGTATAGGAAGCAGAACCCAGCCTCTCAATTAGGATACATCTGGTTTACAGCAAAGCCCTCAGTCATCAGCCCAGGACCACAAGAGTCCGGTATACATAGATTGATGCTAGCCACACAGCCTAACCTCTTCTTCCAGGTGTTACCCTACCTAGATACCAGAGACTTATGGAGGTCGCCTGCCTGTACAGCTTATTTCTCTCACTTTTTGCCTATGACCCTAATCCAGCATCTATGGAGTCAATATGCAGCCTTTCCATTGACTTCTATGAGCTCTGTAGCAGGCCCTATGTGGTTGCTAAGGTCAGCTTCTTGGCCTCCTTGAAGACCATGATGTTTCAGGAGAATGGCCCTACCTAGTGATCCACATGACAAAGGTGGGAGGCATGCATCAAGCACACCAGTGAGGGGTACTGTTAGGCAGCATGCAGAAGAGGGTGAACCACTCACTACCAACCAAAGACAAAATTGTGAAGTAAAGGGTGCCTGTGACTGGAAGGAGTAAAGGGGTAGAAAAGGAGGAGGGATATTTCTGGTAGGCTTTAGTTATATAGAATTGAATCCTCAAAATGAACCACCAGGGTTTGACCAGCTCCCGGGTCAAGTAAGCAGTCCTGACTGTGTTATATAGTTCTCACAGTTAAAATGGTGCCTGCTTTGATTCACCTGTAACTCAATTCTCAGTGGTCTTTCTGTCTCATTGATTTCTCATTTGCTGTAGATACAGAATCATGTGGTTCATTTGATTTTTTTTTTTCATTGCCTCTTTTCTCTCCTCCATGTTACTCTCTTATTTAGTCATCTGCACTGGTTAAGTTATGAATTCAGGGTAACATTCTGTCTCTAACATTCCAGGCCTTTGCACGTAGTTCCCTGATCTGGTTCATCTCTGCCTTCTGCCCTCTATGTTCACTCTGTGTGGTCCTTATTGCTTGCATCTCTGTCATCCGTTATCTCAGTGTCAGGCTTTTGTTCATTTTGGATGGAACTTTTGCCCTCCTGGTATTTGAGCTGCTAATTCCTGTGCATATTTTAAAACTAAACAGTTTTTCATCCAGTTACTTACTTAGTTAGCCTGCTGAACTGTGACATTGGTGGTTGTTTTTGCTGCAGTACATTGATTGCCTTGAACAAGCACAGACTAACTTGTTTTCTCTTTTATGGCCCTTCATGGCCTCTCACATACATATTATCAACCTGCCAATCATATCTGCAGTGCCATCCTTGATAGCACATTTCAAGGTTCCTTCCCCACTCTAAACTCTAGGGTACAGATGTGGGGACTTGCATGAAAGACCCCCTAAGCTTATTCTTACCAGCTTAGGTTAAAAACTTCCTCAAGGTACAAATTTTGCCTTGTCCTTGAACCCTATGCTGCCACCACCAAGCGTGTTAAACAAAGAACAAGGAAAGAGCCCATTTGGAGAAGTCTTCCCCTCCCCCCCCACAAAATATCCCCCCAAGCCCTACACCCTCTTTCCTGGGGAAGGCTTGGTAAAAATCCTCACCAATTTGTACAGGTGAACATGGACCCAAACCCTGGGATCTTAAGAACAATGAAAAAGCAATCAGGTTCTTAAAAGAAGACTTTAATTAAAGAAAAAGTAAAAGAATCACCTCTGTAAAATCAGGATGGTAAATACCTTACAGGATAATCAGATTCAAAACATAGAGAATCCCTCTAGGCAAAACCTTAAGTTACAAAAAGACACAAAAACAGGAATATACATTCCATTCAGCACAGCTATTTTACCAGCCATTAAACAAAAGGAAATCTAACGCATTTCTAGCTAGATTCCTTACTAACTTTTTACAGGAGTTCTGAGATGCATTCCTGATCTGTTCCTGGCAAAAGCATCACACCGACAGACAGACCCTTTGTTCCCCCCTCCCCCTCCAGCTTTGAAAGTATCTTGTCTCCTTGTTGGTCATTTTGGTCAGGTGCCAGAGAGGTTATCTTCGCTTCTTAACCCTTTACAGGTGAAAGGGATTTGCCTCTGGCCAGGAGGGATTTTATAGCACTGTGGACAGAAAGGTGGTTACCCTTCCCTTTATATTTATGACAGCACATTTGTCAAATTTTCCAATAAGCACCTTTACAATTTTTCCCATGCCACTGCTTCTACAATGTCAAAATCCACAAGGCCACTGTAGAGGAGGTGAATGAGCTTTCTTTACATCTCTTTTTAAGACACACCTATGATAGGATGCCTAAAAAACACTTGATAATGTTTAGGCAACTGGTATCCTGTGACTGCTACTTATTACACTACTAATAATGGTCTCACTGTTACCTTGTGCTCTGCCATCTGTTTGTTGTATCCATCTGCTGTCTCTTGTCTTATACTTAAATTGTAAGCTCTTTGGAGTAGCAACTGTCCCTTCATTGTATGTTTGAACAATGCTTGCCACAATGGGACTCTGATCACTGACTGATTAGCCTCTAAACACTACAGCAATGCAAATAAAATAGATATTTGTGAAAGGTGCCATACAAAATTTTAGATACTAATGAATACCCTTAAATATACTTGAGTATTCATTTTGTTTTCACTTGTCACATTAGCTGTCTGAATTGTCTACTTTTAGAAAAGCATCCCTAGGATGCTATTTTAAAAAAAAAACATAATTGGTAGTGTATATATAGCATGACCATCCCCCCACATACTGTAAACCGAAAGATAAGTAGCTCTGTACATATCTACACTGCAATAAAACACCTGCTGCTGGCCCATGTCAGCTGACTTGGGCTCATGGGACTCAGGCTGCAGGCCTATAAAATTGCAGCAAAGGTATTCGGGCTGGAGCCTGGGCTCTGAGATCCCAGCCTGAGCATTAAAGTCTACATTTCAATTTTATAGCCCCACAGCCTGAGCCCGAGTCAGCTGACACGGGCCAGCTGCAGTTGTTTTATTGCAGTGTAGATGTACCCTCTGTGGTCATATGAATGTTGGTAGATACCTACTGCTTCAATCTATTACAGCTATCTTCCCCCCCATACATTTCTCCCACCTTCCCAACTTCTTCACTCAGCATTCCCACACAGCTGACAATCCAGAAGCGTTTTTTTAGAAAAGAAAAAACCCACACTTATCTGCTGGTGCTTTGTAGTCTGCAGAGGCAGATTTATTGACCTTCTTTTCTCTTGAGCAATGTATCAAGAAATTGGGTTAATGATTTAGAGATAGAAAACTGACTAATATGAGCAATCCTCTGTGATGGTCTGAAGAGACCCTAAAGCAAGAAACATACTATAAATTTTACAGTAATTGGAAAAACATAACTCTAGATTCTCTTTCATGTGGCCTTTTAACTTCTTATTGAAATAATCTCTGGGTTGCTTATAAAAGTATCACAATCCAAATCACCAGCTTTTAATATGATTTCCTGAATAGTTTAAGTTTGCATTCTTTTTCATTTCTAATTTAAACACAAATACGTTATTTATATTTTAGGTATCTGATTCTGATCTTTACACCAAATTGGTGTAAATAAGGGGCATCTCCCATTGATGAAATTAATTGATGTACATCTGTAACTGAGAGCAGTCAGATTCAGGACCAAGATAAGGTAGCTTATTAACAACATAGGGCCAGATTCTACCTACAGGTAGAAGTGGGTCCCCTAATAGCTTCAAAAAGAACTTTGCATGTGTAACTGTGAATAAATTTTAACCTATGATGTGCATTAATAAAGCTTTCATTTAGGTATGGGTCACTTGCTATGTCAGATTTTATGTACTGCTGCTCAATTCCAACATCTGTCTGAGCGAGGTTGAGGTCCTGTCCACAAACCACATAATGCATCTAATTTATGAGAGGCATAAAACCAGACTCTGTGAATGAAGAGCTTCCGTTTTCAGCTAAATACAGGACCTGAAACACATCCATTATTAGGTCTATAACTGGTACCTCAATTCTTTAGCCAGTATTCTATTTATTGTTCTTCATATGTTAGGGACATTCTCTTTTTTTCTCAGTCCTGGTAGCCTACAGTTCTACAAACTCTTTATCAGGAATCCTTTCTGTAGTGGTAGTGACTGGTACTGATTTTGAATGTGGTGTGATACATTTTCCACAAATAGCTGAGCAGAAGTATACTGATTTATAGTTTCACAACCAAGCAACAACAACTTTGCCTTGTTTCAGAGTGGCTACACTCTGGGACAAAGCTGGAGTTAGAAATAGGTATTTGAAATCTAGTTCTGAGTGCATAGTGGACAATGAGTTAGGTCTCAGGGAGTGCAAGGGAATCCTGGGTGCTCTGTGGCAAAGTAGGTAAGGGATAGGAGGTGGGAGTGTTGGATCATATTAAAGAAGTTCTGTATTAAAATCACAAATGAGTTTGATTCCCCATAGTTTAAATTCCGGGGTATTACTAATTAAGAGGTCTCTTGGTTTTAGGTATTGTTTCTCTCCCTCTATGCGTGAAACTTGCAAGCTGCTAATTGTGTTAGTACATTCTAAGACAGAGTCTGTTCTCAAAGCAATTCTTTGTAACAACAACCACTCACACAGAGAGAGACTCAAAGCAATACTCTGTAACAACAGAAACAGCACCCAGAGACTCCCCGCTCTTTTGTTGTATTCATCTCGCTTTGTTAACAATTGTGATTAAAATAGAGATAGAGGATGTATGTGGATGGATGCTTGGTGTGGATAATAACTGAATGATCAGGGAGGTGCCAGCCTAAGAATTCAGTGTCCATCGGCTGAAGAAGGCGTCAAGTGGAAATAACCAGAGGATCCCCGGAGGGCAGACTGGAATCCACCCAACAGCCTCAAGAATGGGAGAACCAAAGAACAAGATAACATCTGGCAGCACGGAGCCGTCAGAAATGTGCCATCTGCTGATTGATTCAGCAACAGCATGATGAAGCAATTCCCATAGACTGACATAGGAAGAAATTCCTATAAAAATGGACTCTGGTAAGTGAGAACTTTGGGGTCTGATTCTGTAAACCAACTTCCAGGAGCATCAGATGTGCATCTGACAAGGCCCTGTTCCCGCCTCATGTCCAGGCCACCTGTGGCCACCTCATGTCCAAGCCACAGTGGCTTGGCATGAGCAACTCTAAAGATGGTAACTATGATAACAACCTTGCAGAACCTGTGTGTGTGTGTGTATGAATGAATGTGTGAATAAATATGGGATTGAATGGAATGTTATAGCTATAACTAACGGCTTACTATGATTCTTTCTGTATTCACAATAAATGTGGCATTTTGCCTTTTCCCCTTTAATAAGATCCTGCTGGTTTTTATTTTATTGGTATAACAGGAGCAAAGGCTGACTGGTTTGGGTCGAGGAAGGGAAACAGGTATCTGAGGTAGGGAAGGCAGAATGGTGGAGGGAGGGCTATCTGAGCAGAAGCAGGTCTCTGTGTGAACAGGAATTGGACCACTGGGTGGGCAAACTAGAAATACAGTATGCTGGCACAGGAAACTGTTCTTCCTTAGTATCTCATTGGCCCTTATTCTAGCTAGGGTTTTTAGATGCCTGAGTTGATGGGAATAGGAACTTCCCTCACATGGAAGAAGGCACAAAGGCACTGGATGGCTGCACTCCTCTTTTCTTACCACAGCTTCCACTTTCTAGCTTCATGTTGTTGCTGCTGGTTTTCATCAGTTCAAGCAGAGGGGTGACAAAGTCAAAGGATCAGCCCTAAATCCTGTGCCCTAACATCGTGGATGCTGATAGGGTTATCTAATGTAGAAAAAAATAGCTAAGCAATTATATATTTGCTTAAGGGAATTTTGCTGCCCAAATCCCTATGTACCATTCTGATAATGTACACCTCTATGTTTCAGCATGACTTTCTCCTAATGTCTCATTACTGATATGTTGTTTTGGTCCCTGCAGATTCTTGCCATCTGCAGTTTTGAGTATTGTAACCAAAGTATGGTCATTCTATGTCATTTTAACACTAATGGTACTGGGTAAGGTCCCATTTCAAAAGCGTTTGTGAGAAGAACTCATTTGTGAGTGCCAAATTTAGGCTTCTTAAATATTTCTTTATATTGAGATATTGACATTCCCATAAGTGCCCCCTCATGATTTTGTATATATGAAATATTAATTCACTGTTTTTGTATGACTTAAACTGATTCTGAGAGACAAGGTGGGTGAGGTAACATCTTTTATTAGACCAACTTCTGTTGATGAGAGAGACAAGCTTTTGAGCTTACACAGCTTTTCTTCAGGTCTGGGAAAGGTACTGAGACTGTCCCAGCTAAATACAAGTTGGAACAGATTATTTAGGATAAGTAGTGAACACATATTTTAAAAGACCATTCAAGGTGAATTGGTCCATTAACACCACTGCAGTCATAGGACAAAAAGGGAGGTTAGTTGGTTACAGATTGTTGTAGTAAGACATAAATCCAGCATCTCTATTAGGAGTATGATTTTTAGTGTCTAGCAAAGTTATGCATTTAAGCACCAAGGCTCATCTTTTGAAGGTGTTGTGCAGGTTTCTTATGACAGTGAGGACTGAGAGGTCAGATACAGAGTGATTATTTTGTGAAAAGTGTCTCCCATGTGTGATATGGTATTTTTGTCTTTTATCATTTATCTGTGTGAGTTCATTCGAGAGCATAGCGGCTATCTGATTTCACCCATGTAGTTGCTATTGGGCCATTTAGTGCACGGGATGAGGTACACCACAAGTTGGAATAGGCATGTGTAGAACCCAGGGATCTTCAAAAGTGTGTTGGGGGTGGAGGTAATGACTGCAGAGATGTTAACAGGCCACTTCACCTTGAATGGTTTCTTACAAAACATGTTCACTACTTTATGTTAAACAATCTGTTCCATCTTGTATTTAGCTGTGACATTCTGGGTATGTCTATGCTACAGTGTAAGCCCAGGGTTAATTGAACCCAAGTTAGTAGACCATGGATTTGTTAACCTAGAGCTTGAGCATGAATGCTCATTTGTAACTCCAGGTTAGGAATTGTTGAACTCCTGGAGCTCCAGAGGCTACACTGCATTACGTGAGCCTGAATCCAACCACCCATAGCCCAGACTTCCTATTATCCTCCTTAAATGTGGATACTCCAGCTCTTTGTCCATGGTGCAGTGTGGGGAAACTTGACTATCCACCAAACTGGACTGTCCAGAAGATAAAGAAAATTGGCCCATGGGACTGTGGAATACTTTTGGCAAACTCCCACGGTACATCTACACTGGAATAAAAGACCCATGGCATGGCAGCAGCTGGCCTGGGTCAGCTGACTCAGGCTTGCAGGGCTCAGGCTAAGGGGCTAAAAATTGCTGTGTAGATGTTCGGGCTCAGGCTGAAGCCCCCTCATGGGATCCCAGATCAGGTTCCAGCCTGAGCTCGAATGTCTAAATAGCAGTTTTAGCCCAGCAGCCTGACCCCCGTGAGTCCAAGTCAGCTGACCCGGGCTAACTGTATGTGTTTAATTGCTGTGTAGAGGTACCTCCAGAGCATGAGTCCATTGGGGCTGTGTCTATACTGCAAAGCAATAGGGATTGAACCCTGGATCCCAGCTTGACTCAGGCTTGAACTCTCCATCCTCGTGGGTAGGTCTAAACTGCCATTAGACACCTGCGGCTGGTGTCTAATTGTAGTGTAGACGTACCCTGTGCAACCCTGGATTAGCACGATTTGTGTGTAGACGGAGGGGGGTTAGGCTTGAGCCTCAGTTCGAACCCTGGGCTTACATTGCAGAGTAGACATACCCTCGGAGTACTTTTCCCAGACCTCAAGAGGAGCTCTGTGTAGCTTGAAAGCATGTCTCTTTCTTTCACTAGCAGAAGTTGGTGCAAGAAAAAGATACTATCTTACCCATCTTGTGTCTCTGATATTTTGGGACCAACATGGCTACAACAACACTGCTAAATTTCTTTTGGTATCTTAGTTTTCATAACTTCGGGCTAGCTGTCAACAAATTGAGTATAAGTGTGAATGATTAGAAGCTCTAATGATGCCCTCATGTGGATGTTTAGCTAGTTCACACTAATTTAATACTAATTTAAATTGAAAGCACTATATAGCTTTACCATACATTTTATAATGGTTTCTTCATAACTTCAAGGTATCACAAACATAATTCAACTGTTCGTGGCAATGTCATTTAGCAAACGGAATATTTTTTCAAATAATGCGTTTTCCATTCTTTATTAATACTGATTTGTCCTTCATTAGTAGTCTGCCTCTCAAAAAACACAATATTAGCTTTAGGAATTGTATAATATTAGAAACAACCTAATACTAGGGGTGATGTAGTTCAAGGAAATTTTTAGACCTTTATCAATGCCTTGTTAACACTGCAAACAAACAAACTTATGATTAAACTTTTGTTAAAATGGTTGTAACCCAAATCTGGTATGCTGTTACATGATTTAGTCTTGCCAATGTGGACAAAAATAATCATGTTATAACCATCTTCTAGAGCCATGGCTTTTTAACCCTGGCAGGTATCTAGTCTAGAACATCATTCTCTAACATGGTTACAACAGGCAATTTTAATAAACCAGATTACAGTATAACATGGTTCAGCCACAACCATATTTAAATATAGTTACTTTTGTAATGTTGATGAGGTCTTAAATGCTAACAGGTATTTATGATGGCTGATTAGTCAAAGGGCCCATCCCACTACAAGTATAACTACAGTCTAGCACACTTGCCTGACACAGGTAGGGGTTTCAGTGTTCTAACACTCTTCACTGTTAGCTTTGATGGGACGACATGGTTCTATAACACTGTAAGGGGATGGCATTTTAATCTAGGTATTGGCTACTGGTAAAAGTTTCAGAAGTGCCTAAGTCTCACTAAAAGACACTTAGGGCTTGTCTACATGGCTTTGCAGTTTGGACTACAGATTGTGAATTGCAGAGTGTAATAGTGGACGCTGGTGGCATGAACTAAAAGGTACCTATTTCAGAGTAGCAGCTCAGTTCGTCTGTATTCGCAAAAAGAAAAGGAGGACTCGTGGCACCTTAGAGACTAACAAATTTATTTGAGCATAAGCCCAGGGGTTAGAGCACTCTAAGGTGCCACAAGTACTCCTTTTCTTTTTGTAAAAGGTACCTAGTTCATGTTAACATGCTCCTCTTTGAGAGAGGACTATGCAAACAAAAGTACCTTTTAGATTGTGCCAGCAGTGTCTACATGGGAGAGTTACACGTTCCTGCGCACTGCAGTTCACAGCCCTGTAGTCCGTACTGCAGGGTTGTGTAGATATGTCCTATGATTTGGGCATCAAAATTCCTTTGAAAATCTGGCCCTTAAAGAGGCAGGAAGGCACTTGTGAAAATCCTACTAGGTGCCTAAGTAGGTTAGGCATGAGGGATGGGATCCACAAAACTCCCGTCAAACTCTGTAGGTGTCTAAACTCATGCAATGCCAAACTTTTCAGTGTAAAAGTTCCCTTGGTAGCTAAGTTTCTGCCTCGTGGGCGGCAGCAGTGCACAGGCCTGTAGACAGCTGGACACCTTTCTCCCACTGAAGCTCCAGAGCAATTCACAAACTGGGGCAAGCTAGATGTTTAGCCGCTTAAGTCATGTGCAGGACTCAATCTGGTAGGTGTGTTCAGGGGCTGCTTACTGGATCAGGTCTCATTAAAAATCCAGTGGTCGTGCCTACTTTATAACTTTTAGCCCAGTGATTAGAGCACTTACCTCTGGTGTGGGCGACTCGGATTCAATTCCCCCCTCTTTACCAGATGGGGGGATCCCTGTGCAGATCCTTTCAGGAGAGTGCTCTAACCTCTGTGCTATGGGATAGTCTGAAGCGTAGCTCCCTCAGCCTCTCTTGTTGCAGCTGTTCTTCTGTGGGTAAATAATTAGCAAATGCTTGGAGCAGGGGGGCCTGAACCAGACCCTGGTGGGTGCCCTAGCCACTGGACTACAGTGTCATTCTCACTCTCTCTAATCATTGGGCCAGAGAGAGAGTGAGATGGAGACCCCTGAAAGGTGGGATACCTCATTCAAATCCTTTCTCCCTGTCTGCAAGAGAGGGGGGAATTGAACCTGGGTCTCCTACAGCTCAGGCACATGCTCTAACCCCTGGGCTAAAAGTTAGTTATGAAGTGGGCAGCACACCCTCACTCTTTATATGACGTGAGGCAGGCAAGCACATAACTTATACCTACAAGAAGAGCCTCAGCTGTCTGACTCCAGGTGGCTGGTTCCCATTCGTGGATTGCTAGCAAGGATAGGTGTTTCCTTGCAGCCTGGATTTAGGCACCTATCTCTGTGAGAAGGGCGGGACTTAGCACATACCCCTGTGGCCAGCATGTCTCTGGCTAGCTTAGGGAGCTCCCTGCCTAGCGTACTGGGTTTTGTGGATCCCATTATATAGGGAACCTAGGAACTTAACTCAGGCTTTGTGGATTGCAATGTGTTCCAGTGATTTTCTAGGTACCAAAAAGTTAGGTGCCGACACATTCAGCATGGCAACCCTTCAGTCCCTAGATGGATCCCACCCTAGGTGCCTTTGGAAATGTGACTTAGGCTCCTAAGTCATTTAGGCGCTCTAGGTTGCAGAGCTGCTAAGGAGAATGTTAGATAGGCTCTATTTAACTCCTGCAACTCTGAAGGGTCATATTTTATATAAATGAAATGTTTTTAGATCAGAAGGAAAACTCTTCTAAAGCATCACACAGTTTATGCAGACTTTGATTTCACATCTGTCAGCATACATTCCTTAACCCTCCCTTTGGATCTCTTCAACAGGGAATTTTGTGCCTGTTGTTCTGTCTGCCACTCACTGAGTACGTATACAGTGGGAAATTACATTTTGTTAAACATGTTAATTAACACAATTAATTTAGCATTCAGTGTAGACAAGGACATGTTGTGTTTTACATCATGACATTGTCTGCACTGAGTGTGTCTAGACTAGAGTTTTTGCTCATTTAAACTCAAGTTGAAAGATTGCCGGTTAACTGGAGTTAGCTAGTATGTCTGTAAATGCTAGTTTAGAGGCTCCACAAATGTTTGTGGCTTAAATACACCACCTTATTTGTTTAACGTTGGCTCAGTGTACAGAAATGAATGGGTCAACGATTAAGGGATCAAGTAAATAAGCCCAGTATTTACAAACTAAATTATTTCTGAGTGTTTTGGGCATTGTTCTTTGTTTAGATTTAGGGGGGAAACTGCATTCATCCATCTTTCGGCACACCGAGCTCCAGAATGTTTAACCATGCTCTGACTTCATATCCAATCTCATATGCCAAGTCACACAAACCTCTTCTTTGCTTTATACCACAGAGAGTAAGCCTTCTATTCTGCACCCCCACATGCTACACTTCAGAAGTGTCAGAGTCCTTTGAAATATTTATTTCATGATTTATGGTTGATGTCTAATCTCCACTCTCATCTGCATCATGTAAGATTCAATCTAAATTCCCATTAGTTTTGTATATTTGGGATTTTAGATTTAGAGATGCTTAGCTACAGAATTATCTTCCAGTATCCTTTTTCTAATTCTAGAAGAAGCTCCTTACCCATATTTCTCAATCTCTAGAAGATAAAAGCAGAACAAAGACAAATGCGTATAAATATGTACAAACCCACATCCTTCACCTACGCAGTTGAAATTAAAATGAGCTCCTAAAGTTTTCAGCACAAAGATTTCCTTTCAATTGTATCACAAGCAGATATAGCTTATGACATAAAAGATGAAAAATACTATACCTGTTTCATCTAGAGGTGCAGTTTGTCATGGATTCTTTTCTTATTCCTAGATATTAGGACTGATAACTATGAATGAACTGGTATATTCAATATAGATATTTGGACAAATAGCTAATACCTGCTTCTGATCAAAATACTGATTTTGATTGAAACAATGATTTTACATAAAATAAAATGCTGAAATGGCTTAGAGACAGATTCTGCCACTTTACTCATAATGGGTAGTACCTTACTTAAGCTAAACCAAAGTAAATAGAAGAAGTTACACAGCCAGATCTCAAATAAACTGGAAATTCAATCAATTATAAGCAAGCACAAGAAATTCTAACCCCATTGGGTTTATTTTCCTGTACGCACATGCCATTTTTATTCTTCTTTCCTTTTTAAACAATACTACTGCTTTATTAATATGGCCCCTTGTAAAGCAGCCTTTTCTCATATGCCATAGATTTCTTGCCATTTTTATTCTCACTCTTCCTTTAGCTCCTTGGATTTGTTTCTTGTCTCTGTTATGTGACACAGACTGTATCCTCACATAGCAGCATATAGAAAAGAGAGAGAGTCTCTCCTTAAGGAAGGAAAGTTCATTATGCACAGTTCTAGAAGGATTACTGTTCTCAACTTTTTATTATCAAGCTAGCACTGTGACTAAACGTAGTGCATTGAGGCTGTTGCACCTTTAGAAGCTAGCCTGTCAACAAGACATGAACTCAGCTGGTATAGTACAGCAACTTAGAATAGAAATGTGTTGTATAAAACAAAGATGGAGAGGCAGGTGGGTTTTATACCTGGAATTCATCTCAGAACAGGTGTTTTGTGACTAATGGAAGGGAAGGGCTTGCTATACATTGTTTGGGAAGTTGTTAATAAACAAGACCACCTTGGCGACTGGTTTATTAGCATATAATAAACTCAAAATAAAGTTGCTCCTGCCCCAGTCTCTCACTCAGCACAGCCCCTTCCCCTGAGGTCCTGTCTTCAAGTTTCTATGCTGGGCACAGCTTTTCAGCCCTTCCCAGGCTCTCCTTGGGTTTTGGGAATCACCATCTCCAACTGCAGATTCTGCTTGGTACTTTACTTTGTGTTGTGTCACAAAGTACTCTGGCTCAGTTATGCCCACTGAAAGCATTTTGGACTTGTTTTAGTGTGTTTCTCTTAACCTTCAGGAAGCCCACTGGGTTTATCAGTCACTGGCGCACTCAACCCCAATTCCTCCGAAAGGGGCCATTCACTCTATGACAGAGCCTCTTGTTAAAATATTGGCAGTGCCTCAATGAAAGCTTAGCCTATAATTAATTAGTTGTTAAGCAACTGATGCAGGAATCAAACCCTTCATGCTTTGCTGGCATCATGGAAATTAATGACCTACGTGACTGTTAATTTGCCCAGCTCCTCAGCTATGGCTGACGAGCACACAGTACAAATCAGAAGGGACTGGCGTGTGGACTCTTGTGATCTTGGTCTCCCTGCACTAAATTACACTGCCTGCCCATAGCCATATAGCTGGGGCTTACCTATCCACCATTGGGTGCAATTACTACCCCAGTTTCCCCATTAGCCTGCGGGTAGTTTTAGCCATCTGATTAAGTTAGAAGAACTCCACCCCTTCTGGGGTAAACAAACATCCAATGGCAGTCCACAACAAACTGGCTTCTCCAGCTGTTCCTTCTCTCTCTGTCTCTCTCTGGTTCCTTTCTGAGCCACAGCCCTGTGTTTGAGCAACTTTGCCCCCATACTCGATGCAGGGAAGTGAAAGGGGAGAATTCCTCCCAGCCTCTCTGGAAACCCCAGCCTGGAAATGCTAAACAAGAAGCAGGTACAAATCCAGGGTCCAAATCCATACTACTGCTTTTACCCTGAGCTAGTTCCTTTACCTGCTTCCTAGCTCATAGAATCGTAGAACTGGAAGGGACCTTGAGAGGTCATCTAGTTCAGTACCATGCACTCTTGGCAGGGCTAAGTATTATCTAGACATGTTCAATCCTTCATCTTTCGGTGCAGGGCTCACTGCTCTGGGTCTAGGCCTTGCCAGCAGTCTTTCCCCAAATGGACAACTTATTCTCCCTAGGGTCCTTACTGCCCTGCATGCCTCTAGGTCTCATGCTGAGCCCTTCTCATGCTTCTTTCCACTGTCCATCGCAGGCTGCTCTCTTCAGGCCCTACCCAGGCTCCAGTCACCTCCTCACTGGAGAGACCCATCAGCAGCTGCTACTCACCAGGTCTTCCTTTCTTCCTGTCTGTGAAATGCACCATAACTCCCATTAGACCTTTTTGGGCAACATCTCCATAAAGCCTTGCCAGAGAAACAGAATTGTGCTGAGCCATAAGCCTACCTTAAAGGGCCCGGCATACGTTGTTACAGGCTCTGAGGGGCTGATACAGACTCTGGCCATGCTTCCTTCACTGTCAGCGGACAGAGTATGGTGCAGGAGCTAATACACCAGCTCTGTGCTCTTGTAAATTTCTACCAAATTGCAGTGATCCCCCTGAGGTTGACTAAGCTAATTTTTAGGAATACATAAGAATGGCCCTACTGGGTCAGACCAAAGGTCAATCTAGCCCAGTATCCTGTCTTCCAACAGTGGCCAGTGCCAGGTGCCCCAGAGGGAATGAACAGAACAGATAATCATCAAGTGATTCATCCCCTGTCGCTCATTCCCAGACTCTGGCAAACAGAGGCTATGGACACCATTCCTGCCCACCCTGGCTAATAGCCATTGATGGACCTAGCCTCCGTGAATTTATCTAGTTCTTTTTTGAACCCTGTTATGGTCTTGGCCTTCACAACATCCTCCGGCAAGGAGTTCCACAGGTTGACTATGTGTTGTGTGAAGAAATACTTCCTTTTAAACCTGCTGCCTACTAATTTCATTTGGTGACCCCTAGTTCTTGTGTTATGAGAAGTAGTAAACGACACTTCCTTATCTACTTTCTCTACACCAGTCATGATTTTATAGCCCTTAATCATATCTCCCCTTAGCCATCTCTTTTGGAAGATGAAAAGTCCCAGTCTTATTAATCTCTTCTCGTACGGAAGCCGTTCCATACCCCTAATCATTTTTATTGTCCTTTTCTGAACCTTTTCTAATTCTAATATATATTTTTGGGGATGGGGCCACCACATCTGTACACAGTATTCAAGATGTGGGTGTACCATGGATTTATATAGAGGCAACATGATACTTTCTGTCCTATTATCTATCCCTTTCTTAATGATTCACAGCATTCTGTTAGCTTTTTTGACTGCGGCTGCACATTGAGTGGATGTTTACAGAGAACTATCCACAATGACTCCAAGATCTCTTTCTTGAGTAGTAACAGCTAATTTGGACCCCATCATTTTATATGTATAGTTGGGAGTATGCTTTCCAATGTGCATTATTTTGTATTTATCAACATTAAATTTCATCTGCCATGTTGCCCAGTCACCCAGTTTTGAGACATCCATTTGTAGCTCTTCACAGTCTGCCTGGGTCTTAAATATCTTTAGTAATTTTGTATCATCTGCAAATTTTGCCACCTCACTGTTTACCCCTTTTTCCAGATCATTTATGAATATGTTGAATAGGACTGGTCTCAGAACAGACCCCTGGGGGACACCACTATTTACCTCTCTCCATTCTGAAAACTGACCATTTATACCTACTTTTTGTTTCCTATCTTTTAACCAGTTACCAATCCATGAGAGCACCTTCTCTCTTATCCCATGGCAGCTTACTTTGCATAAGAGCCTTTGGTGAGGGACCTTGTCAAAGGCTTTCTGAAAATCTAAGTACACTATATCCACTGGATCCCCTTGGTCCACATGCTCAGGACCGGCTCTAAGCACCAGCAAAGTAAGCACGTGCTTAGGGCGACACATTTCTAGGCGCAGCATTCCGGCCATCCCAAGCACATGCTTGCTTTGCTGGTGCCTGGAGCCCATCCTGTCTCCTCCCCACGAGCACGACTGAGGACTTGGAGCTGGGCGTCGCAGCCCCGTGCCGGCAGGAGCAAGCGGTGGGGGGGTGGGCTGCCCGGTCCCTCCAGCCAGGGCACAATCACCTCCACTCCCGCGGTGCCAATCCCAGTCTGAAATGGCTGTAGCAGCCCTGCCCACGGCCCCACGTCTTGCTATGCTAAGACTATGCTATGTCTTGTTAAGACAAAAAACCCCAAACGTTGCAAAGTGCAAACATGTAAAAGCCAAAAAAAAAGGGGGGAGGGGGGGCAGCCAAAATTTTTTTTGCTTGGGGTGGCAAAAAACCTAGAGCCGGCCCTGCACATGCTTATTGATCCCCTCAAAGACCTCTAGTAGATTGGTGAGGCATGATTTCCCTTTACTAAAACCATGTTGACTCTTCCTCAACAAATTATGTTCATCTATGTGTCTGACAATATTTTTCTTTCTTGTAGTTTCAACCAGTTTGCCCATTCCTGAAGTCAGGCTTACAGGCCTGTAATTGCCAGGATCACCTCTGGAGCCCTTTTTAAAAATTGGCGTCACATTAGCTATCCTCCAGTCAGCTGGTACAGAAGCTGATTTAAATGATAGGGTTACAGAGTAAAGTTAGTGGTTTTGCCATTTCACATTTGAGTTCCTTCCTGCAGCAGTAGCACACTGCAAAGTGGCCTCAATAGGGAGGGAATCTGGGGAATTCTCTCCTTCCTGACGGAATCACTAAACTGTCTTTGGAGCTGACATTTTTGTTGCATGAAAACTAGTACAACTGCAAGTTGGAAGGTCAGAAGCTTAAAAAGAAATCTTTGTTCTTTAAAAGCTATATGGTGACTGTGATGCTTTTGCATCAGCAGGCTGAAGATGTTATGTTTTATAGAATGAATTAGGCAAAAAGAGAGCTGCAACCACTGCCTATCATGCTAAACAATATTGTCTCATTGTTTTCTTTTACTCCTCTCTGTCTTAATCCACCTGCAGTCTCTTGTCTGATAGTTCGATTGTAAGCTCCTTGAGACAGGGGCCATCTTTTTGCTCTGTGTTTCTATAGCACCTAGCACAATGGGTCCCTGGGCTAGGCCTGGGGCTCCTAGGTGCTGTGGTAATACAAATGATTAATAATAATTAATAAAAATCTTCCCCTCTCTTTCTCCTTCTTATCCATTGCATCATTATCTGATCCATTTTATTAGCAGGGCTGTAATGTCACTCAGAATGCCACCAAAATACAAGATTGAATTGAAACTTTTAACATACTCCATTTCAGCTCTGAGTCAAAATCTTAAGATTTGCTTGTTCAGATGTGTGTATTCAGAGATTTGTCTTTTCAGTCAAACTGAATATAGAGAGAACTCCAGTGCATCCGATGAAGTGAGCTGTAGTTCACGAAAGCTTATGCTCAAATAAATTGGTTAGTCTCTAAGGTGCGACAAGTCCTCCTTTTCTTTTTGAGTGTATCTGCAGTTCCTCTTTAACATGAATATAATATAGTTTGTAAAAAGCTTCCTAATGAAATGTATTCCATCCTAATAAGTAGATAAAACATTGTGCCATAAACAAGCAATGTACTGGAGCATTGCTCTGTAAGGTTTAATTGCTATCCTTTCTTATAAAGCCAGGTTTTGATCTCCTGCCAATCTAAGTCCATAGTGATTACATTGATTTCTGTGCAGTTACTCCAGATAAGTGAGATCAGAATCTAGCCATTTCTGTTAGCACCAAGGTGAAGCTTAAATCTTTGCCAGCCCTGTACCTTATTTGCTTTATAAACCTGGTGGCAGAGGTGGGGAGGAGGGAGGGAGAGAGATTTTTGTGGCCATGAATTTAGAAGTAATTCTACAATGAGGGTGAGGTCAGGAAAGATACAGGAAAGACAAGGGAATGTTGTCTTTGTTTTCAACTGTTACTCAGGCAAAAAGACTTTTCCAGTCCTGCAGCCCCCTCCTACTACATGTTTTCCCAGAGGGGGAGAGAGTAATCTGTCCTTAAAGAATATAAGGAATCAGGTATTTAGAATGTCTCTCTTTCTCTCCATCAGCTAAGCTATTGCTGAACAATTAATAATGAATAATAGATGCTTTTCTTCTGCAACCTTTGTGAAGTCTGCAAATGGGAAGCATTTTCTATAAAACTTGGACATTTAAGTGTGGGATTTTCAGAAGCACCTAAATGACTGTGCTCCTAAAGGAAATGGGGAACTTGTGCTCCTGAGTTTATGTATTTTAAAAAAATCCCATCCTAAATGTCTGGGACCTGGAGAAGGATAATAGAACTAACCCCAGTATGTTAGCAAATCTGTCAATACTGTATTAGTACTGTTATGGCATGCTTCTCTCTTCATTTACTTTACAGAAAAACTAATTACGTTTAAATTGAACCCTAACAAAAGAAAACATTTTCCACAGACCAGGCCCTGTTTATTTTTGTCTGGAGTCCAAAACAATATTTTACAAAAATTGAGAAGAGTCATCTTGATGTTTGATTGTGTTTTGGCACAAACCTCGTAAGCACATATGTGTATGGGCAAATTTTGTTTTCATTTATCTTAAAAAAAAAAAAATCTGAACCTTAAACACTCAGTTATTTTTAGTCTCCATTCTGGAGTTTTTAAAGTGACATATTTTTAGAATGTATCTTTTCTGAAGCAAGAGACCACATGGCAGTAACACACTGAAGTTACCAAAATAGCATTGAAATGCAGCTCCAGTTTAATTACAGGGCCAGGAATTTTCAAAGAATTCTAAGAGAATTAGGTACCTAATTCCTACTGAAGTTTCAGATGTCAAAAGTTTTCTGAATAATTGTGATTTTTGCTCTCCAAAATTCATAAAGTACTGTGTGTACCCAAGCTGGCAGTCTTTACTCAGGCAAAACTCTGAGACTTTTCATGGAAGCTATCTATTCCTTAATAACAATGAAGCAGTTAGGCCACTTAGGATGTCTCTGTCTCTCCACTCACTAAACAATGTCTGAACAATTAATAATGAACACTGGACACATTTCTTCTGGAGAAGTGCTCCCACCTTGCCCCATTCTCAAACAGTCCTTCTCGCTCACCATTCATGTCATGGTAATGTTGACTGTTACCATGTTGGACCAATTGT
The DNA here is from genome assembly GCF_965140285.1 of Lepidochelys kempii. Taxonomy (NCBI): domain Eukaryota; kingdom Metazoa; phylum Chordata; order Testudines; family Cheloniidae; genus Lepidochelys; species Lepidochelys kempii. The sequence continues at coordinate 100,521,566 of NC_136382.1, forward strand.
GTCCTCAGATGTGCACATATGACACGTTAAGCAAGCCAAAGGGTGTTGTGTGCATGAGTTCAAGGGCAGAACCTGCCCTCTTATATTTAAAAACAACCATAATTTAGATTAAATCTCAGGAAAAACTTCCTAACTAAGAACAGAAGGACAATGGAACAGACTGCTTAGGGGAAACTCCTTCACTAGAGATTTTCAAAAGGAGGCTGGATAGCCTTCTGTCTTGGATGGTTAAACACAAACAAATCCTGCGTCTTGGTGGTGGGGGGTTGGACCAGATGATCCTTGTGGTCCCTTCTAACTCCATGGGTCTATGGTTCTATAAATCACAGATTTTGTTTTTCTTTATTCCCCTCTGTCACTCAGCTTTCTCTTTGTCTATTCACAAAATCTCATCACTCTTGGAGCAAGAGTCTTCTCCTCTACAGCCATTTAAAACTATCTTCCTGTGTACCTCAGCCTATCAGGTCGCCATTTCACCTGAGCACCATTTCTGTACTCCCTGGCTCGTATCTTTCAATTACTCATGCCCTCGCTCTTATTTGTTAACATTCTTTCGTGTATTATTTAACCCTAGAAAGCATTCTGAAAGATTCTGTACAAAATAAAGTTTTATTTCCCTGTATTTTGTTGGATGGGTACTTCCTTGGCCACTCTCAAATGTAATGATCTGACAAGAACTATTTCTACAGCTGTGCACATTCCTCATGATAGTTTTTTAAAACAGTATTTGTTGAAGTTTCACATCATTTATAGACACCCAGGCAGACAGGTGAACCCAAGGGGAAAAACTTACTTCGGACAACTAGATGATGCTGGTTCAGAAAGAAGGATGTAAACAAAAATCCATGGGGCCTTGTGCTCCATGAAAAACAAAGAAAAAACTTAGGATTGCCATGTGGAAAAGGGAAGCATTATTAGGTAAAGGCAAGAATGACCCTGTTATTAGGAATTAAAAGTCTAGTATTAATAAACTTAATAATTGTAGTAGTAATAATAATGGAATGTATTTTTAAAAATACACTAAAATCTGTGATACTCATTGTCCTAAAGATGATATTCAGTACAATTAATATTCACACTAACGGTAATTGTTTCACAGCTTTTAAAAGCTTTTTTAGCTAAAACTTCAAGATTGTCTAACTGAGATAATGTCGATTGCGTTGTTAGAGACCAGTTCTGAACGATGCCATATATTAAGCATTTTCAGTAATTTCATTTTATATACTCCTGACAACTCACCGTGTGCCATCTTATTAGTTTTCCACTATATCTCTATCAATTATGCCAGACATATTACCTAGCTTTACTGTGCTCAAAAACCAGTTTGTTTTCTCAAATGCCATGTACATCTGAAAGTTGCCATTTATGAAGAGCTGTTAAAATGTAATGGCTTTTTAAAGTAATATTTATTTTAATAAAAAGTAAATGTCTGATTAACAAACATATGTATATTATATTGAAATTACTTATATTAGTATTTCTGTTTTCTTTTCTAGCGCAGAATACAGAACTATGATAGCAACTGGTGGAGTAATAACAGGGCTGGCAGCCTTAAAGAGGCAAGACTCTGCCAGATCTCAGCATCACCTAAATCTTGCCACATCACCAACTTCTGAAGAGAAAAAGCCAGTCAGACGCCGGCCCAGGGCTGATGTAGTAATTGTTAGGGGCAAAATCCGACTTTACTCCCCATCAGGATTCTTTCTTGTTTTGGGAGTGCTTATCTCATTCATGGGAATTGCAATGGCTATCCTTGGATACTGGCCCCAAAAGGAACAATTTTTAGGTCCTGAAGCTAGTCTAGCCTTAAATGAAACCCAGATCATAACAAACCAAGGTGGAGTTATATTTCGTTTCTTTGAACAACATTTACACTCAGATAAGATGAAAATGTTGGGCCCCTTTACTATGGGCATTGGAATTTTTATTTTTATTTGTGCAAATGCCATCCTACATGAAAATCGTGACAAGGAAACAAAAATCATACATATGAGAGACATATATTCCACTGTAATAGACATGCACAGTCTGAGAATCAAGGAACAAAAGCAGTTGAATGGCGCTTACACTGCTTTATTGGGGGAAAGTGAATTCAAGCATAGTGGGAACTCATGTGCATCGCGGTTGGCTGCAAACACAATTGCACCTTTCTCTGGCTTCAGGAGTAACTTTCGAATGGACAGTTCGGCTGAAGAAGATGAGGTTGCCATAAATGAAGACAAGAACACTTCTAACCTTCTACCACCTTTGCTGGCTGAGCATTCTGGCTCTGTCTTTGGACTCTACCCTCACACTAGCAAGGCAATGAATGACAAAAATAGTAGCTCTATAAAGTGTGAAACAAAGTCAATTGTATCATCCTCCATTAGTGCTTTCACACTGCCTGTAATTAAACTAAATAATTGTGTTATTGATGAACCTAGTATAGACAATATCACTGAGGATTCTGAGATCACTAGAAGCCGGTCTAGAAATTTGTCAATGGACTCTCTAGCCATTTCATTAACTGATACCAATGAACCCTACAAACCTGCCAGTGCAATGCTACCCCGAAATAATTCATTTGTAGAACCTCCATCCAGTCAGTTCAAATCTTCTATAACTCTTGGACCAAGCGCTGGAAAACTTTTATCACCTGGTGCTGCCAGAAAACAATTTGGGTCCAACGCATCTTTGCATCTTCTGTCTGCACATTCAAAATCCTTGGATTTAGAGAGGGGTCCGTCAACACTCACTGTCCAAGCTGAACAAAGAAAACACCCCAGCTGGCCCAGATTGGATCGAAGCAACAGTAAAGGATACATGAAACTAGAAAACAAAGAGGACCCAATGGATAGGTTACTTGTACCCCAAGCCACAGTTAAAAAGGACTTTACTAATAAGGAAAAGCTGCTTATGATTTCAAGATCTCATAATAATTTGAGTTTTGAACATGAGGAGTTTTTGAGTAACAACCTAAAGCGGGGAACTTCTGAAACAAGATTTTAATATTTAAATTACAATTTACAAAACGTCCTACAGTATTTTTAAAAATATTTTGACAAGTTTCTTTTTCAGTGAAACTGGCACAAGCCTGTTTTTACCGAATGCTTATGGCACATTCAGATTGGCTTGTGTGAACAGAGATCATCATCTCTGTAATGCCAAGAGTTTCATGTGTTAGTAACATACAACTGTAATACTGTATATTATCACCACTCAAATATATGTTCGTGCCACAGATCCCATATTCTCCAATCTGTTACTCTTTTGTTTCTATATAAGCACATGACTTTTCATCACTAAGTCAAAAAACCTGCATCAGAATTGGAGCTCCCATAAGCTTCTAGTCCGTTCTTTTAGTGATTGCAACATTCTAACAATGATGCTTCCAGTCTAGGATGAAAAGTGAGTAGCAGTATCTACAGGAATTGCCAAATCCAGACACACATTGTCTTTTACAGATGATACATCTTGGTAACTGCAATCCTAGAATGTCATTGTGTTTACATGTTGGGGTGGGAGGGTAGAAGAAAACTGGGCAGATTAAAAACCATTTTTGTGAACTCACTGTAAATGGTCAAGTTGAATACCAGTGTTGTGAATTCTAGTTAACTATGCTTTGTGATAACTTTCTGTATCCACTATAATTTAGTACTGCAATTCAAGAAAACCATATGTAGAATAACCATGGCTTGGAAATTTGCAAATTTTTCTGGGATTAGTTATCCAAAGTGCATTAATTGGCAACAGCTTTACAAATAAAATGTACAAACTTAATTAAAAAGATCTGAACATGATGAATAACAGGATTTTAGAATTATGATGTACAGTATGATATTGTGACAAATCTAAAGAGAATAATTAAATATATTATATATAGTGTTTACAGTAGCCAAAATTTAAATAACAGGATTGCTATGTTTGAAAAAATTGAAACAACAAACTGTACAATTCAATATTTACACTAAGGTTAACGTGAAAGCCCAATTGGCTAAATTTAAACTTGTATATTTTGCATAATTATAGCTTGATGGCTCAGGGGAGGTTTAGCTGTGATAAATTGCATAGAAAGCTTTTGCAAACGATTGACATTTAAGACAAAAAGCGTTCTCTCAGCAAAGCACGCTTCACAGTTGCAGTTGTAGGCTAAGAAAGTTAATACGAATGACTCTACATGCATCCGATGAAGTGGGCTGTAGCCCATGAAAGCTTATGCTCAAATAAATTTGTTAATATGTAAGGTGCCACAAGTACTCCTTTTCTTTCTACTAGAAAGTTTTCATTTTTCCATTAAGCCATTTAGGCCTTGATCCTGCCATGACAGCCACACTTGAGAACTCCTTCTACCATTCACCAAGCAGTATTGGGGCCTTAACTGGTCATCTTTAACAGATGTTTGATACTTTCACTTCATCTAAATACTCAGGAATTGTGGTTTTTTTTAAAGGCTTTCCCCAAAAAAGAATCAAAAGTTAGAATGTTGTTGTACTTCAGTTGATCATGAAAGATGAAAGACAGAAATATTTCTTTTTTTAATTTCCAGCTCCATATTTCAACAATGCAATGTTTATGTGTCAAGAGCATTACTTGCTCAGTGAATTTTTGCATAGTGTTACTTGTTAGAACCTCAAGCCTATATATTGTAACAGAGTTGGCTAAATATTTTGCTATGAAGCTTTTAATAACTTTCTGGTTCGTGTTCTTAATACATTTGCTATTTTTTGAAATAAAATAAAATGTATATCTATGTCTATGGTAAGACTGGTTTCCCCCCCCCCCCCCATACATAGGCTTTCTCCATATCTAGGAATATCATACATTACATTTGTCAAACATATTGGTCCATTACTGGATATTTGCCTGTCCCTCCCCTTGATTTCTTTTTGCCTGACATCCACATGTGCACATATCAGGATAGCATTTGGGACACTGTAGTTCAGCCATCAACTTATCATTAGAGAAGCCTAGATTTAGGGTCCTATTCCAGTACTTTCCATATTCTGAAGGTTTTCTGTTGTGTCGAGTCTTGGCCAGAGTGACAGCTAATCTACTCAGAGTACCCCACTGATCAATCCATAAAGCAATGTTGGTGTCACCTGGAAGGGGGAAAAAAGAGGCTGATCCTCACTATATATGCAAGTAAGGTGCTGATTACTTTGCTATTGCCATTCAATATTATTATTATTATTATTAATTTATTTATTATTTATTAATACCAGCACCTTCCTCTTACATAGTGCTTTTCATTCATGGATCTTAAAGTGCTTTACAAAGGAGATAAATATAATAACTAATAGGTAAGTAATGTTGAATTCCACATTATACATTCAGAGAATGAAATTATCAGGCTCAATGGCAAGTAAGGTACTTTACTATCTTTGCAGAGAAATCTATTACATTCTATGGGGAACTGATCCAAAAACCCACTGAAGTCAATGGGAGTCTTTCAGTTGTGTTCATTGGCTTAGAATCATGCCCTGGGTGCCCAAAATTGAAGTTCAGCAGGTACCTTTCTTCTCAACAGTGCCATTGGACTCAGTAATACTGCTAGAGGAATAAGGAATTATTCAATACAAGTGCATGTATCACAATCTGGCCCAACAGAAATGAGAGTATTATAGGGAGAGTTGATATTGACGCCTTGTGATGGGGTATACCTGTCCCCTACTGGGCAGGAAGGGGTTAACCCTATACTGAGTGCTGAGGAAGTCATGCCCCCTCACTCCTGCTGGGCATACTCCAACTGGAACCACACCATAAAATGGAGAAGCTAAGCACAGTTTTCCTTGACCGGGGAAGGGAGAGAGCGTGTGTTGCAAGCTCCTGCCCAGGAGCTATCGGAGCCCCAGACCGCAGAGGCCAGGTGTCAAGGTTCCTCCCCCACTCTGAACTCTAGGGTACAGATGTGGGGACCTGCATGAAAAAACCTCCTAAGCTTATCTTTACCAGCTTAGGTCAAAACTTCCCCAAGGTACAAAATATTACACCCGTTGTCCTTGGACTGGCCGCTACCACCACCAAACTAATACCGGTTACTGGGGAAGAGCTGTTTGGACGCGTCCTTCCCCCCAAAATACTTCCCAAAACCTTGCACCCCACTTCCTGGACAAGGTTTGGTAAAAAGCCTCACCAATTTGCCTAGGTGACTACAGACCCAGACCCTTGGATCTTAAGAACAATGAACAATCCTCCCAATACTTGCACCCCCCCTTTCCTGGGAAATGTTGGATAAAAAGCCTCACCAATTTGCATAGGTGACCACAGACCCAAACCCTTGGATCTGAGAACAATGAAAAAGCATTCAGTTTTCTTACAAGAAGACTTTTAATAAAAAATAGAAGTAAATAGAAATAAAGAAATCCCCCCTGTAAAATCAGGATGGTAGATATCTTACAGGGTAATTAGATTCAAAAACATAGAGAACCCCTCTAGGCAAAACCTTAAGTTACAAAAAAGATACACAGACAGAAATAGTTATTCTATTCAGCACAATTCTTTTCTCAGCCATTTAAAGAAATCATAATCTAACACATACCTAGCTAGATTACTTACTAAAAGTTCTAAGGCTCCATTCCTGGTCTATCCCTGGCAGAAAACAGCATACAGACAGACACAGACCCTTTGTTTCTCTCCCTCCTCCCAGCTTTTGAAAGTATCTTGTCTCCTCATTGGTCATTTTGGTCAGTGCCAGCGAGGTTACCTTTAGCTTCTTAACCCTTTACAGGTGAGAGGAGCTTTCCCCTGGCCAGGAGGGATTTCAAAGGGGTTTACCCTTCCCTTTATATTTATGACACGCCCCCCAAATCTCAGCTAGGGTGAAACACTGGCTGGGATTTCTTCCTGGAGCTCTAGGAAAAACAGAGTTAATAAGACACATGCATCTCTAAATATACTACCAAGTACATAAAGACTAACAATATTTTCCACATCTCAAGGACGATTTTAACCAGTTGATTCTGGGAAACTTTCACGGGAGAGTGCATCAGCCACTTTGTTAGAAGCTCCTGAGATGTGTTGGATGTCGAAATCAAAATCTTGGAGAGCTAAACTCCACCGAAGAAGTTTTTTGTTAGTTTCCTTGATGGTGTGAAGCCACTTCAGTGCAGCATGGTCGGTTTGCAGGTGGAAATGCCGTCCCCAAACATATGGGCGTAGCTTTTCCAGAGCGTAGACAATGGCGTAACATTCTTTTTCAGTGACTGACCAGTTGCTTTCCCTCTCAGACAGTTTTTTGCTGAGAAACACTACAGGGTGGAATTCTTGATCAGGTCCTTTCTGCATTAAAACTGCTCCCACACCACGCTCGGACGCATCTGTGGTTACTAGGAACGGTTTGTCAAAGTCTGGGGCCCTTAGTACAGGGTCAGACATGAGTGTCGCTTTAAGCTTGTTAAAGGCCTTCTGACACTTTTCGGTCCACTGAACAGCATTTGGCTGTTTCTTTTTGGTTAGGCCTGTCAGTGGGGCAGCGATTTGGCTGTAGTGCGGTACAAATCGTCTGTAATAACCGGCCAAGCCTAAGAAGGATTGAACCTGTTTCTTTGACCTTGGGACAGGCCACTTTTGGATAGCATCCACTTTGACCTGTAGGGGGCTGATAGTTCCTTGACCCACCTGGTGTCCAAGGTAAGTCACTCTGTTTAGGCCTATTTGACACTTCTTAGCCTTAACAGTTAGTCCTGCCTCCCTTATGCGCTCAAGGACTTTTTGTAGATGTTCCAGGTGGTCTGCCCAGGAATCCGAAAATATGGCCACATCGTCAAGGTAGGCGACTGTATATTCTCCTAATCCCGCTAGGAGACCATCTACAAGTCTTTGGAAAGTGGCGGGTGCATTTCGCAGCCCGAAAGGGAGTACATTAAATTCATACAGCCCGTGATGTGTGGTGAAGGCTGACCTTTCCTTGGCAGATTCATCTAGCGGTACCTGCCAGTACCCCTTGGTTAAGTCCAAGGTAGAGATGAACTGGGCCCGTCCCAGTTTCTCTAATAGTTCATCTGTGCGTGGCATTGGATAGTTGTCTGGGCGAGTTACAGCATTTAGCTTACGGTAGTCCACGCAAAAACGTATTTCCCCATCTGGTTTGGGAACTAGAACCACTGGAGATGCCCATGCACTTTCAGAGGGGCGGATTACACCCATCTGTAACATATCCTGGATCTCCCGTTCTATAGCAGTTTTAGCTTGAGGAGACACCCGGTAAGGTTGGACCCTAATTGGGTGAGCATTACCTGTGTCAATGGAGTGGTATGCCCGTTCAGTCAGTCCTGGGGTGGCTGAGAACGTTGGCGCGTAGCTAGTGCACAGCTCCTGGATCTGCTGTCGCTGCATATGCCCAAGGGTCATGGAGAGGTTTACCTCTTCCACACCACCACCACATTTCCCTTCGTAGTAGACACCTTTGGGCCACTCAGCGTCGTCTCCTCCCTGGGCTGTAAACTGACAAACCTTTAATTCTCTGGAATAAAAGGGCTTTAGAGAATTAATATGGTACACCTTAGGCTTCCAGTTGGAGGTGGGGAATGCTATGAGATAATTAACAGCTCCCAGGCGCTCCTGGACCGTGAATGGCCCTTCCCACGATGCTTCCATTTTATGGGCCTGGAGCGCCTTTAAGACCATGACCTGGTCCCCTACTTTGAAGGAACGCTCTCTGGCATGTTTATCATACCAGGCTTTTTGCTCTTTTTGAGCATCCTGTAAGTTTTCTTTAGCAAGGGCTAAAGAGGTTCGGAGGGTGTTTTGTAGGTTGGTTACAAAGTCCAGAATATTAGTTCCTGGAGAAGGTGTAAATCCCTCCCATTGCTGCTTCACCAACTGCAATGGCCCCTTAACCTCATGGCCATATACAAGTTCAAATGGGGAAAACCCTAAACTGGGATGTGGTACAGCTCTGTAGGCAAAGAGCAACTGCTGCAACACTAGGTCCCAATCATTGGAGTGCTCATTTACGAATTTATGTATCATGGCCCCCAAAGTTCCATTAAACTTCTCCACCATGCCATTTGTTTGATGATGGTAAGGAGTGGCAACCAAGTGATTTACCCCATGAGCTTCCCAAAGGTTTTTCATAGTTCCTGCCAGGAAATTAGTCCCTGCATCTGTGAGGATGTCGGAGGGCCAACCTACCCTGGCAAAAATGTCTGCTAGTGCCTGGCACACACTTTTAGCCCTGGTGTTGCTTAGAGCTACTGCTTCCGGCCATTGGGTGGCAAAATCCATGAAAGTCAGTATGTACTGCTTTCCTCTGGGTGTCTTTTTCGGAAAAGGACCCAGAATATCCACAGCTACTCGCTGAAATGGGACTTCAATGATGGGGAGTGGTTGTAGAGGGGCTTTGACCTGGTCTTGGGGTTTTCCCACTCTTTGGCACACCTCACAAGACTGGACATAGGTAGAAACATCCTTGCCCATTCCCTCCCAGTGGAATGACCCCCCCAAACGGTCTTTGGTCCTGTTCACCCCAGCATGGCCACTAGGGTGATCATGGGCTAAGCTCAAGAGCTTGGCCCGGTATTTAGTTGGAACTACCAACTGTCTCTGAGGATGCCAGTCTTCCTGGTGTCCACCAGAAAGAGTTTCCTTGTATAAAAGTCCTCTTTCTACAACAAACCTGGATCGATTAGAAGAGCTGAGAGGCGGTGGGTTGCTCCGTGCCGCCGTCCAAGCTCTCTGGAGGCTTTCATCTGCTTCCTGTTCGGTCTGGAACTGTTCCCTTGATGCTGGAGACATCAGTTCCTCATTGGATTGGGGACATAGGCTTGGTCCCTCTGGAAGCGATATAGAGGATGGAGCTGTTTCTGTTGACTGTGAACCGCTCTCCGCTGGTGCACTATGTTGGGATTCAGGCTCCGGCTGAGCCTCTTGTGTAGGGTTATCGGCTGCTGCCAGTTCAGGTTCAGTGGGGCCCTCTGGTGTTGAGGTTGCAAGTACTGGATTCAGTGCTGGCACGGGGTCTGGTGTTGGTGGTTTGGCTGGTTCCGGTTCTGGGACTGGTTCCGTCTGGGTCTCTGGGACTGGATCCACTACTGCTGTTGCAGACATTGGCCTGGGGTCCGGGTCCATCACCTCTGACTGGGTCCTGATAGAAGTTTCCGGAACAGAGCTAGGCCTCACGGCTTGTTTAGCCTGGCTGCGGGTGACCATTCCCACCCTCTTGGCCTGCTTCACATGATTGGCCAAGTCTTCCCCCAACAGCATGGGGATGGGATAATCATCATAGACTGCAAAAGTCCACATTCCTGACCAGCCCTTGTACTGGACAGGCAACTTGGCTGTAGGCAAATTGAAAGAGTTGGACTTGAAGGGTCGAATCGTCACTTGGATCTCTCGGTTGATTAAATTGGGGTCCACTAAGGAAGCATGGATAGCTGACACTTGTGCTCCGGTGTCCCTCCACGCGGTGACCTTCTTCCCGCCCACACTCACAGTTTCCCTCCGCTCCAAGGGTATCTGGGAGGTATCTGGGCCTGTGGACCTCTGGTGTGATTCCGGTGCAATGAACTGTAATCTGTTGGGGTTCTTGGGCAGTTGGCCTTTACATGCCCCAGCTCGTTACATTTAAAACATCGTCCAGCTGACGGGTCACTGGGGCGAGGTGGGTTGCTGGAGAACGGGGTGGTGGGACGATAAGGGGTCTGGAGGGTTCTTTGGGAGGTAGGTGGGGCTTTGGGCGGCCCCCAGGAATAGGGTGTGGTCTGGGGTGGTCCCTTCTGGTCTCCGCTCCAACTGCGACCAGTTTTCTTCTTCTCTGCCACCTCCACCCATCTGGCTCCAATCTCTCCTGCCTCAATTACAGTTTTGGGTTTCCCATCTAGGATGTATCTTTCTATTTCCTCAGGAACACCCTCTAAGAATTGTTCCATTTGTATTAGGAAGGGCAAATTTACTGGAGATTCAACACTTGCTGCTGATATCCAGGCATCCCAATGTTTCACAATGTGGTAGGCATGTCGGGTAAATGACATGTCTGGTTTCCACCTTAGGGCTCTGAACCTCCGACGAGACTGCTCGGGTGTTATCCCCATTCTGACTCTCGCCTTGGATTTAAACAGTTCATACTTGTTCATGTGTTCTTTAGGCATTTCAGCTGCCACCTCAGCTAAGGGTCCACTGAGCTGCGGCCTCAGCTCTACCATGTATTGGTCAGTAGAGATGTTGTACCCAAGGCAGGCCCTTTCGAAGTTTTCTAAGAAGGCCTCAGTATCATCACCTGCCTTGTAGGTGGGGAACTTTCTGGGATGGGAAGTGGTACCTGGAGAAGGATTGCAAGGGTTTGTTGGTATATTCTGCTGGGCCTTTATCCTCTCCACCTCCTCCACATGCTTCCTCTCTTTTTCCTTCTCCTCCTCCACATGCTTCCTTGCCTCCATTTCCCTCTTGTGGGCAGCCTCCTGTACCTCCTTCTCCAGCCGCATGAGTTCTATCTGTCTTTCATGTTCCCTTTGTTTTTCCTCAGCCTGAAATTTGGCTAATTCCAGCTGTAGTCGAGCTGAGGATTTGGTCATTCTAACCTCTCTGTTTTTAACTAACTTTACACCCGAGGTTTAGAAATAAACAAACAAAACGTGGCTGTAAAATTTTGCTGTGCTGGAATAGAATACCTATTCTCTGATAGTGACTGTCAGCCTACAGAAAAAGACAATTCCCTTGTCTCTGCTCTGGGCCCAAATTAAAGCAAAAAACCTCCAACTACTTGGAAACCTGCTTACCCAGCCCAAAGAAAAAGCAAATGGGTAGAACACACACCCCCTATTTACTTTTAGGAAGAAAAGAAAAAAAAACCTCTGGGTTGGAAGACTGTGAATTTCCCTGCAGGAGTTAAGTACCCTGCCTCCAGGCAAAGAAAACCTGCAATTCACAAGATAATCCCCTTTTGTCTCTGCTTGGCCACAAAGCAGAGAAAAAACAATCTGCTTTCAGTTTCAAAGCTTTCTGGACTTTCTTTCCAAAGGAAAAAAAAAATTTCTTTTTAAAATCTGTATTTCTAGTTCAAAAAATCTCAACTGGATCTCAAAATGATTTCAGGTTAATCCCACCACTATGCCACCATGTCAAGGTTCCTCCCCCACTCTGAACTCTAGGGTACAGATGTGGGGACCTGCATGAAAAAACCTCCTAAGCTTATCTTTACCAGCTTAGGTCAAAACTTCCCCAAGGTACAAAATATTACACCCGTTGTCCTTGGACTGGCCGCTACCACCACCAAACTAATACCGGTTACTGGGGAAGAGCTGTTTGGACGCATCCTTCCCCCCAAAATACTTCCCAAAACCTTGCACCCCACTTCCTGGACAAGGTTTGGTAAAAAGCCTCACCAATTTGCCTAGGTGACTACAGACCCAGACCCTTGGATCTTAAGAACAATGAACAATCCTCCCAACACTTGCACCCCCCCTTTCCTGGGAAATGTTGGATAAAAAGCCTCACCAATTTGCATAGGTGACCACAGACCCAAACCCTTGGATCTGAGAACAATGAAAAAGCATTCAGTTTTTACAAGAAGACTTTTAATAAAAAATAGAAGTAAATAGAAATAAAGAAATCCCCCCTGTAAAATCAGGATGGTAGATATCTTACAGGGTAATTAGATTCAAAAACATAGAGAACCCCTCTAGGCAAAACCTTAAGTTACAAAAAAGATACACAGACAGAAATAGTTATTCTATTCAGCACAATTCTTTTCTCAGCCATTTAAAGAAATCATAATCTAACACATACCTAGCTAGATTACTTACTAAAAGTTCTAAGGCTCCATTCCTGGTCTATCCCTGGCAGAAAACAGCATACAGACAGACACAGACCCTTTGTTTCTCTCCCTCCTCCCAGCTTTTGAAAGTATCTTGTCTCCTCATTGGTCATTTTGGTCAGGTGCCAGCGAGGTTACCTTTAGCTTCTTAACCCTTTACAGGTGAGAGGAGCTTTCCCCTGGCCAGGAGGGATTTCAAAGGGGTTTATCCTTCCCTTTATATTTATGACACCAGGCATGGTGAGACCCAGGCGAATACCTGGCTGCCCAGAAGGGGAAGGAGTCATTGGGAACTTCGCCTGTTGACTACCCTGGAGGATCAGAGGACCTGTGGACTTTGGAACAGGAAGACAGGGTAAGAAGTAGTTTAGGGGAACCAGACATTGATCCGGTTGTGGAACCAGGAACAGAGTCCCTGTGTTTTGGAGGGATCCCTGCTGATTCATGGTGGATACACTCACTACTGTTAGGGCCTGGGCTGGGACCTGATGGAGTAGGGAGCGTCTGGGTCCCTCTACCCCGGACACCAACCTACCCTTGGGTGGTGACCAACCCCCTGCCTAACCGCTAGGCCATGCTGACCTGCAAAGAGGGGTGGTCCCACTAGGCCACACCACCCCGCACAGAGGGACTGTCCTACAGACTCTGACCTCCAGGCCCCGCTGCCCCGCACAGAGGGGCAGCCCCATTGACTCTGGCCACTAGGCCACGCCGCCCTGCACAGAAGTATAGCCCCATTAACTCTGGCCATTAGGTTGTACCGCCCTCTTTTGAAGGGTGGTCCCATTTACTCTGGTGGCATGGCCAGACAGTCCTGAACCTAAGGACAGCTCCCCGACTCTAACCATTATGGTATCCCACCCTGAGAGGAGGAGCAGTCTCTTGGACTTGGCCACAGGGCCATAACGCTACCACCCCAGGGAGGTGGTGTGACAGACTATACTTGCCCACAACACCCCTATTTTAGGTTGCATAATACTTTCCATTATAAGAATGCTTGGGACCTTTTCTTTGAGAAGCTCTCACATCTCTCTTAGTTGCAGCAGGCCTTTGATATTTTGTAGGGGGAATCGCTCTGGCTATGTCCTATGAAATTCTCTTCAGATTTTGCTGAGACCAACTGTTAAAAATCATAATTTCTCTTCTCTCACCTGCATTCCTCAGGAACATATTGGCAGGACATCATGGAGCGACAGGACCAGCGGGCTGTAGTGTTTGTGTGGGAGGCTGCAACAGAGTTGGGCCAGGATGCGTCCATTCTATAAATAACCAGACTTAGAACATGGTCACAATGACCCATTTAATGAAAACCCCTCCCCGACTTTTTTCTTTGAGGAAGAAAAAAAGGTGTACAGAATGTTACACTATATTACAAGAATTTTGTTTAGGTTGCAAAGTCAAGCACTCAAAAGTTAGGAATGTGAACCTTAATTCAGCCTCCTGGTGTGTATGCATTATGATACAATATTTAATTATATGATCACATCACTGTTTTTTCCCAATGACCCCATTCAGTGCACATGATGGATATACCCGGGGGCAGAATTAAGGTTGCATGGGAATTGTAAATCTGGCATTTCCTAATTTTGTGTTCTTGATTTTGCAAACTTACATTACATTATTTTAACATCCTAGCTTTTCCTCAGACCTGAAGAAGAGCTCTGTGTAATCCCAAAAGCTTGTCTTTCTCACCAACAGAAGTTGGTCCAATAAAAGATATAACCTTACCCACCTCTCTCTCTCTCTCTAATATTCTGGGAACAACGTGTCTACAACACCACTGCATAAAATTATTTTAACATAGTTTTTGTGTGTAATATGAACTATGTTCATACCTGGGCTAGATCTAGGAAAATCTGCCACCTGTACCCCTTTTAATTGTATAATTGTATTTATAAAGACTGAAAAGACTATTTAAAAATGGATGACATGATCTTTCTTGATTAGTTAAATTATGTCTTAGCCTAAAAATCTGGCTTTTGAGCACCATTTTATGGAAGAGTAGTGGTCCTTTCTAAATTGTAGAACAGCTGGTACTTGGAAATTTGAATTTAGAGACTGATACTGTAGAATTTACTCACAAATAGTTGTACTAGTCACTGGAAACACAAGGTAAAGAAAGTCTTAAACTTCTGAAAAGTTTTATCAGAAAGCTGACTTTTTCTACAGAAAAAGCCCAAACTAATTCATATTTGATATAGCTCAGGACAGAGGATGCAGGACTCCACCCATGTACTAAACTAAATTCTGCTATTATTGCCACCTATTAAAAGGAAGAAATCATAAACACAGTGTAACTTTGTAGCTTATATACTACACTACAAAATCAAAATTCAGCTTATGCACATTACATTCAGTTAACAGCATTTATTGTCACTTACGAAAATAACTGGCTCAAGCTAGGCAAAAATTTCTTAATATATTACTTAAGCAATATATTAACACTTAAAAGTGTTAACCTTTTCTCCTGCAGGCTACAGTGGCTTTTAAGGCGCAGAGGGCCTTTCTGTGACCTAGGGGTAATACTGCCTCTCACTACAGTACTACGTTATCAGCTCTCAAGCTCTGGTGAACAAAGTCTGAGAAGTACTTTTAAGTTCCAGCCTAGCTTTCTCCCTGAATAAACTTTGTAGTTACACTCTGGCTAGTAGAGTTGCCAGACTTACTCCTGTTATTTTCAACCTCACATTCTATTTCCTTTCAGTTTGTCTCTCTGTTTCTCCTGCTTCTAGGAGTCTCTCTCTGTCTTTTTCCAGGAGCCTTCTACGTCCATCCTCTCCGCTCTATTTGTTTCTCTTTTCCAGTTTCCCACAAAACGTTACACTGTTCAGAACAGAAAAGGGTCTTTTTTAACATGACTCTTGTTTGGTGGGAAAAGTGCAAATGGATGTGTGGTTTAGGAACATTCTGGTCAATAGACTCCTTATCTTTTGTAGAATAAGCTCATATTCTTTGTTACAGAGAATTCAAACTAATTCCAGCTAATTTATCTAAAATCACATTTAACTTTCAGTTCACCCATTTCAAATCTTTCATTAGTGTTAAACATGTGCACCTACTGGGAGTGGCTGTAATTTGAATTTTTGGACTTGAAACTGCAAAATAGCCTCTCATAAGTAATTCATATTCACACACAGAATCCCCGATTTTAATGGGATTACTTGTAAGAGTAAGGTGTTTGCGGGATTAGGTGCCTTAGTCGGGAGGGAATGGAAACTAGACTGCAAATATTTTTATATTTGAACCATTATGTTTTGTTGAAACTGGAACAGATCAACTGTCCATCTAGTCTAATATCTTGCATTTGACACTAATTCATAGCAGATGTTTTATAGGACAGTGTAAAACCACCATAAAGTGCCTATAAGGAAGGTGGTTTTTTTTCATAAGATAAGTAGTTAGTGACAGACTTATATGCTCAGGCATAAAGGTTGCTATCCTTTATCAACTTTTGTCCCAACTAATGTAATTGCAGATGACTGTATTCATGAAAATATCTATTTTTTCGTTACTAAGCTCTCCACCTCACTGATGTTGTTTTTTGCAGAATTCTGCAGGTTAATTATGAGTTGTACAAATGTGTTTCCTTTTAACAGTTTTAAATTGGCTCTCTCTCATTTTCACTGGAACCTCCCATCATTTTGGTTTTAAGAGAGAGATAGCAGGAGCACCTGATTCACATTCATTATAACAGTCATTTATTTTATAAGTCTCTGTCAAGTCCCCTCTTATTCATCTCCTTTCTGATCAGTTCTTTCTTATCTTTTAAATCTTCCTGCATATGAAAGTCTGTCTGTGCCTCTAATCATTTTCCTTGCCCTACTCAAGACCTTTTCAATTTCTACACTATGCCTCTGAAGACAAAGTGATTATATTATATTATAAACATTATATTCAAGGTGAGAGTATCCTGTTGATTTCTGTAGCAATATACTATTTCCAGTATTAATCTATATCCCTTTCTTAAGGCACAAAAACATCCTTTTGTTTGCTCCTGTGCATAGAAAAGTTTTTCAGTGAACTGCCCTCTGTGACACACAGGTCACTTTTTGAGTGGTTACAATTAGTTTACAACCTACTACAGTGTAGGAGTACTTCAAATGATTCCTTCCAATATGCATGTCCTTACATTTTTCAGAAATAATTTAATTTTTGACATGTTCTATTCTAACTTTTAGGGATACCTTTTAATAGTTTCTTTTTATTACTCTTATTACGTTCACATGACTTTCAAGGCTCTCCATATGTCACATTAAAATATATGAGTAAAAGAATATAAACAGCATTCAGATTCTGAATCTCACAGAGTAGGACATAATTAAACACTTTTTCGTGTAGAGAGCTCATTGTCATTTTAATAGACAGGAAGCACTTTGAAGTAGTATGAGTAGATTATATGATCTCTGGTTTACCAGTGTGCTTCATTTGTTCTTTTTGTGGACTGGAAAAGGTTTTAGACTTACAACTTTTAAAAGAATGAAAAAGGAATTATTCTCTAAACCTATTGTAGGTCTAGGTTGAGTAAAGTACATCAAGTGTTCAGAAATTTTAAAAGGTATGGTAGAATCCCATTAAACTACAATTTGTTAATCTGTACCTTTTGTAATTTAACACAGAAATGGTGGTCTCTTCCCTGTTCTCAGCAAAGATTATCTTGGATGTCCACCTAAGGAACAAATCTGAGATATTTCTGGCCCAGTGACTTTTGAACGAACTTTTGTGTTCCTCAGAAAAAACACGACAACCTTAAAAATTAACTTGAGGAAGGATGTTTCACAATCAGATTAAGAATGGGTTTCATACCAAGTTGATTCTGAATTTTATCTCCGTGCTGAAATTCAGAAATTCACTTTTGGTCTCTTGTAGATTCAGTGGCATTCATTCACTGTGTTCTAAGCAGCTGGTATTCATATTTCGCTTCATCTAATGGGGCTTATGACAGTTGCTGTATGGAATTAATGTACAATGTCTCATCACTGCATTTCATCACTTTCATGTATAGCTTTACATAAAAATAATTGTTTACATTAATAATGTTTTTTATTTAAATAATGATTTTCTCTAAGTTAAATTGATTTTTTAAAATTTAAACTAAGGTATTTTATTTACATGTTGTTAGTTCTTTACTTTCTTCTTCTTTTATAGTCAAATTGCTAAAATGGATGTTTTGTACTTGTTTCTTTAATTAGTTTCCTAAATGATAGCATTTCAGATTTTACATATTTTTTTTTCTAATAAGAAGTTTGACAGGAGATGGGTGATTGACTACTAAGCTAAAGATGCAGAAAAGCTTTTTATTTTTATTATGTTTTCTCTGTGATGCTTTTGCTCTGAATAAATAGCACTTTACATTATGAAAGTTGGTTGGTCACTGGTTAATCCTGACATTGCTTCTGAGCTGAACTAAAGTCAGACTTGCTGAGATAATTACAGTAGATTGGAGGCGTCTGAGGCCAAGATCTAGACAGCGAGAGTTGTGGGACTCTGCCCCAAGAAGGGTAACAGCTAGATGCTAGACAACTAAGCAGAGTGCTCTCAAGAAGGTCACGAAGATGCCAGAGATGCAGTTACCTTGGGAACTGGGACACTATCCATCAGAGTTTGCAGTTTGAAGTCAATAGGCCTTGTAACCTGAAGTTATTTAAAAATGATGGAGATCATCCACCACCCTTGGTAAATTGTGCCAATGGTTAATACTCTAGCAGTCAAAAATGTACACCTTATTTCCAGTACAAATTTGCGTAGCTTCAATTTCCAGCCACTGGATTGTGTTATACCTTTCTCTGCTAGATTGAGGAGCCCATTATTAAATATTTGTTCCCCATGTAGATACTTATACTAATTAATCTTCACTTTGTTAAGCTTGATTAACCTTTTTGACTCCATCACTAAAAGGTATGTTTGCTAATCCTCTAATTCTTCTTCTCTGAACCCTCTCCAATTTATCAACATTCTTCTTGAACTGTGGCACCAGAACTGGACACAGTATTCCAGCAGAGGTTACTCCTGTGCCAAATATTGAGGTAAAATAACTACTCCTAGTTGAGATTTCCTTGTTTATGCATCCTGTGATCACATTAGCATTTTTGGCCACAGTCACATGGGCGCTCATATTCGGATGATTATCCACACAATCCCCTAACCTTTTTCGAAGTCACTGCTTCCCATGATAGAGCCCCCTATCCTGTAAGTATGGTCTATGTTTGTAGAGGTATACATTTATATTTAGCCATATTAAAACATATAGTCATTTGCTTGTGTCCAGTTTACCAAGTGATCCAGAGCGCTCTGAATTAGTGACCTGTCCTCTTCACTATTTATCACTGCTCCAAATTTTGTCTTATCTCCAAACTTTATCAGTGATGATTTTATGTTTTCTTCCAGGTCACTGATAAAAACGTTAAATAGCATAGGGCCAACACCTGGGGATGCATCTGGAAACATGCCCATTCGATGACAATTGCCCATTTACAGTTACAATTGGAGACCTATCAGTTAACCAGTTTTTAATCTACTTAATGTGTGCCATGTTAATTTTATCTTGTTTTAGTTTTTTAATCAAAATGTCATGCAGCATCAAGTCAAATGCCTTACAGAAGTCTAAGTATATTACATCAAAACTATTATTTTTAGTAACCAAACTTGTAATCTCATAAAAAAAGATTTTAGACTTCAATTTAGTTTGACAGGTTATTATGACATGTCATTCCATATTCTTTATGAAAATATGCTTATGATATGAATGACATAACTGAGATATACTTCATGCAAATGGCTTGTGTGAGATATCATTGGAAATGTTATGATTTACTGAATGTGTTTATCCAATTTGTATGCCTGTATCATTTCTGTATCTGAAGTTAGGAATATTGACTATGTATCTCACAAAAAGAAAAGGAGTACTTGTGGCACCTTAGAGACTAACAAATTTATTTGAGCATAAGCTTTTGTGAGCTACAGCTCACTTGCATCCGATGAAGTGAGCTGTAGCTCACGAAAGCTTATGGTGAAATAAATTTGTTAGTCTCTAAGGTGCCACTAGTACTCCTGTTCTTTTTGCGAATACAGACTAACAGGGCTGCTACTCTGAAACCTGACTATGTATCTGTATTTCAACTATGCTACTTTGGGTGACACCCACTGGTAACACTATAGGTACAACAATGAAAAAGCCAGACAGGGCGGATGGCCCATCAGCGAGGACAATAGACTGTGAAAAGCTTGGCCTTCCTGTGGAATCTCCATACTGCCACTGACTCATGGACTCTTATGATCCTACAGAGTCAGGTCTTGTAACCTGATACTAAACATTACCTGGGACTTCTTGTAACTTTCCACTGGAAGGAAAGAGGTGTCAAGTTTGGGAAACAAAGGATTCCCACGTTATGTAAATCCTATTTAAGGGGGGGGGGGAGGAAGGCAAACAGGACTCTTCCTCTCCATGGCCTATCTACCCAAGAAGAAAGACTGCAAAAAGGAAGGCAAGGGGGGAGTCCAGACTGAGACAGGGGTCTAGTCTGAAAAGGAATATAACTGGAACTCTGAACCACAGAAACTTTGCAACCTGCCTGCAACAATATCTAGGGTGAGAAATATTGTTTGTAACCAATTTCTTTAGTGAAACTAGCTTAGTTTGTATGTTTGATTTCATTTGCGTAGTAATCTGCTTTGTTCTGTTATCCCTTTTACCACTTAAAATTTGCTTTTTATAGTTAATAAAATTTGTTTTGTTTGTTATTAAACCCAGTTTCTGTAATTTCTAACTTGGGGGGTAAGAAGTGTGCACTCCTCTCTCCACACTGAGGGGGCAGATTTCATAATATACCTTTGGGTCTGCACTCCAAAGGAGGTGGACATCTGAGTGCTGGAGCAAGTCCCTTAAGCTGAGTCTTCCCAGAGCTGATCTGCAGCTGACTGTGTGTGTCTGTGTGTTAGAGGAGGTTTTAAGACCCTGGCTTAGCAAGACAGGTTAAAGGGCACCCAAGCTGTCAGAACAGGTAGACTCAGTGGTATCTCAGCACGTCAGATGGCTTCCCAAGAGGTTCAACCCGTCACAGCTATATTTTCCATTGATTTGCATTAAATTACATTACCCTATTTTAGTTCTTTGTTAATTGAGTCTGGTTCCATCTGCTCCACTTTCTTGCCTGGGATCAATGTCAGGCTGCCAGGCCTATAATTAGCTGGGTCATCTGGTTTACCCTTTTAAAAACTGGCACAACTTTAGCTTTCCTTCATTCTTAAGTTTTCCCAGTGCGCCAATACTTAGTGAAAACTCCACATTAACAGTGCGGAGAGCTTCACAGCCATCGCTTTTGACACACTTGGATGCAGGTTAGCTGGACCTGATGATTTAACAATGTCTAACTTTAGTACCTCAGGAGGATGTTAAACAGCAGCTATTAGTGGAATAGAAACAGGACTAGGGGAAATGTATTCCAAGTAGGTGTGTGCGTACGCTGAAGCCAGAGACTTTTGCCTGGTAGTACTCATAGAAGGGTGGTGGTCGTGCCCCTCCCCGGCTATATGAGGCAGTGTCGTGCTGACCCCCCTCAGTTGCTTCTCTCCGCTGGTGTCAGAGCTCTGCAGGGTGGTTGTTTTCACAACCTCACAATTTATCCTCTTAGATTAATTCATTGTACACAGTTACTAGTTAGCTTAGTTAGTGTTAGTGCAAAAGTTGTGGGCGTATACTATACCGGTAGTGGTAGTGCTCTCCCTGGGATTCGTGAGGAGGGGTGATTCTCAACAGCGATCCCCACATGAGGTGCTTGCTCTGCCTTGGTGAGGCCCATCGTAAAGAGCACTGTTTGATCTGAAGACCATTCAAGGAGAGGACGCAGGTGGCACGGGACCTCTGCTTTCAGCAGCCCTTGCTTGAACAGGGTTTCCGAAGGCCACGGATCGCCCTCCGGCTCCCAAAGTGCTGCTGCCTCCCACTGTGGGCAGGCGCCTCTCCAAAGAGGCATGGGAGTCCTCCTGTTCTCAGTGCCAAAGAAGACTGGTAAGACAAATTATGAGTGCTCCAGGTCCTGGGGCAGCTCTTCTGTCTCCCCTAAGAAGAGCGTGACCTGGCATGGGACTGTCTCTAGTGTGCAGGATGGCATGGGTACTTCTGACCCTCCTTCAGTACAGGGTAGGGAGGACAGACACTCCATATTGTCAATTCCAATTCCAGCATATGTTGAGTCCAGTACTGAGGGGAATGATGCCCTTACCGACAATGTCTGTGACATCAACTTACCTGGCTGTGGAAGACCTTTTGGTCCTGGCTTTGCCACTGGTCCAGGACTTCATGAGACTGGTGTCCACAATGGCGCCTCCAGTTGGAGCATGCCACTGAACTCTTGGGTCCTTCAGCAATGTACCATAAAGCACCTCTCCTACTGGTTGGTATTGGCTCAGCCCCAGAGATGGTACAAGGTTCTTTGGTTCCAGGCCCTTCCTCAGCACCAATGCAATCAATGCCACAGATGGTGCTGTAGAGATTGTCACCACCCTCAACTTCGATACACTCAGGTGCTCCAATGCCACTGTTTGTACCAGAACCAACCTTGCCTGTGGCAATGACATTTTTGGCACAGGTGGTGCCAACGACATTGGGAGCACTGGTTCTGACCTTGTTCTGGGCCACAGATGAGTTGGATCACTGGATGGCTCCCAATAGTGTTTCTCCCCTCATGTCCCCGAGGTCCTGGGACTTGTCTGTTTCAGAGTTGGGCTCCTCATCCTCACACCTCACTTTGCAAGAGGAGGTCTGAAGGCCACCAGTTGACCAGCATGGCTACGAGGGTTGGCATGCACCCGTAGGCTGGGATGGAGGCTCCTTGCCCGGCCCCTACTGGCCACAAATGTGTTTACCCATGCCAATGGCCCCCTTGGGCTCAATAGGAAGCTTCTCATTTCCAGAGGTCTCACTCATTGTCCAAGTCAAAATGGAGGTCTTCTGCTCATGTAGCATTGGTGGCTGCAGATTGGCTGCAAGTCCAGACACCCAGCGTTCCCCTTCCTGTGGAGCCTCTGGTGTTTCCCTGTTTAGAGTCGCTACCTCAGAAGCAGGACCCATCTCTGGCTCAGCCAACAGTTTCGTCCTTGTCCCCAGATGATGTGATGCTGCCTGGTTCATCCTTCAAGGCATACCAGGACCTTTTATGCTGGGTTGTCTTGTCCCTTGGTATTCAAGTGGAGTTTCTCCAGGAGAATACCCATAAATTCATGGATGTTCTCCAGCCCTCTGTTCCTGGGAGGGTAGCCCTTCCAATTAATGAGGAGCTCCTCAAGCCTGCGAGAGCTCTTCAGGGTATGATGGCCTTGGTACCGTTGGTGGCCAAGTGCTTGGAGAACCACTATTTTGTGCCCCTGCAGGGATATGAGGGGTTCTATTCCCCTCATCTTGTCCCAACTTGGTACAGTCAATGTGAAGGACATGGGGTTCATCTATAATAACTTGTGACTACTGGATATTGTGTTGTAGGTATAAACTGAGTTAATTCACCAGCAAGTTTGTCAGGATATGCTTCCAGGAAGGCAGGGTGGTGGTTGTGGGAGGGGTGGGGGAGGTTGGATCCTGATAGTCTCATCTCCTCTCAAACAATTCAAGGGATAAGAGACAATGCACAGCCATCTACTTTGAAATGCACCTCTGATGCCTTGCTGAGCTCCTGGAAGTGGTTTAACCGAACTGAAAAGACAAGACAGAATAAAGACCTTCAACTGGTTTTAAAAATGGAGTTCCTGAAGGACAGGGAGGGAGACTGAGGCAGAGATTAGACTGACAACCAGACACTAGAGGTTGGGGATCTGGGGTAAGATAGGCCTGCCTTGGAATATAGGTAAGATCGTCATGCATATATAGACCTTTAGTGTGTTAAATTCCTTTTTCTCTTATGTTATGCTTTATTCCTGCTACTAAGATTAACCATTCTTTGTTTTGAGACAGCTGTCTGGTCACCTGTGTTATCCACAGGTCAGAAACTCCCAAAGGGAAAATTTCAGTGCTGAACTCAGTTGGTCCTGCTGGAAAAGCTCAGATGATAGACTGGGTTTTAGGCAGGACAGTGTAAGCACAGGAAGATCATGAGATTCCAGCCAGGAGAAGGTGAGGCCTAACACTTGTGGGGGGGGGGGGGGCACATTCTGAGGGACCAGAGAGAGGACAAAGATATAGCTAGTCCTGTAACCATGACAGTCAGCACACAACCAATAAATGAAATTTGGAGGACATGAACTCCTCCAAATACCTGATAATTCACATCCACATACAAGCAAGGACTTGACTCATTCAAAGCACAAGACAGGCCCAGCTGGAAAACTTATGTGGACAGAAGACTTTACAATAGGTAGGAGATACAGAATGTTTGTATTTGGTTTTAGACTTATTACATAAAGACAGGGTTGGTGGTGTGGGGGTGGATTTAGCCAGTCACAGAAAGTTTATGTCATTTGCCTGTGAGAGACTACGGTCTTGACCTACAATAAAGCATACTGCCAAGAGAGTTCCAGTTAGGGTTTTCCTCTTCTGCCTGTATGTTGTGCAGTGGCTTGCAATGTCAGCAATAAATATATTTAATCAAAATAAAGCCAACAATGCAATTGCTTTCTGGTGACTTCAGAGCTTTTGTAAACAATCAAGAAAAGTGATGCTTCCCACTGGGAATTGCCACTGTGTAGCTGTATTTCCCTCTATAATCCTCTCTTAAAAATCTTTATATGTCACGTTAGTAAAAACGAAAGGTGAGCAAGCCAGTTAAGACTTACCCTTACCCATTTTGAAAATCAAAGTTGAGCTTAGTGTTTGAGATTTTGAAAAATTATTTTTTCCCCTTTTCATCTGTCCTTGAATTTCTATGATCCAGTCAGCATTAGGACCCATACTGAAAATACCTGAAGTCTTGAGAGAGAATTTGTTCTCCTAGGATTTCCAGTCCAATTTTGCAGATATGGTAGGTTTGTTGGAATAAGAATGCAAACTGCTGGATGCCCAAAATCCATGTATCTCTAAACCATGTGAGTTGGCACCTTGCAGATAATATGCATGTTTTTCACTTCTCATGGTTTCCCTTTTTGTTTATTTTTGGTTAGCCTTATAAAATGCTAATGGACCATCAAACTTCCTAATATTATAAGGACCCTGAAAAAGCCATTACAGGGGGCTAAGGTACAGCACCTGAATCCCTCCCCAGGCTAACTGATTCACTTTGGAGGTAGAACTAGTGTCAGGAGCCATCTGGGAAGGCAGCAAAGTAAAACAGAATAGCTACTTCAATCGATTAAGGCCAAGACCCACAGCTCTGATATGCCTGGTCAATAGCAGCCCAACAAAGGATTGCGTGGCATGAGAAGCCTAGCCCACCACCCATGCAGCTATGCCCTGGAGCAAGTTTGGGGAAACCCATCTTCTGTCATGCGTGTTTTTTCCAGGGAGGATACCCCTGCAGCTCCCTTTCTGATGCTCCTGGATGGTGTGTGTGTGGGTGGTGGTGGGGTGTTATGCTAGCATTGAAGAATTGTGTTTTGTAAGGCAATTTTCCTCAGTTTGTTCCTGGAGGATGGAAACTAATTTACATGACATTATGGGGGGGTGGGGATTACTCTAACTACTACTCCATTCTCACAGGTTTCAGAGTAGCAGCCGTGTTAGTCTGTATTCTCAAAAAGAAAAGGAGTACTTGAGGCACCTTAGAGACTAACCAATTTATTTGAGCAGACACCCTTTACTCAGGGAGTGGAACTACCCACATTTCCTTCAGCATTAAATCATTCACTCAAATTTAAAAAAAAAAAAAGATGTGTTCTAATTTTATCTTTGCTGGAGAACATTATTAAATATAAAGGGGAGATACTTCACTAGACTCTGAGATTGAGATCAATCTCTCTTTCAATCTGTGCAAAAAGGCCAGAAGTTGCCTGTCAATTTTAAGCATTTTTTCCACTGCTGTTTCTGAGTTAGACTATCAGCAAAAATTGGCCTCCATTAGCAAATATCTGTCCCATAATGTAGCAACATGATAACTCCATATTTTATGCTGAGAAACCAGAGAACAGATGACACTCACTTTTGGCCTCAAGAAGTAAAACTTGTGTGCTGACTCAAATACAGTGAAGGCTAGCAGAGACTGTGACATGAATTCTCAAATCTTTTGAGGCGTTAAAGTCTAACAGAAGCTGAAGAAACCGGTGCCTATCTTGTGATGCCAGTTGTTGAGGCTCTGAGAATCCATCTCTGCATGGAAGTACTGGATCAAGGCATCAGAGGTGAAGGCATGAAAAAGAAACTATTTCTGAGCATTTTGATGGTATGAATTCAGAGAAAGGATAAAGAGTAGCCTGAATGCTGGCTCCTGTGTTCAAGCTTCTCTTCTGCCCCTCAGAATCTCATCAAGATAATGTAAGAGCAGCTACACACAGGCCAGCAGGAGAGCAAAACAGAAATAACTGTACAGGGAAAACAATACCAACAGTATATAAAATCAATAAATAACATGATGCAGTAGTGAAAAAGGCTAATGATATTCTGGGGAGTATTAACAGGAGTGTACTATGTAAGACCCAGGAGGAAATTGTCCCACTCTACTCAGCTCTGATGAGGCCTCAGTGTTCAGTTCTGGGTGCCACACTGTAAGAAATATGTGGACAAATTGGAGAGAGTCCAGAGGAGCACTGCAAAAATAATAAAAGGAGTAGAAAACCTGACCTATGAGGAAAGGTTTAAAAAAAACAAAACACCTGGGCATGTTTAGCCTTGAGAAAAGAGGACAGGAAGGTGGACCTGATAATAGTCTTCAACTATGTTACTGGCTGTTCTAAAGAGGATGGTGATCAATTGTTCTCCATGTCCTCTGAAGGTAGGACAAGAAGTAATCTGCAGCAAGGGAGATTTAGGTTAGATATTAGGAAATGTTTTCTAGATATAAGGGTAGTTAAGCACCGGAATAGACTTCCAAGGGAGGTTGCAGAATCCCCACCATTTTTTTTTTTTATAAAGAACACGTGTCAGGTGATGACACCCGGTCCTGCCTTAGCACAAGGGGCTGGACTAGATGACATCTTATGGTCCCTTCCATTCCTATGGTTCAGTGATTCTGTGAAAGTGTCATTGGTGAATAAAACAACATAAGGATTTCACCTCTCTGTTGTATAGACTGAAATGAAGCTACAATAGAGTGGATGAATTAAATTAGAAAAAAAAATAATTTGTTAATTTGTAATTTGGCATCTGTTGTGAACTTGAAGCTTTCTAAAAATTAGTATATGTATTATTAGAAACTAATTTAATAAGATTTAGAATCACCCTCAATCTTAATGACTCACACACAAACCAGATAACTAACTTGGTCATTTAAATAACTAAATAGTAATTCACTTACTGTAAAAAGCAGATAACCTTTAACTTAGAATCAAGTTATCTGCATTCTTGTGCTATATTCCCCCGCTCCCCCTTATATATGCAAGACATCTGCTAATCAACAGTCTTTTTTTCCTTTCACAGCGAGGCAAATCAGCTCTTACCTGCTAATGCAATTTTCTTGAAGGATTTTCCATTTCCCAGAAAAGCAAATTCTCTCATTAACATAATCAGCAAATGGGATGCTTTCTGTGTTACCAGACACACTTTTTTCTCCCTCCTTTAGCATTAGAAAGTCATATGATCATTTAAAAAATGAAGCAAAAACAAAACCACACATATGCCTCAAAAGATATGCTAATATTAGCCTTTGGCCATCTGCTAAGAGGAGGAGAATATGAAAAGAAAGTCTTATATAGCTGCAGACATTTTGCACTGTGGTAGTTCAATGTACAGTTAAGTGAGCTTATATTACACTTAAAATAAAGCAGTAGTTAGCAACATAAGGATTGGAATGACCGTACAAAAATAATCATTTGAGTGCTACACATACTCTACACTTTCCAATGAGATCTAAAGATTAAAAAAACATCACACAGAGAAAAAGTTATCACCCTCATTGCAAATAAGCCAATAAGAAATGTTTCATAGGTTCTATGACATCAAAGTATAGGAGCCTTTACTGTTGCTGAAAAGCTGAATTTGGGAAAACACGTTCCTGTGTGTTTCACTGAGCTAAGCAAATTGCAACTACTCTTAAATTTAGATATTTAGATGTATGTGAAGTTTTCATTGCAAATTTCCTCCAGCGTGACTACTAGAAGTAAATTCACAAAGCCCAAGTATTCAGGATCTGATGAAGTGCTGTAATGAGGGTTAATTCACATTCCCGAGTCATAGCCAGGAATCCCACAACCTCTTATACTCTTTAAATTGCCCAGCCCCTCCACACTGGAGCCAAAGGATCTGCATACATACAGATCCATGACTTCTTCTTACTCCACCCATGAAGTGATTTTCTGTGCCAAAGACCACTGCCTGAACACACAGGGGTTGCAGGGCCATCCCTTTACAAGGACTCAGCCAGCCAACATGGCTTATATGGTGAGATAGGGCTAGGTGCCATAACCTGCTGTACCACTGATTAATTTCTCCCTATGTGAAAACTGGTATCTACTAGAGCAGAGCAGAAGTTTTCTAATGAAAAATTTCAATTGAATTTCAAAATTAAATAAATAAGCAAACCCCACAGGCACACAGGGCAAAGTTAGAACTTTCAACTTTCTCCCCTTACCGCCCTTTTTCTTAAACCAGGTCCAGCACCTTCCTTATTCTTTTCAAGGATGCAGGAACAATGATGTCATGAAGGAGACAACCAATAAACGCCTATATTTTTAATATTATTTTTGTTCTGATTAAGTCCCGTCAAAGAACATGTAGAAATTGAATGGAATAGACTTTGAAGGACTCTTCAATGTCTTGTCAAAAAATCACAATCCCGAATACATGCTGAATACTTTGGACAGAGAGGGGGAAAGACACACAAAAATCACAGCTGAAGGAACTGAATGCATGTCCCATTAAAGAAACAATAAATTATATGGACAAGTTTGAAATGAGGATTATCTTACTTTTGCTATTTATAGATCAGAAAGCTGTTGAAGAAATTCACCTTGGCCAACATTTTGCTACATAGTAGACTGAACTGTATTTATCTTTAGGTAACTTAAGTGCTGGTCAAAGGTGTTAGAATGACAGCTTGACTCCACAGAAGTGCAGGCTCCCCTCAACCATCCCATAAATATGCCTCAACCCCGTTTTAGAGGGAAAACCTCCTACAGCTATAAAGGGAGCTGGTTCTCCATGCTCAGTCATTCCTATGCCTCCCTGACATTAACAAAAAAGGGTACCAAATTAATGCCAGAAGTCAGTTTGGCGATGAAGAGCCCTGGCCATTAGCAATGAGACTGCAACAATCTTATTTCACATAGACTACTGAATTGTTTTGAAATGGTAACAACTTTTAGATAATGGTAGTCAAAATTACATCTGAACATTGAAAAAGGGTAAGGATCTTCTAGGCTTTATATAACGTGGCTCTTGCTCTGATTGGGGTCCTCTGTGTACTACTGAAATATAAAGAACAATAAAAATCAGTCCCTTGTACCATCCTGCCCAATTTCTCTTTAAACTTGTTTCTATTACTGCATTTATTTTTGGATAGAAGGATATGCCTCAATTTACCACAGGTCCTTTGAGATCCCTGTGTAACTCAAGCCTGGAGGCATTATCTTAAATGATAGAATACAGTCTCCTCTATTTGCCTTTTTCAGTATGAACCATCTGTTTTCTCTCCTACAAAGTAATGCTGACAAAGGACATATAACTGCTGTAATATTATCTAAAAGGAAAACAACATTTGCTTGCTCCAAGCAACATAAATAAGATGTTGAAAAGTATATGAACATCCACAGTATATGCATATGTAGAAATAGTAGTAATTTAACTAGTGTAATGCCAAACTTATATCAGTGGGAGTTCAAGGTAGTCAGATTTTAGCAGACAGGCAGGTGAGGAAACAACCCTGCCCAGCTGTCCATTTTATTCTCCCCTTAGCCAACTCCTTGCACCTACTACTGCTCTTTTAGAATTGGTTCTCTCTCCCAAACCTGTCCATTTAGACGTCCCCGCAAAATGTGCCCAGTTTCAATGGAAGCAGTGAATACTGCAAGTCATTCATTCCAAAGAGGAAAAGACTCACTGAGAAGTAAGTTGAGTGAAGGGTTCATGTAGAGTTCATGCACCTGGAAACATTCAGGGCACACACTGCTCCGTCAAAGGACATGGATCATGGGAAGTCGCCCAGAGGACATAAACCGTGGGAAGCTTCCTTGGACTGGGCTCAAGGCCTGAGAACAAGGACTGTAGTAGATAGAGGCTGATAAATAAGAATATTAATCAAAGTCATATTATTTCCTTTGTTGATGCCTTTTGCGGTCGGAGTATGTAATGCGCAGGGGGGAGAGAAATAAAAGAGAGGGTGGAAAAGCTGACAGGCAGAAGCTCATCGGCAGACCAGCCTGCTTGCTTGCTTAAAGCTTTGTCCTGTCTTGTCATTGAACCGCAACAACTGGCGCCCAAACGTGGGGCCCTCAGCACTCACCTCACCCGGCAAGGGTTTCAGACGCGTCACTCATCCGCTTTGCGGATCCCGGTGAGTATTTTTCATTGTGGTAAATATGGGAAGCTCCCTCTCTGCTTTGCAAGTGCAACACCGCAGTGAGCTACAGTATTTGCTGCGTAAGGCTCAGCATGACTGCCCCACTCGAGAACTCACTCTCCTGCTACAGGAGGTGAGTGCCCAATGCCTGTGGTACCCTGAAGCCGGAACCCTTAAGCTAGCGGACTGGGAGCGGTTGGGCCAGACACTGCACAAAGAGCCTCGGGCGCCCGTGCAGGCTTTACATGCCTGGCACCTCTGCCGCGATGCAGTACAGCGTGTCGCCTCAGAAAGATCCTCTCCCGCGCCAATAGAGGGGTTGCCGATCTCGCCACCCCCGTCCGCTCCTGCAGCCATCCCTCCCCCTGCTTCGCCCCCAGCACCCCAGTTACCACCGCCTCCCCTGTCTTCCCCACCGGAACCGGTGTGTGATCGCCATCCCCTCGTGGGGCCCCATGCTCCGGGGCCCCCCGGGGGGTCGTCCGTGTCTGTTCAGAGGCTTTCGCTGGTGCAACAAATGGTTCACACAGCGAAGACTCGCTCAGATATTACAGCAGAGGAGCTGGCTGATCTGGTCTCAGTTTGTCCGGTGACCTGGCAGGATGATGGCCAGGGCAACCAGCTTGCAAACTGGGTCAGTTTGCCTTACTCGGTGATCCGAGAGGTAAAGAAAGCGATTCGCGAGTTCGGCCTGACTAGTACGTATGTACGTGGTCTCATTGAAGGGCTAGGTACTGGGTACACCCTGGTCCCTGAAGACTGGAAAGCGCTGTTGCGCATGATGCTGACACCCAGTCAGTATGTTATTTGGCTTAGTGAGTATCGGCAGATAGCGGAACACCAAGCCCAGGTATATAGAGAGCAAGGTGTCATTTATGAGCACTTGGCAGGGGAAGGCCAGTTTGCTACCGTTCAGATGCAGGCCGTCTTCCCCATTATTTCCACCTGCGCCCAGCATGCTTTCCGGAAGGTCCCGGATTCAGGCAAGCTTACTAAAAGTTTTGCCAGTATCCGTTAGGGTGCATCAGGGTCCTTTATGGATTTTACCAACAGATTGCAGGAGGCAGCAGCTCAGGAGATCCTGTTAAAAATGGCGGTTGAAAATGCGAACGAGGATTGCCGACGTGCTCTCCAGGCGGCACAAGCCTCTGGAATTCTAGAGCTGTCAGACATGCTGCAGGCGTGCCAAAACATCGGAACCCAAGCACATAAAGCTGGAGTTCTAGCCGCCGCCCTGCGAAAAAGCGGGAAGGAGGGGAAGCGTTGTTACCGCTGTGGTAAGGAGGGTTACTTTCAGCGGGAGTGCTGCTCCTCGACGGCGCCCGCTCGCCCCTCAAAGAAATGCCCCAAGTGTCGGAAGGGCTATCACTGGGCTAATCAGTGTCGTAGCGGGTCAGGAAACCGCACGACGGGTCCCCCCCGAACCCAGGGCCAAACGGGGGTGTTTCCCACTCAGATGACTGTCCCTCTGCCTTAAAATCCATAGACTCCATGAGGGCGGCAACTGCCAGAAGTGCAGGGCTTGATTTGATTATGCAGAAGGATGCTGATTTTCGGTTGCTGGGGGAGGTTTGCGCCATACCTACATAGGTGATGGGACCTCTCCCTGCCGGATTTGTTGGTCTGGTTCTCCCTCGCTCACACGCTGGGAAACAGGGTTTTTTTGTCATCCCAGGGGTCATTGACGCTGACTACACCGGCGTTATTAAGGTTCAGGTGTGGACCCATCTTCCGCAGTCGCTCCCGCGTGGACGGTCAATTGCTCAATTGATTTTAGTCCCCTATCAGGTGCCAGCCGCAGAGGATCGAGCCAGGGGCGGAGGCAGCTTTGGATCAACGCTGTCTCAGTTGCCGTCTCACAACACGTCCTCTCTGTTTGTTGCTCTAGCAATGTCGGTCCGCCCCTCGAAACCTCAGTTAACACTTCTCTTAAATAATGTTTCTTTTACAGGGCTGGTGGACACTGGAGCTGACGTTACGGTGATTCGTGATCCGGAGTGGCCGGGTAGTTGGCCAACAGTTCTTTCTAAAGAGTTGTGGGGGATCAGGGGTAGCAAACCCGGGCGCCAAAGTTTGTCTTGGGTCATGGCCTCTAAACCAGGAGGCCGTGCCCTTGCTATGATCCGCCCTTTTGTGCTCCCTGTCCACCTCAATATTTGGGGCCGTGACTTACTTGCAAAGCACCACCCTCGATATTAATATATAATGGCCCAAAACCCTCCCTCACCCACCTTGCCCTCCACATTACTATTGGTGTGGCAATCCTTAGAGCCCGTGTGGATTGACCAGTGGCCCCTCCCTCTAGAACAGCTGAAAGCGCTTCATTCGCTTGTGCACCAACATTTGCATGCACAGCGCTTGGAGAGCTCCACTAGTCCTTGGAACACCCCGGTGTTCGTTATTAAGAAAAAATCTGGTGCATGGCGGCTGTTACATGATTTAAAGGAAATAAATAAACGCATCCAACCCATGGGCCCCTTGCAGTTTGGGTTGCCAAACCCGAATTTAATACCTCAAACCGATCAGCTTTGTGTGTTAGATTTGAAAGATTGTTTCTTCACCATCCCCCTTTGCCCACAAGATCGCGAAAAATTCGCGTTTACAGTGCCGGAATATAATAATCAGCGACCCTCTCAAAGGTATCAGTGGAAAGACTTGCCCCAGGGAATGCAAAATAGTCCAACCTTGTGTCAACTTTTTGTGGATCGGGCCCTCGCCCCTTTTCATGCCCGATACCCCACACTAAAGGTCTACCATTATATGGATGACATTTTGCTTAGCGGTCCCCAGGTCACGGCACAACAGCTTGAATATTTGTCCCAGATTCTCGGCCAAAATGGCCTGTTAGTGGCACCCGAAAAAATCCAACGCTCTTATCCCTACCAGTACCTCGGGCATAAGGTTTTACAAACCTATGCTGCCCCTGTTTGCCCGGAAGTGGTCCTACCCCAACCCCTAACCCTTGTTAAATTACAACAGATTCTGGGTCATTTAAATTGGATTCGACCCTACTTTCGTCTCCCCACATCGATGCAGCAGCCGTTGTTCGAGCTCCTACGTGGAGCTCGGGCACCGGGCGCAGTTATTGCCATCACTGAGGAACACATTGCCTGCATTCAACAGATCAATGCAGCGTTGAGTCAGCAGTTTGTGGATAGACTCACTGAAGTTCGTCCCCTGCGATTGGTTCTCCTTGCCACTCCCAAAGTTATTCAGCACTTGCTAGCCTGTTTTGCTGTTATGGGTCGCCCGAGCCAGATAAAAACAGATAATGCCCCAGCCTATTGCTCCACAGCCCTTTCCTCCTTTTGTGCCCAATGGGACGTCCGTCTCAAACACGGGATCCCTTATAATTCCATGGGCCAAGCCATTGTTGAACATGCAAATCACACGCTAAAAACCTTGCTTGACAAACAATTAAAACAAGGGGAGCTGCGTCTCCGAACCTTAGGAGACATTCAGCAACAATTGCATATCCTTTTGTTTACTTTAAATAATTTAACGCTGAACGCAGATCAGCAGACCCCCGCGGATCGGGATTTTCACAAATCCGAGGTACTGGAAAGACCACGTGTCTATTAGTGTCAGCTGCCCGATCCGCAATGGTTGGGCCCAGTACCTTTAATTACTTGGGGGCGGGGATATGCTGCTGTGTCTCTCCCTGCAAGACCATTGTGGGTTCCGGCCCGGTGTGTGCGACCAGCACTGAAACAGCATGGCGTGGCACCAGGGGCTATCGAACCCCATACTGGAGTTTCAGCTGACCTTGGAGGAGAATGCGGTGCCTCCCAGGTCGACAACGGCGGGACGGAAACGGAGGAGGTGTAGCGTCCCAAGCCAGCCCATGACATGGGGAGCAGTAAAAGCATTGGTCGCCACGGCTCAACGAAGACTGGCAGCAAACCAACAGCCAGAGACTCCTGAGACTCTGTTTGTGGCAATTCTTGCCCAAATTACTGCTAATTCTGTATTAATTGTATGCCTTTTGTGCCTGCTATTTCCTGTAGGGGTTGGCTCGGGAGCGCTTCCTCCGTTACGGGCCCAAATGACATATAACCTATGGGAAAGATTGGCTTCAATAGCAAATGTTACCCACTTTTGTTTATCTGATTCTGTAGCAGCCGGAGAACTGTTAGGTACATGCCTTATTCCAGTATGTCATCATCCTGAGGAAATAGGGAATGAGACGATGCTCGCTGCTTACGCGAATCTCTCTTCCCAGTACTCTGGCATGGCTAATTGGGGCCCAGCCAACTATTCTTTGCCTCAAACGGCCGTATCCCTCCACACGCCGTATCCGGCCGGGGCCAACAATGTCACCCGTGCGCGTGTGGTCAATTGCACTAGTACAAAGGTGCCCTTAAGCTGTCGGCAAATTTCTCAACCTTTTTTAAATTGTTCCCACGCCGTGAATATTTCGTACAATTATGGCCATATCATCCTACCATCAGGGTGTTTTTTTACCTGTGGCTCACGTTCCTTTAGTTATATTCCCGCAAATTTAAGCGATGGCACCCTTTGTTGCCTCAGTAGAATGACACTCATTTTGCCTTTTGCCGGCCAAAAGCGCAGTAAAAGAAGTACACCCCTTTCAGAAGATTGTGTCGCAGATGTCAATCTTCTCAGCCGCTCTGAGTATACCGCCTTAGAGGCCTCTATTGTTGGGGTCCCCGGGCTTGCCACTTATACAGCAAAAACTTTAAATGCCCTGGCGTGTTTTGCGGCAAAGGCAATTAATACTACATCCCAGGCAATTGCCCTACTTAACACAGAGCAACACGAATTAAGGGATGCAATTTTGGATACCAGAGCAGCCATTGATTTTCTGCTCTTGAAACATCATTTAGGCTGTTCCACGTTTCAGCATATGTGTTGTTTTAATTTAACTGATAATAGTCATTCCATAGAAACTAGACTGGCCAAATTGGCCAATCTTATGGCACACATACGCCAAGATCTGGGGTCTGAGGGCTTTTGGAATTGGCTTACAGGTTGGCTGCCCTCTCTAGGATGGCTGCGACAATTCTTCGGTTATGCTGTATTTGTGATTGTTGGGCTTATTTTTTGCTGCTGCTGTGTACAATGTATTCCCTCTTTGTTAAGGCTTTGTAGAGACCTACCCTGGCAGGCTCCCCGAGTTATGTCCTTGTCTGTCCGGGAGTTAAATCACTTGCAAAAGCAAATTGATGGCTGCCATAAGATGGCCGAGCACAAATAAACAAAAAAGGAGGGGATGAAGGGTTCATGTAGAGTTCATGCACCTCAAAACATTCAGGGCACACCCTGGGTGTTGTGTAGGAGCAGTGCACACACTGCTCTGTCCAAGGACATGGATCATGGGAAGTCGCCCAGAGGACATGAACCGTGGGAAGCTTCCTTGGACTGGGCTCAAGGCCTGAGAACAAGGACTGTAGTAGATAGAGGCTGGTAAATAAGAATATTAATCAAAGTCATATTGTTTCCTTTGTTGATGCCTTTTGCGGTCGGAGTATGTAATGCACAGGGGGGAGAGAAATAAAAGAGAGGGTGGAAAAGCTGACAGGCAGAAGCCCGTCTGCAGACCAGCTTGCTTGCTTGCTTAAAGCTTTGTCCTGTCTTGTCATTGAACCGCAACAAGTTGAGTCATGATAATGATAACAGAGACAGTGCCATTACAATGAAAACACTGGAAGGGGCACCCTCC
The DNA here is from genome assembly GCF_965140285.1 of Lepidochelys kempii. NCBI lineage: Eukaryota > Metazoa > Chordata > Testudines > Cheloniidae > Lepidochelys > Lepidochelys kempii. The sequence goes on from NC_136382.1 coordinate 100,557,543, forward strand.
AGGTAAGGAAAAATTGTCCCCTATGGTATTGTGCATTCTACACTCCCTCTTGAACTTATTTGGGCAATGGGACTTCCACAATTATTTTCTTACCCTCTTCCTATCAATTTCCCTATCATCTTCTTCCATGTCTCTCAATCCTCATTCTTACATTCCCCACACCCCCATCCCATCCTCCTCACCATATGAACAGAACCAGTTGTTATCTTTTTGCTTTCTCCCACCTAGCTGGCTTGTTTTTCTCAGGATCCTCCTCATCTTTTAATTACAGAGAATAGCTGATTTCACTGCCTTTCACCTCATTCCACCGCTACTGCTAGAGTCTCCATAAATGAGGCACACAGCTGACGCTACTCTGCACACCTATGGGAAATGAAATAAACCCTTGTATATCTAAACCCCTTTCCATTTTTTCACAGTTTATTAAAACACTAAAGTGCCAAATATAGGACTATTTTTATCTTTAGCAGAATAAACAACAGAAGCAGCATCGCTGCCAAGATAATTACCTGGAAAAAGCTGAACTACGTAGTGTATACTTTTGGATCACAGAATTGTGTTACTGTGAATACTGTGTAAATACCAAAGTAACCACAAACCAAACTAAACCAACCTGTTAAAAAGTCTATTTCTGAGCTGTCACAGGAATTAGTCACATGTGCGCAAAAAACAGGGCATTGTTAGCCTGTGAATTAAAAACAAAGACTCATTATTTATTTTTCAATAGTTTTCTTTTTGTTTGGTTTAAAAATTGCATGTGAAAGGAAAACTGATTCACTTGGATTCCTCTTCAGTGACCTGACTGGCTCAGTCTACCTTCATGGTGTTTGAAAAAATAAAAAACTATTGTTCAGTACCAGAGCATGGCCTCAAAGACATCTCCTCACAGCTCCCATGATACAGGGGAGCATATTGGACGCGCGTAGCCACTGCCCCATCCTGCCCGAACTTTAATTGTTCAATAATAATTGAGAACCACAACAAAGATCAGACGGAACAAAACAAGGAAAATTTATCGGAATGCCTGGAGTGTGTCCACAACTCCTAAAAAGCCAACCTAAGGGGATGGGGAGAGCACTGTGTTAGAGTCACTCTCCGGTTTCGCAGCATTGCAGCTTGTGACCGTGGTGGGATGTTGCTTTCTCTTCACCTGGAAAAAATAGCAAGAAAATGAAAAGTTACAAAAATCTTAAAGTGAGACCATTCAAAATCATACATTTTTGTGATTACTCCATTACTTTGAAATCAGAAGAGGCTGGAGACTGAGTTTGGTTTCAGATCCTTAAGAAACCAGCAATTGAAGGAACCAGCCCAGCAGCTCCTTGCCTTTCTTTCCCCTCATGAATGGTAGGCTGCTTACAAAAACAGTTTAAAGAAATCGGAGAACCACAACTCCAGCAGGACCTATCTTCTCTTTGTTGTTTTTTCTCCATACCTCTGCACATTCTAATGTGCACTGTCCTATAAATGTCTCAATGTGATCCTGGTGATGCAATAAGAGGGGGGAACTAAGGACAGAGCTGAGAGGAGCCCTGTTGCAGGCAGGCTGGCCCTGGAGAGTGCTGCAGAGATCTACCTGCTGTGTGAGAGGGAGAGAGCAATGCTAAAAAAAACTGAAGGGAAAACTGCCAGAAAGGTGCAGGGCAGGGGAGAGATGAACCCATCTAAAGGCCTGAGAAAACAAGGGTTCTACTTTCCTTAGGAATAGCTGGGGTCCCTGGGCTGAGCAGAAAATGGAGGGAAAGCCTGCTGCTGAATGGCAGGGGAGATGAACCCTCCCCCACAGTGACAGAGACAAACAGCAGTGATGTTTCCTGCACAGAGCTTGGAGACTGCAGGGCTAGAAAAGGGCTTAGCTGGGGTGGGGGGCAGGGCAGGAGCTGGCCAGCCGGCTAACAAGAGTAGGTTGCTGAGAAATCAGACAGGCTTTCAGGGCACTGGTTTTCCAGTGAGGAGTGTGTATTGGCTCCCTGAATAGAGGTACAGGGAAGATTCAGACCCCAGGCATCCAGCACCTTAGTGTAGCCAATTACTTCATTTTATCACTATTTATTCTGTGTTGTGTAATGTTATGATTAACTGACATGCTATGTCATATATGCTAAATAGATGTAAATTGTAGGATTATAAGACTGATCAGTAGTCAGACGCAATAAGATCCCCCACTCGTAAGAGTCTAAGAAGGGCTAAAATGAAAGGCCCACAGGCTGAGGCCTGTAAGATGTCAGTGTAGCCATACTAGGCCATTGGCTTAAGAAAGACTTGACATAAGTCCCGACCAAAGAATGACCCAATGCTACAAGATTATGGGAAAAGATGTACCAATGGGTGGTATTGCAAAATATTAACCGCAAGAGTAATTTTGACTATAAGATACCTGATAGTCACATTTTTCTAACACATACACATGCGCAGAGTGTAAGGTGTAGTCAGAATCACAAGATAAAAGAGGGTTCCCAGACTGGGTAAAATGAGTTTCCTATGGGAAAACTCCAGCAGGAACCATCTCTCTACTGATGATCAATTTGCAAAACATCCATCAAACCCGAAGAATATCGTTAAGGATGTGAGTATGACTACATTTGTAACTTGTGCATAAGTCTTTATAGGACTTCTATATGCTTGGGTAATCATAATCCTAATTAAACCTTTAATAAATCTTGTAAACCAAACTAGACCTTGTACATGCGAATGTATATGTGGTCACTATCCTTGGTCTTTATGTGTTCCTAGAAACTCGAAGGGCTTGGCTACACTTGCGAGTTAGAGTACATTAAAGGAGCCCCCGGTGCACTAGCTCACTACCCGTCCACACTGGCAAGGCACTTCGAGCACTCTGACTCAGCGGCTAGAGCACTCCTGGTACTCCACCTCGGTGAGTGGAATAACGTTTTGTGCGCCCTCACTGGAGTGCTGCGGCGCCAGTGTGGATGCCCTGGTCTGTTAGTGTGCTCCAATCGGCCTCCAGAAGTGCCCCACAATGCCTGTCCTAGCCACTCTGGTCATCACTTTGAACTCTACTGCCCTGCTTTCAGGTGACCAACCGTCAGACCCGCCCTTTAAATTCTCTGGGAATTTTGAAAATCCCCTTCCTGTTTGCTCAACCAGGCATGGAGTGCTCTCAGCGAATCTTTCCAGGTGACCATGCCTCCATGCACCAGGCAATCCCCAGTATGGAGCAATGGCAAGTTGCTGGATCTCATCAGCGTTTGAGGGGAGGAAACTGTCCTGTCCCAGCTGTGCTCCAGCCGTAGGAATTACGATACCTTTGGGAAGATGCCAAGGGACATGATGGAAAGGGGCCATCATTGGGACGCACTACAGTGCAGGGTTAAAGTGAAGGAGCTGCGGAATGCCGACCTCAAAGCCCGTGAGGCAAACAGCCGCTCCGGTGCTGCCCCTGCAACCTGCCATTTCTACAAAGAGCTGGATGCGATACTTGGGGGCAACCCCACCTCCATTCCGAGGACCACCATGGACACTTCAGAGCCCAGTGCAATAAGGCAGGAGGAGGAGCAAAGCGGGAGCGAGGGTGCTGAGGTGGAGGAAGACACCCCGGAATTCTTAGATGCATGCAGCCAGGAGCTGTTTTCAAGCCAGGAGGAAGGTAGCCAGTCACGGCGGCCAGTGCTTGGGGAAAGACAAACACCAGAGGAGGTTCCCGGTAAGCGGCTTTTATTTTGGGAAGGAAGCTATTTGGTGCGGGCTCTTGGGGCGAGGGGGGTTAGGGCTGCACGCATGCCTAGATGCAGAATAGGGCATTGATGTGCTCTCTCACATCGCGGTAATCGGCCTCAGTGATCTCTTCAAAGGTCTCATTCAGAACTTGGGCAATGCGCTTGCGCAGGTTTCTTGGGAGAGCCACTGTGGTCCTTATCCCATGCAGGCTAACTTGTCCATGCCACTGTGCGTGAGGGGCAGGGGGACCATTGCTGCAGAAAGGCAAGATGCATATGGGCCAGGGCAGAAACCGCATTGCAGTAGAAGACCCTCCCTTGCTTCCCAGGTCACCCTCAGCAGCGAGATATCTTCCAGGACGAACTCCTGTGGAAAATGTGGGGACAGTGTTCAGTATAGGGGCCTCCTGCTGCTGTTGGCTCTTCCCAAGGCACAGAAACCCAGAGAACAGTACAGCCGTGAAACAATCAGTCACGCTTCACCCTGTGCTTACTCACCATTTTGGGGCTCCCATGGGTTATGTGCACTCACTTTGTGACGGGGAAATTATGCTATTGTGTAGACTGTGCTTGCCCTTAAGTACAGGGGAACCATTGCTCTGTCTGGTGTGAATAATGCTGCCTCTGTTAAGTGTTACATTTTGCCTTCACAGATGCAACCTTGAGATCTCAGCTGTCCGTGTTATCACCGGCCAAAAGACTCCAAAGAATCAGAAAGAGGCCACGCAGAAGCAAGGAAGACATGTTGCATGAAGTAATGCAGCAGTCAAGTAATGAAAATCGAAAAGTGCAGGAGTGGCGGGACAGCGAAAGGAGGATCTGCCAGCAGAATGAGGAGCACTGGCACAAAAGCGCGGTGCTCTAGCAGCAAAGCACGGATCGGCTGATAAGCATAATGGATCGCCACGCAGACTCGATTCAGGCGCTCATAGCCATGCAGGCAGAGCACTACCGCCCGCCCCCCCGCGCCCCAGCCCTTGTCCCAAAACTCTTTCCCTTGTGCCCCCGTGTCACCTCCAACCCACTTTCCCCAACATCCGGGTTCTTACTACCACCAGCTGCCTCCAATACCTGTAGCTTCACCACCCAGACCTGAAAACTACAACCCTTACCCACTGCACTCACCCCCCATCACCATGCAGTATAACCATCCTAAACTGCAGCACCCATTGCACAGCACTCCAGACAGGAAGGCTGAGTATGATAACAGGACATACGCAAATCTGTGATTGTACCATTCCCCACCCCACCCCCTTGCCCCTTCTGTTTCCCAGGTAGTTGTGTTTCTTTTCAATAAATGGATTTTTTGGCTTTGAAAACATTCTTTATTATTGCATAAAGTAAAAGATACCTTAGCCCAGGAAAGAAACAGACACTGCAAGTCAGCGTAGCAAACACAGATTCCTACTAACATTGGAACCACTGCACTTCACTCCCGTGAGGACACCAGACATTACTGTTGGCTTTCAGCCTCAAATTGCTCCCTCAAGGCATCCCTAATCCTTGCAGCACCGTGCTGGGCCCCTCTAATAGTCCTGTTCTCTGGCTGTTCAAATTCAGTCTCCAGGTGTTGAACCGCTGAGTTCCATGCCTGACTGAATCGTTCACCCTTCCCTTCACAAATGTTATGGAGGGTACAGCACGTGGATATAATCGCAGGGATGCTGTCATGGGCCAGGTCCAGCTTCCCATACAGAGAGCACCAACGGCCCTTTAAACGGCCAAAAGCCCACTCCACAGTCATTCTGCACTGACTCAGCCTGTTGTTGAACTGCTCCTTGCTGCTGTCAAGGCTCCCTGTGTAGGGTTTCATGAGCCACGGCATTAAAGAGTAAGCGGATATTCTCCAAGGATCACAGTGGGCATATCGAGTTCCCCTACAGTGATCTTCTGGTCTGGGAAAAAAGTCCTGGCTTGCAGCTTCCTGAACAGGTCAGTGTTCCAAAAGATGCGTGTGTCATGCACCTTTCCGGGCCAGCCTGCGATAATGTCATTGAAACGCCCACGGTGATCCACAAGCACCTGGAGAACCATAGAGAAATATCCCTTCCGATTAATGTACTCAGAGACTAGGTGGGCTGGTGCCAGAATTGGAATGTGTGTGCCATCTATCACTCCTCCGCAGTTAGGGAAACCCATTTGTACAAAGCCAGCCACAATGTCACGCACGTTACCTAGAGTCACAGTTCTTCTGAGCAGGATGCGATTAATGGCCCTGAAAACTTGCATCAACACGATTCCAACAGTTGACTTTCCCACTCTACGCTGGTTAGCGACCAATCGGTAGCTGTCTGGAGTTGCCAGCTTCCAGATTGCAAAAGCCACCCACTTCTCCAACGTCAGGGCAGCTTTCAATCTGATGTCCTTGTGCCTCAGGGTGGGGGGGCGAGCTCCTTACACAGTCCCGTGAAAGTGGCTTTTCTCATCAGAAAGTTCTGCAGCCACTGCTCGTCATCCCAGACTTGCATGATGATGTGATCTCACCACTCAGTGCGTGTTTCCCGAGCCCAAAAGTGGCGTTCCATGGTGGTGAGCATGTCCGTGAATGCCACAAGCAAATTCGTGTCATATGCATTACTCGAGTCAATATCATTGAGTTCTGTCACTTTGGATCATAAGGAATAATGTGACTGCAAAACGTGATGTGCTGGCGAGACTCGTCAGCATACTCCTCAGCAGTTCGGGGTCCATTCCCACAGATTGAAAGGGAAGACAGAGTGAGCAGTACAAAAAAACGTTGAAAGATGGCGCCAAATGTGGGGACGGAAGCACAGGGATTGCTGGGATGCAAACCGATGCATCACAGGGCATTGGGACAGGACACAGAATATCCTGCACCCCCCACCCCCTTCCCACAAGCCACAGCTCCAGAATGGGAAGAGGTGCTCTGTGGTATAGCTGCCCATAATGCACCGCTCTCAATGCCACTGCAAGTGCCACAAATGTGGCCACGTCAGTCTGCTTGTTCCTGTCAGTGTGGATAGACTGCAGTGCTTTCCCTGCTGAGCTCTCCGAAGGCGGGTTTAACTCAAAGCGCTCTACACCTGCAAGTGTAGCAATGCCCTAACTCTGAAGCAGGTAGCCGAGGTGACTTTCACTCTCTTGATCTTGAAACTGTAGTCACAAAAGCTGAATCCACAGTGGTGTAATACAACATTACTAAATTCACTTAAAATAAAATAGAATAGGCTACATTAGAGATGTGAATTGCATTGTTCATCTGGGAAGAGACTTGGACTACAGCATGCTGAGCGACACTGGAGGGGGCAGCTGAGTCTGGAATGGTAGGAGGAGCAGAATAAATACCCACCATTACAGTGTTGCCAACTCTCATGACTTTATGGCAAGTGTCGCAATATTTGGTGTTTTTGTTAAAGGCCCAGCTCCAGTCATTGGGAGGAGGGAGGAGAGTAAGTTCTTAGCCCTCATGGTTGCACAGAAAAGCTTGAAAACATGACCTGCACACATAGGGGTGCTGGAACTAGGGGTGCTGCTGCACCCTCTGGCTTGAGGTAGTAATAACAACCCAAATACATGGTTTCTGCCTTAAGCACCCCGCTATAAAAACTGTTCCAGCACCACTGCCTGAACATAACCTAAAGACTCAGAAAACAGAAGATAAGGCTGGGGGAGGGCAGGGATTTGTTAGTCTCTGAGGTGCCACAAGTACTCCTTTTCTTTTCATGATTTTTTTAAGACACTCATGATTTTTAGGACCTGACTGATAATTTTGGCATCCTTGGCATTGGCAATACTGGACTTAACAGAACCGGCGCTGTCTGGAAGACCGTAGCTTCAGGAACCTGAACATCTGGGACACCAACTCCACTCAGTGTGAGCCAGAGTGCTGACCTGACAACTGAATCAAAACCCACTTTGATGTTGATGTATGCCATGTGAATTGGGTGGTTAAATTCTCAGTGAAGCTCAGTCAGAAACTGGAGGGTAAGGACAGCATCCATTGTCCACCACCCAGCAGTGAAACCTGATTGCTGTGGAAGCTGTTAAGGAGCAGCTGCACTCTACCAAGCAGAATGTGAGTGAAGATCTTTCCTTAGAGGCAAAGCTCTGCAGTAGCGTGGAAATGCCTTGTTGCAGTGGGAGCCCCAAGGGGCTTTCTGGCTCACTTAACCAGAATGCTGCCTTACTCTCCCGGGGAGTGAACACCATAGGGGGAGCTCTACCATCTTTTTTGCAGGATGTAAACATGTCCTCGCCTCCAGTCTTGTCCAGATCCACTGGTTGGTACAAACAGTGAGACAAGAGGATGGTCTCATCTCATATCTTTTGGGGATGCTCACACCAAAAGCAAGTGCTAGCTTTATGCAATACTTTATGTTTCCCAGCTGCACTGTGTATAGGAGTGAAAGACTCCTTGCTCATCTCCACTGGACCTGACACAATCTGAGCATCTGTGGTATTTTAAAGAGAGGTTTCTTTTTGCTAGCTATTTTGTGTTTTCTGCAGATGGAAAATCATGCTGGCAGGGGAAGTTTGGCTACTCCTTTTGCCGTCTCATATGCATTCTTAAAGATTCTTTTTCTCCTGATCAAACTTTTGATTGAGCCTGTTGTGATGCTGTTTGCCATATATTGGGTCAGGCTGTCACATGGGGCTGCAGGTTTCTTCAGCTGGCTAGTCAGCATGGGAGGTAAAGTGCAATGTGGCAAATTTCTAGTGCATCAAGAGGAGATGGGAAAAATCTGTAGGAGCAGTAACAATTACTCCATTTTACATGTCCTGGGGACTCCACTCTATTTTGGTGATTGGTTTTGGTCCTCTCCTTTATGTTCCATTTGAATGACTTCATGTCGGAGTGGGTAAGAGTCCATGATATTTGACTGGGAGGATTATTAGCTAGAAATGGTTTTCCAAGCTTAAGATACGGAAATAATAATAAAACGATATGGAACATGGAGGGCTGCATGGGTGACTAATACAGGCAGTGTAAAACACACCAGAACCTGTTGCTTCTGATATTAGTTTATTGCACATAACAGTCTTATTCAAAAAGCATACATCATGCTGAGGCAGTGATTTAAAAAAAGCTGGCAGGAGCATATAATGCTGGATGGATTTTGCCACTTAAGCTACATGTGGGTAATAGCTGGTAGTGGGTAATATGTAGTGTTTGACCTTTACATAAATGAATGAATATTACACTAGAATGTTGATTGATAAGAACTTTACTTCTATTAAGCAGTAGGAATTGTTTCGTGCTGTTTGGGGCAAAAAGGTTTTATATAATTGGAGTTGTAATTAGAAATGCCAGCCCTAATTACCCATTACCTATTTCTGTTTGAGGACTGTAGAAAAAATATTCACTTTTGACAGCTATTTCCACCCTCTAATTACTAGTGAGAAGGTCTGGACAGAAAACAGAGTCTAGATCATCTAGTAATAGGAAAGCCAATCAAAAGAAAAAGCAAGCCATTATTTAAGTTCTCTGGATGATTCATTGAATTATTGTGATGTCATTATCATCACACATTATATTCCTTCCAGTTAATTGGTAGTGTAGGGCTTTACACTGAGGCCCCTTTACCCTGCTCTGTCTGTTTAAAGGAGCCATACAGTAGGAATAAATTGCAGTGTAAAGGGACCTTTGAGCAAATGAGAATCAGGTCCCAAGTCTTCACAAATACTGGGTATCCCTTCACCACCCAGCCGTAAGGGTAGCAAAGAGTATGTCAGTATGAATTCAGCTCTTTGGGTCACTTGCCTTGACATGCATGTCCATGGGGTTTGTCATTTCTCCTTGAATCAACAGATCCCACTGACACCTCTGAAAGCTAATTAACATGAATTGCCCACAGCCAGTATTTTTAAAGCAGCTAGTCCAAAGCAGAGCTCAATCTCCCATCTCCACATAAAGCACTGCAGGCATTAATGGAGGACAGCATTGTGGAAGCATTTCTGAAGTCTGTCCCCCCAGCAGAGATAACACAATATGTTAGCACTGGTATCACACTGGTTGATCTAATGTATGAGCGTGGGGGCATACTATATAGCCACATAATACTGTTGCTATACTCTGGGCCATTCTGTTTCTCACAAAGCCACCCCCTTTGTTGATTTTAATTCTCTGTAAGACAACTCTGTAAGCCATGTTGTCAGTCGCCCCTCCCTTCGCCAGAGCAACGGCAAACAATCGTTTCACGCCCTTTTCCCTGGATTGCGCGAGCAGGAGCAGATGCCATAGCACAGCAAGCATGGACCCCATTCAGCTCACCACAGCAGTTATGACCATTGTAAACACTCGCGCATTATCGTGCAGTGTATGCAGAACCAGCACCTGAAAAACCAGACAAGGAGGCGACAGCAGCGCAGTGATGAGGACATGAACACACTTTTCTCTAAAACCGCGTTCCCCTGTAATTTGGCGATTACGGTGTTAATGGGGCAGGCTCATGCCGTGGAATGCTGATTCTGGGCCCGGGAAACAAGCACAGAGTGGTGGGACCACATAGTGTTGCAGGTCTGGGATGATTCCCAATGGCTCCGAAACTTTCGTATGCATAAGGGCACTTTCATGGATCTTTGTGACTTGCTTTCCCCTGCCATGAAGCGCAAGAATACCAAGATGAGAGCAGCCCTCACAGTTCACAAGTGAGTGGCAATAGCCCTGTGGAAGCTTGCAACGCCAGACAGTTACTGGTCAGTCGGTAATCAGTTTGGAGTGGGCAAATCTTCTGTGGGGTTTGCTGTGATGTAAGTAGCCAATGCAATCATTGAGCTGCTGCTATCAAAGGAAGTGACTCTGGGAAATGTTCAGGTCATACTAGATGGCTTTGCTGCAATGGGATTCCCTAACTGTGGTGGGGCTATAGACAGAACCCATATCCCTATCTTGGGACCGGACCACCAGGGCAGCCAGTACATAAACCGCAAAGGGCACTTTTCAATGGTGCTGCAAGCACTGGTGGATCACAAGGGACGTGTCACCAACATCAACATTGGATGGCCTGGAAAGGTTCATGATGCTCGCGTCTTCAGGAACTCTGGTCTGTTTAAACAGCTGCAGGAAGAGATTTACTTCCCAGACCAGAAAATAACTGTTGGGGATGTTGAAATGCCTACAGTTATCCTTGGGGACCCAGCCTATCCCTTAATGCCCTGGCTCATGAAACAGTACACAGGCACCCTGGACAGTAGTCAGGAGCTGTTCAGCTATAGGCTGAGCAAGTGCAGAATGGTGGTAGAGTGCGCATTTGGACGTTTAAAGGGTCGCTGGCACAGTTTAATGACTCGCTCAGACCTCAGTGAAACCAATATTCCCATTATTATTGCTGCTTGCTGTGTGCTCCACAATCTCTGTGAGAGTAAGGGGGAGACATTTATGGTGGGGTGGGAGGTTGCTGCAAGTCGCCTGGCCACTGAATACACGCAGCCAGACACCAGGGCAGTTAGAAGAGCACAGCAGGAAGCAGTGCGCACCAGAGAAGCTTTGAAAACCCGTTTCATGACTGGCCAGGGTACTGTGTGACACTTCTGTTTGTTTCTCCTTGATGAAAACCTGCCCCCTTGGTTGCCTCTAAATTCCCTGTAAGCCACTCACCCTCCTCCCTTCGATCACAGCTTGCTTGCAAAGGAAATAAAGTCACTATTATTTAAAAAACATGTATTCTTTATTAATTGATTATAAAAATAGGGAGATAACTCACAAGGTAGCCCGGGTTGGGTGTGGGAAGAGGGTAGGAGGGAAGGAAAAGGCCACTTTAAAACTTGTTGAATGCCAGCCTTTTGTTGCTTGGGCTGTCCACTGGGGTGGAGTGGCTGGGTGCCCGGAGCCTCCCACCCTGCATTCTTGGGCATCTGGGTGAGGAAGCGATGGAACTTGGGGAGGAGGGAGGGTGGTTAAACAGGGGCTGCAGTGGCAGTCTGTGATCCTGCTGCCATTCATGAACCTCCACCAGACGCTGGAGCATGTCCGTTTGATCCCGCATTAGCCCCAGTGTTGCCTCAAGCCTCCTCTGATCTTTCTGCTGCCACCTCTCCTCATGTTCATCGGCCACTTTCCTGTACTCTGCTATTGTGTCCCTCCGCACATTCTGCTGAGCTCTGTCAGTGCTGGACGACTGCATGAGCTCAGAGAACATTTAATCGCGCATACTTTTTTTTTGCCACCTTATCTGAGATAGCCTTTGGGATGGAGGAGGGAGGCTTGAAACATTTGCAGCTGCTGGAGGAAAAAAAGGGAGTGAAAGCATTTAAAAAGATACATTTTACATAGCACATGTGATTTTGGTACAAGGTCGCATTTTGCATCTTATATTGAGTGCCTGTGGCTTTGGTGTTAGAGATCACACATGCAGGACCGGGCAACAGAATTCGACTTGCAGGTGGCCATGGTAAGCCATAGTCTTTCGGCTTCTGCAACCTTCATAACAGCAGCCCCCTTCTTTCCCATACCAAACAAAGCCCACTGAGTTGGCCATTTAGTGCTGCAGTTTTCCTGTTAACGTGCAGCAGCAGAAACCAAACTAACCCCCTCCTCCATCCAATTCTCTGGGATGATAGCTTTTCCCCACCCCCCACCTCCTGGCTGGTATCAGGGAAGATCCCTGCTAGCCAAACACGAACAGCTCAGTGCCAATGGCCCCCCCGCACGTTGTGGCTAACTGCAAGGAGGATTTCTTTTCAGCCACAGGCAAACAGCCCAGCAGGAACGGGCACCTCTGAATGTCCCCTTAATCAAATTCCCCTATTTCAACCAGGTTACCATGAATGATATCACTCTCCTAAGGATAACACAGAGAGATAAAGAACGGATGTTGCTTGAATGCCAGCAAACATCAGGACCATACGCTGCCAGGCTTTGTCATGCAACGATACCAGATTACTTGCTACTATCATGACATGGTAAAGTGTCCTACCATGGAGGACGGAATAAGGCTGCTCTCCCCAGAAACGGTCTGCAAAGGCTTTTAGAGTACCTCAAGGAGAGCTTCATGGAGATGTCCCTGGAGGATTTCTGTTCCATCCCCAGACACATTAACAGACTTTTCCAGTAGCAGTACTGGCCACGAATGCAACCCAAGTCCTCAGGGCTATTTAATCATTAAAAAATGCTTGCTTTTATAACATGTATTATATTTTAAAAAGTACACTCACCAGAGGTCCCTTCTCTGGTTTCGCTGGGTTGGGAGGGTATTTCAGTCAGGGTGATAAGAAGATCCTGGCTGTTGGGGAGAATGGTGTGCTGTGTGCTCTCCCCAAACTCGTCCTCCTCCTCATCTTCCCCAAATGCAAAATCCTCAGCCATGGTGGAGAGTACCCCATCATTGGAGTCCACAGACAGGGGTGGGGTAGTGGTGGCGGCCCCCCCCCCCTAGATTTGCATGCAGCTCAGCATAGAAGCGGCATGTCTGGGCCTCTGTCCTGGAGCATCCGTTTGATTCTTTGGTTTTCTGGTACGCTTGTCTGAGCTCCTGAAGTTTCATGCGGCACTGTGTTGCCTCCCTGATGTAGCCTCTGTCCCTCATGGCCTCTGAGATTTTTTGAAATGTTTTGGCATTTCATCTTTTGGAATGTAGTTCTGATAGCATGGATTCCTCTCCTAATACAGTGATCAGATCCAGTACCTCCTGTTCGGTCCATGCTGGAGCTCTTTTTTGATTCTGGGACTGTATGGTCACCTGTGCTGATGAGCTCGCCTGGCCAAACAGGAAATGAGATTCAAAAGTTCCCGGGGCTTTTCCTGTACACCTGGCCAGTGCATCCTAGTTCAGAGTGCTGTCCAGAGTGGTCACAATGGTGCACTGTGGGATAGTTCCCGGAGGCCAATACCTTCGAATTGTATCCCCACTAACCCTAATTCGAAAAGGCGATGTTGATTTCAGTGCTAATCCTCTTGTTGGGGAGGAGTACAGAAATCAGTTTTAAGAGCCCTTTATGTCAAAAAAATGGCTTTGTTGTGTGGATGGGTGCAGGTTAATTTGGATTTAACGCTGCTAAATCCAACAAACGCATAGACCAGGCCTCTGAAAGCAGAGCTCTCCATTGATATTATGGTATACTCTGAAACCTCCAAGATACAGTCATTTATAATATTACAGCAGAAATATACAGATTTAAGGTATTGCAAATGTTATATATGACAACTATTGGGCTGTGGATCTTCAATAAGTACAGTAAGACCAAGAGTTAAGGTAAATGGTGATAATCAACGTTGATATGTCCAAAATGTAACATTTTGCATCCTTTAAAAATAAATGCTCCAAAGCAGGTCTCACAAACAGACCATGTCTATTTCTCTCGAAAAGGTGGAGGAAGAGGAGGAGGATGTAATTTCATGCTGTGCCTAAGGCTAGCTAAATCTTTAATCTATCCATTCATAGATGTATTGTACAGTTTGAAATAACTACTCCCTTAGCTCCATATTACCACAAACTGCCTGCAAGAACTGTCTGTCAAGTGAACCACATCAAAAGTCAGACCCTCATTAGACACATTCTAGTGTGAGCATCCCACACCAGGTAAAGTAGGGAGCTGTCTTTCCTTTTATTCTTTGCCTTTATAAGGCTGAAGTGTATTCCAATATATTTTCAGGAACTGCCCACATAACTGAATGATGTCTGTTTGCCCAGAAAAAGAATATAAAATGGCAGATGGATATCTGGGATTTAATATTTCAATTTTCTCTTCCAAATACTACTATTTACTTGGGGTTAAATTTTCATTTCTTCTTTTTCTTCAACACAGAGACATATGAAAAGATCAGCATATATGTTACTTCAGCTCCTGGATGATGGAAACACTACAAGGATAGCAAATCTCATGTTGTTTTTGTCCCAGTGACAGCTCTTCTAGCTATTAAAAATAGATGAAACACACGTACAAACAGTTGCTATCCCTAGGCTGCCTGGCATGTTTCAAACAATATTCCACTTCACGTCCACTAAGTTTTCCAACTTCAGCCTTAAAACCCATTTCTTGTTGTGGGGCAGACTGCCTGTATCAGAAACCAAAGCTCTGTTCCACAAGTACAGTCCAGAGCAGATCTCCTGCCTTCGTAATGCAGAAAATCACCTTTCTTCTGCTTACAATCTCAACAACTGACTATGGCTAACCTAGTATTAACCTTAACCTCCTCCAGCTGTGATCGCCTCGACATGTACATATTTACCAGTATTTTTCAGGACTGCCAGTGAGTCATACACAACATTCATGTGAGTACAAAACACAACTGAAAGATTCGGAAAGGACCATTATACAAAAAAAGGAGGACCAGTGAAAAAGTAAAACAAACATCATACAAACGTGCAGTGTCAGGGGACTAGCAATGGAATACAGAGACCTTCACCTGTCACGTAATGGTGTGAATGGATCAATTGTGCCCATGTTATTACTAAAGTTGGTCAAATTAATTCTGAATAATATCCAGTGTGAAATTAGGTCTTTTCTTCCTGTTCATTGAATGTTTGTGAATTCATCCTACTTTCCACTCATGCATTTGATATTTTTAAGTATTTACCAAATAGTTTGATTGAACAATTTTCAGCCTATGGAATGTCTGCAAACTGTTCACTTTTATTATTCACTAGTTATTATTCATCATTTGTGGCGTGTGATTGTTCACCTAAACTGAGATTTTCAAAAGAGCCCAAGGAAGTTAACTGAACATCAGGAGAATCTGGGAACCTAACTCATCAGGCTCCTTTAAAAATCCCAACCCTAATCTAATAATGGTGGTGTTTCCCCCCCAGATTAGAGGGCTGAAACTTTCTAAGCAGGAGAACAATAAAAGCAAATAATAAATACTCTTGTTAATCCACAAATATCCTTCTCTACATGGAGACACTGATATTTCTATGAAGAATAAACATTTCCAAACATTTATAAGATCAAAACCCTATTTTCACAAATATCTGCAGTCAAAAAAAAAAACCCAATTAAATTTCAAATGAATGGTTGTAAATAGTGGTTTGGCAGCAATCAACCAGCCCTAGTTACTACCATCCAATAGCTACAGAATCCTAGATGGTATGTGGCAAGGCACTTCTTTGCCTCGCTTGACTCAGTGTTTTCCCCTGTGGCGATGGGTTGGGAGGATGGGGGAAATTGGTCGCACTCCAGAGCATTTTTATTCATCGCTTGGGTTTTATTTTCCAATATTTACAAGGAGGGTCTTGGGGGAGGCCCAAGCAGTACTCTTCAGCCAAATAAAAAAAAATAAAAAAAGAAACTTTTAACGCAACAAGGGAATACCTTTCCCTGCCCCCTCTCTGGGTGTTATCTTATTATGCTGGCTGCTGGGTGCCAGGCTTTCCCCAAACTATCCATTAGCTCGGTTGTTTCCTCTATAGGGAAGAGAGCAGGCTTTCACCCAGGAGAAGCCTCTTCTCCCTGCTGCCATTAACCCTTCTGCAGTTTGTCTTTCACCTCTCCAATCAGAAGAGGCGTTTTTAAAGGCCACTGGCATCCCTTAATTGGACTCAGGTGTCCCTAGGTGACATGATGTAACTTTTTCAGCTCATAGAAAAAGGGCCTTTAGCATTCTGAGGCTAAAATACTTGTCTTCCGCCACGCTCTGGTGGCCCGCCCACTTCCTGGAACCCAACAGGACCACTCTCTGGTGGCTGTCCAGTATGACTTTGTCACTAGAGCCTATGTGAAATGAATTGGCAGACCAGTTCAGTATCTCTGCAAAATTCCCAACATAAAGAATTAAAAGTGAATGAGTATAGAATCTGAACTGCACTCTTATCTTTAGGGTTGTTCTCTCATGGTTGAAGCAGATTGACAAGACAGTGTCTGGAAGCTATGACTGCACTGAAAATTGATCTATCATCCGGCATCTTTCACAAGTACTAAATAAAACTGAAATAAATTAGAGACCTGTTTCTGCCAACCATACATAAAGTAGTATCTTATAGTAGTTAGCTATTACTCCACAAGAGTAAGGGTGCCAGAATCTGGCACTAAAGAAGCAGACCACCTTGATTTTGTTAAATACTTGAATAGGAGAGCCTTCTTTCTTCGGTAACCATCCCTAAAATAGACAGAGAGTTAGTACTCCTTTAAGAAACAAATGCTAATTTCCATCTCATCATTATTCATGTAATACTCTCTCTCATTTTTGATGAGGAAGGATATCCTCTTAAATGAGTTCTGAATCTCTGAGTATTTTCCTGAACACATATATAAAACGGCAGTCTGAGCAAGTAACCCAAATTCCTAATTCTTCTTGTGTGGCATTTTCGTATAACATCTTGATAATGAGTATTTTCTTTTAACTGTTGCTTTGATTTATGGCATACTCAGTGTGACTAAGGATTAATTAATTCTGACTTGATAAAATATACATGTGTGACTCACATACTGTATCTAAATTTAAAGCAACTATAAACCACATTGCAATACTGATGTAAACCTTTGGCATATCTTTGATGCATACAGTTAGAGATGGACTGAACTGGTACTGAAAAGTTCATTTGACTGAATATGAAGATGCCTTTTGCTTCTAAATTAAGCATGTTGAAAGGCTTAATTTAAATTATATATATTTGATTCACATACAGTATACAAGAATATAAAGTGGATGAATATTTAATTAGTTAAGAATAGACTAGGAATGTTGGCTTGTGCGCTGCCCATACTGCTCTTGCTTTTTGGAATGATACTAATCCACACAACCATGGAATGAAGATTAAATCAGGCCTGTTTGGATACAAAGTCTATTTTAACGTGAAAGAAAAAAAGGGGAAGATTGTAATTATGAAAGACTACCTTTTGTCTGCAACGGTCTTTGCTGTGACTATTACATAGAAACAAACAGCAAAGCCCATAATACGTATCTGATGCAAATGGAGTGCCAGTAAGAAACTGGCTTTTATTTCCTGGCCCCAGTCACATGATCTGGATCAATACCCCTGCCATCCAATAGGGATCAGTATGTACTTCCACAGCTACTGTTACTTCAGTTTTATAGCCTTTGTATCAAGAGGACTTCCCCTGCAAGATCTGGTCATAAGTAAATGAAAGCAAAAGTAATTAGCTGTGAGTCACACACACACACACACTGGAAACTTGATTTACAGGCACAAGTTCTTTATTATTATTGTTTATTATTTGTATTACCATAGCACCTAGGAGCCTTTGTCATGGACTTTGTAAATACTATTTTAATTGTATTAGTGTTGCACAACCTTACTTTGATCCTAGATGTCTGATCTGCAAACAATACTATTAATAAAGTTTCATGCAACAATATAAAAACATTTAAGAAAAATGTGACTAAAGCTGTATTTCCCCCTTATGTTTCTTTGCTCTTAAACAATCCTTTACATAGCATTTAAACAGAAAAATAAACCCCTCACCTACTTTATTTCTAGGGAAAAGCTGTGACGACCATATCTAGTGTTCCAGCTTGCAGTGATCCTGGGATTTTAGATCTGAGTTCATGAGACAGATATGAATTTGGTGGTTTCAGATTTCTTTGTTTGTGGTAACTATATGCTAAAAAACCTGAGCTACTGAAGAAGAAATTCTGCAGGTAGGCTTGTGCAGCATGGTGTAACTCATGCTCATAGCGTGGCTCATTGTCCTTTGTGCCTGTACTAGCTAGACCCCACATAAAGGGCTTAGTTCACTACTGCCTGTGAACTCATGGACCTGGTTGTTTAGCAGCAGGGGCTCATGTTTTCAGATGCAAAGGTCCCAGGTCCCAGCAAGACTGAATTATTTCAGTGGCATAAGCCAGGTGGCATGATGTTGAATTTGAAAAGGCCTCTACAGGTATGTCTACATAAAAGACCCATGGCAACGTCCCAAAGCCCGGATCAGCTGACTAAGGCTTGTCAGGCTGGGCTGTGGGGCTCAAAATAGCAGTATAGCTGCTGTCAGGCTGGCTGGAGCCTGCTCTGTAAAATGCTCCCCCCTCGCAGGTTCTCAGACCCTGGGCTCCAGCCCGAGTCCGAACATCTACACGGCTAATTTTAGCACCACCGCCCAAGCCCTGGGAGCCCAAATCAGCTGACCCAGATGCTGAGACTCACTGTCACAGATTTTTTTTTTACTGCAGTGTAGACATATCCTCTATGATCCAAGTGTTGTTTTAGGCTGATGACTGAGATCATCTTCATCTGCTAATAAATCTGAAGGACTACTATATTTTGCTGTATTTAGAAATTCCAGAACTTCATCTCTTTTTGGTAGGAGATCATAGAATCATAGAACATCAGGGTTGGAAGGGACCTCAGGAGGTCATCTAGTCCAACCCCCTGCTCAAAGCAGGGCCAATCCCCAACTAAATCATCCCAGCCAGGGCTTTGTCAAGCCTGACCTTCAAACCCCTAAGGAAGGAGATTCCATCACCTCCCTAGGTAACCCATTCCAGTGCTTCACCACCCTCCTAGTGGGAAAGTTTTTCCTAATATCCAACCTAAACCTCTCCCACTGCAACTTGAGACCATTACTCCTTGTTCTGTCATCGGGTACCACTAAGAACGGTCTAGATCATTCCTCTTTGGAACCCCCTTTCAGGTAGTCGAAAGCAGCTATCAAATCCCCCTCTCATTCTTCTCTTCTGCAGACTAAATAATTCCAGTCCCCTCAGCTTCTCCTCATAAGTCACGTGCTCCAGCCCCCTAATAATTTTGGTTGCCCCCTGCTGGACTCTTTCCAATTTTTCCACATCCTTCTTGTATGTGAGGCCCAAAACTGGACACAGTACTACAGATGAGGCCTCACCAATGCTGAATAGAGGGGAATGATCACATCCCTCAATCTGCTGGCAATACTCCTACTTATACAGCCCAAAATGCCATTAGCCTTCTTGGCAACAAGGGCACGCTGTTGACTCATATCCAGCTTCTCGTCCACTGTAACTCCTTGGTCCTTTTCTGCAGAACTGCTCCCTAGCACTTGGTCCCTAGTCTGCAGCAGTGCATGGGATTCTTCCGTCCTTCCTTGTTGACCCTCATCAGATTTCTTTTGACCCAATCCTCTAATTTGTCTAGGTCCCTCTGTATCCTATCCCTACCCTCCAGCGTATCTACCTCTCCTCCCAATTTAGTGTCATCTGCAAACTTGCTGAAGGGTGCAGTCCACACCATCCTCCAGATCATTTATGAAGATATTGAACAAAACCAGCCGCAGGACCAACCCTTGGGGCACTCCACTTGATACTGGCTGCCAACTAGACATGGATCCATTGATCACTACCCGTTGAGCCCAACAATCTAGCCAGCTTTCTATCCACCTTATAGTCCATTCATCCAGCCCATACTTCTTTCACTTGCTGGCAAGAATAGTGTGGGAGACCATGCCAAAAGCTTTGCTAAAGTCAAGGAACAACACATCCACTGCTTTCCCCTCATCCACAGAGCCCGTTATCTCGTCATAGACAGCAATTAGATTAGTCAGGCATGACTTGCCCTTGGTGAATCCATGCTGACTATTCCTGATCACTTTCCTCTCCTCTAAGTGCTTCAGAATTGATTCCTTGAGGACCTGCTCCATGATTTTTCCAGGGACTGAGGTGAGGCTGACTGGCCTGTAGTTTCCCGGATCCTCCTTCTTCCCTTTTTTAAAGATGGGCACTACATTAGCCTTTTTCCAGTAGTCTGGGACCTCCCACGATCGCCAAGAGTTTTCAAAGATAATGCCAATGGCTCTGCAGCGCATCTGGCCCCATGGACTTGGGCTGGTCCAGCTTTTTTAAACAGTCCCGAACCACTTCTTTCTTCATAGTATGGGGAGGAGGTGACCTTGTTTGTGAAGTCTCCCATAAGAACCAGAGCCTGTGATCTAGTAACTTCCGTTAGTTGCCGGAAGAAAGCCTCGTCCACCTCATCCCCCTGATCCGGTGGTCTATAGCAGACTCCCACCATGACATCACCCTTGTTGCTCACGCTTCTAAATGTAATCCAGAGACACTCAGGTTTTTCTGCAGTTTCATACCAGAGCTCTGAGCAGTCATACTGCTCTCTTACATACAATGCAACTTCCCCACCTTTTCTTTCCTGCCTGTGCTTCCTGAACAGTTTATATCCATCCATGACAGTACTCCAGTCATGTGAGTTACCCCACCAAGTCTCTGTTATTCCAATCACATCATAGTTCCTTGACTGTGCCAGGACTTCCAGTTCTCCCTGCTTGTTTCCCAGGCTTCTTGCATTTGTGTATAGGCACTTGAGATAACCTGCTGTTTGTCCTGCTTTCTTAGTATGAGGCAGGAGCCCTCCCCTCTCGTGCTCTCCTGCTCGTGCTTCCTCCCGGTATCCCACATCCCCACTTACCTCAGGGCTTTAGTCTCCTTCCCCCGGTGAACCTAGCTTAAAGCCCTCCTCACTAGGTTAGCCAGCCTGCTTGCGAAGATGCTCTTCCCTCTCTTTGTTAGGTGGAGCCTGTCTCTGCCTAGCACTCCTCCTTCTTGGAACACCATCCCATGGTCAAAGAACCCAACGCCTTCTCTCCGACACCACCTGCGTAGCCATTCGTTGACTTCCATGATTCGATGGTCTCTACCCAGGCCTTTTCCTTCCACGGGGAGGACGGATGAGAACACCACTAGCGCCTCAAACTCCTTTATCCTTCTTCCCAGAGCCACATAGTCCGCAGTGATCCACTCAAGGTCATTCTTGGCAGTATCATTGGTGCCCACGTGGAGAAGCAGGAAGGGGTAGCGATCCGAGGGCTTGATGAGTCTCGGCAGTCTCTCCGTCACATCGTGAATCCTAGCTCCTGGCAAGCAGCAGACTTCTCTGTTTTCCTGGTCGGGGCGGCAGATAGATGACTCAGTCCCCCTGACAAGAGAGTCCCTGACCACCACCACCCACCTCCTCCTCTTGGGAGCGGTGGTCGTGGACCCCCCATCCCTAGGACAGTGCATCTCATGCCTTCCAATCAGCAGAATCTCCTTCTGTTCCCTTCCCTAAGATGTATTATCTAGTCCACTCTCGGCATTAGTGGCGAGAACATGAAAATGGTTGCTTACCTGTATCTGCACTGCTGGTACATGGGCGGTCCCCTTTCTTCTTCTGGAGGTCACATGCTGCCAAATTTCTTCACCGTCCTCCTGTCCCCACTGTGCAGCCTGCTCTGAATCTTCAGAACATTGTGCCCATAGAAGCATATCCTGACGTCTGTCCAGGAAATCTTCAGTTTCTCTTATGTAACACAGGGTTGATACTTGTTTCTCCAGACCTTGAACCTTCTCTTCCAATATGGAGACCAGCTTGCACTTTGTACAGACAAAATTGCTTCTGCCCTGTGGAAGAAAGACAAACATGGCACGTCCAGTGCAGGTCACAACAGCTGAACGCTCCCCATCCATATTACTTTCCTTCTACGAGCTTCCTCAAGAGTTGTAGTAACTACTCAGAGAAGCCGGCAAAATGTAAGCCTCAGTGGGCTCTCCCCGGGCAAACTCCCAGACAAACTCCCTCTGTTAGCCTCTGGTTTGCAGCTGACTGGCTTTTTGTAACAGTCAGGCCCACCCAAGGCTCACCTGGAATAAAGCACTCCCAATTCACACTTTTCAAACAACTAATCAAGCACACGGTCAAACTGTCAAACTGTATAAGTCACCTGCATTTGCTAATCACCACCATGTTTCTGGCACTGCTGTATGTGTTTTTATTTCAATGTTAATATGGGTGCTTTCAAAACATCCTCCAGTTCTCTCTAATTAAATATTTACCTGCTTTTACTTTAGTCAGTTTAGCTCCTTTTTATTACAAAGGTTTTTTCCTTACATTTTTGTTCAGGTACCATTTCGTAAGTGAGCACTGTTTACAATGGAGGAGCAAACTTATCTGAATTAGTTAGGGCTGCAGAGGAGCTGAATATTTATTTTAGTTAAAATGATCCTTTAACAACAGAGTCCAGACAAAAAAATTCTACTTCTCCTTTAGTCCAATTATTATCTTCTAGCTTGTTCTTTCACTCTCCTTTCCCATATGTTTTGCAGCCTCCTCCTATTCTTCCTTCCCTCATTCTCATATGGTTTCCAATTCCCTTATGATATCTGATCACCAGGGCCCTATTTTGCAAAGAGTTCAACGTGGGTAGACACCAGAGCCCATGAGGAGAACTGTTGACTTCCTTGCAAAATCTGGGCTCCAGTCATGATACACGAGCGTGGGCTAAGGGGTGGAGGTGGGAGTGATGGATGGGACAGGCCTTCTATAGAAAAGGAAGGGGAAGAATCGACAGAGAAGGGTCTTTTAGGAGCAGTGAAGGGATGTGAGATGATTGCAACCTCTTCTGGGCCGAGGTTTTATACATGCCTTTATATGAATTTGTATGACACCTAGGACAGGCAAGCCCTGATTATGATGGGGGCCTCACATAGTATAAATCCTACAAAATAATAAAAGGTGGATGCAAGGCTTATATAAGCTTCAGATAAATATCCAGATTTTAGATGCTGATCCATACTGAACTGACCTGCCACGCCGTATCAGCTTTGTCCTTCTCTCTCCTGCCAAAAAGGAAACTGAAGGAGCTATCTGCACAAACCAAAGAAATGCCTTTTAAACAGGAAAATGAAGTGCACTCTAGCCACTTGCCAACTCTGAAAAAGATTTGTTCTCAATAGCTCATTCAGTTTTTGTAGAATATTATTTAATAGTAAAACTTCACCTATTGTGTGCTGCTTTGCTTTTTTTCATTAAAGCAAATTACATAGTGTTTCTATTGGTTATGGTAAGTGATAGATGCTTCCCCTCGCCCCTCAGAAATATGTGGATAAAACCTGTCACTAGTCAGAATTGGATTTCATTCGTTTTAAAGCGCCACAGACACTTTCATTGTAAATGGGGCTTGACTGACAACACAAAGCGAATGAGCCCATTGAGAGCACTGACAGGACTCATCTATGATACAAATATAACTGAATCATGGGACGTAAGTACAGACACAGACGGTTCAAGATTTAAACCCATGGATGCCTGAAGATGTGGCCAGGTCCCATCCACTCTACACATTTTAACCATGCGGTAGCTGGGTTATTGGACAGCTGTGTCATAACGGATGCCCTGAGTTGGTTTTATTTGTGATGCAGTCAGGGCCTTAAGTCCCACCATAGCACAGTCTTTTATTCATACAGTTTTCTTGGGAAGCTGGAGAACAGCAATGAATGAAATATGAGGGGAAAGAGTCGAGTTAAGCTTCCGTTCCAGAAGAATATCCTTTCGTATTACAGAAAGAGTTCTAAAAGTCACTAGAAAAATGGGTTGCAAAGGGTTTATATATCTTCACAAAGTAAGTTTAGTTAAAGATGGTGTTTTTCGCTTAAAAAAAAACAAACCCTGAAGGAGTTTGAGGAGCCTGGCTATAAAAAGGCAGGTTTAGCACAGAGAACCTTTCCCATCTCAACACAGAATAGTATTTATTAATTAGTAATTATTCTTGTCAAGGATGGATTCACCCTGACAGCAGCAATGAAAAATTCATGACAGAGACTTACCATTTCTAATCAGCTGTATCACTATGTGGAGACTGCCAAACTTCGGAGACCAGCCAGTGCTAGGAACACAAACAAACATCATAGTTTCCATAGTAACTGAGATCACCTTGGAGATGATTAATACCAGTATGACGTACAATGGGTGTTCCAAAGATATCATCCTTTGCTGATTTAATCATGATCCAATATAATGTCATTTAACATCTTAGTGAAGAAAAAGGAATCTGTATCTCACAAGTATTTTCTCTTATTCATTAGGTGTTGGGTCCCAGAGGGAAATGCCTACTATCTGCTTTTATTCTATTTCTTGCTAGCAGAAGAAAAAACAACATATATGGCCATGGCATTTGAGCTATAAAAACACGGATAAAGTGGATACTTTATAGGAATGGTAGGTAATTTCCTGAAAGAAAAATACTATAAAAGCATGAATTACTCATCCACTGTATGAAGAGCCATGCAAAACAACCACTGAAATATTTCAGCTTGAGAAGCACTGCTCTAAAGCCTATCTGATGTGGGGGACCGGCAATTTTTTTTTCCAGTGTGTGCGCAGACCGGCAGCCGATGACTTGCGGACTGGCACTCGTCCACGGACCACAAATTTGAGTAGCACTGCTTTGGAGAACACATGAACTGGTGAAAAACGAATTTTTGCCTTCTGTGAGAAACACTGTTTGTATGACAAAATAATGGAAACATTCTGGATGGGAACAAATCCAAAAGTTTCCAAGTTTTTGCCCAAGGTGAAATTTTACCATCTTCACAAAAGCCATGTTGTGGAAAATCAGAACAGAGACAAAAATCCCATTTGTCGTGGATGCTGTCAGAAAGAAACTTGCATTGTCTAGGAACTAGCACAGGACTAGAAAAAGAAAGGTGTGGATTCTGTTCTTGACTTTCATTATGTCATTGGCTTAGTAAAAAGTGGATAATACTACTTATAAAAACAACGAGGAGTCCGGTGGCACCTTAAAGACTAACAGATTTATTCGTTAGTCTTTAAAGGTGCCACTGGACTCCTCATTGTTTTTGTGGATACAGACCAACACAGCTACCCCTCTGATAAATAATACTTATGTGGCACCAGTTAATCACTATTTCTAAAGCACTTGGATAGAAGGTGCTAGAGAAGTAATAATTTTATTATTTTCATGAAACTAGCATAAAATTTGATTTTCATTGAATTTGTCATTGGTGTGAATTTTTTCACGTATTCTACCATATATAAGTTTCAAAGTGGCAACTCCATGTTAGAGATATGAAATATTTCCCAAAATGGGCCTTGATCCTCTTAATACCAAAATAGCTATATCAGTTACATTCAGTTCTTATTTTCTCAAATAAGGACTGTGAACAACAGCTTTAGGATAGTTTTATCATTCTAATAGGCTAAAATCTTACACTGGAAAACTTACCTATGAATAAATTAATACTTACCTGAGTAAGGGGTGTAAGACGAGGTCCTTACTTTGTACCTTTTTTCTGCACATTAATTTTCTAATTCAGCTCAATTCAAATGCAGGATTCTCTGAGGAAGAAGTGAGAGTGGTTTATTCTTCTGCCAAAATTTTACTAAGGTCCAGATAATTAAAAGTATTTAGGTGCCTGACTCCCACTGATAGCAATAGATGTAGGTGCCTAAAGAACTTTGAGTATCTGGGCCTAACTTTTTGATTTGATTCTTACACCTAATTCCCAAGGGATTCATCAAGCAATAAAATGATTGATTGTGCTGGAAACTAAGAGCTGTATCATATCCTTTCCCAATAAAAGAGCATATAATCCAAACATATTGGTTATTCTCTGAACATTGTTATGTTGGGTACCAGATTCCTGCTGTATTCATCCCTTTCACTAACACAGCGGTTGTTCTGCACAGCCGGCAGTGGAACATACATGCCGATATGGGAGGGCAGCTTTGCAGATAATTAGGTGCAGATTCTCTTCTCACATATTCCAGTTTTATACCAGTGTCATTCCATTCACTTCAGTGGAATTACTCTGATTTAACACTAGCATAATTAGCCGATACTTTGCTCTAAATCTGAGGCTGTATTTGAACATTTTTAGTTAATTCAAGTGCTTCAGTGAGAACTCAAAGCATGCAGCAGAGTCTAACAGAATTAGGTACATTGTTTATTAACTTGTAATTGTGAAGTATTACTTTTTCTTAGTCATTTTAAATATAATAAATCATTTATAGGCTTCTACACAAAATACTAGAAGTCAAGAGATTCTGTTCAAGAAGTCTATTCTCAATTCTGCCTCAAATTTCCAGCGACAAATCACAAACAATCTGATTGAAATCAATGGGAGCTATAGGTGTCATCCCCCTGAAAATCAGGCCTTGAGCATTTCAAGTTCACTGTCCAAATTAATGTACCCTTTAGACAATTTTGAACTTACCTTCTCTCTCCCCTCTTTGATAAAATGTGGACAATGTTACTTTTTTGTAGTACCTCCTGTTAATGTTTTGACGCTTATTTCATTAATCTTTATATCATTCTTTAGGAATCCTTGGATGTGTTCCTCACAAGTGCAAAGCAGTACTGTATGATTTGATATAAATAGGCTTTTGACTCAGGGAGTCAAACACAATTTTTGAGCCTATTTCTGATTTTGGCCAGTATGCTGAAAAAGTGATACCATCTGACACACCAGAAGTAGCCAAGTGTTGCAAACGCATTCATATCCTATTTCATTACTGGTTTAACAATCAAACTACAGACTTGATCTGACAAACACTTAGGCACATGCTTAGCTTTGCTGTTATGAATAGTTTAATTGATTTCAATAAGACTACTCATGGTAGTAAAGTATAAGCATTCCTATGCTAGTCTATAAGGGTTCTTATGCTGTGCTTATCACAATAATAACTGAGTGCTAGATGTCTGCAGGATTGGGTGCTTAATGTTGAAACATAGAACATTTTAATCAAGCTATTAAATAGCAAAATGTAGGCTCCCCCCTCCTTTCCCACCCCATATGCAATCAGTGCAAGTTTGAGCACAAATAGTCACCTTTTAACAGAGCTAGAGTTGAAAATGCCAATTGCAATTTAAAGCATTTCACAGTTTACAGACTTCACAGAAAATTATTTGGATCATATAAGCTTCAGAATACATACTAACAAAAATAAGAGCAATTTCCTTTCCTTTCAAAGCACCATACTGTGACTTTCAACCAGCCCTCTGTAGGCAGATAGACTTCTGATTTAGGGAAGCCACTGTAGCAATAGATAGAGACAATCCTCAGAAAAGTCTCGAATTTGTATTAATCAAGCATGCATTAATATGCTAATAATGAAGAGCTTTGTATAGTTTTCAGCTGCCCTCTTGCTCTGAGTGACAAGAACTGATTTGCTTTTCTTCTGGGATGACTTTTTTTTTGTTTTTTGGATTAATTATGCTAAGGTGCCTGAAATAACACAGAAAAGTTCGAAATTCAATCATATTTTCCTGATACTTCTTCAGAGATGGCATTATTCTCACTGTAATCCAAGTGGGATACATGTAATATTAAAAAAAAAATCAAGGCTCTCATCTCAGTGCAGCAAATATTATACATTTTATGTTTCTTAATGCCTCCTTAGAATTCAGATCAGTGATAGATATGGAATACAGGAAACAACTTGTTGAACTACCCTTATTATAAAAAAAGAGAAGGAAAGCTGCTTAAACAAATTTCTCCATATGTCTATAAAAATAGTCCACAAAATGATTGCTCAGTTCCTTCCATTTGAGAAGGATTCGCCAGACAAAAAATGAAAGATTTTTTATAAAGATCAATGGACTAGATTTGTTTATCTTTTTTCCCTTGTTTTTATGCCAAATTCTTCCAGGTAACATCTGTAAGATATTGCTTTTCCTATCCATCTGTACCACTAAAACTCTTGTCCAGGTTCTCAATCTCATTACACGATTATTCCAACAACATTCTCTCTGGCCTTGCAATATGCAATCCATTCATATCCATTCAGAATGCTGCTGAAAGATAGTTTCCTAGCCCATCACTTGGACCACATCACTCCTCTCTTTGAATCTCTCTTCTATTGCATCAGATATAAGCTGACTATCTTCATTTTCCACATCCTACAAATTATCTTTCATTCACTATTGAAATGTCAGCTCCCACCTCTGACTAGCCCATAACACTAGAATCCATCATCCACTTAAGTTTTCAAACATGCACCTTCATGTTTTCTCCCAGTCTTCCCCTCCTGCTTGGGAGGAGCTCCCTGCAACCAAAGTCACCTCGTTATGCTCCTTCAAATACTCCTTAAAACTCTCCTTTTCCATCATGTCTACAAAAAAATTGACAGCTGTGAGGCCTAGGTAGGCAACTGGTGTGCAGAGACCTCTGTCTATCACACGGACTAATACGGTCTCATTGTTTCCTTGTACCTCCCATCTGTCTGTCTGCTCTTTTCTCATACTTAGATTATAACTCTTTGGGGCAGGGACTGTCTTTTGTTCTGTGTTTGGATAGTGCCTAGCATCTGTGACTGGGACTACTAGGTACTACAGTAATACAAATAATAATGACAGGTTTCAGAGTAACAGCCGTGTTAGTCTGTATTCGCAAAAAGAAAAGGAGTACTTGTGGCACCTTAGAGACTAACCAATTTATTAGAGCATAAGCTTTCGTGAGCTACAGCTCACTTCCTCAGATGCATATCGTGGAAACTGCAGCAGGCTTTATATATACACAGAGAATATGAAACAATACCTCCTCCCACCCCACTGTCCTGCTGGTAATAGCTTATCTAAAGTAATCATCAGGTGGGCCATTTCCAGCACAAATCCAGGTTTTCTCACCCTCCACCCCCCACACACAAATTCACTCTCCTGCTGGTGATAGCCCATCCAAAGTGACAACTCTTTACACAATGTGCATGACAATCAAGTTGGGCTATTTCCTGCACAAATCCAGGTTTTCTCACATCCCCCCCACCCCCATACACACACAAACTCACTCTCCTGCTGGTAATAGCTCATCCAAACTGACCATTCTTCAAGTTTAAATCCAAGTTAAACCAGAACATCTGGGGGGGGGGGGGGGGTAGGAAAAAACAAGAGGAAACAGGCTACCTTGCATAATGACTTAGCCACTCCCAGTCTCTATTTAAGCCTAAATTAATAGTATCCAATTTGCAAATGAATTCCAATTCAGCAGTTTCTCGCTGGAGTCTGGATTTGAAGTTTTTTTGTTTTAAGATAGCGACCTTCATGTCTGTGATTGCGTGACCAGAGAGATTGAAGTGTTCTCCGACTGGTTTATGAATGTTATAATTCTTGACATCTGATTTGTGTCCATTTATTCTTTTACGTAGAGACTGTCCAGTTTGACCAATGTATATGGCAGAGGGGCATTGCTGGCACATGATGGCATATATCACATTGGTGGATGTGCAGGTGAACGAGCCTCTGATAGCGTGGCTGATGTTATTAGGCCCTGTGATGGTGTCCCCTGAATAGATATGTGGGCACAATTGGCAACGGGCTTTGTTGCAAGGATAAGTTCCTGGGTTAGTGGTTCTGTTGTGTGGTATGTGGTTGTTGGTGAGTATTTGCTTCAGGTTGCGGGGCTGTCTGTAGGCAAGGACAGGCCTGTCTCCCAAGATTTGTGAGAGTGTTGGGTCATCCTTTAGGATAGGTTGTAGATCCTTAATAATGCGTTGGAGGGGTTTTAGTTGGGGGCTGAAGGTGACGGCTAGTGGCGTTCTGTTATTTTCTTTGTTAGGCCTGTCCTGTAGTAGGTAACTTCTGGGAACTCTTCTGGCTCTATCAATCTGTTTCTTTACTTCCGCAGGTGGGTATTGTAGTTGTAAGAAAGCTTGACAGAGATCTTGTAGGTGTTTGTCTCTGTCTGAGGGGTTGGAGCAAATGCGGTTGTATCGCAGAGCTTGGCTGTAGACGATGGATCGTGTGGTGTGGTCAGGGTGAAAGCTGGAGGCATGCAGGTAGGAATAGCGGTCAGTAGGTTTCCGGTATAGGGTGGTGTTTATGTGACCATTGTTTATTAGCACTGTAGTGTCCAGGAAGTGGATCTCTTGTGTGGACTGGACCAGGCTGAGGTTGGTGGTGGGATGGAAATTGTTGAAATCATGGTGGAATTCCTCAAGGGCTTCTTTTCCATGGGTCCAGATGATGAAGATGTCATCAATATAGCGCAAGTAGAGTAGGGGCTTTAGGGGACGAGAGCTGAGGAAGCGTTGTTCTAAATCAGCCATAAAAATGTTGGCATACTGTGGGGCTATGCGGGTACCCATAGCAGTGCTGCTGATCTGAAGGTATACATTGTCCCCAAATGTGAAGTAGTTATGGGTAAGGACAAAGTCACAAAGTTCAGCTACCAGGTTATCCGTGACATTATCGGGGATAGTGTTCTTGACGGCTTGTAGTCCATCTTTGTGTGGAATGTTGGTGTAGAGGGCTTCTACATCCATAGTGGCCAGGATGGTGTTATCAGGAAG
Organism: Lepidochelys kempii; assembly: GCF_965140285.1. Taxonomy (NCBI): domain Eukaryota; kingdom Metazoa; phylum Chordata; order Testudines; family Cheloniidae; genus Lepidochelys; species Lepidochelys kempii. Next base: position 100,588,114 of record NC_136382.1, read on the forward strand.
ATCACCGATGGATTGAAGTTTCCTCAGGAAGTCAGTGGTGTCTCGAAGGTAGCTGGGAGTGCTGGTAGCGTAGGGCCTGAGGAGGGAGTCTACATAGCCAGACAATCCTGCTGTCAGGGTGCCAATGCCTGAGATGATGGGGCGCCCAGGATTTCCAGGTTTATGGATCTTGGGTAGTAGATAGAATATCCCAGGTCGGAGTTCCAGGGGTGTGTCTGTGCGGATTTGATCTTGTGCTTTTTCAGGAAGTTTCTTGAGCAAATGCTGTAGTTGCTTTTGGTAACTCTCAGTGGGATCAGAGGGTAATGGCTTGTAGAAACTCGTGTTGGAGAGCTGCCGAGCAGCCTCTTGTTCATATTCCGACCTATTCATGATGACAACAGCACCTCCTTTATCAGCCTTTTTGATTATGATGTCAGAGTTGTTTCTGAGGCTGTGGATGGATTGATAGAGACAGATTGATAGAGCCAGAAGAGTTCCCAGAAGTTACCTACTACAGGACAGGCCTAACAAAGAAAATAACAGAACGCCACTAGCCGTCACCTTCAGCCCCCAACTAAAACCCCTCCAACGCATTATTAAGGATCTACAACCTATCCTAAAGGATGACCCAACACTCTCACAAATCTTGGGAGACAGGCCAGTCCTTGCCTACAGACAGCCCCGCAACCTGAAGCAAATACTCACCAACAACCACATACCACACAACAGAACCACTAACCCAGGAACTTATCCTTGCAACAAAGCCCGTTGCCAATTGTGCCCACATATCTATTCAGGGGACACCATCACAGGGCCTAATAACATCAGCCACGCTATCAGAGGCTCGTTCACCTGCACATCCACCAATGTGATATATGCCATCATGTGCCAGCAATGCCCCTCTGCCATATACATTGGTCAAACTGGACAGTCTCTACGTAAAAGAATAAATGGACACAAATCAGATGTCAAGAATTATAACATTCATAAACCAGTCGGAGAACACTTCAATCTCTCTGGTCACGCAATCACAGACATGAAGGTCGCTATCTTAAAACAAAAAAACTTCAAATCCAGATTCCAGCGAGAAACTGCTGAATTGGAATTCATTTGCAAATTGGATACTATTAATTTAGGCTTAAATAGAGACTGGGAGTGGCTAAGTCATTATGCAAGGTAGCCTGTTTCCTCTTGTTTTTTCCTACCCCCGCCTCCCCCAGATGTTCTGGTTTAACTTGGATTTAAACTTGAAGAATGGTCAGTTTGGATGAGCTATTACCAGCAGGAGAGTGAGTTTGTGTGTGTATGGGGGTGGGGGGGATGTGAGAAAACCTGGATTTGTGCAGGAAATAGCCCAACTTGATTGTCATGCACATTGTGTAAAGAGTTGTCACTTTGGATGGGCTATCACCAGCAGGAGAGTGAATTTGTGTGGGGGGGTGGAGGGTGAGAAAACCTGGATTTTTGCTGGAAATGGCCCACCTGATGATCACTTTAGATAAGCTATTACCAGCAGGACAGTGGGGTGGGAGGAGGTATTGTTTCATATTCTCTGTGTATATATAAAGCCTGCTGCAGTTTCCACGATATGCATCTGAGGAAGTGAGCTGTAGCTCACGAAAGCTTATGCTCTAATAAATTGGTTAGTCTCTAAGGTGCCACAAGTACTCCTTTTCTTTTTACAAATAATAATAATGAGTGTTCGTTATCTTGGTATCAAATCTTAGTAGAGACAAGACATAGCTAGCTTTTATCATAAGGTAGTTAGGTAAGGTCAACACTAGATCCTCCACCCATGATTGACCTCACCTGGATACATTGCAATGAAAACTACATAGCCTTGTCTCCATTGGATTTTACAATGAAATCACTAATGTGTATTATTATACCCAGTATATACATAACTCTTTTGGCAGTGAAGACACAGCCTAAGAGCTAGATCATGCCACTGAGGAACTGCCCTTAGCAGGGGTCAATATGGCACTGCTACTCATATGCAGATTCTCACTGCAAACTCTGTTTGTTTTTATAAATAGAAATGCTTCCAATATTTTAGGCAGTGCTAACTAAACTGACTTTTCAGTCGTTTAGATGCATTCTTTGATCTTCTCCAAACTTTTCTTTGAACTTAAACCAAACCTAATTTGCAAACAGAATATCTTGCAAGTTGCTTGCTCATTAATGTAGAATTAGTTCCTTTTGATATTTTGACAAGGAGAATGTCAAATAATTAAGCACCACTACAAACTGGGTTTACTGAGATTTCTGAAACACCACAGGCATTCATGTTGTTCAGACAATAGAAAAAACAGCACTTAAGCCCTTAGGTCATTGCGGAATCCTATGAAATCTTAAAGTATATTACTCCTATGTTGAGACTTTGTATGCCAAGTTTCAGCCTGTCATGGTTACTGGATGGTCTCCCTCCCACACTTGCCGCCCTACATATATTTTGTAGCTTTAGATTAGAATTGTTGCAAAACATTTCCTTTTCTGAGCTATTTATAGATCAATCATTAAGCAGTAATTAAAGATTTAATTAATCATTTTGATAAACTATTATTTTCAGTTTAGATGTGTAGTGAAGTCACTTAAATCAGCGCCCAATGATAAAAAATGCCTGTCAAAGGAATTCAGTTACTTGTGGACTAATTTCTGTAGCACTTACATTCATACAGAATTCTGGGTCTGATTCTCCATTATCTTACACCTCGTGTATTCAATTAAGGCTTGGGCCTACAAACACTTCACTTTAAACCACGGGTTCTCAATTCAAGCATCCACCCTGCCTTTCTCATATTGCAAATTAAGAAGGGAATCCTGGCTAGTTGGGAGAAGGTACTAGAGAGGGTCTTGCTATGGAAAATGGGTTTCCTGAATGGGAACTTTGAGAACAGCTTTAAGCATACGAGTAGGCCAACTGAAGACAGTGGGAATACTCCTGCTTAAAATTTTGGATGGGTGTAAACTAAAATGTTCAAAACGTTGGGGCCTTACAACTGAGCAAAGTGGGTATAAAATGCTGCCAAATCAGAATTCTCCTCTTCTTCTGGTGGTAGTTTGTAACACTCACTTTTGTCAGGTACAATTACAAAAGGAGCAAAGCAGATGAGATCCAGCCATCCTGGCTTAATTTTAAACATCAGAAATACTATTATTATTCCTTGTATTACCGAAGTGCCTAGGAGCCCTTCTCTTGGACCAGACCCCAATGTGCTTTAGGAGTTGTACAAGCACAGAATGAACTTGTAAGGAACATTATCTTATGGTACATGTGAGCCCAATATATGTTGCATTGACATTTATTTAAGGGACAAATGTACAGTGGCTCTAACTTTTGTACAACTTCTGCCCTTTGTGGTATAACTACAACCTCACAAAATAAACTGTAGCTCTGACTTGAGGAACATGCATATCCAAAGGCAAAATAATGAAATTAGGAATAAATGGCTGGGTAGATGGTCATCTTAGATTAAAAGCTCTTCTGGTCAAAGGACCATTTCTTCACATGCATTTGCACAGCACCTAGCAGGATTGGGTACTAGTCCTGATGGGAGTATCTGGGCACTGCATTAATACAAATTTTAAATACATACATAAAAGATTTTGGACGTTGGAAACAAGATCTATCCCAAATTCCCAGTCATTATCAGTAAAATGTATATCAGAGCTGGAGAATGTTATTAAAATTCAATTTAGTAGATTTGAGGCCTGTCCCTCCAGGGGAAGACAAGCTCATACTGACTTGTTCACTACACAGCCATAATGAGAAGACATCCTAGAGTGAGTGTAAGGTCCTGTAATATAACAAGCTCCTATTTTGCACACTTTTTTAATTAAGTGGCCTATTCTGAGTGCTAATGTCACACTGTGGACACTAACCAGGAAATGCCTACTAGCATCACTCATATGAATACTTTATTAAAGGGAGACTGCATGAGCTTTCAGGTGTAATTAATATAATATGAAAAGCAACCTCTGATTTTACATCTTGCAGATTTGCATCCAGAGCACATTCCCCTCCATGCACCCCGCAGCCTTATATGTACATTTCACTTAGAGTAATTGCAATTAAAAGGTACTTTTTACCCACTAAAAATGTGTCACAACTTGGAGCTAGCATTGCTGCAGGGTGTTGTTTTGCCCACACACTATATTAACAGCCTTTCTTAATTTACATTGGGCTGTTTCACTTGTTTTGTCAAACCCTTTTTCTCTTCTGCAAGCATACAATGTAATCCACCCTTCATGCATGCATCTGACTAAGTGTTAACATATCTACCTCTTTGTTCACACTCAGCTAGCTTCCCAACTGAGGAAAACAGAAAGCCTCTCCTTAGAGCACCAGTGCCTTTAGAGATTTCTTTTCAAGACCATACACAATGAGTAAGATGACTTTAAAATGAAAATGTCTGTGCGAAGTTGCCTAGTAAAAGCTTCAAGCCTTATGGGACTAAGCTGACAAGTAGGCTGTCTGGCATTCATATACCTACTTCATTTCAAGCCCCAATTGATTTTGATTTAATATTCATTTAGGCATTTTAAAGGGAATATTTTCATGGGTGTCTGCCTTCCTATGTGTCTATAATTGAGGACATGGGATGGAGGGAGGTTGTTAGATTAATTCCTCCTGAGGATGAACTTGACATTTCCTAGAAACATTGTGTCATGACCAATGGGTCTCAAACTCAAGTCCACAGGGTTCATGAGAGGCAAGCCTCCACCTAGCAGCATTCTGACAATGGCTTACCTGGGACCCAGGAAGTCCAGCCCCAGTACGAAGCTCCATCCCTGAGCTCCAACTGGTGGAGCCCCAGAACAGCTGATTGGCCCACTGGCCCTACTTATGCCAGCAGCAGGAACAGGAAGCTGTCCAAACAACTCAGCTCTGGCTCTGGCTCCAGAATTTCCTGGCATTCCAACCCAGCTTGACTCCTGACACCTGACCTGTGATTTCTGACCTCCAGTTGGTTTCCTGTCCTGTCCTGACTTTGGTTCCCAACTTGTGATTCTGATCTCCAGTTTCTCTCCTGCTTCTGATCTTCTGGTATCCTGACCCTTGACCCTGTTTTGTGACTGTGGACTCTGGCTTTCGCTACTAGGTCTAGCTGTCCACAGCCTGACTGTGACATAGGGTTTTGTTGTACACCACCATCTTCTCTGACATTGACTAAAGAGAGATTTCAGTGAGCCATGTAAACAGTCACTCTGTCCCCTCTCAGACAAATACTAGGATAAAGAAAAGACAAAAGGCTATTTCAGTTTTTATGTTCCATTGCTGTTGATGCAGCAAAATGTATACAGTGTCTTTGCTATAAATGTCTCTTGTGGAATTGTGTGTTCACATGTCAAAATGAAAAAAAAAATAATCTGAATTCAGACATAAACTGTTAAAAATTGGGTAACCCAAAGAAATTAACTACTCTATATGCAATTGCAACCAAAGAAAGGAATATCATAATTCCTTGATTTCTGGACATGAGAAAGTCCAATAGTGAGTTAATGAGTTTTTAAAAATAGAATTTATATGGTTACTTCACTGTTCTATAAAGCTCATTCTGATGGTCTCCAAAATGAAACTGAGCCTGGAGGGAGCATGTTCTAAAAGGTTACATAAACCTGAAAAAGTTTTGGTTGGTTTAGGAACAATTTCTCAGAGCCATTTGTAAATGTACATCAGCCCCTGCAACTTAGTATATTTCTGAAATGTTGCTGTGGAACTTTTCTTAACATTATTTCCATGTAGCCCTGGGGGAGCATCATAAAAGTACAGGTGACCTATGAAGAGAGCTCAAAAATTGCTCACAAACGGCTTCTTTTCAGATTCTCAGCAATACTAAAGGTGGAAGGTTTTAATTGAATATTCCTAACACCCCAGTTTATGTAAATGTTAAGTTATCTCAAAATGTGGAAATTAAACAATGATGCTGTTCAGAAAAGAATACACTAATAACTCTCCATGTGTTTGCTTTACTCAGACTGTACACTTGAATGTTGATTTCTATTCCACTGCTTTTCATACAAGATACTGTTGCAATGCTCCCTAAAGCCTTCCCTGGGTCTTTTTGTAGCAACTGATTTATATACCAAGTATCAAAACCATTAAAGACTCTGAAAGTGACAATTACATTATACAGTGTACTGTCTAGTGTTAGAAAAGGGGCAAATTAATTCCCAGGGTGATCACAGTGACAAATATATCAGGAAAAGTCTTAAGAATAAAAGATAGTTCTCAGCAAAGAGAGACTTCAATTGTCTTCAGACTTTAGATCAGGGTCTAAATGCACCACAGACAGTGGTGAATGTCTACAAAGTTTTATTTTAAAAATATATATTTACTGAATATTAATATCTTCAACATGACATCTGTACCCATAAGCATAGTTTGACTTCTATATGGGTGGAGAAAAGGGCAGCTCCAACCAGTCCAACAGGGCCACACATTCAGGGAGGGCAAATTCTGTGCCTGCCAAGACTTGCAGTTTAGGGGTGGCAATGCCCCCCATGCCCATCCCAAACTACAGCCTTGTCTGCACTCCCTTCTCCACACACATATGTAACATGGTAGAAAGTTCTATTGCTCCAGAGGATTGGAGTTGGTGACCACAATCTTTATCCTGGAGGTTTAGTGGGTCTTTTTGATATCTTGGGCCGAGGCCATAGAGCACCCTGAAGATAAGGACTAAGACCTTTTCATTCATTCAAAATTCTATAGAAGCCTGCATAGAAGGTGCAGGACAGATCTGATGCATTTGTGGTGGCCTGTATTGTTGAGAATAGGTGTAGTATTCTGTATTTGTTGGAATTTCCTGTGTGCTGAAGGCTTCATTCCCAATACATTTGTATATTGATTGCTGTATTCCAGATGGGAGATGATGAAAGCATGAATAACTGAAGCCAGGTCATTATCCATCAAGAAAGGATGTCGTCTCCTAAGAAAGCATTACTTGGAGATGCAGCTATGTGAGAAGTCAGTCAGTGAGGAACACAGGAGCACTCCTGAACTACAGTCTGAATTGACCGATTGTGGATATGTACAAAGGAAAGAGAACCATGGCTACAAACTCTTCATAGTACTTTTCTCTGCCAACCAGCATCACCTGTGTATTGTTTGGGTTTAGCTTCAACCAGCTGTTCTTCATTCATTAGCCGATATTGTCCAAGCCCTGGCTCATCTTGATGGTAGTGGGGTGGTTCTGAGTGGTGAAGAACATGTAGAAATTTGTCATCCTTATGTTGTTGGTACTTGAGTCCATATTTGTCTGACCAGTTCAACTAGTGGCTGCATATAGATGTTAAATAGCACTGGAGAAAGAATTGATGCTTGGCTGGCAGGCAGACTTTTGTTTTTCTGGGAGTGAGACAGAGCTCACTATATAACGTTTGTTTCAGGACAGTCTGCCCAAAAACTGCACAAAAATGCTTTGAAATCTGAAAAAAAAAAAATTCTGGAATCCAGCAAAGCTCTAAAGACTTCACTAAAGGTGGTTCTCAGTCTTCTTCTTCCACAAAATGGCTATCCTAGAAGAGGCGAGCTGCGTGGGTACCTCTCTCTTTTTTAGATGCCACCAACACTCTTGACTAACTGAATAAAAAAACGTGAATGGTCAACCAACTTTTGAAGTTGAAGTCACTTTATATCATAGAATCATAGAAATGTAGGGCTGGAAGGGACCTTAAGAGGTCATGTAGTCAACCCCCCCATGCTAAAGCAGGATCACGTATACCTAGATCCTCCCTCACAGGTATTTGTCTAACCTGTTCTTAAAAACCTCCAGTGACAAGGATTCCATAAACTTTCCTTGGAAGCCTAAAATCTAGTGGGAGCATCTGATGCGAATAACTAGTGTTTCATATACTGTATGTATGATAACAACATGGGAAGACTCCATTCTTATTAAACTAAACTACTTACAGAGATGTTCCAGAGGCACCTTAACATTCTTAGCTACACAGACTGACTTCCTCGTGCCTCTTCCAAATTCTTCCCTCCTACAACCAATGTCCCCAGTTGCATGCAGGTTGACACAAACAGGGGCACTTCTGTGTGGAAGAAATATGCAGAACGACAAGAGCCGAGTCTTTTGGATCAAGGATCTGACTAATTATCAGGATCACTCTCTAAACAGCCCATGAAGAAAAACACATTTGTTTTTTAAGATAGTAATTTATGTATGAGACTTTTGGAGAAAATAAAAAAGAACATTCCCAAAAATATAGCATGGATATTTAGTTTTTATAAGAACATATTTTGAAGAATGTTAAGTACTTTCAGTTGCCACCGTTGAGCCTTATTGGTTCCCTGTTTTACACCTTTTGCAAGGTGTTAGTTTATAACATGCTGTTCTAAAGTGATGAAGAATTTATCTAGCATGTGGGGGCATAACTGCCAACCCTGAAGCCTTTATGGTGCTAATAGGCCTGGCACTGCAAGGCCATTTACAGCTAGTAGCAGTTCAGCGTAGCTCAGCTGAAGCTGTCTCCTTCTGATCCCCTCAATCTCCCCTCCACTAGAAACTGCTGCCAATGACTTAGGACTTCTTCTACATGTCCTCTTAGCTGTCAACTCCTCTGCCTTCTACCACCTCACTCAGATTAGTGTGCATTGAAGGCTGAAGACATGAGACACTCTGCTTTTCTTATACTTAATATTATAACTAAGAATTTGCTAATGATGCCAAGCAGAGAGCCTCTGAATCTTCATTACTTTCTCTGAATATTCCCATTCCATCCCTTGTTACATTTCCCCACACCTACAATGAGTTTTGATGGGGGAGGGGTTGGGGAGAAAATGCATTGACCTAGAGTCATTCATTTCCCATAGAAATATTCATCACTTACACACCATAATTTCAGCAGTAACTCCAGCAGTATGCTTACGGCCTTTGAAATACAGAAACCTCTTTCAACAGCTTCTTGGAGAATCCATTTATTTTAAAATAAGGGAATTTGTTATGCATGGAGAACCAAATGCTGCTGGTACAAGTGATTTTGAAGTACTCTGCAAATGTTTTAGGTAATATGTATGATAATTCTTCACAATAAAGCCACTATTCATGTTTGCAGCAAGACACTAATAATTTATATTCCCTGTTCCTGCTCTGCCCTGGTTTTTGCACGATAGTTGCTACTGCTATTACAAAAAGCCAAATAGATTTCTATATTATTGTTTACTAGGTAATACACTTTTTAAAAGCCTGACATGGGGGAGGAAGGAGTTTAAATATAAAGTAAAGATCAAATCCAAGGCTTCGTTCAGAGCTACGGGTCTGGGAATTTTGGGGCTATTTTCCTAGTGAAGTATATTTGTTTTAAATGTCAGAAATGTAGTTTCTCTATGAAAGGCTGAAGGATCACTGTCCAATTCCTGGAGAATAACTGTCCACATCACCAAAACCATCATCACAATTGGCACTAATTGGCAGCCCTTCTGGAAATCTCAGCAGAGAGACAAACACCCACTCACCCTTTGAGGTTGGCTTCTCCAAGGCATGGTTGAGACACATTGTCATAGCATTAGGGGAAGTTTGCACTGTGGTGCTGTAGATAATTAGAGGATTTGAGTCTCCAGACCTTTTATTCTGGAACCCTTCACAACATTAAGTTCATTCATATTAGTATTAACTATTCTTATTTTAATGAAGGAAGAATAAAGTTGTTTCCTTGAAATACCTGCAGTACACAGTTCAGCTTGTAGACAGCACAGGAGAGCACAAGGTAGACAATCCATACCACCTCTCAGTTCTGATTAATCCTTTTGTACAACTACAGACTAACGAACCTGAACAAACCTTAGTGCCTTGCTGATGTTTCTCCCTTAGACAATGTGAACTGCACCTTACTTACCTGCCTTTGAATGCTCTATTCAATAGATTCTTTTTCAGTTACTTCCTGGAAGAGACTTTCCGGGAGAAATTAAGGCTGGCCCTGCAAGAGTACACTAGCTAGAGCGTGTAACGGGTACATAGAACTCTCCCTCAGCACACCACACCACTCTAGGGCGCAGGCACAGTCGGGCTGGCTGCATGGTGCAGGAGGTGGCCTGTATTGGTAGTTCCAAAAGGGGAACATCCAGAGAGGGACCACGTCCACCAATCCTGCACCAGCAGACCTGTACTGCAGGTGTGGGGAGGTGGCGGTGAGTACTGATTACATTTTTAACAAGATCTAGAATGTGAATCAGTGCTGCCTCCAAGACATAGCTTTGTTGTTCCCATAACTCAGGCTATTATGAGGAATAACTGAACACAAGCTTTTCAAAGCGTATATGCAGCTGTTCTGTTGTGTGTATGTGTTGACTATCAGAATAGCTAATAGCACGTAGCCCTTGGGAGCCAAGGGAGCACCAGAGGCATTCATAAGGCTTCTCAGAGTTCTATGGCACCACACACACTGTTACTCCTCCTTACGGCGTGCAGTATCCTCACCAGCTTTTACGGCCAGAGCATTGGTGGGGCACAGCCTGGCTGTACCTAATAATATGCCCTCATTCCCCCTCCATTCTCCACTATGCTGTCCACTTACATACACACACACAAAGAAATATGCACACTACTATATACCTATTATTATTTGTACATGCAAATAACAGACTAGCCCTACCTCGATGAGCTTACAGTTGAAGTCTCTGATCCTGAAAATACATACATACAAGAGTAACTTTACCCAACAAGGTAGTATAGCAAACAGGCCTTGGGGTGGCAGGATGAGGGTAACAGTGGGAAGAACAGATAGTAATGCAGGATGGAAATGTGTAGAGTTTTGAGGGATCAGGGGCATTGGTTGGGATTTTTTTTAAAGGTATAAATAAGCAAGACATTATAGATGGCAATTGTCCTTACTGGCTACCTAACTAATCATTATATAATGTTCTGTTAATTTATAACCCATAAAATTGAATGCATAAAATAGGTTGCTTTTTCTAAAAAAGAAAAAAAAAGGACTAAATCTGGAATATTATTTGATCATTTTCCCTCCTGCATCATAAACCTTCATACCTCCCACATGTGTTAGCTAATTACTTAGTGAGGACAGGAGAAATAACTAACATCAGGTACATTAGATCCAATTAGAATTCATATATTTAGCTCTGTGTGTGCCTTGCTGATTCATTTATGCTACACACCAGGTGACACTTGTTTTACTTACAGTGGGCTGGGAGGGCTATCCAAGAAAGCAGAAGGGAGAGAGAGTGAGAGGCATCATTAAGAAGCATTTCTGTTCTCATCAATTCCCTTTCATGCTTGTTTGCTTTGATCCCATGGCAGCAGTGCTGAACACCAATACAGTAAGGAGATTATCCTAGTACTTGCACCAAATTTAGGCAGTCATATTCACATTAATAATCTGAGTGGTGCACACCAGACCAAAATCTCTGGATGCGGTTTTTGCAGGGAGGTAATCTGCCTGTTCATAGGTTATTTCTAATTACTCTTAATTACAGTCCAGAGGAACCATAGCAGGGGAAAGTATTTTAATTCTACCTTGTCTCTATGTTAGCCCTTCTAATGAAGCGCAACAAAGGATGATATAAGCTCTCTCTGTACCATCCAAACAGGAGAAGCCAGCCCTAGAGCTTCCTTAGTTCGTCTCTTGTGGATTCCCATGCATTGAAGAGCCCTCAGGCTGCAGAGAGTTGCTTTAGTGGCTCCTATATCTACCTTTTGAGGTGTAGGGGACTTGTCCAATGGAAGGGGATGTGACTGGGTTGTCTCTACACTCTGGTGATTCCTGGCTATTGGAACATCCTCTGGGGGTCCACAGGTAGCTTGCATAAAATAGAGCAGCTCTGATGATCCTCTAAATTATGCCAGAAATCCAGACCACAGATTGTCCTCAGGATCTGGGGGGCTGCAAATGTGTGACTTAAAGCCACCCATGTCTCCTTCCTGCCTGCACCCCTCCAGTTTTGTGACAAACACAGCATGATTAGACTGAAAGGTCTGTCCCACTGAATTTGCAAAAGATAGGCTGTTCCCTCCACTGTAAATCATGAGGAGATACACGGGGTGAAACTGGCTTTAAGTGAAAGCAGAATCAAGTCCAAAGGGATCGCATTCTAACTAGAGCTTGTAAGGATGTAACTCGGGATAAAACTTGGCCCACCTATTGTCAACAATTTTAAATCAAAAGTAATTGACCCTAACTGTCCACAGCATCACTGAAAATGGCACCCTCAGATAACCAAGGATACAAAGGCCATGAAGCCTGAATTGCTGTCTCTTCTTTAGAAACTATCCATCCAGAACAGTGCTGAATGGCAAACACATTCTAATCAGATTAAGGGGCCATTTCTGCAAAGTGTACTCATAATCCCAATAGTTTATTATTTTGTAAAAGGACTAAGCCTCAATATTTTCAGCTTTGTTCTTAATTCAGAGACCCAATTTAAAGAAAGAAAAGGAAGTTTCTTCTATGCAAACAGGGTGTTTTATTTTAATAGCAAATACAGTACAAGTGCAATGACAGCATGCTAATTAAGGGCCTGACCCTAAGCTCTTTTTTTTTGACTGAGTAATGATGGCTGAATTGAGTTCAGACAATTTTTAGCAGGCTAGCTTGTTCAGAGCGAATGCAGATAGGTCTCCTTGAGCTGGAATTTATACTTACCAGATCTAGTGTAAACATACCATAGATTGTGATCAAATCACCCCTTAACATTTTCTTTAATAAGATAAATAGACTGAACTCCTTGTTATCCAATCCCTTAATCATTCCTGGGGCTCTTCTCTGAACCCTCTTCATTTTTTTCAACATTCTTTTTGAAATGTGGACACCAAAACTGGATACAGTATTCGAGTGGTGGTTGCCAATGTCAAATACAGAGGTAATAATAACCTCCCTATTCTTACTCTATATTCCCCTATTTATACCCAAGGGTTGCATTACCCCTTTAAGCAACAGCATTGCACTGAGAGTTCGTGTTCAGCTAATTATCCACTATGACCCCCAACTCTATCCTGTGAAGCAGTGACTCTGAGAAAGAGTCTCCCATCTAGTAAATAATCAATATTTAATTCTTGGTTCCTAGACATATAACCTCACATTTGGGTTTATTGAAACACATATGGTTTGATTGAGCCCAATTTAACGAGCAATCCGTATTGGTCTGTATCAGTGACTCATCCTCTTCATTATTTACCATTCCCCAATCTTTGTCATCTCCAAACTTACTCAGTAATGATTTTATGTTTATTAGTATTAATTATATTATCCTCCTTTAGTTCTTTACCGAGTCCCAGACCAGCCATTCTATTATTTTGTCAGGGTCAATATCAGGCTGACAGCCCCTTGGTTATCCTGTTTACTCTTTTTAAATATTGGCACAACATAAGCTTTCTTCTAGTCCTCTGGAACTACCCCAGTGTTCCAAGATTTATTAAAAACCAATATTAATTGTCCAGAGAGCTCCTTTGCTATCTCTTTTAAAACTCTTCGATGCAAGTTACTCAGACCTTCTGATTTAAAAATTTCTAACTTGAGTAGCTGCTTGCTATGTAACACCATCCTGAGTAACTGTTGGGAGAGAAAGTATTTCATCATCATGATACAATATGAATACACCCCACATTCAGACAAATATTTAAATAATAAAATAATAATAATAATAATAATAATAATAAAATGTTGCAAACTGTTATGTATAAAGGAGGCTTTTTTTAGTCTGTGAATAAATATAGTCATTACATTGGCAAACTTCATTATTCACAAAACAGTTGCTATCCACACAAAACTGACAAAGCAATAACCTGTAGCCTTTAATATAATTAAGATAGCATTACTAGGAAGTAAATTGGATGTTTTGATTTCAGTAAAAATATTTTATAATGTAGAAATATAGCAGTTATTAGTAAACTATTATTAGTAAAATAAAAAATTAGTAAAAAAGTCAACAATTCTGTTTAATCTTTAAACAAAAGTTCATAGCTAAACAGGAAAAAATTACTGGCAGTTACCAATCTGTGCTATCTAGACAGTATAAGGAAATATTAGGAGTATTTACTGTAAAGGCCTCTTCTTGCTTCACTTTTCGGGAGGCTGCAAAATCCTGCCCTCTTTCCCTTTGGGTTATTGGTGGGAAGAGTATTGTTTGGAATAATATCTTTAGGAGACATCTTGTATAGTGAAATGCTTAATAAAGTCACAGCACTTCATAAGGATCCTAATTCCTGTCTATTTCCTCCTGGCCCTCTGGCTACTGCAATACAGATACAAACTAATAAACAAATGGCCATACTACGAGAAAAAACTAAACTAATTTAGCTGAACCGTGTTTGTGAAGCAGCTTTCAAAGTAGGTCCGTGTGCCTCAGAGTTCCCAGAACTGTAACAAACTGGCTTAGATCAGAACCACAAGTCACTTTCTGTAAGAGGCCCTCAGTTTTGGAGTTTGTTTCCCCCCATCCCCCTTCATCTGCCAAAGCCCAGATGTGTTAAATTTCTTGGGAACAGGACAAAATTCATCTTCTTTCCTGAACTTTTGAGGATGGGAAAGGAGGAAGAGGTGTTCTTGTGTTTCAAAGGAGGGAATGATATTTTCTTTACTGGTGGGTATTGATCTATTCACTGAAGTGGGTTAGGTAGTCCATTCTATCAGATCAGTTTATCTTTTATAATGTGAACATCACACATGCCTAGCCTGTCATAGCACAGTTTCAAAATGACACGCCCTGCTAGGTGATTTTAAATCGTATTAAGGCATTTGGCAATATGAACAGGATTGTAGCAGTCACTGCATGCTTCTAGCATTTCTCTACTTATGTCAAATAAGAAATACAAATCCAAAACAACAATTAAAGGGTAAAAAAATAAAAGACACACAAAACAGGTGGACAAGAGCTATTTGGACTAACAGGCTAGTGGTGGTGCAGATCTTAGCAGGGCGAGCTGTAGGTTTTTTGCCGCCCCAAGCAAAAAATGTTTGGCTTTTACACGTTTGCACTTTGCAATGTTTGGGATTTTTTTTTGTTTTTTTACTGCTTAAAATTTTTAAAAAATGAAAACAGAGAATTTGTAGTTAGTGAAATAAAACAATTTCCTACGAGTGTGCTCATTTACTCACCGGGCCGGCCACAGAGTGAGCTGAGCTGTGTCTGCCTGGGCACAGCTAGGGCTGCCCCGGCTCTGGAGGCCTTGGCATAGGCAGGACGTCAGCGCCGCGCCCAGGGCTCACGTGGTCCGCACGGGTCAGACCAAGTCATGCTGCTGGCGGGGTGCCCAGCCTGGCTGTCGCTGCCGAGTAACCAGAGGGGCCTGGAGCTGCATGGGAGGCATCGAACAGCTTTGCCTCCTGCCTCTCCTTCCCCACCAGCACGCCCGGGGGCTTGGTGCTGCCTCTGGAGCTGGGTGTCGCAGCCCCGTGCCAGCAGGGGCAAGCAGCGGGGGTTGGGGGGAGCTGCACGGTCCCCTCAGCCAGGGCACAATCACTTCTACTCCCCCGGTGCCAATCCCAGTCTGAAATGGCTGTAGCAGCCCTGCCTCCCGCTCCTCCTCCTGTGCTGCATAGAAAGACGTGGGGCTGTGGGCAGGGCTGTTACAGCCATTTCAGACTGGGATTGGCACCGGGGGAGTGGAGGTGATTGTGTCCTGGCTGGAGGGACCGGGCAACCCCCCCCCCCCCCGCATGCCCGCTGCTTGCTCCTGCCGGCATGGGGCAGCAATACCCAGCTCCAGAGGGCAGCGCCAAGCCCCCGGGCGTGCTCGCGGGGAAGGAGACAGGACGGGCTCTAGGCACCAGCAAAGCAAGCACATGCTTGGGATGGCTGGAACGCTGCTCCTGGAAATGTGCCGCCCTAATCACGTGCTTACTTTGCTGGTGCCTAGAACCGGTCCTGGATATTGGATGTGGTTATGCCAGGCATGTGAGCAAGAAGGGTTGCATATTGCGGTGAAGGGCAGTTTTTATTCTGCAGTCCTGCTAGCAAGAGAGCAGAGCATAAGAGACTGAATACGGATAATGGAACATACTGATCTAAGTAACCATCAAAGTGAAAGAGCAAGGAATCAGTCACATAAAGGTGTTGAATGATCTGTAGCCATTCACCCTCCCATTCTTACAATTCTGGCTGGGCATTTTCCCTCCTGAGATCTCTTGCCCTTAGCATTTCTTTTTTAGTTTCTTGCAAAAGCAATTCCTGTTCTCATTAGCCTAATTTTTACCTCACATGGGCTCTTATTAGAGCCACCTGTTGTCGGTAGCTACCGGTGTGGTGCTCTGCTCTTGTTCGATGATGATAACAGTCGGCTGCATGCGTGTTCCCTCTGTGTGCGGCCCCAACTCTGTGCAGATAGCTGACATAGAAGACCCCGAGAGAACCAGCAAAGACCACAGACTCTAGTAAGATACGAAGGCACCCGGCCAGGTTTGTTGTCAAACAAAGCACAGTAATAGTTTCCTATAGACTCTACAGGACATACTACGAATATGTGCCCCCTGGCAATGGACACAGCTCGGTCAGTGGCAGGACACTCCACTGCCCCCCTAGGCTGGACAAAGATATGCGCTCCGGGACCTATTTTTATACAGTTGCAGGACAGATTACTCATCCCTACTGACGTATTGAGGTACAGCCCCTTGACTCATTAGGGTGCTGTCTCCCCCTTTGATCATGTTGGTTCAAACAAACAGATCTGTCCATCATGCTGTCCTTTTGACCCTGTCTTTGGGATGCACCTGGCTGTTTCTTGTATCTCTGTGAAGTGTCCTCATATCGGGATGTCCAGGTGCTATCTTGGCACACATTCCTCTTATTACTACTTATATCATTAGTACGTGCTTTCTAGGATCCCTTTTCTTGCCAAGTTCTGCAATTAGGGCCTGCCTCTGGCTCACAGCCCAGCTTTACTTAGCAATGCCTGGAAGTACTTTGGTTCAGGCTTTAGGCCTCAGACCAGGCCTCTGATACAAGTGTTTATGTTTCAGGGCCTCTTATTACACCACCCATTCCATTCAGACTTTATGGGTGGTGTAGTAAGAATGAAGACAAGATCCAAAAAAATGATCCCTGCATCAACCCACTTGACACTTCCTCCAAAAAGTGATACAAACACTGGACCAGACTGTACCAGTGACCTTCCATGTGTGAATCTCTTGCTCCCATGTGGGAAAGGAGTCCAGCCACCTCTGTGCCAGAGTTGTTTCTTCTCCCCTTTGTGGATGGCTGTCAACAGCTCTAGGTTTCTGTGCACTGAGAGTGGTTGGGCTGGGCTGGATGTGAGATATACATTAAACCCCAGTCACTCAGCAATGATAATACAACAAGAGGGTATAACTTCCCAGCAGGGACCTTTCCATACTGGGGAACTCTCTTAAAAAGGGGGTGCTAAAGGTAGGCATTGGATGAGGAGTCTCTGGCAATGTGGGTCCAATGGAGATGTGCTGTGAGGGAGAGGGAAAAGGGTCACTGGGGCCCCAGACTTGGTGCAGAGGCACAGGGCCTCCATTCAGATGGCCCTGTGGCCCCAGTGAATCCTTGAGAAGAACACAGATCTGAGGGGATCGGTGAGGTTTTTAGAATGGAACACTGACCCTGCCCATTTATACCCCCCTGAGGATCCCATGCTATGATGCAAAACAGAGAAAACTCCCCGTTGAGGACAGCCTATTTCTGGATAGTGGTATTATCTGGGCCATCGTCATTTATCATTCTTTCTATATAGTCCTTCAGCAATTGTGCATCCATATGGTGTTATTGCAGGCTAGATTCTCATCCCAGTTACACTGATATATATCTGCTGTAACTGAGATCAGAATATGGCCCAATGCCTGAGGAATTAATGTATAATAATCAAGAGAAATGGGGAACTTATTTAAAAAGAAGAATGCATTTGAAGCTCAGAGTGCTTCATTACCCTCCATTTCACTAGGAGGGTGGTGAAGCACTGGAATGGGTTACCTAGGGAGGTGGTGGAATCTCCATTCTTAGAGGTTTTTAAGGCCCACCTTGACAAAGCCTTGGCTGGGATGATTTAGTTGGGGGTGGTCCTGCTTTGAGCAGGGGGTTGGACTAGATGACCTGCTGAGGTCTCTTCCAACTCTAATCTTCAATGATTCTATGAATGTATTATTTGTACAACACTGTAGCCTGGCAAGTGATTTTCAGCAGTCCAGAGGGAAGGAGACATGTGAAGGCAGAGACTATGCTGGTGATAACTTTCACACCACAAGATAAAAAGTAGCATTGGTAGAAGCTCCAAGCCATGGGCTGGACCAATAAGTGTATGATCTGACCTTCTGACCCTCAATACAATTACAAAGGAACGGCTTGCCGTCACACAACTTGCTGCAGGCTTGGATTACACAGAGCTCATCTGGACAAACTGACAACTACCAGGAGGGGAAAGTATAAAAACTCTAATTGTTTTCATTAGAGCTGTGAATGTCATTCTTGATTTCTACTTGATGAAGGGCACCAGAGGGCCAAGTGCCATGACCTGTAAATTAACCTAGATCCTGGAGAATGAGATATTTTCTCTATCATGAAAAACCATTCCAGCTACAAAAAATAAAATGCAAGTAATGCCTGTTTCTCCTCCCCCTTCGCTGCATACTCAGTTCCTTCACCCATGTCAGATCATTTCAAAAATGAGATCTGTATCTGGGTTTGATTAACAAACGAAAAGAAGTGATCCAAACTGTACTGGAATCTGCCTCAGATGTTTCTCTTGAATTTTTAGTAACATAACATCCTAGACAGAGTTCCAGAACTGGGAGGCATTCAGCAACTCTTTTTTTACAGTTGAAAAATCACAAATGAACGTTCATAAGTATTTAAAAAAAATAAATGGTTTAATGAAAAGGTGCCGCACTGGCAGCCCAGAAAACAGACATTGTATATGGATCCATAGAACAGGTACAGCACTGGCAGCAGCAAAATAGGCGTTTCCAGACTGCAACCAGTGTGCCCAGTTCTGCTCTAGAGCATCCACCTGTGGGGTGAGAGGGCAATCTAGTCACTATTCCCATTCAATCCTTGGCAACTCTTCTGAGACTGAAAATATGGCCACCAATTAGAATGATAGAATATCAGGGCTGGAAGGGACCTCAGGAGGTCATCTAGTCCAACCCCCTGCTCAAAGCAGGACCAATCCCCAATTTTTGCCCCAGATCCCTAAATGGCCCCCTTAAGGATTGAACAAACAACCTTGGGTTTAGCAGGCCAATGCTCAATCCACTGAGGTATCCCTCCCCCACAAAATCCTGGCAAGATGTTTCCACCTGGACTGGTCGTGTCTGCTGTAAACAACCATTCTGACAACCTCCCCACTTCACATAAGGCAATTAACGGTGATCATATGGTAATAAGTTCCAAGTCATTACCAGCCTGAGCTGAACTTAAATTAGTACTCCAGAGGTTAGCTCCATTGCTTTCAAAGGAGCTAGGCCAATTTACACCAGCTAAGGGTCTGATTCCATTTCCAAAGCTTTGCGTCCCGTTGCTAAATCCCTTGAGCCACCCATTGTCCTTTTGTTCTTTTATGTTTGTTTTGTTTTATTTGGGACCAATGTTCAGTTATCCAGCTAGCTGACTGGCCAACAGAAATTCCTGTGCTATAATTTACCATATCAAGCATAAACTATCCAAATGCCACCAACACATCTTTCGTGTACTTTGGTTGATCTTTTGCCATACTACTGTGCAGCCAAGACTCATCTTTCTGCACAGAAAATCCATGGAGGGGAGGGGAATTGGTTGTTTGCAAGTGCAGGAAGTTAAAATGAGCCATCTGTTGTTTTCAATAGCTACATAAAAATAGTGCTTCTAAGCCTTATGACTGTAGTGCAAGGAAAGTGCTTTCATGTTACTGATTTTTACTGAGTCATCTCAATGCTTGGTAATAAAGTCATAGCTTTGAGGTCTTGTTTTGTTTGCTTTATATTATGACTTACATTGTGCCCAAGCTTTACATGTGTGCACAAAGGAATAGCTCACAGAGTTTCTCCCTCTTGTGCAATTCCTCAGCAGTAGCTAGACACAACAGGAAGTCCTACACTCAAGGTGTATGAGGAGGAATTTCAGTTAGCAGTGAATCTCTGCAAATGAGGTAAGAGGAGAAGGAAGACGAAAGGCGACAGTTCTTCCTATTCCCCACATCTATGACGACATATGGAATCGTATCTTCTTAAACAGGAGACATTTAAGAAAGAAAACAGCTAATAACTATAGAAAAACAAACAGCTTTAGTTTCAGCTTTGTCTCCTTCATTTACCAGGGACCACACCCTGCCTGAAAACACTGTAGAGCACAGAGTCGTCTAATGGATGAAAAATATATTGCAGGTAAACATACCATTATACTGTGCTGCAGAGTTGTCTATTGTAGAGAGGAGCAAACATCTCATTTTCTTTAGGGTGAAACACAAGCAGCTTGCGGTTGTTCATATTCAGGGTTTAGATTCAGGAAAGTCTCTGCAATGGACAAATATTTTCTCATCCCTTTGTATTTTCATTGAGAACACCATTTATGCATGCTCAAGTTAAATGTGCTGCATGCTATAAGTACAGTACAGACACTTTTCTTGCACATTGTAACTACACTGTAATTACCATGTAATTTGTTGGGGTAAATACATACATCATAAAATATAACTAAATCACAACTACAGGTATCGGTATCTGGACCCTAGAAATGGTCACGTTTGAGTTCCGAGCCCATGATGTTAGAGTTCCGAGTTTGCCCATCCATACAATGAACCATAGAAGATGTGCATTCTTTTCTCACTTAAATCACCGATCAAAGTCCATGGGTATTTTGAGTGAGTCAGGACTGAAAAATTGGGCCATAGATATGCATATGTGGGTGATGGTTGTTCCAAATTATTTTTAAACTCTATGGTCCCTCATTAGGCATCATCAACACACTTTCCTGTCCTCTCACCCTATCTAAGGGAGAGGAATTCCCCCCACTGCTGTGTTGCCCTCTTGTGGGAAGGTGGTCAGATGGACTGCTGCCCTTTCTTGTGTTAGGGTATCCTCTTCAGGGAATACCAAGTGTTTTCAGGAGACACCCTACTTTGCCCACTTTACCTGTCACATTATGTATTTTCTTCTAGGGCAACAAGATGTCTGCTCCTCCATTGTAATACAACAGAATCCAGGAGACCCCTGAACTGGATCATACTGATCTGCCTCTTTAAAATTTAACACACACACACACACTTACACTTTTGAGTTTGCTATGGATTGTAAAATCCTGGAATACACAAAAATCTGTTCTTCATAAAACCCCTGAGGCAGGAATGGGGGAAAACCTGCACCTCAAACAGGTTCAGGTATGCTTAGAGGCAGGAGCTTTGCATCAGTGCGGTTCTTATTTTTACTGAGTAACATTTCACTAGGGAGGGGAGAATCAATTATTTCCAAAGTAAAAACTGTGTTTTGGAGTAGAAATTGTCAAACACAACACACATTATTAAAACAAAGGCATGTCTGTGCTTTGTTCCATCTGTAAAACAGAAAATATCAACTTAAGATGAGTCACTGCCAATGACCATTGACATAACTTGGTACATCTATTTGAATATAACCATAAATGTTGGCCAAACTTTTCAAGCCTGGTGTCTACAGTTAGGCTTCTAATTCATATTCAGGGTCCTCAATAGATGAATTATTTAGGAATCCGTATATGAAGAATTTAAGACTCTAACCGTAGACTTGAAAAGGTGAGCCAATATTTATAACTGTGGGCTGGGATAATAAAACATGTACTAGGATGACCTTTTTTGGTGAAGTGCAAATTATTCTTTCAACATCAGAAGTGTGTTTAGAAGGAGGAAAAAACGATTGGATTAATAAAACATTCAGTTATGCAGAACATGAAAGACAAGGGTGGATTTTTAACTGGATATCATGCAGTGTAGTTTCCTTTACAAAGATGCAAAATACTCTGTATGTACTGGAGAAGTCATATGCTGGCATGCTGCCACTGGAATTTTTTATTATTTCATTGTGGTAGAATGAAAATAAAGGCATATTGCCACTGTGATTGTGACCAGAGTCATTACAGTTCTTTAAACCACAAAGCACCAATTGAAAGAAAATATTGCCATTTATATTAGCAGTGAAATTAAGTTTTTTTAAAACTGTAATACAAAAGAGCAGTGCTTTCTACGCTACAGCAGCCTCTTACCAACAGAGTTGAGCATTTTAAATCACAAGATAATAGTGTATGTTTGAATAAATAGAGTCTGATTAAAGCCACAAAATCAAGGAAATCCAAAGTAATGAATGAAAAGTAATCAGCAACTCACCATGCTTTGCTATCAGAGTACCATATACTCTAATAATCAAGTTCACTGAATCACACACAGTGTAGGTATATTTCACCACCGAGTGCTGGGCCTGAGCTGCACAATTACCCTAAAGATGCTCAGTCCCTTTTGGCATTAAGAGTTTTCTAAATATTGACATGTACTCTTAAGATGGGTTTGCTTCTGTATATATGCACCACTACCCTCAGCTGTGGCTTATCTGCTCACTACTCTATGTATATAATTTCATCCAGCTGACTTGACCCCCCAGACAGCTGCACTATGATATTAAGTGGTGTGGAAAGGAAAAACAAACAATGTTTGCTCATCAGCTACCCAGACAGGCCTTTGAATAATTTAATCAACAACAACAACAATTTTCTATTACTTTCTAGTGGTGGATGTCGTTTCTTTAATGCCTTCACTTAGTTGTTCAACTGATTCATGATTATGAAACGGATTCAAACCTTATAACCAGAATAATTATTCAGTTTCAGAATTGTTTCTCTTATGATTCCAAGTGTTTGTTGAGTGTAATTACAGTTACTTAGGTTAGTATATAAAGAAGGGGCTGCACCCATAAATAATTGTACTTGCTGAACTCCTTTAACTCTCAAACTACACATTCATTGTGGGATTCATATATTGAGCACTGCAGAAATTTATGTGGGAATTTAATGTTGCATTTCTGAATTTTCATGTTTTGCATCTCTGGAGCATCTTTTCCTCAAGCTGTCATCTCCTCAAAAAGTCATTCAAGTCTTATGGAATTGCATGTATAACATTTCATTCACTATCACAGAAAATGCTGTAATGTTTCTGCACTTACAACAACCACATGATGTCACAGGATGGGCTCTTCTAGGACCACATGCTAACTCACCCTATTGTACTCTCAGGAACAAAATCTGCCTCAAAGTAAAGCTCTTCTCTTATAATGTATAAGCACAGCCCCAGAAGAAAAACAGACCTCTTTCTCTGATCTTCTGGTCCACAATCTCCTTTTCCTGTGATGAGGTGTGCTTGCTGCATACTCTAGCCCCAGGCTCTCTCACCTGATATTTAAAGCATCTGAGCCAGGTTAGCTGATGAGATCCAAGATCTCAACTTCTCAGACCATTAGCTCTTTCCTGCTTGTTCCCCAAATCCTGTGAACAAAAATGGAGTTTGGGATGGGTTCCCCCAGGGAAAGCTGTTTAAATCTAAATATCTTGAAATACTTTAAATTATGCAGTATGAGTACCCTCCTCCGCCCACTTTTTTTTTTTTTTTAAACAGGAAAAATCTTCTGAAAAAGTGGTGGGTTTTTATGTTATTTTAGAGGAGGGACCATATGAGGCAGCTGTTCAGGAAGCAAATTCCACACCCTTGGAGCCACCATATCAAAATGTCAATCACCCACTAAACTTAGATGCTCCGATAAAACCTTGAAAACTGGGTGGTGTCAGACCTATTGGTACCTGCCGGAGAAAGGTTGAAAGATGTGGCATTGAATAATATCAAATGTTTTCCCTGAATCTGCCCAGGTTAAAATAAAATGCTTTCTGAATATCAGGGGATTTCAGGAAACCACTAACCTTTTTGGATAGTATAATTATTTCACTTTAATTTCTCAAGAGAACAAATGTACAGTTTTATTTCATATAATCACTGCCTCAGATTCCCATAGAATATTTATTTAAGATGAATAATTCACAGTTACAAGTGAAGTTTTAACAATCTGAAGCATAGTCATTGCTCTTGCTTCAGTAGCCTCTGGACCTTCCCAGCACTTCATAAGTGTGTACTTTTGGGCTGGTTACCCTTCTTTTTGTATATCATTCATATATTATAGAATATATATACCAGTACTGTAAGCTCTTTTTTTTTTGGCAACTCTCTACTCTGTAGGTGACTATACGAGTTCCCACTTATGTTTCCATATTCCCTTTGGCCTAAAACATGACAGATTGACAATATTATAATAATGAAAAATGCTGAAGGATAAGATAATTAGAGAAGCTAGAGAGACCTGGCTGCTAGAATATGTGACAGATAATTCAACAAACAATGAACTACTTGTTTGATTTCTTGTTCATTAAGAAATGGTTCAACCAGAATTAGAATCCTAGCTGAGGCTGTACTTGTAACAAGGATTTTCACAGCTTCGTAGGAATAAAATGGATTTTAAAATCATGACATATGACATGAAAACAAAAGACTTGAAAAGCTAAAGCTAGTAGCTTGGAGGACATGTCTGATAAGTTTCTGTTTGAATAAAGGATAAATATATCCTCTCCTGTACATTTTCGGATTGGTGCATTTAACCAAGTTTGAATCACGGATAAGAATTGAATGAACAAATTAAAATATAGAAATGAATTGTATATAGAGTAAATATGCTTGCACAAGTAGCTAGAGCTACAGCTTGGCAGCATTACTGGTCTTAAAGGGGGAATCATGCCATCAGTCTTTGAAGATGAAGAAAGGGGTGGAATAGGGAATTTGAACATTTAAAAGCACATGATAAGAAGGCCCAGTGCATCCATACACGCACAACTGGTCAGCATGTGATTCACAGTACCCAGCAGAGATGAACTGAGTCTTCTTCAATCTTGTGATCTTGTTACACACAGAGAAGATTAAGCAGCGCTATTTAAAACATTTCAGGTTTTAAATAGAAAAGGAGGCAAAAATACCCCAACCAATGTGGGCTGTTCCCTTGGTCTTACAAAATGGGGAACAGATTTGGTACATTTTAACTCAAGTGAAGATTTTAAAAACAACAATGGAAACATTTTCTCACAAAATTCAGGTGGGGAACTTCAGAAAATTCAGAGGTTAGTTTAAGATAAATATCCATGTGTTTGGGCATTCATTAGTACATTATTTATACTTTTAGTTCTACAAAATAGGACTGCCAAGGTAAAAAGAAAAGCCTTTTAACATGCTGTTCCTTTCCTTCCCTGCTGAATCTACGAAGGGCAAAGAGTTTAATTCAGCTTCTTTTTGAAGAATGGGTGAAAATTCAGGTCAGTTTTTATTTGATCTGAACTGGTTCTCCTTTCCTGCAATAAGAAAGAACTTGTGAGACTAAGTTTTCTTGAATGCTTCCTTGTCCTAAATCCCAGCCTCACTCACTCACTAACTAACTATGCCAAATCTTGAGCAATGGGGCAAAACTTGCATAAATGGGCTTTCCTCCTTAAGAAAAAAAGTAACATGTCCAAAAGACAATCTCAGCCCCAGCTGCCCAGGTGTCAGTGCATCAGAACTGCAGATGTCACTTCTGGGTATGGGAAGCAGAAGCAGTTGCCCTAGCCCCAGAGTGGGGATTCAGCCCACTGCATCCACACTGTTAGTGGATCCACTGGACACATGTCCAACTTGCCCATCAGTGCCTCTTCCACATAATGGCTCAGAGAGCTGCCACAGAACTCAACTCTACAACAAGCATGGGATTGTTGTGCAGAGAGCCCTGTATTTTCACCTGTATGTACAATTATTCATGAAAGTCCACAAAAAATGGAGAAAACAGACTGATACACACAGTGTTGTTTAAGTTACAAGTACCGTGTTAAGAGGTCTTCAAGGTTCCTGGTAAAGTCATTGGTTGGCATGACAATGAACTAAAAGACTCTAGAAATGGGAGAAACATTTATGGTTGAAAAATCACCAAAATGCATTTGGATTGGGTAATTTTAATAAGATGGAGGTTTGTCACCCCTTCTTAGGCATTGCTTATCTGAGGGTCACTGAACAGGAACACCAGGGTGGGTGGACTAGAAGAAGATTTACTATCATGACTGCCACCCCCATCATATTGTGGGATTCCAAAACCCACCAAGACACTGTTGGGCCTTTGTCACCCTCATCCGAAAAGGCATCCTGATCAGACCCAGCCCAGAGAGAGGGACTCAGATGACACCACCACCTCCACTTGGTTCTTGTCTTAAAAGGAGACAGAATCAGATGTCAGCAACAACCGCTCTAGAGGATCTAAACTACTTTTCCCTCCTCTCCCCACCAACAGAAGAAAATTTAATATCTTATTATCTAAAAGACTGCCAAGCCAGGGTGCTCCCCTATAAGACAGTCTATGTAGCTAAAGTGAAAGGGAATAAGGAAAACTGTTAAAATGAAAGCTTTCCTTAAGGCTTTACATTTCAAATGCTTTACTTGTGTTTCTTTCCCCCCTTCTATCTTTAATAAAAGGCTTAAAATATTTTAAATGGTGATTGTTACAGCGCAAGCTGCCACCAATAACTTGACATGAAGCCTCAGACCACACTTAACTGTTCAATGTTGTAACAGAGAAAAGGGGTTTTATAACCATCTTATCCCTTTGTTATCAACACAACAGGGTGCAGGTTCTTCCAGTGAGCAGTCCTTGTTGCCTGGCTCTCCTGTGTAAGGGAACCATATCTGAGTCCTTGTGTAACCCACATGCCTAATAGGGAGGTATCGCTAAGAGATCTAGAGAGGAGAGGAGAGGGGAGGAATGAGTTGTGCCTGGGTCATGGTTGCTTGGCAAATGCACAATTAGGATTCCATGCCCAGAAGTTTCTGGAACTGGGTGTGGTAACTTTGGGCATGCTCAATCGGCTCAATGTAGCTGGACTAATAGAATGTATTGAGGGCAAATAGTCAGGGCAGCTGCTTTACAAAAGGACATTTGACCTGCCTGAGTTGGGAGAAGCTCAGACACAGGAGCAGAAAGCAGGCTGATGTCCCCAACTTTGCAGTGGGTTGTCGATATCATTAACTTTACAGCAAGGACGCACTGGGAGTGTTTATAGAAAGGGGAAATTGGGAGGGAAAACTAATTAATATAATTTCATTTGTGTACTTTGAATATTATATAATTGTAGCCAAATTGTTTTAATCAAATTGCCTTAACCAGTCTGGTTCACCAACTAACTCTTTCTTTATATAAATGGGATGATGTGGAAAGTGTTATCTATATTTTGCTATTCTGTTTTGTATTTTTCTTGTAACAGGGTTTTTCCATGTATATACTTAATACTGATTGGTTAGTTACTTAGCTGACTAGCTAATTGAGAGATTCCACAGTCCAGCAGGTGGAGGAGAAAGTTTGCAGGGGTTCCTGCTAGAGATTTTTGCGAGCAAGAGGAAGAAAGACATTGCTAAGGCAAAAGCACTGCAAACATTATAGAGCTGATGAACAAAGACTCTGAGGGTATGTCTACACTGCAATGAAACATCTGTAACTGACCCATGTCAACTGACTTGGTCTTGAGGCGCTCAGGCTGCTGATCTATAAATTTGCACTGTAAACTTTTGGGCTCAGGCTGGGGTCCCAGAGCCCAAGCTCCAGCCTGAGCCTGAACATCTACACTACAATTTTGTAGACCCACAGCCAGAACCAGCTGATGTGGGCCAGCCATGGGTGTTTTATTGCAGTGTAAGTCCCTCAGACTCAGGTGAATGCAACCTAAGCTTTTGGAACTCTGTGTTTCTGTGGGGACTAACCTGTTCTGATTTAATGTGTTTCTTTTGTTTATATGTATGTATAACTCTGAAGATAATGTATGTGGATTATGAAGTGGCCTTGTTACGTAGTAGAAATTAAGCTATTATGTTTATCATTACATTTTACAAAGTTGGTACTTAATTCTTGACTGTGGGGAGGCTGGCCCTGTGCAATCCTTGCTGAAAATCCTCAGTGACTAAATTCTGGGTCTTAGTGTACTTTTCTATAGGAATTGGATTGATGCAATAGAAGACGGGTGGTAAAATAAATGCTAGCCCAACCAAAGGTTACACTTGCACTCCAATGCAGATTGACCACATGGTAGACAAACGAGTTGTTACATAGATTATTACAGCTGTTACACTTCATTATGGTCTGGGCAAAGCCAGGGGCAGACTGTGCTTCCTGCTGGGCTCTGTATTTAGCCACACTCCATGCTACATCTGGCACAAAAGATGCAAGGAGCTACAGCCACAAAGGGATTTAGGCATTTAACTACCACTTAAAGTATCTAAAGTACAAATTTAGACCCTCAAAACCCCTGCTCAACTGTCCTCTAACCCTGTAGGTACCTAAATTCCCTAGGCACCTAAGCTTCTGCAGGTGGGTGTATGCACAGCCAGCTCAGGCCTGGTGCCTACCTTATGCTAAAACCCTGGCAGGATTAACAAACAAGGCATTCTCCCATCTATCTTTTCTGTGATCCAGTAGGTGTGCTCTAAGGCTCAGAGGATGCCTACTGGATCAGGTCTGAAACAAAAGACAGCTGGATATGGTGGTGCACCTCCAATAGCCTAGTGGTTAGAGTAGACATCCAGCATTTTGGAGACCCAGGTATAAATCCTCACTCTTCCTGAGAGAAGCAGGGACTTGAACCCAGACATCTCCTCTTCCAGGTGAGTGCCCTAACCACAGGGCTAAATAGTCACTTTCTCTGGCTCAATGAATATGTTTCATACAAAGTGGAACAGCTTCAACAGGAGAGATTGAGAGAGAAAGACCCATCCCAGAATACCCCATAACTTGACATCAATCCTGAGCAAAGAAATGGAATGGCTGATATGAGATTAAATCAATAAATAATTAAAGAATGAAAATATAATTAATGACAATCACCACAACTCCATGGAAAATTGATTTTGTCAGATAAACTTGATACCATTTGTAACACATGGCCAGAAAAGGTTAAACATCCTGCAAAATAAATAACCATCAAAAGACATGTGGGGAGATAATGTTTGTGTTTTTGTGTATTTACATATGCATGAGTAGGGTCGATAATGTAATCAACAGTCCCTGTCTATGCTGTATTCTGATAATTCAGAGGTCAAAAGAACAGCGGATCATTTAAATGAATTGTAAATGCTGTATTCTTCTCTCTTTGAAATGTATAGCAAATAATCTGTGAATGGTGGAGGAACAAGCAAATTGCCTTATGTTAATTCTATAGCTAAGTACCAGTGATGGACCTCCTTCAAAGTCATGCTAATTACCTCTTGGACTCGAACTTGTCAAAAAGGACATGAAATTGGATAAAAGATCTTTGGGTCCTGATTCTTTTATCTCAGATCTGCTTAGGCTTCATCAGGGGATGTTTGAGTCACAAGACTGAGGTCCCGGTTATGCTACTACACCCTGAATGTGATATTTGGACATTGGACTATACCCTATGAACTATTTCTAAAGGAACTCTTTGCAACTACAAAGCTCACCATCTCTGCTATGAATCTGGACCTAAATTAATTGAACTCATGTCTGTATATATACTGATGTTTTAACCATACTCACTCCCTTTTGTTTTTTTTATAAAGTTTCGTTAATAAGAATTGGCTGTAGCATGTATTTGGGTAAGATCTGGAATATTCATTCACCTGGGAGGTAATGTGTCTGATCCTTTGGGATTGGTAGAACCTTTTCTTTTAGATGATGAACTATGATGAAAATTTCTGTAAATCTTACTTGATGTGGGTACTTGGATGGAGGTCTGAGGCTGGATCACTTTAAGGGAACTGTGTTGTCTGGACTTCTGAGTAACCAGTAAGGTAATAAAGAAGCTGTTTTATGCTGGCTTGGTAAATCTAAGTATTGGAATATCCACCAGTTTTGGGGGGATTGTCTGCCCCAATCTTTGCAGTTCACCCAGTTGAATGACCACAGCTGGCCCACTGGGACCCTGGTCACACCATTCTCTGGAAAAATTACAAGTTTGATTGTAAAAGGTAACTGCTGACATAGTAATCAGCTTTTGGAAGGTATTTGACTTGCACTGGGTGATACTCAATTTTAAAAATTAGTACTATACAAAACCAACATGATACATATGAAATGGATTAAAATCTGGTTAACTGAGATCTCAAAGTGTAATTGCTTATAAAGAATCATCAACAAGAGGGGGTGTTTTTAGTGAGATTGGTCATCGACCCAATGCTATGGCATAATCAACATGCATATCAACATGCAAATCCAAGGTCGTACATTTAAGAATAAAGGACACATTTATAGGATTGGGCATTTTATCCTGGAAAGCAGAAACTCAAAGGAATTTAGGAGTCATGGAGGATAACCAATTGAATACAAGGTCTCAGTGTGATGCAGTGGCTAAAAGAGATAACAGGAAATTTGGATATGTAAACAGAGGAGTAGGGAGATATTACCACCTCAGTGTGGCATTGGTGAAACAACTACTGGAATACGTTGTATTGCATCCACAGTTACAAAACATGTTGAAAACTTGGAGGGCATTCCGAGAACAACTACAAGAATGATTTCAAATCTGGAAAAACAAGTCTTTACAATGATAGTTAAGAAACAATCAAAGAGAAGGTCAAGAAGTGACTTAGCATTTTCTATAAGTACCTACACAGGGAGAAGGTAGCTGACACAAAAGGGCTCTTTAGTTTAGTAGACAAAGGCATAACAAGATCAAATGGCAGGACACCTATGCTAGAAAAATGGAAATATGAAATAACATACAATTTTATCAGTGTGTAAATAACCAGTGAAACAGCCTAGTAAGAGATCTGGTAAATTCTGCATCACCTGAAGTTTTTAAAAGATGGGATGTATTTTTTATTGATATTCCAAGACTACTTCAACCATAAGTTTTTAGGTTCAATGTAATAGACACTAGGTCAGGTTCTCTGGCCTGGGATAAGCGGAAAGTCACAGTAGAAGATCATAATAATCTTTCTGGCCTATAAATCTATGAATCTTCAGATAAGCATCTATACTTTTAGGTTCTTATCCATACAGAACCCAAAACACCAGTCTCCTGAAGTTTGGCTATGACAAATAGTCACTTCTCCGATTATTGAACAGTTACAGTGTAAAATAATCCAGTTTGGGAATTATACAAACATTTAAACCTACATTTCCTCTTCAGTTTACTGGAAACAGTCAATTCAGACACTAAGGAGTAGATTTTTCAGCACAAGAGAATCGGATGCTGAGCTCCCAATATTGCAAATGGAAGCTGTGCATTTTATTGTCTGTTCATTGTGATTAAGAGTCACCTTAGGTTTCCAGGTCTAGGCTTCCAACACAGCCACTGAAGGGAAAAGATAAAAAGTGATCCGAGAGTTTCCAGTAAGGTGACTAGCTGTCCTGATTTTATAGGGACAGTCCCGATTTTTGGGTCTTTTTCTCACATATGCACCTATTATCCCCCACCTCCTGTCCCGATTTTTGACACTTGCTTTCTGGTCAGCCTATTTTCCAGATGTTCTTCATTGCCAGGGAAATGCTCACCTTTGTGAGCACCAGTTCATAAAAGCTGTTTGAGTGGGGACCAACATTTAGACAATTAAGATTGTTAGGAAGAAGTTGGATGGGGAAAAATAGATTAAAAATACAGCAACTGGACAAGTAGCTTCTATGATGTGGTCTGGCAGTGGAGAGGGAACAGAATTTCCAATTACTCTCTAAGGGCTTATCCACACAGCATGGGCAAAGCGCCTTAGAGGGATCTGAGCTGTAGAGCACTCTAATGTGTTATGCTTTAACTGCCCTTTCCAGACTCTGCTGGCATACTCTGAAAGGAACCTAGTTCACATTTGATGTAGTTCTGTTTCAAACAGGACTATATGAACTAGGTACCTTTAAGAGCATAGGTCAGCATGTTAGTGCGCTTTACAGATCGCAGCTCTCTGGTGCACATTACAGCACCATTAAGCTCAGGGGCCTGTGCCTAGGGGTGCCGAGCAATTGGGGGGCCCCCAGAAAAATGGACTCCGCCACACACCAACCTGCTCCCCCTCCCAGCACTCCTGCTGAGGAGCAGGGGAAGCTCCCCACATCCTGACCCCACTCCCCAGCAGGAGAACTGGTGTGGAGGGGACTGCAGGCAGGAGGAGTGGGGAGGGGCCCCGCACTTGCTCTGGCCCAGGCCCACACAAACCCCTAATCTGCCTCTCCCTAAGATAGCTACCAATGTCTCAAACAAAACATTCCAAACGTTTTAGGAAGCCTTTTTAAAAATAATCAGGTCCCTTCCAGTCCTAATGTTCTCACACAGAAAACAAACAAACAAAACCCCACCACAACCCCCCATTAACTGCACAAAGATTGAAAAGGTGTGAATTATTCATACCAAATAATTTATTGTATGAATTTAGCTATTATCTGTACATCAGTGCTCTAGGTAGTGGTAAGGAAGAAGGAAGGGGGAAGATCCACTACCAATAGTTCCTCTAGGCTTGCCCAACTCTGCACTCTCGTGTGCAGGCAAGTCTCTATGGAGCTAAGCTCTGAACTATATGCATGGCCTTCCCAAATCCTACCCCTCCTTCTGAGAGGTTTTGTTTCCAGTAAGGACCAAGTCCAGAAATGCCACAAGAGTGGCTGTTCTTAGCAGGACTGGAATCAGCTCTTTTCTATGGTGACATACTGGCTCTATTGAAGTCAATGGGAGTTTTGCCATTGATTTTAGCATATCACCCATGGTATTTCTGTCCACCCACCATACTGCACCTTGAATATGTTTGATTGCGTCAAATCAAGATTTTGGAAGGGGTAAGCAGGTTAATGAGCCTCCACTGACTCAGGCAGACAACGTAAAGCTAGAAGAGCCAATTACTACTGACAGTGGGAAACCTCCAAATTTAGATTAGCATCTAAAGTGCTTCATAGCAATCAGAGTTGTAACACCTACTAGGACATCCATGGGATGGTGAGACAATACTGTGGAGCCCTGCAGCTTTTATAACACGGGTCCTGCCCCCACAAACCTATGATCCTCTTCTCAACATATCTCCAGGAAAAAGGGCTTCCTTGGGGAGCAAGAGAAGGGGGTGGGAAAATTTCCTTCCCTTCCATGCTGGCTAAGGCAATCATGCCTCTGCCTTCGTTTATCAGCAGCTAACCTACCTGCTACAATTTTACAAACTCTTGGATTTATTTTACTACGAAAAAGATGTTCCATTTTTCTACACAGTGAGTCAACAGTTTCAAATGAGAAGTAGGTCCATTCTGTGTCTTCAAAAACATTACATTTAAAAGTTCCTTTGGAACAAACAGGCATGCTGAAGTAGTGCAGCACAAGGCAGGAAGAAAAAGGGTTCAAATTAACAGCAAATACTGAGTATATTACACAAAACCTTTTCATTCTCCAGAGAAAATACCCCCTTTTAAAGAACAGTGCATTATATTGATCGATAGAGAACTGGAAATACTACAGTAATAAGAAACAATGTAAAACTTATCATAACATGAACAGACAGGAAATTGGGACTCTTGTGAATTGGCTAAGGACAACAAACATTATTATTAAACTGGCAGACAAGGGGATCCATTGTAGTTATGAATTACAGTGATTATTTTAGGGAAATACTGTAGCATAGAAACAAAAGTATCAAAAGCTTCTTTATATTATTAGCCTCCTGCTTTCCAATACAAGAGTGGAAAAGACACTCATTTTTATCTCATCCATGTTTGGGCCATATGGTAAGATGACTAGCTTGAAAGATTTTA
Organism: Lepidochelys kempii; assembly: GCF_965140285.1. Lineage (NCBI taxonomy): Eukaryota > Metazoa > Chordata > Testudines > Cheloniidae > Lepidochelys > Lepidochelys kempii. Next base: position 100,621,783 of record NC_136382.1, read on the forward strand.
TAAATCCTTCACTAAACCCCAACAGATACTTTGTAGCATCTAAGGCTAAAACATATATAGGTTGGGGTAACAAAATAAAGTAAAAATAACTTGTTAGTAAATAACTATTTAAGGGCACCGTTTATTTTCTGAATAAACCCTTTTTCAATGGAAACTCCTTGCCTGAGTAAGAGCTGCAGGATTTAAGTCCTCCAATAACAGGAAAAATGTAAAGATCACACATAGAATATAAAAAAATTGGCCTTAACTAAATACACTCAGGAGCCTTGAATAACTGATATTGGCATGTCTTACATTGTCCATGCTTCTTACTTTTTCCCTTAATTTAGGCTGGTTTGTCTTGCTCTTCCTACTAGTTATCCCTCCTAGTCCTCTACCGGAAAGGTAGGAATACATCTTTACTGTGTGTATTTTTAGTAAAAGACATGGACAGGTCACGGGCAATAAACAACAATTCACGGCCCATGACCTGTCCATGACCTTTACTATAAAACCCCCTGACTAAAACTAAGCATCTCCTGGGGCCTGGGACACCGCTGCTCTGGGAAACCCCAGGGGCCGACAGCTGACCCCTGCTTTGGCAGTGGGAGCTGACTGCCCCCTCCCCGCCTGCTGCCCCAAGGCCCCTGGGGACTGCTGCTCTGACAGAATCATAGAATCATAGAATATCAGGGTTGGAAGGGACCCCAGAAGGTCATCTAGTCCAACCCTCTGCTCGAAGCAGGACCAATTCCCAGTTAAATCATCCCAGCCAGGGCTTTGTCAAGCCTGACCTTAAAAACCTCTAACGAAGGAGATTCTACCACCTCCCTAGGTAACGCATTCCAGTGTTTCACCACCCTCTTAGTGAAAAAGTTTTTCCTAATATCCAATCTAAACCTCCCCCACTGCAACTTGAGACCATTACTCCTCGTTCTGTCATCTGCTACCATTGAGAACAGTCTAGAGCCATCCTCTTTGGAACCCCCTTTCAGGTAGTTGAAAGCAGCTATCAAATCCCCCCTCATTCTTCTCTTCTGCAGGCTAAACAATCCCAGCTCCCTCAGCCTCTCCTCATAACTCATGTGTTCCAGACCCCTAATCATTTTTGTTGCCCTTCGCTGGACTCTCTCCAATTTATCCACATCCTTCTTGTAGTGTGGAGCCCAAAACTGGACACAGTACTCCAGATGAGGCCTCACCAATGTCGAATAGAGGGGAACGATCACGTCCCTCGATCTGCTCGCTATGCCCCTACTTATACATCCCAAAATGCCATTGGCCTTCTTGGCAACAAGGGCACACTGCTGACTCATATCCAGCTTCTCGTCCACTGTCACCCCTAGGTCCTTTTCCGCAGAACTGCTGCCTAGCCATTCGGTCCCTAGTCTGTAGCTGTGCATTGGGTTCTTCCGTCCTAAGTGCAGGACCCTGCACTTATCCTTATTGAACCTCATCAGATTTCTTTTGGCCCAATCCTCCAATTTGTCTAGGTCCTTCTGTATCCTATCCCTGCCCTCCAGCGTATCTACCACTCCTCCCAGTTTAGTATCATCCGCAAATTTGCTGAGAGTGCAATCCACACCATCCTCCAGATCATTTATGAAGATATTGAACAAAACTGGTGGCCCCTGGGACTGCTGTTGCTCCACTGGCCCCTGGAGCCAACAGCTCCAGACGCTGCTCGGGCAGCCAGGGGGCCACCCCAGCAGCTGCTCAAGTGGCCGGCTACAGGGCCCACCTCAGCAACTAGCCCCTGGGCAAACTGTTCAGATGGCCCTGGGATCAGACGCACCGGCAGCTGCGGAAGTCACGGAGATCTTGGAAAGTCACAGAATCCATTACTTTCATGACCTCCATGACAGATTCGCAGTCTTATGTATAAGTGATTTTTAATACCATTACTACTGTTACTTCAGGAAAATGGCCACTCTTGCTATCACTTGTAGGACAGATGCATGTGGAAGCTCCATTGCATTCTTCCTCCCCCAAAACACAATCCATTTATGACACCTTTTAAGCTATAAATCAAACCAATATGCCTCAAATATCTCTCTCCCGCTGACTTCTCTCTATCAGTGTAAATACCATAGATTCATAGACTGTCATCCTCATGCCTTATAATGTCATCCTTACAATCTCTCAGGTCTGTAGACCTTCATTCCACCACAGACTGAAACAGACCAGCCTAATTTCACTTTGTAAAATGTGTGAAATTTGGTTACCCCCCCCAGATTTTAAAGATTTCAATTATTTATAACACAGATAAAAAATAAGATGAAGTGAGCTGTAGCTCACGAAAGCTTATGCTCAAATAAATTGGTTAGTCTCTAAGCTGCCACAAGTACGCCTTTTCTTTTTGCGAATACAGACTAACACGGCTGTTACTCTGAAACCTTTTTAAAACCTTATTACAGTTCTCATTATAATGAAATGGGTCATTCCATACCAGCAGTTTTAAAGCAGGACTCCACTGAATGGGGTCTTCTGCTTATAAACTGAATGATACAGTTCACAGGTAAATATGTATGTGAATGTATGTAATGCATTCGGTATTTGACAGATGGTCTTTCGGCATCTTAACATATCCAGCAGTTTAGTAGGTGAGCAATTTCAAAGTGAAATGCTGGTAAAAAAAACAAACACTCAAATATATGGAAGAATATGCAGGGGAGTACATGCTCAATAATGCCAAGCAGTAATAATTTTTAATCTGATAGCATCCCTTTTATATGCAGCTCCAGAATGTCCACAGTATATCCATAAAACAATGATACAACTGTTCTTTGAAACAATAATCTACAAGAGCATCAATTTTTCACAATAATTAGTAATTATGGGCCACAGCTCAAGGACTGATTTTGTTCCTTTATTTGTGGGGATTAATAGTTGTGTGTGTCTGAAATCAGACTGCTACTCTCAGTTTGAAAGGGATGTTAAGAGTGCACATTCTATTTTAATAAGGTCTAAATGCATGTCTTGCAAGCAACAAACAGGATGTGCTGTTTCCATAGAAACAGAAGCTGGTATTATTAAAAAGGGATAAGCCACTCTGTGGCTGGTTCCCCTTAGACACAGTATCATCAACATATATGATCATTTGGATTTTTATTTTTAAAATTGAAAATTAAATCCAAGCCTATTTCCACCTGACTTGATTTTGGAAGCTACTGCTTCTCATTGTCCTGAAGGAAACTCATATGCAAAGAATTAGGGCCCAATCCTGCCTGTAGTTATTCAGGCAAAATTCCCACTGGAAACCTGATGGTTTTGCCTGAATAAGGACTGCAAGATTGGCCTCTCTCTAAAAAAAAAACAAAAAAAAAAACGCACTAGACAAATAGCATCAGAAATGGGGAATAATATTTCAGAAAGTTACTGCTCAGACATTACAATTATGAATATATATATCCTGTGATTGGTATGTAATAGATACAATGCTTTCTAGTGCCGGAGGATAAATAATTTTAAATATAATGATGTTCAAGATAAAAAGAGGGTTTTTTTTTCTTTTTCTTCTGTAATATTATGTCAATAAGACTAAATTCAGTCTTGTCAGCGTCTCATTTTTTCAGTGCTTAAAGAGTAAATGGCAAAGCAGAGGAGTGGTGAGAAAGAGTATCCAGACCTTTCTGCCATTACCATGCTAAATTAGAAGCTGATAATCCAGCTCAACACATCACCAGTGCACAATATTGCTCTATGGAAAGAGAAGTAAGAGGACTACATAATAAATAGGGGTTTAAGCCGAGTGTGTGCTATGCTCTTCCCCAAATTTTATTTTATTTCTAGGGCATAAGGATAACACTGTCATTTCTCCAAGTCTTCTACAAGCAGCCCGTGCTTTCAATTCCATGTTTATATATAATGGAGGCCATATGGGGCACTCTATATTCATTTCTATTACAGTTACTACGGGGATGTATAGTGCTAGCTGCAACTCATTAGGGAACCACTAAAGACAATGACTTGCATATTGTACATGGATCTCACCTGCACATTGCTGAGTATGGGTGGCCAAATACTGCCACTGCAAATACACATACTGAAGCAGCAACCCACAGCAAGTTTTGTATCTCCATGCATGCCATTTCTCTTCATATCAAAACCATTTGTCATGATTCGGCAGCACAATATTGAAAACAGTTCTCACTTTGAGGCAACTCTTTCATGCACTAGTGGCCTTCTTTGTTTCCCCCTTTTCTGATAGGCCTAAGTCACATTTGGATGTAAAATACCTTTAGGGCCATGTGTGTTGGCAGCACCCTATCATCACATTGGTTATATTGGAGCGATTTCATATTTTAAAGTAGCTTCAGAAAGGTGTTCTTCCATGTGCAATCATAGTGTGTGCATTTAGAATGGAAATTTGTATTCAAGTATATTCAATGTAGAATATTGAAGTATATTCAGTGTAGAACCTGGACACTGTTGTATGCTGGTATGTGTCCTGTGTGTATTTCACCATCAATTCTAAGAAATATGCATCCAGTTATTTTTAGGACACTCATAGCATTCGTTCTATTCCAAACCACTTTGATTGCTATAGGGCTTAGAAGGCGTGTGGTGGGGATGTTCATCAGAAACATCTGTCTCAAAGTTTGATATTATTTATTGGTGGAAAGAATAGCAAGATTTTACTGGTCAGGACAGTTTTAATTTGTGATAGATATTTCCATAGCTGACTTTCTCTTACTAGAGGTTATCAGAAAATATACCCTTATTTTCTTATGCCACTGCTTACTGTTTTCTTGTCAAAAGTAGAGCTGGTTGAAAGTTTTCCAAATAATGGTTTTCTATTGGAAAATGTCAGTTATCAAAATCAAAACTTTCTGCAGGAACATGTTAATGCAGACTGTCACGGAGTCCCTGGGTGATGCTCTGGAACTGCTCCCCATGAAGCCAGTCAGGATTCTGGGGAAGTCTCCTTTCTGTGAGCAGCCTATCTTCAGGACACAAAGCTCACACAGCTTCCACCTTCCTGGGTCTGACCTCGGAGCATTCAGCATCCTCTGCCCCTCCGTGTGCTTCCCACAGCGAGCCCGCTCAGGCGGGGCTCCTGGGGAAGCTAGAGGGTCCTGCACCCCAACTTCGCAGTCAGACGTGACTCTCAGCCAGCCAGTAAAACAGAGGTTTATTAGACGACAGGAACATGGTCTAAAACAGAGCTTGTAGGTGCAGAGAACTGGACCCCTCAGCTGGGTCTATTTTGGGGGCAGTGAGCCAGACAACCATGTCTGCCCTTCACTCCATGTCTCCATCCAGCCCCAAACTGAAAACTCCCTCCAGTCCCTCCTCCTCTGGGCTTTGTCCCTTTCCCGGGCCAGGAGGTCACCTGATTCCTTTGCATTTCAATAAGGTATGGTAGGAGTCTCACATACTGCTATACACTGGCTGAGTGGATATCTTTTTGTACTAGTTTTCCCTACCCATTTTTGATGTCACTAACCTCCACTGATAGTGGAGTTTAAGTAACCAAATAGAATATAAATCAGATTCATTCTGCAAAAGAAGCAAGCAAAACAAGCAAGCAGTGACAGGTAGGCCCCAACAAGATCAGGAACAACCTACAAGTTCAGATGTTTAATATAAACCTCTAGGGTCTGCCAAAGCAAGCCTGAAATCTCACAGTAATAGACTCTCATTTTATTTCTGCTTTCTGTCCCAGCCAGAAAAATGAAATCTAAGGAGAGAAAAGTTAAATGTTTTTCAAACTTTAACACATATTTGGTTTGAGTTTGGGGCAAAAGTTTGTAAGGAATCCACATTGGTATGTAGATCCCTAAAAACAACATGCAAGGATTTCAAAGCTGGTAAGTAGAGGGGTGTGTGCGTGCATGGAATACATAAAGTTACTCATCTCTTCTTGCGCTGTTGCTATAAGAGTTTAGGTTACTTTACTGTCAAGGAAATTAACTATACATTTTCTTAATTGTCTGCCTAGTTTGTCAGAACATTCAGCCGTGGCTGCTTAGAGAGCTGCCCAGTAAAGGAAGATTAATCTCTCAAGGAGTCACCTTATATTAAAAGCAATATGATACGCTGGAAAGGGACCTCTGGAGATTTTTTCAAAGTGTTAATTAGAGCTACTGTGGAAGAATATGTTTTGAAGGCTGGGTTTTTAAAATGTGAAATTTTGGAAAAGATTTCAACTCAAAGGCAATTGTGCAGACAATTTAACTGTTCAAAGAATGTAAAACAGCTTTTGCTTTGCTCTTTATGTCCCACCTCTGGAGAATGACCGAGCCAGTCTCAGTCTCCACTCCTCAAGCTTCTCATCCCAGTCCCCTTGCACAGGCCATTCCCAGCCCCTCCCCACAACTACTTGTTCCCAGTGTTCTTGCTCAGCCACTCCCAGCTCTCCCCTGACATCCTGGCTCCTCATCAAATCCAGCTCCACTCCTCACCCCACTTTTTCCCCCCACCCTACTCTAGTTCTTGATCCCAGTGTCGTTGACTAGCAAATTACAGTCTCTTTCCTCTCTTCCCTGGCTCCACATCCATTTTCAGCCTCCCACTCCTACTAGCTCCTAGTCCTGTCCCCCTGCTCCATTTGCCTTTCTGGCTCTCAGTCCCAGTCTACTTGCCCAGCCAGTCCCAGTCTCTTCCCCACTCCAACTTCCAGTCCAATTTTTCCTCTCCCTCTTGCTAGCCTCCAGCCCCAATTTCCACCACAACCAACCCTCATCCCCAGGCTCCTTGTCCCAAGCCACCCCACTTGGCACATCCCACCCTAGCAGGTCCAGCTATTGTCCCCTTGGCATTACAATCAGATAGCTTTCTCCTGCAGGCTACCTGGGCCCTATGTGTGTGTGGCTGTGGGGTGTCACTGAGATCATAGAAGAGACTGGTCCCCCTGCTTTCAGTTCAGGTGCCTGGCCCCAGACCTGACTGGGCCCATAGCAGCTCAGAATTACCAGAAAAGTCCAGCTCAACCCTGCACTGCAGCATGCTGAGAGTAGAAGGGATCTTTGCGGCATTTAGTTGCTAAAACCTAAGGAGTCTCTACTGAACATGAGCAAACCATGATTTTTAAAGGTTTATAACATGGCCAAATTTGGGCAGATTTTCATGGGAGCAGCAAAGAGCACGTCCCTGACACCGGACACATCTACAATGGAATAAGAGACCCATGGCACAGCCACGGCTAGCCCAGGCTCACAGCCCAAGTTGTGTTGACATTTGGGCTCAGGCTGCAGCCCAAGCCTAAACATCTACATCGCTCGAGCCTTCCGAGTCCAAGTCAGCTGACCTGGGCCAGACGCGGGTGTTTAATAGCTGTGTAGATGTACCCACAAAGGCCAACTCCCCTGCCAAATTTCAAGTCCCTGCTTCAAAGCATGAAGATGCCAGAACTTTTCAAAGAAAAGGTCATCAGAACTGACTTACATGGACAAAACAACATTTTCTCCTAGCTTCCTTCTCAGAAACAGCTGAGCCATTCTGGCTGAAATTTTCCAAAAATATTCAGCTTGAGATAGACACCAATGTGGAAGATTCCAGCCCAAAGAGTCTGGCAAAGTTATAAGCAACCAAAAAACTGGGTCTTATAACAGGAAGTGTCATGGACCCTAGTAGGCAGTGCAACCAGCCATACCTATAATGACTTATAAAATATCAATTAGTGAATGATATAAATAATCATGATGATAATGATATAAAATATCAATTAGTGAATAAATCACACATTGTAATGCATTCTATGCTATATCTGAAAAAATTACAATAATTGTTTAGTTTGCTTTTGGTTATCAAAATAGCGGTATAGCCAATTCTTGTGATTTTATTATGTCTCATAATTTGGGGGGTTTTCTTAAAGCCCCAGCCCCTAGAAGAATGTGATTAGGTGAGAACCGCAGCATTCACTGAGAAAAAAAAATGTTTCTAGCACTCATGGCTGTGGAGAAAAGCTTGAAAATGTGACCAAAGTGGATTGTAAAGATTCAAAAACCAGAAGGCAAATTTAAAAAGTACCTACCATTTATTTTTTAAAATCTCAGTACTTGTAAGCCAGTCTCATGGTGTAGGGGGTCTGACTCATGACTTTTGAATGCAGGGGTTGGCAATATTCAAATACTACCACACGAGAAGAGCAACTGCTGAATGCAAGAGGACTGATTCTCCAGTCACATAGTCTGATGTAAACCTGGAGTAGCTGTACTGAAATAAATAGAATTACAGCTGTGGAGGAGAAGGAGAAAAAAGGGTCCCAAGTAAATTCTCACAAGTGCTGATTAGAATTCCATGATGATTTGGACACAAAAATTGGTGTGTCAAAACTCCACCTCAAAGTAACATTGAAGTTTGAACCCTTCTGTAATAATCATTATATAGCACCAGTCTGTTTGTATAGTGGGTTGTGAGTTTGAAAAACTGAAGTATTGGAAAAATGTTTTCAAAAGGAACAAGTCAGAATTAAAATGAGAAGTGAAACTTGGCTATCAGAATGAAGATAGCAGGCCAGAGCCTCATGTAGTATAATTCAGCGTACTTCTATTGACCTCAGTGAGGCTATACTGTTCTATACCAATGGAGAAAATGGAACATCACATTTCAAGAGACATTTGTCATAAAAAAAAAAACTAATTTATTTGCGACAATATATTTTGTACCACTGAGCTAAACTGGAAATCATAATGATGAAACAATAAGTTGCATTCCTTGCATAAAGAAGTGACGTTGAAGACACCATGGAGATGGCTGTGTCTGAATCAGATTAACTGGGCAACAAGGTTGACATCATTAGCAGAGCAGGTGGTCATGGAACAATATGGGAAGAGATGGGACTTATTAAATTAACAAGTGTTTTTTTTCATGATTTGAGTGGTTGGGGAGGGTTTTGTATAAGGCTTTAAGTCTTTGTTGGGAACATTAACACAAACATTTCTGTTGTGTGTTTGGAAGGTTTTCGAACATCAGAGAAAGTACTGAGTGGGTGGGGGAATAAGACAACCATCACATAATAAGATGGAAACACATTTGTGATCACTTTTCCAGGCACTAGTACTTCTGGCTGAAAATGGTAAAAACATTAATTCCCGACCGCTTTTCAGAAAATAAGTCAGCTCTAATAAGAACGGTGCAAAAAGCGGATACAAAGGTGACCACAAACAAGGACTTATAGCTGTGTCTCTGAAACTCACCCTCCACCCCCCAGGTTTCAGAACCCAAGCTCCAGCCGAAGCAACAACTTCAAAGTGCTGTCTACACAGCTATTTTTTTAGAGCACTAGCCCGAGCCCCGCAAACCCAAGTCTGTTGACCCAGGCGAGTCTGAGAGATCTGTAGACATACCCTAATGCTCTTCATATCATTTTCTGGTCAGATTCCCGACGTGGACAAGGAGAGAGAGTCTTGTTCAAGTGAAAGTGATTAAATTACAACACCTTGTTACTCAGCAAAACCATGTGTTTACAGGTATATCTGCTGATTTCTTTGACAACCCCTTTCTCCTCCACACATGCACTTGTGACAATTTGCATTGCTAAAAGGAATGGAGTTCATAAATCTATGGGAGAGTAAATAAGACACTATTTCCCCCCCCCATGAACAAACTTTTAACTAAGTTCCAGCCACAGAATCTTTATTACTGGTTCTGCCATTGCCATAAAGATCCTAGCTTGACTAAGATTCAGGGTTAAGTTTGCAGGGCTGGCAATTATAAAGACAAGGTTTATTGCACAGTGAGTAAATTTGAAATGGAGTTAGTGAGTCACAGCCAACATATAACCCCTTTTCCTTTGTGTCCTATTTACAGCCACCTTTCAGAGTGTAACTGCACTTTACCACCACTACACAGTGCTGTGATGCAGATTCTAGCCAATGCATAATAATAGCAGGTCCAATTTGGATATTTTTGATCAGTTAGACTAATAGACTGAAGTCAACAAGGTTCCTCCCTAGCTGCAAATATCTCACAAGAGCCTTGCAACGTACCAGGTGTGACCCTTGCTGGGGATACCCAGTGCAGTGAGGCACCTCGCGCCCATCTGTCCTTAGCATAAGGAAGTCTGTCTGTGCCTGCCATGTGCAACTCCTTGGCACCACCAGCCATGGGCACCACAAGCACTTCCCCTCTCAGCCTGCGCAGGCTCCACTGTCCCTCTGTAGGTTAGCAATAGGCACACCCTACCCCTGAGCTTCTCCCTGGAAGGCCCAGCCCATGTTGCACTGGAACTCAGAATTCACAGATTTGATATTCTCAAAGGAATAATACACACCAGCTAATCAGTTTCACCTCAGGATCACTGCTCTCTGCTCAGCACAAAGCACTTAGAGAAATTAACTTGCCTTCACTATAAATGTAACAAAGAACAGAAATTCAAGAAGCAACAAGTAGAATGGAAACAAATGGTTATATATAAAATAGAATCATCACACACTAAACATAACTAACAAGACATTTTCCTTTCTCATAAAGGTTAGGTCACCCAAAGTTTCTCTCCCAGCGTTAAACAGCCACACTGGCTGTGATCCTTCATTCGTAAGACAAACCAGCTGGCAGTTTGTTCCCTAGGTGAAGGATAACTAGGTATCTAGATAACTACCTCTGCACCCCGAGATATTGTTCCAGGTGGTTAAACTCCTCATGAGAGGTGGTTAAACTTCTCATGCCTGAAAGAAACTTGTCACCTTTTGGTGACCAGCCCCAACTCATAGACCTTTAGATCATAATTTTCAATATTACATCTCTTCATCTTTACATATTAACCGTACACATACGTGTCACATAATTATGCTAATCGGTGTGACACTGGCTTTCAGTAGAGACCTTATGTGACATCCTTTGACTAACTAACTACTATCTAGAGAACAGATCCAGGGGATCCCAGTAACCTCATGCACCCTGGTGCCCTCTGCCAGTTGGCACCAAGAGATTCCTGGGTCACACCAAATCAACTCCATTAACAGTCACTCATTCTCAAAGGAGGATAACCAGAGTTTCTTTTAGAGATTGCAAAAGAGATTAGGACTGCTGGGGTGTGGTATGGAAAACAAATAAAATTCTTAGGAATGGATCTATACACTAAGTGGGAGAAGTTTTCTCCCAAATAGCCTTGCTTTGTACAGAAACACTAAAGAAAACTGATACGAGTTGCAGAGAATGAAGTGAAAGGGTGGAGGTGAAAGTCACAGCCCAAAGGGAGCAAGAAGAATGATGTTTCTTCTCCTCCCCTTCCAAACTCTGTATGGAAATACTGATGCTATGGTGACAAGTTCAGCAGAAGCAACTGTATTATTCCACTAAGGAAGAAATACACACACTTTCATTATGCTGGAAGGATTTGGCTAGAATCTCGCACCACTTCACAGCGTGTGTAGTCAAAGGCAGGATATTTTTGTACAAGGCTACTTGTTTTACTTTACCATCATTATTTAAAAGCTGACAAGAGACTGCTATTCATCAATGGCATAACTTAGAGATTCTCTCTCTGACTCAGTCACCAGTGACTGGCCAGATGAGAGACAACAACAGACTTTTGCGCTGGTAACAAATTAAAAAAAAAAATCAGTCATTTTCTTGGACGAGCATACTCTCTAGTTTACACAGCTTAGCTTTCTGGTTATCACTTTACTATCTTGATTATAATTTGAAAAACAAAAAAAGTAAAGTAAACTTTCAGTGGAAAAAAAATATCTCCAAACTACATGTTTTGGAAATGCAAAATAGATTTTATCCTTCAATTTTTGGGGTCTTTTTTTTTAAGTCTTGTTTTTCATGCTTCATAGACATTCAACTGAAAATGAGTGGGAAGGAGCTTAAAATATATACAAAAATTCTATACATATATTATAGCACTAAAACATTAATCAAATGTTTAGAAAAGGTCAAAAATCTATTTTTTAAACAGCATTTGCCTGCTTGGAAAGGATTTTTACCATCTGTATTACTCATGAGTTTTAACCTGCCATATTTCATTTATGTGTCTGCACTATAGAACTTTAATTTCAGAACATGAATGGAAGCACAAACTCTTAAGGTGCAAATGTCAGCTGACTGCCATTCTATATCAGTGATAACAGCTCCTCTGGAAAAAATTAACCTTTATTCCATGTCAGTAAGCAGAAAGACTGCTGACCCATCAGCAAGTTGGTTCAGATTGCTAACTAATAACTAGCCAGGTTCACCATCAAGTGTCATGTTTAATAACTTAAAAACATGCAGTGTGTAAGGGAGGATTAAGGTGTCAATAACTGTCTCTGCCTCTTATAAATATCCTCAGAATAACTGCTTATACAAGCTTTCCTCAGCTACAAAGAATATCTGTTCTGCATATTGATACACTTCCACATCTTTAAACCCTGATAGCACAACATTTCACCACTCTGAAGCCATCCCACACAGATTTTTTTTAAGACTATCCTAATAAAAATCAGAGGGTCCGCCAGAAAATGGAAGGAACTGAATTCTACATTGTTGTAATATATTATTTTTTCACATAGATTCAAGTTCTAATTTTATTTTTGGTTTCAGTTTAGATTTCATTCTTCAAAATATCTTCAAATGTAAAGTACAGTAGAAAGTTCAAATACTAAGTAAGAGAACTTGGGGTGTATCAGAAATCATTGGGTTTTCCATGGATGGTGAAGCATGAAGCATGCTCTAAAGCCCCACTCCAGCAACATACATAAATTAGTGCAAAATGTATAGCATCTGAATAGTTCCCATTGATTTCAATAAAAAGAACAGGAGTACTTGTGGCACCTTAGAGACTAACACATTTATTAGAGCATAAGCTTTCGTGAGCTACAGCTCACGTAATCGGATGCTTATGCTCTAATAAATGTGTTAGTCTTTAAGGTGCCACAAGTATGCCTTTTCTTTTTGCGGATACAGACTAACACGGCTGCTACTCTGAAACCATGTTATTCCTGTGTGTACTTTCACTGCATGAGGCAGCTGTGATGTGTGGATATTAATGTGATAGTCAGAAGCAGTGCTGGGTAGCTGTCACACTCTTCTTTCCATACCAAATCTGGAAGGTCAAAATGATTCTAATGGAGGATGAAGTGTATTGGTTTTAGGCAGGATACTTCAGGACAGTGAAATCTGTCCCAATAGTTTTGATTATGGAGAAAGAAGTTTCTCTCACCCACAGCACTCAAACGCTTCTGAAACAATTTCATTCAAGTTTTCAAAACAACATTTACTACTAAGCTACTTAAGAATGTAAGAATGGCCATACTGGGTCAGACCAAAGGTCCATCTAGCGCAGTATCCTGTCTTCCGACAGCGGCCAATTCCAGGTGTCCCAGAAGGATTGAACAGAACAGGTAAACATCACCATTCCATCGCCCATATGGAAAGTTTTGGCCAGAATTTTCAAAGCAGTCTAGGGAGTTTATGCAGCTAACTCTTGAATATATCAGCCTTCAACTCCAAAGGAATTCATTTCAGAAGCTATAGACAAATAAACATGGAAATTAAAACCGAACATTTAATGGAAATTTACTGAAAATTAAAACCCAACATTAAATTGCACCTACCTTTGCTTGTCATAATAAGAGCAGAAAAGCTGATCAAAGGCACAATTGCTGGATAAGGTGATGCATGTTCACCATGAGTAAAGCTGCCATTTTATGGAGTGTTTAATATATTGTAAATAAGTTTTAAAAAAAGTCTCCTTTAGTCAGGAATCAGGGCCTGCAGCAGAGCCATGGGCAACTTACTGAGAGTAGCTGGTCTGTAGTAGGCTGCCTGTTTGGCTATGCCACCGGATTGGCTGGAAGAGTCAGCAGACCAGCCCTTATGCCCAGCAACAGTGTAGCAACTGCACAAAGTATTTGCCCATGACTGTGATTTCTCTTGTGGCTGCTTGTTCCTAGCCTTGCTCCTGCCTTGCCTCATTCCAAGTAACCTAGTTCTGACCCCCTTGGCTCTGATTGCTAACCTCAAACTGACTCTGACCCATGAATTCGGACTCCAGTTGTGATCCTTAGCTCTGGCACCTGGTCTCTGGCTCTGACTCTAGGCTCCCGCCTCCTGTTCTAACCTCTAGGCCTCACTCCTGCTCCAACCACTTGGCGGCATGACAGCCCACATCCTGGTCATGTGATGCCTGCTTTCCCAAAAATGCATCCTCCTGTATTGCAAAGTTATGTTTTTCTTAAAATGAGTTAACATGAAACCACAAGTACCACAACAGAACACAAATTGAATTTGGCTCTTACTATAATTACTACTGATTAGAGCTGATTGAAGTTTCCAGATTTCAATTTTGACAACATTTTCAGTTTTGTTTACTTTTCAGAAGCATAATGATGTTTTTCAAATTTTGTAAAAAAAAAGAAAGTATTAAAATTTAGATGAGAAAAGCCAAAAAAATTGATGAATTGATTACATTTTTTGATCAGCTCTGAGCTTATTCATTAGCATGTAATCTAGCTCCTCTTGGTACAGATAAAACAGTCCCTTTTATATATTACACTACATCTCAATATATCAATTATAAAGCTCTTAGCACACTGGTGGTATTACCACAAGCAATGAATTAATGATGATGTTTGTATCATCCTACTATTATCCAGATTTACCCCTTCTTATTTAAGGCCAAATTACTTAGGGCAAACATGTGATCAACAGAACAGAGTAGTGAAGGTGAGCATCTGAATTCTCCATCCCTCCTTGGCTAGATGTCTGTTCAGCCACACCACAGAGATACTTCACTGGGAACAGCAGCAGTGGTTCAACAGAGCTGCTCCTATTTAATGGCCAGCTGCACATATTTACGCAGGGCTTTCAGGCCAGAGGATGTGAGTTGTCCGCTGGAAATATTGGCGCTAGTGTCCCAGCCTAGCCACCATGACATTTTCCCCCCACCCCTGAAGACCTGCTACCGAGTTCTGTTCCAAGACATGCAGTGGTATGCGCCAAGCTGCTTTGTCTGCCAACCATCAAATACAGCAGAAATGTATGACTCCCACTGCATTGGGGTTATGCATTCCTGTATAGGAAGCCACAGGATTTGTCCTCTATGTTACATTATCACAGACTGCAAGCCTTAGTCAGGCACAGAATTTGCCCCCCACACATGGCCCCATTGGCCTGTCTGGAGCTGGCTCCCCAAATACAGAAATCAAATTCCATTAAAGATAATGAAATTATCTGGAGGTGAAGTTTAAGTGGATTTCCATCAGCGTAAGAGTAGAAGTTAACCCTGTGTGTCATAAGGTTGGTTCATCTTTCTGTCCTGGTTTTAAATTGTGACTCATCCAATTACACTTTGATAAGAGATCAAATTATTTTCCCTTTTCTTAAAAGATTTAATACTAGATAAGCCTCCATGTGTTGAAAATTGATAATCCTTAATAAAAGATGAGAGAGGTTCCTGTAACATCTCTGCAGCAAATATTTTGAAGTAGCTGCTAAAGTGGATACTAAGTGAAAGATACTTCAGTATAGCCTTGATGAAAATATTAGGTTATACTGTGGGGAGTTGTTAGACTGTAGACCATTTTATCTCATATTGGACATTACATCTTGTATATTTTATGTAACATTTGGCTAGAAGATCCCTTGGAAACCACTGGTTATGGGATACATGCAAAATGGACACTAACACAAAATGAAAAATAATAATCTGAGAATGACAGGTATTTCTGGATGCTACATCTGGGTCACCTACCAGCCACCTATAACTTCTTGAACTTCCTCTGTATTATCATTCAAGTGTGTATATAGGCAAAGCCTGACGCATTTCACCTGATAACTACTGAATGATCTTTTGATTATTACCTATGAAGCTCTTAACACAAAATGAAAGAGCACAGATATGCACAAGGCAAAAGCAGCCATAAAAGGAAATGCAAAAATTCTGCAAATTACTTTTTTTTAAAAAAAATCAGCAATTACAGTGAGCTTTTTTTTTACTGCACAGGAGTGTGTGTCACTTTATGGACATGTGTTATATCTGATAATGTGCTGACTTCAACAGAAGTTGCAGATACTCAACATCTTTCATCGTCTGCACCAAAAGGCGTAACTCTGCAAGGCACTGAGCGTCCACTCAGAGGTACTGTGCTCCCTTTATGTCGCATTCGAATCATGGTCACTTTTGGGTGTTCACTAGCTCTCAAAAGGCATTCAGCACCTTGCAGCATCCGGCTGTGAGTAATGACCCAAATAGATAACTTAAGCGAATAAAGGTTAGAGAAGTAGGTCCCAAGGGCCAAGGCTTGTTATTACTTAGTACCATTCCCACACTGGTAGGGCCGCTCAGCATCCAGAGTGGACATTTCAGTGAATGAGGTGGAAAGGGATATGAATCTGGCTTAAGTACTCATCTACTAACCACAGAAACAAGATGGATATCAGCAGGGTTGGGAATTTTTTCTTTTTAAATGGAAAACTGGGTTTCTGACTAGATGAAAATTGTCACTGGGGTGTCTGCTTTTCCAGAAAATTTTTTCCTTGGAAAACCAAAAACCTGGCTGAAGTTTTTAGGTTTCCAGCTTTGACAGAGTGGAAAGTTTCCATGCAAAACCTCTTATTTCCTAACCAGCTCTAGTTATCAGCATTACTGACAAAAATGGTCCTGATTCTGCCTCCATCAAAGTCATCTTGGAGCAGGAGAAGGCTCAAGGTTACACATCCGCAGCAGAAGTAGTTCCTTGAGCAATGTGCTTATCAGGAGGGTTTAATTGTTTATAATGGCTCTCCATAATGGCTAACCTTTCATGGACAAAGTACTGTACAGGACCAATTCCAGACTCCAGGCACCACAAAGAGTCCCAGAATGTACATTTAGTAGCCCGGCAGGCTCCAGTTTTTTAAAGCATGCAGTATTAAGAAAGTTACAAACATCCAAGACCATCCCCCACAGCCCACATATATTGATGTCAAAACTGAGGGAATCCTGTGTGCCTTTGTAATCTGGAGACAGTACAGAACACACATATGCAAGGAGCAGATTTGATAAGAGATTGCAGTTCCTAGGCACCCACGCTCAAGCCTTGAAAATGTAAAACTTGCATAATATGGCAGCTGAGGACAGTCTGTATTCACAATTAGGTTTTCTTTTCTGCCATCACTACACAGCAATGGGATTAAAAGACTTGCTATACGGAAAAAAACCAAAAGCCATTAGCCTGACAGTTCCAACAAATTAAACAGCCCACAGTGACTTCCAGGCATGTGAACCATATGCTGTCCCTTCAGCTCTTTCTTGGAAATAAGCAATTAATTCCTTAAATGCTAGTCACCATGTGACCAATACACACAAAAATCACTTCTTAAATAGCGTATAGATGTCAGAAATAAGGCTAATCATTCTACCAAAGTTAGCTCTGCATCACACAATCAAGTCTAAAACTAAACAGCAATTCGTGTGTCCCAGACAGACACTTGTTTGTTAAACACCTTGTTTTCAAAGAAAATATTCAGAAACACCAGTGCCATAACAGTATGGGCTGCTATATTCAGAGAAAGGAAATAATTACTTGTTAGGAGTCATTGATGCGCTGCTTCTCAATGCTCCCTGGAGGACTACAGTATGTGCAGAATTAATAAAATGCTAGTCATATGGTAGAATATTTTAGTTGAAGCTACTCAAGCTCTTGTGTTGATTTTAGGGTTTTCTACAATGCTTATCGCTGTAGTTCAAAGCAAGGTCCATCTGTTGTGTATCAAAGTGATTTAACTTTTGAAAATACCACACTGTGTAACTGCTTTACTAATGCTCCTGTTTGATCAACGTTTAAATGTTACAGACCTAGGGTGAATTTCATAAGCTTTCTAAATGTTAGGATTTGACAAGAGCTTTTACTCTAGAGTCAGTAGCTAGATAATCAGAAGGCAGGCTAGTGGCATAGCTGATCATACATATTTTGACAGTGCAAGAATTGCCTTGGGTGGGGAAGGAACATGCCAGTTCCTCCTGCATGTGCAGTCTTCTCTAGCCCAATTCAATCTGTTTCTCCAACCTTAATCCCCCTTCCCTTCCAGTCCAAATCATTCAGTTACATTTTCCAGGTCTCCTTCCTAAGTCCCACACCTGCTTGACAAGCACAAATGGTCAAGGTCAATTGTTGCCAATAGCCCACAAAATTCTAATATACTTCCCCGCTCGGTTTACCAGAATCACAACAGTTGCATGTAATGTGCATGAAATACACACTTCAGAAAATCTGGGTCATAATAAAGTACCAGTATATGCACGTAGATGCATAGCTCTGGTAAATGTATGTAAACCATCAGATAAGTGGTCATTTTGATATTAAATGCAAATTTCTCTCCCCCTTCCTTTGATGGTTCTTTTCTCCTTGTTACTGCTGTCACTCTCCTTAACGTTTGCTGTTTTTCCTTGTAGATCTTTTCATTTTTCCTTAATCTTGACTGTAATATTTAATGACTCCACCACTTTTTTCCTTTTCTTTTCCTCCTTCTTCAAGAGTCTCACCTTCCCCCCCCGCCCCGCCCATCCATTCTCCTTTCTTCTGTAATACTAATGAACAATCTCTATCCTGTTCCTCTTTCCATAAGCAAATAGCTTTTTGTTGCCGTGCAACTAGTGCTGGATGATTTCCCCTCCCCCCACTCCCCTCCACAAAGAATAGTAAATCTGGGCCAAATTCAGCAAATAGTTTCAGCAAAAAAAACCCCTGCAAATAAATTGAAATGGCTGGTTTTGAAAGCGTCAGTTTGACATTTTGTTTTGAAAACATCAGTTTGAAATTGACATTCAAAACATTGAGTTTCATCCTGAACTAAATGTTTTTTGGTTTAGTGAGGGGAAACATAGCTTTGGTTAGAAACTAACTGATATTTTTTATATTTTTTTCTCCGTTTGGCCACCAACCTCCCCGACCCCGCCCAATTATTTGCTCAGTTCTAACCACAACAATAGACAAGGCTCGATCCACATAGACTACACCACACAGAGATGTTGCTGGCCCTCTATCCCATCCTGTTGAGCCTCTGGGATCTGGTTTCCTCTGCATTTCAGCTGATATATCTTAGGGTAGGACAGGAACTGCTGGTTATGGCTTTACAGGGAACCAGTGAGATTTCCACTCCGCTCCATGGCTAGACACAACCAACAGGATGAAAAAGCAGATGTTTTTGATAACCTCTGGTGGCTAGAGTGGGTTAGTGTGGGCAACAGCTCTGGGTCTGCTGTTTCTGCTGCCTTCAGTGACATGACCATACTGGGCACCCCACATCTGACACAAGATTGGTATTGGCTAATGGCGCGCATGATGAACCATTGGCAATATTAATGTTTTCCTGGTATTTTTACTCTCATAATTCTTCACTCTTATTTGTAATTTGTGTTACTTATGGGGTTACTCTCCCTCAGAAGGAAAATTGTTACATAGTGTTTGCTTATCTGTGAATTGCATATAAAATCCTGCAAACTGATGGAAAGCTTTGTAACACTTCACCCCATATTCTCCATCGAGATATTATGATATGATTATGGCATAATTATGACGTATTTTATGCAAGATAGGTCATGTGAGATGTCATTGGAAAAGTTATGATTTATTGAATATTATTATCCTATTTGTATACACGTATCATTTTTGTACCTAAAGTTAGGAATATTGACTATGTACCTATATTACAAATGTGTTTACACCTGGGGAATGCCCACTAGTCAGAATGCTCTCAGTCTAGATAGCTGGCTGGGAAAGACCCATTCAGATTAAAGGGCTATTAGAAAAAACAATAGGCCTTCGAAGACATTTATCTCCCACTGCTCACTCCCCTGGGTACGGGGAGGTTGGGGGCCATCACCTTGTGCTGGACTCCATCTTGGGATGCTAATGTTTTTCCACTGACTGGCGGGGAAACCAAGCTTTGAAATGAAAGGTTCCCGCCATATGCAAAAAGCTGTTTAAGGCTGGGGAGTGACATCATAGTGGTTCTTCACTGACTCCCCACCCAAATCGATTATTGGAAACACCTAAGAAACAAAGACTGAACTGGGGGGAAGTCCTGGACCCAGGCTAGAGGAATTTTTAACCTGTGAATGAAACACCTGGGGATTCAAGCTGTAAGTTAGTGTAGCTTTCCCCTTAAGAATCTGCAGTCTGCTAGTATTGTTTAGGATGAGAATTTGCTATTCACATCCAGTCTATTTAGTATATTAAGCTTAGGTTGCATGTTTTGTTTATTTGCTAGGTATTCTGCTTTGATCTGTTTGCTATCCCTTAAAATTATCTTTTGTAATTAATAAACTTGTTTTGCTTTGTCTAAAACCAGTCTGTGTGGGAATCATAACTCAGGGCAGAAAGTGGTTGTATATTCCTTTCCACATTGAGGGAGGGGACGAATTTCATGAGCTTATGCTGTATAGTTCTCTGTGCAGCACAAGATGATATAATTTTGGGTTTACACTCCAGGGGCAGGGGGGCTGGGTTCATGTCTTAGGACCCGGAAAGCGTCCTAGCTGTGCCTTCCCATGCAGGGGCTGGTTAAAGAACCTGTCTGCATATAACTGCAGCTGGGTTTGTCCCTGACTATATGTGTGCTGGTAAAAGTGCAGGCTGGAGCCCAGGAAAGGGCTTGGCAGGCTGGTCACAGCAGTACATTGTAAAGGAAGCCCAGGCTGGTGGGTTGTGGGGCTCAGTGGTACCCCAGTTCCAGATGGCATCCTGGGGGGAACCCATCACAGGCTTAATAAAGCTTCCTACTGGAGTTAAAAAACCATGATAACGTATTATTTGGTGTATATATTTAAATATTCACAAGAGACACACCGATGCCTTTTCTGTCAGTCATTCAGCTAAGTAGTTCTGCTACTAAATCAAATTTAGAAAGCAAGATACCCGCAATAAGATGAATAGCATCTGATCATGTCTGAACTGTTACAACTGTGAAGCACTAAGTTATATGGTTCTGTTCATGTTTAAATAGTCTGCAATACATACACAGCTGACTCACCTACTTCTGAACAGTCTTTCAAATTAAAGCTACAATGCAAGCTGCTTTAATAGCACTGTTGATCTGTCAGAGGTAAATCTTATTACATAATAAGCCCTTTAAGAAGTCATTTTTTATTTAAAATTGCACTCTACACTTCAGACACATTACATAGAAATTCTAACTGCGGCAAATACTACTACGACCCCTTAATAGGTTGTTCTTTAAAGGTGCCCAAATTAGTCATTAAGAAAAGATGATGTACAAATTAGCTTGCTGAGCCTAACCTCAGAATTGATCATTCTTGCTCTCCAACCCTCATTCTCTTTCTACTGGCAATGGTAGTTTTCTCAGACAGGTCTACAGCAAACAAGAATACACTTCACTAACTCTCCGAATTACAGACCCGATTACGTCTCCAATGAAAGCAATTGCAAAAAAACTCCCACCTGTGCCAACAGAAGGATTATTATCCAGGAGTTAGAATGAGAAGTATGAAATCTTATTCTAATATAACAGCTTCTTACCTTTGCAGTATCATTTATAGTGTTGGGTAAGAGCAATGCTTGCAGACTAAGATCCCAGTTGTGTAACTGCCTCCATGCAAACAGACTACTGTACCTACATGGCATGACACTGATATTCTTCAAACATGCACACAAGAACTTTACTCAGATGAGTAGTCCCATTAGCTTAATTATGTCACAGGAACTGGTTACTGATCTGGTATATCAACACAGCATATTCAGAATAGGTTGCTTTCCAGGTCCCCAATCCAGATTCCATTGAATTGATGGGAATAGACCTGGTTCAGGGAGTTGGCTTCAATGTAACTATTCATGAAGGTAAAACTGGATTATGAATCTATAGGAGTACGTATGTGTTTACAGATGGTTTTGTCTATTTGGGTATAGGTCTGAAGCTGGCCACCAAGATCTCTTTGGGCAGATTTCCCAAAGGAGGAACAGGATTTTCTTTGGAATTTCTTGCAAGTCACAGACTGCCTGCAACCCTTGCCTTTGCTTTAAAAGGCATCCTGTTGTTGTGAAATGAACCATAAGAGACCACGTTCCCAACTAAACAAATCCTAAACTATAGACAGGTCAAGGAGAACACTAATTTTGGAGAGCCTGAGTCAAATGTTCTCCCACTTCAACAGCATTGCCATAAATTGAATTCTGTAGAAATGCTGAGAAAGGTGACTAAGTTTTACTATAGCTGGTAGGACAGGGATCAGAGAAGCACAATGTTCAGCATGCTTTGAAGTTCTATAACTTACTCTCTCCTCTGATCACTTCTACTGCTGTTAGAGGATAGCATCCTAAAAACCTGATCCTGGGAGGTACTTTTCATCCATAACTCCTATTGACTTCAAAGTGAAATGCAGTGCTCAGCACATCTCAGGGCTAAGCCCCATGGTCCCAATACTGTTCCCACTGAAGTCAGAGGCAAAAGGTTTGGAGCAAGATAAGAAAGAGTATAATTTTTCATACACCATTGACATGTGGCCAGCAGCAGGGTGAAAATCAGCTGTGTAACAGTGCAGAGATTGCTATGCAATGATTTAGGCTGTTTAGGCCCAGATTCTGACACCTTTACCCATGAGCATAAATTACTGCATGTCATCCTATCGACTTCATGGAGTCAAAGTTCTGTTTAACACAAGTACGGTATCAGAATCCAAGCTTTACTGAAGATATTCTATTTAACAGAGAATGGAGGGATTTATTAAGACAGAATGTGAGGAAGATACTTTTGGAAACAATATCCAAAAGAACACAGGTAGTTTGATTGCTATTGAATGGAGATTGTTGCTCAAAGATGAAAGCTCTACGTGCCCAGTCTTACTATAGCAAACGAGGGTAGCAGTAAAGGTAATAGATATTTGCACTGTAGTTTTCCTCTTTAAGGAAGAATGTAGAGAAAAATATAGGGGGAAAATGTGGATTCAAAATGTCAGGATCAATCACACCTACTAGAATATAGAACAAGAAATACAGTCTCCCATTGTCAGCTCCCCTACACCTTTTAAACAGTAAAAAGAATGGCACAATCATTTATGTGGAGCACAATCAATAGAACAGCAAACAGACATTTCCTAAGGGTGGGGAAAGAATGAACATAGAGGGGGAAAAAACATTTCAAAGTGGTGAATCAGACTGAGGGCAGGATATGACCTTCAGTAAAGGTTTTTATAAATAGATTCTTCTCTTTATAAGACAAAAAATTAAACTTACCCCGTACTCTATTATATTTGAGATATAGCCTCCAGCAGCAAATAAATAGATGTGTTTACACCTGTAGAGAGTTTGCAATTTGATTGGATTTCCTCCTCTCCCCCCAACAGCAGAATCTGACAATTGGGATTTTTTAAGACAATAAATTGAATTTTGTCTTGTCTCTATATTTGGTTTTGAATAGAAAAAAAATCAGTTTTCTCCTGGGCAAAAAGTGATGGGCAGACAATGTATGTCACTTCTTGAAGCTGGAATATGCCAGAGTGAAAGTGGAACTGAAGATCACACTGCTTTTTAATTTTTATAATGTTATAATCTTCCCTTACTCAGGATTCACAACAATCCTTTATTTGTGCAAGCAAGCCCACTGACTCACACAGTGTCAGGCCCTTACCTCTGGGCTGAGCCCCTGTATGCAAAGTAAATTTCTGAACCCTAAATGTAAGGTCTGTAATGAAAATGCTCTGAAATACTTTACTAGGATTATGCCAGCATTGCTATAATTAGCTCTTCTCTCCTGTCATATTTGAATTCTTGATTTGATAAAGGTTGAGACAGTATCCATTTTCTTTGTAAAGATTATTCCAGTCAAAATGTAAATACTACTTGATTTCATATGCACTTTGCATATTTAAGGTATTCACTTTTTATATGGTAATGAGTCAGACAGTGGAAAACCAGCCATTATGCACTCAGTAATAGATCACAGACACTGTTGGATATTTTTATAACAAGAGGATTTTCCCATTCATTTTTGAAAAGGGCTACAGAATCCATAATTTGCACCTAGACATCAACTGGAGGATTTTAGCTTCATGTTTCATCCAAAGGTTTACATGTTCAACAGTTCATCTCTCTTCCTCCCCAATACCACACAAGTCACAATGTGGCTTAAAACCTAGATCTTTTTAGATTATAAGGCAACTTTTGACCTAATTAAGGCTTCTGTTTTTGTGGGTTTATTTCTCATCTCAACCTGACACTGCAGCTCTGGCTATCCACCATTGTGGCCACAAGTAGTACCCACATCCATCAGCAATTAAATCCAGCTCACAGCAGTGGGAAACAGATCAAGAATATTCAATCATCACAATATCCATAGCACAATCATTTGCACTGGGTGCAGTGTTTTTATCCTGAGGTTAAACCCAATCCATAATCTAATCATCTTTAAAAAAAGATGAGAGTAACATACCCTACTTTTAATTTAAAAACAATAGGATAATCAATTTATAATTCTAAGAGCACTGCATCATTTTTTCCACATTTATATAGTACTGTAAAGAAAGACACATGGTGACATTGTACAGTGAGAAGGCTTAAAGTGCAAAGGCATAAGGGAAAACAAAGAACAAATAAGGCAGAACATACACAAAAAGAGGTGTGGCCATAATAGCTTAAACATGTTGTGAAAGAGGTGGGTGTTCAAAAGTTTCTTGAATGGGCAGATGAAAGCAGATTGGGATATGTTAGCAGTGAGGCTATATATGGGGCAGTACAGAACAAGGCACACAGGGTGAAGGAGACAAAATGGGACATGGGACTTTTAAAGGCACAAAGGGGAGTTAGGCACTCCGCTCCCATTGATTTTAAATTTAATTCCTTGGATACCTTTGAAAATCTCCCCCTATATAACAGTGCAATAGTGGTACTGTTGGGCAGATCTGTCCATCTTAGCATCAGTTCCTCAAATGGGCAAGGAAAGTATGTGTCCTACTAAGAATAAACCTGTATGTCATTCTGTAGTTCACATAAAATACTGTCCACTTAACAGAATTTTATCATATGGATGAGGAAGGAGAACCCTTCTCCTGCTCCCTTTAAGTCAATTGCAAAACTCCCACTGACTTTAATTGGAAAGATGGAGTCCAAAGGGCTTGATGCTATTCCCATTAAAGATAATGGAAAAAACTCTTACTGATTTTAATAGGAGCTGGATCATGTCTTGGGTAAATACCAATGGGAAGAGAAGAGAAGAGAAGGGAAAGCAGATAATGATTGTTCATCGGCTCACGGCTGTCACGAGCTTGATGGATTGACAGATATGCGAGCACAATCTGCAATCCTGGCAGCAGGAAAGTTCCTGTATACAAAAATAGATGACACTAGGTAGGTGCAGGGAAGAGGAGAACACAAGGAGTCCGATTATCTTGTCAGCTACACATGCAATCGGAGTTGGCCATGTGTAACTGATGGGATGATCAGGACCAGAAAACGCAGCAGGAAAAACAAGGTTAGTGGTAGAAGAGTCAAATGACCAGAGCTACCTGGAGAAAGAGACAAAACCAGCAAGGAGCAGGTTAAATGAAGGAGGCAAAGCGAGATGTGGGCAGGACATGAAATTATTCAGTGGATGAGACAGAAACAACACTCAGCCAAGCAGAGGAGTATATGTTCTCAAGAATCCACAATGTTCTTGGCAGGCCTGGAATTAGCCACCTGTTTTCCTCTTCCTTTTATGTCTCCCTTTAACTTTGCATATCTCCCTATGTAGATGAAGAGTGGCAGAGTATTTATCTTCATTATACAGTTTGGAAAACACATTTAGTCCTAGATGACTTCTTGCAAAAGTAGTCACATCTTGCCAAGAAAGCATCATGCATTTTTTAAAAGTAAGTGCAATTAAAAATAAAAAGACTCTTGGATTAGCAAATAAACTATTGAAATAATAATAATAATAATAATAAAAAAAGAGGATAGCGGGGGGAACCCTTTGATTTATATTCTTTAGAGAAGGACTGATTTCCTCCAGAAAGGGGTTGGTCTTTTATCTTAAAATCTTTTCCAGTCAGGGCAATCAGGTCACGAGTCTTTGGAGTTTTGCAGCAGTAAATATAGTCAGTAAAGTCTTTTGGTCAGTTAGAAAGGGAGCTTTAATTTGGTTTCTTTGCTCTTGGTAAGATTGTTCTGTGAAGCATAATGTAGAAACTGAAGGGATCTGTTTAAAAGATTCAACCTTAGATGCGATAGTTGCAAAAGATGACTTACCATAGGCTGTAGTGACAGGAAAACCCAAACTAAACTAAATAAAGTTTTACTGGGTCCTGATTTTAGAGTCTTTTGGCTTGTCCCATATGACCATTTTATATGAAAAGATTTTCACATGACTTCACAACATTATGGCAGGTCACTTTTCTTTGATAAATGTTTTGGTCTCAAGGACTTATTTTTCCCTTTTTATAAAAAAAATTATGCAGAACTAAAGTTTGGACGATATATTTGAAATTGTGTGATAAGTGAGGTAGAGGCAGAAAATAATGTAGTGGCATGACTCCTGAGTTCTAATCCCAGATTTACAATTGCGGCAGCCTGTGGCCACTGGAGAGTCCCTTAAATTCTCTAGCCTGGTTCTGACCCCAGTTACACCAGTGTAAATCACAGTAAAGTTACTCCAGATTGAGGAGAGGAAGTCTCCCTTCAGCTATGATCTTTTTACACTGCTGTCCTGTAAGAGCCCTGGGTGTGGCCAGAAAAAAATTCTCTTGGCACAAACTTTGTGCAAGGTGGTTTACGCTGCCCTACAGGGCCTCGCCTGTGAGCTCAGGGAGAATGTCAGGGCTAGCAGGGCATGTTGAGGATGAGAGAGTGCACTCCACCCTACTCTGTCTTCCACCAGTGTTAGTTACAACAAGCAAGGTGACTCCAACACACTACCCAATTTCCCCCAAGCAGTGTGCTCTGGAATGTCCAGGCCTCTCTTGGACAGTTCAAAGAAATAATGAGGTTCCTTTGTTCCTCTCAAGACACAAAAGCACATCAGAGCTTATTAACTTATAAGGGATAAATACACCCTCCCCTGCAAGCACAGCACTGAGTTGGTTTATAGTAAAAATACAAACATAGATTAAGTGATGCCAAATAAAAAGAGTGAAGTTACAAAGGGTTACAAGCAAATAAAAGTGAACACACACATTGAGAAGTCTAACACAATCTAGCATGGTACCAGCTTTGTTCAAGATGCTTTTTATTACCTCTATTTAGTCTCCAGAGACTTCAGCCCTCCAGCTCCACTCCGCACCCACTGCTTTGGTTGAGGGACCCATTTTCTCAGCTTGCAAGAACTCTGTTCTCTTGTGGCTGTCTATTAATTGATGCCAAAGACTGCTTCTGTGTATATCTTCTAAAGTTCAACTACTTTGTTTCAAGAGGCAGGATGACCTCATGCTTTTCTTCCCTTCTTGTGAGCTTTCAGTTGTGATGCTGGCAGACCAGGTGGCAGTTCATGCCAAAGTCCCCATGTCTCAGTTGAACACTGACAAATATATAGCTGGAATCAGTCTGGGTCTCTTGTGTTAGTATTGTTAATATAATAAAGTCTAAACACATTCTTATAATTCTATCAAATGCGTGTGAGTTGCTGCATGTATTAATCTCATTGATAACATCTATCTCATACTGTAAGATCATATTTGAGTGACTGAATTTTGAGCCTCTGACTTCATAGATCACCAGACAGGTGAAGAGCATTAGTGTGAACTGCTGATATCCAACAGAAAAGTGTTGCATCCTGAACAACAGGAAAGGTCCATCAACACCAGACAGACTATTGTGGGACATTAAAGAGGACAAGAGACATTGGTTGTTCTGCCCTCCCAATGAAGACCAGTCATGCAAGTGGATTTCTCCCATCAGCTAAGTTTGCAGCTCAGAGCTCAAGGGAGTTTTTCCTGGGCCATTTCCTATCCAGTCTCCTAAGTTCTCCTCTGGGTTTCTCTAGCTCTTCCATAATCAGGGTCTCTCCCAGGCCCTGAGAGCTTTTCCTACTCTGCTTGGCTTTCTCTCTCCCCCTTTTCCCCGCTGAGTTTTATCACCACTTAAGCCTAGCTCTCATTCCCATTACTGCTGCCACCTTCTGCTTTCTGTGGTGAATTTGCCAGACTCCCCCTAGGTGGGTCTCATTCTGTAATTAGGTTGGCTTAGCTCCAGGTTCTACAGCCCTGGGGAAGTCACCCTGTTACACCCCCCTTCCCTCACTCTCAGGAATTTGGCTGCATTTGCTGGGAAGGTAATGATCTCAACAGTGTTTCCTTTCAGACACTGGCAGGGGGGACACCTCCCCCTGTCAGCTACCCCATTTTGGCTGTGCCAGTCCCTTGCAGGTTTGGAGCTAACTGAGGGGGTCTGATTCACCTCTTCTGCCTTCAAAGCCAAAATATCATTCCCCATTAACAAAGAAAATGGACTGTCTGCCAACATCCCTACAACCAACACCCCTGGCCCTTCCTGGGTCTGT
The DNA here is from genome assembly GCF_965140285.1 of Lepidochelys kempii. Classification (NCBI taxonomy): domain Eukaryota; kingdom Metazoa; phylum Chordata; order Testudines; family Cheloniidae; genus Lepidochelys; species Lepidochelys kempii. The sequence goes on from NC_136382.1 coordinate 100,650,097, forward strand.
ACAGAAATCTATACTGGTGGTCGAGTGAAGGCTTTTACACTGGGAACTCAGATTTCACACCCTGAGAGCATTCAATGGGGTTTCACAGCATGGGGTTTAACTATAGTCTTAGCAGTCCCAGTATCTCTCCATCCAGTGAATGTCTCCCCATTTACTACCACCTTCTGTGCCCATTGGGGATCAGAGGGATGTGTGGCATAACACATGGGCAGTGTTGGGGTGTGAATGGCTTGGCCTGAACATTATATGCCATCAACAGACCGGCTGTGTGATTCCCTCCCTCCAGAGATTGTCACGCAGTTAACTCTGAGAGACTGGGGTACAGCTGGTCTTTCTAGCACTTCACTGGGCCTCAGTTAGTGGAGGGGGCAATCCTAGGCAAAGTGATCGAGCTGGCCACAGATGAGACACCATTTTCCCCATCCACCCCCGGGTTTCTCAGAGATGGCTTCCCTCCCCATAGGTGTTGGTCTTGGCTTAGCCCAATCCCCATCCTCTGATCCTATTCCATCCCTATTAGGTTTTCTATGAAGCCCAGGCTGACTATCTACATAATGGTCTGCCAATTTCCAAGCTATGGGTACATCTCTAGGATCTTTGTCTATTAACCCCAGGAGGAGTGGGGGAAGAGTTTGTAGAATTGTTTTAAAATAACCCACCAACCAGTTCCTCACTTTCTCATGTAAGCCCTAATTTGTGATGAAACCTCAACATAACCTTCTATGTTTGCTTGATCAGAAAGAAGGTCCTAACTCAGTTTAAATGTAGCCTTTTTAAGCCAAAAGTCCTTTCTTATTTTCCTAGGCTCTGGAAACTCAGTTTGAAGCAGTATATGCAAACCTCCCCAGGAAGTGTTACCTCTCTGGAGATGTTTACAACATGAGTAAGGCACCTTAATCACCCCACAGTGTTTTAGTTCCTGGAGGAGCTGTGGTAACCTCCCCTGTGGAACAGGACACAAACATACAATTCCTGGCCCACAGTGATACATAATCTTAATACCATATGTTCCCCACAGACACTGCGTGTGACTGCAATGTCTGTCACCATCAGTTCTTGAAAACTTTAAAGATTTTAAAGATTTTATCCTGTTTCAGGAGAGGAAAATATTCAAAATCTCAAACTCTTACAGGACAGGAAAACAATTTCCCACTCATCTCAAATGGGATGGGAAACAGAGGCACAAAGGGTCTTGCCCAGGGAAACATAGCACTGCATAGATGGGAATAGAATCCAGGTCTCCCAGCCCATTGTCCTCTCCACTAGAGCAACTTCCAATATGTAAATAGCACCTTAAAGATTATCACTAATGTTGTGCACGTACTTATTGGGGAAGAATTAATGCTTTAATATAGGAAAGCCACAATTCTATTGATTTCACCATACCTTTTTCATGGCCATTACCTTATTTTGATCATGTTATTAGGTACCATAGCACTACGTTAAATCCACGTAGTTACATCTGCTCTCAAGCTTCTGTTTTAGTTTGTCAGGCAGCAATAAATTAGTGCCACTGTTTGATTAAAACCACAAACAACCTGTCTACTTGCCCAAATGTGACCTTGCTGAAATTAAAGAAATGACACATGTCTGGAAAAATGTCAGGGAGAAAAACAATTAAAAAGTACCACATGTTCTGATGCAGGCCCCCCAGAGCCCTTCTGGAACATAATGCATTATTATTTTTCTTCCCACATTCACAATTGAATTGCTCATGATGGGAAAATTATTAAACAAAATCAAAGATTCCTCTTTTTTTTTTTTTTTTTGACAAGTGGGGTAAACACAGCTTTGGAGCCACATCGGCTCCCCTACCACATAGTTTCTTCTTGATTACTAAATTGATACTTTTTATGGTGTTGAAGGGCCTGATTCTGCATCCATTAGATACCCACTGAGAGTTCTGAGTGCCAAAGGAAGGAAGGACTGGATCTGAAGAGTACTTTAATGCTTTGTTTTTTATTGCTTATCAAAGGAATACGCAGCTGGTGAGGAAATTCATTCAACATTTATTCTCAATAAATTAAAACCCTCTCTGTCTAAGGGATTTATCTGACCCCCATGATAGTAATATCTGAGTCCCTCACAATCTTTTTTAATGTATTCTTAGAACACCCCTGTGAGGTAAGGCCATGCTATTATCCTCATTTTACAGGTGGGAAACTGAGGATAAATAACTTGCCCAAAGTCACACAAGAAGTCTGTGGTAGAGTAGGGAATTGAACATGGGTCTCTTAGGCTGGTGCCCCTAACCACTGGACCATCCTCTCTAACATACCTCCCTATTAGACAAAAATGCTGCAAAAGAGTGAGTGCTTTTAACACACCTCCGCTGTTAAAGGGTATAGCTTTGGAATGTTTTTATACTCCTTCAGTTGTTTCTTGCCTACTTGTTCCTCCAAACTGGGTTATTTTTGGTTTAATGTCGTTTAAACTAAAGGGGTTAAAACTGGGCGTGTATTTCACTCATTGGGTAGGATCTGGATTTCAATTACTGTGATGTAAATGCATATTAATGACTTCAGTTGCATTAGAGTTACACAGTATTTACAGTGGTGAAATCGAGTCTAGAGACTGGTCCATTGACTCTAATCCAGATTTCCTCTATGAACTCCTCACCCCAGCTCTGGTCTATTTACACTGGGTTTAAGGTTGACTCTCACTCTGGCCCTTTACAGCAGGTCAGAGAGCTGAAACAGCATAAAGGGTCCTTGAAAGCCCCAGTTCCAGCCAGGGGGAGATTCCTGCACCGCAGGCACTGAGGAAGACAGCAGTAAGACTTTCACCAAGGATCCCCTTGCAAATTCCAGAGTAGGGGATGTGCTGGGGGCATGACTAGGGTGAGAGAGGCATGTTGGGGGCATAGCATCGTCATTGTAGAGAATCCAGTCAGTGCTGTGGCCCACAGGGCAGTCCAGGGAGACTGCCATAATTTAGACAGGCCGCCAGGGTTATTTAAATTACACCCAGGGCCCTCTCCAGCTGATGGAATGTGTGTCTGCACTGCAATGTAAGCCCAGGGTTAATGGGACTCGAGTCAGCTGACCCATGTTAGGGAACCCTGGGCTTGAGCATCTACATTGTATTTTAACCCTAGGTAAAGAATTTTCTGACCCATGCTCAAATCTAGGGCTCTGGCGTCCACACTGCAGTGCGCAGACTTGAGTCAAAGTAACCATATCCCAGAATCCCGGCCCCTTGAAATGTTGCTGCTCTAGCCCTAGGAATGTGATGCATGGCAGGAAACCTTTACTGCCTGCCCTGCACATTATCAGGAAGCAGCTTGCTTTGTAAAAGGCTTGATCAGTTCACTCTCCATTGCAAATCCTGGAGGCTCTCTGACAATGTGCTTGCAGATCGGTGATAAGAACAGAATGGGTTACACTGACCTGAGCTGCTGCTGTTTGCCAAGGATGGGAGGGGGCTTCTGTTTTCACTTGAGTGGATTGCAGATTGTTGGCATAAAGGAAGTTGTCCCATGGAATTGTGGGATACTTCCAGATGACTCCCTGAACCTGAATCAAGCAGGGCTGTGGCTACACTGCAAAGGAATAGAGTTCAGGCCCTGGGTCCTGGCTTGACTTGAGCTTGGACCCTCCAGCCCTGCAGGGTCCTGGGACCCTGGGTTAGGTCAGTTGCAGCGTAGACCCAAAGGGAGTTAGCTTTGAGACTGGGCTCAAGCATGGGTGTACACTGAAGTGTAGACATACCCAGAGCAGCCCAGGATTGGAAGCATGCAAAGGTGGCTTAAGGGTCACCATGGCATTGGGCTGCAAATTCTGTGCTGCACAGAATCTCACCCTTCATGCTTTAGTTTTAACAATCCAGAGAATGTATTAAGATGGGCTTGGAAGACTGAGAGGAGACATGATGACAGTTTTCAAGTACACAAAAGGTTGTAGAATCTCCATCATTGGAGATTTTTAAAAGCAGGTTAGACAAACACCTGTCAGGGATGGTCTAGATAATACTTAGTCCTGCCATGAGTGCAAGGGGCTGGACTAGATGACCTCTCAAGGTCCCTTCCAGTCCTATGATTCTACCTAAGGTCCCATTCTTCTGGAAGACATAAATATGGTGTTGAAAATAAAGCATAAGAGAACACTGGCAGATCTTATACAAACTTGTACATACAATTTGTAGGACTGCAGACCAGCACAACTCTTTTGGGAAACATTGTTTTAAAACAATGTACTTTGATCTTAGACTTCCCATAAAACTCCTCCTGGGAGATGATAACACTGATCCTAGTAATACATCGCTTCCTTTGTTTTCTCTTAATCCAGGGCAAATTCTCTTCTAGGTCCTCATATTTCCTACATGTATACTTGGCACAACAAAATCTGGGAATTTCTTCTATGGAACAAATTTCTGCACCACAAGCAAAAAGACAACCCAAAAATTAGCACTGCCCTGCTGTCTGTGCACTCTGAATCCAACACTTGTACCATTAGATCCCAGACTCTATTGTCCTTTAACTCTTATTGACACCGTTGCCGGCTAATTTTTCCCCTTTCTCTCTTGTAGCAGCTAGGGATAGCCTTAGATTTTCTTTGCAAATAATGTTTTGCCTTTTCCTTGTCTGTAGTAGTTGTTCCATATGCTGAATTTATTCCTTATTAGGAGCTAGATGTGCCCCTTGCCCTAAGGCAGCTGCATAGAAGAGTGGATTTCCCTGCTGTGTGTTATCATATTAGGGCTACCCAGATTTTGGGCCTGGGTTCTGTGACACACAAGGGTGTCTATATGGTTGCCGATCCCCCACCTGGACAGAGACCAGGAAGGGGCAGGAAATAGTTGAAGCCATGACTTTGACCTCCCACATGCTCACCAGCACAGCTAGCTAGATGTGTGGGAAGTAAGCTACACCTTTGACACTGCTGCAGTGAATTATTTACTATATACCCTAGGTGCCTTGGGGATTGACAATGCATTGTACAGCTCATTCTGGGCAGACAGCTACTCACCGCCTCTTAGTGGGTGATGCTATTTTTGTATTATGATAATTTCTTCTGTTTACTATCTTCAATTTTTGTTGTTGTTTAACTCAACTGTTGCTCACAATATGGGACCAAACCTGCAAGGGTCTGACTGCTCTCCACTCCCATTGGAAGTTGAAGATTCTCTATACTTTGCATTAGCCATTCAAACCCTTATAGGATCAGGAAAAACATTTCAGGGCTTCTTTCAAACCAACAGAATTATTGTGAAGTTCAGCCTAGTGTTCCTATAATAATAAAGGTCTCCATTTACTTTTCTAGTGAACATCAAAGACCCTGATGATCTCAGCTTGCACTGACAAACATTGATTATGCCTCACAAAACACCTGTGAGCTGGTGCGCAAATATTCCTGTGATGTGGGCCATATAAGTATAGCTATACAATAATAATAATAATAATACTTCCCAGCTTTTACATAGGGCTTTTCATCTATAGCTCTCAAAGCACTTTACAAAGGAAATCAGTATTATTTCCCCCATTTTTATAGATGGAAAAACTGAGGCACAGGGAAGTTAAATGACGTATTATTCGTACCAAATAATAGTCAAATACCCAATAATCTATTCTAATTCTACAAAGACTTATGCATGTGTTTATCTCTAACTTTGACTCCACTGGGACTATTCATGTGCTTAAAGTTAAGCAATGTGCAGAAGTGTGTCCAGGATCAGGGCCATAGTGCTCTGTATATGAAATAAAATGTTCTCCAAATAAACAGCAGCAAAAAAAGAACAAGTTTTAAGCAAGACAGGGCTGGATTCTCTCACCTCAGGGTACAAGTAACTTATGATGATATCAATGGGACTTGTATTGTACAGCAGGAGAATTGGGCCCTAAATAATTAGCATTAAACAGAGTAGTGCAAAGATAATGGCAAAACCACATAAGTATTTTACTCAATGAACAATATTTAACTTTGCTTGGCAAAGAAGCACAGGGATATCATGTTCTCCTTCAAACATCTGATCCTGCCCAAAGGAAAATACCAGACAGTCCCAAAAGTCTGCAGATTAGAGATGGGGAATCAATGTCAGTCCAAATAAAGGAGACAGGGTGAATAACAATTACCTTTTCTGTATTAGAGTCAAGGTTAGTCCCACTGATATCCAAAAGAGATGAGTCTACACAACGGCTAACAAGCAGCAGAAACTGCAGCCTCAACAATGGCATCAAGAGGCTACTTCTGAAACTGAATTATAAAACCTCATTTGCATTCAAGGCAAAAATTGCTTACTTTATGTAAACAGGAATTGTAAATCAGTAAATACAGCATGCAGTCCCATGTGAATTTCCCTCCTGCTACCTATGTCAAAACTTAGTTAGTAGACTTAAAACAAAACGATAACAACAAACTTAACTATGCAGTGAGGTGAGCTGTACAGTATCAAAAGAAGGCGGATGACTATCAGGCTTTGGAAGGTGCTTGTGTTGGTGTGGTGAGAGTGCTGACCAGGATGTGCGTGAATAGTAAGTGAATATTTCACAAGGGGAAAAACAAGAACAAACGTAATTTGATGAGAAAAATTAAGAAAGGTTAGGGGAAAAATGTAGCGTTTAAGAAAGCACGAAAATACTGCTAGAGCCAGAGATAAGTTTTCACTTCTATAACACCTTCACCTGAGATTTCCAAAGACAACGAACATTGAAAACATTGATCAATGTAGCTTTACAAAACTCCTATGAGGTAGTATTATTACCCACATTTTTCAGATGAGGAAACTGAGGTGTAGGGAGTTTAAGTGACGATATGTCCAAAGTCACACCGTTAGTTGTTGATTCAGTGATAAACCCATCATTAGATTTTGGACTCTGGAATTTCAAACTTATTTTAAATATAATGGAGGCTTCTGTAGAGGATAAACAAACACATTTTGCTGAGACATATGATGGACTATGCTTTGTTAAAAGGATGATGAATGAATCTTAGAATAGATGTAGCTCAGACGAGGTGTAACATAAATGGATATATTGGACCAGAATGTGAAGGTGATTAAGGCCCACACCCAGAAGCCCTTGTTCACATGAGGAGCACAGTTAACTTCACCTGGGATGCCTCACATGAGGAAGAGCTGCAGAATCTGGCTCAAAGTGTTTAAAAAAATTCTTTAAAAAAATTAAAGATTTTATCATGACATAACAAACACTATAGCCATTTAGGAGTATTATTGTGCCTCCTCCTCTGAGAGCTTAGAGTGCTAATTATATTAGAATTAGTAGGGGAAGCAAAAGTGGATGGGAATCTGGGAGGCAGTGACCATGAGCTGGTTGAGTTCAGGATCCTGACGCAGGGAAGAAAGGTAAGCAGCAGGATACGGACCCTGGACTTCAGGAAAGCAGACTTTGACTCCCTCAGGGAACGGATGGGTAGGATCCCCTGGGGGACTAACATGAAGGGGAAAGGAGTCCAGGAGAGCTGGCTGTATTTCAAGGAATCCCTGTTGAGGTTACAGGGACAAACCATCCCGATGTGTCGAAAGAATAGTAAATCTGGCAGGCGACCAGCTTGGCTTAACGGTGAAATCCTAGTGGATCTTAAACATAAAAAAGAAGCTTACAAGAAGTGGAAGGTTGGACATATGACCAGGGAAGAGTATAAAAATATTGCTCGGGCATGTAGGAATGAAATCAGGAGGGCCAAATCGCACCTGGAGCTGCAGCTAGCGAGAGATGTTAAGAGTAACAAGAAGGGTTTCTTCAGGTATGTTGGCAACAAGAAGAAAGTCAAGGAAAGCGTGGGCCTCTTACGGAATGTGGGAAGCAACAGGGTGACAAAGGATGTGGAAAAAGCTAATGTATGTAATGCTTTTTTTGCCTCTGTCTTCACGAACAAGGTCAGCTCCCAGACTGCTGCGCTGGGCATCACAACATGGGGAATAGATGGCCAGCCCTCTGTGGAGAAAGAGGTGGTTAGGGACTATTTAGAAAAGCTGGACGTGCACAAGTCCATGGGGCCGGACGAGTTGCATCCGAGAGTGCTAAAGGAACTGGCGGCTGTGATTGCAGAGCCATTGGCCATTATCTTTGAAAACTCGTGGCGAACGGGGGAAGTCCCAGATGACTGGAAAAAGGCTAATGTAGTGCCAATCTTTAAAAAAGGGAAGAAGGAGGATCCTGGGAACTACAGGCCAGTCAGCCTCACCTCAGTCCCTGGAAAAATCATGGAGTAGGTCCTCAAAGAATCAATCCTGAAGCACTTACATGAGAGGAAAGTGATCAGGAACAGCCAGCATGGATTCACCAAGGGAAGGTCATGTCTGACTAATCTAATCGCTTTCTATGATGAGATTACTGGTTCTGTGGATGAAGGGAAAGCAGTAGATGTATTGTTTCTTGACTTTAGCAAAGCTTTTGACACAGTCTCCCACAGTATTCTTGTCAGCAAGTTAAAGAAGTATGGGCTGGATGAATGCACTATAAGGTGGGTAGAAAGTTGGCTAGATTGTCGGGCTCAACGGGTAGTGATCAATGGCTCCATGTCTAGTTGGCAGCCGGTGTCTAGTGGAGTGCCCCAGGGGTCGGTCCTGGGGCTGGTTTTGTTCAATATCTTCATTAATGATCTGGAGGATGGTGTGGACTGCACTCTCAGCAAATTTGCGGATGACACTAAACTGGGAAGAGTGGTAGATACGCTGGAGGGCAGGGATAGGATACAGAGGGACCTAGACAAATTGGAGGATTGGGCCAAAAGAAATCTGATGAGGTTCAATAAGGATAAGTGCAGGGTCCTGCACTTAAGATGGAAGAATCCAATGCACCGCTACAGACTAGGGACCGAATGGCTAGGCAGCAGTTCTGCGGAAAAGGACCTAGGGGTGACAGTGGACGAGAAGCTGGATATGAGTCAACAGTGTGCCCTTGTTGTCAAGAAGGCCAATGGCATTTTGGGATGTATAAGTAGGGGCATAGCGAGCAGATTGAGGGACGTGATCGTCCCCCTCTATTCGACATTGGTGAGGCCTCATCTGGAGTACTGTGTCCAGTTTTGGGCCCCACACTACAAGAAGGATGTGGATAAATTGGAAAGAGCCCAGCAAAGAGCAACAAAAATGATTAGGGGTCTGGAACACATGACTTATGAGGAGAGGCTGAGGGAACTGGGATTGTTTAGTCTGCAGAAGAGAAGAATGATGGGGGATTTGATAGCTGCTTTCAGCTACCTGAGAGGTGGTTCCAGAGAGGATGGTTCTAGACTATTCTCAGTGGTGGAAGAGGACAGGACAAGGAGTAATGGTCTCAAGTTGCAGTGGGGGAGGTTTAGGTTGGATATTAGGAAAAACTTTTTCACTAGGAGGGTGGTGAAACACTGGAATGCGTTACCTAGGGAGGTGGTGGAATCTCCTTCCTTAGAAGTTTTTAAGGTCAGGCTTGACAAAGCCCTGGCTGGGATGATTTAATTGGGGATTGGTCCTGCTTTTGAGCAGGGGGTTGGACTAGATGACCTCCTGAGGTCCCTTCCAACCCTGATATTCTATGATTCTATGATTTGCATTAAAAATGTGCCAACACTGTGGGGATTGTTTAATGCTGTGATGGTTTAATGTTAATCGGTGTTTAAGTAAAAGGTAAGCTAAAAACCAAAAATCACAGAAACATAGGCTAAATTATTATTGATATGTATAAATTGAAAGGAACTGTTTAAAGAGAAAGAGATTCCTTCCCCTGGGAGGACAACAGTAAATCGCAGAACAAGATAAACTAAAGGTTAAAGCACACCTGAAGCTGCTGAGTGATTGCTTTTATTTTCACTGCCTATATTTTTCCTCTGCCTGGGGATATAAGTAATTTGATTGGAACAAGTAATTTGATGCTATAAAGGGAGAACAAACTAGAGTTAAATAAGTCAGTTTTCCCAGTTTGAGCAGCTGGTAGACCAAGAGTTATTCTCATAGTCAGAAGTAGTAGACCTCCATACTAAGGCCCGAAACCTTACAAACATGCGTATGATAAGTAGTCCCACTCAACACAAAGTTAAAATGAATCATATGCAAGACTATTTGCAGGACTGGGGGCCGAGGGGGGAGGGGGAGGAAGATAAGACAATGAAAGTAACTGAAGTAGCCCATAGTCAACAATCAATTAAGACTCAACAAAAATGTCAAAGAAGACCAAACGCTTACATTAGACTATGAACCTATATGAAATTCCTGCTGGTTGAACACTGGTTATTTTCGTAAGGAAGTCCAGGAAAGGAGGCAGGGTGCTCTCTCCAGAGCTTAATTTGTATAATACTTTTCTTATTCTTACAAGTACAGAAGAATTCATGGTAAATTCAGATGACACTAAAAGAATGAACAGTTTTTGACATATTAGGCCTGATACTAACGTCTATACAGCCACTTTGCACCGTTCCAGCAGCATAAAGAAGCCATAACTCCTATTTAATTACTACCCCCTGTATCTGCAACACTTGCCTAGGGTCAGTGCAGGTGAAGGAGAAGGTGTGCCCCTATTCCCCAGCAGTCCCCAAATGCCAGAATGGCCTCTTAAAGGTTGTGAGAAGCTGATGTAAGATAGAACAGCTTGAAGCTTGTGATCTCTTGTGCTGGGGTCTGGACTGGCAATGATCAGTTGTGAATCACGGAACCACAGAAGTGGCTTAAACCTCAAGCCCACCTTTAGCGCTCCTATCCCCATCCAGATTTACACCACACACAACTCATCTTGCCCAGAGACACTGGGCATTATGGTCAAAAAACAATGGAAGGGAAAAAAATTATGTTTAAAACTCATTAGGATTCTGTGCACTGAAAACATGCCAGAGAAAATGGTACAGTGGAAGGGAAGGGAACCTGAAGTGTCTAAATTTGCCAGACAAACATGGCCCAAGAAACTACATCTTCAGTCAGAGTTATCAAACCAAAAGACTTCCACTCACCTCCCATCCCATCTCTGCAATCATTGACAGGAGGCTCACATGCATGCTGCCTTTGGCTCCCTGGCATGCAAGTTCCCCCTCCATGTGTGGGGAGGCTGCAGAAGGGAGATACACTGAAACCTTCAGCATTAATGACAGGTTTCAGAGTAACAGCCTTGTTAGTCTGTATTCGCAAAAAGAAAAGGAGTACTCGTGGCACCTTAACTTGGTTAGTCTCTATGGTGCCACAAGTACTCCTTTTCTTCAGCATTAATTTACACATTTTCCACACAAGATGCACCATTTTCCCCTTGGGAGCAGGATGTTGCCCTGAGCTGTTCTTCCTTCCCCAACTCCATAATCTACACAGAACTCTGTTGTAGTTCAGGGACTCTTGGTAGCTACCCAGAGAAGGCAGAGTATGCTACTTGAGCAACTTCATTTTGTGTGTCCTCCTTTGCTTCACCATCAATGCTTCCCTCAACACAGTGGGGATTGGTTCCTCTCTTAACAGTGCCATATATTTCTCAGACGTTTGAATGTTTAAAAAATCTGGGTCCAGGTACAAAATGTTGTGGGTTGAGCCCATTTGGTAAATAACATTTTCATTTAAAATTAGTGAATAATCGCTGGGTTTCTATTGAAAGTCTCCTTACTGAGGAATTCACTGAATAGACAAGGACTGTCTTAGCCATGCAGAAATCATTCAGTTGCTAATTTAGTTGATAGTGGCGAATAATTCCTAACCTTTGAGTCATGAAACAGTGACAGATGGAGAAACCAAGGCACTATTTTTAAATTCAGTAAGAGCCTTTAATAAGAGCAAAAAAAGATCAATGTTACTACATTATAAGAACACGGGGTATTTTTCTATTACTGTTTAAATTCCCTTGCTAAGTTCATGAATCCACTTCTGGCAAATTAGCAGTTGCTTGCGTTTACCAAACCTGAGAGAACCGAGTGCTTTCTACTCTACTGACACTATATTGTGTTGGTCTCATTAGCATTTTGTTAGACCTGTCATTCATCTCATTAGTATCTCAACTTCATAAAAATTTTGTGGCTCTTTCCTTACATAAGTAAGAAAGCTCAGATGTGAAGGAGTTAATGAAGTTAAGCATTTTCTCTACTTCCTAAGTACACTTGCTGTTGGCACTTGCTGAGCCGTGTCCAGCTGGTATTTTTAATAATACACTGTGTTCTTTTTAGCCCATATCTCTGTGAATCACACTGAGCTGAAAGAAATTTCCAGCAGTTTAGGTTTCATGCACAGCTCGGTATAACTTATTTAACATGGGGGTTCTGATGTGACATGGGTTTGTGTAAAATGTGTGCCTCTAAATCCTTCCTGAGAGTTTGAAACTTTTGTGTATGTCACACTCTTAGCAGCAGATGCAAAAATATGTCTTTTAGGAATAAATCTGGGGAAATGTATTTCAGATTTGCTTACTTTAGCAAAAGAAAAAAGGTTTTTGGGGATCATGAGACTCCACTATGCCTTCCACACCTATTATATTTGGAATAGGAACCATTGTCTAATATATTCTGGGCTAAAGATCTTCTGAAGTCATGAGGACAATTTTGCCTGAAATTCCTCCAAGTAAAACCCATCTCTCTAGATAAAGGGCCTAGTTTCAGATAACTACTGAATAACTCCACAGCAGGATCTTCTTCCTATTTCTAAAACTATTTTCTTCCAATCACCACGCTCTCACAACCTCCACTCTAAGACTGTTCAAATGTGAACTCTCCGGGGCAGTCTTTATGTTATTTGTTTGTATAGTGTCTGGTATAACAGGGCCCTGATCCTTCACTGGGGTACGTAGGTGCTACCACAATGGGAGTAAAATAATTATATTGAGCACCCCAAAATTAAGCTTGTAAAATGGTTCAGTATTTAGAGAAGGGTGATGCCGAAACAGAAGGAACTGAGTTTAAATAATTCTACAGGTTCAAAAATTAGGGACTTATTTCATTTCAAAATGTTATGATAATAATGCCAGCGAGCACCATCTATTGGTGTTTACATTCTAAACTCTGATTTTCTCGAGTTTGCTTGTAACTGACTTGTTGCAGTTTGCTTCAGGCTGGAACTGGACATATAAATTGTCAGTACCAAGGCAATGGTGTTTTTAATCAAAAAAGATCGAAATCAGTTTAAGCTGTTTTCATTTAGAAAACAGCAAAAGCGTTGATTGTAGATTTGGGGTGGCTGTTCCAGCAATCTTAAGAAGGTCATTTCCTCCCAGATAAATACATTTTTAATTTGCAGACTGCCAGTGATTTCAGTGGGAATCTATGCATTCAAAAGACTTCACATTTGAAGCCGAAGATCAGAATAGCGTAGGGAGATCTGAGATGGGATTAGAGTAATACATAATTAGCTGACAGAGGAGGATGAAAACACATGAATATTTAAAGAAATGACTTGGCCAAATCTGGGAAACTGAAGCATTACTAGATTTTTATTAGGAAATATGCAGAAGCATGCAAGCATCTTAGCTATAACAGTATAGATATTTTTTGTCAGTGATTTGTTGGGTTACATTGGTACATTGACTATAGAATGAATGTTCAGTAGAGCCAAAACCATCTCTTCACTGGTGTTTAGGAGGCTTTTAGCACTTAGTAAATCAGGGGTTCTCAAACTGGGTGTTGGGACCCTTCAGGGGGGTCATGAGGTTATTACATGGGGGGTCACAAGTTGTCAGCCTCCACCCTAAGCCCCGTTTTGCTTCCAGCATTTCTAATGTGGTTAAATATATAAACAAGTGTTTTTAATTTATAAGGGGGGGGGTGTCACATTCAGAGGCTTGCTATGTGAAAGGGGTCACCAGTACAATAGTTTGAGAAACACTGTTAATAAATAAATCAAATTATTAAGTAAATATCAGTTGATTTTGAATAACATAACATATATTAGTTTACAGTATTAATAGCCTCCTTGAATATATTTCTAGTGATAGATTATCAGCCACTTTCTTACACTGGTGAGTGGTTACTCATCTGAGTAATCCCATTCACTCTAGGGGGCCCCCTCAGGTGTCTGATTCAATGACAACATAATACAGTAATACAGTAAGCCTTGTCAAGCAGACCAGAAATACTGAGCTACATAAATCTTTTAATGTGGTGTAATTTTTATGACAGATTTCAATAATTTATCATGGGACCTTCAAACTTTGAACAGATGTTAAATGTTAGAGCAAATTAAGGATTTTATTTAAGGAACTTCAGGGGTTTTGTTTATTTGTTTTAGGGGGCATTGGGGTTTTTACATCCTGTAGCAAGCTTAAGTGTTAACTACAGTAAGATCCCCATCAATTTCAATAGTGAAATATCAGACCCAAGAAGCCCACCTGATACAGGGCCAATCCATAGCTCATCCAACATGGAGCCAGCTATTCTCAACACAGATTGCCATGCAAGTGTGAAATCAGATTTTGCAAAGCTGCTACTTTCCACCCCGGTGAGGGAGGCGGGATGGGGTAGAACAAGACAGGGAATGGGCACAGTCTTGGTTTTCCCCACAATGTTCCTGGTAGCATAGCTGCACTGGCGCATCAGGTGATGTGTGTTGTACAGGGAAAAGATTCAGCATGGCTCACTCTGTGAGAGAAACATTCAGAGTTACAATCTCCCTCCTGGGCTGCTCTCAGGGCAGGTCACTATCTTGTGATCTCTCCCATAATAATCACGTGTTCTTAAAGTCATTCAAGAACCATAGAGATTTTCTAGGGCTTAGATCAGCAGCCTTCTGCTTGTTAAGATTCTCTTGAAGGTTACGATAAAATATTGAGGCTGGACTGAAAATTAGGCATCTCGTGTGGTTAGGATTGGGCTGAGAATTCAGTGGAGTGCAAGATTATAGTTCAGTTTTCATTTGGGCCAAATTCTGCTCACCTTACTTACTCAAGGAGCCCCAGTAAAGACAGTGAGCAAGCAAGATCTAGCAAGATTTGGCCCTTTTGGAACCAATTGGAGTTTATCCACTGATTTTAGTGGGAGCAGGTTAAGGTCTTAATATTTTGCCTACTTATTCAGGTTGTTGTTTCTGGAATCTGCCAACTTTAGCTGTGCTTACATTCAAAAGACTGAAGTCATTTTATATAGAGAGGGAATGAGAGAGAAATACTCATGGAAAGGAAGTATTACATATAATACAGTGATGTTAGCCTGTTTGTTTGGACTGTCTAAGAATGTCTAAACTTTTCATACAACATGCTTTCCTCATGTTGTCATTCTTTCTCTCCATGAGTATTTCCCAATTAATATAATTGTGCTTGGCAAAGCTGATGCAAATCACAAAAGGCAAAAAGCAGTGTCTAGCTTGACCCATTAACAAAGGCAGCTCCTTGTTTTCTGTTGGTATTCTACTTAGTACGCCTGAATGCAGTTAATTTACAAGACCAGTACAATAGATTTTGTTTTCTACTCCTATTCTGCCATATCTTGGAAAGCCAATGTCAAGTGGTAGCCAAGACAAGCAGCCTGAGGAACAATGCTTCTACTTTTGAACGTCATTATATCCCTGATCATTCAAATTATGGAACTGAGCAGTATAAAAAAAATTAATCATGGAGGAAGCCAAGAAACCCATTTAAAATGTTTCCCCTGTGTTGTATCCCAATGAGACCCCTGAAAAGTTGCAGCATTGAGAACCAGTTGTTTGTTTCTGATAGAATATATTAGCTAATAATACTGATCAAGACCCAGACATTCCAGCAATACAGTTCTAGCAAGTTTTTTGTCACAGTATAATTCACTTAATCATGACTCGCTTAATCAACTGACCACTTAACTGGGACATTTCTCAGAGAACAGGATTTAACCTAATGATAGTGAGTGGTAATGAATGCTGCTTAATTAAAACAATATTAGCATAAATTCCACTTAAAGAGAATATATATTCAGAGAGTGTTATATTATGAAGTGGTGCTTCACCTGGTGTGAAATTCTGAGCTCCAGTCATTTAATACAGAAGTTGCCAAATAATATTTAAGGATAAAAAAAAGAAGAAGAAGAAAGTTCAACTATGGATGAATGCGGTGCATTTCATTTTTCTCTTTGTATTTTTAATCCTTATTTTGCCATATTAAGGTTTTTCAGATTGTAATAGAGATATCTCTTAATAGAGATATCTGCTTACTTAGGACAATAGGATATCTACTAAAGGTGATTGCATTAAGGGGATTCTACTATATAATAAATCAGGGCACCTGCATTCATAGATAGGGATTGGATCTTACAATGATTACCACCAAAATTGTTTGCTTGCTTAGTTTTTGTTTTTAAAAATAAACTTAATTCCAAACACTAACGGACCTAAATCAAGCCATAAGCTACTACATATCTCCAAAATCATCAAAATCAGTCTGAATGCAAATATATCACTATCTCCAGCCATTTCAGCTTTCTTACTGTCAGTAAAAGAAACCATTGAATGAAAAATGAATATCTGACATCCATATTTGCCAAGCACAGAAGAAAGGTATTTCAACCCAACTATCATTTGTTTGCAAAACTAGCCCTCAGACTCTGCATTGCTTGGTGTTCCATCAGGGAAGTGGGGTTTTCCCTGCCCCCACAGAATAAGCGGTTGTGCCTGCCTACCCAAAAAACACATGGAACTTGGGGAATTAGAAGGATCCTCTTAGGGGAAAAGGGCTCTGAAAGAAAAATATCATCACTCTAAGTTTGGCAATCTCTATGGGGATGGTGGGATGGATGAATCTCTATGGATGGATGGTGGGACTTGGCTCCCCCCATTATGAGGCCTCTCACTTCACAGATCCATCCAGTCCCAGCTCCCTCCCCCTGAGTCAGATACCAGCTACATAGGGTCTTCTGAAAGGAAGAGATATTCCAGCAGAGACAGCTGCTTCCCACGTTCGTGCATCATGGTGGGGGGTGCACAGTCTGGTCCACAATTTGCAGCCCCTTTGGTTAAAAATGGTATATAAATGTAAGGCCCCTTACTATTACCGTCATTATTCCAATTGTCCTGCCCTACAACAGCTGGTTCTCTGATAACCGACTCCGACTGGGAACCCATCTCTCCTCTCCACAAGCAGGTTTTTGAGTGTAATAAGAATTGTGCCTAGAGACTCACTTTGAAAATTCTTCCTCTCTTGAAGTGTATTAAAATAGATCAACCTAAGGGATTTCTCAGGAAGATTTTTTTTACTCCTTGACAATGGGGCCCAACTTAAGTTCTGCAAGCAGTGTCCTTTTACTTCTACTCACTACTTTTCTAGGCAGATCTTAGGAGTACCATGCCAAACATCTAGGAATGCTAGCTAGGGTGACCAGATTGGGGGTAATAGGCGCCTATATAAGAAAAAGTCCCCAAAAAAGGGACTGTCCCTTTAAAAATGGGACATCTGGTCACCCTACTCTTTCTGTATGATTTGATCCCAGTACATGTAAGTTCCATATTCTACTGTCTCAAAAATCAAAACATTAGCTCTAAAGATTAGATTGAGAGTGCTGGAGAAAGAAGCTGCTCAGTTTCTCTTGTCAATAAGACACTGTCCAGAAATGGTTTTTAATAAAGGTTCATATCTGAGGTTAATGTCAGTTTCCAGTGTTCATCAATGATGGAATAACTGGACATTTGAAAATAGGAGCCAAAAAGAGCACAGACAGAACAGAGGGAACTACAGCACTACTCAAATACAGCGGAGGAAGGAGTAGTGATCACTATCATATGACACAATTTGAAGAAGGCAACCAGACTAAAGATATAAAAAGGCTGAGGTCTTGTTGAAGCTCAGATGATAAAAATATTTTGATCAAACAGATAAGTCTTTGGAAGGAGGTGTATTAGACATGTGCTAGTTACTGTAAGGAACTGAAGATTAGGATGAGGGATAAAATGCTGTAAGTGAAAGTCCTTGCATTCCATTACATACTGTAGTGATATCAGTTAATATTTTCTGCCTGTTGAAGCAAGAAGGGCGCGTTCAGAGATCCAGACAACTGGGTCAGATCCTCAGCACAGTTTCATTGATTTCAACAGAGCTATGCTGATTTACAACAACCGAAGATCTGGCACACAAAATTATTGGAACTGCTGATGGTGTCTCTTTAAATGATTTTCAAATGGCAGCTTTTGGCCTGAAATGCTCCATCGTGGCCCAGCCAGCACATGTCTTGTATGGAACTCTCCGATTTAGGTAGGAAGTAGGGCTGTCAAGTGATTAAAAACATTAATCGTGATTAATAGCACAATTAATCGCACTGTTAAACAACAATAGAAGGCCATTTATTTAAATATTTTTGGAAGTTTTCTACATTTTCAAATATATTGATTTCAATTGCAACACAGAATACAAAGTATACAGTGCTCACTTTATATTTATTTTGATTACAAATATTTGCACTGTAAAAAACAAAAATAGTATTTTTCAATTCACCTAATACAAGTACTGTAGTGCAATCACTATCATGAAAATTGAACTTATAAATGTAGAATTATGTACAAAAATAACTGCATTCAAAAATAAAATAATGTAAAACTTTAGAGGCTACAAGTCCACTCAGTTCTACTTCTTGTTCAGCCAATTGCTGAGACAAACAAGTTTGTTTACATTTGCAGGAAACAATGCTGCCAGTTTGTTTACAATGTCACCTGAAAGTGAGAACAGGCATTCACATGGCACTTTTGTAGCTGGCACTGCAAGGTATTTACGTGCCAGATGCACTAAAGATTCATATGTCCCTTCATGCTTCAACCACCATCCGTCCTAATGCTCCTGCTGGAATAGTGCAGCTTTGCACCACCTGCAGCCTGCACCTGTGCATTAATAATATGATCATAGAATCTGGCCCCGAGCCATTGGTGTTTCTTTCTATTTCCCTCTTGGGAAGAAGAAGATAAACAAGGTTTAGACATCAGCTAGTAAGCAAGTGAACTGAACTAATAACCTATTGACTGCTTTTATAAAAGAGACCTAAAAAAATTGCTGGCATAGTTCAAAAGAGCTTAGCCTGGATCAGCTCTGCCATCAGCAATGAAGGTCGCTAGAGTCAAGGAGAATTATTAAAAAGAGAGCATGTAGGCAGTCAAGAAAATAGGACATTCATTTTTTAAAAATATCACCCATCTCTTGTTCCTTGGCTCAGCATTTGGAGAACAGCTGACGGCTGGTTTAAGGAGACTTGGGGAAGTATGTTGATAAATGAAAAATCAATGCTAGAGAAGCAGATATTATTTGTTTCCCTTTTAGTGGAGAACCTAAGGCTTTCTGGGACATTACCATTCTGCTGCAGAACTCAGACTTCTGAAACTATTTAAAAACACCGTAACAGAGGCTTAAACTAAATGTATACCTCAAGTAAAAGAAAACAAACAAACAAAAATGCCACCATGGCTAAACAGCAAAGTAAAAGAGACAGAAGCAAAAAGGCATCCTTTAGAAATTGGAAGTCAAATCCTACTGAGGAAAATACAAAGGAGCACAAACTGTGAAAGTCAAGTGTAAAAGTATAAGGCAGGCCAAGTAAGAATTTCAAGAGCAACTAGCTAAAGACACAAAAACTAACAGCAATTTATTTTTAAGTATATCAGAAGCAGAAAGCCTGCCAAACAGCCGGTGGGGATACCAGATGATCAAGGTGTTAATGAAGTACTCAAGGAAGACAAGACTGTTGTGGTGAAGCTAAATGAATTGTTTGCACTGTCTTCACTGGAGAGGATGTGGAGGAGATACCCACACCGGAGCAATTCTTTTTAGATGACAGATCTGAGGAACTGTCCCAGATTGAGGTATTAGTAGGAAGAGGTTTTGGAACAAACTGATAAATTAAACAATAAGAAGTCACCAGGACCAGATGGTATTCACCCATGAGTTCTTAAGGAACTCTGATACAAAATTGCAGAACTACTATCTTTGATATGTATCCTATCACTTAAATCAACCGCTGTAGCAGTGACTGTGACTGTAGCAGTGACAGCTAATTTAAAGCTGATTTTAAAAAAATCTCCAGAGACAATCCTAGCAATTACAGACTGGTAAGACTAATTTCAATACCATGCAAATTGGTTGAAATGATAGTACAGAACAGAATAATCAGACATACAGATGAACACAATATGTTGGGGAATAGGCAACCTGGCTTTAGTAAAGCGAAATCATACCTGATAGAATCATAGAATATCAGGGTTGGAAGGGACCTCAGGAGGTCATCTAGTCCAACCCCCTGCTCAAAGCAGGACCGATCCCTAATTAAATCATCCCAGCCAGGGCTTTGTCAAGCCTGATCTTAAAAACTTCTAGAGAAGGAGATTCCACCGCCTCCCTAGGTAACGCATTCCAGTGCTTCACCACCCTCCTAGTGAAAAAGTTTTTCTTAATATCCAACCTAAATCTCCCCCACTGCAACTTGAGACCATTACTCCTTGTTCTGTCTTCTGCTACCACTGAGAACAGTCTAGATCCATCCTCTTTGGAACCCCCTTTCAGGTAGTTGGAAGCAGCTATCAAATCCCCCCTCATTCTTCTCTTCCGCAGACTAAACAATCCCAGTTCCCTCAGCCTCTCCTCATAACTCATGTGTTCCAGTCCCCTAATAATTTTTGTTGCCCTCCACTGGACTCTCTCCAATTTTTCCACATCCTTCTTGTAGTGTGCAGCCCAAAACTGGACACAGTACTCCAGATGAGGCCTCACCAATGTCGAATAGAGGGGAACGATCATGTCCCTCGATCTGCTGGCAATGCCCCTACTTATACAGCCCAAAATGCCATTGGCCTTCTTGACAACAAGGGCACACTGTTGACTCATATCTAGCTTCTTGTCCACTGTAACCCCTAGGTCCTTTTCTGCAGAACTGCTGCCTAGCCATTCGGTCCCTAGTCTGTAGCAGTACATTGGATTCTTCCGTCTTAAGTGCAGGACTCTGCACTTGTCCTTGTTGAACCTCATCAGATTTCTTTTGGCCCAAGCCTCCAATTTGTCTAGGTCCCTCTGTATCCTATTCCTACCCTCCAGCATATCTACCACTCCTCCCAGTTTAGTGTCGTCTGCAAACTTGCTGAGTGTGCAATCCACACCATACTCCAGATCATTTATCGTCCTCCAGATCATCAACCTATTAGAATTCTCTGAGGGTGTCGACAACCATGCAGACAAGGTTGATCTAGTTGATATAATGTACTTGGACTTTACCTTGATAAAGAAAAAGTAAACAGTCACAGGATAAGAGGGAAGGTCTTCTCCTTGATCAGTAACTGGGTGAAAAATAGAAAACAAAGGGTGGGAATAAAAGATCAGTTTTCACAATAAAGAGAGGTAAATAGCAGGGTCCTCCAAGGATCTGTGTTGAGACTGTGCTATTCAACATATTAATAAATGATCTGGAAAATGGAGGTGAACAGTAAGGTGGAAAAATTTGCAAACAATACAAAATTACTCAAGATAGTTAAGTCCATAGCTGACTGCGAATTGTTACAAAGAGATTTCACTAAACACGGTGACTGGGCAACAAAATGGCCGATGAAATTCAATGTTGATAAGTGCAAAGTAATGAACATTGGAAAATCTAAAACCAACTCTACATACATACCCCAAAATGATGGTGTTTGAATTAGCTGAAACCACTCAAGAAAGAGATCTAGGAGTCATTGTGGATAGCTTTCAGAAAACATCCACTCAAAGTGCAGTGGCAGTCAAAAAAGAGAACAGAATGTTGGGAATCATTAAGAAAGGGATAGATAATAAAACAGAAAATATCATAATGCCACTATATAAATCCATGGTATGTCCACACCTTGAATAGTTTGTGTGCAGTTCTGGTGTCCCTATCTCAAAAAAGACATATTAGAAATGGAAAAGGTGTAGAGAATGGCAACAAAAATGATTAGGATATGAAACAGCTTCCAGACAAGTAGAGATTAAAAAGACTGGGACTGTTCATCTTAGAAAAGAGATGATTAAAATGGGGATACGATAGAGTCTCTAAAATCATGAATGGTGTAGAAAAGTTAATAAGGAAGTGTTATTTACCCTTTATTAACACAAGAAACAGGGGTTATCCAATGAAATTAGGTAGCAGGTTAAAACAAACATAAGGAAGTACTTCTTCACACAACACACAGTCAACCTGTGGAACTTGTTGCCAGGGGATGCTGTGAAGGCCGAAAGTATAACTGGATTCAAAAAAGAACTGGATACGTTCATGGAGGATAGGTAGAGCCCTGCAAATCTGCGGATATGTTCTTTATATCTGTGGACATCCGCAGACCATGTTTGTGGATCATTGATTGGATGTGGATACGAATTTTGTATCTGCCCAGGGCTCTAAGGATAGGTCCATGAATGGTTATTAGCCAAGATGGTCAGGGATGCAACCCCATGCCCCAGTTGTTGCTAAACCTCTAACTGCCAGAAGCTGGTACTGGACAACAGGGGATGGGTCACTCAAAATTGTCCTGTTCTGTTCATTCCCTCTGAAGTATCTGACACTGGCCACTATCAGAAGACAGGATACTGGACTAGATGGACCATTGGTGTGACCCACGATGTTCTTATGTCCTTACAACACACAATGCAAAACAATAGATTGTTGTTGCAAGTGTTTGGCAAAGTAAAAGGTATTCCTGCAGTTTATAATACAGTGGAACCTCAGAGTTACAAACACCTTGGGAACGGAGGTTGTTCATAACTCTGAAATGTTCATACCACTGAGCAAAATGTTCCTAGAATCATAGAGTATCAGGGTTGGAAGGGACCTCAGGAGGTCATCTAGTCCAACCCCCTGCTCAAAGCAGAATCAATCCCCAACTAAATCATGTTATGGTTGTTCTTTCAAAAGTTTACAGCTGAACATAGACTTAATACAGCCTTGAACCTTTACTATGCAGAAGAAAAATGCTGCTTTTAAGCATCTTAATTTAAATGAAACAAGCACAGAAACAATTTTCTTACCTTCTCAAATCTTTTTCTGAAACATTCCCTTTATATTTTTAGTAGTTTACATTTCAAACAGTACTAAACTGTACAGTATTTTTTTTTTTTTTTGGTCTCTGCTTCTTGATTGCATACTTCTGATTCCAAATGAGGTGTGTGGTTGACCAGTCAGTTCGTAACTCTGGCGTTCATAACTCTCTATTGTAGGTACTATCAGTCATTTGGTACTGGGCTGCTGGGTGACCTTGGGCAAGTCACTTCCTCTGAATCAGTTTCTCCATATGTAACATTGGAAAAAATGATACTGACCTTTAAAAATCACTTTGAGATCTTCTGACAAAAAGTACCTTGTAAAAGTTGGTTTTATTATCACCCTCATGTGAAAAAAACAATTGTTAATGACACAAGGCCTTTACTTGCTTCTGTATTAAACCATGCTTAATATCAGTAGATCATCATAAGGATTTTCATGTCAGATTTCAATTTTAAAATGTAAAGCATAGAGGTATTTGCTAATCATTCTGCTATCTAATGAGTATTTAAATGCTTTCCCTTGTTCTTAACATTGAAAGTGTACAGGCATTTCCATTTTAAATAGGGCAATAAGTCCTATTCCTATTCCAGTGTCCATTCAAGTCAATGGATACACTCCTATTGCCTTGGATTAGCTTATGAATAGGATTTGGCCTGTTGTGAAGCAGCCATCGATTCCTCTCCAAGAAATTGGCAATGAGGGTTGCTGCAATCTGGCAGCCTTTGCCCCAAATAACATATGCAATTTCCTCAAGACAACATATCTGTTCTGTACTGGCACCTCTTTCTACCTATGCTCTTACATGGCATTATCACTATGGCATCCGAGTACCTATGGCAATATGAAGCACGGCCATTCAATTGTCACACAGATTCTTGCCCCAAATCTTTTCAAGGTTTATTTTAGATTCACAATGACAAGATTTCATAAAATTAAATAATCTGTGTGGGTTTTGAGTTCCCTTTTTGCATCTTGTCAGAACTGACTTAATTATTCCCAAACCATCCTTAAAAGACAGCCTTCATTATTTCTGTTGGTGATGATTCCATATCTGGAAGCTTGATCCATTGCTTAAATTCCCTCAAAGTTTTTCTGAATAGTTAACCTAAACGTTCGCTGCAGCAGTGTAAGTTCATCAATTTATCCATATTGACTTTTGAGCAAACTGATCCCTGTTCTCTTTATAATCACTCTCCATTTACCAATAGTTATGTCTCCTCTCAATCTTCTTTTCTCCATTCCAGAATGAGCCATTCCCATACGGTTAAACTTCCCTTCAAGCTATGGATCTTATCCAAACCTTTTATAATGTTTGTTGCTCTCTCTAATCTATCCACTTGTTTAAAAAGAAACAACAGGTGCCTAAAACTCAATGTTTTTGCTCTAACTAGTGGACTGCTTAGAACATATGACACTCCAACTAAAAACTGACCAATATATGCAGAAGGTAACCACTAATATGACAACTTGTGGTGATTTTTACCCCAGTGCAGAGGGTTTGCACAAGGGTCTATGTTTTTAACACACACTAAATGCCCCTAATTCAGGTGTTGCTTAGTCTATTGTGTGGGGCCTCTGCACTGTGGTAAATGTCACCCTTAAGGAGTATTTGAGAGTCCATTTTAGATTTTTCCTTTATAATTTCCTTGTATCTGAATCCGCCCCTTTTTACCTCCATAGAAGATGATGACCAACGAATTCTTAGGCAAAGACATCTGGGGCCCAGTCCTGCTCCTGTTGATGATGTCAGCTCTCCCATTAAATTCAATAGCAGCAGGGTAGAGCCTTATGTTCCTAAGTTAGCTCTTAGTATCTCCTAGCTGGAATATTAATGTTATGGGTAGATAATTAAAAGTTCAAAGCATCCAAATAGAAAAAGAGAGACAGGAATTTGTGAAGAAATGATTAGATGATCTGTTATGAGGCTTGTTTGCATAGCACTGTAAAGTATAACTCATGTTCTTAGTTACAAAGGGAAGAATTATAGTTACAGAATTAAATGACACATATAAGGGAGAAAACTAAACAGGAAATTGTGACATGTATTCCATATCTTTATGAAAATATGCTTATGATATGCATATGTCATAAATATAAAGGGAAGGGTAAACCCCTTTAAAATCCCTCCTGGCCAGAGAAAAAAAATCCTCTCACCTGTAAAGGGTTAAGAAGCTAAAGGTAACCTCACTGGCACCTGACCAAAATGACCAACGAGGAGACAAGATACTTTCAAAAGCTGGGAGGAGGGAGAGAATCAAAGGGTCTGTGTGTCTGTCTATATGCTGTTTCTGCCGGGGATAGACCAGGAATGGAGTCTTAGAACTTTTAGTAAGTAATTTAGCTAGGTATGTGTTAGATTATGATTTCTTTAAATGGCTGAGAAAAGAATTGTGCTGAATAGAATAACTATTTCTGTCTGTGTATCTTTTTTGTAACTTAAGTTTTTGCCTAGAGGGATTCTCTATGTTTTGAATCTAATTACCCTGTAAGGTATCTACCATCCTGATTTTACAGAGGTGATTTCTTTATTTCTATTAAAAGTCTTCTTGTAAGAAAACTGAATGCTTTTTCATTGTTCTCAGATCCAAGGGTTTGGGTCTGTGGTCACCTATGCAAATTGGTGAGGCTTTTTATCCAACATTTCCCAGGAAAGGGCGGGGGGTGCAAGTGTTGGGAGGATTGTTCATTGTTCTTAAGATCCAAGGGTCTGGGTCTGTAGTCACCTAGGCAAATTGGTGAGGCTTTTTACCAAACCTTGTCCAGGAAGTGGGGTGCAAGGTTTTGGGAAGTATTTTGGGGGGAAAGACGTTTTCAAACAGCTCTTCCCCAGTAACCAGTATTTGTTTGGTGGTGGTAGTGGCCAATCCAAGGACAAAGGGTGGAATATTTTGTACCTTGGGGAAGTTTTGACCTAAGCTGGTAAAGATAAGCTTAGGAGGTTTCTCATGCAGGTCCCCACATCTGTACCCTAGTGTTCAGAGTGGGGAAGGAAACTTGACAGCATATGACATAACTGAGATATACCTTATGCAAGATGGCTCATGTGAGATATCATTGGAAAGGTTATGATTTACTGAATGTGATTATCCAATTTGTGTGTATGTATCATTTCTGTTTCTGAAGTTAGGAATATTGACTATGTATCTGTATTTCAACTATGCCACTTTGGGTGATGCCCATGCTAACACTTCAGGTACAACAATGGAAAAGCCAGACAGGGCGGATGGCCCATCAGCGAGGACAATGGACTGTGAAAAGCTTAGTCTTCCTGTGGACGCTCCATACTGCCATTGACTCATGGACGCTGTGATCCTACAGATGCAGGTGGTCTTGTCACCTGATCCTAAAACATTACCTGGGACTTCTTGTAACTTTCCACTGTAAGGGAAGGGGGGGATCAAGTTTGGAAAACAAAAGATCCCCGCCTTATGTAAATCCTATTTGAGGGTGGGAAGGAGGGCAACCAGGACTCCTCCTCTCCATGGCCTGTCTGCCCAAGAAGAAAAACTGAAGGCAAGTGGGGAGTCCAAACTGAGACAGGGGTCTAGTCTGAAAAGGAATATAACTGGAACTCTGAACCACAGAAGCTTTGCAACCTGCCTGCAACAACATCTAGGGTGAGAAATACTATTGTAACCAATTTCTTTAGTGAAACCAGCTTAGTTTGCGGGTTTGATTTTATTTGCTTAGTGTTCTGTTTGTTACCCCTTTTACCACTTACAATCTGCCTTTTATAGTTAATAAAATTTGTTGTGTTTATTATTAAACCCATTTTCTGTAATTTCTAACTGGGGGAGGGGGGAGTGGCAAGAAGTGTGCACACCTGTCTCCACATTAAGGGAGGGGGCAAATTTCATAATATATCTTTGGGTCTGCACCCCAAGGGAGATGGACATCTGAGTGCTGGAGCAAGTCCCTTAAGCTGAGTCTTCCCAGAGCTGATCTGCAGCTGTGTATGGCCCTGCCTGTGTGTGTGTGTGTGTTAGAGGAGGTTTTAAGAGCCTGGCTCAGCAAGACAGATTAAAGGGGACCCATGCTTGTGGAACAGGTGGACTCAGTGGTATCTCAGCACATCAGATGGCTTCCCAAGGAGTCCAACCCATCACAGTAATTATTCAGAATCAGAACTATGGAACTATCACAGAAATCAAAGCTGGGAATAGAACTCCCTTGAGATGGTCATACATTCTTATTAGATCTAGCCAGAGAAAGAAAATACAACTCCGAGGGAAATAATATTATAGCACACATAGGAGTAGCTAATAGGCATGCAATAGCAGTGAACTGGAATAAATCAGATACACCTTGTTTAATTAAGTGAAGTAATTGAGAGAGGTAATGGAGAAAATGATTTATTTGTGAAAAATTGAAGCCAAAAGCATTACTTGTGGTGGAATTTGTAGGATAGGACTTATATGAGGAAATAGATAGCTAATTAACTGGAGATCAAGTGAAGATACTTAGCTTTCCAGAAAGTCCATACTTCAGAAGATGAAAATCATAGAAAGGTTCTTAGTATTTTAAATTGTGGGTGGCCTGATTCATGAAGTCCATATTTGGATTCAGATTTGAATCTGAACTTCCTCAAAGTTCAGGTTATTTGGATAGAGTTATAGTTCTGTTTAATTTGTTATGAGGTTTGAATGACCTGGCTCATTTGAGAAAATTATTCTCACAATTAATGAGTGAGAGTTGATATTTTAATAGTATATGGGCTAATACTGGGGAGGCAATCTCAGTCCTACAAACTGATCCATTAACTCAGACACATTCTACCACACACAATCCCATTGATGTCAATGGGACTGTAGGCCAGTGTAAGAATATGCATTTGTACAAACCTTTGCCGGGTCAGAGCCTGTGTTGCATCTATTCCATAAGTTATATGATAAACATTCTCCTAACACTGGTTCCAAAATTGTGATCTGTGAAGCATTTGCTCATGATCTGCAGAAAGCTGGTCACATTGCTGGCTTTTCTCCTTGTTTCCAGCTACTAAATAGCTTTAAAAGAAACTAAAAATATATTAAATACTTTCTAAAATTACTTTGTAATGTAAATAGTTGCTGTGTTCCCCCACAGGATGTTCTGACATCACAAATTGAGGCCAGGCTCCATTGACGGGGTGAGGAGGCTGTCGTGGGCACAAAGGGGGATATGTAACACACATTGACTAGCGAGCCACACACACGTATTTTCACGTGTATTCTTTTCTCTTTCCCTTGTTCCTTCTTCCCTTGCTCTTTGAGGAGAAATGATTAAGCATTGGTGTGATGGGGTGTACAAACCCCACACTGAGCAACAAGAGCTTATGGGCTTATTTTGGGCTCAACCAGCCCTGCCCTGCCACACTTGCAGCAAATTCTCCATCTGCTGGAGGAATTAAAAGGCAGAAAATTAGCTCAGTTGGCAAGCAGTACTGAAGGGGAGTACAGCCCACAGCTCTAGCAGAGCAGAACAGAATGAGTGAAACCTAAAGGCTCTGATGCACTGCCATCAGGGGCCCTCCGTGAGGAAAGGGAGGACCCTCCACAGAGACAAGCAGACAGGAAAATATTCTATGTCTCTGGACAGTAGTGATTTCCTCTTGCTTCCTTGGGATTTGGATTTTCCCACCAGGTGAAGGCCTTGGACTGAGGTGACCCTGGGGGGGAGACGAGAGGAAGAGGCCCAGGGAGGACAGCCTTAAGTAGTCTTGGTTGCCAGGTTACTGGTGGCTAAAAGCGCTCTGGGTTGGAGCCCAGTAGAGTGGGAGGGCCCAGGCTCCACTCCCCACAACCCCTTGGCAGTCCAGGGTTGTGACCATGATCACTAGGCCAGACCCTGAGTGGAGACCATTACAATTGGTGGAAAACACGGGCATTTGATCCCACACTTAGAGAAGGGGACATTGACTGACATAGGCGGCCACACAGCCTGATCTAGAACAGCATGGGCTGGTCAGCCAGCAACGATGGAGGCGGAGTGATTGCTGAAATGATGACCGAGAACCAGCAGCAGCAACAACTCCTGCAGCAAATGACCACTTACCAGCAGCAATTGATTCAGGACTTAGGGGCCCAACAACAGCAAAGGTTAGTTCAACAAGCTGGGGTGTTGATGCAGTCCCAGGGGTCCCCGGGAGCTTCCCCATCAGAGAGCCTGGGCCCAAGCCCAGGTTTATGCCAGAAGACCTCCGCCATTGTGATCAGCTGATCTCCCCCCAGTCCTGTTTGCCATTCAGGAAGTCCCACAATCCTCTACAGGTTTTTCCCCATTTGAGCTCCTGTATGGGATACGGCCCCAGGGAATTCTTGACCTGGTCTGGGAGATGTGGGAAGGACAAACTCTGAGAACTCAAAATGTCCTACAGTATGTAGGTATCAAGTGGAGTGCCCCAAGGGTCGGTCCTGGGGCCGGTTTTATTCAATATCTTCATAAATGATCTGGAGGATGGTGTGGATTGCACTCTCAGCAAATTTGCGGATGATACTAAACTGGGAGGAGTGGTAGATACGCTGGAGGGGAGGGATAGGATACAGAAGGACCTAGACCAATTGGAAGATTGGGCCAAAAGGAATCTTATGAGGTTCAATAAGGATAAGTGCAGGGTCCTGCACTTAGGACGGAAGAACCCAATGCACAGCTACAGACTAGGGACCGAATGGCTAGGCAGCAGTTCTGCGGAAAAGGACCTAGGGGTGACAGTGGACGAGAAGCTGGATATGAGTCAGCAGTGTGCCCTTGTTGCCAAGAAGGCCAATGGCATTTTGGGATGTATAAGTAGGGGCATAGCGAGCAGATCGAGGGACGTGATCGTTCCCCTCTATTCGACATTGGTGAGGCCTCATCTGGAGTACTGTGTCCAGTTTTGGGCCCCACACTTCAAGAAGGATGTGGATAAATTGGAGAGAGTCCAGCGAAGGGCAACAAAAATGATTAGGGGACTGGAACACATGAGTTATGAGGAGAGGCTGAGGGAGCTGGGATTGTTTAGCCTGCAGAAGAGAAGAATGAGGGGGGATTTGATAGCTGCTTTCAACTACCTGAAAGGGGGTTCCAAAGAGGATGGCTCTAGACTGTTCTCAATGGTAGCAGATGACAGAACGAGAAGTAATGGTCTCAAGTTGCAGTGGGGGAGGTTTAGATTGGATATTAGGAAAAACTTTTTCACTAAGAGGGTGGTGAAACACTGGAATGCGTTACCTAGGGAGGTGGTAGAATCTCCTTCGTTAGAGGTTTTTAAGGTCAGGCTTGACAAAGTCCTGGCTGGGATGATTTAACTGGGAATTGGTCCTGCTTTGAGCAGGGGGTTGGACTAGATGACCTTCTGGGGTCCCTTCCAACCCTGATATTCTATGATTCTATGAGTTGAGACTCAGGGGGAGACTTGAGACTGTGGGAGCTTTGGCTAAAGAAAACCTCCTCACTGCCCAACAAACCCAGGAATGCTCCTATAACAAGGGAGTGCAGGTATGCGCTTTCAGGCCAGGCAATCAGGTCCTCCTTCTACTCCCAAGCACGGAGTCTAAACTACTAGTCAAGTGGCAGGGACCCTATGAAATTGTGTGCCAAGTCAGGTCAGTCAATTATGAGGTTAGACAACCTGATAAATGGAAACCCACCCAAGTCTATCACATCACCCTGCTGAAGGTGTGGAAAGAACGAGAAAATCTATTCATCACCCGGTGCCCCCCAGAGACAGAACTGGGGCTCCAAGTACCTTACGCCCTGTCCCCAGGGGCTATGCAGGTGAGGGAACAGCTTTGCCCTGAACAAAGAGCCCAGGTTCAGAGCCTAGTGAAAGCCTTCCTAATGGTGTTTTCCTGCCTACCAGGAAGGACCCACCTTGCACACCACCATATCCAGCAGACAGAACCTGGACAGATAGTCTGGGAGAACTCCGGCTGCTTCCCCAGAAAGTGCGTGAGGCAGTAAAACAGGAAGTCCAGACCATGTTGGAGCTTGGGGTCATTGAGGAATCCCACTGTGAGTGGACAAACCCTGTCTTATTAGTCCCAAAGTCGGATGGCACTGTCTGGTTTTATATTGACTTCAGAAAGGTTAATGCAATCTCCAAATTTGATGCCTACCCCATGCCCGGGTGGATGAATTACTAGACCGTCTGGGCAAAGCTCAGTACATCACCATCTTAGACTTAACAAAGGGGTATTGGCAAATCCCACTCAGACCAGACTAGCAAGTAAAAACCTTTTGCCACTCCATTCAGTCTGTACCAGTTTCGAACTATTCCCTTTGGACTCCATGGGGCACCCGTGACATTCCAAAGCCTTATGGATCAGGTGTTGCAACCCCATAACTCATATGTCGCAGCCTATTTAGATGATGTAGTCATCTACAGCTGAACCTAGGAAGAACATCTGGCCCAAGTGACAGCCATGCTCCGCTCCCTGAGACAGGCTGGACTAACAGCCTGGTAGAGTGGGAGGGCCCAGGCTCCCCTCCCCACAACCACCTTGGCAGTCTGGGGTTGTGGCTATGACCACTAGGTCATGCTTCCCAACCAGACCCTGAGTGGAGATCATTACAATTGGAATAAGAAAATATTTTAAAAACTCTTTCCCAGCATGCTTTTTATTGTAAATAATTAAAAGCTGGCATCCATGCTGGAAAGCCTTTTGTCTCAGGTTTTCACAAGTAGATCATTTTCTCCATTGCCGTATGTCATTCATATTTCAGTTAGTTTAACTAGATGTGTCTGATTCATTCCAGTCCATGACTATTGAGTGTATAGCAACTACTCAGATGTGTGTTACAGTATTTCCCTCCAAGCTTCACTTTCTTTCTATAGTTAAGTCTAATAACAGTAAAGGATCATAACGAAATTTATTTCCATATTAGTTTTGATTTCCATGATACTGGTTTGCACACAGTTCTGATTCTGAATATTACATTTCCACCATACTGTGTGTTGGTAAATGATTCTTCCATGTAAAACTCCCATTAAAATTTGCCATCTCGAGCATCAAATAATAATTATTTTTTAAAATCAGGCTTAATTATTAACACAACAGGCCCCATATTCCCTTCCATTGTGGGGTAAAGAGGGAAGCTAAACCACAGTACTACTGAAGTTACATTTCAACAGGGCATATCATCTCAGGCAAAGGAGGAATGAAGCCTATGCAGCATGTTCCTCCCCCATCCTGCAGCCTGTGAAAACCCCTTGGGGTGATTTAGGGAACAGCATCCCTCTAGCAGAAACACAGATTTTCCCATGTTTCTCCTGAGTGTTAACTCTCTGTCTACAACTTCTGTCCTCCTTTAGTGCACAGCGGCAGACGAATGGTAGCACCGACACAGAGCCCACCATGCTGCCAGAGGGTGAGGTGACTAGGGATCAGTACAGAGGAAATGGAACTCCATGTGGCTATCCCAAGGATTACAGGCAAGGGACCATGATTCCTCATGGATCCTCAGATTCCATGCCATTAGGAGATGCTGCCCCTACTCACTCCATTAGACTGTTAGCCCTTTCCCTCCTAGCAGAAAATGCCTTAGCTGTTGCGTGGCATCAGAGCCATGCGAATTTTGTATTCATGTTTCCCTCTTATGCACATTTTTCACGGAAAGGAATTGTGTTGCTCATAATTTATAATCTTTTCCTATTATTCCAATAAAGGCAAATCAGCTCCACTCCATATTTCCCTCCACTGTTTCTGTCACAGTTCAGGTCAACTGCACCAGTATTCCCACTCCATGGTCCAGCGACAGCACCCACTCCAGGCTTCCAGCTCACCAGCCGTCACCTCTCTTGCATGGAGACCGCATCTCTCTTCCTCCTGACCAGGGTATTTCCACACTGCACAGTTCCCTGCCTATCCCCAGCAAAGGACAAGCCGCCTAAATGGCCAACATCTGCACTATGCTTTCTCTTCGGACACTAATAACAGTGTAATTGCCAACAGTTATAAGTTACCTTACAGCTCTTTCTACACACGCACTTTTATTCTTAAGGTAAAAGTGTTACAGAGAAAACATGTTAAAAACAATAAAAGAAGTTACATGCATGCTAATAAGCTTACCAGAGATCACCCCCGAACTCCAACAAGGGAAATGGTTTGTGATTAATCCTTCAAAGCACACACAGTGGTTTTTTTCTCTGGTCATATGTTCATCACAGCTCCAGTTCAGAACTAGCTCCCAAGTCTTACGGGGCCTCAGTGGGTCAAAGACATTCCAACATTCCAACCCTTGCCTAAGGATAGGGGGGCCCCCTTGGAACAGATGTCCTGTCCCATTTGCTGGATCAGAAAGAAGGCCCTGAGTCAGCTTTAACTCAGGCCATTTAACCAAAAGTCTTCTCTTTGTCTGTTGGTCCCTGGAGAATCCAGTTTGAACCAGAACATACAAGACTCTCTCCAGGTGATGGGCACTCTCTAGAGGTGTTACAACCTGAGTGAATTTGCCTAACCACCCCACATTGTTCGTAGTTCCCAGAGGGCTGGGGTTCCCCTCCCCCATGGAAATACATACAATTCCTCAGCAGTACATAAACATTTGCATTTTACTACAATGAACTCCTAAAATATTTAAACCTAATTCTGTAAGGTTTAACTTAATTCCATAAAATTTGTCCAGAATATTGCAGGATATTGTTATATCCGTCAGACCTCTGTCACAGTTCTTTGTAAGGTAGTTCCTCTACAGCATTTCCCCATTAGTCTGTAGCTGTACAACTTTGACTCTCATGTCATTTTTACTATTAACTTGAAAAAAATACCACTGGGACTTGGAAAATAGTGTGTCATTTATTCTATATTATTCAGCAGCGAGGGCAAAAAGGTCTGATTTCCTTACAAAAGCCCAAATTTTCTCCTCAGATGCACACACTGAAGAAAGTGAAATCCAAATGAGTATGTCCTAGAGCAGAATTGGCCGAAAGGGTCGATGATGGTAGAATTAGAACTGAACAATTCTGGGACAACTGAGAGTCAATCCTAAATTCCTCCTCCAAACTAGTAAAGGAATCTCTGCCCTTTCCCACTGCCAAAATTTCAAAGAGTTTAATGCAGATAAAAAACACAGTTTCCCATATGCAAGGTTTTTTATATTAATGTTGATTTAGGAAAGACATTTAAAAATTTCCATAATTGCTCTCGTAGACCATCTTTTAATTAGTTACCTTTTGGCAAGACACAAAGTTCATTTACATTCCTTAGAGAAATAACTCAATCTTTTAGATAAAAAAACATTTCAGTTTAAACAGACATTTTAGGCTTGACTATTTTTAATTCCAGTAACACTGTTCAGAAGGAGGGCAGCAGTACTATGATTCCCTTCTGTACAAAATGTGTTTTTTATCATCCAGCCTCAATCATGCAATAGCCCGAGCAATACTAAAGACACTGCTTAATACTAGAGATCTTGGACTCCGGTCTCTCCTTTTTAAGCAAAATAATTGAGCAGCTAATAAAATAAAATAAAAAACCAGTCTCCAGTGCTCCCTACCAACTGTAGCTATTTTGGATGCTTCTCAGTCTGGTTTCAGCCCAGGGCATGGTATTATGGAGAAAGCACTTGTTTCTCTGTGGAATGATGTATGCTGGTCCGAAGACAAGAGAAGTACATCCCCTGCTAGACCTCTGCAGGACTGCTCATACAGCTACTCATCAAATAATTAACCTCTAAGAAAACTTCAGGGTTCAGTGGAAATGCCCTGAAATGCTTTCAGCCTTTTCTTTCAGATCAAACCCAGAGTGTTGTTATGGGCAACCGTTCATCCACCTCCAAAGACACACAAGGTTTAATTCTCTGCCCCATGTTATTCAGCATCTGTATGAAGCCATTAGGAGATCAGGTGAGCTGCTGAAGTACAAAGATGACACACAGCCCTAAATTTCCTGTATGTCAAACGTAAACAGTACCATCTCCCAGCTTTCTTACTGCCTAGCAAAGATCAGCCCCTGGATAATGAGCAGCTGGCTAAAGCAGAAACCAGGCAAGATAGGTGATTCTGATAGGAAGGAAAGCCCTTGGGACAATTTGTCTCCCACATTATCAGGTACATTTGTCCTCAGATTATCAAAGAGACATGCATGTTTCTATATAGATCCAAAATATATAGCTGTCTCTACCCACAAGAGAAACATGCTAGTGAGTCACATAATCTATACTAAAAGGATCTTTTAATCTCTTTGTCCACTTCCTGTCTTCCTTGGAGGTGGAAACATTATATCAATAACATTTTTTAAAGCTAGAAACTAATTAAATTAACTGCCCAAATATCCTCTTTACAATGTAACAGAAGCAAAATGCAAATCTCAACAAAGCATATCAAGCTCTGGCAGTCAAAGTTCATTAACTATTACAAAACCAAGTACTTGACAATTATAGAGTCATAGGTTTTAAGGCCAGAAGGGACCATTAGATCATTACAGTCTGACCTCCTGTAGATCACAGACCATTAAATCTCACACATTTATGCTTGTATTGAGCTCAGTAACTTGTGGCTAAACCATAATTTGTGTTTGGCCAAGGCATATACTCCAGAAAGGCAGCCAGTCTTGATCTGAAGACATCAAGAGATGGAGAATCCACCACTTTTCTTGGTGGTTTGTTCCAGTGATCAATCACTCTTACTGTTAAAAATGCGTACCTTATTTCTAATTTGAAATTGTCTGGCCATTGGTTCTTGTTATAGACACTTCTCTACTAGATTAAAGAGCCCTTTAATACATGGTATCTTTTCTCCATGATGGTTCTTACACACTGTAATCAATCCACTCCTTAATCTTCTTTTTAATAAACTAAACAGATTGAGCTCTTTAAGTCTCTCATTGTCCGGCATTTTCTCCAGTCCTCAAATCATGTGTGTGACTCTTTTCTGCACCTTCTCGAATTTTTCAACATTCATTTTAAAATGGGATTACCAGAATTGGATACAATATTCCAGTATCTGTCTCACCAATATCGTACAGAGGTAAAATCACCTCCCTACTCTTATTCGTTATTCCACTGTTCATACTTCCACGAATCACAATTAGCCACAGCAAAAGTCTAGCTCTTGTTTAGTTGCTTGTCCACTATAACCCTTAAGTTCTGTTCAGAGTCACTGCTTTCCAGGATACAGCCCTCCATTCTGTAGACCTGACTTGTATTCCTTGTTCCTAAATGTATAACTTTGGCTGTATTAAAATGCATTTTGTTTGAATGAGGCCCAAGCTTACCAAGTAATTCTGGTTACTCTGCTGCCTTGTCCTCATCATGCCATTCGTCCACTCCTTGTTTTATTTTTACAGGTTTTAATCAACAGTGATTTTATATTTATTTCTAGATCATTGATGAAAACGTCAAATAGCTTTTCCACTAGACGCACCCCCATTTGATGATGATTCCCCACTGACAACTACTTTTTGAGATTTGTCAGCCAGTTCTTAATCCATTTAACATGTGCTTTATTAATATGGTGTAGTACCGATTTTATAATCAGAATGTTGTGAGGTACAAACTCAAAAACCTTACAAAAGTATATTACATCTACACAGTTACCTTTTATCATCAAACTTGCAATCTCATCAAATGGCTCAACCTTGCTCCCACCGGCAAATATGGGAGTTTTGCCCTTCATTCACCTCCACAGAAGTAGGATCAGGTAGAAAGCTTCATTCATATTTTCTCTAAAAATAAAAAAACTTGGTTATTTACAGCTAAGTGTGGTATCCTCCACATTTCACAAGAAAAGACATCCCTTCTTCTGGTAAATTGCCATCAAATAGCATTCTATTTTATGAAAAATGCAAGTTTCTCTCTTAGAAACATCTCTCTGTCCTTTGCAGACACTTCTAGCATACTATGCATAACCTTTACAGTTTTCCACCAATCCTTTGTGCCCTAGGATTTATACAACATCTTGTCAATAATTACGGTAAAAAGGGTTATCTGCTGCAGTGAGAGGTGAGCATATTATTCACTGGAATACTTAGTCCTCTCCTCTCTCATGATATTATACTGGCTTATCAACTGTCCGATGAGCTTTGAGACCTGATTTGCCAAAGTGCTGCACCAGTTTTCCATCAGTGTGAGTTCACTGAAATCTCAGCGTCACACTGGTGTAACCCTGTGGAGAATCAAGCCCATAACATTTAATAAAACAGCACTTTGTAAAATGTGTGTAAAGCATTTACAGAGCAAAGTTTTTCCACTGAGTTTGAATAATCATTTAAGCAAGGTGGAAACTCTCTCTTGCAAATAGGCTCTCAGTCTGCCAGCATCACAAACAATCTCACCTTTCCGCAAGATGCAGGCACCAACGGTAAGACTCAGAGATGCCCCAGCATTCAAGCATATTTCAGAATTTATATAAGGCAAAAATGTTTCTTTCCACATGAGCTTTTGGAGTGATATGCTGATTAGAATGGGCACGACTTTCTTTTAAATTGATGAACATAAAACTTCCCCCATCCATAGCATTTGCATTAAATTGATGTATTCTACAGGAGATAAAAGGGGAGGAGAAAGGGAAAAAACAGTGAGCTTAAGACGTTTTCAAACTGTGGAACAAATATCTGACAAGCTCATTTGAAGGATGTGGAAAAGAAAGACAGCTTTATAGATACACAGTTAAAACTTCTGCATGTTTTTGTTTCTGAAACTGTTTATGAGAAATATGAACTGCTGGTATTTACAATATTTCAGTGTGAACTGTCTAGTTCTGAATGCATAATGATTGCCCTCTATTTCTATATAAAAAATCCTTAGGATCTGATCCTGTAGTTCTTACATGGGCAAAATTCCTACTATAGTCTGTGTGTAGGCAAAGCTCCCTCTAATTCCAGTGGGAATTGTATCTATTTAGGAATACACACTTGCCCCTCCAAATGTATGTATTCCAGAAGAGGAGGGTGGTCCTTTCCTGTATTTATTTTTCTATGCAGTTTGTTTTGACTAACTTGGAATGTTTGCAACACACCAAAAGCAGAGTTGAACAAAATTAAAATGCTGGGAAACAGTTTGTGCAATGTCAATTTCTTTCTCTTAAACACTTTGAATTTCATTTGTGTGTGGAATACCACCAGCTGTTATTAATTTTAAGACTGTATGCTAGCCCTGTGTGATTGATTCCATCCTACTGGACTTTTATTCACTGGATTCTACTAATTCCATCAAGTAATTTAGGTATACATTTCATTGAAAAAAATTCTCCCTTTAGATAATATTGTAAAATCAGGTGCACAAGGAGGATTTGTGTCTTTCTGTTATTGGCCTTTGGCAGAAACAGGATATCAAAGCAGATGGACCAATAGCCTGTTTTATGTGGCAATTATTCTGTTCCTAAATCCCCCACCCCAAAACTCACAGGTTTGATATAAATGTCCTCTGAAACACTGAAATGGCTTCTATGTTGCAAACACTGAAGCACATGCCTAACTTCAGTCACACAAGTAGCTGTATTAAGTCAAGCAGTAAAGATAAACACATGTTTAGTGTTTACAGGATTGGAGCCTAAACGTGATGAAAAGGAAAAATGATAATTAGTCATAGGAAAAAAAGTCCATGTTCTAATATAACATGTCTTTTCTCCATTTCACAATGGAGTTTTTAATAAATATTTAGAATTCATTTTTTCCTTTCCATTTTAACATAGCACATTCGTTGATAAAGCAAGCTGTGTGCTAGATAAAAATTAATATTGAGATTAGAGAAGGGCACAGACTAACTCAGGTTTCAAATCACTCTACCTCCTTCTGCAGAGTTTGAGAGTGTCTGGATTCAGAGTTCTAATGAGTCTATTACAGAGGGAAGAGCCATCTGAGAAATTCACACCTGGGTTTGGATTTCAAAAGTTCAGGGGTATTTGGACTTCTTGTTTTGGTTCAGACCCATTTCCAACTGAAATGAAAGGGTAACAAACAAGAAAACTCAACACTGGTTTTAGTGCTGTCCTGGAAAATATTCAAGTTTCAAGTGTTATGTTCACACACACACACGAGTTTTGCTAATTATTAAGTGCCAACAATATGCTCAGTGCTGTAAAAGACACAAATAAATAGCCCCTTCCCTGAAGAGTTTACAGTGTAACAGACACATGGATTATAGGAGGTAATTATCTCCAATCTGGGAGCAACCCTTAAACAATTGGGAGACAAATAATCTACAGTTTACATGGATTTATGAATAAGAACACAGTTATCTAAAATATGTATGTACTGTAAGTACTTGCTTTGAAAACCTCAGTATAAAAAGTATTATGGCCCAGATTTTTAAAGGTATTTGGGCATGGCTGCTCAGAGTTGCAATGCCTAACCGATTTAGGAGCATAAATCTCATTTTCAAAAGAGATTTAAACACACAGGAGCAAAAATCCCACTGACTATCAATGAAAATGAGATTTAGTCTCCTAAATCAGTTAGGCAGTGCAACACCTAAGTAGCTTTAAAAATCTGGGCCTGTGTCTCTGTATAGCGGAAATCTGACTTATCATGTATCAGATATCTGTAATATCTGTTGTGTTAGTAACACTTTGATCTAGATCAAGTGATCAAAGGACAAATATTAGAACAAAATGGTTCCCAAAAACTCTAAAATATAGTAAGCAAGTACCAGTAACCATAGTCCCATCCATCTGTGAATACTATAAGGGAATAGCACTGCAGCTCCAGTTACATGCTTTTGATAACCAGAGTTCTCTAAACCATGCCCTTCCTTCATGGAGAATGGTGCCACCCATTCACTGATTCTGAGTACAACTCAGAGCTCTTTCTCAGTATCTGACATATTTGGTAACAATCCCCAGTATATACTTTTTATTTTTGCTGTCACACATATTTTAAGTTAGAGTCTGAATAACAGGTATATCTATGAAAAAATGGGTGTTTATCACTACAAAAGGTTTTTTCTCCCCCCACCCCACTCTCCTGCTGGTAATAGCTTATCTAACGTGATCACTCTCCTTACAATGTGTATGATAATCAAGGTGGGCCATTTCCAGCACAAATCCAGGGTTTAACAAGAACGTCTGAGGAACAGTGGGGGTGGGGGGGAGGAATAAACAAGGGGAAATACACATTGTAAGGAGAGTAATCACTTTAGATAAGCTATTACCAACAGGAGAGTGGGAGTGGGGTGGGGCGGGGGGGAGAAAACCTGGATTTGTGCTGGAAATGGCCCACCTTGATTATCATACACATTGTAAGGAGAGTGTTCACTTTAGATAAGCTATTACCAGCAGGAGAGTGGGGTGGGGGGAGAGAAAACCTTTTGTAGTGATAAACACCCATTTTTTCATGGTCTGTGTGTATAAAACCATCTTCTGTATTTTCCACAGTATGCATCTGATGAAGTAAGCTATAGCTCATGAAAGCTTATGCTCAAATAAATTGGTTAGTCTCTAAGGTGCCACAAGTACTCCTTTTCTTTTTGCGAATACAGACTAACGCGGCTGTTACTCTGAAATCTGAGGTATATCTATGTGATTAGTATATTTTCTAGTCTGTTCTGAATGGGTTGGTCACAAGATAAAGGGATGAACAGTTCAAGCCTATTAACTAGGTCCATAGAATCATAGGACTGGAAGGTACCTCAAGAGGTCATCTAGTCCACCCCCCTGCACTCATGGCAGGAATAAGTATTATCTAGACCAGTGGTGGATAATCTGATTGTGGGCCATGAGACACTTTGCTGACTTGGACCGTCCTCAGGGACAGCCCCATGTAGCTCCCACTGGCCACAGTTCAGTGTTCCTAGCCAATGGGAGCTGCGGGAAGCGCAGGGATGTGAGGTTAAGGAGAACAGTTTTTCTCCCTCATCTTTGTAACAACCTTTTATGCATTTGAAAACTGTTATGTTCCCTTTCAGTCTTCTCTTCTCCAAACTAAACAAACCCAATTTTTTCAATCTTCCCTCATAGGTCATGTTTTCTAGACCTTTAATAATTTTTGTTGCTCTTCTCTGGACTTTCTCCAATTTGTCCACACCTTTCCTGAAATGTGGCACCCAGAATTGGACACAATATTCCAGTTTAGGCCTGCATGGAAAGCAAAAAAATTATTTATTGTGTCTTGCTTACAACGCTCCTGCTAATACATCCCAGAATAATGTTTGCTTTTTTGGCAACAGCGTTACACCGTTGACTCATATTTAACTTGT
The DNA here is from genome assembly GCF_965140285.1 of Lepidochelys kempii. NCBI lineage: Eukaryota > Metazoa > Chordata > Testudines > Cheloniidae > Lepidochelys > Lepidochelys kempii. Next base: position 100,690,986 of record NC_136382.1, read on the forward strand.
GATACACTATGACCCCCAGATTCCTTTCTGCAGTACTCCTTCCTAGGCAGCCATTTCCTATTTTGTATGTGTGCAACCGATTGTTCCTTCCTAAGTAGAGTACTTTGCATTTGTCCTTGTTGAATTTCATTCTGTTTACTTCAGACCATTTCTCGAGTTTGTCCAGATCATTTTGAATTATAATCTTATCCTCCAAAGCACTTGCAACCACTCCCAGCTTGGTATCATCCACAAACTTTATAAGTGTACTCTCTATGCCATTATTTAATCATTGATGAAGATATTGAACAGACCAGACCCAGAACTGATCCCTGCAGGACCCCATTTGATATGCCTTCCAGGTTGACTGTGAAAGCCTGATAATTATTGTCTGCGAATGGTTTTCCAACCAGTTGTGCACCCTCCTTATAGTAGCACCATCTAGGTTATATTTCCCTAGTTTGTCTATGAGAAGTTCATGTGAAGTAGTATCAAAGCCTACTAAAGTCAAGATATACCACATCTACTGCTTCTCCCCTGTCCACAGGCTTTTTACAATATACCGTAACATGGCCACACATTGGAAGAAGGAGATTAAAATCACAATCCCTCCTCCTGTCGTTGCACAGGTCCAAGTATGGCAGTGGAGAGTGGACGGGGGCATACTCAATCCATGAACAGGTGAGTGGGGAAATGGAGCCTAAGCTCCTCTTCTTCCCATTCTCTCCCCTCCTAAACATGGGACAAGTAGGCAGGGCGGGAGTAAGTTGCACCCTCAGGATGCAGTAAATTGATTTCCACCTGGAGCAAGGAAGACATTTGGTCACAATTCCTTCCCAGGACTCTTCCTGAGGCAGTGCAGTTATACACCTCTCCTTACTCAGATCTAAGCCTTCCAGCTCAGGCTAGCCCGAAAGCAATGGTGAAGCTGTCTTGGGCATACCAAAAGGGATGTGTAACTACACATCAGGGCTTAGACATTCTAATGACAAAGCACATTAACAAGTCATAGCTCTGGAAACTTCAGATATCGGCGGAGGAAGGTGATAATTACAAAACTGAATAATTCCCATATCTGAAAATCTTTGGAGCATAGTAACCCATTAACACAGCCTGAGCTTACAAGAGATGAAAACAAATACAGGTTTCATTTCGCTCCAGCCTCTTAATCTTGAATCACCATTTTCAAGACAGATTCGTTGCATCACATCCAATCTGCATAGAATGGTTTAGCAAAAATTGATGCTCCCATACCAAATGCATATACTGGTATGAAATAACAACAGTGTCATTTTTGTCTATGGCTAAAACAGCACTAGCCATAGTCACAGCACAACATGAGAGGCTTGGCAACTACATCTCCTGTAGTTAAAATTATGGCACATATGCAGTGATTACAGTGGCGGAATCGGAGCCAGGACTCCTAACTATTCCCAGGTCTTTGGTATGACCTTGAACAAATCACAGAGGGCCCAATGGGAGTTTGCTATTGGCTTCAATGTGAGCAGAATTATGACTTTACTAAAAAGAAAAGGAGTACTTGTGGCACCTTAGAGACTAACCAATTTATTTGAGCATAAGTTTTCGTGAGCTACAGCTCACTTCATCGAAAGCTTATGCTCAAATAAATTGGTTAGTCTCTAAGGTGCCACACGTACTCCTTTTCTTTTTGCGAATACAGACTAACACGGCTGTTACTCTGAAACCTATAACTTTATTGTATCTCAGTTTTTCATCTGTAAATTGGCTAGTACGTGGAAGACATGGGGTGCAGTTAGTGTCTGTAAATTCCTTAGGGCAGAATAATTATCTATTGCGATTGCTGAGAGCTGATTCTAGCACTGACCTTTAAATAGGTGTCATACATATGAATAAATATAGAATAAACAAAGGAAGTTTTTGTATGGAACAATGGTAAAGAAACACAGAAAGAGTTGGTTTCTTATAACACTGAACAAGGAACTTAATTAGATTAAAGAAAGCATTACCCCTAAAGCGACTGTGTGTTTGCTTCACTATACACTCCTGCCTAGAACCTTCCTCATGAGTCTTGCCTGGCTTCCTGCTACACTTTTAAAGAAATAGTACACCTATCCTCACATCTATGTTTGTACATAGTGCATTGGAGCAAGGGTGCAAGTTCCAATTTTCTCAAAATGATGTCCTTATTGATGTTGACATGTCAGGAAAGTGACAGCCTTTTGTCTATTCCAGTCCCAAATAGTGGGCTACAGCAGAGCAGAGGTGACCTCTCTGGGCTAAATAACTTGTTAAAGTTTTTTGGGGCCTCTCTCATCCATGAACAAGTGGATTAAAAAGAAGAAAGGAGTGGAGTTTGTACAGGCATCTGCTTTTTGTGCTCTATAGCTGTTTTTCCTGATCACATACCACTATGAATTCCCACAGTATACCAAACAGCCTGCTTTGAGGAATGCCAGTCTCTAAGCATTTATACAAAGAGGTTTAGTATATTTGATTTCCCATGTAAATAAAACCTAAATCAACAGTAAACAAGAGGCAAGACACTAAGTGAGCTGAAATTGTGTTTTCAGCAAGTGTCAAGTGTTAGAAAGTTTTCGAATGAAAACATTTTTGTTCTGATGGTGCAGTGAAACAGCTGGTCATTTGAATAGGAACCTGTTTTAAGGGGGAATATGTAGTTTTAATTAAAGCTCATCTGCGGTTTTACTGTTTTTGATTATTAAACACAGTTTCCGTTATTAACAAAATGCTTGGAGATGTAATCGCCTTCAGCTTTTGTTTATTATGATGTAAGCCTGCTGGTTTTGGGAGCTATGGAGAAGAGTATTCATTTTCCCCCCTTTCCTGTTGTGTGAACTCCAGCTGAGTTATATGGTTCTTTTGTTGTTATTGTTTTTAAAGTGAGTCATTTTTATGGTAGACTGGTTATTTTTCATAGTGTCAGCTGTATACATTAGATACATACCAAAATGTTAAGATTTATTTTGTAAAATGTCAGTTTGTTTTAATTGCTGTTTATTGCTGACAATTTATCCTACAGTAATAAAACCTGGAAATATGATTCTCCTATAATATTTTGGAGATAGACACTGTGATGTTGGATACATTCATAAGGGTCAGGAATTCATTCCTATTTTGGCATTATGTGACTTTCTTCACTGCTTGCTGACCTTTTATTTCTTATGAGGGTTAGTGTCTGTCAATTATTCTGACAGGTTTAAAACCCACAAATTAATAATGTATCAAACTTTAGATTAACCAAATCTTACACAGACACAAGGAGTCTCACACTCAGATGTTGCTTGTTAGAAGGCAGTGCTGATATTCATTTTAAACACTTAAATTGTGGTGTGACTAAAGGCCATAACCAGATTGTGATCCATTTGCTAGGTGGTGCACAAGCATGTATATGACAGTAGTTCCTGCTTCAACAGAAGCTCACTTTGGGCCTGATCAAACTGCCTTTGAACTTGAAGGGAGTCCACTGACTTACACATCGCCCCTCTATCCAGACTGATGGCTCTTTCCTATCAGCTTGAATATCCATGCCTGGAAGACCCACCCAACCACAACAAACCAGGTGTCCACCTTCACACCTGACAACTTATTCCTTCAATAAGCCCTTCAAATGTTAAACACAGTGCTAGTTAAAGCTGTCTCATGTGAATAAAATTAACTCCAATTTAGCTTCAATTTCTGGGTCTTCCATCTATATCTATAAACTCTACAAGGCAGAGATTATACCTTCATTTATGTCTTGTACAGCAGCAAATACCTTTTTGACATTTAAATTCCAATGCAAAAACCCATATGTTTATCAGCAATTCTATCGATCAGTCTTCTTAGGCTTATTTTGATATCACTTAATTTTGAGATTTTTTTAAAAACAAATAATGTATGCCCATGGAGCCAATGCCATGGGAAATCATAGTGTACCTAGTCCACTGTCATGGTTGGAGGGTGAACTGCATTTTCAACCTCCTCTCAGTCTTTCCTGAATGCATCCCTCAGGCGACAGGCCTGGCTTCCTTCACTCTCTGAAGGATGCAAACCCCCGCCCCGGTTCAACTATCCTTGGATTCCAGTCAGACTGGTGGCAGCCCCAGTTTCCCAACTCTGTAAACGTCACAGGCCCATCTGTACTTAGCACCTGCAATAAAACTTCTCTTCAGGAACCTGTGACCAACAGCGGATTAAATTGACTCAAAATAGTTTTATCAAAACAAACGTATGATTTATTCACCCCAGGTACACAGTGAACAAAGAAATGGCTTAAAACAACAAATGGCCTACACACCTGGGCCTGACCTTAACTTTATCCTTTCCTTGGAAGTTGTGGGTGAGTTCCACGTGGCCCACACCCGCTATTTGTTGTCTGCGAGAAACACTGCACTGATGCCTTCTCTCAGTGTCTCTCTGTCAGAATCTCACCTCCAGCAGCTGTTGCCTGCTCCTCGCTCTTTCTCTCTAGGCAAAGGGTTTTAATATCCCTTTTGATCCTAAGCACTGGCCTTGGGAAAATAAATCTGTTAACCTGACTGAAGTCAGGTAGGTAGGCATTTCTGATGAATAGCGCCCATGTTGTTCTCTTAAAAATGCTTGGTATTCTCTTTGGAGGTCTATTATCTGTGTCATTGTTTCATTTCCTGCTTATTATCCCTAACAAACTACTACTCCCTAACTGTATAGACAGTTTATCCTCCATCTCTTTCTAAATCCCTAACAAACTCCTTTGATTTAACTCTGTGTATTAAAACAGAATAATATCAAGCCTATAAAGTGAAATACATAAGATATTCATAACAAATAATACAGATATTGCCCTCATTCTCCATACCCACTAATGGTTGTTAATACAGATCTGGATGGAATACCTCAAGAATATATAACCAATTGACATCCTATTTCTGTTCAGGTTTTGGCTTCATTAGTGTGAATGCCAACATAGGTTTCAGTTATCGTCAACTGTGGTTGTGCTATTTGTCATGTCGGCACCTCTCCCCAGGGAATTGGACTGGGACCACCAACTCATTTTACATAGGCCACTGACTGCCATCAGATGGTAACAACTTCTAGTCATCTGGGCTGGATTCAAACCAAAGAATTAAGCCTTTGTGATTTATAAATCCCTGAGCATTCCTACTGTAACCCTTCTGCCCATCAGAGTTGGCAGCAACAATGGACGGATTCAGTATCTAGGGGTTCCGTTTCAATAACACAATGCAAAACCGGCTCAAGCCCCCACCCACCCCACCTGGGACAATTATATACCACCCCCCTGGGTGCCTCTAAGAGGCAATACTTCCCATTCGCAAGCACAGAGTCTGAGTGTAGCAAAAGCTTTTTAATAAAGGAGGGAAACAATGCTGTATTATGTTGGGAAAACACCACAAACAGGATTCATAACACCAACCATGAGCAAAAGACCCACCCCCAAGTAAGTTTGGCAGTGTCCTTTTCCCCTCAGGGTCTTAAGTCCAGCAACCCAATAGTCACTCTCTCCCCCTCACCCCAGTTTCTGTCCTTGGTCAGTGCAGCCCCCCAGAGTTCAGAAGTTCATCTGCAGAGTTTACCTCCAAGCCTGGGTAGAAGTGGAGGGAGGTATGGGGGGCATCTTACATGCTCTGCTGCCTGGGTCGATGGCCAAGTGCCACACCTCTCCATGGGTTCTGCTGCAGTCTTCACCACCAGCCGCGCCTCTCCGTCAGCTGCCCTGCTGTCCGCTCCACTCTCCACGCCTCTCCGCTAGCTGTCCTGCTGTCCACTCCTCTCCACCAGCCACCCAGCTATCTGCTCCACTCTCCGGTAGCTGTCCGCTCCTCTCTGCCAGCTGCCCAGCTATCCGCTCCACTCTCCGCGCTAGCTGTCCTCTCACCAACTTGTCTTCAGGCCCCCCCTACTTAACACAGTTCTCAGCAACTTCAGCTCTTTAGTGATTTCAGCTCTCAGTGATTTTTAGCTGGTAGTAGGGGGAGCCTCAGTGCTGGTGCACCACTAGCCCAAAGTAGGTCTAATGCTTAGACCTAGGTGTCAGTGATTTTAGCTCTGCAGCATGTAACAAGACTCCCAAGGGAGCCAAAATTAGCTCTGTTATTATACTGTGGACAGAAGAGAAGTTAAAGTAGTGTTTAGCACCCTCACAAAGGGCCCACACTACCATGTACACATACCTATCCCCAGCCTCTCTCAATTCTTTGCATTTTGGAACTCATGTCCCTTGCCTAGCAAGTGCTATTTAGTTGAGGATGAGTCCCTCCGTCATAAAATACCAAGTACAGTTCTACTGTCCTTGATTCACATAACCAGGATAACAACCCTTTATTACTCATGCCCCAGTAACAGAGAGACTGGGGATCCCACAGCAGCCAAAGTGACCATTTGGGCAAGCAGTCCATCATGCTAGGCAGGTGTGCCCATGCAAATGAGTTCAGCCCCTGAAGTCCTTTTCTACAGCTCACCACCAGATGTCAGGGTAGAGCTCATTCTGACTCTGCTTACACTACTCTGTCATTTCATGTTAATATACTGATATTAGCAATTTATGGTTTTAGTGTTGCCTACAGCAGAAGATCGGCTATGAGGGAATCAGCTAACATCTAAGAATGTATCTAAAGTAATAACAAAGGGACTGCAGAAAATAACCAAGTAAATTACTTTTGGGATGTATGCTCTCTTTTATTTAATTTTTTTCTTGCTTGAAAGTCCTAACCCTGAAGACTACCACCTTTTAAAAAGGTTTGGATTAAACATTATAAACCTTTATTTTTAAAAAAAACAATTGGTACCACATGATCCATGTAATAGGGCTTGCATGTACAAACATGTACATGAACAAAAGTGAAATAATCTGAAAGAAAAGTAGGTCTCAGGTCATATCATAGAACAGCAGCTAGAAAAAAATCTACAGAAAAAAGAGGATACAAGAAACACAAATATTCTTTCAGTGAAAGAAAACTGATCTGAAATAAGAGGTGCAAAACAGGGGAAGGGCCATTAAAACAGAGCACTCAGTTATAAGGGTTGATTCAATGGCCCTTTGTTCAGTGTTATGGTCTAACATGCAAGAGAAACAGGACAAATTCCCGGCTTCAATCTCCCACTTCCCATTCTAGCAACAGCTGTGAGAAAAATAGCAGCGAGTAAGCTCAGCGCCAGAGGAGAGTTTATTCCTTTCATTGCCTCTTCTATCCTAGCAAGCAGTGATGTTTACACTGATGTGCTCCAGAGGGAGTTTCATTCAACTGTCCTTGGACAAAAGAAATTCATTATGATACGGGGCCTTTAATGGATAGAGTGCAATTTAGGAATGCAAACCTTAGGGTTTACCCTTCCTAAATTATAGTGGTAATAAAAACCCTCTGAGGAGAATTTGATTCTTTAACAGGTAGCAAATTTGATAAAAATAGAGATCCTATGCCTTAGTAATCATTTCCAGATCGGTGGGTAGCGATCGATATATTGGGGGTTGATTTATCATGTCTAGTCTAGATGCGATAAATCAATCCCAAGCGCTCTCCCGTCAACTCCAGAATTCCAGCACTGTGAGAGGCGCAAGCAGAGTCGATGGGGGAGCGGCAGCAGTCAACTCACCGCTGTGAAGATACCGCGGTAAGTTGATCTAGGTATGTCGACTTCAGCTACGCTATTCTCGTAGCTGAAGTTGCTTACCTTACATCAACTCCCCCCTCCCCCCAAGTGTAGACCAGGGCTTAGTGTCAGAGAATACACCCTTGTGCAGACATAACATTCTGACTGACATTTTGTGTGCTTGAAATTTACAAAACATTCAGGTATAGTCTACAATAGACCTATGGAATTGCTGCTCACTTCATATCTTCCTATTTCAAGGCCATTGGGCAGTCAACTGGATTGTGTTATCACTAGCCACTTTGTCATATTTTGCATGGTTGCTGTCAAGGTCCAGTTGCATTATCTAATAGTGCTGTCATAAATATAAAGGGAAGGGTAACCACCTTTCTGTATACAGTGCTATAAAATCCCTCCTGGCCAGAGGCGACATCCTGTTACCTGTAAAGGGTTAAGAAGCTCAGCTATCCTGGCTGGCACCTGAGCCAAAGGACCAATAACGGGACAAGATACTTTCAAATCTTGGAAGGGGGGGGAAGAAAGGCTGCTCTCCTTTCTTTCTGTATCAAAAACAAACAAAAGAACTATAGCAATCAATCTAGATCTTGTGGATAAAACTCAGTTTCAGTTGAATCTGGGTCACTTTTTATAATGTATAAACAATGTATTAAAGAAAAAAGTTCTCAGTTCAGCAAAATATTTAAGCACATGCTTACATTCATCTCTATTCAGCAAAGCACTTAAGCACATGATCAGTTTTAATTCTACTGAAACGAGAAGAGCAGCTTAAACAAATGCTTAATGTTAGGGAATAGGGATAGATTGCTGAACTGGGGCCAAGGTGAACAACATTTCTCAGGGATAAGCTCAGTGACTGAATGGATGGAAGCTGAAATTCCCAACAGTCCAAGGCTACTTTGCATCAGAATTTAGGTGTGAAAAAGATACTCAGAAGCTGCTCATGCATGATGCAGCTAGAACATGGTGCTATTCCACTCTTTAAGCAACTACTTAGTGACAGTTTCACAAGGAACTGTCTAAGCACTTGAAGCTTTGCCAGACTACTGGAAAGTCATCATTGTTGGAGAAGTTGAAAAGGAGCAGCATAGTCTAGCTGTGTGGGTTAAATACTGTTGTGACTCTTTTTCAGGGTTGTTTATTTTAAACTTGCCTCCAAACACAGAAGCAACATTAAAGAGCCTGGAGCAGCATCAAACACCATTTTCCATGGTGACTGTAACAGGGTCCTCTGCCCACCCCTCTTCCTGGGGCCTGCTGACTGCCCCAATAAAGCTCAGAGAGGCTTCCTGTTATGCAGCACTCATGGCTTTATTTACACCCACAGTTCTCCCACCACCAATGTTGAACTATGTACAAGGCTTACAGGGTTAGTTCCCTCCTTCCCAAGCAGTCAGCCCACAGCCAGGAGACTGCCTGTTCTCCTGGCAGCCCCCCTTCATACTGGCTCCCAGCCCTTATAACTGCTGGCTTGTGAGGCCCACAGGTGAAGCCAATCCCCAGGCAAGGCACCATGTCTGTTACACCAGCTCCAATCTATTTCTCTTGATTGGAGCTGGCTGAGCAGGGGCTAATTAGGTGCTTTTGCAGCAGTACCCTGCTACAGTGACATACAACTGCTCCTCCTCCCCTTTCCTCAAGACCTAGACAGAAATAAATAATGAAGAGGCATTTCTAGAATACTGATTTAAATTAGGGGTATTTGCTATGTACACTGCAATTGTAAACCCACAGCTGGCCCATGCCGGTTAAACAATCACAGGAACAGGGACTTGAATTGTTTCGCTCCACGTGAGTGCCCTTACCACTGAGCCATGGAGTCACTCAGTTTTACTGGCCTGGTGAATATTAAATTATTCAGACAACATGGAACAGCTTCAATAGGACAGCCTGAGAAAGCCCTAATCCAGAATGGAGGTCTGCTTGGGCCTAATTTTAAAGCATGACTGGAACCTGACTAGACCACTGCCAAGCCAAACCTGAGACTGTCGAGTTGTTTTCATACCCAACCCAATCCTGACTCTTGTAGTCAGGTCCTGTTGGGTTTGGATCATGTTGTAAGGGTCTACACCCGAATACCCTATAGCCCAGTGGCTAAAGCACACAGCTGCACTGTTGGAGACCCACATTCAAGTTCCTGTGCCACATCAAGCAGAGTAAGGATTTGAACCTATGTCTCTCATAGCCCTTGTAAGTGCTCTAATCACTGGGGTAACAGCTGGGGGGGCCATAACACTACCTCCTAATTTTTGTGCATGAAAGGGCTTAGGTACCTAACTCAAGAAGAGGGTTCACAGCTGTGACCATGCAAGGGGTGATAGAAGTCTCACTCTGGCCTGGATTTAGGCACCTTAGTCAATCATACAGCATCACCCCCAAGAGAACTATGACCATTTATGCCTTTGATATTGCCACTGTTATACAATTGCAACAAATCTTGTACAAAGTATGTCATGTAGGGTGTCAACGGAAAAGTCATGATTTGCTAAGTAGGATTATTCTGTTTATATACATGTATCATCTTTGTATCTGGAGTTATGAATATTGGCTATGTACTGGCATACTACACGTGTTGTATCCCTGGGTAACACCACCCTCTCCCCAAATAGAATTTACATTAAAGCCAGACAACTATGTACTGATGGCCCATTAAGGACACTTCACTCTAACAATGGACCATAGAAGAAACTGATCAATTCCAGTAAGGCTTCACCTCAGCAAGAATATGGGCAATGGCTGCACCTGTGTGTCATCAAAGCATGTTAGGACATGTGATCTGCTCATGTGACCCTGGACTCCATTTTGGGCCAGTAACTTTCCACAAACAGAGACTGTGAGCTTTGTTTGGGACAGTAAAATTCCATGCACAATGCAGCGGAGATAAAAGACCCCTAAAACATCTTGTCTTAATTTCCTGCTTCATTTCTCGGGACTAGATTTCTAACAAGGAAGCTTTGAACAAGGACTGACGAACGCCCAGTATGCTTGGGTAATTTCCAGATAGACTTTTGTAAGATAGCAGTTTATCCCATTGCTGCTATTATCCTGATCTATGAATGCTGAAAAATCACTTGTATGTATATGATCTATTAACCATTAATAACTCTATTCTTCTTTTCTTTTATTATTAAACCTTTAGTTTTTAGCTATCAAAGGGATTGGCATCAGAGTGATTACTGCGTAAGATCTGAGTTATATATTGTCCTAGCTAAGTGGCTGATCTCTTGGGATTGGAAGGACCCTATATCTGATGAAACTGGTTTTCAGTAACCACTCATCATAAAGTCCAGTGTCTGGGTGGTGAGCCAAGGGCCGGGATACCTAAGGAGACTGCATTTTTTGGCTTCTTGTTAACCATTGTGATAAGACAGAAGTCCACTTTTGTTACTGGCTTGATATAATCTAATGATAGAATAACCACCAGTTTCGGGTGAGTCTGGCCTATTTCTCAGCAGTTTGTCCTGAATTTGGCATTCTCAGCTTTGACCCAAAGAGGCCCGGTGTGGCACGGCTTAGGACCCCCCCCCTCTCATCACATTTCCTATTGACTATCTCAGGTGCCTCCCCTCCTAGCATGCTAGATTTTGGGGATCCCATTCTTAGGCCCCTAATTCTTCCCATGCATTGTATGGGGAGCCCCGGTGCCTAATTCAGGGCTGTTGCTTGTACTATGTGATAGGGTGCCTAAACATTAGGCATTGCAAAGCAGAGCCTACATCCCCTTTGTGGATCTAGCCCAGAGACTGCAAAATATTCATGGTAGTCATACACCTCCTTCCCCCCAATCCCCACTCAGAACAGCTTGGGTCACTGAGGCTATCTTTCTATTTTTACTGCACTAGCTCAGTGAGAGCCAGTGTGAGGATATCTCCTAAGCAGGGAATCACACCCCCGGCTTCAAGTGTAGACTACTAGGATTTCATCACTGGGGTATTGGCATAATTATATAGATATATTGACTACTTAATCCAAGAGCTTAAAATTGCTTTATCTTTATAAATAATTCAAAATAAGAGTTAAAAAATTAATTGAAGTATCTGCCTCCTACCTCATGTGTTAATGAGACCAAACTTATCCGATAAAGCAGATCACACTGTAACCATTTAAGAAGGACAATATAAGCGGTAGTTCATCACTTTGAGAACAGTATGATTTTCCCCCTATACCTGCCAATACAAAATGAACATGTCTCAACATGACCAGACTGCTGGGACGGTGCTGAGCTTCTCTAACTTCAAATGAGAGTTGCAGGTGCTCCGCACTTCTCCTGATTTGGCCTTTAATGTGGCCAACTAGATCCACCATCTTAGGCTACAATCCTGCACAGGTATTAGATTGTGAGAACAGAGGTCTGCACTATGATGTCATTCTGTCTGCTGGAAACATACACAGTATTCATGCAGACTGGATAATACAACTTGTGTTTTAAGTCAATGGGACTCCACATAGGTCTATGGGATCATGCTAGCAGATTGCCATGCAGAACCGGGTCCTAAAAATGCCAATAAGAGTCCTGTCCTGTGCAATACTGAGCCCCCTCAACCACCATTGGCATCAGTAGTAACTGAAGGCCTTCATCAACTCCACCACTTTGCAAGACTGGGCTCAACGAAGCCTTACACACCTATTAAAATAGAAAGAAACCATACCGTTAGTGCGGAAAACTGATAAAGGAATAAACTGTCAAGATATTTTATTCAAATAAGCATCATATTAATATTAGTTTTCAATTATAGTATTAAGGTTTGGGGCTTTTAAAAAAACCTAATAAGAACAGTAATTGGCTGACCCCTATTGACACAACATAGTCTCAAAGCATTAGCAATACCACTTTACTTTTCCCTTTCCCACACCAAGATTTGTTCCAATCATTTTCAGTTCTCTTCCACATTCATGCTGAGGTTGAGGTGTTGGAGCTTGGAGGGACTGGGGAAGAAAAACTAGAGAATGTCAAACAATAGAACTGATGAGAAAATCTCTTTGTTAGTGCCTTATCTGGTTTATTAATTTAATCAGACACTCCTTTGACAGGTTTCAGAGTAGCAGCCGTGTTAGTCTGTATTCGCAAAAAGAAAAGGAGTACTTGTGGCACCTTAGAGACTAACCAATTTATTTGAGCGTAAGCTTTCGTGAGCTACAGCTCACTTCATCGGATGCATTCAGTGGAAAATATAGTGAGGAGATTTATATACACACAGAACATGAAAAAATGGATGCTAATCATGCACACTGTAAGGAGAGTGATCACTTAAGATGAGCTATTACCAGCGGGGGGGAGAAAACATTTTGCAGGGATAATCAAGGTGGGCCATTTCCAGCAGTTAACAAGAACGTCTGAGGAACAGTGCGGGGAGGAGGGGGGGGAAATAAACAAACCTCTCCAACTCATCATCAAAGATCTACAACCTATCCTGAAGGACGACCCATCACTCTCACAAATCTTGGGAGACAGGGCAGTCCCTGCCTACAGACAGTCCCCCAACCTGAAGCAAATACTCACCAGCAACCACACACCACACAACAGAACCACTAACCCAGGAACCTATCCTTGCAACAAAGCCCGTCGCCAACTGTGTCCACATATCTATTCAGGGGACACCATCATAGGGCCTAATCAAATCAGCCACACTATCAGAGGCTCATTCACCTGCACATCTACCAATGTGATATATGCCATCATGTGCCAGCAATGCCCCTTTGCTATGTACTTTGGTCAAACTGGACAGTCTCTACGTAAAAGAATAAATGGACACAAATCAGACATCAAGAATTATAACATTAAAAAACCAGTTGGAGAACACTTCAATCTCTCTGGTCACTCAATTTCTGACCTAAAAGTGGCAATTCTTCAACAAAAACAGACTCCAACGAGAGTCTGCTGAATCAGAATTAATTTGCAAACTGGATACAATTAACTTAGGCTTGAATAGAGACTGGGAGTGGTTGAGTCATTACACAAAGTAAAACTATTTCCCCTTGTTTATTTCCCCCCCTTCCCCACTGTTCCTCAGACGTTCTTGTTAACTGCTGGAAATGGCCCACCTTGATTATCACTACAAAAGGTTTTCTCCCCTTCCCCCCCCCCCCCCGCTCATCTTAATAGCTCATCTTAAGTGATCACTCTCCTTACAGTGTGCATGATAAACACCCATTTTTTCATGTTCTGTGTGTATATAAATCTCCTCACTGTATTTTCCACTGAATGCATCCGATGAAGTGAGCTGTAGCTCAAGAAAGCTTACGCTCAAATAAATTGGTTAGTCTCTAAGGTGCCTCAAGTACTCCTTTTCTTTTTACTCCTTTGACAGTTACAGTTACCAGAGTGGCATAGAAAATGAGCTGAGAGAGAATTGTTTCTTACATGTCTCTCTCTTTTATCAGTTATTCTTCCTGTCTCTTTAGCAAAGAATGATATCTATTTATCATGGGATATAGCCTCTACCTGGGAAACGCCTTATGGCCTGTGTCAGGTAGGAGGTCGGACTAGATGATCACAGTGGTCCCTTTTGGCCCTTAGAATCTATGAAATATATAGCCTGTAAGGAGGGAGCTACCTAGGATTGCATACAGCTACACCAGGGGTGAAGGTACTGCAAGTACAGTGATGCCTATTGTTACAAAAATAACACTTTTCCATCTCCAACAGACTCAGGTGATTCTAAATGCTCATAGGTGGGATTCTCTGTGATTTCATGGTGTCTGGAATCTCTGTACCCAACAGCAACAAGCTACATTCATTGATGCAAATTCTTATAAAGTAACAAAATTATCTACAATCTGACCCCCCACCCCCGGTATATATATTTTGAATGCCTTGCACAAAAATTTGTGCAACTGTCACTTAACAGCATATTAGCCTTGGGAGCGGTTCACAATCCTCCTCAGGAGCTCAGGTAAGAACTGTAATACTGATAATCAGTGTATTTATAGACTAAATACTCTAGCTTTGGATTTTTTCCCCGGTTAATTGGTGGAAACAGGGTCTTCCAGTTGTGAAGCAGAAGCAAGGGTGTTGGATGGAGGATGTATCTTCCAGTGCTCACTGTAGTGCTGTTTTTCAGTTAATATAAGAAACCTGCCACCTCCATTCTTTCTGATGTGGAAGGAATAAAGAAGAGCTAAAATAAGAGGAGATTAAATAGCAAAAGCCTTCCATAATCTACAGGGAAATGATCCATTAATATTTTATCCATTTGAAGCAATAGATCCCATAGTAATAGTATTACAGCCCTACAGAATTCTCAGACCAGTGTCTCCCCACTCAATACCATTTTCTAACATCAATCATTTATCTTAATCAGCTTTGCAAATTTATCTCTAGGAAATTTTTCTACTGAAGTGTAATCTATCCTGCTAAAACTGGGTAAACCCGACAGCTTCTCCGAATTAGCCCTCCTAAATAAGCACATTCTCTGTGTGCTACAGTAGGCATATTCCCTTAAAATAAAGAAAATTAAGGAAGACAAGCTTAACATTAATATAAATAAATTAGCATCTTTCCTTTTGCATAAAGATGTCAGAGCAGCATTCAAGTCTAGGAAATTTAAGCACAGATGCACCTGCATCTAAGCCATATTTCTTACTGCAATAATAAGAAGAAAGGTGCTTTAACAGAAAGTAGATATGTCTTTGAACCACGTATACCTTTACGTGGACCAGTTGGAGTAATGAAATTAAATATGAGTTCAATATAATTTAAGGATCATTGAATATTTTTAAATTCATATTAGTTCAGAGATTGATAATTTTCAATTACACAAGTGTGGTTTCAGAGTAACAGCCGTGTTAGTCTGTATTCGCAAAAAGAAAAGGAGTACTTGTGGCACCTTAGAGACTAACCAATTTATTTGAGCTCAAGTGTGGTTTGCCTTCTTACTTTTTTAAACAAAAGTACAACTTTATAGTTAGTTCACCCTTCTGCAAAGAGACAAGGTCAGAAAGGAACAGCTCCCTAAAAGGTACTTTGCATCAACCATCTAGGGCTGTGTAAAACAATAAAACTGGCTCTTTAGATTAAAAAATATAATTATATATAGATTTTTCACAGCCATTTACCATTAATGACTCTATTATTACATACTTAATTAGTTTTGTGTGGATCATCAGGATATCAAAGTTTATGCAGATGTTAAAATCCAGACTCTACCAAAAATTAGCAATATTTAACTATAACTAGAGATAAACTGTGATATTTATGTTTAAATGTAACCTTCCTACATCAAAGCCCCTGATTTAAACATTGAGTTGAGTTTAGGCCAGATTCTGATCCCTAACACAGCAGTGATTGTAGCAATTTCAGAGAAGGTTACTTCCAATACTTATTGCTCACAATCTAGTCAAAGAGAGTTACGTGCATAAAAATCTTGAAAAACTGTGTTCATAATGTAAAATATTATTCTAACTACAGTGATGGGCAACTGTTACAGTGGGAGTCATTCAGGGCCCAATCCAGCAAAGCACTCACTTTAAACATGCTCCTAACTTGAAGTAGTTTCATTGATTTCAACAGTACTACTTAACATGCTTAAAGTTAGGCATATACTTATGTTCTTTGCTGAACTGGGGCCTCAGCGGGAAGGACAAATGTTAGATTCATAAGAATATAAAAAGGGAATATTTAATTTCTTAACTGTTTTATAAAGTCACATAATCTAGTACACCTAAGAATTAAGATAAAGAAATCTGAGGAAGACATTTAAGAAGCACTGGGAGTCATTGCAAATAAATTTAGGGGCTAAAAAAAGTATAAGTTGAAAGTATCCCAAAAATAGGCACTTTCATATTTTTAGACAGTTATTTTTAGAACCATTCATGTGTTTACAGATTTAATTTAAATCAAGCATTGACCTGGTTTCTATAAACAAATGCATCAATTATGCTTATTGCCATATGTTTTCTTAGCCAATTATATGAAGAGCTGCCTATATTTTTACAAGGAAATGTATTGTAGACTCCTGAGTGTAATGAAAATATATACAAGCGGGATAAATCTTGGTCTCTTTACTCAACCAAGTGATCAAAAACTTCTTGAAATCCATAATCAGAATAAAATTTCATTTAGAAAAAGAAAACCCAGAAAAATAATGGTTTGTGCATGAGTGCATTTGGGTTCACAAACAATCTATAGCTTGAAATATGTTTGCCTAAATTTTTGGGAAATTTTCAACAACATATACATTTGTTAAAATAAAAGATCTCGGATTAATTTCTGAGCAGAAAAAAAAAGACTACATTCATCATTGCAATAAATGTATTTGTTATAAATAGTTTACCCACAATTGGTCCCAGTTCAGGAAAGCACTTCAACATTTCAACTTTAAGCATGTGTGTTGTCCCACCGATGTAAATGGGGCTATTCTCATACTTAAAGTTGGTCACATGCTCAAATACTTTGCTGAATTGGGGACCTAATCAGCTAGAGTAGTTTCTGAAACATCAATATCTGCAAGAATGATAGAGTCCTCCAGGTGCCAATCATTCCAGGAGATAAATGGCTAGAAAAAAAAAGTGTTTCTCAATTTTATATATCACTTTTATTTTCTAGGAGTTCTTTCTTTCAAACGTTTGCTTTAAAAAGGTGTTTATAGCTAGAGGTGGTTGGAAAATGTATCATTGGCATCTCAAACTGTAAGCCAGTTGAAAAACAGCAACAACTTTTCATGAAAATTTCTGAAAAAAATGTTCACCAAAATTTTTAATTGAAATTCAATTTTTTTTTTACTAGCTCTACTTACAGCCTGATATCACCACCAGAGGAAAGCGAAATAATAGAAGTGTTTATGGCACGCATCTCATGACCCCTCTGCTCACAGAAAACAACCGTTGTCTGCAATAAAGTTCTCTCACATCAGGCTCAGATTTGTGTACAACAAGCCCCAAAGCCACATGAATTTTGCCTTGTTTAGGCTTTCACTGCAAACTCAAAACTCAGACTAGATTTGTCAGCCAAACGATGCTGGGCGCAGTCTGGCGTGAATTTAGGCAGATCCATGATTTGAAATCAGAACTATTCTATTTATGATTTTGTCATAAATATAAAGGGTCACGGAACTATCAGCCCCCTACAGGCCAAAGTGGATGCTATCCAAAAGTGGCCTGTCCCAAAGTCAAAGAAACAGGTTCAATCCTTCTTAGGCTTGGCCGGTTATTACAGACGATTTGTACCGCACTACAGCCAAATCACTGCCCCACTGACAGACCTAACCAAAAAGAAACAGCCAAATGCTGTTCAGTGGACCGAAAAGTGTCAGAAGGCCTTTAACAAGCTTAAAGCGACACTCATGTCTGACCCTGTACTAAGGGCCCCAGACTTTGACAAACCATTCCTAGTAACCACAGATGCGTCCGAGCGTGGTGTGGGAGCAGTTTTAATGCAGAAAGGACCTGATCAAGAATTCCACCCTGTAGTGTTTCTCAGCAAAAAACTGTCTGAGAGGGAAAGCAATTGGTCAGTCACTGAAAAAGAATGTTACGCCATTGTCTACGCTCTGGAAAAGCTACGCCCATATGTTTGGGGACGGCGTTTCCACCTGCAAACCGACCATGCTGCACTAAAGTGGCTTCACACCGTCAAAGAAACTAACAAAAAACTTCTTCGGTGGAGTTTAGCTCTCCAAGATTTTGATTTCGACATCCAACACATCGTCCTTCAGATGTAGAAAATATTGTTAGTCTTTATGTACTTGGTAGTATATTTAGAGATGCATGTGTCTTATTAACTCTGTTTTTCCTAGAGCTCCAGGAAGAAATCCCAGCCAGTGTTTCACCCTAGCTGAGATTTGGGGGGCGTGTCATAAATATAAAGGGAAGGGTAAATCCCTTTGAAATCCCTCCTGGCCAGGGGAAAGCTCCTCTCACCTGTAAAGGGTTAAGAAGCTAAAGGTAACCTCGCTGGCACCTGACCAAAATGACCAATGAGGAGACAAGATACTTTCAAAAGCTGGGAGGAGGGAGAGAAACAAAGGGTCTGTGTGTCTGTCTTATACTGGTTTCTGCCGGGGATAGACCAGGAATGGAGTCTTAGAACTTTTAGTAAGTAATCTAGCTAGGTATGTGTTAGATTATGATTTCTTTAAATGGCTGAGAAAAGAATTGTGCTGAATAGAATAACTATTTCTGTCTGTGTATCTTTTTTGTAACTTAAGGTTTTGCCTAGAGGGGTTCTCTATGTTTTGAATCTAATTACCCTGTAAGGTATCTACCATCCTGATTTTACAGGGGGGATTTCTTTATTTCTATTTACTTCTATTTTTATTAAAAGTCTTCTTGTAAGAAAACTGAATGCTTTTTCATTGTTCTCAGATCCAAGGGTTTGGGTCTGTGGTCACCTATGCAAATTGGTGAGGCTTTTTATCCAACATTTCCCAGGAAAGGGCGGGGGGTGCAAGTGTTGGGAGGATTGTTCATTGTTCTTAAGATCCAAGGGTCTGGGTCTGTAGTCACCTAGGCAAATTGGTGAGGCTTTTTACCAAACCTTGTCCAGGAAGTGGGGTGCAAGGTTTTGGGAAGTATTTTGGGGGGAAAGACGCGTCCAAACAGCTCTTCCCCAGTAACCAGTATTAGTTTGGTGGTGGTAGCGGCCAATCCAAGGACAATGGGTGGAATATTTTTTGTACCTTGGGGAAGTTTTGACCTAAGCTGGTAAAGATAAGCTTAGGAGGTTTTTCATGCAGGTCCCCACATCTGTACCCTAGAGTTCAGAGTGGGGGAGGAACCTTGATAGATTTCACATTGGTCTAGCATGAAACCAGTAGACACTCAACAGTTGCAAGTGATGCTTGCTTTGAAATTTTAGGCTCATTTGGAATCAGAACCCCAATAGTGAAATTCACCCCTAAGCAGCGGGCCAGCATAAGGACTACGTGTAGCCCACTGATAAATGTGTGTGTTACAAGTCCTCTTCTGTGCTAAGCTATGGAGGATATGAGTTCTTACAGCCCCCAGCTATGTGGCCTGGGCTCTTTAGCTCAAGCTGCAGAAGCTCATGCTTTTTGTCCCCAGTGTGGTGCCTCGGTCAAGATGGCAGCCATCACATACACATTACTTCAGGTCTGTTTTGAGGACGTCAGTGTGACTTGCGGGGAATCTAAATGGTGCATTTAGGACCTAGTGTGGGTCTTCTGCAGAGGAGTGAATTTCACCCCAAGTGACTTGGGAGAGGGGTTTGGGGTGGAGGGTTGCAAACCCATGCAGATCTAAATCAAAGAAAATGTGACACAAACCTCCCTAAAGTGAAGCCACCAAATTGGTTTTCATGATTGATGTTCAGTTTTGATGTCTGAAGCCAAACAAAATTTGGGTCCCTGGCTATTTTAGATACTTCACCTCTCTCTTAGGACCTCCCCAGATTGGAATTCTGAGGTTTTCAGTTGTGGGGCTTTGACTCTGAAATTGATCCCCACATTGGTTCAATAGAGCCAGAGCCAAGGTTTCATGTTGTCAGATCTCTCTCTCCATTCAGGCCCTTGCCACAGGGAGAGTTTCTTTAGTTGTTTGCATTCTCTTAAGCCAACATTCTGTCTTTTGAGTTGTTTTCATTTGTATATGGGTTTATGTGCTTAGAGACAACAATTATGTGCATCTTAAAAGTTTTTAAATAAATATAATTTGAAAATTTAAGCTCTGGTTTTAGTTCTTTTGCTCTTCCTAAGTTTCTCTCTCCAGACAAATGCATTAATAGAATAGAAGTGACTGACATGTAACTGTATCCATTTATTGTCGAATGAATTTATAGACACGGAGACCAAAGGGATGGACTTTCAGTATTTTAAAAGGTCCAGCTATAATCCCAGAGAGAGTGATCAGATCTGCTTTGTCTGTGAGGAGTAAATAGAGCTTTCCTTTAGAACTTATTCGCAAAGACCCAGGAAGAGCTGTTTTATAGCTGCAGCATTCCTATTTAATATTGCATGTAAATACATTTGTCTTCATATGTACAAAACAACAAGCCCATGTTGATCCCATATTTGCGGATGATACTAAACTGGGAGGAGTGGTAGATACGCTGGAGGGGAGGGATAGGATACAGAAGGACCTAGACCAATTGGAAGATTGGGCCAAAAGGAATCTTATGAGGTTCAATAAGGATAAGTGCAGGGTCCTGCACTTAGGACGGAAGAACCCAATGCACAGCTACAGACTAGGGACCGAATGGCTAGGCAGCAGTTCTGCGGAAAAGGACCTAGGGGTGACAGTGGACGAGAAGCTGGATATGAGTCAGCAGTGTGCCCTTGTTGCCAAGAAGGCCAATGGCATTTTGGGATGTATAAGTAGGGGCATAGCGAGCAGATCGAGGGACGTGATCGTTCCCCTCTATTCGACATTGGTGAGGCCTCATCTGGAGTACTGTGTCCAGTTTTGGGCCCCACACTTCAAGAAGGATGTGGATAAATTGGAGAGAGTCCAGCGAAGGGCAACAAAAATGATTAGGGGACTGGAACACATGAGTTATGAGGAGAGGCTGAGGGAGCTGGGATTGTTTAGCCTGCAGAAGAGAAGAATGAGGGGGGATTTGATAGCTGCTTTCAACTACCTGAAAGGGGGTTCCAAAGAGGATGGCTCTAGACTGTTCTCAATGGTAGCAGATGACAGAACGAGGAGTAATGGTCTCAAGTTGCAGTGGGGGAGGTTTAGATTGGATATTAGGAAAAACTTTTTCACTAAGAGGGTGGTGAAACACTGGAATGCGTTACCTAGGGAGGTGGTAGAATCTCCTTCCTTAGAGGTTTTTAAGGTCAGGCTTGACAAAGCCCTGGCTGGGATGATTTAACTGGGAATTGGTCCTGCTTTGAGCAGGGGGTTGGACTAGATGACCTTCTGGGGTCCCTTCCAACCCTGATATTCTATGATTCTATGTCTACCAGGTCCTGTATTAATGAAATGCTTTTCTGTACCTCTCCTGATAGACTTCAGGAGATACTGTACCACACATAAAACACTTCGTATGCTAGGTTTCTATGGCAACAGCAAAATCTTTTTCAAAAAGTAGCTGTCTTTTTTCCCCAGTCATACTTATTCATTTGCTGCATTTAAATGAAACTAAGTCTACAGCGCTGTGCTTATAACTCCAGAGATCATAATACCGCTGTACTTAAATTATCTTGCCAAGTATAGGGGAGCCAAACCCAATCAGCAAATTGTACCTGCTACTTGTGGTAATTTCTCAGTTTCCTTACATTTCTTCCAACTGATACGACAGATTAGGTGTAGCTAAGACTTGGGGGTTAGAAAACTGTTAATGGATAAAGCTCAAGGTTTTGCCTCAAACTATTTGGGGGGTTCAGAAATGTTTGCACAGGCACATTAGTTACACTATAGTTAAACTTTTTGATAAACTCATGGCTCCAACTGGGCTGGAACTGGTTGGAACAAACACTGCAATTATGGATTTGTTTCTGTATGTAATAGAACAGTGGTTCTCCACCACAGGTACACGTACCCTTGGGAGTACGCAGAAGTCTTCCGGGGGTACAGCAACTTGTCTAGATATTTGCCTAGTTTTACAACAGGCTACATAAAAAGCACTAGCAAAGTCATCACAAACTAAAATTTCATACAGACAATGACTTGTTTACACTGGTCTAAATATTGTACACTGAACTGTAAAGACAATATTTATATTCCAGTTGATTCATTTTACAATTGTGTGATAAAAATAAGAAAGTCAGCAATTTGTCAGTAATAGTGTGCTGTGACACTTTTGTATTTTTATGTCTGGTTTTGTAAGCAGGTTGTTTTTAAGTGTAAATTAGGGGTACTGTAAGGGAACTCAGCTGGAGCTCGTCCCTCGGTGGGGGGTGGGGCACCACACCACCTCACTACACTCTCGGCTGGACTGGGGAATACCCAGTCTATGGCCCAGACCCTCAGCCTGGGTTCCGCAAGCAGTTCGGTATAAGCCCAGGACCTGGCTCAGGGCGGGGCAGCAAAGAAACAGTCAGGGGCTCAGGCCCTTAGGCAGGGGCTGAGCAAATAGTTCAGTAAAGGCCCAGGCCCTGGCTTTAGCAACCAGGGGGGAGAAAGGGGGGGAGACTGCCACCTGCGAGGTGGGTGACAGGGGGTTGCAGCCCCACCCACTCCACTGCATCCCAGCCCGGGGCCCTAGCAGAGGCAGAAGACACGCTGCTGTGTCAGTGGGGATCCTGGCCGCAACACACGGACATTGGCTCTGGCAGTGCTGCAGCCAGACTAGGGTCAGCTGCCCCCGGGCTACTTCCGGACTCCCCCTCGCAGGGTACCTGGGTCAGGGTGGTGTCCTCGGAGGGTTCCAGCACCATGGGCTCCTCTGTAGGCTCGGCTGCTCCTCTGGGCGTCGGTCAGCGTCAGGCCTCGGCTGGTCTGGCCAGTCCTCGGGTCAGCCGCGGCTTGCCGGGGTCTCCCAAGTCGGAGCCAGGCCACGGGCGTCTGGCCTCTCCAGCTGCTGTTGCCCAACTGAGCTCCGGGGTTGGGCTTTTCTACTTCCTGTCCTGCACCTTGACCTCTGAGGGGTGGGTGCAGGAACCATTGGCTCCGCCCACTTTGGTGTCTGCGTCGGAGTTCATCCCTTGGCGGGGTGGTGGGGCATCACACCGCCTCACTGCAGGTACACAAGACAAATCAGATTCCTGAAGGGAGTACAGTAGTCTGGAAAGGTTGAGAGCTTCTGGAATAGAAAACAAACAAGCAAAAGTCAGAGGGTCAAAGAAGAAACACAGAAGAGGGACTGAACAAGCCACAAGCCAAAGCCTGATGGCTTTCAGCTAATTGTGGCTTTGTGCAAGTTCCAGGAGCAGTCCAGGAAAGGAACCATCCTTCCCCTGCTCCTCCTTGCTCTGCAGAGATAGCAATACTCTGGTCCATACCAGCAGCAATCACACAGCTGTGGGTGGGTAGAGCCAAGGCTCTGTCTATTCTCTGCCTGTCCCCAGACCACAACCCTCCCACCTGCTCAGTGGGAAGTAATGGGCACACCCAGATTTAAGGTGCAGGCAGCCAAGTAAGGTAGGGTCTTATGCAGTTCAAGGGACAATTTTTCTTATGTATTGTATCCCATTCCCCTTTTATTTCTCTATTTTTATACTTTAAACTGTATCTTCCTGTATGTGTATGCAGCACCCAGAACAATCCATCTCCCATTGCCAGGTAATGTGAGCACATGGTGGTCTTCAAAGTATGTATGTATCCTCACAACACCCCCGTGAGGTAGAGAAGTGCTTTTATCCCCATTTCACACATAGGGAACTGAGACACGGAGAGAATAAGTGACTTGTTCAAGCTCACCCAGGAAATCTGTGGCTGAGCAGAGAATTGAACCAGGGTCTCCTAAATCCTAGGCAAGCACCCTAGCTGCTAGACCATCCTGGATCAGGGTCTTTCATCATTAACAGAATAGGAATAATTATGCATGTTTCATTTATACCTTTTCAAAACAATTCATATTTCTACAGCTAAAATAATCTTCCTCATCTTCTTCCTTGAATCATTTAATTGATGTCCTGTACCTTACTACCTCAGATTCAAACTTTTTATTTTTATCTCACTATAAAGCTCTTGTCCAACTCTGCCCCTACCACCTATCTGCTGTCATCACTGTTCTTTCCTACTTTTCTTTCTCAGTTCTCACTTTACCAGGAGTTCCCTTTGTCCAGATTCTCCTGCTCTTAGTGCATTTTTATCCATGTTTCTCCCTAATGTTTGGAGCAACATTTATCTATCAAGCACATTTGATCTCTTTCTTCAAATGCTTCTGTAAAACTCACTTCTTCCAGGATTTTGTCTTCCTTTGCTTTTTGCACCAATAATCCCTCCATGCTATCCCATACCCTACTAACTGCTGTCTTGTCCTTAAAGAAAAGGAGTACTTGTGGCCCCTTGGAGACTAACCAATTTATTTGAGCATAAGCTTTCGTGAGCTACAGCTCACTTCATTGGATGCATACTGTGGAAAGTGTAGATCTTTTTATATACACACAAAGCATGAAAAAATACCTCCTCCCACCCCACTCTCCTGCTGGTAATAGCTTATCTAAAGTGATCACTCTCCTTACAATGTGTATGATAATCAAGTTGGGCCATTTCCAGCACAAATCCAGGTTTTCTCACCCCCCCCCCCAACCCACTCTCCTGCTGGTAATAGCTATATTTGTGTGTTTGTGGGGAGGGGTGTGTGTGAGAAAACCTGGATTTGTGCTGGAAATGGCCCACCTTGATTATCATACACATTGTAAGGAGAGTGATCACTTTAGATAAGCTATTACCAGCAGGAGAGTGGGGTGGGAGGAGGTATTTTTTCATGCTTTGTGTGTATATAAAAAGATCTTCTACACTTTCCACAGTATGCATCCGATGAAGTGAGCTGTAGCTCACGAAAGCTTATGCTCAAATAAATTGGTTAGTCTCTAAGGTGCCACAAGTACTCCTTTTCTTTTTGCAAATACAGACTAACACGGCTGTTACTCTGAAACCTGTCTTGTCCTTGTTTGTCTAGTCTTTC
The DNA here is from genome assembly GCF_965140285.1 of Lepidochelys kempii. Taxonomy (NCBI): domain Eukaryota; kingdom Metazoa; phylum Chordata; order Testudines; family Cheloniidae; genus Lepidochelys; species Lepidochelys kempii. The sequence continues at coordinate 100,716,022 of NC_136382.1, forward strand.
TCTTAGGTTGTAAACTCTTCAGGACGGGATTTGGGGCTGGGATTTCATCCTATTAGTTATTAGGGAGTGACGAGGAGGTGTTGAGAAAGGGCCCCTGTAAAAGGTTTGGAATAGCTAGTACTAGCTGGTGAGCCAAACTAAGGGAACAGAAACATACAATCAATCATTAAGATTGTTGTTTTTTGACTTGAGATTTCTGAGCTTGCTGATTTCTAATTGAGCCTGGGCTGAATCTATTCTGTTCATATAGTGCAGCACACAAAAATAGCCCAGATGAAATTTCACAGCAGTATTTGTCTATAATCCCTATACTCTATATAGACTTTTCATTTATAACATCATTCAAAATCTTGGTGCAGCGATTCCACAAAGTCAGTACAAGGTATGCAGATATACTGTAAACCTGAAGCTATACGAGTTAATGATCGGTAATTTTTCACAGACTGGGAGGCTGAGCTCAGCTAAACCCTACCATCTTGCATAAACCCCCGCAACCCTGCACAGCAGCAAGCACAGCTAGTCCAGTATGGAGAGAAAGAGAACCTTTACCCAGGGAGCACTTGTATTACAGTCCCTCCTGGAGTTCACCAAAGTGGCACAGATCTCCTCCTCCCTACACAGTCCAGCCCAGAACATTTAAACCGTTATTTTAACCTCATTTTCAGACTATTTCTCTGTTTAGAAGAACAGAGTTGGTAGGTGTAAAATGTCATAATGTTGCCCCTCTCTCTCTAGGCTCCTCTGAGCAGAAAAGGGCCTGAAGCAAAACACCCCAAACTATGCAAATTTGGATTCTGATCCATAATCCTCCCTCGCAAATTTGGATGTGTCCAGACCTGTGGTTACAGTGGTGTCTTTTTATGCTCATGCCTGACCCCATAAAGTGCTCTCAATGCTCATTGAAGACAGCAATTCACAGTATCAGACCCAGTGCTGCTACATTCAGCCCAGTGAATGAGTTTTGGAGTTCAAAGATCTTTCATGCAAACAGCAGCAAGGGATGTGATAAAGATGCAAGGGAGGAAGGACAGCTCTTGAAGAATATTGATTTAGCTATATAGTCTAAAGAGCAGATACTTTCACATTAGCATTTACACCACAAATGCTCTCTTTAATGTAACTGGGTTGCTCTTCTGTAATTTAATAGATTAGTCACTCGTTGGAATGAAGCATTGAAGCAACAAGTAAATAAAGTAGACAGGATCTGCTGCTGCTGCATGACTTCTGTTTTGTTATGCTGCACGTTTCAGTGGGGAGCAAGGATTGCTTTAATTACCAGCAGCTTTAGTGTCTGATTATTATTATGGTAAAATGTGAATCATGTTAATTTACTCTGGCAGCAGAGCAATGGGGTCATTTGCAATCTTTTGTGGGAGGAAAATAAACTTTACACACCTTGTTATGGGGGGAGGGATAGCTCAGTGGTTTGAGCATTGGCCTGCTAAACCCAGAGTTGTGAGTTCAATCCTTGAGGGGGCCATTTAGGGATCTGGGGCAAAAATTGGGAATTGGTCCTGCTTTGAGCAGGGGGTTGGACTAGATGACCTCCTGAGGTCCCTTCCAACCCTGATACTCTATGATTTCAGATGGGGTATACTCATTCAGTGGAAAGCAGGGAGTGGCTCAGCCTCCTGATCTCCTCCCTAAGCCATCAGACTTTGCTATGGGATATCCAGTATAAAAGCAGTGAAGAGTCTCTAGTTCACCAGTTTACAATTAATCTGTAAAACTGCAGTGACTCGTGGAAAAGTTGCTCCTACAACTTCTGAGCTTAACACTTTACTCAGTACTCTCAGCCCCCCCCCACCCCTAGTTCTGTTTTTCCTCTAGCTTACCCCAGTTTAGCATTCTCCCACTGGCCTGTGTAACTTGCAAAGTCAGATGAGGTTCGGAAATCAGTAGGCAGATGGTTTTTACACAGAATGAGAATGGGGATTCTGTGGTGGCCTCCTTGGCTGAGATGAGTTAGTATTTACCTTAAACAAAAGAATGTTTTTACCTTAATGTATTTACCTTAAACAAAAGAATGTTAAAAAACCCTCCCCCCCATGCCTTTCTGGAGTGGGAGGTGAACCCCTGTGCACACACCTCTGAACTCTGGGTCTTCGCTAACCAAGAACAGCCAACTGTGAGTGGGCTGCGGCAGAGGAAGAGGGGACTGACATGTTAAAGGAACATTCATTCATCAGACTTTCCCACCATAAGGTGGAAAACTAAGGCAAAGGACAGTGCCCAACACACTATGTGGCTGGGTTTACTTATGGTTGCATGTTTTGAATGTGGTTGTGATGTTTCCCCAAATCAGTGCTTGGTTCTCTTTCCCTTTTAATAAAAGTCCTCTTTTGTTACACACAGATGCAGTGCTTTTGAGAGGGGAAGTGTTGCCTCTTAGAGGCACCCAGGGATGGTGTTACATTTTCTCAGATTACTGCTTGGGGTCTCGAGCTGGTTCTGTTCTGTACTGTTAAAAGGAATCCCTACATATTGAACCTGGCTCTTGTTGCTGCCGGCAGAAGGCTTACATTAGGGAAGTGACCGACAGAAATCCAGTCTATGGACTCTGCCAGCAGAACCAGAAATATCTCTATGTTCACCCCATCAAAGTTTAGTAAGGACACTTGTGGACCAGCCTCTCCCCCAGACCAGATTGGTGGAGAGAGGTGAAACAAAGCAGTTGTCTTTGGGGTGATCACTGGAAAAGGCGTGAGACAGCCAAGCAACATTGCAGGCTGCCAGAAGACTGTAATTGAAGAGCCACCTAGAGAGCCCTGATAGCGCTTTCTCCTAGGGCAGGCCACTAGACACCTTCACTCCCAGCTAGTACCTTTAAGGAGGCACCTCCTCTTTCCTTTAATGCATGGTTATTCTCACCAACTCCCCTTCTCTCCGTTTCATTTCCTCCCCTCATTATCTCATTCAAGCTACATTTATATTTGGTGAAAGAACAGGTTAAGAACTATTTAGAAAAGCTGGACCTGCACAAGTCCATGGGTCCAGATCTAATGCATCCAAGGGTATTGAGGGAGTTGACTGATGTGATTGCAGAGCCATTGGCCATTATCTTTGAAAACTCATGGCAATCAGGGAAGTCCCGGATGATTAGAAAAAGGCAAATATAGTGCCAATCTTAAAAAAGGGGAAGAAGGAGAATCTGGGGAACTACAGACCAGTCAACCTCAACTCAGTCCCTGGAATAATCATGAAATAGGTCCTCAAGGAATCCATTTTGAAGCAGTTGGAGGAGATGAAGGTAATCAGGAACAGTCAATATGGATTCACCAAGGCAAGTCATGCCTGACCAACCTGATTGCCTTCTATGATGAAATAACTGGTTCCGTGGGTATGGGAAAAGTGGTGGATGTGATATATCTTGACTTTAGCAAACCTTTTGATATGGTCTCTCGCAGTATTATTGCCAGCAAGTTAAAAAAGTATGGATTGGATGAATGGACTATAAGGTGGATAGAAAGCTGGCTAGATCGTTGGGCTCAACAGGTAGTGATCAATGGCTCGATGTCTAGTTGGCAGCTGGTATCAAGCAGAGTGCCTCAGGGGTAGGTCCTGGGGCTGTTTTTTTCAACATCTTCATTAATGATCTGCATGATGCAATGGATTGTACCCTCAGCAAGTTTGCAGATGACACTAAGCTGGGGGGAGATGTAGATATGCTGGAGGGTAGGGCTAGGGTCCAGAGTGACCTAGACAAATTGGAGGATTGGGCCAAAAGAAATCCGATGAGGTTCAACAAGGACAAGTGCAGATTCCTGTACTTAGGATGGAAGAAACCCATGCACTACTACAAGGTGGAGACCGACTGGTGGCAGTTCTGCAGAAAAGGACCTGGGGATTAGAGTGGATGAGAAGCTGGATATGAGTCAACAGTGTGCCCTTGTTGCCAAGAAGGCTAACAGCATATTGGGCTGCATTACTAGGAGCATCGAGGGAAGTGACTATTCCCCTCTATTGGGCACTGTTGAGGCCACATATGGAGTATTGCATCCAGTTTTAGGCCCCCCACCTCAGAAAGAATGTGGACAAATTGGAGAGAATCCAGCAGAGAGCAACAAAAATGATTAGGGGGCTGGGGCACAGGACTTACGAGGAGAGGTGAGGGAACTGGGCTTATTCAGTCTGGAGAAGAGAAGAGTGAGGGGGGATTTGATAGCAGCCTTCAACTACCTGAAAGGGGGTTTCCAAAGAGGATGGAGCTCAGCTGTTCTCAGTGGTGGCAGAAGACAGAACAAGGAGCAATGGTCTCAAGTTGCAGTGGGGGAGGTCTAGGTTGGATATTAGGAAACACTATTTCACAAGGAGGGTAGTGAAGCACTGGAATGGGTTAGCTAGGGAGGTGGTTAAAAACCATCCTTAGAGGTTTTTAAGGCCCTGCTTGACAAAGCCCTCATTGGGATGATTTAGTTGGGGTTGATCCTGCTTTGAGCAGGGGGGTTGACTAGATGACCTCCTGAGGTCTCTTCCAACTCTAATCTTCTATGATTCTATTATTTTAAATTTTGCAAATTCTTTCTGCTAATGTCTCTAAGATATGGCCTTTCTTATCCACTCACACAGCTAAAACTCTTGTCAGAGCTCTCCGATCATGTCTCAATTATGGCAACATCCTCTGCTCTGGCCTTGCTAAAAACAGCCTTGTTCTGCTCATATCTATTAAGAATGCTGCTACAAAGATCATTCTCCCAGCCAGTAAATTTGACTGTGTCATCCCTCTCTTTCCATATTTTCACTGGTTCTCCCTTCTCTGTCACACCAAACAAAGTTACATGTCTTCACATCTAACCCTCTTCATGGTTAACCCACGCTCTACCTATTATCTCTGATTCATTAGCTAGCAGACACTGGTTGCCTCCAATCAGCCCATGATGCCAGCCTCCCCAGCCTACTTGTCAAATTTTCAACCAAGCATCTTCATGGTGCTGCCCCATATCTTCAGGAAGTGCTCCCTGTAAACATCCACAACACTATCTCATTATTCACCTTCAGATCCCTACTCAAACCACTCAGTTGTCATGATGCCTACAAAATACTTGACAACAGCTAGCCCACTGGTATGCAGAGACCACTCCCTAGCATGGTGACCAATATTATCTCCTTGCTTCCTCATACTCCCCATCTGTCTGTATCTGTTCTCTCCTGTCTTATATTTACAGTATAAGCTCCTTGAGGCAGGCACTGTCTTTTTGTTCTGAGTTTGTACAGACAGTAGTATAATGGGGATCTGGTCCATAAGTAGGGGTCCAACCTGCTATGCTAATACAACTAATTAATACTAGTACATAATAATCCACAGCATGGTAGCCAGGCCAGTTCAGTGAGTAAGTGGCTGGCAGTTAAAGAAGTGGCATATTCAGGCCCAGCAAAGACACAACAGTAGCAGGGAGTTGGCAGGGTTGAGGTAATCGGACAGCTAGGTGATTGCATCACCTGGTCTAATGAAACCAAGATGAAATCCTGAGACCATTAGAACTACCTGAAAATCAAAACCACCCCTGTAAATTGGGCCATCTGGCCACTGTGAACATCTGAGGGTAAGAGCTGCCATACCGGTTAGACCCTGGTCCATCTTGTCCAGTATCCTGTCTCCAACAGTGGCCTGTACCAGAGCTTCAGTGGGAGTGTACAGAACATGACAATTATGGAGTGATCCCCCACCTTCCACTCCCAGCTTCTGGTAGTCAGCTGTTTAGGATTACCCTGAGCATGGGCTTGCAACCCTGTCCATCTTGACTAATAGCCATTGATGGACCTATCCTCCATGAATGTATTTAATTCTTTTTTTGATCCAGTTATATTTTTGGCCTTCACAAGATCCCCTGGCAATGACTTCCATGGGCTAGTTTTGTGTTGTATGAAAAAGTACTTCCTCTTGTCTCTGTTAAAATGCTGCCTATCAGGTGACCCAAACATTTCTATTGACTTTTTCCACACCACTCACAGGTTTATAGACCTCTATCATTATCCCCCCTTCGTCGTCTCTTGTCAAAGCTGAATAGCCCTAATCCTTTTAGTTTCTCCTTGTACAGAAGCCATTGCATACCCATGATCATCTCTGTTGCCCTTCTCTGAAACTTTTCCAATTTCACTGTATCCTTTTTGAGACAGGGCAACCAGAACAGGACACAGTATTCAAGGTGTGGGCTCACCATGGATTTATATTGTGGCATTATGATATTTCTCTCTTTTTATCCCTTTCCCAATAGTTCCTAATATTCTGTTAGCCTTTTTGACTGCTGCAGCACACCGAGCAGAAGTTCTCATAGAACTATCCACAATGACTCCAAGATTGCTTTATTGGGTGGTGTCAGCTAATTTAGAACTCATCATTGTATCTGTATAGTTGGGATTATTTTTTCCAGTGTGCATTACTTTGCATTTATCAATGAACATAAGAGTTGCCATTTCATCTGCCATTTTGCTGCAGAGTCACCCAGTTTTTTGAGATTCCCCTGTAACTTCTCACAGTCAGTAGGAGGAAGAAGTTGAGGGATTATAACCATTAGAAAGGCATTGAGTTCCCAAGAAAAGTAACTAACAGAAAAGAAAAAAAAAAGACCATTACACCTAACAAACAAACCCTAAATTTAGGCTACAAAGAAAAGCCATAAGCATAAAAAAAAATGCAGGCAGAAGGCCACCAGCAGGGTGGGGGGTTACCAAATTTATTTCACTGAGTGCAACATGCATAATTACCTGCCATGTGGGCATATAGTATACGCGTGTACCTCGTCCAAGCAACTCACAGCCCTCAAAACAGAGTATGGGCTCTTGGGGCCAGAGTGGCTGAATTGGATGAGCAAAGGGAGACAGAGAGGTGCACAGAGGAGATCTTCATGGACAGAGCAGTCCCACCTCTTGTCCAACAGCCCCCATACTGTTAAGGAGGAAGAAAGCCTTGAGGTAGGAGATCATCAAGATGGATTGGAGGGAAACAATCCCATAGTTGGGACCCACCTTTCAGATGATGTCATGATATCTTTGCACATGGAAGATATCCTTCTGGGGGCAGGGACTCCAGGTATTAGAGAGATTCAGGTGACAGTAGTGGAGGACTCAATTATTAGAAATATAGATGGATTTGTATTGACCAGGAGAACTGCATGGTGAATTCCATGCCAGGTATGAAGGTAGTGGATCTCACAAGACATCCAGATAGTGTTGGGGAGAAACCAGTGATTGTGGTACATGTAGGTACCAATGATGTAGTGAAAGGTAGGAGAAAGGTCCTGGAGGCCAAATTTAGGCTGCTAAGAAAGAGATTTAAGTCCAGGACCTCCAAGGTAGTATTCTCTAAAAATGTTTCCAGTTCCATGCACAGGGCCAGTAAGGCAGGCAAAACTGCAGAGTCTCAATGCATAGATAAGATGATGGAAAGCCATGATTAGTTTTCACCTCTCTCTCCCATTTCTTATGGGAGTGGTTCTGGAGACAGCCAAACATTGCGCATGATTTCTCCATGTCACTTACCTAGGTACTACAGCTGCCTGACAGGGAGTGAGCTGTAAGGGTGCTGGAGTGAGGAGATGGCTTCTCTACACCCAGGCTCAGCCCCTTTTCGTGTCCTGTACAGCCAGAAGTGCTTTCCCCTGCATTCAGAAGCATGCACAACCAAGTATTGTATATGGAGATTATTTGACTCAAAGTCTGGTCAATCTCAGTTGGCCTTATTTTCAGTACGCACAGCCATGACCATCATATATCTCATCATCAAAAATGGGCCCACAATCTTTAAAAGGGAGTCAGAGTCTTCACTTACTAAACCATGTCACTGTTACCTTGTCACATACAAGTGAAAAGTTTATTTAATTAGAATGTAGCCATATGGTCATTTCATTTCCTCTGGTGAGTATTTCCTTTACTAGTGAGTTTCTCAAAACAGAGAAAAAGAAACATCGAAAGTATTTCAAAGATTACTTCTCCAGTGAAATAAGTGTCAGAAGAGCACATTTACAGTTTAAGGCACTTTGGTCACAGGGAAAAATTTTCTTTACATTTAGAGACCAGAGGCAACAAAAGCTTCATATCTGAAAAGATAATAAAAGATAATACCCCAGGTATCTGTGTCTTTTTCTGTGTTGTTTCTGAGATGGCTTTAGAGACTGATTATACTTCTATTTGAATATTTCAGAATATCTTCAAGCAGTTAGAAATCTATATAAGTGTAAACTGAAATATGGCTTTCAAGTAAGGCTGTCAATTAATCGCAGTTAACTCGTGATTAACTCAAAAAAATTAATTGTGATTTAAAAATTTATCATGATTTATCACACTGTTAAACAATAGAATACCAATTGACATTTATTAAATATTTTGGATGTTTTTCTACATTTTCAAATATATTGATTTTTATTACAACAGCACAGAATACAAAGTGTACAGTGCTCACTTCATATGATTGTTTTTATTACAAATATTTGCATTGTAAAGATGAAAAACAAAGGAAATAGTATTCTTCAATTCACCTCATGAGTACTGTAGTACCATCTCTTTATCATGAAAGTGTTACTTACAAATATAGATTTTTTTGTTACATAACTGCATTCAAAAACAAAACAATGTAAAACTTCAGCGCATATAAGTCCACTCAGTCCTACTACTTGTTCAGCCAATTGCTAAGACAAACAAGTTTGTTAAATTTATGGGAGATATTGCTGCCTCTTCTTATTTATAGTATCACCTGAAAATGAGAACAGGCATTCACATGGCACTTTTGTAGCCAGCGTTGCAAGGTATTTGTGCGCCAGATATGCTAGACATTCATATGCCCCTTCATGCTTCGGTCACCATTCCAGAGGACATGCTTCCATGCTGATAATGCTCGTTAAAAAAAATTGTTAATTAAATTTGAGACTGAAATTCCTTGGGGGGGAATTGTATGTCTCCTGTTCTGTTTTACCTGCATTCTGCCATATATATCATGTTATAGCAGGCTTGGGTGATGACCCAGCACATGTTCGTTTTATGAACATTTTCACAGCACATTTGACAAAATGCAAAGCAGGTACCAATGTGAGATTTCTAAGTTTAGATACAGCACTTAACCCAAGGTTTAACAATCTGAAGTGCCTTCCAAAATCTGAGAGGGATGAGGTGTAGGGCATGCTTTCAGAAGTCTTAAAAGAGCAACACTCCAATGCGGAAACTACAGAACCCAAACCGCCAAATAAGAAAATCAACCTGCTGCTGGTGGCATCTGACTCAGACGATGAAAATGAACATGCATCGGTCTGCTCTGCTTTGAATCATTATCGAGTAGAACCAGTAATCAGCAGGGCGGCAGTGATGGATTCGTCTCTTCTGATCGTGCAGGCCAATTGCGCTGGGCTGCGGGGACCTCCAAAGTCCATGGCCTGGAGCGGTTGCTCCTATTTGCCCTACCCAAGGGATGGCTCTGGTCATCAGCATAGAAGCATGTCCTTTGGAATGGTGGCTGAAGCATGAAGACGCATATGAATCTTTAGCGCATCTGGCACGTAAATATCTTGCGACGCCAGCTACAACAGTGCCATGCAAAAGCCTGTTCTCACCTTCAGGTGACATTGTAAATAAGAAGCAGGCAGCACTATCTCCTGCAAATGTAAACAAACTCATTTGTCGGTGCAATTGGCTGAAGTAGGACTGAGTGGACTTGTAGGCTCTAAAAGTTTTACTTTGTTTTGTTTTTGAATGCAGTTTTTTTTACATAATTCTATATTTGTAAGTTCAACTTTCATGATAAAGAGATTGCACTACAGTACTTGTATTAGGTGAATCGAAAAATACTATTTCTTTTCTTTTTTACAGTGCAAATATTTGTAATAAAAATATAAAGTGAGCACTGTACACTGTGTTCTGTGTTGTAATTGAAATCAGTATATCTGAAAATGTAGAAAACATCCAAACATATTTAAATATATGGCATTCTATTATTAACAGCACGATTAATTGTGATTAATCTTTTTAATCGTGCAGTTAATCACAGTTATTTTTTTAATCGCTTGCCAGCTGTCATAAATATAAAAGGAAGGGTAAACACCTTTAAAATCCCCCCTGGCCAGAGGAAAAACCCTTTCACCTCTAAAGGGTTAAGAAACTAGGATAACCTTTCTGGCACCTGACCACAATGACCAATGAGGAGACAAGATACTTTCAAAGCTGGAGGAGGGAGAAACAAAGGGTCTGGGTCTGTCTGTGTGATGCTTTTGCCAGGGACAGAAAGGCATGGAGTCTTAGAACTTAGTAAGTAATCTAGCTGGGTATGCGTTAGATTCTGTTTGTTTAAATGGCTGAGAAAATAAGCTGTGCTGAATGGAATGTATATTCCTGTTTTTGTGTCTTTTTGTAACTTAAGGTTTTGCCTAGAGGGATTCTCTGTGTTTTGAATCTAATTACCCTGTAAGGTATTTACCATCCTGATTTTAAAGAGGTGATTCTTTTTTACTTTTTCTTCTATTAAAATTCTTCTTTTAAGAAACTGAATGCTTTTTTTCATTGTTCTTAAGATCCAAGGGTTTGGGTCTGTGGTCACCTATGCAAATTGGTGAGAATTTTTATCAAGCCTTCCCCAGGAAAGGGGGTGTAAAGGTAAGGGAGGATTTTGGGGGGAAAGACGTTTCCAAACGGGCTCTTTCCTAATAATAATAATACCAGTGTTAGACGTTTGGTGGTGGCAGCAAAAGTCCAAGGGCAAAGGGTAAAATAGTTTGTACCTTGGGGAAGTTTTAACCTAAGCTGGTAAAAGTAAGCTTAGGAGATTTTCATGCAGGTCCCCACATCTTTGCCCTAGAGTTCAGAGTGGGGAAGGAACCTTGACACCAGTCCTACTTTCAAGAAAAGTAATTAGAATCAGTTACCTGAAAATATGGGATTTCTGTCCTCAAGGGTCATTATACAGTATGTATTGTGTGTTTAAACACAGTATAAGTCAGGAAGGATTGCCCACTGGTTAGGGCACTAGCTTATAATGTAGGAAATCTGGGTTCAATTCCTATGGACTTCCTTTGTGACCCTGGTCAAGTCACTTTATCTCTCAAAGCTTCAGATCCCCATCTGTAAATCGGTAGTAATAATGCCTTCCTACTTCACAGGGGTGTTGTGAGGTCAGATACATTAAACTATTGTGAAGTGCTTTGAGATCTAATGATGAAAATAGGCTTTATTGTTTCTGCAGCTAGTGCTGTGCATTTCCTGAGACCCCATATAGCCCTGACCTCTGTGGACTTTTGAAGATTTTGTTAACTAGAAGTATAACCTTGGGAAGTGTTTATCTTTTAATTAATACTGAGATCTCTGGGCAATGTTTGTTTTTTGTTAAGTATCCAGACACTCTTGTATATGAGGGCCATAGAAAAAAACTACATTATTATTTAAATAGTTTTATGTTCTGAATACTCTTTTCCCCAGACACTGCATTAATGGGATCACAACCAGAATAAGAGGCTGTGTGTGTTTAACCCAAATAGCTTAGCTTAGTTTAGCTCTTAGCTGTGGGATTTGTGCTAGTTTTAAGATGTTGTTTGCTTCTTCACCGATATTGGTATTTGAGGATGTTTAGAAGATTAATGTTCCAGAGTCTTCAGACAGTTTCTGTCAAATTATGGTATCTTGATGATTAGGAAAGTACAGCTTTTAAGATATTTTGTGGTTCCTTGACCAAATTCATACCTGATGTAATTCAACTGACTTCATTGGAGTTACAGTACAGATGATTTGGGCTTATTGGGCCAGATCCTTTACACTAAACTAGTTGATAAGGACTACTGAAGCAGCTCAAAGCATCCAGAAAGTTGCCACATCTTTGGGAATAATCAGCTGGCATGAAGTTGGTATAGCCATCCTCTCCACACCCTCACTTCTATATAGAAGGTGCAGAGGAGGAAAGGATGGAGGGCTCAGCACTTCAGCAGATTCTCAGCATGGTTAAACATGGTGTAATTTAATTATGACAGGGGCTGGTTTGGCTCTGGCATCTCCAGGATTGGGAGAAGAAGAAGAAGATGGCTTAGAACTCAGCGCAGAAGAGGATTTTGCCTGGTACAGCTATTTCACTTTGCCTGATACAATTTCATTCGTAAGATTTGTAGGGGAGAGAGATTGTGGGATAATAAATAATATTTTGTAGAACTTTAAATCAAAACTGGAAACTTTTGCAAGGTGACCACTGTAAGGAAAGTAAGAATATTTTAGCCATGTTGTAGCTATTTCATTATAGCACTTAATAGTCACAAATTATACAAAAACCTTCAGGTTACTGTAGCCCCACTACACTTGGAATATCTGTGAAATTCACTCTAAAGTATAGCAAAACCTGCTGAGTCAAAATACAAGAAGCACATCAGAAATGTACAATAGCTTTAAGACATGCCCTCATTCTGTAAGAAAATAGCTGGAAAGAGAGTGTTGTCCTCCCCAGCTCAAATGTCCATTGCTATTTTCAGTACCCGAGGTGAGAGGCAGTATTGTGATGGATTCACCTTCCTTGACCTTCAGAGCAAAGGATAAGACTCATCTCTTCACTAAGGCATTATCCTAATGGATTGGCAAGATTGTTGTGACATCTAATGGAATCTGATCCTTTTTAAGTAAGAGGTTCTAAAAGAGGAAGGGAGAGTTATTGCTTATATGCATGCACAAATGCTTCCATAGAAAATGCCCAGAGACTGGTGTAATGGGCTTTTTAGGAGTGTAGATAAAATAAATAATTCAGAGCTTCTCCCCCTCACACACATACAACATATCTGCAGTCTGAAGAGAATGTTATTTTAAAAGCTGCTGATTGGTTGGTGAACCAAAGTAAAAAACAGGTAAATTAAGAGCTGCTATTTCTGTACTAAACTGACATCTCAGGGGTAGCAGAGCTGAGAGAGGAGGATCCAGGAGGTTTCAAAGAAGTTCCTATGAATGGAAGTGTCGTTAAAGTGCTAATGAATGAATGAATAATTTATTTACATTGCACTGCGCTGGGTGTTTCAGTTTATGTTTTTACAATGCTGCTATTGAAACCTGGCAACCCTACACTATAAGCAACTTTTCCTCCAGGGCAGATTGGAAGAGGCCCTAGAGGTTTTTCGCCTTCCTCTGTTGCATGGGGCATGGGTCACTTGCTGGAGGATTCTCTGCTCCTTGAAGTCTTTAAACCACGATTTGAGGATTTCAATAGCTCAGACATAGGTGAGAGGTTTTTCGCAGGAGTGGGTGGGTGAAATTCTGTGGCCTGCATTGTGCAGGAGGTCAGACTAGATGATCATAATAGTCCCTTCTGACCTTAGTATCTATGAATCTATCCCCTTGAAGCTGGTCATTAGAAAGCTTGGCATGGGGCTCAGAGATCAATGGGGCTCATTAGTGTGGTAAGTGGGCGAGGGGTTTTTCATGTTAAAGTCTAATATTTTTTTTAGTCATCCTTATTCTGCTTCTCTCACTCCTTCCTTTCTTTAGAAGCATGAAATCTATCATTTTATGATCATTTTCACCCAAATTGCCTTGTACCTTCATATGTATGGCACTAACTTAACTACACATACTTTTGTATGCAATGTTGTTGTAGCCGTATTGGTCTCAGGATATTAGAGAGACAAGGTGGGTGACACATGCAGTTAGCAGTGACATTTTGAGTTAGTTTCCCAGACCTGAAGAAGAGCTCTGTGTAAGCCTGAAAGCTTGTCTCTCTCAGCAACAGAAGTTGGTCCAATAAAAGATATTACCTCACCCACCTTGTCTCTACACACACCTTTGCCATATAGTGTTGATATATATTTGTAGTGAATTTAAGAAGTGGTAATATGCATTTAATTAATATGATCTAAATTAGGGCTGTCGATTAATCTCAGTTAACTCACACGATTAACTCAAAAAATTAACTGTGATTAAAAAAATTAATTGCGATTAATCGCTATGTTAAACAATAGAATACCAATTGAAATTTATTAAATATTTTTGGCTGTTTTTCTACATTTTCAAATATATTGATTTTTATTACAACACAGAATACAAAGTGTACACTGCTCACTTTATATTATTTTTATTACAAATATTTTCACTGTAAAAATGATAAAAGAAATAGTATTTTTCAATTCACCTCATACAAGTATGGTAGTGCAATCTCTATCGTGAAAGTGTAATTAACAAATGTAGATTTTTTTTGTTACATAACTTTACTCAAAAACAAAACAATGCAAAACTTTAGAGCCTACAAGTCCACTCAGTCCTACTTCTTGTTCAGCCAATTGCTAAGACAAACAAGTTTGTTTACATTTACGGGACTGTTGACTGCTTCTTATTTACAATGTCACCTGAAAGCAAGAACAGGAATTCACATGGCACTTTTGTAGCCAGCATTGCGAGGTATTTACATGCCAGATATGCTAAACATTTTTATGCTTCTTCATGCTTTGGCCACCATTCCAGAGGACATGCTTCCATGCTGATGATGCTTTTAAAAAAAACATGTGTTTATTAAATGTGTGACTGAAGTCCTTGGGGGAGAATTGTATGTCTCCTGTTCTATTTTACCCATATTCTGCCATATATTTCATGTTATAGCAGTCTTGGATGATGACCCAGCACATGTTCATTTTAAGAACACTTTCACTGCAGATTTGGCAAAACGCAAAAAAGGTACCAATGTGAGATTTCTAAAGATAGATACAGCACTTGACCCAAGGTTTAAGAATCTGAAGTGCCTTCCAAAATGTGAGAGGGATGAGGCATGGAGAACGCTTTCAGATGTCTTAAAGGAGCAACACTCCAATTCAGAAACTACAAAACCTGAACCACCAAAAAAGAAAATCAACCATCTACTTGTGGCATCTAACTCAGCTGATGAAAATGAACATGCATTGGTCTGCTCTGCTTTGGATCGTTATCAAGCAGAACCCATCATCAGTATGGATGCATGTCCTCTGGAATGGTGGTTGAAGTATGAAGGGACATATGAATCTTTAGTGCATCTGGAATGTAGATATCTTGCAATGCCGGCTACAACGGTGCCATGTGAACGCCTGTTCTCACTTTCAGGTGACATTGTAAACAAGACGTGGGCAGCATCATCTGCAGATTGTAACCAAATTTGTTTGTCTGACCAATTGGCTGAAGTAGGATGGAGTGGACTTACAGGCTCTGAAGTTTTACATTGTTTTATTTTTGAATGCAGTTTTTTTTGTACATAAATCTACATTTGTAAGTTCAACTTTCATGGTAAAGAGATTACACTACAGTATTTGTATTAGGTGAATTGAAATATACTATTTCTTTTGTTTTTTTACAGTTCAAATATTTGTAATAAAAATAAATATAAAGTGAGCATTGTACACTTTGTGTTCTCTGTTGTAATTGAAATCAATATATTTGAAAATGTAGAAAACACCCAAAAATATTTAAATAAATGGTAGTCTATTATTGTTTAACAATGTGATTAATCACAACTCATTTTTTAAAATTGCAGTTTTTTAATCTTTTGACAGACCTAATCTAAATATGAAAATCATATTTACCATTCACAGCATATAACTCATAAGACAAACTTATTCCATGACACCATCCCAAAAGTTCTTTACATCTTGTACTGAATATTTATCCTGCATTTTTCATAGAATCATAGAATATCAGGGTTGGAAGGAGGTCATCTGGTCCAACCCTCTGCTCAAAGCAGGACCAATCCCCAATTTTTGTCCCAAACCCCTAAATGGCCCCCTCAAGGATTGAACTCACAACCCTGGGTTTAGCAGGCCAATGCTCAAACCACTGAGCTATCCCTCCCCCACAAAATCCTGGCAGGATGTTTCCACCTGGGGTTGAACTGGTGACCTTTCATGTGTGAGGCGAATGTGATAACCACTACACGACAGAAACCCAGAGTGCCTTTCAGATATTGATGAAATTTCCAAAAGGACAAACCAGAAATGTAGGCCATGTATTACTATTGCAGACATGGACACAACAAACCACTCACTGACAACATAGTGTTAAAAACTTTACCTCATTTGTATCAGAAAGACCTGCCAAGGCACCAGATTTCACAACTAAAGATTTACTTTCGGAAGAGCTCAAATGGCAGCTCTTAGATCAAAGAATGGAGAGAGTTTATCTCTTGGATAAGACAACACCTGTACAGTAACCTGTAAAGGAATTTTATACTTTAATTTCAGACTTTTCACTTGAACAGATCTCTGCAGGCCTATGACTTATCTAGAGTGGATGGGCTTCAGCTTTAGCTGCCGTAAAAAGCAAAAGGGACTATTTACCAATTCATAAAGCTGCTGCATTGTCAAAACCTATTAACCAAAAGAAATTGCTTTATAAAGCAAACTTTATTCCTTGACAATTCAATCATATGTGAATAACCTTACTTGTTCTCCAGAAGATTTACTAGAAAATGAGATATTCTATTTGCATAAATCTAGATAGTCTGTAGTAAAGAACTTTACTAATTAAAGCAATAAAATATAATCTTGTGTGTGTTAAAAAAAAGTTATGAAGTCTTCCTAAAGCACAGGTACAATTAATAATAATACAATTAAGCAATAAAAATATAATCTTGTGTGTGTTAAAAAAAAGTTATGAAGTCTTCCTAAAGCACAGGTAAAAAAAAATTCAGCAGCAGTCAGAGTTGTATTTCTATTTCATCTGTGAATAACACAATTTCTATATAGTACAACTGATTTGTATGGCATTTTACAACCAAAGAAAGAGTACACTGCCCTGAGAAGCTTCCAACATAGCAAGGATATGGTAAGGGTGATAGTCATAGAATCATAGAATATCAGGGTTGGAAGGGACCTCAGGAGGTCATCTAGTCCAACCCCCGCCCAGAGCAGGACCAATCCCAACTAAATCATCCCAGCCAGGGCTTTGTCAAGCCTGACCTTAAAAACTTCTAAGGAAGGGGATTCCACCACCTCCCTAGGTAACGCATTCCAGTGTTTCACCACCCTCCTAGTGAAAAAGTTTTTCCTAATATCCAACCTAAACCTCCCCCACTGCAACTTGAGACCATTACTCCTTGTCCTGTCATCTGCTGTCACTGAGAATAGTCTAGATCCATCCTCTTTGGATCCACCTTTCAGGTAGTTAAAAGCAGCTATCAAATCCCCCCTCATTCTTCTCTTCCGCAGACTAAACAATCCCAGTTCCCTCAGCCTCTCCTCATAACTCATGTGTTCCAGTCCCCTAATAATTTTTGTTGACCTCCGCTGGAAGTGTTCCAATTTTTCCACATCCTTCTTGTAGTGTGGGGCCCAAAACTGGACACAGTACTCCAGATGAGGCCTCACCAATGTCGAATAGAGGGGAACGATCACATCCCTCGATCTGCTGGCAATGTCCCTGCTTATACACCCCAAAATGCCATTGGCCTTCTTGGCAACAAGGGCACGCTGTTGACTCATATCCAACTTCTTGTCCACTGTAACCCCTAGGTCCTCTTCTGAATAACTGCTGCCTAGCCATTCGGTCCCTAGTCTGTAGCGGTGCATTGGATTCTTCCGTCCTAAGTGCAGAACTCTGCACTTGTCCTTGTTGAACCTCATCAGATTTCTTTTGGCCCAATCCTCCAATTTGTCTAGGTCCCTCTGTATCCTATCCCTACCACTCCTCCCAGTTTAGTGTCATCCGCAAACTTGCTGAGGGTGCAATCCACACCATCCTCCAGATCATTAATGAAGATATTGAACAAAACCGGCCCCAGGACCGACCCTTGGGGCACTCCGCTAGATACCGGCTGCCAACTAGACATAGAACCATTGATCACTACCCGGTGAGCCCGACAATCTAGCCAACTTTCTACCCACCTTGTAGTGCATCCATCCAGCCCATACTTCTTTAACTTGCTGACAAGAATACTGTGGGAGACTGTGTCAAAAGCTTTGCTAAAGTCGAGGAATAACACGTCCACTGCTTTCCCTTCATCCACAGAACCAGTTATCTCATCACAGAAGGCAATTGGATTGGTCAGGCATGACTTGCCCTTGGTGAATCCATGCTGACTGTTCCTGATCACTTTCCTCTCCTCTAAGAGCTTCAGAATTGATTCCTTGAGGACCTGCTCCATGATTTTTCCAGGGACTGAGGTGAGGCTGACTGGCCTGTAGTTCCCAGGATCATCTTTCTTCCCTTTTTTAAAGATGGGCTACATTAGCCTTTTTCCAGTCTTCTGGACTTCCCCCGATTGCCACGAGTTTTCAAAGATAGTGGCCAATGGCTCTGCAATCACATCCGTCAATTCCTTTAGCACTCTCGGATGCAACGCATCCGGCCCCATGGACTTGTGTACGTCCAGTTTTTCTAAAGTGTAAAGTCTAAGTGTAAAGGTACCAGAGAAATGCTTTTTTCATTTAACTGAATAATTTAAAGAGTATTAACATACTGTACTGTATTAATAATAATGCTTACATTTTGTAAAACATTTTTTCATTCATAGAACTCAAAAGGCTTAATAGAAGAGGGTATTTTTGTTCTTGTTTTACTGATGGGGAAACCAAGACACAGAGAAGTGAAGTGACTTGCCAAGGTCACAAAAAAGTCAAAGCCAGAGCTGGGAATAGAACGCAGTCACCTGAGTCCCAGGCTAGTATCCTCCCTGTCCAGGGACCCATGCTGCCTCCCTTACCTATTACAGGTCAAGCAGACAAAACATTTGGGGTTGGAGGGAAAAGAGCTGTAAATGCTTTGGCTATTTTCACCTCCAACATCACAAAGAAATGCAAAGCATCATTAGTATTGTTTATTTTCCCTGGGAGAAGGTGGGCAAATGCTCCCACCCTCAGCCTCCCTCTCACAGGGGTTCCATCAGCTCTGACTGTAGCATAGAAGTGACAAATCAGCTAAAGGGGATCGAATTGGAAGGGTGATGTGCTTCTTGTATTTTGACTCAGCAGGTTTTGCTATACTTTAGAGTGAATTTCACAATTGATCCCAGATACACAACGGCTCATCTGTGCAATGTTGATCATAATTGGCTCTTTCCCCTTCATCTGATCCCCCACCCCAGGAAAGCGACCTTTGCTTTTGCATTAGCATCCAGAATTTGCTAGCATCACATTTCTAATTCTCAGCAGGATGGTGAGGATGTGTGGAGAGCAAGAGTGGGGGTGCGTGAGCTAAAGCTCTCAAGCATGGTAGGAATTAGCCCGCCAGTGAATGGAGCTTTCCCACCTGCAGTTTTTTAAACACCAAAATGGTCGAATCATGTGAAAACAAGTAGTTTCTGACTGTTACATCTTACAGAAAGGGTCTAGTTACTAGCTGTCAGAATAGCCTGTCTGAGTTTTCCCTGGAAGGAGCGATAGAAAAAAAACTGACAAGCCATCTTGGATGAGAGTAATCAGCCCATTTCTACTCTATTCCATGTTACACAGAGCCAGCCCCTGTCTCTTTGGTGTAAGACCCAGTTGAAATAGCAAACCCCCAAAGGGAGGATTTTGATGCTCAAAAGAACTGACAAAGACAGAGTTATTTTCTCTTGCACTGTCTCGTTATGCTACAGTTGGGCGTGGATTGTCCTGAATAGGAAGGACCACCTTGTCAAAACTAAATTGCATTTTCTAGACTTAACTCCCTCCAATCCAGACCTAAATTGGGCCTCCTAGGTACAGCTTGTAAAGAGGCATAACCCTAGGAGAGGGGGAGCAGGAGCTCGCTGGCTGCTTTAAAGGGGGAATATTACTATTTAATACATTGCTTCAAGGAGGGTAGCACAATCCCCATCCCCCACCAGCTGAATGCTCTTCTGGCCATGGCTCCACCCACTTGGCTGCTCTTGTGGGCAGCAGTTTGATAGCAGTCCCAGCACGAGGGCTCTGATTTGGGTTAGTCCTTATGTTGCCCGGGCTAGTGGGGAGGGTAAGTCATTATTCCTTCCTACTGTACACTGGTATAAGGACTAGTCACCACAACCCAAGGTAAATACCTAGAAGTGCTAAAGAAAAGATAGGAATTGAATGGGTTAAAGATTTGGGGTAAGGGTTTTGTTTGTTTTTAATACTACTGGTTAATGACCCTTAGACAGGTACAAGTCTTTGGTCACACAGATTACTGCTGAATATACTCAGGCTGTATTCAGGAACAAATGCTTTGAGTGAAATTTCAGTCACACACACATGTAAATGAAACACTTTCTTCAAGGATTTCCGTGCATGTGCATCAGCCTGTGAAGTACAACAAATATTTTCCAGATGAACTTAAATTGGAATAAGATTTCCCTCTAATTTATGCATTCCTCTTCCTTAATGTTATGTTAAGATGTAATCTTTGCAAGCCCCACTAATTCTTGCAGTCGTCCAAACCATTTTGGATGCACCAAAAAAAGCTCCAGAAATGTTTAAAGGTTTCTAATCAATCAAGCTTCTGAAGAATGACAGCTAATTAAGCATCAGCATGGCTTTCTTTTTCATGCTGAAATAAATCCAATCCTTTGGAGGCCAAAATTGATGTGGGGTGGGAGGAACCAGTACTGTAGAAACTTGAGGGCAGGGCTACACCAGAGAGTTTACAGCAGTGTGCAACAATAAGCTCTGTAATGTAGCTGCTCTAAGCCAATAGGAGAGAGCTCCCCCATCGGCTTAAGAGCTCCAGCCCCCATGAGCAGCAGAAGCTATGTCGAGAGAAGCTCTCCTGACAAAACAGCACTGTCCAAACTGGCACTTATGTCTGTGTAATTTATGTCACTTGGGGGGTGATTTATTCACACCCCAGAGCGACATAAGTTATACTGCAGTAAGTACTAGTGTAGACATAGCCTAAGACACAGCTAAACTTTTAAACTGATCAAAACACTTGTTTCTCTCTCTCTCTCTCTCTCTCACACACACACACACACACACACACACACTTTTATAATAAAAAGAAAAGGAGGACTTGTGGCACCTTAGAGACTAACCAATTTA
Source organism: Lepidochelys kempii (assembly GCF_965140285.1). Lineage (NCBI taxonomy): Eukaryota > Metazoa > Chordata > Testudines > Cheloniidae > Lepidochelys > Lepidochelys kempii. The sequence goes on from NC_136382.1 coordinate 100,736,892, forward strand.
TTAGAGCATAAGCTTTCGTGAGCTACAGCTCACTTCTTCAGATGCATATCGTGGAAACTGCAGCAGGCTTTATATATACACAGAGAATATGAAACAATACCTATTCCCACCCCACTGTCCTGCTGGTAATAGCTTATCTAAAGTGATTTCCAGCACAAATCCAGGTTTTCTCACCCTCCACCCCCCCACACAAATTCACTCTCCTGCTGGTGATAGCCCATCCAAAGTGATAACTCTTTACACAATGTGCATGACAATTAAGCTGGGCTATTTCCTGCATAAATCCAGGTTCTCACATCCCCCCCACCCCCATACACACACAAACTCACTCTCCTGCTGGTAATAGCTCATCCAAACTGACCACTCTTCAAGTTAAAATCCAAGTTAAACCAGAACATCTGGGGGGGGGGGTAGGAAAAAACAAGAGGAAACAGGCTACCTTGCATAATGACTTAGCCACTCCCAGTCTCTATTTAAGCCTAAATTAATAGTATCCAATTTGCAAATGAATTCCAATTCAGCAGTTTCTCGCTGGAGTCTGGATTTGAAGTTTTTTTGTTTTAAGATAGCGACCTTCATGTCTGTGATCGCGTGACCAGAGAGATTGAAGTGTTCTCCGACTGGTTTATGAATGTTATAATTCTTGACATCTGATTTGTGTCCATTTATTCTTTTACGTAGAGACTGTCCAGTTTGACCACTGTACATGGCAGAGGGGCATTGCTGGCACATGATGGCATATATCACATTGGTGGATGTGCAGGTGAACGAGCCTCTGATAGTGTGGCTGATGTTATTAGGCCCTGTGATGGTGTCCCCTGAATAGATATGTGGGCACAGTTGGCAACGGGCTTTGTTGCAAGGATAAGTTCCTGGGTTAGTGGTTCTGTTGTGTGGTATGTGGTTGTTGGTGAGTATTTGCTTCAGGTTGCGGGGCTGTCTGTAGGCAAGGACTGGCCTGTCTCCCAAGATTTGTGAGAGTGTTGGGTCATCCTTTAGGATAGGTTGTAGATCCTTAATAATGCGTTGGAGGGGTTTTAGTTGGGGGCTGAAGGTGACGGCTAGTGGCGTTCTGTTATTTTCTTTGTTAGGCCTGTCCTGTAGTAGGTAACTTCTGGGAACTCTTCTGGCTCTATCAATCTGTTTCTTTACTTCTGCAGGTGGGTATTGTAGTTGTAAGAAAGCTTGACAGAGATCTTGTAGGTGTTTGTCTCTGTCTGAGGGGTTGGAGCAAATGCGGTTGTATCGCAGAGCTTGGCTGTAGACGATGGATCGTGTGGTGTGGTCAGGGTGAAAGCTGGAGGCATGCAGGTAGGAATAGCGGTCAGTAGGTTTCCGGTATAGGGTGGTGTTTATGTGACCATTGTTTATTAGCACTGTAGTGTCCAGGAAGTGGATCTCTTGTGTGGACTGGACCAGGCTGAGGTTGGTGGTGGGATGGAAATTGTTGAAATCATGGTGGAATTCCTCAAGGGCTTCTTTTCCATGGGTCCAGATGATGAAGATGTCATCAATATAGCGCAAGTAGAGTAGGGGCTTTAGGGGACGAGAGCTGAGGAAGCGTTGTTCTAAATCAGCCATAAAAATGTTGGCATACTGTGGGGCCATGCGGGTACCCATAGCAGTGCCGCTGATCTGAAGGTATACATTGTCCCCAAATGTGAAGTAGTTATGGGTAAGGACAAAGCTTAATTGTCATGCACATTGTGTAAAGAGTTATCACTTTGGATGGGCTATCACCAGCAGGAGAGTGAATTTGTGTGGGGGGGTGGAGGGTGAGAAAACCTGGATTTGTGCTGGAAATCACTTTAGATAAGCTATTACCAGCAGGACAGTGGGGTGGGAATAGGTATTGTTTCATATTCTCTGTGTATATATAAAGCCTGCTGCAGTTTCCACGATATGCATCTGAAGAAGTGAGCTGTAGCTCACGAAAGCTTATGCTCTAATAAATTGGTTAGTCTCTAAGGTGCCACAAGTCCTCCTTTTCTTTTTGCGAATACAGACTAACACGGCTGTTACTCTGAAACCTGACACTTTTATAATGGAACTCTTTTGTAGCCCTGGCAATAGCTCTTTGGGAGAAATAGCTTAAGCAGGCCAAAAACTCTTTCTAAAGTTCTGCAAAATATTCAAACACTCTGAATCAAAGAAGTTAACATTATCTGCCTCTTTTGGTTGGTTTTACAGGACACAGAGATTCTTTGAATGTTACACTGTGAGCAATCCCACCTCATTACGGTAAATGGCTTTGAGTTCCTCCGATCTATTGTGGCATTATATGCTCTCTCATTGAAAAGGCCAACTCTGTTCTTTATACAAATGGAGGTGCTGTATTATGTAAGATCTGTGAGTGTTGAATAGCTAGAGGATTAATCATCCTGCAACCATATATTCAGTAAAAGACTCTACTGTATGTTAGATCTCTCACTCATATGCACACAGAGGCCATGTCTACACTACAGTATTAAGTTGACTTTAGCTATGTTGACGCTCAGAAACTGCTGTAATTACATTGCTTGCGCATGTTCACACAACACTTCTTGTGTCGGTGGAGCACGTCCACAGTTGGTGGTCTAGTGCTGACAGAGCAGTGCACGCTGGGTAAATATCCTACTGTGCAAATTGCCACCTTCTCCCACTAGGATTTCTGGGAATGGATTACAGTACATTATGGGGGTGGGATCACCACCCCGTGATGCAGTTTTCTCTGTCCCATAATTCCAAGGCCTTCCAAATGCTTTTCATGCTATTTTTCTACTGCCCCTGTAAACTTTTCATCCTCCATCTCTGCCTGAAAGCACGGATCCTGCACTGGTCATAAGTGTTATGAACACAATGCAGCTTATCCGCCAGTATTTCATGAGCTATGAATCTGAACAGGAATCCGTGGTGCCTGCCTTGCTGTGTGCCATGCAAAGAAACAATTCAAGACTGATGTTGGCATTCGACGGAGCAGCAGCACACAGTGGACCATTGCTATTGGGCTCAGGAAACAAGCACTGGATCAGAGCACTGAAACAAGCACTGGTGGGATCAGATTGTGATGCAGGTATGAGATGACTAGCAGTGTCTGCAGAACTTTTGTATGTGCAAAGCCACCTTCCTTGAACTCTGTGTGGAAGTTGTTCCCGCCCTGCGGCTCAAGGACACCAAAAGCTGCCCTATTGGTGGACATGCATGTGGCGATTGCTTTGTGGAAACTGGCAATTCTAAACTGCTACCAGTCAGTTGTGAATCAGTTTCGAGCTGGGAAGTCCACTGTGGGGGCTGTGATGTGCTACGAAGGACTGTGACTCTGGGCAATGTGTGGGAAATAGTAGATGGCTTTGCGGCAATGGAATTCCCTAACTGTGGTGGGGCGATAGATGGAATGCATATTCCAATTTTGGCCTCAGACCATCTTGTGAAGGAGTACATCAACAGAAAGGGCTATTTCACAATTATAGTGAAGGCACTGATGGATCACTGTGGTCATTTCACTGACATCAACGCGGAGAGGTCAGGGAAGGTACATGACGCACACATCTTCAGGAATATAGGCCTGTACAGAAAGTTGCAAGCAGGCACTTTCTTTCCAGACCAGAAGATTTCAATAGGGGATGTGGAAATGCCCATACTGATCCTGAGAGACCCAGCCTACTCCTTACTCCCATGGCTCATGAAGCCTGACACCGGAAACCTGGACGCAGCAAGGAGCGCTTCAACAACAGGCTCAGTAGGTGCAAAATGACCATAATATGTGAATTTGGCAGATTAAGGGTCATTGGTACTGCCGTTTTGGCAGGTTAGACCTCAATGAGGAAAATATTCCCATAGTCCTAGCAGCCTGCTGCGCTCTGCATAACATCTGTGAAGTCAAGGGGGAAAAGTTTCCCCAGGTGTGGAGCACTGAGGTGGATCTCCTGGCAGCTGATTTTGAGCAGCCAGACACTAGGGCTATTAGAGGGGGACTATTCGAATCAGTGAGGCTTTGAAGAAGCATTTTGACAATGAGCCCCAGTAATGCGTCTTTTGGTAATGCAGTCAGCCAGGCACTGTTTACTTGCCACCTTAAATGACCCCTGAAATGATTCCTGCCTGAGTGTTAATTGTAGTCTGCAAACGTGCTAGCTGTCACTGTGTATGAATTTCTGCTACAACCACACTCTGTAGGTCACAAATAAAGAATCACTGTCTTTGTAAGACTAAATTTTTATTAAACACCCACCCAAAGATTATCATTCTTACAAGGGATGTGACAGTGAGCAGCACTCTCTGAAGTGAAGATCTCACAGCTGTGTGTAAGTCCAGCTGTTACGGTAAATATCCCTGGGGTGGAGTGCAAGGGGTACTGGGATGGGCTGGGAACATGAGAAGACTGTGTGGCAGGAGTTTGGGGAGAGCAAGGAAGGCGGTTCTGTACAGGCTGCAGGGGGATTTGAGCATGTAGATGTTCCACTTGCAGCGCAAACAGGGACTTGAGCATCTCTGATTGGTCCTCCACGAGCTTTATCATCCACTCCTGACCCTCTATTATTGGCTCCTGCCCATCTCCATTTCTAGTTTTTCATTTATTGGCTCTCTCCAGGCTCTGTGTTCACTATTGGCTGATCTGATGATTGCAGCACTTCACAAAACATGTCCTCCTTACTCCTCCTCATTCGCCTCCTTATCTGATGGAGGCTTTCTGCTGGTGTGTAGGAGCTGGCCCTCAAGGGCACAGCTACAGAAATAAAAGAAACAACACAGAAAGTCAGTATTGTGTGTGCACTCCTAGTTTAGAATCATAAAAGTTACACACCGCTCTTTCTCACTTTCCCTTGGCAAGCACGCAGCATGGCCAGAACACTAAATATGGTGAGTTCAGCCTGGGCGTGGGGTTCTGCAAGATGGGATAAAGGGTCTGGGTGGTTTCACAGGGGGATCAGTACATGCACCTATGGACACTATTCTGAATACTGACCTCATTTTCCACAGGCAGGAGTGACTGAAGCGGATATCTCACTACTAAGGGTAACCAAAGATTCAAGGGTGCATCTCCTGTGTGTGTACATGGTGCTTGCCTGGGTGTTACTTGGGTTTCTGCAGAAATAATTGCCGATTGATGAGGCAAAGTTTCCTACAGTGGAGGAAGAAACAAAGCAGTTCTGCTAAGGAACAACAATTGCTGAATGCATCTGATGAAGTGAGCTGTAGCTCACAAAAGCTTATGCTCAAATCAATTGGTTAGTCTCTAAGGTACCACAAGTACTCCTGTTCTTTTTGTGGATACAGACTAACACGGCTGCAACTCTGAAACCTAATTGCAGAGTATCTGCAGGAAAGTTTCATAGAGATCTCTGTGGAGGATTCCTGGAAGACCCCAGTGTGCATTAACGAACTTTTTTGCAGGGCTCCCTACTATGTAGCTGCACAGGAGAATGAGAAGCAGATGCAAAGAGTACCTAGTGTTGTCAGTTTTGATCCCTTCTCCCATGTGCGCCATCTAACAAAATAAAGGACACCTCTACCTCATGTAACTGTGCAGTATCAAAGCAAAATGAGTACTTAACAGAGCTCCCCTCTGCTGCCTCAGGCACACCAGATCCAGACTGCTGGGACCAGCTAGACCCCTCCAGAATCAAAAAGAGGTCCTGGCTTGACACATCACCAGACAAACCTGTCGCCTGTCCCACATCCTCCTCCAACTCGACCTCCTTGTCCACCACTTCGCCCTTGGGGTTGACTCTGCTGGCTGCTGCCTCCAGTCCTCTCTGAAGTATCCCTGGGACTCTTGGTAGTGGAGGTGGGGTTGCCGCCAAAAATGGCGTGCAGCTACTTGTAGAAGCAGCATGTTTTTGGCACCAGAGCAATGGTTGGCCTCCCTTGCCTGCCTCAGCCCCTTGATCTTAGCACAGCATTGCTGCATGTCCCTTTCCTGCACCTTCTCTTCCATGCCACGAGCTATCTGCTCATAGGTGTACAAGTTCCTAAGGCTAGATCAGCGCTGCAACTGCACAGCCTCCTCGCCCCACACACTCAACAGATCCAGCAACTCCAGTGCACTGCAGGTGGGAGTGCGTTTGCTGTGGAAAGCCAGCATGGTCAGCTGGGAAGATGTGATGTGAGCTGTCCATGTGGAGCAAAGAGGAAGTGGAATTTCAAAAATTCCCAGAGCTTTAAAGGGGGAGGGGCACATGCCTGTGTACCTGGCTAAGGGCAGTGGAGTAGAAACTGCTTACCGGAACAGTCATGATAAACATTGTGGGACACCTCCTGGAGGCCACTTAGGGTGACGTAAACAAGCGCACTGTCTACACTGATACTGTGTCACTCTAACTTTGTGGCAAAAAGCTCTATGCAGCTCGTCTAAATAGTTTTATTATGTTGGCATGGTAGGAGAGTTAAATCAACATGAGGAGCATTGTTGGGTGTACGCCTCCACCATTTTGTGAATGAAACCTGACTTTTGTCGACAAAACTGTGTAGTGTAGACAAGGCCTTATGAAATTGCATTTTTACATCCAAGCTAGCTTAACCTATACTTCTCTGGCTTGATTTAAAAGGAAGCTAGAGGAACCTGTATGGTGAGCCTATCAAGGTTTCCCAGACCTGTAATGGAGTTAACAGCAAAGATGTTTACTCAAGGTTATATATGGAGAGCTGCTGTCAACTACATTGAATGTTGAAAAGTGCAACACTTTCTGTAAGATTCCCCATGTCCATCTCTGCAGGAAAGCTTGTATTGTAATATAAAACAGATTTTCTTCAGATGCTAATAAATAATTCCCCCACAGGAGTTCCATTTTCCTCTGGTCTCTGATGTGTCTCTGCAGCTATCAGAAGGATTATATTTATATCTATACTATGAGATATACAGTGATCTCCATTAAAAAGTCAGCAACTGCTACATAACCCTACAGTGGAATCTGACACCCCACATTTTCCTCCTTTGCTTAGAATAGGTAATAACTGTGATAAACGTATGGCATTGCTTGCAAATGCTGACTTATTTAATCAGAACCTGCAGGGGCCAGTGTGGCTGATCCCAGGGCCAGCTGCTAAGGTGGCCCCCGGGAGAGCCACACCAGCCACTGCTGGAGCAGCCTGGGGAACAGCCACACCAGCTGCTGCAATCCCCAGCTGGCTGGAGCAGCCGCAGTCCGCTGGCCTGGGAAACTGTCCCAGGCTGGCAAGGGCAGCCGCAGTCTGCTAGCCCGGGCAGCTGATGCCGCTGGCCTTGGGCGCCCCCCCCCGGAACATCTCCTCCGAGATGTCCTCACCACCAGCAGCAGCCCCAGTGGACCCCCCCCCAGCGATTTAATCACAGGTATTTTTAATGTAAGTCATTGACAGGTCACAGGCCATGAATTTTTGTTTATTGCCTGGGACCTGTCCATGACTTACTAAAAATACCTGTGACTAAATCATAGCCGCAATTATAAGGAATGTTGCAAATACTAGTGAAACTATATCTGTTTATCTAAGATCACACCAGTAAATTTTAAAGGTGACCATGGTATATCTACGTTCATAAGAGATGTTATAAGAAATTGCATCTGCTAATTCCACGTATATTATAGAAACACACTCTTATACAGAACTAAAAATGCAACAATTTAAATGAGAGACTTTGCTAGTTGGAACCATGGGACTAAATTCTGCTTTCAGTCACTAATTACACAGAGCAGAATGGCTCATATTTTTTCTGGACTGAATTTTCAGAGGAAGAGAAGCCCCCAAATCTATGTTTTTTCAGAAGGTGGAAATTATGGATGACAAGGGCAGTACATAAAATAATTTATTTAGTTTTGAAGCAGAGAGAAAACGGAAGTGGGCATCGACATCAAAAGCATTAAGATACAATTTTGGCATAAACTGACTAGCCTATAAGTTATACTAATAATAAGAATAATGAATACTCTGGCAAGAGACCTTGAAAATAGATTTCAGAGATCTTGGCATCATATTAAAATATTCTACAATGTTTGAAAAAACCCAATCAATTGCAATGACTTTTTCCTAAAATAAAAAACTGGGGCTGTTTTAGCTTATTATACCATTCATGGGCAAGCTATTTTAAATGCTGTGTGTAGTACAACTTAATCAATGGAAAATGAACCTGCACATAGTGAAAATCTTATTATACTGAAGTGAAATGAAATTCCCAAATTGCTTCAATGCAACTGAAGGGAACTCATTCTGCTCACAGTGAAGCTATTTTATTGCTCAAAGTGAGCAAGTACAGTGACGTATGAGATACTTGTGTTTTGTAATGACTTGCCACATACCAGACCTGCAACTCCTCACTCTCATCCTAGATTCCAGGCATGGAGGCAGCTTCTTAGTGTACAGAACGTGCTCACCACAACCTTCATGCGGGGGTTAGGGTTGGGGAGGGTCTTTGTCCAGCTAGCTAGAAGAAAAGGGGCATGGCTATTTACACCCCATGCAGACTCTGAGAGGCCCTATTTCAGGTTGAGGCTACAGCACCCACGAACCTACCCACCTACCCAAGAACTTGGCAAAAGGTTCAGGTTTTCTCTTACCATGCTGTGGGTATTACACTAGTTGCTCTTTTCCTTGGGGGTCTGCAAAGGCATTTTTCCTTCACAGCCAGATTGGTTGAGGTGGGGTGGGTTTTTTCACCTTCCCCATAGCAGCTCAGTGGGGTGGGGTAGGGGAGTTAGGTTATAATGGTGTAATTTAGGATGTAAAACTTGTGGTGGTTGGCCAGTGCAGGTACTCCATATGGAAAGGATACAGTTATTGGATAAAATGGATTGGAAAAGGATTTAAAGGAAAGCATCACTTAGGGGATCTGAGTAAGGGAGTTTTGGGGTCCTGCATCTCATACAGCAGGGACCCAACCTCCCTCCTTTTCCTAGCCCCTTTTAAGGAAACTGATAAAGGGAGGTTGGGTCTCCTACATCTGGAGCAGCAGGGAGTCAACCCGTCCCTTCTTTTATAGCCCTCTTTCGCTTCATACAAGGGGAGGGAAGTGGGGTCCAAACAGTGAAATAGCTAGGACCGGGTTGGAGTTTATGTGGAAATGATTCAGGAAAGGATGACGACCTGCACTGTAGAATTTGTTGCTAGGTTCTCTCAGCTACTTTAAGTGAATAAAGTTGTAGCCTAATTACACCACATCCATTGCCTCCTGTCTTTCTTCCAGCGTGGCCATAAACAGGCTTCGGTGCCCCACGTACCGTGGACTCTGAAGCTAAACCCTATATATGGAAGCATGAGAACGAACCGTGTACACGAGGGAGTGAGAATTCATGAGAGTAAATCTTGATCCATTAAATGTTCACAGGAAACAACCACAAAAGGGGTGCCTGAAAGTGGACAGGCTGGTGGGGGATGAGACTCAGCTGTTAAGGCAGTAGGCCATTCATATCTCTAGCAAGTGCTTTGTGTCTGGGAGCTAACACAATGTCTTGGGGCTAATTAGTTACCATGGACTATTTCCTGTCTGGCACTACTGTACAGCGATTTTTACTGGGAAGAAGGGGCAGACAGTAGTGTAACTGACCACGCTGTTGGGAGGTGCTGTGGTACACATGACCTGTAGAAGTTTGGTAGTATGCTGGGTGTAGCTTACACGGAGGCAAGTACTGTAGGCACTCCCAGCGCCAGGCCCTTCAGCTTCTAGCCCATGGTGGGTTCCTGTAAACACTCAGAGTTTGATGCATAACAAAGGATTGCTTTAATCGGGTTGCCAGAAAATAAATTATTATTGTCGGCACAGTGGCTTTTGGTTACAAACAAAAGATGGCCCAACAATTCTTAATTCAGCTGCACAGGCTGAGTGTAGCAGCACAGGGGTTTGAGGGCGGTGTACCTCGAGCCGGACCACCCCTCTCCCAGAGGCAATCAGCGTTGGCCTGCAAATTGCCCACTCAGAGTTCAGTCCCTGTGTCCCCCTTGTTCAGACCCCATCACACAGCCCTTGCCGAGTATCCCAGTACACTGTATTGCCAACCTCAAGAGATCAAAAATTATGAGTCAGACCCCCCCAAAAATGATTTTTTTTAAAAGATTACATTGGGGTTTGGAGTTGGTCTTTTAATTTTTGATCTCCCCCTACCCATCTGCAGAGTCATGGGACAATTACGTTATCCATTCTTCCAAATTTATTGGCATAAGCAGTTTCTCTCACCGCTGTTACTTGTTTCAGGACATGGTATTGCAGGCGCTCCCTGCCTCAGTTTACAAGGTGTGGCAGCCGGTCCAGAGGAGGGCAGCCCATGCTGTGAGCGTTGGCATACAGCCTTTAAACAGCTAGAGGGGCAGGCAGCCAATCAGAGGGGTTTTCCCTACACGCTGGGCTCAAATTTGCATGAGGGCTGGAACTTCTTCCCTCATCACCAGACTGGCTCTAACCTCAGCCAAAATTCGGTGATTAACTGCCAAAGTTGGCCTCTGCCAGTAACAAGAAGCTTCCTAGCCTGGCTCTCAGCCTCGGCTTCCAAGCTGCCTGACCTCACCCCAGCAGCTCCCAGCCTGCAGCTCCAGCATTAGGTAGCTGCCCCCAAACTCAGGCATCCCTTTCATGGTACTCTGGCGGTGTCTGCAGAAGACTATCATAATAAAGGGCTGTAAGGAAATCGCAGGCTGCAATTTTGTTGTGGAAACTGCAACTTTTAACACGTACCACAATTTTCTATGGTTGCCACAAATGTGAGTGGTGTTGTGACTCCAGGCATTAGATTGCAACACCCTCACTCAAATTGCGGTGGGGGGCAGGGTATGGATTTTTGTTTGGTTTTAAACATTTATAATGGTACTTGAACTGACCCACCAAAACCCAAACTTTTATAAACTGTTAAAAAAATCAACTTTCTTACAGCCTTAATCATATTACGTATGCACAAGGGAGCCAAACTAAGATTTGAACGGGCAACTTTTATGCTGGCATTTCCTAACTTCTGAGTGCTTGACATTTGTGACAGATCTGCAAAGCAGGGGACTACAGCTGCCACCAGCCCTTTCCCCACTGTACATCCCCTTCCTCCTGGCTAAGCACGGGCTGTGTTTTCCATCACCCTCCTCCCCGCTTTACTTCCCTTTCCCAGGTAGGGAGAAAGGTCCAGAACCAGGAAGTAGCTGGGCTCTTTTGGGAGTGGGAGCCATACGGCAGGTGGAAGCCGCAGAGAAACCCCAGACACTGTGGACAGAGCCACATGTGGAACAGGCTGCCGCACAGCTGGGTTCAGGTCTGTGCTGGATTAATGGGGGAGCAGCAGCAACTGGGCAGGAAACCAGTGCAGAGGGACTTCAATAAGAGACACTAATGGTATGTCTACACTACAATTAAATCGGCTGGCCCATGTCCGCTGACTCAGGCTCATGGGGCTCGGGTTACGGAGCTGTTTATCTGCAGCGTAGATGTTCAGGCTCAGGCTGGAGCCTGAGCTCTGGACCCTGCATTTGCGGGTTTCGAAGCCAGACTCAATGAGGGTAGGTCTACACTGCACTGTTAGCCCAGGGTTCGATCTCAGGCTCAAGCCTAACCTCCCTTCCAGCTACACACAAATCGTTCTAACTCAGGGTGCCAGGATCCCATGGGAATGGAGGATCCACGCCTGACTCAAGCTGGGACCCAGGGTTCAAGCTCAAATGCTTTGCAGTGTAGTCAGAGCCCACTGGACTCAAGTTCTGGGAATCTGCCAAAAGTATCCCACAAGCCCACAGGTCAACTTTCTTTGTCCTCTGAACAGTCTAGTTTGGTGGACAGTCCAGATTTTCCACACTGCACCAGGAGCCAAGAGGTAGAGTGGGAGAGCACGTGGAAATCTGGGATATGGAATACTTGGACCTGCATAATGCAGTATAGACGCTGGCACCTCAGGTTAGGACCCATGTTCAACGATTCCTAATGTGAGCTTACAAGTGAGTGTAGATGCTCAAGTACTAGGTTAACAATCCTAGGGTCTGCTAGCTTGAGTTCTATTAAACCCTGGGCTTACTTTGCAGTGTAGACACACCCTAACTGGGCCTAGTTTAGAAAACTGCAAATGCTTATTTACTTGAATAGAGACAGGACTAGAGAGGGTATCCTAGGCACTAGGCCTGAAAAGCCCTGACTCTCAGTTGGAGTGCCCAGGCAGATGAACAAGAATCGCTATTGCTCACTTTGAGCTATAACTGTTTAAGCCTCTGTACCTGTGGTATTTGCACACTTTCCCCTTTCCTGCCAGCCCTAGTAAAAACCTGTCCCTTAGCCATGTGACTGAGTGGTTAGTGGAATCCATCAGGGCTAGCTGCCTACGAGGCCTAGCTGCTTGCAGTGCTTGCCTTCAAAACACAATGCACCAGGCACACTATTGGCACCTTAGGAGTTTGGGATACAGAATAACCCCAATAATTCCATTTTGTAACTTAAATAGTGTTCTCTTAACCTAGTTTTTGTGTGTAATTTCCTAGGTTTTTAGGAAAAACAAACTGAAAAAAATTAATTCCATCATGTGGCATTGTATCCACACCCACGATTCATCAGCAGGCTTCGAACCTTTAGATGCAACACACAGATCTCTACCATTTGAGGTAACAAGAACTGATAGCAGTAGTAGGTCATCATCCTCTATTTGGATTAGTATTAGATGGCGATGAGGCACACACTTTGCCAGTCAGTTTCACAGATACTTGATGACATCAGAGGAATTTTAAGACTCAAATCTTATATTCTGGGTTCAATTCCAGACAATGGAAGGGAATGTGCTCTAGTGGTCACAGATCTTTCTGCTCACTCCCCCCGCCCCCCCAAGCCTTGACCCCTTGTCCTCTCTCCCCTCCAACCTGTCCCTGTTTCCAGTCCCTTGGCTTCTGGTATCAGTCCTTGCCTACATAGACCTAATCTCTGCTCCTCAGGCTTCTCATCCCAGTCTTCTTGCCCAAACAATCCTAGTCTCCCCTTCCCTAGCTTCATTTTCAGAAATAGCTTAACTGTTTTGGCTGAAATTATCAATAAATAAATAAACAAACAAAGTTCAGCCTGAGGCAGACATCCAGCATGGAAAATTTCAGCCAGAACAATTAAAGTTTGGCAAAGTTATAAGCAACTGGAAAGGGTCTTCTAATGAGAGGTGTCAGGCAAGATTAATAATAGTGTATAACCATGTCAGTAACTACAAATACCTGCACTGAACATCTGAGCATGCCCAGTGTAAACTAAATATTTCCAGAAGCCAGAGCCAACTCAGTGAACTAAGTATCTGTGCTGTTAATGAAAGTGCTATGCCTTTTCTCCTGCCAAATCTGACTACTCAGCACTTACTGAGTATTGCACATTGATTTAAAAAATAAACACACCGATTTACACATTACCCTATATGACATTCACAAACAGGAGCTATGATCACTCTCAGACATTTTTCTACTGCACAGTTTACCAGAGGTTCTCTATATACAAACTGATAAGTATTATTTTAGTGTTTTAATTCTAGTGCTAGTCGGTGCAGCTGGATCAAAGGGTGGAAAAATAATTTGGCTAATATAATCAACCTGACCTTCAGCAAAAACCCAAACCAGACTTTTGGGTGGCTAGGAACATTTCAGTTAACTTTTCCCTTGGCATTATTTTTCATTCTCATGCTTCTTTACATTTGCCTCCATCTGCAAGTGGAAACACAGAAGTGAGCTGTAGCTCACGAAAGCTCATGCTCAAATAAATTGGTTAGTCTCTAAGGTGCCACAAGTACTCCTTTTCTTTTTGCTAAAAGTCTGTTCTTGTGAGATACCCACTCTGGGTTTACAGATTCAAGAAAGTCTGAGATTTAGTATTAGGCTCAGGTAAACATTCAGAAGTTCAAATAAATATCTAAACCAGAACAGCTGAGGTTTCCACGTATTAATCCGTTTCTTAGACATCTGTAATCACAGAGATGAAAGAGCAAGGATGGTCATGTGATAAAGGTACTGGGTTGGGGCTCAAGAGATAAGGGTGATATTCTTGGCTGAGCCAAAGGCTATCTGTGTGATCTTTGGTAAGTCATTTAGCTTCTCTATGGGTCAGTTCACCGTATATAAAATGGGCGTAACAATTCTTCCTTTCACCCATCCTTGGTATTGTCCATTTAGTTTGTAAACTCTTCAGGGCAGGGGACTGAGAGTCCCCTATCTCTGCTGGGGCTGGTAGAGATTACTGAAATATAAACAAAATTAATAAATAGAGCTGCATACTACAAAACATCCCCTTCCTCATCACTTAAGTAATTTGTTCCTTAAGAAAATGACAAACTTGAAGATACATTTGGGAAAAGAAGAATATTTCATAAAACCCTATGAATAGAGGTTTAAGAAAGATATATACAATTTAAAAAGTATGCTTATTGCAAAAGGGTTCGCCAGTAATTTTAAGAATTGAATTTACTTCCTGTTTTCTAAAGCAAAAGTGCTAACATGCTGTGGAGAACAGCAGTAGATTAAGGTGGTGTCTTTCTATTGTAAGATAATGACTCCAAGGGAAAGGTCAGCTGGAATTGTACTGTCACTAACCAGTTCTGAAATGGATTGTACACAAAGCAAAAAATGAGCAGTGACTGAAGAAATGGGAACAAAAGAGGGGATATGTGCAACGGAATAGGTATTGAGAGAAATAACATTGTGTTCACATTTTAATGAAGTATTTCACCTATAGTCACAAGTTAAAGTGGAGCTCGACTATTTGAAGAGGTAAGGGACACTACAACAAAGTGAAGCTTATACAGATTTGTACAACTAGCCTTCATTCCTGATGTCTTCATACATACAGCCTCAGTTTTGTTACAGAAGGGCATGACAGTGGTTATAGCGGAACAGGTAGAGGAGTCCAAAGATTGTCCTGATGGTTAGAAATGTGAATACAGCAGTTAAAAAAGAACTCCATCCAATTTCCCACATTCATTGAGATCCTACCAAGGTTTACTGAAACTGTACCAAGTATGTTAGCATTCTGAAGGCAAAAATTAGGAGTGAATTAGATGAGCATAGCAGCAGGCTTATTTTTCACAAAGCTCCTTGATTTTACAGATAAAGGTTACTCGTCAGAACAGTTTCGCAGATCGCAAAGTGTTTCACCACTAGGAACTATGATAACAGTAGCTGTTCAAATACAGAGAGAGAGAGATAAGTTGATATTTTGGTTTGGGATACCACAAAACAGGAATATGTGTTTAAACTCCTAAAATAGGTTATTATCCTCCCCTTATTCAAAATCTGAGGCTGGGTATATCTCCATTCCAAAAATTCAAAGTCAGAAAAGATAAGATCAATGCAAGTCTAGAGGAAAATATATATTTTTTAAAAAAAGCCTAAGCCTTAAAACAATTTTTTCAATAGAATTTACCAGATAAAAAAAATAGACAGATTACAAAGAAAATTTCCCAGATCTCGTTACCAATTGCACATGCCAAAACTAATTCCTACGTTAGCCATGGTGCATTTTCCATTATGAGAACTCATGAAACAAGATGCTGAAGGCGCTGACAAGAAAGAAAAGCACATGCTGTCCAAAACTTGTGGTTTATTGCCAACTACCCTGAAATGCAACAATGGAGATCTGTGCTGTTACCACTCAAGAAAGTGATCTTGGACTCATTGTGGATAGTTCTCTGAAAACATCCACTCAATGTGCAGCAGCAATCAAAAAACAAACAGAATGCTGGGAATCATTAAGAAAGGGATAGATAATAAGACAGAAAATGTTGTAATTGCCTCTATATAAATCCACGGTATGCCCACATTTTGAATACTGCATGCAGATCTAGTCATCCCATCTCAAAAAAGATATATTGGAATTGAAAAAGGTTCAGAAAAGGTCAACAAAAATGATAAGGGGTATGGAATGGCTACCGTATAATAAGACTGGAACTTTTCAGCTTGGAAAAGAGACGACTAAGAAGGGATATGATAAATATCTATAAAATCACGACTGATGTAGAGAAAGTAAATAAGGAAGTGTTATTTAGTCCTCCTCATAACACAAGAACTAGGGGTCACCCAATGAAATTAATGGGCAGCAGGTTTAAAATATACAAAAGGAAGTATTTCTTCACACAACGCACAGTCTGTGGAACTCTTTGCCTGAGGATGTTGTGAAGGCCAAGACCATAACAGGGTTCAAAAAAGAACTAGATAAGTTCATGGAGGATAGGCCCATCAATAGCAATTAGCCAGGATGGGCAGGGATGGGGTCCCTGGCCTCTGGTTGCCAGAAGCTGGGAATGGGTGACAGGGCATGGATCACTTGATGGTTACCTGTTCTGTTCATTCCTTCTGGGGCACCTGGCATTGGCCACTGTTGGAAGACAGGATACTTTGGCAAGATAAACATTTGGTCTGAGCCAGTATGGCCATTCTTATGTGCTGATGGTTGAAAAGAAAGTATACATTACCTGGGTCCTGACAAAAATATTAAAATAATAATGAGAGAGACGGGCTATTGTCATATAAGGAATCTAAGGGTCAAATTTTCAAAAGTATGTACGTAATTTAGGCACATTTTCAAAAATGGCAGGCCCTTAAGAGTTTAAGTCTCATTGAAAGTCATCCCAAGTGCCTAAATCACTTTTGAAAATGTTGCCTTAAGTCAAGAGAAATATTCAGAGACATTTAATAATGAATGCTGTGTAATAAAAATGAGTAGAAGATGCTACATATATATCTAAGCTTGCAGACATCATTGTGTGCGGTACTATTTAATTATGTGAGAAATAATATTAAAATATTAAAGACTCTAATATACAGACACAAAAGGAAGTGGCGCTAAGGTTGTATGTGCCATCTTCACAGTCAATTTTTGACATTTGAGTTTTTAGGCTCGCAACAGTGCCCTTAACTTGCTCTTAAGGGGCATTTTGATATAATTTGCCATTAGAACTGGCCAGAAAAATGGGAGTTTCCTTCAGAATTTCTCACAGGAACAATTTCCATATGATATTGTACCATCAAGAAATCACAGTTTTTCCTCAGCAAAAGCCAAAAAAAAAAAAAAAATTTAGACAGTGAAGAAAAAAACTCCAACATTTCCTCATTTTGATTGTTTTCTAATTTTTGCCAATAAGAAAATATTATAAAAGTTTCCTTCAGAAGAAAAAACCAAAGCAATTTCACTTTTACTTGGGAACCTAGAAAAGGTTGGCATTTTCTTACAATATCAAAATGAAAAATATCAAAAATGCAAAAAAAAAACCCCACCACCCCCAAATCCTTTTGTTGTTCAAAAAAATCAAAACATTGTCAAAAATGAGATTTTCTGTAAAAAAAATTTGCTTTTGACAAAACCACATATTTCAACCAACCCTTCCCTCCAACTTTTTGTTGACAGTTTTTTTGACCAGTTTCATTTATACTGATGTTTACAGCAAACAGGGTTAGGATTAAAGGGTAAGTATAAAAACTTCTTTAAAACTAGGAAGAATCAGCCTATTTATGCTTTGAGAGCAAATTATAAACCTAACACTGCGAGCTCTTCCTGCCCTTAATGCACTCTCCAGTGACAGCAATTTAAACCACAGAAGATTACTCAGACAGCTGAAAATCTTCACTTTAAGCCAGGAAAATCTAATAAGGGAGCCATCAATGTGTATGTACTATTAGAGTGAAAGGGGACATGATGTTTTCAGCTAACAAAATGTACTGTATTTTATAGGATTTGGTATGGGAAAATAGTGTCTTTTAGTCACAAAATCTTACAGAAACTAAGAGCATTGTTATTTTTCAGCAGTTCATCACTTTGTCATTTAGTGATCAGCACCACATACTCCATTTCCCACAGAGAACACATTCAACATTTCAAGTTAGGGTGAGAATGAGGGGAAAGGGGGCCAGACTGCATGCTAGGGAAAGGAACTAACTATAGCAAAAAAGAACCAAAGTGGGAGAGTTACTCAGTTACTGACAAATTTACCTCATGCCAGACATCATGGCCATGATTCAGGTCACAGCTGTTCTCATATTGGTTTCTTAATAAAAAGAAACAGGTGCTCTGTCCCTTTTGCAGCACTTGACGGATCCCTTAAATTGCTATGAAAATCAAGTTGGTACTAGTAATTTTTAGAGACACTGAACTTTAGAAAATTACACAAGTAGCTTTACTACTGTACTTGCAGATTTATTTGTCTATATGTAGACTTTGTGAGGATACATGCGTACGTATAAGAGGAGCACTGGGGCATAGGAAAAAGCTTAAAACTAGAGAGTACTGCAGGCTTAGATGAATATTTACATTTAATTAAAGACAGCCATATGTGCCATCAAAAATATTGTCTTCTGGGCAATGTCCTTTCTAACAGATGCGATTACAGATGCAGAATAAATATTTTGCAGAAAGGCATAATGGCTGCACAGCCCATCAGGAGAAAAACAGTAACATGAAAAAGATACCATAAGCAGCTGTGTGCTGTTTGCCAAGGATGTAGATCTACTCTAGAAAATATCTTCCTTTAAATCTTGCCTGGAAAATCTCACAAGCTTCCTGACATTTACCTCTTAGACTCAGGATGAAATTATATGTCAGATACACACACAGTGAGATTTGTGTTTTATCTCAGAATGAAACCAGGTAGCAGGAAAAACCGACCTTAGTGCAAAATTGCATATTTCAGTCTGCTTGGTTGCACTTTTCTCTATTGCACAGATGAAGTTTAAGCACTCCCTAGTGATCACAGGTTAGATCTTGGTGCCTGCTCTATGCCCTTTGGGCCACTTACGTGGCACAAAGTGGGTGACAACTGGCTGCACCTGCTCAGCAGGTACACAACTGGCATAGCTGGCTCTTGCACCACTTTCATACAGCCTCCCATGCAAGGAATATGTCAAGGGTAACGTGCTATGCTCTAGCCCTCCCCAGCTGGCACAGGTCCCAGGCTTCTCTAAACACTGTTGGGGATGGCATAAAATGACAACCAGGATCAGCGAGCCATTCATTTGATTCCTGATGCCCACCATCCCCACCGTGCCAAGCAGAGGATCTGGGCCACAAGCCAAAAAAAATTATTAAGAAATGAGGAAAAACAAAAGAAAGTGCAATGAAAAAGGTGAAATTAAAAAGTGATCATGAAAATGAGCTGGATAGTTGTTCAGATAGTTGGATAGGAGTTCAGAGCTCTGACAAATCCCACCATATGATTTATTCAGAAAGAACTGTTGTGCATCCATCTACATCCCCATTACTACTACTGTTAAAATGTCATGGATGAGATTTCTGTAAATCCACGCCAGTTACTGTAAGTTATAATAATTACTAATGACTTAATACATGCTAAATATGAGACTTGAGCTGCAAGGTTCAGAGATTGTAGATTTTATATTATGATGTAGTAATTGTTGAGCTGAATTATTCTTCCCTGATGACATGGAAACATACTTTCAAACTGCTTTTGGTTATGGTCATTTAGGTTCCTCTCCAACTCCAGTTAAAGGCAATGGAAATAATAATACCACCTAGATTTCATATAGCACTTTTCATCAGCAGATCTCAAAGTGCTTTACTCTGCCATTAATTTCAGTGGGATATGTCTCAGGCCTTCAGAAAATATGTTGTAATTCAGAGCAGTGCATGTGTTTGGGTAGAGATTAATCCACAAAGGTGATTTCTGAACTGGATCCATCTAAAGAGAGAAAGATCAAAAAGCTTCTGATCATCTACCCACCAGAGTGCTCCATGATCTTGGCTTCCAAAATTCCTGAATTTCCAACTTTGAAAGCAGAGCCTCCCAACATGACATAATATAATTTGTAAACACTGATCGCTATGAGCGATGTCCTTCCTAGAATTATAGCCTTCTGGAAACTGTACCTAAGGGGTGAGAAAACATGGTGGCACCATGTAGGCATGGGAATGGAAGGGCAAAGAAAGTTTTTCACTCTATTTTAATATCATTAACTGATGGCCATGACTGAGGGGAACAGGAGTGGAAATCCAGATCACAGCAATTGTGGGAATTGTATTCCTGAAGAAGCCAATTACCCACCTTCCTCCTCCTTCAAGCAGTAGCCAATACAAGATGCTTTGTAGTTTGAAAAAAAACCAAACCCCTGATCTGTCCATTTGTGCAAAAGAGAAGAGCAAAGTCTTAATTTTCTTAATTTATAAATGGAGAACATTTCAACTTCTAAACACATTCTTTAAGAAACCATGCCCTGATAGGGATGAATCATACAAAAAAGTAGTGTCTTTTAAGAGCATTTGTTAGACCTGCTTTTTTCCTAAGATGTTGCCATAAAATACATAGCTTGAATTGAAGTCTCATAACATAGCCATGATGACTGCTTTTTTAGGAACAGCTAATTACTTTAAAAACGTCTTTTTTGACATTAGGGATGCTAATTTGATTTTTCACAACACAGAATAATCCATACAAACAGAAAACTTGCTGGCCTAGCTGTTTTTACTAGGTACCAGAGGATACTGCTTACATTAGGGAAATAGTAGCCCACTTACAGTATTTTTAATATTTGCCATCCTAGTCACATCAATTCATATATAAAATAATGTAGGATGAGTATTTGGAAACTTGCAACAGTAATTCATTTTAATCTCTTCAGTAAATCAAGGTGTTTAAACTTGGATTTTCTTATTAACTCAGACAGAGGAAATTTAGTACAGGCAGCTCTTGTGCTCTTTACCACAATAAACTACCCATGCCTGGGGAATCATATAGTTAGCCCTTTGTTAGCCAATATTTGGGGCCTTGAAGGTTGTTTCTGTTAGGGAGAGAAAATAATGATAGTGTCAGGTGTTTCTTTGATGCAAGCCTGTTGCTGTTGTTCTTGACAAGGAACGTACACGTTTGGTCCCCCTGAACACAGCAGGAATCAAAGTAAAGGAGACAGTTTCTTTGCTCACAGGTCCAAGCCTCTTTCCAACCAACGCTCAACCCAAAAAGCTCTCTTTCTCGGCTTTCTCTCAGAGCTTCATAAGCGCCTCTTTTCTTGGCTTTCTTGTTGCCTTCTCTGTCTGCATCTCATTCATTCAGACACACACAGCTCCAAATGATACCCATTTGAATTTGAATTCAGAACCCAGGGAAAGCCCATTGGACTGTATGGCTCAAATCCTACTCCAGCCTTATCATACTAGCCTGTGACATGGGTGAAAACAACAAGGAGTCCGGTGGCACCTTAAAGACTAACAGATTTAGTGATATGGGTGGTGGCTTCTGTTCCTTAGCTATTACTTAAAGGGATATTTAATTGCTCCCTCACTCAGATTCAGTGGAAGGTGGCTATCATCCCCACCAGCTTCAGTGAGGTTTGTGACTGTCCATGGATCAAAGACATACTTGCTGGAAACCACCCAACTCCAACATAACAGTACAATTTGGATGGCTCAGAAATGGACTTTTGTGGTTAATGTAAGGAAGCCAGAAGATAGGGATTCTGTTTTCTGTTCTGCAATAGGCATGCGGTGTGACCTTGGATAAGACACAATTCAAAGTGTCCCCACACCAGGAAAACACACTTCAGTGTCTCAGTCCTTTATCTGTAAAATGAAGCAAATTAGGTATCTCTCTTGAGTGTGGTGGCTTAATTCCCAAAGAATGCTGAGGGGCTTAATTCATTAATTTGTTTGGTGATCCTTGAATGGAAGGCACCATTAAAAGGCAAAATTTTAATATTATGAGACACTTTGCCTTTAAAGCCAGCGGCACAAACACACGCCACAAAAACATTGCAGAGCAGAGATTTCTAATGTCTTTGATTGTAACTCATTATCTAAGCACCCCTGAGCCTTCCGGGCCTTTGAAGTGCCACTGATTGAAGAAGAGTGCTGGAGAAGAAATGCTGTTGGAAGCCATTGAACATTCAGCAGGTTGCTGCCATGCAATGCTACAATAAGAAGAAAGACAATGCTACAAAAAAGAAAACGCAGCAGGAAGGAAAAGAACCAGGAACAGTATGTGGGAAGAAAGACCAGCACAAGTTCTGAGGGAAATGTGATTCAGAAACCCATCACAATTTAGACCAGTTTAAAAATAAAAAAAATTACATTTTGCGTTCATTTCCTTCTTGCTGTTCAATCTACAATTGAGAACATGCAGTAATTATCCTTGTTACTAATTTTAGTTCTACAGATACCATGTAGTTTGCTGTTGTAAACAACAGAAGTGCCCAGTCAGGCTAGACTGATAAACAACAGTCTCGGAACATAGTCAACAATAAACTTTAGTTACAAGCAATCCGAGGATTCTGAGCCATCCATCTGTTCAACTAACAGACTCAAAGTAGCGTGTGTTGTGCTCATTTCTGCAGCCTCTTCCTGACGTGTCTTTTATTTGGCCTTGCTGACACCTGTGACATTTATACCATCTTCAGGAGCCAAAGCAGTCAGATTAGTCAGCCTCTTGTTATTGAACAGCAGACACTGACCCACATTGGTAGCTAGGATATTTATGTATGTGCCTATGCTGGTAATGCTGGTGCCCACTCTTCAATTAAGTATTATTTGGTTCTTATCCTACTGAAACATGCAACTAACCCTCAGCACAACAGCAAAGGTCTTCCTCTACCCTGGCAACTCTTACCTAGGCCACTTCAGACAAAACCTCTCATTTACGTGGGCACCTCTTTTTTATGTAATTTCTCCCCGAGTTACATTGACTTAGCACAACATTCCTCAGCTGGAAATTCAAATCTACTTGACAGCAGGCAGTCAGGCACCTGAATGAGGCCCGGATGACCACATACTTGAATATGTGCTTCAGCTATAGGTAGGGTGACCAGCTGTCTGGTTTTTGACCGGAACACCCGGTCGAAAAGAGATCCTGGCAGCTCTGGTCAGCACCACTGCCCGGGCCATTAAAAGTCAGGTTGGCGGAGCTGCGGGGCTAAGGCAGGATAGTCCCTACTGTGCCCAGGAAGCAGCCAGCAGCTCTGGCTCCTAGGCAGGGGGCCACGGGGCTCCACGCACTGACCCCACCCCGAGCACCAGCTCCGCACTCCCGTTGGCTGGGAACCACCCAGTGGAATCGGGGGGGACGGTGCCTGTGGGTGGAGCCTCCTGACGCCCCAGCCTAGGACCCAGACCTGCTGGCCCCTTCTGGGGCACAGCGCAGTGCCAGGACAGGCAGGGAGCCTGCCTTAGTCCTGCTGTGCCGCTGACCGGGAGTCACCCAAGGTAAGCCCAGGCCCCAACCCTGAGCCCTCCACAAACCCAGAGCACCCTACTGCACTCCAAACCCCTCATCCCTGGCCCCACCCAAGAGCACACACCCCCAGCCCAGAGCCCTCAACCTCCCCTGCTCCCTAACCCCTGCCCCAGCCCAGAGCCCCCTCCCACACCCTGAACCCCTCATCTCTGGCCTCACCCCCCTCCAGCACCCCAACCCCCTGCCTCAACCTGCAGCCCTCTCCTGCACTTTGAATCCCTTGGCCCACCCCAGAGACTGGAGCCCCCTCCTGCACCCCAAACCCCTCATCCCCAGCCCCACCCCAGAGCCCCCACCCCCAGCTGGACCCCTCACCCCCTCCTGCACCCCAACTCTCTGCCCCAGCCCAGAACCTGAACTCCCACACTCTAAACCCCCCATTCCTGGCCCCACCCCAGAGCCCACACCCCCTCCCGCACCTCAACCCCCACCCCAGTCCAGTGAAAGTGAGTCAGGGTGAGGGAGAGTGAGCGACTGAGGGAGTCAGAATGTAGTGAGTGGGAGGTGGGGCTTCGGGGAAGGGGCGGGGCTGGGGCCATGGGGAAGGGGCGGGGCTAGGGTGGTGTTAAGTTTTGTGCAATTAGAAAGTTGGCAACCCTAGCTATAGGCAGAAATGACTCCACACAAGTGAATTCACACAGTCACAGAAAACATAGACACCCATTAAAAAGCATTGTCAAGAAGAAGTGGGTTTCCTAGGACAGTGAGAAAGAACTACTTCAACATCTGCTCCCTTTCCAGTTGATGCTACTTTTACCCATATGTATCCAGGCTTTGAATCAGAGGCAAGTCATTCTTATTTTATTAAAATTAGCAAATATAGTAATAAATGCTGGATTAACAACCCTGGAAACTGAATCCTATGTACAATATCAGAAGCTTCCCTATCCTGACCGTGATGGTCCACCTTCAGGAGGCTGAGAGAAGAATTCAGTGTCTATGCTCAGACAGTACTTGTTTGCTGAGATGCCAACAAAGGTGCTAATCATGGTGAGTGGGGTGTATTTGTGAGATGGGGCGCATGTTTACTGATAATTGGACTAAGACAAAAGATCTTAACAATTTAGCTAGGGGGCGTGGTGCATTCTCCATCACTTCACGTCTTTAAGTCAAGACTAAAAGTCTTTCTAAAAGATCTGCTCTAGTTCATCCTCAAGATACAGGCTTGATGCAACAGTTACTGGGTGAAATTCTATTATCGGTATTATGCAGGAAGTCAGACTAGAATATCATAATGGGCCCTTCTGGCCTTAATCTATAATTCATTTCATACAGACCACTTAAAAGCAGGTGTTCATTTCCACATTGTTCTCATATTAACTAGGTCTAAGAAACAGAGCTATAGTGTGCATAAAGTTATAGAAAATCAGAATTTGCTCAGCATTACTGGTGTAAAAGCAATCCTTCAAGTGCATGATCCAAAGTCCATTGAGGTCAAAGAAAAGTCTTCCGCTGTCTTCAATGGACTTTGGAACAGTTTCCAGACAGACAACACATCCCTTCACTGGGATGCATCCTTCACAATGATGTGTTCCTTTTAAAAATGACACTACTGAATTTTAAAACCATTCACTGGGATGACATATTCCAGAAAACCTAGTGCTAGTGACATTTACATGAACACAAAAACACTTCAGGCAAAAAGTTTTTGTATTGAGTCTTGGAGAAGGAACACTCTCAAAGGGGAAAGAAAGAAAAAGAAGAGATCAATGAAATTCTGTAAAATCCTACCTTCCTCTGGACAGGAGAATATAAGGTTTCTGAGTAGGCCATTCACAGATTATTTAAATATCTGCAAGGTGATTAGATACTATGATGATGGGCATGATATTAAAAACTAGACAGATGTTCTAGCAGATACTTGCTTACCACTTGTGTCAACAGAATATTAATATGTGAACAAATAAAGGAATTGATTGAAATAACAAGTTATGATTCATCACATCAGTATTGGGTGAGGTTAGTAGAGACTGAAGCCCAGAGCGTGTCAATATTGTTCAAAGGACATGGTAGGGTTTTGAGAAGGATTTACTACACCAGATGCAGTAAGTCAATGTTTCTCATTCAAAGGGACATGATCCCGGGGAGGGGAGCGGGGAAGCATCTTGAATGGCAATGTATGGGGGCAGAGTCTTGAGGGACTGAAAATTGTTTTACAATCTAATGCAAAGAAAATCTCACTCCCTGCACACCCTTTTAGACTTTATGGTCAGAAGGGACAACTGTGATCATCTATTCTAGTCTAACCTTCTTCAGAGTTAAGTATTCGCTGCCAACCTATTCAAACCCGCACAAATTAAATAGGGCTATCATTGTCACTTTTATTAATGATTGTTACTATACTTTTAATTAACCCCGAAAGGGTTGTGAAAATTTTTCATTTTCATTTCAAATAAGGGGTCACCAACCTCAAAACGTTGAGAAACCACGCTGTAAGTGACCCACCTTGTAGCATTGCTTTTTCAAATAGAAATCTTTTCTTATCCGAGTCTCCCCCTCCGCCCCAAACTGTGACCTTTGGAGTTGTACCTCCATTGTGCCACAATCACACATGTATCCGAGGCTGTCATGCACCAAGAAACCCATAGCAGAGAACTTGCTGCTTATCAACAGGTTTCTGACTGCTTACTAATGTGTTCTATTTTAATTAAATTTTGATTGCATTTGCTTTAACACTTGAATTGATAAAAAGCCTTACACTGCACCCATCATTCAACCATGGCCCTACATGCTGAATCTTGGTCACAGAAAGAATCTAGAATACCTTAGCATTAATAAATTCCAAGTTATCAGAGAAAAGCACAGGAGTGGGATTATTATTTTTTTGGATAGGTTATCATATCAAGCAGGGCATGAAGGTCTGCATTTCTCAGTCCTTTCAGGATAAGAGAGAAGGATAATACTGAACTGGCAGATGGCTGTAACTCATTACTGTGTGGAACTACAGCACTGAGGTTGAGACGATAGCAAATTAATCATCATTCACTAAGAATGAGTGGCAGGGAATGATGTGTGCTGTTGCTATTTTATTTCATGTCATATTAAACCTGTCCTGGATAACTGACAAAATGTGTTAAACTCACTGTGGCCTGTGTTAACATCAACAGATGAGCTAAGTGCCTCTTCTCGCATAAACAACTGTTTATTATTTTCTTGCAAATACTGTACCAGAAGTTGCAGTTATAGACTGAGCACAATCATGCATGAACATAGACCCTTGAATATTGATATATAATTACTTCTGATGGAAATTACCTTATTTTATTGTAAATGATATCTTAATTTTAACTACATTATGCCTCAACATGATTAATTTAAACTTAAACCAGATCCCGATTGCTTATGCAGTCAGGATTAAACACTGGTATTTTCAACCCTAATGTAGTTCTCTTTAGCTTGTGTTGTCACTTAAGGCAGAAACAAAAAGGTTTAATGTCTGGCTGCTTTCTAGATCTCACTAACTACCAACTTCCTTCCCTGATGCCTGGCTGCTTAAAAGAAAAATTATTTACAAAGGGGATATCAGACTGCATCTAATTTATTAACAAAGGTTCTTACAGAAGATGCTGCAGTCAGGCTGCCGCTCAATTCACTTGCTTTTGGACTTTTTCAATTGGATAGTTACTTCTCAGGTAAAAGCTATCTAAAATGCCTTGCACGCTTTGGGTACTGCACAAACAATGGTCTATTTTTAAGTGACTAGTGATTGAGATGCCTTAATAGCTGATTTTTCAGAAGTGATGAGCCCCCACTCTATGAAAGTCAGGCCCCTTTAAAGGTGTTAAGTTGAACACCCAAAAAGTGAGGCACCCCAAAATCACCAGTCACTTTTGAAAGTAAGGCCAATAATGATTTGTACTTTTTAAATGGCTTGTATTGTAAATAGATTTTAAAAGGTACTCCCATGGCCTATGAGGCACCGTGATTTGTAATACTCTTATGAACTGCGTGAAACCTTGTTATGGGATTGAGGTTGATGGGTGTGAACTCACCCGTCAGTTAACATAACTGTAAGCATAAACGTCACCTTAGACAAAGGGAGTGTGTGAACCTGCCCAGAAACTTTTGCTGAGTATTGTTTTGGCTAGAGAGATGAGGAGGCAGAACACAAAGAAACTGAGAACATACAAAAAAGAGAGAGAGAGAGAGACAGACAGACAAGGGAGCAACTGAAAGCACGGTGGCTGACCGGGGAAGAAACGTGGGGAGAGGGGTTTGGGTGCAGGCTGAAGAGAGTGCTTGGTGCTGTGAACAAAATGAGTTGTTTCCTGCTATTCGATTCCGTCTGTGTTCAGAAACACAGGACTTCGTACATAAACAAAACTGCATAAAAGAAATAACTGATTACCACGAATTTCTACTCCCAACTGGAACACCCACATAAACTTCGATTAGCTGCTCAGTCAAAAGGGGCAGTAGTGAACATTTGTCCAATACAGCAAACAGCACACAGTTTGCTACAGTTAGCTGCCTCTGTGCAGATAAGGGCCAGCACTGAAATAGCTGGGGTTTTGCAGGTCAGGTCACATAAGAACGGCCATACTGGATCAGACCATTGATCTATATAGCCCAGTATTCTGTCTTCCCACAGTGGCCAATTCCAAACACTTCAGAGGGAATGAACAGAACAGGCAATTGCTAAGTGATCCATCCCCTATCACCCATTCCCAGCTTCTGGCAAATAGAGGCTATAGACACTTCAGAGCATCGTGTTGCATCCCTGCCCATCCTAGCTAATAGCCATTGATAAACCTATCCTCCGTGAACTTATCTAGTCCTTTTTTTAGAACCTGGATCACTAGTTAAGCTGGGACCATTCAAACAAACAGTGTTTTAATACAGTTAAATGCAAGGTCATAAATTTGGGAACAAAGAATACAGGCTATACCTACAGAATGGGGTGTGTTGGGGGGGAGGAAGGATTGTATCCTAGAATACTGTCACTCTGAAAAGGATTTAGGGGCCATAGCTGATAAACAACTCAACACAAGCTCCCAGTGTGACACTGTGGCATAGGGGATAATGAGATCCTTGGATGTATAAACAGAGGAGCTGTGAGCAGGGAGGTAGATTTTACTTCTGTATATGACATTGGTGAAACTGATACTAAAATACTGCATACAGTTCTGGCACCCACATTTTTAAAAGGATGTTGAATAATTGGAAAAGTGCAGAAAACAGCCACAAAAATTACTCAAGGGCTGGAGAAAATGCCTTACAGTGAAGGACTCGAAGAGCTTAATCTGTTTAGTTTACTAAAAAAAATTGAGCAATGACTTGATTACAGCGTATAAGTGCCTCTACAGTGAGAAATGCCAGGTACTAAATAAAGGGCTTTCTAATCTTGTGGAGAAACTCATAACAAGAACCAATGGCTGGAAGCTGAAGCCAGACAAATTCAAATTAGACACACATTTTTGACAGTGAGGGTAATTAATCACTGGAACAAACTATAAGGGAAGTGGTGGACTCTCCATCTCTTGATGTCAAGTCAAGATTGGATGTCTTTCTGGAAGATATGGTTTAGCCTAACACAAACTACTGGGCTCAATACAAGAATAACTGAATGAACTTTAATGGACTATGATATACAGGAGATCAAACTAGATGATTTAATGGTCCCTTCTGGCCTTAATCTATGAATAAAAATGCCAAGGTTATTGTGTTCCAGTAGAAAGACATGGGCGGCCATCAGTAGGAATAACATTTTTAGTGTCCAAACTTAAACTTCAGTTTTAATAAAATTATGCAGTGTTCTGGACATGTACTAGCTTGACAGTCTAGGAGACTCAGGTCCTTTGTCCATCCACACAAAGAGGTGCATCCTCAATGATAGACCCAGTTTAGCCACACCAGAGTGCCGATATGCCTCAATTGAGAACTGTAGGTGAAATCTTGGTCCCATTTGCTTCCTTCATTTCAGTGGGACCAGGATCTCATCCCATGTTCAGGAGCAAATAATAGTTCAGTCTTAATGCTTATTCAGTCCTTGGTCTCATTGCTGTGACTGACATCATTAGGGCCAGCTGTGACATTGATCACTTGTCCATCAGAATTTGGACACCAAATTCATATCACATAACTCCCTAGAAGCTGAGAGATTATTAATTTTGGCCACTGCCAAATTTGAGCCAATGACCTAGAGCTGTAAGGCTCTGTCATTACCAAGCTCCTGAGCAAGCCTCCCCTTTCCACTATAATTTCAGTAAAATCGATTTTAACAAGTATACCAAATTAAAGTAGCTCAGTCCCAATCTCATAGCAGATTTTCTTCAGTATTTGCTCTGAGGAAGAGCAATCCAGACTGTCAGTTCAGCTGTCATTTGTCTGACTCACACTTGGGCATGTCATATTAATAGACTGTTATGTTTTGATTACTATTCAAAATGCTCTCAAACACCTGGAATAACTCTCTTGTTTACTCTGCTTCAATAAACTTGTTTTGATAGTTCCAAAACTTTTTTAAAATTTTATTTGACAGGAAATTTTAAAATGTTGCCTTTGTTCTGATGCTGGACAGAAGGGCGGGGGGGTTTAAAACATTGGAATTGCCTGCAAAATGGAAATTGTGAGTTTTGACCTGCACTATTTCCTGCCTCTTTCAAAGCTATACCATCAAATGTCAATATTGGTAACACTAGTTAGATGGCAACCAAAAGGACTTCTTGTTCAGTCTTTTTACAAACAGTGGCATCAAAACAGGCATATCAACTTCTTTCCCAAGTTACTATCAAGTTCTACAGATCATTCAGGGCATTAGGTATTCCTCTTAATTTCTACTAGATGTAGATCAGTTTATCTGATTTTCTTCTGGCTCTTATGAACCCCTGCTCAGGAAAACACAGAAACATAAAAACTAAAAAAGTGTAATCACATTGCACATTTTAAAACTGATTATACAAGTATGATACTTTAGATTTACTTGCGTGAGAGCTGTAACAGTGCTTTCTGAAAAACAAAATGTCATTGCTCTGACAGGGTACCTGTTCCCTTTGTCACCCATACTGTAAAGACAGCCATGCATCCCAAACAATTGATCTGAGATCACTACAATTTTTGAAGCAGGGTTGTTGATTTTACAGATAGAGTAATTGCTGTTTAGACAAACAGATGGAACTGACAGGATAATTTTCAACAATATTGACAGCAACTTGTCTTCCAAACGTTTCACTTTTCATTTGACAACCAGATCATACCAGTGTGGAGGATGGAGAATTTTCTTAATTCCTTTCCAGTCAGCAACCAACCAGTCAACAAGTACCTGTTCTATAATCCATCAACTGTCTATCCCTAAAATTATGAAGTGTGACTAGGAAAGGTAAAGATATATGTTATCCTCTTCTGAACATAATTTCTCATCTTTGCTCAAATACATGAACAAATCAAACCAAAAAGTCTAAGTTATTGTTTTGTATGTAGATGCATGTTATGATCATCTCCTCTAACCTCCAGTATAACACAGGCCATAGAACTTCTCCAAAATAAATTCCTATAGCAGATCTTTCAGAAAAACCTCCATTCTTGATTTTAAAATTGCCAGTGATGGAGAATCCATCACGACCCTTGGTAAAGTGTTCTAACGGTTACTCTCTCTCACTGTTATAAACAACAAGGAGTCCGGTGGCACCTTAAAGACTAACAGATTTATTTGGGCATAAGCTTTCGTGGGTAAAAAACCCACTTCTTCAGATGAATGGACTGAAAATTACAGATGCAGGCATTATACTGACACATGAAGAGAAGAGAGTGACCTCACAAGTGGAGAACCAGTGTTGACAGGGCCAATTAAATCAGGGTGGATGTAGTCCATTCCCAATAATTGATGAGGAGGTGTCAATTCCCAGAGTGGGAAAGTTGCTTTTGTAGTGAGCCAGCCACTCCTAGTCCCTATTCAAGCCCATTGCTGGCAGATGATGGCATATATCATTTTAGTATGCCCCTCTGCCATATACATTGGCCAAACTGGACAGTCTCTATGTAAAAGAATAAATGGACACAAATCAGACATCAGGAACGGTAACATACAAAAGCCAGTAGGAGAACACTTCAATCTTCCTGGACATTCTATAACAGTGGCCATCCTTCAACAAAAAAAACTTCAGAAACAGACTTCAAAGAGAAACTGCAGAACGAAAATTCATTTGCAAATTTAATATCATTAATTTGGGCTTGAATGGGGACTGGCTGGCTCACTACAAAAGCAACTTTCCCTCTCCTGGAATAGAGATCTCCTCATCAATTATTGGGAGTGGACTACATCCACCCTGATTGAATTGACCCTGTCAGCACTGGCAGGCTATTTCCTGCATATCCTCCGAAGACCTTATTGAATTATGCTTAAGTATATTTGGGTCCATTGCATTACATGCAAAGTTTATGTATTATTGTGGATAGTATGTTATCTCTCTAGGAGGGAGGATGTGCTGGGAGACCTGGGAGTTCAAGGACTGAATTGAAAATGTGTCAGACAAGAATGGACTTTTGGACAATTAAATTTGAAGTGCATTTCCTGGGGAATACCTAGGGAGAGGTTAATGCAAATTCCCCACAACTGAGTATGCAAAAACCCAGCCTTTTGAAGCTATATCCTGAGCAGTGGATCAGGCTACTAATTACCTGTTCCCAGAAACTTGAGCCCAAAGGCCTGAGCTGTGTAAAGAAATGGCTGAACTGCCAAGCTGGGGTTCTGGTTGTGAATCTTAGCCAGCTATGAACTTGTAACCAAGGGGAAAACCCAGTTGTGGGTTTTGAATGACTGACACCTACCAGAGCCCAAGGTTGGAGTCTGGTAAGATTCTTAGCATGTTTGTACGTTATTTTATTGTTTTTAATACATTTTCATTGTAATGCTGTCACCTTAAGAATAAATATGCTTGTTTATAAAGAGCTGTGTGGTAACTTATAACTGCAGGCCATTATACTGTTCATAGCCACTGGAGAGAAAGTAAAGCACATATTAGCCTGTTTAGGCAGTCTGGCTTGCTGGGAATATCACAGCATAAGCAGAGAACTATGCAGTCTTAAAACCCCTGGTCAGAAGGGAGTGGGGAAACGGGTCTCTGTCCAGAAGAGATGATGGGTGGGAGCTGCAAACCTTTCAGCGAGTGCCCCTGATGGACTAGAAGGGGGTATATATATTTACATTTAACCGTATTAAAATGCATATTATTTGCTTGAACCCAGCGTACCAAGCAATTCAGATTGCTGTGTCAGTAACCTGTCCTTGTCATTATTTCCCAAATTTTTATGTCATCTGCAAATTTTATCAATGATGATTTTATGTTTTCTTCCAAGTCAATGATAAAAATATTAAATAGTCTAGGGCCAAGAACCAATCCCTGCAGGATCCCCTACAAACAAAAACTCGATAATGATTTTCCTGTTTTTCATTGAGACCTACCAGTTAGCCAGCTTTTTATCCATTTAATGTGTGCTATGCTAATTTTATATTGTTCTAGCTTTTTAATCAAAATGTTGTGGAGTATGAAGTAAAACACTTTACTGAAGTCTAAGTATATTACATCAACACTATTACCTTTATCTACCAAATTTGCAATCTCATCAAAAAAAGATACCAAGTTAGTTTGAGAGGATCTATTTTCCATTAACCTATGTTGATTGCCATTAATTATAATTAATTACCCTCCTCTTGTTCTTTATTAATCAATTCCTATATCTGCTGCTTCATTATCTTGCCTGAGATCAATGCTAGATAGGCCTATAATTACCTATTTTCCTTTTTTAAAATATTGGCACATTAGCTTTCTTCCAATTCATGGAATTTTCCTGATATTTTCAAGACTTATTGAAAATCAACATTAATGGTCCAGTGAGAGTCTCATCCAGCTCTTTTAAAACTCTTGGATGCAAGTTATCTGGACCCACTGATATTAAAATGTTTAACTTCAGTAACTGCTGTTTTTTGGGTGAGCTTTTGTTCTATAAGACATGAAGCGTCTAGTTAAGTATGTCTAGGTTCTAGGATGTGTGTTATGTTTTTATATGTAACCACTTGTTGCCAATATTTCTACTTGCTATTATTAGAATCTCTATATTGTGTTAAACTTTTACTTGTCTAAGTGCTGTGGTGTGTGAAGCTGGGCATTGATCTGAGGTATAACTGGTAAGCCGGGGTGTACTGATCTGTGAATATTGCAAGTGTCCACTGGAACAGGGGCGGCACACTCCAGGGAGACTCTCAGAAGGTTTGGGGGTTGGAGTGTGCCTATCATGAACTGTAGAGAGAGAGCAGGGCCTGGATAGGAGTGCTGGTGTTGCCAGTGACTGCTAGAGACAGGGAGCTGACCCACAGCAGGCGCAGACAAAGCTACTTCATGCTAAAGGCAGATGGTAGCGAGGTGCCTCACAAACCTGGGTACCCCTGAGAAGCCTCACACCCATCCTGTGGGTATTAAGACAACTTAAGAGTTGCCAAGTCTGTCAGTCTAACACCTTTAAATTATTTCTAGTACTGTGGAAAGTTTGGGGAAAGTCTCTAGAGACATACAGAATGAAGGTCTTTTGCTTAAAGCGCTGGACTTGACTCAGGATCAGTGTTCTATTTACATTCTGCCACAGACTTCCGGTGTGACCTGGGGCCAGATTTTCCAAAGAGCTCAGCACACTGCATGCTGAGCTGTTGAAATCTAGCCACTTATTTGATTGCTTAAATGGGAGCTGAGCTCTTTGGAAAGTCTGGGCCCAATTGTGGGTTCTGAGCCCTGTTGAAAAACTGGCCCTTAATCTCTCTGGGCCTCAATTCCTCATCTGTAAAATGAGGAAAATAATATTCCCTTTCTCCCATCTTTGGTCTGTCTTGTCTATTTAGACGGCAAGCTCTTTGGGGCAGGGATTGTCGTTGTGTGTGTGTGTGTGTGTAGTGCCTAACACAACAATCTTGGTTAGGGCCTTTAGGTGCTAGTGTAATACAAATAATAAATAAATAATACTGAGTAAAAATGCTAAGTGTTCAAAAACACATCAATTTTCCTGCAAAAAGCTGGCTGGCAAAGAAAACTGCTAAAAATGCAAGCGAACAACAACAAATCCAAACCTTCCAGT
Organism: Lepidochelys kempii; assembly: GCF_965140285.1. Classification (NCBI taxonomy): domain Eukaryota; kingdom Metazoa; phylum Chordata; order Testudines; family Cheloniidae; genus Lepidochelys; species Lepidochelys kempii. The sequence goes on from NC_136382.1 coordinate 100,771,046, forward strand.
CACAAGGCGGATTGTGTCATGCCAATGTGCACTTCAGGAACTTTGTAACCCCGTTACAATCCTATTAGAAATCTCAGGCCTGAACAAACAGAGCAAAGTCCAAACAAAGCAATAATGCTCGGAGCAAAGGGCAGAAAGCGTATATGTGTGGGGAGAGGGGGGAAAAAGGGGGAGAGGCCTAGAGCTTCTCTTTCAGCAAGAATGTTGCCAATGAGACTGGCCATGGGTTATACGCTGTCAGCATTTGCAAAGGAGCTGCCTGCCTGGATTATCTTCACTGGGATCTTCCTGCCGGTGGTTTTGCTCCTATTGTTGCTCATTGCCTACTTCAGGATCAAGCTGATAGAGGGTGAGTGAGACCCCGGGGATGACATGGGGTGGATAGACAAACCTCCTTGTATAATCAAATACATTTTGCATATACTAAACAACTAATCTTCAGTGAATAGCGGAAGCTGGGAACGGGTGGCAGGGGATGGATCACTTGATGCTTTCCTGCTCTGTTCATTCCCTCTAGGGCAGCTGGCGTTGGCCACTGTTGGAAGACAAAATACTGGGCTAGATGGACCTTTGGTCTGACCCGGTATGGCCATTCTTATGTAAAAAGCAAAACTTGCCAAGCCTTTTGAAGCTGTTGTGCCACATTTAAACTGTTTCTCCAACCAGAAGATGGCTTATAGCCACAGTTCAGGACTTGGACTGAAACTACGTTTAAGCCCCACAGTTTTACTGACTGCGTGAACAGAAGCAGGAAAGAACTACACTCATTTGTATTAGAAGTAACCATACAGGAGAAAATATAGTGCGGCTAAACTACAAATCAGGTTCCTCTGCACCTTTGCTGCTCAAGCTTCAGTGTGAGGTTAATAGTGATTGAGTCTTATGTCTATTTGCTCATTAAGTTGAATGTCTGCACTCCTGAAATAAAATTAAGAGGAGGGTACCTGCCCTTTTTACTGAGTGCATTGGTCAAGCTCCTCATCTGGGTGTCACAGCTTTAGCTGGTCCATAAATCAATTAGAGATCTACATTCAGATTTTTTTTAACCCCTAACTCAGATACCAAAGACTGTGCGTGAGAGTGCGCCCACAAATGTGCGTATATCCACATATTGTAAATGAGGCTCCCGAGTGCTAGAACAATCAAATGGCCCTTGTGCAAGAAAGGCCACGGGACAGCAGGACTGTTGTAGTAAAAGCTTGAATGATAAACATTTTAAAAAGGGACCTCCCACCCTCTCGTGTGTCATTCTGACAAATTATCCATACAAGGAGACCTGCGCTGCATTCCTTCTCAGCTCAGATCAAGGCTGCAGGTCACGACTGAGCCGTAGTGGCAGACTAGTGCAGTGCTGCTTGCACTTCAAACTGCCAGGCTCAAGCCAAAGCTGTTCGGGCCTGATCCAAAGCACATTCAGGCCAATGGACAGAAACTCCTTGATTTCTGTGGGCTTTGGATCAGGCCCTTAGCAAACAGAAAAGAGTAAACTCCTTGGTTGCTTCACAGGGAGTTCTCAGAGACCACAGATTCCATTGGATTCCAGTGTCTAGACTCTATAGGATGCTGTTTTTTGGGCACAATGTATGCCAACACTTACTCACCAAAATTGTCCGATAACACTTTTGCTGCTGCTATCAAAACTGACCAACTGTTTTGCTTTGGTTCTTCCTTGTTCGATTAGGCTGTATAAGGCATGTTAGAATTCAGCTACTGCTGTACTTGAAAAGTCTGTGTTCATTATTTGAGGCAGAATGAGAGAGCACCTTGAATCTGATCAGGAGGATGTGTTAATTGTAAAGGGTGGCTAAGTACAACTGAAAGAGAAACCCTGAAGCAGTCAAAATAGCAATGCCAGATTAGGAACCCGCTCCACACACAGTCTTAGAAGTGCCAGTGAACATCAGACAAACCTACCACAGGCAGCGCTCATTGACTCGGTGCATAGAAGGACACTAGAGGAATTATCCAGACAGTTACTAGCACTGTGCAGTTTGTTTTGAACACATTAATCCCATTAGCACATGCACAACTCCACATTAAACAGATCAAATCTTCTTGACAAAGCGCTAAAATCATCACTACGGAGTAACTGTATCTGATGCCATCTCTTCTGCCTAGAATGGGTTTTTTTTTTTAATTAATTGAGTTTTGATGTAACTGATATCAGCTGCCTTCGACTGCATGGGAGATGCCAGGTGGCACCATCAGAAGTGCTGTCAATTCTGTGTATCTGAATGAATTAGGGCTCAAAGAAAAGCTAGTTTGTCTGCTGTGGCACAGTCCTTCTCAGACCTCCTCATGAGGCTGTCAGGCCAGGCGGCTCCTCACTTTAGCTGCTTTCAGCACCACTCCTCTAGAGGAGCTTAAACCTAGTCCTCACATGGAGAGATGTGATGATACACTAGGCCTCACCTCTCAGGATAGGGCATTCGACGCAGACTCAGTACAATTAGCATCCTCTAGGGCACTCCGTGTCAACAACCACAGAGCTGCAGCTCAGAGCATAGTACCCGCCACCGCCCAACCCACCTATGGCCATAGACTCAGAGTGACATGGCCAGCACCCCTGACCACAAGGCTCTGAGTGCTGTAACTGGGGTGCTGCAACTGGAGCCTCATATCCTCGCCGCCCCTTCCAGGGAGCAAGAGGCACCAACTGCCAGAGCTGGGCACCCCACTAGAGACCCTGGGCTAGAACCACAAAAGGGCTTAGATGCCTAACTGCCATGATAGGCTCCTAAGTCCAACATTTTGGTTGCCACGGAGATCCTCAAAATCTTTGCTCAACTGCCACCCTACTGCACTGGTGCCCAAAGTCCCCGAGTCTAGATTTTTGCTACTGAACTGCCCTAGGTGCCTTTGTCTTGCTAGCTGGGCATGTGCATAGTTGCCTCAATCCTGACCTCTCCCAGCAGCTCAATGCCTAACTCACCCCTAAGCACCAGCTAGATGCTCAGACGAGGTGAGCCACCACCTCTCTCACCTGTGGGGCTTTGAGCATGCCTAACTCCTCACAACATGGCTGGGAGGGAGTGAGATGGTGGCCTCCCTTATAAACTTCAGGCCAGGGGTCCAGCTACTCATCCAAGATGTGAGACACCCTGATTCAACTCCTCCCTCTGCCTGATGTGGAGAAGGGATTTGAACTAGGGTTTCTTACCTCTCAGGTGGATCTCTAACTACTGGGCTAGAGAGTCATTCTTATGGTCTCTCTGGACCAACTAACACTTAATTGTTTAAGTATTTCATACACAGTAGAACTGCTTTAACAGGAGACATTGAAAGTGAGCCATGTCAGAATATCCCATAGCTCTGTTGTTAAGGCACTCCCATGAGAGCAGGGAGACTCCCAGTTCAAATCCCTGCTTTATATCAGGTAGACGGGAGAATTGAACCAGGGTCTCACATGTGAGTCCCCTAACCACTAGGCTAAATGTTATAAGCTAAATGTCATTTCCCTCCCTCCTCCCCCCGGCCCTTTTGTGTGGAGTTAAGCTGAAGTGCTACCACCTTACTTGCAAGGAACGGTTTCAATGCCAGACTCCAGCAGAGGATTCACAGCTGTAGATCCCAGGCAGATATAGGCACCTCTCTCTATCCTGGACTCGGGCACTAACTCCCTGACAGGGGCAGGGCTTAGGACGCACCCTATCCTCAGCATCTGCTCTTGGCTAACTTACGCACCTGCCCACTAAGTATGCTGGCTTTTGTGGATCCCATTCGCAGGCGCCTGTCTTGCCCCAGGCATTGTACAGGAAGCCTAGGCACCTCACTCAGGGTTTGTGGAGTCCACTGAGTGACTAGCTACCGCAATGTTGAGCACTGCAACCCTGAGTCCCTTTATGGATTTAGCCCTATCAACCCAGCCAGAACATCCCCAGCAGGAAGCAGCCAGATTTCCCAGTCAGCAGCAGGGGCCACCAACTCAGCTACAATTCCCCAACCAGTCCAGGACGAGGAGCAGCCAGGGTAGAGTCTCCTGAGTTATCTGGATGCCAGTCCAAGTAGATGCCAGAGCCCACCGGGGCACAGCAATTCCTCTGTTTCCAAAGCTTGTTCCATGCTGTAGCAGTGTTTCAGGCTTAAGTTCTGGTAATCAGGATGTTTGTTGTAGTCAGTATGTAAATAAGGTGAGACATATTCAAAGATGCAAAATAGGGACATATACCATTTGCTTAACATCTCCAGGTTTCTGAACTTTCGGCCTTAACAAGTGTTATATGTGTGTGTGTGTGTCTGTGTAAATGCACGAACTGTGTTACCTGCCAAGTTGCTAAAACACTTACTCAAGCAGCCCCTTGTTCAACATGCACTTTTCAGACATTGACCATACCAGTGAAGCCCAGTCTCCTTGCTTAAAATCAGGTTGGTCTTTGCCTCTCTCTGACTAAGAATAATTTATAGCTACCGATAACCTATATACACACAGAAAACCAAACACACACTGTGGTACCAAAACATGACACTATACAGTATCTATCAAAACATGAGGAAGCTGAAGTGTTGAGGTGCTATTAGAAACACCCAATATTACCACAGAGAGCTGATGTAATGGGAGAACAGGAGATGGCCAATGAAGTCCAATTATTGTGAAAGTGAACATTTACATTAGACTTTTCTTGAAATACAAAGGCTCTCTCTTTTAGTAAAGAGCCATCTCAAGGACTGCCTGTGTATTAAATATACCTTAGCAGTGATGAAATACTATTAAGGTAAACCTAGTGCAGCGGTTTCCAATCTTTTCAATAGCACAATACCTTTTTCCATACTGGGACACCCTCCTTTGACATGTAGCTGGGATGTAGCCAGGATTGCCCCTCCCATTTATCAATATGGGAAGGGCAGGATGATCACAACCCCTCCTAGGCTGAGTCCATGCCATTGTGTTTTTTTAAGTAACATTTTTTCTCTTGGGGGGAGGAGGGGGGAGAAAGACGTGATGTTCAAGGCTGTGTGACTGGTTGCTGAAGGCAGACTTGTTCTTGCTGCCCTAGCCAGTCGTTACGGTACCAGTATCATTACTCTGAGAGTGCTTTGGGATGATCACATCTATGAATGTCTTTATGTAGAACCAGATGTTTAAATGTACTATTAAAGTTTAGGATTTTGTTCACCTTTATGTTTGGATTTTGTTAAGGCAACTGATGCTTCCTAATGTCACTCAGAGCCACACAAGACTAATCAGTGGACTAATTGGCAGAGGAGTTCGCCAAAGGGATCTAGAACCTTTTATTATATATTGCAAATTCAAATCCAAGAAAGATTGTTGTGACTAAAAACCACGGGGCCATCAAATGTTAGGTGAAAAATTCAGTTCAGTTTCAAGCAGACACATGTATATGGTGCCATTTTCAAAAGGGCCTGTTACCAGATCACCTTACCGCATTTTGGCACCCAGTTCTCTGTGCCTCAGTTTCCCATCTCCAGGCGCTAGACACCTCCATTTCCTGCATGCAAGCCAATTCTCAACTCTTCAAATTATTTAGTTCTCTTACCAAATCATAAAGACTACTCCTCTCCCTCTGGGAAAAAACAAGAAGTCCAAAAAACCTCAAAACTTCCATCAACCTCATACTGAATCTTCAGCCTGACTCCAGGCTCAAGAGGCCTTCTGCCTCTCGTGTCAGGGGGTTTTCATACTGCACTTTTCAGTGGCCTTGTAGGGCTTTCCCGTGCCTGGGGTTCCAGTCCAGGGACTCAGTAGTAATCAGAGAAGTTCCACCAACTCAGACCCAGTGCTTCACTTTGCTGGCCACTTCTAATCTAGGCCTGTCTCTAAATCTTTCTCACAGCCCCTTGCTCAGCTCTCTAATAACCCCTTCACAGGGCTTCTCAAATCCAGTCAACCCCTTTTCCTCATGGCTTATCAATTACATTCATATCAGGGTTCCAGCTCTGGGTTTACCGGCACTCCTAGACTCTCCTTCTCAGCTCTTCACAGAGAGACTCCGAAGGACTATGTACCCCTGGCTTACGGCAAGAGAGCCTTCCTGCTCCCAACAGGTACTTCTGAATAGGCTTCCACTTATAGAAGGCCCTACCTCCAGGCTATCATCGTGTGAGCTTGATGATCCAGCCACCAGCACAAGTCCATCACTTGGGGGCTGGATAAGTAGGCACAGGCAGAACTAAGCACAACTCTTTTGAAGGACCAGTCCAACCAGTGACAGGGCCTCAGGCATTCAGGAGGAGCTGGGTGCCTCATTCGTTGAGACCCCTTTGAAAACACCATCCACGATACCAAAACCAGTGTCTACTTATTCAATTTTCGAACACTGTCTTGCACTTTCTTCCACACTGCCCTTCAAGCACAAGAAGGCCTCATTGTCCTCCTTCTAATTCCCCCTTTAAGGTCTCCTTTGTGCGAGGCCTCAGAAAACTCAGCAATGGTTAGGCAGCTTGTGCGCTGTGACCAGTTTTTTATGCTAATCAGTTTTGTCTCATTGTTACTTTGTTCTCCCTGTTTGTCAGCTGTAGCCCTCTATTGGATCTTCCCTTAGACTGGATTGTAGGCTCCATGGGGAAGGGACTGTCTTTTTGTTCTGTGCTTATACAGCACCTAGCATAATAGGGCTCTGGCCAGTGATTGGGGCCCCTAGGTACTATCAAAACACAAAATAAAATATCACCATTAGCACAACTGGCCAAGGACTCAGAGACTGATCTAAAGCCCAGTAAAGTAAATAGGAGACTTTCCTTTTACTTCATTAAGTTTTGTATCAGGCCTTCAATGGGCATGTAGTCTTAACTACCTTCTAATGCCCAGAAGAGGTTCCTCCAACAATGTTGATAAGCTTACCCTACTGTTACCTTTTCTGTGTAACAAGTTCAGAGCTGCTAATTAACACGACTGTTTCTGCTTTTCAGTTAATGAGGAATTGGCCATGGGCAATGATCCCACAGATGCCATCCTGAACTTCCACATCCGGTACCAGAAACTGAGATCTGAAAGAAAGAGATTAACCAAAAGAACATAATGACGTTTAACGGACGTTCGCCTCAGAAAACAAGTTCGACACTAGCAAGCAACTCAGGAGGTTTAAAAATAACCTGCTGTATTATAAAAGTCATGGGGGAAACAAAATGGTGGGAAGTTAGTGCAGGACTGTACAAATGAAACCATCTTAAAAGGCCTTGTAACAGTTTTGCTATCTCTATATGATACCTAGTAAGCAACACTTTCCTGAACTCGTCAGCACCTGTGACTTAATGCAATGTACTTTATCGGCTGGTTTCTGAGACAAGGCATTTGGGAAAAAACCTCATTGCTCACTATTCCTTAAGTGCTTATATAAAGTCGAAATAGCTCTAGGAGTCTTCATGTGACAGCAGAAGACTACGTAGGTCTATGAATCAGCAGCAGTCTTGCTGAGTCACAGGTGTACGAACAGCAGGTTAACATGAATTAAATTTTTTTTTAAACATAAATAAATATTGACAAAAGCATGCTCTCTGAACTGATGAGAAACTACAGAAAAACTTGAAAAGTGAAAGACAAAAGTGATGGAAGGAAAAAAAAGGATTTCTTCATTTATTTTTCCTATTTCATATTTTATTAAACTCACCTCCAGTTCATACTGTATTATATTCTGTTTGTGAGGCAGAGTATTCAAGTTGGTACACCTGCCACCAAACCAAATACCAAACCATGGAAAGAAGCAACAAATATCTTTTTAAAGGGTCTGAGTTATTTTAGTTTGGAAACACACAGAACTCCTCTTATAATACTTAAATAAGGGAATGATTTTTTAAACTAACAGGTGTAATAATGTTGTGAAATTCTTTCTCCATGTTTTTTCATTAGTTGGAAACAAATTATAAATATGGCTTCATTGCCATGTGTCTGAAACAGATCACCTTACAAGAATGTACCAGTGGCCATTATTAGAAGAAAGCAACAAGAAGCCAAATAGCACTCAACTTTACCATGCGCAAAGTCTTCTTGGTATTAGAATTTAATCTCATTCCTCTTGCTTCAAATTAATGACAAATGGCATTATTTTACATTTGCACACAGTTGTATCATAGTGCATATGCAGACGGGGGCTGAATTAAGGCTGCATAGGCAATGTTCATACTGGCATTTCCTAACTTGGGCACGTTCGACTTTGTAACCTTTTAATTCTTAACTTTGTATTTCCTAAATATGGTTTAGTTTGAAAATAACCATAACTAATATTAAATAAAGGGTTTTTTTTGTTTCGGAATTTAAATTGGGACTGAAGCAAGAATTATATCACTATTCAGATCAAGCCTCAAAAGTGGAATATTACGAGTGGCGACTACATATATTGATACATTTTCTAATGTCTTGTAAACCTGATAAAATGCAAGAAGTTTATCCAGCTTTATTTCAGAACAGGCTATTTACTTTTATAGTCTCAGTAGAATGTGGACTAGATCCATTGAATGTCAAACAATCTTTGTGTAACTGTAGAGAATCCAAACTTCATGTTACTTTTTTGTAAACTCTACCAATTTAATATGCAATTTCTTCATTCAGTTAATAAAATAATTTTACTGGTTAACACAGAGTTATGTTAAATGGTTCTCATATTGTGTACAAGATAAATTGGCCCCCATCTGCACATCGCATAAATATTTGTAAACACATTTCTGGTTATGTGTTTCTGGTAAACACATCATATGGTTAAATAATGGAATTCTCTGATGCCTGTTTAATACACCTTAAATATTTTGCATGGTGATAGAGGCTGTGAAAAAAATCCTGAAAATGTACATCCTCCTCACCCCAGTAACCTCCAGTAGATATTGCAGATTTTCAGTGAAGCACCAGTATTTCCATAGGTCATGCTTAGTATTAACATGTAACCATTTAGGGCAGGACTATTGGCTCAGTGGGAGCAGGGTTAGACCAATGCTGATAGATACGAAGGGTAAGATTTGCAAAAGCTAAGTGAGCTTTCATTAGCTATAGCTAGGCTTGGAGGAATTAATTTTTTTATATACGACTTCAACGGATAATATTGATGTTTATTTTTAAGGTTACCCGCCCTCTTTTTTTATTACCAATTTAAATAATTTTCACAATTGCACAAAATCACAGCTTTTAAGCATTCCCCCCCCCCAATTTTTATTTATTTAAATTTTCAAAGTTGTGGGAAATTATTGTGGGGAGATCAGACAACAGGGCTGATCAGAGAGTAATGGTGATTCTGGTCCCCTTGAATTTGAGGACAACATGGACAATCATAGTTTGTACTAACGAGTCTTCACACAACTCCACAGACCAAATTAGAATGTTGAAGGGTGCGTGAGAATTTGTTTAAAGTGGATGAGCACCAACTTGCACACTCTCTTGGTCAACAAGACCATTTCCAGTAGCAAGGTAAACCAACACAATTGAAGGACTTGCTGGCTGCAGCTTTATTTTCAGAGTAATGGTCTCTTAGGCCAATTACCCAGGCTGACAAGCCTGGTCCACCCAGCCAGAGCTCCATTAGCCCGGGTGTTTTGGAATGAATCCCTGTAAGCCTTCCTGGCTACCATAGCATCCCAGAGAACAAAGCTCACCACCATACTTTGCCCTACAGCGCAATCTCCTACTGGCCCCATTTCCACCATCCCACCAAGGGGAGGAGGAGAGGTCAGACTCAGAGGAGGCAGGTGAGACAATAATTATTTCATGTCAGTAGACACCCATTTCAAAAACAGTTTTTATCACCATTAAAAATCAAACTGTCAACATCGCATGTCAAAACATACAAAGTAAATACCCTTAAATCAAACTCTAGTTAAAGTTTTCAAGCAACGTTTTTCTTACTTGGCCTAGCTCGGTCTTACTTGGGCCGTCCATGTGCACAGTGAAATCGATGTTTATTGACTGTTTATCAAGAAGAATCTAATTCTTCCAAGTCGAAATCTAGCTGTTACCTTGATGAACAAACGTATATCCTGTATAAAATTAGTGGTAAAGAATTATACTGATCCTTATGAAGGCAGCATGTTGACAAGGCACGTCTGGCATGTTTTTATTAAGTCCAGACAGAGCATCTTGAAACTCCTGAAGAATTTAAGTTAGAATGTGAGACAGAGGAGGCAGTGATGGAGCTACAGATTTCTCTGGCAACTGAATGGGCTTGGAACTTATCTTAGGGGATGATTACATTGCAAATTGATGCTCATGGCTGGCCCTTTCCAGCTGATTCAGGCTCGCGGGGTTGGGTGGCTGTTTAATTATTTGGGCTTGGGCTGGAGCTCGGGCTCTGGGACCATGGGCAGAGGGTGAAGCTTCCCCTTGGGTAGGCTAGTCCCCTGCCTCGCCTCTTCTGGCAGAGGCCCCACCCCCACTTACTGCTCCCAGCCCCCCGCGGCCCTGGCCGGGGGGGGGGGGGGGCTGAAAGCTCAGTCGGGGCCATAGGGGAGCTGAGAGCTCGGCCCCAGTTGTGGTTGAGCTCTCAGCCTCATCTGGGAGCACAGCAGAGCTCTCTGCCCCGGCTGGAGCTTGGAGCCCCTTCCCCGTTCTGCCCCTTCCACCTATGACCACACCCATGGCCCCACCCCATTCCACCCCCACTCCATCTCTTCCCTCTGAGGCCCTGCCCCCTGCTGCTTCCTCCCCCCTTCCCCTCGCTGAAGCCCCAAGACTGGAAAAGCTCTGGGGCTGTGGTGGGAGCAAGAGCTCTTCCAGCCCTGGGGCTGTGGCAGTGGTGCTGAAACAGTTTTTGGAGTGGGGGTGCTACGAGTTCCACATTTTGGGATCTTTTATCATGCAAACCTCACAAATCTAGTGAAAAACCACAGGTGCTTCAGAAAAACCCCTCTTCCAACTTATTGTTTGCACGTAAAATCCTCAAAGACTTCCCTTAAATGCAAACCTCTCCATTTTGACCCACTTTTCAGCTCACCTTGCTGCTTCTTGGCTGACAAGCCTTTCCAGTTTATTATGCTCATTTCTTCTATTCCATCCTGGGCTGCAGTTAATGAAAAGTCTTTTCTATTATTTAAGTGACAGAGTATCTCCATTATCTTTGCAGGAAAGGGAGATATTAGATAGTTTGCCAGTTTTCAGCATATTGTGACAAGTAATTAAAAACACTTAAGTGCTTTATATTGTTTGATGTTAAAATATAAGTTAACGTACCAGTTATTGGTGACTTACATTATCCAGCTTGTAATAGGTAAGGACTGATCCTGCCTCATTCCCCCACCACCATATTCTCTACCAACAATGAGCCCCAAAAGCAGTGGAAATGCTGTGGTCCCACTGGAGATGGGTGGGACACTAGTTGGCCATGAGTCCACATGGGGAATACTACATCCTAGGTGCACATCAGGGCATTGTTTTGTTCCACTGCTTTGAGCCAAGGTTACTGTTGAGGGGGGAGGGGCATAGTGCAAGGATAGGGGCCACACCCTTAATCATATCAAAGTACAAGCTTTTTGTCATATTCCAAGACCCTTCAAACTCTCCCTCCCTACTTATTTTGTTCTTTTAGTGTTGCCACATTGTTGGAACTCTAGTAATATAAATACTTAGCAGTGATAAGAATTTTCACAGACAACTTGAGGTGAAAACGTGATGGATTGACCAAAATTTTGAAGCCTGTCTTTGTCAAACCCAAATTAAATTAATGAGCTGCAGTGTATTGTCTTTTTAAAGGAACAATGAACTTCACTTCTGTGAATGTTCCAGGACTCATCTCTGGGGAACCAAAGCAAGGTTTGGACTGGCAGAGTCCTGAAGAGTTTGCTGGAAAGATAAACAAGCTGGCGTGTCAGGGAGTTGTCACACAGCTTAGCAGTAGCAAAATTCTCATTTGTTGTGGCTGAGAGGGGTAACAGTAGCTCACTATTCTGGGAACCTCAGCAGACTGTCACATTGACAGATGATTTAGGGGAAATTTGGGAATGGGATGGTGTGGGGGTCACTTTCCAAAAAGTAACTGGGCAGGTGAAGCAAGGGTATGACCTGCATACTTGTCTGCTGGCTGTTGGTGTCAGGGCTGTAAGCGACAGCAGCACAGCATTTAAGGCACCCAAAGTTGCAGGGCAGGCAGTGATACAACTGCTTACTGGTCTGGGTTTAAACCCCAACACATCAGAGAGGTGCCAGTTAAAGACATGAAAGTCACTGGCACTGTAATAGAAGGAAGAAAAGCTGGAATATTGAGTAATATGGTCTCAAGTCAGACAGCAATGAAGCCTCCAACTAATTACTTTTGAAGGCTCCCTATTTTTTATACCTAATAAGGTCTCAAGAGTTCCAGATATTTCCCAGGTGGTTTGCTCACTTTAAAACAGCCAGCATCTTCCAAGTGTTTGTATGTCCAACTAAGTGCCACAAATACTGTGCATTTTATAACAAAAATAAGAAAAATGACATGTAGAGAATAAACAAACTTTATTTTATAACAGTATTACAGAAAGCAAAATATCACTTAATACAACTTCAAGCTGCTATAAATCTAATTTGGCATCTTAACTATACACAGTGTCAACAGCAAAGAAATTGACATAGTTAACAGGTTTCTATATAGGTTTTCCCCAGTGGCAGCCTCAACAAATGGCGTTGCTTTTTTATTACCTACAAGAATGGACCCACACCTTTCCCTTAGTATCCTAAAAACCTGTATTGATCATTAAACTATCTGAAACATACCTGCTCAACATCAGAAACGTCAGTTCTAACATGTAGACAATGAGGTTTAATAGAAAGCAAGCATTCTACACACGTACGTGATAGGGAAGTGCTGAAGTCTGGAAATGTTAAGAAAAAAGCACTAAGTTTTAAGCTGCCTGGGTCACCTTTTATTGGAAGGGGAGAAAGCATTTTTTTCCATCCTTCCTTATCTGGAATGTTGTAGACAGCAAAATGTCTGTGAAAGAGCTGAGTATTGGCACTGAAGTGCAAAGGTATCTAAAACACAGTGCTCAGTCAGAAGAAACCCATTTATAACTCTTGCTCTTCTATAGACTACCAGCACCTGTTCCCCACAGAAAGGAGACCACCCTCAGAATAGAAAGAGTTATAAGGTGTTAGAAAAAAAAATCCATCCAGTCAAAGCAAAATTCTCATTTTTTTTTCAAATTGTATGAAATGTTTTGTTTTTACCAACCCCCCTCCCTATTTTTATGTTATCTGATAAACCTGAATAAGCTGAGAAAAATCTGTAAATTACTCCAGTAACAGACTTGAGTTGAAATATTTGGAAAAAAACTACTTCTAAATCCGTCAAAGATTCTCCTTTCTGCACAACTTCACCTATTCCAGTGAACAGTGCTATCAGAATACTTTTTGTTCACTCGCATATGATCAAGAATCATTTATAAAAATGGCAGGTAGTTGTGCAAATAAATCAACCCCCCTAAAACCTCAAAAAAGTTAAGAATGTTAAGAAGTGGTAATAAAAATAAACAAGAAAGATGTAAGGGAACTATATAGACCAGGGTAGTTAAGGTAGTGTTTGGCGTTGGCATTTCAACCTTGAGTGTCTGGTCACTGTTGCTAGACCTGGTGAATTCAATGCAGTAGTGGTGGTGTCACCAACCTGGAATGGTCAAAGTTCTTCGTGGTCATGAAGTGGGTGGGTTTTTTTTCCCCCCTCTAAAAAAAGAAAGTAAGTTTATGTAAATATTCATGAAGAAGACAGTCTTAAAATACAGTATCACCTATAAGAACGGCCATACTGGGTCAGACCAAAGATCCATCCAGCCCAGTATCTTGTCTTCTGACACTGGCCAGTGCGATGTGCTTCAGAGGGAATGAACAGAACAGGTAATCATCAAGTCATCCATCCCCTGTTGCCCATTCCCAGCTTCTGGCAAACAGAGGGTAGGAGAGTCCAGAGGTTGTTTTCCCATGCAGATCTTTCATTTCAGCAAAACTTCATGAGTGATACAAGAGCGCCCTCCTCCCCAATCATGGGATAAATTGTTTAGTGTGTGGTCATATCTTGCTGCACTACACTTGCTGTTTCCTGCAAATCCCTCCACCAATTCCCTTGAGGTTTAATAGTTTGTGTCTCAGGGCCTGTCTATACTACTGCGGTAAGTCAACCTAAGTTCCGCTACTTTGCTGAGTTGACATAGCTTAGATTTACTTACTGCGGTGTCTACACTGCGCTGCCTTGATGGGAGATGCTCTCCCATTGACTTCCCTTACTCTTCTGGGACTGATAGATTACTGGAGTTGACCGAAGAGCGCTCTGCGATCAATTTAGCAGGTCTTCACTAGACCTGCTTAATCAACACCCGCTACATCAATTGCAGCAGCACCGATCTACCAGTAAGCATAGACTGGACCTCAGTCTGTTGCAGCTCATAGTATTTTCTCTCTTTGTGACATTTAATAGTGCTTTTAAAAGTCTGCTGAAATTTTTATTCTACAATTTACTAGACAAATTTATGTTTTCAATGAATAAGTTCTAGTTATCCAGGTGTGGTGTTTTGCATCTCTATCAGCAAATGCAAGAGTATAATTCTTCTCCAATCATAGCCAGGACAGAGCCTTGACTGGTCTAGGTACAAATAATCAAGACTGGATGCCTTTCTGCAAGGTATGCTTTAGTTAAACACAAGTTACTGGGATCGTAGAGTGGTAACTAGGTGAAAATAAATGGCCAGTGATATATAGGAGGTCAGAATAAATGATCTAATAGTCCCTTCTAGCCTTAAAATCTATGCATGGAAATATGTAAAAATGAAAGCTGGGAAGATGACTTATTTAGAACTCCTTCACATTGGTCCCATCCGACTCCCATATAATCCTTTCAGAGCAACAGCTATGATGGAATTGCTGAACTCATTCTGTAGCATGCAAGCACCCTCTGAAACGTTGCAAAACACTACTTTGTAACTACCAGTGACAGTTTTATACATGCACAATGTATGTCACACCTTTCCAAAATTCATAGTGATCTTAACAGGCACAAAGGACTCTGCTGATTTGCTTGCAGGATTTTCTCTTCCTTTATGCTGAACTTTGACAAAAGATTTTACTACTTTCTCTTCTCAATGAAAATCAATTTCACAGCTGGTCACCACTTCACTTCCTTTCAGTGGAATCACAGCGCAGCCCCCTCATGTCAAGATAATTTCCTCTTTCCACAACGCATACCCAGGAGAATCTCACAAGGAAAACTGTTACTTTTTCTTCTTATGCTGGGTCATTCATTGGCAAGGTATATTGCTCGGATTTTGGTAACACCCAACACTTGCTAAAAACTGTTTGAACACATCAAAAGTTGCAGTCCTTGCCCCAAAGACCTTTACATCTACACAGACAACATAAAACAAACAATAATAAAATCACTCGATAAACTTGGCAAGGGGCTAGAAAACCGTAGTTTCCATGTGGATCAGATTACTTGGGGAATACCTCACCTTTTGAATTCAGTGTTTGTGCAATGTAGGAGGTCTAACACCTGCCACCTCTTGTCCTTCTACTCTAGTGGTTCTCAACCCCTGGCCTGTTTGCACACAGCTGTGGCCTATGCGACATCTTCAGGGCCATAGAGATAGTATATATATTGTGTGGATGAAGCTCACATAACACACAAAGTTGCACATGCAGCCCACAATGGTAAATAGGTTGAGAACCACTGTTCTACTCAGATTTAGCTATACATTTCTACTCACAGCAAGTCTGTAACAGTTTCCACCCAGAGGCTTAAGAAAGAACATAAAAAGCAATATCCTTTCGAACTGAAAGAGGTAATATTTCTTATGCTTAACTGTTAGAAAAGGGGACAGGATATGGTTAAAATCCAGATCATTAAAACTGTATTCCTACAACAAAGAAATGCCACCGCAACTCAAACTAGCATTCTTTCATGCAAAAGAAATATAATACGGCTACACTGGCTTCCTTTAACTGCTAAGGGAAATAAATGTAAACACAAACTGATACCAATTTTTAGATCTGTTCTGTTACTGTTTGACCAGCCCAATCAATAGCTTTTCCTCTGAACTGAATTTAGAGCTACCGAAAGATATCAAATTAACAGCAGTAAAAATCACAGTCCTATTAGATCAGTCAGTGTGGCAAGCTTCCTGCACCCCAATCTGCTATGGTGTCTCAACCCTGACACAGAATTGATCAGATAGCACGTTCAACTCAGTCCTCATTCTAGCATTTCTGCTGAAACTGCCAAGTATATTGGTGGCTTTTGTGACATCTCTATACATTAGGAAATGAATGGACACTACAAATGTACTGTCTGCCCTTACAAATATGAACAGTGAGCACCTTTGCACCAGTGTGGCTCTTCCTGGTTATTAGAGCAAACTTTTTACAACAGAAGTTGATTCCCCATTAATAAAAGATCATAAAATGGTAGATTCTTTTCGAAGACTAACTGCATATACACATACAGACAAATGTGAGTGGGGCCGTGTTTTCCATCACTTTCCCATTACCACAGTTGATAAGGGGAGTAGGCTACTGAGATGCAAGACTAAATTTTGTATCTGACACACTTAGGTGAATCAAGAGTACCTCTTCTGAAGTTATTTTGGATTTACATTAGTTATATTGCTGCCCTGGATTTGAATGTGATTAAGCTAATTACAACCATATTATGTGCATTCAGCTACCCTGAATTAATGAAATAAAACATCACATAGTTAAGGATTAATTTGAAGATAGGCTTTCAAAGCAAGGTCGAAACTAGCTACCGTTTCTGCTAGTCAGAATGGGAAAAGTTGACAGACAAGTAAACATCTGAGGGTATCTCTATACTGGCAGAGTTACAGCACCGCTCAGAGTGTGCTGAAGGGAAACCGCTGTTGTGTTTTCACACAGTCAGCTGCTGGCGCAATAGTGTGTTCATACTTGCGACACTTGCAGTGGTATTCAGAGTGGTGCACTCTGGGCAGCTATCTCAGAGAATCTCTTCCTCTTCTGCCACTAAGAGTTGTGGGAAGGCAGAGGGGGTTGCAGGGCATCCTGAGTCCTGTCCCAATGCCCCATGATGCATTGCTTCACATCCCAGCAACCCCTGTGCTTCTGTCCACATTTGACACAATCTTTCAACGGTTTGTGTACTGCACACTCTGCCTCTTTGGTCTGCAGGAATGGATCCTGCACTGTTGACCAATATGCTGCTTGCTCTCACTCACACATCACGAGTGGCAGTGAAGTTATTCCTTAAACTATAAAGGCAAGAGCAGTTTGACATTGATATCGCCATGCATACTAGCTACAACACTAGATTGCTTGTGGCATTCACAGAGGTGCTGACCACAGTGGAACGCCACTTTTGGGCTCAGGAAACTAGCACTGAGTGGTGGGATCACATCATCATGGACGTCTGGGATGAAGAGCAGTGGCTGCAGAACTTTCGGATGAAGAAAGCCACATTCATGGGACTGTGTGATGAGCTTGCCCCAGCCCTGTGGTGCAAGGACATGAGAAGAGAGCTGCCCTGCCATTGGAGAAGCATGTGGCAATTGCACTGTGGAAGCTGGCTACTCCAGATTGCTACCGATCGGTCGCTAACCAGTTTGGAGTGGGAAAAATTGACCGTTGGACTTGTGTTGATGGAAGCATGCAGGGCCATTAATCGCATCCTGCTCCAAAAGACTGACTCTGGGCAATGTGCATGACACTGTGGATGGCTTTTTCCACAAATGGGCTTCCCCAACTGTGGAGGGGTGATAGAGGGCACGCATATTCCAATTCTGGCACCAGACCACCTAGCCACAAAGTACATTAATCGGAAGGGGTATTTCTCAAGGGTTTTCCAGGCGCTTGTGGATCACTGTGGGCATTTCACGGACATTAACACAGGCATGACGCACGCATCTTTTGGAACACTGGCCTGTTCAGGAAGCCGCAAGCAGAGACTTTCTTCCCGGACCAGAAGATCACCGTAGGGGAACTCAAAATGCCCACTGTGATCCTGGGAGGCCCTGCCTACCCTTAAGCGCCGTGGCTTATGAAGCCATACAAGGGGCACCTTGAAAGCAGCAAGGAGCGGATCGACATCAGGCTGAGCAAGTGCAGAATGACTGTGGAGTGTGCATTTGGCTGTTTAAAAGCCTGCTGGCGCTGCCTATAGGAAGCTGGACCTGGCCGATGACAATATTCCTATGTTTATAGCCGTGTGCCGTACATTCCATAATATTTGTGAAGGGAAGGGTAAATGCTTCACCCAGGGCTGGACAGTTGAATTTAGCGCCAGGAGGCTGAATATGAAGAGCCAGAGACCAGGGCTATTAGAGGGGCGCAGTGCAGGGCCATAAGGATCAGGGATGTCTTGAAGCAGCGATTTGAAGCTGAATATTTGTTGCTATGCTCAGGAGTGCAGTGCTTGTAATGCTCGGAGGGGACTGTGATTGGTGCAAATAATGCACTAAGAAGGTTTAAGGAAATTACCTGTTCCTTTGCAGGGCTCTGTTTGCTTTCAATTAATGGAATAAAGTTTGCTTGCAGACCAAAACAATTATTTTATTAAAAAACACCAACCAGAGGAGAGAGAGAGAGAAACAAAAAACCACAGCACTGAGGGGGATGAGGGAAGGGAGGGTCCCAGGAGGTGGTGGGGTCCCGGGATGGTTAAAGATTTGTGTATGTCCAGGTATCATATCCAACCTTCTCCTCTGGAGTACAATGCAGCGGGTACCGTACTTCATCAGGGCTAAACTGCAGAGTGATGGGTGTTGAGTGCAGTGGGTACTGGGAGTTCGCAGGGCTGGACTGTGATGGGGGAGGAATGGAATGCTGCGGGTACAGACTGGAGCCAGGAGATTGATAAGAGTGTGCTGGCAGTGTCTGGGGGGCACATGGGAAAGAGTTTTGTGACAGCGGCTGCAGGGGAGGGTGGGCATGGAGCTGCTCAGTTTGCAGTGCTAGTAGCTAGTATGTCCACTCGGCGCTCCATAATGTTTAAGAGTTGCTCCGTGGCTTCGTTCTGGCTCTCCGCATTCACCTTTCAGTCCCTCTTCTCATTGTCCCACCACAAACTGAAGCACTGTATTAGCAACTAATTACTGTATTACTGTAACTGTATTAGCAATTAGCCTACAAATTCTCAGTACATCAATACTAACATTTAATTGCCTATACTATCTCATCATACTCACAATGCTCTAAAGCAACAGTGAGAAGGACAAAGTGTCCCTCTCCAGGCCTTATGAAAATAAGCTGGTTATCTTCTAAGCAATTCTGGCCTTGAGCAAGACCATTTATCATGAATTAGTTACTGAGTGGTGTAAATGGCCCTCATCTTTGCCCAGGATTATCGACTAATCCACCTGGTTTTGGCCCACATTGCTTCACTCCTTAACAAGAACAGAACACGTAGTACCACATTTCGTCTTGTACCTCACATGTATTTTGAATGGCACAAAAACACGTTGGGACTGTAAATTAAAACATTGGAGCATCCAGTAAGATATTATCATGGTTATTATAACAATATGAAATTCAATCAAAATAAAGAAAGCATTCTATATATTCCGTTCTTCAATCAATCCTACATGTAGTCAACAATAATTCATAGAATCATAGAATATCAGGGTTGGAAGGGATTTCAGGAGGTCATCTAGTTCAACCCCCTGCTCAAAGCAGGACCAATTCCCAACTAAATCATCCCAGCCAGGGCTCTGTCAAGCCTGACCTTAAAAACCTCAAAGGAAGGAGATTCCACACCTCCCTAGGTAACCCATTCCAGTGCTTCACCACCCTCCTAGTGAAAGTTTTTCCTAATATCCAACCTAAACCTCCCCCACTGCAACTTGAGACCATTACTCCTTGTTCTGTCATCTGATACCACTGAGAACAGTCTAGATCCATCTTCTTTGGAACCCCCTTTCAAGTAGTTGAAAGCAGCTATCAAATCTCCCCTCATTCTTCTCTTCTGCAGACTAAACAATCCCAGTTCCCTCAGCCTCTCCTCATATGTCATGTGTTCCAGTCCCCTAATAATTTTTGTTGCCCTCCGCTGGACTCTGTCCAATTTTTCCACATCTTTCTTGCAGTGTGGGGCCCAAAACGGGACACAGTACTCCAGATGAGGCCTCACCAATGTCAAATAGAGGGGAATGATCACGTCCCTCGATCTGCTGGCAATGGCCCTATTTATACTGCCCAAAATGCTGTTAGCTTTCTTGGCAACAAGGGTATACTGTTGACTCATATCCAGTTTCTCGTCCACTGTAACCCC
Source organism: Lepidochelys kempii (assembly GCF_965140285.1). Lineage (NCBI taxonomy): Eukaryota > Metazoa > Chordata > Testudines > Cheloniidae > Lepidochelys > Lepidochelys kempii. The sequence continues at coordinate 100,791,175 of NC_136382.1, forward strand.
TAGGTCTTTTTCTGTAGAACTGCTCCCTAGCCATTCAGTCCCTAGTCTGTAGCAGTGCATGGGATTCTTCTGTCCTAAGTGCAGGACTTGTCTTTGTTGAACAGTTAGTATGACTAAATTAAATTTAAAGAATCTAATATAGCTACTGTTTTAAATAGCCCATTATTTCACTATTAACACTAGATAACCCCTGGGTAAATAGGGAGAATGTAAGAATAACACATTCTCATTTAAAACAGTAACTTCTGCTTTTGGCCCATAATGGTACAGGTCATTTAGTTCTTTTATCACAGTGGTAACAGATTTTCTAGTTTTAAAAATTCAACAGGGATGTGAATTTTTCCAAGTTTTCTTACCACAACAGGAACATACTCTAATCCCAAATGTCCTAACACCAGGATATACAGTAATTTCCCATCTACACAGAGACATTCTGAAATGAGGACAAAACAAATCAGGATTCCTTAAAATACTTCACTCAATGAATAAGTGGCTTAAATACTTTAGCCTCCAAATTGTTGACCCCTGACCTAATCTTGGATTGTTTATAGTTTTGGGTAAAATATAATCTATTTGCCAAGCATGCTTACAGGAATAATAATGGAAATTATTGAAGCTGTAACAGCAAGTAGGAAAACAGAAATAATAGGGTTGTTAGGATTATATCCTATGTGAGGATTACAGGTAGTTTGTGGTCTAACAAAGTAGGGTGCAGGTGGTGACCCTTGGTTGCATATTTTTGCCAACTCATGATGAGAGAACAAACAATTGACCTCAAGTTAACAGGTACACTGCAAGCTTTGAAATTTTAATATAAGGAATTTCGGGACTTTTTATAAATTTTGTTGCTAAGCAGTTAGATTATATTGATGCATGTGATTAACTCTCGTAAATTGCATAGTTACTGGAAGCATAAATATTAGGTAACTGAATGAACCTAATATGGAAAAAGGTGGGCTGACGTTGCTGACCAATGTAGGAAAAGGTGAGCTGATGATGCCTATGTCCAAGTTAGCCGAACAACCTAAGGGAATTAAAGATTTGGAACTTTCCTTGCTTCCTTGGGAGCATCCAGTTGTAGAACAGCACATTGGTTGATCTGGGACCAACTTCCGGATATACGCCGCTTACCCTTTTTTCCCCTTATCTTTGTCACTAATGGTCTCCAGGAAGTTGTAAGTATGGACAATGTAAGATTCTAAGTATGAACAATGCAGGAAACCACTTTCCTGCACTTGTCTTATTTTTATTCTGACATAATTGATTCTTCTATAATTCCAATTATAGTTGTTTGCATCAACTAAAGCTCAAAGTTTGTGTTTTACCAATTTCATCTCCTTAATTAAGCTGCCTAAATAAAGAACATGTTATCTGTGAAAAGGGCACGTTGCATCCCAATAAATTATTTTATAATTGCAATAATTGATCAGTCTACAAAACTTGATTTAATTCCATCCTGGAGTGGGGAGGAAAGGTTAAACATTTCAGAACGTTAAGATGGTGAAATAATTGACTGCATTGATTCAGGAGCAGAGTAGAACCCCTTCATGACTGCAGGACTGTGTATGGTCTCCATACCAATACAATAACTATTCAAACAATGGAACTCTAAACATACGGCAGGTATAAGTGTGCAAATATACAGGTGAGTAGGGAGTTTGCTTCATATTTCATACTTTGCAGGAAACAACTCAGGCAATGTACTAAAGTAACATGATGGGATATCAAAGTAAATGCCATAACAGGACTTTGAGACAAAATTGGTGGATATTTTTACAGGATACTTGAAATTAAAATTGAGAATGAGTTTCAGATTGGACTTTAGATAAAACCGCACCGTACACTTGGGATTATAAATGATTGCTCCCATGTGCCAGTTTTCAGTGATACACACTATAGATAAGAAAAGGAGCATCTATTACAAAATTCAAGTATGGGTGTATTAAAGAAAGATGAAGCAACTTTCAAACTATACTCTATTTAAAGGAAAATTGTGAGGAATAAAGACCAATAAAGATGGCCTTATATCTCAGCCCTAGTTGTACTATTTTTCTTGATGTTGCACGCTTCCTTACCTTGACCTTACTCCTCGCCTTCCTCAGCAAGTTCAGTTTCTTTATGCACCACTACCCTTGTGACAGACATGTCAGGGTGCTGCTCTTTGGCTTCTTTGATTGCCTGTGCCAGTGCCTACAAAGTATTGGAAAGATTTAGTTGAACAACGGCAGAGTGAAATTAAAAACTGCACTGGAGTGGTGGGCTAATGACAACACATTATGATACCATTTAATCACACAGTTATTCAGGACAAAAGCTCCTGAGTCTAAAGGGGAATCAGGAAAGGAAACTGAAGAGGAGTCCTAGAAACTCTCTTCTTCTGTCCAGTGCTAGAAACTACATAAAAAATACCCTCCATCCATCCAACAACTGATTTACATGCTGGTTCAGAGAAGCATACAAGTGTAGGGCTGAAAGGGACCTTGAGAGTTCGTCTAGTCCATTCCCCCACACTGAGGAAGATAAAAGGGGAAAAAACAGGATCAACATCATGGTAGAGCATATCAGGAGGAGGCAGGGGATGAGGCATTTCTAGAATAGAAATATCCCACACACAAGATCTGGTAGTAATGGGGGACTTTAACTACCCATATATCTGTTGGAAATGTAATATGGAAAAAAACACATTCTTGGAAGGTAATGGGGACAACTTCTTGTTTCAGAAGGTGGAGGAAATAATTCAAGGAACAGCCATTTTAGACTTGATTCTAACTGGGAGGAATTGTTTGTGAATCTGGAAGTGAAAGAGCACTTGGGTGAAAGTGATCATGAAGTGATGACCTCATGATTCTGAGGAAAGAAAAGATTGAGAGCAGCAGAAAAAGGAAATAAGAGACTGTAAGCTTTTGACCTGCTGCAGACTAGCAATAGAAAGCAGCCTCACATGTTTGCCTAATACAATGCACAATATGGGAATCTTATTACATAGAATTTCCCCACTTCTGAAATTTGTGATATGATTTTGCAGATTTCCAAAGATTACAGAGAGTAGACAAAAAGAAAAGGAGTACTCGTGGCACCTTAGAGACTAACAAATTTGAGCATAAGCTTTCGTGAGCTACAGCTCATTTCATCGGATGCCACTGAATGCATCCGACGAAGTGAGCTGTAGCTCACGAAAGCTTATGCTCAAATAAATGTATTAGTCTCTAAAGTGCCATAAGTACTCCTTTTCTTTTTGCGGATACAGACTAACACGGCTGCTACTCTGAAACCACAGAGTAGACAATGAGGTTATACCCCTGTATTTGTTTCTTTGTGAAAAATAATATTTTCAGGCATGAAATTTCTAGTATTGTTCTGTCTCATTTGAGTACTAATTGCTTAGATTCATTAGTGATTATTTCCTTATTTGCCATCACTTAATGGCCTTCACTATCATATTGGGGAGTCCCAAACCATTAGATAAAAGGGACAATTCAAGCGTACAAAAAAGATAATCAGGGGCACTTACTAAATTCCAAATAGTTTTTAATTAGGGAATACCTTTAATGCAGCGAGCCTAAAATGGGTCTGTACTTTACATCAATATTCACACTGGAAAGCTAGCATGACAGGACAGTCACCATGACATATGCCTTTAGCTGTCGGTACACTGGGAAAACCAGCAGGGAAATCCCTTGTTAGTGATACACTGGGAGTACTTCCTCCTATCCCCATTCAAAGAGCCTCAAATTAGAAGTTTCTGGGTACACAGTATATAGCGATTCTGCAAGAAAGGCACTAATATTTTAGCAAGGCTTCAAAAAGCAAATAGTCACAGAAAATGATCAGTTCTTGACTGTTGGAAGAGGTTTTTGCAGAATAAAGTGGGGATGCACACAGTGCTAAAAAATAAGCTTCCCTCGGGGTCCTCCTTGAAGTTTTATCACATGGTAACTGGACCAAACTTGTTTTCAACACCCATACATTCCTTTCCACAAAATCTTACCCCCCACCTTTAATCTACAGGAATAATGAAAATATTAAAATACATTTCCTTCGGTTTACCAAATTTTCCTGTTTTGAGGGTCCTCACCTCCCCATAATCTTGGGAAAATACTGCCACACTACCAGTGACTTTGGTGTTATGTTAGGGGGAAAACCATTTGAAATGGGATAGCATGCAACAAAGGAAGCGGATAGTATCAAATGATATTAAATGAAACCTAGAAGGCCATATTACTCTCACTCCTTCATGAAAGGTGTTTTAAAGTAACTGTGACAAACAACGTAGTTTGTCAATAAATTGATATATCATAACTAAGGGACAAGGAAGGTGTGTTAAATGAAGAAAAGCTGCTCTCAGATATACTGAACAACTTTTGCCCAAGAACAATGGATAGTCTCAACAAAGACCAAATTAACTCGATGGATTGGGCAGAAACTTGCATACCAACCCATGAAAGTGCCAGACGTGTGGCTTATGAAGAGGGAGACTCCAACTGAAATGGGGTCAGGTGTGAGGGAAAATACCTTTTGGGAAGGAAGGTGATCCTTACGTAATATGATAATTAATTCCAAATACCAAAGGCTTGAAAAACAAGTGAAACTGTAGGGAGATGTGCTTTGCTGTCTTTGGACATATAAGATTCTCTTCTTTTTCTGTAACTAGGCTGAAATTACCTTAACTAGTTTAGCTACGATGAAACGTAATTCTAGATGTTAAGTAAATGGTTTCTTTTTACTCCATTTTCTCTGTTTTTAATAAATCTTGTTTTATTAAGAGATGTACTGCTGCAGGTGAGCCTTGCACTCACTCAGTTTCAGAGGAGAAATGCACCTGCAACCTCAAAGGAAACATACACCGAGCAAAAGTGTCTTTGGAATCTACATGCCATACCTGATCTCAGTCAAGAGTCATGGGCAAGGATGTACTACGTCACTGAGTTGTGTTGCTATGAAGCTATGCAGTGAGTGAACACAAGGGAAGATGCCAAAGAACCAAGTAGGAGGCAAGAGTTGGAGATAGTGTTTCATAACAGTAATAAATCCATATAGTTTTAATGACAAAACAGCCTAAAACTCTACTGAACCCTAAAAAGAATACAGGGTGCTACAAAATAAGCATCTTAGCTTGGAGGGCAGGGAGTTGAAGAGTGCCATTTCTTGAACTAATAGGGTAATGGGGGAGAGGAAATAATCAGAACTGTGAAGGGAAATTCAAAGGCTAAGAAAAAATGCCAAGGTTAGAAAGGAGATGTACTGATTAAGGATAAAGAGTACGGAGTCTTATTAAGAAAACTTGTGGACCCAAAAGGGAATACTTCATTAATACAGCTTGGTGCTTGCTGTCATCTCTTAAACCTGACAATTTTATTTCTAGTTTGCATTTTAAGCAGCACCATGTACTAGTATTTAAGGGACCAGCCTGTTTAGGTAATTGTCATGGCTACAAGGCAAAGCACCTTAGATCCCGTTAATCCCTCCTGACTGTACCCCTTAGGGAACAGGCATGGCTTCCTACACCTCACTTTGGTGGAACCTTGAAGTTCAATCACACAGAGTGGATCTCTGGGCTGCAGCCCCTCCGGTTCACAATCATGTTAATGACATGATTCAATTTGCTTTTGGCACCTCTAATAGTTACCCTTTGGGAGCCCGTGAGAGTAAAAGTTTGCCCTGACTCAGGAACAGTACCTTGACACAAAATATTATGTACTCATTCCTCAAAGGTACAACACAAGTAGAACAGAAGGTAAAAACAATCAAAGGCCTACACACACAAGGTTTACTTACACCCCAAAACTTTTTTTGATAGCTTTTATAAGTTCCTCTTAGCGCAGCTAACTGTCCCTAGGATGTTAGGCCATTTTATTTCAAACAGATAACCCGAGGGGCATATGATACTTCTAAAATGTTTTAGGTGATTGTCATGGCTACAGAGCAAACTACACCTTAGATCCTTTTAGTCCCTCTCGAGTGTACCCCTTAGGGCAGTGGCTCTCAACCTTTCCAGGCTACTGTACCCCTTTCAGGAGTCTGATCGGTCTTGCATACCCCAAGTTTCACCTCACTTAAAAACTTCTTGGTTACAAAATTGTACATAAAAATACAAAAGTTAATCTTTTACTGAATTACTGAAATTTCTTACTTTCTCATTTTTACCACAATTATAAAATAAATCAATTGGAATATAAATATTGTACTTACATTTCAGTGTATAGTATATAGTGCAGTATAAACAAGCCATTTTCTGTATGAAATTTTAGTTTGTAATGATTTCACTAATCCTTTTTATGTAGCCTGTTGTAAAACCAGACAAATATCTAAAAAAGAGTAGTTGTACCCCCCGGAAGACCTCTGCGTACCGCTGGGGTACACGTATCCCTTGTTGAGAACTAGTGCCTTAGGGAACAGGTTTGGCTTCCTACACCTCACTTTGATAGAACCTTGAAGTCCAATCACTCAATGAATCTCTTGGCTGCAGCCGCCCTGGTTCCAAATCATGTTAAGGCACAACTTCCTCATTCTCCACAGCAGTGATGTACAGTGCCAACAGTCAAGGACTCAATCTCTGTGGTATAGTTTGTTAGTATTATGAACTTTATAGATGCTTTGCAGAGTCAGTGGTATAATTTGTCATAAGCTAAATATCATGGTGAACTTTAGTACAAAAGTGTACTGTGTAGTCAACACTTACAACTTATTTTTCTGCTTCATACTGTTTATTTCAGTATAAGAGGAGGACTTATAGAACAGTGGAGGGAATAAATGGAGTTTTATTAAAGCAAAGGTACTGTCTGACCTTTTCAGATGTCCCAAATGTATTAAATACATTTCAGGGTAGACATAACCCATGCCTAATGGTAAACAGCTCTGGCATTTAATTACAAGCTTCAAGGAGAGATTGAACTTGTCATGAGCCACTTACTACAGGCACATCAAAATCTGAAATTAAATTTACTCAGAGCCCTCAGTACATTACCATTAAAAAGTGAAAATTAAATTCCTATTTGTTGATTTGTATACAACTTAGAAACTGCCTCCACTGCAACGTCATGGAAAGTGCAGACTTTCTTGATTAAATAACGCAACGATAATGGTTTTTTGTTTCAGCTTTGTCACCATTACCTCTTAAATGAAAAGTTATGCAAATAATCTGAGCGACCTTAAGGGAAAAATAATTGCATTTTTCTGATTTTCCCGTTCTCCACTTTTCAAAGTCTTTTTTTTTTTTGTATGGGACAGGTGAAATATTCTAAGCCCGCTCTCTCTTGTGAGCATGAAAAAATTGTGCTTGGTTTTGGGTACCTAGTGCTAATAAAGATTAACTTATCTGTGCAAGATACCAAAGGGATCCACAATTGAGTACTATGCTTCATTTATTGCTAATATACATTAACACACTATGAAACATTGGTTTTCTTGATATTAAAGGAAAGATCTTGGTGTCCTAATATTCATCAAAACTCGCAACATCACTCAGAAAACTGAGGATCTGCCCAGGAAGCACATATGATAGCATAATTAGTTGATGGAATTGACATTCTCAGAATCTACTTGCTCCTATGAATTCTGCTGATCTCTTCCTTTTCTGTATTGCACAGATCTTAGAGAGACATAGACAGCGTACTGTAAAAGGGAACTGCATATGTACTCACCTGGTCATGGTCAATATCTGCATCTCCAGTGATGACAATGCGCTTCTCAATCCTTGTTTCTGATACTCCACCTTTTACTGTCTACAGATAGCACAAAACAAAGAAATTCATCTTTAAAATGATTCCATATAGGTAAGGAGGGGAAATCATAGAGAACGTCTACTCCTACTCTCCAGTGCACAAGTGGGAACAGAGTTGGTACGAAAGGGTTGCAGTTAGTGATACAGATTCTTGGTCCTATATCTAATCATCCTTTCCTGCTTATGGTTAACTGTATAGCAGTGATGTCCAAGAGGAAGTTGCCCAAGAAGACCAACCTGCAGAGAAGGCCCTAAGACATTATCTGAGGTCAGGTCTGGACAGATATGGAAATGGGGCTGATACATCAGGGTTCCAGTCTTCTTTGTTATCATTTGGGTCTTGGTAAGTGACAAGTTTCCTGAAACTTCCTTAACTACTGTGTGTCAGCTCATCTGTTCTCTACAAAATCTCACAACTATCAGTAAGGTTCTCTCTCATCTGCAGTTCTGACCTTTGTGCATCTTTCTGCCTCATCAATTAACCATTTAATTTCAAATCTCAAATGAAAACTTCATTTTTCATCTCTATTTAATGCTTAAGGCATTTTGGGAAACGGTTTGTAAGGAAAATAATACAGATATAAAATACAATGCTATTTTATCATAAGTATTTGGCCAGAGATGAGATTAAGTTCTTCCTTAGAGAATATTATAAACGGATAGTTCTCTGAAGACAGTTACAAAAGACTTCCATACAGCAATCAAGAACAACATTGAGATCGGAGGTACAAAGTTTTAAGCCACTTTATTTTGCATTAATCAAGAGAAATGAGTTATAAAACAACTCTGGAATTATTTCCAGTATGAGTACTTCGAGAATTCCATCGGAATTCAAATCATCTTGACAGTTTCTGTATTTCAAACAGATGAATGAAAAATTCTGGATGCAAAATTTGGACACTGGGAAGTGGCTAGAATATTTGGAATCCAAGACCATAAATTTACTGTATTTATAGAGAGGCTGTTAATGGCAAAGTAGCAAATTTGCTGTCAGATGGATCTTCCATACTTCTCTTTGACCTCCTGGTTGACAAAGCATCATCTAATTTCATTTTAAAAATATAGCTCCTTTCAATGAGACAATATTCTCTAACAGTTATTTTAGCTCCATGTACATTTGATAAGAGAATTATTTTTTCTGTTGGAACACAGGTGGCATTTTATTCCACAGAGTCTTTTTCAAGATTCTGATGGTGCTGAAGGATTCGAAAAGCAAGAGGAAGCTGAAAAGGAGCTGTTCACTGAACTTTCTGTTGAGACACTTCGTTTTAAATTCTGAGTTCAGAGTTTATTTTTTGGTGACTTTCACTGTACAATTTCCAACATCCTTCTCTCCGGACCTATTCTGTGAATATATTTTGCTCTCTTTAGGATATTCCATTATGAACTTAATTCCGTGAGCACTGAATTACTATCCAATAAAATCAAGATTCTTGTCTTGAAATAAGATTTACTGTGCACCTTTCACTTCCCCTCTTCCTTTTTGTTTCACCATAAACTGGAGTCCTTCTTGAGTTTTTCCTTCTAGAACTTCTAGAAAATCATCAGAATTCAGTAACTCTGTTGTTTGCATGCCTCTTTTAAAAACAAAAACATGTTTATTCACCATTCAGGAAAAATAACATTTCCCAGCTGGAAGGGGAGACACAGAAAAGTGTCACATAGGACAGAAATGGAAATAGACCCCACTTCTTGCTGACTTTGAGCTTCTCGACTGACTCTGAATGCTGAACACTCAGGACTTGATTCAGCCCTGGCATATGCCAATTTCTAAAGTAATCCAAGCCACAAAGTCCCCAGTAGCAGAATCTGCTCAGAAAGATTACAAAAATTGATCAATGCAGTCCCAGGAGAGGCTGAGTAAAGAGGACTGAAGCCAGGAGATATGTTGTTTCAGCATATCCCCTGAGTTGACTCCATTAGTGGGGCCACCACAGAGCTCAATCACATTAATTACCCCTTCCCCTGGCAGAACCCCCAGCAAAGATCATCAAGAAGTGAGATGAACAGAGATAGCAAAGGCTGGGTGCCAAGCTGTGTCCCCAAAACCCACAAAAGCCAGAAGTAACACCAGCTGCAGGTACAGCAAAAACTCAGATTATATTTCTCTCTCTTCTCCAGTTCTCCCTCCTGATTTCATCTATGATATTGCATTAAGACTTGGTTTAGGGAAGTCAATTAAAGCCCAGAACTGGGAATGGCACGATCCATTTTAAATATCCAATTTGTTCAGAGTAATCATTTTGAAGGAACCAATGTACATTTTGACAGGGTCATTTTTAATGCACAGAGAAGTTGTCGGTTTTACCTTAGTGATGTGTGTGGTTGTAGTTGTAGAAACTGATTCAGACGTGATAGTCTGTGCACTCAACAGCAAACCAGCATCACCACCTGAGCTGCCATCAAACTGTAGACCGTTGGGAAAAGAAAAACAAAAGTTGCATTTTCATGCCTAACGATTTAAAACTTGTGTGTTAACAGAACACAGTTAATGCAACATTCACTACTAATACCTACATAATTCTCCTTTAGCTCAGGCGGAAAAGTGCTTTTGGAACAGAAATGTCTATGGTTTCGCTGGCAAACAGAATGACCATATGAAGACAAACACAGGTTTGATACACATTACCACTCTAGAATAAAAGCTAACTGGTTTGCTGAATCACATCAACCATTTTAACATGTCCTTTGTGGACAAAATTATAATCAAAGTTACTCTTCCCTTTTGGGAGCTCAGAGGTGAGTTAAGTCAGATCTCTGAACCCATAAATTTTTAGACAACCAGATCCTATACTATTTGATTAAAAAAAAACACCACCAAACCTTTAATGTTAGAATGATACTTGCTCTTCTGTCTACTTAGAGTCATTTTTAAATTGTTCCATGTTAACAAAATAATCAGTGCCACTATAGGGAAGTGTTGATTTGTAAAAAAACATTACCATGCTATCATCTCGCTTGAATTTGGAGTTGATCATAAAGGCCAACTTGTAAACAGCATTATAAATGATATTCCAAATCCACATCCTGTACCTGTGGAGATTCATATGTGATAGTTTTAGTCTCTGTTTGAACAATTGGGACTTCCTTGGTGGAGATTTCTGTTCTCTGTGTGGCATCTGAAATGGTCACCATCTCTGTCTTTACTACTGGAGGCTGTGGTGGAAGAGATAGGGTACAATTAATCCAAGGGACGTAAAACAAAGATTTGCATAGTGGGGTAAGATGAAATAGAACAAAAACACAAAATACAGTAGTGATATAATATATATTAAGAATGTCTCCCACATACGCACACAAAAGCCACGATGAGAAGAATAAAGATGATAAAACAAATAGCACACCAGCCCTTTAATACCCTCTCTACAAGAATCATAGGAGATCTAAGTTTAACGTCTTAGCCAGTAGTAGGCACTGAAACCAGATCATCATCACTTCAATACTTCTTCAGATGTCTATTTAAAATATGTGAAGGACCATCAGTGGGAGAATTTTAGTTCAGCTACAGTTTCTTCCATCAGACAAATGTTGCCAGTGTTACATAAAATAAGCCGTGCATTAAAAATGGAGAATGAAGTTACTACAATATTTGACACACATCCCCAACAGTGGATAAAAACTTGCAATGTTTTCTAAGCATTTCTAAAGTTTAATTTTATTTTTTAATGTAAGCAGCTTCTGGAGTAGACAAAACTACTGTCTATGGATTTTAAATAGCATATAGCTAAACTACATGTCTAGAATCAGGTTTAGGTGCCAACTATTTTCCTCTGAAAACAAACTTTAAAAGCCATTTTAGCCCTTGTTGTAGGAGATATTTTTTTCAGTACTGTTCTCTGCTTGGGAACCAAAAAGTGATGACAAACTAGAACTCTGCAAGTCAGTAGAAACTATAATGGTCTTAGACATGATGGACCAGATTTTCATGACCTAGTCAGATTTTCAAAAGAACCTAGATACCTAACTCTCATTAAAATCAATGAGAGTTAGGCACCAAAGTGCTTCTGAAAAATCCCACTAAGTATCTATGTGCAGCTTTAAGTGCCTTAATACCCTTAAAGATCTGGCCTGTTTTGCTTATATTCTTAGAAAGCATATGTGGAGCCCAATATAACCTTGGAGAAGCTAGTTTACTCACATTCTCAACTACAGGAACAATTGGGGCTATTCACATAGAAGAGGGAAATAAGGTGGTCTTAAGAAAAGTATGGGACATCTTTAGGACAATTTCTGAACTGGTCTTGAACTGGAGCCAAGTACAATGAGGAAAAACCTTAAAGGACTGAAGGGTGATGCCACAAAAAATTCCCCCAGTGGTCAAAACTTCACAGAGTTTACCAACTGTACATGGTCCTCTACATTCCACTTTACTCCTCCCCCCTTCAAAGGGCCATCTCATGATTAACCCATTAAACCTGTTTCTGTACTAAAACAGATGGCCATGATTCCTTCTGGAGCCAATTCATGCTTCCACAAGTATCTACTGGTACTAGAGGAGGCTACAATGATAGATGTGCCATCCTCTTACTGCTTAACCTGCCTTAACTGTAGGTACTCTTAACACCCCCAGAAATTTGTATCTATATAGATTCCAGGCAGTGCTTTCATAATAAAAAGATTTAGAGAAAGAAAAATCTGTGGATAGCAAGAAAAAAAATGGAAAAAAGGTGTGAAAAATTGTTTTTAGCATACATGATTTAAATAACTTTCCAACTACACCTACAAGTCATGAGTGTGTCAAAAACAGCCAACAAAACAGACAAGACAAGACTTGAAAACACTAAAGACATTCAAATAAAAGTAAAAATTATGTAGTAAGGAAAAAAGGAGATGGTACAGTTGTAGGAAGGTTTGCTTTACTGGGCAATTACTATCTGTTTCAGCAAAAAGCCAGAAACCATGACTGAAGTAAGCAGAGTTTCCCTGCTCATCAGTGGTTTCCCCCTTCCATAAGATTTGAATCTTGGTGAACACCTGAAGAGCTGGGAGAACAGGAGAAGAAGAAAGGCAGGTATATTTCCACCCCAAGGAACGTAACATCTCTATATAATCTAGTTCTCAAGCTGTGCTACCATTTACCTCAGAACAACAAATTATTTGTGGCACAACATCAATGTCAACATGAGACACATCTCCGTTTATTCTGAGCTGTTCTTCCTCATCTTCTGCTCTCAGGTCTTGCTTCCCCTCTTCCACTACATTCTTCTCTCCAGTTTTTATGGCAACTGCATTTTCCTGGGCCAAAGCCTTTGCTGTAACTTGCATGTGCTCAACTGTTACTTTACTGCCTTCTTGTACAGCTTCCACACTCTGTATTACTTTTGTTGTACACTCCTCCTTTCTTTTAGCATCTTCATTTTCTTCTTGTTCTTCCCTTATGATGTCCTCAGCCGCTCTGTGGTGGGGCTGATACTCTCCCACCACTTCATCCTCACTCTCACTACTGCTGCTGCTATCTGATGACAGTGAAGAAGAGTCCTTTTTTGACAGGTGTTCCACCTTACGGGTCTCCCCAGCATCAGTGACCGCTTGCATTTTCCCTCTGTTGATTTCATCTATGACTACAGTCTCTTCTATCCCAACCTCTGCCTGCTGCTTCTCCTCCACTACGTTCAGAGTCTCATGTGAACTCTGCACAAAAAACACGGATGAGGAAAAACAAAAGTATAGTATATGAATAAATCAAAATGATGAAAACAAAATGAACTGATGGCTGGTTCATGTCATGTAGAGAACAAAGGTGACTGTGATGGTTAACTGAAAAAAGGAAAGAAAGAATGAAGGTGGATCAGAAATGTCAGACCCGAGTTAACTATGGAAAAATCAGTAGAACCTTATCAGCATCGCTGGCTCCAGTGCAAGGCCCTTCTGCTTTGGAAGCAAGTTTCTGTGAAACAAAAGGCAACCAGAGGACACAAATCAATATGTGTTTTAAACACCAGATGACACAAACATTTAACATCTCGTAGACAAAACATGCAGCAACACTTTCATTAACTCTTATTGATGTCTGCATAAAAAGATTTAAAATGTATGCATTCTGAAAACTCTGTGGGTATAACTATGTTTGATTCACGATCCATACAGAATTTACAGTTATGTTTGCTTTCTACAAGCAATTCTTTAATCTAGTTTGTAAAATACCTATTTAAGATTTTGGATACCACTGGAATCATGTAAGATCTTTACCAAAAAGATTTGGAACAGAAGCATAAACATCAGCCAAGGCTGCTTCCTACTGGGGCAATCAATTATTTACTGCTAAAATAGTTAAAATCAGTCAAACAAAATTACTATATATATGGAAAGAAAAAGTCTTCACACACTATTCCAATGTCAATTTATTCCCCCTCTTCCCACCCCCCACACCCCAGTTGTATTTTTAAATGTTTTGATGACTGGACTTTATTTGGTCTGTTGCTTTAAGGAATTTGGCAGATCATTTCAATAATTTTATAAATTGCAATAGAATATCACAACAAGAACGTTTAGAATACTCTGATGTGAGAATGTCAAAGGGACCATGTTTCAAGATTACCAAGAAGAGCCTATTGATATCCCAAAACATGAGATTAAAGAAATTCTATTAGCATTTGTGCCATAACAAAACAATTTGTGATGGGTATGCATGTATTGTCATACTATGTAAAAATAATTTTTATCAGATTTAAATAGCCATGAAAATTAAACAAAACAAACAAACAAACAAAAAAACACTAAAACAATGTTCAGGATCAAATGCACAAAAGCAAAAATATCATTAAAACCAGCACACCATCTGTGACTTAATCCTGTTTTGTTTACCAACTGCAGTATGAACAGGGCCTGATCCAGCTCTCCCGGGGAATCAAAAATGGGAGTCAAGTGATATTTTGTAAATGCAAAGAATAGAGGATTAAGCCTGTACTTTACCAAGTGATACTCCCTCACCGTAATAGAAGTTAAGATTTGTTGAACTGCTTTGACACAATGGGATTGAATAAAAAGTTACCTTCATGTAGATTTTTGGTTTTGTGGGTCCATGTCTAAATTTCAACATTAAATTTAACCTAGTTTGTATTTGTGGTTAATCTTTCTCCTCTATTGTCTTTTATATTAAATATTATAATATATATATATTTTCTTAGGGACACATGGCATCGAATAGGGCAGCCTGTTTAATAGATGATAAAAATGTATGCATCAAATTTTATCTGACATGTTAGTGAATATTCATTTCGGTATATGTTGACATAGTGGAGAAATAAAGCAAAAAAGCACCTCAGGCAGTTGTAAGAAAGGTGAGGCAGAAAGCATTTCAGAAGGTACATTATCTTTCACAACAGTGCCCTCTGCTGTCCGTGTGGTGGATGAAGTGAAGGTAGATTTCATGCTAGTGGAAAAGCCCTCTTTACTAAATAAAATTGACGTTATTTCCTCTTCTAGGCTCTAGACAAGTTATAAAATGGAAAGCAAAGAATTAAAATAGTGGGAGACACAACAGTAATGATCTACAGAAGAAAGGAGAGGTTAGGCAAGAAAGAAAACATAGCACACACACAAGGATTTGCTTCTGAAATAATTCTACAAGATCAAAGGAAAAACTAAAATGTCCCCCTTAAAAGGAAAAATATGACAATATGACAAGCTTTAATGACAAAAACTTGCTGTGTACCAAAGAAACGACAATAGTTCGCCATGCCAGAATATGATATATCCCCACTTCAGTTACTGTCTTACACATTATTTCAGATTGTAAATATTATATATATATATATATATATATATATATATATATATATATATATATATATATATATATATATATATATATATATATAAAAACAAAAGGAGGATTAATAAGACCCTCCCATAACTGTCAGAACAAGACTACAGTTTTCTTTTAGATGGAATTTCAGATTCAATATTAAGAATATTTTTAAATTCATTCTTAATACTTTCCCTGTTTCCCCTTGTGGCATTAGCCCTGAACAGAGGTCGAAGCATAACTGCAGATTTCTACTTTTGATGGTTATTTAAATAGATTGTGTTCACCTTAACTTCAAAAGGGCTGTTTTTAAAAACAATTACTTTAATCAGGAATCAAATGTGTATTTATCCAAGAATTCAGCATTAAAAAATTTAGAGCTGCTCCCACCTATTGGGCAAATACATATTTATCCAAATACTTCTTTTAAAGTACTAAGGATATTTATAGAAAGCCTATAGTTCTTGCCACATAATGCTATGAATCTGTATTTAGATACATAATAAAAATAGTGAACTACACATTTGAAAAATATTACAATGTATGCACAGCAGCTGTCTTTTAAAGCTGAATCTTTCATTTGTTTCAGTTCCACCTTCCAAACCCCCCCCCCAAGATGATATATCCCATTAAAAGCTAAATTTTATTTTTAAAATATGACTGTGCTTTATAAGCTTGAGAACAGTACAATAATTAATATTTTTATACTGGTGTAACTTAGCAGCTGAATAAATTTGGTATTGACTACAGCAAATTTATTTCTAGCTCAGGACCTTGTATGCTGCAAGATTAACCCAAAGTACACTTTAGGACAAAGCTGTATTTTAAGCACATATTTTATTATAAACTCTGGACACAAAGAACTTGTGTTATAGACTCTGAACACTTATACAGTAGTCTGTGGAGCTGCACATACTACATATATGGCAAGAGGAAGAAAGACTCCTATATTCATCCTATAGTAAAATTACAGCATACTTTCAAGGCAGTCAAGGCAAATTTGGATGGGAGTTGATTAATTTTACCCTAATAGCGTGTTTGACATTCACAGGGGATAACTAATTTTTTTCTTTTTTTTGTGGCTACTTTTGACAAAAGTTCATATATACAAGACGTTAAGAACTTTTGACTTCAGCCTGTGTGCAGGCAAGCAGGCTCTTGGTCATCTGGTTAATCCCTAAACTGTAGTCCTACAGCATGCTGTTATTTCAGCGAATCAGAGTTGACACACACACTCTGGCTGTAGTTTTGTCTGTGTATACATAAATATGCACACCATTTGTTTGCAGTTTACTACCACCAATTTTTTAGCCCGTCTAACCTTTGTGGTTGTATGTGAACGTCTATACACCAAAGCTGTGCACGGGCTAACCTACCCGAGCAATCTGGAATCCAGCTAACAATACTAGTGCAAACAGTGCAGCACATGCTTCAATACAGGCTAGAGCGCCAAATACGTGCCCAGGGTTTGTGCCAGGCTTGTACTAGCTGCACACAGACCCATGCTGTGTACACTGTTATCACAGGTGCTAGCTATATTGAAGCAAGCTTGAGTAGGCTAGCCCATGCACAGCTTGGCTGTGTAGACATACTTTATGAAAGCAAGTGGATTGACATTTGTGCTAAAACTGAGGTTCTCTAGTGTGACCAGTTGGCTGGTAAGGAGGTTGGCAGACTTCTACTATTATCAGTATATCCCTAAAATTGGAAGCCTTCATCAAAATATAAAAACTGTACAACAGTTATCCACTGTAGATACTGTGTGTTAGCATCAAACAATCCTTTGGGTTAAGTGTACAAAACATAAACCAATATGAAGTAATGTATAAAAGCATAAGGGGATTTTATTTTATATTTGTTTTGGTTAAAAATGGGGTGTGACTGTGATGGTACTGGACATTCAAGACATAAGAGGGTTATAACCATAGTTTTCCTTCATAAATATTAAGTCACAGATGCTGTGCAATCAAAAGGATGGTGGTACAAATAGTGTTAACCAAATGTAAAATTTCTCCCTCACAGAGAATACAGTTAATTAGTATGAACTTTCAATGCAGCAGTGGGGGAGAAGAAGTAGGTAACAATAAGGAAAATGGCAGTGCGCTCCTTAGACTTAACGGTATATACACACATGCTTAATGCCAGTTTGCAAAATTGCTATGGAAATTTATCATACCTGGAACAAGATTTAGCAATCTGCTGGCCATCCTAATACCATAAGGATGAAAAAATGGAAGGGGGCATGGTGTGGTGGAAATGAGTATTTTATTACTCCATAAAAAGGCACTACTATTTGCTTATTTTAGGGCTCAAAGCAGGTCCCATTATTATTAGAAGGTTGGAAATTTTCCTATGCCCCACTCCCTGCTTGACAATTGGCAACACAGCAAAATATTTTATACACTGCGTGTTACTGAAATAACGTTTACAGCATTTGTTCTTTGTTTTTAATCTGATTCTAAATTTCTAGCTAAAAACAAGTCAAAGGTGATCTGATTAGTAGCTTGGCAATTGCTACTTCATAATAATAAATAATACTCAGCTCTTATATAGCACTTTTTATCAATAGATCTCAATGCGCTTAGCAAAGGAAGAATCAATTTTCTCATTTTACAGATGGGGAAAGAGGCAGAGAGGTGAACACACATTTAGATCTAGGGGAGTATTCAGAATGAATCTATTTCCCCAGCATTATTGATTTGCAGAACAGCTGCAGTAGTCACATAACTGTGATTTATTCCCTGTAGAGTGTTGAACAATTACAGAAGTGCATTTTGGTATGGAAATGCATGTTTATCTGTCATCCTAAACAAATAAAGATACCACGATGTTTTCAGTGATAGAATATAATATACTGAATTTCTTTTTGCCTTTTAAAAAGTATTATTCAGAACTTCAAAGCCGGTTTGATAGCAGAGATCAACACCTTTGTTTAACCAACACTGATCTATGTGGAGATCTTAAACATCCTCTCAAAGTTGGGGTTTTATTGGTTTAAACACATCACTTTTTAAAAAATAATCTGGTTAACTCAGGTCACACAACATTGTTAAAAAAAACCACCCCCCCCCCCAAACCAAACTAAACCAAAACAAAACACTGCCACCTGGTTAGTTTCTTCTGTTTTTGCCTCAGTAATCCATGTCACTGCAGTCCATTGCTTCTCCTTCACAGGCAGTTTTTTCCATTGGAAAATGTGGTCTCCTTTTTTCTATTAATTTTTTTTTTTAAGTTTTTGGTTTTATAAAACCAACATAAATCAACAAATGAGACAGACAGACATACATCATACAAAACATGAAAACAAATTGGCCTGAAAGCAGCACAAGCATACCAGGTAGCAGGACTATGCAGATAGAGGGAAACGTAATACCTGGATTTACCCCCTCCTCAATATAAATTAATTCAACACAAAAACACATACACAAAATAAAATAAACCACTAGGATTTATTATATGTAGTCCCTTTTATATTGGAGCAAGTATATTTATCAGCAAAATATGGACAATAAATCCATCCACATTTCCAGAATATCATAAAGGAGGATATAATTTCTTTTTACAAACATACTGTGATGGTTGCAAAGTCTAAGTAATCATATCCTGGAATGGAATTTTCCACTGAATGCATCCGATGAAGTGAGCTGTAGCTCACGAAAGCTTATGCTCAAATAAATTTGTTAGTCTCTAAGGTGCCACAAGTACTCCTTTTCTTTTTGCGGATACAGACTAACACGGCTGCTACTCTGAAACATATCCTGGAAGTGACCATGTAGACCAACAATTTAAAAAAATTCAGTTAAGAAATTGGCTAATGATCTTTTGGAGATTTTTTACAAGTGAGCCACCAAGGACCCAAATCAGCAAGATAGTTAATCATAGTAGTCCACTGGTTTTACCAGGACTTCTCATGTGCTTAAAGTTCAAAATGCTTAGTACCTTCCTGAGCTGGGGCCTTAATAAGGAAAAAAATTGTTTGACAGTGTTTAGCAAATTTAACATGTGGGGATTTTAAAAAGATCCCCATATCTTGTAGTCTCAAGAACCGTTAAACTTCCTGGAGCAATAATCAAGACAGCACACTTACTTATCAGAGGGAAAATGAGGCTAGGTCCAGAGACAGATTGATAGATGCTAAAGCAGAACATACTTGTGAGAGCTATTTTGTCTGTATAAAACCACAAGTAGATTTAAAGTATTGTAAAAATCACTAAGCATTTTTGAACTGTGACAGCAATGTGTGCGTCTAGTTCTGACCAAAAACATGGAGTAGATTTTGGAAACAATGCTTTCAAAATTGCTAGTTCAAGCTGCTGTTTATCAAGAGACATGAGAAACTGAAAACCTTCTCAATCTTTTTATAGTCTTATAAAAAAAAAAGTTAGCCATAAGCCCAAGTGCTTTTAAAAAGCGAATACATCTTAAGAGCTATCCAGGGATCAGCAACTTTTGGCAGGCAGCCCGCCAGGGTAAGCCCCCTGCCGGGCCAGGCCAGTTTGTTTACCTGCCGCGTCTGCAAGTTTGGCCAAGTGCAGCTCCCACTGGCCGTGGTTCGACGCTCCAGGCCAATGGGGGCTGCGGGAAGCGGCGACCAGCACATCCCTCAGCCCATGCTGCTTCCTGCAGCCCTCATTAGCCTGGAGAGGCGAACCGCGGCCAGTGGGAGCTGAGATCAGCTGAACCTGTGGACGTGGCAGATAAAAAAAACCGGCCTGGCCTGATAGGGGGCTTACCCTGGCAGGCCACGTGCCAAAGTTTGCTGATCCTTGAGCTATGCCATACTACTGCCTGAAAAACACTTGACATTATCAAATATTTTATCATGAATGTTGTTACTGAACCAAGTTTAAACATGAGCTTGAGAGCGGTTTACATGCAACTGCCTAAGCAGAGTTAAGGACGGAAACGTCTTTCTCACAATTTTACAGCCACTGTAAAACCAATTTGTAAGAATAGCAGTCCTAAACCAGAATAAAGCACAATCCTTGTTTCAATTGCTTTGTTCTGAGTTACTCTCTCATACTGAAACTCAAACAAATTATTTAAAGTCTGGACCAAAAGTAAGTAACAAAATGTTAATGAGTATTTAGTATAAAGAAAAATGTTACATTCACACAAAAGAAAATGTTACGTTCACACAAAAGAAAATATAGGAGGGCAATTTACATTTATTATATTTTCTAAACAGTTGTATGGAAATGCATGCTGACAAGCATCTGCAATGACATACCCCTTGTGTCTGTAGAGACAGAGGTGTGATACGCCGCTTTTCCCATTCATTGGGGCGTGGCTCAGGTGTGGATTCCATGAAATTGCGCTTGAGTTCACTAATGCTAGCCTGATGTTTCAGTAAGTTGTCCTGGGTCTTATCCAGGTCCTACCAATGTGCAATGTAAAAAACAGTAGGACAAAACACAACAGCAAAAGCAAACTTATCCTGAAAAAAGTCAAAGCAAGAAAAGTACCTTGTGTCTCAAGAGCCATTCTACTGTGGTACATTTTTAAAAAAAGATTAAGACCATAAAAGACTCAGATTTGTATTACCTTTTAGGAACAAGGCCACACTATACTGTTCCTGTCACAACTGTATGTACAGGAAAAAAATAACTTTTTATGATCAGTAAACAGAGGACTATTTTTATCTCAATATGAAGACACTACATTTTTGCAATAATTATTTTCAAAGGTTGCTGGCTTTTACTTGAAAGTTAAAGAAATTGAAGCAAGAATACCAAGATCAACATAGGTAACCCTCAATAATGCTAACGGACGTAAGTAGTGCTCAGCACAAGAATGGTCATAGACATGCAAGTATGTTTCTTAATAAGAAACTTTAAGCCAAAAATAAAGTACTTATAAATACAGATATTGTATTAAGTCCAAATCATGCAAACGGCTATGCATATGCTTCAACTTTACACACACGAATAGTCCCATTAAAGTCAAGGGGCTACTCATTGCTTATAAAGTTAAGCAGGAACATAACTATGTGCAGGATCAGGGTTTAAGATTGCTAATAACCTGCTGTGTATTGAAGGGTGGGATGGCAGATGGAACCACCATGGAGAGATAAGCCTGTGCACATCTACATACCAAAAAGGGTCTCTGAGCTAGCCCATGCAGATTAGCACAGGAGGGGACAATGAGCAATAAATAAGTAACAAATTTCATTTTTACAAGGATCCATTGACCCTAACATTGTGCAACTTGGATAAAAGGGCTATAGCTGCTCTTCCAGGCTACAAGATAGAGGAACAGGCATGGGGATTGGGACTATGCAGCAACCTCCTCAATAGCCCTTGTTTGGGAAGTAGATTTCAGCTCCCCAACATTTCTGAAACTTCACACTTAGGCTTTATGCAGGAGGAGTAAATTACACACTGCAAGCATAATCTTTCACTTCATACCATTCCTCATCTTGTGAAAAAACTATGCTGTGTATGCAAACACAGACATCAGAGTAGTTGACTTTACAAGAGGTACAGTGCAACCGCCAGCGATTAAGTTTAGAATTGAGACCCCAAAATAAGTGTACTATGAAATCAAAGTACCTACAGTAACTAAGAAAAGTATTTGGACTTTTCATAATATTTAATAATTTAGGCCCAAGATTTAGTTTTCATAAAAAGAGGCTACATACAAAACGTGTCTGAATTTTTATTAAAACATTTTGGCTACGATTTTAAAGTGTTCCTCTGCAGTAACAGGGGGTAACCATGTAACTCTGTATCCACAAAAACAATGAGGAGTCTGGTGGCACCTTAACAACTAACAGATTTATTTGGGCATAAGCTTTCGTGGATAAAAACCCCACTTCTTCAGATGCATGGAGTGAAAATTACAGAAACAGGCATAAATATATATTGTCACAAAGAGAAGGAAGTTACCCTTTTTTCTATAATTTTCACCCCATGCATCTGAAGAACTGGGGTTTTTACCCACGAAAGCTTATGCCCAAATAAATCTGTTAGTCTTCAAGGTGCCACCAGACTCCTTGTTGTTCCTCTGCAGTGTTACAACATAAACAACACAGAACTGTACTAGTGCATGAAAATCAGAAAGTGATACTGACTAATCAGCTTCTACTTCATTTCATTGTCAATTCTGAAGTAAACCTGTAAAAAATAAATTTGATACTAAAAATTTAGGCCTGGATCCTGGACGCATGTGCTTAACTTTACACACTATAAATAGCCCCACGGAAGTCCATAGGTCCACTCACCATCCACAAGTCTTTGCGGGACCAGGGCCTAAGTTTTCATATAAAATTAATTTTTAGTACAAATACAACCTTTAAATATCTATTTTGAGATTTTTTAAAAAGCTGTTTGATTTAAACAAAAAGAAGTTTTCTTAATTATTGGTGGAATATAAAAAACAGGTTATACCATAGCAATTCCATAGAACTGCAGTGATATTAAACAACTGAAGCCAATGACATATTTTAATGGGTTGTTGTAAACAATTATTGTGGCTTGAGAGACCAGGCACATTTCTTGGACTTGTTCAAAGCAAGATTATGAAGAACATGCTTTCATTGTTTTAGTAAATTATGCAAAAGTAAATTTTGAACAGTTATCAAAAGCTGCCAAAAGCAACAACAGATTAGTCAAGTTACTGTAATCTACAAATCTGCATATTACTGTATAAATACAACAGTCATTAAATAAGAGATAAGCTCTTTCGTGACAGAGGGAATTCCTGATAGCCCCATTTTACGGGCAAGGCTAAATAGACATAGGATAGGATTTTTCTATATATTTTGTGCACGTTTTGTTAGTTTACTTTCAGTTATTCATCACCATACAAACTACACTGACTGCAACAAGAGGTACTGCCATACTAAATTCCACTTTAATGAACTGTAAAACTATTTATTTAAAACAAAATGTCTCTACTCCAATAATAAATAATAACAGTACTTAAATAGTACTCCAGATTCAAAGCCATTTACAAACATTAATCCTCACTAAGAATTAATTCTCTAGGAAATAAGAATTATTCACATTTCAAAAACGGGAATACTAAAACAGGAACACTAAGTGATTTGCCTAAAGCCACACAGCAGGTCACTGGCAGAGCCAGGATTAGAAATTCAAGATTATGGGACTTCTAACAGCGAGGGTAGTTAAGCACTGGAACATTTTACCCTGCGTTGTGGTGGATTCTCTATCATGGACAATTTTTAAACCAAGCATCAAATATTTTTCTAAAAGCTATAATCTAGGAATTATGTTGGGGAGGTTCCATGGCAGGTCTTATATAGGAAGTCAGACTAGTTGATCACAATGTTCCCATCTGGCCTTGGAATCTATGAACCTATGCTTATTCCTCCAGAGCACACCAGCTCACATTTCAAGTATACATGTGTCAGAAAATAAAATGAAAAATATTAAGTGAGAGCCTTAAACTACAGCTTACATGGGGTACCCATTAAGTAGTAGGTTTGTGTGGCAAGTAAAAATTCCATTTTATGGTAACTAACAGACCAATGAATTTGATTTATTACCTAAACAGGGCTATTATTCCCAGTTGCCACTTTGAAAACTTCTAGTAGATTCACGCTTACAAGCTGTTCCTTTATGGAAAAACTACAATTTACAACATGCATCTCCAAGTTGCATTTCCCCATGCATTTCATGCACTGTGTCCTTAACAGCCTGCAAGTGACCTCCCAACCCATGCAGCCTGGCAGCCCATGGAAACAGAAAGTGTTCCTTATGTTATACAAACCTCCAACATTAAATTGCTATGTCTGACATAAATATTTTCCCCGTTTACTCTCAAGGAATTGTTCTGTGAAATTAAACCACACACACACACAAAAGAAAGCAAAATGAACATAAAATGTATCAGCAAGTAACCAAAAAGGACCCTCAGATCGATAACCGACTTTAAAAAATAAACAGGGGGATAAATGATAAGAACAAAAGTCACTATTCAGACAAAACCTACAGAAGCTTTGAAACACTAAATGGCAGGCAACAACCAGATTTAACTGAAAAATAGCATCCACCTGCTGCTGCGTTTCTTCCTCTCCGGTCTCCACCTACATGAAGGCACATGGCAAATCATTAAAAAGAAAGGAGTTGTTAGTGTGATCTACGGGAGCAACAGAGGGGCTTCCTTTATTTGTAAAAGCTGCAAACCACATGCTATGTTTATATACCTTTATTGTTTCGGCCACAGATGCTGCTGAAATTATTAAGTCTCTTTGGTCTTCCTCCAGCTACAGTGTTGTAGAAATGGCTGAAGTAATATGTGAAATGGAAAATGAAAGTTTCTCTCTCTCTCTCCCCCCCCACATCTCTTTGTTCCTGCATTTTTCATGCTTTCCCCACTGATGGGTGGAAAATTAAGATAGAAGAGAAGGAGAAAAGCCATATTGCCCCAAATCTTAATGTCAAATTAAACTACGGAGGAACTTTATAAAAGCATTTAAAGTGGAGTTTATACTATGAATTGGTTTTGGTAAAATGGCAAATGATTACTGTAAATGCCTGATAATGTGTGGTATACATGTAGGTTTTTGCTTTTTTTAATGCAAAATATGAGAACTTAAAAAATTTACATCCTACTTATAAGTATTCTGAATGCAACTTTAAGGAGAGAAATTATTTTCTGAAAATACCCTGAGGTACAAACATCAATTGCCAGGTTTTCAAAGGATCACTGTGCAAGATCGCAAGTATTGGATAAGGGGTTTACTTTTATTACATATATTGCTTAATTCCAAATTTTGTGTGAGGGAGTACATCACATTGTATGTCATTTTTTCCTTAGTTTATCACATTTTCCTTCAACTTCCACTTATTTGAGGTTAGTGCACTCGTTGCAATTTCACATCAAAAGAGAAAATCTTTAGTGGTGTTTATTTACACCATTTTAGACTTCTTTTACTATATGTATGTCTTTTACAGATGTCATGTCACATATCTAAGAGAAAGTACTCTGCTGTATACAACACTGTCTCAGAGAGTTATTTATTACTACAAAATTTGAAATAAATGCTATGCTCACTCTTTTCAAGGCTCTCAGTTATAAGGCTATAGTATTTTGCTTCATATTACCAGTGAAGTTCATAGTAAACTCCCCCCTTTTACAGTGCATGGTGTATTTGCTATGACATGCAGCAGCAAGCATATGGAGAGCAGCACTTTATCATCAGCCAGATCAGATGTTCAGAGTGCACACACTTAATGAGACTGATGCTTTTGCATAGCAACTTTAAAATTACATACTTTAACATTTCTCAAATTTTCACATGTTGATGATTAAAGTCAGCTACTTAATCAGCAATCCAGTTGAATAAAAGAAACTATTCTTCACCTTAACTATTGCTAAATATGACTAAACATGCTAAAAGCCAGGGAGAACCTTGGGCAGACACTCAACTTTGCACACACCCATGTAAAGCAGAAAGTCATAATTCTAGTGCCCTCTTTGAAGACAGGATTTACAAAAAAAGAAAGGAAATGTTACTCACCCCTGTGCAGTAACTGTAGTTCTTTGAGATGTGTCCCCATATGGGTGCTCCACTTCAGGTGCTCATGTGCCTCAAGCCCTTGATTGGTGATTTCTAGCTAGCACTGTCCATTTAACTCACGTGTATGCCCTATGCCGGGAGTCTCCCAACTGCGGCAGTGCTCCTTCAGCGGTGCTCCTCATGCCGCGCAATGGCTATTAGCCAGGATGGGCACGGATGTTGTCCCTTGCCTCTGTTTGCCAGAAGTTGGGACTGGGCGACAGCAGATGGATCACTTGATGATTACCTTTTCTGTTTGTTCCCTCTGGGGCACCTGGCATTGACCACTGTCGGAAGACAAGATACTGGGCTAGATGGACTTTTGGTCTGACCCAGTATGGCCGTTCTTATGTGTCGCATCGGATCTGATGGCACAGAGCAGGGAATAATGCTTTGAAAACATATGGATTGAAGTTAATGTAGCAGCTCTACAAATCTCATATACTGGGATATTCTTCAAAAATATAGTAGATGTTGCCTGCAATCTGGCTGAATACACTCACCCCGTGTGTGTGTGTGTGTGCGCGCGCGCGTTGCTGAGAACCTGAAGATTCATAATAGGCAGAGATACAACTCAATATCCATTCTGAAAGCCTGTAAGCAGAAATAGGAGCCCCCTTAGACCTATCTGAGAAGGATATGAAGAGTCTAGGTGATTTCATAAACTGCTTAGTCATCCCTATGCAGAAGGCCAAGGCCCTTCTAATTCCAGGGTATGGAAATAGGATTCCTGTTGAGAACTAGGAGATTTTGGAAAAAAAACACTGGCAGATGGATATATTGGTTAAGATGACAGATAATCTGATGCAACTTTTGGGAGGAATTTAGGATGCGGATGTATAGACATCTTATCATTAAAAAAAACACATGATAAAGAGGGTATCTGCCATCAAGGCTACAATTTCCCTGACCCTATGGGCCAACATGATGGCAACTAAGAGGGCCATCTTTGCAGATAAAAGAAGAGAACAGGTCGCCATTGGTTCGAATGTAGGTCTCCTGAAGTGGTTGAGAACCAGGATGAG
Organism: Lepidochelys kempii; assembly: GCF_965140285.1. Lineage (NCBI taxonomy): Eukaryota > Metazoa > Chordata > Testudines > Cheloniidae > Lepidochelys > Lepidochelys kempii. The sequence goes on from NC_136382.1 coordinate 100,818,192, forward strand.
GTCCCAAGACAGGATATGGGATGTCTAGTGTGTGGGAAAAGATTGGCCAGACTCAATCTGTATGATACCAGGTTAGCAAAAATGGAGAATCCCTCAACAGCGGGAAGAAAGGCTGATGTGATGGCCAGGTATATCTTGACTGAACTGATGGATACCCTGGATGTTTTCAGATCTGGCAGGTAATCTAGAATAGGGAACTGATTCCAGCTGGAGGTAGCAAAGACCACACCACTGGATGAATCTCTTCCATTTCTGCAGATAGAAAAAACATCAATCCAAACTATCTATTGTTTAGATAACACCTGCTGTACCTTCGTAGAGTAGGAAACATCTATTCCTGAGAACCATGCATGAGCCACACCCTGAGGTGCAGAACTGCCAGACAGGGGTGGAGCACGGAACTCCCCACCTTGAGACAGGAGATGAGGAATGGTTGGGAGCTTGATTGATGGTTGGACAAAGAGCTGAAGCAGGTCTCTGTCAAGTCGGTACTACGAGTATAACTCTGGCCTTGTGCTGCTTGATCTCGTTCAGCACCCTTAGAATTAGGGACATTGGGGAAAAGGCATAGAACCGACACTTCTTCCCTGGTAGAAGGAAGGTGTCCCCCAGGGAGCGGTGATCCAGCTCCCCTGCCTTGACCCTTTTTCTGGAATATGCCACGGAGAACTTGAGCATCCAGCTCCCTTTCGTAATCCTGGGAGAAGTGTCTGCTGAGGGCATTGCTATGGTGTTCCAGATGCCTAGCAAGCAGGCTGCTGAAACCTCGATATGGGTGGTTATGCACCAGTTCCAGAGTTTTATAACTTCACTGCACAAGGAGGTGGATCTTGCTCCTCCCTGCTTGTTGATGTAAAACATGCAGGACATGTCCGTCATGACCCTCATCGTTTTTGCTTCTGATGATGGCAGGAAATAGAGACAAGTGTTCCTGACCACCCTGAGCTCCAACAGGTTGATGGAGATTTGTTTCATGGACTGTCCACCTACCCTGAACTGTGAGGTTGTTGAAGTTGGCTCCCCAACAGGAATCTTAACATGGATGACCTGGTTGTTAGAGTCACTGATGGGGTTGGGTGACAAAGGGATGCCTACACAGGTTGCTCTTTCCACCAGTTTAGAGAGTTCTTTATGTGCAAGGAGATTGTTACCCTCCCGTCCAAGATGTACCTGGTTGGAGAAGAGGCAGCTCTTAGCCAACCCTGGAAGCAATGGAAGCATAACCTTGCATGATTGGTCACAAGGTGAAAGTTGCCATATGGCCCAAGAGTTGACAACAGTTCCTTATTGTGGTTGTGATCTTCCCTGAATTGTCCCTGACAGTCTTGACATGGCCAGACATCTGTAAAGACCAGTACGCTTTTGCTGTCACTGAGTCCAAGAACACCCCTATAATCTGTATCCTTTGTACTGGTACTAGTGTGGATTTCTTTATATTCAGTTGTAGGCCCAACTCTTTGAACAGAGCAAGCACCCTCTGGGTGGACGATAACTCTGCCTTGAAAGAATGGCCCTTGCGTAGCCAGTCATCAAGGTATGGGATGACAAGAATCAATTCCTGACAAGGGTAAGCCACCACTATCACCAGAACCTTTGAAAACCCCATTGGAGCTGAGGGTAGGCCGAAGGGATGCACTCCATACTGGAAATGATCTTGGACTACAGTGAATCGTAGGTATTTCCTGTGCGACAGAGGTGACACACTTCGGGGAAGGGGGGAATACTGGGTATACAGGGTCACATTCCTCTCCTCCTCTCCGCCCCCCCCCCCCCCCGATTTGCTGCTTGGCTTGTACTGAGCATGCTCACATGGACTAAGCATGCTCAGTAGCACTGCTGAAGCCAGCTGCCCTCACTCTGCCCCCTCCCCCCATCAGCAGGCATGGGTCATCTCTGCTGTGTGATTAGCGTATAGTTATATGGAAGTAGGCATCTTGTTGGCCAAGGGATGAAAACCAATCCCCTTCCTCTAGTGAAGGATTGCTGGAGTCAACACCCTGAACTTTTGTCACAAAGTTGTTCAGCTGTCTCAGGTCTAAGATCGGCCTCCAACTTCCTTCCTTCTTTGGTACTAGGAAGTATTTTGAGTAGAACTCCCTGCCCCTGTAAGGGAAGGGACCACTTCCATTGCTCCTAGTCCGAAGAGAATCTCCACCTCTTGCCTTAGTAGAAGTTGTGAGAGGGGTCCCTGAAGAGGGTGGAAGGGAAGGAGTGCCAGAAACTGCATAGCATAGCGTATGACCTCCAAGAGCCACTGGTGATTCGCTCCAAAGCCTGGTGGAAATGGACAAGACAGTCTCCAAAGAGAAGGTTAAAGGACACAACTGTAAAATCAGAGAAGTGGGAGGATTCGAACTCTCAACCAACTCATCAAAACTACTATTTAGATTATGCTTGAGTGGTGATGAAGGGTGGTTGGGTGGCCCTTTTCCTCTGAAACCTGTCTCTTCCTGGGGAGTTCTGCAGGTCTGTGGTATCCCAAGAACTGAGCACAGCATGATGTCTGAGCAATTTGTGCTCTATTAAAACGTTTCTTGCTCATAACGTATGTAAATGCCCAAGGAACAAAGGGTAACCCTGGATTTCTTCAGCGTGTGCAGAGAGTTATTTGTGGTGTCTGAGAAGAGCTTATAAACATCAAAGGTGAGATCCCCTACAATGTTCTGAACCTCTATCAGAAACCCTGAAAGTTGGAGTCATGATGTCCTGTGCACAGCTACTGCTAAGGAGATGGATCTGGCAGCAGTGTCTGAGAGTCTAGGGACTCTTGGAGAGCTGTTCTGGCCAATAGTTCACTCTCTACAACTATGGACTGGAATTCCTCCCTGCAGTTGTGTGGCAGATACTCAATAAATGCTGTGAACATCTTGTAATTAGTAACATTGTATTTGGCCATGACTGAGTTAGGTGGGGGACAGGAAAATAAAAGTCTGAATCCTTCAGGGGAAAATAGTATTTCCTATCTGCCTTTTTGCACATTGGTGAAACAGCGTCTGCCATACCATTTTAGCTGGAACCAGTAGAGCCTCATTAACAGGTAGTGCTGATCTGGAGAGTGTTGCTGACTGCAAAATATCTAGCAGCTTGTGCTGTGGATTTTTGACCTCCTCCAGAGGGATCTGGAAGCTGTCAACTACCCTTTTAATTAAGTCCTGAAATTGTCTGACGTCAGCCAGGGAAGGTGGTGGAGACACAACTGCTTCATTTGCGATGACAGTGAAATGGGAATCTCAGGGGTAACTTCCTCATTTGCCCTAGCCTCCTACTCTTCAAACATCTCCTCCTGTCATAAATGGGTAGAGGACAACACGAAATCCTGGTCTCCCTGAGAGAAGGTATGGGTGGACTGTTAAATTGCTGGCGATAGGCAGGCCACACATCAAAATATGGCCACTGCAGGGATCCATAAGGAATGAGGGTGGCATACAAGGTTGGTTCCACCATCCTTGGTGTCACACAAAGTCCACTCTGTGCACGCCACACATCAAAATATGGCCACTGCAGGGATCCATAAGGAATGAGGGTGGCATACAAGGTTGGTTCCACCATCCTTGGTGTCACACAAGGTCCACTCTGTGCACGGGCGGTTTCCCAAAGGAGTACATAAGAACTCCTGGGAGAAACTGAGGATACCGATTGGGGGGAGTCATCCTCTGCATCCTCCCATGGGGGACAGCCAATGTAGATGGAGGAGAGTCCTGTGACACAGAAAGGCCACACAAAGACTGAGGTCTCTGAGACACACTCGGTACCAGACAACAAAAGGGATTCTGGTTTGTCCACTGAGAGGTCCCTCAGGTATCAGAACACCTATGGTACTGGATGCCATAGCTGGAGGTGACAGCGTTAACAGTGATGGGTGAACTCAGATGTTGTAGATGTCAGGCACTGACGCTTGCTCGGTACAGAGGGTACCGCTTGTATAGCCACCCCCTGCTGAGCTGTTTGCATTGGTACCAATGGCTGGATTAAGATGCACAACACCAGAAGCTCATTAGAATGCTTTGGTGCCGATGGCTTACCATCCTTGTGGAGGGTACAGGTGCCCTAACAGAGCTATGCCTCCTGTCCTTAGAGCTCCAAGACTTGGCAGTACCCAAGAAAGAGTCCTTGGCCTCAACAGTAACATTGGACACTGAAGACCTTGACAGGGACAGTCTTGACAGTCTTTTTTGAAGCTGGTTCATTAGAGATAAAGTCTGCGCTTCTCTTTTTGGGAGTCTTTCCAGCATCCAAAGATTTCCCTTCCTTAGGGGAAGCATGCTCTGAAGCTGATGGGGTACTGAATCTCTCTGGGGACAGATGTACGGGCAGGTGGGGGTGTGTCTCCTGACCTGGCTTACAGAGCAGTTGCCTGGAATGTTCCATAGCCAACGGTCTGAGTTCTATCTCCCTGTTCTTCCAAGCCCTGGACTTCAGGGCCAAACAGAAGGATCACTTCTCAGAGATGTGGGACTCCCCCAGGCAACGGATGCACATGGAATGCCTGCTGTTTACCACTTTAGCCTCCCAGTAAGAGTGGTAATGTTTGAAGCATGACAAACCAGGCGTACCCCACCAGGAGAAGACAAATGTCCCGGGATAAAAGGGAGGGAAAAAACAAACAGTCTTCTCAGCTAAAACTAACTAACTATACTGAACTCTAAACAGAAACCTACAACTATAAAGTAACTAACTTTAAGAGAAAAGTCCAAGAATGCTGTAGGAGGACAATGTTCTGTCTCGGGCCAAGGCAGTAGAGGAGAAACTAAGGGCTATTAGTCTGTGCACCCCTATATAGCAGGGTGTCTCCCATGAAAAGGCATAGGGCACATGCATGGGCTGACTGGACAGTGCTAGCTAGAAATCTATGATCCAGGGATCAAGAGGCTTATGCGCACCACCTGAAGGGGAGCATCCACAGGGATACTATTATAAGAAAGAACACTGTTTACAGCTTTCACAGTTTGCTGAACTAAAATAAGAGACAGACTTTTAGAGATTTTTACTTTACAGATTTAAACAGAACCTCTAAGATTCAGCTCCATGTCTGCATTTCAAAGTTAATGGACTGAGAAGGGCAATAGGTTAGGACTGATTTAATGATTAGTCTAACAGAGGAATGTTGCTCAACAACTTTACTGATTATTTAATCTTATTCCAAAATATATCTAATAAATAACAACAACAACAAGGTGCTCTAATCTTTTCAACTACAAAATAATTTCCTCCTTAGATACAGCACCCAGGGGATAGAATCAAATTATGTATGTTGCAACACACTGTTATTCATGCAGAAAAAAACCAGACATTTATTTATTAAGAGAAACTCAGTATATCAGTGGCAAGTTACCATTAATGAGAACAGTTACAAAGACATTTATATTGTACACTAGGATGTGTGCAAGGTTGAGTGCTTCTCAGTGTGCAGATGCAAAGTCCAAGTGCAGGTGGCAGCATTTAAGTGACAAAGTTACACACCTCCTCTTCCTCTGCTTTGTCATTCAGGTCATTGTCATAAGAGGCGCTCAATGAAGTCGCCTTAGGCTCCAGGTAGCAGAGGGACAGAGCGAGAGGAAGGGAAAATGTGAGCGAGAAAGGAACAGATTGAAAAGCAGAGAGAAGCAGCACAAAGATAAGGAGAAAAGAGGGAATGAATGAGGGAGAGGTGATAGGAACATAGTGTTGAAGGCCAGGTGGGAGATAGGAGATGCAAACCTCAGGGAGGCTAGGAAAACTGATGTAACCATCCTCATCAAGCAGTGAAAGGAAATTAAGCTTTAGCAAACTCTTTGCTTTTAATGAAAACCTAAACTCAGTATCTTTGTAGTCAACTGTTTTATGGGGCTTTCCCTCTATTGCAGGAGACGGGCGACTAACTGGGAGTCTCATAGGCTCCAAGATATTATTAGGCAATGTCACTTCATTTCCACTGTGAGTTGGTATTACTCTCGTGGGACTGCACTCCCAGCAGTCCGAGGGGCTATGGACATAGTCCCAAAAGGGATCTTCCTCTGAAATGTCCAAAAGCATGTCCATCTCAGGGACAGTTGGCAGGTTTGTGGGATAGGATGAAACACAGTGAAGGCGTGGTGATGGTGGATACATGTGAAGGGACTGAAAAAAAAAAAAAGTCCAGCAACAGTTGAATATGAAAACACAACAAAATGTAAGTTTGTAGGCAGAAAGAATGCACAAGAAGAGGGGGGAAAAAAGAAATTGTTAGTTAGTGAAACCTTTTACTCAGAAGTAGAGCTAGCACTACCAATGCAATATAAAAGCCAAATAAAAATTGAAAAGCCCCATGTATTTTTAAAATTAGCCCACTTGTCCAGTTTTAAGAATTCTGAATCTGAATTCACTACAGATTTTTTGTTTTAAGGTTGTGACAAACTTTGCACTTTTGAACGGTAGTAAGTGCAGTCACTTACTACAGATGGGAGCAAACATTCAAAGCTTTGGCAGAAAGTTCATGGTATACAGCAGGACGTAACAAGACAAGCAGGCACTTTGATCCTAGGATTTACTACCATTTCCTCTGGAATTTAAAAACAGCAAAAATAGAAAATGCTGTTTGCAGAGCTGGTACATGTAGCAAGCTACACCGAATAGCTTCATAAAACATGCAAGCCCTTCCCAAACCATTTAGCTTTTCCATCCCATGGCTGAGGAATTTTTCTTGGTTACCTAATCTGTCCTAGGGTGCCCCAGCTTTGTGACTCTGAGGGACCACACTGGCATCTTGCCAGGAGCCAAAATTTGCATATTAATTTACCTAAATACATGTTTTCATCAAATATAGAACTGTGTGTGTCTTCCTTGATTGACTAGAAGTTAGTTGTTTAAGTTTTTTGGCAATAAAAACATGAGGCTGTTCATATTTGGTCTCACATGGCAGTTATAGGATGAGGTGGGCTGGGCTGTCAGCTGCATTGGGAGACTCAGCAGCCCAAATGTTGTCCCCTGGGCAGTGAATTGGGTACCCTTTGCCTAACTCACAAAAATGCAGTTTTCAAAATGAAAATTCCTTAAGGTTTGTTTTTAAAACCCAATAGCAAGGAAAATTCCTGGATGTCTCCCAGGAAAAACAGGAATACATGTCAGAGAAGATACACAGACTATTACGTCTGAACTCCAAAGCTTGAGCTTACATTTAGGAAAGAGGTGTTGCCTCAAATCTTGATGTGAAAGCACATAAAACTAATCCAAATTAAAGTTTATGATCTGCTTCCTTGCTAACTCCAATAAATAAGACAAGTAAATTGCCACTTGCATTAGAATTTCTCCATCATCAACAAACCGAACTTTCCCTGGAAAGCTGTCTTTCAGTTCTACTTGGAAATTTTAATAAGTCAATGTGTTTCTATAACAGATACTGACGTATAAAAGGACAGCTTAAAAGATTTTTGCAGTTGGCAAATAAAGCAAGCACCATGTTAAGCACTGAAATTTACTCAAAGAAAATATATACAACCAAACAGGTTGTGTATGACAGCACAATTTTTGGAAGTTTGTTCAGAGTAAAAATTGTATAAACTAACTTACTTTGAGCCACATTTAGCTAAGAGAAAGTTCAGTTTGAACAATTATATACCGCAAGTGTTTAAGTAGTGCCTAATTATGACAAATTAAAATTAACTTGTAGCAATAATTAAAAGGAAAAAATTCACAAGATTGAATGTCACACATGCAAATTTGCAATTTGTTCCTTCCTTTTGGTTATATAAAATACTTTGTGTGTACATATATGGTTAAACAGAGTAGTTTGAAATAATTTATTAACAATATCTTCTAGTATGTTGCTTGTTATTTTTAAGAGACATACAACTCCACTTTAAATGTTTGTTAAGAGTTGTTTTTGTTGTTACAATCCATCATACCTTTTCATCCTGGGTTAATTCCAGTTGTGGAATTTTAGTTGGGCTTCCATCCTCATCTCTACCTTCGCCGTTTTTTAACTTGGTCTGGCCAACAGCTTCACCAGCAAAGACCATATCACCAGCAGGTCCCACTGTGGCAGCAGAAAAGTCCCTTAGCAGACTTTGGTCTGTGATACCCACAGGAGCTATTAGAGAACCGAAAATTTTGGTTATTCTGGGTATGCTGGAAGTTTTATTTTTGGGACTTCTGAACATAAAATACTCTGTTTTACAATGGCTTAGCCATTCAGGGATAAGAATAATGCAGGGGAACACTGTGAACGGAACAGTAAATGAAGTTATGATAACATCCCAAGTGTATGGTTCTAACTGCATTTATACAACCTGCAATGGATAACTGTTCTTAATTGTGATGTGTATGTACTATACAGAGAAAACACTATAGTCAAGTAGCCATTTTAAAAACCACCACATTTCTGGTGACAACAGAAACCACAAGAACAAAGAACATGTAGGCTGCACATGTCATCATATCCCCATGATAAAAACCATCTTGCACAAATTTGATATTTTCAGTACATTCTGTTTTCAGCTAATACAGCAGCTAATACACCATGCATATATAAATCTCTCAAAGTATTTCTACTTCTGAACCCAGACATCAGGCACTGTAGAAACACACAAAGTTCAATATAAAAAAGCTACACTTTTTCAAGATTCTCTCTGTATCCAGAGAGAAACTTGAGTTGTTTTTTCTTTTATTCAGCTTGGTTTACCCATCCCTGTTAGCTAATTATTGGCAATACCTAATATGTATATTTGATGAATCATGTAACACAAAAGACAGATTTCAGAGTAGCAGCCGTGTTAGTCTGTATTTGCAAAAAAGAAAAGGAGGACTTGTGGCACCTTAGAGACTAAACACATTTGAGCATAAGCTTTCGTGAACTACAGCTCACTTCAGTTGCATGCATGAATACAAAAGACAGCTATTGAATCAATTTTATTCTGACAGCTAGAATCACTATAATAGTATTAACCAGCAGGAGGAGCTCTAAGACCAGCTGGCTCAGCCAAAACACTGGCAATAATGCAGCAGACATTCAACCTGAAATTAAAAATGTTTAAATAAGTTACGGTGACCAGACAGCAAGTGTGAAAAATCAGGACTGGGTGACGGATAATAGGTGCCTATATAAAACAAAGCCCCAAACATTGGGATCCTCCCTACAAAATCGGTATATCTGGTCACCCTAAAATAAGTACACCTTTGAGAAGAGATGCAAGAAGCAGTGAAAAGTGGGCAGAAGAATAAATATACATGAGTGAAGAATTCTGACAGGATTACACAAGTCAAGAAAGCTAACAGAAATGGTAGGTGTGACAGAGTGGGAAATTTTTATAATATTTTGTATGACTATTGTGCATGCCTCAGTTTCCCTTGCGTGAGGCCTGGTTAACTAGGTGGTGGGAAAAAGTTGTTTTTCTTTGTAGAGATGCAGAGATACAAATTTGACTGACTCCTAGCGGCCTGTAGCGTGCGCCCCCATGACCATGGAGAGTCTGAGAAGACAATGGCCACTCCAATTGCCCAGACATTTGGCACCTAGCAATTAATGACAATGGATGATCCACCCTACTTCGGAAGCCAGCCAGGTGTGACCAGCTGGAAAAGGGTTGCGGAGGGCATGGTGACAATGTTTGCCTGGGAACAAGAACAAAGGACTGAGGAGGTGCCAGGTGGGGGTGTTAAGTGTTGGCTGCTGGAAGAGGATGCTCCAGGACTGGGACTAACAAGGGGTCAGATGGCTCTGAGACAGACCAAGATTGATTATGCTGTCTATGTTAACCAAGGACTTTCTACCCTGCGTTCCAGACTGCTAATAAACCCTTCTGCTTTTACAACGATGGCCGAGAGTCACTGCAGGTTAAGATGGGAGAGTGCATTGCTCCCTTTGGGTGTACTCATGTGGACTCGCTGGAGGGAGCTCATGGTGTGAAGCAAGGGTGCTGAATGCGCCAAGGTTTGATCTAAGGAGTCAGTGAAGCCAACTGACTTATTCTAGTGAGATGTGACCCTAAAGTGGGTCTGGCACACTGAAGGGGTCCTCCCAGGGACTGTTTCAGAGCATTGGACCTGTATAACCATGACAGTAGCACACCACAGAGAGATGCCCACAGAAACTTGAAAGCAGAAGAAGCAGCTGTATGGGTACGGATGAATCACTTTAATATTACAATAATCTACAAAGATAACCACACTTTTACTGGGAAAAAATAGAATCTAATTACCCTAGAAGATGATGGTAAACTATTAAAATCTCATATCTGGGGCAGTATGAGCAGATATGGAATTGACACTGTACCAAGAACAATACCTACATGTAAACATCTGATTTTAAACATTTGTTTGGCTCGAAGTTGCAAAATAATTACTCAAGAAAGTTTTACTGACTTAGTGTAAACCAAGAGAATGCCTTGGAGTGTACATTACAAGGGGAGATTGTCAAAGGCACAAATATCAGTTAGGTGCCTAATTTCCCATTGAAAGTCAGTGAGAATTTAAACTCCTTATTTTATCAGGTCCCTGGGAAAGTGATTTATGCCTGTGCTCTTTTGCAGAGCAACGCTGTGACCTACACCTCTCAGAAGCCAGTCACAAAGACTTGAGAGCAGGAATAGCAGAAAGCGTCTTTTACAAAGAAGATGCTTGGGAGTTTACAGCAGAGTCAGAGCTCACTGTTACCCATGGTTTTCAGAACCCAAACCTGTGGTAACTTAACTGTTTCACTCCAGGCGATGTCAGGTTTAAATCAATGGGAACACAGCACTTCCTACTGATGAAAGATTGGTACAAGCAAGCATGATCTTATCTAAAACTACTATTGATTAGATTTAAGCACACACAGACTTAAACAATAGGTTTAGAACATCCAATAAATACCTAAAATCTGAGATGGTATTGAGTAATTAGTAGCAGGCCAGCGATGGGGGGGGGAGAGATAGGTCAGTGGTTTGAGCATTGGCCTGCTAAATCCAGGGTTGGGAGTTCAATCCTTGAGGGGGCCATTTAGAAATCTGAGGCAAAAACTGGGGATTGGTCCTGCTTTAGGCAGGGGGTTAGACTAGATCTCCTGAGGTCCCTTCCAACCCTGATATTCTATGATGGCTGATCGCTTCCCAGCTGTGGCATACGGGGTCAGAAAAAAGTCTCTCAGGATAGCTTAAGAGAACTGCTCCAAAGCACTCTATTATCTAGTCTTTTTATAACTATTTTTTTACAAAAGACAGCTCATACTGACCCCTACTGGGTCATCACTTCTCCTAACTTCAATCAACAAAACACTTTAACAATCTTAGCCATAATAAGCTTCTACATCAAAAGGCACCCAAACTCAAGGTCTCCATGCACTTTTCTTTCAATCTCATAATTTGCTGACTTTTCTCCCCTCCTTCCATTCTCATTAGCAGAAACTGCAAGCCTGCAGCTACTATTTGACCTTGCCTCCAAAAGCCTAGCTTGTCCAAATTAACCCTTAACTATGTGGTGTTCTTTTTATTAATTCATGATGGCTGAATGCACACAATATGGTTGCAATTAGCTTGATTAAGTTCTATGGTACACACCCCTCAATTCTGGGGTAATACTCACCAGAGCACTCTTGGAAGAAGACTACTCTATTCTGAGAGGGTCCTTAGTGCCTGGATCAAAATGATATCTCATGGACTGGTTTTATATGAAAAGTTTCAGGCGAGTGTCCCTTGCCTTCGGAGTAGCTCACGAAATCTCATGCTCAAATAAATTGGTTAGTCTCTAAGGTGCCAAAAGTACTCCGTTTCTTTTTGCGAATACAGACTAACACGGCTGTTACTCTGAAACCGGTTACAAGATAGGTTGTTTTCATAGACGAGTATAGAAGGGAGCAAGTAGCCAGAGGTTCAAAGTGGGGTAGGGGGCCTTGTATGGAATCTGAGCACCAAGTTGAGATCCCATGCCAGTGTAGGGTATCTGACTTCTGGGAAGCGGTTCTCCAGTCCCTGGAGAAACCTCCTTGTTGTAGGCTCCCCAGCCCAAAAGGTATGCATCTGTTGTTATTACTGATGTTGGAGATGGTTGAGCAAAGGAGACCCCTGCACAAACACTGCGAGGGTCCTTACACCAGTCGAGGGAGTTTTTCATGACTCAAGGCACCAAGACTAGTTTGTTCAAACTGTTCAAAACTTTAACAATTACTTTAACTTTTAACAATTACAAATCTTCCCTCCATGTCTGTGTCAGTTGATAGGATTTGTGTGCTCAGTTTTTTATGGAACAGGATTGACACCTCCACTCTTAGATTTGGCTGAGTAATTACTACAAATACTGTCACCAATCCAGTCTTTAAGCTTTTCAGCCTCAGACTCAATACAGTGTGCTTCATGGAGAAATAGAAAATCAGCTTTCAAGTTTCCTAAGTGAGACACCTTTTAACCCCTTTCAGAGGGTGACAGATTCCTTTTATGTTCCAAGAAACACATGTAAGTAAATTAGCCACAGGTACTCAAGGCGGGAAGCGTCCCAGCAAACATTTTCTGCTGTGCCCACCAAAACTCAGGGCTATGGGTAGGGTGAAGTGTATCTAGGGGAATTCATGAGTTGAGACAGAAGAGAAGCTAGAGGGGCTTAGCATTAGTTGAGGGCTTGGGGGCTGGGGAGCAACAGGCTCTTTCGAGGATCAGTTTTGTATCAAGGTGTAAGGAAAGTATCTTGGACAAAAATTCTACTAGCTTGTCCTTTTCTACTTCCACAGGGTAGCCAGCCACTCTCAAATCTTCTGGACCGGCCCTCCAGGTCACTGATTTCATCATGTAGCTTTTGGATCAGACATTGTTTGTCTCTAGTGATCCTAACAGAGCCCACGTGGTCTTCTAAAATAGAGGTTCTAGTTTTTGCCTCCCAGTGCTGGAGGATAGCCTCTGAAAACTCAGCTGGTGTGGTGCAGTCGCAACTTTAATTTCAGAGATATCCTTGATATTTCCTTAAAGCAGGATCTGTTCTTTGGATATCTGCTTTCGAATTTTGTAGACTTGATCCAGGCCTACTAGGCACTCCTCCTTGAGTGCTGTCATGCTGCCCTGCACAGGGCTGAAAGAGATCCTCTGTTTCTTTGTGATTTGTGGGGAACCCGGGGAGAGAGAGGGGTTAAAAACCAGGTCAATTTGCTACTAGGATGTTAAAGAACAGAACGAACCACCCAGAGACAAAAAAAACTGTGACCTTAATATAGTGGATGTCGGTGGATTTTTGTGGGCCTGAGCAGGAACTCCAGATCTAGGCATCCATTTTCCCCTGCTGGCTCCCAGAAGTCCTGTGTTTTAGTCTAATTCCATGCTTAAGATTTCTTCATTAAGCGATGGGCAAGTAGACATACCAATGTTATTTTTAAATATCCACAATAATTACTTGTAATGTGTGTAGTAACCCTTTGAAAAAAAGGTCTGGCTTAGCAAAATTTGTATTTACTCTACAAAGCTTCTTCAAAAAGATTTACAGCTCACGATGTTAGCGCAGTGATAGTATCACTGCTAAAAAAGGTTATTCACCCCCCCCCCCAAGAAAACACAAAAACAGCAACACGTTAGGAACTGCAGAAAATGCTTTTACAAAGCACCTGGGAATAGGTGTAATATAGTTGGCACTCAACACACACAAATCTGTAGAACTGAGTTGCAAATTTCATAAAGTCTGATTATTAACGTTCTAGGCATGCAGATGTTAGGATTTTCTAAAGTTATAAACTGAACTTAGAAAGCAGCAAGATGCAATGAAACAGTCACGTAATACATGATATCTCCTTATCAGAATCTCTTACCCCCATCAAGACTCCTGGAGACACGTTTGCTTGAGGTGCGCTCAAAGTATGGAGCTGGTCTGTCTATAAGGTTGCTAGCCTGCTGTGTCTGTGCTTGAGTACGGCCACTGTAGCGGAACTTGGAACCCAAGGTCAGGAATTTCGCCTTAGGAGGCTGTTCTGGTGATACAAGTCTAAAAAACAAATATGAGATTAAAAGTCATTTCGCTAGTTTTAGTAAATGCTTTAGCGCAGCACTTCGTAACTGCTCATCATACTATGAGTTAATTTGGAAAGGAAAATTGTTTAATGTTAAAATTCAAGCTTCAGATAAAAATAGCATATAAGATCGTTAAAAGTTGGTAAAAGTTGATCTTATCTTGCAAAAAAGTACAAAGAAAATTAAGCTACAAGTATCAAAATAACTGAATTTTATAAATTTTGCAGTGGATTACACTTACCGTTTTAATTTTTTTTTTTCCGCTTTAATTGCTAATCATGATATTCAGAAATTTGCTATTGGTCTGCCAGATATCACTGAGAATTAGCAAGGTTCTACTGTATTTCAACAATAGAAATTAGTGACACTAACAGCAGTTAATAGCATCTGGCTAAAAGATCAATGCTCTAGAAATTAGAAGATTGGTGTTTTCATTTAAGATACTGATAATTGAAAAAGATTAAAAGTTCTGTTTGAGCAAGGCAGAGGGGAAAAAGCCAGTAATGGTCCAGCAACATACAAAAATGATAACATGCTAAATCCTTGGAAAATTACTCAAAGCATCTCAACGGATATAGATCTTACATTATTTGTTTGGTGCCCACAGCTTTAGCATTCAATGCCTATACCAACTTTAAGGTTTCTCATGTTGCAAACTCTGACAGTTCCAAAACTGTGGTCTATGAAGAACTGGCTGGTCATGGGATACCGAGTCTTTGTTTCTAGCTACTTCTTTTTATATCCAGGATCTTTATTGCAAAAGAGAGAGATCTATTACTTGAAGTAGTTGGATGAGGAGCAGCCAGCCTAGTTGTCACTGTTACATATTAGAAGAGAAGAAACAGGAGGTGACCACCAAAAGGACTGGAACTGGTGGCACAGCAAGGAAGGAATGTCCAGAGAAGCAGGGGGATGAGAGAACCAGATGCCTAGGCATAGGCAAAGTATGCGGGACAGACCATAAATGCAACAGGGAATCCAAAAAAGAAAAAACAAAACAAAACAAAACCCCAGGGGAGAGGGAGATAAAGAGTAGAAGTATGTTCCTGAATACTTTCTCATGCAAGCAACTGCTTTAGATGCCATATGGCTATTATGCAAGGACTAGTATGAAAAGAAATTTCCTTGTGGACAATCTACTCTGCTAAGCTGTGGTCCACACTGCACTAAGTTTGGGATAACCTGAAATCAAAGAAACAATGCTGTCTCAAATTCCTGAATACTGCAGCACAGAATCCACATCTATCTACAAAGGTTCTTGCTGCTGCCATTTCCAATCTGGTCCCTTTTAGAGACTCCCCTACTGCAGTATTTGAAACCTTTAGAAGTCCTCTGTGAATTTAGATAAAGCATCTGAGCATTCCCTGTAGCTTTTGCAAATTCCTCAGGAAGCATCTGAGTTTAAAATATATTTTTAAGATCTTCCATTGATTGAAGGGATTCCCTCCTCAGGTAAGTAGGCAAAAATGGTGGCCATTTTAATGAAAGGTTAATTTGCACACCCTCCTATTTTAGGATGCTTGTACAGCAGAACTACTAAACATCGTGTCTTCCTTCTTTGACTGTGAGGACAGCCTTATACCACAATCCTGTCTGAATAATTTCTGTAAATTCTCATTGACAATACAGTGTTTCCTAAAGTAAGTCTATTACGGAATGAGGAGAAAGAAGGCAGAGAATACATTCCCAGGGTGTTACTGTTACTGTTCTTTGTTTTCAAATGTTGGCAAGGCTACAGCATTAACTTCCATTTTTATCCTCTACCCTGCTGAGATAAACTTTTAATAAGGAAAAAACAAGGGAGCTAATTACTTCCTGATTAAGGGTATTTTAAAGGATATTTTATATTTCAAGCTTAATTACATGTAATAACCGACAAAGTTATGGTTATAGCAGCGCAAGAAGTTCTGGGAAGACACTGAAAAAAATAAAAATTTCTAATACAACATCACAAGTACTATATGCATTAATTTATACATGGGTATACACGCAGTCTTTCTGTATATGATAAGGTTCAAGGCTGAAGACTAAGACCACCTGCGAAGAGCAGAGTAGATACCCAGTTTGACAGCAGCTCTTAAAGTGGATTGTTACTTACTAGAATGTAACTGGAATTCTATATCGTTTGAATTTCCATAAATATTATAAAAGAAAGGCACAGATTGGCCTGTTTTCATATTTAATAGTGTATGTACAAAGTTTGGAGAGTCATCTTTTAAACTAAAAGGGATACCATCCAATATACAAAGCTTATGTTAACACACATCTTCAGTTATCTAAAAGGAATTACTAACCTTATGAAAAGAGTTTTCCTTAAACCTGGAAGTTGAATTGTATGTGTGAATTACATGCAAAATTCACTGTCATGTAGAATGCACAGAACACGTGGCACGAGCAGAGAAAAACATTAAAAAATTTTGGGCTGTAACAGTTGTGATCCTGTTTATTTCTGGCATTCAATGAGAGAAAAGAGATCAGGATTTATTTATTTTATTATTTTAAAATCCTGATGGAGAGGTTCTAGGGATTTTCTGCCTGATGACATCAGTGGAAGTACATGATGGTGAGAGTATTTGAAGCTTAGTACTTGTTATAATACCATCCCTGACTAGAAAAATCTATTTCTGGTTGGAATGAAACCCAATTAAATTCTGTTCTATTTCTGTAGAAAGATTTTCTGATAAATATAAAATGTCACTGAAAACATTTACAGTTGTAAATTACCTTTTAAAAATCTAAGCTGATCAGCTACTATAGATGTAGCTCAATCAAGGATTCTTTCCTATTTTGGACTACATACTAATTTAATAATGACAAAATATAAATTATCAAGCAAATTTCAAAGTAACTATTGCAACGGTATGAATCATTTCAAGAACACTGATTTATCCCAGCCACGCAGCAGAGTGGCTTGTGCTACATATCACTTCTGGTCATAGATTGCACTCACCAAATGATTAGATTTTCTTAACTTCATATTCAGTTTGAGAAAATCACATATCAACAGTGCATTTTTATTAATTAGACAACCTTCCATGCCTTATATGCTTGTGAGGTTTATAGTGTCAAATGTAAAATTTTTTGAGACAGGTGTGACGCTCTATGAACTGATTTCAAACAGGAATGCTTTCTAAATTATGTATTTAATGAGTGATTCACAGCTGAAACTTAACAGTGCAAATGGCAAACCAGGATTTTCTTTAAAAAAACTAGAGGAGGTATGGCTGAGAGAAGAGAAATTCCAATTTCTACTGCCAATTAATATAATTGGCCCAAAGCCACACAAATATTAGAATCAGAGAAATTTAGACCTGGAAGGGACCTCCATAAGTCATCTACTCCATTCCCCTGCACTGAGACAGGAACACCTAGACAAGTGTTTGTCTAATCTCTTCTTAAAAACCTCCAGTGGGGGAGATTCCACAACTTCCCTAAGTAATTTGTTCCAGTGCTTAACTACACGTATAGTTAAAAGGGTTTTCTTAAGGTCTAACCTAAATTTCCTTTGTTGCAATTTATGCCCATTATTTCTTATCCTGCCCTCAGAGGATAAGGAGAACAATTTATCACTCTTCTTTTTGTACAACCTTCTACATACTTGAATATTATTATGTTCCCCCCTCAGTCTTCTCCAGACTAAACATACCCAGTTTTTTCAATCTTTCCTCATAAGTCATGTTTTCTGACTTTTAATAAATTTTACTGCTCTCCTCTGGACTTTCTCCAATTTGTCCAAGTCTTTCCCAAAGTGTGCTGCCCAGAACTGGACACAATACTCCAGCTGAGGCCTTAACAGCACTGAGTAGAGTGGAATAATTACATCTTGTGTCTTGCTCACAAACACTCCTGCTAATACATCCAGAATGATGCTTGCTTTTTTCACAACTGTATTACCTTGTTGACTCATTTAATTTGCGATCCACTATAACCACATTTTTCCCATTAGAAAATATACATCTGCCACAAAAAGCTGTCTAGCAAGATGGCTCTATTATTTAACTGCTTTTATGTTCACTACAAGGTTTATGAGACTGTATACTGTCAATCTGGAGTAATCTCACATTACCCACTTTCAAATATTCCAAAAGGTAGAAGGAGCTGAAAAATATTAGAGGAACATGTCTGTTCATAGGAGGCTAAACAACAATTGCAATATATCTCAACTAAATTTATTTGTGAGCAGGTTTATTTTCTGAAATACAGCACAGTGAATTGTTGGTGTATATTTTTTCTGAAGAAAGCATTAACAAGGGCAACTTGTTCACTCGTTGTGATAAATACTGCACAAAAATACAAGCTGTCCTTTCCCTTGATAGATTCCGGGGTGCTACAGTGTAAATGCAAGTATACAGTTTAATCATGTACAGCAAGATTTCTGGTTTTCAGGAGAAATCTGACAGTACATTTGAAAATAAATCATTCTTTGAAAGTATGGGAGGGCAAACAAGATATCTCAATACAATTAGCAAGTGCATATATTCCCATAGAAAAGTGGTTATATTCTTAATGTAGTTATAGTTTGTTCCAAGACTAGTTTGAATTGGTCTCCCAGGACATGGGAGACCAATTCAATTCCCCCTTTTGCCTCATGAGGAAAAGGGATTTGAACTTCCGTCTCCTAAACTGCAGGAGAATGGCCTTGCTACTGGGCGATGGGATATTCTGGCATGAGGTTTTCTCATTCTCTACTATTGAGCCTGTTCTACTTTTTATAAATAGCATTTGGAGCCGGGGCTTGAACCTGCATCTCTGACATCATAGGTGAGTGCTCTAAGTAGCCAACTATAGAGCCATTTTCACTCTCATTCCCTGCTCTAATGACTAAGAATTGCCATTATGAATGACAATTGATAACCATTGGGCAAGGAAAGAGCGCGAGAATTACTCCATAGCCTGCTCGTTAGAGCACTCACGTAGGATAAGAGAGACCCAAGTTCAGGTCCCTGCTCCAACGATGAGAGCAGTCTTTAGCCAGTACACACTGAAAAGATGGCAGCACATGGTCCCACCTACTACTGCATATAGCGCTCAGTGATAAGAGGACCTGATGCTTAACAAGGCCTCATATCCAAACAGTAGCTGGGTTCTTGCAAGTTTTGGTTTCCTGTTAGGTGTTCAGCTGCTGCACAAACTGAAATCTTAGAGAGCTACACTCTTACTCATGCAGATCTGGATGGTAAATTAGGAATTGAGCTATAAAGTTGAATGTAATTAACCTTTTATGTAAGATATTACAAATTAATAGTCCAGGATCAGTGATCTATGTGTATTTTTCACATGTTTCAATGGGAGCTAGAACTGGATGGAGCTAAAACAAGTGGAGAAAATATAGTCTCCCCCACACACTTTTCTGAGAAAAATAAAAATAGTTTTGACTTTTAGGAGAAAGAGGATAAGACTTCCTGAGTATTTACCTGTAGAAAGTATGGTGCTCCACACAAACCTTCCATAACCTTTTAGCAGCCCGATGGTTTGGCAATTTGAACCCAATGGTGCTTTCAAACTGTTCCAGCTGGAAAAGGAGCCACAAAATAAATTAACACATTTCCTGAAAGCTGGCCAGGTTAGCAGAACGAGTGAGTTCAGACATTTCCATTACCGTGACAAGCACTAATTCTCCTTTCCTGATGCTCAAAATGTCTCAAATTTTCCATACTTCTAATTGCACCAGGTGGACTACTCATGCAGGGTAATAATCACTTCCTATCTGTATTTACTAATGACTCTTCTTTGGGAAAAGCCAACAGTGCCTTCGTTTTGTCAGCAAATTTCATGACTAGCTGCCCAGAATTTAAAAAAAAAAACACTGCAAAAAGCCAATTGTACTGAGAATTGTAGCAGCAGCCATGCACACTTTCTCCCCTTAGTCCACTAAATACTGTACTAGGCAGTGTTCAAGCTATTAAGTTTGTCACAATTTCTAATCCAAAAATGTTATGTAAATGCAAGTACAAGATGTACACGTGAATGGACAATACACCTATGTCTAAGATGAATCACAAGACATGTAAAGAGGGAGAGATCTTTTTCAAATTAAGATTTCATATTAATCACATCATCTATTGAAATATAGCAATCTCCATTAGCTCTGCTAACAGTTCACAGCATTTAATGAAAAGCTACTTATATTTTTAATTGACTTCAAGTAAGTAAATAAAAGGAACTAGCTAGTTAATAAGGATTCATTAATTAGAATACCACATATAAGTTTTGGGTATGACTGGTCGCCTATGAAGAGGATTCAGAGATCCCTTATTCTCAAACAGGTGCGGATATAAATCCCACATTTGAACTCTGTCAGAACACCTGGGGAAGTTTGGAAAACATTATCTTGCTGGTGGGCTGAACTTTAGCTTTCACTCTTGAACAGCAGCAGAAAGGTTGGCCAATATTTTCTATAAAACATCTCAAGCTGTTTATGAACAGAACTGCAAGAAATGAATAAAAGCCCTACTTACCTCTGCTGGCCTGACTTTTATGTAGAAGTTACTACGTTTATAAGAGATTTTCAAAATTTTGGGCCAAGCAAAACGGTTGATTCGGAGTCTATCCTTGTAAATGAGTAGCCCATTAGCGCATACACCCAGCATGATGTCTACACCTTCAGAATCCTACCGCAAATGAGAATTTTAGACAAAATTTAAATAATGATATTTTATGGAGTTCATTATGTTAATACACTTGGGAGGAGGGATGTCTATTACACTGGTTTCATGCTGAAATTACAGTAATGCCAAATGGGTTTGCAAAGAAAAGGTACACAACAGCAGGAAAAATCTGCATTTATTAATCTTAGAAACAAGGTTGGGACTCCTGCAATGGTTTAGCATTCATCAGTCCAGTCTGCAGTGACCAGACACATCTGTGTTCACATGCTGCAATTTTGGAAAAACATACCAATATTATGGTGAGGGGGAGGCATATAAAAATCTAAATCAGAAATTTATCAGCAGTAGAGATGTGATGGATATTAGCAAACATTTCAGTAAGCATTAAAGGAAGAAGAAAAAATGAAAGGCCTTGTAAACTTTACAGTTTTTATCAAAAATACAGCAGGTTGTTATATCATATTGTGCAGTTATATATAACTATTACTTCAATTAAGATGGAGAAAAGTGGATATTTGGCTGACAATGTCAGCTTAGCCACTTCAGTCAAGGTGCTGGCAGATAGCATTTTAATCATTTTGGCCCAGTGACAATGTCTGATCTCAGTTTACAGAAGCAAATACTTACTGATAGGACTTGCATGTAATGCAAATCTAAGAAGAGACTTCCCCATGTAATAGCACAACAAATACCAACATGCTCCCAACCAACTGGCAATAATACGAAGTGCTGACATCCAGTTGTCACTAAATTCTAGACTGACTGGCAGAATTCTTAAGGGCTGCAAACTGTTCTCATAAAATAGAGTTCTTGTCAGAGCTTTTACTTGCCATGAGAAATCGCTGTGGAGTAATTGCAAGCATTAGAACCACTGAGAGTGAAAATTCTTAAAGCCATTCAAGACAAGAGTGAGCTGGCATTATGAACTTCTACTAGTGGCAGAAATAAGGTTGCAGATGTATTTACCATACACCTCCAGTAAATACAAGACTACCTACATTAAATGTTTCCAAGACCAACTGGGAAAGGCCATTAATAAAATTACAAAAGAATTTGACAAGACCCAACTACCTTTCCAAGTTCCACTGAATAAAACAGAAGGTTTCTCTAGTATTTTTACACTATTCAAAAAATTTGGCTTTAGCGTCTCTTTTTAAATATTGGATTATTCATTCTTAATCCATTAAATGAATTTTGCTACTGATTTTCTGAGAACATTGATCTTTTAAAATTGGATTATACTAATTTCTGTTTACTTTTAAAAATTAAAATATCGATAGAAATGGAAGTTACTTTCCAACCATCTAGAGTAAAAATCTGTACTTAATGCCCACTGGTACAAAAAAACACTATAGACATTTTAGGCTCCAATTTGCCTCTCCAAGCCTATCACTGGAATAAACATTTGACATTTAAAACAAACTTAGTTGCTCCTAAGAATAAAGAATATTTTCCCAACCTGTAAGTATGGAGCCACATGGGCTAAATAATCCTTGACTGAAGATAAACTCTCAGAGTCCCTATACCTGTAAACTGAATAATTAACATGACTGCCAGATAGTATAGCAGTTGAAGGGCTTGCATTTAAGTACCCTTAAGCGTACATGTATCTTCAGGTTGAGTGGTCCACCTTTATTGTGCTCTGTAGCGGTAAGTATTTTTCAGAGAAATTAGTTCAATACCTTGGCATGATGTAAATCCACTCCATACATGGAAAGCCTCTTGGCATTTTCTAAGAAATGAGAATCTGCCTGTGCTGGAGTCAAGCCCCTAGAACCAGTAAAAGATACCTTCAGTTTACTGTCAAAAATAAATATCAAGATAATAAAACCAAGTGAAAGTAGCTACATTTAGGGTACGTTAAAATATTTCAGATTAGAAGAGTCTAAATCTGAGTACTTTTGCACTTCTGTATTTCTCGCCCCAAAATCGTAGGTATGTATATTCTCATTAACGGTATATTATATTTACTTAGTAGCATTTACTACCTTTAGTGTTGCAAAACAGTTTTAATTATAACCTACTCAAACACTGCCCCGCCCCAAACACTTTTTTCACTTCAAAGAACTGGCTTCCATTTTGCCCTCACTTCCTCTCCCCCAAAACACAATCAAGGATATCTTCCATGACTCGCTATAACTCGATCAGTATTTATGAAGTTATGAGATTAACATGATCCAAAGTGACTTTTCAAACAGTCATCTGCTGAGTTTCCCCAGTCCTCTGTGACACTGGAGTAGATGTTCTCCCTAACTGCCCTGACAGAAGGGCTGTGGCTAGCACTGTTTTGTTTTCAATTCTAAATATCTTAAACAAACAAACAAACAAAAAAAAGTACCACTCTCCTAAAGACACATTCACTAACTTATCAGGAAAAGAGAAAGTCATGAGCATGACCATCATGGATCTCAGTGCTTTATGGGTTCTACACAATTTTTACTACATTCTGGAATATTCCATATTCTAGTCTTTCATTTAAAAAATATTGACCTTTTTCAGCTGCCAGGACAGATCCATAAACATTTAAAATGCTTTGCTTCCCTGGTAAGCCATCCTTGCAGAAAACTGTGTCCAGGTCAAACAGTACCACTAACAAAGGTAGGAATCTATCCTCCCCCAAGCCTTGCTGATGTATGAATTTCAGAATTTCACTGGTATCCTTTAAAATGCCAAGATCAGTAAATAAGGTATGTTTATTTTATCAAATGTCCAACACAGAAAGGTTAACCTTTTCTGACCTAGACTGTACACACTTTGCTTTTAACAGTACAATATCTACAGAGCAATATATGCCAAAATTGTGGCCCATTGAAGACAGTGGTGGTTTTGCTCCCAATATAGCTCAGAATTTCATTCATTATTATTATTATTATTATTTGTATTGTGGTAATGCCTAGTCATGGACAAAGACCCCATTGTGCTAGATCCTGTACAAACTGAACAAAAAGACGGTTCCTGCCCCAAGAAGCTTAGACTCTACTGAAGCTTAGACTTGGTCATGAAGCTTAGACTCTACCTTCATAATATAGCATTTATCTAACAAAAGATGACCTTCCTTCCGTCAGTATGAGGGGAACAAGAATAGTTTTTCCTATTGTCAACAAAACTAAAACAGTGACCATGGTTTATTTAAGGTAAAAAACAACACTACAAAGAGTGTATAGTTCAGGGCAGTGGGCTCTGACCGTTGGGCAATGCAAAGAAATGTATGATCTATTTTGCTGACTGAAAGCAATTGCCTATGTACTTATATTTTTCAGATAATGAGACTTTGGGATTTTAATTCTATCTACACGTCAGTCATAAAATGGCTCCTCATAATCAGATTACAATGTATTTTTAATGAACCAAAGGTAGCTAGTTTAGAGACTGAATATTTGTGGCCCATTTAAATGAAAAATTTCAGATTCTGAATGCTTTCTTCATATTGTTCAAAACATCTCTGAATGAAATAAATTCAGACTATTGTTCTTACACAGCAAGTAAAAAAGCCTGTATCATGAAATATAGCTTCAAAACTTTCTTAGCTGAAATGTTTATTGCTATTTTTACTGGCTAAAGCAAGAAGCAATCCATAATTGACTTTTTTGATGGAAATCCTACTAAGGAGCTGTAATAAACAGAAGAAAAAAAGATGACAGGAAAGTCAAACTAAAGACAAGTTCCATTTAAATACATATAAGAAAAATGTTGTAGCTATGTAATTGATGTAAGACTATTATAGTAGTGATAAACTTCTTCAATCTAATACAGTATTATACATATCTTTAAGATCAAGAGAAATGACAGATGTAACCAAGACCATATCAACATATTTTATTCCCACCAGGTCAGACACACCTGTGTGTTTTGTGCAGTTCTACTACTTTGTCCTCCATCTCTTTTGTTTGATTGGGTGCAAATTGGAATTCACTGATGTAATGGTTATTGTGTTCCTCTGAATCATAGTCGCCTAGCTCGGCCTGCAGAGTATATGAACCAAGGAGGGCATGAGTCACAAAAGAACATGGCAGTCGGCCAGAAGCAATATCCTGACGAAGCTGTAGGCACAGGAAATATCTGCAAAAAGAAAAAAAAGTTACTTATGGTAAACAGAAATATTCCTGCAGGATATTTGTGAGAGCATACATGCACAAAGCTGAGTAAAATCTGTCCAAACATAGTGCCAATAGTCTGTTTTAAAAAACCCAATGCACTGATAGAACCAATACACAGAGACAAAGTTCCATTTCTGATAGATCTTGTCAACTAAAAACAAAGGATTTGGAGTTACAGTTTTAATATAAGAATCAATATATCCTTCGTAAATCAGTTGAATTAGAAATATTCTGGCTCCCAGTACAAATGAGCTGTATGTGTCCAGTTTTACATAATAAACTTGCTTACCAACTCTGTCATGTTCATAGTCAGGCTTGGTACAATCCATTTAAAAATGGATGATCTATTTTCCCTTAAAATCTAGGGTTTGGTTTTAAAACTTCAGTAATATCTAAATTGTTTTGCACCATGTAATCCAGCCAGTCATGCCATACAACATAGGAATGCATACTATATCAGTAAGCAGTGAACACTTGCATCCCTCAGACAGGTCGTATCCATGTGAGTAATTACATTTATCTTGTACCTTGCAACTCTTGTCCATAAAGCCTTGTGCTGTGCATACACAAAGTAATCTTACATGACATACTAAACAAAAGTAAATTTTATTTTTTACTTGTTTATTTTGAATTCATAGTGAAGTTCAAATTATTGGGGATTTAGAAAACTTCAAAAATAAATCAAGGATAACACTATTTACTTTAACTGAACACAATCTAAAAGCCCAACTTAATTTCCTGAAAATAGTTTTATAGCACGCATGGACACCTAAAGCTAGTTTTAGATCAACTGAACACTAATACAATTAGCTTTTCTACTACATGTAGAATGAGAGACAATTATAGACTGTATATCTAGTTTGTTTTGTATATCATATGTTTGGAGTGGTCATTTTTCTCCCAAATGGGAAAGCTACTAGGTGGTGAGTTACGTAAATAATTTTAAATGAGTACCAATAAATCCTTTATATACCACTGTGTTTGCTACATACTGTATTTAACAAATTCTATTTGATAAATGTTTGACAATTAAAAATAAATTATCTGGACTATTTCCGTATCCCCCTCAAAACACTTAAGCAAGTTGCAACATTGAACAGTTAATTGTGGTTTGTAACAGTAAACCAAGATAACACTTGAAGAAAAAAATATTTCCCATTTTCTTTAAACTCTTTCTACTTTTCTCTGTTCTTAGATTCTTCCTCCTTGGTTGTCTGAAGAGCATGTAGCACATGGGTGCTATCATGAAGAAACAATAAAGGATAATAATTCTGTTGTACTACCTTATTTGTGTGTGTGTTACCATCTCTAATACCTATCTATGAAAATGTATTCTCAGCAATTCAGTTTAATATAGAGTTAGCATATAAAGCACCTTAACATCTTTGAGCTCAGTACTCCTATCAACACAAGTTACCCTACTGCTTACATCCCAACATAGTGGCAGCCTCTCAACATCCACTGGCTCCACGCCTCTGACCCTTAAGAGGTTCATTCCCTTTTCTGGTCTCCTTCCTGCTATTCCACTCTATCCCATTTCTATCCTCATCCTCTGGTCTCTTGCTATAATTTTTACTTTTTCCCCTCTTCCTTCTGGACCCCTTCATTAGCACCTCTCACCATTTCAACTAGCTTTCCCCCCTCATCTGGGAGCTTTCCTGGAGGCCTTATCAGATCCACTGAGTCCCAGGTCTCACCCCAGCTCAGGACTGCTCATACTGTGAACTGGAGCAAGAAAAGCTGTGTGGTATCATCATGCAGTCGCCAACTCCCACTCACTCCCTACTGGCTACAAAAAGCAGCAGCATAGCACAGTATAGTCAAACTGTGCTGTAGCAGACAGACAGAATATTTAAACTTCCAGGCTACACTGGAGGCTGTGCCCAGGATAACTATCCCAGTTTCCTCCCATACCTAGGGCCTCTATGTTCCCTTATTCTATGAGGGAGAGAGTGGGGAGAGAGAAAATCTGCAATGTGAATTTAAAACATAGGAAACAAGTAAGTTGTTGACTTGTAGAGTGTACAATATAAAAAACACTGATTATCAAGTTTTATATTAAAATATGCATACCTGGTAATGTCTTCAGTCAATTGTGAAGGATCAGGAGGATAAAACTTCACATTAAAGGTGAATAGCCAGGGTAAACCTACAAATGGGAAATGTCTGATTATTACTCCACAGAACTTTAACGAGCAACCAAAAAAAAACAAACAAAAATTTCTTATTGGAAGATTTAAAACACTTGTGACTAGCATTTCTGCAATTAAGTCAATAAATCAATAGAAGTCAAATTTAAAATGCAAGAAATTTAAGAAATTATATGGTAAATAGAGGGAAAGTTAACAGAAGAGTGGGTTCTCTTCAATGCCAGATAGTTACACTTGTAAACTGAAAGATCAGACCAACAGATTAAGATAATTTATTTACATTTCTGAAGAATTTGTTACAATGTTTTTCTTATCATAATTTATGAAAACATCTACAAAAGTATTTAGAGTTTTGAATTCTCAGGCAACCATGATAATTCGATTTAGCAGCTTTAAAGGTATCTTTTGTTCAAACAAGCATTTTAGAGGGTTTCAACCCTGAGCAACTTTTTTTTTCTTTTGCATTGATTGTGAACTAATATAACCAATGTTTTCCAGCTTCTTCCAGGGCAAGTCTCTCTCCCCTGTTGAGATAAGCTCATAAAACAAATTCCTTTTAATTTGGGAGACTGTACAATCACTCATGGGGAAGAAAATCTGAAAGAACTAAGATTTGTGATGCATACACTAAAGCATGAAGTAGAAATAGTGAAGTTGTAAAGCACTTTATTTTCTAGCAAATACTGTAGCCAAAAAAATGGCTGCTCTCATTAAATATATAAAACCACATACATATTACAGTTTCTCCTATATTAGAATCATAGACATGCAAGACTGAAAGGGCTCTCAAAAGGTCATCACGTCTAACCCCTTGCGCTGAAGCAGGACCAAAGTAAACCTAGACCATCCCTGGAAGGTGTTTCTCCAACCTCTTCTGAAAAACCTCCAATTATGGGGATTTCACAAGCTCCCCTAGAACCCTATTCCAATGCTTAACTACCCTTGTAGTCAGAAAGCTAATATCCCACCTAAATCTCCCTTGCTGCAGATGAAGCCCATTACTTCTTACCCTGCCATCAGTGGACATTGTTGGGGTATCATTAAAAGCAACTATCAAGACCCTAAAATAGAGACACCACTCAAAACGCATTCACAGGAAAATTTCTCACAAATAAAACTGGACTTTGAGCGAAAAAACTCATGTTTAAAGAAGGTGGGAAATGTTGACATTAAAGAATCATGTTTCCCATAACTCTCCCTCATATACTGACTTATAACATTGAAATACAAAATGAGTAATTGTAAATAGTGAGATTAAGCACTTTGATAGCTATAGTTTTAATGATTTATAACTATGTACAGTGAATGTGTACAGATAAAAAACACAACACTTAGGCCAAGTCATTGCTGGCGTAAATGTGGTTTTGCCAATTCTCCTTTTTCACAGAATTGCTAATTTGCTTAAAATGTTATTGCTATCAAAACAAAGGTAACATATCATGTTGGAAGACATAAGTGGACATTGATGTCCCTCCTTCTTCTTTAAACTTTGATCCAGGAATTTATTAAGTTTTTAAATGTTCTTGTTTTTAACTTGTACAGAATTTTTTAAAGTGTTTTCATTACTCAATAAAACAATATTGTTTGGAAAATAATTACTAGTTCCCAGCATATGCTGCCAAATGCCTGGCGGTACTGAAAGTACCCACTTAGTTGTTATTGAACACTGACACAACTCATAGGATTGTGACAAATAGTGTCAATCATAAAGCAAGCACCACAAAATGAACAGACACACTGTCAGTGTTCTATTCATAAATTTGCACCAAGCACCACACAGTTCCTAGTAGGCCCCCAAACTGCAGGGCCAGGTAGAGCATAGCACACCACAACACGTTACTATGGCTCACTGTTAAAATGCTCTTTCAAAGCCTTCCTGAGCCATACAGCTCCTGGCTGAGCTCTTCTGATAACCCTTGTATCTGGCTGTTCAAACTCAGCAGACAGACGTTCCACCTTTACCCTCCACCCAGAGACAACTTTTCTCCCTTTGCTTCACAGATACTACGCAGGACACTGCAGGCAGCTATAATCACTGGGATATTTTTCTCAGTGAGATCCAGTCTTGTGAGTAAACGTCACCACACCTTCAAACGACTAAAAGCACATTCAACTGCCACTCTGCACCTGTTGAACCAGTAGTGTTGAATCGTTCCTTGGTGCTGTTGAGGTGGCCAATGTACAGCTTCATGAGCTGTAGAGTAAGGGGTAGGCCGGGTTTCCCAGGATCACTACTGGCATTTTGGCATTGCCAACGATAAATCCGGTAAGTCAGGAAAGAAAGTCCCTACTTGCAGCTTTTTGAACAGTCCTGTGTTCTTAAAGATGTTAGTGTCAGGCACCTTCCTTGACCAGCCAATACTGATGTCAGTGAAGTATCCCCAATGATCCACCAGCACTTGCATAAGCATAGAAAAATAGTCCTTTCTGCTGATGTATTCTGGGGCAAGGTGGTCTGGTGCCAAAATAGGGGTGTGTGTGCTGTTTATCACTTCACCGCAGTTCACGAATCCGATAGTTGCAAATCCATCCATTATATCCTGCAAGTTGCACAGAGCAACAGTCCTGTGTAGCAGGAAACGATTAAGGGCCCTGCACATTTGCATGACAATGGCCTGCATACTGGATTTTTCCAACTCTAGAATGATTTCCCACTGACCAGTAGCAATCTGTCTTTGCAAATTTCCACAGTATGATTGATACTCACTTCTCCGCTGTCAGTGAAGCTCTCACTCTAGTGTCCAGATGCTGGAGGGCTGGGGCAAGCTCAGTGCACAGTTCCAGGAATGTGGTCTTGCACATCCAAAAGTTCTGTAGAACTTGTCATCTCAACCCTGCATTACAGCGTGATCTCATCAGTCAGTCCTCATTTCTCATGCCCAAAAGCAGCACTCCACCATTTGCAAGCACTCTGTGAACCACCAACAATCAGGAATGCTGGGACAATTGGTATAGTGGGGGTACTAAGAGCCATTGAACCAAACTTTAAACCCTGTACATAATGGAAAGCACTTCAAGCCAAGGGGTGTGGCACCCCCAGTACCTATGCCAACAATTGGTTCTCGCTATGTCCTACAGCGATTTGCCCTCCAGGTGTATACATCTTCAGTACACATGCTGAATTACCACAATTTATACTATTATTACAGCCACAAACAAAATTCAGTAAAGCTGTCTGAAACTGACAAATTAACAATTTTGCACTGGTCACAGTATGAATTACTGGCTGCCTTATATTTTAAATGGTAATGGGAAACTGTTTCTCCTTTGAACATAAACTAAATGTATTAAACGGCTTGTGTACAGCCTGTTTCTGTACTTCTGACTTAGTCTACGGGTATAGCTCATGTGACAAAAGCATACAAAAACTTGATTGTCTGTATAAAACTTTATACTGTGATACTGACATTACAAACTGCTGGGCAAGGTAAAAAATGTTGATATTTAAATGATATTTAGAATTTTGTCTGTACTAGTGCTCTCTGTTTATTGGTGCTTAATATGGCCTACTGAAATGTCAAGAATTTGTCTAGCCAACTTGCTACCTCAAAAATGCTTCAGAAGCAACATTAGACACATTCTTCAAGGAAAAGAATGTAATAACCAACAGTGCACAATTAACGATTCATCCCATCTATACTGGAGAATCAGTGTTTTATCCCAATAAAGGCATTCTTGTATCTTTTACTGGTGGTGAATATGCTATTTTTATGGTTCAACAAATAGTTCTGTGGTAGTGTGGCAAGAACAAATAAATTAATTGCACACAGTCAACTGTAAAAAAATTAAGGGAATTATTTTCCCTCTGCAGTGTATTGCACCTGAAATTAAACTAGGGATCCAAGATAATCTATGATCAGTCCTCCTTCTGAAAACCCTCCACGTACTTTGTCCAGCCCATGTCATGGACCCTGTCTCTTCCCCGCACCTCAGTCTCTCTATTCACAGTCTCAACAGATGATGAAAAAAGCAACTCTTCAGCAACTTCTCCTGTCTTTAGATTAATCTTATCTGTCACTCCATCTGAATTAATCTCTCAAATGCAGAGGTTTTCCCATTGTCTATACCTCTTAAAATCTTCTTTTCCTTTTCACACCAATTCATTTCAACTCCATTTAACATTACAAAGCCTTTGAGATAAAGTTTATAGGAAAGAGGTTATATAAAGCAAAATTTCTTTGTATACAACTTGATGCACAGGCCCTTAGCCATACAGTTCTCATAAAATGAAAATCTGCTACAGACGAGTTTAAATTGAAACATTTATATACCAGCAACACTAAGTAATATAAAGTCTTGCAAAAAAAACTCATGGACTACATATTATACTAGCGTTACTTAAGATTTTATTTGTGAAGTAAACATCATTTGATCTGATGTTTGATTTGATTTGGAAGTTCACCTAATTAATCATGGCATTACCCTTTCTTATCCATCATCATTTCTGAGCAGCAAGGAGATTAGCCTACATTACAGTATGCCTACTAACACTATTGTAATTCACCCTTACAGAACCAAGGTAGAATTTTTCCATACTCAAACTGCATTTACAAATGAATACATTCATTTTCAGTTCCCAGCCAGTCAATCTTATCCCCCAACCCTTCACGCCACAAAAGAAAGGAGTCCTGCCCATCTCCATAGTCTTCACCCCTTTTACAATTCTGAACTTGTATCTAGTTGCTGGGTGTATATGTAAATCATGTCCCAGCACTACCAAGGGACCAAAGTTCTGGGGACCCTGAAAAGGCGAAGTCAGATTTCAAAGGCTGCCACCCACTCTTGCCTCTTATTGGCCAATGGAGTTTTGGCAGAGGGGAAGGAAGAGAAAAACAGCAGGGCAAAAGGAAAGTTTCCAAATTTCCTCCTGTGCTGCAGGAAATTCCTGTGACTGCCATGAAAGAGGGCAAGGGGTGGCGGAGGGAAGGGAACTATCTGGCTGCTGAAGCCACTCACATATGTATTTGTCCGCTTGTTACCACCCTCTACTCTCAGCTCTCTAGATGCTCCCTGATCCATTTTGCCACTACCAGTTCAAATGCTTGAATCATTCTGCAAGATGCCATGAACTCTGGCCCCAATCCAGCAAAACATTTAAACATGTGCCTAACATTAAGCATGTGAGTAATTTCATTGAATTCAATAAGACTACTCACGTTTCAAGTTAAGCACACAGAATCACAGAAGTGTAGGGTTGGAAGTGACCTCAAGAGGTCATCTAGTCCAGTCCTCTGCTCTCAATTCAGGATTAAGTCATAACTAGACAATTCCTGACAGGCGTTTTTCTAACCTGTTCTTAAAAAACCTCCAACAACCGAGATTCCACAATCACTCTAGCCACTTTATTCCAGTGCTTAACTACTCTGACAATTGGGAAGTTTTTCCTAAATTAGGAAGTTTCTCCTAAGATGTTTAAAATGCTTTGTTGGATTGAGACTTGGGTGTTCGTCACCTTGCAGCATGAAGTCCAAGTGGACAGAGACATGGGAGGGTAATGGTTTTAAGAGCTGCCAAGCCACCAGTGCCATCTGCATTGGTTTCCCTCCCTGATACCAGAGATGTGCTTTTGAGCAACATGTCTCCTCCACCGATTCCCAGCCTGAAATTGAGTCAAGAACAAGTAGCAGGGTGCTGAGACGCACACTGGTGCAGGCTTGTGATCACAGAACTTTCAAGGGGGCAGGCTTGACTTTGCTTCACACAAGAATCTGGCTTGCCAAGAAACCCTCTTGTTCTCCTGCATTAGGCTCCAGCTCCCTTCAGCTTCTCTTCTAGCATGTGTCAGAATCACGTATGTTTCCAGGCATTAGCATTCTGTGAGCAACCCAGTTTATTAAGGGCGAAGTACCTTTACTATTTTCCACTACTCACCCCTAGGGTTGTTAACAGCTCAGGATATAAATGTGCTATTACCAATCAAGGTCTCATACTTCAAGAACCTTTCCAGCAATAAGCCTTTGCCTCCCAAAAGAGTTAAAAAGTGATCTACTTATTTTTAAAGTTACTGGAGTATCCAGACAGCATCCTACCTGGTTTGGAATAATTAATAAATACAAGACAAGGGTTCAGTCTATGCTGCTTTCTTACTGTACAAATCAACATCCTGTCAGATAGAGGTGTCTGCCACAAAACTTATAACACCTCCTTTAGTGTTTTGCTAAAAACTCTTGATCTAGAGGATGATGCAAGACAGAGAGCTGTTCGCCCCATTTGTTAATTTGACTGTTAACCGTCTCCCAGAGCCTACATCAAATGAAGTCTGCAATATGGTTATGTTTACTTTAATGATGTGAATATACTCAGATTGCCCTTGACAAGATGGCCTCAAAGTTTATGTGAAGATAGCCTAATTATGAGCCTAATTATGAGCCAAACTCTTACCTATGTGGGTTTTCCACACTTATGGGGAAGAAATTTAAGGGCTTTGGCTCCCTAAATTCACATCAGCAGAGAGCTTGTACCTTCACACCCCTGCAATCCCATCACCCATCTATAACTAAGTGGATAAAGAAACTGAGGATCAAAGAGCAAGAGTGAACCTCTTTCCATTGTTATTAATACTGAACGGCACTGACTGGACATTGTGTGCCCAATTCAATTCTCAGTTACACAGACTTGTGCACAGATCTGTAGACAAAACCAGGCCCGGTAATATCTGGTTCATGGTGGCTGTTTTAAAAGTAGTTTGACATAAAATTTTTCTGTAAGAATAAATTCTCTTACACAGCTAATTTTCCAAATCAAGTTGAAATGGGTTCTAGTCAGGATACTTTGACAGAGGAGTCAGAAGGTCAGTGTTATGTGAGTAAAAAGGAAGCAATACCTCTAGCTTCAAACACTTGAACACACTATCTGAATTATATGCATCTAAAAGAAACTATGTTCAAATCACATTCCACAAAAAAGGGTTGATATACTCTTCCAGGAAAAAAAAAAAAGTTTAGAGTTAAGGCTGAAACCAATCTAATTCACCACGTGGGCATCCAGCCACCCACCTACCAACACTTTTAACAGTGCATACTAACATTTGGAGACTTGCATTAACAACAAGCACAATGGTGTAAATCAAAGTAAGCAAGTTTCATCATGACCACTATTCAAAAATTGTGTTTACACTGTTTTCCTGCCCAACCCTTACCCATGAGGTCTATTGGGTCTGGATTTTACTTCCAAAGTTATTTCCAAAAGGCAAGGACCATGGCCTAAATTTTCAAAAAAGTACAGTGATTCTGACTGCCAAATTTAGGAAACCTTAAACAGGCCTTGATTTTCTAACATAAAATGTGGGTGCTCAGCACTTTCCAAAAATCAGACCCCTTTTAAGGGGTCTAAAGTTGGGCACCCCAAAACTGAGGAACCCATAATCAGTGGACACTATTGAATATTTGGGCTTTTATCTTTATGCATCATGGACATCTACAGTGCTAATAACAACAAAATCAAATGTCTTAACCGTAAGATGTGTTCATGGTACAAACCCAATTTAGATAAATTCTAAAAACATCTACACAACAAGAATAGCCTCTATCTGGTACAGTTCGACAACTAAAAAATGCTCACTGTGGGTCACTGAAGTAGTTCATCTCCAGTGCAAACCTGTATAGAAAAGTTAATAACGTTCAGCATGTACCAAGAAAGTGGAGCCAGTAGAAACTAGAAGTAGATGACTAAGTAGAAGAGATGTCTTTTGGTCTTTTTGGCATTGCTTTGCCCAGCCTCATGCTACTTGATACCATTTCTATCCTTATTTCTGAAAGCACGAAGGTTTGAAGGGCTCTAGCCATTGTTGCTCTACATTAGTTACAGAAAGTAATGTCACTCAATATATCAATTCATTAAAGAAACAAACTCCTTTCACAGTTCCTTCAGTTCAGTAGACAAGTCTTCACCATTTGTAAATCAGAACCATTCTGTAAACTATAATGTGAAAATCAGATTATGCTCATCCACATTTAAATAGGACTTTATCGAGTATTAGAAGTGTTTTGCAATTCCCACCCTTCCACCTTGCTTCACTCTAAAGTTTAACCCCAAATTTCTTCCAGATGAAGTGGGGAAACTGGCAGGGGATCATTCCACTGTGCCCATGAGAGGGGTCCCTGAAGAGGGACAGGAAAAGGGGTTGCGGAGAGGGATGCTAACAAACTGAAGGGTGTATCCCAATTTCTCCATTAGGACCCACTGATCTGTGCTAATATGTGGGTCCAAATATGCAGAAAGTGGGATAACCTAGTGGAAAAAAATGGGATAGGAGAAGCTGTCATAAAGCAAACTGGTAAGCTATCTGACAAGACAGTCAAACAGACTGCTTGGTACTTCCAGGCTGTCTACATGAGCTTGCTGAAGATGAAAAGTGAGGCGCTAGTGGTCACCTTCTATGACTCTCCTTTTTCCTCCTAGACTGGTCATGCTACCTAGGCATAAAGGACTGGTAACAGTGGAATGACTGAGGGAGGAATTACTTCTTTTTAGGGAGTGGACTCTAAAATCCCCAAAAACTTCAATGTAGCCTGCAAGTCCTTGAGACTGTGAATCTTGTCAGTCTGCTGAGAAAAGAGGGTCTGTTCCTCAAAAGGGAGATCCTGAGCAGTCTATAGGGCCTCCTGTGGAATACCTGATGACTGAAGCCTTGAACACCTACATATTGTTATCACAGATGCCATAGCCCTAGCTACAGAGTCTGCTCCATGCAATGAAGCCTGGAGAGAGGTCCTAGCCTGCAGTTTACCCTCTTCCACTACTGCTCGAACCTCTTGCCTGACATCCCCTGGTAACCTGTTTTCAAACTTGAGATCTTTGTCCCAGAGGTAGAAATTGTATCTACCCAGCTAGGATTGCTGGTTCAAGATACAAAACTGGAAACCACTCAGGCCTTTTGACTGTTGGCGACAGAGAAGATAGCATTTCTCACAAAATCCTAATGGGTTCCAGAATGGTCTCATTTATAAGGAGAGCTATTTAGTATATCCCTTCTGATCTCAAAACATCCATCAACTGTAGGAGCTCTCCTGAATTACCTCCACCTGTATGCCCAGGGAGGAAGGAATCCTCTTGAACAAGTCCTGACAGGCCCTGTAATCATTTTGAAAAAGCAAAGACACTCAAGACACTACCGCCTCATTGGGCAATGACGAGGAAGAACACAAAGCAGGTTGAGTGGAGCCTCTTATAACTCATCCAAAAGAGATTCTGCTGGGCCTGCTCAGCACCCTACTCGGTACTAGGGATAACTTCCCGAGCCTCTTCACACAAACTATCCTGGCATCTACTAGGAGACCTGGAAGGAGAAGGGTGCAGGGAAGATCTGGTGGTGAGAAGAAACCCCCTGGGCTCAAATATGGCAATTGGTAGGGCATTGGACCACAACCTCTTTGTCCCTTGATCAACATGGAACCTCTGCTGGATACCAAGGACAAAAACCCCTCAATGATTGAGAGTGACACCTCCTATCTTGGGACCAAGACACATATGATTGAGTCTCTGACTCTGAAGAACAGCCTGAGTCACCCAACCCATAGAGCCCTGCACGGATACAAAAATTTAGATCTGCATCTGATCCACACTGGTAAACCAGTGCTCTCAAAACTGTGGGGTGCACTCCCGTAGGAGGGTGCAGAGGAACATTCAGAGGGGGCATGCAGAGAGCCTCAGGCCAGCCCCCATGTGGGGGAGAGAAGGGGCAGGCAGAGAGCATCACCCAGCCGCACTCTGATCCCAGCCTAGCTCCGGCCCCAGCCAGCTCCGCTCCGGGCCCTGCTCCACCCTCAGCCCAGCCACGGTTCCATTCTGCCCCTGGCTCCGCCCCAGTCCAGCTCTGCATTTGTTTCCTCTTTAGCCCCAAGCCAGCCCCAGCTCTTCCCCCATCCCCAGTTCAGCCCCTGGCTCAGCGGAGGAGCTTGTGCTGAAAGCAGAGCTAACTATGTAGTAATGGAGGTGGGAACATGGACAGATTCCCATGACTGGTAAGGGGGGTGGGGTAGTGACAGAAAAAGTTTGGGCACCATTGTGGTAAAAAGTACAACCGTATCCGCAGAGATCTTTACATCTACAGATTTGCAGGGCTCTACCAACTGGGACAGTGGTACTCCCAAGTGCCGAGGACCACTGTTCAGACCGGAGATGATGGTATAGAAGGGAGCATACTGGCCTTGCCTCTGGACAGCACAGGGCAAGGAGGCGAAAGAGGGTCTGATGCTGGCCACGGTACCAGAAGTTGATCTCTACCAGTAGCAAGATCCTGTGCCACAGCATATGCCTCATATAAGTCAATCTCTGATTCTGAAGAAGAGCCTGAGTCACCCGACTGGTAGAGCCCTGTGGGGATACAAAAAGGTGGATCCGAATCCGATCCACAATCCGCAAAGACGGTAATCCAGTGGTCCCCAAACTGTGGTATCAAGAAGGTCCCCTGACACCGCTGTTGTTACACTGAAGGGGTTGGTACATCAGCAGGGATCAGTCTCAACAGCATAGGCACCACCAGTGCCAGAATTGATGACCCCACATAAGATGCTGTCACAGCATCTGGGAGTGCCTCTTCTCAGAGGACACGCTACCCTCTTTTCCAGCTTGTTTATTGGTGGATGGTACCAGGCTCCTTGATCTCTTGGAGGATGAGTCCTTTGACGCTTTCTTTGAGGTACTGGGGAAGGAGAGCGGCACTAAGATGCAGCAATGTCTAAAGGAGCACTTCTGACTGAAGTAGAAGCAGGAAGGCTCTGATGGTGGACGCAGGGCTGACTCCATGAGAAGGTGGCAGAGCCTCACCTCCCTATACTTTTTAGATCTGACACCTGTTCTGGATGTGACCCTTGCTGAGGTACTTCAGACACCTAGAATGGATTTCTTTCTGCTGATGCAACATTTAAAGCCCGGAGACCAAGGCATTCCCCAGTACCATGTGTTGGCACCCAGAACAAGTGGGAACAGACACTCCAATAAACTATGAAAAACAACTCAAACAAAATTCTTACAACTACAATACCCACCTGCTGAAGTGAAGAAACA
Organism: Lepidochelys kempii; assembly: GCF_965140285.1. Lineage (NCBI taxonomy): Eukaryota > Metazoa > Chordata > Testudines > Cheloniidae > Lepidochelys > Lepidochelys kempii. The sequence goes on from NC_136382.1 coordinate 100,855,964, forward strand.
GATTGACAGAGCCAGAAGAGTACCCAGAAGTTGCCCACTATAGGACAGGCCCAACAAAGAAAATAACAGAACGCCACTAGCCGTCACCTTCAGCCCCCAACTAAAACCTCTCCAAAGCATCATCAAGGATCTACAACCTATCCTGCAGGATGACCCATCACTCTCACAGATCTTGGGAGACAGGCCAGTCCTTGCCTACAGACAGCCCCCCAACCTGAAGCAAATACTCACCAGCAACCATACACCACACAACAGAACCACTAACCCAGGAACCTACCCTTGCAACAAAGCCCGTTGCCAACTCTGTCCACATATCTATTCAGGGGACACCATCATAGGGCCTAATCACATCAGCCACACTATCAGAGGCTCATTCACCTGCACATCTACCAATGTGAGATATACCATCATGTGCCAGCAATGTCCCTCTGCCATGTACATTGGCCAAATTGGACAGTCTCTACGTAAAAGAATAAATGGACACAAATCAGACGTCAAGAATTATAATATTCAAAAACCAGTCGGAGAACACTTCAATCTCTCTGGTCACTCGATTACAGACCTAAAAGTGCCAACTCTTCAACAAAAAAACTTCAAAAACAGACTCCAACGAGAGACTGCTGAATTGGAATTAATTTGCAAACTGGATACAATTAACTTAGGCTTTAATAAAGACTGGGAGTGCATGTGTCATTACACAAAGTAAAACTATTTCCCCATGTTTATTTCCCCCCCCCACCCAACCCCCGTTCCTCAGACGTTTTTGTCAACTGCTGGAAATGGCCCACCTTGATTATCACTACAAAAGGTTTTTTGCCCCCCGCTCTCCTGCTGATAATAGCTCACCTTACCTGATCACTCATTACAGTCTGTATGGTAACACCCATTGTTTCATGTTCTCTGTGTATATAAATCTCCCCACTGTATTTTCCACTGCATGCATCCGATGAAGTGAGCTGTAGCTCACGAAGGGCTCTGCCCTTTACACCTTTGTGCAGTAGCACAAGGAGCAGAGGGTACATGTGATGCTCGAATGGGTACTGCTAAGGGAAAAACCTCCTAGTCTGAAGCACTGGGAATGCACATAGTGAAATAGCCATGTGCAATCACTTGAAGAAAAATATAATATGAATCATTTTCTTAGTAGGTGGAAGGTTAATTACATATTGTATATAAATATGTAGATAAATTAATGCATCTGCCATTTTAATCAGACTAATCTATTTACACAAATGACTGTACTTCAGCTATATTTTCAGCATAATCTATTCACCACAGGAAATGAAACTACATGGTCTGTAGAGAATCAATTGTAATTTTCATTCCTTCAGTAGAAAATGAGCCAAGTTTTCTTAAACGTAATTATAGGGCGTTTGGAATTAATGAAATCCGTAGCAAAAATGATTAGTGCAAATGTAAAGCTTTTGGAGAAAGATCAGAATTAAAAAAGTGTAGGTTTAACAAAGAACCTTCCACTTCAGTTGTGATGAACACACTGTTCCTCTCAATTACAGGTGCTTTCACTTGGTGACATGTAGTGAAAAGATTACACAGGTGAGCCCCCAGAATAATTTACAATGCTCTTGTGTTTCAAGTACAGAAATGGAAATCTTATTCTTGACTAGCATATCTCCCCTTAAAATCTACATTATCCCATATGCACATTAGAGTGACATTTTATGCAACACTACAAACACACTAAATTATTTTAACTAAACGTAATTTTGTTCTACTTGTATAGCATTAATGGATCTGTAGTAAGTGACATGAGTCTGTATATAATATACTTTTACTTACTAGTATATTTTATTCTCAAGTTGCTCTCACCATTTTCAATCTTAATAAAAATGAATTCAGTAAATTGGGAACATTCCAAGCCGAAGACAATGAAAATACTGGCAAGAGTACACCATTATGCTTCCTGAGGTGCTAGTACAATAGGAATTTTATCATGACTTAAGAAGAAGCATGATGAAGCTCTTATTAGTATTACCCTTGAAATAAAGGTGGTATGCGTTTTACATTAGACTCTGAACTACCACAACATGGTATGTCTAAGAATGATGCAATAATACTGGCAGTGAAGAGCGACCTAATATCTGGAGATTCCACATTTAGTAAAATTTATCCTTTCAAGTAATTAAGGTCCACAAATTTATTATAATGGATACTTCAGCGTGCTTGCAGGTTGAGGGCAGAGCCAGACCTGTTATCCACTCACAGCAGGGGAATGCTCCACCTCTTCAAGTTCCATCCAGTTGAGATAACTTCCGCGATCAGGATAATTCAAATTTACTTTCTAAATGACAGACTGTTAAAGATACTTTAAGGGGAAAGTACAACAATTTCTCCTACTGGAGAAAATGACATATTACATCAAACAACAATTAACAGAAATCCTCTCTCTGATCTTAATGATCCATTTCTTTTCCGCGTGGGTTGGATCTGTGGACCTTATTACTATAAGGAAGGAAACGGTCAGGAAAGCACATAAAATATTCTATTCCTCTTCCTGCTAAGGTCCACAGATCTGTTAAAGTAGGTTTTTCATAGCAGTGTGCCTCCAGGGAGGGAAGCATGATCATCCTTTAAATAAATGTGTTAGTCTCTAAGGTGCCACAAGTACTCCTTTCCTTTAAACATGGACATCCAAAATGAGGTAGATTGTATGTAATCCATCTCCCCTTGGGCACTAAGGTATGGAGGAGACTTCTGTCAAAAGAAAGGAAATGGCACTGAGTAAGAATGAATGACCAATAAGCAGAACTCGGTGAACTAGTGGATATCAAGCAGATCTCAGACAGACAGACATGACTACTCTGCCCCGACACTGACACTTAATCGAAGGAGGGAATTTTCTTGAATTTACTTAAGGAATGAATGCCATGGCAGTTGTGAGGACTACTTGTCTGAATTAAAAGTACGATACCGGGTTTTCCAACTTCAAATAAACTCCTGATTGGAGCCCCTGTCAGTCCTACTCTAATGGACAGGATCTAATGGATCTCCTTCAGGTCCAATCCAAGTATGGCTGTAAAGAGGAACTCTACGACCTTGTGGGGTTTGAATGAAGTTATACCCAAAGGCAGTATTTAATATGGGGACTTGTACAAAACTTCCTCTTCTTGAACATGTCAAGAATATTATACTAAAGAGATATGACCTTTTTGCATGGACACTCTTATACATCCACAATAAAGGATTCCTGGGGGAACTCAAGGATCACAGGTGTTGGAAGTAGGGGGGCTGGAGGTGCTGCCACATCCCCTGACTTAAAGTGGTTTTCATCATATACAGGGTTTACAGGTTGATTCAATGGCTCTCAGCACCCCCACTATACAAATTGTTCTGGCACCTCTGTCAAGGATATGTTTTGCTAGTTTTAACATGATAATTAAACTGTGGACTTTGTACCAGCCTGTAGAATAAGTTCTATTGGTTTGACTTCTCTTTTGGGTCCATCAGAGCAATACTTACTTCAATCAAGTGTTCATTTGAAACCATCTAGTCCCAGCTGGAGGACCAGTCTTGCAATAGCAGACCTCTGAAAATCCAATGCTAGATTATTCAGGTCTCAGAATCATAACCTCTTCAGCCAGAAAAGCATGAACAGTTTCACTGCTACTCTCATTCCTACTTTTTGTGTTGGCTTGGGAAAAATGGTCAAGCTGGAAAGACATATAAAAGAGGAGACCTTGCTCAGTTTTGCAAGATGTCACTGCCACCTCACATTCTGGTCCCGGCACACAGAGGTGCTACAGGACATTTTATTTACTGGTTTTAGATACAAAGGTTGATCACTAGCCTTCCAATTTTACTTACAATGATTCAGATACCTCTGGGTTTAGGAGCAACTCTGCCAGTTTGATTTCTGACATGCAAGTCTTGGTGTTTATTTCCCTCTTGGTGAGCATTTTGCTCCACCCAGGACAGACTAATCTCACTCTGGGGTACAGCTGATAGGGTTTTCATAAGAACTGGGAAGAACACAATCAGACACATTGACTGTCATGATCAGAACACATCTGTTTTCAAAGGACGGACCAGTGTCCTGAGACCTTAATAACTCAATCTGTTCCAGTTGGTGGACACTGTACTCTCTCTTTCTGGTAACCATTCCCTGAACGGAGTGGGTAAAATCCCTTCAAAATAAGAACAATGGGGGATTAGAGAATATACAACTAGAGCTAGATCTCTGTCAATTGAAGAGATAGGGTGATCTGCGGAGGGGATATACAAGATTACTGAGTAGGTATCATATGAACTCTGGATTGCTGAAGTGTACCTACATAGGAGTTCAGAATTCAAAATGGGTTCCAATAAGAATTGGATGTTTCTGTGACACGTGTTTTTCATTATGGCCATCTTCCTCTTGTGTTAACATTCTTCTGAGATGAGACCTTGTACCTGATAGTATTCATCTTCAGTTCAAGCCTATGGCTTACTTCCCTGGCACCACATGTTTTTGTTTGTACTGGATTCTGCAACCATATCACTGTGCGTTTGCTTCAGCTTTCTATCTGCACAGAATCCTGATCAGAAAAATTGTCTGAAGAGAAAAGTAAAGTAATTTGCCTTCTTCCCTAAAGCCAATATTATTGCTACTCCCTGGGAGCTATGTAAAGATGAAATGGTAATGCTCGAAAAAGAGAAAAGAAAAAGGCTTCCAGCCTTTTGCAGAACATAAACATTGTCTGAGGATGGTAAAATGGGAATGTTTTGAAGGCAAGCTTCTTTTAGGAACTTCTTTAGAGATTTCAGAGAGGGCCCTGTGCTGTGTCCCCCAGATTATCCGGAGGAAGAAATAGGAGCTGTAATACTCCAACCTGAAATAGAAATAGATTACTTTATAGATGATTTAATTCATGCCATGGCCTTTCACCTGGTTGCTGAGATTGGGAATGGGACAAAGCTGTTCCTGGAATTCTTGAACAATTCCACAGGGTACTCTCTCTAGACAATTTCTGCTGACCTCATTTAATCAACGCTATAGATAGCCCATTTTCTGCCAAACTGACAGAGCCTGGCACCAGTTGGGGTTCTAGCTCCAAACAGGGCTGGTTGGGAGAACTGCAGATAACTAAAGCAAAAGAGGGTAGTTATTGACCCTGCATTTGTTTTAGCTACTACTTGCAAAGAGGTATTTTCTCTTCTTGTACTTCCCAGACTGCTTGATCTTGTCACATGACTGCCTTTCTGTAGAGTGTCAGAAGCTAGGATTACAAGATTACTTTTCTGAAAACTCTGAATAGCCACAGCTTCTCATGAAGTTTCCAATTGTATCACTGGTAATGGATTTGTGTGAGCATCTGATCCCAAAGCCTCATATCTATATGAGCCAGATTTTAATCCCACTTTTTAAAAACTGATTGCTAGTCTAAAAATGTGAAAGTTCAGAATTTTCCTCAGAAAAGCTCTGCAGCAGGGAGGTCTAGTGGGGGCAGAAAAAAAACCTAAAGGGAATTTCAGTGCTGCCAGTGACTAACAGGTCTAGTTCTGCCCCCAGATGCAAAGCAGGCTGAAGTATAAATTCGTGGACTTTAGCATGAAGAAAAACCACCTCTACCAGAAAACAGTGGCTAAAAGCATTGGGAGTCTTTAAAGAGTTCCTGGGTGTTAAAAAAAAAAAAGTTATTTCAAAGGATGATATAAACAAGAAAGCATCATAATAATCATATTTGATACACAAGATGCTCATAAGAGACATTTAATTTAATGAGTTACATAAAATGTCTCCCAACAGTCACTGAAGACCACATTTTAACACAACTAACATTTAACAGACACGGAAAAGTTCAGATACCCATTTTACTGATTAACCCCTAATCATCACTTTAGGCAGTATCATGTACAGTAATTACAGAGTACTTATGACCACGTGACATCTCAGCTGAGTCAAGAATAAACTGGAAAGAAAATTGTAAGTACAGACAACAATGAAAATCTATATCCATCTTTTCTTCAATTTTACTAACACTACTTTGTTTCAACCCCTTCAACAATTTAAGGGTTTAAAAATTATTGAAACTTAATTACAATAATTTTGGAAAAGGCCAGATATTTCATAATAAGGGATCCTTTTATTGCCTTTTCTTTTTATTGTATGAGGGAACTGGGAGAAATTCACTGAGAATTCCATATTCTGGAATGACTACTCCTCTGTTTACCAGGTAGGCTGCATTTGGCACATATGCATAAAACACCAGGTCTTAAAACGAAGTAGAAACAACTCTGACATTGAAAAAAACCCTTTCTATAGTTCAATATCCTTCTAGAACAATTAATCATTGTTTCTGTGATTTCTTTAGATTAAGCATGGAAATCAAGATGACAGGAATCAGGTTAATAAGATCATGCAAACAGGTAAACATACATACATGACTCCCTAAATCAAATAGTTTTCCTGAAGTTATCAAGACAGTTACCCCACAGAATTGCAACTCCAGGTGAGCTGGAGAAAAGAGCTCTAAACTCAGCATTAGTACTGAAAAGCTTTGCCTAAGTAAAGGACGTGATTACTAAAGTAACTAGGATTCCCTTGATAGGAAGCACTCTGAATACTGCAAATACCAAAGTTACCTGATTGGTAACTGTAAAATTTACAAAGTCAATTAACAAGTTAAATATGACAGTTTTGAAACAGGCTAATAACATTAGCTCTCTGGTAAACTATCCAAACCCATCCAATAACCAGGCAAAAGGTTCAACTGCGATAGTGCACAGTTCTTCACCACAGTAGGGGATTGCATGTTAAAAAACATTTAATTCCAGTGTCATCACAACACACAGTTGACTAACTAGGTTAGTGAGCGATGTTTTAATTCAGGCCTAAAACATATACAGACCTGAATAATCCTATCCAAACTGCTAATAAAAATCTACCATGGACACCACAACGCATTGTAGACAACTGTGCATTCACATAGCTCCTGAACTATCTGTAGATGGGACAGGGGAGTCAGTAGAAATCATGTTTTTAAAACCTTCATGACAAGTTTCCTGCCATATCCAAGGTTTTGCTTTAAATAGTTTAACTTTAAGAAAATATATTTCTGTATTAGAAATTGAGTTCAAGAATTTAACATCAGTACAGGAGTACTTACTTCGAATTTGCCTCTTGATTTCCTTTGAAGAATCTAACCAGTTCTAAAAAAGGAAGAACATCAGTACATAAGGAAATAATTCAGACGAACGAAAGTGTGATATAATTTCATGAATTTAAATAAACACTTGTACAGTACATTCTTCTGATATTCTACTTTGAAAGTACCCTGAAGAATTTTTGAGTTAACTTGTAACTTTCCATCAAGAACTGTGCTTTGATTTTCTTCACCTCCAACGCCCCCCCCGCACACACAGAGCTTATTATGCAACCCTTTTAACTTCATTCTCTTAGACAAGATCTTATAATTCTGGAAATTAAATGATATTTTAGAGAGTCTTCTAATGAGTATTTTCAAAGAAATTATACCTCACAAATCAAGTAATTTCCTTTCATTTATTCCTTTTATTGACAGAAAGCAGATCTCTATGTGTAATTTCTACACACTCCTGCCTACAAACCAAAGTTACTGAAGATACTTCTCTCCCATTTTCTACAAAGTAAAATATTGTTTTTCTTCTCTCAACTTCACCCGAACACTAGCTCTGGCAACATTAGGAAGTGTTGGAAAAGACCTATTCACAGAGCTCACTTTTTTCTGTATTTCCCCCCTTCAAAGGGTCATTGTGAACCAAGTATGGCATTAAAAGCACTGGCCAAAATGTTCAAGCACAAGTATCCATATCCATATTTAAGCACCAAGATGAAACTTGCTTGTTTTTCAGAATTAGGAGCCTAGCTAACAAAGGATGTACCACCTTCAAAGCAGAAAGCATCCCAGTACAATCTGTGTAATCCACTAGGCAGCACACAATGCTTGAAATTGATGTAACTAGGCATTTAACCCTGTGACTGATGATCCAGAAGTATTTCCAGAGGAGGGGAATTGAGAAAGACATAAAATGTAATTATTAGTAACTGGAATTATCCAGATTGCTAATCTTATCCACAGACGTTATGTAAAAGAGGCCTGCACAGTTTAAGTGACTTGTAACAGAGCCTTTTGTTTATTGGCACAAATCAAATAGAGATTGATGCGGAAGAAGAATGAGGGGGGATTTGATAGCTGCTTTCAACTACCTGAGAGGTGGTTCCAGAGAGGATGGTTCTAGACTATTCTCAGTGGTGGAAGAGGACAGGACAAGGAGTAATAGTCTCAAGTTGCAGTGGGGGAGGTTTAGGTTGGATATTAGGAAAAACTTTTTCACTAGGAGGGTGGTGAAACACTGGAATGCGTTGCCTAGGGAGGTGGTGGAATCTCCTTCCTTAGAAGTTTTTAAGGTCAGGCTTGACAAAGCCCTGGCTGGGATGATTTAATTGGGGATGGGTCCTGCTTTTGAGCAGGGGGTTGGACTAGATGACCTCCTGAGGTCCCTTCCAACCCTGATATTCTATGATTCTATGATTGTTTGAAACCATTGCATTCAAACATCATGGTAATGAACGTAGTATAAAAATTCTGCATACATACTCTAAGTCAGGTTTAATGCATTTTAAGAGTGGGGGTGAGGAAAGAGAGAGAGACTGAACCTTTAAGGGCAAGACAGGAAATAATTTCACCTCCAACATCCACTTCACAGGTGTCTGCTTTAAAATCTCCCAGGGATTCCAGAGGTGCTATACTGCCAAGACTGTTGAGAGAATATCTGTATCATTGCATTTGTTGCCTGGCCTAGCTACATGCTCTTCCTTCCAATGCAGCCCACTTTTGGGGCTGTGCTTACATGCTCCCAAGGTCTGTACCAGAGTCTTTTCTTGCCTTAGGTAAATTTAGCTCAGTAACACCAAAGGCACTAAGTTGCAGTTCCTTTGGGCTTGTGTGGAGCAGGGAAATTTGCACCAAAGTAACCACATCGATATTTTCACTCTAGTGGAATCCTTTAACACAGAGATGCCTTACACCAGTGTGACTTACCCCCACAAACTTCCTGGGCTGAACCACACTGGTGCAAGTGTGGGGGTTTTTTTTGCACCAGTGCAGTGTATCTACAATGGGGTTTGCATGGTTATAAACTATATCCACTTGGTTACACTCGTGTAAATTTCTCTTGTCCAGAAAAGCCCTTAAACTGCTTTAAAAACTAATGACAGCACCTTCAAGAAAAACATGATCAGAACATAAGATGAAAAAGATTTCCACTCTTGTTTTATACCTTAACTTATTTGTACACATATAGCTACTGCTTTGGGATTTTTAGTTAACCGTGTTTCCCTTCACCTGAGAAAAACAAAACTAAATCCCAGAGCTCCAAGAAATTTCCTATGAATAAGATCTCATCATTTTGGTGTGAGCACTAAAGATTTTTCAATAGCATTCTATAATATAAGCAACTATATTTTAACTTTTATAAGTAGAAGTGATTATAAATTTCCTTCTCTATAAAATTTCTTAAAATTATGAAAATCATTCAAGATTGCTTATAGGAGAAGGACTAAGTCAGCCTGCTTCTGCATTGGCTATTACAAATTTGTTCAAGTCTACTGCAATTTGTATAATAGTTTTAGATCTTCTTGTTTTTTTGAAACAAAAAACCAAAAACCTGGACATCACTTACTCTTCATAAACCACCCAACTGCCATCTAGTGGAAAAGACTTTCCAGGTGAAATCCTAGTCCAACTGAAGTTAATGGAAGTTTTGCAATTGGTGAAATCCTGGCCTCATTTTGAAACCTTCTGTATGTCTAGCTAGGCTTTCAGTTCTAGCATTAACACAATTCTTCAAATGAGCAAGGATGAGTTTTATGCTATTTTACAGCGACAACAATGATTTACAGGCTAAGTCAGTAGCTTTCCCCCAGAGGTTTCCCACATTAAGTTTGTAAATAAGCAAGCTCATGTTTGTCATAATGTTCTTTCAAATACAGTGATAATGGTTTAAAACTCAGTCAAAATTATGCAAAACACAATTTCATATATGTACCACTTTTTACCTAATATTTTGGTATTACCATTACAAAATACTATGATGCAGTAGTATACTTAACAGTGACATCTGCTTATAAAGAGCAATGTTCTTTAAACTATATTGGTGGAAAACGGGCACATAATAACAAGAAAAAGTTTTAAAATGAAAAAGGCAGCCTTTTGTTTTGTAAAAGATACTAGGTTCACTTTTTCCGATTTCTAAACCTGGAAGTGGTTTGTAGTTTGAGCAGCAATTTTCTAAATTTGTTAATTAACTTTATGTTGCATAACTTTGCCACTGATTTCAGGGCAGCTCTGCCAGATAAAATCAGTGGTCCTCGCTGCATAACGCAGGTCTAGTGTTCTACATAATATATGGTACTTTGGCTATAATATATAGGAATAGTTCTGTAAATTAATACATTTTACATGCATGTAAGAATATTTTTTTTCTGTACCCTTCATTTTGGCTAGAGTATTGTAAATCTATCTAAACAGTCTATCCTGATATGGACCATTTTGCTTTTGCTTATTGTGAAAAGGAAAGGACAGTGCTTTAGCATAGAAGATTTAAATGCGTGCACGTTAAATTTGATCCAGTAGGCAAAACAAGATCATTCTGTTACATTTGTAAATGGTAGGGTTAGAGAAGTAGACAGAGTAATGAATTGTCAGAGAATGTCAAAATATTCTCCACCATTACAAAATACAAAAAGTGTTTTTGTACAAATCCAGAAGAGCAGCATTTCCAGCTGTGATACAGATCATCATAAGAGCACAAAACAAGTATTAATGGAGCATTCATGAACTCCCTGTTGATTTCATTACCCTACATGCCATCTAAACTTTTAGCAAACAACTTTAATGTTTCTACAAACTCTAAAATTTCAGAGAACAGTGTAATTTTACTTTATAACAGGTTTTTTATTAAGTTTAATAAATGCTAATGAGGTCTAGTTTTAAGTTACGATACATCTCTCCCAGCTGCACAGAACACTGACATGGAAAAAATCAATAGGATCCCCTCTATTCGCACTCCTGATGTTGCATTAGGGAACAGCTCTAATTCTCCACTCAGAAGAGTGCCTGGCATTCAGTTTCCACACCCCACAGCTGCGGTCTAGCATGACAGCTGGCTCACAAATGAGTGGCTGTGATGAGTGCACAAGAATGGGAAAAACACATCATTCAGCATTTAGCACTGACTGGGCTAGAGGTCAGAGATTTGTGGCATTTTAATCTAAGGAGGCAACAGCCACAGCAGGAAAAAATGGATCAGAAGGAGCTGGTGCCAAAATGAGGAAACAATCCAATCTTCAGAATCTTAATACAGAAAGGGGGAATAAGAAAAAAAGACCAGCACATAAAAACTGAAGCTTCCAACCCTCTGTTTTTATTTTAAATCTGTGGCTCAAAGGAGCTAGTAACAGTGTTTTGTTTTTTCTGGATCAATTAATTCAAGAAGCGAGATGACCATTTTGAAACAAAGGAAAAGAGTTATGCAAAAGAGTTAATAGGAATGTAATAGGAGATGGAGAATTTCAAGCATATGGTCTTTCCCTAAAACCCAGATATGTGCAAAAGACCTTAAGCTTTACACAGCAAAGAGGAACATACAGTTTTTACCATTCTGAAAACTACAAATATGAAATATTTCCATATATATATGTGAGACTATGACTAGAACAGATAACTTTTCAAATGATAAAAATCTGAGTCCACCTATTTTACGTAGTCCCACTCTGTATATCTACACAGTCGCAACCACCAAGTATTTTGTGAACCTGCACCATGGATGCAAGTCTGAAAAAAAAAACACTACATGGAACTGGTAGTGTTGCCCTAATAAAAAACAGAAATAAATGCCCCTCAGTCTCAGACAAAGGCAGAAAGTATGTATAAGATTCACAGCACACGCCCAGCCAGCCATCCTCATCTAGAAAGGGCATAATTATTCAGAGACACCATTTAAAATTTATTTCACTAGGTATGTCAAGATTCAGGATGGGCCTGTCATCACTAAGGATATCAGAAAATACAAGGAATAAAAAAACCTTTCCACTCCTACCTAGTGGCATGAGTTCAGTGGCATTCTTTGCTAGAAGAGACTGGAGTTCCTGCCCTTCTTGCTATTGTTAAGCTTTAAAAGTACACACATTTTGGGGGACTAGGGAGCATTATTTAGAGTTTATTTAAAGCTGACTTTACAGTCTCTATTATGGACTCATGTATTTAGCATTCAGTGGTTAACAAGTATTAAACAAACAAGCCTCTCAAACAGACTGGTCTTTGAAGGTGAATACTGGCAAGATTGAAATGTTCTAGAGTGAATACCTAACAACAAGAGATTACCGCCTCTGCTTCTGCGTGGAGAGATGCCAAACACTCTTGCTTCAGTCATACTGAACAATTAATATCAAACTGTCAAGGTACCATGAGATCTCATACATAAGATGGTTGAAGGCATCATTTGTGTCTTGCTTCAGATTTTATTGTGAAAGAACAGTTACAAATGAATCCAGCAGAAGCCAGCTAAGTAAACAACATCTTCTAATCTGTTCTACGAGACAAACACAAAAGACTGTTTTTGCCTCAAATTTATCTTCTTCCTTTACAACATTAATGCATTAAATGAATGCTAGTGCTCATAAAAGTAACAGACTTAAAACACAGTGAGATGCAGTTTAAAAAAAAAAATAAGAAAAAAATCAAGCTGTCACGCACAGCTATGTCAAAGCACCTCAAACCTGACCTAAGGACCTTTCTTAGGCCTTGGCTACACTTGTGAGTTACAGCACAATAAAGGAGCCCTGGGCACACTAGCCCACTACCCGTCCACGCTGGCAAGGCACGTAGCGCGCGCTGACTCCGCAGCTCGAACACTCCTGTTACTCCACCTTGACAAGTGGAATAATGTTTGCTGTGCCCCCGCTGGAGCATCGCAGCACCAGCGTGGATGCCCTGGTGTGTTTGTGGGATCTGATCAGCCTCCAGAAGTGTCCCACAATGACTGTTCCAGCCATTCTGGTCATCTCTTTGAACTCTACTGCCCTGCCCTCAGGTGACCAACTGTCAGACCCGCCCTTCAAATTCTCTGGGAATTTTGAAAAATCCCTTCTTCTTTGCTCAGCCAGGCGTAGAGTGCTCTCAGCAAATCTTTCCAGGTGACCATGCCTCCCCGCCCCAGGCAATCCCCAGTATGGAGCAATGGCGAGTTGCTGGACCTCATCAGTGGCTGGGGGGAGGAAGCTGTCCAGTCCCAGCTGCGCTCCAGCTGTAGGAATTATGATACCTTCGGGCAGATATCAAGGGACATGATGGAAAGGGGCCATGACTGGGACGCACCGCAGTGCAGGATTAAAGCTGCGGAATGCCTAACACAAAGCCTGCGAGGCAAATAGCCGCTCCAGTGCTGCCCCTGCGACCTGCTGCAAACAGCTGGATGTGATACTTGGGGGCGACCCCAGCTCCACTCGGGGGACCATCATGGACACTTCAGAGCCCAATGTAACAAGGCAGGAGGAGGAGGAGGACCAAAGCAGGAGCAAGGGTGCTGAGGCGGAGGAAGACACCCCAGAATCCCTAGATGCATGCAGCCAGGAGCTGTTCTCAAGCCAGGAGGAAGGTAGCCAGTTGCGGCGACCGGTGCTTGGGGAAAAACACCAGAGGAGGTTCCCCGGTAAGTGGCTTTTATTTTGGAAAGGAAGTTATTTTGTGTGGGTTCTTGGGGCGAGGGGGTTAGGGCTGCATGCATGCCTAGATGCAGAATAGGGCATTGATGTGCTCTCTCACATCACGGTAATCGGCCTCAGTGATCTCTTCAAAGGTCTCATCCAGAACTTGGGCAACGCGCTTGCGCAGGTTTCTCGGGAGAGCCACTGTCGTCCTTGTCCCAGGTAGGCTAACTTGTCCATACCACTGTACTGTGAGAGGTGGGGGGGACCATTGCTGCACACAGGCAGGCTGCACATGGGCCAGGACGGAAGCCGCATTACAGTAGAAGACCCTCCCTTGCTTCCCAGGTCACCCTCAGCAGCGAGATATCTTCCAGGACAAACTCCTGTGGAAAACGTGGGAACAGTGTTCAGTATAGGGGCCTCCTGCTGCTGTTGGCTCTTCCCAAGGCACAGAAACCCAGAGGACAGTACAGTCGTGAAACAATCAGTCACGCTTCACCCTGTGCTTACTCACCATTTCGGGGCTCCCATGGGTTATGTGCGCTCGCTTTGTGACGGGGAAATTATGCTATTGTGTAGACGGTGCTTGCCCTTAAGTATGGGGGAATCATTGCTCTGTCTGGCGTGAACAATGCTGCCTCTGTTAAACGTTGCATTTTGCCTTTACAGATGCAACCTTGAGATCTCAGCTGTCCGTGTTATCACCGGCCGAAAGACTCCAAAGAATCAGAAAGAGGCCACATAGAAGCAAGGAGGACATGTTGCATGAAGTAATATAGCATTCAAGTAATGAAAATCAAGAAGTGCAGGAGTGGCGGGAGAGTGAAAGGAGGGTCCGCCAGCAGAATGCGGATCACCAGCACCAAAGTACGGAGCAGCTGCTAAGCATCATGGAGCACCAAGCAGACTCAATCCAGGCGCTCGTAGCAATGCAGGTGGAGCACTACCGCACCCCCCACCCCTGCAGCCTTTGTCCCAAAACTCTTTCCCTTGTGCCCCCGTGTCACCTCCAACTCACTTTCCGCAACATCCAGGTTCTTACCACCACCAGCTGCCTCCAACACCTGTAGCTTCACTACCCTGCCCTGAAAACTACAACCCGTACCCACTGCATTCACCCCCCATCACCATGCAGTATAGCCATCCTGAAGTGCAGCCCTCATTGCACAGTACTCCAGACAGGACATACGCAAATCTGTGATTGTACCGTTCCCCACCCCCTTGCCCTGTCTGTTTCCCAAGTAGTTGTATTTCTTTTCAATAAATGGATTTTTTCAGCTTTGAAAACATTCTTTATCATTGCATAAAGTTAGAGATACCTTAGCCCAGGAAAGAAACAGACACTGCAAGTCAGTGTAGCAAACACAGATTCCTACTAACACTGGAACCACTGCACTTCACTCCCGTGCAGGGCATCAGACATTACTGGTGGCTTTCAGCCCCAAATTGCTCCCTCAAGGCACCCCTAATCCTTGCAGCCCCACGCTGGGCCCCTCTAATAGTCCTGCTCTCTGGCTGCTCAAATTCAGCCTCCAGGTGTTGAACCTCCGAGTTCCATGCTTGAGTGAATCATTTACCCTTCCCTTCACAAATGTTATGGAGGGTACAGCATGCAGATATAACCACAGGCATGCTGTCATGGGCCAGGGCCAGCTTCCCATACAGAGAGTGCCAGCGGCCCTTTAAATGGCCAAAAGCACACTTCAGTGTCATTCTGCACCGGCTCAGCCTGTTGTTGAACTGCTCCTTGCTGCTGTCAAGGCTCCCTGTGTAGGGTTTCATGAGCCACGGCATTAAAGGGTAAGTGGGGTCTCCAAGGATCACAATGGGCATTTCGACTTCCCCTACGGTGATCTTCTGGTCTGGCAAAAAGTCCCGGCTTGCAGCTTCCTGAAAAGGCCAGTGTTCCGAAAGATGCATGCGTTAGGCACCTTTCCAGGCCAGCCTGCATTAATGTCAATGAAATGCCCACGGTGATCCACAAGCGCCTGGAGAACCATCGAGAAATACCCCTTCCGATTAACATACCCTGAGGCTAGGTGGGCTGGTGCCAGAATTGGAATATGCATGCCGTCTATCGCCCCTCCGCAGCTAGGGAAACCCATTTGTGCGAAGCCCGCCACAATGTCATGCACATTACCCAGAGTCATAGTTCTTCTGAGCAGGATGCGATTAATGGCCCTGCAGACTTGCATCAACATGATTCCAATGGTCGACTTCCCCACTCCACACTGGTTAGCGACTGATTGGTAGCTGTCTGGAGTTGCCAGCTTCCAGACTACAATAGCCACCCACTTCTCCACCATCAGGGCAGCTTTCAATCTCATGTCCTTGCACCTCAGGGTGGGGGCGAGCTCCTCACACAGTCCCATGAAAGTGGCTTTTCTCATCCGAAAGTTCTGGAGCCACTGCTCGTCATCCCAGACTTGCATGAAAACGTGATCCCACTATTCAGTGCTTGTTTCCCGAGCCCAAAAGCGGCATTCCATGGTGGTGAGCATGTCCATGAATGCCAAAAGCAAACTCGTGTCATATGTGTTACTTGAGTCGATATCATCCGAGTTCTCACTGTCACTTTGGATCATAAGGAATAACTCGACTGCCAAAGTGATGTGCTGGTGAGACTTGTCAGGATACTCCTCAGCACTTCGGGCTCCATTCCCTCAGACTGAAAGGGAAGACAGTGCGTGCAGTACAAAAAACGTTGAAAGATGGCGCCAAATGTGGATAGAAGCAAAGGGAATGCTGGGATGTGAACCGATGCATCACGGGGCGTTGGGACAGGACCCAGAATGCCCTGCACTCCCCACCCCCTTCCCACAAGCCACAGTGCCAGAATGGGAAGAGGTGCTCTGTGGGATAGCTGCCCATAATGCACCGCTTCCAATGCCGCTGCAAGTGCCGCAAATGTGGCCACACCAGTGCGCTTGCAACTGTCAGTGTGGACAGACTGCAGCACCTTCCCTGCTGTGCTCTCCGAAGGTGGGTTTAACTCACAGCGCTCTACATTTGCAAATGTAGCCATGCCCTTAGTTCCAAGTTAGATCATATAGTTTTTCTTTCCTAACAGTTTTATTTAATATTAAGTACTGCAACATTTTTCTCTGTGTGGCAGGGAGCCAACAATATGTGCAGGAGTCTTGGGAAGTGGGAGATAGGCAGTAACAAATGTGGGGAAGTCAGAGGGTTAAGGGGTTGGATGGATGTGTTTACATGGGCTTCCAGCAGAGTTTCTAACTACTGACAAGCAAAAAGTTTAAGACTTGAAAGCAATTTTATTTTAAAATCGCTCATGTCCTTTTTTCATTCCTTAAGTGGCTTAAGGTACAGGGGAGCAAAGACACAGCTAACTGGAATCGCCACAGAGAGGAAGTGGAACCACAGCTAAGGCAGATGTTGAAAGAGCAGAAGAAGAACTACTAAGGAAGGACAAGGCTGCAAAACTCCAGGGAAGATGGGATGGCAATGAGGAGAATGTGACTGACAATATAAAAAGACAGCAGAAAGGTGAGGAAGGGCGAAGAAAAAGTATATACAAATGTACATACCATAATACAAAGAAACCAATACTGATATTAATAGCAGCTAAAGTAGTAATTGTTCAACTTTGAATTCCCAATAATGAAGGCATTACTGTATGCAACTATCCACTTACATAAAGCTGGAGTGCCAATACAGAGAGTCCTATTAGAAACTGCAGCAACTGTGGTTTCCTCCACAGCAGGAGACACCACTGTCCAGCAATCACTAAAGGGAAGCAAGCGTTCAGTATTTCATAGTGCACAGTGTAAATTATATGCAGAGTATGAAAAGGTTCAATATCCATTCATTTTTATTCAAATTTTTTACAATAATGTTTCAGAAACTATTTTACGAGGTGGCATTCAGTCTTCAGAACAATACTATGTCAATAGGGTTGTTTTTTATACCCAGTACTGAATGTACTGAAATGGTTCTCACTTGAAAATTTGTCAGTGGAAACAGTGGAAAACTCTGACCTTCGCTCACCTTGTTCAGCCGAATTATAGCAATATGACTGTATAAAGACTACTAAATCTGAGAAATGTGTGAATGGCAAGCATAACTTAGGTGAGTAAAGTAACACCCTTAAAACAGTAAGTGCAAAGTCATTGAGATTAAGGCATCCCTGTATCGTTTTAATGTCAATTTTTTAAATTTAGTTCTAAACAAAATGAGTATTTAATAAGGGCCATATGGCATAGGCAATTGTACAGAAATTATGCTTGCATTTTAAAAATGAACATATTCTCTCTCATAGAAATAGGCTGCTGCCCTTAGCTCCAGGGTATAGGAAAACACTGCCGATAAATTTTACAGGGCCTACTCCAAGAACAGTAAATGCCTACCAAGCCGGTACCCTATTGAACTATGCCAGATAGCAGCTGTAAGCTCTGAACAGTTACAAGCCATTGTCTCCTTGTAGGTATTACAATTTGAAGTGTTAGTGCTAAAAAAACCCAAAACATTATTTTCAAGTAACTGGTTTGTAATATACATGAAACTTTGGTCTAACCCTGTTGCGATTGTCTTCTTGTGTTTTGATCACAAAAGGGTTTCAGTGAAACAATGAACTCTGACTCTTTCTTTTTAACAAGTTGCAGCTAGAAGCCTCTGTTGTAGTCTAAAAAAAGCTTAACAGTTCATGTCACAAATGAATAAGAACACTAAATGTGCTTGAAAGTGGTCACATTTCTGCCTGTCAATCAGTGTGCCTCAATCTCTCAAACCAACTATTTCCATGACTATTTATAAACATTCAAATTAGTAGGGAAACACGAATGGAAGGAAGTTTCCTCAACTCACGAACTCTCTCTCTCAACATTGTACTGAAGAGATAATATTGTAAAGCATAGAATTGAAAAGTGGTCAGGTTTCCCTTCTGTTCTCCTCTCCCCAGCTCTCCATTTAAGACAAGCTCTGAATAACTTAAATAGTTTCTCTTATTAACTCCCTATGTTAAACCATGTCTTACTTGGGGGCCAACTCTGCATGTTTATTAAGACAAAACTCTCATTGCAGTCAATGGCAGTTATACCTAAGTAAGGGTTATAGGACCAGGCAGTGTCACACTTTATAACTGTCCAGTTTTGGCTGGATTGAGCTGGGTTTTCACCTCAGCGTAGAGTTTATGTGGTTCTGAACAGAGAGTACAGACACCTAGAGGCAGCCCCGAGGAGCAGATAGACTAAATCTGTCTCTGCACAGAGACAGGGACTGTGGCAAGCAGCAGGTAGCCACACTCAGACATTGCACAACCATAACCACTGCTCTTCTGAGTGCCTGTCTTCCTTAGACTTCTGTACCTCAAGTTAATCATAAAACAACAAATGTTTGTAGCCTAGAACAAATGTATTCAATATCTCAAGTGAACTGGCAGAGCGGTGTGTACATACGAACTATATAAAGACCATCTCTTCACCAAAGCGCTAAGTAGATAAAACAGATGAAGGGTACAAGCAAGGGAGTGTGATCCCCATTTTACAGATGGGAAGCTTTGGAACAGAGGGATAGATTGATTTGCCCAGTGTCACACACAAAGTTTGTGGTAGAGGAAAGAATGAAATCCATACTTCCGAGTCTCAACAGCCTTGACAATAAGACCATCCTCATTCATTTTGTTGGGGCACTGAAACTGTTGCAACCAAAAGCTCATCTAGTACCAGGAGACCTGCAACCTTATCTGAATGGAACTGCAGAGGTTTCTATATTAGTTACTTGAAACACATCTGACTATTTCGTGGGGAGGCGGGAAGTGGACTGAGGGGAATAGGGAGAGAAGAAATGTTATGTAAGCTAGTTGCAGTATCTAAAAAGAGAGGTTTGAAAATTAAAAATACAAAGAAGTTTCTATTTACCATTCCTTTAGGGAAAAAACCAGAGTGCGTTGCATGTAATACATAACTTATTTGTGAGCAGAGTTTTAGACAGCTGTTTCATAAATATTCAAACACTGCTAGAAAGATAAGTCAGCAACTGGTAATTAAGAGATTGGTCAACCGAAAGTTTTTATCCAAGTGTTTTTGGTTTTTTTTTTAATAAATTCTCCAATCTACATATGCATCCCACCCCATCCTGTAAGCAGATGAAGGTAATACTGAAGAAGGCTAGGGGAAAATCATCATGTTTCCAAAAAAATACCAAAACAACAAACAAACAAAAAAACCCAACAATTTCTGATTTTAGGTGGAATCATTAAAAAACCTCTCCCCATAGACCAAAACTCCAGCACTGGGGAACTAGCTGCAGTCTCGTCTTTACAACTGTTGAGACTTCCTTCAAGAGCAAGATTTGGAAGCAAAGAAACACATTTTGGAGAAGTGCTAGAATTCATTACATTTGAAAACTAGAGCCTAACAGTTGAAGTGTTAGGCCTGGGATCCTCAAATTACTACTGAATTACAAAATATTACTAAAGATATCAGGAAATGCAAAGAAGCCATTTGAAAATGGGGATAAAGCTCTGATTTGGTTGGGAGATTAAAGTAGTACAGAAGGCATGGAAAAGAAGAGAAACTCAAAGATCGACTAAACTTTCCAGCTTCAGTGGTTCACCCAAAGTTTGCTAAGGTTTGCCCATTACTAAAAATGATGTGCCTTCACAGAAAGAAATGACATGCTTATATATTAAAATATCACCCCCACATACAGGTTTATATACATAAAGATTTAAAAATAACCTCTCAAAATCCTAAAGTAACATAACATCTCATCCGGCATTTCACCTTATGAGCCAATATGTCACAATAGAACTTTAGCCAATTTCCAGCAGATTAAAATTAATTCACATTTTACGGGCTTCATACCAAGATTATTTCCAGCATGATTTAGGTCTCACAGTTTAGACTCAGACTTTAAGGCCAGAAGGGACCATCATGATCATCTAGTCTGACCTCCTGCACACCACAGGCCACAGAAGCTCACCCACCTAGTCCTGTAATATACCCATAACCTCTGGCTGAGATACTGAAGTTCTCAAATCATGATTAAGAGTTCAAGTTATAGAGAATCCACTATTTACTTTAGTTTAAACCTGCAAGTTACCTGTGCCCCATGCTGCAGAGGAAGGAGAAAAAAACCCAAGGTCTCTGCCAATATGACCTTGGGGAAAATTCCTTCCTGACCCCGAATATGGTGATTATTGAACCCTGAGCATTTCAGCAAGACCCATCAGCCAGACACCTATGAAATATTTCTCTGTAGTAACTCAGAGCTCTCCCCATCTCGCGTCCCATCACCAGCTATTGGGGATATTTGCTACTAGCAGTCCCAGATCGGCTACCTGCCACTGTAGGCAATCTCATCATATCATCCCCTCCATAAACTTATCAAACTCAAACATGAAGCCAGTTAGGTTTTTGGCACCCTCTGCTCCCCTTGGAAAGTTGTTCCAGAACTTTACTCCTCTGATGTTTAGAAATCAATACGTTGATAGCCAGTTTATATCCATTTGTTCTTGCATCCACATTAACACTTAACTCCTCTCCCTCCCTAATATTTGTCCCTCTGATGTATTTATAGAGAGCAATTATATCTCCCCTCAGTCTTCTTTTGGTTAGGGTAAACAAGCCAAACTCTCCAAGTTTGTTAATGAAGTTATGCTAAAAAAGAATCTAACACAGAGGTGGGCAGTGCCACATCCAGCCCGCGGGACCCTCCTGCCTGGCACATGAGGCTAGCCCCCAGCCCCTCCCCCGCTGTTCCCCCTCCCCCACAGCCTCAGCTCACTGCACCGCTGGCTCTGAGCTGCGTGGTGGCGTGGCTGGCTCCAGCCAGGCGGTGCGGCTGCCTGTCCTGGTGCTCTGGGTGGCGCGGCTGTAGCGCCGCCAGCCACCGGTGCTCCAGGCGGCACGGTAAGGGGGCAGGGAGGGTTGGATAGAGAGCAGGGGAGTTCACGGTGGTGGTTGGGGGCGAGGGATTGAATGGGGGCAGGGATCCTGGGGGGGAAGTCAGGAATGAGAGGAGGGGTTGTATGGGGCAGTGGGAGGCAGTCAGGGTCAGGGGTTCCAGGGGCAGTCAGGGGACAGGGAGGGATGGATGGGGCAGGGAAAATGGGATGGGGGGGTGGGGACCAGGCCACGTCTGGCTGTTCGGGGAGGCACAGCCACCCCCAACTGGCCCTCCATACAATTTTGGAAACCCAATGTGGCCCTCAGGCCAAAAAGTTTGCCAGCCCCGATCTAACATTCTAGTAACATGAAACAACTCTTAGTGCTTACCTTCTGATCTGAGTTATCTTGAAGCAACAGGCCAAAATAGTCCTTTTCCAGTAAATTGAGCTGTTCGCACACCTTGTCAAATAGTACCTGGCCTTTAGCTCTTTTCTGAAAAATTTAAAAAAACCCACAAATGGCTGGTTAGCTTAATGAAAGTAATTATAGTTACACAATTCTAGTTAGGAAGATTCTAAATATACTGTACCTGTATAAACTGAATATTGAAAAAAAAATTATATTTCCTAACAGTTTATTACCTCTTATTCAGAATCTTAGACTGCTATAAATATTTCAAAAACATTGATAAAAAATTGAAAACAGTTTTCGCTTCTAAAAATTTCACCTTGAAAGCTTCGCAGACAAGATTATCAAAAATAGTCACTTAAAAATGGGTGCTATACATAGTAATAAAACTGAACTTGTTTTCATTTAACACACTTAACAACCAATTCCTGAAAGAGGTGTGTTCAGAAATAATGGTAGATTTCAAGGCTACGGTATAGAGTATCATAGTAAGAGTTCAAACAGCAGTGCTCTTATTCTTTTATCAGAAAGAGTTTCAATCTGTACATATGAAAACATTCACAAACTGAGAATAGGTTATTTTCTGCCATTCAAAAGGTACTATTCAACGTGATCCTGAATAGGCAAAATGATTAGGATTGCCCCAATCTTAGCGGTTTTTCAATCTTGCTGTGCTGTTGTCACATCATACCATGATACAATTATGTCTCATGCTGTACCTCTTTACCAACATCTGCTTTCACTTACTCAACCCAGAGAAAGTTTGAAGACTCTCTTTGCAAACTAGTAATTTAAGAACTTTTTTTTTTACTTCACTACCTTAAATTCAGCAAATGGGGTAGAAATGCAATAGGTCAGCAGAGCAAAACAGTACTTTGCCTAGCTGAGCTGCATTTATGTTTTTTAAACTAACCAAAGGCTGCTTGATATTCAACCAGAAGTTCCCCATGGTCTGTGGGGACAATATCTAGGGACGGCCCTGAACCCAATTGGCTTTTAGATGCTAAAGCCTTTAGGTGTCTTAATTGCCTTACATTATGCATGTGACTATGTAGTTAACCATAAGATCAAAGATGTGAGACACTGCAGGAAACTAATATCATCTACATTGTCTCAGCTTACCTCTCTCTCTCTCTTATAATGGCAGACCGGGTAATTGCTATGTAAATGAATGTAACTAGTTTACCTGTGTGCATAGGAAATAGAAGATTAACTTCAAAGCAAAAGTCCACAAATTATATGCATTGCCTATTCTTCCTGGGAGGAAAGCCCTAATTTAACCTCTGTGAGGAGGTTTGTCAGCCTGCTGGAGAGCTATAAATACTGGACCTTGGGCATGATCCTTTTATCTCTAGTCTTCTGAACTTTAAACAGGGAAAGTTTAAGATAGGGAACTGAGATCTTCTGAGTAGTTATTTAGAATACCCTGGAAAATGCAAGGAAAGACTTTATATCTAATCTGCCTTTGGGTTCTAACCTGTTGGAATAACTCTAAAGTGAAGTCACTTGCATGTATAGGATTCCTTAACCATTCAAAAGACTCTCTTCTTGTGTTTTATTAATAAATCTTTAGTAAGTTTGCATAAGATTGCAAATTTTATAGATAGATTATGTTGATCTGAGAGTAAGTGTGTGATCTTTTCGGATTGGTAAAATTTTAAGTAGGGTTACTGAAAACCCTATTCACCAATCACTATATTAGACTGTTTCAGAGTAGCAGCTGTGTTAGTCTGTATTCGCAAAAAGAAAAAGGAGTACTTATGGCTCCTTAGAGACTAACAGCTATAGCTCACGAAAGCTTGTGCTCAAATAAAATTTGTTAGTCTCTAAGGTGCCACAAGGACTCCTTTTCTTTATATTAGACTTGCCTGCTTAGATGAGAGCCAAGGACTGGAATGGCTAAAGGGACTGGGTTTGGCTTCCTGTTAACCAGCGTGGTAATACAGAAGCTCTTTTGATACTGGTTCGGTTACTATCATAGATCAAACCACCAGTTTTGGGGGATTGCATGCCCTATTTCTTGCAGTCTGCCCAGAGTGTGGGATTCTTAGCAAGGGCCACTGAGACACCCAGTCACACACGTATAATTGAAGCCAGGTCACCATCCACTAACATGGATGACAGTTACACTTTCTACCATCTCCAGTTAGGAAGGCTACTTGGGGATGCCACTGTCAGTGAGGAATCTAGAAGTATTCCTAAATTAGGGACTAACTGACTGAGTATATACCTTCAATCAAAAGAGGTTGCACCATAGCTGCAAATTCCTCAAATATTTTCCTCTGGCCACCAGCATAACCTGTGTCTTCCTCGGGTTCATCTTCAATCACCTATTCTTCATCCATGAGCTGATCTCATCCAAGCACTCACTCATCTTAATAGCAGTGGTATTGTTTTGTATAGTGAAGAATAAGTAGAGTTGTGGGTGATCTCCATATTGCTGGCACTTGAATACCTGTCATCCTACCAGTTCACCTAAATGGCTGCATGTAGATGGTGAAAAGGACTGGAGAGAGAATCGATCCTTGTATGATTCTACAAGTGAAGAGTCTACTAGCTGAGGTACAGTTTCCCATTACTATTTTTCAGGCACATCCTCTGTCAGATGCGATGCTATGGAAATATGGACTATTAAAAGACTACAGTACTGAGCTATTACAGATGCAGTACGATCATGGAATATTCTAAGACTACAGCTTTAGTTTTATAAATATTATATGTACCTTTATGGGCTAGTTAGTAAAAATAAATTGAGTAAAGTAATTGAGTAAGGTAAAAATGTTTCCAGAAGGAACTAAACTCAATGGAGGGTAACTAACGCAAATTGCCCCAATATAGACACAATGCAAGTAACAAGCCCTCTTGAAGTTTTGCTTCAGGTTGGTACTAGCAGATTGGTGTGCCTTAGTTGGAAGGCCTTGGGAGAGAAAGGACTTGAAACTGTATAAAACAACAGCCCTGACATGGGAAGAGTTTCACAGATACCAGCCAAAAACTGACAGGCATGAGACTGTGTCCAACAGCATCAAGTCCTGTGAGAGGACTTCAAACACTTCAGATCTGCCAGGGTCTCCTTAAGGAAGATGGGTGACTCCTGGAAAGCCAGGCATGCATATAAGCTATTTATTATTTTCAGATAAATTATAATTTAAGAGAAAACGTGTCATTCACCCTAAGGAAAGAAGAACTGTAGGTGCTGAACTGAAGTCAGACCTGCTGACACAGTCACAGTGAATTGCAGCCTAAGACCCTGACCTGGAGGAAGCAGACTGCAGAATTCCACTTAGAAAAAGGTGATGACTGGAGGTCAGACCTAAGTAGGAATACTTGTGGCACCTTAGAGACTAACCAATTTATTTGAGCATAAGCTTTCGTGAGCTACAGATCACTAAGCTTATGCTCAAATAAACTGGTTAGTCGCTAAGGTGCCACAAGTACTCCTTTTCTTTTTGCGAATACAGACTAACATGGCTGTTACTCTGAGACCTAAGTAGGGTGCCCTTCAGACAGCCCCAAGAGGGTCAGAGGTGCATTTAACGCAGGAACTGTGATACATCATGCCACAAAGGACTTAAAAACATTTCAGTATTTTTCTGGATCCTTGCCACATGTGTTATGCAGGACAGTGATATCTAATAGTCAGTGCTGACTAGAGGTTCAGGAAAACAGATGAAAGTCCTCTGTCCATTGACAGCAGGAGAAGATCATCCTTCAGAGTCATTAAGGTGGTTTCCCTTCCCAGGTGACAAAACAAATCTCTGAACAGTTTAGCCTGTACAGAAATAATTTTTTTCAGTGGTTAAATGAAAATAAGAATTTAGATAATTTTATTAATTTCAAGATTTCTGTCAGATACTGTGTACACAGTAATCTGAGAATGTGTGTCATTTGACCAGACAGGCACTCCTAAAATAGTTTCTTTCCACAGAATCAAAATACTACAATCTGTGCAAATGACTACAGCTTTATCAGTTTTTCCCTATACCAGTGACTGGCAGTACAAACAAGGTACTTCCTTAAGCTTTTATAGTTGATAATTAAAAGCAGAGCTATGTTCTACTTGCTGGGTACCAGATTTTTGGCACAGGATTCGTTGCACTGGAGACAGCAGCAGACATGAGACAAAACAAAGAGGTTCAGACTAGTTTGCTTACAATATATAAACAGGGGTGGGGAGATTAGGCATTCAGCTTTTGGAAACTCTCTTTCAAAAGCTAAATACAATCTGTTGCTGGCACAACTGTACATGAGCGGCATGCAGCCTTACATTTTTTTAACTGAATCCTACATGCCTGTTCTGCTATTTGTGGCATTTATCAATGGAGCCAAAACATGGCATTTTTGGAGGCCTGGCAGTTTAAAGGAATTTTTGCATTTGCTTATCCTGCAGATTTCAGTAGACACCATACACCACTGCAATTCCACAGAAACGCCATCAGCTGTATATGTGTAGGCTCTTGTGACACTGAAGTTATTGTGTCTAGCAGACAGTGATAGAAAGCTCACAATATGTTCTCCTTGAGCTATGTATTTCACTATAGTTTTTGTACAATTACACTATACAAATACAAATGCCAATGAAAGAAAGGTATGCAGAGAACAAACAAAAATAGTGAAGGCATTGTTTTTGCCCCCCCCCCCCAAGAAATCAAAGCATATTAATTCAGGACTGCATTGTTCAGTTGACATCAGGGACTTTAAACTTAGCTAGAGTAAAAACTTTAAAAAAGTACCCTACAAGTTTAAGATCCATTTTCAAATAGGACTTGAGACTTAGGTGCTGCTGAATTTTTTAGCCTTATCCTTAAAGACCGAGAGAACTATTTCCTCACCAATTTGAAGCAATAACTAATTTTCCTAGTTTATCCTCAAATTTACTTATTCAAGTATACTTTCTTCCAGATTGCATCCTCTCCAACATATACAACTGATTCTGACAAACATATTTAGAGGAGGGAGAAGGATCTCTTGTAAAATCTGTCAACGGTTCATAGTAGAGAGGTTTTTGAAGTGTCTTATCCTGCTTTATAAAGAACACAGAGGAAACAACGATAATCTCTGATCTTAACTGACAAAACTGTACTACATGTAAGTTGCATATCAAAAGAACTCCTCTTGGTTACTTCATAGAATATCAGGGTTGGAAGGGACCTCAGGAGGTCATCTAGTCCAACCCCTGCTCAAAGCAGGACCGATCCCTAATTAAATCATCCCAGCCAGGGCTTTGTCAAGCCTGACCTTAAAAACTTCTAAGGAAGGAGATTCCACCACCTCCCTAGGTAACGCATTCCAGTGTTTCACCACCCTCCTAGTGAAAAAGTTTTTCTTAATATCCAACCTAAATCTCCCCCACTGCAACTTGAGACCATTACTCCTTGTTCTGTCATCTGCTACCACTGAGAACAGTCTAGAGCCATCCTCTTTGGAACCTCCTTTCAGGTAGTTGAAAGCAGCTATCAAATCCCCCCTCATTCTTCTCTTCTGCAGACTAAACATCCCCAGTTCCCTCAGCCTCTCCTCATAACTCATGTGTTCCAGTGCCATAATCATTTTTGTTGCCCTCCGCTGGACTCTTCCCAATTTTTCCACATCCTTCTTGTAGCGTGGGGCCCAAAACTGGACACAGTACTCCAGATGAGGCCTCACCAGTGTCAAATAGAGGGGAACGATCAAGTCCCTCGATCTGCTGGCAATGCCCCTACTCACACATCCCAAAATGCCACTGGCCTTCTTGGCAACAAGGGCACACTGTTGACTCATATCCAGCTTCTCGTCCACTGTAACCCCTAGGTCCTTTTCTGCAGAACTGCTGCCAAGCCATTCGGTCCCTAGTCTGTAGCGGTGCATTGGATTCTTCCGTCTTAAGTGCAGAACTCTGCACTTGTCCTTGTTGAACCTCATCAGATTTCTTTTGGCCCAAACCTCCAATTTGTCTAGGTCCCTCTATATCCTATCCCTACCCTCCAGCGTATCTACCTCTCCTCCCAGTTTAGTGTCATCTGCAAACTTGCTGAGAGTGCAATCTACACCATCCTCCAGATCATTTATGAAGATATTGAACAAAACCAGCCCCAGGACCAACCCTTGGGGCACTCCGCTTGATACCGGCTGCCAACTAGACATGGAGCCATTGATCACTACCCGTTGAGCCCGACGATCTAGCCAGCTTTCTATCCACCTTATAGTCCATTCATCCAGCCCATACTTCCTTAACTTGCTGGCAAGAATACTGTGGGAGACAGTGTCAAAAGCTTTGCTAAAGTCAAGGAACAACACGTCCACTGCTTTCCCTTCATCCACAGAGCCAGTTATCTCGTCATAGAAGGCAATTCGATTAGTCAGGCATGACTTGCCCTTGGTGAATCCATGCTGACTGTTCCTGATCACTTTCCTCTCCTCTAAATGCTTCAGAATTGATTCCTTGAGGACCTGCTCCATGATTTTTCCAGGGACTGAGGTGAGGCTGACTAGCCTGTAGTTCCCCAGATCCTCCTCCTTCCCTTTTTTAAAGATGGGCACTACATTAGCCTTTTTCTAGTCATCTGGGACTTCCCCCGATCGCCATGAGTTTTCAAAGATAACGGCCAATGGCTCTGCAATCACATCTGCCAACTCCTTTAGCACTCTTGGATGCAACGCATCCGGCCCCATGGACTTGTGCTCATCCAGCTTTTCTAAAAGGTCCCAAACCACTTCTTTCTCCACTTTCTTTCTTTGCTGTGCTGCCCAGTGCAGTAGTCTGGGAGCTGACCTTCTTCGTGAAGACAGAGGCAAAAAAAGCATTACATACATTAGCTTTTTCCACATCCTTTGTCACTCTGTTGCTTCCCACATTCCGTAAGAGGCCCACACTTTCCTTGACCACCTTCTTGTTGCTAACATACCTGAAGAAACCCTTCTTGTTACTCTTAACATCTCTTGCTAACGGCAACTCCAAGTGTGATTTGGCCTTCCCGATTTCACTCCTGCATGCCTGAGCAATATTTTTATACTCTTCCCTGGTCCCAATCTTCCACTTCTTGTAAGCTTCTTTTTTGTGTTTAAGATCAGCAAGGATTTCACTGTTAAGCCAAGCTGGTCACCTGCCATATTTACTATTCTTTCTACACATCGGGATGGTTTGTCCCTGTAATCTCAATAAGGATTCTTTAAAATACAGCCAGCTCTCCTGGACTCCTTTCCCCCTCATGTTATTCTCCCAGGGGATCCTGCCCATCAGTTCCCTGAGGGAGTCAAAGTCTGCTTTTCTGAAGTCCAAGGTCTGTATTCTGCTGCTCTCCTTTCTTCTTTGTGTCAGGATCCTGATCTCGACCATCTCAGGTTCCCATCCACTTTTGCTTCCCCTACTAATTCCTCCCGGTTTGTGAGCAGCAGGTCAAGAAGAGCTCCTCTAGCACTTGCACCAGGAAATTGTCCCCTACACTTTCCAAAAACTTCCTGGATTGTCTGTGCACCGCCATATTGCTCTCCCAGCAGATATCCGGGTGACTGAAGTCTCCCATGAGAACCAGGGCGTGCAATCTAGTAACTTCTGCAAGTTGCCGGAAGAAAGCCTCATCCACCTCATCCCCCCGGTCCGGTTGTCTATAGTAGACTCCCACCACGACATCACCCTTGTTGCTCACACTTCTAAACTTAATCCAGAGACTCTCAGGTTTTTCTGCTGTTTCATACCGGAGCTCTGAGCAGTCATACTGATCTCTTACATATAGTGCAACTCCCCCACCTTTTCTGCCCTGCCTGTCCTTCCTGAACAGCTTATATCCATCCATGACAGTACTCCAATCACGGGAGTTATTCCACCAAGTCTCTGTTATTCCAATCACATCAAAATTCCTTGACTGTGCCAGGACTTCCAGTTCTCCCTGCTTGTTTCCCAGGCTTCGTGCATTTGTGTATATGCACTTGAGATAACCCGCTGATCGCCCTTCTCTCTCAGTATGAGGCAGGAGCCCTCCCCTCTCACGTGCTTCTGCTTCCTCCCGGTATCCCACTTCTGAGGACTTTGGTCTCCTTCCCCCGGTGAACCTAGTTTAAAGCCCTCCTCACTAGGTTAGCCAGCCTGCTTGCGAAGATGCTCTTCCCTCTCTTCGTTAGATGGAGCCCGTCTCTGCCTAGCACTCCTCCTTCTTGGAGCACCATCCCATGGTCAAATAATCCAAAGCCTTCTCTCCGACATCACCTGCGTAGCCATTCGTTTACTTCCACGATTCGAGGGTCTCTACCCAGGCCTTTTCCTTCCACGGGGAGGATGGACGAGACCACCACCTGCGCCTCAAACTCCTTTATCCTTCTTCCCAGAGCCATGTAGTCTGCAGTGATCCTCTCAAGGTCATTCTTGGCAGTATCATTGGTGCCCACGTGGAGAAGCAGGAAGGGGTAGCGATCCGAGGGCTTGATGAGTCTCGGCAGTCTCGTGAATCTTAGCTCCTGGCAAGCAGCAGACTTCTCAGTTTTCCCGGTCGGGGCAGCAGATAGATGACTCAGTCCCCCTGAGGAGAGAGTCCTCCACCATCACCACCCGCCTCCTTCTCTTGGGAGCGGTGGTGGTGGAACCCCCAACCCTAGGACAGTGCATCACATGCCATAGATAATTAAATCATGTGCATCATTTGCTAGTAGTATAACTTTTCACATCAGAGTAAAAAACTTTACATAGAAAATAGTACAATATGCTCTTCAATTAAATACGAGGCCCCACTTTGCTAGGCACTTTAAAAACAGTAGTAGACAGTCCCTGCCTCAAAGAGTTTACAGTCTAAATAGATAAGACAGAGGCAGGATGGGAGAAGGGATTTAACACAGAGTGACTATTGATGGCAACAACTGTTGTTAGTTTCATGATTTTTTTTTTTTTTTTTTTTTTGGAGGGGAGTGAGTATTTAACAGGGGATAAGCTAAATGGAAAGAAAAGGGAAGGGGAGTGGGTGAAGGGGACAGGACAGAAGAGAAGAGAAGGGAGTCAGAGGGCAGGTGTGACATGAAGCTGAGGTGAACAGACTGTGATGGAAGGCAAGGGAGAGATTTGAAGAAAACAGCAAATCAGTATAGGGCAAAGAAAGTCCAAGTAAAAATTGTAGACAGTTTGCTGAATGTCACTGCTTTGGCTCCTTGTACTCCTACTGGCTCCTCTGCAGTTTTCCCCAAAAGTCACACTGCGGAGTGGGGGAAAAGAGGCACTCCCCAGATGCTAATGTTCCCAGAGTGGAGCGGTGTTGCTACCTTTGCCACTTATAACCTATTGTGAAGAGATTGCAATTAAGGGGTCCTGTATACTTTTGCTTGCATGAGTAGTCTATTCCTATGTAAGTAGACACAAAAGAATTCCTCATGAGTATTTAAAAATACTGGACTCAATCCAGCAAAGTGTACCAAATTTAACACTATTACAATTTTAGAAAATGTGGTATCCCACTAATAGAGCTGTGAAAATAACTTTATTTTGCTGTCCGTTCCAAAAAAGATTGTAAAAAAATTGTTTGGTCTGGGTAGAACCAAAACCAACATTTTTGAAATCAAAAGCATCAGAAAAATTTTCAAACAAAACATTTTGTTTCAGGTATTTTTAACAGAAAGCAAAGGAAATGAAGGTCTAGATTCATAAAATAGAGGAGGAAGTGTCCCTCTGATGTTTAGGTTACTGCATACTCAACTGGGATATGGGATACCCAGGTTCAAATCCCAGTGCTGGAGTACATCTCAAGTGAGCACAATACCCACCAGGCTATAGCATATTCTATGATAGGTTTCAGAGTTAACAGCCGTGTTAGTCTGTATTCGCAAAAAGAAAAGGAGTACTTGTGGCACCCTAGAGACTAACCAATTTATTTGAGCATAAGCTTTCGTGAGCTACAGCTCACTTCATCGGATGCATACCGTGGAAACTGCAGCAGACTTTATATATACACAGAGAATATGAAACAATACCTCCTCCCACCCTACTGTCCTGCTGGTAATAGCTTATCTAAAGTGATCATCAGGTGGGCCATTTCCAGCACAAATCCAGGTTTTCTCACCCTCCACCCCCCCACACAAATTCACTCTCCTGATGGTGATAGCCCATCCAAAGTGACAACTCTTTACACAATGTGCATGACAATCAAGTTGGGCTATTTCCTGCACAAATCCAGGTTTTCTCAAATCCCCCCACCCCCATACACACACAAACTCACTCTCCTGCTGGTAATAGCTCATCCAAACTGACCACTCTCCAAGTTTAAATCCAAGTTAAACCAGAACATCTGGGGGGGGGGGTAGGAAAAAACAAGAGGACACAGGCTACCTTGCATAATAACTTAGCCACTCCCAGTCTCTATTTAAGCCTAAATAAATAGTATCCAATTTGCAAATGAATTCCAATTCAGCAGTTTCTCGCTGGAGTCTGGATTTGAAGTTTTTTTGTTTTAAGATAGCGACCTTCATGTCTGTGATTGTGTGACCAGAGAGATTGAAGTGTTCTCCGACTGGTTTATGAATGTTATAATTCTTGACATCTGATTTGTGTCCATTTATTCTTTTACGTAGAGACTGTCCAGTTTGACCAATGTACATGGCAGAGGGGCATTGCTGGCACATGATGGCATATATCACATTGGTGGATGTGCAGGTGAACGAGCCTCTGATAGTGTGGCTGATGTTATTAGGCCCTGTGATGGTGTCCCCTGAATAGATATGTGGACACAATTGGCAACGGGCTTTGTTTCAAGGATAAGTTCCTGGGTTAGTGGTTCTGTTGTGTGGTATGTGGTTGTTGGTGAGTATTTGCTTCAGGTTGCGGGGCTGTCTGTAGGCAAGGACTGGCCTGTCTCCCAAGATTTGTGAGAGTGCTGGGTCATCCTTTAGGATAGGTTGTAGATCCTTAATAATGCGTTGGAGGGGTTTTAGTTGGGGGCTGAAGGTGACGGCTAGTGGCGTTCTGTTATTTTCTTTGTTAGGCCTGTCCTGTAGTAGGTAACTTCTGGGAACTCTTCTGGCTCTATCAATCTGTTTCTTTACTTCTGCAGGTGGGTATTGTAGTTGTAAGAAAGATAGATCTCTTTAAATCTCTCCAGTTGAAACTCCACTTTTGTATAAAATACTTGAATAACCATTGGGCCAAAGTGAGTGAGAGAGAGAATGATTCTATACAATTCATGAAATGTTTCAGTCAACCCAAATCTGCATTTTTTGGTGAAAAAAAAGTTTCAGCTGAAAAATTTCACTCAGCTCTACTGAACAGAGCAGTTACTTGTATTCGTACACCAGGCTCCAGATTTTACAACTCCAAGAATCAGATTTTCAAGGAAACAAACAAAAACCCACTTAGTGACTATTCAAAGGTTTCTGTTTTCCCAAGACTAAAGGTTTGGTTTTTTTCATTTTCCAGATCAGTGCAGTCTTATCACAAAATGAGGATCCAACTTTAAAGATAATGGCACCAACGTTATTCATGCCTTAAAACGCAACACATTCACAACATAGTCTGTTCTGTGGCATATTTTGAAAAATTATGATGTGCATTAAAAATGGTTACCCACCTTCTCATAACTGTTATTGTTTGAGATGTATTCCATACATCCATTACACTGTAGGTGTGTGAGTGTCCCATGCCCTGGTTCTGGAGCATTTTCCCTAGCAGTACCCACAGGAACAGCCCCGCCAACCATCAAGAGCCTCCTGCTCTAAAGCGAGGGTATAAAGGGTGGAGCTGCCCCACCTCTTCTTCATTTCCTTCACATCAGAAGCCTACAGTAGGCTCTGATGTATCGGGAAAGGAAGGTGGATAGTGTAATGGATATATGCCACACATCTTGAAGAAAAAGTTACAAGAAAGAGAACTGTTTTTTCTTCGAGTGCTTGCGTACATATGTTACCCTGACAGTGACTCCCAAGCTCCATCGGGAGAGGGACTATAGGACTGCTCTTCCTACATTTCCATCTTCCTTTGAGGACGTACATCTGGTGAATATATGAATGGAAGACCACATCAAGGCCCTGCAGATATCTGTAATTGGGACATGAGCCACAAATACTACTGAGGCCGAATGTCCTCTGATTGAAAGTGCCAAGAGTTTGTCAGGAGGTGTTATTGTGTTACCCCTTGGACATCGTAACACATTGTGATGCACCTGGTGACCCATTTCAAGAGTCTCTGCATTGGGATTGGTTGATCTCTCATACGTTCTGCATAAGAAAGAAAAAGCTGGGAAGAAACTTGAAAGGGCTCAAAAAACATCCAGTGTGTGAAACGTCCTTGTGAGAATGTGGCTTTCGGAAGAAAACCAGAAGGTATGTAGACTGATTCAGATGGAAATCGCATACCACTTTTGAAAGAAACTTACGATGTGGTTCTAAGCTGACCCTGGGCCTTGTAGAAATCTGTGTATGGCAGATAAGTGACTAATACATTCAGTTTTTCCCATTCTCCTAGTGGAGGTGATGGTCACTAAAAGCTACCTTCATTGTCAGGTGCAAGAGTGAAGCCAGTGCTAAAGGCTCAATAGGAGGGCCCATCACAGCGGACAACACTAAATTCAGATCCCAAGGAGTTGATTCCCTGATAGGAGTTGATTCCCTATCGAGACCTTTCAGGTATCTGTTTGTGATAGGGTGTGTGAAAATAGTCTTACCATCTAAAGATAAACACAGAGTCGGCCGCCAGAGACATCATAATGGAGCTGATGGATAGACCTCATTCCTTAAGATGAAAGTCCAGACATTGTATGAATCTTAGACTGAACCAGGGGCACATTATGGGAGGCTGTTGAGAGAGAAATTCTTCCACTTACTCAGATAAATAGTTCTTGTGGGAGGTTTTCTGCAGTGAAGGAAAACATTCTGGACTGCCACTGAGCTATGTGCCTCCTTCTGCATTCAACTACTAATGAACCATGCCATGAGATGTAACACTTCAGGATTCAGGTGCAACACCCACCATGGTTCTGCGTTATGAGGTCTCTGGTTATTGGTAACAGCAAGGGGTCTGAGTGGACAGTTTGTGAAGATCTGAATACTAAGTCTGTCTCGGTCAGGCTCGAGCTATAAGATGAAGTTATTTACCTTATAGTAATTGGAGGCTCTATGAGATAAGTGGTCCCTATCAGTATTCCACTGCGGTTACTAGTACACTCCATGAACATGGTGAATTTTGAAAGCAGTGTCTTTGGCTCATCTTGTGCCTCTGACAACAAATCATAGAAGATCCAAAGCAAAGAGGAAGGAGGGCGGGTAGTGCAATACACATAGGGACCACACATCGAAGAACCTCCAGTTACTATAAGGTAGTTGCTCTCAATCTTTCCAGGTTACTGTACTCCTTTCAAGAGTCTGATTTGCTTGCATATCTCAAGTTTCACCTCATTTTAAAACTGTTCGCTTACAAAATCAGACAAAAATACAGAAGTGTCACTGCACACTATTACTAAAAAACTGCTTACTTTCTCATTTTGTCTGTATGAAATTTCAGTTTTTATTGACTTTGCTAGTGTTTTTATGTAGCCTGTTGTAAAACTAGGCAAATATCTAGATGAGTTGATGTACCCCCTGGAAGACCTCTGCGTATCCCCAGGAGTATGCATACCCCTGGCTGAGAACCACTGCTATCAGGATCAGGTAAGTAAATTTCTTCTTCTCTGAGTGCTGGTTCCTATGTGTATTCCACTGTAGGCGAGTGACAAGTAGTACTCAAATAGGAAAAGGGTAAGAGACTGTAGGTGGCAGAGCTGAACAAAGGACTGACTTCAAAAGATGCATCAGCAGAGGAGCTCTATCAAGGCATAGTGTCTTGCAAACATGTGGATGGAGTTCCACGTAGCTGCCTTGCAGATGTCAAGTAGTGGCACGGGCTTGATGTGATGCCATAGGCATTGCTTGTGGTTACAATGGCAGTAACCATTGCCCTGGAAGACACATTAGCCATATCTACTGCTAATTGTAGAGCAGTCCTGGCAATCATTTTGCTTTCCTTCATGAGAGCCTGGAAACAAGCGCTGTCCTACTGGGAGAAACTGTCATGAATTTTGACTAGTTCAGGGAGTCGTACTTAGCCATTAGTGCTTGGTAGTTGGCTGTCCTGAACTGGAGGCTAGAAGAATAGACCTTCCTTCCCAAGAAGTTGAGACACTTGCCTTTCCTATCAGTCGGAGTAGATTGGGGGTGTTGCTGCCTAGATCTCCCCGCAGTGGCCTAGACCACTAAATTTTAGGAGCAGGGGGAACAGAACAGAAATTCCTCCCCTTTGGCTGGGACACAGTACCAGTTCTTTGGCCTCTTGGGAGTAGGGGCACAGGTAGCTAGAATATCCCAGACCACTCTAGCGCGCTACAGGATGGCTGTTAATTTGACTAGAGCTTGAGGACTAAAGGATGCCCAAGAGCTTGTGCTGAAGTTCCTGAATGTCCTCAAGAGGCATCTGCAACTTCCCGGCAACTCTGTGAAGAAGCTCCTGAAAATGCTTGTAGTCAATGGGTGGCAGGAATGGAGACATAGGAGCCATTGCTTCATCGGGAGACAAAGACTGCAATCTCATCAGTTCCAGTGCAACCACCGGATCTGACATGCACTCCTCCTCAACAGGATCTGGGGGGCAGCTCTGGTTGCCCTCTTAGAGGAGAGGGAAGGGGCGACTGACCCAACTCTGTAGGATGGTACTAGTCCCATGGCTCCCAGTGTGACCAACAAGACGGATTGAATGGGGGTTGCAGAGGTTCCCATGGCATGGGTACCAAGAGTTCCAAGGTAGGTGATGAGGCTGAGGATGGTCCCAAGCTGGTCTTGGTTTTCTGACCGGGAAGGTATGTAATGGAGGAGGGAATAATGGTTCATTGTGTCGTTCAGACTCTCCCAATGAGAAGAAATATGATTCCAGTTCTGATGGCGGTACCACCCATGGCACTGGAGGGAAATCACAGCCCAAAGAAGCAGTGAGAGACAGACTCCTCTCAAAGGCCAGCTCCTCTGGTGAAGTCGTAACCTCATTCAAGAAAGAGGGACCTGATGGAGTGGGAACTTCATATCCAGGAAAGCGAAGATGGCCTCAGGAGAAGTGTAGGTCTCGGATCTTTCAGGAGAGACAGAGAGAGAGGGGCCTCGTTTGCCTGAACCATTGGAGGCACTGTAGAAACAGTCTATGCTACAGCCACTGAAGACAAAGACAGTACTGCAGGTAACCAGTGCTCTCAGTGATCAGTCTGTCAGTGCCCGCAGATCCCCAGCTTTGGGTTTGAGGCACCAGTGCTGCCAGATTGCGATCCATTGCCAATGGAGCTCTAGTCTTCTGGCTTTCTTGTAATGCCTCTGAGACTTAGGACATACTAAGTTCTCTTGTGATGAACTTATAAAATTACTCGGCAAAGGCAGGGCTTGAATCCAACTTCTTCGAAGTGGTTTTGGAGAAAGACTTAGCCTCATGCTTAAGCAAATACTCCCTGCTCTCCCAAAAACACCTAGTCAAGGGGTCTGTGGGGATAGACTCTCTCACTCCTCAGTCAGACCTTGAGGCAGGAAGCACGCTCCTTGCAGAGTCAGGCTGATATACAGAGGGGTCCCCCAGCCTGGGTCCGATTGTGGCCTCATGGCCTTTTCCATTAGGTGCAACATAAGGCAAAGTTCTTGCACTTCCTGGGTATGGCTGGGGAATGAATGGCAGATACTGAACCTTGTCACGATGTGAGCTTCCCCAAGGCAGTACAAGCAGTATTAGTGGTCATTGGTGACCAAGAATTGTGGGCAGGAAGCACAGTTTTTGAAGCCTGGAGTCCTGGGCATAGTCCAAGTGCAGCATGGGGTAGTGCTCCCCAGGTCAGGGAAAACAAAATCCTAAAGCTAGGAGATAAAATCTTTTAAACTCTAGAACTATAAAAACTATGTATAGATCTCTAAATATACTCCAGATGAAGACAGCTGAAGCTTCGGACACTGGAAGTTCAGGCTTTGACCATGTGGCAGTGAGAAGGAACTTGAGAGGCAGGCAGTCTGCCCTCCTCTTTATCTCCTCCGTCAGAGGCACCAAGCAAGCCAGGTCGCAAATGTGGACAAGCAGACACGGCTTTCAAAATTCTCTGGCTCCAGGCGCATGTATACCCACAATGGAATACACATAAAGGACCAGCATTCAAAGGAGGAGGATCATTCTGCTATGATCTTGCTTGAGCTTGAGGATGACCCTGGGAAATCAGGATACTGGTGGGTATACATACAGCAGACCTCTGTCTCACAGGAACAGGAAACGATCTGCTGTTGATCTGGGGTTGTGACCCATCCCGGAACGGAACTGGGGACCTGAGTCACATGTAGATCCTCCAACAGAAAACCCCCTATGAGCAACACCTAAGCTAGAATGTTTATACTGAGAGACCATCTGTGGTCTAAATTAGGGCTGTCTGTTAATCACACTGTTTGCTGGGTGTAAACTAATTAAGGTGGTGGGATATAACTGGTTAGCTAATCATGTTACAATATGTTAGGATTGGTTAGTTAAATTTCAGTAGAATGATTGGTTAAGGTATAGCTAAGAATATTACTATATAAATTAGGGGCAAACAGGAAGTAAGTTGGGATTTGAAAATAAGGAAAAAGGAACTTGGATTTAAGCTTGCTGCAAGTTCACCCCAATAAAGATCGAATTGTTTGCACCTTCGGACTTCGGGTATTGTTGCTCTCTGTTCATGCGAGAAGGACCAGAGAAGTGGGAGAGTGAAGGAATAAGCTCTCTAACAATAACATGCCCGCTTCTTACGTACAATGTCACCAGAAAGTGAGAACAGGCATTTGCATAGCACTTTTGTAGCTGGCATTATAAGATATGCTAAACATTCATATGCCCCTTCATGTTTTGGCCACCATTCTAATGATGCTCGTTAAAAAATAATGCATTAATTAAATTTGTGACTGAACTCCTTGGGGAAAACTGTAGGCCTCCTACTCTGTTTTACTCACATTCTGCAATACATTTTGTGTTATGAGAGAGTCTCGGTTGATGACCCAGCATGTTTGATTTAAGAACGCTTTCACTGCAGATCTGACAAAATGCAAAGAAGGTACCAATGTGAGACTTCTAAAAATAGATACAACACTCAACCCAAGGTTTAAGAATCTGAAGTGCCTTCCAAAATCTGAGAGGGATGAGGTGCTTTTAGGAGTCTTAAAAGAGCAATACTGCAATGTGGAAACTACAGAACCTGAACCACCAAAAAAGAAAATCAACCTTCTGCTGGTGGCAACCGACTCCGATGATGAAAATGAACATGCATTGGGCCGCACTGCTTTGGATTGTTATCGAGCAGAACCTGTCATCAGGATGGACACATCCTCTGGAATGGTGGCTGAAGCATGAAGGGACATATGAATAGTCAGCACATCTGGCACGTAAATATCTTCCGACACCAGCTACAACAGTACCAGGTTAATGCCTGTTTTCACTTTCAGGTGATATTGTGAACAAGGCGGCAGCATTATCTCCTGCAAACGTAAACAAAACTTGTTTGTCTGAGCGATTGCTGAACAAGAAATAGGACTAAGTGAACTTATAGGTTCTAAAGTTTTGCATTGTTTTGTTTTCGAATGCAGTTATTTTTTGTACTTAATTCTACACTTGTAAGTTCAACTTCCACGATAAAGAAATTGCACTACAGTACTTGTATTAGGTGAATTGAAAAATACTATTTTTTTTGTTTTTTTACAGTGCAAGTATTTGTAATCAAAAATATAAAGTGAACACAGTAAACTTTGTATTCTGTGTTGTAACTGAAATCAATATATTTGAAAATGTAGAAAACATAAAAAAATTAATAACTATTAATCGTGCTGTTAAACAATAATAGAATGCCATGTATTTAATTATTTTGTTTTTTAAATCGCTTGACCATCCTAGTCTAAATTCAAGGATGCGCATTCTGAACCCTTGGCAAGTGTGACACCCTGAAGGTGACAGCGCCGAACACAGAAATTCCACAATTTGACTGTCTCCGGACGGACAGAGACTGTCTGAACTGGCACCCCCTTGCTTGCTCACATAAAACACTGCTGTATTATGTCAGTGAGTATATGAATAATCCGAATTAGGGTCCCCCAGTGCCATGCAGGGCCCAAAGGCCCAGCTGAACAGAAAAAAGATCAAATAGTAACATTTGAAATAAAATAAAAACTGAAGAAACAAAATACAGATGTCTAAGCATCAAGCAATGAAAAAGAGTATCACTAGGTATAACCAAGTAGATAGCATTTGTGTTCCCTGTGAACAAAAACGTAAGACCACCGATGGAGGGGTAGTTTCAGCTTTTATACTCTTGCTCTGGAGCACGAGGAGTTCGGCAATGCGCAGGGCCATCCGTACAGACACCCCTAGGGAAAACTCTCCGAAACAAGATGTGTATATGTCTATTACATGATAAGTGTGTATGCAAGCACTCAAAAGAACAAATTATTTTTATGAAAATGCTCTTAGTTTGAACAAGCATGTCTATTCTTGTAATAACCTCAGTTAAGTAGCTGTAATGCATGCTCAAAATATATGAGCTAGATCCTAGTTCAAGTCATTATAAATAAAGACCTTTAAAGATAAAGTTAGCATATTCTTAACTATACTACAGTGTTCCTTTCTGCTGTTTCCCTAGTCTGATAGGTGATATTTTTCAAACTAATTTTAAGCTTTGTCAAATTCAGTTCAGAGAGATTTTTTTTTTTTTTGGTAGATTCAGCATTTTTTAAAATTTAGACCTTCCTAGGGCAGAGAGGGAAAAAAAGCACATTTTTACTCAATCTTCATTTGCTTCAAATTAACAGCTATTATATAGCCAACACTTTATAGCATATTGAAATTATCCTATCCTCTACTAGAGTGTAGACAAATTAGACTCAAAACAAATAAAACCTCGCAAAATGATTTTCATCTGCAATAAGGCATTGCCTTCTCCTGCCCTAGAGACTGCAGTACTACAAGGAGCAAGGTTTCTATTCTCAGAGCAAGAATGACATTTGCATCATCCTAAAAAAGAACATGGATTTACACTTGAGCTCACACAATTAAATTACCAAGGAGGGTGTTGGTCAAAATAAGATAGTTTTCACAATGCTTCAAATGAACAGTTTCAATTCTGGTTCATAGACGTTACCTCATGCATTTTAAGATTCCTCTCCCCCTTGTTCATATCCCAAAACTATTAAAAGCCAATGGCTCTACATTCACATCTCCCAAGTATTACAAATACTTGATTGTAACTAAATTGTTTCATTCCTTTAACATTTTTTTTTAAATTTCATTACACATGTAAGCACATGGGCGCAATTATCTGTTTAAAACACTTGGCAATTGTTATTAAAATCTTTCACCACCATTTTGAAGACTTTTTTTGTTGAATTTTGCATTGTTATTCCTATAAATGAACTGAAAAATTGCTTTCAATGAAACTTTGTGACCATTTTAAGGTGTATAATATCTGAAGGTTGTTTCGACTCCTATTTCTCCAGAAGTTGAACTATTAGGAGACAGTTTTTTTCTCCCCTCCCCTCTTTCTCTCCATATTACTGTGAGGAATTAAGAACATATGGATATTGTCATTAACAGGTATAGTAGTTTTAAGGTTAAAACATTAATCTACAGTACTAACATTTTCTCTGCATACAACCCTTCTCCTGTTCTAACAGTCTTTGAACTTTAGTGTCCTTTTTTGGTAAAGTAGATAATACTTGAATATTTAAGTCATTTACCCACGCCCGAATCATCTCTAGCCTCAAATACTGCAATCACTTTATCTTGATACCCACATGGTTTTACTCCAGTCTGTCCGAAATGCTACTGTTTAAG
Organism: Lepidochelys kempii; assembly: GCF_965140285.1. Taxonomy (NCBI): domain Eukaryota; kingdom Metazoa; phylum Chordata; order Testudines; family Cheloniidae; genus Lepidochelys; species Lepidochelys kempii. Next base: position 100,897,686 of record NC_136382.1, read on the forward strand.
TCTTCCTCTCCTGCAAAAACCATATCACCCCCTCTGAATTCCTCCTTTGTTTCACTCCTACCCTGTATAACAATTTCAAACTTCTTGTTCTCACTTTCAGAGCCTTACACCCTTCTCCTGACTACATCTTCTTACCTTATCACTCAGTGCTTCCCCACCCGCAACCCACCCTCTATTCTGCTAATAAGTTGGGCCTTGGTGTGCCTTCATTCCTCTTTGTTCCATTGCATCCCACTCCCTTTGCATGGAATAGGCGTTTTCTTAGTAAAGAGGGTTTGGAAGACTGTCAAATACCTCCTAAAAACTAAAATTACCATGTCACCTACAACCACAGAGTTAATTCATTAGGTTACAAGTTTGACAGAAACATCAAGATGCAGAGCCAAAACTAAACCTTCCTATTTGGAGCCCTTGTCCTTCCTTCCCCTGACAGCCTTATTTGCCAGGCAAATTTAGGTTGTGAAACCCTTGTGGGAGAGACTTGCATTATCTGTTCCTGAAAGCACATTGTAAAAGCCACCACTGTCTTGTCAAACTGGTGGTTTTTGCTCAGAAGAATCCCCAGGCAAAATGGCAAAAGGTACTTTTGGTTTTCCAAATCAGAATGGTGAAAGACTAGAAGAAATGTGCCTGGTACCAGGGCTCATAATTATTGGAACACTATTTCCACACAAAGATACCCATAAAGTAAAGATAAAGTTACCCTACAGTAACTGTTTTTTTGAGCTGTGTCATTCACATATATTCCACTTCTGGGTGTGCATGTGCTCCAGGTGCATGAAATCAGAATCTTTTTGAATAGCAGTGTCTCTTTGGGTCATTTCTGTGCCCTGCATGCCTCAGGTCCTCCACAGCCAAGGATAAAAGGGTTGGATGGATGCAACTGCTCTCCAGTTCCTTTGCCAAAATGGAATCCATATGACCAGGACTCTGTAGTAATGGGGACAGAGGGTGGACCATGGAATACACATGGATAACATATGGTATATGTAAGTAAATGTTCTCTCTCCTAATATTCCACTTTGGTGACTCATAAGCAGTAATTAATGACCCAGAGATGGGTGCTCAGATTCTACCGAAATAATGACAGCAGGCAGCTCTACCAAAGTGGGCATTAAATCTGGAGCCTAATACTAAGGAGTAGAGCTGAGTGAGGTGTGACTGAACTGCAGGTATCTGCTTTACAGATCTTCGAAAATCTGTAGAGAAGTTGTTTGTGATCTACTGGAATGGGCCCTAGCAAGTCCAGGTGTGTCCAAGAGGACTACTATAGAGCATGTTCAGATGCTGCCAGGATCCATTTAGAAATTCTTGGGTGGAGACTGGTTAATCCTTCATCCTTTTAGCAGTGCTAGAGACGTCTAGGAGAATTTCCAAACGGTTTGGTTCTATCCAAACAGCTAACAACATCCGAAGTGTGATGTTTGGCCTCTTCTCAAGAAGTGTGAGGTTTGGGAAAGAAAACCAGTAGGGGATCATAAGGTTAGGATGCAACTCAAAACCACTTCAGGTAAGAAGTTCAGGTGAAGTTTCAACATCACCTTGTCCTTGTAGAATACTATATAGGGAGGTCCTGCCACAAGGGCTGGATCTCCCCTATAAAGTTTACAGCTGCCAAAGAAAGCATTCTTCATAGATAGGTGGCATAAAGATCAGATTGCTAAGAGTTCAAAAGGAGGTCCAATCACTTCTGTTAAAACTGTGTTGTCCTCCTGGCTGGTGGGAAGACAAGAATAATCCCTTTGAGAAATCAAGCCTGTTGGGTGAGAGAAGGCACTGTATCCCTCCACAGGAGGAGGATAAGCAGAGACACCTGCCAGATGTACTCTTCTGGAACTAATCAGGATTAGTGAGTAATCTAGGATGACTACTGGAGACTCCAAAAGGTAGTACGTGAACCTTTTCCCATTTGCTGCATAAATTTTTCTAGTGGAGTCTTTTCTAATGCAAGCGAAGATGTCTTGGACTGCTAAAAAGCAAGATTTGTCTGTGGTTGTTAGCCATCCAGCATCTAATACAAGATGTGAGTCAATTCAGAGACCTTGCCACCATGCAAGTCAGCAGAGATATCCAGAAGGAAATAATGTCATGGATTGGCAGGACAGTAGCTGCATTCACTAACTTGTATGAGATTTGGTCATTGCAAATCTACATCTTAACGACAAAACTATGAATCCTCAACTCAAATGTTATTTTTACCTTAACATATAGATGTGAAATCCAAAAATCCACCAAAGGTATAAACAGACATCTAAATGCCTGAGGCCATGTCTACATCCCACTTATGTCAGCAAAACTTATGTCACTCAGGGGTGTGAATATTCCACCCCCAAGGGACAAATTATCCCAGCATAAGTGGTAGCATGCACAGCGCTGTGTCAACGGACAGCTTCTCCAACCAACATAGCTACTGCTGCTCGTTAAGGGTGGTTTAATTATGCCAATGGGAGAACTCTTCCCCCGTCAGCATAGAGCAAATATACAAGAGATCTTACAGTGGCACAGCTGTACCACTTCAAGCTCTAGTGCAGGAATTCTCACAACAAATTTTTTGGTGGCCACACTCTTGCTGGTGGCTAGTTACAATTTTAATTAAAAAATTCCTAATTAAGTTTAGGAAAGACAAATAAATATGCACATATATATGTCCAAATCATTGCAATTTATGTTGGGATTTTTTAAAGACTCAATAATAAAAATAATGTACACTTGTCTCTATTCTTTACTGTACCTAAACAGGATAAAAACACAAATAAGGTGCTTTGCACATTCTTGTCTTTTGTTGTTGATTTTGCTTTTTTTTTTTTTTTTTTAAAAAAAAGACTTGCCAGGGCTGAGTAAGTCTGCTGCTGTGAAAAATGATATTAACAAACATACATACAAATATTACTTTTCACAGCAGCAGACTTACTCAGCCCTGGCAAGCCCAGGGACAAATTAATCCCTGGATGGGGAGGTGGGTAGGGAGGCAGTGGGGGCCAGAGGTGATGGGGAGAATGAATGGGGGGCCGGGGAAGGCAGGAGGGTCTGGGGGAGAATGGACGGGGGTGAGCCCAGGGCCGGAGCTGGTTGCCCACCACACCAGGGAAAGTGGGGAACCCACTAGAAGCCTACTCCTCCAGCATGTATCCCCACAGAGGGGGATAGGACCCAACCCCTTCTGGCGGCCTTGGAGGAGGAGACACTGTTTTGCCCTCCTCTCCCATCATTGCCCAGGAGGCTGTGGCTGGAAGAAAAGCCCCTGGTGGCCACATGCAGCAACAGTGGCCACATTTGAGAAATGCTCCTCTAGTCTACACATAGCCTCAGGGTGGGACCAAGGGGTTCAGAGTGTGGGAGAGGGCTCCGGGTTGGGGTGCAAGAGAGAGTGAGAGCTCCGTCTGGGCAGCGCTTACCTCAGGCAGCTCCCAGAAGCGACCGGCATGTCTGGCTCTTAGGCTCAAGGGTGGCCAGGCAGCTCTGTACGCTGCCCCAGCCTGCAGGCACCGTCCCTGCAAGTCCCACTGGCTGCGGTTCCCAGCCAATGGGAGCTGCGGAGCTGGCGTTTGGGGCAGGGGCTGAGACCCCCTGGCCGCCCCATGCCTAGGAGTCAGACATGCCAGCTGCTTCCAGGAGCCACAGGGACCCTGCCTTAGCCCTGCTGCACCACCGACCAGACTTAGCGGCGTATTAAAATCTCCCAGATTGCTTTCAATAGCCATCGGGAGATCGATGCTGATTCCAGTAGACTCGCAGCCAATCCAGGAGGGTTGGAAACACTACTGAGACCAGAACTGAGTACTGGGAATGATCATATTCAGAGCATGGCACAGGCACACAGTGCTGAAGCCAGGGTGAAGAACTGAGAAGGTGCACTCTCTGTGTGGCGCAGGCCCATTTGCACTGAAGCCATGAGAGGGGATGAAAACACCCTCTGAGATGAATGGAACAGTTTACACCTTTCAGAACTACGGTTTCAGGTTATATTCAGATCCAGGGGGTCTGGTTATTCAACAGAAAACATATCACTGCGATGAATGCCCAACTTCAAACCTCTCTGGGCCTCCTATACTGCAGACTGATGTGGTGTAAAGCCCCTTTCCCGTACACTAGTAGGCCCAGATTTGAGGTAGGGACTCTGCAACTCCACACTCCTGCCTCCAGTGAGTACATGCATTTCTCACAGCTGCACAACTTTCCCATCTCCAGCCTGAGAGGAGCATGGAAAAGGTGGCAGCTGGTTTACATGTGAGGGGTTAGATCAGAGTACTAGGTCTGTTGGAAAGAATATGAAAGAAGCTGGACCAGTGGGACAGGGAGGGAGTCTTAGTAGTGGGGAACACGGGGGTGCTGGAGCAGTGAGGGGAAATGTGGCAGGGTGTTGGGGCATGCAGGAAAGAGTGGGTTGGAAAGGAGGGAGTCAGCTGTGCAGTGGGAGATGTTTGGGGGGCTTCAGCTCTGCTCCCAAAAAACATCCATGATCCCCCATATCTGTTCCCCCTAATATCATGATAGTCCCTGTACTGTTCCTGCATCCTCTTCCCAGCTCCTCAACATGCAGACCCCAGACAGACACCTGCCTCCTCATGAGGAGGACCACACGGAGGGAGATTGGGGCTCTGCTGCAGGCAAAATGATGAGAGATGATGAAAAGATAGTGAAGGGACTAACATTCAGTCAATTCATTCTATGAGTGGGACAATTATTGTCGAAGAGCCAGAAGAAGTGTAGGTGGAGAGCTAGGATGTGGTACATGGGGATTCTGAGGATTTATTTATTAAAAACCAAGGAAATTAACTGTTCAGAGTATACTGATTACAACAATAGTGTGTTAGGTGGAGTGAGTATGTCAGGCTTGACAAGAGCTGCTAACACAGAAGGTTATAATCCTGTTCTACTCAGCCCTGGTGAGACCTCAGATGGAGTCGTGTCCAATTTTGGGCACTAAATTTTAGGAAAGATGTGGACAAACTGGAGAAAGTCAAGAAGAGCGCAACAAAAATGATACAAGATTTAGAAAACCTGAGTTATGAGGAAAGGTTAAAAATACTGGACATGTTTAGTCTTGAGAAAAGACTGAAGAGGGCATCTCATAATAGTCTTCAAAAATGTTCTAAAAAGGACGATGATCAATTGTTCTCCAAGCCCAATAAGGTAGGTCAAGAAGTAATGGGCTTAATCTGCATCAAAGGAGATTTAGGTTAGATACTAGGAAAAATTTCTTAACTATAAGGGTAGTTAAGCTCTGAAACAGGCTTCCAAAGGAGGTTGTGCAATTCCCATCATTGAGGTACTTAGGAACTGGCTGGACAAAACACCTAGTCTAGGATTACATGGCCCTGCTTAAGCACAGGGGGCTTGACTTGGCCTCGAGGTCCCTTTCAGCCCTACATTTCTATGATTCTATAATATGATGCCACCTAATGGAATTTCTGTCTTTAACAGCCTACCAAATTACACGCAAACTTTCATTAAAACATTAAAGGTTATAAAGTCAAGCACTAACTAACAAATTAGGAAATGACAAAATAAAGGTTGCTTGTGCAGTCTTTAATTACATGATCACATACCATTTTTCCACAGCACCCCTGCCTCATTCAGAGCCCAGAACAGATTGTTCTCAATTAATAAGCAGCTGTTCAATATTTTGTTTTCTCCTCATTATTTAATGGATGGCCCCAGACTTTATTTACTGTTCACACTATTCAAATCCTGCTATGAAGACAATTATTAATTTCCTCATAGGCTTTCCTATATAGTGCTCATCACTACAGTATCTGAATTCTTCATGAAAATTAATTTCTATGCACAACTCTCCTTTGAGATGAGGTAGTGGTATCATCGTCCCCTTTTTACAGTGTGGCAGCTAATTCACACAGAATTAAGATCCAAAGTGTCCACTAATTCCAGCTGCCCAATTTGAGATACCCAGGACATTATTTTTCAACTACTTCACATTATATAGTATTTCACATGTTCAAAGCACAGCTCCCATTCTCTTCAGTTTCAGCTGTGAGTGCTCAGCACTTCTGCAAATCAGATCATAGGGTCTCTCATCAGGCACCCAGAAAATAAGGCACATGTGATTAGTGACCACCTTTGAAAAGTTTGGTTTAAGTGATTTGCCAAGCATCATTTAGGAACTCAATTGCAGAGGCAGGGGTAAAATCCGATTTTCCAGGGCAGCAGTCAACTGCCTTAACCATAAGACTGTCCTATCTCTTCCTGCGATCCCCTGCCTTGTTCAGTACAGACCTTCCAACTTCTGCAACAGTAAGAAGCAGGGGTCACAAAGATTACGGACATCTTCATTACTCAGCCCCAATTCATCCCCAGAGTAACTCCATCCAGTGACTTATGAATATGTAATCAAAGACTATCATAATGCATTTGCATTAAGGTTGCACACACAGCCTTAATTCTTACACTTCCTAACATCTGAATGCTTGATTTGCAATCTTAAAATTGTATTTTCACTGTAGCTTATGTGTAATATTATTTGCATTGTGGAATCTCCGGTCACAGCTCCATACTTAAGGTACAAACCTGTAGTCAGAGTAAGTGCTATATAATATATATGAGAATTTACAAGTAAATCCATTAATTCGTTTATAAGATTAAAGTGAATTTAAGTAGTATAACATCTGTTTCAGTCTTCATCCCAAATGATCTTAATATCTGAACACAGACTTCAAGAATTTTAATATAGTCTTGTACATACGCTATATTTCAAGAAATAAGGTTGTAATTAAGCTTAGTTATTAACAAATGTTTCTTCTTAGGATTATACAGGCTACAAGAGGTTAAGGCAATCCTCTAATGCAGGCCACAGAATTAACTCAACTAATCACTACTCTTCCTCTAGAGTTAATTTGCATGCAACAACTCTATTGGTTATAATTAAGGCTATGATTTAGTCACAGGTATTTTAGTAAAACTCATGGACAGGTCACGGGCAGTAAACAAAAATTCACAGCCCATGACCTGTCCATACCCCTGACTAAATCTTGGCGGGGGGGGAGGGAGGACGGAAGACACGAGAACGGGGGACTGCTGGAGGGGAGCACCTTTAAATATTAAATTTCTAGAAAGAATTTATGTTGCTACTGTCAGTTTCAGGGTAACTGCACTTGTATTTCCTCCTCTGGGGTCCCTCAAGAGCACTCATTTAGAGGTTTCTGGCTCCCAGCCGTTACCTTTTCTGGACAGGGGCCCACATCTCATTCCCTTCTGATCAGGGGTTTTAAAGTTGCACAGCTCCCTGCCTTACACAGCAATATCCCCCAGAATACCAGACTGTCTAACTGGCCAGCACCTTCGCTTTGCTTTCTCTCCAAGGTCTATGCCCAGTGTATTGCCCGCAGCTACAAGTTACCACACAGCTCCTTCTAAGCAACCCCATTTATACTTAAAGTAAAAGCATTACAGAGGAAAACATTAAAAAGAACCTACACGCATGCTAGAAAGCTTACCAGAAGTTACCCCAACCCCAACCTTGGGCTCTGGTAGGTTTTAGTCCTTCAAAAGCCACAAGATTTCCTCCATGTTTACAAGTTCATCCATGCCACATCCAGAACTATGGGCAGATCAGCCATTTCTTTACATAGCTTGGGCCTCTGATCTTGGCCTTTTGTAACAGGTAATCAGCAGACAGTAACCCTCCACTCAGGGCATAGCTTCAAAAGGCTGGGTTTTTGCATAATAGGAGTTGGGGAATTGCATTAAACCTCTCCCTAGGGATTTCCCAGGAAATCCACTTCATATTTATTGTCTCAAAAGTTCATACTACTTTGGCACATTTTCAGTATAGTCTTCTGAACTCTCAGGTCTTACACCTATCACATCTCCCCACTAAAGAGATTACATACAATCCCAGCCCACAATAATACATAAACTTAATACAATAAGGCCTTCCCAGGATATTACAGGATATGCCATATCTGTCACAACTACTACCTATTTTTTAAATCATTAAAAATATCTAGAATGCTACTGTGTGATATTTTATTTAGTATAACATTTTTAATAATTTTGAAAAACAAGAAAATTCCAAATCAAAACAAAAATCTACACTAAAGTCAAGTTAAAGTTGAGCATACATATAAGCAACAAAGGAAAAAACACTGCAGGAATGTTGTAATTGACTTAAAACCAACCACTGAAAAACCAGGAAATTTTGAATAAGGTTAAGGTTAACAGAAATCATGTTAGGGTATGGAAGTGCACAAGTTAAGATGATCTTAACTCTGCTCTGTAAACACACAATGTGGGAGAGGGTTTTTTAAATCTAATCTCTCTTTAAAAATTAGTTTTATCTAGTTTGGGACCATAAACTCCAAAATGCCTTAACTAAGGGATCACACACTTTGTTGCTTCTGTAAACCAACCAACATTGCACACATCATGGGCTCCCTGTATCCCTCCATTCCCTCACTACCCTCCCATCCCCCTCTATTTCAGGGACTCCCTGCAATTCCCCTCCACCAGGAGGGCCGTGTGCCCCCAGTCTCCCACTGCCAGAAGTGTTGTGTATACCCAGTCTCTGCTCTCCTCCCATATCAGGGTCCACCATTCTTCTCCCTTCCAGGTTCAGTGTGCACCCCCACTCCCACTTCCCCCAATGCAAGGGGTCTGTATTGCTATCTTCCTTACCACCATGGGTTCCATGTGCCCCCACCCATTCAACTATTCCAGGGTCTCCCACTTTCCCCTGCCAGGAGTTCTGTGTGTCCATCTCTCATATTACCCCATACCTGGACCCCTCCTCCCAACCATAGCTTCTGTGTTAGCCATTCCCCCTACCCCTTATGCCAGTGGCTCTTTGTGTAGGAACTCTCTACCCCTTCCTCCATACTAGCATCTCCCAATCTTCCTACAGACTGGGGTTTTGTATGTCCCATTCTCCCACACAGGGTACCCTTCCCCCCCACACCAGAGATTATGTGCCTGCTCCTAATCCTCCCTTCCTCACCTTCCCTTCAATTGCAGGGGCTCATTACCCCCTTTTCCCAATACAAGAATCCCACAATTCCACCCACATCAGTGGCTGTTGTGTAGGCTCATCACCACCACCATAATTCTTCTGACCTGGAAATAAATCATTCAGGGTGTTAACATGTTAAACAATTACGAGGATTATCAGAGCTGAAATAGAAGTATTGTTATGCTGAAAGGAGTTAACAGTTGCCATCAACCAGTTTGGTCTATAGACATTTGCAGAGGTACTTGAAGCTGTGGCTGTGCTAATTAGATGCCAGGGACATCATGTGTCTCCCATTTCCTCCTTTTCAGCTTTCCGATTCCTTCCCCCCCCCCCCCACCCGAAATCAATAGGCTTTTGTCCATTGATGCTCAGAACATTCCCTGAAGTTTTAGAATTGATCAGATGAGACATTCAAAAGTTACTGTGTTACATACAGACAAAGAAATGCCCTTGAGTTGACAGTATGGCCTTGCAAGCTTGACCAATCATAATTGCATTGCTTTTGCATGGCACTTACTACAAATCATCCCTGAGTCCTTCAGCATTCTGTTGAGGCAGAATGGAAACTCTGCAGCAGATTTAAATTTAATTGCTTTTATATTTAATTCGTTTTTTAAAAAAATACAATCTGAAATAAAACAGATTATCTCTATACTAAGTTCAGTTATATATACAATTCTCAGTATACCACCAATGTTTACATAAACATCACACAACTACCTAATAAAAGACCACTTTAAATTTTTCTCCTGAACTAAATTCTTTCCCAAGTTTATAAAAATATTAATTCACATTTTCGAATTAACTAGTTTTTGCATCTAAAATTTACTCGTTACCCAGAAATAGCATTAATTTTGCGAGTTAATACTACTGTTACCAACTCATATAGCAAAAAATATACTTTTAAAACTATTGTCACATTCTGTCCCATTTCATCATTTTTAGCAATTTGGTATGTATGTGAAGGCGAAACTAGTGGCTAATTTACAGAAGTGACCGCCATATATTATACACTATAAATATAAAATCCAAATTAAATTATCAACACATCCACAGAGTAATGCAATATAGAATCATTCATACAAACTACAATAGCTGGTTGCAGCTTTATTCTGGTAGGTTGTTTCCATGCTTTTCCCTACCCACATCCCCAGGCTTTTCTCATGCTAGAGCAAACAGATTCCACCAACCATTCACTGATGAGCACTGGATCAAGCTGGGAAAGTAAAAAGCTTTTAGGACTATAAAAGGATTATAGATCAACAGTAACGCACCAATATTTAATTTATTTATTTTTAACTAACTCTGAAAGGAATGGACACTGGTCTAGCAAACATTCATCAACTAGTATACAATCCACTGCTGACTTTAACCACAATTCCAACAACAAAATGGTACATAACTGAGCCTAAATTTCATATTTTCATTGCGATTATGCAGCTCTTTATCAACTAAATAACACTGTCAGAAAATAGGATACCAGCCAGCCACATAGAAGTGAATGCTGCAGCAGCCTAAGAAATGTATCATTTCACATTAGCAAGCAGAGAGTTGCTGTCATCTCAGCAAGCAAACTCTTATTTCATCTTAATCTTCTGGTTATGGTGGTGATAATTAGCTAACAGAAGTGGGGAGGGAGAAAGTATCTGTATCATTAAAACAAATGAAGCTTGAATTTAATGAATTTTACGATTTCTGATCATTTTTGTTCTCTCCCTTGTTCCAGGCAAAGTTAACACAAACCCAGATTTAATTTAAATGGGTGGAAATGAAAAGATTTCTAATCCAAACCAAGAAAAGAGCAGAAAAACAGTAATGTATTAATAAAGCCACATCCTGAATCTAAAGAGGGTTTTTGTTTGCTTATTTGTTTTAATGTACAAGTGTGTGTGATTTAAAAACTCACATTCAAAAAATCAGGTCATTATTCTTTTACTACAGTAATTAATTTCACAAATTATTGCTCATCTTTATTTCTCTACCAGTAAGGAATATTTATTTATACAAATAGTATCTTAATGTAAAAACAAAAAAAAATTACAATAGAGATGCTAAAGTGTACAGTAAGAACTGCAAAAAATGACAGTTTCCAATAACATGAAAATTTGCTCAAAACATAATTTAGTCAAATATGAAATATTAAGGACTCAAAGAACTAGTACCTAGAAGTATTAAAACCCTTTGAAGATAGCTGCTTCTTAAACGTCAGTTACCTTGTGAAGTAACTTTCAAAAGGCTTTTACTACCATCGTTGTGGTAATAGTACAGTATGTAGAATATTTTATATACTTTTAAGTTCAAAAATAAATTGAGATAGGCTGAAATGGGTTTATAGTAGTCAGTGTTGCCTGCTAATGTCCCACATTTTTATATTTTTTGTAACAGGTATGGCTATAGTAATTGACATTCTTATTTGAATATCTATGTTGATCTCTGCTGATGTTCTGTTTTCATTAATTTCTGCTTCTATTCCTCAAGGTAGCTCTTAATTCACTATAACTGCAATTATATAACATTGCCATGGCAATTATAGTTGATATTTTTAATCAAAAATTAATTTGGTTCTGCTCAAGTTTTAAACATTTCTAATTTAATTGTGTTAGGATGAAGATGTTGCAGATATGAAAATCCCAACTATAAATGCATGTCCCAGCCTAACTGCAAAAAGCAAGATATTTTAAATTAACACATTACAGAACTAATCCATTTATAAACTCAAAACCTAGTGTTCATGGAAACGTCATTCTGCATTACCTTAAATCTAAATGACATTTATTTACATACCCATACATCTTCAGATTTCAATGTACACTGCCTACATGGAAATAAGATTCTGCTTTAGCACTGCTCCATTTTTTTCATGGTTCTAACTAATATTTTGGAGAAATCACCAAGAAGCACTGTTATGGGTCTTCATCACATGATTAAGTAAATTCTTATTACAATGTGTTTCTGTAAACCTATTAATCACGTTTTGTACAAATGTAAATTAATCACACTGTACAGCAAATTCATAGTACAGTAACTCCCCACTTAACGTTCTCTCACTTAATGTTTCAATTTTATGTCTCTGCTCCATTACAGAACCTGCTTGTTTAAAGTTGTGCAATGCTCCTCTATAACGTCGTTTGGCTGCCTGCTTTGTCCATGGCTGGCAGCCCTCCTACGCACCCCTCCCGAGAGCCTCCCGCCCACTGGCGGTCCCCACAGATCAGCGCCTTCCCCCTGATTCCCCTGCCAGCAGGAATCAGCTGTCTTGAGGTGTTCAGTAGGCTAGGGAGATGGAGCGAGGATGCAGAGCGCAGCCTCCCACCTCCCTCCCCTGCCACCTACCAGCAGCAATCAGCTGGTCTGCGGCGTTCAGGAGGCTTGGGGGAGGAGCAAGTACACGGTGCGCAGCCTCCCCCCTTACCTCCTGAATGCAGCAAACCAGCTGATTGCCGCGGGCAGGAGGCAGGTGGAGCACGATCCATGGGGTCTGCCAGCGGGCAGGAGGCGTGGGGGAGGCCCACGTAGGGGAGCTGATGGGGGCTGCCAGCCTGTTTAATACATATATTAAATTCCTTATTTAAAATTGTTTAACATGTATATAATGCCTTTTGTCTGGCAAAAAAAATTTCCCTGTAACCTAACCCCCCATTTACATTCATTCTTATGGGGAAATTGGATTCACTTATCATTTCGCTTAAAGTCGCATTTTTCAGGAACATAACTACAGCATTACCCTAGTATTTAAGCACCAGTGTATATTGGCCCTAAACAGTATGTTTTGGAAGGATAAAAATATATTATGCCCCTTCATGGGACATTTCTTCTGTGAATACTTCTATTTACCCTGCCATAAAAAATTGCTTTTTGTGAAGGATTTAAACCAACATCAAGTGGAAGCTTGATTATACATCTGTATAGCTGAACTAGTTCTGTTTTATACCTAAATGTAATTGTATAAAATTGACACTGGCAGAAAAAGATCCCTGACATACTGTAAGAAATATCCACTGCACTTGAGATTTTACATCTAACAGGAACTTTGCATATTTTCAACTGCCAAAGGCTTCAAAAGAAGCCCTCATTAAAAGAAACAAATGTAGTTACAAAATAAAAATATTGAAAACTCAATGGCCATATCCATTTACATAAAAAAAAGTGTCAATTCTCCAGAATATAATCTCAAATAAGTATTTGCTGGCATAGTAGATCAGCAATACCTCCAATACACTGTGCTAATGGAAACCTAATGGAAACACTAGACGTCCTCTTTCTGAGCTAACAAAGCACCATGCAGAAAATTCTCCATTGCAGGGGAGTGGGAGGAAAAGATGGCAGTTTTGTTGCTCCACAGCATTTCTAAAAGCCATCCCAAAGAACATCATTGTTGTCAGTTTTGCAGGAAGCTGACCATATCTTACTCTTCCAATCATGTTAGAAGTGCAATATATGTGACTGACAATATGGAAGGCCTCAGGGAGCATAGATAGAGAAATGAAACCAAGATTGGCCTAATACTGTCAGCTCCCTTGGCATGTGTCCTGCATTAGAAAAGAATAAGTAGTAAAGCCTTTCCCAGATGTTGGGTAAGCAACTACTCTTAAAAATACAGTTAGAAGCAAACCCTGAATTAAACTGAATATGGCTTTTCATTTTGCAAAAACAGGAAGCACAACATAATATAAAAGGTTCCTATTAGTATTTCTTTTACAAACATTGCTGCTGTTGCTGCTTGTGTGGAAGTATACACAGGCATGGAAAAAAAAAACATTGCCGAATGCACGCATATAGAGAGTATGCCTCCAAGCCAGAGAGTCTGGGGACAGCAGCAGTCAGAAGAAGTAGCTGTTGCTCTTTAGAAAGGATGCCTGCATTCCATTTCCCTGCAGGCAGGAGAGAGCTAGTGCTTATTTTTCCAGTATGAAGAGGAAAAGAGGCAAGAAGGAAGACTCTACAGTGTTAGACAATTGGTAAGAGTCTGAAAGTAAGGTGGCCAAGAAAAGAGGTCTATTTAAAAGGTAGAAGTGGTTAAAGAAACCGAAATTACAAAATGAGATTGTTTGTAGAAAGTATCTAGCACCAGGAGATTATGGAACCCAGGGGGACCCATACATACGGACATAAAAATACCAAGAAAAATAGTGGCAATATGTTGGTGTAGACAGAAACACTTTGAATAAATGAAGGTGTCAGACTTGTACAATATCAATTACTTTTTTTAAATGTGAAATTACACTTTATAATAGTAAGAGTATCTTTATCGACAGCTCGGTCGCTCCATGTGGAATTACGAAACAAACTGAAAATAAATTTGCTCACTATGTGCGCTCTTCACTTACGTATTTAAGTGCAACCAAGCGCCAGGATTTCCAGCAAATACTGATAGATTCAGTGAACCTATTGCTGCAGAAAGCACAAAGTCATTGAAAAAGCTAAATTCAAAATTATATTCCAATTAAAGACAAAAAAAGCTTAGTAGCTGTTTTTAAAAGGAGTAGTCTTTGTACAGCGTTATCTTCACATTGATTGCTTCTGTATTTTGAATTTCATAATAACGGTGCTATTTCCACTTATTTGACAGTGCCATGAAACAAAAGAAGGAGCAGCTATTAGAGCCATAAAGATCATCCAGTATGAGATTCTAATGAACGTTTTGGGAAACAATTCTTTCTAATAATGTGATCAAAGCAGTAGTTGTGTTTGTGGTCGATTTCCCGCCCCCCCAGTTAGGAGGGATGCAGAAAACAAAAACCCGATCAGGCTACACATAAATTAGAACATAAAAACGGCCATACTGGGTGTGACGTTGCACTCTATATGATTTTATAAAAATATGCTAATGAGTGTGAATATAACGTAACTGGAATATGCTTCATGCAAAAGGTCTCTTGTAAGGTACCATTACAAAGCTTATAATCTACTGAGTGTGATCATCCTATTTGTATAAATGTATCGCTCTTGTATCTGAAACCAGAAATATGAACCCTGAGGTCCTATTGTAGTTATGCAAAGTGTGGGCCATTAATGGTGGTTTGGAATCTTGATGGTTCCCATTAATCAGGACAATTGTCTGTAAATGGCTCTGTTTTACTTGTAAGTCTTCCTGTATACCTGTGGGCTGGCAAGTGGGTAATGAAGTCTTACAGTGACATGTGATCATGTCACCTGAACTGGAATCCATCTTTAAGCTGGTGCTTTTCCATTGAGAAGAGGGGTGGCAACCCAGAGGGACAAAGGATTCCCGCCTTATGCAAAAGATATATGTGGGTGGAACAGAACAAAAGGGAGAATTATGAGAAATCCCTGAGCTACCACCTGAGCTGGAACAAGGGCTGTACCAGAGGAAAGGATTGTGCCCGAGGAAGGCGTCCAGACTGTGAAAGAAATTTATTGAAACATCTCTGAGGGTGAGATTTTATCTGTATTCAGTTTTGTTACTGTACTAGACTTAGACTTGCATGTTTTATTTTATTTTGCTTGGTAATTCACTTTGTTCTGTCTGTTACTATTTAGAATCACTTAAATCCTACTTTCTGTATTTAATAAAATCACTTTTTACTTATTAACCCAGAATATGTATTAGTACCGGTGGGGTGGGGGGAGAGCTGTGCATCTCTCTCTATCAGTGTTATAGAGGGTGAACAATTTATGAGTTTAGCCTGTATAAGCTTTATACAGGGTAAAACGGATTTATTTGGGGTTTGGACCCCATTGGGAGTTGGGTATCTGAACATTAAAGGCAGGAACACTTCTTAAGTTGCTTTCAGCTAAGTCAGCAGCTTTGGGGCATGTGGTTCAGACCCTGGGTCTGTGTTGGAGCAGACAGGAGTGTCTGGCTCAGCAACACAGGGTGCTCGAGTCTCAAGCTGGCAGGGAAAGCAGGGGCAGAAGTAGTCTTGGCACATCAGATGGCAGTCCCAAGGGGGTTTCTGTGATCCAACCCGTCACACTGGGTCAGACCAAAGGTCTATCTTGCCAGTATCCTGTCTTCCAACAGTGGCCAATGCCAGGTGCCTGAGAAGAATGAACAGAACAGGTAGTCATGGGATCCAGGTCCTGTCGCCCAATCCGAGCTTCTGGCAAGAAGTATGTTTGTATAATCTACCTTTTGACAGTATTTCCCACCTCCCACCCCACCCCGAGTAAATATGCCAGATTGTTCAAGTACATGGTTGACATAGGCCAATAGTCTTCTAGTGGTTTTGTAGAGAAATAATTTCAGCTTTGAGATACAGTATGAATTTTCCATTAAATAGAGTGTTGCTAAATGCGTGGGAGCACTTTTAGATGAGTGTAGCATAAGAGCACGTCCATTTCAGTTGCACAAGATAGTTTCAAGAACAGCTCTCTAGGGCAGTGGTCTCCATTCAGGGGTCCGCGCACCCCAGGGGGTGCACGAGATGATCCCGGGGGTGCGCGGCAGCAGTAGTGCCCCCAGACGGCACTGGGCAGTTTTTTTTCCTTCGGCAGCAGCTCTGCACATCCACAGCTGGTGATCTCCTCCGGCGGCACGCCTGCAGCAGGTCTTCCGGTCTTCTTGCTTTGGTGGCACGCCTGCGGCAGGTCACCTTGGGGGTGCACGAGCCAAAAAGTTTGGAGACCACTGCTCTAGGGAACAATATTCTTTATAATGTAGTTAAAGCTTCTTTTTCTCTAGGAGGAAGTTTCAGATACTGCAGCTGGGTCCTGAACTGGAGAACACCTGGTCTCCATCTGTTAAGGACCATCTGTTCCTGTCCCCCAAAACACATTTTAAAGTTGGCAATGAATATTATTTCTAAACTAGAGATTTTAATACCTCAAGAGATTGAGTAAACCTGCGTTATGAAATGTATGATCAAGGACACAGCTTACATATTATTCTGAAGGTGGATGTGGTTCCACAGCTGGAAGCTCTTCAAAAAAAAAAAAAAATCTATGTCCTTGTCCCCTGCCTGAAGCACCTGGGCACAGTGTACTGGAGAGTCCCTTGAAACATCAGGATATGGTGTAAAACCTCTCACTGGGCAGGCATTTCTTATGAATCAAACAGAACTGGACCCTTGAAAATTTAGAGGTTCTAAAAACAGACAAAGGGGGACTGTACCACATACCCCATTTTATTTACACAGTTAATGTCTGTAAAATGTGCCCAGACATGATTCTGACTAGCTCAACATGTTTGTATAACAATAAAAAAAAGGCTTCAATGCTCAAAAATCACACTGGCAGAAGAGGTTTAATTTATGTTTGATGAACACTTAGTCACATAAAAATGTTGCAAGTTTCTGTCCAGAGTTCATTTCTTGGACCATGAATCCGCCATGATTCTGACAGAATGGCTTTGGATTTAACTGAGCAAGTGGTTCCTATCTGGGAGTAAACCTCTCCTATTTATGTTACAAAGTACCTAGATACCGTGAAATAGAAAGCTGCTTTGACCCTATCCTTTTGTTTGGTTTGGTGCATGCTCACAATGTTTTATCAGTGTCTAATTTCTCCCACTGGCAATTTAGCTAAAATTCTGTATTGGGTAAATAACTGGGATTACTTTTTCTAACAAACTGTCTTGAAATGTTTTCCACTCCTCTAAGAAAATTGCTTCTCTTTATGAAGTTTTCCAGGAAATAATCTTTGGGTCATTTTTTCACTTCCCTACTGCTTCTTTGCTAGCCATGGATTTGACTCTTATCCATATATAGTACACTTAACTACAAACACCAGAGCTACACAATGATGCTTTAAAAATACCAATATTTCTCAAAATGCTTTCCTGTCTAAAGAGTGAGTGATTAGTGCTGCTTTGCCTAATTCCATGATATGCTGACTGTACCAACGCTAGCAAGCACTGAAAACCTAGCGAATTGTTCGTTCTGTTTTTCTTTACTGTATGGGAAACAACAACAAATGTGCTGAAAAGCTGATATGTTGTGATAATGGTGCACCACAACGGAAGCATACAGTGCTATTGTAATATTCCACCAAAAACACAACACATGGAAGCAGAAAAGAAACTGGGAGAGAGGAAAGGAAACAAAGACAGACAAGGAATGTGAGCATTAGATACCACATACTGACAAACAGCAACACAACCAAGTGAAGCTGGATCTAAAATAACTGCCCAATATAGCTAGACTATAGCAAGTTTAGCATTCTGTTTTGAAAAAAAAAAGTTGAAGTCAAGCTAAACGTTAAGTTTCATCTTGACCAGTCACACCAGAAAGTAGGTTTTCTGACTCCAAACAACACGAGGACTTAAAATATAAATTTAAGTATTCAATTTCCAATTCCTTAGACTAACATCCTAGTGTAGCTTTCACACTGTATAGTTTATAAATAGGCAATTCAACTTTGGAATAGAAAGTAGTAATTATTTTGGACTTGCAATACTCAAGTTTAAACAGGGAAATAACTAACAGAGCAACAGGAAGCATTTTATGTAGGCAGAATATAACTAGTTTAACTAATCTGGCCAGGACAACTGCTTTGTATACGTGATTCAGATGCCAGTTTTGCATTCTTACACAAGTTTTACATTGGTTTAAGTCCACAAACATCAAAGGAATTATTCCTGATTTACACCAGCATAGATTAAAATGATGAATAATCAATCCCCAATAGTCTACGCTTATGCTTTGGTGAAGAGGACTAGGAACACTTTCAGAAGTAAGTTACCAACCTTTCCATAACTGTTGCTCGTACACTGACTCTGTGTGTGTGTTTGTGTACGCGCACACGCTCCAGTGCACAGTTGGAGAGTTTTTCCCCATAGCAGTACCTGTTGGGATGGCATGAGCATCCTCTCTTGCCTCGCACCCTGCACGCAGGCATAAAGGATGGAGCCACCACTGATCCCACTAAGTTCCTTCCTATCGGAAGAGTCCAAAAGACAGAAAATGAGGGGAGGTTGTGGAATGGACACATACAAAGTATCTCGAACTACTTACAGTGGAAAGAAAAGGAGTACTTGGGGTACCTTAGAGACTAACATTTATTTGAGCATAGTTTATGCTCAAATTTGTGAGTTTCTAAGGTGCCACAAGTACTCCTTTTCTTTTTGCGAATACAGACTAACACGGCTGCTACTCTGATGCTTACAGTGGGTAACTCACAAGCAACCCAAACTGGGAGGTGGGTTTGAGGTTTATTTGAACTACTTGTCCAAATTTAACATCGTCTCTAGATTGTTGAGCGAGCACGAGAGCGAGACAGCAAGCGCATAGTGAGAGGCAAACATGTAACATGATGACCTATCTGGTGGCTTCACATTAGCCAACTGGTAACATAGGCAAATACAACTAGATCTCAAAAATGATATTCTTTGAGTGGAAAAGGACTTCCTCTCATTCTGTTCATTGTATTTGCGGACAATTGAGTAGAAAACCTGAAAGATCTAGTCTGTTCCAGATAAAACTCTAAAGCTCTTTTAACGTCCGGAGTGTGAAGTCTCTCCTAACCATTATTACCACGAGGCTTTGGAAAGAAGGTTGGTAAGAAAATTGCTTGGTTAATATAAAGTGTTATCCACCTACTGTAAGAAACTTTGGGTGATGACTAAAGAAGACTTTGTATACAAAACTGTTTACAGAGGGTCTGATACTAGTGCGCTCAACTCCCCCAATCTCCTGGCTGATGGCTACTAAAAATGCTATATTCATTGAAAGGTGCAACAAACAGCAGGCTGCTAGAGGCTCAAGGGGAGGGCGGGGGGGGGGGAGAAGGGAAGCAGGGGTGGCATTTGTTAAGACAAGATTCAGGCTGCGGGGGGTGGAGGGGGGGGGGGAACAGGGTTCTGTATGTGCAGAAATAGCCTGTCCAATCTCTTTAGAAGTCTTAGACATTGGGTTTGGAAAAAAGAGCCGTTATCAATAGGTAGCTGGAACACCAATATAGCTGCTAAGTGTACTCTGATTGAGCTAATTGCCAATCCTTGATGTTTCAGGGACAGAAGATTATTCAGCACACACTGAATAGAAGTGGGGACTGGGGAAACCCCTTTCAGTTAGGACCAAATGGAAAAACCTCTTTCGTTTAGCCAGATAAGTAGTTCTAGCTGACGGTTTTCTACTATTCAGCAGCACATCCTGAACTTCTCTAGAGCAGGACTCCTCCACCAATGTTAACCATGAAGACTTCAGGTGAAAAGCCTGAAGATTGCGGGGGATGGGAGAAGGTGGCATGAAGCGAGTGTGACGGAGGGGGACTGACTGATAGGTCTTAGAGCTCTGAAAACCAGCATTGACCAGGCCATGCCAGGGCAATCAGTATAACATGGGCCTTGTCCTGCTTGACCTTGCATAGAACTCTGGGCAGAAGAGATATATGGGGAAAAGCATACAGGAGAGACACTGACCACAGCAGCAGGAAAGCATCCATCAGTGAACCCGGAATGTGGCCTGCCTAGGAGCAAAACTGATGGACATTTCCTGTTGTCTTTCCTGCAAACATATCATTTGAGGAGCTTCCCTCAAATGGTCTGGGCCATGTCTGGGCTGAGGAACCACTCATCATGATTAACAACCTGCTCAGGTAATTGGCCAGCATATTCTGAGACTTGGGAGGCAGGCCGCTTTCAAAAGTTGCTGATGAAGTCTCAAAACAGAATTGTTTCCCAGCAGGCTAATGAGGACCAGCTCCCACCCTGTTTGTTTACATAAAACATGGCCATTGGATTGTCAGTCAGCACCAACATGCCTCTTTTCCAATATGTGGAAGGAATGCCATGCAGGATAAATCAATAGCTCTCAACCAAGGGCACTGGAACTGGGAGGCCAGGGCCTTCCCACTTTTTGGAAGTGGACAGGCCTGGTCCATCCACTTTTTTACCATGGGTCTCCCCGCCCCCCAGCAAGTAGAGGGTCCATGGCTGCCGGACCACTCCAGCTTCTGGTTTGGCCAGGGACGGGGTGGGGCCTCGGGCGGAAAGGGCCACAGACAGGGTGGAGGGCGCTGGGGAAGAAACTGAGTGGGAGGTTAGGGGCAGCTCCACCTTTTATACCTGCATGAGGCAGCAGAGAGGGCTCGTGCTGCCACGATTGGTACCACTAAGGGGAAAACTGACAACTGTACACTGGAATGCACGCACACCTACAGTGCAATGGACGTGTGAAAAATCACTCGAAGATCAGTTGTGCACTTTTCTGAAACATGTATACACATAGCATTTTCCATACCTAACCTATATTAACTTCTCGAGGTAAACAGAGCTAATAACTGAGTTTTGTGGAAAGAGGATAAGCTGAGAAATGCATTAAGAGATTGCATAAGGACTAGAAACATTTTAACATTTACCATTTCAAAATATAAAGCAGCCTGTGAACAAAAAAATAAAAAAATAAACACAGTAAGCACATACCCAGTCCTATCTCCCTCAGTTTAAAGTCCTGTAAGCTTGTGGTGTAAAGCTGTTTATTCAATTCCCACTGTGGTCTGACTTTTGTTAAGAATGTAATTCCTCAAGGCCAGAATCCCATTTACATTACATTAACTAAAAGACAAAATTTAAATGTACATTTAACTACAACTGAAAATCTAAATTTATTTCTGCTGTATTTAATGTAGACACCATTTTTACTCAGCTTGGCAGTAAATATGCAAACGAATGCTCAAGTATTAGAAAAATGAGCATCTACCTTTTTTTTTTCACCTTAGCATTTCCTGCTTTTGTCAGTTTCTTAAGGCCAATTTTAAATACGGAAATAAGCACAAAATTTTTAGAAAATCTAAAAGATTTAAGATGTGAAAAAATAAAGCATGAGGCTACAGGGAGGATTAAGATTTGGCACAAATATGTAAATTAAATCAGTAGTGATCTGCATTAAATCACACAGTTAAACCAGTTAACGCACTGTCTAGAGTTCTTCATTACACCTATGAAATAATTCTAAAAATCAAATTAAGCCCAACTTTCTAGTTTGTAGTTAAACACTTATTTTAAAATAAAATACTGTTTTAAGTACAAACAACAGAAGACAGTGCCTTGAGGGAAATCTTTACTCTTTTGGGGAGGAGGCAGGTTCAGTTACCAAAAGACATCAATTTACCCAAAGAATTTTTTTGTTGTTGTTGAATTTGTATCGTTTTTGTGAAATTGCTGCTCAGAGTACCTTTTTATGGCTTAACTGAGAAGTCTTAACGATAGGGTTTTAAAATGGAAATATTAACTCACTCTTAACTACAGCAATGTGAATGTGACAACGTAAAGAACTCATTCCATTTATCAAAAACAAACATGCATTCGTTAACTCACACTGCAGTGAAAGCATACTGTACTCATTGCTGTCTTTCTACAGAGAAAGATCTCTTTATATAAGGCTTGCTGCCTTACCTCTAGGTCACAGCTGTATTCGGTGCCATCCAGGAGCATCACTTTGCATGGCACAGTTTTAATCTTCTTGGGAGCTTTCTGAGGCGCTTTTTCCATTTTGATTTCGGCTGTCTGTACCTCTTTGGTTTCCCTCTTTTCTTCTACTTTTTGTTTTTCTTCTTGCTCATTGGCAACTTTCTCTACTTCAATCTCTTTACTGTCTTCTTTAGCAGGCTGTAAGAAAGATGTAGTTTAATACAACGAGTCCAACCCTTTCAGGATGAAGTTGAAAGAAAATTCTTCTTTTCTGTACTTCAATAATTAATTATTCTTATAACTATCCATTAAGGTTGTGCTCCCAGCTGGTGGTGTTTGGATGCATAATATATAGTTTTTAAGGTTTCCCCTTTTCTCAAAGTTACTGAAAAACTATTTTTCTATCCTAAAGGCCACTATCTTGCGGTTAAAATTCTAGCAGAGGCAACCAGTCTCCCTATAGAAGTCAAAATAAAAGTTACACTTTTTTCTTAAAAGCAACTCAAAATATAATGAGAAATTGCATTGAACAAGACCACATTTAAGAAAAACTCAAGCCATAAGTGACACAGGTTTGTATTTAAGGACTGACATCTGAAGGCAAGACTTTGGAGCACTACAGAGGAGAGGCACATGTATGGCATAGTGCCTCACATTTCAACACCATAGCCACCAGCATCTGAACACCAACCTCCAGGCAGCAAGAAATAAAGACCGTATCCACAATGCACAGTCTGAGAGAATGGAAGAGTAAAGCGTGGAATAAAATAACTGAGATCCTCAGGACTCAAAAATAACTACAGCAGATAATAAATGGATTGCTTCAGTCACTAAGGTTATGTCTACACAGAAAAAAAAACAAAACAAAAAACCCGCAGCAGCAAGTTTCACAGCCCAGTTCAACAGACTTGGGCTCACAGGGTTTGTATTACAGTGCTAAAAATAGCTGTATGTGCACATCCTGGCTCAGGCTGAAGCTTGGGCTCTAGCCTGAGCCAAAACATCATAGTGCAAATCCATGTCTGAAGAACTGCCTGGCCTTTTTTTTTTTTTGGTGGCTATGTAGACATACCCTCAGTAGCACATCACTAAAGTCAGCCCAAGCAGAAAAACCTGCACAAAAGTACAAACAATGAGCCATATTAATCCCTGGTATAATTTCAATACATGACATGGAATTCAGAGGAGTTACAGCAGCAATAAATCTGGTTCACTGACTAGCCGTTAATATTTTCATTAATTTATTATCTTTCCACACCTGTGTGTCAGCACTGCTCACAGAATGCTTCTCCTCCTCCTTGTCATCTTCTTTAGTCTCGTGTTGACTCTCAATTGTTGCTTCTTCCAAATTTCCCTTTGGCTGAGTCATGTCCTCTGGAAGTTGACTTTCCCTCTCCTCCGCTGCCTGTCTCTCCTCTACAGGTTTTTTCTTGGCTTCATCTTTGGGCTCCACCAAGTTATAGGATTTTTGTTTCTTAAGCCATGGGGGGATAAAGCGAGAGATCCCCTTGCCTTCAGGTGGATCTTTTTCCTTCTTCTGACTGCTTGGGCTGCTTTGGGTAGCTAGTGCTGGGGAAGAAGGAGTACTTTGTGCCTCTTCAGAGAGTGTCTTTTCAGACTTTTGATTTTCCTGACTCTCTATTGCTTCCTCATGTTTTTCGTTGACTGCATCTGCCCCCAGCAGCTCAGATTCCTTCTTTACTTCAGTCTCTGGGCCAACTTCAGTCGTCATGGTCACAGGTTATGCTAGAAATCCAACAATAAAATATTATTATGCATTGTTTCAACATTATACTTTTGGGCTCTCAACACCATTCATAGGAATTATCTAAAAATTAAGGCACCACAGATCAATTTTGTTAGGATTAAAGAGCTGTTTTAATCCATCCTATTTAAAGATCTTCAACCAAAAATAAAAGTAGCAGCAGACCAAAATCTGCTGCCATATTGGACATCTGGAATTTTCAAAAATGCTTATGCTAAAGAGATACATGATGCTTCAATGCACCACTGCTTTCCTCTTGGAAAAGTGGTGGGAGTGCTTCATGGTTCCTAGAATTAACACGGAAATACACTTGCTACAATAGGGTGCTCTTAATGTTAAAGACAGACTAAACATAAGAATTGTTCAGTATGTAACTTTCACTCTTTTCCTGCAGGCTTTTCAAAGCAGTCTAATGGAGCTCAAAATTTCAGGAGGAAATTTGGGCACCTAACTCTCCTGGGCTTGTCTGAAGATCCCAGCCATACACTGACATCCTGGCCTCATTTAAGTCAATGGAAGTTTTACCGTTTACTTCAAATCATAAAAAAGTTTAATCCATAGTGTTTACTGCATTTTTGTACATTTCCAACTTGATAAACACAGTGCGTAGGGGGAAATTATTCAAATGAAAAGTTCTCTCCCCTCTTTTGTGCTTTTCAGGAGTACATTTCCAATCCCATCACCATTCACACCCAGCATTCTAATTAACTTTAATCAAAATATTAAAGGCTATTTTAATTGGAATAGCTACATGGTCTCCTTGTTAAAAAATAAATTTAGTTGTTGGTACAGAGAAAGGAAGACACATGTAGAATGCTAGCAATCAAGCCCACATGTTTCACTGCTGCATACTATCAGCTGTTAATGGACAGAATTTTTGTAAATTTTTTATTTTAATCTAAAAATCAAATTTGTTTCATGAATTTGGCAGGATGAGAATTAAAAAAAAACCCACAAAAAACCCACCTCTAATTCCCTAAAACAACTTGAACTCAGGGACAGAGAAAGTGGAGTGCATCCCTATTTAATGCAGAATGCCTTCAACAGACCTTGAATCAAGTCTGGTCTCTGAGTCAGAAGTTGACATAAAGCACCAGAACATGATACTTTTAATCCCCATACATCTTTGCCCAACCCTTTCTTAAAAGTTTAGGATAAACTATTGGCATAGCTAGATGGCCTGAAAGTCAGCAGATTGCAACAGAATTCATTCTAACCACTGACACCAACAGGGCACCCCACTGAAATATGCCTGCCATCAACCCCTCTTGTTTAAAAACAGTAGATTATTAGTTCAGGGCCCCTACTGATCTCCACAGATGCTAAATCATGCAAGGACAGAGGTAGTTTCTACATTAATTAATTTAGCGATTTTAAGTCATACATGCCATCTTAAATTGCACTCAGAAACCAACTGGAAAAATTGGGGTATTTTATTCCCGGCAGGGAGCACCACCAAGTGGGCTCCCAGCTTCTGTAGTAGCTAATGTTTCCAAATGGACTTCACGTCTAACCACAAATGGAATGAATACAGTAAGCCAGACTGAAGTTACAAAGATATGGATAACAAATGAGAGCTGCATCCACCTAAGAGGTCAAACCTTTTTGTCAAATGGAAACTGCCACTACTGATGCTTGGACAATCAAAAACAGCATATGGTGCCTTTATTTAACACAGTTAACATAACTCATTTTCACCAAGAGTCTTGACGGATACACAAGACACAGTTTAAAATCAACTACTCATTATTACAGTTGTGCTGTGCAACCAGGCATGACCAGCAGCAAGAGAATGGAGGTCAGTCAAAGCATTGCATGTTTGGGGCTACAATCCACCTCCGCCACCAAAAGTAGAACCAAATAATTAAAGGACACTTCCTGGAATAAGATACTGTAGTAAGTGAAGTTACAAGCATGTTAACAGATAATATTTGAGTCCTACAGTCTCATAACGCAGAGATTTGATTTAAGCTCACATTTAAATACTCAAGTTTATACTTGTTATTTTCCCTAAGTGGTTATAAAAATTGAAGGAAAGAACTTTTGTCATGTTTAATAGATTTCTAGTGGCACTGAATGCTGCTTTTAAATAACTGCCTAATTTCAAGATTAAAGCAGAATTTAATTTGTGATTTAAAATATGGACTGTCCAAATATTTCCCTAAAACTAGCTTCTAAATAAATCTATGATTTCAGGAAACGCCTGGATTTAATGTAAATTATGCCAAATCTGAAATGCTAGCTATAAATTTGCCAGATTCTGAGAAATCATTCCTTCAGAAAACATTTGGGTACAAATGGACAACAAATTCTATAAGAAATCTGGGAATTCAAATCTCAACCAACCTAGAAGAGTTTTACGATTTAAATATCAAACCACTACTTCAGCAAACAGAAAAAGATCTGGAGCGTTGGGGGAAATATGCAATTTCTTGGTTGGGAAAGACCAGCCACAGTCAAAAATGAACATTTTGCCAAAGATACATCTTTCTTATTTCAAAATCTTTCTGTAATCATCCCAGATAAAACTCTGGCAGGAACACAGAGGATGTCTTTAGAATTTATATGGAATAAGAAAAAAACCCAAGAGTGAGTGCAGACACTTTGTACAAACCCATTGAACGGGATGGACTAGCCGTTCCAAATGTTCAATGGTACTTGCAAGCCAGCTAGCGTGCAAAGCAGTAGGGAACATTGAGCACTCTGTCCCAGCCCAACCCAGGTCTTTACGGAACACGAAAACTGTGGCAGTGTAAACATTCCTTGGCTACCAATTAATTTAAGAAATAAAAAAAATCACTCTCCAGAAATTATACATTTCCTTTTAGCAAAGGCTATTCTATGGGCTTGCGGTAGAACTGAAGATAAAATAAATTCTTTCCCTTCACCAATGACACCCATTGGAAATAATCCTGATCTTAACCTAAACCATGAACCAGAGAGCTATAAAGACCAGAAGAGCCATGGAATACATATGGTTGTCCAGCTAATCAGTAAAGAATCTTTTCTAAAAATTTAGACATCAAAACTAACTTTAACTGACCCACTCTCCTGTGGTATCCGTACTGTCAAGTTAGACACTATGTTTCTCAACTTTCTAAAACTGTTTTATACAGAAAACTAACTTTAATAGAAGCAATGGAATCTGGTCAATTAGGAAACTATCCCCAGTTGTTAAATATTTATGACTAAATAACCTTTTAGTAATCCTCCTAGGGCTTCCTAGCAGAAAAATTGTCACACAAAAGGAAATGAATTATTTCTCATCTGCTAGGCTACCTCTCACTGGAAAAAGAAAAATAGTCCAACAATAGAGGAATAGTTAAATATATATATATATATATAGGGGAGGTTGTTATAGAAAAATTAACACACCAATTACATACCCAGAAAAAAATAGGTTGAGAATTATATACTTTAATAAATAGCAACCAAATATCGAATATTAAAAGTACATTCACTAGCAAAAAACAGCATACCTGTTCATTTTTTTATTATTAAAAATTGATAGACATGCCGCCTTTGTGAAATATGTATAATTAGAGATTTCACTCAATTTAATAAAAAACTAGAAACAATGTCATCGGTATTGTAATTTTGTTCACTCTGTAATATGGTAACACTGCAGAGAGGTCTGATGATTACATTACTGTATATCTCTAAACAAAAATTCACTGTTGTAATGATTGTTTTGTTTTACATTTACATGGCAAGGATTTTTTGAGTCTGTTTATACTTCCTAAAAGTGACATACTTACTTAAATAGCAAAATGTAATTTGACTAGTAGCAACGTATTTCTACTTTCTACTCATTAGCACTACCAAATTACTGTTTTATTTCTCTCGCATGCACATATCCATCCCAACACTGCTACCAGAGCTAGAAATTAGCTTTTCTGGGAAACAATCCACAAATATCTGCTTGCCAAAGAAAACTGATCTATTAGGCATTCTTTTGTAAGTATAGTATAATCAAGTTGTAAGCTTCAGTGTTAACTGTGCAGTGCCAATTGAAACTGATTAGCTAGGAAATGGTAATCTAGCCTTATGAAAAAAATTAAGTGAACTGCAAAGTGGCATCTTCTATTTGAGAGCACATATTCACATATTTATTGTTCCATCTACCACCCTAAAACAATATTTGTGTATCTATATAAACTGCATCCTCCTCCCTATCATTATAAGGGGTATGCGTACACAAACATTTAGTTCACAGCAAAGCTGGGGTGCTAGCCTGCTGCGGACTACCTGTCCAGGTGGACTTGGCTGACAGGGGACTAAATCAAAGCTCATTAACAAACTATTAATGTACATGAGCAAAGTCTACATGGACAGCTAGTCTGCAGCAGGCTAGTGTGAAGGAGATTCATACCCCAGCTTGCCAGAACTGAAGTGTTGGTGTAGACAAACCAAACCTTTTGGAGGCTATCATCGTCTCTTCCGAGAGCACGGACCATACAAGTTGTAGTGCACATTGTGGGCACTACAGGAATCCCTTCTGGTGAAAGGCTAAAGTCTATTTTATTTTAAAAAGATAGTTCAGTAACCAAATAGCTTTCCAGTTTAAGAAGGAAGCAATATTCTATTCAGCATCCAGTCTTTTCCCCAAAAGCCTCGAATAAGACTTCATAAAATTTAAAATTGCTTCCGCTTTAGAGTGTTTTAAGTTTCATACTTCCAGCATTTTGAGCGGTCCCTCATAATGCTCTATTTTTCCCGAGTTAGCTAATCAATTCTAAAATGCCCATCACAATGTATTGAATTTTACTATGGTGTGACTAAAATCGCTGGTATTTGGCAAAAAGGCACTTTATTTTAGATTTAATAACAAATTTATTGATTTGATTTATGCCTGTGCTACCTATTATGGGAATTCAACATTCAAAAACAAAATGTGTGTTTTTGAGACAGTTTGGGGAATATTTTTATGTCATTTTATTCATTTATGAATCTCATTTTTTGTGAATATCATTTATGCTTGTACCGTGCTTTGTGGACTAGAACCTCTATTTTGTATTTGATCCTACTTTGTCTCTTGTATGAAAAGATCGTTTAAGATGGTATATGAATAGCCTGCTTCAGATGTATAACATAGCTGGAGGAGGAGGGAGTGTTTCCTCACCTTGTGAAGTGCTAACACAGAAAGTGTCATCCAGCCAGCTTTTAACTATTGACTTGTTAGGGATTCTTGTCCGCTTTCCCTTTCCTCCCCCTATGTAACAAGGCATACTGTGCACATGAACTCAGCATGACTGGGTCATGAGCTTTCACACTCGGGAAATCATGACTAAAACAATGTTTATAACCACAAGGACTTCTGTGTACAGGGACTGACTGCTGGCAGCAGCAAGAGAAACCTGCTGCAGGGGAAACAGCACTCTCCACCTAACTTAAACACGGACATAGCTCAGACGCAGATAGAGGGGGGAATTCAGACGAGGATGCAATTGTGCTCAGGTTTACGTTGTTTTTCCATAGATGTGTGCACATGCATGTTTCTTGCTTTCGCTGTCACATGGTCCCTGAAAGGTGTAACTAGAGAAACAAGAACTCACTCAGTCAGGTGAGCATGTCTGCAGGAAACACATCTGAGTAACTTGGAAGTTCTGTAAAATCGAGGCCCCAGTTCCAGGGTCTGGACAGCAGGGTTCCAATGCCAAGAGGGGCTCCAGACATGGGATCTGCACCCGACGAGTGCGCCTCAGACACCCAGAGGTAGGAGCAGTGTTCAGTCACTACCCAGAGCTGAGGGGCTTAGCGGCAGATGGAATTCAGTGGTGGAATCACCTCAAACAAACTAGTGTCCATCCAGAAAACAGGACTAGACCAGATTGTGCCAGTTTTCTTTTCAATTCTCCCACACCTCCCCAAGATAAACAAGCCACAAAAATCAAAATCAACCAACAAGAAGAGTAATACTTTAGGGAAGATAAACTTACTGGAAAAATCAGACAGTGGGCTGTTTCTTTCAGCTAAATACACAAGTATTAAAAGAGGGGCCTTGGGAGATGGTTGCCCTTGGGAAAAATGTATGCGGTGGTGACATCAGTTATTTGCCTGTAAGTTTTGAAGTATTCTTTATCCAAACATTACTAGAATGGAAGCCAAACTTTAAAACAGCCACCTTTTTATTTTTGTTTCAAGTATAGTACATCAATTTCTCCATTATACGTGTGTAATATATCCTGGTCATCCAGCCTATGCCAGGTTGGTCTGTCTTTTTCCAAGAGGTTCCTATAGTTCATTGTGCAGCCACCAGAAGTTTAGAAATCACTGTGCTTCCTTTGATCCTGTATCTGAGCTGGTAATCTCAAGAAAGAGGATATTGCAGTATCCTATGAGAGAGATACAGCTGAGATGCAGAAGAAGATACTGATTCACAAGAGTGATTTTGTGATATCTCTACTAAATATAGAGGAAGAGAAAAAAATGCATCTATGAGAACATAAAAGTTTCTCTTTTTCAACTAATAAGGTCCAAAGATTCGTTTCCATGGGTACTTCAGCCTGCTTTCAGTTTGGGGCGGACAGAACCCAGACCTTTCGGTCACTGGCAGCAGAGGAATGCCCCATCTCCTAAACTCCCTATGATAAAGGTAACTTCCACAGCCAGGATAATCCAAATCAGATTGTGTTAAATACAATTTGAAGAAAAAGTACTTCTATTAGAGAGAATGTAAATTCCACCAAAAAAATGAACGTAAATCCTTGGATGTCAATTTCCATCTATTCTAGATGCTCCATTTGTCCCCAGATGGCCTATGCTTGATGAAAGGAAGTTTCCAGGTAAGCATGTGTTCAGGTCCACAGATCTATTGCAATGAGATTTTTATAGAAAATGTGACTGTAGGGTGGGAAGCATGATCATCCTTTAAATAGGGACATCCAAAATGAGCTAGAATATCTCCTCCATCTTCCCTTAGGCTCGAAGGTCTGGAGGAGAAGATTTCTGCCCAAAGAAAGAAAATGGTATTGACTAAACTTGGATAACCAATACGAAGATCTTGAACTAATGGCAGTCTAGCAAATCTCAATACAGGACACATGATTACACTGCCCTGAGATTGAGGCTTAAGTGAAGGAGGAATATTTCTTCCGTTTACTTAAAGGAACGAATGCTATGACAATACCTCTCTGAATTAAAAAGTATATTAATGGGCCTTATTAGAGAAAGTTCTAAACGTCAAATAAATTAATTCTGATTGGAAATAGTAGCCATTGGGAGGCCCTCTCTAATGGACAGGAAGTATAACAATGCCTTCTACAGGGGATCAATTTGAATATGCTGTAATGAGCAGAGTGAGGTTCCAAGGTTATGATCTGTGATCTTGCAGCTTTGAAATAATGTTGATGCCTTAAGGAAACATTTAATGTTGGATTTGTACAAAACTTCCTGCTCTTGAATATGTCAAGTCTCTGTGGTATAATATTATTGACTCTTTTGTTAGGGCACTCATACGCCCACAATAAAAAGCCCTCAAAGCTGTGTTTTACTGGTTTAACGTATTAAACAATGGACTTTCCACCAGTCAGTACAATAAGTTCTATTTGTTGACTTCTCTTTTGGGGTCCATGAGAGTAATAATCCAACCATTCATTGCAACTTGCAAGACCATCCATCCATCTAGGCCCACACAATAGCAGACCTCCTCAGGGAGGTAAAGGCAACTGAAGATCCAACAATAGGTTAATCAGGCCTGAGGACCATAGCCTCTTCAGCCAGAAAGACAAACAGAATCACTAACACTCTCTCATCCTATCTTCTGTACAGTGGAAAAGGTAGGAAAATGTACAGAAGGGACCCTTCCATCTTTGCAAGATGTCATTACCACCTCACATTCTGGGTCCTGGCACACACAGGCTGCAGGACATTTTATTATGGTTTCCAGATGCAAAGAGGTAGATCAACAGCCCACCAAGTTGACTTATGTTGAGTGAGATATTTTGGGGTATAGGAATCACTCTGCTAATCTGACTTCTGACAAGCAAGTCTTCATGTTCCTTTCCTTCTTGGTGGGAGGTGCACAGAGAGATATGAACTTGCTCTGCCAGGACAGGAGTAGGGGTTGTCCTTCCTTGCTACTATGAAAACCCTATCAGACACCTTGGTTGTCGTGACCAGAACAGGTATGTTAGCTATGGAAGGAGTAGCGTTGTGTGTGAGACCTCAATGAATCAAAGTTTCCAGCTAGTGGATACTGTGCTTTTTCTGGTAGCCATTCCCTGAACTCAATGGGGGAAGATTCCTTCATAATAAAAATCTGATTCTCTACATTCACCAATTGATGGATTAGAGAACACACAGCTGGAGCTAGAGCTACGCTAATGGATGACATAGGGTGAGCTGTGGAGGGGGATACTCCGGATTACTGAAGAGAGATATCACATGAATGATAATAGTCGAAAAATGCCTGTGTCGGAGATCAGAATTCCCAATGGGTTCCAATAAAAATTAGATGTTTGTTTCTGAGACATCTGTATTTCATTATGGCCATCTCCCTCTTCTGTTAACATTTTTCTGAGATGAAAACTTGTACCTGACAGCATTCATCTTCAGTCCAAGCTTATGATAGACTTCCCGAGTATCATGTGTCTTGTGTTTGTACTGAATCCAAGGTGCTTCAGGAACTGCATCGCTGAGTTTTTGCTTCAGCTTTCTTTTTACATAGAATCCGGATCAGAAAAATTGTCTGGAAAGAGAAATGATTTTCCTTCTTCCCTAAAGCCAACATTATTGCAAGCATGATCCTGGAGAAACACCCTGGAAGCATATGTAAGATCAAATGATGACTGAAGATGGATAAGGAAAAAGGCTGCCAGCCAATTGCAGACTGTAAGAATTGTCTGAGGGTGGTAAAATGAGGTGTTCTGTAGACAAGCCTCCTTCAGGGACTTTAGATATTTCAAATAGGACCAGCACTGCTTTCCCTTGATTCACTGAGGGTAGAAATAGGATAAAGAGCTTGCTTCCCTTGAGGATCTGTATCATCAAATTTAAGCTTCACAAGTCTAAGCAGCCATCTTAATGACTGCAAATGGAAAGCAAGAGGAATTCCACATTAGAAATTACTGTAAAGAATACAATCTTTGAATACATTATAGAAAAATTAGTATCTGAAAAAGGAATATATGGTAATGTCCCTCAATACCTTTCCATTGGGGCAATGCAATTATAAACAGAAGACGTGAGACTGACTCAGTTGAGAGCTTCAGGACTAGAGCTGGATGAAGTGAACATTATTTCTTTAACTGGAGATAAATAAATTAGACTAGATATTTTGTATCACTCGTATTTATGACCAGCTAACTGTTCTACTTGAGAGCCAAGTTCAGCTACTTAAAAAAATTCCCTTGCTCATTACCATTTATGATATGTAAATTTCATACCAGGTTTAACTGTTCACAGAAGCATGAGTAACTATTACCCTCTGGCATTAATACCTTTAAGTACAGAACACAGTAAAATCTAATATTCTGGTTACCTTAGTGCTGTTCATTCTGGTCACCACCGTATTGGTTTATTGAAGAGAAAACAATTCTCATAGTATGACTAACCTGCCCACAGTAACCCTCAAGAATAGTTCTTTTCAACTTTCCCTTATGGTACTTGTTGACTATTGGTCTCATGCCATTATTTAGCCTTAGATGGAGTATACCACCAGCTTTGGGCTGCATTTCCAAGCAACCCGACCCCGGTGTGCCAGGAAACTGTTAAGAGGTAAACGGGTGGGGTCCACGCAGCCTGTGGATGGTGTGAGGCCGGCAGCAGCCCCCCAGTGTGCCGGGACTAGGTCATCTTGAAGTCTGATTGCTTGGGAATGCAGCCCAAAGCTGGCGGTAAACTCCATTTAAGGCTAAATACTGCCTTAAGAATAGTGCATGAAAAGGAGTGAGTGACAGTGACAAAGGATTACCTAGCAAGCCTGAGATCTGTTTGTTCACTACACTTTTAAACAGGAAACTGCCTTACATGAGGAATAGATAATTGCCTTATAGAACAGACTTCATTACTTCATCTCTGCAACAAGAGAAGCCTACTTACATTAATGACAACCTGAAAGAAACCAGTCCTGACAAATTTAATTGAAGTTTCATTGATACAAATATTCCTATATATTATTCAGGAACTCAAACAGAATTACTACTTTTACTTAGATTGTAAGCTCTTTAAGGTATGTATCTTTGTTTTGTACATCGCTGAGCACAATGGGGTCCTAATCCAGGACTGTGGCTCCTAGGCACTACACTAATACAATAATAGTAATAAAACATAATAGCCAGTTCTTGGAAACATGTATTTGAGAACACATGACTAAGAATGATCAAGAATCTGTAGTAGCTATTAGGAATTAAGGTAACAGGAAACTAGTGACTTCTGTACTGGGTAAAAATCAAGTTGTATTTTCCTAAAGCAAATAAGCCAAACAAAAGCAACCGAAGGTTTATTTTTAAACAAGCTGTGCAATATATTAAAATTCTTTTGTCTACTGTGTGATCATGCAATTTCAAATGGATAGCAGAATCAGTCATTTGTCTCCAGAGGCACAAGGTACATGAAGATAGACTCATTTCATGCCTGCTCTTCAAAGACTAAGCATTTGTTAGGCAAGAGAATAAAAGGGGGCAGGTGACTTTAGGTTGTTTTTGTTTTGTTTTAAATTAAATCAGTTTCTTGGTGAAGGATTAATTGAAACTACCATTAGTTTACAAAATGCTATTCTAGCTCAATGGTTCAAATGAGAAATTGTGAACAGCATGAGATAGTACTAGAGACTGATCAATAAAAATTACTCTTACTTTGAAAGAGATTTTGTATACTGTTTTGCTTTTAAAATGTACATTTTTTTTTTATGTTTGATCACTGACCAGAATCACAGTAATTGAAACATGGTCAAAGGCACTTTAGGGTTTCAGTGCTCATTTGTGAGCACTCTCAGTCTATCTTTTTACAGTGGAAGAAATAAAGCATTTTCTATTAATTCTTCTTTCATTACCAAATTAAAAACAATTTATTTAGAAGCAGAAAACTGGCTTTTTGCACTTTATCCTTCTTTAGTGCAGACCATCTGCTAACAATACAATTTACTCCTGGGAGAATTATATGCTACTGTGTGTGCGCGCATAATTAATGAGCCCCATGGATTTCTAATTTTTTGTGCAGAAAAAAGCTGCTGCAGCAATGTTGCTGCAGTTCTGCGTTTTGCTCACCAGAGGGTGCTGTGGCGATAGAACAAAGCTGCAGCTCACGGCCAGCAGGGGAAGAGAGAGAGCTGACTTCTTTGCAGAGCTCGTCAGGCCAGGTCAGGAGACCGGGGCTAAGGGGAGACAGACAGCATGGGGTATTGGGGGGTTAGACAGGGCCTCATAAGGTATAGTGGGGGAGGACAGACTGGGGCAGGGGCTGAATGGGAGTGGAGGCACAAGGCCACAGGGGGAGGGAGGTGCAGAGACATGGGGACAAGGGAGTGGCTGGGTGGGGGCACAGACACCTGGGGACAGGAGAAGGGGGGACAGGGAGGGTTGGGTGGGGGCACAGACACACAGGAACAGGGGCGGATGTGCCTGACTGAATGGAAGAGGCTAGGGGTCAGACAGGATCTGCATGGGGGAAGCTCCCTAACAATCCCTTCCCCCCCCCTCCCCAAAACCTGTTCCATACTTTTCCCATCCATACCCAACAACCCTCCAAGTTCACACCCAGGCTCCTTCCAAGCAATTTACTTCTCTATCCCTCAGCTCCTCTGTTACCCCCAACTCCCAAAAGCCTTTGCACTGCTTCTGAAGGGTGTGGGAAATACGGTTCTGTATTGTAGTTTAAATAAATTACTCAGTTCTGTATTAACTTGCCTAGTAAGGAATCTATTTGTCAAAAAACATTTCCTGACTCTTTTTTTGTTGGCTATATTGTTAAAGACATACTTTGACAGGTATTTTGAAATAAATGACCAAAAATAATTGAAACGGGTGTGATTATATGGTGTTATTTTGACAAATAAAATATGCAGAATTTTAAAATATTGTGCACACAATTTTTTGGCGCAGAACTCCACCAGGAGTAACAGTTGTAGATTTCACCACAGATCCATACAGAAAACATTTATATTTTGACAGTCCCAAAAGTAAAATCCTCCTTGGAAGAGCCAATCAGGAATTCACACTCTTTGTGAAAATATCTGCTTTAACCACCAATACTTGAAGGGCCTGATGCATCTCATACAGATTTCTCACTAGCATAACTCCACTGACTTGAGTACAGTCTCTGTTACACCAGTATAAAGAAGATCAGAATCAGGAGGAGTACATCTAGAAAATAGTTCTGTCTATAGTTTTTGCTATCAATTCTACATTTTAAAAAAAATTATATTTTACCACCTAATACTAATGGAAAAAAGAGTTCTTGTACTGTATGGTTGTGTGTAGTAGAGATCATTTTCTGAAAAGGCATGCTAAAGAGTAATCCAAATATAAAGAGCCAGTTCAAAAATATTAAAGATGCATATCAGTTTATAGCATTCAGAATGTCTTGTTAGCAAACTAAGTGGACAGGAAATCCAAATTTGCTCTTCAGTTGTGAAAGATGACAATCTACTACAGTAGGAATTAAGATAGGCTTTGCAAACTCTGGGAAACAAATTACTAACACAACGGATGTGGTTTCCAATTTCAGGATCCTTGAGATACAAGCCAAGAAAAAAAAGCCTGCAAATTAGGTTTATCCAGTAATTAAAGTAAGCCAGTTTCACTTTATTTATCTTAATTGTATCGCTACCAGTTTACCCACTACTGGTTTGTTTCCCAGTAATAGCTCCAAAATTAAATTCAAATTAGGCATGATATCTAATTTTTGAAAAATTTAGCTTCCTATAGGCAAAAGAAATTGATTAAACTTGCACTGGTCCCAATCTTCATTTTAACAATGATAGACTCTTTAAAAATGAACAGACAAAACCAAGACAGACTATATTTTAAAAACTTTAGCATGATAGTTCAGTGAAATTTAAAAACAAAAAGTTTTAATTAAGAGACACCTACATCAAATACTTCTCAGACTATATAGCTATTCTATTTACATTAACAACTGTTTAAACAGGTTTTAGAGTAGCAGCCGTGTTAGTCTGTATTCGCAAAAAGAAAAGGAGTACTTGTAGCACCTTAGAGACTAACCAATTTATCTGAGCATAAGCTTTCGTGAGCTACAGCTCACTTCATCGGATGCATCCGATGGAACTGACATCCGATGAAGTGAGCTGTAGCTCACAAAAGCTTATGCTCAGATAAATTGGTTAGTCTCTAAGGTGCCACAAGTACTCCTTTTCTTTTTGTTTAAACAGGGAAGCTAATTATGTATACCAATAAACCTAAATATAAATATTTACATACTAAAGCTGGGAAAAAGCAGCCCAAACAGTGCTTATGACAACATAATCGTACTAAATCCCACTCAAGGTGCACAGACTAAATAGGAAGACAGCAGACTCAACTTTAGTTTGTTTGAAAAGCTGTCATATGACAAAAGCCTGTCAGAGCCAATCAGCTTCCCATACTACTATGACAATCCTACCAGATCTAGGGCCTGAACTGATCTCATGCTGTCAAATCCTCTTCTCTGCAAGCTTAGAAACTACAGTATTGATGGGCACAAATACCACAGTGATTTAACACATGGAACCAAATCAACAAAATTTGGTTTCTTTTAAGGGTCTACAGCCGTAGTGGAGTCTTTTGTGACAGCCTAGGCAACTGGACAACTCAAACTACATTATAGTACACAGATCCTTTCATTTTCCTTACTGTCAGAATCTTATTTCCAAACACTTATAAACTGACTAGCCTATGGTTCTGTTTCTTTCCTCTTGATGCTAAGTTGTGAGTACACTTCGAGCTAAGCAAACACGTAAGCAGATCAAAATGTCATTGCCATGCCACAGGTTGATCAGCAGATGGTGCTAGAATAGTGCTACAAATTAGCAATTCCACAGACCAAACTCATTACAGCAATGATTTCCCCAGCCAAAGTCAGACACCCAAACGTATGGCAAAAGTAAGCTCTCCCTGTTCACATTGTTACACACCATTTTGTTTTAAACCACATTTTTTAAAAAAAAGATTTTTATATAAATAGAGCCAAACATGGACTGAAATACTTTAACATAATGCCAGAAAATATCCAGTCAACCAAGTGTACATTAAGTATTGTGAGGCCAGATTTAATACCTCCTCTGAAGGTATGGTTTCTATAAAAATAGTATTTCCCACAGAACCATTGTTCCAAAAACAAATATGGTATGCAGGCTGGCAAATTTACCCAGACATAACGCTTTTGAGGAAGGTACTTCTAGGCATCAGTCCTTCCCAGATGGTGAAAGTCACTAGTTACAATTAGGGCTGTCAAGAGATTAAAAACATTAATTGCGATTAAAAAATTACATTTATTTAAATATTTTGGATGTTTTCTACATTTCAAATATATTGATTTCAATTACAACACAGAGTACAAAGTGTGCAGTGCTCATTTTATATTATTTTTATTACAAATATTTGCACAGTAAATATATATAGTATTTTTCAATTCCCCTAATATAAATAACGTAGTACAATCTCATGAAAGTTGAGCTTACAAAATGTAGAATTATGTACAAAAAAAGAACTGTGCTCAAAAACACAATAATGTAAAACTTTAAAGCCTAGAAGTCCACTCAGTCCTCCCCCTTGTTCAGCCAATCGCTAAATCAAACAAGTTTGTTTACACTTGCAGGGGATAATGCTGCCCGATTCTAGTTTACAATGTTACCTGAAAGTGACAACAGGTGATTGCATGGCACTGTTGTAGCCAACCTTGCAAGATATTTAGGTGCCAGATGCACTGAAGATTCATATGTCCCTTCATGCTTCAACTACTCTTCCATGCAGATGACTGGTTCGGCTCGACAACAATCCAAAGCAGCGTGGACCAATGCATATTAGTTTTCATCATACGAGTCAGATGCCACCAGCGGAAGGTTGATTATCTTTTTTGGTGGTTCAGTTCTGTAGTTTCCACATCGGAGTGTTGCTCTTTTAAGACCTCTGAAAGCATGATCCAAACCTCATCCCTCTCAGATTTTGGAAGCACTTCAGATTCTAAAACCTTGAGTCAAGTGTTGTAGTTACCTTTAGAAATCTCACATTGGTACCTTCTTTGCGTGTTGTCAACTCTGCTGTGAAAGTGTTCTTAAAATGAAGAACGTGTGCTGGGTAGTTATCCGAGATTGCTATAACATGAAATATATGGCAGAATACAAGTAAACATACAATACAAACATACAATGCGAGCTAACATACAAAGAGCAGGAAACATACAATTGTCTCCCAAAGAGTTCAGTCACAAATTTAATTAACCCTTAATTTACATTTGTAAATTGCACTTTCACGATAAAGAGATTGCACTACAGTATTTGTAGGAGGTGAATTGAAAAATATTATTTATTTTTACAGTGCATATATTTGTAATAAAAATAAAATAAAGTGAACACTGTACACTGTGTTGTGTTGTAATTGAAATATTTGAAAATGTACAAAACTTCCAAAAATATTTAATACATTTCAACTGGTATTCTATTGTTTAAAGTGTGATTAATCGCAATTCATTTTTTTTGAGTTAATTACGTGAGTTAACTGCGATGGATCGACAGCCCTAGTTACAATATTTATTATCTTTTGTTATTATATTTACCTGTTTGCTGCCCATCAAGCAGCTGAGTGTTGAGGCACACAATATTTTTCCCCCAGTCACAATAATCCACCTCCATTTCCAATAATATATTATTTTAGTGATATGTGCAAATAGGTATACAACATTAATTCTGTAAAACTGAATTCCCTGCTTGTTTATAAAGCTGGTGTACACATGACATCACTCTCTATTTACACTTCCCAAAACACATGAGAGTCATCACTAATTTGAGCTGACAAGTCCCTATAGAAAAGGTGAGGACTGAACACCAGCTCCCATAGCACAAAATGATATTTGCTGTAATAATCACGTTTAATGTTGAAGATCAAGGTAGAGACAAACAAATACCTAAGAGCCCAGGTGGCAGTAAAAATGCTGTAGCATACATAAAAAAGCTACTTTTTAATAAAACTGGAAAAGGAATTGCTGCAATCAAAACAGGATGCTATCACAACAGTGCTAATACACTGAAAGTTATCTGTAAACCAGCTGTAGAAAGCTACTTCAGAAAGCAGTGTCCCCTCATTTTAAAGTCAAAACAATTCGCAAATATGAATATTGTCAACATGACATTAAAAAACTGATACTTGAAAACACGTTCTGAATTATCCAAATGCCTCTGACCATTACTTGCACAGTTGGTCATTTTGCAAATCAGTATCTTTTGTCTAGAAACTGACTCAGAGCCACTGCTGTACAGATATTACTTACACTTTTATACTAAGATGCACAGAACTTAATTTTCTCTTTTCAGATATACTGTATATATTCTTTAAAGAGATGTTGCCATAAAACATTAGGTACAGAAAAAGAATTTCAGTAAATAATTGAAATTGCTTGAAACTTATATTTTTAAATTATTTGTTTGCTGCTGTTGTCCATGTACTATAAAATACATGTTTTATTAGAATTTGAAAGAAAATTAAAAAGCATCTAAACAACATTTGTCTCAAAGCAACCCTATGATTAAAAAAAATCAAATATTAAACCCCATAAATTTTAAAAGAAACTACGTTCAGATTGAAAGCAAACCAAACAAACAAGGGTACCTTTAAAAGTTTTACACATTACCAGGTGCCATTCTCTTCCATATCCTGGGTCCTGGTCAGAATATCCTTCTAACGGAGATGAAATTTAAGCAAATACACATCTTTCAAATAGCCTGACAACAATGCCACCTATTCGGATTCCCTTGCCAGAGACAATGGAAATCTAGTTTGTGTTTTGTTTACAAGCTACAATACCTGACATGTTAATGCAAGATCTCAAGTATAGCAACTTAAAGTCTATATAAAAACATACATACATATGTAATTTTTATTTTGTACATCAAGCCAGTTCTCTGTTGTTCCCGGTTATTAAATAAATGTGGTCAGCTGATGAAATCCAACAGTCTGTTTGAAAAGCTTAATGAACAAGAGTGACCCCACCCAAGCCCTGACATTGCTGGAGAAGGACATGCTCAGTGGAAAACCAGGCTGCAGTTCCAACTCATTTCATTACAGCAGCCAGAATATGCACATGGGTCAAACAACAACAACTCTGTTTTCCTGGTATCTGTCCAACAAACCAAGAGACGAACAATTCGTGTGGGAAAATCCTTATAGAATCTTTTCAAAGAAGAAATCTGCCCCAGCAGAAGATTGCTTGTTTGTTTTGGGGTAGATTTTTGGCTCTTCAAATAAAGTTCTCGTAGCAGCCACAAAGAAACAAAAATAAGTCATAATGCAATCATTTATTCTGTCCTTTGAGCAACTCCTCCCCCATACTAAAAATAAATAAATAAAAATAAAAAAACACCACAAAACACTTTGGCTCTGTTTATGCAACATTGCTAATGTTCTACATATAATCCAGCTGGAACAGGCAAACATTTCACTTCTGATTCTGATTAAAGAAACCTAAACAAAACACTGATCAGGTCTGTATATTTAACATGTCATCTTATTTTGTAGGATTTTAATAGAGATTTCCTTCATTACTTCTATAGTTTGCAATAAGCAAAAGGTTGGGGTTTTTTTGGACTGTCACCTTCCAAAGCTACAATACATTGACAGTTCATTACAAATTCAGTTAATTCTTGTTGAGTTTTTAGCTGTCTTTATAAAAAAAATAGAGAAGTTAAAGCTAACTCTACTTCTTTCACATGCCATTGCCCTAAAAGTTAAGAGCACAGTTACTACCACAGCCTTTTCTAGCACAGATTGAAGAATAATGTATTCATAATTTAAATTGAGAAACACAAAAAGTACTATAAAGTTCACCTGATATCCCAACCAAGTATTCATCATTTTCTGTTTTGCTTGGCAGAATTTTTTTTTTTTTTTATAATTGACAAATATCAAATGTTTATTTTAAAGAACTTTCTCTATTTTGTATAGTGAGTACGCGCACGCATGCACACACAGTTACTTTCAGTTGTGCAAAACTATGGATTTTAAACATTTTTATTTTTATTGATTTAATTTTCATATTTGAGGGACATGATGGGGAGGGGTCAGAAAATAATTATTAAATGACATACGCTGAGACTCGAAAAGTTAAAGCTTTAGAACAGTTAAGTGCAAGTCGCCAATATGTCAAAATATACAAAGTATCCATCCTTAAATCAAATTCTAGGAATTTCTCAGGCAGCATCTCTTACTTTCTCTATCTGTAAATTTCAGCTACTATTGATGGAAATATTTTTTGTGAGAGAGAGAGAGAGAGAGAGAGAGAGTTTGTTGAAATCAACATTTATTGACGTTTACCAATAAAAATCTAAATTCTTCCAAGCCTCTCTATTATCAATAAGTTATATTGCCAATTACTATTTCATGAGTGGAGAACATGTACCGGAGCCTGCAAAATAAGGAAATAAAGGCAACTGCAAGGTTCAAGGTCAGAGAGAACTGGGAAATGACTAATTTTCTCCCTTAGCTTTTGGTATGATCACCATGCTAGAGTCCAACAAGCAGGATATTGTAAGTTCCTTTTGTGAGGGGATCCAACCTTCAAAATGTATTTTATCAATACAGCTAGACTGAGTGCTGTACTACTGCAGAACTAATTTTTGGACACATTCTCAGTAAACACCTGTCTTGGTTTCTAGGACTTTCTCAATTTATGAACAGTGATCAGACACCATTGTGAAAAATGCAAAATAACTGCTTACTCTGAATAAAGTACAAGCAAAGAATAGAAGCAAAAGTTTACTGGACAAAACAATGTTTAAACAGCTCCGGGGCTACGCATGCCCATAAAAGCAAAGAAAATCATGTATTCTGATATAAAAATGTAAAAGGGATATGGTCACATTGAAATCTAGGGATTAAAAAAAAAAAAAAAAATTCTAAGTTGAGTAGTTCCTGCTCAGGTCTCTCCTGCCCATTTTTGTGGTTTTATAATCACTTTTCGGCAGGTTTTTTTTATTATTGTTTTTTGATATTAAGTTTTTTTTTCTTCCCTCTTGCTGGGTGAAAGATCCACAGATATGCCCAAGAACCCCACTCGCCAATGAAAGCCGACTCCGTACAGGGAACTGCCAAAGAAAATGCTGTCACTGCACAAAAGGAAGTGAAATACAGAAATGATTTTTCCCTCAAATACTTCAAGTTTCAGTAATCTTAGCTGTGTTGTGTGACAGCAGCAAGCAAACATTCTTCAGACGAAACTCTAATTTGTAAAGAACTCTGATGTTCCTTTAAAGGAGAGCTGTACACTAAAACTTTGAAAAGACTTCTTTCTGTGTCATGACCTCAATCTAAAATCCATGGTGGTGACAAAAACTACTAGCAGCTGTATAGTGATATACTTCCGGATTCTCCAGATAAATTTCAGGTGCCTTTTCCACTAGTTAAGATTCTTCAGATATCAGAAGAACAGCAGGAGCTGAAAAGGCAATTGTGTCACACATTCAAGGAAACAAAACTCTGCCATTTCCTCCAACAGCACAACAAATATCAATTAACCAGACAAACTAGAATGGCTAGGCAGACAGCAAATTGCATACACTGCTCCTGAAAGAGTAAATAGTACACACATCCTCTCTCTTATCCTGTCTCCCTTGTCATTGCCCCAACCCCCTTTGTTTCATCAACCATTAAGCCTTGTGTTTATCTTGTAAGTTCTTTGGGGTAGGGATGGTCATTTTTAATATATTTGCACAGTGCCTAATATAATGTGGCCCAACCTAACTGCTATTGCAGTACAAGTGTTTAATAAAGAGAAAAGGACTGATTCTCTAATTGTTTTCTGCCTCCTTGCTCACTACAATGCATACCAACTGCAAGATCCTGCTCCCTGTAAGTAAAGTGCTACCACGCTGTCTCGTACGTTAACATTTACTGCATGCTCTAACTATGCATTTGGGAGTGCATGAAGTATCACCATTCTTTGGAAAGTATGTATTCATTGTCTGTGTGGGACCACGGTATGTCCAACTTCCAAACCCAAGTTTTCAGAAGTCATGAGTCAGGCACCAAAACAGCACAAGAAACTTACTGTCAAGCCACTATTTTGAGGAAGCAAACTGTTGAAATTAAAAAAAAAAAAAAGTCTTACTTGAAGTGAAAACTCAACTACAAAAAGCCACAACAGGAGATGCACTCCTCAAACAAAACGCCAATAAAAATTTCAAAGCTCCCATGGAACTCCACTGATCCTTGCAGTTTGTTCTGCAGGGCTGACAGCAAAGTCTTTCCAAACAACAGCATTTTTCTAAATGTTTTCCATCACTGCAGCTCCACTGGTGGTGGCTATGGTTGCAGCACTGAAGTGGTCAACGCACAAAGGGCTGCCACTATTTTAGCCACTTGAGCACCCAGAACGGTCACGAGTTGGGTTACATAAAATGCCTAAAAAGCTAGAAACGGGTCTACCACTGGTGGAGCTGCATAATTGGTAATGCAACAGGGAATTTTTAGAAATCTGCTAGTGGAGGCGGAGTCTCAAGGACAACGGTATTAAAGCTAACCATGTCCGATAATCAGAGTGCTTGGCTCTTTAGTTTGTCTCTT
Source organism: Lepidochelys kempii (assembly GCF_965140285.1). Classification (NCBI taxonomy): domain Eukaryota; kingdom Metazoa; phylum Chordata; order Testudines; family Cheloniidae; genus Lepidochelys; species Lepidochelys kempii. The sequence continues at coordinate 100,942,430 of NC_136382.1, forward strand.
TAAAAAGACAGTCCCTGCCTGAGAATCCTGTTGTAAAGGTACTGATTACAGGACACATTCAGAATCATAGAAACCAAGAGACAATTTTTTTTAGGGCAGCGGGAGAGAAGAGAATGGGATAGAAGGGGGAGGATGTAGACGTATAATTCACTTATGGACATCAGGATAAAAATGACTCTCTAGGGGGGACCTGGAGAAAATTAATGTGATGGCTTACCAAGACATGACTGGGAGACTATTACTGTATAAATACATATTTACCAAAGAAAACGAACTCATTTCAAAGAAACGTGGGTGTCAAAAATGTAGATGGAAAGTCATTATAGTAAGTTTGTATTTCAAATTAAATGGAGGATTTACACAGACTTATTGAATCACATTTTCTGCTTCTGATCCATATGTGCAGTACATTTTAAAGCATTAGAATAGACTTAAGTGGACAAATATTTGAAATTCAAACCAAAATTGGCAACCATTCATCATTTGAGCTAATGGTTTTATTAAAAAAACTTGTTTAGCAAGACACTGCAGGGGATAGTCACACATAGTGCATGATAAATTCAATGGAGCAGTACTTAGAATCATAGAATATCAGGGTTGGAAGGGACCCCAGAAGGTCATCTAGTCCAACCCCCTGCCCAAAGCAGGACCAATTCCCAGTTAAATCATCAAAGCATACTTACTTGCACCGTGGCTAAATTCAATTCAACACAAGTTTATTACCACCAAGTTACATCCTTGGGGAAATAAGGACATGTTACTATAACAACCTAAGAGACCCTTGACTTCAAAGTAGTACACCTGCTGCTTTAAGTATTTTTGCATCAATTCACTCCAAACTTGTGCCACATCGCATTTTGCTAGGAAGAAGATCTGAACAGCTTAAGTATGAATTCTTGGACTGCACATACTGAAGCTTGTGTCTAATAATGGTGCTAAGAGTCATGTTAACTAAAGTACTGAAAACAAGAAAACCGTGTATAAATACTTCTTTAAACAAGTTCTGCAGAATTAAATCCTACTTGAGTGGATATTTGAGACTACCCAACAGTGCTCATAAGAGCAGCCATACTGGGTCAGACCAATGGTCCATCTAGCCGGTATCCTGTCTTTTGTGCTTCAGAGGAAATGAACATAACAGGGCAATTTCAAGTGATCTTGTTATCCAGTCCCAGCTTCAGGAAGTCAGAGGTTGAGGGTTGCATCCCTGATCATCTTCTCTAATACCCATTGATGAACCTACTCCTCCATGAACTTATCTAATTCTTTTCTGAACCCAATTATACTTTTGGCCTTCACAGCATTCCCGGACAACTTGACTGCATTGTGTAAAGTACTTCCTTTTATTTGTTTTAAACTTGCTCCCTATTAATTTCATCAGGAGACCCCTAGATTTTATTATCTTTTTGTTATGTGAGAGAGTAAACACACTTCCCTTTTCACTTTCTCCTTACTATTCATGATTTTATACACCTCTATCATAATTTCCCTTTAGTTGCATCTTTTCTAACATGAACAGTTTTAATCTCTCCTCATATGGAAGCTATTCCAAACCCCTAATCATTTTTCTTGCCTTTCACTGCACCTTTTCCAATTCTAATATATCTTTGAGATGGGGTGACAGAATTGTACGCTGTATTCAAGGTGTGGGCATAGATTTATATAATGGCATTATGACATTTATTTATCCCTTTCCTCATAGTTCCTAATATTCTTAGGAATTTTTTTTGTTTGTTTTTGTTTAAAAAACATTGCTTCAACAAATTTAGTGGATGTTTTCCCGAGAACTATCCATGATGACTCCACGATCTTTTTCTTGAGTGGTAACAGCTAATTTAGACCTCATCATTTTTAATTTGTAGTTGGGATTATTTTTTCCAATTTGCATTACTTTGCACTTGTAAACATTGAATTTCATCTGCCATTTTGTTGCCCAGTCACCCAGTTTTGTGAGATCTCTTTGTAACTCTTCAGTCAGTTTTGGACTTAACTATCTTGAGTAATTTTGTATTGTCCGCAAAGTTTGCCACCTCACTATTTACCCCCTTTTCTAGATCACTTATGAATATGTTGAACAGGTCTGATCTCAGTACACATCCTTGCAGGACCTCATTACTTACCTCTTTCTATTGTGGAAACTGACCATTTATTCCTACCCTTTGTTTCCTATCTTTTAGCTAGTTACTGATCCATGAGAGGATCTTCCCTCTTATTACATGACTGCTTACTGTGGTTAAGCGCCTTTGTCTCAGAGGTCCCTCCAGCACTTTATACCCAATCCTGTACCCCATGTTCATCACTGTTCTATGATTATGATATATTGTGTGCTCTGTATCTGTAATTGTGTATTCTGACAGGTTTCAGAGTGGTAGCTGTGTTAGTCTGGATCAGCAAAAAGGACGAGTACATGTGGCACCTTAGAGACTAACCAATTTATTTGAGCATGAGCTTTCATAGGCTAAAACCCACTTCATGGGATGCATGCAATGGAAATTACAGTAGGAAGATTATACACATCTACACAGAGAGAGAACATGAAAAAAATGGGTGGGTGTTGCCATACACACTATAACAAGAGTGATCAATTAAGGTGAGCTATTATCAACAGGAGAAAAAAAAACCTTTTGTAGTGATAATTACGATGGCCCATTTCCAACAGTTGACAAGAAGGTGTGAGTAACAGTGGGGAGGGGGGAATAAGCATGGGGAAATAGTTACACAAAGTAAAACTATTTCCCCATGCTTATTCCCCCCTCCCCACTGTTACTCACACCTTCTTGTCAACTGTTGGAAATGGGCCATTTACTCATGTGCTGAAATAACTGAAGAAAGCCAAAAGACAAGCAGATTAATGTTATTCATTTTCCCTCTCTCCCCCTTGCCAAGTTTGATTGTAGCCTAGCAGCATGTGTTGTACTTTCCAGGATGTATAACAATGAGTCAGAAATTTAAACCCACCATAAATCTCAGTTCAAATTTAATCCCTATTGCTCTTAAAAGCCTATAACTTCCAGAAATGAAAATTACAAATAATCCACCATAAATTAGCAAAATTATTCAGATAAATCTATATAAGTCAAGTGCTGTCCTGGTGCACTATTGATATGTTTCTACAGCAATGAGTTCCTGGCTAGCTGTAGCCAATTAAAAAGATGCACCTACATCACCGAGCACTCATCTGCCGTGACTTTCAGTCTGAGTAAGAGGACTTTGAAGTCAGCAGGTTGCTAGACTGCACACTGATTTATTTTTATGCCTTTCTTAGTTTCAGCTTTATTCGTTCACATATACAAGACAAAAAGGTGGAATCAAGTGCATATCAGTTACATCTGTACTTAAATATGACATGTTTTCAAAGACATTAGTAAACTAAGGCACAATCAAGCAAACCACTTCAGCACATGATTATAGTTAAGCATGTCCTTAAGTACTTTGCTCAATCAAGGTGTAAATTAGTGATACTCAGCCTGAGGTTCGCAAGCTGCAAGTGGCTTTTTAATGTCTCCTGCAGCTCTTTGCAGCACATGATATTAAAACACTGATTTAATTATTAACCAAAGTTATTAACCAATCAGGATGCTTTTACTAAGTTATTATATAAGTGTAGTTGATAAATAAATAATAAATACTTGGTCACTCATTTCGCTGTGAGAATATAACTATTTCCCCCATCATACTGTTTAAATATGAATATATAGTAGCATAGTAAATGAAACAATGAATTCACACTACTCTGGCTCTTTTGAGTAACGTTGTTTGCTAATTTGGCTCCTGAATCATGGAGATCTGAGTTTCACTGGCATTCAGTAACTCAGGAAACAAGTTGACCTTTCTCACTCATCTTTCTCATATTCCCAAACCATCCACAAGAAAAATCCTTTATCTGTCCATAATATTATCATAGAATCATAGAATATCAGGGTTGGAAGGGACCCCAGAAGGTCATCTAGTCCAACCCCCTGCTCAAAGCAGGACCAATTCCCAGTTAAATCATCCCAGCCAGGGCTTTGTCAAGCCTGACCTTAAAAACCTCTAAGGAAGGAGATTCTACCACCTCCCTAGGTAACTCATTCCAGTGTTTCACCACCCTCTTAGTGAAAAAGTTTTTCCTAATATCCAATCTAAATCTCCCCCACTGCAACTTGAGACCATTACTCCTCGTTCTGTCATCTGCTACCATTGAGAACAGTCTAGGGCCATCCTCTTTGGAACCCCCTTTCAGGTAGTTGAAAGCAGCTATCAAATCCCCCCTCATTCTTCTCTTCTGCAGACTAAACAATCCCAGTTCCCTCAGCCTCTCCTCATAACTCATGTGTTCCAGTCCTAAGTGCAGGACCCTGCACTTATCCTTATTGAACCTCATCAGATTCCTTTTGGCCCAACCTTCCAATTGGTCTAGGTCCTTCTGTATCCTATCCCTCCCCTCCAGCGTATCTACCACTCCTCCCAGTTTAGTATCATCCGCAAATTTGCTGAGAGTGCAATCCACACCATCCTCCAGATCATTTATGAAGATATTGAATAAAACCGGCCCCAGGACCGACCCTTGGGGCACTCCACTTGATACCGGCTGCCAACTAGACATGGAGCCATTGATCACTACCCGTTGAGCCCGACAATTTAGCCAGCTTTCTACCCACCTTATAGTGCATTCATCCAGCCCATACTTCCTTAACTTGCTGACAAGAATACTATGGGAGACCGTGTCAAAAGCTTTGCTAAAGTCAAGAAACAATACATCCACTGCTTTCCCTTCATCCACAGAACCAGTAATCTCATCATAAAAGGCGATTAGATTAGTCAGGCATGACCTTCCCTTGGTGAATCCATGCTGGCTGTTCCTGATCACTTTCCTCTCATGCAAGTGCTTCAGGATTGATTCTTTGAGGACCTGCTCCATGATTTTTCCAGGGACTGAGGTGAGGCTGACTGGCTTGTAGTTCCCAGGATCTTCCTTCTTCCCTTTTTTAAAGATTGGCACTACATTAGCCTTTTTCCAGTCATCCGGGACTTCCCCGGTTCGCCACGAGTTTTCAAAGATAATGGCCAGTGGCTCTGCAATCACAGCCGCCAATTCCTTCAGCACTCTCGGATGCAACTCGTCCGGCCCCATGGACTTGTGCACGTCCAGCTTTTCTAAATAGTCCCTAACCGCCTCTATCTCCACAGAGGGCTGGCCATCTCTTCCGCATTTTGTGATGCCCAGCGCAGCAGTCTGGGAGCTGACCTTGTTAGTGAAAACAGAGGCAAAAAAAGCATTGAGTACATTAGCTTTTTCCACATCCTCTGTCACTAGGTTGCCTCCCTCATTCAGTAAGGGGCCCACACATTCCTTGGCTTTCTTCTTGTTGCCAACATACCTGAAGAAACCCTTCTTGTTACTCTTGACATCTCTGGCTAGCTGCAGCTCCAGGTGCGATTTGGCCCTCCTGATAACATTCCTACATGCCCGAGCAATATTTTTATACTCTTCCCTGGTCATATGTCCAACCTTCCACTTCTTGTAAGCTTCTTTTTTATGTTTAAGATCCGCTAGGATTTCACCATTAAGCCAAGCTGGTCGCCTGCCATATTTACTATTCTTTCGACTCATCGGGATGGTTTGTCCCTGTAACCTCAACAGGGATTCCTTGAAATACAGCCACCTCTCCTGGACTCCTTTCCCCTTCAAGTTAGTCCCCCAGGGGATCCTGGCCATCCGTTCCCTGAAGGAGTCGAAGTCTGCTTTCCTGAAGTCCAGGGTCCGTATCCTGCTGCTTACCTTTCTTCCCTGTGTCAGGATCCTGAACTCAACCAACTCATGGTCACTGCCTCCCAGATTCCCATCCACTTTTGCTTCCCCCACTAATTCTACCCGGTTTGTGAGCAGCAGGTCAAGAAAAGCGCCCCCCTAGTTGGCTCCTCTAGCACTTGCGCCAGGAAATTGTCCCCTACGCTTTCCAAAAACTTCCTGGATTGTTTATGCACCGCTGTATTGCTCTCCCAGCAGATATCAGGAAAATTAAAGTCACCCATGAGAATCAGGGCATGCGATCTAGTAGCTTCCGTGAGCTGCCGGAAGAAAGCCTCATCCACCTCATCCCCCTGGTCCGGTGGTCTATAGCAGACTCCCACCACTACATCACTCCTGTTGCTCACACTTCTAAACTTAATCCAGAGACACTCAGGTTTTTCTGCAATATCATACCGGAGCTCTGAGCAGTCATACTGCTCCCTTACATACAGTGCTACTCCCCCACCTTTTCTGCCCTGCCTGTCCTTCCTGAACAGTTTATAACCATCCTTGACAGTACTCCAGTCATGTGAGTTATCCCACCAAGTCTCTGTTATTCCGATCACGTCATAGTTCCTTGACATCACCAGGACCTCCAGTTCTCCCTGCTTGTTTCCAAGGCTTTGTGCATTTGTATATAAGCACTTGAGATAACCTGTTGATTGCCCCTCATTGCCAGTATGAGGCAGGAGCCCTCCCCTCACAGACATTCCTGCCTGTGCTTCCTCCCGGTATCCCGCTTTCCCACTTACCTCAGGGCTTTGGTCTCCTTCCCCCGGTGAACCTAGTTTAAAGCCCTCCTCACTAGGTTAGCCAGCCTGCTGGCAAAGATGCTCTTCCCTCTCTTTGTAAGATGGAGCCCGTCTCTGCCCAGCACTCCTCCTTCATTGAACACCATCCCATGGTCAAAGAAACCAAAGCCTTCTCTTGACACCACCTGCGTAGCCATTCGTTGACTTCCACAATTCGACGCTCCCTACCTAGGCCTTTTCCTTCCACGGGGAGGATGGACGAGAACACCACTTGCGCCTCCAACTCCTTTATTCTTCTTCCTAGAGCCACATAGTCCGCAGTGATCTGCTCAAGGTCATTCTTGGCAGTATCATTGGTGCCCATGTGGAGAAGCAGGAAGGGGTAGCGATCAGAGGGCTTGATGAGTCTCGGCAGTCTCTCCGTCACATCACGAATCTTAGCCCCTGGCAAGCAGCAGACTTCTCGGTTTTCCCGGTCAGGGCAGCAGATAGATGACTCAGTCCCCCGGAGGAGAGAGTCCCCGACCACCACCACCCGCCTTCTCCTCTTGGGGGTGGTGGTCGTGGAACCCCCAACCTCAGGACAGCGCATCTCATGCCTTCCAACCAGCGGAGTCTCCTTCTGCTTTCTCGCCCCAGACATATCATCTGGTCCACACTTACAAGAGTGAACACTGGCAGAATAAAGCTATGTCTGTTGTACCTTTGAACTGAAATCATCATGTGCTGCATAATACATTTTAGGGAAATATATCTATGTAAGAATGTAAAACTGTACTTTCTTGTCTCATCTCCCGATTGTCATAAGCCTTTCTTCAAATGGCATCCTCCACACTAAAGACCTTTCCAGACTCATACTTCCTATGCAAGTTGCCAATCGTTATACTTTCTACATAAATTATATATTATACACATATTATGGCTATACTTTGATACCATTTATCTTTAAGGCAGTAGTTTAATGTTGGAATTCTTTATCACACACAAAGCCTTTCAGCTGTCCAGTATGACCTGGATCTGCTATATGGATATATTGCATTTAAGAGAAATTGTGGAAACTGATTAGATTCAGGTCAGTTTTCCTTCCCCCCCGCCCTCAGTAAAATGAGTTGAGGCAGTGGCAGTGGAACAACCTGTATGCACATTTAATGACAGACTGGCTCTTCCTGGGTGCCTGTGCAGGGACATAATGTGCCCTTCACCTCCTTTTGCACCAGTTCTACCTGTTACATTGGTTGACAGTATGGGAAAAAAAGCCACCGCCATGTGGGTTCTATATATCCCCCACACATGCAGTTGACAGGAAATTAGTGGACCCTGGTTCCACCTTTGCACCATACAAGGGAGACAGCACAGCCGTGCTCTGGATCTATGATCTGTTAGGCATGAAGGTCTAGGGATAGCTGCAGTGGGCGGGGAGGGATAGTTCAGCAGTTTGAGCATTGGCCTGCTAAACCCACGGTTGTGAGTTCAATCCTTGAGGAGGCTGGTTGGGATCTGGGGCAAAAATTGGGGATTGGTCCTGCTTTGAGCAGGGGGGTTGGATTAGATGACCTCCCGATGTCCCTTCCAACCCTGGTATTCTATGATTCTAAGATCCTTTTTCCTAGCTCCTCCCACCCACAAAGGCACATTGGGACAGTCTGCTACCCCATATACACCCCTTGTGGCAAAGCCACAACTGACCCTTTAGAAGGAGCACAGCAACATTTCCAAGACACAGCAAAATTCTCTATGATCATAAAGGCTCGAAAAATTTTGCACACACACCACAACTTCTACCTTTACCAAAAGTACAATGGCTATCATTCATTAACCCAACGAAGGACAGGTTTCCTGCAGACTTTTAAAGAGAGTAACAGTAGCAGGATTGCACTCTTCCAACTAGGAATTTATCTGTACTGAATGGTGCAACCCACTGCCTTCAAATACATCAATCTAGTCAGGGACTGAAGCATCCATTCACCTACACCCAAGACAGACGCTTTCCCAGATGAGTGACACCAACTTCTGTTGAATACAAGTTTTAAATTTTGATCTCTCATCTTTATAATTGTGAAGATATATCAGTTAAATATTCATGTTCAGAAGGTTAATACTTTCTTTGTAAGGTTACAGAGAGCTTATGCCACTAGTTTTCTAAACTGCAGCACAGTAAAACTGGCCAGTCTTATTTTTCCACTGTTGCCACTGAGATCCATATGAGCAGATATGAAAATGACAGCCACCAGGTCAGCTTCACAATTCTACTGCACAGAGGAGCAGGAGGGTTGGGGATGGAGAAGTATGACCAGCAACAGGTTCAGAGGGCTACAAGATAGTCATGGTTTTGTTTTTTTGTTTTTTCAGGGGCGGGGGGGGAGAAGTAGAAAGAACAACAGTGACATCTCCATCAAACTGCATACACACATGCATGCACACAGCTAAAGGATGATCCAAAACAGAGAATTTTTTTTCCATTCCTGCAACCAACAAGGGGTTGAGAAAAGTGGGTTCAGATTTAAATTAGAAACTTACTAAGCAGAGGCTAATAACCAAAATGAAGCCTCTAAAGAAGGGACAGCACTTTGGGAGGAATTCCAGGACCCTCCCCTTTCCCAGCAGCTACAGTGGAGGACTGATTTCTCATAAGTGCAGTGGACCTGGACAGTAGGACTCCCATCTTTTCCATAAGTCATTGACTAGTACTTTTAAAACTTCTGGCTACTGGGTCTGATAACATTTCCAAGCTCCATGTGAATAGGTGGGATATGTAGCCAGTCTTGCTCATGTACAATTGTTAGGATAAGATAGAGAAGTATGTATTCTATTGAACAATTTTGAGGGAGATGTAAGAAGAGAAGATATAAGACAAGACGTTGTGAACATCATGTAGAGAAAGGAAAACAGGAAACAGACAATGAAGACAAAACAGGAAGAGCTAGGCCATGACCATGATCTGTGTAAGAAAGATTGCAATAAAGCCAAAAGGGGAGACAAAGATAACAGGAAAGGTGATAAAAGCAAGTTGCATCAACTTTCTATCTAATAAATTGTTAATGTTACAATTAATATTGTGCATAAAAAAATACACAAAACTTTTATTCCTGTAAATTTTAGGGGAATAGCTTTGGGAGGCATGGCCATGCAGATATTTCAGTCTGGCTATTAGGGATTAGTCGTTGCATCAGTATGCATCCAGTAAATTGTTCAAGTCCTGAATCCAGCATCGTTCAAATCTTTAAATATTTAAAGGAATATTTTTAATTAACATGCATGGTACAGACACTGCAACAAGACTGCATAAAATACCCTAAACAGCTCACAGAAGCCAATCACTGTAATCCCTAAACAACAAATTTCAACATGCAGAAGAATTGTAACTGAGTGCCTGAAACAGCTTACCTAGATAATCTAATGCCTCCCATTGTATGCAATACAAACTAAATTTGTTTCAGTGCTTCTTGATGCTTATTAAATTAACCTCATGCAAGAATTTTATAATATTGGAGTGGAGACACAACTGACTAGAGTATCTCTGCCACTTGCACGTGTAGTCAAACGCTCAAGGTTTTTTAATTGTGAACTTTCGACTAAGATTGTCTAATGGACTGATGCCCTGAAGAGAAATATTTCAAGGAATATTTGAGATATGCTCCAAAACACTAGATGACATTATCCAAGAATTTACAGTAGTTGATTTTGTTTTTGTTTTTTTTTAATATATGTTCACATATCCTCCTGCTCAGCAGTTTTCAAGTTTAGCTCAGAATAGTCAAGATTAGATTCTACTATTTCTGAGTTTTGGCTTCATCTTCAACTGTAAACTGATTAACTCAAATATCTCTTGATATTTCAAAGGTTACCAGTAATTGTTTCCTTGGAATCAATTTTTTTTTTTAAGTGTGTGTGCTGGATATTCTATTGTTATCGTCTGTGTGCGCGCACGTGTGTGTAGTTATCTCACACACACGCTAACAATAGAATATCCAGCACAGGGTGAAATGCAAAATTTCTTTTCATTTTAAACCAAGATTCACCATTATTTAAGAGAGAATAATTGTCACACTTGGGAGGGGTGATGAAAGCAGTTCATTTTCTAGGATTATTTTTCAAACTTTTTTTTGGTAGGTGTTAGATTAGTTCTCTTCTATTTCATACTGAAAATATGAAGATTCACTATCGAAGAGGAACAAGGAAATGAGGAGTTCTCTTTGCATTACTTTATTTTCCCTTCATTAGATCCTCCGCCAAAAAGACAGTGAAAAAGACTGACAAAATGTCCACAGCAGGCTACATAAAATAGGAATATTGAGCAGCCATTGTACATGCAGAAATTAGGACATAAACATTAAAATTCAAGATCGTAAATGTCATCTCAGCAAACAGAACAATTCCCAGCACTCAAAAGCTAGGATATAAATTTTTAAAAGTTTATTCTCATGAGAGGCTGAATGAACATTTTCCTGTTGAACAAGCCAAGTTTAAGAAATAAATACTTGTATTAGCTAACATTTGAGGTAAAGTTTAAGACAGACTCTGCTAGCTAACCATACAGCTCACTAGAAATATGCATACATGAACTGCATCAGGTCAAGAGAGAATCCTCTGAACTGTTAAGTTCATCACATGAGCAACACCACGGTCAGCAACTGACTCTCTGCAACTTCATTAAGATGTCGTGCCCATAATTACACACACACACACACACACACACACCCCTAATATGCAGACAGCCATATTTTTCAGGTATGTAAGATCTTAAGTGCAACATTTCTTATACCAATTACAACAGTACTTCTTTGGCTCCTTTAAAGGCAACAACAATTCTGATGAAAATAAATAGTCTAGACATCTATTAAAAAAATCCAAGCATTAAGACACAAATTTAAGATTAAAACAAGCAACCATCTTCAGCGAGAAAACAAAAGAAAAAAGGTGTAAGGTATGCCTTTCTAAAAAAAAGTGCTGGAATACAATACAGCACAGGTGACTTTTTAAAAAACTTGAAAAATCTCAAATATTTGCTGTGATAAATTTGCTGGGGGGGGGGGGGGGGAGAGAGAGAAAAATCTCCCTTTTACGGACACCCAGCCAGCCAATTAGCTGTAAAATCCCTCTTGGTAGCTGTTCTCTTGCTTTACCTGTAATGGGTTAAAAAGCCTCCCTGCACAGATTTAAAAAAACGTGGGTACCTGACCAAAAGAGCCAATGGTAGGGCTAAAACTTTCCAAAATTGGGAAAAACCTTCCCTTTGTTGTCTGTTGTTCCCTCTGAGCTGCAGGGACACGGAGCAACAATGCTATAAACAGGAATGCTGTGTAAATTATCTTCCATACCTAGAAGGAATCATTGGGATAGGAAATGTTTAGACAGACACTATCAGATTTATTTCTTATTTTGGCTTGTGGATCTCCTCTGGGCTAACCCCAAATACTTTTCTTTGCTTGTAACCTTTAAGCTGAACCCCATTTTTTGGAATTGCTCCTTTAAAAATCTAGCAAAAGCCTAAAGTTCCAGATGTATTTTCTTCCTTTTTGTTTTTAATCAAATGTACCTTTTTTAAAAACAGAATTGAATTTTTGGTGTCCTAAGAGGTTTGTGCATATATGTTGTTTAGCTGTTGCCACCAGCTAATTAAAATTTCTTTTTCTTCTCTCTCAGCTCTTTTCTGGAGAGGGGTGAAAGGGCTTGAGGGTACTCCACAAGGAGGAGTCCCAAGTGCTCCTTCCTGGGTTTTTTGCAGTTGGGTGGTGGTAGCGTTTACCAAGCCAAGGTCAGAGAAAAGCTGTAACCTTGGGAGTGTAATACAAGCATGGAATGGAAAGTATTAATTTTTAAAATCCTTGCGGGTCCCCACCTTCTGCACTCGAAGTGCCAGAGTGGGGATTCAGCCTTGACGTTTACATAAAAAGACAAATTTTTCATTCTTGAGATTATTAGGAAATTAAACTGTACTACACTTGTTTCTTAAGTGTCCAAAATAGGATAGCCTAATCAAAATTCTTTCAAAAAAATCTTCACATTGAAAAGCTTAACTGAAATTCTTATCTTCAGAAGGGGCTATAATTGTATCGATTTGTTCTAGCCAATATTCAGATGTGCATTTACCTAATTTACTGTCCCCAATCACAATTGGGAGCTAAAGATCCAGGAGAAAGATCTATTATGGTATTTGACTTGATTTGGTGTAAATTAATTTAAAGAAAAGGATTTAGACAACTGCAAATAAGAAAAAAATAAATAGAATAAAGTTTCTCTGAAAAACAGTGTCAAGGTGCAAAACTGTAGTAGTAGGATTTTATGTTTGTATTTTATATAATTTAAAAAAAATAATGTTGCATGTATTGGTGTGTAATTTAATTATATTTTTTGCAGCCACTCTTTTTAAATAGCAAAAATGAATGGCCTAATGGGCCATTGGTAAAGATGCATTAGCCAGAATGTGTGTTTGAGCTAATTTTAAGGCAGTAACAGACTTTTTACGGTCACCATTTCCCTGTATGTTGAGCATTTTAAAATAATTTTAAAAAAAGCACTATTTTTGCATTGCAATTTAATGTTTTTGTTTAAATGTTTTGTGTAAATTAATTTGATTTTGCTGGTCTATTGGAGAGTTGATGTGTTTTTATTTATGCTGTTATTATAGGAAGGGAGTAGGGTGAATATTTAGGTTTTAATTTAGACACACTTATCTCAGTTTAATTTATATTAATTTACATTTTTATTAATAGTGGATTTAACAAAACTTACTGGATTATTGTTTTAACACACATTTCTTATTTGTATACAAAACAATTATTGCATTTTTTTAAAATCTTATTTTAAAATGCTAAACTACAACAAAGTGGTGTTACTACCTAAAAGGTCTGTTACTGGCTTAAAATTAGCTCAGACACGCATTCTGGCTAATGCATCTTTACCAATGGCCCATTAGGCCATTCCTTTTTGCTATTTAAGAAAAGAGTGGCTGGAAAAAATATAATTAAATTATACACCAATACATTTAATACACGCTACATTATTATTTTTATTCTACATTATATAAAATACAAACAAAATCCTACTACTACAACACTGCTGTTTTAATACAATGTTATTTGGGTTTCACCCTTTTGCACAGATGCACAAACTCTGATCTCATTGCATATCATGCTTTTATATGAATCTCTTTCAGCTTCTGCTTTTCTTCCTCCACCAGCCCCCATTGTGCCTTTACTTAATTGATAATCAGGAAGTGTCTAAAAAAAGTAAATAAGATTAGGTAATGTGCCATGCACTGCTAATGCTGTATCTATTGCTAGAAAGCCAGCATGCCAAAGTGTGTCAAAAGCCTGACTTATGTCTAAGCAAATTAGTCTATCATCTTGCTTGAAGAAAAAGGCAACAATTTTATATGCAGGCTAGTTGGTATCGATAGCATCCACAGGAGTATGTGTCAAATGAGTTGCTTGCAAAATTGCTGGAACACACTTATAGTCACCACTACATATTGATCAGAAAAAACTACTTAAGTTATTCAAGTAATACCAAGTTATTAATTATTGAACCACAGCCAAATTTCTAAGACACACGAAGCCTGTTTCAGAAATGTCAATTGCTAAAAGCTTTTGCTTTTGGGGTCCTAATGTTAGCTAGACAAAGCCTTTATGCTTGATACGACTAGCAGCTCAATATCAAATAACAGACATATTTAGGATAAATAAAGGTATAGGCTTAAAAACAAAAAAACCACTAGATGATTGCTTTCTTCAGAAGGAATATTGCTCCAGCTATAATACTTGCTTGCTACCTGTATCCCCCACTAGCTACGAAGTAGTCCAATGGCAAAAGAAACATACTTCCCAAGAATAGTGTTAGTCACAGACTCATTGTTACACCACCTATTTTTGTATTCTCTTGTCAAAAGTTTTGACTGAAGAGTGAAGAGGAATTACTTGGTATGCAGCTAACTTGAGTATCTCGTGGATTCCTAGTAGGTGAAAACATCTGTTTTCTCAGGTTGAGGGAAATGGGGGTGTCACAACTCCATACTAGACTTACTTTGACACAGAATCCCTTCTGTAATATGTAAAAAACTGATGTCTAAATACTATCCTTGAAGGAAGAGCTTGCCTAACAGAAAACCCAAGTCAAAGTCTATCTGAATGATAAAGACCATGCGCTGACCTTCTTTAAATTGGGATGGATGGGATAAACAGCATAGTCACCAATCCATTTCATGATGCCTCAATCTGAGGCAGGTCTTCAACAACATGCTGTGTGATAATGTCCTGTATAGGGTGGGTTAATCAGTCTGCAAATTAAGATGCAAGGAGAGCTATAGTCTGCATCTGCTCAGCACATGAATAAAAATCCCCCTTGACTTAACTATACTTGTATCCTATCTCCTTTATTTTGAGGAAATTCCAGGATGCATTCAGAAGTCCCAGGAAAAACAGACTCAGATTCAGACAAAGGCCATTTTATCTGGAGTAGTGAGGGGAGCCAGTGGGCCTGTACCTGAAAAGAACTAGTGTGTGTGTGTGTGGGGGGGGGGCGGGGGGGTGGAAGAGATCTGAGATTCTGGCTTAATATGTCAGGGTTTCTCTCTTTATCTTGGACACGGAAACCATGTCAAGATCAGTTCAGCATTATTGAGCCCTATCTAACTAATCCCTAATGAACCGATAGAGAATTAAGTGGTTATAAGAGCTATTTATCAACAGAAGAAGAACTGCAGCGTGTCACGTGCCTTGTGTCTTTTCCTTAAGTCCCAGCATTATAGGTCTGAGGAAAAGAAAGGACACTTCAACAGCCTGTTGGAGTGAGTGATTAATCCCTTCAGGAAGCACAGTGGAGAAGGAATGGAAAGAACTAAAAATCTGTGTTGGAGAGCAATGGTTTCTTTCCACTGTTGCTCACCAGTTTGATTATCCAAGAAGCCAAAAAAGACCTTAAGAAAAAATATTCAAAGATGGATTTCGCATACCAATGTTCATATTTTATAAGTATAGGTGAAGTCTACTGTAACAAAATATTGTTTAGTTTGTTTCTGAACAGTGTTTCTTCATTTCTGCTTCTGTGGTTTTATTCTAAAGAAGTGTCATAGACAAAGGCTATTAAAGTTTTAATAAGTTTAAAAGCTACTAAGTTTTACCTTAGGATACATTAGCCATATGATTTTCCATATCTTATTTCATGGATTGTTTTAGATTTTATTGCTCCAAAAGCTGACTGTTTTAAGAAGTTATCACAAGCATTCCCCAAAACGACCTTCTGAGAGAATTTAAAGATTTGTTATACAGGAAGATCTGGGAAAGCCTTTCCTAAATATTCAGTCTTTTTAGGAATTAACTTCTTCATGGTGGATAACCTGCAACAGTTAAAATAATGTCCAGTGTGTGACAAGCTAAAAGAATAAGCAACGTTGCAAGATGGTGATGAGGATTACAACATGTTACTTACAATGACTGCCACTAATATTGGAATATTTACAGTATGCAGTAGAATCATTGTGGTATTTTCCAGTTTAAGTGCACAGAATATTACAAATACCTTATCACAGTGCAGTAAACATGCATATTTTAAATGGAAATTACTATAGTCAAGACTAGACTCCAGGATTCATTCCCCAAGAGCTCCAGCAGAGACATTTCCTTAAACTTTTCCCCTCGTCCTTACTGCAGTCACGGTCTGCGGAAAGATGATGAGAAGTAACTCTGAGGAACAATACATGCGGTGTCAGTTGGTCAGACACAGAATGCCCAATGTCATGTGCTGAACAGCTGTATACTTGGATAAGTAAAAGGAGGATGCACATAGTATGAGGAGAAACCAGAGACACCCCAGAAAGAACACATTATCTATACTGGTGACAAATTTATAAGAACATAAGAACTGTCATACTGGACCAGACCAAAGGTCCATCTAGCCCAGTATTCTGTCTTCAGAGAGTTGCCAATGCCAGGTGCCCCAGAGGGAATGAACAGAACAGGTAAGCATCAAGTGATCCATCCCGTCGCCTATTCCCAGCTTCTGGCAAACAGAGGCTAGGGACACCATCCCTGCCTAGCTAATAGTAATTGATGGACCTATCCTCCATGAACTTATCTAGTTCTTTTTTCAACCCTGTTATAGTCTTGGCCTTCACAAAATTCTCTGGCAGAGTTCCACAGACTGACTGTGCATTGTGTGAAAAAAAATACTTGCTTTTATTCTAAAACATGCTGCCTATTAATTTCATTTAGTGATATGTTGCTATATATGCAAAATAAAATTGCAACCATTAAGCTTTTTTGGCTTAGGATGTTTGAGGTATAATTATGCCAATACCATAAGTGTGTGTGGTGGAATAGCTTTCCTCTTCCCAGGATTAGCCACCAGAAAATGGTACTCTACAAATTAAGATTTTGGTTAGAATACATGTCCGCTGAAAACAAGTTTCTGAGGTCCTGGAATTGGGCATACAAATTTAACTTTTCTAATTAAAAAAGAATGTATACCAAAAATATATGCACAACTGTGTATAAAAACCATGTAGGTTGGAATGGGTTGGAGGGGGGTGTTTTGTTCATTTCACACATTAAAACACACACAGTTTTGGGTCAATGCAGTTAGAAATGGATTTTAAACACAGACTTTCCACTGTCTCAGCCTTTTCTGTGATGGGAATGAACAGAAACACAGACATGTCAAATGTTTTGTGTAGTAAAAACCAAATTTTTTTGCACAAGCACTATGTGAGGTTATGTTTTAATTAAGCTAAATCATCAACAAGTTAACTAATTTTTATTATTGGTGGCATTGGGTAACTCTCCCTATTATTAAGATTGCGGGACATTTCCCATTATCGGACCCTGTTTTGAGTTGCTTATTAAAAATCTTAACCAAAAGTTCTAATTGTTTGGGCTGAAATCTTCTATGCTGTGTGTCTGCCTCAGGCTGAATTTTTTGGAAAGTTTTAACTAAAATCAGTTCAGATGATTCTGAGAAAGGGGGAGAATGTTATTTTGCAATGTTCTGGGCAAATTCTGGTGATCTTTTCTTTGCAAAGGTCTAGTACCTCCATGATTTGGGGCAAGGACTTGAAAATTTGACAGATGGGGTGGCCTTTGTGTCAGGCATTGGTCTTTTACTGTACTTGTAAAAATCCACCCAGAATTGGCCAAATTAGCTTCTGAAAAACTTCTGTTTGCACATGCTCAGTAGAGATTTGTTTGAGCTTCACAGCTAAATTCTTTGCAAATTCTGTCCTCATTGAGCTTGCCCCAGCCCAGGGCTGCAGTGGCTGAGAAGGACTTTCCCTGCAGTTGCTGGAATTTGCGTGTGGCAGCAGAATCCCACCTAAAATATCTACATGTTATAGTACTGGACTGCTTCTGTTCCTGTACCAGTTTATACAGACAAAGCACCAATCCTGTTCCTTCAGCAAATAGACAGATAAGCAGGTTACTGTACTACCAGCATTAATATTGGTTGAATAAATGGAATACACATCCCTGTGATACTAGCATTTCTACACAAGCACAGTAGTACTGTGGCAGAAGCTCTCAGTACTTTTATCAGGGTTTCCCTTCCTAAATCAGAAAAGCCCAGGATACCTATATTAGGATGGTGTCTCGTTACAACAGAAAACGTATGACCAGTGGAAAGGAAGGTCCTTCGTCAGATTATTTTTGCATAATTCTGGTTACTAATTGTGAATATTTAAATGTGTAACAAACATCTGAAGATGTCCACTCAATGCGCACCAGCAGTCAAAAAAGTGAACAGAATGTTGGGAATCATGAAGGGATAAGATAAGAGAAATTATTATATTGCCCCTATATAAATCCATGGTACTTGAGTACTACGTGCAGATGTGGTCACCCCATCTCAAAAAAAAAAAAAAGATATTGGAATTGAAAAGGGTTCAGAAAAAGGGCAACAAAAATTATTAGGTATGTTGAATGGCTTCTGTATGAGGGGAGATTAATAAGACTGGGATTTTTCAGCTTGGAAAAAAGAGACAACTAAGAGGGGATATGATTGAGGTCTATGAAATCATGATTGGTGTGTAGAAAATAAATCAATATCATTTGGTGACCCCTAGTTCTTGTGTTAATAGGCAGCAGGTTTAAGACAAACAAAAGGAAATATTTTTTCACACAACGCAGTCAGTCAGTGGACCTCTTTGTCAGAGGATGTTGTGAAGGCCAAGACTATATATAACAGGGTTCAAAAAAGAACTAGATAAAGTTATGGAGGATAGGTTCATCAATGGCTATTAGCGAGGATGGGCAGGGATGGTGTCCCTACCCTCTTTGCCAGAAGATGGGAATGGGTGACGGGGGATGGATCACTTGATTACCTGTTCGGATCATTCCGTCTGGGGCACCTGGCATTGAACACTGTCGGAAGACAGGATACTGTGCTAGATGGACCTTTGGTCTGACCCAGTATGGCTGTTCTTATGTTCTTAAACATTTTTAAAGCCCCACATAGAAACCAAACTCAGAATATAGAAATAATGTATTTTCACAAAATGTCTTTGCTCAACTATACCAATAAAAATCAGATTTCTATGGACTCTGAATTCTGAACATTGTTTAAAGTTGGACAGAGTCTATCATTACAGGTAACAGTTACTCATGAACAAGGATCTAGTCTTACTGCGCAAATACCCTTTCTATCATGTTAGTTCCCACAATCTAAACTCTGGTAGCATTATTACTGTAAATTATTTACATGAGAAACGTAGGGCATCTAAAAATGAATCCAATTTTTCCTAAGTCAGCCCCATATTTTATGTAAACCCAAATAAAAAAAATAAAACCCAGTAACTGAATACATTCAACAAATAGGTGGAATGTAGAAAAACAAATGAGAAGCGGAATGACTACAAAATGCCACCATAAGATAGTAACTTCAAGAGTCAATGGAAAGAACTTGAATACATGCTATACAAGAAACTTCTGGAAATTTTGCCAAAAAAGAGTGGAAACACTCTGAAAGGTATTCTCTGTGATAAAAAGATCACTTGGAACAGCTTGCGTCTAAGCTTACATTTTTAGGGTGGGAAATGTGCTGAAAGGCAGAACAGTAGGAAAAAAGCAAAGAGAAGAAAGAGGATGATACTTATGGTGCCATATCAAGCAGCTGGTTTTTAATTGTCTATCAAACCATAGTTCTTAACCTCCAGACCCTTTGCCCCAGAGTACTACTATTTTTGCTTTGTGCTGGACTCTTCTCTTGGCCTGTTTTCCATTAACCCATGGCAAAAGGAGAAAAATGGAGGCTGTACTCCAGCTATGGTTACTGTACACACCGAAGTATTAAATACTGTGCTAATGCCATATAATCATTAGGTAAACTAGAGGACTACCCAACTGTTGGGCCACAGCTTGGCTATTGCTGCTTCTGTGGATGATAGTGTGCATTTGTAAGTGTTGTGGTATAGAGCATTGGTTTTGTATTATGGAAACCCTTGTGTGATGGGGGAAAGCATCTTGGGTTCCATCCATAGTTCATTCTAAATTACAGCCTGCCATAAATCAGCCACCCATAGCCACATAGCCTGCCACCCACTGCCACCCATAGTTTAAAGCCTACCACAACCTGAGGACAAGAAGTTACAGTAATAAAACTTGAATTAACTACAGTGTTCACCATTACAAAAAGGCAGCTGTAAGTTAAAGTAAATGCATACCAGTTTTGACAAACCTTTGATTTAATATTTTGTGGTTGGAAGAGCAGCTACGAGATAGCTATTTGCTCCAAACGTCACACAAATTAAAAAGGGCAATACCATTCATGAATTTAACCAAATGAAAGTCAATTAAGACCACACACACACACAACTATTTAACACTGATCTATTGTGTTCACGAATATCCATCATTCTGTGGTATCTGAAATAGAATACATATCTGGGTCGGTTCTGGGTGTAATAGACAGAGACCAGACAGTGCTGATGTTCTTGTAGCTTCAATCTAGGTGAAATCCTTGGCTTGGGCATAGGTCATCAGCATATATAAAACTTTTTGTGCTGAGATGGATCAGTTGATCATTCATATAAATTATGAAAAAAGTATTGGTGAGAATATGCTGTCTTGTGGTAGGCCATTTTTCTGTTGCCACCATTGGCTTCCGTTCCATAGTTTAACATAAAAACATTGCAATCTCTTCAAAGAGCCATCAGTTATATAGTGATCTTTCATCATGTTTATTTTAGAAAGGAGCCTTCAGTGATTCACTGTGCCATATGCTGCTGATAGGTGCTGTGTTTGTTGACCAGTTACCATACCCTTTTTAAAGCCATCTTTGATATATTAAGTGATGTTCAGCACTCAACCAGTGCATTATTTGCCTGGAGTAACCCTGCTTGCTCTGGGATTAAATGCTTTTCAATGAGCGGTAATAGGTAGTTTAGAATGAGACGCTTATACAGTTTGTAGAGGTGGCATAGGAGCAATATAGGCCTGAACTCCTTCGGCTTCATTGCGTCCTTCCCGGGCTTCAGGGCCATAACAGAAACATTCATGTCATGACCCCTGTCAGATTCTCTGGATTCTCGCAGATTCTCTGCGAATCCTGCCGTACACTTATTACAATATAATGAAAGCGAATGGCTGACTCCTAGCATGTATTACAACTACAAATCAAAGGAAATCATCAAACCCAGAGTGCTTTTACATTTCTTACATTCCTTCATGATGAAACTGGACTGGTAAAGTGATACTATAGTAGGAAGGCAAATGATAAATCACTTCATTATCAGAAATGCTAATGGGCGTAAAAATTCATATATTACAACCCTCACCAAATCTGTAAATAAAGACGTTAATGTCAACTTTTATTGCTGTTAATAGTGTGCAGTATCTTATGGATGCATCGTTTTCCTCCTTTACATTTTGTATGGTATTCTTCTAAAGTACTTTCTGTGGGCTTTAAAAACAGGGTCACTCCCTTTGTAGCCACTCAAAGAATGTGTTTCACAATTCCCTATAATTTAATCATGGTTAGTCATAACAGTCTATTGTCAAAATATAATTCGCTCATTTATTTTAGCATCAGAGCACTCAAGCATGTTCAATTTATGAGCAACACAGTCACATGTCATGGCTACGAGAAAGACCCATTGCAGAGCTTCTGGCAGGTTTTGTTCACAAACAAGTTGCTTTTCTCATGACTATCTGTAGGCTGAATCTAGGAGTCCCAACAGCTGTGCATATTACTTTCATGAGGAAAGCAACACAAAAGCATTTAAGACATCCGTCTGAGCTTACTCCAACACAGGCCTGCACAACTAGTTGACTAATCACCATTACAGAGTTTTTATAGTGAGTCCGTGGGTGAGTCCAGGAGCAGACAGAAGAAAATAGTCTGTTTTATTATCCCTGCCCCATCTCTGAACTAAAAGGCCCATGAGTAGCATGAAAAGCATGGTTCATGTCTAAAGAGGTTGACGGTACTGCAGTCACTGGGGGTGGAAGAGGGTCAGGCCTGTAAAGAGAAGCTCAGAGCTTTAAAAACACAGGGAAGTGCAATGGGAGGGGAGACTCGTGGTCAAATGTCATAAGAAAACAGTGACTAGTCAGAACACCAGTGTGGTGCATCACATGTGCTACCTATGCAGCCAACTTGCTAGCAGGTTATACTTACACAAAACAGCAGGAACGACTATGAGATAGAATTGAGGGGATTAGTCAAGACTCACCCCTGAGTTAGGGGTCTGAGGAGAAAAATCAGAGTAACTGAGTAAACATGGGATGGTGTTCCATGAAGGAGGAGTGCTGGGCAGAGACGGGCTCCACCTTACGAAGAGAGGGAAGAGCATCTTTGTGAGCAGGCTGGCTAACCTAGTGAGGAGGGCTTTAAACTAGGTTCACCGGGGGAAGGAGACCAAAGCCCTGAGGTAAGTGGGAAAGCAGGATACCGGGAGGAAGCACAGGCAGGAATGTCTGTGAGGGGAGGGCTCCTGCCTCATACTGAGAATGAGGGGCGATCAGCAGGTTATCTCAAGTGCTTATATACAAATGCACAAAGTCTTGGAAACAAGCAGGGAGAACTGGAGGTCCTGGTGATGTCAAGGAATTATGACGTGATTGGAACAACAGAGACTTGGTGGGATAACTCACATGACTGGAGTACTGTCATGGATGGTTATAAACTGTTCAGGAAGGACAGGCAGGGCAGAAAAGGTGGGGAGTAGCACTGTATGTAAGGGAGCAGTATGACTGCTCAGAGCTCCGGTACGATATTGCAGAAAAACCTGAGTGTCTCTGGATTAAGTTTAGAAGTGTGAGCAACAGGAGTGATGTAGTGGTGGGAGTCTGCTATAGACCACCGGACCAGGGGGATGAGGTGGATGAGGCTTTCTTCCGGCAGCTTGCAGAAGCTACTAGATCGCATGCCCTGGTTCTCATGGGTGACTTTAATTTTCCTGATATCTGCTGGGAGAGCAGTACAGCGGTGCATAGACTATCCAGGAAGTTTTTGGAAAGCGTAGGGGACAATTTCCTGGTGCAAATGCTAGAGGAGCCAACTAGGGGGGGAGCTTTTCTTGACCTGCTGCTCACAAACCGGGAAGAATTAGTAGGGGAAGCAAAAGTGGATGGGAATCTGGGAGGCAGGGACCATGAGTTGGTTGAGTTCAGGATCCTGACACAGGGAAGAAAAGGTAAGCAGCAGGATACGGACCCTGGACTTCAGGAAAGCAGACTGACTCCCTCAGAGAACGGATGGGTAGGATCCCCTGGGGGACTAACATGAAGGGGAAAGGAGTCCAGGAGAGCTGGCTGTATTTCAAGGAATCCCTGTTGAGGTTACAGGGACAAACCATCCCGATGTGCCGAAAGAATAGTAAGTATGGCAGGCGACCAGCTTGGCTTAACGGTGAAATCCTAGCAGATCTTAAGCATAAAAAAGAAGCTTACAAGAAGTGGAAGGTTGGACATATGACCAGGGAAGAGTATAAAAATATTGCTCGGGCATGTAGGAATGAAATTAGGAGGGCCAAATCGCACCTGGAGCTGCAGCTAGCGAGAGATGTCAAGAGTAACAAGAAGGGTTTCTTCAGGTATGTTGGCAACAAGAAGAAAGCCAAGGAAAGTGTGGGCCTCTTAATGAATGAGGGAGGCAACCTAGTGACAGAGGATGTGGAAAAAGCTAATGTACTCAATGCTTTTTTTGCCTCTGTCTTCACGAACAAGGTCAGCTCCCAGACTGCTGCGCTGGGCATCACAACATGGGGAATAGATGGCCAGCCCTCTGTGGAGAAAGAGGTGGTTAGGGACTATTTAGAAAAACTGGACATGCACAAGTCCATGGGGCCGGATGAGTTGCATCCGAGAGTGCTAAAGGAACTGGCAGCTGTGATCGCAGAGCCATTGGCCATTATCTTTGAAAACGCATGGCAATTGGGGAAGGTCCCAGACGACTGGAAAAAGGCTAATGTAGTGCCCATCTTTAAAAAAGGGAAGGAGGAGGATCTGGGGAACTACAGGCCAGTAAGCCTCACTTCAGTCCCCGGAAAAATCATGGAGCAGATCCTCAAAGAATCAATCCTGAAGCACTTACATGAGAGGAAAGTGATCAGGAACAGTCAGCATGGATTCACCAAGGGAAGGTCATGCCTGACTAATCTAATCGCCTTTTATGATGAGATTACTGGTTCTGTGGATGAAGGGAAAGCAGTGGATGTATTGTATCTTGACTTTAGCAAAGCTTTTGACACGGTCTCCCCCAGTATTCTTGTCAGCAAGTTAAGGAAGTATGGGCTGGATGAATTCACTATAAGGTGGGTAGAAAGTTGGCTAGATTGTCGGGCTCAACGGGTAGTGATCAATGGCTCCATGTCTAGTTGGCAGCCGGTGTCAAGTGGAGTGCCCCAGGGGTCGGTCCTGGGGCCGGTTTTGTTCAATATCTTCATAAATGATCTGGAGGATGGTGTGGATTGCACTCTCAGCAAATTTGCGGATGATACTAAACTGGGAGGAGTGGTAGATACGCTGGAGGGCAGGGATAGGATACAGAGGGACCTAGACAAATTGGAGGATTGGGCCAAAAGAAATCTGATGAGGTTCAGTAAGGATACGTGCAGGGTCCTGCACTTAGGACGGAAGAACCCAATGCACAGCTACAGACTAGGGACCGAATGGCTAGGCAGCAGTTCTGTGGAAAAGGACCTAGGGGTGACAGTGGACGAGAAGCTGGATATGAGTCAACAGTGTGCCCTTGTTGCCAAGAAGGCCAATGGCATTTTGGGATGTATAAGTAGGGGCATAGCGAGCAGATCGAGGGACGTTATCATACCCCTCTATTCGACATTGGTGAGGCCTCATCTGGAGTACTGTGTCCAGTTTTGGGCCCCACACTACAAGAAGGATGTGGATAAATTGGAGAGAGTCCAGCAAAGGGCAACAAAAATTATTAGGGGTCTGGAACACATGAGTTATGAGGAGAGGCTGAGGGAACTGGGATTGTTTAGTCTGCAGAAGAGAAGAATGAGGGGGGGATTTGATAGCTGCTTTCAACTACCTGAGAGGCAGTTCCAGAGAGGATGGTTCTAGACTATTCTCAGTGGTGGAAGAGGACAGGACAAGGAGTAATGGTCTCAAGTTGCAGTGGGGGAGATTTAGGTTGGATATTAGGAAAAACTTTTTCACTAGGAGGGTGGTGAAACACTGGAATGCGTTACCTAGGGAGGTGCTGGAATCTCCTTCCTTAGAAGTTTTTAAGGTCAGGCTTGACAAAGCCCTGGCTGGGATGATTTAATTGGGTATGGGTCCTGCTTTTGAGCAGGGGGTTGGACTAGATGACCTCCTGAGGTCCCTTCCAACCCTGATATTCTATGATTCTATGAACATTAGCCATTATTGCAAGCTAATGGTCTGGACACCAAGACTGAAGGAAAGAAACAAACCATGAAGTTTAGGGCAGACAGCCACTAAATCACTTTATAAAAAGTGGCTAACCAAAACCCCAGTTAAAAACATGAGTCCCAAATTAAGCCCCAGCATGAAGATTAAAACCAAGAGCATGTCAGTGGCAAAAAAGACCCACCGCATGTGGTAGATGTGTATGTAGGATGAAATCATACCAGTCAATAGCACCTAACGTAACAGTCTGCTGCATGACAAGTCATATCTCATGCTCTGAGGGCACTATAGGAGTACTGGAATCAAGACAATTTAATTGTGCATGCCCAGATCTTCATTGAAAACCTCCGAAGCACTGCTACCAGGTATAGCAAAGGTTGTACACTAATTTCATATGTAACCCTACTTTCTCACCCAGTCCTCTAAACGTCTGACAAAAATCCTCTCTTCCAAGTTCTACGAGGATGAAAAGGTAACCTTTCCATTGTGGGGGGGGGGGAACCCTACTTACTACGCAGAACAATAAGGGACTGAATTTGAAACATTTAAAACTTCAGCCTTGCATATCGATAGATCAGGAGGAAGACTACAACCAACTTTTAAATAATAGTGTAGTTATTGGAGAATCACTTCTGTACACACTTGGTGCAAATTTAGGATTTCTGACAGAGGCTAAGGAAGCCCCCTCCACCCATCTTTCCATGGCATCTTTTTGCATGTTCTCTGTCCAGTTGATGCCCAGATAATATGCACTGAGTTCATGTCTATTGTAACACAGCAAGCTCTGCCAAAACTTAAAAATGCATTTCTTAATAAGTGAAAAATATTAAGCTGCAAAAGAATTGTGGGTGCTATCATTTCAGAGGTCCCTGCAATTTGTGCTACTATATACTCTTCAAGTTATAGAATATAAAAATTTCAATTGCTATACCTTTCTATTATTCAGATAAAGCCACCACAATACACAAAGACGACACACTGCTCTACTAACCCTACTTTGCAGAAAGCCATTTCCAAGCAAGTCATTGCCCCAGCAGAGGATGGAACTTATTCTGTTCAATGCAATGAGGTGTGAACTTAAAAGTTGGTGATTTAATAATAATAAATAATTAATAAACAACACTACATACACAGCAGTAGCATCCAGACAATCAGGTTACAGCCCCATTGTGCTATATGATATACAAGCATGTGAAATGACACTATCCTTGCCCTGAAGGTGCATCATGAAATTTGTCATTCTGTTTTGGAAATATCCATATTAAGAACTGAAAGTCTTCAACGGCCTTACAGGTCAGCATTAAAGTGCATTGGAACAGCTGTGTAAGGAAACTTAAGTGTTGTTATCAATATTTAATTAAAGTACATGACAATTTATCAAAGTCTCACTCCCCCTTTTTAGAGAGCTTATGTAGTTTCTCAAAATAAAATGTAGTTTTATAAGAAACAGTGACAATGCTTTGCATTTAGCTGAAGTTTCACAGATGAGTCATTTACAAACAAAAAAGAGCAGTATAACAAAAGACCTTTACAGTTACCTAGCAAGCTACAAACTACCAGACTGTGCAGCTTTCAGATGCCAAAGCTCTAATGCAATGAAACAGCACCACAACTACTTGATAAAAGGAACTGATATATCATTAATCCAAGCAATATTTTACAGAAAAGCTTTTCAGTCTCCAAAGGTTACTGGGGATTCCTGAAAAAGATCCAATAATGATGCAGAGGTAATTTCTCAAGCAGTGTTCAATTTTGAAATCTGTCTGAACTTCAAAAAAGGCTAAGGATAAAAGTGGAATTTACTTTCCAATTAGGTCACGCATCACGGTACACCAATAGCTAAATGCTGTCAACTATAGTATTCCTTTGTCACACTTAGTTCCGCATTAATTTGAAGTACATATATTTGGGATCCATCCAAAACAATCTACATCATGAGTAGCAGAATTAAGATTTCACAGAGCAAAAACCTCTAGAAGGCAAGATAGAGAAGGCTAATGTATTACAGAGCAACAGTAGTGACCCCAAAGTTACAACTGAGTTTCTATTATAAAACCTTTTGGAATTGTCCACCTCTGGGATTTCTCTGATAATATGGAATAGGTTCAAGTTCAAAGGACACTGGGCGATACAAGTCCCAAACTGCATGTTATTCAGAACTTTTCAGAAGTTCCATGGCATTATTACTGGGGAAGCACCAGAATTTCAGAAGTAAGAGAGAAATGTAGTGTTCAATTGCAAGGATGGATAATAGGAAAGTTTATCTGAGCTCACCTGAAAGTTTCCTCTTCTTGAATAAGATACACAGATCCATTATGCTTACAGGTTGGAGGATCACTTCTAATCTCTCCTCTCCATGGTCCAGGGAGCAGTGGAGAGGGTGGAAACACCTACTATAGCAGAGAACTTGGCCAGCTTTGAAAGGGTCCTCCTGCATCCTAGGCCCCAAAAATGTGGAGAGGCCATGAGGTCTTTTGTTGTGGTTTATAGATACAAAGAAGTCAACCAACCCACCAAATAGTCTACCAGATTACTACTAATAAATGACAAGACAATTCTGGGGGGCATGCACAGTTCTGCTTCATCAAACTTCTGTCACGAAACCCCGTCTACCTTTCTGTTTACCTCCTTCTTGATATATAGTGCACACCAAACAGGAAGCTTTGCTCTGCCCAGGCTTCTCTTTGGCATAGGGCTATTCATACTCTTCCTGGTTTATGAGAGAGACTCAGACAGATTTCTCAATCACAACCATATCAAGCCTGTTATTGATAGAACCGTGCTCCAAGACCAAGTTTCCAGCTACTAATGCTGTCCTTTTACTGCTAATCATTCCCTGCATTGAATCAGGATTTGAATTAGAATTCCACATCTCATCATTCATATCTGGTATCTGTCAATGATAGTGGTGTCCGGTTCACTAATGGGTGAAGAAGGAATGTTTACTAGAGTGTTTCTCTATAAATAGCAGTTAAGGACGTGGAGAACAGACAATGAGACCTTGACCGCAGATTTGGCCGAGAGGGGGAAAAAAACACATTCTAACAGAGAAAGCAGAGCTCCTCAATGAGACACTTGAAGGGCTGGAGCTGGAGAGAGATCTGTCCTTATGCCTGAGAGATGCCATATAGTTTTCTACTTGAAATCTTCAGGGGCATCAACCTCTGCAGTACCTCAGAGGAGGGAGGAGAGCTGAAGGGAAAAATTCCCTAAAGCAAACCAGACCTGGGATATGACAGGAATTAAGACATATGATTGAGACGGAATTCAGTTTTCCCTCAAAAAAAGCTCTGCAGCAAGTAGGTAGAGCTTGAGTGACCAGCCACTGTGGAGACACAAGAAAAACTAGTGGGAACTTCAATGACTGACAGGTCTGGTTCTGCCCTCCCACAATGCAAGCAGGCTGAGAACTCATAGTAATACATCTGTAGATATTAGCATGATGAAAACAGATTCTAGTCACTTATTTAAATCAAACCAGCTGATCCAGCTCCACTTTCCCCTCATTGCAATCGCAATACAAGTTCAACAAAAGTTCTTCTAAACCAGGGGTCTCAAACATGCGGCCTGGGGTTATTTTCTCCGGCCCGAAAGCCCCCGTCCCCCACAGCATTTACTTAGAGTGGCTTCAGCCCTAGGCGCACCGGGGACAAGACAGGCTCCTGCCCTGCCTGCCTGCCCTGCTCCCGTGCCGCTCCAAGAAGCGGCCGGGACCTGGGGGAGGAGGGGCAGAGCCGTCTGTGTGTTGCCCTGGCCGCTCCTCCAGGTACCTCCCCCGAAGCTCCCATTGGCTGCGGTTCCCCGTTCCCGGCCAATGGAGGCTTCAGGGGAGGTATCTAGAGGCACAACCAGGGCAACACACAGACCCCTGTGCCCCCCATCAGGTCCCGGCCACTTCCCAGAGAAGGGGTTGGAATGGGGGCAGGGAAGGGGTGAGGTGGTCAGTGGTGCGGCCCCCAGGCCAATGTACTAGTCCTCATGTGGCCCTCGTGGTCATTTGAGTTTGAGACCCCTGTTCTAAGCCATTTTTACTGCTCATTTTAGAAAACCAAGAGAAATTCAATTTTGTGTTAGGTGCAAGATCAGTGGAAGAGATTCTTGGAACTGTATTTCTAAGAAGTTTTACCTTAAAGATAATTTATTAAAGGAATATTCGGGTTAAGACATATTTAAGAAAGTGGTTTTATCTATATTGCAGACAATGAAAAAAAGACTAAGCTGTTCCACTTTCAGTTCTCATGCACTAGCACAATGCAGCAATGTTTGTGCATCAAACCCTGCAGAGGAATGTACAAGAATTCTTTCCATTGGAATGGATAATTTAATGTAAACATTTATATTATCTTAGATTTTGTACAAGCCTACTTTTGCAAAATACATTTTGGGACAAGTTTCAAAGGATAGTTTCTGTAACTAGGCTGAGAACTCAACAGTATTTGAAAGGGAACCTAACAAACACCAAAACTAAGAAGAGAGACCAGTAAATCTCTTATTGTAATGAATCCACAAGAAATAGTGACAATGATACATTATTTTATAATTCATTATCCCAGAAATAATGCATGATTTATGTCCAAAGTAATAAATATTGAGCAAGCCAAGGATGAATGAACGCAATGTTTATCTTTACAGCCAGCTGTATGATGGAGATGGATGGTTCCAAGATGAACATTAAATCCCTCAAAGACAACTGAAGAATAAGAAAATGGCTAACCTTTACAAATGAAAATGTTTATTTTGTGCTGAAAAAGCTTTTGCAGTGTTATTATGTATTGATATCTTTTGGAGCAGACAGACTGTTCTGCATTCACTTTCATTAGGGATCATTACAAAAAGGTGCTTTCAACACTGCCACAATTTTCACCACTGTTTCCATCTTTTCAAAGCCAGGAAACTCTCACCCTCCCACCATACCAGTGAAAATGTTTTGCTTGGGTTCTTCTTTGAAACTTGGATGTCAAATTGCACCAAACACTTGGCTTTCATGCTTAATAAATGCATTTATTTAACCAGTTTCTTTTATCAGTTATTCACTGAAATAATTTCATTCTAAATAATACAGGTTATGACTGACAGTGAATTTACCTGTTTGGGTAATTTAGTCAATTCAGAGTGCTAAATCAAGTCATATGACTGGCCGGGTGTTAAGGTGAACTGGTATCTGTAACTTGATGCATTTTAAGTGGAGGAATAAAGCCATATGCCTTTGCAAGCCATCTTTCCTCCTTCAGTCCCAGGAGCATGACACCTCACAGACTGAAAGAACTGCAATTAAATATTTTCACGGTCTTTTTAAAGCCAATTTATGCCATTAGAAAAAATACTGCACTATTTACCATTAAAATAGAAGTATTATGCATACACACTATAAAAGGTACCACTTAAAAAGAAAAGCCTACATTTTCAAAGAGTTGTTTGACATTTGGCCACAAGTCTATTTGAAGTCACCAAGTGACTGGCTTGTGTGCAGTTAAATCACAGGTAACACTGAAATAAGGATTGTTAGCCCAGTGCTTACGCGCAAGTTTGGGGACAGGAGAAAAGCTGGGAGGGTAGCCCTCCTAGTAAAAGAAATGCAACACCTTTCACGTAGGACTATCGGGGTCATGGTATGTTACCAGTTAATTTTTAGGCTCATCATATATTGATAACCTTGCAGTACTAACTGTTTATACAGTAGCAACAGCTCTGATTTTGCATCTAAGTTCTATTCTACCTGGTGTTCAGCTCAACTGACACAGGTTTGCCTCCTTTTATACATATTAGGGCTGTCCATAATTGCAGTTAACTCACGCGATTAACTCAAATTAGTTGAGATTAAAAAAATTAATCGTAATTGCAGTTTTAATTGCACTGTTAAACATTGGAATACCAATTGAAATGTATTAAAAATTTTGGATGTTTTCCTACATTTTCATATATATTGTATTGTGTTGTAATTGAAATCAAAGTGTATATTTATTCCAAATATTTGCACTGTAAAATGATATAGTATTTTTCAATTCACCTCATACAAGTACTGTAGTGCAAATCAGAAAGTTGAACTTACAAATGTAGAATTATTTACAAAAAAACCTGCATTCAAAAATAAAACCACCTTAAAACTTTAGAACCTACAAGTTCACTCAGTCCTACTTCTTGGCCAGCCAATCGCTAAAACAACCAACGTTGTTTACATTTATTGGACATAATGCTGCTCTCTTCTTATTGACAATGTCACCAGAAAGTGAGAACAGGCATTTGCATGGCACTTTTGTAACTGGCATTGCAAGGTATTTACATGCCAGATATACCCCTTCATTCTTTGGCCACCATTCTGATATTTGTTAAAAAAAAAAATGGATTAATTAAATCCGACTGAACTCCTTGACGGAGAATTGTATGTCCCCTGCTCTGTCTTACCCACTTTCTACCATTTCTTTCATGTTATAGCAGTCTCTGATGATGACCCAGCACATGTTGTTAATTAAGAACACTTTCACTGCAGATTTCACAAAATGCAAAGAAGGTACCAGTGTGAGATTTCTAAAGATAGCTACAGAACTTGATCCAAGGTTTAAGAATCTGAAGTGCCTTCCAAAATCTGAGAGGGACGAGGTGTGGAGCATGCTTTTAGAAGTCTTAAAAGAGCAACACTGATGCGGAAACTACAGAACCCGAACCACCAAAAAAGAAAAATCAACCTGCTGGTGGCATCTGACTCAGGTATGAAGATGAACACGCATCAATCTGCACTGCTTTGGATTGTTATCGAGCAGAACCAGTCATCAGCATGGATGCATGTCCCCTGGATTCACATGTCCCATGCTGAAGCACAAAGGGACATGTGAATCTTTAGTGCACCTGGGACAAAGATCTTGCAACGCCGGCTACTACAGTGCCATGAGAACACCTGTTCTCACTTTCAGGTGACATTGTTTACATTTTCAGGAGATAATGCTGCCCATTTCTTGTTTACAAACTTGTTTGAGCAATTGGCTGAACAAGGAGAAAGACTGAGTAGACTTGCAAACTCTAAAATTTTACCTTGTTTTAAATTTTTAATGCAGGGTTTTTTACATTCTTCTACATTCATAAGATCTACGTTCATGATAAAGAGATTGCACTACTGTACTTTTATTAGGTGAATTGAAAATACTATTTGTTTTTTTACAGTGCAAATACTTGTAATCAAAAAATAAAAAAGTGAGCACTGTATACTTTGTATTGTGTTGTAATTGAAATCAATATATCTAAAAAAGGTAGAAAACATCCAAAAATATTTAAATAAATGGTATTCTATTATTAACAGTGTGATTAATCACGATTAATTTTTTTAAATCGCTTGACAGCCCTAATAAATATATATGGGTGGGATTTTAAGAAGCACTCAAAGTTTGCCTAATAATGTGGTGATGGGGTGTCCACATTGTGGTGGGACAATGGGGTGCTTGTAATGGGTGTACACCCCACACAAGGCATGAACAGATAATAGACCAATTAACCTATAAGCGTCACTTGAAGGGGAGCCAAGGACTAATAAGAACTAATAGCTGATGAAGCCCACCTGGCGGAGGAGCTGGACTATGCTTATCAAGAAAGGAGTGGATAGTAAGAAGGGGCTGCAGGAGGCGCTCTGCATACACTACAGAGAGAAAAGGGGAATCAGCAATATACATGATGTACGCGGAGAGTAAGCCCCGGGATCCTGCCTTGGAATAGAAAAGGCTACAAAAACCTGAGAGCAGGTCTACATTACAAATGTACAGAGACACAGCTGCACCGCTGTAGCGCCTCTAGGGAAGGCACTCCAAGCCGATGGGAGAGTTACAAGAGAGCTCTCTTGTCGGCTTAATAACTGCACCTCCGCAAGAGACAGGAGCTATGTTGGTGGGAGAAGCTCTCCTGCTGACACAGCCCTGTCTACACTAGTGCTTAGGTCTGTATAATGACATCATTCGTGACCATGGATTATTCACACCCCGACCAACGTAATATAGAGGCAACTGAAGTAATTTTGTACTGTACACCAGCCCTAAGTGGGGGTGAAGTAGCCACAGGGAGCAGAAGCAGCTCAAAGGTGGGCCAGAAGGTAGAGAAGAAAGGTAGGAAAGACCCTATGGAAACAGCAATAAGGTCCAAGCTTGACCAGACCATGGTTGCTGGGCATAAGGTCTCGGGTTGGAACCCAGAGTAGAGGGCATGCCCAGGTTCTCCTTCTGTCAAGTGGGAAAATGGCAGACTGTGCAGTACGTCAGAAGTCCATCTGAGACAGTTTGTCCAATGGGACTTCATTATCCTAAAATGGGCAGAGGGGTCTATAGTGACCTGGCTGGAGGGCCAAGACACAAAGAGGGAGCAATCAAGTTGAGAGAGAGAGAGAGAGACAGAGCAACCAAAGAAGGGGGTGTCTGACTGGTTAAGAGTTGTCACAAGGAGGTGCCCCAGCAATGGAAGGGTAAACCTCAAGATACTGCTCCCATTCAAGTTGATCATAAAACTCCTATGGACTTGAATGGAGGCATAGGTAGGCTAATGCTTAATAACACTAAGTGTTTATTAAAATCCCACCCTTTGCTTGTTGCAATATGCTGGTGCCCCTTCAGCCATAAGGATTGTGTTCTGAATGTCCATTGTTGGGTGAGGAGGCAGGAAAAACTGAAGGGAATCAGAATACGTGTCAACCTTGCAAACTGAAGATTAAAAGAAAAAGGTCAGATGGACAAGGAAAGGAGTTAAGTTCATTCACTCAGATCTTTACTGAAAAACTGCTTCCTTTAGTTTATTTTTAGGGTCTTTAACAGTTCAGATCACTGAAAAAATCTTTAGCTACATTATGGTTTTGCTGCAAGGGAAATATAGAAATATTTTCATTAAGAGCATGAGTGTTCCTTTGTTCAACTATGTGAAAGACTATGGCAGTATTAGTTTTAAGACTTGTAACATGACCCCAGGCAAATGAAGCGTTGGGGGTGTATCTCAGTCAGAAACCTAGTTGCTGTGCAGTCTTTTCAGTCCCTTTTCAGGCAGCTGACAGCAGCTCAGTCATCCAATTTCACTGGAATTCAGAGAAAAAAAGATACGGTTTTCTAGCCTAAGAGCACTTGTAAGCAAAAGGTTTATGCAATAGCCCAGTGGTTAAAGAGTGCAGAAAAAACAAACAGTCTAAACTCACCTCTCCTGGTTACCAGGAATAGGAAAAGAAACTACATTATACAAGGCGTACAGAACTGAATCCAGAGTCAAGGAGATTACCAGTTAGGTAAAATACACAGTGAACATTTATGACCACAGTATTATGCCTGGAAATTGCTACTCAGCTTCAGTGACTATTGTATCATGTATTTTTTTTTAAATTCATGGAGACATCAGATTGCCTTTTTATACAGCAGTAAGATTAAATGAGGAGGATACAGAGAATGACCCCCAAATACAGAAATTATTGTTAATACCATAGAACAGAAACATTTATCCACATTAATTGTTTGGCGTCTATGAAAACAAAAATGATGTTTTAGAATGAAAAAAGAGCCATATTGTAAATAGCCTATAAAAATATGGGCATTCAGATGGCAATATGTGCATGTACAATCTGACCAGTGTTCCTCAATAACTTCAGCTACCTATTCAATAGGGATACCTCAGTGTACCTCTCATTCCATTCCTAAGCTTTTCTTTCCTCCCTCTCCTAAATTTGGTCTTGTATCATTTCAACTGCAAGCCTTTCAGAGCAAAGAATATTACATTCTTATTTGTAAGTGCAACGAACAAAAAACAAGAAATTCTTGCGTTGACCTAGCAGTTTATTTTCTTACTAATTCCTTTGTAGGGGAAGTACATCTACACCTCACTTTTTTCTTTTATCTCCTTCTTCTGAAGCATCAGGGATGGAGATGGGACATTGGAGAGGGTAGCGGCGCATGGCTCTGAAGTGGCACTGAGCATTTACTCTCTCAAGTGCTTAGCTGGCTGGTTCTTGCTTATATACTCAGGGACTAATGTAAGTTTGGGCAAGAATTATCCCCCAGGTCAGACTGGCATGACCTTGGAGGGCGGGGAGGAAGGAGGACAGGGTTTGCCTTCCTCTGCAGCAAGGGGGTGTAATTCACTTGCCAGAATTATCTGAGTATCATTTAGCTGCCATTGCAGGGGCCATGAGCAAAGGTGCACCTAGATCCTCCTATTCTCCTCCTATGCCACATAAGTCTCCTGTGGGCTGTAATACTATGGTCTAATTTCAGTTATTGGATTGATTGTGCAGGGGTTGAATGGTGTTGGTGGCCTGTGATATACAAGAGGTCAGACTAGATTATCTACTAGTCCCTTCTGGCCTTAAACTTTATGACCTCTACTAAGAATCTCAGTAAATAGATGAACTGTGTGGTCATGTCCTTAGAAGTAAAGTGGTTTCTTTTTAAGTTTTTACACCATGCCAATTTATCCTGATATCTAAACAAGTAGTTTGAGCACACTTTTTATAAAATCATGTGTTATTTAAATAATTCTCAACTGATGTTCAGAACACTGCATTGGTACAGCTTGAGAACCAGAAAATGAGATCCACTCACCAGCTCTGATCTCACTATCCCAACTGAGTTAAAGAATTCTCACATTTCTTGAAAGCTTGTTTAAACCAGTATCCTGACAGTTTTCTCCAAAAGTCTTTTTAAAAATAGTACTTTAAAGAGAGTTTTGTCAGGCTATATTTCAGAAAAGGCACATCAAAATTTCAAACTATTGAAGACAGTTCTATGTACAGCACCTAGCACCATCGGGTCCCATAGTGCTAAGGTATTATTAATATGTAGTTAAATGTTTTTTCTATCTTTCCTTAGCAAATCAACCATAATTGCAAATTAATGCACACTGGAAAACATAATCCCAACTATACACATCAAATCATGGGGTCTAAATTAGCTGTTACAACTCAAGAAAGATCTTGGAGTCACTGTGGATCATTCTCTGAAAACATCCACTCAATGTGAACTGGCAGTCAAAAAAGCTAGCAGAATGTTGGGAATCATTAGCAAAGATAATAAGACAAAAAAAATCAGATTGCCTCTATATAAGGTACGCCTACATCTGGTCATCCCATCTCAAAAGAAGATATACTGGAATTGGAAAAGGGCAACAAAAATAGTTAGGGGTATGGAACAGCTTGCACAGGAGGAGAGACTAATAAAACTGGGACTTTTCAGCTTGGAAAAGAGACCAGACTAAGGGGGGATATGATAGAGGTCTATAAAATCATGACTGGTGTGGAGAAAGTAAACAAGAAAGTGTTATTTACTCCTTATCATAACACAAGACCTAAGGGTCACTAGTGACATTAATAGGCAGCAGGTTTAACACAAACAAAAGGAAGTATTTCCTCACACAACGCACAGTCAACCTGTAGAACTCTGCCAGAGGATGTTGTGAAGGCCAGAACTACAACAGGTTCAAAAAAGAACTAGATAAGTTCATGAAGGATAGGTACATCAATGGCTATTAGCCAGGATGGACAGGGATGCAAAACCATGCTCTGAAGTGTCCCTAGACTCTGTTTGCCAGAAGCTGGGAAATGTGCGATAGAGGATGGATCACTTGATTTCCTGTTCTGTTCATTCCCTCTGAAGCACCTGGCATTGGCCACTGTCAGAATACAGATACTGGGCAAGATGGACCATTGATCTGACCCAGTAGGACTGTTTTTATAAGAAGGTTAAATATGGAACAGATGGCTTTAGTTTATCTAGCATGGCAGGAAATGAGACTACATTACCTTGATGGGAAGTTACAGCTCAAGGACCAATAGTCTTGCATCTCCTAACCTCTATTCCTTGGTAACCATAAATAGAAGTTTATGTCTTGCTATCAATTGGTGGACTCTTGAGAGAACTTATCCAAGAATGAATTAGGTTTAAAGAATGAACACCATATGTGGCACTACAGATTTGCTAATAAGCCATCTGACAACACACACACAAAGTCTCTGAAGCTAGAAAGTTAATGTTTTTTTGTTAAGCCCTCCTTAGGAAATTCACATCCTTGGCATGCTGCCTTCATAGAGGGACTCGGCTCCCTGCCAGCCTCACTCCCTCACAGCAAAGGGGCAGCAAGTGGGGCCAAGAAGGGCTGGGGTCAGGAGGGTCATGGAAAACTACACTGAGTACCGGCCCCTATGCTGGACACAGACCCTTCAGCACAACTTCATCTGCTTCTATCCCTGCAGGCTCTGCCTGGCAGGGGAAGCAGACAGGGCTCTGTGCCTTGGGGCCATGCCAAAGGGGTAGGGTTGGCAGGCAGCTCTATCTGGTAGAGGGATCAATACTCCCAGGTGCAGCCTTCAGCTCCCTGCTGGTAGAGTCCCCGCCACCTTCCTCTGCTTCCAACTGCTGGCTGGTAGCTGAGGCAGTGGGGTAGTGAGACAGGCATGGAACCTGGTCCCAGCAGCTGAGACCACCCAGGCAGAGGCCCCTCCCCCAGTAACAATAACCTTGTGGCCCCACCCCCCCAAGGTGGCGCATCCCACAGTTTGTGAATCTCTGTTCTAGACCATAAAAAAAAATGAAGTGTTCCAGAGACTTCATATTTATTCTTTTCTGCACATGTCCAAGTGCACGCATTGATATAGATACATAGGCTTCTACAGGTCACCACACAAAAGGACTCTTCTTATTGACCCTTCCCAATAACCCAGTCCTCCTCCTCCTATTTTGTTCTCAACGTTACATTCTGCAGATTGCCAGTACAGGCTCCACAGAACACACTTGGTGAATGGGGATTACTTTAGTTCAGAGGTGGGCAAACTACAGCGAGCAGGCCACATCCAGCCCATGGGACCATCCTGCCCGGCCCCTGAGCTCCTAGCCCAGGAGGCTAGCCCCCGGCCCCTCCCCCTCCCCTCGGCACAATGCTCTGGGCGGCGGGCTCCTGGGGCAATGCAGCTTGGCCTGACCCAGTGCTCCGAGCTGCGCTGTGTGTGTGGCTGGCTCCAGCCAGGCAGCACGGTTGTAGCGCTGCCAGCCTCCGGTGCCACAGGCAGCGTGGGGGGGGGTGTTTGTGTGTTTGATGAAGGGATGGAGAATTCGGGGGGGTGGTCAGAGGGCAGGGAACAGGGGGGTTGAATGGGGGCAGGAGTCCCAGGGGGGCAGTCAGGAAGGAGGGGGGTGTTGGCAGTCAGGGGACAGGGAGAAGGGGTACTGCATATGGTAGCAGTGCAAACGGTGTGGTAGTGTTGCAGAGAAGGATCTCAGGGAACAAACTGAAT
Organism: Lepidochelys kempii; assembly: GCF_965140285.1. Lineage (NCBI taxonomy): Eukaryota > Metazoa > Chordata > Testudines > Cheloniidae > Lepidochelys > Lepidochelys kempii. Next base: position 100,981,007 of record NC_136382.1, read on the forward strand.
ATGAGTAATGTGATGCAGTTGTGAAAAAGGTCAACATTCCGGGGTTTATTGCCAGGAGTGTTGTAAGACAGACATCAGGTAACCGTCCCAACTCTGCTCAGCCCTGGTGAGCCCTCAGCTGGAGTACTGTGTCCAGTTCTGGACACCATATTTTAAGAAAGATGTGGATACACTGGAGAGAGTCCAGAGGAGAGCAACAAAAAATAGGTTTAGAAAACCTGAGCTATAAGGAAAGGTTAAAAAACCTAAACCTGTTCAGTCTTGAGAAAAAATGATGCAGGGGGAAATCTGAACTCAAATACGTTAAGGGCTGTTCTAAAGAGAATAGTGATTAATTACTTTCCATTGCCCACTGAAGGTAGGACAAGTAGCAATGGGCTTCATCTGCATTCATCGTCATCTGATTAGGTTATAAATTAGGAAAAAAAACTTTCCAACTATCAGGATAGTTAAGCACTGAAATCAGCTTCCAAGGGAGGTTGTAGAATCCCTGTCACTGGATATTTTTAAACAGGTTACACACACACACGTATGTCAGGGAAGAACTAGGTATACTTATCCTGCCCTCAGCCAAGTGAGTGGACTAGATGGCTTCTCAAGGTCCCTTCCAGCCCTACATTGCCATGTTGATTCTTTAAAGGAGCTATATACTGATTTTTTTTGAGCACTATTGATAATAAAACAAAAACTCTAGGGTATGTAGCATAGTTTGGTACCTCAGATTGCCTGGCTCTCCCCACGCCCACAGTGACTCTCACTGTGCCAGTTGTTTTACAAGCATGACCTTTTACCTAAGCAGTTACCCACACCTTTATCTCCCTTGCAGAGGCCAGGACACACTGTTCCTTCTCCAGGTGCACCAATAAAACCGCCCCAACTAACAGTTCCAAGGTTGTCTTAACAAAGAGGGCGTGATGGTGCGAACAATCCCTTACCCCCTACCCACCACCAATGGACAGGGGGAGGAGTGGAATACACACCACAATGAATACAACAGATTGCCAATACAATTTATGACAGGTTTCAGAGTAGCAGCCATGTTAGTCTGTATTCGCAAAAAGAGAAGGAGTACTTGTGGCACCTTAGTCTCTAAGAGCCTATAGTATCTGAAATCTCACATGACAGGCATGACCCTGGTTTCTCCTATAGATACAAAACTGGAAGTCTTGAAGATCTAATTTATGAGTTTTGTCAATTCAAATGTCAAATCACAACGTACGTTTGCGATCACATACAGGTCTAGACTAGAAAACTATATAAAGTCCACCGTAATTACAATCCCTCCCAAAATTCAAAAGGTCCTCAAATAAATGAATTTCTGGATAATATTCTTAAGCTACCCATTCCACATGGGGGGGGAGAAGAACACATTTTGAGAGGACCCATTTCTCTTTCATCCTATCCCCTCCATATATTTCTTAATGTTCTTAATAATTCACTAGACACCTCTGAAGCAAACCCTTGGTAAATATTGTTTGGATAACCTTAGCTACCTTTTTATTTACAACACTCCACATATACCACAGCAGAAATTAGCTATGAAGTCAGATAGAAAGTAAAACAAGACAAACTGGGATTACTAGTGATAAATAGTATGTGCACAACTACTAATGCAAATACATAAGAGCAGTGTCCAGGGACACACTTGTCTTCAATGGCTAAAGAATCCCCCCCCACCCCCGTCTACTAAAGTGGCTGCTTGGGAAACAATGAAGAAAGTGCCTTTGGGAAGGTATAGCTTCAAACAAACAGACTAGGCTGAGTTGTGTCCCAATCTGGGGAGTTTATTTACTTTTTAGTTATGATAAATTTTACTTTGTCACAATATTAACTCTTGAAAAAAGAACCTGCTGACAGACTTTTCTGCAGTCATTCCCACCTGCTCAGACAACAGTGTTGTGTTTTTAAAATTAACATAAAACTGTTCATTATAAAGTCACAGTAGAGTTACTGCTAAGGCAAACTGAATGAGAAGTATCTTACATTTTCTGCTACAATTAGATTCACTATGAAGTATGTATTTTAATAAAACTATCTGGGTGTGCCTCAGGATGTCTTCTTTAGTTAAGCTCAGAATTACTGTAAAAATAGTCTGGAAAGCATTCCCTTCTCTCTAGTATTGCCACTCCCTTTATAGCTACACTCAATCCTAATTTAGTGGAACTCATTCCATTAATTACCTGCATTCTACATAGCCTCAAGCTAGTCAATACATGTTGCCAAAAACTCTTGACACCTACACTCTTCAGACTCAATGTAACAGCCTCCCACTGGTCTCGGAAGCTATTGTTCACCTGCACTTTTCAGCAAGAAACTCAATCTTAAGAATCTATTTAATCCAGCCTCTACATTTTCGCAGCCAAGGACTGCTATGTACTATCACACACTTTATTTACATACCATTTACACCAACTTTATTTAGATGCCATTTAAAACAATTGGGTTGTTGACAATATCAAGGGAAACTGGGAGAAACATGGAACATGCTTGAGGAAGCAAGTCCTATCTACAATTTACAGACTCTCTTAATCTTTGATATTATTATGGAAAACCATCTTTCAGTCAGCCATGGGAGAGCACTAATGGGGCCATATTTGTGGCCACATAAAATATATATTTTAACTATCTCACAATAGCACTACATGACTAATACTGTTTCACCCTCTCACGGCATCTGAAGGGAGGAGAAACCAATCAGAACAATCCTTTAGGAACCATTATGGGTAGTCTTACCTACTACTGTAGATATTCTTCCCCTATATTTATTCCACAGCCTCAGTAAACAAACAAGAAACCAGGAAACAATGAATCCAAAACAAAATTATATTTCTTATCAGGGTACAAAGGTTATTCTTCTGTCTCCACTAACTGTTTGCAACATGAATCCTACCAAATTGCCTCAAGTGGAAAAATGCTAGTCCAAATTAAGGAAGACATTTTCTGGTAGGACGCCTAAGACAGTAGACATGGATCTCAAACTCACTTGGTACAGAAACAGCGGTTCTCAAACTGTGGGTCGGGACCCCAAAGTGGGTCGCCACCTCATTTTAATGGGGTCGCCAGGGCTGGCATTAGACTTGCTGGGGCCTGGGGCTGAAGCTGAAGACCAAGCCATAGTTGCTGGGGCTGCAGCCTGAGCCCGGGCCCCACCGCCTTGGGTGGTAGGGCTCAGATTACAGGCCCCCAACCTGGGGCTGAAACCCTTAGGCTTTGGGGGGCAGAGGGGTCAGGGGACCAAAGTCTGATCCTGCTTCTTGTGGGATCATGTAGTAATTTGTCGTCAGAAGAGGGTCACAGTGCAATGAAATTTGAGAACCCCTGAACTAAGAGATCCACCACACGCCAGCTTCAACCCAATACTAAATTCTACGTCTACACTACAGACTTCTATTGGCACATTGGTGCTGGTCAGGGATCAGATCACTTCACAGTCCTGACCAACACAGCCATGCTGCCAGAAGTCCCTAGTGTAGGTGCACCTATACCAGCAAAGCTTTGCTTTCACAGATAACTGGTTTTGTTCATGGGGGTGTTTTGCTATACAGTCAAAGCACAGTTTTGGAACACAATGAGAAGCACTCTGACAGTATAGTATACCGATATTCCTATAACAGTTTAGCACTCCTAATGTAGACATGGCCTAAGAGTAAACCTAACAGAAAAGCCAATTGTTGTGGTAGGACTGAACTGGGCAGAGATATGGGTCAAAGTAGAATCTTATGGCTAAAAGGCAAAGCAACTTAAAGTCCTAAAAGTCTCAAATTTAGGAGTGGTTTGCCACGATTCAGATCATGTATAGGTTAATTGAAGTAGGGGGGGGGGGAAGTCAAAAATGACATTTTTCCTAAAAAGGATTTTGATCAAGATAGGTAAAACTTGATCACCATAAACACATCTAGAGATTGTGAAGATGTCTTCACTTCTCCAAAGATGGAGGAAACAAGATCTCCTGGTTGTAACTAATGACAACCACCTCAGAGAAATTCCCAGGACTGTATACGGTATTCTCTTGTCTTCATACAAGATTAAAAGGAAGGCTTGCACAAGAGCTGTCAGTTTCCCCACTCTAGTATACATTTTTGCTATTAGGAAGACTCCTTTATACGAAAGTCTAGGAAAAAGTTCAGGCTGATGGGCTAAAAGGAGAAGAGCAGAGTGTTTTAACATTATCTTGAAACTAGGAGGCCATGTGAGAAACAGAACAGATCTCAGTTGCGGAGATCACCCAGTCTTTGGAATTTGATAGCCTTAACAGTCCAGAACTTGAGTATAGTACCTTTCAGGATACAATTCACTTGTATTCTTGTTTTGCATTTTCTCTAATTAAAGCACCTAGATGCTATAGCTATCTGCACTAGAAATTAGTAAATAACTTTTAAACACCATTAAGTCTGTTCTCTAGAAGTACTGCATATAGAGTCACCTGCCAGAATATTGAAATCCAGTTTATTTCTAACTTTTCTGGAATCTTGTTCAACTTCATTGGAAAAGTCCTGTGATTAGGACATCAGGGAGCCTCGCAGAGAACAATACACCAAGGTTATTCCTAGCTTTTTGACCAGAAATTGAAAAATTTCTTTACGGTGGGATTGGTTCCTTACTCTTTTGGATCATTGAAGAAATTTGTCTAAGGAAAAGAAGAACTCCGCAGTTCCCAGAATGCTACTTTGTACCACAGAAATCTGTATGACCACCAAGCCTTTTGAAGAGAGTGAGTGTTTTGCCTTCAGTAGCTACCTGGGCTTCCTTTATCACTTCTCTTTCAATCCAAGTTAGAAGAAGACTACCACCTTCTTGATATCTTTGAGCTTTTAACTGGGGTCAGTTATTTCTCCCCTTGTGCCCCTTACCTTCACTTAGAAGTGTCAAAAGCCCTAAACAAGGTATTCAGTTTCTGTGTTGAAGTGCTTGTGGGATTTAGGACTCTCCAAGCAAGAGGAAGATTTCCATTAAGCTCTGTGGGGATTTGCCCTTTTGCCTTTTTCTCTGCTCATTCTGCCCGTATTACCTTTAAAATCCTCTAAGGCAGAGAATGGGGAATTCACCATCAGCATCTTGTGTCTTAACAGGATGTACGTTTTAATCAGTTACATCTTTTCAGTCCAAGGAGATAAAGGATCTCCAGTACTTTTCAGAACTTACTTTCCAAGAATAGGCCCATTCAGAGGACCCTCTCTCTGGTGGGAGAGAAGTCATTTTCTTGATCCATAGATAATGCTTGTAGTTATTACAGGTTTCAGAGTAACAGCCGTATTAGTCTGTATTCACAAAAAGGAGTACTTGTGGCACCTTAGAGACTAACCAATTTGAGCACAAGCTTTCGTTCGCTACAGCTCACTTCATCGGATGCATCCTCAGGAAATCACTGAAACAACAAACAGGATCCAAAAAGCCTGAGTTAGGCAGCTACACTCTCTACACAATGAATAGGGAGACAAGCGACTGAGTGCGATTCACAAAAGCCAGCATGCTAAGCTGTGAGCTACCCAAAGTAGTCAAAAAGAGGTGTATGTCCTAAACCATGCTATTCTGAGTTTGGTAGGAGGCTGCAAGGAGGCACCCATACCTGTTTACAATCCACAGCCTGGAATTCCCCTCCTGAAGTAAGGCAGCTTATCAGTCTACAAAACAACTCCCTTATAATCTTTAATTCAGTGGTAAGAGTACTCAACAGGGAGGTGGGTGACTCCAGTTCAATTCCCCCTCTGCCTCATGTAAAGGGATTTGAACAAGGATCTCATTTCATGTGAATACCCTAGCCAATGGACTAGGGAATGTTTATCACTCTCTGCCCCAATTAATATTATTTAGTTGAAGTAGAACAGCTCCAACAAGAAACAGAGACCCCCACTCCAATCAGAATATCCCATAGTCCAGTGGCTAGGGCACTCAGCTGAGAGATGGGAAACGCCTGTGCAAATCACTTCTCAGAGTGGGGAATGCAAAACACAAGAGAACTGCTTCTTTGTGATGGCAGATGCCAAGCCTGAAGTTTCTACTAGTGAGGGTTGCCTGTATGTAGTTTGCAGCCTATGTCAAGGACCAGGACATGTGTACATTTTGTAAATATGAAAAAAAATACCCGACTGCTTCACCAATTTCTATTCCAAACAGGAAACATATCTGCAAGGCCCAAAAAATCTGCCGGCTACTGCTTGACAGAGGGGCAAAGTAATTTACAGCATCTATCCACTTATACAACTCATGTCAGACCACAGGGTTACAAAACCCACATGTGGCCAGTGAGGTACATCAGTATATATAAAAGCCATTTTCTCTAAGATTTTGCAATACCCTTCAAATGTATAAAAATGAAAGCACTAGTAAATGTGTAGATCTTATGGTTCTGAACAGAACACTTCAAACACCGTTCATTGTTAGCATGCCATGAGAATTCCTTCACATATTTAGAGATTGCCATATGTCAATTAACTGGTTAGCCTACTGTACAGATAGGTTTTTATTATTATTAAAGAGCCATTTTGAAGCAATTAAGCAAGCTAATTCAAAGAATTTTGGAATCTTTACAATGCCATGTAGTAAGATGAAGAGTATGGTGTTATTTAAGCTTTTTTATTATTATTAAACATTTTAAAAACAAAAAAGCAGCTTCTCTCAAACTGTCACCACCAGGGATATTTGGGAACCCTTCCTGAAAGAGCTTAGAAAAAAGTAAACTATTTTTTGTATCTAATACATTACAACCTGAGGCATTAGGTAGAGAGACTCCAATGATGACATTTTTAATAAAGCTGACAGACAACTGAAAAGAACTATCAACATACACCAATGAGAGACGTTTAGGTTACCATTGGAATATTGCAAATAGATTCACAACTGACTGTTGGCTAGGACAAACACCTCCTGCCTGTTCTCCACCCATTACCTCAAGGCCACAAAGACAAAACTTCTGGCAAATAAAGAAGCTCCAACAACGAATGCAGCAATTTAGTAGTGATTAACAGTGCCTGAATCTGCCAAGCATCATGGCCAAAGGGCTTGCATGGTTCTGAATGTGGAATTACATCAGCAGCAAAGGAAGGGTTAGATATTAATTGCCAAAAAATTAAACTGAAGTCTTGCTAAAGGAACAAGCATTATAAATCTTATTGAAAAGATTATGTAGTAAATGTCAGACTACTTAATTTTCACTCTGCCATCAAGCTGACTAAACCTTCCTTCAGCTACGACTACTACAGCAACATGGATTTACATATTACAGGCACAATTCTAATTCAAAGTCATTTGCAAGGATATAGTGGTCTGTCAACTTTTCAGTGCAATGCACTAAATATGCACTTCACTACATTTTTAAAATTAAACAAGAAGTGGTTGAATGGCAAGGAAATAACATGAACACTTTTTGTTGTTGCTATTAACAGACATCTAATAAGTGACTATGTTACTACCTAGCCCATCCAGATTACAACAACTAATTTTATAAAAGTCATCCATAACTACAAAAACAGACTGGACAGTCCCTAGTGAAGTTACACCAGGTTTTAGGAATAAAACACAGGACCTTTGCTTCCAACAGAGATCTACAATTTGAGGTAAAGGAGAATCTTTATGAGCTATTGTATTGTGGCTTACCTTTCCAAGCCAGCCCCTAGAGGGTTGTTGCATATACTTTGACAGATCCAATATTCTGCCCAGAATATACACAGACAAATATATCACTAGTTAGTATTTTACAACTGAGAGAACAGAATGCCTCTTCTTTAAAGAGTGCATTGCAACAGCACCTGCCCCATCAAAAACCAACACAGTTATTACTCACGAAGACTTGTTGCTAGGAAGTCTGATATTTTAAAACTATAGTCTGGGTACAGAACTGTGAGGGAATAACTATTCTAAACGCAACAGAAAAATCCCTTTATCGTCAAACCTAAGAGATACCAAATACCTTATACATCTGTTAAATGCTATAGTTTTGGGACTCTCTTTAGGACTCCCTCTCTTCAGGCTGCTTGAACAACTGAACTCTTTTCTGTTGGCACAACTTCATTTCTATTCTGCAGTGTAACAACGATTTGTCCTGTTAGTCCACTTTTTTGGAAGACAAAAAGTAATTTTTATATATACAATCAAGGCCATTACTCTTTCCTTGCTGCAAACTGAAAGACCCACATTTGAGACCAGATTCCAGACACCATATTCCAGATTAATGGAGATCCGATTACTTTTTCCTGAGGAAATAGAGCCAACAATTCATTATCAGCAGGCCCTCTAGCCAATTAACTAAAACTGAAGTTGGTGGCATTAGCTTGAAAAGCTAGAAAACGATACCAGGCTGCAAAGCTAATAGGAGAAAGGAGAAGACTGGAAGTAGTACACAGAATGTCCCACTTCATTTCAGATGGAATCTTCAATTCCTTTAGCATTGTAGTAACAAAAACCTGGATTTCAATAGTGGAATGAAAGGGGGAGACAACAAGACCCATCTTCAGACAAACTGACTGGTTTCATTACAGAACATTTTAAGGATTGCCACATACCAGCATACTAAATTTTAAAAAAATCCATCCAGCACCTCCTCCTCCAAAACTGTCAGAAGATGCTGTTCAAAATCCCAGAGTCTACATAATTATTTAATATTTGAAATCAGCAGATATGCTTCCTCAAAGTCTGCATCACAAAACAAAAGTTTAACTAACAGGGAGAAAACATCTTTAATTGTTCCATCAAGGATAATTTGACAGTTAAAACCAAACCAACTGTATGTAATGTTCGTATTCCAGTTCTACATTGTTCATCACCCTCAAAATTAAAAAAAAGTATCTTTGAATGTTTCTAAAATATCCTTTAATCTGAAATCCAGACATATTAGAGTATACTTTTCATACACTAAATCACCTCTGGAAGTAGTAGGATTTTGAAAGAAGCATTTTACACAAGTCCATAGTTCTCTCCTGTATGTGCCACAGAGTCTCGCTGGAAGACTATATCTTGTACACGGATATAAACTTTGAGTGTTTATCAGAACTACTTAAGCTTTTCCTTAAATTATGAACACAAAAGAGTTTTAATCTAAAAAAGAAAAGGAGTACTTGTGGCACCTTCGAGACTAACCAATTTATTTGAGCATAAGCTTTCGTGAGCTACAGCTCACTTCATCGGATGCATGCTGTGGAAAGTGTAGAAGGTCTTTTTATACACACACAAAGCATGAAAAAAATTCCTCCTCCCACCCCACTCTCCTGCTGGTAATAGCTTATCTAAAGTGATCACTCTCCTTACAACGTGTATGATGATCAAGTTGGGCCATTTCCAGCACAAATCCAGGGTTTAACAAGAACGTCTTGGGGGGGGGGGTAGGAAAAAACAAGGGGAAATAAGTCATTATGCAAGGTAACCTATTTCCCCTTGTTTTTTCCTACCCCCCCCCCAAGACGTTCTTGTTAAACCCTGGATTTGTGCTGGAAATGGCCCAACTTGATCATCATACACATTGTAAGGAGAGTGATCACTTTAGATAAGCTATTACCAGCAGGAGAGTGGGGTGGGAGGAGGTATTTTTTTCATGCTTTATGTGTATATAAAAAGACCTTCTACACTTTTCACAGTATGCATCCGATGAAGTGAGCTGTAGCTCACGAAAGCTTATGCTCAAATAAATTGGTTAGTCTAAGGTGCTATAAGTACTCCCTTTCTTTTTGCGAATACAGACTAACACGGCTGTTACTCTGAAACCTTTTAATCTAAACTCTCTCATTCACAGCATTCCGAGTGTCAAAGCGTTACTTTGATCTAGTATAAAGAAAAGGAGGACTTGTGGCACCTTAGAGGCTAACAGATTTATTTGAGCATAAGCTTTCGTGAGCTACAGCTCACTTCATCGGATGCATACAGTGGAAAATACAGTCTAGTAGGAGTCACTAGTGTGGAGGTAATGATTTAAAGGAAGATTTTCAAAAGGCACACAGAAGTGCTAGTGATGGTCTACACTGGCACTTTACAATGCTGCAACTTTCTCACTCGGGTGTGAAAAAACACACCCTCGAGTGCTGCAAGTTTCAGTGGTGTAACTTGCCAGTATAGACAGTATGTTCCCAGTGCTGGAAGCTACGCCCCTCGTTTTTTTTGTTTTTGTTTTTTTAAGAGCATGCGGCAGCGCTTTAACATTGCCAGTGTAGACAAGCCCTTAGGTACCCACCTCCTGTTTAAAGCTAATACGAGCTGAGCACTAACACTCCTCAAAAAACACCTTTAGGGCTTATCTAAGCTACAGAGCCTTTGCCAGTATAGCTATACCAGCAGAGTCTGCTAGTAAAGACAGCCTAAAAACAGAAGGAATTCTTCTGCAGGAACAGCTACACCACCTCCCAGAATGATATTAGTTAAGTTGACAAAAGCACTCTGTCAGCATAATGGCATCGACAGCAGGGGTTTCCTCAGCATAGCTATTTTGTCTAAGGGTGTGGTTTTTCCCCTCCCCCACACTTCTATCCCACATAGAAGACGACTTAGTTCTCTTTCTGTACATAAAGCACATACATTTTCCCATTTTCTAGGGCCTGGTTTCCATCTGAAACTTAAGTTGAGGGGTACATATTCTTTTTTCCCCCCCCATAAAGGGGATATTTGTCTGAACGCCAATTTGATCCAAGACTGAAGCAGTCTGATTCTGAGACTCCTGAAGGATGTTACACAAGTACAAGAGGTCATGCAGCCTAACCGTTATAGAAAGACTCACTGAATTTTGAGGATGAGCTTTCAGGTCTGAAATTAAGTGGCAGATGCTGAAAAACCTCTCTTGAGGAAGAAAGGCACCTGCTGTTTTGGAATCCAGAAAAGATCCAATGAATTTGATAGTTTGACACGAAACTAGATTTGATTTCTTTAAATTGACAATTAGTCCCAACTCAGAGAAAAGATTTAAGACCATCTGAACTGAGAGTTTGTGACTTCAGCTTCCAAAGTTCCCCAGATCAACCAGATGTCCAGGTAGGGATATACATGCATGCCCTGATGACAAATATGGGCAGCAACAACCAATAGGCATTTCGTGAAGACTCAATGTGCCATGGACAGATTGAATGGGAGCACTTGTCTGGCGAGACAAGATGAACTTCTTGAGTGCTCAATGAATCTGTATATGAAAATATGCATCTTTCAAGTCAAGCGTACTGAACCAGTTCATATGATCTATAAAAGGTATGATGGAAGCGAGGGTTATGTGAAATTTATTGCAATTAATGTGTGCACTGAGTAATCCGAGGTCAAGAATCTGAAAAAGGAAGGTTAGAGACAATCAGGAAATATGGAGAATAAAATCTTCTCTCCATGAACTGGGAAGGAATTACTCCTATTATACATCACTGTAACAATGAATCTCTGTTATTGCATTCTATCCTCATGAGAATGGTCCTGAAAAGGAACTAGGAAGAACGGTGGGGAAGAGAAATGGTCTGGAACTGTATGGCCTAACAATCCTAAATGATTGGAACAATCCACTGGTCTGTAGTTATTCCAAACCAAGTATCCATGAAAAAAAGAAAGGCAGGGTTGTGGGGGTGGGGGAGAGAAGGAAAGGAAGTATAATGGATAAATTTGAGGAGTTCCTCCTCTGGAATCTTGGTCTCTGCCTACTCTGCTCAAAAAGAAGGATCTCTGATGGGAGAAGCAGCCAGAAGCATAAGATTGACACGTTTATTTAGTGAAAGTTTGGTGTCTACACCACTTTCTCTTAAAGCTGAAGCTTAGAGACCCAAAATTCTTAAAGATAGGTAGCTCATGAGTCCTTTTAAAGAATGTAAAGTATCATCTGTTTTGGAGCTAAACAGATCCTGACCTACAAAAGGGTAAGTCCTGTACCAAACTCTGAACCTATTTAGGTAGGCCTGATGCGGACAGCCAAGAATCTCTCCTTATGACAATACCCATTTCCCCTTCATTGCCATACATGTTCCTGCATCCGCTGCATCATATGCTGCTTGTTATGAGGCTTTAGCAATTAACAAGTCCTCAGGAGAATAAGTAAGTAAATTCTCCTCTGAATTGAGAAAAGAGTTATCTTGAAAACTGGTAACTCTGTCACACTAAATGTAACTATACTTGGCCAACATTGCTTGATAGTTGAAAATTCTAACCTGAAGAGAGGCAGGAGTAGTGTTTTTTTTTTTAAAAAAAAAAACCTTAAGTTAGGGAGTCATCCTCCCTTCCCCCCCCCCCTTTTAGTGCAGATCTCCAAGCCTTTTAGTAATTACTGTTGGATTTTACATTCACAATGATGGATTCAGGGTAGTATAAAATACTCGAACCCTTTAGGAGGAACTTTATATTTCTGATCTGCTTGTTTGAAAGTCACCAGCATAGAAGATAGTATCACCTGCAATTCCTTTGCCAGTTTAAGGATAGCCTCATTAATGGGTATTTATTCTGGGTAGAAAGTTGTAGGATATCAAATAATTTATGTGTTTTTTCTTACACAAGTTCTAAAGGAATTTGTAATGTCTCTACTATCTTGTTTGACAGCTCTTGAAAAGCACACTGTCATGGGCACAGGAGATACCAACTGCCCTTCTGGGGAACGATCATTCTGAATCTCCTTTTTGTAGCGCTTGGGCAGAAGCTGTTTTGTTTCCAAGTTTGGGAATTTCTGAGGAGACTATAGTCTGTGGGCATCTGCATCCTTAGAGGAAGGAGGGAACTGTTGATTTGGATTGTGCCAAAGCATCCAAGTATGGTCAGGACTGATATTCATACAGATAGGACATAGCATACTAAGGTACTACCATCTACAGAGGTAACAGAGAATCATAGGGTGAATTCTCAGCCTGAGTAGCTCAAAGATGAATTTTTATGAATCTTGAATTTATTAGGTACTGAAGGTGGCTCCCTCCTAGACTCAGTTGAAGAGGAAAGAAAAATTCTGACAGCTGGACTACCTCAGGAGGTGCAATAACTTTCTTAGGAATGGATAGGACCAGTCTTGGAAGCAGGAAGTCACACAGTAATTTTCATTATAGGTATTCTATCATCTTGTTGTACCAGATATTTTGGGTAGAAAGAAGCAGGAGAGGTCTGCAGAATAGGGATTTGAGCTCTGGAGTAGCCCTGATCTCCTGGGAGGATACAAATGCACCTCCAGATGACAATACCAAGGAACAAGCCAAATTCTTCTGAATTAGATCTTTGGTACTGAATCCCCTGCTGCTGAGCAATTAGTTGAAATATGTTCTCACTGCTCAGCAACCACAGTTGAGGGCATTGTTCATGAGGCACTTGAGGCTGCGAGCACCAGTACTGATGAATTACCGAGTTTCCATAATGCTGCAGCAGCCAGCAGCAATAAAATTGACAAGGGCGCTAGATGACAGAGTGCTGCAGTTAAATTTACAAGGGTTCCCAGTGAGAGGCATGCTTTGGTGTTAATAACAACTCCTTTAGAATCCACTTATCTGACCTCTTCTTAGTAGGTACCAGGGATATTGAACAGTAGTGGGCTGAATGGCCCATGCATTGTTTGTTTTTCTTCCCACAGGCAACAAGGGTCTCTGACTGCTCTATCAGGATTCTAGTCTGTTGTGATTTAGGAGGTCTCTTAATATAATCGCCATCTCTGGAGCACTGGAGGAATGACTGGAACAGGAGGGGACAGAAGTCTCCTGTTCCCACAAAGCTGTGTGTCTGAAGTCACTCGAGGTCTTTTCTGTGAGAAAGAATTTGTCTTGATTCTCTAGCCTTGTGTGTGTGTTTTTTAAAAGCTTTGCAAATCACACACTTCACTGTGAAATTATTGTTCCTGAGGCAGTATAAACAGTTATGTCAGTCTTCTAGAGGGATCACTCTTCCACAGCAGACATGATCCAAAGCTAGGGACTGAGGCTGAGGCATATCACAGACAGCCCAGTTGAGTTATTGACTACTTACAATTAACCTACTCCGTCTTTTTTCTTTTTTGTGCCAACAGGCCAAAAGAAACAAAGGTATATATGCAAAACAAAAACTATAATAATTAGTTTTAGATTAGGATAGGTTGATCTAAACAAATTAAAAGTGAAGGAGGGACACTGAAAAGTTCCAACTCTCTCACAGAAGAGTCAGAAAGAACTGGTTGGCTGTTGGGGTCACTCTGCCCCTTATGCTCTTAGAAGGGGGAGCACAAGAGCCTGAGGGAATACAGGTGCAAACCCTAGCAGATGCTCCAAGAGGGGGGTGGGGGAGTCTGATCTCTCAGTAGTATGATTCACATGCACCTGAACTCAAAGAACCTGTAGTTTCTCTCTACCCTTCAGCAACCCTTGCCTGCTTTAATCTAAATTTACGCTCAGTCTTGAACTAAGAACTGCTTGGCTGCCTTTGGAGAGTTAAGATTGTGCTACTAAGCCCTGGTCTACACTAGGACTTTAGGTCGAATTTAGCAGCGTTAAATCGATGTAAACCTGCACCTGTCCACACGATGAAGCCCTTTATTTCGACTTAAAGGGCTCTTAAAATCGATTTCCTTACTCCACCCCTGACAAGTGGATTAGCGCTTAAATCGGCCTTGCCGGCTCAAATTTGGGGTACTGTGGACACAATTCAACAGTATTGGCCTCCGGGAGCTATCCCAGAGTGCTCCATTGTGACCGCTCCAGACAGCACTCTCAACTCAGATGCACTGGCCAGGTAGACAGGAAAAGAACCACGAACTTTTGAATCTCATTTCCTGTTTGGCCAGCGTGGCAAGCTGCAGGTGACCATGCAGAGCTCATCAGCACAGGTGACCATGATGGAGTCCCAGAATCGCAAAAGAGCTCCAGCATGGACCGAACGGGAGGTACGGGATTTGATCGCTGTTTGGGGAGAGGAATCCGTGCTATCAGAACTCCGTTCCAGTTTTCGAAATGCCAAAACCTTTGTGAAAATCTCCCAGGGCATGAAGGACAGAGGCCATAACAGGGACCCGAAGCAGTGCCACGTGAAACTGAAGGAGCTGAGGCAAGCCTACCAGAAAACCAGAGAGGCGAACAGCTGCTCTGGGTCAGAGCCCCAAACATGCCGCTTCTATGATGAGCTGCATGCCATTTTAGGGGGTTCAGCCACCACTACCCCAGCCGAGTTGTTTGACTCCTTCAATGGAGATGGAGGCAATACGGAAGCAGGTTTTGGGGATGAAGAAGATGCTTGCTGTGAGCTATCTACAACCTCATCATCATCAAGCGGAGAAACCAGTTTTCCCGACAGCCAGGAACTGTTTCTCACCCTGGACCTGGAGCCAGTACCCCCGAACCCACCCAAGGCTGCTTCCTGGACCCGGCAGGTGGAGAAGGGACCTCCGGTGAGCGTACCTTTTAAAATACTATACATAGTTTAAAAGCAAGCATGTGAAAGGATTACTTTGCCCTGGCATTCGCGGCTCTCCTGGATGTACTCCCAAAACCTTTGCAAAAAGTTTCTGGGGAGGGCAGCCTTATTGCGTCCTTCATGGTAGGACACTTTACCACTCCAGGCCAGTAACACGTACTCGGGAAATCATTGTACAACAAAGCATTGCAGTGTATGTTTGCTGGCGTTCAAACAACATCCATTCTTTATCTCTGTGTTATCCTCAGGAGAGAGAGATAATTCATGGTCACCTGGTTGAAATAGAGTGCTTTTCTTCAGAGGACACTCAGAGGAGCCCGTTCCTGCTGGGCTGTTAGCCACGGGGAGGGGGGAGGCAAAATGCGACCTTGTAACGAAAGCACATGTGCTATGTATGTAATGTTAACAGCAAGGTTTACCCTGAAAGAGTGTAACCACTGTTTTATAAAATGTGTCTTTTTAAATACCGCTGTCCCTTTTTTTTTTTCCCTCCATCAGCTGCATGTGCTTCAATGATCACAGGATCTTCTCCTTCCCAGAGGCTAGTGAAGATTAGAAGGAAAAAGACACGCACTCAAGATGAAATGTTCTCCAAGCTCATGCTGTCCTCCCGCACTGACAGAGCACAGACGAATGCGTGGAGGCAAATAATGTCAGACTGCAGGAAAGCACAAAATGACCGGGAGGAGAGGTGGCAGGCTGAAGAGAGGGCTGAAGCTCAAATGTGGCAGCAGCGTGATGAGAGGAGGCAGGATTCAATGCTGAGGCTGCTGCAGGACCAAACCAGTATGCTCCAGTGTATGGTTGAGCTGCAGCAAAGGCAGCTGGAGCACAGACTGCCACTACAGCCCCTGTATAACCAACCGCCCTCCTCCCCAAGTTCCATAGCCTCCACACCCAGACGCCCAAGAATGCGGTGGGGGGCCACCGGCCAACCAGCCACTCCACCATAGAGGATTGCCCAAAAAAAGAAGGCTGGCATTCAATAAATTTTAAAGTTGTAAACTTTTAAAGTGCTGTGCTTAAAGTGCTGTGTGGCATTTTCCTTCCCTCCTCCACCACTCCTCCTGGGCTACCTTGGTAGTCATCCCCCTATTTGTGTGATGAATGAATAAAGAATGCATGAATGTGATGCAACAATGACTTTATTGCCTCTGCAAGCGATGATCGAAGGGAGGAGGGGAGGGTGGTTAGCTTACAGGGAAGTAGAGTGAACCAAGGGGCGGGGGGTTTCGTCAAGGAGAAACAAACAGAACTTTTACACCGTAGCCTGGCCAGTCATGAAACTGGTTTTCAAAGCTTCTCTGATGTGTACCGCGCCCTCCTGTGCTCTTCTAACCGCCCTGGTGTCTGGCTGCACGTAACCAGCAGCCAGGCGATTTGCCTCAACCTCCCACCCCGCCATAAACGTCTCCCCCTTACTCTCACAGATATTGTGGAGCACACAGCAAGCAGTAATAACAGTGGGAATATTGGTTTCGCTGAGGTCTAAGCGAGTCAGTAAACTGCGCCAGCGCGCCTTTAAACGTCCAAATGCACATTCTACCACCATTCTGCACTTGCTCAGCCTGTAGTTGAACAGCTCCTGACTACTGTCCAAGCTGCCTGTGTACGGCTTCATGAGCCATGGCATTAAGGGGTAGGCTGGGTCCCCAAGGATATATATAGGCATTTCAACATCCCCAACAGTTATTTTCTGGTCTGGGAATAAAGTCCCTTCCTGCAGCTTTTGAAACAGACCAGAGTTCCTGAAGATGCGAGCGTCATGTACCTTTCCCGGCCATCCCACGTTGATGTTGGTGAAACGTCCCTTGTGATCCACCAGAGCTTGCAGCACTATTGAAAAGTACCCCTTGCGGTTTATGTACTCAGCGGCTTGGTGCTCCGGTGCCAAGATAGGGATATGAGTTCCGTCTATGGCCCCACCACAGTTAGGGAATCCCATTGCAGCAAAGCCATCCACTAGGACCTGCACATTTCCCAGGGTCACTACCCTTGGTATCAGCAGATCTTTGATTGCGTGGGCTACTTGCATCACAGCAGCCCCAACAGTAGATTTGCCCACTCCAAATTGATTCCCAACTGACCGGTAACTGTCTGGCGTTGCAAGCTTCCACAGGGCTATCGCCACTTGCTTCTCAACTGTGAGGGCTGCTCTCATCTTGGTATTCATGCGCTTCAGGTCAGGGGAAAGCAAGTCACAAAGTTCCATGAAAGTGCCCTTACGCATGCGAGAGTTTCGCAGCCACTGGGAATCGTCCCAGACCTGCAACACTATGAGGTCCCACCAGTCTGTGCTTGTTTCCCGAGCCCAGAATCGGCGTTCCACAGCATGAACCTGCCCCATTAGCACCATGATGCATGCATTGGCAGGGCCCATGCTTTCAGAGAAATCTGTGTCTATGTCCTGATCACTCACGTGACCGCGCTGACGTCACCTCCTCGCCCGGTATTGCTTTGCCAGGTTCTGGTGCTGCATATACTGCTGGATAACGCGTGTGGTGTTTAATGTGCTCCTAATGTGTGCTCCAAAGTGAGCTGAGCAGCCTCCATGCTTGCCTTGGTATGGCGTCCGCACAGAGAAAAGGCGCGGAACGATTGTCTGCCGTTGCTCTGACGGAGGGAGGGGCGACAGATGACATGGCTTACAGGGTTGGCTTCAGGAGCTAAAAATCAACAAAGGGAGTGGCTTTACATCAAGGAGTATTTCAGGCAGGACTTCACGGAGGGTTCCAATAAGAAATGGTGCACCTAAGTTATTGTTCTTACTGGAACAAGGTGGTTAGCCTGGCCTCTGATTGATACATGGCTAGATTTACCTCGCTGCACCATCTCTGTGAGTGACTGCAGTGTGACCTAGAGGAATGAGTCCCTTAGACGCGGAGGAGGCAAATGAGTACAACACAAATCTGGGCTATTTCTTGTTTTGATCCACTCCATCTATCTTTTACATCTTAGGCTGGCAGCAGACGGTGCAGAAGGACTGCATGCCATCCACATCTCATGGCTGCTCGGCAGAAGATGGTGCAATAGGACTGCTAGCAATCCGTATCGCCTGCCTGCTCACCATAAGACGGTTCAATAGGACTGACTGCAGGACTAAAGAGAATGACCTGATCAAGTTACTCCAAATTTAGTCCCTGCACCCATGTCTGCCCAGGCACTCGTGGCCAATGTGGCCAGGAGCACCTCGGACATGACGATGACGGCTACCAGTCATACTGTACCGTCTGCTGCCACAAGGCAAGGGGTTGCAGCTACTGTGTAGCAATGCAGTACCGCATCTGCCAGCACCCAGGAGACATACGGTGACGGTAACCTGAGCGGGCTCCATGCTTGCAGTGGTATGGCGTCTGCACAGGTAACTCAGGAAAAAAGGCGCGAAACGATTGTCTGCCCTTGCTTTCACGGAGGAGGGAGGGAACGGGGGCCTGACGATATGTACCCAGAACCACCCGCGACAATGTTTTAGCCCCATCAGGCATTGGGATCTCAACCCAGAATTCCAATGGGCAGCGGAGACTGCGGGTACTGTGGGATAGCTACCCACAGTGCAACGCTCTGAAAGTCGACTCTAGCCAAGGTACTGTGGAAGCACTCCGCCGAGTTAATGCACTTAATGCACTTAGAGCATTTTCTGTGGGGAGACACACACAAATATATAAAACAGATTTCTAAAAAACGACTTCTATAAATTCGACCTTATTCCGTAGTGTAGACATACCCTAAGGAAAAGGGTGATGTCCTTTTGCAGAGCAACTGCAGAAAGAAAGCTTCAAACAGAAACTGATGCTTCCCCACTTAACCCATCCACTTAAGCTCTCAACAGGCTCCCAGACAGCTCTATAGATTAAAAACCTATGTTGTTCCCAGATGTTGAATCTTTTGTTTTGGTGTGTTCCAATTTATACCCCACAGACAAAGAATTCCAGGGAAACTGCAAATATGGCATCTCAGTCACTTTTTGCACTGCTGTAACAAACTAAAGTGGGCTCTAGATTGCACAACATTAGGCCAAAGTACAAGAAACCAGAAATGATGATAGGCAGTTAACTCCTGGATTCCCAAGTCTAGGCAAGTGTTACTTGACTTAAAATGTGCAGGAAATTCTTTTTACAATGTATGTATGTGTTTACCCATAGATAAGGCAGTCATTTCTAAACTGAACTGCTTGACAACACCAGACACGCATCAAAATAAGCAGCATGGTTCTTGATATTTTAGCAATAGTTGCTATGGATGTTGGTGAGGGGGAAGAGGTGAGAACTAGCCATAGCTTTACAAAAAAAATCTGGAGTGATGTGGACATACCAAGCCATGAGAATTTCTGCTTCTGCCTTACCAGATTACTACAGATGATTAGACCTCAATAGTGTTTTTTATTTTTAAAAAGTAGTAAGTTTCTAGACCTCAGAGCAGCAGACAACACTCCAAAAGTAACCAATGCAGTGACATCTGCCAGAACATGCAAACAGTCTGAAACAAAAGGGCAAAACACCACTGTCATCTATTAATCTGACTGGAGCATCAACTCTGAAGATATCACTGGAATTTAATGTTAATATTATTTAATTAGATACATTGGTGGATGAATCAGGGTAGGTGGTCAGAGTGAAGCATATAGGTTGGCAGTTACTCTAGGTTATGAAATGCAAAGAAAAAAACAGAGCAGACTCACAAAAACAGGGAACACAGAAAAACAAAGGAGGATAAAAAAAGAAAGAGGGCAGAGATTGGGGTGACAAAGAGGAGCAGATTCTCATTGATTAATGCTGAATATGACAAGTCAACAAATAACTAAGTTACCGTTGTGTAGGAACGAAGCATATTCTCATCTTGATTTCTGTGCAAGCCTCCAGATATCAGAGGGCATTCCACTGTGCATTTTGGGGTGAATACAGTTCTGCATTTACGACCCAAATCATGGACCATACTTACACATAGAATTCAGCCCTCTCCTGTGAAGGGGTTTCACATGTCTGAAGAACGGAACCAAAACCCACAGCATTTTTAGTTTTGTACATGAATTATTGTTACGTCCTTCACTCTAGGTACTTGTTATGATTGCATTCCACATCTGGGCCCTGGCAGGTTGAGAGGTACGCTTGCTGCCATATCTCACAATGCTAAATATTGATTCATCTGCACACAAGCTGCTTTACAGAATGGCCCAGAACAGCCAGATATCCTCCGTGTAAAACTATCATAGTATCCACTGAAGTCAGAGCTAAGATCTTCCTCTAAGTTCAAGCTAGAACTTTTCAAATGCGCATTCCCCAGGATACCCTGGAGAGCAGATCTCAACTATAACAGTGGTTGTGGCAAGTTCAGGCTACGGAGGAACTTGGGATATACCTCAAAGCAGTTCTGAAAACAGACTACAGATGCCAACCACAAAACCCAGAACACTTGCTAGCATCAGTTCTTCACCAATCACAGATTAACTCAGACCCAAATCACCTTCTTTGAAAATTCCATACTGACTTAACTTGCTTCATAGTAGAATCCTCATATGGGTACTTTTTACAAATTCAGCCCCAAAATTAGGACAGTTTAATTTCTGTAGTCCAGAGTCATACCTTACCCATAAGACAGAAGTATTACAAGTTTTGAATATTAAGAAAGCTGAAAATAAAACAGAACAACCTACAAGACTAACTTTTCAAAAATAGAGAAAGTAGATGGACACTATTATTTCTGAAAAAAATCCACGCCAACACTAGAGTTTCAACAAAGGTTATGGTTTGGGAAGATTAAAAAAAGCTGCTTTGCGCGGCCTCAGACACGAGCTGAGTGACCCAAGAAGAGCACCAAATTTCAACAGTCAATTGATTTTCTTGCCTAATACGCTAGGAGAAAGAAAATGGAAACTCAAATGTTATGAATAGGTGTCAAGCAACAGAAACGGTCTCCCTACATAAGACAATGAATCAGAAAAGTCAAGACAATTTTCAGTCAAATGCCATGCTTTCTAATTTTAAAAGGCTCTCATTTGGCAACTAGTTTCCACAGCAGCAGAGAAGTCATCGGTCTTTTGTTTTAAAAGAGTATAGAACTTGCTGACATATTGAACTCTGAATGCCAAACAACTTTTTTCTGAAATGGAATCCATATTAAATTGTAACTATAGAACTGTCATTGCTGTATTCCTCACTGCCAAAACCATCCTGTAACTTGGAGAAAAAAAGTAGTACTTTGATCTGCAGCAAAACATGAGGAAGTAAGACTTGAGTCATCTAGTAAGTTTCAGAGTAGCAGCCGTGTTAGTCTGTATCCGCAAAAAAGAAAAGGAGGACTTGTGGCACCTTAGAGACTAAACAAATTTATTTGAGCAAAAGCCTTCGTGAGCTTCAGCTCACTTCATCAGATGCATGCAGTGGAAAATACAATGGGGAGATTTTCTATACACAGAACATGAATCAATGGGTATTGCCATACACCCGGTAAGGAGAAAGAAAAGGAGTACTTGTGGCACCTTAGAGACTAACTAATTTGAGCATAAGCTTTCGATGAAGTGAGCTGTTGCTCATGAAAGCTTATGCTCAAATAAATTTGTTCATCTCTAAGGTGCCACAATTACTCCTTTTCTTTTTGCGACTACAGACTAACACGGCTGCTACTCTGAAACTGATCAGGTAAGGTGAGCTATTACCAGTAGGAGAGGAAAAAACCTTTTGTAGTGATAATCAAGGTGGGCCATTTCCAGCAGTGGACAAGAACATGTGAGGAACAGTGGGGGGGCGGGGCGGGAGGGAGGGAAATAGTTTTACTTTGTGTAATGACACATACACATAAGTTTTGACACAGATTTTAGTTGCTGAATGAAACACACACACTCAGCAAAGTCAGCTTAAGACCCCACAAAGGATAAAGCAAAACTAACATGCTTTTGGAATTAGAGGGACTCAGATAGTAAACGTATGCAATGACTGAATTTGCATAATAACCGATGATACTGCAGAATCTCACAAGTTACGTAATTTTGGGAAGACCCTGATCAGTCTTTTCTTTCCCCTCCCCATCTTTTGGAGTTCACTCTTGGTAGGACAAATTGATTTAGTAACTGTTCCTTTTCAGTTAAGAACCCATCTCTCCTCTCCCAATAGTTCACTTTCTAAAGTTTCCACTGCCTCAGTCACATAGGATACTCCTTATGTAAACTCTTGATGCAAGCCTGGCAGTCAGAAGAACCTCCAACAAAGGGTTCTTCAGTACTTACCATTCAACAAGTGGGTTTAGAAGTGGAATCCTAGACAAGCTTTAAATGAAAATACTATAGCTACCTGTACAAGGTTATGATCAAGGTGAAGATTAAGAAATAATCCTGTTCCCTTCCATTTAGGCTATGGCTACACTGGCAATTGAACGACAAAACTTGTCTTTCAGAGGTATTCACCCAGCCCCCGTGAAAGAAAAAAGTTTTGCCGCAACAAGTGTGGGTATGAACAGTGCTTTGCTGGCAGGAGCGCTCTCCTGCCGACAATGCAAATACCACTCGTTGGGGGTAGAAATTTAACAGCAGCTACACTGCATGACTTTTAGGTGGCACGGCTGTAGCAACACAGCCACGTCCCTAAAAGCTGTGTAGTGTAGACATAGCCTTAGAAACTCATCTATACAACAGCTCTTATTTTTAACCCTTGAAATCTATAAACAATATTTGTTGAACTGAACCTGTGTCATGAGGATCCCTATAAATTTCGTCTGTCAGCAAATAGTGTTTTCTACACCCATCTTCAAATTTTAAAAATCAGCAACTATAGTTATTAATTCTGAAATGACCCTCCATCTCTTATTACTACCATAGGAGACACTTTACAAGAGGCTGAGAGCTGTACCTTAGAACCAAATATAAACACTATGTTTTTGTAAGGAGTCACAGAATAATAATTTTAATACATACAGTGCATATATGACAGAGCCATGGGAAGGAAAGGAGGGAGCCACTAAAACTCTCCCCCACAGACGTTAGATGTACACAGACCTTCTGTACCCCAGTTTTTGGCATTATGTTTTCTTGCCAGCCACTACGACCTGGGCACCTTAGTGACAATTAAACTGAAGAACCACACCCTCAGAGGAGCTCAAAAAGAAAATAAAAAAGGGGAGGAAGCAGAGTCTCTGACCCAAACAGCATACAGACAAAGTTGAGATAAGAACAGGAGTAGTTATGGAGCAAAAGGATGAGAATAAAGACTATATAATCATGTAGTCCTTCAGCAATAGATGTGTTTTGAGGGTAGTTTTTTTTTTTTTTTCTTCCCTTCAATTTTGCAGGACTGAAGATCAGATGTCAACTTGAAATGTGTCTGATTGTGATTAGAAGAAAAATGATGTAGTACCGCTCAGTCAATGATAGCCAAAGAAACTGAAATCTAGTCAATATAAAAACTGAATACACACTAAGCTTGTGACTTTAGCAAGCATGTGAATTTGGGTCTCCAGAGGTGAAAGGCTAGAGCAACTCCACACACTGCCATTTGGCACTCATTACTGCATGTTTAACAGTCTCATACCAACATTATCATGCTTTTGTGCTACTGAATATTTCAGTGGGATAGAAGGGAAAAGGGGGGAGAAAATGTAGGGAGAGAAGCATTTCAAATATTTCTAAAACATTAAAAAACCCTGGGGAATCATCATCATCATCATCCCAGTACCATTCTGTTGGCAGCACCAATTACCACAGATACCACATTACAAAGCTCTGAGGTGACTCAACAGAAATTTTCCAGCATAAATCAAAATTGGTTACCAAAAAATATTTTTCATTCTGAGATTCCTTCAGACCTTTGTGGCAAGCCCTGCCTTCTCACCAGCAGCAATTCCTCACAATAAGGACAGGGGGAAAGCAGAGCTGGAATTAATTTGTTGGTAGTGCCCTTGCACCATCACACACACAGATAGTTATCTATAACACATGATCTGAAGTGTGGTGAAAATCTGTTGGATTAAAAGACAGAGGTCAGTCTCCCATGCATGCCCATAAAACAAAAAATCCCCCATGGCCCTACTCAGATTTCCTTTGCTGACCCTTGAGCCAAAAATTCTCTTCCTCCATAGTTGTGTAAAATGTTTAGCACAGTTGTCCAGTTGGCTGTAATCTGAGCAACACTAGAGAGGATTTCCAGTGCATGATACTTTGCATGAACACGTTCTTATAGACAATATATAAAGCACTGTGGGCTCCCACAGGCTGAAGACGCAGAACTCATGCATGCAACATTCTGAAACTTCTCAAACAAATTTCCAACAGAAATTTCAATTTTTGTTGAAGAGTTTCTGCTACACATCTGCTCATAGAATTTTCTTACATTTCCAACTCAAATACGATTTAGGTTGCTTTAATTCATAGTTGCTTCATTTACAGGATGAGAAAAGGGAAATGAAGTACAAATCAAATCTCCCTTTTTCTTCAAACTGAGGAAGAAAAACAGCTTATTACAGTAAATTAGCTACATCTACTATCGAAAACTCTTGTAATGCCATTCTCATTTTTGAAATTAAATAAATATTACATTACTTCTGACCAAAAGACAATCACCCCAGTACTGTATTCACAATTCAAAAATGGATATAGAATTTGTAAAAAACAAACAACATTCATCATATTTTGAAACCTAGCTACATAACTACTTCAGCATTCAGTCTTTATATTCTTGGAATAAGATAAAACATTGTACTTTAAAGGCTATTACAATTAATCTGCCATAAAGAAGTATTTCTTATTTTTGCCTATCATTTGATATGTGCCCAAGCTATTTATTTTTAATAACTAACTGCAAGCAATTCTGGGAAATTAAAAAAAGCCTGATGTCACTGGGAATGAGTGCAGTCAGGCACAAGTATGAGGAAAGGGCAGATTTATACATGCAAGCCAATACTAAACTTTTATAATGCATTTGTGTAAATATTTAAGTCAACAGTTACTGCAGCTGGAGCAACCTTGTAAAGGGTATTCTATCATTTCTTTACTGTGCTTTATAAACAGAGTTAAAAATGTTTAAAACAGCTTACACAAATAAGAGGATATAAAACTATCTACAGGAAACAAAACAGCAGCTTATTGATCATACATTGCTAGGTTGACTCAAATGTCTGGTGCAGCACTTAGCCATAATACTGTAGAGTATGGAGCCAAAGGTTAGAATGCAAGCTCCCTTTGTTTCCTGCAATGATGCATTTTTTATGCTTCATAACGTTATTCAGAAAGTATCTGCTTGCCAGCCTTGAAGTTTTCCTTGAACATCTCACATCTAACATGAAACTAGGAGAAGAGCACCAAAAACCATCAGCTGTGAATAGAAACAGGGAAGCAGCATATTTGCATTTACAACACACTTTGCCACACACGAATATTCTTTCATTTTTCCCCTCATTGCTAAGTAAATTTGACCACAAAATGTTTATCGTCCTCCGATAGCATAGTATAAAATTAGATACAAGAATAACTATTTGGAGAAAATAAATACTGTGGTTGTAATGGATTTCTAATGGTTAATATATAGGCAGTGAGATGGAAGCTAGATAAATCAAAAGACATGCCCAAAAAAAATCCAGAATTTAATACATTTTATAGCTTCTTTTGAGGACTATCTAGGAAATTAGGCTTTTCCCCCAGTTATACTATACTAGTCCAGATTCCAGGATGTGCTTTTCCTTGTCTGACAGGGGAAAACAAACAAAAGCAAAAAAGTTGCTGTGAGATTATTCCCTATTATGCGGGGTTTGCCAGCTCTCATTCCTCCTTCTAAGGAGCTTGCTGCCTCCTCACAAGTTGAATTCCTGTAATACTAAATCAGTGTTGTCTAGGAACTCTTTTACATAGTATTCTCCTTCCACTACAAACAAACAAAAACCAAAATGCACAGTTTGAATGTCTAGGCTTGTACAACAGAACTTGAGGAAAGGTATTTTCTTACCTGATTGGTTCCTCAAACAAACAGCCTTCGATACCCGTATAGGCAAATGGACTTCAGTAACTATACAAAAAAGGAAAGCAGATAGACAACTACTTAGAAGCAGTTGAACACATTCAAACAAGAAGCTACATCCAAGTAACTGTACCATAGTAGAAATCCAGGTAGCAAATACCAATGTTATCTCAATTGAAAAGGAGGAAAGCCTTTCAATTAAAAAAAGCACTAATTGCTAAGAACTCGAGCAGAGTTTTTGCATAGCAACCAATTCTTTAGGGCTGTCAGCACCAAAGATAATTTTATCATGTGACCAGCCACATCCTCTTGAGAAATAAATGCTGCCTGTGGAATTGCTTTTCCAGCACAGAAACTGAGGTCAGTAGAAATAGCTCCTCATTTAGAGGAAAGAGTGAGCTTTAAAGAGAGAAACACAAACCATCTTCCTTGACAACTGAGTAAAAGGCACAAGAAATATTTTTTAAAAAGGAAGTTTTGAGATGTTAAGATAAAGGAAACAGAAAGATACATGCTGGAGGTTTTCCAAACAAGTTCTCCCAAATAGCTGAGCCACAAAGAGACTCCCATACACAACATCTCATACCCTCTGGGATTTTACTCCCTTCTTCAGCCCAGACCAAAACAAAAACTGAAAAAAAAAAAAAAAAAATCACTCTAGCGTGAACTTTTTCCATTAGTACCATATGGTCTGAACAACAAGAGGGGGGGAAAAAAGAACAAAAACACCGTATATCTCCAGGCCCCTAAGCACCAATGCAGTTCAAAGGAAAGAGGACTGAAAAGGACATATAATAGCTTCGGCTACTAGATAAGATTTTTGCAACCACCAAAAATACTAGAACAATATTTATAATGTTCTTTGTTGTGCCAACCATAAGGGCTAGTCACTGAAAGAACTAACCTAGAGTCCCAGAGTTTTACCAGGTCTTCCAATTCCCAAAGTGGCACTACCTAGAATCTGATAGATCCATCCCAGATCCTAAATTATTCTAGCAAAGGGACAGCCACAAAAATAAAGATCTTCCATACAGTACAGACATTAAGTTTTTTCAGCTGAAAGGACTAGTCCCAATCCTCCTGCTGTTTGGCTGAAAATTCCAGAAAATGAGGTCTCTATAGGCTTGTCTACACTACCATGTGGGGTTGATCTAAGATATGCAACTGCAGCTACATTAACAGTGTAGCTGAAGTCGACATGCTTCCATCTACTTACCACGGGGTCTTCACTGAGGTAAGTCAACAGCTGACGCTCTGCTGTCGATTCCGCGAGAGTTCTGGTGGAGTACCGGAGTCGACAGGAGAGTGCTCAGCGGTCGATTTATAAGTCAACCCCCGCTGATCCGGTGGGCAGTGTAGACAAACCCTACGTCCGAGATATACATGACAACTGCTTTTTCCAGTAAGATACCAGGCCACTGAAGAAAAATTGTCTGCCAGCCTCTGAAAGACCAAGCCACTCTTCATTCTTTGAAAAAATAACGGATTTTTAAGGGAAATGCAATAGATCTAATATAGCTGGACTTGGGTAAAACTTTTGACACAGTACCACATGGGAAACTATTTGTTAAATTAGAGAAGATGAGGATTAGTACAAGAATTGGAAGGTGGATAAGAAACTGCTTAAAAGAGCAAAGCCAGTGGGTTGTGCGGAAAGATGAACTATTGGACTGTAGGGAGACTACTAGCAGAGTTCCTCAAGGACCTGTCTTAGAGCCAGTTTTATTCAATATTTCTATTAATGACCTTGGCACAAAAAGGAGTGTACTAAAGAAACCGACTAATGATACAAAGTTGGGAGACATCAATACAGAAGAGGACTGGATTATCATACAAGAAGATCTGGACGACCTTGAAGATTGGAGTAACAGAAATGCGATGAAATTCAATACTACAAAATGCAAGATCATGCATTTAGGGTCTAATTATCTAAATTTCTGCTACAAGCTGGGGGCTCATCAGTTGGAAGTGACAGAGGAGAGAAACCTCTGTGTGTTGGTCAATCGTAGTATGACTATGAGCCACACCAACGTGATTGAGCGGTTAAAAAAAAAAAAAAAAAAAACACACACCACACAAACACACACACAAAATAGGCTACTTGGCTGTATCAGGAAAGGCATTTCCAACAGAGATAAAGAATTACCACCATTGTACAATGCATTGGAAGAGCTCAGCTTATTTAATTTCACAAAAAGAAGGGTAAGAGCAGTGAAGCTCGAACAGTTTTTATAGTGTTGGGGGAGGTGAGAGGGGGGTTGCTGAAAGCTATTGAACTGTAAAACCTGTATATATGACAGAAACCACTTTAAGCCGAGGGGTGCTGCCGCACCTGTACACCCAGCACCCCTAAGTAAGATGGGATAGAACTGTTCTCTATAATACTTCAGGGGATAAACACTAGAGAGGGTGAAGAGCTATTTCAGTTAAAGGACAATACCGGCACAAGAACAAATGTGTATAAACTGGCTCTGGAGCCACTCAGACTGGAAATTAAAAAGGAGGTTTTTCACCATCAGAGGAGAAACTGGGAGGCTATTCCAGAACCTAAGAATTGTTTCAGAGTAGCAGCCGTGTTAGTCTGTATCCGCAAAAAGAAAAAGGAGTACTTGTGGCACCTTAGAGACTAACATATTTGAGCATAAGCTTCGTGAGTTGCAACTCAAATAAGTGTGTTAGTCTAAAATGCTACAAGTACTCCTTTTTCTTTTTCCAGTAAGAATTGTGAGGCAAACAACTTAATTAGTTTTAAGAGAGAACGGTACAAATTTATGATTGCAATTTTATGACAGGGTTGATTGTGATGGGAGGGAGCAGGGCTCAGCAGCCCTAGGGCTCACTTCCTGGTTATGCCTTATGTTCCTAAAAGCTCATTCTTCAAGTCTTCAGTCAGCCATTGGCAGGGGACAGGAAGGGATTCCCCCTCCATTCCTGCCTGAAACACAGGAGGGGTGGTGGCCTTCCTCTGAAGTATCACAGATGCCACACCAGGAGAAAGGACACTATGTAGGATGGGCAAGTGCTCAGAGGTGGCACCAAGCACACTCTCTCAGGTTCTGGGCTAGCTGGTTCTTGCTCACATGCTCAGGGTATAACTGACTGCCATATGTGGGGCAGGGAAGGAATTTTCCCACAAGTCAGACTGGCAGCGACCTTGGGGGTTTTTCCACTTTCCTCTGCAGCATTTGGCTGCAGGTCACTTGCCAGGTTTAACTGAGGAGTAGCCAGATAAACATTTCCCTGTCATTGCAGGGGGTCTCAGACATTCATGCATCTTGGTACCCCTATTCTATGATGTGCCACAGGCAGAGTTTAGTCTTCTCTGGCCTGCAATATTTAGGTCTAACTTCAGTTGTTGGATACAGTGTGCAGGTGCTGTGTTGTGTTGGTGGCCTGTGATAAATAGGATCATCTAGTAGAATAGATGATCCGTTGGTCCCTTCCGGCCTTAAACTCTATGACGATTGAACTTTAGGACACGCATAAACCCTGACATCATCGTACCACCATGTGCACAGAATCCATATACATCCAATTGTTCCCTCAGTCAAAATAAGCCACCAGACCAAAAATGTACTGCTTGAGCTCAAGCAAAAAAAAAAAAAAAAGGATTCCTGGATTCTTCAACCTTGTTTTAGCTGAAAAGCTATGTCTCACTGCATGTGAGACCATAAATAATTATTTCTGTTACCAAAATTAAGTGACTGATGTTTTGGAAACTCAACAGCAATTTAGACCATGACACTAATGCTAAATAGACAGATGGCAACACCAGATAGAGATAGATGAAAATTTTTCTAAAAATAAAAAAAAGTTGACTGGCTCACCAGTTCACAACCCTCTATTGAAACTTATAAAAGCTAATATACATCAAAATAGTACATGATTTCACAGATTTGGATTATTTAGGATACAAAGACTAAAATCCTTTAATTTCTTGATCTGAAGAAATTAAGTTCTTCCCATTGTACACTACAAGAATAATCAATCAAGGCTTCCGCCCCACCATCAAAATGTACTTCCTACTCCCAAAGCTCTTCAGTAACTACGTGAAAACTGGATGTTGCTACTGAATACTGTCAATATAATGGTCTTCACTTCATAAATAATGTAGAACTACAAATATTAACTAGCACTGTGTATGTTTAACTATATGTTTGCTATTACAATACTTCAGCCACTCTGGTATTGATTTAAGTAAAATTAGGTTAATTACTTAGTTTTAGTTATTTCATAAATAAGTCCTGTTTCTGTTACAACGCATTTTTAAAAGAATTCTAATAAAAGATTTAAAAACTTGGCTTTAGCTCTCTCATGATGTTTAGACTTACCCCATTCAAGATCTTAGTCCTGAAACAGTTTACAGAACTGTCTGCTCAGGACTTCTGTTTTTCAGGCCTATAAAAGGACAGCTATTAGGAGTTCCTGAATGAAAAGCATACCCTTCCAACGTAAGCCCTTTGGAGCAGAGACCCTATCTTCTAGATTCCTATGCATCACCAGTATTACCATAATGCCTAGAAACATTAGTCATGGAGCAGGACCCCACTTTGCTAGGTGCTGCATATACATTGAACACCGTGGTAGTAGGTGTTTCACATAGCACCTACATCAGCTACTTCTTACCCCAATATGCATGGGATGCCTCTAAAAGGATTAGCACAGCAGTGAAGATCACTTCTCAATTAGAGCAAGACATGAGAAAATCTAGCTCCTACTCAACTTAGTATCACTGCTGAACTGTAGACTCAAGGCAAAGGCCAAAGAAGAATCACAGAAGGAAAGCAATAAGGGAAGACTGATGCGCTAGGGGAAAAAGAGAAAAATAGAATCACAGGACTATTACGGTTGGAAGAGACCTCAGCAGGTCATCTAGTCCAATCCCCTGCTGAAAGCAGGGCCAACACCAACTAAATCATCCCATCCAAGGTGTTGTCAAGCCAGGCCTTAAAAACCCCTAAGGATGGAGATTCCATCACCTCCCTAGGTAACCCATTCCAGTGCTTCACTACCCTCCTAGTGAAATAGTGTTTCCTAATATCCAACCTAGACCTCCCTCGCTGCAACTTGAGGCCATTGCTTCTTGTTCTGTCATCTGCCACCATGGAGAACAGCTGAGGTCCATCCTCTTTGGAACCTGCCTTCAGGTAACTGAAGGCAAATATCAAATACCCCCTCACTCTTCTCTTCTACAGACTAAATAAGCCCAGTTCCCTCAGCCTCTCCTTGTAAGTCATGTGCCCCAGCCCCCTAATCATTTTCATTGCCCTCCGCTGGACTCTCCAATTTGTCCACATCCCTTCTGTAGTGGGGGTGGATCAAAACTAGACGCAGTACTCCAGGTGTGGCCTCACCAGTGCCGAATACAGGGAAATAATCACTTCCCTCGATCTGCTTGCAATGCTCCTACTAATACAGCCCAATATGCCACTGGCCTTCTTGGCAACAAGGGTACACTGCTGACTCATATCCAGCTTCTTGTCCACTCTAATCCCCAGATCCTTTTCTGCAGAACTGCTGCTTCGCCAAGTCAGTCCCCAGCCTGTAGCAGTGCATGGGATTCTTCCTTCCTAAGTGCAGAACTCTGCACTTGTCCTTGTTGAACCTCAGATTTCTTTTGGTCCAACCTTCAAATTGTCTAGGTCACTCTGGGCCCAATCCCTACCCTTCAGTGTATCTCTCTCTCCTGCATTTTAGTGTCATCTGTGACTTTGCAGAGGTGCAATTAATCCCATCATCCAGATTAATGAAGATGTTGAACAAAACTGGTTCCAGGACTGATCCTTGGGACACTCCGCTTGATACCAGCTGCCAACTAGACATCAAGCCGTTGATCACTACCTGTTGAGCCCAACAATCTAGCCAGCTTTCTATCCACCTTGTAGTCCATTCATCCAATCCATACTTTTTTTTTTTTTAACTTGCTGGCAAGAATACTGTGGGAGACTATATCAAAAGTTTTGCTAAAGTCAAGATATATCACATTCACCGCTTTCCCCACATCCACAGAGCCAGTTCTCTCATCATAGAGGGGAATCAGGTTGGTCAGGCACGACTTGCCCTTGGTGAATCCATGTTGACTGTTCCTGATCACCTCCCTCTCCTCCAAGTGCTTCAAAATGGATTCCTTGAGGAGCTGCTCCATGATTTTGCCAGGGACTGAAGTGAGGCTGACCGATCTGTAGCTCCCCAGGTTCTCTTTTTTCCCCCCCTTTTAAAAATATGGGCACTATATCTGTCTTTTTCCAATCATCCTGGACTTCCCCTGATCACCACGAATTTTCAAAGATAATGGCCAGTGGCTCTGCAATCACATCAGCCAACTCCCTCAGCACCCTTGGATGCATTAGATCTGGACCCATGGACTTGCTCATGTCCAGCTTTTCTAAATAGTCCTTAACCTGTTCTTTCACCACTGAGGGCTGCTCACCTACTCCCCACACAGTGTTGCCTAGTGCAGAAGTCTGGGAGCTGCCCTGGTCTGTGAAGACCGAGACAAAAAAAGCATCGAGTACTTCAGCTTTTTCCACATCTGTCACTAAGGTGCCTCCCCCATTCAGTAAGGGTCCCACGCTTTCCGTGACCACCTTCTTGTTGCCAACATACCTGTAGAAACCCTTCTTCTTACCCTTCACATCTCTTGCTAGCTGCAACTCCAGTTGTGCCTTGGCCTTTCTGATTACAGCCCTGCATGCTCTAGCCATATTTTTATACTCCTCCCTAGTCATCTGTCCAAATTTCCACTTCTTGTAAGCTTCCTTTTTGGAGTTTAAGCTCACCAAAGATTTCACTGTTAAGCCAAGCCGGTCGCCTGCCGTATTTGCTATTCTTTCTGCACTTCGTGATGGTTTAGGAAGGGACCTCGAGAGGTCATCTAGTTCAGTCCCCTGCACTCATGGTAGGGCTAGAGTATTATCTAGATCATCCCAGACAGGTGATGGTCTAAACTGCTCTTAAAAATCTCCAATGATGGAGAGTCCACAACCTCCCTGGGCTATTTATTCCAGTGCTTAACTACCCTGACAGGAAGTTTTTCCTAATGTCCAACCCAAACCGCACTAGCTACAATTTAAGCCTATTGCTTCTTGTCCTAGCCTCAGAGGTTAAGGAGAACGTATTTTTCTCCCTCCTCCTTGTAAGAACCTTTTAATGTCCCCTCTCAGTCGTCTCTTCTCCAGACTAAACAAACCCCATTTTATCATCAATCTTCCCCCGTAGGTCATGCTTTCTAGACCTTTAATCATTTTTGTTGCTCTTCTCTGGACTTTCTCCAATTTGTCTACATCTTTCCTAAAATGTGGTACCCAGAACTGGACACAATACTCCAGTTGAGGCCTAATCAGAGCGGAGAGAGCAGAAGAATTATTTCTCATGTCATGCTTACAACACTCCTGCTAATACATCCTAGAATGATGTTTGCTTTTTCTGCAAAAGTGTTACACTGTTGACTCATATTTAGCTTGTGATCCATTATGCTTCAGACCCTACAACCTTCAGACCCTTTCTGCAGTACTCCTTCCTAGGCAGTCATTTCCCATTTTGTATGCGTGCAAATGATCGTTCCTTCTCAAGTGAAGTACTTTGCATTTGTCCTTATTGAATTTTATCCTATTTACTTCAGACCATTTCTCCAGTTCGTCCAGATCATTTTGAATTTTAATCCTATCCACCAAAGCACATACAACCCCTCCCTGCTTGGTATCATCCGCAAACTTAAGCATACTCTCTGTCATTATCTAAATCATATAAAATAAAGGGAAAAAAGTCCTCTGAGGAAAGACCAGGGGAAAAAAAAATGCATTAAGTTAAAAAAAGCCACCCAGGAACCCAGAATAGTAAACATAAGTAGAAGGAATAGGTGTGGGGAAAATACCAGCAGTGTCCCCTGATGATTCTAGTTTGGATATATGATCATGACAGCTATACTAATTTAACTTGTTCTTTCTCTCCTGCTTCATCGGCATGGGGGAGGGAAGAAATGAGCAAGTGGCAATTAGCCTGGATAAAGTTAAGTAGATAATTTGTAAGAGATCAAAGTCCAATTCTTAGCCTCAAATTCTAGAGAAAATAAATCTAAAAAAATTCTATACATACTGCAACTAGAGTGAGTTTAGATCACATATTGCTATTGCGTAGACAATCTACAGCAGGAGACACACAAACTGGACTTTTTAGCCTCAAAGGACTCAACTTAAAGCGAGCCCCCTACTGAGCTGTTTTTCCAGCTCCGACTCGGAACATTCTCCTGTTAACCACTAGTTCCACGACCGGGACCTTTAAACATGAAATGCCCAAGTTAACAGTCTCCATGGCTAAAAATACCGCACATAACTTAAAACTGACTCACTTATCACTGCAGACTGATTCCCATCTCCAAACCTAGCTTTTCACCAAAATCCAGGTACTCAAATTCGCTGTTCAAATGTACATAATTTGCAACGTAAATAAGGTTAGACCTAGGAATTGAATACATTACCTTACCCTTCACTCCTGGACTCTACCAGACTAAAAGTAATGGACCATTATTGTTATTTATACAGAGCCATACTTATGAAATGTACCACAAGGATCCGTAGCTGCAATCCCCTACCATGCGGTAGCATATTTTGCTACTACACCAACCGCCCAGCCCAATTGACTAGTAGTTAGTGGCTTGCTTTCCAAAAATACTACATAAAATAGTCTTGGCACAGAAGTTTTGGGAAGCAGTTTTAAAAAATGAGAGTTGTACATTATGACTTTAGTGCTAGAAAATTTGAAGTGATGTGGCATAGTACAGTTTTTTCCCCCTTTTCTAAAAAGGAACATCAAGTGTAATAACTCAACTGATGTGAGCATTGGGAAATGCATATTATGGGATTTTTCATTACAGTAGCATTTACTATTTTACTAAGAACATTTTGTTACCTGTTCCAACAAATGTCTGTGTGTATCACATTTTAAATAATAAATAATAACAACAACAACATTGCATTATGTTCATGCTCTTTCCAGGAAAATAAAGAAGTGAATATGAATTGCACAGCTACCTGTAACTTTGCTTATCTTTGTACATATACCAGATTGACATTGTTCTGCCTTGTAGAAAAATGAGTCAGCTTAGTTCAACATCCTGGGCAAGGAACTTGAGCAAAGGAGTTCAATATACTTATTAAAATACCAATTACATTCTAAACAAACTATGACAGAGTAATAGTGTAATGGAATCCATTAGGGCAAAAAAATAAAATAAAATAGAACTGTTCAAAGTCAAGCATTCTCTGCACTTATACTTGAAAAATATGGAACAACATAATGATGTATTACACACTGGTAAAGGATTATAATTAGTATGAAACTTTTTTGCTTCTCTTTTCCAAGGTATTGCATTCCAAGGTATTGCATCTCTGTATCATAGCTGTGTAATCCACATTCAAGAATTTGTGCACAATCTAATAACTAATCAGCATCCTGTATCAGTCCTGCTCTCCCTTACATTCCCACTCCAACATGCACATGTCAAGCATTAGTCTGAGAGGGGATTGAAGGGGCGGGGGGGAGTGACTGAATCAAACACAAAAAAGCACATGCAGAAAGGTGGAGCCTGGTGCCAGCTAAAGAGAAGGTAGAGAAGCAGCTTCAGATAGAGCAACTGAAAAAAATACACAAAAAACTTTTCGTTTTCCAAATAAGTGGAAAAAGGATCTTCTCTGCCTACCTTTAGGAGGGGTAAGTAGAAAGTGTGGAAGAGTAAGGGGGACAACAGACAGGACTGATTGTTTCAAACTACAGAAATCTAGGCAGTGGAAGAGTGAACCTTGAAGGAGAGTTTAGAAGGGGTTAGCCAACATGTTCTAAAACTCTAGTGTAGACAAGGCAGTGTATATTCTTAACACATGCTAACTGATCCCATTAAAGCCTATGATCTTCCTAGATTTCAACAGGACTACCTTAATACACGTTAAAGTACAGCTTACCTTGTCTTGACTATAGTTTTAGAGGGTATTAGATTGAACTAACAAAATCCAACACCACATGGTTAAATCTTAATTTAAAGAGCCTTGAGCCCTCTGTCTTTACAATAAATTATTTTGGCCCTCCATAGATGCAACTAGGTTGTCTATGCAGCATCTCTTTGTGGCTCATCAGGCTTCACAACTCCCCTGCTGGAGATCCCTGCCAGTCAGGTGTCCCCAACCCCTCACAGATCCAGTGCCATGGAGTCCAAAACAAAAAGGAAAAAAAAACTAAAAATTAGGCTCATCCAAGGATTTGTCAGCAGGACCCACACTTCTGCTCAAGGTTTTTGTCCCTCCTTGTCCACCTTCCTGGGTCTAGCTATCCCATCCACCAAATGGCTCATCCAGGTTGCAAGCTGCCTTAGACTCTTGGCTGGGACCAGGCTTCCCTTGTTGTGGAAGTAGCAGAATTTTGCTCTCCTTTCTGGTCAGCCCTCAACTGGGCTACGTCTCCTCCTTTTAACGCCCTTCCCCATGTCCGATATTGGCTGCACATATAGCGGGTAGGGTCATCTGGGTCCACAGGTTCTCCTCAAGCCTCTCCTTGCCATTGTAGAGCCTCTCTGCCCAATTAACAGCCTCATTGCCAGTATAGGACTTATCTGACCCACCACAATGGTCTATAGATAAACTTTTTTGTAGAAAGCCTGTCTCTTAAGGAACAGAAAGTAGTTTCTGGGAAACCATCAGCCTCAGATTCAAGAGTTTCCAGGAACGAGCAGCAAGTAAACCGCCTGGAATATGATCGTAAAGAAACAAAGGACACTACAAAGGAAACTTTAACAGGGGATTTTACAAAACAATACTCTTTGCCAGAAAGAAAATTAGAAGTAACGGGGGGGGGGGGCGGGGGGGGGAGGGAGGTGAGTCAGGGTTTGAAGTGTTCATACTCTTGCAAATCTGGATATTAATGCCTGGACTCCCAATACTGGAAACTCTAAGTTATCCCATATAGAAAAGGAAGCAAAATAATAATGTTTCCTACTTATATATCAGTAAGTTTTAGGCTCCCTACATGTAGAAACAAGTATATAGAATAAAGGCAGCACTATTATTTTGTCTGTCTAATGACAGAAAAGGAGCAAATCCTGAAAGCAGATTCAGCCATCAGGGCAACTACCTACCAAGAACACAAGATTTCTTTTCTGTGGCTTTAGCTCCATCAGAGGCAGGTCAAAAAAGGTTATACATTTTAAATGATCTGATTAAGAGACAGAAGGGGGGGCATGACCTTTTCATGCCCAGCCAAATTCTGGATTATTTATGAAAAACCCCTATAGTTTCTAGATTTTTGTCAGCAGGGTTTTAAAGCCAAATGGCCAAGCTCTTTCAGTTCTCCGAAGAGGCTGACAGCTTAAAAAAAAATTATATTTTAATAGTCACCTATTAAAAGACATTTCTTACTCATACATTAATCTTAATCCACTTGTTTGCCCAGTTCCACACCCTGCAGTGAACTATGGATGGACCTGAGGTATTCTATATTAAAATGCCTTCTTTCAGAATTGTTTTAGCTCCATTATTCTAATGGATGGCAGTACACACAGTGAAGGCCATTACAACTTTTGTGTGTCACCAGACAAGACTCAAGGTTTCAGAAAGTGTAGTTCTACATTTAATCCACTGTATTACTGGGTTGCGTAGAATCTTTGCTTAAGATAATTAGTTATGGATGACAGATTTGATCTTAATTGTACGACTGTTTGTTAATCCATTCTTTTTGAGAGATGTTATCCTTTGCTGTAAAGTTCTCTTTTGTTAAAATTAGACTTTCATAGAGCTTATGAAATTATTAGTCAGTCAATTTAACTTTACACCAGATTTGCCTTCATAGCCATACAGACTGATCTATAGATCTCTATAAATTTACTACTTTATCTGAAACTATGCTTGAATTAAAGAATTAAAAATTCTTAATTAAAAAATTAAAAATTAATTCTTAATTAATTAAAATGTATCAACCAATCAATGGAATAAAGAATCCTCACGTATCATCCACAACAGTTTTCCAAATGAAGAATCAAAATGATAAACATTTAAAATGTAGGCAGGTGTGTTCAGTGCCTCTTAGCCACTATTCGCTGGAGTCTATTTTGTGGTATTTTGCCTAGTTTAGTTTTTAATTTTTCATGCAATCATCCTTCCATTACACTGCTCCCAACACAATTAAAAAAAAACCTCTCAGACTTTAAGTATTCTGCCAGTGGTGTGTGTCACTTTAAAAAGCACTTACTTACATAGATGCTCAAAATATTTGCCAAAACCATTTGCCTACTTTACATCTGAATTGTGTTATCTCGATTTAACAGTCATACCCAACATACTTACAGAAGCACTGAACAGAAGTTATCCAATTTTTAACTGGTATAAAGACACAGAAGAGACATTATGGAAACAAAGCAAACATCTCTAATTCAGACATGAGAAATGGAAGCAAGCTGATTCCTACCATCCTTTAGAGAGGACCAAGTTTTCTCTCATTGAGATCTGAATTAACAACGATCAGCATAGTAGCATTTTTCAGTCTACCAGCCAAATGAATATCCCCATAGCAGTCCACAGATTAATGTTTAGGGCCATAGAGAAGTTGAAACTAGAAATATAGGGTGTCGTGGCAGTGACTGAGAAATTTAGTCATTAAAAACCGATCATGTTCCAAAAGTTCCAAACACCAGTACGTATGGTATAGGACTTGTATTTTCAACATATTCATCATACTGTATACTATTTCAACAGCTGGGGAATATTATGGTAAATCAACCATCCTCATGGTACAAGTTGCCTGGGGGGTGGGGGGATGTCTGAGTTTTGAGATAGTGAAATCAAGACTGTCTAAAACATAAGGAAACCTATGAATAGACAGGTCTTAGAGGTGTAGAGAAACTGCACTTTTTGAAAGTGACACATGGCCCAACAATCCAGCAGCACTCAGATATCAATATACAAGTCTTTAATAAAGCCCTGGCTGGGATGATTTAGTTGGGGTTGGTCCTGCTCTAAGCAGGGCGTTGGACTAGATGACCTTCTGAGGTCTTTTCCAATCCTAATCTATGATTCTATGAATCTGGAATTATTACACACTAGTTGTTTCTAAATATAACGTACAACTTATTTTGGTCTGCCAGAACTGAAATTTGGGCAGGTCTTTGAAGTTACTGAAACAGCATAAGTGTATTCGACTTTGCGTAGTTACATGCAGGGCTTTAAAAACTCACTCACCAGTAGTAAGTGGGAAGCTTTTCCTGGCTAGCCCAGGACCCAACTCGATCAATCAGTCCTTGCTCATGGATTTGCCAAGAAAAATTAAATTAAACAAGACTAACAAGTGGGTCAGCGCAACAAAAAAAAAACCTAATATACACACTTGTATTTCGTTTAAAAAGAGTTTAATTTAACATTTATGAAAGCATTGTAGACAAAAGTCTTGTCTTTTGTATACATGAAGAAGTACTGATGTTTTATATGTCAGGGTTGAAATAAACTTTAGACTATCTTCTCCTGAAGTGAGAGGCTATTCCATGTAGCATTTACTCCCTGGCCTCTAGTGAAGACTGCAAATAAAAGTACGAATTAGTTCCAGTTATGATGGTTGTTTTTCCTGTGAACGCCCCCATCCACTTACTGACTCCATCAACCCATTACACATAATTTGGCCCATCAAATGGTAATGACTAACTGGTTCACTACCAGACTGGTCTGGTTTTTAAACCAGTGATCTTGAAGTTACAGCTTGTATTATGTCTTCTACAAGCAAACCCCATGAACCATCCACTCCCAGTACACAAAACAGTTAATATTTTGGCAGTAATTAACACACTTTCCCCATGAGAACATTAGATCACTTAAATATAGGTTTAGATGACAGGGGTTTAATATCAGAATTTCCACACTTCAGGAAAGATATGAGATTTTACCACATACTCAAAATGGAGGTGGCAAATGAGTCAGTGTATCCCAAAAGCTAAGCCAAAATGAGACACTTTAGAAGAAACTACATTACCAAGTATTTCCTTATGTTTTGCATTTTATAAGATGGAGAATTTATTTTGTAAAAACATTTAGAAGGCACAGTGATGTCTGTCACACATGGACCATACAATAAATGTCTCTCAAGGAACTGATAAAATTAAAAGCCATTCTTCCACCACTCATTAACTTCTCTATTTACTACACATTCACCATGCTAGCATAAGTTAAAGCAGAGGGTCTTCAAGATGTTATGAGCGAGTTTGCAATTAGTGTTATCAATGGGTATGGACCCAAAATATTTGTGGTTGAAAGCCTAAGGACAATATTCTAGCTTCTACTTTCAATACCACACAGACCATGTCCTATTTAGCTCAAAAGCTTGTGGTTTGCTACCATATTTAGTAATGGGTTAAACATCTCATCCAAAGGAATGAAAATAAAGATAGAAGGAGAACCTAAGTCACTATATAAAAAAAATAGTTTTCCCTCTGTTGATACTCACCTTCTTGTCAACTGTTGGGAATGAGCCACATCCACCCTAATTGAACTGGCCTCGTTAGCACTGACCCCCCACTTGGTAAGGTAACTCGCATCTTTTCATGGGCTGTATATTTATTTATACCTGCTTACTGTATTTTCCACTCCATGCATCTGATGAAGTGGGCTATAGCCCACGAAAGCTTATGCCCAAATAAAATTTGTTAGTCTAAAGTTCCACAAGGACTCCTCGTTGTTTTTACTGATACAGACTAACACAGCTACCACTCTGAAATAAGTCCCTTCTGATAGTCTCTTGTGTAAGGTAAAGGTTCTATAGCAATTTTTAAAAAGCTACCCCATTCTCCTTCCCAAGGATTTTCTCACTCCACAGAGCAGGATTCAAAATGCCAGTGAACTCAGGAATAGCTTACATACAGCTTAACCTTTACTACATTTGAATGATAGACACTGTATTATCAGCACTTTATTGGCAACGTTTTTTATAATATCCAAGTATGAGAGGTAGTGTAACCAAATTCTATTTTGCAATTATCCCATAATTTAAATCAACTCCTTTAATTCTCTGAAGGATGTTAGGAAATCACACTCACGACCAAAAAAAAAAAAAAGATACTTCTCTATGAATCAAACCATGGTAAAGAGTTCTTTTGGCTTTTTAATGTTTCATACCAGATGTTGAGTTCTTTATTGAACAGAATTAGAAAGCAAACATTGAGATACCCTCAGGGATTTTGTCCTGCTCACATTTAATAGGCACGAATGAAAAAATAAAATGGTCTTTCAAGTTGCAAGTAATTACCACAATCAGAAAATCCTGGAAATACAGAAATTTCAGCTAACTCTAGAAATTGTCATCTGTTCACACCACTCACACCATCCCTATAATACATATAAAAAAAACACAGAAAAACCTACCATGAAATATAGCCAAGGGAAGTAATTAGTTGCTTCTATCTCTCTACAATTAAGTGCAAATGTTCAACTAGTAAAATGTGAGAATAAGGTGGATGAGGTAATATTTTTTTTGGACCAACTTCCGTTGGTGCAAGAGAAGCTTTCAAGCTTAAACAGAACTCTGTAAAAGCTTGTCCCTTTCAGCAACAGAAGTTGGTTCAATAAAAGATATTACCTCATTCACCTTGTCTTGCCAAGATCCTGGAACCAACATGGCTACAGCACTGCAAATAAACTTTAAGTATACTTAACAAAAACTTGAAATAATTAAACCTTGAGTACCAAAAGTATAAAAACTGTTTTCCTGTTAGGTCACTTGAAATCTAGGTTAGCAGCACGCTCAGTCCCGGGCAAAAAAGGAGCATTATGCATTGGTCGGTTGCCATCACTGTGGCTGAACAAAGAAGTGACACAGATGACTAAGTTTATCATAAAGCCCTCCTCTATCAAAGCCTGGCCACTGTAGGCACTTTAAGAGAGGAGTCCTCTGAGAAGGGGACCCAAAGCAGTTTTAAGATTAGGCATTAATCTAAGTATGAAGATTATGGCACCAGGTTTTTAACTTTCCCTGTTACAGGCACTAAGTTCATGTCAGATGCATGTTGTAATGGGACAATGTCCAACCAAAGAAAGTATCCAAAAAGCAAGATGGCATAGAAAGGTGTAGGTTCACTAATAGGGACAGGATTAGTGATAATGTGGCTGATATTTGTTATTTGCCTTGAGCTACCATTTAGGGAAAAAAAAGTGTCAAAAATAGTGAGGATAGTGTTATTGCAACTCAGAATCAGAAATCATAGAATCATAGGATTGGAAGGGACCTTGAGAGGTGATCTAATCCAGTCCCCCGCATTCATGGCAGGCCTAAGTATTATCTAGATCATCCCTGACAGGTGTTTGTCTAACCTGCTCTTAAAAATCTCCAAGGATGGAGATTCCACAACCTCCCTAGGCAGTTTATATGAATGAACACGTTAACCACTACATAGTTAACTAGAACATATTACTATTAGTCAAGTCATATGAAAGTCACTTCAGTATACTAAATGAACTAATGAAGCACTGGTGATTGTTTTGGGGAATTCCATCGCTACCAGAGAATTTGAAAATGGTATACACTGAAGCTATTTAGGAAATGGGACACCGATCTGGAGGTTACAGACCAATAACTTCAACAGCTGATTAATTATTATACATTCCTTCAATTTAAGTAGTAAACACCTACAGGAATAGTAATTGTGCAATTGACAAGCAAACACAAGTTTGTTTAAAATAGAAGGGTGACCACAAGATAGGGTGTTTGAGAGAAGAAAACAAGGAAGGAGTAGAAAGACTTGAAGGCAAACTTCCTCCCAACAGAGGGAAAACAAAGTTCACTTTTGTTTGTAAAAAACTGTAAAATGTTATAGCTAGCTGTTGCACAATTCTTAAAAAAAATAAAATCAAAATTCAAACCAAAAAGGAGATTATATTGTATATTTGTGTGAGATGTCTAAAGTATTGTATGAAAAGACAAGTTTATTTTTGCTAGAGCTTCACATTTCAAAGCACTGCATGTTATCAATATATAAAATATAGATATTTTTGCTGCAAGTTTTGAAAGACCATAGACAGAATAAAAGAGTACTGTGCAGGCAACTTCAATTAAAAAAAAGAAAACAAAACTGCTCTAGTTTTCCATTGTGGTAAGAGATCACATCATGTGTTTTAAAATTATGCTGAAGAATACTATTAAAAATATATAAAAACCTACATTCTTAAAACACTGTAGTCAAGTTTTCAATCCAGGCCACTTTGTAAAGAAAGCCATGGTTATTCTTTGTAGTTTTCAAGCCACAGTAATAAGATGATAGTGATTTTGAGTAAAACCCAGTGTTACATTTAGCCTTACAACATTACTAATTACAGAGTAACCTGAACAATAAATATTTTGGTTAAACTCTGCTTTGTCATCAATGCAAGTAATTTTAGTCAAAACTGATCTTTCAGGCAGTACAGACATTTCCTTGGTTTTTAAAATTCTATTTTTATTTTCTGGTGAAAGGGTAGCTTTTGCAACAAGAACACTTCTCTAGAACTGGTGCCTTGCAAACACTAAGCCACAGAAACAATGTTAGACAGGCAAAGGAATTGACTTAAATCTGTAGCAGTAAGGCAATTCAGGGTTTGCCTTCAAACTGTGCCCTTAATTCGTCCTATTGTGCATCTGTGAAATGCATGAGTCTCCAAATAATGACCTTGCATACCAAAAATGCTGCATTACCTAAGATTAGCAGAGTAAATTAAAGTCAGAGGATCAAATCAAATCTTCCTGCAAAAATAATTCCAGGAGCAAGACAAGAGGAACAGGAAACTTCCTGAAGCTCACCCTGGATTTTCTGTCAAGTTGTCTTTTCAAAGTGGAGCAGCGAGGTACCATAAATAAATAGTCACCCCAAACCATCCTTAGGATACATAACGAAAGGAACCTGCAGTCCCAGAGAGTCCCTGCACACTGTTACTATACCCCAGCCCTTGGCAGCAAGGCTTCTGAAGAACCCCTTTCAACTATTGACAGAATCCTCTATGGCTGAGCTGTAGCAGAAGCTATGGAAGGATCCAATGGGAATTAATGCCGTTTCAAAACAGCACTAGTTCTCAGACTTCTGCATTGATATTAACAGGCTCAACAGGAGATGATGGGTTCAACTGTGCTAAGACAAGTTCCTTCCCTATCATCCCAGCCCCAAAAAATCTCATGGTACCACTGGGGGAGCATCTGATGTTAAAGGTAAAAGGTGCAAAACTGCGGCTCCCTCATCTGGGAGCTTACAAAGATCCCCTAGATTTGAGTCTCCTGTGCTAACAAAAGTGGAGGTGCAATCCAGCTCACAGGTGGGGGAAATGAACAACTGTTTTCTTGTTTTATAAATCAGTAACGTATTTGTTTTGTTTTTGCATGTACTCTCCCCAACATCCAACAATCTCACTGGAAGTGCCACCACACACTATCTTCCCCCCCCCCTTTTTTTTTTTTAAATAAGCAGTTCAGGACGGAGTAACATTGGATTATGTAACATGGTGGGATAGACATGCACCTTCTTCACC
Organism: Lepidochelys kempii; assembly: GCF_965140285.1. Taxonomy (NCBI): domain Eukaryota; kingdom Metazoa; phylum Chordata; order Testudines; family Cheloniidae; genus Lepidochelys; species Lepidochelys kempii. The sequence continues at coordinate 101,025,741 of NC_136382.1, forward strand.
TGTAGGTGAAGCTGGCATTCAGGCTGCAGTTAATTACACTGGCTTCACAACAAGTGCTTCACAATAATATCAGACCAGGAAACGAAAAGTTAAGGTTGTACTACTTAAACAAGATACCAAGCCCATCTCTGCCTCTGCAGAGCTGCTCACAAGAAATACAGAAAATCAAACTACCTTATCTTTCCATAAGACTTCAATTGTATCTGTCTCCTCAAGAGATATAAAAGCACAAATTTATTTATATAGTCCAATCCATCTTTCCTTTTTATGTCAATAAGGAGTTGGGTCAGGTCCATAATATACTTGCTCTCTATAACAATGCCACTTTATCAGTTATGATCACCACTCTAAACCAGAACTACCATTCCTATACTCCACCATGTCCCTCTGTTCCGTCCATGCAACACCAATGGTCTACAGAGTAGTTATTGGTGGTCAATAGGTCATGTGGAGCTGCCTCTTCTTGCTTCCAACTGCTAAATCACATTAAAAGAAGCTATCAATACCTTAACATTTCTTACTGCTTTACTGTAGTTGCCAGAGGATCTTATCAAATTACCAATGGAACAGAAGGTACAATATGTAAGATTCCACATGCAAGAGGAGGAGGCCCAAAAGAGACTATTATCCATGCACTGGCCTGCCCTCAGAAACTGACTTAAGAAAAGCTGGTTTATCTTTTGTTTGACACTTAAAGCTATCATGCCAAGGGTAACCGCAAATTTTATTTCCGACAGCCAAAATAAAGGAATCCTTTATCATTTTATCAGCCTCAGTGGGCGTTTATGGGAACCGCCAAAGGCTATAACCTCTGAAGCCTAATGTTTGGAATGTCTACAGGACTTACCTCCAAGCTCATGATACACCCAACACTCTACCACAAGGGTGGGCAAACTTTTTGGCCCGAGGGCCATATCTGGGAATAGAAATTATATGGCGGGCCACGAATGCTCACAAAATTGGGGATGGGGTATGGGGGGGGTGTGCAGGCTCTGGTGTGGGGGGGTGCAGGCTCTGGGATGGAGCTCCAGATGAGGAGTTTGGGGTGTAGGAGGGTGCTCTGGGACTGAGGGATTTGGAGAGCGGGGGGGAGGGAGAAATCAGGGCTGGGGCAGGGAGTTGGGGCGTGGGGAGAGGCTTTGGGGTGCAGGCTCCAAGCGGCACTTACCTCAAGCGATTCCCAGAAGCAGTGGCATGTCTCTTCTCCAGCTTCTACGCAGAGGCACGGCCAGGCAGCTCTGCACGCTGCCCCATCTGCAGGGACCGTCCCTGCAGCTCCCATTGGAGTGCTGGAGGGGGCCATTGAAGCACATAGGAGACAGAACGGGGCCATGCCACAGCTTCCGGTTGCTGCATAGAGCGCCCCCCAGTCCAGCGCCCCGGCTGGAGCAGGGCAAGCCGCAGACCCCGCTCCCCAGCGGGAGCTCGCGGGCCAGCTTAAAACAGCTCACTGTACTGAGCATCTGGTAGAGCAGGGGTGGGCAAAGTACCACAACACTCAGTTACACCCTGTAACGGGGTAATTTTCCAATATGAAATATAAAGTCAGTGTTCTGTGGTGCAAGTTTACTGTACTCTCTATGCAAAGAACAGTAGTCTGTATCTGCTTTGTTCAAGAAGGTCAACCTTCATTTTGCATTTTTAGTTTTCTGACATTTTGTTTTCAAGTCTTATAGCATATGTATTGGGCAACCAGGGAAGCAACCCTAATTCAGGCACTAAGTTTGTCTTGTAACTATATCTGTAAGTTTATAGCACAGCCCATAATTAAAAATTATCCACAAAATGAACACCACTCCTGATATAAGCTTCTCTGTCACCCATCACCATAAAGTTTGAGCACCTTGGCCAACCAAATGTACCAAACTTGCTACTGTTTGTTCACTTTGTTTCAGAAGTTACTCTTTGCTGATGATGGTCCATCAACTACACATCAGAGCCGAGAAAAAAATATCAATCGCGCCTTATGACATTCAAAGGTCCTCAAAGATTATGATTTAATAAAATATCCTCTTTTAAGTCCAGTCTTACTACACTTAAGTCAATATAAGTTATTGTGTGTGCATAAGTAGGAAATAATTTCAACTCAGTGGGAGCTCCATCAGTGGAAAAACTGTAGGCTCAGGCCTCTGTTCTGAACTTCCCCCATCTGACCTTTTGGTAGTATAGTACTTATGGTTAAAAGCATTACAGTACTTATGGTCTAAAAACAATGGTTGAGCTAAGGTAGCATATGCTTTGCAATATTGTAGGCCAGAAGTCCTCAAACTAAGTATGTAAGAGACAGATGGGGTCACGCTCAAGTTTATAAATTAGGCATTACTACATACTGAGATCTCAAAGTGTAATTCAATGTGAAGAGGCAAAGGCCCGCCCCAAAAGTTGTGATTAGCCAGTGGTGGAGGGTACTCTCCTGTGGAGTTCCTTCTGGTTCCGCTCCCCTATTGAGAGGCCAGGATAGACACAGGAGATAGATAACAGATAGAGACTTTCATCGGAAAGAGTGTCATTCCCAACCAAAAAACCCTTAATGGATTGGCTGCCAGTAACTTCAGGAGAGATCTAATCTGACCTCCTGTGTATCACAGGCCATAGAATTGCCCTGAAATAATTCCTTTTGAACTACAGCATATCTAACAAAAAAAAGAAATCTTTGTTTAAAAATTGCCAGTGATGGAAAATCCACCATGACTCTTGGTAAATTGTTCCAATGATTAATTACCCTTACTGTGAAAAGGGATGCCTTATTTCCAGTGTGAATTTGTCTAGCTTTAGCTTCCATGCATTGGATCATTATACCTGTGTCTGTTAGTGCTTGTCTACATGGGCACTTTACAGTATACAGCCACGTTAAAGCACTGCCATGGCAGCGCTTTAACGTTGCTAGAGAACACATGCCCTGAGACTAAAGAGCCCATTATCAAATATTTGTCACCTATATGGGGACTTTATACTGATCATGTCACCCCTTAACATTTTTTTGTTAAGCTAAATAGATTCAGCTCTTTGAGTCAATCACTACATGCATGTTCTCTACTCCTTAAATTGCAGAAGAGCTATGAGAATGATTAATCTACAACCTTCTTGAATTGTGGACATCAGAACTAGACACAGTATTGTCCTGATCGCATCAGTGCCAAACACTGAGATAAAATAACCTCTCTAGGATAGAGTCCTCGTATAAGTATGGGCTACATTCTTCTTTCCCAGATGCGTACATATACAATTAGCCATATTAAAACACATCTTGTTCGCGTGCACCCAATTTAGCAAGCGATCCAGATCACACCATGTCTGTAACCTGTCCCCTACATTGTTTATCATCCTCTGGTCATCTGCAAACTTTATCAGTGATGATTAACATTTTTGTCAATGATCTGGAAGAACACACATAAATAGCATAGGGTCAAGAGCCTATCCCAGCAGGACCCCACTAGAAACATACTTGCTCAATGACAATTCCTCTTTTACAATTACATTTTGAGACCTATCAGTTACCCAGTTTTTAAACCATTTACTGTATGCAATGTTAGCTGTATATCATTCTAGTTTTTTTTTTTAAATCAAAAATCTCATCTGGTACCAAGTCAAACACCATACAGAAGTCTAAGCATATTATATCAACACTATTGCCTTTATCAACCAAACTTGTAATCTCATCCAAATAAAAAAAATTAAATTAAAAATATATATCATGTTAGTTTGACAGGCTCTATTATCCATAAACCCATGGTTCTTTGCATTAATCACATAACACTCCTTTAATTCTTGGATTAATGAAGTCCCTTATCAGCTGCTTCATTATCTTGCCTGGGGTCAATGTCAAACTGACAGACCTTTAATTAGGCAGGTCATCCTGTTTAACCTTTTTAAATATTAGGAGAACATTAGCTTTCATCCAGTATTCTAGAACTTTCAGAGTGTGCCAAGACTCATTGAAAATCAACATTAAGAGTCCAGTAAGCTCCTCGGCCAGCTTTTTTAAAACTCTTGGATGTAAGTTATCTGGACCTGCTGATTTAAGAATGTCTAACTTTAGTAACCGTGATTTAACATCTTCCTCAGTTACTATTGGAACGTAAAGTGTTCATTATTATCATACGATATGACTACAATATCTGGCTTTTTTCCAAATACAGAACAGAAATACTTATTGAACACTTCTACCTTTTCTTCATTATTGTTCATAATTTTATCACTTTCTTCTAGTAAGATTTTTTTTGTTCCTAATATACTTTAGGAAACTCCTTACTAAACTTAACTCTGCTGGCCATAGCTTTCACCTGGGTTTCCCTTATCAATTTCCTACAATGCCTAGCTTCCAATTCATATTACTATCAATTTTTCCTTTCTTCTATTTGTTATATATTGAATTGGGGGATGGACAGTTAGTATCACCAAGCCCGAGAGAGGAATGACCTTGAGCCAATCAGCTGATCCGAAGGATACAGGCTAAAAAAATATGCTACCACTGTGAGAACATTTTAAGAGGTTTTGGTGCAAAAAGAGAGCAGCTTAGTTGAGTTGGGAGCTTTAATGAAGGAGCTTGATCCCAAGAACAGCTGGACTGAGGCAGAAAGTCCAGACCAACCCAGCAACATCAGGAACAGAGCGTCCAGACGTAAATGAGCTCACAGCACACACTCGCATCAATGACTGCAGCAAAAACTTGGAGACAGAAGTCAGACAAGGAATCACGGAATGCTTAATCAGGTCAGAGAGCACTGATCTGTATATTTACGCATTGGACAGGAGACACTGTATTATTGCTGGGGAATGTGTATGTTTAACTTCCCATAGGGGTCTCCTCATGCTATTAATCATCATACAGACTGAAGGTTTGCCCTGCTTAGATAAAAGTACTGCTTTATTATTGAGAGTTATGTCCATTTCTGGGATTACCTCCTGCTTCACCAAAGGAAGTTCATGCTTCTCAGGAGTAAGAGGGTTACACCCAGACCCAGCAGGTAAGGAGCTGGGAGCCACTAAATCAACCCCAGTTGGCTCCCACCTGACAAGACCTGGCTAGCACACCTTGACTAATGGACTACCTTTTATTTACCAAAATTTTGTTTGTCAAATGTTCAGGACATGTAGACAAAGAGAGGCACTGATCTCTGCATTGAATTGTTTTGCCTATAGAGCATGAAACTGATAAGGACTGTACAATCCTAGTCAGTTGCATTCTCAGCAGGCACCAGAGGCACACAGCTTCAGTGGAGGGTCACAGTTCTCTACCTGCAAACCTGAAAGAAAGAAAAGAGTTAAAAGGAGTGGGTGGAAAGAAGCAGCTGAAATGGAAAGAGTGGTGGTCCAAAAGTATCTCCCTGCTTCCCACTTTGCTGTCCCACATTATTCATGCCAAGGATACAGACTACCAAAATTTCATAGGTTTCAGAGTAGCAGCCCTGTTAGTCTGTATCTGCAAAAAGAAGAGGACGACTTGTGGCACCTTAGAGACTAACAGATTTGAGCATAAGCTCACGAAAGTTTATGCTCAAATAAACTTGTTAGTCTAAGGTGCCACAAGTCCTCCTTTTCTTTTTGCAAAATTTCATAGTGATTCAGGGCAGTTTGCATTAGTTTGGGATTATCTGGTTTTCCTCCCAAAAAAAAATCAGACCAGGAAGTTTGAGACCCACCAGTGCAGATAGATGTACAAGTACTGAAATTAGAATAGGATAGCAAACCTCAGCCAGAGATTTCTAATAAGCAACTAGTGTCTCTCAATCAGTTTTGCTGTTATAACTACAAAAACCAAGGTTTGCAAACACAGGCGATACTCTACACGCTCACAGGTCGAGAAAGGCCCCTAGGCTTAAATACGGAAGTCGTCACCACCCCATGCAGATGAAGAGCAATGAGGGGGTCAGTTTCCAGGCTTTCAGCTCTTCTGCTTTTGACTAAGGGGGGCAGAGTAAAGCGTCTCTGCTGTGCGTGGGACTCCCAGCCCGCGGGAATCTACACGAGGGAGATTTAAAGGACAGGAGGATGGTGCGCGTCTCACCGAGCCACGGCAGCAGCCCCCCTGGGACGATGGGAGGGAGGGAGGGACGCTAACGCCAGCCGCCCTACTTCGTGAGCGGCGAGCCCCCCCCCCACCGTCCCAGTGCCGGGGGGTTTCCGTGCGAGCAGGCCGGGCGCACCGCACAGCGCCGCCCACAGCGTCTCCCCCTCCAGCGGATTTCCCCGCGCCCTGGCGGGGCGGACAAGCGCCCTGGGAAGAGCCGCCCCCCCCCCCCCCGCCGCTGCCGTTGGGCTTTGACGGCCGCGCCGACCCAGCTCGGGCCTGCAGGGGCAGCGTCCTCCCAGACCCTCCAGCCCGCGCCGGGCGCAAGGACACCAGCGAGCCGCGGGGACCCCGGCCGCCCAGGGACCAGGTCGCCAACCCAAGGGCGGGGCCCCGCGGCACCTGCCCCTGTCACTCCTGCGCCCAGCTCGCGCCCGCCGCCCCGAGCGGGAGCTCTCGGAGGGGAGGGTGAACAGACCCCCCCCGCGCGCGAGTGCTATTACCTGCTGCTGCCGCCTTCAGCTCCGCCACATCCGAAATTGAAATTCCCTGACCGGAGCCGTCAGCATAACCCCAGCGAAACCCCGCCCCGGCCAATCCCCGCGCGGCCCCGCCCACCCCTGGTCACGCCTCCCCCTCCTCCTCAATCAGGGCCTCTCGCTCCACCCAACCCCCCCCGACCCCTCCCGTTTCCTAGCCCCGCCCATTCCTCCTCAGGCCCCGCCTCCACACGGCCAAGCATCCGTCCTTCACCCCAGACCACGCTTGCCACGCCCCATTAATCCCGCCCCCTCACGCAAAGCCCCTACCTCTCAGAGACCACCATCAGCGCCGAAGGCCACCCTCTACAAATCTATTGGCTGAGTCCTATGTCTGTCATTGGAATTGGCTCCGCCTTTTCTCCCCTTCCTTCCTATTCTCCAGTCTGAAACTGCATTGAGTTTAATGCCTTGGGGAAGGTACCCACTGGAGTGAGGGGCCCAGTCTAGCCTCAAAGGAGAAAGAAGAGAGATACTGGGGGATACAGGCTGGCAAAGTACTATAGGAGCCTTAGCAGAACAGTGGCTTCTGCAGTCCTATTTAGGAAAGATTTCAGAGTAGCAGCCGTGTTAGTCTGTATTCGCAAAAAGAAAAGGAGGACTTGTGGCACCTTAGAGACTAACCAATTTATTTGAGCATAAGCTGTAGCTCATGAAAGCTTATGCTCAAATAAATTGGTTAGTCTCTAAGGTGCCACAAATACTCCTTTTCATTCAGGAAAGAGACTTCCAGTCACCCACTCCCATGGCCTTGTCTGTACTAATGTCCGCACATGGCTGTCTGCAGGTGTGTTAACTGAACTAGGGTTGAACACAATGCTGTGTTTAAGCTTTAGAGTTTAGAAGAGTGCTTAATTTGTGCCAGGGCTGAGCCCTGGCAATTCTAGGCTTGGTAGTTTATAGCCCAGGTACCTCTGGACTTTCTGCATCAATTATGAAAGTTAAAAAAAATTGCTTGAGCCCTGGCACCTCTTACAAATTAAGCACTGGTTTAGTGGTATGTGTAGTAGGGTGAGCAGACAGCAAGTGTGAAAAATTGGGATGGGATGGATCAAAAAATCTGGATGGTCCCTATAAAATCGGGACATCTGGTCACCCTAATGTGTAGACAAGGACAATCTGTGTTCAATACTCTTTTAGCTCACTGGGATTAAACCTGTAGAAAAAATAATGTTGGAACACATTTTGTTTTTGTATACCCACAGCAAAATCACCTTCAGCCCTAGTTCAATTAACACAATTGCTGACCACTGTGTTCAGATACAGAAAAATATGCTATAGATAAAAGCCTAAAGTTCCCTCCCTTGGAGAGCTTTCAGTCTAAATAAACAGATGAGAGAATAGATGCACTAGAGTAATGATTTTGTTTAGCTTGTTTGTTTTCCTTCTGCCTAGTTTGTTACTGCTTCTTTGAGGTGAGGACCTATCTTTATAGAATAATGGATTTAAGAGGGTTACTTGAAGGAGGAGCATGGAGAAAAGGCATTACATCAGGAGATAGAAGAGGTTGCAAGCATATAGATCGGCAAGTCCTTACATGAAGTATCCTATACGAGGTCCTCTCCAGCTTGTTTCCCACCTCCACCTACATAGGTACTAGGCCACCTCCTCACAGCCTATTACCCTCTCACCTCTGTAGTCTGACACCAGACTCAACATTTCTCCCTCTGGTGGGGGGGGTGTGTGTGTGTGGAGTAAATCAGTCTAAAGGTTTTTAATTCTTAATTTTGGTTTATTTACAAGGTGGGCCTCAGAATAGGCCCACATAGTTCTCTTGAGCAAACAAACCCACAACACAAAAGTTATACATTTCCTTGCCCCCACCAGAGCATTGACTTATGCTGGCTTCTGGTCACCAGCCCTTCCCCAAAGAGGAGGAAACTCAGTATTTCCCCTGTAAGGAGGGGAACATCCATCTACCTAGAAGGAGCCTTTTCTGCCACTTGTTTCTCATCTCTCCTCCCTCCCACCTCACCAGAAGATGGGCTTTTAAAGACCACCAGTTGTACTCAGGTGTCTCCAATTAACCTGAGGCCCCCTCTTTTCAGTTAATAAGAAAAAGGGTCTTCACAATTCTAAGACCAATATACCTGCCTTCAATCCCTCTCTTATAGCTGACAAGTCTGACTTTGTCACACACATACATCCAAAAAAAAAGGCTGTGGGAAAACTACCATGTGGGTTACATGGTCTGTAGAAGGTGAAACCAAAGAGAAAATTAGTTGCATCCTTAGATCCTAGGCTGTGAACAGGGAATGGAGCTAGTGCTTGGACTGGCAGGGTGTGTGTGAGTGAGACAGAGAGAGAGAGAAAGCAGGGTCTTTTCTAGTACTGATCCTTCCTATTGTCCAGCAAAGAAATAAGAAATTTAAATTACACACAAAAAAACTATGTTAAAAGAACATTATTAAGATTGCAAGTCAAGATAGGAAATGCCAGAATTAAGGTTGCCTGTGAAACCTTAATTCAGCACCCTTTTTCATATGAATTCTCATACAATCTCTAATTACAAGATCACACACTATTTATTCCTACAGGATTCCTGCCTACAAATTTGCTCCCCAAGTTTCCCCTAGGCCTACACCAGCTCAAAGAGTTCAAGAATCATAACAATCTTCTCCAACTCCCCAAGGAAATTATATCCTATCTTCAGAGGCTGGTTTTCCTCTCCAGAAATAGCAGCTCCCTGCTTCACCCTGTGCTGCCTCATGAAGGCTTATTTTATTTAGGAAGTAGGAGAGGTTCTCAATCTCACCTGCTTCCCTAAGGCTACCTGAGTTCCTTTCATCCACATTTTCTAAACACTTCCTAGCATTGCTAGCACCAGTGCAGCTGCCAGCATTTTTAATACCATTGGTCTGAGAAGATTTAATCAGCACAAAACTAAAAGCAGCTCTGGCCGTAGCAGCCTTATCTACAGTAGGGCTACCAATATTGTTAACAATCGTCAGAATTTTTTATAACATTTCCCTGGATTAGACAAGTCAAAGGAGAGTATAAAGGGAGCAGCTCCAACTCCTCTCTTCTTTCTCCTGCCAATTGTCTATCTCAACATCCACAGAATCTCATACCCATAGAGAGATTTATTACTTCTGAAATTTCTTCTCATACAGTTGTAGGCCATTTGTCTCCAGAAAGAACTGTTGCCCTGTGACACGCACATAAATTGAAAAGAGGACTGCTGTAGAAAAGTAAATAACCTAGCTGTCAATTTTGTTGATTTAAATGTCAACATTGCTGCCTTACTGTTTGCTTGTCTCTTTCTTTAACATCAACAAGTTCATAATCTATAATGCAATTTTTGGTTTGTGTTTTTCTTTTGTTCCTTCACTAAGGGAAAAAGAAGACACTTGCTCTGAGGAATGCAGGGTATAGACAGGGTCTACAGCATATGAGTGGCCAAATGTGCTATTACATGTGGATGGCCAAATGTGGTCTATGAAATTCTGTAGTGTGGTTCAGTCACCCTATTAGGCAATTTTCAGGAAGTTTCCCACTATAGCAATAGCACCAGTGCAGCTCCAGTGGACCAACTGCTAGCATTTTTTCCACTTTGTCCACTTTTTCCACCTAAACTTGGTCTAGATCCCACGGTAGTAAGAACAACTGCAGCTGGTCTACGCTGTTGCTACCACTGATGGGAGATTTCCTGAAAATTGCCAAGATAGCCAAGGCACTATTTAACACAGCGGTGCCAGCAAATACAAGTTCCAGCCAAATACAGCAAATACAAGTTCCAGCCACCATTTTTCAACTTTGAGCATTATGCTGTGATCTGTAATCTCTGAACGTTGAATCTTTGTATGCAAGAAGAGGTTAGCTGCAATCCACTTTATTTTATGCAAGGTAGGTACAGTCCTTGGGCTCTGGCAAGTTGACATTATATCCCCTCATTTGGATAAAATTAAACTCCCCAGCTATAGCATATTTCCTGCAACGGCACCATGTTATCCTGATGGCCCAGACCTTCAACAGAGTAGTTTTCTTGACAGATATAACAAGAAATAAATATATATCTCCAATTATAAACTGCCTGATGGTAAAAGAAAAAAAATACAAGAAGAAAGTAATACATGAGCTGCCTCCTTTTCTTTCTTTTTTCTTTTTCAAAGAATTAACATTAGATTTTTTAATAAAGAGGAACAGTTCTACTCAACAAGTGTAAAACAGGGTGTACAAAAAAAACAGCTAATGTGTAAATACAATAGTAATACAACCACCTGATTTATAGTACATCATATAACTGTAATTATTATGACAGCAGGTAAAAAAAAACTTAAGCATTTAGCATTGACATTGTAGTGTAGCTGTAGCCATGTTGGTCCTAGGTTAATAGAGAGACAAGGTGGGTGAGGTAATATCTTTTGTTGAACAAACTTCTGTTGGTGAGAGAGACAAGCTTTCAAGCCACGGACCACTCTAACTTGAATGGTCCTTTACAATATGTGCTAACTACTTATGCTAAACCATCTGTTTCCCCTTGCATTTTAGGAGTACGTTTCCCAGACCTGAGGAAGAGCTCTGTGTGGCTCAAAAGCTTGTCTCTCTTACCAACAGAAGTTGGTCCGATAAAATATATTACCTCACCCATCCTGTCTCTCTAGCATTGACATTGGCAGTACTGGATGCTAATACATTTCCAGGGGGAATTCAAAGTGTTGTTTTAACCTGTAAAACCATGAGAGACCACCTCTCTCTCCATACTATACTGCTCCAACTGAGATTAGAGGAGGTACTCATGCTGCAGCTTCCTTTTTTATAAATGGAAAGACACTGTTGGCATAGGGCTTTCTGTGAAGGGGCTTTTCTTCAGATTTGGAATTCACTGTCTCTTCCCACCTGCACACCAGAGTCCAATCTGTTAACCCACAGGGTGCACTGCAAGGCCCAACTTTTCTCCCAGGCATTTGAAGATGAGGAGAATTGGGAAAATTTTGTTGTTTGTTGTAGGGGTTATTTCTTCTACTGTTGTGTATTTCCTTTTCACCTTGGTAAATCCATGTTATATGAAATTTTATTGTGAAATTAAATTAAGTCAGATGCACAGAGCTTTGGGACAGGAGCCTCTGTGGTTATTATAAAGCAAATAAATAAATGCAAATGTTAACAATGTCAGAAACAGCCAAGAGTCCAGTCCTACAGACATTTACTTCTGGAAAAAGTGTTTTCTGTGAGCAAATCTTTGAAGTCAGTAGGATTATTCATGGTTAGCACCATACTGGGTAGTAAGTGTTTGTAAGGTTATATCAAATAAAAAAGGGCTTATAAAGAGGAAGCTTGCCTTCCAGTTGTGGAGAGGGAGAGCTACCTCATAGATGTTTGCATTTTTACGGGTCAAATTCATAGGTCCTTACTCAGTTTAGGCACTAGGTGTTTGGCTGAGTGACAACACAGAAAGAAATTTATGATTTGATCCAAAAATAATCAAGATTTACTTTGAAGATTTGTTTGTTTTAAAAATCTGTGTCCACCCCCTCCCTAGAAATGGATTTAAAAACGCAGGGTTTAAAGAAGGACTTTTACTCAACTTAAAATGTGAAGAAAAAACAATAAAAGATGTACACAGAAAATGATTCATTTTGGCAACAAATTGTTCCATCTAATATTACAATATTTTTATCCATACAAATGAAATTTCTCTTTCACCATCCAGCTTTCTTGTTCACTTGATCCTGCAATGATGTCAAGGGCCAAAGTCTACCTTCTGGTTTAATTGCCCCCAAATGGATACACATACACTGATGAAACAACATTATACTAACCTGCATTGGGCCATCCCACAGCTCTCTCATGATTATTCCTGCTATAAGAACATGTAATCTCCGTTTGAAGATCTGACTAGTTGCCATTGCCACAGCATGAGAACTATATACATTGTTGTATGACCAGTGGCCAGTGACTCAGTCAGAACTAAGTTGCACTGGCAACTAGTCACATCTTCAAATGGAGCTTACATGTGCTCATAGCAGGAATAATCTTCATGACTTAGTTGTGGGATGGCCCACTGCAGGTTAGTATCATGTTGTTTCACCAGTAATGTATGTGTATCCATAAAGATCCTGAAGAATAGTATAAATAAAGTTTTTCTAGCAGTTAGCCTATATGCCACCAGCAACCAGAATTTAGCTCATTATCTCATATTTTAAAAATCTGTTTACAGAGGTCTTTCAATATTAGCCTGTGCTTTCATGATCAATGTCTTATAATTCTAAAAGTTTACCATTTCAGCTCAAATTTATTCTTGAAGTTTTCATGTATGGAGAAGATTCTCAAGGAGCATTTCTTTGGAAAGTTTGGTAAAATTCCTTTCAGTTCTTCTTTCAGATCTGTGGAAGATGGCTTGAGCCCAAACTTGCTCCCACTAAAATTAGTGGCAAACCATCCATTGACTTCATTTCAAAGAAAGATCTGCAGTAAGGGCCAGTAAAGTGGGAGTTAGGTGCCTAAATCTTTTTGTGTATTTGAGCCCCACTCCCTAGCTCATTCAAAGGAGCCAGTAGTTGAAATTAACTTCATGGACTATGGCTTAAGTCTCAGCTCCAGCTCACTATCCAATTAGAAAAACTAAGTAGTGGGGACTTCATAAGGGCCTTGTCGGGGGGATGAAGAAAGACTCTTCCACGAGCAGAGAGCTACTCTACAGCCACTACTCCAGATACAGGGCTAGAGAAGCCACTGGAACACCTACACCTCTTGCTATGTTGGGGAAAACAGCCAATCGATCCAGACAGTGGCCGATCCTCACTACCAACCTATCCCCAACAACTACAGCATAATGGTTCACAGAGACAATAGAAGGGCTCTGTGGAACTGGGTTCCAAGAGTCACATCCACTGTTCAAGCTACTCAAGCTCTGCCATCTCAGATCCAACTTCTTGCAGACAGGTGGGCCCTATGTACCTGCAAATTAGAGGGCAGCATTTGATGACTTTTCAGACTACACCAATATTTACAAGTAAAACCTTGCTAAAATAGTAGAGTATACTTTCCAATAAATGTAGCTTATACTAAGAGACAATAAACATGAAAATGTCACACTTCTCCAAATGCCAAAAGCACTGACCATCAAGTTTCCACTGCTCTTAGTCAATTTCAAATTAGAAGCAAAGTAGGCCTGGGCCACAGCGTGCAAACTGTGTGTCACACAAAAATGTTGAAAAACTGTTTTAGATAATGGTACTCTTTAATTATAGAACTAAAAACCATTTTCTTCTAAATAAATGCAAGTCTTTGATATAAAGCAGTTACCATTCAGTACTCTCCTTCTTCTTAGCTGCTCCACATACCTGGCAAGTATCAGGTTTATTTCTGAAAGCATTTACTGTGGTATCTATGACATGTAGGCATTGCAAGACTAAGCATTATGGTGACAGCTTTTAGTGGACTAGAAATCACAGGAATAGCACTGCAAACCATAAAGCTGAGTGCCTAGCCTCCTATTCGATGACTGGGGAGAGATAGGCAACTCAGGATGCAATCCACAAAAGCCGGCACACGAGGCATTGAGCTGCTTAAGGTAGCCAATGGGAGATGCTGACAAGACAGGTGTGTCCTAAGCCCCATACCTCTCATGGAGGTAGGCACCCAACTCCAAGCTGCATGGAGGCACCTATCTCTACATAGCAATCTACAAATGACTCTAAGTGGCTTAGGCACTGCTTGTGGGAATAAGTGAAGTGCCTGCCTCGTTCTTCACAAAATGGCCAGAGGAGGAGGAGAAGTTACAGCACCACCCCACTTAAACATTTTAGGCCAGGGATCAGAGCACACACCTGGGTGGGGGAAAGGATTTGAACAGGGGTCTCCCACCATTCAGGAGCGAGCGCTAACTAGAGGACTGGACCCTGGGTCTCCTAACTACTGGAAGAGATGGATGGACGGACACACGGACACACGTCCAGTGGTTAGGGCACTGAGGTGGTAGGTCCAGGTCCAGTCCCCCTGTTCCAGTCAGTCTTTCAACAGTTAACCCAGTGGACCAATTTCAACAGGCGAGATGGAGGGAGTCCCTTACATCAGAATATCCCATGGCTCAGTGGTTAGCACGCATATTCCTGAAAGGTGGGAGACCCCTGTTCAAATCCTTTCTGCCCCTCTGTCAGAAAGAGGGGAATTGAACCTGGGCCCTCCAGGTGACAGCTCTAACCACTGGGTTAAAAGTTATAGGGCGGACAGCGCCACGTCCTCCAGATGGATTTTGAACAGGACCTGATCCAGTAGGTGGCCTCTGAACACATCTACTAGATCCAGCCCTGCACATGACTGAGGTGGATAAATGCCTGTCGTCCCCCAGCTTGTGAATCTGGAGCTCAGACAGGAGATAGGCACCCAGATGCCTAGAAAGTGGCAGCAATGTTCATGCCCAGAGGCGGGAACATTGGCATGGGAGGAACTTTTACCCTGAAAACGTAGGTGTTGAATGAGTTTAGGCTCCTACAGGCTTTGGCAGGAGTTGTATAGAACTTAAAATTGGGATTTAAACACCTCAGGCACCTAAATTCCTTTATGGATCTGGGCTACATTTCCAATACATCTGGAACATCAGTCACCTTATTTCCCAGGATGTGAACCAGCCATCAAGGCAGAATAACTCAAGTGACTTACATTTGTGGACTTTATGCTAGCCATATAAACAGACCAAAAGCTAAGCTCATTTACAAAGCTGTCAGTTACAGCATTGATTAGGTGTTTATATAATGGTGTTAGTGCCATTGCTGAACGGCTTCCAAGCTTTCAATAGTCTCTGTTTCAGAAGCTGCTGAGGCCTCCATGTAAACTACAATTACAATTCATTCTGGGAACCTGGTTATTGACAAGTAGTTCCCAAACAGCTTAAATGTTTATGTTGATCTACCCTTAGCAGATACATGTTTAATCCTAAAACCTCAGACCAGCATCATTTACATACATGCTTAGCTTTACTGTTTGCATGACAGAGGACTAATTTTTCACCACTTGAGATTTCCTAAGTAGCTAATTAGTCTCAGGCATCTCTCATTTCAAAACTCCTTGAGAAAACGTCGTAGGTGTTGGGGTCCTTTCCTCACCCCAAAGGGGTCATTGATAGCGAACTGTCATTCCAAGAAGTGGTGGGGAGGCCCCTGACTAGGACTGTCATTTTCTAACACCAAAGTTTTGGTAAGTTTTAATATTAAGGAATTCTTGTCAGACCAAATCACTGAAAGGAAACTCTAACTGTGAGTTTTCCTGTTCATTCATCAAACATTGTGTTGAAACCAGATTGCTTTAAGATCTACAGATCAGACATAATTGCTAATGATCATTATTACAACTTCAGAGAGAGATTTTCCAAGAAATAACATCCTAAAAAGTTAAGGAGTACTAGTGGCACCTTAGAGACTAACCAATTTATTTGAGCATAAGCTTTCGTGAGCTACAGCTCACTTCATCGGATCCTAAAAAGTTGCATATGTTGACCGCTCTTTAATTCTGGTTATGTCACAGTGAAAATTAGCATGGTGATTTCCTCCCATGATCTTGTGGACATTCGTCCACCTCACTAAGCCTCCATACAGTTTAGCATGCTTGCTAGTCTCTGTTCACAAAATAGAAGGACTAGCAGGGGTGTTAGTGGTCAGAAACGGGTTGAATGGGCACTGCTGTCTGAGGAAGCTTGCCAAGCACTCATTTGAATTTTGCTTCCCTTCCCCTAAAACGGGTTATTTTAATGTCCCTCACTTTCAGATAGGGATGCAATGAATGTTTTTTGTAATCAATTAATCATGCCATTTTATATGTATGTATATTCTGAATAGTACTCCAAGGAAAAAGTATGAATGTCAAACAGGTGCATGACCATAATGTTGGGGTTTTTTAAATTTCTTTTACTACCTCCAAAGTATGTACAAAAGTCCACAAAATGCAGCCCGATTCATAACTTGATCCTGAAAAGTGCTGAATGGAGAATTTTCTGCATTGTGGAGGACTGCACCCTTAAAAATCAACCATCTTAAATGTGATGACTTTTACTCAGGCCACTTTTGAATTAAAAGACAGTAGAGCCTACCACAATAGAGCCCTGACCTGGCTGAGGATGCTACTACAATTCAATTGTTAAATAGAATATTGAAACATTTTGAATTAAACTTTTTTTTTTTTTAGTTCTCGGATCATTTAAAAAATAACATGTCCTAAAAACTCTGCGTGCCATCCTTCCTCAGTAGGAGCTAATCTCTTTCCTTCAGTAAGAAAAATTAATTAAGAAAGATACTTATCACAAACATGGAGGTACTGAGTACGTAGCGATTGTCATTTTCATAATTTTGCATCCAGTTAGGATATAAAGTGTTATCTAAAATGGCATATATTTCACCACGACTATCATTTTGATTGTAACCTGTATAACAATTTGCAAGTAGTTTGGATTTACCTAAATAGTATCAGAGGGGTAGCCGTGTTAGTCTGTATCCACAAAAACAATGAGGAATCCGGTGGCACCTTAACAACTAACAGATTTATTTGGGTATAAGCTTTCATGGGTAAAAAAACCCCACTTCTTCAGATGCATGGAGTGAAAATATTTCTTTACCATTTAAAATTTGTGTGGGTAATGAGTGACATCACTTGATTGCTTGGCCTTCATATAATTTTAGATTCATTTGAATTAGGGGATTTTTTAAAATTGTAATTGTAAATTGTAATTTATACAGGTGATAGTGGTTTTGACACATTTGTTTACTTTCCTCGTCTTCTCTACATTACAAAGCCAGCCTCCTGCATCTGGTCTCCCAATCTAAAAATCTCACTAATTTAACTAAAGGTATATAGATTTAAACATTGTAAATATCAGGTTACTTCCCACTAGTAAATTTACAGGCACAAGCTAAACAGATATAACCAGTTTTAAACTGATCTAAATATTGTCTACACAGAGGTTTGCACTATTTTCACTAAATTGATTTTTCAACGGATTCAGATAAATCAGAGCAACTTCTGTATTTAGAGAACTCCTACGACTTTTGGAGAAGGGGAATAAGAAAATTGGCATTAACTGAAATTGTCCTTTTGAGGAGAATGGAACACCAGTGTTCTTGGCCAATTATAAGTACCTTAGAACTGTTTGAGTGTGCTGCTGAGTGCCAAGGTGGGGCAAAGATATAATATGACTGACTCTACCTGCCATGCCCTGGCAGTCAGTAATCCACAAGCCTCACTAATCTGCACTGAGTCTTCTCTGCATTACTGTGGATTAGTGACGTTTTACTATATAATACAGCATATTCTGCAGAGCATAGGGGATTTAGCTCATGGGGAGCACTGCTCAGTAGCCTGTTGGATCAACAATAAACCTATTCAGCTTTTTCACCTGGTGCAAGTAGAAAAATAAAAACACACTATTGTCATGTAGAGGTATTTTGGAAAGAACTACTTATACAAGGGGAAAGGGCTGCTGCAGTTCACCCCAGAGAACACGTAATAGTCCAGTCTCTCCCTTACAAACACACACACCCTGTGATGCTCCCCAGGGTACCCAGGGTTGAATCTTGTCTGTGCCTGCTGTGAATCAGCTCCCTGAAACCACCTGAAACCACAAGCACTGCCTTCCAGGCCTTCACAAGCCTTGCTCTCTCTGTACAGGTCAGCAATAGGCCCACACCAACCTCCGAGTCCTCTGAGTGTTCACTGTAATGTCCAGTCCTTTATCCCCAGAACACACACAGAATTAACAGGTCTGTGGTTGACAAAGGAACAGTAAACACCAACTTACAAGATTCAGCTCAGGACCAGCACTTTGCTTAACACACAGCACTTAGATATATTTATAGTGAAAACAAGAATAAGGTTATTATTAAAGAACAGAGAGTCAAGTGATAGTGAATATGAATATTGGAAACAAATGGCTACATATAAATCAAAATCATAATACATTTTCTAGCAATTAAACTTACCTAACAAGTTATACTCCTGCCTAAAGAAGCTTGTCTTACCTTCCACATTTATCAGGATCTGGTCATCTTCTGGCCTTGAGTGTGGTTTTGTGCAGGTAATTCCTTTGGGTTATCAAATCACATCAGTGAAGACTCCTGTTCAATAGGTTTAGGACTCTTATCGTCGGGATTATCTCCCTTCACTAGGGTTGTAGTGAGAAGACCTTCTACTAGGATCATACAACCTTTCAGCTGGGTTTGGAACTAACTAGAGGTGCCACCTTTTTCTTCTGTACTGATTACTTTGATCGGTGTCAACGAGTAAAATAAGATCTCAGGCTGCAACTACATCCAATGATGCCCATGATTTTTCCTTATCTAATGTTGAGAGAATAGGATTGTCTGGTTGAAACTTGGATAAACTAGCGATGATTAAAGAAGAAATTCTGAGGCTTCTTAGACTCACAGACTTCAAGGCCAGAAGGGACCATTATTATCTAGTCTGAACTCGTGCACATTGCAAGCCACAGAACCTCACCCATCCATTCCTGTAATAGACCCATAACCTCTGGCTGAGTTACTGAAGTTCTCAAATCTTGATATAAAGACTTCAAGTTACAGAGAATCCACCATTTACTCTAGTTCAAACCATCAAGTGACCTGCAGAGAAAGATGATCTGGTGATCTGGCATCTTTCAGCTTCACACACATCATACCCACCCAGCCCTCTTGTATGTGTGTGTGTTCAATTAATTCATTTTCTTAAACTTATCTTACAAAACATGTAAGTATGAATATTTTATATTTATGTGAATAAAAAAGCCTACAAAGAACTGCAGCATAATAAACCTTATTATAAATAACATATTAGCAAATGAAAATGTATCAAATTAACGTTCAAAATTGGCCACATATCTTCCCAAGTATCTCTGGATAAGTATTATGTTCTAATGGAATCCTTTTATTCCTAGTTTAGTCCATTCAATAAAAGGTACAGATTCCTTTGTCCAGCATTTTCATGCTACTGACAATGCCAGTCCCACTATTCTCTGATGTCTCTTTGACTTCACTTCTAAAATATTTAACATGGAAGCATCTCCAGTCTTGTTAACTCAATTTAGCTGCTCTGTTCACATTTGGAGCCCAGCAGCTGAGGCGCTAGCAATAAGTGTTGCTATTGACTAATACCAACTTGCTTTGATCCTTAACTGCCTCAGCCATTTCTCTTTTTCACTAGGAGGGTGGTGAAGCACGGGAATGCGTTACCTAGGGAGGTGGTGGTATCTCCTTCCTTAGAAGTTTTTAAGGTCAGGCTTGACAAAGCCCTGGCTGGGATGATTTAGTTGGGGATTGGTCCTGCTTTGAGCAGGGGGTTGGACTGGATGACCTCCTGAGGTCCCTTCCAACCCTGATATTCTATGATTCTTTCTCTCTTTATTTATTTTTGCCACTATTATGTCTGATTGCATTGTTAAAGTTAGAATAGACAGGTATGTTCAGAAAGAAGTGGAATGGAAGATGTGTATTTGAAAGGCAGTATGGAACTTATTTAGGGACATTGAAGTGAATAAAAGTTTTGACACTGAATTCAATAGGACCAGAAATCAGCCACCATCACAGTACAATAATCAGCACTTTGTTGTTAACATTTTCTTAGAACACTGATTGAGTGTAAGTAAAGAAAGATCAGCAGGCTGTAGAAGAACAGTATAAACTATTGACCTTGGGTAACCTAGGTCATGCATAGTAATTGAGACTGTACAGTTTAGTTTTACACAATGACCTTCATACACATTATTACGAAACATTTTAGAGAAAGAATTCATCATAAACTAATGAGGTGAGTTATAATAGCTGAGGCAGTGACTCAGGATGTTGGAAGAAGGGGGAGATTTTGATACAGATAAAGTATGGGAAGGAAGAAAACAGCAACATATCAGACAGTGAGCTAATTACTATTGCAATATGGATGCCCTTAAATGTACGGCTCCAAAATCCATTTCACTATTGACAAATCATTGCTATTCCAATGTAATAAATGTCTATCTACACAGGTACTTATATGGCCCTTATCACCATAGTATGAATACTGAACAGATATTTAAAATTGCACCAACACTAACAATGTCTTAATCTCCCTTTCTAACCTGCAAGAAATAAATGTTTCCTTTTTGGTCTGTTTCTTATTTTTGTGCATGAGAGTGCAAGAAAACTCAGTCAAAGAGATTAATTTTGCATTGCTGTCTGGGGCCCAGATCTACAAAGGTATTTAAGTGCCTAACTGGCCCTTTAGGCACCTAAGTCTGACATTTAGGCCCCACTGGTATTCTTAAAAATCACAGTTCAGATGCTGCCTAACCCAGGGGTGATGGAAGCTTCCTAAAAGTGGGGACCAGCACGCGAACTGTGGCCCCATCCCCTGCACGGCTCCTTCCTCGTGAGGCCCCGCCCACATGCCACCCCTTCTCCCCGAGCCCCCACCTTCATACTCCCCATTCTCCCGAGGTTCCACTCCCATGCTGCCTCTTCCCCACCCCCTGCTCGCTCCTCTCTACCCTTCCTCCTGTCCCAAGTGGGAGGACATACCCCTTCCACTTTTAAAAGAGATGGGGCCATGGCCCCCATCTTCTCCTGGCCTGTCGCCTTTGGCCTAACCCCATAGGTGCCTAAGTTTCCGCTAGACAGCATTCACAAAGCATCCTAAGCACTGATACCACTATACAGCTAACGAGTTGCTTGAAGCCCTAACCAAAAGCCAAAACCCCAATGTTCCCAGAGCTGGATTCTCAAACAAGAGAGGGAAACATGGATCTTGCCAGCAGGCCTTAATCCTGTAGGTATGCTCTGAGCATGCCTAAAACCTGACAGTCCCCACAGCAGAAAGGCTGGCTGTAGGTCACTGAGAGGTGGGAGGGCAGCATAGTACCTGCTAGGTACAGTGTGTGATTACAGAATACTGAATAGCGTAGTGGTTAGGGCACCCACCTGAAATGTAAGAACCACAGGTCCAATCCCAGCTCTTCCTGATTTGGAGCAGGAATTTGAACCCAAGTCTCCCATCCCCCTGGCAAGTTCCCTAGCTATTGACTATCCTGGGGAAGGTTTTACTTAATCTCTTCTGTTGGAGCTGTTTCACTTTGAACAAATAATTATTGGAACAGGGACTTGAACCTGAGTATCCTATGCCTTAGATGACCTCACTAATCACTGGTCTACAGAGTCTCGCTCTCTCTCAGTGGCTAATTCATTATTTAAACAACATAGAACAACTCCAACAGGCAAGCTTGAGCATACCTAACAGGCCAGTGTCAGGGCAACCAACATGGCATGTAGGAAACCTGGAAGTCAATCCCTTGCTCCAAATCAGGCAGAGCAGGGATTTGAATCTGGGTCCCCCACATCTAAGATAAGTGCACTAAGCTATTGGTAGGCTGCGAGTCTTTCACGGAGACACGGATTCCGTGACTTTCCGGGACCTCTGGGACTTCTGCAGTGGCTGGTTCAGCTGGCCCCGGGGCCGCCCAAGAAGCTAGGGTGGGTCCCGGGGCGGGCGGACCCAGGAACAGCGGTCCAGGAGCAGCAGCAGCGCCCCGGGCCGCCACCCCCGGCCTGGAGCAGCAGCAGGGCCCCATCCCAGCAGCAGCAGAGCCCTGGGCCGCTCCCCTACCCAGCAGCAGTGGGGCCCCGGAGCACGCCTTCCCTCCCAGGAGCAGCAGCATCCCTCGGAACCCCGCCCCAGAGCAGCAGACACTCCTCACAGTAATCTCAGAAATGAGTAACTGTGCCACTGTTTGAACATTATTTTGGTAGATGAGCTCAATGTTGGGATACAGCTTATCAGTCATTCTGGTTTATCATATTTATGGTTTTTCATACAGTATAGCAATTTCCATGATTAAAAAGAGAGTCAAATATACTGACACATATTGTGTTTTTTCCTCTGTTGAAATGACAACCGCTACTATCTTTTAAGTGTACATTACTAAATCAAAACAAAGCAGCACTCATGTAGGACTTGTTTAGTCTGCTTACTTATTATATCTGAGGGCCGATTAGTGCTGCATTAATCTGTCCCCAGGATCTTCCAATTGCCTGCCTGGAGTGCCTCACAGGGAAAGGGTATTACAAGGGCTTCACAGTAAGTATATATTAGGACTTAGAAAAAAAAATAAAAAGAAATATGATAAGGAATATGTTTTCTACAATAAACAAAAACAAAAAACACCTTAAAAGAAGCCTATGAAAAATCTCCAATCTGATTAAATTAGGGACAGGCACGTCTGACTTTCTTGTAAAATATGTCAGGTAGATTTGTAACACATTGTCAAGAGAGGAAACCAAAATGTGCCAAGTATAAGCACAAAAAGTAAAATTTACTAGAAATAGATATTCCCATAGGAAAGAGTGTCCATTGGTGTATCCATTAAATCTTTTAAGTGGGAAAAACCTCTAAATAGAATAAAAGATCAATACAGAATTAAAAATCAACCACTCCGGATAGAATACATTCAGTTATTCTGCTTATGAGGCCTTTCTGTTCTTTGTACTGTTATTTAGCCATGCATAGCTGGCTCTTATTTATAAAATTTACAAAGAAGCTAACAAAGTCTTTATAACCAAAAATATGACTCAATATAATAATATTGTTTTATGTCCTGTTAATTGACTGAGTTTTACAAGTAATTTTTTCCTTTGGACAAAAATTCTTTTCATTGGTATTAAATGTCAAGTCCTGTTTTTTTCTCCTGTTTACATAATTTATTCAATGTTGGCATATTCAAAACTATTCTGTTGGTTGTTATATTATTTGCTGTTTCCCATCCCAACAGTGATGACAGTAGCTGTGTGTCTAAATCTCAAAGCACTACGCTATGGACTTCCTAAGTGATTAGTGCAGAGCATTATCACCCTACACCATCTGGCTGTCTGCTATAGAAACATTATTAAAGAAATCCAGTGAATTATACATTCTTCCGTATTTTAGACATAAACTCCAATTACACATTCAAAAAGTGCATGCCGAGTTTAAATCAAGATATATATTTTAAAATGTGCCTTCTGATTGCCAAGAAGGCATATTCCTGTTCCTCTTCATTTTAATTACTTGAGAGTTTATTAACCCATACATATGTACACCCAGATAATACAGCTTAGCACGTATAGACAGCCTGCATATTCAACATGCGAGGAGACTAAAGTGCTTAATTTAAGCCATCTGCTTAAATTAAAAGACTAGTTCAATTTCTGACCTCTCCACAGTTAGTTGATGTATCTAGTGGATTTCTACACTTTGATTCATTCAGATTCTAAAGCTTTTTGAAGTAAAACAATTTCAGATAAAAGTTAAATCAAAGAGCTGTTACAAATTTAAATGTTAAGGCTCTGTGCTGCAAAACATAAAAACTCTTGCAACCCAGTGCACTGTATATCCGTGCATGTAAAAATATCCCTTTATAAGGAAGAACAAAAGACGCTTCCCCACTCCAGGAACATTACACAGAATAAAGAGCCACTGAAGCACAGAATGCAAGCTTGTACTGGCAGACAAAAGTGAAAGCCTATCCTGTTTTCTCTGTGTCCAATGTAGATGCTGTGTCAGATGAGGAAATCAGGGTAGATTCAAAAGTCAGCAAGAGAAAAGTAAAACCATGCAGAAGAAGCTAAAATCTGATGAAACAGTACTTATGAGCACCTAGATTTCTTTTTGCAAACACTGCTTTTGGCTGTTCTGCAGATGTGCAAGGAAAGAGGACAATTCAAAACTGGTTAGTTTTACTTCCTCCACTTGCAGAGATGTTGAATATCTTGTTACATTTGTTGGTTGGTGGTAAGGCCCAGGCTATTCCTTGAAAGTGACCAGCAAAGGGTTAAAAAAAGTCTTTCTACCTTTAGGATGTTTAGCTTTCTCTAAAAAGAAAAGGAGTACTTGTGGCACCTTAGAGACTAACCAATTTATTTGAGCATGAGCTTTCGTGAGCTACAGCTCACTTCATCGGATGCATATCGTGGAAACTGCAGCAGACTTTATATACACACAGAGAATATGAAACAATACCTCCTCCCACCCCACTGTCCTGCTGGTAATAGCTTATCTAAAGTGATCATCAAGTTGGGCCATTTCCAGCACAAATCCAGGTTTTCTCACCCTCCACCCCCCCACACACAAATTCACTCTCCTGCTGGTAATAGCCCATCCAAAGTGACAACTCTCTACACAATGTGCATGATAATCAAGTTGGGCCATTTCCTGCACAAATCCAGGTTCTCTCACCCCTTCACCCCCCTCCAAAAAACACACACACAAACTCACTATCCTGCTGGTAATAGTTTCCACAATATGCATCCGATGAAGTGAGCTGTAGCTCACGAAAGCTCATGCTCAAATAAATTGGTTAGTCTCTAAGGTGCCACAAGTACTCCTTTTCTTTTTGCGAATACAAACTAACACGGCTGTTACTCTGAAACTTAGCTTTCTCTATAAATGTTTCTTGCTTGATTTTACCTTTAAAAACTCACAAAAGTAAACCTTATTTTCTCGTTTTGCCAAAGAATATAGTGAGATCTCAGAGACAAAGACATCTTTCCTTTCAACTGTGTGTAGGGTATTAGCATTTAGTGTGTTAACAACCAATAAAAAAAAATTCCCATCTCAATTTATCAGATTTCACTTTCTTGGTATCTGTGATGCATAATCCTAGTAGTTCTTTAGTTATCTGGAGTCTTCTAGGATAGACAAGTGAAATTTTTAGAGTAAAAACAAAACAAAAACACCCACAACAACCCCATCCTCCCTATTTTCAGGTCTCCTTTTTACCTCAGGAAGAAGCAAATGAAAGCACAGCAGTTCACACCCACCCTCCTTTGCATATAGATCCTCTTACTAAGGTTGAAATCCTGGCCTCATTTAGGTCAATGGGAATTTTTCCATTGACTTCAATGGAACAGAATTTCTACCTATGTCTGCATAGTCTGAGAGTGAAATCCTGGCCCCATTGAAATCAGTGGCAAAAGTTCCATTGACCTAAATGAGCCCAGGATTTCACCCTGAGCATCTACACACTGACTAAAGTCCCAAAGTCCTGGCTCAGCTTGCATTGGACGCGGTGTAAAACCTGTGAAAGATTCTTAGGGGCAGTCACTTTTCTTCTGTTCCAAAGTCCTGGTCATGAATATGGAGGGCATCTCTGTAGGTCATGGCAATAAACTGAATAATTTATTATAGATTTAGTTGTCAGGACTTATTCTGAAATCCCTTGGGACAGAGGCTGCACTAAATTTCAGCGTGTCTAAATTTAATTCACATTCTATACTACCTTTAAAATATTTTGGGACAAATTCTGCTCTCATTTGACTGTAAAGGTTTTTACAAGTGTAAATGAGTACAGAATATGTCCATTGTCTATAAAGTTGACATTCCAAAACTTCAGATGAATATTAAAAAACAGGAATTTAAAATTTTGACCATATTAAAAAGTGATTTTTAGAATCATAGAATCATAGAATATCAGGGTTGGAAGGGACCCCAGAAGGTCATCTAGTCCAACCCCCTGCTCGAAGCAGGACCAATTCCCAGTTAGATCATCCCAGCCAGGGCTTTGTCAAGCCTGACCTTAAAAACCTCTAAGGAAGGAGATTCTACCACCTCCCTAGGTAACGCATTCCAGTGTTTCACCACCCTCTTAGTGAAAAAGTTTTTCCTAATATCCAATCTAAACCTCCCCCACTGCAACTTGAGACCATTACTCCTCGTTCTGTCATCTGCTACCATTGAGAACAGTCTAGAGCCATCCTCTTTGGAACCCCCTTTCAGGTAGTTGAAAGCAGCTATCAAATCCCCCCTCATTCTTCTCTTCTGCAGGCTAAACAATCCCAGCTCCCTCAGCCTCTCCTCATAAGTCATGTGTTCCAGACCCCTAATCATTTTTGTTGCCCTTCGCTGGACTCTCTCCAATTTATCCACATCCTTCTTGTAGCGTGGGGCCCACAGTACTCCAGATGAGGCCTCACCAATGTTGAATAGAGGGGAACGATCACGTCCCTCGATCTGCTCGCTATGCCCCTACTTATACATCCCAAAATACTTATACATCCCAGAAAGAAGAATGTGATCAGACAATCAATGTACACATACTCTCTTTTGAAAGCAAGCTAGCAGAGCACCAAACTGAAAGGGACAAAAATTACAAGCATCTATGCATACTGATCTAGTCACATCAGCTTCTAATAACCCTTTGTGCATTACTGGTACACACTGCACAGGATCTGATCCCACAGTTCTTATTCAGGCAAAAATCCTAATTGCCTGAGTAAGGAATGCAAGATTAAGCTTATGCATAGTATGCAGGGTAAGTACCAGCATGTAAATACCTGTCTGAGTTATCAGTAAATAACATGAGGAAATTTTAAAAGCAACATATTTAGTAATTAGCACTTCCTGGCTATGTTGAAAATGTTTAGATTTAAGCCAGAAGACAAAGAACCTACAACAGGTAAATACATTTGCACTAAACAGTTGTTTTACTGCCAGACACTTATAGTACATGGCTGAATGCAGGAATGCATAACAGCAACAGTGTTTCTTCCTGGTCCCAATGGGACTGTGTTCTTGGCAGAAACTGCCCTGGTATTCCATATATGCCAGGTCTCCTTTCAGCATTTTAGTAGGCTTACAAGTGAATATTCAGTAAGATGCATGGGGATTTAGCTGCTCTTTACCAGCAGTGGGAGAATCACACAGATAAATCTGTGTCCATCGTAATCACATTGAACACTTACCCTTTGTCTGAGAAATACCACTTCATATTACTACTGTATTCAGAAACCGGAGGGTGAAATATACATTTTCTTTTTCAATATGTTAGTTATTTGTAAAATTCAGTTTGTGAATTACAAAATTAAACAAATATCTTTACAAATAGTATAAAAATAAGTATAAAAATGTAAAGGCATCTTATGCTTTGGGAATTATGATTTCTTTCCAAATATTTTATTTTTAAAAATTAAAAGGCAACAAGTCTTAATATACCTGCAGTGCATATGTCATCTCTCCTTACATCTCATGAGTATAACACTAGTCACATACAACGTTGCTAACTGAACCTGATGAGATGAGTCGTACAGAAATCAATATTAGAAAATATGATTGGAAGAAACAATACTTTCTTCAAATAGTCTTAGCCAAAAAAAAATTCAGAATATGCATTTGCAGAAATTCTTACATCTGATGTTACATTTGGAGTTATTGGATTTTTTTCCCTACAGTTCTTGCTGGAGTGGGATGATATGTCAAGCCCAGTCTATGCCAGCGATTCAGACTGAGAATTTTTAAAAAGGACTGTGGCTTTTTCTGTCAAAGTTTGAACTGATAGCATCTGCCACTCAGAAAATTCTCATGTTCAAAGCTGACAACAGAAAATGCAGACAAATCCCTACCTATTTTGCAATTGTAATGCACACAAGCTCCAGTTGAAGCGGATGAGGATATGAATGTGTAGAGACAGCACTAAGTACCATGGCTAATAGTGCTGTACATACAGCATATTTGTGTTGTGTCCTTGCACCCTTGTCAGGATAGGATAGTGTGAAAATAATGATAAACGTGCTACTAGAAATGTAGTGGGTCAATCAAAACATATAGTAACATAGTAAAATGAACTGGGATCACATCCACAACATACATCTGACCCATTCAGATACTAATTAATGGACTCAAGGCCCCCCCCACTCAATTACATATGAACTTGGGCCCCAAACAGCATACATCCCAAAGCATACCGGTTCCATTATATGACATAGGGGGTTATTTTCAAAGTCACAAATAGGGCAGTTAGGCATCTGATTCAATCAATAAACTCAAGGCATGTTGAGCACCTAAATGTCTTTTGTGCCCTTGAAAATCTCCTCCCTTATTAATAGAATATTAATGAAAATCTGCATGACAAGTTAGTCATATTGCTGGTACATCCCACAAGTCTCTGGAGTCCTTCAAATAGCCCACATCAGCACCAATATTTTGCTGAAGACCCATGTGCTAATTTGACAAAGGTGCACCCCTAAGTTGCTTTGTGTGGTTTTATTTGCTTCCTTCTTGCTCTTTTTTTTTATGCAGCTCGTGAAGGGGACTCACACCATATGGGGGATAGGGCCCTGGCCACAAAGCTTTTTTGGAGGACAACCAACCACCATTTTCTGCAGTATCCTTCAAATTTGAGCAAGCCTTGGTAGTACATTATTCCCTTCTTAGGATCCCCAAAAGCATAAAGCAAAATATTTTTGGGTGTAACTTCACTCTTTTTGAGAAGATTACATGTAACTTGCCCTCTTTCTGTCAATCATATACCATGGACCAGATAGAAGAAACAGGCCTAAGAATTTTAGGTATTACTTTTTTAGGATTTCGTACAAATGGCAGAATGACATCAGAAAATACTAAGAGTTTATAACCATTGTCTTCTTTTGATATTTGGTATATCTGTTGTGCCCAGAATTATGGTAATTAAGAACTTAAGAACAAGTATAAAATAAGAGAGGGCAGCTTTCTCATAATGTATTGTTACAGAAAAAGCTATCCCATCTCTTGGACAGGTTAAAGTTAATGTGAGTGTATCTGATGTTGCAGCATTTTGAACCAAATCTGAATTCCTTAAGAACATAGCAGAGGAAGACTCAGATTTTGGAGGTCCCCTCCTCCTTCCACCAAAGAAGGAAGTTTCGAAAGTGTGTTTCTTAATACATCCATAGGCTCCTTTCTCTGTGGCTGGCTGGTTTCAGAACAGATGGTTGAGCCTCAGTTCTCCTTGGTTTTGGGATGATTTTCTTAAATAGAAGATGAACTGGCAGATGTCACTTTTAAATAGAAAATCATTTGGACATTAACTGAAATCCAAGGACGGTTGTGGTTTTGCCTACATGAATGTGAGTTCTAAGGAAGGAACTAAATTGGTGATATGTATCCTACAGTTCTTTTGGACCCCACGGGGAAAATTCATTTCTGCCCTGTATCCCCTTTGCAGCAATTATGTTAGTGCCAAAAGGCTGCATAGCAGGTGATAGGTCCTGTTGCATTAACAACAAGGGAAGCTGAATGGAGCTTAAGTTGAACAAGCAGAACTTTCTTAACCCCTAGGCACTACTCTGTCCCTGTGTGAGTTGCTTGCAGCTTAACTCCACATGCTCCCAGTTCACTTGGGAATATGGGCCCTCTTACTCCAGTTCCACTGATCATGGTACAAACATTAAAAAAATAATTGAGACCCAGACTCCCACCCTGTGCCCCTTCGGCCACATGTTGCCAGCACACAGCTGAGTTGGAGTCTCATCTGTATGAAAGATTCAACTGGTTACACAGTGTTTGAGATAGTTTAGTCTCCTCAACAGGCAATAACACTGGGCGTGACCGATCTCTATCTCCCTGACAACTGTCTCTTAGTTTAGCAAACTCTCTCTCTCTGTGGAATCATCTCCCTCTGTGGATTTCGCCTCTGGATGGTTCTTTGTCTCTCTATTCTGTGATGATCTCTGTAGGCTCTCTCTGAGTGTTGTCTGCTTGCTCTAACCGTCTCCTCCTTCCTTCAGATCACTTGTCTTCTTGCGTAGTTCCTTCGTACACCACTGCAACCCTCACAACTCCTTTTGCCCACTCGTTCTGGTGTCTCTGCAATGGCTGGATCCTCACAGGAATGCCTGTCTACAGGGATGTAGGTCCTTATTTGACCTGTTGTTCTCTAGGGCCTGCTTTCTCAGATTGTTGGCCATCTCCACTCAGTAGTGTCTCCATCCTTCTAGCTGCAATGGGTCTCTCCTCACTAGTAACAAGGTTTTGGTCCTTTGTCCCATCACTGCCTGCACTGGACTGTACTGGCACCGCTATAATGGGGTATTCCTGTGTGCCAAAACTGCTAACAAGGGGTCTGAACCAGAAGAAACAGTCTTGTGTAATAGTCTCCTAACTGTTTTTACAGCTGATTACCCATTACATTATTCTGTGCTGTGCTGGGGAGGACATGTGGTGGTCAAACTCCTATTTGTGTGCAAATTTGTTGAATTATTCTGAGGCAAATTGGGGTCCACTGTTGGTGAATACAGTGTCTGGAATGCCACATCTCACAAAGTGGACGCCCCATTTCCCAGTCATTGACTTGCTCCTTGTACCAGGAAAGGCACGGATGTTCCCAAAATTTGCGTAGTAGTCCACTGTAATCACTGCTTTTCCATGAAGGTAAATAAATCTGCTCCCATCTTTTCCCATGCTCAGGTGGGCAGCTCATGGTAATATAGTCTCTTTCTGCTGGTGGTTATCTCATAACCAGCAGGTGTCACAGCCTTACATCAAGATTCGTGTATTCATTCCCAGCCAGTAAATACAATCTCAAGTCCATCAAAGACAGCTATCAAAGTCCAGGTATGAGCCGTGTATTTTTTGCATGACATTTTTACAGAATGAGGCAGGAATAACAGCTCTCTCTCCTTGAAATAGAATTCCATCCTGCACGCTCAGCTCATCTTTAATATAAAAATATGGTTCTGTGACTACCAGTACTTGGCTTTTGTCTTCTGGCTACCCTGATAGCATTACTCTCTTGACTGGCCTGTAGTTGGATGCCCTTTTTCATAACCTCTTTGGTTTGCATCAGCTTCACTGTTGAGACTGGGAAATAGTGCAGTATGATAATAGATTCAATGTTCTGACCCCCTTCCCCCAACTTTCTGATACTGGGTATACATACCCTGCTCAGGGTGTCAGCTTATACCAATATCTTGGACAATATCTGATCTCTGCCTTGTAGCACAGGAGGTACATCAGTATGAAACTGCAGAAAAACCTGAGAGTCTCTGGATTAAGTTTAGAAGTGTGAGCAACAAGGGTCATGTCATGGTGGGAGTCTGCTACAGACCACCAGACCAGAGGGATGAGGTGGATGAGGCTTTCTTCTGGCAACTAATGGAAGTTACTAGATCGCAGGCCCTGGTTCTTATGGGAGACTTCAATCACCCTGATATCTGCTGGGAGAGCAATACAGCGGTGCACAGATAATCCACCAAGTTTTTGGAAAGTGTAGGGGACAATTTCCTGGTGCAAGTGCTGGAGGAACCAACTAGGGGCAGAGCTCTTCTTGACCTGCTGCTCACAAACCGGGAAGAATTAGTAGGGGAAGCAAAAGTGGGTGGGAACCTGAGATGGTCAAGATCAGGATCCTGACACAAAGAAGAAAGGAGAGCAGCAGAATACAGACCTTGGACTTCAGAAAAGCAGACTTTGACTCTCTCAGGGAACTGATGGGCAGGATCCCCTGGGAGAATAACATGAGGGGGCAAGGAGTCCAGGAGAGCTGGCTGTATTTTAAAGAATCCTTATTGAGATTACAGGGACAAACCATCCCGATGTGTAGAAAGAATAGTAAATATGGCAGGCGACCAGTTTGACTTAACAGTGAAATCCTTGCTGATCTTAAACACAAAAAAGAAGCTTAAAAGAAGTGGAAGATTGGGACCAGGGAAGAGTATAAAAATATTGCTCAGGCATGCAGGAGTAAAATCGGGAAGGCGAAATCACACTTGGAGTTGCCGTTAGCAAGAGATGTTAAGAGTAACAAGAAGGGTTTCTTCAGGTATGTTAGCAACAAGAAGAAAGTCAAGGAAAGTGGGGCCTCTTACGGAATGTGGGAAGCAACAGGGTGACAAAGGATGTGGAAAAAGCTAATGTATGTAATGCTTTTTTTGCCTCTGTCTTCACGAAGAAGGTCAGCTCCCAGACTACTGCACTGGGCAGCACAGCATGGGGAGGAGGTGACCAGCCCTCTGTGGAGAAAGAAGTGGTTTGGGACTATTTAGAAAAGCTGGATGAGCACAAGTCCATGGGGCCGCATGCGCTGCATCCGAGAGTGCTAAAGGAGTTGGCAGCTGTGATTGCAGAGCCATTGGCCATTATCTTTGAAAACGCATGGCAATCGGGGAAGGTCCCAGACGACTGGAAAAAGGCTAATATAGTGCCCATCTTTTAAAAAGGGAAGGAGGAGGATCTGGGGAACTACAGGCTAGTCAGCCTCACCTCAGTCCCTGGAAAAATCATGGAGCAGGTCCTCAAGGAAGCAAATCTGAAGCACATAGATGAGAGGAAAGTGATCAGGAACAGTCAGCATGGATTCACCAAGGGCAAGTCATGCCTGACTAATCGAATTGCCTTCTATGACAAGATAACTGGCTCTGTGGATGAGGGGAAAGCAGTGGACGTGTTATTCCTTGACTTTAGAAAAGCTTTTGATATGGTCTCCCACACTATACTTGCCAGCAAGTTAAAGAAGTATGGGCTAGATGAATGGACTATAAAGGTGGATAGAAAGCTGGCTAGATCATCGGGCTCAACGGGTAGTGATCAATGGCTCCATGTCTAGTTGGCAGCTGGTATCAAGCGGAGTGCCCCAAGGGTCGGTCCTGGGGCTGGTTTTGTTCAATATCTTCATTAATGATCTGGAGGATGGCGTGGACTGCACCCTTCAGCAAGTTTGCAGATGACACTAAACTGGGAGGAGAGGTAGATACGCTGGAGAGTAGGGATAGGTCACAGAGGGACCTAGACAAATTAGAGGATTGGGCCAAAAGAAATCTGAAGTGCAGAGTCCTGCACTTAGGACAGAAGAATCCCATGCACCGCTACAGACGAGGGGCTGAATGGCTAGGCAGCAGTTCTGCTGAAAAGGACCTAGGGGTTACAGTGGACGAGAAGCTGGATATGAGTCAACAGTGTGCCCTTGTTGCCAAGAAGGCCAATGGCATTTTGGGATGTATAATTAGGGGCATTGCCAGCAGATCGAGGGATGTGATCGTTCCCCTCTATTTGACATTGGTGAGGCCTCATCTGGAGCACTGTGTCCAGTTTTGGGCCCCACTCTACAAGGATGTGGAAAAATTGGAAAGTGTCCAGCAGAGGGCAACAGAAATGATTAGGGGACTGGAACACATGAGTTATGAGGAGAGGCTGAGGGAACTGGGATTGTTTAGTCTGCAGAAGAGAAGAATGAGGGGGGATTTGATAGCTGCTTTCAACTACCTGAAAGGGGGTTCCAAAGAGGATGGATCTAGACTGTTCTCAGTGGTAGCAGAAGACAGAACAAGGAGTAATGGTCTCAAGTTGCAGTGGGGGAGGTTTAGGTTGGATATTAGGAAAAACTTTTTCACTAGGAGGGTGGGGAAGCACGGGAATGCGTTACCTAGGGAGGTGGTGGAATCTCCTTCCTTTGAGGTTTTTAAGGTCAGGCTTGACAAAGCCCTGGCTGGGATGATTTAGTTGGGGATTGGTCCTGCTTTGAGCAGGGGGTTGGATTAGATGACCTCCTGAGGTCCCTTCCAACCCTGATATTCTATGATTCTTTGTGCTGCAAGCTTTCTGGAGCACATAGAAGGGGTTTTGCCGTGATTGTCTCTAAGGGTTTGTGATCTAATTGCACTATTACTTTGTGGCCATCGGTGTACTGATGAAATTGATTCATTCCAAATACCACAGCCAGAGACTCTTTTGCTATTTGTGCATACCCCTGTTCAGTCTCTGGCAGGGTTCTGCTGGCACAAGTGATCAGCTGCTCTTACAAAAAACCTATACAAAATCCTTTCTCTGATGCATCACACTGGAGTGTCTGTGGCTCTTCTGGCTGATAGAAATGTAGGGCTGGAAGGGACCTGGTAAAGGGTCAGTCTGATAGCCAGCTGGCATAGTGGTCAGACAGTGGCTCCAGTTTTCTAGAAGAGAGCATTGCCGGGTTGTTTACAGCAATGGCCTCACCTTCTGGTGTATGTCTTCTTCTCTCCTAGGCACTCTATCACAACAGAGGGGAAGAGGAGCTGGGGAGGGGGATCTGGACCTTCCCTCTCCACCAGGTCACTACCAAGGTGCTAAAGGGATGTTGCAGTGTCATCACTTGTTGGTCCACCGCAAGTTACACTCCACCCTATGTCACTTCCTACCAGGCTGTGGCTCCTCTGTCTGGGGTGTAGTCTGAGTCTTCACAGTACCAGTATAGTCTGCCCGGGGTAAAACATGTTCTTCAGGGCCTCTCTTGGGTTCCCAACTCAAAAGGGGGGATAGAAGGGAATACAGCTCATTGCTTCCAGAATGTCCTTATCAATGCTATAGTCACTTTTCCTACAGCTCCAGGTGTCAGCGTTACTTCCTGATGCAGCCTGTAACTCCTTGCCGCTAGGCTACCGGTGCCCTTTTAAATTGTCTCTCCACCTGGAGCATGCCCTGCAGCTGCTGAGTGGTGGGACCTCCCTGTCCCAGTACTGCTCCATGCCTTGCTCTGGTTTAGTTTGGGATCCATAAACCCCATTACATACCCTCATTCCCCTCAGCTCCAGAGTCATGAGGTGGACTATCCCTGCCTCCCCTGGCTGCCTCGTGAAGAGATGTTCACAGTTTTATGATCTCTGTTGGCTTGATGTAGCATTTCAAAGTAGTATGATTGCAGAGACAAATACCACCATATGATTCAGGACTTGTGGTCCTTCATGCACTGTACTGATCAGAGGGGTCTGTGGTCAGTCACTGGCCAGAATGGGTGACCCCACAGGTAGTAGTCTAGGCATCTACAGTTCACTTTACTGCTAAAGCCTCCTTCTCAGTCACCAAACAGGTGACTTTCTGGAAGAACAATTTTTTTGCTAAGATAAAGGACAGGATGTTTCTCTTCCCCCCCCCCCCACTTCTTGGGACAGTACAGCTCCAAGGCCAACTTCAGATGCATCCATTTGCAAAATAAAAGACTTCAAGAAGGCTTTGGAAACGAAACAGGTTCCTGGCTCAGTCATTCTTTTGATATCCCCTAGACCCCATTTTCCTAATTTGCTTATGAGAACATAAGGTGGGACTGTGACAAAAGTCTTACTAAAAACCAAGATCACAGCTACTGCTTCCACCTCCATCCAGGAGGCCAGTTACCCTCCCAAAGAAGGAAATCAGGTTGGTTTGGCATGATTTGTTCTTGACAAATCCATGCAGGCTATTCCTTATAACCGTATTATTCTCCAAGTGCTTACCAATTGACTGTTTAATAATTTGTTCCAGTACCTTTCCAGGTATTGGCTATAGGCCAACTAGTCTATAATTCCCCAGGCCCTGTTTGTTCCCCCTTTTAAAGATCGATACTATGTTAGCCTTGTCCAGTCTCCTGGGACCTCGCCTGTCCTCCAGGAAATCTCAGGCTAATTTCTAACAGTCCTGAGATTGCTTTACCTAGTTCTTTAAGTACCCTTGGATGGATGTCATCAGGCCCTGCTGACTGGAATACATGTAACTTATCTAAATATTCTTTAGCCTGTTCTTTCCCTCTTTTGGCTTGCATTTCTTGCCTCACATTGTTAATATTATATTGAGTATCAGGTCACCACTACCTTTTTTGTGAAGGCTGAAGCAAAATAGGCATTACACACTTCAGCATTCTTCATGTCATCCATTATTAGCTGAGTAGAGGACCTACACTTTCCTTCATCTTTCTCTTGATCCTAATGTATTTACAGAATCTCTTTGTATTGACTTTTGTATCTCTTGCTAGGTATAACTCATTTTGTGCTTTAGCCTTTCAGATTTTGTCCTTACATGGTTGTTCTATTATTCTGTACCCCTCCTTAGCAATTTATCCATGTTTCCACTTTTTGTAGGATTCCTTTCTGATTTTCAGGTCATCAGAATGGCTCTGTTATGAGTTCTGCAGTTTCTTATCTTTCCTTCACACTGGGATATTTTGCGGTGCACCTTTCACATTGTGTCTTTGAAAAACAGCTCTCCTGAACTGCTTTTCCCCCTACATTTTCTTTCCATGGGATCTTACCTACCAGTTCTCTGAGTTTGTTAAAATCTGCTTTTTTGAAGTCCATAGTCCTTATTCTGCTGTTCTTCCTCTTTCCTTTCTTTAGAGTCATGAAATCTATCATTTCATGATCACTTTCACCTGAATTGCTTTCACTCTTCAGATTTGCAACCAGTTCCTCTATGTTAGTCAGACTCAGGTCTGTCCTCCTGGTTATTTCCTCCACCTTCTGAAACATGAATCTCTCCCCAGTACATTCCAAGAACTTGTTGGACATTTGTGTTTTGCCATATTATTTTCCAACATTGCCTAAGGAGTTAGTCTCCCCTTACTGCCATGTCTTGTGTTTTGGATATTTCTGTTATTTGTTCTAGAAATGCCTCATCCACCTTCTCCTCCTCCTGATTTGGTGATCTATAGCAGACGCCTACTATCACATTGTCCATTTTCCCCCTTTTATCCTCACCCAGAGAGGTTTGCCTCTCACCTCCTTTTGGACCTCAGAACCAGTGTATATATACTCTGGACATAGTGAATATATTCAGGACAAGGGCATCCATTGTCATTTGTTTCAACATATCATCAAATGCTTGTGTTGGGGAGCTGCCCAGTCCCACTCAGTATCCTGCCTTGTTAGCAGACGTATGGGTTCTACTATCTCAGGCAGATGTGGACAGAAAATATATCATTCCTATGAAGTGCAGTACCTCTTTCATATCCACTTGCGCTGGCGTGTCTCTGACTGCCTTAATCTTGTTGGGATCTGCTTTCAGTCCCTGTGCTGTGAGCAGATTTCCAATGCATGTCACCTTGTGCTGTTTGACTCACATTTTGGAGGGATTTAGTTTTATGTTTTTGTATTGTGGAGGAAAAGCTTGTAATTTTCTGTCATGGTCTTATTCATCTTCTGTATCATTGCTCCCTTCACCTACACTGAAGATATTATCTGCAATTATTTCCATCCCAAGCAGTCCTTCTGGTGCTTGGGTGAGTCTTCTCTGGAAGACTTCTGGCCCTGGGCTTATGCCCACTGACACATGCAGCCGTCTGTAGTCACCAAACGTTGTTGCAAAAGGTGTCAGCATGCTGGACTCTTTATCCAGGCTTATGTGCCAAAACCTGTTCCTCACATCACAGACCATAAAGATTCTGGCTTTGGAAAGTTCTGATAAGATGTCATCAGTTGTGGGCAGTGGATAGTGGCATTTTTTCAATACCCATTCAGTGGCTTTGGGTCTTTGCAGATGAGTAATTTGCCTGATGACCTCTTTACCACCACCATGCTGCTTATCCAGGATGTACTGCCCTCTACGGGATCCATGATACGCCTGCTCTGCAAACTTTTGAGCTCCTTGTGTACTGGATTACATAGTACCCCTGGAATTTTACTTCATGGTAAGCACACAGGTTCCACTGTAGGCTCTACTTCCAGTTGCTGCTTTCCTTTGATGCACTCAAACACTTCTCTATGCTTTCAATATTGGCTCCATTGTTTGTGGGACTCTCCTTTTGCTCCTTGCACTGCAGCTATACAATTCTGATGCTGCATTCTGGTCAGATCCTTGGTTTATATGGTGTACTCCCCAATAGGAGTCTGTTGTGCTTACCATCCACTACCACAAGCTTCAGTTGGTATTGTATTATTTTGGGGGTTGGTTACTTTGAAGTCACATTTTCCTCTGGGTTGCATTATGCTCTTGTTGTACATTATTAGAATATACCTGTCAAAGAAGAGGCTCCGCTATCCAGCTGAAATTGCACAGGGCATTTCCCTACTAACATCATTGCATGCACAGAGGTTAACATTGTCCCTTGTTGCTTTCCTGTCCCAAGAGCTTGAACCTGATAGGGTTAAGGTTAGGGTTACTTCCAGTGTGAATTTGTCTAGCTTCAACTTCCAGCCATTGGATCATGTTATACCTTTCTCTGCTAGATTGGGATTCTACTTTCCTGCTTGGGAACTTTATTCCAGCCATTCTGGGTTTTCTGCTCTGTGGGTCTCTTGTTTAAGCGGTGGCATCCAATGCACAAGTTTCCTTATAAAGTTCTGGTTTGCCCTGTGCGTGGCAGAGATTTGTCATCGGTCTCCCTCTCAGTTGCTCTGTAGCCAGTCAGCTATTTCTGAAGCACAGCCACTTTCTAGCAGGTTGCTGCCTTTTCCTGTGACAAGCTTCTCCCTTTTAAGCTTGCTTCCGCCAGCCATACCAGGCTCTACAGGTGTGCCTATTTGGTAGTGTTTGAGCTCAGAGGAGCTCATTAGCCTTCTCCTGATTGGAATGCGGGTGTGCCCCATCATGTACCCCACCCTTCAAGATGGTAATGGGTTCCTGGTTGTGTGTGTCCATATCTCCAATTTCCCTTAGGGAAAGAAAAAAAAATCAGCATTGGCATGACCTTTCCCCCAGTGATGTTGTACTTTGGACCTATATGATTGGAATGCCAGGTACCCCTGCATCATACAGGGGTTTATGTCCTTCATGATATTCCACCTACATAAGGGAGCAGGATCAATGATCAACGAGAAGCAATTGCAGAGCAGGTAGTACCTGAGAGACACTGTGAACCATTTAATTGCCAGTGCCTCTTTCTCAGTAATCAAATAGGCATTCTCCCTGGGGAACAATTTTCTACTTAAATGTAGAACTGGGTGCTCCTCATGTGCTGTGAAAGCACAGCACCTAGGCAGACATTTGAGGTGTCCGTATGCAATATAAATTATCTTGGGAAAAGTTGGGATTGAAAAGGACGAGTGCCTGACAAAGATGTATTGTCAAAGTGTTAAAAGTGTTCTCACAGTTTATAACCTGTCGGATCTTCCTGGAGTTACTGCCTTTTATAAGGTCTGTTACAGGAGCCACAATTGAAGGTAAGTTAGGAACAAATCTCCAGTAATATACAGACAGGCTCAGGGAGCGCCTCACTTGCCTTTTTGACTGGGGGATGGAACAGATGGTTAAAGCCTGCACTTTGTTGATGACTGACTTCAAGAGCCCATCTCCTACATGATATCCTAGATAGGTCACCTCCATGATTGCTAACTTACATTTTGTTAGGTTCACTGTTAGACTGGCTTCTTGTAGTAATCCTAATACACTCTTCATATGTTGTAAGTGATCTTTCCATGTGGAGCTATAGATGAGGATATCATCCAAGTAGGCAATGGCATATTTATCTTGGGGCCTGAGAACTTTATTCATGAGCTGTTGAAAGTTGCTGTGGCCCCATGTAGTTCCTAGTTCAAATGGCATGGCCTTTAATTTAAAGTACCCAAATGGGGGTCAAAAAGGTGCCCTTCTCTCATAATGAGAGGGATTAGGAGATTTGCCAATGTCCCTTTGCGAGATTGATGGTACTAACGTATCTATGCTCATCTATCCATGGCATTTGATAAGCATCAAATTTTGAATTGGTGTTAACTTTACAGAAATGGATACAAAAATGAATCCCACTATCAGATTTGGGGACCAGAAATATAGGGCTCCTCCACTCACTTTTGGACTCTTCAATTAATCCCATTTTTACCATTGCCTGTACTTCTTCCATACTATGTCCCACACTATGTCCCAAAATAGGAGTTAGGGATTCTCCCTAACTTTTTTGTCCAGGTGTTGTTTCCAGGTAGTGGTGGACTTAAGTGAGTTTTTTCTGAGTATTGAGAAGAACAGATGAGCGAATCTCTCAGTCATTTGGGGGAGTTGTGCTCTTTGTCTAAGAGAGTGCAGCACCTACCCTCACAAGTGTCACCCCTAGCAAATGTGGATGTGAGGTCCTAATTTGGGGCTTGCAGGGAAAGGAGTTATCAGCAAACTTCCGACATTTTCCATGGCTTAAGAAGATTCACAAGATTGATTATGGTCTGTTTTCTTCCGCCTGGTAACCGTATTTCATGACCTACCAGTCTTACTTGCCTGGTTACCTCAAAAGGACTCTGCCAACAACCCATTAATTTAGATTCGCCTAATGATAATACTAGGACTCAGTCTCCTGGTTAGAAAATATGCAGATGGGCCCCTTGGTTATAGGCTTGTTCTTGTGTTTGTTGCACCTTCCCTAGGTTTTCCCTAGAAAATATGCTCAGCCTTTTAAGGCATTCCCTTAGATGGATAATATTCTGGGTCATTTTGATGGTACTTGCATCCTATTCCTCCCAGCCTTCATGCAGCAAATTTAAGATCCCCTAGGCCAGGGGTTCTCAACCTTCATTGAACCACAACCCCCTTCTGACAACAAAAATTACAACACAATCCCACAAGAGGGGACCAAAGTCTGAGCCCACCCAAGCCCCACTGCCCCAGAACCTGAATCACCAAAAAAGAAAATAAACCTTCTACTGGTGGCATCTGACTCAGATGATGAAAATGTATGGAGCTGGAGGAGATGCAGAAGTGTAGGGGCTGGGGCTGGAGGTTCTGCTCCTTTCCCCACTGCCCTTCCCAGCAGGCAAAGGAGCAGAACTCCCAATCCTGCCCCCTGCCCTTCCACGGAGCTGCATCTGCTCAGTGCCTGGAAGGGCAGGGGCTGGGGCTGGGGCTGGCGTTCTGCTCCTTTCTCTGCTGGGAGGGGCAGAGGGAAAAGGAGAAGAACACTGGCAGCTCCTCCGGCTGCCGTAACGCTCCCAGCTCCCCCTATTCCTCAGCCCTGTTCTCCTGAGAGGTAGCTCTGTGGAAGGGCTGAGGGCGGTACAGTGTCTTTCTGGTACACCATAGTGGCTATAAATAGCTTACTGATACAGCATACCAGACCCTACCAGCTTACTTGCACTGCTGAGCAGAACCCATCATCAGCATGAATGTATGTCCTCTGGAATGGTGGTCGAAGCATGAAGGGACACATGAATCTTTAGCGCATCTGGCATGTAAATATCTTGCAACACAGGCTACAACAGTGCCATGAGAATGCCTATTCTCACTTTCAGGTGACATTGTAAACAAGAAGTGAGCAGCATTATTTTCTGCAAATGTAAACAAACTTGTTTGTCTGAGCGATTGGCTGAAGAAGGACTGAGTGGACTTGTAGGCTCTGAAGTTTTACATTGTATTATTTTTGAATGTAGTTATTTTTTATACATAATTCTGTGTTTGTATTGAAAAATACTATTTCTTTTTTACAGTGCAAATATTTGTAATAAAAATATAAAGTGAGCACTGTACATTTTGTATTCTGTGTTGTAATTGAAATCAATATATTTGAAAATGTAGAAAACATCAAAAATATTTAAATAAATGGTATTCTATTATTAACAGTGCGATTAATCTCGATTAATTGCATGATTAAAAAAATTAATCATGATTAAATTTTTTTAATCACTTGATAGTCCTAATAAATAATAATATCATGTTAGTTCAGTAACCAGGTTTTCTGGGGGAGGAAGAGGCTAACATAGGAAAGGAGGGGAAAGCAAGAAGCACAACAGACAGGGAAAACTGAAGTTGAGAAGCTGAGGTTCTAAAAAGAAAAAGAGTACTTGTGGCACCTTAGAGACTAAGCAATTTATTTGAGCATAAGCTTTCGTGAGCTACAGCTCACTTCATCAGATGCATACTGTGGAAAATACAGCAGATGTTTTTATACACACAGACCATGAAAAAATGGGTGTTTATCACTACAAAAGGTTTTCTCTCCCCCCAACCCACTCTCCTGTGATAATAGCTTATCTAAAGTGATCACTCTCCTTACAATGTGTATGATAATCAAGGTGAGCCATTTCCAGCACAAATCCAAGGTTTAACAAGAACGTCTGAGGAACAGTGGGGGGGGGGGAGGGGAAGGAATAAACAAGGGGAAATAGGTTACTTTTTATAATGAATCAACCATTCCCAGTCTCTATTCAAGCCTAAGTTAATTGTATTCAATTTGCAAATTAATTCCAATTCAGCAGTCTCTCGTTGGAGTCTGTTTTCAAAGTATTTTTTGCTGAAGGATAGTCACTTTGAGATCAGAAATCGAGTGACCAGAGAGATTGAAGTGTTCTCCGACTGTTTGTTTGTGCTGGAAATGGCCCACCTTGATTATCATACACATTGTAAGGAGAGTGATCACTTTAGATAAGCTATTACCAGCAGGAGAGTGGGGTGGGGGGGAGAGAAAACCTTTTGTAGTGATCAACACCCATTTTTTCATGGTCTGTGTGTATAAAAACATCATCTTTATTTTCCACAGTATGCATCCGATGAAGTGAGTTGTAGCTCACGAAAGCTTATGCTCAAATAAATTGGTTAGTCTCTAAGGTGCCACAAGTACTCCTTTTCTTTTTGCGAATACAGACTAACACGGCTGTTACTCCAAAACCTGAGGTTCTAAAGAAGCCAGATTTCTGTCAATTAGTTTAGACTAACAAATGTTTGACTAGTCAGTAACTATGTACTTCCCCCTCCCCATCTGGTGTAACTGAATTTTGGGCTCTGTGCTGCCTTCCTTACTTGCCTAAGTCTCCCAATGAAGTCACTTAAAGTGTTTCTTGTACACAGAATACAGGATCTGTCCCCCTCAGCTGGAAAGGAAATAGCTGCTTGAATGCCACATCATGCTCACAAAGTTTAAATTAAAATGGTTTTCTAAAGCTAAGTCTGGATTCTCTTATATGGATTCTCTCTCCTACATAAAACACTTTATAGTCTTGTATTTTTCTTAAAACTCTATTTGGGTCAGAAAATCACAGTAGATAAAACTGCACAACAATCTGGAGCAATCAAATCCAAATTCCCCACCCTTTGATCCAAAAAGACCATTTTAAAAAAAATTACGCACACACTTTTCCTTTGGTATAGGATGTGTCATGTCCCAAAATGTATCAAGAGTTTTCTACCACACTTAACTGTTCAATGACACCCTGGCTTTGCAGACTAGATTTGTCAGTATTCTCTGGAAAGTGAATCTTTTTGCTTAAAGACAAGTTTTCTTTGGCAAGAGCAAGAGAGACAAAAATGTAGTTCTCTAAATCATTTACAAGTTTCCTGCTTTGTACTCATATTTTGCAGAACACTGCGAGATCCTGTAGTGGTGTCCAAATCCTGTATTTTGGAAGCATAAGTTAGACATCTGTTGCCTTTCGCGTACATAGTACTGTACATTGTGTGTGTAAAGGATGTCAAACAAATTAAAATGTCTCTAAAGAGATTACACATCTGAAAAAGGCCTGGGTAGAAGTACAATTACCCAAACAAAACAACGCCCTTCATTTAAAAAACTAGATAGTTATATAAATTGTTCTTAGCTAACAAAGCTATCCATCACATACAAAACCAAAGAACATAAAAGCAAGAAAATACTTATTAAGAAATCTACAATTCTTACATTGTCCACATGATAAACAATGTACATTATTCTTCTCTAGTACAAAGAAATGCATTTTTCAATCAAAGCACAACTTTAACTCTGACACATTATTTTTGTTATATGTATTCTGGTAAGGAAACATGTTACATGGGAAATATTATCGGTTAAAGTATCGGTTACATTTGTCAACTGACAATAGAATTTGTTATGGCACTTGCAATGGCCATTTTTTGAGACTAGGTAAGGTTACAAAACTGCCCATTTGCTGCTTTTGAAGTGTAGCCATCTTTCTTTAAACCATGTATGTGTGTGTTCCCCCTCCCACCTGCCTCCTGGTTCAGTGGTGTGTGTCAGGGGACAGGGAATGGGGGGGTTGGATCAGCGTAGGAGTCCCATGGGGCCTGTCAGGGGGCAGGGATGTGGATAGGGGTCAGGACAGTCAAGGGACAGGGTGGGGTTGGACAGGGGGTGGAATCCTGGGGCGGGGCAGTCAGGGGAGAAGGAGCACTGGGGGGTTGGATGGGTCAGGAGTTCTGAGGGGAGCAATCGGGGGCAGGAAGTGGGAGGGGGAGGATGGGGGCAGGAGCCAGGCTGTTTGGGGAGGCACAGCCTTGCCTACCCGGTCCTCCATACAGTTTCGCAACCCCAATGTGGCCCTCAGGCCAAAAAGTTTGCCCACCCCAATCCAGAATGTCAGCTTTGCTTTGTTCTTCATTCCATCAGAAAAAAAAACACATCTGTGGCCATCTTTGTTCTTACTTTTTCTTGACAATTTAACTCATACTTTCACTCTGTGCGAGTTAACTTTTCTCCATCCCAACTGCTCC
The DNA here is from genome assembly GCF_965140285.1 of Lepidochelys kempii. NCBI lineage: Eukaryota > Metazoa > Chordata > Testudines > Cheloniidae > Lepidochelys > Lepidochelys kempii. The sequence continues at coordinate 101,070,078 of NC_136382.1, forward strand.
TTTCTGAGGTTAGCTGGGCTTATTTTAATGAAGTCTGTGCCACCAAAATCTGAACAAAGGGCTTGCTGCACTCTAAACTTAAATGGTAATGAAAATCCCAAGGCAGACTTGCTTTGCCCCGGCTAGTATCCATAAAGGGTATAATTGCACTGCAACAACAAAACAAAACAACCCCCCCACACCCTGTGACAGCAAGTTTCAGAGCCTGTGTCAACTGACTTGGGTGCACTACAAAGCTAAAAATAGCAGTGTAAACGTTCCCGTTGGAGCTGGAGCCCAGGCCCTTCCTAGGGGTTAGTTTGAAACCCAGACACAATTCCCAGAGGGCAGCTGTAAGATCCAATATTAGTTCTCCTAAATATATATGGTGTACTTCTACAACTACTATGAAAGGCATTAAATATCCACCTGTCCGATTGTTGCACTCTAGGTAGTACATTTATGCTCTAGAAAAATTTGTTTAGCTGAAGCTCCAAATCGCCATTGTGCAAACAGAAATTTTCATAATGACGTTTGCGCGAGGCCACGAGTTTAAGTTCACAGCAAACACACAGAGAAACTAAACAAAAAATAACCACGCTTGTGCAACCTGACACTTTATTTACGGATGGAGGGGCGGCCAGGCCAAACCTCTGTGAGGGGAACTGCCACCCTATGCGCCCGGTGGGTCGCGTTGCCCGGAGCAGGAATTTGGACCAGCCCTGCGGGACAGGAGCCGGCCACTCAGTGGGGTCCCTGGCAGAGCTCACCCCCTCCCCGGGATAGGACTCCAGACCCCTGCCACTTGGAGCGCATGGGGGTCACGGGCACTGGCCTCCGTGCGCTCGGGGAACAGCCTCCCCTTGAAAGCCACAAGGGCCGAGCCAGCTGGCGATGCCCAAACTCTGCCCGCGTGCCAGGAGCGGGGGGACCCCGCCCCTTCAGGCCTGGGGCTAAGCGGCCCCGAGCCGCCACCACCAGCCGCAGCCCGAGGCAGGACTCCGCCCGAGCTCCCTCCGCGGGATCAGCCCCTCCCAGCGCGCGAGCCGGAGCCGGAGCCGGAGCCAGGGCCGGGCACGTACTTCTCCGAACCGGAGAGCACCGACACGCGCGCGGACAGCGCTCCCGCCGTCCCCAAGCACTGCACGCTGGGAGTCGTAGTCCCCGGGAGCCACCTTCCCTTCTCTCTCCCAAGCGCGCTCGCCCCCTCCGCCCCGGGGCGCGGTGACTGAATTTGGCCCCTGTCCCGTCCCGTAGCGATGGGACGAATCTCGGCCCCCCCCCCAGTCATGCGGAGGCTGCTGTCGACTCTCCGATTCCACCACGCCCGGCTGTTGGCGGCGGCTGCCGAGCTCCCCGCCCCGGGACACAGGGCGCCACCGGCTGGCCGGGGGCAGCGGCGGGCAGCGGCGGCCGCTTGGCGGCTGGGCTCGGGGCGCTCCATGGCGCAGTGCGGGGGCGTCGCCCCGCCCTCACCCGCCGCGGAGGAGGCGCAGGGGCCGGGGGCAGCCGCCGGGGACCCGCCCCCCAGAGCCGGCGAGTCCCTGGAACACGGTGAGAAGGCGGCCGGGCGGCCCGGGCCTCAGAGCCCCCCCGGGGGTGGGTCCCGCGCGCAGCCAGGCTCTGACCCCCCCGCCCCCGGTCCGGTCTCGCCCCAGCTCCGGCCCCTGCTTTGCAGCCAACTCTGCCGAGTGCGGGGCTAGACCGCGCCGCTGCGAGCCCGGCCCGCCGAGTGCAGGCACCAGCCCCACCCCGCGGCCAGCCGGCCGCCGCGCCTCTCCGCATCGCCTGTCCCCCCACCCCCCGGTGCCAGGCGGGCGTCTGTGTGTGTCCCGCCCCCAGCGCTGCTGTGCTGGCTCCAGCCACGCCACCACTGGCGGTGCCGCCCTGCGCTCCCGCGTCCCGGCCCAGGCCCACCTGGAAGCAGTCCCAGTTAACATGGGCCGGTACCGTGTGCGCAGCCGGAAACCCCCTTTTCTACCTGCACCGGGGGAAGGGAGGAGTCAAGGCGCTGCCAAGTCCTTTTGCCCGAGCTGGGCTGTTGATAACACATACAGCCACCGCCCTCGTGGTCGGCACTGTAGTAACAGTCTCCACTCCAAGGAGCTCACATTGTAAATAGGCAAGAACCAAAGAAACTTTTAGCCCTCTGTTTGCAGAGGGGGAACTGACAAGAGATTTAAGTGAGGTGAGGTAATTCCCAGAAGGCGATGACAGAGCAATGAGTGAGCCCACCTCCCCCGAGTCCCAGTTCCGAGCCATAAACACAACACCATCCTCCCTGTAAAGCAGGAGGGAGGGAGAAAGTGCAACATGCGGAGCAACGTCCACTCTCCTTCCTGTCTTTGAGGGTAGGAAGAGACTAAGGTTGCGTAGACGGTATCAGTACAGCCCTGTTTTTGTAGTTAGTGTATGACTCATTTAACTGACTACAACAGACAGGGTTGTGTCCACATAGCACTTTTAATATCAAGTTGTTTGAGATATTTTAGGTGCATCAACATCTACCAACTCAGGCAGCCAGGGTGTCAGACCAGTCTAGGAAAATCTGAGCAGGTATCCCCTCCTATAGTATCTTAGTAAAGAAGGGGGTGTGCAGAGGACATTTGCACAGAGTGGCAGCATCAACGTGGGGCATATGCACTTTAATATATTCTTACACGCAGGCAACCTGAGAGAAAGGAAGATCATCTGTACTAATTATACAGAGACATAGCTAGGATCCTAGCTACACTGCAAAAGTAGTATTACCAGCTAGTTGCAGAACAACAATGGAAACCCTATGCCTTTCTTGGTGACAGGTTTCAGAGTGGTAGCCGTGTTAGTCTGTATCAGCAAAAAGATTAAGGAGCCATTGTGGCACCTTAGAGACTAACAGATTTATTTGGGCATAAGCTTTCATGGGCTAAAACCCACTTCATCGGATGCATGCAGTGGAAAATACAGTAGGAAGATATATATACACAGAGAACATGAAAATATGGGTGTTGCCCAACGCCCACGAAAGCTTATGCCCAAATAAATTTGTTAGTCTAAGGTGCCACAAGTACTTCTTGTTCTTTATGCCTATCTTATGGCCAAAGCAAAATACTCCTAGCTTTTGCAGTTTAACAGTAATGTTAATAATGTGTGGACAGTAACCATAGTTAGAGAATCATTTCCAATTGTAAATGCTTAAACTCTTATGTATAGTTTTAACATACACCTCCATCCTCCTTTTCCTTTGGAAGGGACAAGTTAAACACCAGCATTTAGATCAGGGGGTTCTCAAACTCAGTTTACCTTAGGGCCAGTGCCAGTCCTCAAATCCTCCAAGCGGGCCAATAATGTCACTCATGCCACCCAGAACCTGCCCCCCAAAACTCCACCCCCCACCTGCCTAAGGCTCTGGGAGGGAGTTTGGGTGGGGGAGGAGGTCTGGGGTAGGGGATTGGGGTGCAGACTCTGGGAGGGAGTTTGGGTCCAGAAGGGGTGAGAGGTTGGGCTCTGGGAGGAAGTTTGGGGGCTGGTGGGGTAAGGGGAGAGGGTGCAGGCTCGGGGAGGGGATCGAGGGTGCAGCACTTACCTGGGGCTCCAAGGCGGGTTGGGTCGGGGGGGGGGGGGGGGGCTCCGTGCACTGCTGCCCCCAGGCACTGCCCCCGCAGTGTCCCATTGGCTGCAGGGGTGCTGGCAGCGCATGGAGGCACAGCCCAGCCCCTCTTTGGGCTGCAGGGAGGGGCCGGCAGCCACTGGAGCAAGCAGGCAGATGCCCCTCAGCTCCACTGTGCTGCCGGGCGCCTGGTGGCAGCAGGTGGGGCCAAGGGAGAGACCCGGCCCCAAAACTGCCGGAGCCCCACGGGCCACATTGGGGAGGCTCGCGGGCTGGGAGTTTGAGACCCCTTATTTAGATCCTCAAAATCCTTGTTCAGCTGCCACCAAACACAGCATCCAAAGTCCTTAGGTGCTGAAATTTCCACGGGTAAAGTCTCAAAAGGCAGCTAAAAATCTGCCAGTTAGCATGCACACAAGTGCCTCAGTCCTGACACCTGGGCACCTAACTCATGCCTAAGTTCTGGCAGAATCCTTAAACTAGGTGTTCCCCTGCCTATCTTACCTTGATGCCCAATATGGTGGGCAGCTTTTGAGAACACCAACCAGATCAGGCCCCTCTTGAAACACCAGTGGAGGAAGTGGTGCAACCCCTCCCCCCGATTACCTTTGTCCAAGCGTTGAGAGCACTCACCCAGGAAATGTGAGACCACAATTCAATTCCCGCTTCTGCTTGAAGTTGAGCAGGAACTTGAGCTTTGTTCTCTCCCCTCCACCCAGGAAGGTGCCCAACCCACTGGACTATAGGGTATTTTGGGCAGGTCTTACCTTGAAAGGGAGGGGAAGAGGAATGCAGTCAGATATGTTTAAATAGATAAGAGCTATCCCTCTCTTCTTATATTCCTTTTGTTAAATCACAAAGTGTATTGTAGATGATTGTAGGGATCAGAACTCTTAACTCTTTCCTATTTTAAATTCAGATATGCTGCTTTCCCCTACTGAAAGATGCTCTCATTTTTATACTAGAAAATTTGGATGAGACATGCCGAGTCACAAACAGGTTATGAAAAAGGTGATTTGTGCTTAAGAAGGTAGTTCCATTTGCATCCCTAACTTTTGACCTATCATAAACAGACTTCAGTTGAGAGGTAAAATGAGAATGAGAGAATTGCAGCCTATTTAAAGGAATGCCAGTGGCACTGGAACATTTTTAATAGTGGGCATGCTGAAAGCCGGCCCTCTTAGCCTGTCTGCGCCCTCCAATCCCAGAGCTGGGGCCGGGAGCAAGGCCACGTCTCTGGGAGGAGGGGGACTCGGACAGGGTAAGGGGGCCAAGGCTGTGGCCACAGCGGGGGGTGAGCACGGGGCCAGCAGCTGGGACCCTCAGGCGCGGGGCTGGCAGCCGCATGCAGGGCCAGAAGCGGAGGCATGGGGCCAGCAGCCAGGACCCTCAGGAATGGGACTGGTGGCAGCATTGGGGGCAAGAAGTGTAGGTGCAGGGCCGGGCTGTGTACAGGGCCTGAAGCAGAGGCGTGGGGCCAGCAGCCAGGACTCCTGGGCATGGGACCAGGACCCTGCTGCAGCACCCCCCAATTCCCTGCGCCTATGAGGAATGCTATCACACACAAATTGTGTGTGTATATATATATACACACACACACACACACAAAAGTTTTCAAAGTAGTAATAGCCATCAGTTTCACCATCTCCTTAACTATGAATGTCTGTCAGTGGACTACCATTTTACTGATACTTCCCCAATAAAAGTTTCACTCTGGTAACTGAAAGAGATTCAGTTATCCATTAGAGTGAATAAAAATGAGAGAGTATTGCAGTTTCATATTAAAATTATAAAGATCTGGCTAAGGTAACTAAAGTCAATTTAAAAAAAATAAAATTCCCTCCTACTGTTCCTCACACGTTCTTGTCAACTGCTGGAAATGGCCCACCTTGATTATCACTACAAAAGGTTTTTTTCCTCTCCTGCTGGTAATAGCTCACCTTACCTGATCACTCTCCTTACAGTGTGTATGGTAACCCATTGTTTCATGTTCTCTGTGTATATAAAATCTCCCTACTGTATTTTCCACTGCATGCATCCGATGAAGTGAGCTCAAGTATATTTGTTCGTCTCTAAGGTGCCACAAGTACTCCTTTTCTTTTTGAACTTCTAACAGCCTTTGATAGTCAAGGCATTCATTCATACTGTATTCTCTATTACATAAATATCAGACTAGCAAGATGTCAGTTTAAACTATTGTTAAATTTAAGGCTTTTAAAAACCAAAGTAGAAAGCTTTTTCTCTTTCATTAGATTTAATGCTTAGAGTCTATTTTATTTGAGTAATGACCAACTCATTTCAGTGAATGAGAAAGGAGGGAGTTGTTTACTTGGAACTCATCCTATAGGATTTAGGCACACTCTTGGTGCTTGCCAACTTAGGCCAATTGCACATCCATCACTCAGTGACTGAAAGAGGGACATTGTCAAGACTAGTTGTTCCTCTGCTCTGCCCATCTGTTATTGTAAACAGGCACAATTTTTCAGAGTGGCATTTGTTTTTCAACACACTGCTTTCTTAGCAGCCTGAGAAAAGGGAGGAAGTAACATACTGTACAAATGCCAACATGCATACCGCCCTCAGTCCTGCAACTGACTCCATCTGGACAGACCCCTGTGTTTACATGGAGCCCCACAAATCAGTGGGTGATAGGCCTCGATTGCAGGCCTGGGATCTAAGAAACCCAAATCAAGTTATCTTCTGGATGCTTAACTGGAAATGTGGACTTCTATATAGGATTCACATTTTAAAGGATTGAAGTGAGTGGAAGCATTTTTAAAGTCAGACTAAACAAAGCCTGTATACCTTGACAGTGGCTTTCATCCGTAACATGTAGTTGTCATTGTTATTTACACATGACTAAGATTGTCTGATCATCTAGCATCTCACATATAGGGTTTACAAATGAAAAGCAGAGGAAAAGAAGACAATAAAAATAAAAGGATTATAAAAAGCCACCAAGAACATATTACTTCCTCTAGTTAGTTACATAAGGAGACAATTTTTGATTATACATCTGTAAATGAGAAATCTGGTGCAGGAACCTTATGCAACATGCTTTAATAAAGGGGTCTCAAAATCCTGACCTGTGGGCCATCTGCAGCCTGCGAGCTTCCTCAGTGTGGCCTGCGGGGCTCCAGAAGTTTTGGGGTTGGTCTCTCCCTTGGCCCCACCTGCTGCCCCTGGGCGCTCCCCTGCCAGGGGCCCTGGCAGTGGAGCTAAGCTGCATCTGCCTGCTCGCTCCAGTGGCTGCCGGCCCCTCCCTGCGGCCCAGGAGCGGGGCGGGGCAGTGCCTCTGTGTGCTGCCCCCGCCCCAAGCGCCCCTGCGGCCAATGGGACGCTGCGGGGGCAGTGCCTGGGGGCAGCAGCGCATGGAGCCCCCCCGCCTGCCTCTCCTTGGAGTCCCAGGTAAGCACCGCACCCCCGACCCCCTCCCAGAGCCTGCACCCCCACCCCTCCCTACATACCTCCTCCTGCCCCGAAACTCCCTCCCAGAGCCTGCACCCCCTCCCCACACCCCCCAACCCCCAAACTTCCTCCCAGAGCCCAACCTCTCACCCCTTCTGCACCCAAACTCCCTCCCAGAGCCTGACTCCAATCCCCTACCCCAGACCTCCTCCCCAACCCAAACTCCCAGAGCCTTAGGCAGGTGGGGGGTGGAGTTGTGGGGGGGCGGGTTCTGGGCAGCATGAGTGACACTGGCCTGCTTGGAGGATTTGAGGACTGGTACTGGCCCTAAGGTAAACTGAGTTTGAGACCCCTGCTTTAGTATAAAGTAAGACTAAAACATCTACTATCACAATGGAATCTAGTCCAAACATATTCTTAGTTTGTGAAGGATAGGGAGAAAAAAGGTCACATGCATACACCCAACCAGTTCCTAGAGCCAATAAAAATACGCCAGCCTCATAGATCGTCCTTAAGGGAATTCCTTTAGCTTTTGCTATTTCAAATTAAATACAATTATTGGTCTCAATTGTCTAAGAATTGCACATAACCTGTTATTTTTGTTAGCCCATCTCCCTCTTCAACACTCTGACCTGCTTGTTTGTTTCCTTCATTGGTTATGTCTTGTCCTTTAGGTTGTAATCTCCTTGAGGCAGGGATTATCATTTTGCATAGGTTTGGACCCCAGCTTGATTGGCCTCTGAACCTACCACTGTCTAAGTTAAATAATAAATAATAATAATAAATAGAATACTGTTCAAAGAGTGCTCACAGAAAAACTTTTGTATCTCTGCTTCTTAGTGTCCACTAAGTGAGCAGGCAACCCTCCTAAATACCTTATTTCGTTCAAAAGAGAGGAAGTTGGTGAGGTAGTCTTTTATTGGACAACCAGTGGTGAGGGGGACAAACTTTTATGCTTACCCAGGACTCTTCTTCAGGTCTTTTTAGTCATTTAATATCCAGTTGAGTAACTGGAACAGCTCCTGAGTAGCCTCAGTACTCAGATCACAGTTTACTTTGTGATTTTCCCCTCCCCCACTTTATGCTGAAGCCAATTAGTACTTAATCTGTTGTCTTGTCTTCCCTAGCACTAGGGATGTGGTATCCAAGAAACAGTCTACAGGGTCCTAACAACACAGATCAGGTTTGTTACACTACATTTGTCAAATCAGTGGTTGCTTTGCATGCCACAAGAACATAATGTGGATGTTTACTGCCAAATTTTCCCCTGGGGTTAGATTTGGAATATCTGCATTAGTTATCAGTGGAGCTTTGAAAATGTGCTTGTCTGTGGTAATGAGGTGTCCTGTGATAAACTGCAATTCTGACATAAGTTTATTTTCCAGTACACTAACACCATTGTAATGTAGAGTTTTACTAGGAGAATACTGCTGGATGCTTGCTTTTGTGCACAGTTGTTGAGAGATGCAAAAGGAGGTTTCAGCTTTACATTTTTTAGAAGATATAATTGGATATGTATAATGTCAGAATAAAATGAAAGAGTCTGAAGCAAACGTAGGAACAGATGACTTGTGGATAAATTTATGTTGCATAATTAGTAAGTTTAGAAAAAACATTTTGAATGAATCATTGGTTAGGCTGACCCTTTCATTATCATGTTGGCTTGATATCCTGCCACCTGTAGTTCACAAAGAAGCTTAGAAACTGAACTTAGCTCTCTTAAATGAAAATCAAAGTATACTGAGTGGAGACAAGTGAATTGTGATTTATGTTGGCTCCCTATCTACAGCTTTCAAAACTCTTAGTAGATGGAAATACTGTAATGATTGACAATTTGTAGGAAATTTTAAATTGTCCTGTTGCTTATTAATTATATTTGAATGACCTGTTAACTTCAGAGAGACTTGCCATAGCTCATGTATTTCATGTGACACTTATGCATTTTCAAAGTCTGTCACATGTTTCTGCACAAATAGGAAAATGTCAGACATTTCAGAAAGAAACCATTTCCCCACAGATTATTTAATAGAGGAAGGTGTATACAAGACACCATGGGTTCTAATTTTAGCACTTCTGCTGACTATTCTTAATACTTCTGTGCACTTCCCAATTTTTATTAACCCAGGCCTCTGACCTCTACCTCAGGTGAGGCAATCATTTACCCATTTTACAGATGAGAGAGGTTGGATAAGGCACTGTAGGCAATGCTAGTACAAACAGCCCCAAGTTTCACCCATCTTGCGATGCTGCCTTTCAGATATAATGGGCCAAATTATGCAGTGTCGATCTTTATCCTGCTTTAGCAACTAGACCAGAGAGTCTATTGCTATTGCTAGACCAGAGAGTCTATAGTCTATTGCTGCCCCACTGCTATATACAGTGATCTTTAACCCAAATGATAGAAGCTCAGGTTTTTAGAATTAGCAATCCCAGGTTTAGTCACTGCAAGTTACTCAAACAGGGGAGTCACTATGATGTCTTTAACCTATAGACCGTACTCTACTCATAGAGCCAGGAATAGAATCCTCATGCCCAACATACAGTTGCTAGTTCACAGTTATGTAACCCAGTTATTAAACAGTGTGTTTTCTCTCTCTCTGGGATGCTCGTCACAGAGGATAACAGCACATCTCATGTAGTCATTCCTGTAGCGAAAGTGGTAGACATCTATGGTGTCTGTCGGAGGGCTATGGATTCAGTTCTCGTTTATGACCCACGTAGGAAAAAATATAGGCAAGTTAGTGTGCAGATCCTAGAATAGATGAATATTTCATATTGCAAGTCACATTGAGGTGAAGTTGGATATTTGTTTTATTTTTAGTCTTTGTACTTTGGTTAAGGGGTGTTTTCCCTTTATGAACAGGGTAGGGGGCACATATTATGGCATTTTTTTTGAAGAAAACAGAGCAGTGTGTGGATGATGTTGGGTGTGTGTGTGCGTGCACAGAGAGAGGAAGATCCTGCCTGCAATATTGCTAACCATTTGTATTTGAAAATAATGAGTCTGACCCCTCAAGTCTTGAGATTGGCTATAAATCAGAACATTTTAAAAATATATATTTTGAGAATTCTTTTTATTTGCCCTCTTGTTTGAGCCATTAGGATAACCCTGGAAATTTGGTCCAGGTGTTTCTCAGCAACCTCTATAACAATGAAGGCTAGAGACTTGCTTGTTCAAAAAGGAAAGCTGAGTAAACTTACATTAGTTTATTACATTAGTAAGTTTAGAAAAAATATTTTGAATGAATCATTGGTTAGGCTGACCCTTTCATTATCGTGTTGACTTGATATCCTGCCACCTGTAGTTCACAAAGAAGCTTAGAAACTGAACTTAGCTCTCTTAAATGAAAATCAAAGTATATTGAGTGAAGATGTAACGTTAACCCTTATCAGGGGATTAGATGCCTCGTGACATTGTTAATGATCTTCAGAGTCTTTTTGTCCCTGTAGGTCACAAGTATGACTGCATCCAACTCAGCAGGTATTAAATACAGATTGTTCATGTCTAATAATGGATGTTTGGTGGCCTCTGTGAGTTGGGTTTAGTGAGTGTCAGTTCCAGCTCCTGCATCATAAAGTCATCACTACCATGCTTTGCACTAATTGGCAGACTCAGTATGGGCCTTGGAGACTGACTTAGCCCTCTTGTTTCTAGAAATCACCCCAGATCAGAGCTGAGCTATGGTGGTAGGGTAACCTTCCTTGTTGTTGCCCTATAGATGAGCAGGGCAGCAGACAGCGGAGGTATATGAGCACTAAACCCACTTTGTTTATAGCTAGGGTTTATGATTATATGCAAATGAATTAAAATATGCAACATATTTACTTAAATATTTTGCATAAAGTGTCTGGGAATTGCCCAAAACTTTGGCAGTTCTGTATTTCAAAGTAAAAAAAGTTTTCTTGAACATAAGTCACATCCTCACAAATATATTGAAATACAAACAAAACATAACTACTTTCCTGTGAGTGTGGAAAAAATAAAGTTACAGTTGTGACTAGTAAGGATACGCCACTATTACTGGGAACCTTTAACTGTTCTCTTCCTGAATGAGAGAAGAACCAACCAACCAACTGATCACTATTTCTCTTATATAAAAAAGGGGATTGCAAAGGTACATATCAGTTACTAAATATTAAGACTTACCCACCAATCAGCTTTTCATATTTGAGAAGAGTAATGAACCTTTTGTACAGCCTGATCATTTGGATTGGGTTACATACCAAGGCCCCAGTGCTGCAGATGCTCACTGTGCTTAACTTTACTGACAATAGTAGTCCCACTGAGTTCAAGAGAAACTCACAAGGGGGATAAGGAGGAATTTTTACCCAGTGGCTTAAAGTGGCAATCTGCCTCCCCTGAGTTATTTTTGGGTGAGGGGGTTGGATCAGTGGACTGAAGAAACACCCTTCAGTGAAATGGATGGTATTAGAGAGGTATCATGGGGTCCACTCACCGCTGGAGCACCCCCTCCTGGTTCCTTTGGGGATTAGATGATTCTAGGTTTGATGCCCCCTTCTGTTGGTTCCTCACCCCGTTGTCTTTTTCTTTCTCTGGGACTCAGGGTGGTCCTTCTTCATGACTCAGCCCTCCAAGGTATCAAAGTCCCTCCATACAAAAATGGCAGTATTCCCTTTTCTGCCCTGACTACACCACTCCTCCTGTGGCTGGTAGGGAAATCCAGGCCCACCCTATACTCCAGGTTCCAGTCCAGCATCTGTAACGACAATAGCCTGCTTTATTCCAGACTATGGTACTCTTGCCCTGGACTCCTTCCTACTTCTCAGCTCTACATTCTGACTTCCCCCCCTCTCTAGGTTTATCAGCCCAAACACACGCCTCCGAAGGAGCAGCTTGGTACTGTAACTCCCAAACATGTCTCCCCTCTCCCATGGAGTAATTGCAGACAATTTCCTGGCAGCCCCTTTCTGTTGGGATGGCCCAGTTCCCCCCAGCCGGACTTGATCAGCAGTTAGGTCTTAGCACACCCTGGCTTTCCTTTGGGTGCAGCCTATAGTTTAATTGGCCTAATTTACCCCTTCAGGCGTTGTGTGAGTTGGACACTCCATCACAGGAGGACATTGTCACCTCAGAATTCCACCTAATGGTGGCTCCACAGACGTTACTGCAATCTTAAAAGAGGGACCAGGATCAATGGAGAGATACTTAACCTGTTAACCATGACCAGCTCACATGTTTCTAAACATCATTGACTTTGTTAACACTAGGTACTAAGTAATGTTTAAAAACATGTTGATTTTTACAGAGATGTTAAACAACATGTTTTTGAGCATCGCTCATTTTGCCAGTCTAGATAAGCCTGTAGTGACCCCTTCTACATCTGTCTGCCTTTCCTTCGGACTGGACAAGATGATATGGAGCCAGCATATGTGGCTAAATGGACCGATACACTCCTTTACTCCAATGTAATGTAAGGTCAGGATTGAGGTCCAACTTTGATTAAGCACATTTACTGATATGTTGAAGCAGGAAAAAAATGGGAAAGAGCAATTTGGTCTTACTGATAGAGTAATACAGACTGTATATATAGTCTCAAATTAGAAATCTAAGACTAAATGTGTTATTTTAAATATATTCCAGATGGGCTGGAAAATGTGCAGGGGGAAAAAATCATTCCAAAGAAAAAGAAAAGAACAAAAAGAAGAAAAGGGTCACAAAGTCCTCCTGACTCCATGGATTGTTCAATGGCAGAAATGCCATTTGCCAGTACAGATATTAAAGATGAATTTGGCAGTAAGTATATTTAAAAAACAACAACACTGGTTTAAACATATGTAGATCAAACATTTAGGCTCTTATCTGATAGTTGGCCCATGCAGGGAACCGTGGCCAGTGGGAGCTTCGGGGGAGGTACCCGCAGGCAAGGGCAGCACATGGAGCCCTCTGTCCCCTCTCCCCCAGGGGCTGCAGGGACATAGTGCCAATTGCAGGCAGGGAGCCTGCCTTGGTCCCGATGTGTGCCATTGCCACCCCGGAGTCTCTCCAGGTAAGTGGCGCCAGGCCGGAGCCCGCACCCCAACCCCCTGTCCTGAGCCCTCTGCTGCATCCCGTATCCCTCCTGCACCCCGAACCCCTGCCCTCAGCCCCCTGCCACACCCTGCACTCCAACCCCCTGCCCTGAGCCCCCTCCCACACTCCACACCCCCTCCGGCACCCCAACCCCCTTCCCTGAGCCCCCTTGTACACCCCACACCATTCCTCCACCCCAACCCCTTGCCCTGAGCCCCTTCCTCCACACCGCACCCCCTACCCCACCCCGCACTCCCTCCTGTACTCCAACCCCCTGCCCCAGCCCTACATTCATGGCCCTGCATGCAATTTCCCCACCCAGATGTGGCCCTCGGGCCAAAAAGTTTGCCCACCCCTGCTATATTGGTATATTATTTTTGAAAACTTAGTAAGAATGAGGGCCTTTTAATGGGATGTAGTGCCTTTTACCTTTATGTTGCTGGCTCAAGACCAACTCACATTGGTGTAGTATTTCCTATTGTGTATGTTTTTTTATTAATCTGTAAATAAATGTTTTGCCTTCTCCCTCTCTTCCCCCAGTTACTAGTACATTTGAAATGTATTTTAAAAAGAGGAGAAAAAGAACTACTAGAAAGAGGGCTGAAGAAGATGATCAAACAAAGAAGAAAAAGCAATATCAGCCAAACTATTTCATCTCTCTTCCAATTACAAACCCAAAGGTGGTATTCTTTTCTATTATTCCCTTTTTCTATGGGCAAAATTACTTCAAACAGGAGTAAATAAGGCAAGCAATATTTACCCTAAAGGAGTAGTTTTCAAACTATTGGGCGTGCCTTCCATGGGAGGCGTAGGAATGTGTCAAGGGAGGTGTGAGCAGTATTCCTTTTAAAAAAAAAAATAAAAGAAGAAGAGAGCTCTGGCTGTCAGCACCGGTGGTTAGGGCTTATGGAGAAGGGCTGTGCACACCTGGGAGGCAGAGATAAAGGGGACAGCCAAAGTCCCCCTCTCCCCCCCGACTTGAACTGTCTTCCCCTACCCAATCCCTCACCTCTTCTCCCCTTCCCCACCCTTTGCTCATCAGGATGCAGCTTAGGCTCAGGCTCTTCTCTCCTCCCCACCCCCACAATCCATCACCTGGAGGCAGCGGAGCTCTGTCTGTCAGCCCTAGGGTGCAGCAGCAGCAGCGCAGAAATAAGGGTGGCAATGGGGTGCTAAGTCTTCTGTGAAAAGTGTTATTGACAAATATCACTTTTCACATTGCCACCCTTACTTCTTTGCTGCTGCTGGCATGGCACTGCCTTCAGAGCTGGGCACCCAGCAAACTCTTGTTGCTCTCTGCCCTGCCTTCAGAGCTGGATGGTGGTATGTGGACTTTGGGGTGGGAGAGCATAGCATAAACAACTACTGACACAAAGAAAGGGGGCCTGATCAAACAAGTTTGAGAAGCACTGGCCTAAAGTATAACCAGTTATTTTATATTATTCTTTAAGGAACAGTGTCAAATTAAGAATCACACTGTCTGAAACTTTTTTTTTACTAACCATTATTACAAATAGCAATGGATTACTCTAACTGAAAGATATTAGAGACCATTTTTTCTCTTGTTATCCAGTTGTTAGATTTGTGGATTTGACAGTAGTTTGTGTGTAAGTAGTTTTACTGTTTCCCTCTGTATACTCAGATTGTTTGTGAAAGTCATTCACCCAGCAACAGGGGAGAGGAACACTTTAAAAAATAGGAAAGTGTACATTATGAATCCACAAAAATGTAGGAGGACTGAGGACAGGTGTACATGAAACTACTTTAGCTCATTTTATGAGGTTGAGTAGATTTCATTTAGACTGTTTTCCTTTAATAACGTGGAATTTGTCCAATTTGCTGTATAATTCATGGTGAACAGATCACCTCAATCCAAAAACTGTAAACCTGTTATGTAAAGGACATATTTCAGGGTCATTATTGTCTAAAAAGAGGCATTTATAGGCATACTATGTGATTTTTGCATATACCTACTATCATCTCACTAATATTTCAGTTCTAGTAGCAATGCTCATTTTTGGTTCTGATTCTGCAACTGACTGCACAGATAGACCTCTGATCCATGCACAGCCTCACTAAAGTCATTGGTACTCCATCCTTGTGGAGCCAGGTGCAGGATCAGGGCCAATGTGTCAAATATCATTAGGGGACCAGAGCTACTTAAATAATTATTTTTATCCTGAAATTTGCTTTTAAAAATAATTACTTACTGTTTACTCTAGGTTAGGTGGAATATTAAAGTCTGATTTGCCCTGAGTAGAAAAGCAGCTCGCCCAATAGGGGTGTGTGTGTGATTTGATTTTTAATGTGGATAGGTTTCAGTTAAAAATAGACTGATACAGTGTGTCAGACAAACTCCAGCTACAATCTAGTGCCACCAATCCTGCAAACACTCATATATGCTTAAATTTATGTTTATGAGTATTCCCATTGATTTGGACTACTCGTGAGTAAAGTTGCATGCATGCATATGTGTTTGCAGGACTGGGACCTAAGAAATACTGGTTGGTTCTCTTCCTCCCCCAAAAGGGGTCATTCAGTGATTTCTTCCATCCAGAAGGCAGGGTGTTGTGATAACTGACCGTCTGAAGAAGAACTGGACAATTCTGTTACTGCTCAGAACTCCGGGACAAGCAATGATGGTTAAAGTTGAAAATCTAAATCCATCCAGTTCACATATATAGGTTGAGAGTCAGTTAGGCAGTTATTAGTTTCACGTCTCTAAGAAGCATGTTGATGCATGTTCTTAACTAAATTGAGAGATTGCTGGAGTTTCATGCAGTGCAAGCAGTTTCAAGACATACATTAGGATCTTTAAGAACATGTATCTCATGGTTGTTTAGAATGTTGTTGTAGCTGTGTTGGTCCCAGGATATTAGAGAGACAAAGTGGGTGAGATAGGGATAAAAGATATTACCTCACCCATCTGGTCTGTCTCATGGTTAGCATGCATTGTCTTAGTTAAGGTAGTAATAGCTGAGCACGATTCCTTCTCACTAGCTGACATATACACGGAGTTTTGCTAGATATGGCTGTTCTGAGTACCTGTTGTGGCTTCAGCAAGGAAAATAAGATACAGTGTTAGGTGTAAAACTCATACTGTCAAAACCAGTATTTGAATACAGTGTCTGAACTAGATTTTTAAAAATATTTGTTAGCAGACACCATCAGATGTTTTTGAGGGTCACCCAGAGAGTGGAATTGCATCTGTGCTATATACTCACACACCTCGGTATTGAGGAATTCTGAATAATGGCTGAAAATGAATTTAATAAAACCAAACTAGGTATGCAAGTTATGGTGAAATGTTCCACTCTTAGGTGTCAGTATGGAGGAAGATTGCAATGACTAATTATACAGACTCCAAGGCAGCCTTTACTAGATAATGAAGAAATGAGATCTCTTACACCATCTGAATTTGGAATCTTTCACTTCCTCATTTTTGCTCCCATTATATAACAGTTGCCAGGCTAGTGTAGTGGTTGAATAAATTGATACAGCATAACTGGAAGAAAAAAAAGTGCTCCTGTCATTGCTGATAGGATTTGAATAATTTTTGTTGTTAAAGCAGAAAGGACTAAACTCTGCAGCCATTTTCATGATGCCTAAAGTTGGTAATTCCTTTTTTTTGACTTAATTTGTCATTAACAATAATTGTGAGGATAGCAGCTGTGCTAAGTCTCAGAGCATTTGATATGGAGGTTATTATTTATTTACTTTGTCATTCTGAGCTTTTATGTTACAAAGTTCTGTTTAAAGAAAAGGAGTACTTGTGGCACCTTAGAGACTAACCAATTTATTTGAGCATGAGCTTTCGTGAGCTACAGCTCTGATGAAGTGAGCTGTAGCTCACGAAAGCTCATGCTCAAATAAATTGGTTAGTCTCTAAGGTGCCACAAGTACTCCTTTTCTTTTTGCGAATACAGACTAACACGGCTGTTCCTCTGAAAGTTCTGTTTGTAACTTTCTTAGATGTAGGGTTTGAACTGGAAGTGGGAGGTGCTGGTTGGATTTTATAATGGTAGTTTTATCCTGAATGGAAAAATTCCAACGAATACAAATGGGATCTTGTAAAGCTAGAGAGGAGCTTCTAACTAGTGTTGCCATTTCAGACGATGATGGACAAAGAGCTTCCTTTTGTGAGAATTTCATTTCACTACTTCTGAGGTGTTCTGGGCAATAGTACAAGTCTTTCTGAATTAAGATTTTACTTACATTTTTTAGCTTTACAGTGAAAAACACCCCTGTGATTCAGGAACAGTTTTGCAGTGGGGGATTTTTCAGGAAACATTTAGTGAGTTATCCTGCTTGTGACTGAGAGATTTCTCTTGCTGTTATTTTAATGGTGTTTTGAATCTTTGGAAGAAAAATATGATGCTCCATAAATTTTAACTTCATACTCTGTTAAATTTTACAGAAATAGTTACATGAAGAATAATAATAGTTTCCATCACTTTTGGTAAATCTGCTTGGATGAGGTTAAATTTCAACTGACATGCTATGTGTCTGAAGATGCTGTTTCTAGGTCCTCAAGATTATATTTTAATTAAATTGATTATACTTGATGTGTTACAACTCTAAAGGTAATCAGTTTTGTATTAACTTTTTAGCATTATTCTTGCATGCCAGAAAACCAAATTCTTGCATGTAAGAATAATGTTATTTGATAACTTCAATATATAATTCTAAATAGTTACGGTGAGGATGATCACGGGATCAGAACTAGACTCCTTTGAAACATTTATTTTTAACACTTTATTATCTGGAGAAGGAGGTACATACGAGTTGTTGAAATCTGCACTCAACAATTTATTTTACTGAATTAAAACTACCAAGGTTTGTGAAGAAGACTGGAAGGATCTAAATTAAATTAAATTGTCATCAAAATTGGCAGATGAAATTTCATGTAGAAAAGTGAAAGGTAATGTACAATAGGAAAAACAATTTAAACATTTCATATCTATTAATGGGTTCATCACTAGATATGAGAGATCTAAGAGGAGTCTTGTTTAGCTTAATTAAAATATCGGATATCTGTATCACACTGCTCAAAAGAGTTAATTTAGATACTTGGCTGTATTAAAACAGAAATAATAAACAAAACCTGAAAATGGAAGCCTGCAAATTGGTCGCACATCTGCACCTTGTTTGTTGCATTTAATTTTGGTTACCTGAATTCAAGAGGGACATGCTAGAGATGGACTTCTCCCAGAGGCTCACAAACATACTTCTGTATAACAATATTTTGCCTTTGGAATAGTATAGAGTATGCAGAACAGTGGTTCTCAACCTTTCCTGAGTATTGTACCCCTTCAGGAGTCTGATTGGTCTTGTGTACCCCCAAATTTTACCTCACTTAAAGATGACTCGCTTACAAAATCAGACATAAAAATACAAAAGTATCACAGCACACCATTATTGAACAGTTGCTTACTTTCTCATTTTTAACCATATAATTATAAAATAGATCATTTGGAATATAAATATTGTACTTACATTTCAGTGTATAATGTATAGAGCAGCTGGTACAGGAACCCACAAGGGGAGAGGCAACTCTCGATCTAGTCCTGAGTGGAGCGCAGGATCTGGTCCAAGAATTAACTATAACAGGACCACTTGGAAATAGTGACCATAATATAACAACATTTAACATTCCTGTGGTGGGAAGAACACCTCAACAGCCCAATAGTGTAGCATTTAATTTCAGAAAGGAGAACTATGCAAAAATGAGGTGAATTAAACAGAAATTAAAAGGTACAGTGACTAGAATGAAATCCCTGCAAGCTGCATGGACATTTTTCAAAGACACCATAATAGAGGCTCAACTTAAATGTATACCCCAAATCAAAAAACACAGTAGAAGAACTTAACAAGAGCCACCATGGCTTAACAACCATACAAAAGAAGCAGTGAGAGACAAAAAGGCATCTTTTAAAAAGTGGAAGTCAAATCCTAGTGAGGTAAATAGAAAGGAGCATAAATACTGTCAAATTAAATGTAAAAATGTAATAAGAAAAGCCAAAAAGGAGTTTGAAGAACAGCTAGCCAAAAACTCAAAAGGTAATAACAAAATGTTTTTTAAGTACATCAGAAGCAGGAAGCCTGCTAGACAACCAGTGGAGCCCCTGGATGATCAAGATACAAAAGGAGCACTTAAAGACGATAAAGTCATCGCAGAGAAACTGAACGAATTCTTTGCTTCAGTCTTCACGGCTGAGGATGTTAGCGAGATTCCCAAACCTGAGCGGTCTTTTGTAGGTGACAAATCTGAGGAATTGTCACAGATTGAAGTGTCACTAGAGGAGTTTTTGGAACTAATTGAGAAACTTAACAGTAACAAGTCACCAGGACCAGATGGCATTCACCCAAGAGTTCTGAAGGAACTCAAATGTGAAATTGCGGAACTATTAACTATGGTTTGTAACCTGTCCTTTAAATCAGCTACTGTACCCAATAACTGGAAGATAGCTGATGTAACACCAATATTTAAGAAGGGCTTTAGAGGTGATCCTGGCAATTACAGACCGGTAAGTCTAACATCAGTACTGGGCATATTAGTTGAAACAATAGTAAAGAATAAAATTGTCAGACACATAGAAGAACATAAATTGTTGTGCAAAAGTCAACATGGTTTCTGTAAAGGGAGATCATGTCTTACTAATCTATTAGAGTTTTGAGGGGGGTCAACAAACATGTGGACCATGTTTGGGGGATCCAGTGGACATAGTGTACTTAGATTTCCAGAAAGCCTTTGACAAGGTCCCTTACCAAAGGCTCTTGTGTAAATTAAGTTGTCATGGGATAAGAGGGAAGATCCTTTCATGGGTTGAGAACTGGTTAAAAGACAGGGAATAAAGGGTAGGAATAAATTTTCAGAATGGAGAGGGGTAACAAGTGGTGTTCCCCAAGGGTCAGTCCTAGTACCAATCCCATTCAACCTATTCATAAATGATCTGGAGAAAGGGGTAAACAATGAGGTGGCAAAGTTTGCAGATGATACTAAACTGCTCAAGATAGTTAAGACCAAAGCAGACTGTGAAGAACTTCAAAAAGATCTCACAAAACTAAATGATTAGGCAACAAAATGGCAAATGAAATTTAATGTAGATAAATGTAAAGTAATGCACATTGGAAAAAAATAACCCCAACTATACATACAATATGATGGAGGCCAATTTAGCTACAACTAATCAGGAGAAAGGTCTTGGAGTCATCGTGGATGGTTTGCCAAAGATGTCCACACAGTGTGTAGCAGCAGTCAAAAAAGCAAACGGGACGTTAGGAATCATTAAAAAAGGGATAGAGAATAAGATGGAGAATATCTTATTGCCCTTATATAAATCCATGGTACCCCCACATATTGAATACTGCATACAGATGTGGTCCCCTCATCTCAAAAAAGATATACTAGCATTAGAAAAGGTTCAGAAAAGGGCAACTAAAATGATTCGGGGTTTGGAACAGGTGCCATATGAGGAGAGATTAAAGAGGCTAGGACTTTTCAGCTTGGAAGAGAGGAGACTAAAGGGTTATATGATAGAGGTATATAAAATCATGAGTGGTGTGGAGAAAGTGAATAAGGAAAAGTTATTTACTTGTTCCCATAGTATAAGAACTAGGGGCCACCAAATGAAATGAATGGGTAGCAGGTTTAAAAGAAATAAAAGGAAGTTCTTCTTCACTCAGCACACAGTCAAACTGTGGAACTCCTTGCCTGAGGAGGTTGTGAAGGCCGGGACTATAACAGGGTTTAAAAGAGAACTGGATAAATTAATGGAGGTTAAGTCCATTAATGGCTATTAGCCAGGATGGGTAAGGAATGGTGTCCCTAGCCTCTGTTTGTCAGAGGGTGGAGATGGATGGCAGGAGAGAGATCACAGTATAAACAAGTCATTGTCCATATGAAATTTTAGTTTGGACTGACTTCACTAGTGTTTTTTATGTAGTCTGTTGTAACATTAGACAAATATCTAGATGAGTTGATATACCCCCTGGAAGATCTCGGAGTACCTCCAAAGATACAGGAAGCCCTGATTGAGAACCACTAGTGTAGAATGCTGACCCTCATAGCTGCTCTCTCTGTTCTTTCCCATTTCTGACTTTGAAACAGAGGGGCATCTCGATTCTTACTTCCCTGCTCATTCTCTGATGGTAAGGTTAGCTGTGGCTTGCCTCTGGACCCAGCTATGGTCTGCCATCTTTGAAATTGACCTTGTTCGCTAATAAACATCTGGGGTTTTGTTTGTTTGGAGCCAGGACAGTCTTGATAATAGCTTCCTAGTTGTGTAAGCATATATCTTCTGTATCCTGAAGGGCTTGTATTGTTATAACTGAGCTTGCATTTTTTTCTTTTGCTGTCTCTCAGGAAGGAACAAATTAAACTATTTTCTGTCTTGAAAATTTTCCTGGAAACTATAATCAGAAACTGAGTAAACTGGTAATTGAAAAACTCCATTTTTATACTTTGGACTTTTCCCCATTGGGATAATTGCACTTTTCTCCAGTTTATGACATTATGTATTATCTGTGCAGTAAATAAATTGCAATTATCTGGGATCATGTTCATCAACATTTTGTGTAACTGTGAAGCTACATATTTCATGTCTTTTGAGAATTCAGTGAAAGTGTCATTTATTTGGGGGAATGCAAGTGCCAAATTGTGACAGAGATAAAATACTAGTAGAATCTTACTGCAGTGTAATTTATGCTCAGACACTGCGAAAAAAAATTTCAGATGACATTAGACATCTTCCTTTACTAGGCATGCTATTTTTTCCCTTCTTTCTTTGCCATCACTCCCCTTCTGTTCTAATTTGTTACTTATTTATATGGTGCCACAGGAAGTACATGGCACGTAAAGACAAGGCTTTCATGTAGCAGAGATTGTCTAAGGCCCTGATCATGAACGGTGCTGAACGCTCACAACTCTCATTGTTTTCTTTGGGAGAGGGTGTTCAGCATCAATAAGGTTTTTAATATAAAGTGAAAGGCAAAGATTTGCATGTGAAGGGGTTTTTCTTTTTAAATCCAAAAGCAGACTCTTCTGTTATGAAAATTTGGCATGTGTGTGTAGTCCAGGAATTATCATGCTTCTGCTGAGGACAAGCTGGTACTGAGCCCTGACTCTGGGCTACTCAGCTGCACACACACACACACACGCACCCCCATTTTACACAACTTTAATTTATAGATTTCAAAGTCATTTTGAGGTCTTCTAAATTGGTTCTTTTAGGTGATTTGCACAAAGGTTCGCTTGGCTGTAGTGTTTGATAATGATAATCTGTTTATAATTCAAGAAATTACTCATTTTACCAAATACTCAAGATTATAGTAAATCAGCTATGTTTGATTTGATTTTCACTAATATTATATTTAGGCTTTGTAGCAATTTTTGTAATAACCATGATGATTGTATTTTCATATGCAGTAAAGACTGTTGGACAAAATTTATCATGCAACCATTTTTTTATGTGTAGTTCCTGATAGAAAGAAAAGTTGTTAATTTTTTTTTTAAAACAAGCAGATTGACAGTATTTTAACAACCGTATGCATCAATATTCTGTATAAAGCAACTCCTAAAAATATATTTGAAGAATGGGTACTATCTAGCTTTCTCCTCAAATAGAAAACTCAGGAGTTGTAACTCAAATGGCCCAGCACATTATTTACTGAATTCTCATCTGTGTGCTACACATAAGATCCTGGAAAAGCTGGCTGTAGTCCCTCATCCCCTACTGTATGATGAGGTTTATCATAGGCTGGTGGAGGAAGTTCTTGCAGAAGCCTCTAATTTAGGATATTGACAGCATAGCATGGGGGGAAAAAAGTGGAGCACCTTAAACCAATGGTTCTCAAGCAGGGGTACGTAGAAGTCTTCCAGGGAGGTACATCAACTCATCTAGATATTGGCCTAGTTTTACAACAGGCTATATAAAAAGCACTAGCAAAGTCAGTACAAACTAAAATTTCATACAATGACTTGTTTATACTGCTGTATATACTAAAAAGTAATTTATATTCCAATTTTTTAATTAATGGTAAAAATGAGAAAGTAGTTGTTCAGTAATAGTGTGCTGTGAGTGACACTTGTATTTTTACATCTGTTTTTGTAATCAAGTAGTTTTTAAGTGAGATGAAACTTGGGTATGCAAGACAAATCAGATACCCGCAAAGATTACAGTAGTCTGGAAAGGTTGAGAGCTACTGCCTTAAAACCTGTTCTGGGAATTATCATGCTTCAGAGGACAAGCTGCTACTGAACCCTGACTCTGGGATGTCCAGCCGTACAATAGCAACTCCATTACTTCCTACCCACTTTGAGTTTACTCAGGCAGATTAACAAAACTCTGTCAAGAAGATGATGAAACTTGTGTCTGCTTGAACAGGTTTTATGTAAAAAGAAAAGGAGTACTTGTGGCACCTTAGAGACTAACAAATTTATTTGAGCATAAGCTTTCGTGAGCTACAGCTCACTTCATCAGATGCATTCAGTGGAAAATACAGTGGGGAGATTTATATACATAGAGAACATGAAACAATGGGTGTTACCATACACACTGTAACGAGAGTGATCACTTAAGGTGAGCTATTACCAGCATTTTAGTGAGTTTGTTTTCTTTCTTGCTTGTATTGTGGGATAGAAAAAACTATGATGACTAGTTGTGTTTTTGTATATTTTTTCGTCTCTCTTAGATTACAAGAGGTATTCAGGCTGTCCAAGACATAGTAGTACAAAAGGATCACAGGTTTTCCCAAGCAATGGTTCGTTATGGCTCCTTACATGTCACCCTGTTAGTGATGCATTTATCCAGCGAAGAAGAAGTTGGCATGTAAGTGTTTTGCTGTTAAATTATGTACATTAAAAATCTATTTCTTTGGTTGTAGGGGAATTCAGGGAAGAGGATCCCATTTTAATGTACATGTATAAAGGGTAACAATTCTAAATTTCCCAAGACTGATTATATACCTGGACTTTGGAATGTTCAGTACAACATACTATGGTGTATGCTTAACCCTTTAATTCTGAGTTGAAACTAAAGTGTGCCCTGTGGAAGATGAAAGTGTTTCAGTTCTCTCACCACCTTATAATGCTTTATTTAGGCAGAAAGAAAAGGAGTACTTGTGGCACCTTAGAGACTAACCAATTTATTTGAGCATGAGCTTTCGTGAGCTACAGCTCACTTCATCGGATGCATGCCGTGGAAACTGCAGCAGACTTTATATATACACAGAGAATATGAAAAAATACCTCCTCCCACCCCACTGTCCAGCTGGTAATAGCTTATCTAAAGTGATCATCAGGTGGGCCATTTCCAGCACAAATCCAGGTTTTCTCACCCTCCACCCCCCCACACAAATTCACTCTCCTGCTGGTGATAGCCCATCCAAAGTGACAACTCTTTACACAATGTGCATGATAATAAAGTTGGGCCATTTCCTGCACAATTCCAGGTTCTCGCACCCCCTCGCCCCCCTCCCAAAAACCACACACACAAACTCACTATCCTGCTGGTAATAGCTCATCCAAAGTGACCATTCTCCCTACAATGTGCATAATTAAGGTGGGCCATTTCCAGCACAAATCCAGGTTTTCTCACATGCATCCGATGAAGTGAGCTGTAGCTCACGAAAGCTCATGCTCAAATAAATTGGTTAGTCTCTAAGGTGCCACAAGTACTCCTTTTCTTTTTGCGAATACAGACTAACACGGCTGTTACTCTGAAACCTGTTATTTAGGCAGAGTTATCCATCCATGTCCCGTTCTGAACCTGCTCCTTAGGCCTGGTTTTTCATCTCTCTTTCTGCTGAGAATTAGTACAGGTAGTAGCTTCTCTCTGCTGGCTGACAGCTGCTTTTTCTTTTTTCTCTAGGTCAACCAACTTAGGTAGTTAGTTGATTTTAGCTACCTCAACAGAGCATGAGGAGATAGGTGATGTCACAGTCTCAGGTAGCTATATATAGAGCTTTAAAGATCAGTATCAACACTTTGAATTGCACTTGGAAGCAAATAGGAAGCCAGTATAGTCTGTGGAGTAGCCAATTTCATTAAGCAGTTAGGCTCCATTCTGCAACAGATGAGCTTTGAATGATCTCTGGTGGGAGTCCAACGTAGTTGCACATTATAGTTTCAATCTAGAAATCATAAAGGGTTTGGGAACTGTGACAGTCCACATACAAGAAAAATAGTTTCATTTATTTTGCAAAATACTGATGAATACCCCTCCTGGGACTTCAGGAACACTTGGGGATCCAACAGTCCCCTTAAATTGCATGCCTCCTTGAAGAAGGGTGAGCAAACCTTTCCAACAGTAGAGGCAGATGAATATTACGTTAGACCAAAGACAACTAGATCAAATGTGAGAGGGTGTGGAGACATCTGAGAGGACAGTATATCATTTATTAATCCATGGAACACAGTCATATCCATACAACTACAGTGTAGTATGATAGAAAACTAAGGTTAAGGTTCTCTTCTGAAGATTGTTTGACTTTATAGTTAATTTGTAAATTTAGTAAAATAATAAGAATTCATTGACAGAATTAACTGAGACTTTCCAAACTTTACTGTGTGTAAGTTTGTTAGTATAACATTTTTCAAAGCTGTTTTTATGAGTGGTGCACAATTTAGAAACCTTCATTTAAATTTAAACTACATTTTTTGTTTGGCAATTGCAGTTAAACATTAGCTGTTTGTTTCCTTTCTTTAGTCAATTTTTGTATTAGCCTTAAAGTTACTACATTATAGTAGCATGTGAATGTCCTCGTTTTTTCTGGTCTTCTTATTTAAATTGTCAAGTGGTTTTCAACTTTTACTCCAAATTATCTTGAGTTTTACCTAGGGCACTGCAAATAAATCAGGATGCATTAACAGAAAATGAATCAAATCCTTATTTAATTCTGTGGGAGGAACGCTTTACATGTTCATCTCCTTCAAGAGAGTTCTGTTTAAGGAATAAGACACAACAGTCACTGTTTTTGTTGGCATTGTTAGAAGACAAAGTACAAGGATATATGAAAGCGGCAAAGAGTCCTGTGGCACCTTATAGACTAACAGACGTATGAGAGCATAAGCTTTCATGGGTGAATACCCACTTCAGTGGATGCATGTGTTCACCCACGAAAGCTTATGCTCCAATACGTCTGTTAGGGTATGTCTACGCTACGAAATTAGGTCGAATTTATAGAAGTCGTTTTTTTAGAAATTGTTTTTATATATTCAAGTGTGTGTGTCCCCACAGAAAATGCTCTAAGAGCATTAAGTGCATTAACTCGGCGGAGTGCTTCCACAGTGCCGAGGCAAGCGTCGACTTCCAGAGTGTTGCACTGTGGGTAGCTATCCCACAGTTCCCGCAGTCTCCACTGCCCATTGGAATTCTGGGTTGAGATCCCAATGCCTGATGGGGCTAAAACATTGTCGCGGGTGGTTCTGGGTACATATCGTCAGGCCCCCATTCCCTCCCTCCCTCCGTGAAAGCAGCAGCAGACAATCGTTTCGCGCCTTTTTTCTTGAGGGAGGTGTTCTCTGCTTCTCCAGGGGCTGAAGCAGAGAATGTCGTAGAGGTCTCTGGAAGTTACAGATTGTGACTTCCATGATCTCCGTGACATAAACGTAGCCTTACGCATAAGGCCCTGCTCCCCTAATGGGAGAGGTACAGAGGTAGCCATCCAGAAAGAGCAGCAGGGAGAGCAGGCCAGTCTAGACCTGTTGTGCACCCTCATCTCCCCAAATCCTCTGTCCCCTGAAATACCAGGGCAGGAGCACATGAGCTTCCTCCTGCCCTGGGCAATGGCCCAAGGAGGCCATTGCTGCCTTAGGACAGCTGCTGTAGTGTAAGAGAAGCATGCTCTAAATGACTCCAGATGATTTCACATCCTGCTGAAGTCAGCAAAATTGTTAATTGAGCTAAACTGTGAAAGTTTGAGAAGTGGGGGCAATATGGGGTTGACTTCTAATTAAAGATTGATCCTGGAAGAGAGATGCAGAGAAAAACGGAGATACCTGGCATTAAAACAAAACAAAAGATGAAAGTAATACAATAGAAGAGGAAGCATTAAAAGCAAAATAAAAGTTTCTGTGAGATGGCCGGGGTGAAAGAAGGGCATGTTGGTTCAACAATAGGGGAGCATATTGGTTGATGTGTCTGTGCAGAGGAAAAAAAAAAGGATATGGGGCTAGAATGGGAATATGGCTTGAGGAAACCACAATTAAAAAATGTAACTGAAGTACCTTTGACTGTTGCTCACATGTTATCGGTCTTTCAGTTTACTTTGTCTAATTACACAGTAGTCTCTTTGGACAAGGAATGTATCTTTTTTACATAGTTATATAGGTCCTACACAATGGGATCTTGATCCTGAGTGGGGATGTGGGCATTTAATAATAATGCTCTAGATTGCTTACAGTAGAGAATGAAGGTTTTTAGTTCTTTCCTGCATGTGTTCAAATCCATTCTTTCAAAAGATTAAAGAGTGAAAAGTTTGAACTGTGCTTTCTTTGATTTTATATACTTCACTAATTTCTGGTACAGACCACCACTAGGTTTACAGAAGGAGACAAAATGCTAAATAAGTTTTAACAAGTTTGGTTTCAGCAAGGTACATCTTGGCCCTAAGTTGCTCTCACATCTCAATGTTACAGCAAATAACTGGTAACTTAAATATTAAAGCATGGAAAGAGAAAGAAAGAAACAGATATAGCCCATATCTGACCCCCTCAGCACACATATATGAACAGTTGAAAGGGTTCTAATTTGTTTTGCCTATATTAACTTCATTTTTGTCAGACTTTTCTAAATTGTTAATTTAAAAGAGCTGAGATCCATACTTAAAATGTCATAATGTTTAGATTATATAATTCAGAAAAAACACGGACAGCTCCTATAAATCAGTTTTACATATTTCTGGAAGGATGTTTTGTTCCTGTTATTATTTCCTCATCCAGCTCTGAAATCTAGGGATCATTGTAAATTTCCCCTCTCATTATCTCTGAATGTTAGTTGAACTGAGTTTAAAAATGTATAACAGTACCACGTAATGGTAATCTTGTTTCAGTCAGAATAAGTAATATTTAAATGCTACTTGAGACACTTTATAAATGGAAAAATAGGAATATAGGGTCAAATCTTGCTTGTTCGTTTATATTAATATTGAAGAGTCTAGGAATATTTGCTTGGGTACAGTGACCAGGATTTGGCCCACCCACTCTACACTTAGAAAACAATTCTGAGTGCTATAAAAATGTTAAGCTAGGATACAGAAAAAAAAAGTATGAAATTGTATAGAAAGCCACTTTATTAAATCTTTCTATAGACCAACACATTATAAAAATCACAGACAACTAATTCTTCAACGAGACAAAGCCAAACTGAAAAGACACTGCTCTAATCCAAAACTGATCCTTCACAGCCCATCCATCAGGCAAAGTCTGAGTCAATAGATGGGCTTGTGAGGTATATTCAGTTAATGGGGGACCCAGTACCACTGTTAAAGGCCCTTTTATACGTTACCAGTTCCCAGATCGAAAAAGCTAGAAACTGTCAGCTTGATGTCCCAGTTGATGCCAACTGTGTGTGTGTGTGTGTGTGTGTGTGCGCGTGTGCTGTATGCACACACACAAAAAAAAGGGCGGGGGGGGCGCAGAGGAAAACCATGTCTAAGGTAACCAGGACCTGAAACAAAATTAGCAGCCACTAGTAGTCTGTGGAACAGTAGGCTAATATGCATCATTTGTAATACCCTTCAAAGAAAGGCAGCTGAATCTGCCCTTGCTGAAATTTGAGAGACGTCTTCATGTATAGCTCCATGTAGAGCACATTGTAGTAATCCAGCCTGGTGGTAGAAAAGACCTGAGTGTCTGGGGAGGTGTACACGCATAAGGAACAGTCAGACCCCCTTTGTGAAGCACAGATGAGTAAAAGTACGTTTGTCCATTGATCCTATCTGGGCATACAGAAACTTACAGGTTTTATTTATATGGTGAAGGTCGCAAACTTCATTTTAAAAATTGGCAAGGATACCCTAATGAAAAGAACATATCACATCTGCTATTACCTCCCAGATGTTTTCCTAATTCAGCCAACATCACTTTTTACCTGAACTAGGTTTCAGTCAACCATCTAATTCTCACCCAAGCCCTCAGTACCACAGAGACATTGGAAAAGTAGAGGGGAGTGTATTCATATAAGATTATAAGAATGTACACACCCCATTGCAGGTTATTGAATGTGTGGGCATAACGAATGATCTAACCTACGATACCTGATAGGATACGAAAGTTTTTAGTTGCCATGGTGGTAGCTTGCTTATAAGAAGAATCATAGGGCTTGAAGGGACCTTGAGATGTCATCTAGTCCAGTCCTCTGCACTCATGGCATGCATGACTAAGTATTATCTAAACCAAATACTACAGATAGACTCTACATTTATTTTGATCTATCAGAGCCTCTAAGGGTACATCTACACTGCAGACTCCTTACATCAGGGTATAGAGTACATACACTGCATGCCTCCTTAGCATGGGTACAAATAGCAACGTAGACAGTGAGGGACTGCTTAGGTGAGTAAAGACATGCCTGAATCCTTAAAGTATATACCCTATGTGGCTCCTTATACATCCAAGCAATGCCTCCCCCTTCTACATGGATACTTTTTAGCAGCATAGTGACCTGCTGCTGGAGTCTTCCCCACCTCTGGGAGTTGCTGAAGCCTTTTCCCTCCACAGGGGAACACTCCAGCACAGGAAAGGTTTTGGTAGGGCAGAGGCAGTGGGGAAAGGATCTATCAGCTCGCAGCTGCTGGAGCCTTTCCCTGCCGCAGGGAGTTGCCAGAGGCTCTCTCTCTCTACCACAGTGAAAGACTCCAGCTGTGGGAAAAAGCTCTGACGGGGTAAGACAATGTGGAGCTGCTAGAACTTTTTCTTACTGTCTCCCCACTGCGAGGGCCTTTCACTGATGTGTGTAGCTACATACTGCCTTGTGGACACAGCCTGCTTTTTACTGCAGTGTGTAGCTACAAGTATGCAGTGCCACCAGTAGAATATATCTATTTTGCAGGTAAATACTGCCACCTAGTGACTATAAAGTCAACATCCCATCAGTGAAGTTAATATTTCATTGACAATAACTAAGGAAAAATTTCATTGCAGTAGGTGGGGAATACTACCTACAAAACAATTTCCATCACCAAGTTGTAGGTCTTATTGCCCTTGTGGCACTAAAAATGTACTCATTGATCTCTACCTCCTTGAATCTGAAGGTCATTTCAAGACAAGGACAACTATTTCACGTATACAAAAAGGTCTGTTGAAAATGGTTATTAGAATGCTAATGGATCTTGTTTGTCAACTAAAGCATACATTTATTCTTATACCTGCATGCTACTTTTCTCCTATCAACAAGATAAAGTAAGGACAGTAATAGTGCTTCCTATCCCAAAAATCCCTAAGTGCTTTGTAAACTGATTACAGGGATATGCAAACTATTACAAAAGATCTGTTCAAGTACCACTAAAGTGAAACGCAGCATCTGTTTAACAGAACACAGTAATTTTATGCAATAGTTTAGGTTAGGAGGTGAAGTAAAACACCATATTCAGTTGAAATTTCAAGACAAATTAGGGAAGCAGAGTGTTAAGTAGCAAAGTTGGAATTTGGCCAGTACCCTGAAGATTTCTAGAATGTTTGAGCAAAATAGCTCTTGAAAGACTGAACAAAAGTATTCCCCCCTCCCAACAGCAGTCTGGCAGGGGACCCCAATCTTTTGTGGGGTACCTCAAAAATGACTGTCATTTGAAATTTCAGATTTAGCATGGTCATACTGTGGTACTTAAATGAACAGTGCATATTTGAAAAATACTCATTTTAAAAGTACAAACTTACGTTTGAAAATGCAGAGCTGCATAAAAACAGTAAGCAATTCTTATTAGATGTGATGCACAGGAGTTAAAAAGACATCTATTTGAAATCTAGTCTGTTTTTAAAAATGAGTTAAATAGTATTCTATGGTATTACACCTACCATTATGTCCCCCAAATAATTTGTGGTTTTATATTTTTTAATTTAAAAAATAAAATTCTCTCCTCTGTTGCTCTGTGAAAGACACAAAAATGGAAAAACTGACATATTAGTCAAAAGGAAACAAATGAAAATGACAATACACAAAGTAAGCAAACTGAAAGAATTTTTTCCCTTTGATTGTTCAGTTACTGTAATCTTAAAAAAAAAAATCACACTTAAAATTCAGAAAATTTTCCTACTATTGGTGCAAGTAATTAAATTGAAACTGTCCTGACGACTGTTAATAAGTGCCACAGGCTCAGTTAATTCAAAGCAAAGAGCAGAGCTGTAGGGCAAGAACAGACAGAAGGAGCCAGTGTTAATGAGACTTCCTTAAAGATGTGCCCAATGCTTGGATTTTGCCACAGGAATTAATGTTGGCTGAGTACTGAACATGTGCATTTGAAAATTTTAAATTCTTTAGGTGCACACTTATGCTCAAATCCTGGTTCCATTAGAGTCAGTGGGAGATTTGCCATTGATTTCAATGAGATCAGGATATTGCCTTTAAAGAACAATGCAGTATGCATCTTTACATAACTAAGTTATATGTTGAGTTTCAGAAACTGGTTAGGAGACTCACATACTCTCACCAGCTCTTTAATATCTTTGTTGTTCCCTCAACATGCATTTGCAGAATGTTTTTGCTTGTGTGTAGCAATCAAAGACCTCATTGCCCCTACAATGCTTCCCCAACATCAGATCTCTGTTTAACAGTCTGGGACGGGACTGGACTGCACTGTACTGATGCCAGGCTAGCCCAAGGTGTGGCCGTGGTCAGTCATATTAACAGTACCATCGCCTGGGACCAGATCCTCAGATGTAATCTGACATAGCTCAGAGCGCGGGGATTGCCAGAGAGCTATGCTGGGTTCTTAGCTTCTTCCAGACAGTCTCAGAAAGGCCTCTGTTCTGTGTCCTAGATACAGATCCATTTTTAACAAGTTTCAGAGTAACAGCTGTGTTAGTCTGTATTCGTAAAAAGAAAAGGAGTACTTGTGGCACCTTAGAGACTAACCAATTTGAAATGAGCTGTAGCTGATGAAAGCTTATGCTCAAATAAATTGGTTAGTCTCTAAGATGCCACAAGTACTCCTTTTATTTTTAACAAGTGTGATTCCTTCTCCCTGGTTCCCAACCCTGGACTAATTAGCTGAGTCTCTACTGGGCAGAAGGTTACACCTGTAACACCCATGTTTCTGGAGAGTGTATGGTTAAGCGTAACCTTATGTTCCTGTAAAATAAATATTTTCTCAACAGCATCTATATTCTGATAGGGAGTTTAGACAGGAGGTGTATGAACACTAAGTGGATACATTGGTAAACACTCAGAAAACAAAATACTCTACTCGAGGCTTTAATAAATGTTTGCTCTGTGACCTTGGGGCAAGTCTGTTTCAGTTTTCTATAAAATGGGGCAAATTATACCTATACCACTGGTATAAGGTAACACAAAGGTGTTGAAAGGCTTAATTAATAAAATTCTGAGATCCCTGAATGGAAGACATGATAAATTAAATTAAATTATTACTATATCAAAGAGATTTTTCTTCCCTTCACAGAGCAGTTGGTGCTCTTTTAGAAAGCAAAGATGCAGTAGAAGAACTCCTACAAGGAAAACATTTGGATTTATCATTTCAAGGAATTGATCATTTTAGAAATGAAGTTGTATTTGTGAAGTTTGCAGTGAGCGATCATACAGCCATGCTTACGGAGATATCAGGTAAAATTTGTTAATATAATTACTAAGTGCTCAGAATGCTCTTCTAAGCTCTTGCTAATATAGGACTGTTATCCACTAAATGGGCAGTAAATTACAATTGGAGCTTAGACATTCTTCTGTTGGGAGGGCTGGCATTTCAGACAACAAAATGCATGGATTTTTTTGAGCTCCATGGAGGCCCTCTGCTTCTTCAGTAGTTCGTGGCCCATCTTTGTACTGTCCATCCCAAAATCCATGCTTACTATCTGCCCTAGAACCGCCCTCCTAAAGGAAGTTATCTACATCATGGAGGAGAAAGATATGTAAATTAATGTTGATTGAGTCAGGATTAACTTCCTTACAACATTTTCGGGGGTTGGGTGTGTTGAGACAGTGCAGCTCCATGGCTTCCCCCTTGATTCACCTCCTTCTCCATGCTCATACCTGAAACCTCATGGAGCATCCTGAAAAGGCTGACAAGGCAATAATACTCCTTCTCTCACCCTGGGTCATAGAACCATACAATTAGAAGGGATCACAAGGGTCATCTAGTCTAACCCTCTTCCCAAATGTTTATTGTGTCTAAACCATTCAGGACAGATGGCTATCCAGCCTCCTTTTGAAAACTTCCAGTGACCGAGCTTCCATGACCTCTCGAGGAAGTCTGTTCCATTGTCATTCTGTTATTACAGTTAGGAAGTTTTTCCTGAGATTTAATCTAAATCTGTTTATGCTGTAGTTTGAACGCATTGCCTCTTGTCCTGCTCTCTGTGGCAAGAGAGAACTTTTCTTCATTATTTTTATGACAGCCTTTCAAATATTTAAACGCTGCTATCATGTCCCCCCCTTAATCACCTCTTTTCCAAACTCAACATACCTAGTTCCTTCAGCCTTTGCTCATACGGCTTGCCTTCCATCCCTTTGATCATCTTTGTCACTCACTTCTGGATCCTTTCCAGTTTTTCTACGTCCTTTCTGTACATTCGTGACCAAAATTGGACCCAGTGCTCCAGCTGAGCCTAACCAGCGCCAAGTAGAGCAGTACTATCACCTCCCGTGATTTGCATGCTATGCCTCTGTTAGTGCAATCTAAAATTGCATTTGCTTTTTATGGTAACAGCATCACATTGCTAACTCACGTTGAGATTGTGATCCACCACAACTCCCAGATCCTTCTCAACAGTGCTTCTGCCAAGCCAGTTCCCCCCCCCTTCTGTATTTGTTCATTTGGTTTTTATTCTCCGTAGCACCTTACATTTGTCTGTTTAATTTCATTTTGCTGTCTATAGCCAAGTTCTCCATTCCATCAAATCCTTATAGCCTACCCTTGCTGTAATTGAGGTTATATCATCCATAATTAATCCCACTGGATTAGAAACAAACAACAAATAAAAGGTCAAATGCAGATCCTCTTCCCATGGGTGTGAAAGTTCCCCAGCCAGTGGGACATGGGCAGACCAGGAGAGGGGTGTGACCTGAGAATCTGCCTCAAAGTGGGCATGGGGTGTGTGTAAAAGTCCCTGTATTGGTCTCCGGGGGCACCCCCTGAACTCACACAGCTTTTGGTCTGACACCAGCTTTTGGTCAAACCACACCTCCATCCAAAGGCTCTGTCCTCCTCCTAGGTCTGACACCAGCGGAGCTAGGCTTCTCCCTTTTACATCTTCTCTCCAGGCCTGACATGCCTTGTATGCGTGGTAGGGCTGCTTGAGCCCCGTGCGGTCCATTAACCTCATCACATACACCCTGTAACAGTCCCACAGAGCTGTTTCAGCCTTTGAGCTGAAGGTAGCCTCTATGGAGGAGCTTTGGAGCCATGCTGCAGATTGTAGAGTGAGTATTCTTCCCCTGCCCCCCCGCCCCATGTATCTGCGCGGTACCTAGTCTGCTTCTCAGACTGAGTGCTGTGCTCAGAATTTGAGTTTAAATAAAAACAGCTATGGCAAACATAAAATGTTGATGGTGTTCCTACTGCAAAGTATTCTAGGCACATAAAATTCATTATTTTTTTAATATAAAAAGGTAATAATTACTTGGAAGT
This sequence comes from Lepidochelys kempii, assembly GCF_965140285.1. Classification (NCBI taxonomy): domain Eukaryota; kingdom Metazoa; phylum Chordata; order Testudines; family Cheloniidae; genus Lepidochelys; species Lepidochelys kempii. Next base: position 101,104,880 of record NC_136382.1, read on the forward strand.
AGTGTCAGGTATAGGTGTCGACATTATTGTGTTAGCAGCTGCATGATTTTATTGTTTTCCTGGCAGTTGTGGGTTCATCGTGAAATTCAACAGATTGGAGTGTAGATATCACTACTATTTTTCTTCTTCTAAATCTAACTCCAATGTATTTTAGAATAGAAATGCCTGAAATAAATATTAAACTTATTTTGTGGCTCTTTTTTTAAGCCTATCATAAGATCATTTAGCAGACCATGTTAGTAACATATTATGTCAGATTATGGAAAAAGCCCTAATCTCTTTTCAAATTATTTAAAATTTTTAAATGGTTATTGAAAGCTCTAAATATCTATTATATATAAAAATACAAAAACAAACAGCATTTACTCCAAAACAAAAAGAAATAAAACCATTCTGGCCACAAATCCCCATAATTGGTGAACACATCCTTGAAGTGTAATGCTACCATGCAATAACTATACAATTGCTATTACTGCATTTTAGTTTTCATGATCCCAAGTTAGATTTTGAAAGGCATATTAGATTTTTTTATTATTATTATTATTTCCTCCCCCCCTCATGATTTCATTACAGGACAGAGTTAAGGTTGTTTGGGCACCTTAACTTGTATTTCCGTATACTTTTAAACTGTTTAACCTTAATATTTTGTATTTTCTGCGTTTGCAATGCTTGTTTTGGGGAGAATTACAGCAATGTATTATATCTTAAATTGTTGATTTGTACTATCAACCTTTGAGGGGTCAGGAGAAGAGAGTGGGGATTTGGGGAAGAAGGAAGCAGAAATGTCCATAGGCCTCAATAGGGGGTTGTGGGGAGAGGACTGTTTTTGGGGAAATGAACCACATTAGAGAGAATGTCACTATGGGAAGAAGAGATCTGTGCTGTAAGGACTTCGCTTGTATTGCAACCTCAGTGCCTATTGTAGCAAAGGCAGCAGTAGCATGGGGAGCCTTCTGAGTACTGGATGCCTAAGCTCACATGTGACCATGCAACCTGCAGTAGTAACAGATGGGGTCAAGTGATCTGCTACTGAGAACTTTTGACATGCGAGTCCAGTTTCTCTCATGTCACTGGCTCATTTCAACTAACAGAATTGTTGAATGCAGATTAGCTATAGAGGAAGGGTTGAGTTTTCTCTAATGTCAAAATAGCTTCCCTTGAGAGTGACCTCAGCTGTCAACTAGCCCATCTGTATAATCATAATTAAACATAGCAATTGTTAATAACTTAGGTTCATTATAACCTGATTTTTTCAAATGTAGTTTGTGCATGAGATTTAATGAATCAACTATATGAACATTTTGAAGAGTCTTTTATTCTGATATGGAGATCATTTGGGGGAAAAACAGTTCAACACAAAGTGCTAACTTCCTTAAAGGACACATTCTCAAATGAATTTTAGTTCAAACAAACGAAAGTATTTACTTGTAAAATCTCAGAAAACTCACTCTGGACTCTGATTCTGGGGAGGACGCATTATATTCTTAATAAATCAGAGGTTGAATCCATGCTTTAAGTGCAAAAAACTTTCAAATATAGACCTACAACCCCACTTCTTTGTAACAGCTATTGGCTTTGGCAAGTCAGATCAAACCTGTCATAAGATATAGTTCTTGAAGCTCAGTAAGTATGAGTCTCTCTCAAAAATAAGTGTAATATCAACTAAGATTCCAGTTCCGCTCTCCAGAAAAGCAGCAGATGGTGCCTGGGTCAAAACAAGAGAAGACACATCATTGCATCCCTCTAAAATCTGGGCTTAAAGTAAAGTATTTAATACAAATATCTCAGAGCACAAAATGTGTCTAGTTTGTCATTGTCCTTTTAAGTTATGCCAGCAATTTCAACTATTCCTTGGAAAGGTTCCCTTAAAGAGACTTTCATTAAGGATGAATGCTCCTTTGTGCTTTGAAGAATGTGAGATCACACCATTTTTTAATATGGGCATAACCCATATAGGACATTTTTCACAGTATCAGAGGTGATAGCTATCATATTGTCTCTGGTACATCCCAAAAGCATATGTTAATAAAGGCTTGTTCAATTTTTCTATGCTTTCTCCAGTATCTCATGTATCAGTTCAGTTTCCCAAGCACCTTTTGATTTTAGAGTTTGTCTGTCATTCCGTCTTTTATAAGGTACAGACTAATAGAGGTAGGGAACTCATTCAGTGTTCTACACTAAAGTACACTGCTGCTGGGCACAATTTTATTATCTGAAGCAGCTCCTGAATTAGAGGTATTTCTAAAATCCAGCCTGCTGGAAATGGAATAGTGCTTTCAAATCCAAAGTGATTTCAGTGGTTTCTAGTATTATTTTTTCACATACTTTATGGCCTTAGTGTCTGTCATAAATATAAAGGGAAGGGTAAACCCCTTTGAAATCCCTCCTGGCCAGGGGAAAGCTCCTCTCACCTGTAAAGGGTTAAGAAGCTAAAGGTAACCTTGCTGGCACCTGACCAAAATGACCAATGAGGAGACAAGATACTTTCAAAAGCTGGGAGGAGGAAGAGAAACAAAGGGTCTGGGTCTGTCTGTATGCTGGTTTCTGCCAGGGATAGACCAGGAATGGAGCCTTAGAACTTTTAGTAAGTAATCTAGCTAGGTATGTGTTAGATTATGATTTCTTTAAATGGCTGAGAAAAGAATTGTGCTGAATAGAATAACTATTTCTGTCTGTGTATCTTTTTTGTAACTTAAGGTTTTGCCTAGAGGGGTTCTCTATGTTTTTGAATCTAATTACCCTGTAAGATATCTACCATCCTGATTTTACAGGGGGGATTTCTTTATTTCTATTTACTTCTATTTTTTATTAAAAGTCTTCTTGTAAAACACTGAATGCTTTTTCATTGTTCTCAGATCCAAGGGTTTGGGTCTGTGGTCACCTATGCAAATTGGTGAGGCTTTTTATCCAACATTTCCCAGGAAAGGGGGGGTGCAAGTGTTGGGAGGATTGTTCATTGTTCTTAAGATCCAAGGGTCTGGGTCTGTAGTCACCTAGGCAAATTGGTGAGGCTTTTTACCAAACCTTGTCCAGGAAGTGGGGTGCAAGGTTTTGGGAAGTATTTTGGGGGGAAGGACGCGTCCAAACAGCTCTTCCCCAGTAACCAGTATTAGTTTGGTGGTGGTAGCGGCCAGTCCAAGGATAACGGGTGTAATATTTTGTACCTTGGGGAAGTTTTGACCTAAGCTGGTAAAGATAAGCTTAGGAGGTTTTTCATGCAGGTCCCCACATCTGTACCCTAGAGTTCAGAGTGGGGGAGGAACCTTGACATGGTGGCACAGTGGTGGGATTAACCTGAAATCATTTTGAGATCCAGTTGAGATTTTTTGAACTAGAAATACAGATTTTAAAAAGGAAATTTTTTTTTCTTTGGAAAGAAAGTCCAGAAAGCAGTTGAAACTGAAAGCAGCTTGTTTTTTCTCTGCTTTGTGGCCAAGCAGAGACAAAAGGGGATTATCTTTGTGAATTGCAGGTTTTCTTTGCCTGGAGGCAGGGTACTTAACTCCTGCAGGGAAATTCACAGTCTTCCAACCCAGAGTTTTTTTTTTTTTTTCTTTTCTTCCTAAAAGTAAATAGGGGGGGTGTGCTCTACCCATTTGCCTGGAGACAAAAGTGGCAGGGTTTTTTTTTTTTAGGATTTTGATTTTTTTTGTTTTACAAGGAGCACAGGTTTGAAAAGGAATTTTTTTTTTCTTTGGGCTGGGTAAGCAGGTTTCCAAGTAGTTGGAGGTTTTTTACTTTAATTTGGGCCCAGAGCAGAGACAAGGGAATTGTCTTTTTCTGTAGGCTGACAATCACTATCAGAGAATAGGTATTCTATTCCAGCACAGCAAAATTTTACAGCCAAGTTTTGTTTGTTTATTTCTAAACCTCGGGTGTAAAGTTAGTAAAAACAAAGAGGTTAGAATGGCAAAATCCGCGGCTCGACTACAGCTCGAATTAGCCAAATTTCAGGCTGAGGAAAGACACAGGGAACATGAAAGACAGATAGAACTCATGCGGCTGAAGAAGGAACAAGAAAGGGAGGCAGAACAACACCAAGCGGCTGCTCACAGGAGAGCTATGGAAGCGAGGGACAAAGAACTGGAGGAGAAGGAAAAAGAGAGGAAGTATGTGGAGGAGATGGAGAAGATAAAGGCTCAGCAGAATATCCCAACAAACCCTAGTAATCCTTCTCCAAGTACCACTTCCCATCCCAGAAAGTTCCCCACCTACAAGGCAGGCGATGATACTGAGGCCTTCCTAGAAAACTTCGAAAGGGCCTGCCTTGGGTACAACATCTCTACTGACCAATACATGGTAGAGCTGAGGCCGCAGCTCAGTGGACCCTTAGCTGAGGTGGCAGCTGAAATGCCTAAAGAACACATGAACAAGTATGAACTGTTTAAATCCAAGGCGAGAGTCAGAATGGGGATAACACCCGAGCAGTCTCGTCGGAGGTTCAGAGCCCTAAGGTGGAAACCAGACATGTCATTTACCCAACATGCCTACCACATTGTGAAACATTGGGATGCCTGGATATCAGGAGCAAGTGTTGAATCTCCAGTAAATTTGCCCTTCCTAATGCAAATGAAACAATTCTTAGAGGGTGTTCCTGAGGAAATAGAAAGATACATCCTAGATGGGAAACCCAAAACTGTAATTGAGGCAGGAGAGATTGGAGCCAGATGGGTAGAGGTGGCAGAGAAGAAGAAAACTGGTCGCAGTTGGAGCGGAGACCAGAAGGGACCACCCCAGACCACACCCTATTACCGGGGGCCGCCCAAAGCCCCACCTACCTCCCAAAGAACCCTCCAGACCCCTTATCGTCCCACCACCCCGTTCTCCAGCAACCCTCCTCGCCCCAGTGACCCGTCAGCTGGACGATGTTTTAAGTGTAACGAGCTGGGGCATGTAAAGGCCAACTGCCCCAAGAACCCCAACAGATTACAGTTCATTGCACCGGAATCACCCCAGAGGTCCACAGGCCCAGATACCTCCCAGATACCCTTGGAGCGGAGGGAAACTGTGAGTGTGGGCGGGAAGAAGGTCACCGCGTGGAGGGACACCGGAGCACAAGTGTCAGCTATCCATGCTTCCTTAGTGGACCCCAATTTAATCAACCCAGAGATCCAAGTGACGATTCAACCCTTCAATTCCAACTCTTTCAATTTGCCTACAGCCAAGTTGCCTGTCCAGTACAAGGGCTGGTCAGGAATGTGGACTTTTGCAGTCTATGATGATTATCCCATCCCCATGCTGTTGGGGGAAGACTTGGCCAATCATGTGAAGCAGGCCAAGAGGGTGGGAATGGTCACCCGCAGCCGGGCTAAACAAGCCGTGAGGCCTAGCTCTGTTCCGGAAACTTCTATCAGGACCCAGTCAGAGGTGATGGACCCGGACCCCAGGCCAATGTCTACAACAGCAGTAGTGGATCCAGTCCCAGAGACCCAGACGGAACCAGTCCCAGAACCAGAACTAGCTAAACAACCAACACCAGACCCCGTGCCAGCACTGAATCCAGTACTTGCAACCTCAACACCAGAGGGCCCCACCGAACCTGAACTGGCAGCAGCCGATAACCCTACACAAGAGGCTCAGCCGGAGCCTGAATCCCAACATAGTGCACCAGCGGAGAGCGGTTCACAGTCAACAGAAACAGCTCCATCCCCTATATCGCTTCCAGAGGGACCAAGCCTATGTCCCCAATCCAATGAGGAACTGATGTCTCCAGCATCAAGGGAACAGTTCCAGACCGAACAGGAAGCAGATGAAAGCCTCCAGAGAGCTTGGACGGCGGCACGGAGCAACCCACCGCCTCTCAGCTCTTCTAATCGATCCAGGTTTGTTGTAGAAAGAGGACTTTTATACAAGGAAACTCTTTCTGGTGGACACCAGGAAGACTGGCATCCTCAGAGACAGTTGGTAGTTCCAACTAAATACCGGGCCAAGCTGTTGAGCTTAGCCCACGATCACCCTAGTGGCCATGCTGGGGTGAACAGGACCAAAGACCGTTTGGGGGGATCATTCCACTGGGAGGGAATGGGCAAGGATGTTTCTACCTATGTCCAGTCTTGTGAGGTGTGCCAAAGAGTGGGAAAACCCCAAGACCAGGTCAAAGCCCCTCTCCAGCCACTCCCCATCATTGAAGTTCCATTTCAGCGAGTAGCTGTGGATATTCTGGGTCCTTTTCCGAAAAAGACACCCAGAGGAAAGCAGTACTACTGACTTTCATGGATTTTGCCACCCGATGGCCGGAAGCAGTAGCTCTAAGCAACACCAGGGCTAAAAGTGTGTGCCAGGCACTAGCAGACATTTTTGCCAGGGTAGGTTGGCCCTCCGACATCCTCACAGATGCAGGGACTAATTTCCTGGCAGGAACTATGAAAAACCTTTGGGAAGCTCATGGGGTAAATCACTTGGTTGCCACTCCTTACCACCATCAAACAAATGGCATGGTGGAGAAGTTTAATGGAACTTTGGGGGCCATGATACGTAAATTCGTAAATGAGCACTCCAATGATTGGGACCTAGTATTGCAGCAGTTGCTCTTTGCCTACAGAGTTGTACCACATCCCAGTTTAGGGTTTTCCCCATTTGAACTTGTATATGGCCGTGAGGTTAAGGGGCCATTGCAGTTGGTGAAGCAGCAATGGGAGGGATTTACACCTTCTCCAGGAACTAATATTCTGGACTTTGTAACCAACCTACAAAACACCCTCCGAACCTCTTTAGCCCTTGCTAGAGAAAACTTACAGGATGCTCAAAAAGAGCAAAAAGCCTGGTATGATAAACATGCCAGAGAGCGTTCCTTCAAAGTAGGAGACCAGGTCATGGTCTTAAAGGCGCTCCAGGCCCATAAAATGGAAGCATCGTGGGAAGGGCCATTCATGGTCCAGGAGCGCCTGGGAGCTGTTAATTATCTCATAGCATTCCCCACCTCCAACCAAAAGCCTAAGGTGTACCATATTAATTCTCTAAAGCCCTTTTATTCCAGAGAATTAAAGGTTTGTCAGTTTACAGCCCAGGGAGGAAACGACGCTGAGTGGCCTGAAGGTGTCTACTACGAAGGGAAATGTGCTGGTGGTGTGGAAGAGGTGAACCTCTCCATGACCCTTGGGCGTATGCAGCGACAGCAGATCCAGGAGCTGTGCACTAGCTACGCGCCAACGTTCTCAGCCACCCCAGGACTGACTGAACGGGCATACCACTCCATTGACACAGGTAATGCTCACCCAATTAGGGTCCAACCTTACCGGGTGTCTCCTCAAGCTAAAACTGCTATAGAACGGGAGATCCAGGATATGTTACAGATAGGTGTAATACGCCCCTCTGAAAGTGCATGGGCATCTCCAGTGGTTCTAGTTCCCAAACCAGATGGGGAAATACGTTTTTGCGTGGACTACCGTAAGCTAAATGCTGTAACTCGCCCAGACAACTATCCAATGCCACGCACAGATGAACTATTAGAGAAACTGGGACGGGCCCAGTTCATCTCTACCTTGGACTTAACCAAGGGGTACTGGCAGGTACCGCTACATGAATCTGCCAAGGAAAGGTCAGCCTTCATCACACATCTCGGGCTGTATGAATTTAATGTACTCCCTTTCGGGCTGCGAAATGCACCCGCCACTTTCCAAAGACTTGTAGATGGTCTCCTAGTGGGATTAGGAGAATATGCAGTCGCCTACCTTGACGATGTGGCCATATTTTCGGATTCCTGGGCAGACCACCTGGAACATCTACAAAAAGTCCTTGAGCGCATAAGGGAGGCAGGACTAACTGTTAAGGCTAAGAAGTGTCAAATAGGCCTAAACAGAGTGACTTACCTTGGACACCAGGTGGGTCAAGGAACTATCAGCCCCCTACAGGCCAAAGTGGATGCTATCCAAAAGTGGCCTGTCCCAAAGTCAAAGAAACAGGTTCAATCCTTCTTAGGCTTGGCCGGTTATTACAGACGATTTGTACCGCACTACAGCCAAATCGCTGCCCCACTGACAGACCTAACCAAAAAGAAACAGCCAAATGCTGTTCAGTGGACCGGAAAGTGTCAGAAGGCCTTTAACAAGCTTAAAGCGACACTCATGTCTGACCCTGTACTAAGGGCCCCAGACTTTGACAAACCGTTCCTAGTAACCACAGATGCGTCCGAGCGTGGTGTGGGAGCAGTTTTAATGCAGAAAGGACCTGATCAAGAATTCCACCCTGTAGTGTTTCTCAGCAAAAAACTGTCTGAGAGGGAAAGCAACTGGTCAGTCACTGAAAAAGAATGTTATGCCATTGTCTACGCTCTGGAAAAGCTACGCCCATATGTTTGGGGACGGCGTTTCCACCTGCAAACCGACCATGCTGCACTAAAGTGGCTTCACACCGTCAAAGAAACTAACAAAAAACTTCTTCGGTGGAGTTTAGCTCTCCAAGATTTTGATTTCGACATCCAACACATCTCAGGAGCTTCTAACAAAGTGGCTGATGCACTCTCCCGTGAAAGTTTCCCAGAATCAACTGGTTAAAATCATCCTTGAGATGTGGAAAATATTGTTAGTCTTTATGTACTTGGTAGTATATTTAGAGATGCATGTGTCTTATTAACTCTGTTTTCCTAGAGCTCCAGGAAGAAATCCCAGCCAGTGTTTCACCCTAGCTGAGATTTGGGGGGCGTGTCATAAATATAAAGGGAAGGGTAAACCCCTTTGAAATCCCTCCTGGCCAGGGGAAAGCTCCTCTCACCTGTAAAGGGTTAAGAAGCTAAAGGTAACCTCGCTGGCACCTGACCAAAATGACCAATGAGGAGACAAGATACTTTCAAAAGCTGGGAGGAGGGAGAGAAACAAAGGGTCTGGGTCTGTCTGTATGCTGGTTTCTGCCAGGGATAGACCAGGAATGGAGCCTTAGAACTTTTAGTAAGTAATCTAGCTAGGTATGTGTTAGATTATGATTTCTTTAAATGGCTGAGAAAAGAATTGTGCTGAATAGAATAACTATTTCTGTCTGTGTATCTTTTTTGTAACTTAAGGTTTTGCCTAGAGGGGTTCTCTATGTTTTTGAATCTAATTACCCTGTAAGATATCTACCATCCTGATTTTACAGGGGGGATTTCTTTATTTCTATTTACTTCTATTTTTTTATTAAAAGTCTTCTTGTAAAACACTGAATGCTTTTTCATTGTTCTCAGATCCAAGGGTTTGGGTCTGTGGTCACCTATGCAAATTGGTGAGGCTTTTTATCCAACATTTCCCAGGAAAGGGGGAGTGCAAGTGTTGGGAGGATTGTTCATTGTTCTTAAGATCCAAGGGTCTGGGTCTGTAGTCACCTAGGCAAATTGGTGAGGCTTTTTACCAAACCTTGTCCAGGAAGTGGGGTGCAAGGTTTTGGGAAGTATTTTGGGGGGAAGGACGCGTCCAAACAGCTCTTCCCCAGTAACCAGTATTAGTTTGGTGGTGGTAGCGGCCAGTCCAAGGATAACGGGTGTAATATTTTGTACCTTGGGGAAGTTTTGACCTAAGCTGGTAAAGATAAGCTTAGGAGGTTTTTCATGCAGGTCCCCACATCTGTACCCTAGAGTTCAGAGTGGGGGAGGAACCTTGACAGTGTCCTATGGTAAGTCTGCTTTCCCACGGTCATGTCCCAAAATCTCATTGGACATTTGCAAGAGGATTATACAGAGACAATTTTAGAAAGCTATGGTTAGATCATTTGTAAACTGATTGTCCTTTTCCAGGTCTCCCATGAAGGAGAATGAATGGTGGCTGTTTGTGACCTAACAGTTTGCGGGGTTTTTTTTTTTTTTTTGTTTATTGGCCAGACTTATGTGTTTTGTATTAATTTAAAATATAATTGTACTGTTTGCTTTATCCAAGCCTGGATGGACACAGTACGTTTGAACTAGAGTAAATACCTAGTTGTTAGTGAGATGTAATGGAATGTTGAAAGGTGAAATATTTCAGCCTTGGTCTTCTCTATCCAGAGAAATCAGATATGCTACAGACCAGAATAAGTCTGAGTTTCAAAACTTCAGAGTAAATTATTCAGATCTTCAAAATATTCCCTGGCTAAAGTAGCTTGGGCATTGAAAGCCACCATCTATAAAGCTTTAAGAAAGTGAGACCACTTGTGAGTAATCTTCTAAATGATTTCAGATTAGTTGTCCAGATTGAGACTGGCATAAGATATGACCAGACTTTGACCCTTCATCTTCAGTAAGGCATTCACAGTAAACTCACTCATAGCTAGATCAATGTATCATTAAAACTTCTACATCAAGGTGTGAGGGGAAGGGGATAACAAAGATGGGTATTCTTGGGCAAGTCACCACTCTGTGCTTCAGTTTCCCCCATCTGTAAAATTGGGATATGATGGAGACCTCCTTCGTAAAGCACTTTGAGATCTGCTGATGAAAGATGCTATCTATATAAGAGAACTGAGGAGATCACTCCTCATCTTTTCAATGGTTGCAGTTGTAGCCTGCTTAAGTCATTCCTGAGATTTGGGCCTATATTCCAATCTCCAGACTTCTGCAGTAATATTTGCATTCATGTGGAATTAATTCTGAAACATCTTGGAGAGCTGGACACCTGAAGAAAATGGCAGAACTGAAATGGTCTGATTCATGTGACTTTGATAGAGTATTCTGAAATCTTTAACTGTCAGGCGTTTGACATTTAGACCTTAGTTGCGGCAGATTCCTGGAATCAAAGTACAGTATCTCTTAAATTCCCAGAGAGTAGTTATCTGTGGTTCACAGTCAAGTTGGAACGGCATACCAAGTGGGGTCCCACAGGGATCAGTTCTCGGTCTAGTTCTCTTCAGTATCTAAATCAGTGATTTAGATAATGGCATCGAGAGTACACTTAGAAAGTTTGCAGAAGATACCAAGTTGGGAGGAGTGCAAGTGCTTTGGAGGATAGGATTAAAATTCAAAATGATCTGGAAAAACTGGAGAAATGGTCTGAAGTAAATAGAATGAAATTAAATTAGGACAAATGCAAAGTACAATCAGTTGCACACTTATAAAATGGGAAATGACTGCTAGGAAGGAGTACCGCAGAAAAGGATCTGACGCTCATAGTGGATCACAAGCTAAATATGAGTCAACAGTGTAACACTTTTGCAAAAAAAGCAATCATCCTGTGATGTATTGTAAGCAAGACATGAGAAGTAATTCTTCCATTCTACTCCGTGCTGATTAGGCCTCAGCTGGAGTATTGTATCCAGTTCTGGGCAGCATATTTCAGGAAAGATGTGGACAAATTGGAGGAAGTCCAGAGAAGAACAAAAAATGATTAAAGGTCTAGAAAACATGACCTATGAAGGAAGATTGAACAAAAATTAGGTTTGTTTAGTTGGGCGTAGTGAAGACTGACAGGGGACATAATAGTTTAAGTATACAAAAGGTTGTTACAAGGAGTAAGGAGAAAAATTGTTCTTAATCTCCGAGGATGGGACAAGAAGAAGTGTATTTAAATTGTAGCAAGGGCGGATTAGGTTGGATGTTAGGTAAAACTTCCAAACTGTCAAGGTAGTTAAGTGCTGGAATAAATTGCCTAGGGAGGTTGTGGAATCTCCGTCATTGGAGATTTTTAAGAGCATTTTAGACAAATACCTGTCAGGGATGGCCTAGATAATACTTAGTCCTGCCATGAGTGCATGGGACTGGACTAGATGACGTCCTGAGGTCCGTTCCAGTCCTGTGATTCTATTTGCCACAGTAGTTATGCCATTATTCTTTTATCACAAGTATACCATACTCTGAAAACAAACTCAATTTTCTGAATAAGAATAATGCTAAATCCCACTTTGTTTGGTCAATGAGTTGTGGGAATGAATCTTCAGTATATTGTCAGTTATTTATGTGTGTCAAAAATTAGGTTTCTTACTCTTTAAATAAGTACCTGTGTCTTTGGCATCTCAAAATGCAATCTTTTGAAGGTTTGGCATGGGTGAGAAAAAATTAGGCAGATTTTTGTACGTGTCCCATATGCTCAAAATGCCAAAACTTTATAAACAGGACAGAACAGAGACAACAGTATATTAAAAAAAAAAAAATGAAGTCCTTCAAGGAACACAATGTAAAATACCAGCTAAGAATAAAATAATTCAACAAGACCCACCATTTAGTTTTAGTGTTTTGCTGAGAAAACAAAAAAAGATACTTCTTTAAATGCAAAGAGATGGCAATTAAAAAAAACCCCAACAGAACCCATTCAAGATAAAGGTGTATTTCTAACCTTAATAAAGTCAAGACCTCTTTTTTATTTCTGTTTCAGTGTTACACAGCATTAATATACAGTTCTTACTCAGGCAAATCTGAAGTCACTGGGGATTGGGACTGAGGTCCCAATTTGGGAATTAGCTCCACACAGGCACAGGGAGCTAACTGCAGGATTGGGGCTAATTCCACTGGATTTAATTGGAAAATGGATAATTTTGTTTGGACACCATAGCAGAGTGAAGACTCACTGGTGTGGCACCTTCTGCTGATCATCTGGGAATTAGCTCTTTCAGCACTCTGAGCGCCCTCTGCTGGCCGGTGTCTCGCCTGTACAGGTCCCATGTCCCTCCCAGACCCTAGTTCCTTTTACCCTGGGGTTCTGCCCCAACAGTACCCCCATACACCAGGTCTCCCCTCCCAGGGGAACCCCCAACCCTCTATACCCACCTTGCCTCAATGGCTACTGCCAGTCATCATCTAGCCCCTGTTCACTGGGGCAAACTGCAGTCTGGAATGGCCACTCATCATTAGCAAAGGGGTCAGACCAACAGCCTCAGCCTATTCCCAGGCTGTACCTCCCAGCCCCAGTACCTGCGTAGGCCTTTATCAAGGCCTTAGCCTGGGGAGTTACCAGGCTGGAGCTCCCCAGTTCCTCTTGCCCTTCCACAGCACTTCTCTGCTTTAGGTACCCTGCTCCCAGGCAGCTAGGCCCTCCTCCCTCCAAGGCTGGAGAGTGTCCTCCAGCTTCTGCCCCCCCTCCCCCGGCCCTGATTGAACTGGCCACACCCATGGTCAGCTACTCCCTCAGCTGCTCTCACTCCTTTTTCCCAGCCACAGCCCTCTGCAGGGCTGCTTTTAACCCCTGTTCTGCGAGAGTGAGGCAGCCGCCCCACTACAGACACACACAATACAAATATTTAAAAAAAGATGTCCCCTTTTACATGTACCAGACCTTAAGACTAGTCTTACATATATAGAAAATGCAAGGTCAGTTGTGATGTTTGTATGTGTATGCAGGAGAATACCGAGCAGGAATAGGGAGGTGTTGTTACTACTATGTACAGTATTAGTGAGACCATTCCTGGAATATTATGGCCAGTTCCTGTATCCACAATTTAAAAAGCACATTGACAAATTGGAAAGGTTTCAGAAAAGAGTTAAGACTGATTTGAGGTTTGGTAAACCTTCCTTCTAGTGAGAGATTAAAGAAACTCAATCTATTTAGTTTAACGAAGAGAAAGTTAAGAGGTGACTTGATCACAGACTGTAAGTACCTACATAGGGAGAGTATTTCTGACAGTACTGGGATTTTAAAACTAGTAGACAAGGCATAAAACTATCCAATGCCTTGAAGCAGAAACTAGACCAATTCAGATTAGAAATAAGATGCATTTTTTTTTACAATGAGGATAATTAACGATTGGAATAGCTTGCCTAGAGGTGTGGTGGATTCTCCATCACTTGAAATCTAATGGATATCTTAAAGATAAGCTGTTGTTCAGTCATAAATTACAGGCATCACTTGGTGAAATTCTACTGCCTATGTTATGTAGTAGGAAGGACTAGAGAATCACAATCTTTACTTCTGCCATCAAAATCTAAGAATCTGTTTCAAATAACAGTACCTCATTTTTTATCCCTTCCCCATACAAGAAATAAGAAGACAAGAATGATGTCAAAACAAACATACATTGCTAGATTGCAAAAAGAAAAGGAGTACTAGTGGCACCTTAGAGACTCACAAATTTATTTGAGCATAAGCTATCAGAGGCTGGTTCACCTGCACATCTACCAATGTGATATATGCCATCATGTGCCAGCAATGCCCCTCTGCCATGTACATTGGTCAAACTGGACAGTCTCTACGTAAAAGAATAAATGGACACAAATCAGACATCAAGAATTATAACATTCAAAAACTAGTTGGAGAATACTTCAATCTCTTTGGTCACTCGATTACAGACCTAAAAGTTGCAATTCTTCAACAAAAAAACTTCGAAAACAGACTCCAACGAGAGACGGCTGAAATGGAATTAATTTGCAAACTAGATACAATTAACTTAGGCTTGAATAAAGACTGGGAGTGGATGAGTCATTACACAAAGTAAAACTATTTCCCCATGTTTATTTCCCCCTCCTCCCCCTCCCCCTGTTCCTCAGACGTTCTTGTCAACTGCTGGAAATGGCCCACCTTGATTATCACTACAAAAGGTTTTTTCCCCCGCCCCGCTTTCCTGCTGGTAATAGCTCACCTTAAGTGATCAGTCTGGTTACAGTGTGTATGGTAACACCCATTGTTTCATGTTCTCTATGTATATAAATCTCCCCACTGTATTTTCCACTGAATGTATCCGATGAAGTGAGCTGTAGCTCACGAAAGCTTATATTCAAAATAAATTTGTTAGTCTCTAACGTGCCACTAGTTCTCCTTTTCTTTTTGTGAATACAGACTAACACGGCTGCTACTCTGAAACCTGTCATTACTAGAGTGCTTTACATTGCTTTTTTCTATTTTCAGAAATCAGTAACTTCCAGGAGTGTTGGAAAGGAGAATATATCTGAGAGGTAGCAGAAAAATCCAAAACCTCTTTTCAATTTACATATTTTTTTCCCAAGTCATGACCTCCGCTTCTGTAAGTGAAAGAAATCTGAATCTAGGATGAGGACAAGGAAGAAGGGGAATACTCTCCCCAATCTTTGTAGTAGCCTCTACATTGATGCTCTGCGGAGATCCTGTTCCATGGATGGAGGAGTGGGGGAGCAGGTTTAGAGGGAAGCAGGGCCTGAGGATGGCTGTTGTCTTCAACATTATCCTCTTGGAAACTCATGGGGAACCCATGAACAAGACAGAATGATGTGATGTAAACTGAGAGTGAGAAGTCAGTGTCTTTTCTTTTTGTGTGAAATTTTTCTGAGTCTGAGATAATCTGGACAGCTTCAGCAAGCATTTCGCCACTGATCCCAAGTGGGAGTTACACAATATGATAGTAAACAGCATCTTTACTCAGTGGGGAACCCCAACTTGGGAGGGCAAATGGGAAGTGCAACATATACTGCTCCAGTGGATTTCAAGGTCAGTTTTCTGGGGCGATGCTCTCCTCTCTTGGACAGATCACTTCAGTTACGCCTTCCATCCCATCCTACTACTACCTCGGGTTCTACAGAAGATTCAATGAGACAGCGCACAAGTTATCCTGATTGCCCCCAGACGGCTCAGACAGTTCTTGTTTCCAGGCCTCCTACAAATGTCATCCCTACCTATCTTCATTTGTACCTTTCCAGATCCAAGAAAAATGGCAGGGTCAAGCATCCCAAACCTAATGCTCTTCATTTCATGGCTTGGTGTTTGGTTGGGCGTCAAGCCTAGCATGTTCTTGCTCTGAAGCTGTGCAAATCATTCTTAATAATAGCAGAAATACTCCACGAGAAAATGTTACCAAGCACAGTAGAAACATTTCTCTGTCTGGGCCCATCAAATCTATATATCTCCAGAGACAGTGGATATTCCTGCTATTTTGGATTTGTCTTTTTACCCTCAAGATGACAAGCCTTTCCCAGAGAGCATTATGGGTTCACCTGGTGACAAGTAGCATGGTAACAAGTCCATGTCGCCAATGGACAATTACTTGATCTTTACCTACCCGATAACAGCCAGGTTCTTGAAGGGCCTGATCAGAACCTTTCTGTTGTAAAGAAAGCAACCGCTCACTCAGATTTTAATTTAGTGCTTATGACTTTCACTAAGCCACACTTCGAACAGCTAGCTACGTGTTCCATGAAGGTTGCCTTCCTCATTGTCATCACCTTGGGTAGAAGGGTTAGTGAACTTGGGGCCTCTTGGTTGAAGGGTGAGGCCACAATACTCCATAAGGATAAGGTCTTGCTATGACTATGCCCAGCATTCACTCCTAATATAGTGTCGGAATTTCAAATAAACCAATAAATTCACTTACCTGTGTTTTTCCTGAACCCCCGTGTCTCTAGCAAGGACAGGAGATTTAATTAAGCATTGGCATTCTAACTGGAGAAAGCAAAACAGATCAGGAAGTACCTAGACTTGTTCGTTGCCGAGAGAGTATGAGAACAAGCTGTATTTTCTCAGAGGATCTCTCAGTGGAGCTCTAGCTGTATCCTACTTTGTTATCAATTGACACAGCTTCCTCCCCTACCTGGTGTATGGGCTCACTCTACAAGGGCACAAGCAGTCACAGGAACGTACAAACAGACGCTACTTGCAAGAATTTTCTGGTCTTGGGTGCATGTGTATCCACACTGGAATACAAATAGGGACCGCACACATTGAAAAACTTCAGTTACAAGAAGGTAAGTAACTTCTCTTTTTCCTTGTAGGTGGAACCTTTCTATTTTACTAAGCCCTCCAGTGCATTCGCTTACTTTCCTACACCATATACTGTCAGTACACAGAGCCCCTAGTGGAGCTCTTTTGTGACAGTGTTGGATTTCCCTTTACCTTTCCCATGAACTGCATTTACATGGTACCTTTATCAGAGCCCATTAGTGGTACTGCTGGGGTTTCTCTTCTTTGTCCCACACCTGATAGCAATGCACTTTCCATTTTTCTCTCCATTAGAACACACAAACCCAGAAAGCTTATCTCCATTTCTTCAGATCCCTACTTTTGAAACTTGGTTTTGTTTTTTACTTGTTTTATTACAGGGTCTGTCTGTTACCTTCACCCAGTGCTTTTGGATTAAAGGTTGATTTTCAAATAAAACAGTCTCTTAAAAAGCTAGTGTCTTGTGATTATATCAGAATCAGAGTTCCAGGTGACAAAATAGCACACTGTCATAATGTAACTGCTGTGTATTGCATATTTTTTAAGATTTGGAAATACTTGGAGTACAGTTATTTTGGAGCATGATTTTGAGCATGTTTTATTTTGTCCAAGTTTGAATTAGGCTTGTGATCAGAATTTTTGCGCTTTTAGTTTAATGGTAAGAGTTCTGTTCCTCCAAAGCTCAGAACTCTGAGTTAGATAGAGAGTGTGAAATCCTGACCCATTGAAGTCAATGGCCAAATTCCAATTTGGTTTCAGTGTGGCCAGGATTTCATGTGAACTTTCTTGAATTGATACGCCTGCATTAATTAATATTTTCTTTGCAATTTGTCTGTACTAAATCTGTGCTTACTGTACTCATGGATCTTGAAAACACAACTGCTTCCTTTCACCACGACTTTTATCTCAGATATGGTCAACATTGATAACCTAAAAAGAAAAGGAGTACTTGTGGCACCTTAGAGACTAACCAATTTATTTGAGCATAAGCTTTCGTGAGCTACAGCTCACTTCATCGGATGCATACTGTGGAAACTGCAGAAGACATTATATACACAGAGACCATGAAACAATACCTCCTCCCACCCCACTCTCCTGCTGGTAATAGCTTATCTAAAGTGATCACTCTCCTTACAATGTGTATGATAATGAAGTTGGGCCATTTCCAGCACAAATCCAGGTTTTCTCACCCCCCCCCACACACACAGACTCACTCTCCTGCTGGTAATAGCTCATCCAAACTGACCACTCTCCTTACAATGTGTATGATATGGTTAAACTTGGATTTATGCTGGAAATGGCCCACCTTGATTATCATGCACATTGTAGGGAGAGTGGTCACTTTGGATGAACTATTACCAGCAGAAGAGTGAGTTTGTGTGTGTATGGGGGTGGGGGGTGAGAAAACCTGGATTTGTGCTGGAAATGGCCCACCTTGATTATCATGCACATTGTAGGGAGAGTGGTCACTTTGGATAAGCTATTACCAGCAGGAGAGTGGGGTGGGAGGAGGTATTGTTTCATGGTCTCTGTGTATATAATGTCTTCTGCAGTTTCCACAGTATGCATCCGATGAAGTGAGCTGTAGCTCACGAAAGCTTATGCTCAAATAAATTGGTTAGTCTCTAAGGTGCCACAAGTACTCCTTTTCTTTTTGCAAATACAGACTAAACCGGCTGTTACTCTGAAACCTGTCATTGATAACCTACAGATTGAATGTACATATGACAGAACAGTAATGTCCACAAATGTGGTTGTTGTATACCTCTATCTATAGCCTGACTCTGGAAGCATTTTCTTTGTTAGATATTGTCCTTTACTCCACACCATTTGAAGGGGCCTGATGTAGAACTTTCATATGCAAATTGCCTGTTGTCTCATGCTACTGGCAGTGAACATCAGTCAAGAGTATATGCTTTCCCCTGACTGCACACTTCTTGTAGTGAATGTATGAAATCAGTATTGGTTTCTGTCATCTTGATGTCTCTGTTGCTGAATATATTCCCTCAAATCACTGTTGCTCTAGGTATCACATATAACGTGATAGAGAGCCCAAGTGGTTTCAGTGTTGTTTTTTAGGTGCTTGTTGCTGCTTATAACAGCAGTTATTTGAGACAGCCAGAAATGCCAATAAACCCCCTCTCTTGTTTTATGCTTTCTGTTTTAAGATTTATTTTGGCACATAATTGTGTTTCTACATAACCTAGCATGTTGTGGGTACTGCCAGAAACAATAAATCTATCAAATGTAAGGAAACCTATGAGAACAAATGTGCCATTAAGTGAATTTCCTACAGTACATTTAGTGCACTAACACTAAGCAGGTGGCATGTCTAAACTTACACCTTGTGCTTGTGCTCTATTGACAATAGCCCAAACACATAATTGTAAATGTAGACTAGCAACAGAAAATAGTGTAAGCTATTGTAGATGGGGCTTTTTTATTTCTGTGTCTTGATTTGTGCCCTGTACATTATCAACACATAACATAATAATCCTGTGTACATCAAATACATTTATTGAGGGCTGAATTCCTGACCAGGATTGTTGGAATACTATAGCTGTTTGTTTTTAGGGTTACTTAGTTAAGATTATGGGGATATGATTTTACATGATTTCTGCTGCATTGCAAGGTGCGTTTTTGATGTTGTCAATTTTTCCTTAGTGTTCCATGGTGACAAATTATAGGAAATTATTAAACTCAAATTAGTCACCAGACAGACCCCATTCAATTCCATGAATGTCATGGAAATATTTTATGTGATATCAACAACATATGAATTTGCTACAGCATTGTAACAGTAAACATATGTCTGGCAGCAAACTTCTAAATCCAAGTGACCTAGAGGCAAAAATTCAGAAAAAAGCAGGCCTAATATAGATTTTCTGTTTGAGTCAGTTGATTTTTTAATTATTCCACAACAAACTATTAGAACACATTTAGCACCATATAATTATCTACCAGGAACCACAGTGTAATTATGCCTAAAATGTGGTGACATTTTAGAATTCCTGAGCTAAACACAAAGTAGCTATTGACAAGTTACTTTTGAGTCACTCTAGTCGACATTTGAGGCTTGACTGTATAAGGGGGTGAGCGTCCTCAGTCTCTGGCAGGACTGGTTCCTAAAGACCAGATGCCTTTAAAATGTGCTACTTGTAGTCTATTAATGGAAGTGAAACTGTCAAGATTGGTTAAATCACATAGACTACTATAACAGTTGTATTCAAGGAAGGTAGACTTCGATTTTTAAGGACTCTGTGTCTGACTTTCATCTCACCTTTACCAGCATAAATCAGGAGTAAGCAAGTGTTAAAACCAGTGTAAGTGAGATCAGAATCAGTCTTTTGGTTATTACAGGAATCCTAAATGAATTGATTAGAAGGATCTGTTACATCGTTGGCAGTATCTGTAATGTTAGTGCATGTTTTGTCTCTTCTACAAGTACATGTTTTGGTGAAATACTAAATATATTGTGGAAAAGGTAATGCACTATTTGGTGCAAAATTATGAATTTTAATCTTATTAAATCATCACCAGTACCACTGAAACAGTAAACATAGAGACCTGTAGGCTTCCCAGACTTTGGATGAAACTCCTTAGTGTTAATAGGTAGGTAGTGTTCTGACCACTGGAGGGAGCCTATATTCCATGAACAGAGTACAGATTTCAGAGTAGCAGCCGTGTTAGTCTGTATTCGCAAAAAGAACAGGAGGACTTGTAGCACCTTAGAGACTAACCAATTTATTTGAGCATAGGCTTTCGTGAGCTACAGCCAACTTCATCGGATGCATTCAGTGTATTCAGTTCTGACGTTTGCTTTTTTCTGGGAAACATTCCAGATTATTTATCATGTTCTACCCTCATAGCTTCAGACCCTACAAATAGATGTTTTAGCATGGACTTCTGTGCCCATCAGATTATGACTATAAACTTTAATGGTGGTGCTCCCTTACTAGCAGGGCTCTTCGTATAGCCTGCTGATATTGGTTAGGAATAAGGCCCTGCAGCTGCACCTGCCTAGTCTCTGGACAGCCTGATGAACACAGTTGGGCTACATCTGGTAGACCTCCTAACAGAATGCCCACCTGAATGGCTGAGGAAGCTGGTAAGCCCAGCAGCAGCACCAGTTTGCTGGCTGCTCAAAGCATTCACCCGTGGCTGCAATAACTCTTGTGCCTGCCTGTTCCCAGCCTTGCTCCCACCCTGCACTCAGCCCTGCCCCTGCTTTGCCTCACTCCAGGTAACCTGGCTCTGACCTTTGGCATCTGGCCCCCGTCTCTGGTTCTGACCCTACGCTGGCTATCAATGCCTGCCCTAATCACTAAGCATCACTGCCCACATCCTGGTCTGATGCTGTTGGACAAAGTTGTGTATATTCAGGCTCCAATTTCGTATCTGGAGATGGTATCTAGGACTAAGAGAATATATTTATTAAATGGCTGTTAACGGTAATATGATATATTGGTAATTATTTAAAATGTTAATGATGATAGTTGGAAAAAGTTATTACAATAAAATTTTACTTTACATGTTTGTGAAGTATTTTGTAGTTTAAGAACCCTATAAATTTCAATTATCCTTTATTCCTACCTTCTTAAGGACCAGATTCGGATACCTTGACTCATGTTCTGTGGACAGTATTTATGTTCCATTTTTGGCTTGGACAGTGACAATCAAGTCAGTTTCACTTGTGTTTGTCAATTTGACTTTCAGGTTCTTAAAGCTACAACATGTGGGTTTCATAGATTCACAGGAATTGGGGTCAGAAGGGACTGTTATGCTCATCCTCCAGTGATCTCTTGTATATCACAGGCCAAAGAACCTCACTATAGGCATATGGTTATAAATTAGAATTGTTTTCATTAAAAATCTTATTTAAAATGTGGAAACATTTCTTTTTATTTTAAGTCTTATTCATTTCATTTGTATTTAATTTTTACACAAAGCCAGCATCTATTTAAATTTTGAACTGATTTTAAGTTCAGTGTTTAAGCATCTGAACTTTACATTATTTGAAGCTCGCACCTCATATCAGTAAAATGTGAAGTTAAGAGACCTCAGAGGATTTTATGTTAAATATTTATTTCATACCATTGTGGTCCTTTATCCTTCAATAAGTTTTGATGTGGCTGATTAAGTGTTTTAATATATTCATGACTGTAATGAAAGGAAACAGACAATAAAAAGATCACACAGGCATACAGCCCACTTTGATAACTGACAAGAGTGGATGTCTAATAAATCATTTAGTTATTGTATACTTTTATAGAATGCCTTAGCTTAAAAGCTATTGTAATTTTAATGGAGATGCAACTCATTTTATACAGAATGAACAGAAATCTGCTAGCCCTCTCCCCTGTTACATGCAATGTAGTCAAAGTGTGATGCTGTGATTTGTTGGGGTTTTTCTCGCTTTTGGTCCATATGCTGTTACATAAGGGTCACGGGCGTGCTGGTAGAAAAATGATAATCTAAACTATGCAGCCCAGGAGCTTGGTCTATCCATAGCAAGTAAATGAAACTGATTTAAGATTGAAAATAAATAGCAGTGTGCTGGTCAAGATTTCAAATATATAATTACATACAAAGGCAAATACATCCATATTGTATCCATTGGTAAAAATAAAAAGCGGCAAACTCCCATTTTTGTTGAGATGGTTGCAGGAGCCAAGATGTCTGCTTATTATTCACATTTTCTTTGTGTTCATTCAAGTGAAGGTTGATTGTCCTAGACCTAGCTTTAGCTAGTGCCTTCTGATGCTACACAGCCTCTTTTAATCTTTGTTATAAACACCCCCGTTCATTGCTGTCCTCTTCCACTGGTAGAGGCTGACAATAGTGATAAACTGTTTCATGGCTTTTGTCAATATCATAAATTCCCTAGGGCCTAGCACAACACAAACAAGTTTTACTTTTTGTCTAATCAGTATTTGAACTTGTGTCTCCAGCATTAGACTATCAAATCTACTGCACTAGTGAACTCTACTTACTAACAGAGTATTTGTGTCTGCTTTACAGACACTTACAAATATTCAGTCTCTACTGCAGATAGCTTACAGTTTTCACAGACAATGTACAAATGCAAAAAGGACGTGTGGAGAAAGAGGGGCAGGGTGGGAAGCAACAAAAAAATGTGACCGAATGCTGATGTTCAGTTTGAGGGGTTAGTCATGTGATTTTGTGGGGAGGGAAATGTTTTGTAAAGATTTTCATATGTCTAGATTAATACTTTTGTTACGGGAGGACTAGGCCTTTTGGAGGAAATATCTTTCAAGAAGAGACGTTAAAGAGGAAAAGTTGAAGGCCTGGTGGACTGGGTCATGGGTGTCAGGAGTAGGGTGACCAGATAACAAGTGGAAAAAGCAGGATATTTTTGTTGGCAGTGGTGGGCATAGTTGCATATATAAGACAAAGCCTGTAATAGTGGGATGGTCCTGATAATATTGGGATGACTGGTCACCCTAGTCAGGAGTAAGGGATTTCATGGAAGAGTGGAAGGACCGCACAGATAGGATGGTTAATTGCGTGGCTTGGCAGAGCCAAGAGGGCAAGGAGGGAAATGGAAAGAAATGAAACAGAGAAATATGTGGGAGCTAGTTTGTACAAGATCTTGCAGGTGAAGATCAGACCTTAAATCTGATACGGAAGACAACAGGAAGGCAGTGTACGGACTTAGAAAGAGGCTGAATGAAATCACAGTCGTGCTTATGTGACACTCTCCAGGTGTACCCAGGATTGTGAGGCACATCACCACCACCGGCCCTTAGCACTAAATGGTCTTCTTGTCTGTGCTCGTTGTAGACTAGAGCCCTGATACCAACAGCCCATGGCAGCACAAGCGCTACCGTCCAGGCTTCCGCAGGCCTTGCTCTCTCTGTACCGGTAGCAACAGGCACAAACCAACCCCCCAGGTCCCCAGAGTGTTCCGTAGATTGTCCAGGCCCTTAACCCCTGAACGCTCTGACAGACATGCCAGGCCTGCTATTCCCGAAGGAATAGTATATACCAGCTTGTAAGATTCAACCCAGGATCACCACTTTGCTTAGCACGACAGCACAGAGATATATTTATAGTGAAAACAAAGACGGGAGACAGAGGAGATAGTAAGCGTATTGGAAACAAACGGTTAGGTATAAAACAATCATAATGTGCTTTTTAAAGGCTGAACTTAACTAACAGGTCAACTTGTCTAAAGAAGTTTCTCTCACCCAAAGTCCTCTGCAGCATTTTCAACCAAGGTTGGCTGAGACCCTGCTTTCATGAATGCAAATGTGCTGTCCATTTTCTTGCAGCTGTAGGATAAAGGGGCCTCTTTGCCTTTACTGTTCATTGTCTTTACTCATAGGCAGGATAATCCCCTGTGGCTTTTTTTTCCCTGTGTGCTCTTTTCCCATTGTTTTTATATCTTTAGCATTTTACTTCATATGTAAGTGGACATACATTGTGTTAGTTTACAATGTTTAATTTACGTCCCAGCCAGATACACATTTCTTCTATCTAGAGGAATTAGTCTAAGGCATGACACCTTTTAGTTATCTGCTTTTAACTTATATGCTTAAGAACATAATTTTCTGGTACAGATAGGTAACTCCTGGCATACTACATGTACACACAGTTAACAGTGATACTGATAACCAATGTGACACTAACTTTCATTTGAGACCTCAAGTGAAAGTCTGTGGTGAAGCAGGATGTACATACCAGAGTCAGGAAATACCTGTAACCCCTCTTCACCCCCTTGCCAGTTGGCATTAAGAGTTTCTTGGGTCTCAAATCAAGACAGAATATTTTTGTGTATGTATTTTGGACAGATTGTTGCTGGTGGTGGGACAAGAGACTAGGAGCCCAGAGATCAGGATGTTAATAGACAAAGGTAAGAAATAACCAGGGCCTACTCAAGTGGTTTTGTGATGAGTGGAAACAAATTTTGGAGAAGATGTAGAACAGAGAAAGAATGCAGCTTTTAGTGACATTCACTTTTAGCCATTTTAATATTGATCTGATGGCGGGTCATCTATGAAAAGGTGGCTGAGAGCCAATCTGAGATGTCACTATGAAGCATGGAGGAACACATCAGGGTAGAAAGGTAGCTCTTCGAGTTATCAGCATAGTGCTAGCAGTTGGAGTTGTACATCTGAATCAGATCATCCAGGTGTAGAGGAGTCCTGACTGATGCTGCGATAGCAGGAGTAAGGAGAACAAGAGAAACCTCAAAAGGAGAAACTAAAGGAGCAGTTAGAGGTAGGAATAGAACCATGAGAGAAACACATTGAGTATATTAAGGCTAGGAAGAGGAGAATTTCTAAGAGGAGGTTGTGATAAATCATGTAGTGGGATGGGGGCAGTACACATGATAAATCTTGATTTTTAGTAAATCTTCTGATACAGTCCCACATGACATTCTCATACGCAAACTAGGGAAATGTGGTCTAGATCAGTGGGTTCTCAAACTGGGGGTAAGGACCCCTTAGGGGGTCGTGAGGTTATTACATGGGGGGTCGCAAGCTGTCAGCCTCCACCCCAAACCCCCCTTTTCCTCGAGCATTTATAATGGTGTTAAATATATAAACAAGTGTTTTTAATTTATTAGGGGGAGGGGATCGCATTCAGAGGCTTGCTATGTGAAAGGGGTCACCAGTACAATAGTTTGGGAACCACTGGTCTAGATGACATTACTATAATGGGTATCCACAAATGGTTGAAAGATCATACTCAAAGAGTAGTTATCAATGGTCCACTGTCAAACTGGAAGGACATATCTAGTGGGTTCCTGCAGGGGTCAGTCCTGGGTCTAATACTAGTCAATATTTTCATTAATGATTTGGATAATGTAGTGAAAAGTATAAAATCTGCAGATGACCCCAACCTGGAAAGGGTTTCAAATGCTTTGGAGGACAGGATTAGAATTCAAAATGGTTGGGACAAATTAGAGAATTGGTATGAAATCAGTAAGATGAAATTCCACAAAGACAAGTGCAAAATACTTTATTTAGGAAGGGGAAAAAAATCCAATGCACAACTACAAAATGCGGAGTAGCTGTCTAGATGGTAGTACTGCTGAAAAGGAGCTGGGGGTTATAATGGATCACAAATAGAATATGAGCCAACAAGGTGAAGCAGTTTCAACAAAAGAAGGCTAATATTCTTGGCTGTTTTACATACGACACTTGTGGTAAGACGGAGGAGGTAATGTCTTGCTCAGCAGTGGTGAGGCCTCAATTGTGTCCAATTCTGGGACCACACTGTAGGAAAGATATGGACAAATTGGAGACAGTCCAGAAGCAAATAACCAAAATGACAAAAGGTTTAGAAAAGCTGACATCTGAGGAAAGGTTAAAAAAAACTGGGCACATTTAGTCTTGAGAAAAGAAGACTGAGAGGGGACCTGACAACAGTCTTTGAATATATTAAGGACTGTTCTAAAGAGGGTGGTGATCCACTGGTCTCCAAGTCCACTCAAGATAGGACAAGAAGGAATGGGCTTAATCTACAGCAAGGGAGACTTAGGTTAGATGTTACGAAAATCTTTCTAAGAATAGTTAAACTCTGGAATAGGCTTTCAAGGGAGGTTGTGGAATCCCCATTATGGAGGCTTTTAAGCACAAGGAGGACAAACATCTGTAAGGGATGGTCTAGGTTTACTAGGTCCTGCCTTATCACAGAGGGTTGTAATCTTTCAAGGTCCCTTCCAGCCCTATGTTTCTGATTCTATGCAGAAGAGGACAGGAAGATGAGGATGTAGGAGACACTTTACAGTTTGCCTAGAAAGACTGGTAAAGGCTGTTTGAGCAGGGTAGGCAGAAGCCACACTGAAGGGGCTCAAGGAGCGGGTTAGAATAGAGGAATTTGACTGCAGTCAGCCTGGCAGCAGTAGTCTGCATGTGCAGAAAACAGAGCAGGAACACAGATATGTGTTGTTCTTGGCTCTTCAGTGATTAACAAGTTCCAGTCAATGTAATCTTATTTAAAAGTCTTTCATGTTATGCTGTGTTTTCAGGTATGGTAATGATATCGATACTAAAAGGCAGTCTTTAAATGAGGGATTTCAAGTCATTTTCTTCTCATCCTTAATAAAGAGGTTTAAACGTATTCAGTTTATTTCATGGTGTTTTATCTTTATACCTATTGCATTCATTCATTGCCAGTTTAATCCTCACTCATAATTATATGTCTGAGAAGAAAAAAAATAGTATTCTAGCCATTTGCTTGCACAATTTTCTAATTCTGCGTTCTTTAACCTCTCCTTCAAGATAACTGATTCAGAGATAGCTTAGATTGTAAGCATCTCTCTCTGTTTATACAGCACCAGGACAATGGGGCCTTGATCCTGATTAAGGCCACTGGGCACTACTATAATACAAATCACCTTGATCGATCAGTCCATCAGCCCTCACAGAGAGCGCCAATCACAACAAGTCATTCATGTTGTTCTTGCTGGCCAGGTTATTAGTGGCACCAGACACCCAATCAGCATAGAGCACCGCAACCCAGAATCCCTGAGCGAGCCGCCAGCCTCAGCCTCCCAAGCAGCTGAGATTACAGGCGTGCACCACCAAACCCGACAGAATACAAATTAGAGTGTGTCTCCTCCCCTTGCTTTCCCGCAGAGCTCCCATTATTGAGCTCCAGATTTGTTCTTGAAATGCTGCACATGGAAAGCTGGACAGACTTCTGAAAACATGAGGGCTGGTCCCACCCCCTTCAAATAAATTATCTCTTACATTTTACTGGGACCTAGTGAACAACTGTAGCTATGACAGATGTATACTTAAGGTGGAACAATGATGATCTAATTTTGCTGATTAGGAAAGATTGTCCTGATGTAAAAGTAACACCCATTATACATTGCTTAGGCCAGAGGCCAAGTGGAAGACAGACACAAGTTATGGGATAAAGTTGGCCTCAGCTTTTTATTAGTAAATTCAGCCTAACTCCAGGCAAGGAATTCTTGCCAAACCTAAATGCCAGTATGCACTGGTAACTCACATGGTAGTACACTTCCTGAGTTGTAAACAATGAAGCCTTATCTCACAAATGCCAGCAGATTTAAGTCCCTTGACATATGCACACAGAGACGTTACTTGGTGCAGCTTTTTCCTAGACCGTGCTTTATGAACAAGAACATCTGTTCATATACCCATATGAATATCTGAACAGTACACAACTTGCACCACAGGTATTTGAGTTGCTATACCCTGAACCCTTTACAAAGGTGAAAACCCCTTATAGGCAAAACCCAACACCAACAAACCAAGTTACAGTGAACAGACATAGAAATAAATTGCTTTTTAACCTCTGTTCACCTATGGGCATGATGTAAAGACAACCCTACACAGGGGAAGTGGTGCACATGGGTGGAGAAAACAAGATGTACCTTCTTCAAGGGAGAGATCAAAAACAAGGCGTGTTTCACGAGGCAACCTCCTTCTTGCTCTCTGCAGAGGACACTGCTCAGTAAATTAGGTGGCATGACCTCAAGCCCAATTACCAATCTGTTTGTCCCATCAGAGACTGAAGGGTTACTGGGCCATTGAGGACCCACAGTCTTTGAGCAGAACAGCAAGAATCACCCCTTAGATCAGATCCCTTCCTTCAGCCCCAGAATGAATAGGGTGGCCCAGCTGCTTGACCCTGGGATCATACATTCCAGATCATACAATAGGCTGCTTGACGCTGTGATCATACATTCCAGATAATGAATTTGATTGCAAAAGAAGGCTTACCCAGTACAATAGGCTATAATTTATATATGTAGTTGTGATACAGACACAGAAAGATTAGCAACTAAAATCATTAGCTTAGGCTTCTTAGGTATTGTTATTACTATTATTTACATTATTGTAGCAGCCAGAGGCCCACAGAGAGTTTCGGGCCCCTGTGTGGTAGGTGCTGTACATGCAAATAGTAAGCAACAGTCCCTACCCTGAAGAGCTTACAGTCAAAATAGACACAGGGTGGAAAGAAAACAGAGGCAGAGAGGAGAACTGACTTGCCCAAAGTTACGCAGCAGATCAGTGACAGAGCTAGCAACAGAACCCCAGTCTGCCATACCCTACTCACTGGACCACACTGCCTCTTGGCAATTAAATTCATGTACATAAAATACAGAAAAACCTTTGTAGACTGCTCAGAAACAGGGCCCAGTGCTACACTGCCTTACACACTATGTAGCCCCACTGAGGTCAGGACAGAATGTGACTCCCTAGTGCAGTTTTCACAAATTTCATGTTTGGTCCAATTCCCTCCTCAGGGAAAATTAAGGGCAGATCCTCAGCTGGAGCAAACCACCCCCTTATGAAGTCAATGGGAATTGTGCCTGAGTAAGGGGTGCAGGAATTGGCCCTTACAGCTTTTCAAGTGCCTTTCCTGTAGCAGCAGGAGATTGCCTGAACAGCTCCTGGTCAACCAACACTTCCACTAAGTGATCCCTGGCAAAATATGTTGAAAGGCTGTCAAAATGTACAAGGTCTACAAATTACGTATTTTAGGTGGGTTTGAAGTGGTATTAGAAAAATCAGAATGCATTGACATGTTCAAGCTCCTATAATTTCTTTTCATTTTATAAGTGTAAGATATAAGATTCTATAAAATTTGTGTGTCATTTAATAAAGAGAAATTACTGTTTCTAGCTTTGCCTTTTTAAAAATTGAAGCTAGATTGCGAACAGGTTTCCAAGATAACAGAACAGCAGAGGAAAATGTACATACCTAATAATCTTTCACAATCCATGCGTAGGTATTTCTAATGCAAGCTGGAAAATGGAACTAGCTATTTGTGTTACAATTTATGGCTCAATATCAAATTCACCATATGAATCACTATTGATTTAGCTGTTCCATTTTGGGGTCCTTCCACATGTAATTATTTTGAGCAACTTTCCCCATAATTAGGCTTCAAATGTGATATATCAAAAATTATGTAATGGATGCAGCTGCATCTAATGTAAGTGTTACAAGTGACATGGCATGGGGTAATTTGAACATTATGAAAATAAAGTACAAAATACTTAAGAGAATGTCAAATTGTATGAAAGATAAGTTTTCCAATAACTTAAAAACTGCCCCAAAAATGAGTGCTAGCAAGTAATTTAAAAATAAAAGGGCAAACTTGGATCTTACTTGTTAGACTGAGGGCATGGCAATATTGATTTATGAACTCAAATGCAAGGTACTCATTTAGCACTGCACATGGAGGATTGTACTATTAGTAATCCTGTCACTGGCTTTCTACTCTCCCAAATCAAATGCATACCTCTTATTCAAGTCCCTCCACAAACTCTCCTCCTACCTTTCAGCTGTTGTGTCATTTTACACTCTCTTTGCTCATCAACAGCTTTCCACCTGGCTGTCCCACTTTGTGTCCTTCTCTCACATGCCTCCATGACAGCTTTTTCATGGGCCTCCTACACTTGTAACTCCCTTTCTGACCCCATCTGTGATGCCCCCCTCCCCCTACACCTTTAAATGTCTTCTCAAAACCCACTTCAAGTAGGTGTATAACCAATAACCTAATAATATTTAAAAAATCACTTTGCAAACTAAGAAAGTTCTGTTATATTCAAGACTCATGCATTAGCCTCCCATGTGCTTTCATAATCACACTGTCCTTTCCCTCTCCTATTCCTTGAGTCATTATCTCCTCCTGCGTGTTCTCATCTTCATTTTAAATTGTAATAGCTTTGAGGCAGGGAATCTTGCTTTATTTGTTCTGTAAAGGACAACACACACAGTGGGGATGTTATATAGAAGTAACAATAATGATAAAATATGGAGCCCTGCATCAGTGGTATTGGTTGCAGCAGTTGGGAATCACTGGGGTACACAGCTCCTCCTTCCTCTGACACTTGGAAACACCCCCAGAAATGGGCACACTGTGGGGGTGGTACAGGGACACAGATACACTTAATTAAATATAAACAAATAACACAAGTATGTAGGGATAAAATTAGGAAGGCCAAGGCACAAAATTAGATCAAACTAGCTAGAGACATAAAGGATAACAAGAAA
The DNA here is from genome assembly GCF_965140285.1 of Lepidochelys kempii. NCBI lineage: Eukaryota > Metazoa > Chordata > Testudines > Cheloniidae > Lepidochelys > Lepidochelys kempii. Next base: position 101,135,376 of record NC_136382.1, read on the forward strand.
ACATTCTACAAATGCATTAGAAGCATGAGGAAGACCAAGGGCAGGGTAGGCCCGTTACTTAATGAGGGGGGGAAATAACAGAAAATGTGGAAACGGCAGAGGTGCTTAATGACTTCTTTGTTTTGGTTTTCACCAAGAAGTTTGGTAATATTGGATGTGTAACATAGTGAATGCCAGTGAAAACGAGGTAGGATCAGAGGTTAACATAGGGAAAGAACAAGTTAAAAATTACTTAGCCAAATTAGATGTCTTCAGGTCACCAGGGCCTGATGAAATAATTCTTAGAATACTCAAGGAGTTGACTGAGCAGACATCTGAGCCATTAGCAATTATCTTTGAAAAGTCATGGAAGATGGGAGAGATGCCAGAAGACTGGGAAAGGGCAAATATAGTGCCCATCTATGAAAAGGGAAATAAGGACAACCTGGAGAATTACAAACCAGTCAGCTTAACTTCTGTACCTGGAAAGATAATGGAGCAAATAATTAAGCAATCAATTTGCAAACATTTTGAAGATAACAAGGTGATAATTAACAGTCAGCATGGATTTGTCAAGAATAAATCTTGTCAAATCAACCTGATAGCTTTCTTTGACAGGGTAAGAAGCCATGTGGATAGGGGGAAGCAGTAGACATGGTATATCTTGACTTTAGTAAGGCTTTTGATACTGTCTTGCATGATCTTCTCATAAACAAATTAGGGAGATGCAACCTAGATAGAGCTACTATAAGAGGGGTGCATAACTGGTTGGAAACCATTCCAGGGAGTAATCATCAGTGGTTCACAGTCATGCTGGAAGGGCATAACGAGTGGGGTCCCTCAGGGATCAGTTCTGGGTCCGGTACTGTTCAATATCTTCATCAATGATTTAGCTCAGGGGTCAGCAACCTTCAGCATGCGGCCCATCAGGGTAATCCACTGGCAGGCTGTGAGACTTTTTTTTTACATTGACTGTCTGCAGGCATGGCCCCCTGGAGCTTCTACTGGACACAGTTCGCCGTTCTTGGCCAATGGGAGCTGCAGGAAGCGGCGGCCATTGGCTGGGAATGGCAAACCATGGCCAGTGAGAGCTGCGGGGGGACATGCCTGCGGACAGTCAACGTAAACAAAATGTCTTGTGGCCTGACAGTGGATTACCCTGAAGGGCTGCGTGCCAAAGGTTGCCAACCCCTGATAATGGCATAGAGGGTATACTTATAAAGTTTGAGGAGGATACCAAGCTGAGCAGGGTTGCAAGTGCTTTGGAGGACAGGATTAAAATTCAAAATGATCTGAACAAACTGGAGAAATGTTCTGAAGTAAATAGGATGAAATTCAATAAGGACAAATGCAAAGTACTCCACTTAGGAAGGAACAATCAGTTGCACACATACAAAATGGGAAATGACTCCCTAGGAAGGAGAACTGCGGAAAGGGATCTGGTGGTCATAGTGGACCACAAGCTAAATATGAGTCAAAGTGTAACACTGTTGCAAAAAAAGTGAACATCATTCTGGGATGTATTAGCAGGAGTGTTGTAAGCAAGACACAAGAAGTAATTCTTCCACTCTACTCTGTGCTGGTTAGGCCTCAGCTGGAGTATTGTGTCCAGTTCTGGGCACCACATTTCAGGAAAGATGTGAACAAATTGGAGAAAGTCCAGAGAAGAGCAACAAAAATGATTAAAGGTTTAGAAAACATGACCTATGAAGGAAGATAGAAAAAAATTGGGTTTGTTTTGTCTGGAGAAGAGAAGACTGTAAGGCGACATGATTACAGTTTTCAAGTACATAAAGGGTTGTTACAAGGAAGAGGGAGAAAAATTGTTCTTCTTAACCTCTGGGGATAGGACAAAAAGCAATGGGCTGAAATTGCAGCAAGGGTGGTTTAGGTTGAACATTAGGAAAAACTTCCTAACCGTCAGGGTGGTTAATCACTGCAATAAATTGCCTGGGGAGGTTGTGGAATCTCCATCATTAGAGATTTTGGACAAATACCTGTCAGGGATGGACTAGATAATACTTAGTCCTGCCATTAGTGCGGGGGACTGGACTAGATGATCTCTCGAGGTCCCTTCCAGTCCTATGATTTTATGAATTTAGGAAGTATGGGCTGGATGAATGCACTATAAGGTGGGTAGAAAGCTGGCTAGATTGTCGGGCTCAACGGGTAGTGATCAATGGCTCCATGTCTAGTTGGCAGCCGATATCAAGTGGAGTGCCCCAAGGGTCGGTCCTGGGGCCGGTTTTGTTCAATATCTTCATAAATGATCTGGAGGATGGTGTGGATTGCACTCTCAGCAAATTTGCGGATGATACTAAACTGGGAGGAGTGGTAGATACGCTGGAGGGGAGGGATAGGATACAGAAGGACCTAGACAAATTGGAGGATTGGGCCAAAAGAAATCTGATGAGGTTCAATAAGGATAAGTGCAGGGTCCTGCACTTAGGATGGAAGAATCCAATGCACCGCTACAGACTAGGGACCGAATGGCTAGGCAGCAGTTCTGCGGAAAAGGACCTAGGGGTGACAGTGGACGAGAAGCTGGATATGAGTCAGCAGTGTGCCCTTGTTGCCAAGAAGGCCAATGGCATTTTGGGATGTATAATTAGGGGCATTGCCAGCAGATCGAGGGACGTGATGGTTCCCCTCTATTCGACATTGGTGAGGCCTCATCTGGAGTACTGTGTCCAGTTTTGGGCCCCACACTACAAGAAGGATGTGGATAAATTGGAGAGAGTCCAGCGAAGGGCAACAAAAATGATTAGGGGTCTAGAACACATGACTTATGAGGAGAGGCTGAGGGAGCTGGGATTGTTTAGCCTGCAGAAGAGAAGAATGAGGGGGGATTTGATAGCTGCTTTCAACTACCTGAAAGGGGGTTCCAAAGAGGATGGCTCTAGACTGTTCTCAATGGTAGCAGATGACAGAACGAGGAGTAATGGTCTCAAGTTGCAGTGGGGGAGGTTTAGATTGGATATTAGGAAAAACTTTTTCACTAAGAGGGTGGTGAAACACTGGAATGCGTTACCTAGGGAGGTGGTAGAATCTCCTTCCTTAGAGGTTTTTAAGGTCAGGCTTGACAAAGCCCTGGCTGGGATGATTTAACTGGGAATTGGTCCTGCTTTGAGCAGGGGGTTGGACTAGATGACCTTCAGGGGTCCCTTCCAACCCTGATATTCTATGATTCTATGAATTCCTTGGAAACTTAAAATTGCTATCTCCTCTCACTAAAAATGATACATTTTTGTCCATCATGCACAGTACTTTGTTTTTAAAATAAAAAAGAGTGTGTTTTGCAAAACATCCTCTCCTGTAAAGTTAGAGATGATGTAACAGAGATGTACAAGAAAAAGATTGGTCACAGTTGGCAGAGAACAAAGAGACATGGGCCATGGCTGCCCTAAAGGCACTTACAATCTAGGACCCCAGGTCTTCCACCTATGCTCACATTGAATAGCACCATACTCCATGAATAGTCAGTCGTATTGAAATCAATGGGACTGCAATCAGATCTGTACAGGCGGACCCCTGTGCTGGCACAGAGCTCTGCTGTGTCAGTGGGGCTCAGTATGGGTGCAGGGTTCCATTCATGCAAATCTTGATTGCAGGATTTGGACCTAAAGTCCTTTTTAGTGTAAGTGTGGATGGCAGAACAGAGCCCTAAGCAGAGAAACAAAAACAGTGCAGTGCACTGGACTGAGAGAAAGCATCAGAGGCTGGTGCAGAATTGTTTGTTTTAATTAAAAAAATCCTTCTTTGTAGTGAGGACTAGGGTTGCTAAATACACAAAACAATACAGATCAAACACCTATGAGACTATAACATGCATTTGTTACAGAGCAATGCAGATTTTTTTTAAATAAATGTAATAACACTTCTTTATTCAGCAGATTATTTAACCTATCAACAACAAAGAATAAACTGGAGGATACTTGGAAACCCATGAATAGGAGTTACCAATTGCATTGTTTTGAACATGCATATCTAACTTTGGAGTAGGATCAAACACCTATTTTTAATAGTCTGTTTTTGATGTGCTACTCTGCTGTTCACTGACATTTGCCTGGACAGCTTTATAATCCTTGGCATAATTCTTCAAATGCATGTCCTACAAAGACATACAAAACATTGTTTCAAATGTAGAAATAGGTAAACCTATTGACAAATATCTGGCAATTTAAACAGAGCAAACAGTGACATGCCCTATGAAACTCAAACATGCAAACAAATCTCATACTGAATATGTCCATATCATTAGAATGCACCTGCTACCATAACTAAATGGTACAGCCTATTTACATTAACGTTAACTTAACAACTAGAAACTCTAATATTGATGCTACTGTATTACTTCATCTTCAGCTGCTGTATTAATACCAAAATATTTTCAAATAACTTATTTTTAAGTTCTAAAGGGCCAAAATTCAGCCTGGTTGTAACTTCAATAAGGTTATTAATTTGGCACTTCAATGGAAAAACTCTTGACATAAAGCCAGATTCCCAAATATTGTTATAGCATTCCTTCTCTAAATACAGGAAAAATATTGCAGTCTTCCTTGTATAAATTGAATTGGATGAAAAACCATGAAGGAAAGAAAACAAATGTGCATTTTAGAGTATATTTTAAACCAATGGACACACCTACCCTATTAGTTTCCCTATTTCTGGGTTAAATTCACCCCACGCAGAGGGCCAGCCTCAAGTGAGATGTAAATGGTTCACCAACCCTATGCTGGCCCTCTGCACAGGGATGAATTTCACCTTTATGGGGTCAATTTTTGCTTTGGTGTGTTTATGTAGAATTCAGCCTATTGAATATTTGCTACTCTGTGTTAAATATCTGATTCCGGGCTGCAGCTAAAATGAATAAGTATTTACACTGTCCACCACCACATGTATTTTGTCTGGACTCTCCCTTGGCAGAGAAGAGAAACAATATTTTATACAGTAATATAATACCGAGCTCTTATATAGCACTCTCATCAGTGGATCTCAACGTACCTTCCAAAAGGACAAGCAGACGTTCTCAGTGGGGAGGAAGTTTCTCGTGATCTAAGCTTATTTCTCCCCAAGAATAGTGAGGCGCTTCAAGGGGAGCCCCTTATTGCATGAAGCCCAGTGGGTCTTGAAGGTGGAGAAAAGGAAAGGCAGCTTATGTCATTTTAGCATTTATTATTTTATTTATGGTAGTATGTGGACTCCCAAACCAAGAGCAGTGCCCTTTGGGTTAGGTAATGTACACGTGGACAGAGAGACAGTCCCTGCCTTTAAGAGCTTAAAGTCAAAATAGAGAAGACAAAGAATAGGAGGGGAGACAGAAGCATAGAGAGGAGCAGTGACTTGCCCAACATCATGTAGCAGGTTGGTGGCAGAGCTGGGAATAGAACCAGGAGTATTAATTCATGCTACGAAACATTAAAAATATGCTACTGAATGCATCTGCATATGCATTACTAGGATAGGTAATGGTGAAAATCAACTGATTTAGGAGTAGATTTTCCTTCCATCCAACCTCACCTTCATATTGGATATAGTGGGGCTCCTTGAGTTTAGAGCTGGTCAAAAAAAGAAGAGCAATTTTTCAAAGAAAAAATAAAATAAATAAATTTCTACTGATGCCAGTAGAACTTCTGGGGTTTGTTAGTTACTTTTGGCTACTACAAAAAGAGGGCTGGATCCTGCCTCCCATTGAAATTAATGAGAGTTTTGCCATTGACTTCAGTGGGAGCAAATTCCAGTCTACAGAGATTTGTGGGGTTTTAGTCTTGAAAGTAAATAAGCCACCATGATGTTTAGAATGCGCACAGCATATTCTCTCTTTTCTGTTATAAAATGTTATTCTCTATGGAGAAAACCTTCAATCCTGTTTCTTGCCAGAATAGCCAGATTGGGCACTGATGAGAAAATGAAGAGTGATTCCTCTCCATAAACTGTGAATCCTCTCCACAGAGCCACTCTTCAACCAGTGTTACAGCCTTGACGATTTAATAGGACAGGTCACAGAATCCTGATGTGTCCCCTCTGCAAGTATGGGAGGTTCTACATGGGAGCAAATCTTCCAGTCCACCATGCCCTTCCTATCCTTACTGCCTTGGTGTGCAGGAAACTACCCTAGAATTCATCTGCACACAAGGTAGGGGGTGCACCCCCCCCTAGCCAATCCTGTTCACTCCCTCTTACTAGTTCCACTATCAGAACTCTTGGTGGCCACAGAAACAAGTATAGGATTGACCCCTACGTATTCTTTAAATAAATGCTATCACTGTAGTTTATTTTTGTTTTAAAAAGCTGAAACCACTCAAAAGTAACCCCAAAACAGACCCCTGTGTGTGGGCACGCAGAAACATGCAATAAGTGAACACATTTTGGTAAGGATTTGTTATTGCATATGGGCCCTATACTACAAACACTTAAGCATGTGCATAACTCAGTACTTGAATAGTCTTGTTGAATTCAAATTGGCATATCGTGAAATGTGTGCATAAGTGACGGCAGGATCAGGACCTATATTTTAAATATATGGCCAAGTGACAACTACTTACAGGTAGATGTTCTTTTAGTAAACTGAAAAAATTAAAAAAATAAATATGGTAGAGAAAAATCCTCTGGATTTAAAAACAGTAAGATGGTATCTTTCATAATTTAAGTTTCTTTTAAAAATACACTGTAATTATACCTTAGAAACCTAAATAAAATTTGTTTCCTAACTAATGTTATGAATGGGCTAGGTTTTAGTTTTAGTTAGCTAAGATCATGTATTTTTGCAGAGTGCACTTGGGGGAAATAGTCACTTAAAGGATATGAAAGATAATGTGAAGTTATGCCTTGTCAAATCCAGAGGATTTTCTCTACAACATACTGTAACCACAGCTTTAAATTAGACCAATTTTAAGGTCAAAACTTTTGCAGTGCCCCTTTAGATCCTGATTCTACGAAGGCTTAGGCACATGCTTAACTTTACATACTGTGAGTTGTCCCATTGAAAACACCAAGCGCTTGTCTACAGACACAAATACTCAGGAAAGTTAAGGCAAATCAATTAAAGGAACATATATTAAAGCTCATTTAACCCCAAACCTCTCCTCCCCCACCTACTCCATGTGTGGATGCTCTCATTCAGGGGTAAGATGACCTTAACTTGCTGTAACTTAATACTCATACTTTAACCTGTTTAGTATATTTATAAAAACAGAATAGACAGGAAGCAAGTTTTAGTTTTAATTTTCTAAGGTATAATTTCAGAGAGTATTTAAAAAAACCCACTTCTGATCAAGGAGGATTAAGACTACTCTACTCTTAAGTGAGAGCATCCACATGGGAGATTAACATTCTTTAATTTATGCACATTGATTTCACATGTTTAGTTCACCTTAACTTTCCTGAATGTTCCAGTATAGACATGCCCTAATAAGCACAGTTGCATACATCCTATGTAGTGTTTAAGCTGGCTAATTCTAGATAGTATCTGGTCTAATGGGGTGCAAGATCACTATGATAGATTTCATTAGTCTCGATTGTAGTTGTGGTGATTTAATTTCCAGTAAGCTGAACATTTATATTGTTCTAGGTAGATGGGCTGGGAGGGAGTAAGAGAGGTCAATATAGAAGCTTTGCCTAGCCTTGGATGTAGGCAAATAGCCACATGAAAAAGAAAAGTTCCAGTCTTCTCAGTCAGTTGAACTGCACATTCCACTTTACACAGGCGTCAGAAAGGCAACAGATAGACGTTTGCTTTTTGTTTATTTTTAACTAGCTGTGGAGCACTGGTGAAGAACATCACATTTGACCTATTCTCAATCTTTGCCCTTCACAATTAGGCCGAATTTGGTGATTATTAAGCAAAATTCCCTTGGCCTGAAATGGGAGTTTCATTCAAGTAAGGAGCATAAAATTTGACACAGAGTAGCTTTTCTTTGTCTAGTGAATCCCATTATCCATAACTCTTCTTTTGTCATTTTCAATTGCTTCACTCATTGCAATCCCTGAACAATTTAAATATAAAGGTACTATTGTGGTAGGAGGAACAGATTTTAGACTGGATATTGATTGGTTTTAATAGATTGCCAATTATTTCTTTTTAAATGAAGTAACTTGTGTCTCAGATCAGCTGCAATTATCAGATTGATCTGTTCAGATATAACATGCAACTTTGAAGGAAACTAGAAAGCTGCTTTTCCCTTCTTATTGATTATCTTCACTTTTCACTTGGGATGGATGTGACTCGTATTAAAGTTGAAAGCACATTTTTAAGCATCCACAGTATTTGATATCTTAGGGCCTCTGCATTTTTCATTCTTCAGAGACCATGAAGAAGATATTTCAAGAAAAAGGCATCTTGGCAGGAGAAAACAGAGCTTGTAAACCTCACTTGACCTTCATGAAGCTGTCAAAATCACCAGAGCTACGTAAGCAGGTAAGCTCAAATTTGATGCAGCATAACGGCAGCCATCTAAAAAGTTTATTTTAGAGAACAAATGTTAAGCACTTCAGTTTTACTTTAGCCATATTTTAGAGCAGTCAAAGTTCTACTTCTTTGTAACCAGGTTGACTGGTAAGACTTTAAAATATTAGTCTTTTATGAAAAAAGTTAATATGTAAAATGTTTTGTCTAAGTTGTACCACAAAATATTACTCTTGATAGTCTCGATATATTAACAGTTATGGTCTTTTTTTTGTTGCAAAAGAATCTAAAGATTACAATTATTGTCTGGAGTATTGTTCCAGTGTACCTTAAATAAAGATTTTTGAATTATACGGAAATTAACTGTCCAGCATGTAGGACTACTGACTCTGGAATGAAAAGCATTTTTAAGAATATGAGTTTATAGATCATATAATCTTTCAGGCTGCCTTCTATGGAGGAGTGGGGGAGGTCCTCCTGTTTTTCTTGCAACTGCATTATCCTTTCCCAGTGGCATTCCACTTTCCATTTTAATGGGAAAACAAAAAAGGCAAGCAACTTTCTGCATGAACCAAAGCACAGTAAATTGAGGATCAGCCATAAGGGCAAGATATTTTAACTCCATATTCTTTGCTAAAAATGTTTAATTATGTATGCTGATGTGAACAGGTGCAGAGGAGATCTCTCCAAAATATTTGCTCTTTATCTCAGCTTTTGGTAGTGTAAATGAGCTATTAATTTGTTCATTGCAAGTTATTTATTAATCTATATAGTATTATTATCCAATACTCTGAAATCGAGGTAGTTCAATGGATCAAATTCTTCAATTCTTTTTGTACTTTTGAACTAACTTCCTCTCCCCCACACTTACACACTTCATCGTCTCTGAAGCTTACAAAAGAAAAGGGCGGGGGGATGGGGGGGAGCAACTATTTCAGTAAACCTGGAATGAAATCCTGAACTCACTGAAGTCAATGACAAAACTCCTATTGACTTCGACTGAGCCAGGATTTCCTCTAGGATATTTTGAAAGTGCTAAGTAATAAATATTTGTTTTATTTGAGCTTAACTCAGTTTTTAGAATTCATTCAGTTATACTGAACCAAGTGTTACATTTTTTTTTCCCTTTGCTGAGCTGGGGAAACAATTGCTTCACTGCAGTATTGAGAGAAACAATATGAGCTGTTTAGGTCAATTGATTTTTATAAAAAAATACGTTGTAGTAAATGTGCTTAGAATACATGTATTTGAAAAAACTTTACTAATTCCAAAATTTACTCACTGTTATTTGCTGATTTCATGTAAAAATTTTAGCAGTATTTGTCCCATCTTTTGAGGTGGTCTTGATAAGAAAAGTCAGGAGTTTTCATTATAGTTACAATTGTCTTCTAAACCTGGTAAAACAATTACTGCCTGTCTGAAGTTTAGCTTATAATAGACGGAGCTGTGTGAGGAGACATCTGGAAAGTCAGTTACATTTTATGTGGGACTGGAGGTATGTTAAGCATTGCAACATCAGGGTGCCAACTTCAGCAACAGATGCTCTGTCTAGCAAAAATAAAGGAGATTCCAAGCAATTCAATTATAGTAATATACATGTGAAACAATATAAAGGTGTGGAATTTTTCAGGTACAACTTTCCCCTTTAGACCACAGTTTGTTTGTATGGTTCACCCATTGAGGTCCTGATTAATCAAAAAACTTAAAGGACATGCTTAAATACTTTGTTATATCATGGGGTAAGCCCCCAGTTTTATCTTTAAGATAAACATGTTGTTTTTCTTTCTTTTTCCCATCTCTTGTTTACCATGTGAAAAAAGTGGAAGCTTTAACCTGAGTTTGTTTTATAGTAGATTGGGCAGAATGACTTTGTTTCACTTGGTCATTGAACCATACTGCTTTATTTAAGCTCTTAAAAACTTCTATGGAGAGGACACATATTGTGTGTGCTGGGTGCTATATAAACAAAAACGTTACCATGTTTGTCTTCCATTTTTTGGAAAATAGAGACAAGGGATAAAATTATTTAAATTTACAGGGTTATTATGTATCATGGGGTACACGTAATGTACTGAGAAAGACTTATGCTTCTTGTGTGCAGTTGAAACATTGATTTGTTTGGATTGTTTTCTGTTGACACTGTGCGGCAGAAAAGACCAGTTTCTAAACAAATAAAGATCATAATCCATATCTGGATTATGCACAGTATGTAAATGGTGACCTCTCTTTCTACTGCGTATGCTGTGCTGAATGCCAGGAGAAGCAAGGAAAGAGATACGACACATCCTTTTAACTGCACTTTTATAGTTAACTATTACTTGCCTCACGCGCACAAAACTCCACACTAGCTTCTTTGATTACATAAGCGCTACGAATCGTTATTGTTAATAGTACATCAATAAAGGCAAAGTGTAACAATGGTAAGAAAGAGAAAAACGCAAAGCAATCATGCGCACAAAAATGTGACCCACAATAACTATTTGATCCAAGCTTTCATTCCACTCCTGTTCCGTTATTGTGCTACATCAGTTTAAACTGAGCTATATTTCTATGCAACCACTTTTTTCTGCCCCGTGTATCGTTTTATGTAAATTTCTTATCAACCGCTTCTGTGATGTTCAAAAGTAAAGTTGGAACTAGCGTATTTGTCAAAACATTGCATGGGGAATAAAGGGAGCTGTTAACAGTAGCCTGTTACGTGTACATTTTCAACAAAGTGTTTTATTTTGATTAACATTACAGGGAAAATGTTTACAAACAACACTGAGAGTACCACTACCAGGTATAAACAGTGCTTAAGTAGAAAATTATATGGTTGAGTAAAATCTTGGATTGTAAAACATTCTTTCTTGAATAAAACTTTAAAGATACACCACAGTACTTTAAGGGCATAACAAACATAAAAGGTAGGAAATCAAGGAAGGAACTAAAGACTTCAGGGCACAAGTTCTGGCTGACATGGCATAGCACCTACTATTGTAAAAGTGACACCACTGTATAGAGATCTTCATTGACCATACACAGTTATTTCTAATTTTGTTATTTATTTTAATGTCAGAGGCCATTGGGTGTATGAGATATTTACTGTTTTCCCAATGTGCATTATTTTACATTTATCTGCAGTACATTTCATGTTCCATCGTGCTGCCCTGTACTCTAATGTGTTGGTCCCCGCAGTTGTTAATAACAGAATCAAATTATTGTCATCCTAATTCATATTACTTCTGCAGAACACTGAATAATAAATATGCTAGTGGCTTAGCTATTAAGTGATATGCCGTAGAAAAATACCATGGGAGATTGATATTAAATAACAGTAAACACTATTAAATGGGGTATTTCCTTGTCAAAGCTCTCTCCATCTTAAGAAGCAGCATTTACTATCATTCTTTGTTTCCTATTGTTTAATCAGTTCTTTGTGCACATTTCCTCTTAGTATAGTGAATAAACAAAGCATAAAAAGGTAAAGATAACACATTTTAACAACAGTTTAAATGAATTTTTAGATCATGCAACAACAGTATTACAAGTAACAGAGAAAAACGAATAAAGGTTATGGTAGGAAGAGCATATATATAACATTGTAAAGTAACAGCTGATAGATCAAAAATAATTTAAAATACAAACCACCAGATGGATAGTTATAAACATTCAGGACACAAGTCATTAACATTGTGGGGTTTTCTGTCTTAAAGAAGCAATCCGTTAACCCAACCCTTCAGAGGATTAATGATCTCACTAAATCTATAAACATTACAATTTGAGAAAACTGATAAAACATTCCATTTCTCTATCTATTGCAAAGATATCTAGAGCTTCAGGGGAAAGATAGACATTCCTAAGGAACAAAAATTGTGAAAAGTTACTTTTCCAAGGCTGTAAAATGTTTAATAAAAGAAATTACTGCGTTCAAAATGAAGGTTCTGTAACTCTACAGAGGTATGAAAAGTAAGTCTCTTCAAGAGATTACCCTTAAGACATTTAAAGCTAGAGAAAAGTAAAAGGTCAGACTTCTTTTATTTAATGGGATAGAAGCTAATGAAGGATAACAACGTTAGCTGCTACATTTACATTGAGTTAATCGGATGAGAGAAAATCTCTCTGGAATTCCCCTCCCCTCCCACCCCCCAGTTTCTCAGGTGAGAGAAAGAACATAGTTTACCACAACTGATGGAAGTGGAAGACAGTTAATCAAACTTGGCCTTCTAGGTCCAGTGGGACAATTTTGGGGATGAATGAGTTAATTGAAATGTTCCCCCAAATGCTGATACCACGCTCTCCATTCCTACGTAGGACTAGGAGCCCCTGTAGAAGGGGATAACATGAAACAATTTAGGTCCTGATCCTGGAAATACTTGAGCATATGCATAACTTTATGCATGTGTGTAAGTCTTTCCAGGAATGGGGCCTTCAACAATAAAATCCATGGGGCAGGTACCATATCTTCTATGCATTGTACAGTGCTGGACACACTACAGTATATAATGAAAGAAGTGAGTTCGTTTTGTGGTTAGAGACCTATTCCCAGCTCTACCACTAACTTGCTGTGTGACTTTGGTGAAATGAAGTATTGAGAGGTTGAGACTGATTCAGTCTATTACTTATTTACCATGAGGCTTCATTGATAAATGCTGTAAGGTGATTCGAGCGCCTTCGATGCAAGAGGCTAAAGAACTGCAAATATTATTATGAAATTGAATCCTTAAATTGTACTGCCTGACTATGCTGAATTTCTCTGATCATTTCTGCTTAATTAGGTCCCTAGTGAGTAAAACAAAATCTTGTAATTACAAACCACAGGCAAGACTATTTTAAAAGTGAAGGTACAAGGCCTGATTCACTGTTGCTCTGCAGCTTGCATAGTCACTGACACCATTTGCAAAGTGAATGCAATCAGATTGGGAGTATTTTAGACTCAATTTGCACTAATACAAGTGACTGTACAGGGTGCAGTGCAGTGGTGTATTAGGCCCCTAGGTAAACAAGTCTATGATTTAACTGCAGTGATGACAAGTTAATTGCATAGTTGGTGCACATTGTTTTGAAGACAGTACATTATAATTCTATTGGAAACAATACTAACTGTATGTTGCTATAATTTATCCCTGTTGTCGTTTCCTGTTAATTTGTCACAATTGTATGTTTTGTTTATTTGAAACTGTAGTTGTATATTTTGTAGTCTGATAGCACACCACATAACGCATTAAAGGAAAAATCACTACACTGCAACAAAATCGAAGTTCTGTCTCAATCAAAATCCTATTGATATGACTCAAATTAATTTTACTTGCCATTTTCAACTACACACACTAAACAGATTAGAAGATATTTGGCATTGAAAGTTATGAAGTTATAACTAATTTTTTTGTTAGTGGCTGACCCATGCAAACCTTTCTTCATTTTAAATAAAATTAGCATATTTAGCTCCTTTAAACCACCATCCTCAAGCAAGTCCAGCATAAAGAAAATATAGTACCACTGTCTACATCTTCTGCTAGCTGTACTGTGAGAAGTAATAGCATAGTTTTGGCAATCAGTCTTAGCTGTCAGATGCCCTGCTGTTTTGTTTGGATGTGGCCGCTGGTCAAGTTATCACATCACAAGAAAAGTCAGCACACTGAGTCCTACTTCTGCTTCCCTTATTCGCCTATATACTCTGCTGCTGCTGCTTGGTGCTATGAATGTTTGTTATTACATCATTCGTCAAACATCGTATTTACTAAAGAGCCTTTCATTGATTATATGGACAAGGAGAGGGGAAGTGGGGAAGCAAAAGACTAGCTATCCCTTCTTCCCAGTGCAATTTTCCCATCCTCAAATTTTCATTTAAAATTTGGAAAAAATTTAAAATGCTAATCTCTGTCTTAAATTCTCAATACATTCTTCAATTCCCTTGCTGTCTGTATGTTTCTAAAAGTAAGTGGAGTCAAAATAATAACAAGTTTGTATTCTTATAATATAGAACCTAAGGGGAGAGAGCAGTTCTTGTTTTAACAGACCAAAGTGCATCCTCACATGGTTCTGCCAATGCATGCTGATTCTGCCCTGCAACATTCCATTTATGACAGCTCCTAGCTTTTCCTGAGCAGAGACTGTCCATTAAGATAAATTATGTGATTGCTTTATTATGTGGACAAACAACCAGCAGCAATCAGGGTGAAACCACAATTAAATTTCTACTGGTGACCAATAATAAGCAGAGTTAGAATGTGGACTTTCCCAGACGTATACACTATAAGGTTGTTAAACCACTGCATCAGCAATCCCCATTGTGAGTGCCGTTTTTCTGGGCAAGAGGGTTAGTGGTGTAAGAAATGTCTTATAGCCCATGACATTTCCCCATTTCCCCCTCTATTATCCTCATTCTCAATTCCCTGCACAATGACAAAATGTTTTTTCTGACTCAGGAGAATAGGACACACATTTCTGTGCAATCTCTTGATGCTGATACGAAAGTGACTAGAAGAGTCACTATAGTGTGATGCAACACACTCTCTTGCATTAGGGACTGAGCACTTTACCCTCACAGTACTACCAGCTGAGGAAGGATGTATCATAACTAGGTCCCAAACTATGATCTTGTACGCAATGACTACGTTGTACTTCTATAGCACCTTTCATCTGCCACTCTTAAAGCACTTTATAAACCTTTAAGCCTCAATATGTGCTTTGAAGTAGTTAGATTATTATGTACTCTTTTTACAAATGAGTAAACAGGTACAAAGAGGTTAAGACTTTACCCCAAGTTCACACAGGTGGAAGAGAAACCAAGGTCCCTGACCTCCAGCCCTCCTGCTTTGCTACTACTAGATAAAAAGATTACATCTCAGACAGATAGGTAGCCACAACAATTGTTTGAAACAGAAAAAAGGAAACAGAACTTTTATAATAATGTTTTAAAATTTAAATATGGTGTGGGAGCACTGGTCAGAGAAATTATTGATCATTGCAGAAGTTATTTCATCTCCCCCGGAGAACATATATCCCTCATCCATGGTGTTTTTCAGCTGGATATTGGGTGGTTGTTTCTGTATGTTGGATTGCATTTCATATTTGGAGTTGAAGAAAATTCATTGAAGGAGGGATATTATTCCCGTTAATATGAAATTATAGGGAAATTTTAAGCTCCGTCTCATCAAAATGTTTGCTGTTTGACAGCAAGGGAGGCTTATAGCTTATTGTTTCTAGAGTTACATGGTTACAGAATGGAGGCTGCAGAGGGCAGCACTTCCTGACTCATGAACTTCTCTAAGTCCACATGGGGGTCATCAAGGTCTAGGCAAAGGAACTTTTCCACCAGAGACTTGCATCTCTCTAGCTGGCTCCCTTTGGATGGATGATCAATACGTCTAATAGGTTTTCCATTTCGGATAAGCTCTGATACCTCCACTCCTCGTGCAATCACTTTGGGTGGCACCCCAGCCAACGCAGCAATATTGGCAGCATGGCTAACAGTGGACACCCCCTCCTTGAGCTGATAGAAGAATATTAACTCATCTCCATCTTGGTGGGTCTCCATTGTTAGGTACTGCACAAGAGGGGTGTCAGGAAGGAGCTTCAGCTGCACCAAGCTGTGAAAATTAGTGGAGACAAAGACCTGTGGGCACTGGGTTCCCTGCTTGAGCCAGTGCCTCAGCACAGCGACCAGAAGGGAGAGGCCATCCACTGTGTTGGTCCCTTTGCCAAACTCATCAATAAGTACCAAGGACCTCTCAGTGGCGTTGTTCACTGCTTTGGCAACCTGGTTGAGATCAATCATGAAAGTGGAGAGTCCCACAGATACTGATTCCCTGCTGTGAATCCTGGTGTAAATCCCATCAACTGCCCCAATCTCAGCCTCTGCAGCAGGGACATAGCTGCCGATTAGGGCCATGAATGTTATAAGGCCCACCATTTTTAAGTATACACTCTTCCCAGATGAGTTGGGCCCTGTAAGGATCTTTATTCGCCCATTAGCCTCACCGCTGTCCACAGGATTGGGCACAAAAGTCTTTGCACATAGCTCCATGAGTGGATGCCTGCCATCCTTGATGTGGATGCCATGGCGGTGGGTAAAGCACGGACGGCTGTAGCTATTCTCTCGAGCCATCACTGCCAGAGCTAGCAGCACATCTAGGTGTGCTGTGTATTCAATCACATTGTTAAGCACTGCCGACTTCTCCAAGATCTTTGTCTGCATCTGGTGCATGATAAGTGTTTCCTGGTCTCTGATCTCACAGTGCAGGTCACCCAGAATGCTGTCTAGTTCCTTTGTCCTAGCACTTCTATAATGCAGTTTATCCTCTGACAAGAACATGAAGTCCAGGCCTTCAATCTCAAAGTCACTCTTGTCCACCATTGTGGGCAGCCGTGGAATGGAAAGCAGGAATCCAATCAAGGGAATATAGATGACACAACAGGAAGGAATCCGATTGTCCAGGGTCTCCAATTCCTTCCGTGCCACCTCTGTGAGGAAGTCTGAGAGACCCATCAGCTTTCGTTTCTTTTCATCAATGGTGGAGTCCACATTGGGTCTGACAGTGAATCGGTTTTCTGAGATGCTGCCTTCAAAATCTACCACTTTGCTGATGAGACTGGCAATATAGTGCAGATCATCGGTGAAGACCTGTGAGATGGTCTGGAAGAGCTCGATGCTGCTAGGCAGGGAACGGCATGTATCTCTGAGACACACTGCACTATAAACTGTCTTGTAAAGTGCCTGCCAGTCACTGACCTTTGTATGTGAAAGATTCATTCTTCTCAAAATCTGAGGTACATTTTTTATATTCTTAAGGCACTCTTGAAGAGTCAGGACTGTTTCATGGTTCTGAGCCAGCATGAAGAACTGAATAACATCCAGCCGTTTGTTCAGCTCTGTAAGGTTCCGGGTGGGCCGCATGAGCCACAACCTCATCAGTTTCTCTCCCCACTTGCACCTGCAGCGGTTCAAAATCCCATACAAACTGAGTCCTTCTTTCAGCCCACTGGACAGCTTGTAAACAGAAGGATGCACCTCACTTTTAAATATCTGTAGGACACAAAAAGTATCTTGGTCCATATTCACAATATCCATGAGCACAAACTTTTTAAAGGCCAAGATGGGAACCCCGATTGTGCTATCTTCCAGTTCAACTCCGATCCGCCTCCTGTCAAGAAACTTCAACAGCCCACCTAGTGCTCGAACCATGAGTGGGCTCTCAAAGGGAATGATGGAGGACAAATAGAGGATTTTCTCTGTTGCAGTCATATGAGAGGGAATGAAAGGGAATTGCCGAGATAAGATCCGCTGTTTGCTCACTTCCAGGCCAAAGTCCATATTGGGAAAGAGGACAATTTCTGGTTTGTCCACGTCCCCCGTAGCAGCACCCATATTGGTCAGGAATTTGGCAATGTTGTGATCCTGCTTGGCACTCGTCACTATGCATCGGGGAAGGACTTCATCAATCACTTTCTGCAGCAGCTTGAGGTCTTCGTTATCAGGCATGTCGGGCATGAAGTAGACTGAGCAGTCTCCTGTGTCATAATAAGTGATCCCCAGCAGCCCTGCATACCACAACACACACATGTATATCTGAGGTTGCTCTTGCTCCTCCTCTTGTTCAAGCCCAGGCAGTGGTGATGGGAGACAATGGGTGTTCAGTGAAGCAGTGGTGCTCATTCTAGCCAGTTCCAGGAGCTGTGCTGCTGGTGAAGATGGACATTTTTGTTGGCAGATCTTATAAGTCCTTTCCCCAATAACAACTGACCCCGATCACTTGTCCATTTTATCCACCTCCCAGCCACTACCTGATCTACTTCACTCCTCTCCCTCTCTGGGCCACCTGCCCCTTTTCCAACAGCCTTCTGCTGCTTGCATCAGTCCTCTTTACCCACACTCCTGCTGCATGCAAATCCTCTTTCTTTAAGAGGTAATGAGCGGGGAGGTGGGTTGAACCACAAAATGAGTTGGATGGTTGGGCTGAGAGTTTGGCTTTAGTAGGCCCCAAGTATCCCTAGTTAGTATGAATAATGATGAGGAATGGATCTCGTATCCTGTCGTGACTGCAGTGGGCTATGGACACTACTCTGTAGAAATTAAAGGCTAGTAGAGTCAGCACCTAACTGCCTGCTCGGATGTACAGCCACACTCCACAACTGTGTGTATGGGCATACATGAGTGCTCATGGAAATGCCCATTTTATGCACACAGACCCACCTCCATGGGCACATTCACACAGTGCCACCCCACACCCGCTACCTACAAACCCAGCACCACCCTGGAAGCCTGCCCTCCATACGAATTCACAACACAACACCCCAGGTGATCACACTAGTCCCACACATGGCAGAGCACCACTCCGCCCCACAGCAATGGTCCATAACCCCCCTCCCTGCCCTCACCCCCACAGCATGACCCTTCTCCCAGATCTCAGTTCTCTTCCTACCCACCCACCTCACATGTAGGCCAGGCAGCTCTTCTCAGGCTGGGGGGTTTATCTTCCTAACCCGCCTCTTTCTCCTTCCCCTACCAGCTGCTCAGCACTCCCTCAGCTCAGATTCTCATCAGGGCTGGACCCTGCCACACAGCTACTGAGCTGTAATCTGTATCCCTGCCCATTCCTCCTCCCCTTCCCCTCGCCCCCCACCCCCACAGCTCATTACACGCTTTGACCCCACCTGTCTCCCTTCTCACCTTCCCCTGAAGAAGGCCCACCCAGTAACGCTGCCTTTCTCCCTCCACAGATCATACACCATCCTGTAAGCCCAGCCCCCTCCACACACCTCAATAACCCTTCCTCGTACGGAGCACCCCACTCTCGTATCCCCCTGTACACACAGCTCTGCCCCCACACAGTGCTGTGGTCTGTATTCTCCTCTAGCCCCCACGTACCATAGAGAGCAGCACTGTCCCGCACTCTGGTCCTGCTCACGCCGTACCTCGTGACCTCTGTACCTCCGTACCTGTCTTCACTGCTGCGAGGCCGGTGGCTGATCCTGGCTGT
This sequence comes from Lepidochelys kempii, assembly GCF_965140285.1. Taxonomy (NCBI): domain Eukaryota; kingdom Metazoa; phylum Chordata; order Testudines; family Cheloniidae; genus Lepidochelys; species Lepidochelys kempii. The sequence goes on from NC_136382.1 coordinate 101,154,720, forward strand.
CGCTGTCTCTGTCCCTACCTGGCCGCTCAGTGTTCTTTTGCCTCAGCTGCTCCATCTCCCTCTGGGCCTCTCATTGAAAGCGAGGAGCTGAGGGCAAGGAGGGTGCTGATTGGCTGGCAGGTGCAGACTAGAGGGAGTCTCAGTCAGCAGCCCATCCTGCTGGCCAGCCAGGGACCCCAAAAGGGGGGCTGAGGAGCCATAGATAAAGATATGTCTGGCTCTACACTATAATTCTGTCACCCCCCCCCAAAAGACACTGCCTTTAAATGCCTCCAACATACAAGCACAGCTCCGTAACTGCCTCCTACCTGCCCACAGACAAGTGCCATCCCATAACCCCACCCCCACCAGAAGTGCCAAGTTTTGTGCAGCTCTTGTATGGCTTTTTTGCAAATGTAATGAACTACTATGCCTATTTACAAATAATGTGCACATAATTTGCATATCACCATAAACTTCAGCATATGGTCAACACACCCCGACCCAGACAGTAATGAGTGGATGTGGAGCTGCATTAAATTCGACAGCTGTGCCTGGTATTGGTGGGTAGAAAGGTGATTGACTGGGGATACCGAGTTGAGTGGGTGCTGTACGTGGGGGACTGGATGTTTTGTTGGTCATCTGGGGCTGGAGTATTTGCTGTGGGTTTCTGATTGGTGGAGCCTGGTGCAGATCACCAAAGTAGTGTGGACACTTGTGGCCAATATTAGGCCTCCCATCTTGCAGTGATTGTGCTGCACTGCCAGCCACTACTGCCTCTTCCTGCCTGACTATAATCCCAGCAGAGGGAGTAGCAAAAGAGGAAGTTTAGCTGATGCCACAGCAGCCCCATGCAGTTGGAAGGCGCAACTGCAGGCAAATGCCTACAGCCTGCTCACACCTTAGCTGCAGGTGTGAAAATCCAGTGGAGATATCAGCAGGAGGGACAGGGCTGCCAAGTCTGTGTCACTTGGCATGCCTGTCCCATACCCACTACCTTGTTACAATCCCACATCAAACATTTTCATCAGCAATGCCCTATAACTTCAAACCCCTCCCCCCTTTGTAACACCTCTGCGCAAAAGCTTTGTCTTATAACTGCCCCCTCCCAATCAGTGCACTGAAAGAGCTCTATTGTGTTAACGAGGCCAACAAATTTACCCTAATTGTAAGCTTAATTGTAAAAAGTATATGAAAGTTTATAAATGTCAACAAGCAGGGCAAAAAGCCTAGTTTGGCTGGGTAGAAACCACCCTGCTCTGGTGGTCTAAAGGCACGAGGAAAGCTGCTATAAACAGCCAAGTGGGATTCTCCCAATAGTGGGAAATTTCCTGCGAGTAGAGTGGACAGAGCCAATAATCCCCAGTTACATAATGGCCCTTTGGGGGCTGTTACAAGCCATTGGAAGTTAGGGCTGCTCTAAGACCGCTCTAACTCGTGCTGGGGGCTGAACTGGCACAGGGTTGGGGGGGCGGGTAGCATAAAGGTGGTGTAATGCCACTTTTTCTCCCCTTCTCCTCAGGTCCTGCACTGAGCACAGCTCAGCCAGACCAAAGGATCAGGCACATTACAGTGTAATGTTTTATTTATTTATATTTCTAAATTCATTCTAAAAAACATTTGTTCCAAACAGAACCATAAAAAATAAATATGAAAATCTGGTCTCCTAGTGAAATGACTAATGTAATTTTATTTTGATTATTTAAAGGTGAAGAAAATTGACCCGAACCTGTATGAGAATTTTAAAAACCACTATTTTGGAGATGAAACCCTGTACCGCCTAGATCTTTGCTCCATGTTGAAAAAAAAGCAACCCAGTGGCTACTACCACTGTGAGTCCTCTATCACGGTCGGTAAGTACAATACTATTTTGTTTTATTTCTTAATTTTATGAATTTTGTTTGAAATTGAAGAGGTTGATAAGCTGTTAATGCTGGGAATGTATGTTTGGCAAATCTTGCAGAGACACGTTAGATGGGTCAAATCTGAATTAAATATTGTAACATTTTGGCAGTTAAGCTACTTACTGCTACAAATCAGAACTGTTGCTCCCAACCAATTACAGGTGCCTCAGCACTGGAGCTTCATACTTCTGTGTACTTTTGGCTTTCCCTCCCATTCCGGTCTTAAGGTTGGCAAGCCCTACAGGAATGAAAGTTCAGTTGATTTCCATGTTAGTTCTTTACATGGAGAGCTTGCAGGATGGTGGTTTTAACAGTGAGTTTGTCTCTTGGGCTAAATAATTTGGATAATAAATATTTCCAAATGAAAGCTGTTCTGCAACAAGTATAAAGCTATTTTTGTTGCTCATATCTGGACTCTCTCCAATTTGTCCACATCCTTCCTGAAATGTGGCACCCAGAACTGGACAAAGTACTCCAGTTAAGGCCTAACCAGCACAGAGTAGAGTGGAAGAATTACTTCTCGTGTCTTGCTTACAACATTGCTGCTAATACATCCCAGAATGATGTTCACTTTTTTTGCAACAGCCTTACACTGTTGACTCATATTTAACTTGTGGTCCACTATGACCACAAGCTAAATATTTATGAATATTTTAAAGAGAACATAACTACTGTAATTTAAAATAATAATTGAAAGTATAGAAATACTAAAGAAAATTGCTAAATGCCAAATTCAGTTACATTCAAAATGTTATATACCCAGCCACAGTGGCTTAGAAAGGAGAAAGTTAAAAAATCAATTTTTCCAACCCCCATTCTTTAAGCGGGAAGACTTACCTGGAAGTGTTACCCCGATTTGTGAATCCTCCAATACCCTCCTCAGCCAACATTGACCGCTCTAGGGGTTGTGCAGACCCCCTACAGAATGGGGGTTACTGGTACCTTGTGCTGTTACAAATCCACCCTAACCCTGTGTCATAAATATAAAGGGAAGGGTAAACCCCTTTGAAATCCCTCCTGGCCAGGGGAAAGCTCCTCTCACCTGTAAAGGGTTAAGAAGCTAAAGGTAACCTCGCTGGCACCTGACCAAAATGACCAATGAGGAGACAAGATACTTTCAAAAGCTGGGAGGAGGGAGAGAAACAAAGGGTCTGTGTCTGTCTGTACGCTGGGTCTTTGCCGGGGATAGACCAGGAATGGAGTCTTAGAACTTTTAGTAAGTAATCTAGCTAGGTATGTGTTAGATTATGATTTCTTTAAATGGCTGAGAAAAGAATTGTGCTGAATAGAATAACTATTTCTGTCTGTGTATCTTTTTTGTAACTTAAGGTTTTGCCTAGAGGGGTTCTCTATGTTTTTGAATCTAATTACCCTGTAAGATATCTACCATCCTGATTTTACAGGGGGGATTTCTTTATTCCTATTTACTTCTATTTTTTATTAAAAGTCTTCTTGTAAAAAAAAAACTGAATGCTTTTTCATTGTTCTCAGATCCAAGGGTTTGGGTCTGTGGTCACCTATGCAAATTGGTGAGGCTTTTTATCCAACATTTCCCAGGAAAGGGGGGGTGCAAGTGTTGGGAGGATTGTTCATTGTTCTTAAGATCCAAGGGTCTGGGTCTGTAGTCACCTAGGCAAATTGGTGAGGCTTTTTACCAAACCTTGTCCAGGAAGTGGGGTGCAAGGTTTTGGGAAGTATTTTGGGGGGAAGGACGCGTCCAAACAGCTCTTCCCCAGTAACCAGTATTAGTTTGGTGGTGGTAGCGGCCAGTCCAAGGACAACGGGTGGAATATTTTGTACCTTGGGGAAGTTTTGACCTAAGCTGGTAAAGATAAGCTTAGGAGGTTTTTCATGCAGGTCCCCACATCTGTACCCTAGAGTTCAGAGTGGGGGAGGAACCTTGACACCCTGGGATTCCTGTAGCCTGTTTTAGTCCATCAGCAAAATCCAGCATAAAGCAAAATTAGGCCCGAAATGTCCAGTTGAAACGGGCACAAACCTGGAAATATAAAGTTAAAGCTGAAGCTTCTTCCTGCCCCTGCCCCTGAAAGGGACTCAGACTGAATAATCTCCAAACATTACTTCTACTTTACTCCGTAAATAACAGGACACTTTCTCTTTAATGCGTCATCATTTGAGGCTATGAATAGTAATTAAAAAAGAAACATGGCAGTTTAGGTCTCAAACAAACAATGCCACACATTGTTCAAATGAAAGTGTCCCACTCATCACAAAAAGAAAAGGAGTACTTGTGGCACCTTAGAGACTAACCAATTTATTTGAGCATAAGCTTTCGTGAGCTACAGCTCACTTCATCGGATGCATCACAAATATTACTGGAAGGTGTATGTGTATGGGGCACCAGGCAATAGCAGTTGCCAGTTCCTAAAAAATAGGTGAAAAATATTTATTGTGGATAAATTGATTAAATGTTTTGAATCTCTATTTTTGACTAAGGTCCTACTGTTCAAATTAGCACTGAATTTGTAGTCTCTTTGCCAAATGCACATTGCACTAGGAGGCTTTATATCCAGAAAAAGCTTGACACTGTTTTCCTTCCGGTGGCCTTCCTTTATGTTGTTATTCGTATGTCTACTAGAAAACTTGCATCGGAGAGGTTTGCATCACCTGTTCTTCAGTTAGCTGTTGCTCATTGAGACTTTCTGTATTTGGATGATGGATTTTGTAGTAGCAATTACATTCCGTTACTGATGAAGAGAGCATGCTACAGAGCTGGTTTCATGATGAAGCAAGATTTTCAGTCTGTTCATTTCTTCCTCTCCCTGCACTTCTGAAGTTTTCATTAAAGCTGGGCAAAATGTGCAAAGCAGAAATGTAATCCTTATATTGTACCCACGGGCTTGACTGGGAAGGGTGAAGATCCTTTCTTGGATGGAGTCAGAACAGGTAGCATGCTGAGCGGGATACTAAACTTGTATAAGCCATGTCCTAGACTACCTGTCGGTCTGAGAGCAGCTCTGAGTGCTGCTAAACCCAGCACCTTATTTATGTATTTGGATTTCAATACAACATAAAAGGATACTATCTTGGGCTGTAAGTCTCCTCTCTCATAATTAAAGAAATGATATGAAAAATCAGCAGAACAGCAGCACATTTCTCCTCCCACCCAAACATCAGTCAGCACGCACATTACAAAAATCTCACATCCAACTTCAGCAAATGCCAGATGAAACAGATGGGCTTTACAACAGATTTATCCTCTTTTGGAACAAGTGTGTGAGCCATCAGGCTCTCTGAGTCAAACTCCCTCTGTTTTATACTGAAGGGCATCTAACTCAAGTGCTGCTTCTCATCCCAGATATGGCAGCCTGACATGGCAAGAGAGGGGGGTCTCCCAGGTTGGAAAATACCAAATCATTTAGAGTTTAATGGGTCAAAACCATCATCTTAACTACACCCTGTGGACAATAGGCAGTCAGAGGAGGTCTGAGAGCATGAGAGTCATATGCTTATGGCAAGATACTCTGATTGTCAGATTCTCCACTAGCTTCAGCTTCTGACTGGGTTTAGGATTTAGCCCCCTGTAGAATTTATTACAAAAGTATACTATAGAGGTGAGAAAAATGTATTGTGTTGGCAAGCTCTGCATTTGTGAGGAAAGGCCATAACTGTGTGGTCAGAAACAGAAGGGGGAGGAAATAAACTACACTCTTGATCACTGCTGCTATTTAGCTGTCTAAAAGCAGCTGGGACTCTATCCAGAACCAAGTTGTAAACTTTGGTTACAAGTGATGGAGAATCTCCTTTCAGTCATGGGGATTGCAGAACATCTGCAAAATGTTCTGATGTCTTTACTTTGCCGCCATTATCATCTCACTCTTTTCAGGACTGTGTCTCAGCCCACTGGTTCTCATCCCTGCACCAGTCTCACCCAGGCTCTGAGAAATACATGTGATGGCCTTTTTTTGAGCTGGATGAGATAGATATATAAAGTTGGGGGCCATCAGCATACTGAAACCACTTCAGCCTACATCTGCACACTAACTCTCTTCACATTATATACACATTGATTTTGAGAAATGGCAGAGTAGATACTTATGGTACCATATATAAGACACCTGGGGCAGAAGATAATTTGCCAACAAAATCCTTTGGTGTCCCTCAGCAAAGAAGGAATGAAGCCACAGAAGAATAATCCCTCTATTCCTATCAGGAATCACAAACATCAACACCACCCTATGATCAATGGTACCAAAGGCAAAGGATAAATCTATGGCACTGTCTATAAATATGAAATAATATTAAAATAGTAGAGATATTGGTTATGGATACAAAATTCCCTGGGTCAAACCCCAGTAGGGAGTATTTCTCCACACTTGTATTCAGTGGTTCACATTCCCCTGTGGTGAATTTGTCCTCAGCTGCTGGAATAATATACCTACACTGTGCTGAAAAACTCTGTGCTCTACTACACAAGAACCATCTGTAATACAAGAACTACGTGCTAACATCTAGTGTCTTCATTAAGCCAATACACTGGAAATAAGGCATGAATTTTTAATGGTGAGAGTACTTAACCATTGGAACAACTTACCAAGGGTCATGGTGGATTCTTCATCACTGACAATTTTAAAATTAAGACTGGATGTTTTTCTAAAACATCTGCTCTAGGAATTATTTTGAGGAAGTTGTATAGTCTGTGTTATACAGAAAGTCAAACTAGATTATCACTGTGATCCCTTCTGGCTTTAGACTCTATGAAGCTATGAAATTAAGCAGACAGCTGGATTTTTGACAACACATGTACTAAAAAATAATATTTATTGATGTTCAATAGCTATTTTCAATCCTAAATAGCTTTCTGCTTTTAAACTTTTTTCTTTTTATACTCTAAAACAGGGGTTCTCAACCTTTTTCTTTCTGAGCCCCCCCCCCTCCCCAACATACTATAAAAACTCCATAAAACTCTATAAAAACACCTATGCCACAGGAGCTGGTTTTCTGCATATAAAAGCCAGGGCCAGCATTAGGGAGTAGCAAGCAGGGCATTTGCCCCGGACCCCATACTATGGGGTCCCCAGCAAAACTACATTGCTCAGGCTTCAGCTTCAGCCCCAAGTGGTGGGACTTAGGGCCCCGTCTTCAGTCCCATGCAGTGGGGCTTTGGCTTTCTGCCCTGGGCCCCAGCAAGTCCAACACTGGCCCTACTTGGCGGCCCTCCTGAAACCTTTTCATGTCCCTCCAGGGGGGCCCTGCACCCCTGGTTGAGAACCACTGCTCTAAAAGGCTTTCATTTTCAAAGGCCTAACATTGCTAAGTTTTATTTATTAAAATTAAATATTCATTATTCTTGGCCATTTCAAGCTAAGTAAAATGTGAAAATAAAACAAACCATAGAAGTTGTGAAGAGTAAATTAGGTTTTTAATATTTTTATTTTTAATGATGACTGGAAATATTAATAAAATCAATACTTTTTTATTTTTGGAAGTGTGCCTTTGAAGATACCTTTTTTACTAATGTATCCAAGTTAATATAAGTTCTTAGTACTTATAAGTCATCCTAGACTAATTCCCCTACAATGTCATACCACTCAGATATTCCTCTGAGAAATGTTTTTCAGTAGTTCAAAGGGCAGTGAGAGAAAGGAAAGATGTACTTTTTTCTGCTGAAATGTCAGAATTTTTTTTTCTAGTGTTAGTTTCTATAAGCTCTTGAGATTTGCATGATTACACAGAGATGCTGCTTTGCTGACTGTCTAATCCCTGTGAGGTATTCTAAAATAAGACAGCTGCACAGGTCAGTACTTCAGAAATAATATGAACGCTGCATCAAAATCCAGTTGTTAAAAGTGCTTTGCTGTGGCTTATATATTATCTCTAGGCAACAATATCCAACAATCAATAGGAGCAGGAGACAATTTCCAGAGTTTTCCTTTTCTCAGACTTCAGTGAATGGAAAAATATATTTTTGGAATAGTATAGAACCCCTAAGATTTATAAAAAAAAACACCACCCTTTCTTTTCAGGGGAGACAGAAGTCTTGTGTGTTGATCAGTGGTGAAACTATATTTTAAAACAGAGAGCTGTTATGTGCTAATATGGCATTGTTATGTCTCACCAGAAAGTAGCTGTGCAGCACAATGGAAACAAATGTACATAACAGCACATTGCAAAGAAAGATTGTGTGGAATATTGTTGAACAAACAGGGTCCTATCCAGTGATGAGCTGCCAAAATCTCAACAACGGGTTCCCTCCTCACCCCATGAGGGGGTCGTTGCCCACCCCGCCCCTCGGGACTCCTGCCCCATCCAACCCCCCCACATTCCTTGACACCCTCCCAGACCCCTGCCCCATCCACCCCCCTCTCCTGTCCCCTGACTGCCCCCAGAACCGGGCAGGAGGGGTCTCGTGGGCTACCGTAGTGGGTGCCCACCCACCCCCCAAGAGCCAGAGGCACCTGCCAGGGGGCGAGGTGGGGAGTCCCGGTGGTGCTTAACTGGGGCAGCTCCCAGGAAGCATCCGGCAGGTCCCTCTGGCTCCTAGGGGTGGGGGAGCGTAGCTAGGGGGGAGCAGGGGGAGTGGCTGCCCCCCCCACTGATCACATTAAAAGTGGCGCCTTAGGCGCCAACTCCCTGGGTGCTCCGGGGCTGTAGCACCCATGGGAAAAATTGGTGGGTGCAGAGCACCCATCGGCAGCTCCCCGCCCCGCGCCCGGCCCCAGCTCACCTCCGCTCCACCTCCTCCCCTGAACGTACCGCCTCGCTCTGCTTCTCCGCGCCCGCCCACCCCCTGCCGGCTTCCCACGAATCAGCTGTTTGGCAGGAAGCTGGGGAGGGCTGAGAAGCAGGCTTCCCACTCAGGTCGAGGGTGGCGGAGGTGAGCTGGGGCGGGGAGCGGTTCCCCTGTGCGTCCCCCTCCCCCCCGGGTTACCTGCTGCGGCGTGGACGGCCCTCCTCGCGCCCACCCCCCGCCCAAGCTCACCTCCGCCTCCCTGGGCCTGAGCAGGAAGCCGCTGTAACAGTTTTCTTTCTAGGCCTTAAGAGCTATCATGCTGAATCTTTTAAGAGCTCAGGTTCTCAGTCTTGGATCCACGCTCTTTGTGCCAAGAAAATAGGATACAATGGGGGCTTGATTTAGCTCTGGGTTATGCCAGCTGCGACAGCTGGAAAGGCCACCTGGGGGAGGAGTTGCAATGGCAAACACTGCTCTACTGTATTAAGAGAGCTCTATCTATACATGTAAATAGTTACTACATAAGGTGCCATAAGGCTTTGTAGGCACAAAGCTTGTTGTGCTACACTGCAAATGGCTTCCTTCATGCAACTCTTTACATTGGAACTCTTAACATGCCAAGGGCCTGTCAATGATCAGTGCAGCCTCAAAAGTGGGCAGTGCTACCCACGAAGGAGGGGCAGGGTACATCAGGAATGCACTGAATCCATGCATTCTTGGGCAGTCTTGAATGGTGGGGTTTCTGTGGAACCTTGAAACAAATGTTAAAGATTTAAATGTTAAAGAGCTGGTCAAAAAAAATTTTGTTGGAATTATTTTCCAGCGAAAAATGTGCTTTTCACAGAACCAACATTTACCACAAGAAAATTTCAGTTTTGCTGAATCAATGTTGATTTTTTGCCTGCCATGAAAACACTTGGCAATTTCACTTTCTGCCAGTGAAACTGACAAAAAGCTTTCTAGGAGGATTAGCTCAGGGGACAGAAAAGCAGAGCACTGGGCTCTCTTTGTCCCCCTGCCTTCCCTCTAGGAGGGACAGAGAAGCAAAGAGCCCAGGGATCCAGGCTCTTTACCTCTCCAGCAGCTAGGCTGGAAGGCTCTTGTCAATTTCCGTTTTGGTTCTTTCAGAATATAATTTTTCTTTGAATCCCTCTCTGAGAAAAATTTCGTCCTGAATCAGGACTAAATTTTTCTTCCCCTCCTCCCCTCCCCCCATACAACATTTTTCACAGAAAGGGATTCCTTTTTTGGGGGCCAGCTCTACAGATGGCACCCTCCCCAGACTTTCTGCTGCAGGGGGCCTTTACATGGTTTATGCCTGCTTTTGCCAATGTAGGCGTTTAGCTGACAACAGCCTCAAATGTCTTTTTTCATATGTAATAGTATATGTGATTCCTCATTAAAATGTTATTTTCCCTAGAAAGGCTAGGAAGTTGTCTCAATACACAGAAATATTTGTCTATTAAATAGTCAAGTTTTTGACCTTCATCTGTTGTGTTTATTTTTCCAGTTACCTCATTTTGTACTGATAAATGATCTCAGGTAGCATCGTCACAGGAGGAGGTATATTAATATACAAATGAAAAGTTCACCCTGGGCATCCATGAGTGGACTAAAAGCACAGATCTTTGTTTAGAGTTTAATATAGAACAATAAATTAAAAATAAGAACAGATACAAAAAAGATTACAAATAATCAGTTTGACCATAACCAGCAGTTCTCTCCAGAGCAATATTTATTGTAATTAACAAACAAAACAAAACCCTCTTTCCCTTCTCTAGTGGGAAACATAGTCCCAATTTAGAGGTTTAAACATAAATCTGATATAGATAAATATCATCCATATTTTTTCTTCCTTTAATATCCTGGTTACCAGAACTACATATTGTAAATAATACACATTTTTTCAATAAATTGAGACAGGAAAGTAACTGTCATTTTCATTTAGCAGCATTCTGTATCCTCTCCTTGCTCTGAAAGCATTTCAGAAATCACACTTCTTCATTTTCTGGCCTGTATAAATGTCATTGTGTCCTTGAGGGGACAGGGGAGGGGGAAAGACGAGTGGGTAGAGAGATAAGTAGAAATGTCCAGTCTATTTGACTTTGATGTCTGTTTGGTACAAAGCAAGTGCACTGAGACATAGGCTTTTCAGTTCAATTTTTTGAAGCAAAAATGTTGACTTTTAATTAGGTTTACAGTGTAATTAGAAAAGCCGTTGATACTTAAATTAAATTCCAATTTGCACTTCCCTCACACTACTAATTCGCAAATATAAAGTTCACAAACAAGTATGCTTCTAAAAGAAGCTAGATATGAGGAAGTTTTGCAGGGGAGGTGCTAGGCTATGATAACGGTGTAGTTTTTTTTTAGAAATCCTGCTAGTCAGTTATTTAGAGTTGTCAGATTGCCTTGTTCACAGTTCTCGTGCATGTCTAGAACCCTCAAATATGAATTTTCAATTTTGTCCACTTTATAGTGGATAACATGGTTTTTACAAGGAGTTGTAATGGAAAATTTTAAGGTACCAGTTTTGCTTTACTTTTCATATTTTACTTCTAGCTTCCTCCAGATATAGGTACCATTTCTATTAATTACAGTCTGTGCTTCTTGACAATGATCTCCTACAAAAGAACTCTTTCCCCTAAAATTATTTGAAAATGTATTTCTTTTTAATTTATAGGTACCTAATGTTAATGATCTGGGCTGTCAGACAGGTTTTACACTTAGATTTATGTTACTTCAATTTACCTTTAAAATTCCTGTGACAAATAGAAAGGCCAATGGAACTGGAAAGTAGCAAAACCAGTGGAAATCTGTTTTAATGGGCATTGAAGTAGGAGGTTAATAGTCTAGAGCAGGGGTTCTCAAACTTCATTGCACTGCGACCCACTTCTGACAACAAAAATTACTACACGACCCCAGGAGGGGGACTTAAGCCTGAGATCTCCCAAGCACCGCTGTCCTGGGTGGGGGGAGGGGACGGAGCAAAGCCAAAGCCCAAGGGCTTCAGCCCCAGGCGGGGGCGGAGGGGGGGGGGCTGTAACCTGCCACCTGCCACACAGGGCTGAAGCCCTCAGCCCCAGTTGGTGGGGCTTGGGCTTTGGCCCCAGGCCAGAGCAAGTCTAACGCCATGCCTGGCGACTCCATTAAAATGGAGTCACGACTCACTTTGGAGTCCTGACCCACAGTTTGAGAACCGCTGGTCTAGAGTAAAGGCATAGCTGGGGGTCTAGAGAAAGCTTCTGATGAAATTTGGGCAGGCTAGTGCTTGTGTTCTTTGTTTTCAGCTGCAAAGGGCATGACTAAAGAAAATGTCTCTCCATGATTACAGTGGTTGAAAAGAGTCAGCTCCCATGTGTGATAGAAGGAGGAATCAACTGGAGCCACTGATTTCTGATAGACATTATGGATAAATCAAATAGGATTTCACCCTATTTCCACTAAGTCAATGTGACATCTCATATATATAAGACAAACAAGATTTGGCACTATGTCTGAGACAACTGGAAAAAAAAATCCCTGTGAATAAGTCTAGCACTTATCAGGCTAGTGCACTTGAGCATTATACAGTGGCTGAAAGCGAGCCTGGGGCAAAGGCACTTGATATTTTATTTATTGTGTGAATCATGGTAAACTTTAACAGGCTTTTAAAGATGTAGTATTTTTCTTTTAGAAATAATATTTACAAATTTAGTGCTTTTGTGATAGTATTGTAATAAATCAGGCAATCAAAACCAAACAGAAGTTATTGGGCAGACTATATTTGTATTTCTGATATTTCTTGGATTGCATATTCTCAAAACATTGGGCTTTGCTGCAGTTAAAAATAAAAGCTAGCCGGCATTTCTGGTTCTCTCTTATTTTACATGAAGAAGAGTTCTCTCCGATTTGGTCTCAGGAAACCTTACACAGAGTAGCCAAGGAAATAAATCTGAAACTGCCTACCCTGTTCTTTTGATAGGCTAATCTGGCCCATCTCTTAGTGGCAGTGAATCTGATAGATACACAATGAGACAGCTGTGGCGATATAATACTTCTTTGTTAAAATTAAACAATCCATTGGCCAACTTCCAGTCCTTCGGAAGTGTGTTTAACATATATTGGTAGACCCTATGTTAATGGGGGCAGGTGTAAGTGATAAATTCAAATGATTCACTATGTTGGGCTCTGTGTTACAAAGATATATTAATAATTTATTGTACTTGCTTGTGAGAATTTCATTTCAAAATTTAAACCTGGTTTTAATTAAAAATAGAAAGAAAAGGACTTGATAACGGAAGGTAAGAAAAAGCTTTTTTCTTGAAGCAAAGAAATAATTGCTAGACCAAGCTGTTAAAATATGCTAAAATATATGTGGGTTAAACCCTGAAATAGTTTCCATTGCCACACATTATTCTTAATTAATCTATTTTGTTACAAAGTATCAGGATAAAGCTGCTTCTGAAATATGTTTGATTTAGCTAATGTACTTACAGAAGATTTTTCACTTTAACAGTTTTGCTGCATTCTGTGCCTACAGAAAATTACTCTCAAAATATCAGTTTCCATTTGTGTAACTACTGTAGTTCAGTTGCTTTCAATTACCTTTGTGCAGCTCAGATAAAATAGAGGTCTACACAAAGAAGATAATGCCCGTCAAATTAAAAAGGAAAGAACCCTGAGGATCAACGGTATTGTTTTTTGCTTGGGAATCAAAACTGAGAAGTGATGACATTTTCAAACAGAGCTATTAAGTATCTGAGCCCAGCATTGTACACATTTGGACAAAACTGCCATTGGGCCCTGCATAATTAGGTATAATAAGGTAGATGCTGAATAACGATAATTGCTTCTAGATGTGTAAAAGTGAGGAAGGGTGATCTTGTGGTTAATACATGAGTTTGGGATTGGAGATTGGAGTTCTGGGTTCAAATTCTTGTTCTGTTACAGACTTTCTTGGACAAATCCTCTATTGCTGTGCTTCACTTGCACAATAATGCCTTACCTCACAAGGATGCTGTGAAAATAAATTCACTAATGATTATGAGGCATTCAGACTTTATCGTGATGGGGGCTATATAGAATACACATAAAAGTCTTTCCAAATCATTACTTTACTGCTTGAGGCTATATCTGCCCCATGGATGTGTGCTGCCACTGTTATCTTTAGTATTCACCCAGAGCAGAATCTGACCCCTGGAGTATCCAATTTTCATAACCTCTGTGAAACATTGCATTTTTTTCTGTTTATATAGTTATGGGCAGGGGCCAGTAGTTTCCCATACAAGATGTGGTTTGGAGCTGTAAACTGTTTATTTTTATTCCATTACCGGCTTTTGTGATTCAATATGTTTCAAAAAAAGACAAGGTTTCAAGGAGCTTCAGATGACAAATGAGCGGCATCTTACTTCCCACTGTGAAAAATAGTGCATACATTTATTGACTGTTATGCTTGTAAAAATAATTAACAGTGAAAGCCCATCTAGTAAAAGTAATATTACCTTAGTGAATCGGGTTTCCACTCAGGCATTCTGAATATATTTAAAATTCTTATTGAGAGAGAAATTATGATTTGTGCCTGAAAATATTAGTAATGTTATATTTTAAGATACAATTGTCCCCAAGCCCCCAAAATATATTGTTTGGCTGTAAGATAGTGAACAAATGATTATACTGTAAATAAATTAACAGGAGCCCTCTTTACAAGCAAACATGGCAACCTTCATAGGTACCAGCTGTCACTGATTTAAAAAAACAAACCAACAAAAAACCAGCAAAGTAAATTACTTCGTGAGAAGAAAGCTATTTTTTCTCTCTCCAAAACTCACACCATTGTTCTGATTATATTTTATTAACCTATAATAGCATGGCTCCCATTGGCAGATCAGAGATGGTGTGTGCAGGAGTGGGAAATCGTAACCTCTCCATTCCCTCCCATCCCCAACCATACTCTGAAGTTTTTAATTTCTAATTTAGGAAAAATAGTTTCTAGACCTTCTGGTTGTGACTATAGCGTTCTTACACAAACTGATGCGAGATGTCTTCCTGAGTCTGCGTACACACAAACGTGGAACTCAATGACTGTAATTTTCAAGGCAGTGAGGTGGGTGGGGAGCAAGGATGGGCTGCCCCTCTTTCTGCCATTGACTGGTTAGTGTAGAAGTGATGGCAGTAGCAGTGAGAAAGCCTCAAGCGTGCTACTCAGCTGGGCTGACGTCTGGAAGAGGGAAAGGATTTGTGCAAACTGAGGATCTTTCCAGCCACATTTTAAGATGTAAGACCATTGTTTTCAAAAATGGCCATTAATTTTGGATGCTTCAATTTCTGGGTGCCCAACTTAGAACTCCTTAGGCCACATTTTCAGAAGTATAGAGGACTCACAAATCCAAATGAAGTCAATGAGAATCAACTCACATATGTCTCGGGTGGGCACCCCACAAATGAGGCACTCAGAATCATTGGTCACTTTTTAAAAGGCTTTTTGAAGAGACTGAGGGGCTGAAGGAAATGGGACATTGCCCAGCCATGCTGGAATAAAGACAAGAGGCAATGGATGTAGTTTAGTGAGGCTGCAACTTTATTCACTTAAAATATCTGGGTGAGGTAAATTTTATAGTGTGGGTTGTCATCATTTCCTACTGGATCCCTGCCCTGCCGTGGGGAAGGTGAAAATATCTACCCTGCCCTGGCCAATCTGGTAGTAAGGGAAAAATTCCTTCCCAGACCCAAAGAAAAAGGGCGACTAGCATAATACCTACAGTGGATCATAATGAAACCTGGTCTTACTGTGACTCAAATTGTTGCCAGTTGTGACTCAAATTGTTGCCAGTCCCAGTAAGAAAGGGTTTCACCAGAACTGCCTAGGGTATAAATACTCCACCCGCTCCTGCTCACCCAGAAGGGCAGTGTCCCCACCTGATCCAACAACTTCCTGTTCCTCCCTGCTCCGTCCAAGTGAAGCTTCTCCTTCCTCCCTCTCTACCACCAAGTGCTGGCAGAACCCTTATAGGGACAGTAAGCTCCTTGTCTCCTGCCCAGCCAGCGAAAGGACCTATTGCATACAGTTGTGGTGGGCAAATATTCAAGGATTTCCTCTGTATTCTAGTCTAGAAGATCCTTTAAAAAAAAAAAAGTGGTGCCTTTCCTGATGTCCCACAGAATGAAACATCTGAAAACTAACCAGTGAGAGAACAGGACTTAGGAAGGAAGGGGAGACCATGAAAGAATCTTATTTCTTACAAAATGGCTTTCAGAATCAATGTTTTATATGTAAGCTAAGAAAGAGTTTTGACAGGGATGCTTCTGTGGATATTTGCCTTCTAAGGCAGTTTACCTTCTAAGGCTCTAATGCTGCAACTAATAGTGCACAGGCAGACTGCAATGGACCTCTTTGTGGGTGCAGCAGTCTATCCATGTGCTGTCAACTGCAGCGCCTGAACCAAATTTTGTGAATGCGAGTGTTTTAAATGTGGGAAATGTAGTTAAAATAAAAGGTTACACAATAAGTATATAGAGTTCATTGCTTGCTAACTTTATGCTGTTTTCCTTTATTCTTCAATAATATATTCAGATCTAGCATTCTTGGCTGGTGAAGTAAACAGTTAAATATGTATACTGGAAGAGTTTTAAATTTAGTGATGCAAAATTTTCCAGTTTTTTTTAATTAAACTGTATGAATCCATAAAAGCCACCAATATAAACAGAAAAGCATAGCTTCACTACAGAGCAATGAATGGTTGGTACACCGCTCCCAGGCTTTAAACTCCACTGGTTATTTGCATACCACCACCAGATTTCACATTTTGAGTGACAATTTAGCCATGGAAACAATATAGAAAATTTCTGAAACGTGCTCCAAAACTGTGCTTTCAGTTTTCATCAGTTGGCAGCCAAAAATAACCTCCAGAATGTAGTAATTGCCAAAACTCAGACACTCCTTAGGTAGCTCTCTATCCAACAATAATTTTCTATTTTTTATTTTATTTCTCCAAATTTTGAAAATACACATATAGGTTCCCGTCCAATGTTCTGAGCACTTATCCCAGAAATGAAAAACGGACAAAGCACAGCCCATAAATGCATTCATCTCAACCTATACTTCCTCAGCAGTTTTTAAAAAAAGAGGGGAAAAGACGGGATATTTATCATGCTTGGAAGGTTACCAAAATCTGAGTTGTAGTGGACCAAGTGGTGGTAATGACTTCCAAAATTGAGGCACACCGAAAAGGGGATGGAGCTGGGGGCTGGGGTCAGACCTACTGTGTGCAATGCTGTGTCTACTATGGGAAATTAGGTATACTATGCACAGGGACAAGAGATAAGCTTGTTTATACACTAGTTCCAAATCCCAATGGAAGAATTCTAACACAGCATACTTCTTTGTAAGTGACACAATGAGGCAACAGTGACAAAAGAGCAGCCCCCGAATAGTATGGCTACTGGGAAGTGGGATAGGGTGGTGGGTCAGTGGCAGTGGTAAGAGATTTTAGTTTGCAATAAATTGTGACCCACTTCCCAAGTATTGCCTTTACCTTGGGAGTGGAAGAATAGATGGCTGGCCATGGAAAGCAGAAGATCATAATTGACGCTACCATAACTTTTGATTTTTTTTTAACTTGTCAGATTAGTTTGTTTCAGTAGAAACTTCTCTTACGGTTATTTTTTCTTCATTAGAGAGAATATTGCTTTATTGGCTCTGAACAAAGCTCAGCTGTGCCCAGTGATGATATGTGATGTTGATGTTATGTGGTTTATACCATAGTTATGTACATTGGATAGATCAAGTTTGTGTGTCCTATTTATTATGTCACATTTTGTTTTCAATTAGAAAAATTGGTATCCTTTTGTGTGGGATAAGGGGATGGAAGTAATAATGCAGAAAAACCTCTGATTTCTTTCTCTTGAGGGCCATGTTGTCCCATTTCTTAAAAGGTGTATTTGACATAAACCAAAATGAAAACACTGCAGAAAGAAAAACATCAACATTGTCATCTAGGCAAAATGGGAGAAACCCCATTTTAATAACTTCAAAAACTGCAGAAAAAGCATCTTCTGAAGATGAAATAAACATAACCCATTACAGGCAACAGAAGATTACTAAAATAATCTTGACATGGATTCTCTCTTTCTTCTTCCCTGTTTATCTACATAATAGAAAAACAACTTTGTCAAGTGGCTCTGCATATTCCCACTTGCATTTACTGTGGTGCCTTATGGCAATACCTCTTCTAGCAATGCCAGCTAGAGCACTCGGCACTCCCTGCCCCACCCCTCCCCTCAGCATCGTGATGCACTGAGAGTGAGTCTGTAAAGGGGCAGAGAGCCCTCACCTCCTCTGTCCCTTCCAGTTGCATGCCTAGGTGGATGTGAATTGCTCTGGTCTCTTTGGAATCAGAGTCTTTCTATTTAGCATTAGCATCATTTAGTTAGTTAGCGACTAGTGTTTTTTCACAGTTTCAGGTTATGGAGGAACTGAAGAAACAAAAGGTAACTGGGTTTCAATCATGCTTCCTGCTCGTCTGTCTCCCTGGCATCCAACAATCTCTTGTAGTGCCTCAAGTGCCTAGGAGAAGGACATTTGCCTTCTGGGCATTCAGTCTGCTGAACCCTTACTCCCACAGTCCCCAGGAGTATGGAGACTCGCTTGCAGCTTCTCCTGCTCAAGGTCTTGGGTACCAGTCAGGTCTTGGATGCCAGGGCTAAGGGGCCAGTCTCTGTTCCTGTGGCTATCAATGTCAAGCGACTGAAGGTTTCCAAGGAGCCACAACCCCTGTCATGGTCAGACTTGGTTCCTGCAGCTCCCTCAGTAAAACCCACAAGGCTACAGATGTTTGAACTAAGGGCCATGTGGTCAGATCTGACTGCCCCAGTTCTGGAAGAAAGGACAAGAGACAATTTGGCCACCCTCATTGGTGCTGTACCTCATGCCTAAGGCTACAGGTATGTCATAGAGGTTGTGGAAGTCACGGATTCCATGACTTTCTGCAATCTCCATGACATTGGGGCCCCACAGCAGCCCAGCCACTATGACATCAGGGGGATCCCCCACGGCTCCCAGCCCAGCAGGGCAGCAGTGGCACCAGGGGGGGATTCCCCCCAGCTCCCAGCCACTGGTTGGAGTGAGGGGCCGCAGCTCCCTGCCAGTGCATGCAGTGGGGCAGAGTGCTGGACCCTCCCCTCCATCTCCATTTTCTCAGCGATGTTTTTAGGAAAAGTCAGGGACAGGTCACGGCTTCCATGAATTTTTTGTTCATTGCCTGTGACCTGTCCGTGCCTTTTACTAAAAATATCCATGACAAAATCTTATCCTTACTCATGCCTCTCAGTTACCAGGACCCAATAAAACTCCTGCAGCTGCAGGATCAGGGTTGGTTCTGACTTCCACTTCTGGATCCAAGAAGATGGAATTGATTGGGTTTGGTTCCGTCCATCACAGCATCAAAGAAGAAGAGGCACAGAGACAACATGGCTGCTGTTAGCAGTGCAGTTCCTGTGCAGAACTGAGAGATCCATCTGATTCTGACAGGACTGCCACGGTTCCAAAAAGGAGATCCATTCCACCCCTGGCTTCAACAGCAAAAGGCGGTGGAGTTGGGGAGAAGGTTAGATCGGAAGATGTCCATGTCATCAAATCTGTCGTTGATTCCTGGGCCGGTTATGGCTGTATCCTCAGTTCTGGAGAGCTCTGTCATAGTAACAGCCACCTTACAGCTCTGCTTGATTCGTCAGTTCTGAGTGGGGAAAAGTTTCCAAAAGGAGGTATGTGTCTCTGGTACCAATATCTTCTTCCTCATTCACTGTTAGGAAGAAGAGGCCAAAGGATATTGCTGGGCTAAACACTCTATTCTTCCTCCTAGGACCTGTACATGGTCCCAAGACCTGGATCTCTGTACTTCCATTCAGATCTGCTACTGTCCCTGGTATACTCTATCTTTGATCCAGACCTGGATCCTTACTAGGAAGAAGAGAGAATAAGAATGCTCGGTTCGTACCACCCTAAGGTCCTCTTCCTGCAGGCACATTCCCAAACACTGGTTGCTGGCAATCCTAGGGTATGTGGTCTTATTGGGGGCCACCCTAGGAATTTTTCAATTTACCTCTCCATCCACTTGGAGGGTATGTGTCATCTGTTAAAGATCTGACAGTCCAGAGATCCATGGATCCGGCTCCTCTGGATCTGGATCTCCACTTTAAATATTCTTGCTGTGCCTGTGGAAGAGACTTCTCACCCAGTGTTTGATATCTTTTGTGCTACTGAAAGGAGTCGAATATTCCTACCAATTTTGGATGGGTTGCTGCAACTTGCTAAATCTGTGTGGACCATGCCCACTTCTTGTCAGCCTGTTTCTAAGAAAGCTGACAAGTAGTATCAGATACTATCTGAGAGATGCTCCTACTTCCATAACCACCCTGCCCCTAATTCACTTGATGGTGGCTGCAGCCAGTAACAGGGTCTACTGCAGTCCAACCCAGTGGATAAAGAAGGGAAAAGGATTGATTAGTTGGGGAGAAAGGTGTTTCTCTTCATTATCCCTCGGTATTATGGTGGCGAATTATCAGGCAGTCATGGCCCATTACCAGTTCCATTATGGGAAAAGATGACATTTTTACAGGACTTGCTGGATGACAACTGACAAATGCTATCTTAATGGAGGGATAGAGTGTGGCCAAATGTTCACTCAGGTCCTCTTATTTTCCATCAATCAATTCCAAGAACATCAGAAGTTCCAGCAGCCTGCACCTCCTAGAGTCACTACAAGAAGAGGTATTTCAAATTTAGGCTGAAATGTAGACATGTTGCTGCCTCATCAGTGTCTTCATCTTGGAACAACGAGTCTCAGTTTTGACTAGAGGATTGTAAGTCAAGATCCAGCCAATCAGGACCAATCTACCCTTTCTTTGGAGACAGGCTAGCCCACCACATCAACAAATGGAGGCAAGTTACATCAGACCAATGGGTTTTAGAGATTGTAGAAAATGTCTGTGCCATACATTCGAAGACTTCTGTTTCATGGGACTTATGGCAGCCACTATTTTTGTGACTCTGAATGTTTGAGAAACAGACTCAAGCAGCATTGCATGTCTCAGGTCAACAGATCAAGTTGGGCCAGCTTTCAGAGGCATGTTGCTCACCATGCCTCAGAACATTATAGTCTGTCTAGAATGGTTGTCAGTCAGAGCAAATGCCTTCAAGAGTTCAAACTTCCAGCTCCATCCCAGACAGTAATGCCAAATGCATCCAATAATGGGCCGGGGGGTGGGGGAGAGTGCATCTAAATCATTTGACAGTTCGAGGGCACTGGTCATCTTAGGAGAGCACCCTGCAGCACATAAATGGATTGGCGTGAAGAGCTGTTCTTCTAGCTCTAAGGTTGTTCTTCCCTCATCTGGAGGGAAGGGTTGTGCAGGTGGTGATGGAGAATACATCGGTGATGTATTACATCAACAGGCAGGGGTGTGCTCACTCCGCTCTCCCCTGCAGAGGCTGTAAGTCTATAGCATTGGTGTATCCTTCATGACATTTATCCTAGGGCCCTGAATCTGGCCCTAGTGTTTCCTATTCTATTCCAGAGCAGCCAGGGACAGTCAATCTCTGTTGGATGCCTTCCTTCTGCACTGGGGGACAGAGCTGATGTATGCCTTTCCCCTGATCCAGAAGGTAGAAAAATATGTCAGAACACGGCAAGGATGATTCTCATTGCTCTGGCTTTGTCACAATAGTGGCTAACCAATTTCCTTCAGCTGTCCAGCGGAGTCTTGATGCATCTTCCACTGTCTCCAGGTCTCCTGTCTCAACAGGAGGGAAAGATCTTACATGCAGACCCACTGTCCTGTCACTTGACAGCATGGACAATTGGTCTTTGACTCTGTCGGCACTTAAGCAGTCATACTCTTCGTATGTAGTGGTACTAATTAACTCTAGAAAATAGGCTACTAGGTGCTGTTATCATTTAAAGTGGACCAGATTCCACACTTTGAGGAAGAGAAAATCTGATTGCCCTGTATCTGCTTGTATTCCTTGCATTCTGGAATACTTAATGTACAGGGTTATCTAACTCATCATTAAAAGTTCACTTGACAGTCATCTCCATATATCATACTCCAGTTAATGGTGGATCACTGCTCATTGTTCAGTTTAGGATTTATGAAAGGTTTATCAAATGTGATTCCCCCTGTCAGAAATCCTGTCCCTTCTTGAAATCTGTTTGGTATTGGCCATGCTGGTAGAATCACCTTTTTGAATTTTGGCTGAGTGTTCTATCATTTATCTCTCAAAACAGCTTTCGTTGTTGCCATCACCTCAGCTAGGAGAGTGAGTAAATTGAATGCCTTTCACTTCTTTTCATAAGGACAAGGTGGTCCTCAGACCTGATACCAGATTTTTACCTAAAGTGGTATCTGATTTCCATGTTAATCAGAACATTAATTTGCCAGGTTAGGAAAACCTGGGGAACCCCTAAAACTTCAATGGGAAGAATTGTTACTACATAGTTTAAATGTTAGCATGATCCTCTCCTATTACCTGGAAAGAATTAAAAGTTTTTGTACATCACCTAGATTGTTTGTATTTTATGCCAAGAACCACATGGAGTATATGGTCTCTTCACAGACTGTCCCTCTTGGTGGATTAAACAACATATTGCTGAATGTTACACACTGGCAAAAGTTTCTGTACATTGCTGTGATTCAATCACATTCCACTGGAGCGGCTTTCTTCACCTGCCTGAGGCAGTTACCAGTGGATTAAATTTGCAAGTCTGTAATCTGGACTTCAGTGTTTCCCACCTGCCTTCCCCTCTCTGTCAGAGTCCTTATTGCGTTGTGTCTCTGACTTTAGGGTGGAAGGAACTGAGGTCGTGAGGGAGCTCTGCCCCTTTATAGCCTTGCCCTCAGTGAGTCCTGAGACTGGGGGTGGGGAGGTGCAGAGTGTTCCAGTTGATGCTACTAGAAGGGATTTTACTGTAAAACAGCACAAGGTGGCGCAGTACCTTTAAATGTGAATATGCAGAGCCACCCTGAAGAACTCTAAGGTGCCACAAGCACTCCTTTTCTAATTGCAGGTAAGTAACCTTCATTTATCCTTTCAATGTATAAAATAAATGGGGGGGGAAGGATTTTCTTTGATCTTTTAAAGCTTATATAATAGCATCACAATGATTGAGTTGTTTTAAAAAAAGAAGGTAAATGAGCAAGATTCCAACACATTCTTCAGTTTATTTTTAAAATATTTGTAAATCAGACCCCAGAATTTTACTTTGCACTTCTCTAAGTTGTTTACACAAAGAAAGAGGAAACCCTCCCTAATTAAATCCTCCCAAAATGGATATCAGTCAGGTTAATTCTCAGTAATCTATTATGAGACCTTACTAGCAATCTCCCACCTCTAATTCCTTGGTAAAATAATTGAGAATTTAGGGAGAACCAACCTATGACCACACCTTTCTTCAATTGACAGTCTCCTAGACCACTCACAAACAGGATTCAGACTGAGACATTGTGTAGAGATGGTCTTGGTGGCGCTGATGAATGACCTCCTCGTGGCTATGGACAAGAGACAAATAGTGATACTCGTGGGCCTATCATGTTTGAGTGGGAGTCTGAATTTTGAACCCTATGTTTGAGTGGGTTGGAAGTTAGACATTTTGTCCATCCTTAAACAACATTTCTTTTGTTGTTGTTAATTTGTCACTTTTTCAACATGTTGACTCGTGTCACATCCTCTATTGATAAAGGGCCTTGTAGTTCCCTGTGCTGCTTACAAGATGTGGGTGCACAGTTGTGCTTCAGATGTGTATTGTGATATAGCCATACGGACAGACACTATATAACAATTTTGCACATAGTTCTCAAATACACACTGGGAGGCTTCTGCAACTCGTGGGCTGAAGCACAAATTTATGTTGGTAATCTGAAAATTTTTAGAAGGAAAAAATAGAACTATTAGTATTGTCCTGAATAACACCTTACTGTATTTCAAATATGGCCTTTAATTAATTTGTTAAAAAGATATTTTAGTCACGGTGGGAAAAAAAATCTAAAATCTCCCCTTTGCAATTCCTAATTATTTTCTGATTTGGGGTTTTTCCTTCCCTGCCAACCCCATCTGTGTTCCTTAGCATTTTGTTTTTTTTTCACAGCAGTACCCAGGAACTGAGCACTTAATTGCATTATGTAGAAAACACAAGCAAATATTAATTATTTATGAGTGAGGCTTTGACATTACAATCAAAATATCCAGTCCATCCACCCATTGAAGCCAACGGAGGTTTTTCCTGGACTTCACTGGGTGGTGGATTGGGCTCAAAGCGAACAAAAGAAGCGTGTGGCCTTCCCAGGTTATGCAAAATATTTCTGGGGCAGTACAGTGTAGTGAATGGAAGACTTAGAAAAAGTGGCCTATATTAGATAAAGGCAAGATTATTTCTCTAGAAGGCAGCTTTGTAATATAAATATCTGTGATGAGGGTTTACCATACATACGTAATTTAACATGGCAAGATTCAGGTTCTCTTTTAGAAAGGGTACAGTTAAAATACTGTATACATTTGTATGGCTGAGTTGAGTGTCAGCTGAATTGTATTTTTCCTTACAGTGAACCTTCATATGAATTTTCTTAGCACACTGTAGAATAAGAAAATCAAACCTTTTAATTTGTACATTTTTGTATTGCATCTTTTCACCAAAAGAATTCAGTTGTGTAGTATTTCCAAGAGCATTCATTTCAACGTGTTTTTGAATAATGGGGGAGGATAGAGTGAAAGAAGTCAGTCATTAATTCTTGCAGGTTTAACCACAGGGTGTATTATTCTACTACTCTAGACCAAGTGTAAGGAACATACAAACAAACAACCACAAAAAACCCACCACAACCTGTGTATTTCATGGTTGTCAGGTGGATGATTTTCAAAGATTTCCCACATTTCTTCATTTAAAAAAAATTAAGAATTCTTGGCAACAGCCTAAACATCCAAGTAGGTGTTCCATTTGATGCTAACCTTCCTTATGGGCTTGGAGACCTTAGATTGTGACAGGTTTCAGAGTGGTAGCCTTTTTAATCTGTATCAGCAAAAACAGCGAGGAGTCCTTGTGGCACCTTAGAGACTAACAAATTTATTTGGGCATAAGCTTTCATGGGCTAGAACCCACTTGGTCTCTAAGGTGCCACAAGGACTCCTCGTTGTTTTTGATTAGATTGTGTAGATCCTGGGGGCTGAAATTCTTTTACTTCCCATAAAAAGCAGATTTTCTACCTCTTCCCCACCCTCTTATGTAACTAACACCACCAGTATCCTCAAGAAGATCAGCTAGACAGTATTCTGGAAGAGCAGAAGCTTCTTTCTACTTAGAAACTGAGTGCTTTTAATGATCTCTTAGTCTCTTTCAGCTCATGAAAAGAGAGATACTCCAAGTCTCAAAACTGAGATTTCTGCTTGATGGAGCCTAGCACGACTACTTTTGCACTGAACTGGCACTAGCTTTTGTTCTTAGTGTTCTTACACAGAAGGTGACAGATCAGTGACAACCAGTATCTACCTCTTCCCCAAATTCTGACACTCCAATTACAGGAAATTGATCTTGTGATACATCCACTTGGTCCTCATGAACGATCCCTATTTTTGGAAAACTCTCCCCAAGATACTTGCTAGTATGCCTCGGGGATCATTAGCATTAATCATTCTTTGATAATCACATTTAGGCTGCCATTTTAACCTTATATGGCAAGAATTATTGTAGTTATGCAGTTAATATATAAATAGACTAACTGGTGAAAGCCTTGCCCGTTTGCTATGACTTCTATCATAGATTCATATATATTAAGGTCAGAAATGCCCTTTGCATTTTTTTAAACCAAATTTCAAGAAATGTCAAAGCAAAGTAAACTAAAGTCTCAATCCAGTAAAACACTTAAGCATGTACTTAATTTTAGACAAGTGAGTATTCCCAATGTAGTCAATGGGTCTAGTCTCATGCTTAAAATTAAACATATGTTTAATTGCTTTGCTGGCTCAGGGCCTAAAACATCATTGGATATTAACAAATTATCATTGACTGTGGCCACTCAAAGTTTATTTAAGTGGCTATTGGGACCTGATATATACAAGCTGTCAAGAATGTTCAGAAAGGGAAGGGTAAACAGAACTGGGGTTACATAGCTTGTCCTAACAAGACACTTGGCTGTATGGTATTGCTTTGTTTAACCAGACTTCTTTCCTGCTTAATATGCAGCTCCATGCAGCTGGCTTCCTGAAGAATTGAGACACTGGACCCAATTTTGTATTCAGTTATACACTTACATAGATGCATCCCATCAATTGTATCCATGTACCAGAGTATATTTGGCCCACTGTTTTTCAATCAGTTGCAGAACACAACTGAAAAATATATTTCCATTGTCTGTGTTATTTCAACATTACTGTTTTCTTAGTCAGTTTTCTTGATTAGGAATATTTGTTTTCCTTTGTGCATAAAATATTGCATGTGGTCTTTTTGGGCCCTGTATAGGATGAATGAGACTGGTATACTTAACTTTAGTGTCTCTCTTGCTTTGATGACTGGTTTCATTTTTGCCCTGTAATTGTGAATTAGTATTCATGTTTAATTCACTCCTGCTGTAGACTGTGGATCATGTGCTTTTCCTTTTCTTCTGATTAGGCTGACAGCATCTGCTTAAAGACGACATTTTTAACTCCCAAACTGAGATGAATTTCTATTAACAACTTGATACCTGCTATGAGTATTTTAAAAACTCATGGATCTCTCTGCTTTCTTTTGTTGCTGGTACTGGAAGAAAGGAATTAATATAGGAACAGGTGACTATTAACTTATTGGCAGAGTAATAAACATGCAAAATGATAAAAATAGTTAAACTGAAAAGCTGACTAATACTTCTTAGTCTTGGAATTGTACTCAACTCAAAGACAATTCACTTTTCATCTGGAATGATGCATACCAGACATAATATTTGCTTTACCCACATTATACTTGTTCTGCACAAATAAGTTAACTCTCTCTATAGGGAATACAAAATATTCATATGAATCCCTAGTTTGGACTACATGGCTTTGCTGCAGATTTTTCATTTATATTAGGCTTTAGTTTTATGGCATTTATGTGTTTCTTAAAATAGGGAAAACAAACTTAATTTCATGAATCAAATCGTAGCCTGGTATGGATCCCTAAAAATAATCTGTGCTGAGAATTTCTATCACTGATCAAATTGCTGTTATCTAGAAAGTGCTTCTTTGTTACACTTACAAAATGCCATATGGCAATAGCGGAGTTTTCTTTTTAAAACCAATCATTTAAAAACATCAGTTAATTCTTATAAGTTACTTAACTGGTATGGTAAGAAAAACAACTGTACACTAAATCCATCCCATGTGTTACTGCCTTCCTTACTTAGGCACATGTCCCACTGGTTTCATGCTCTCTCTTAAATGCAGTAGGAGCTGGATATCTCTTATTTGACAGGAGTTAGACCTCAGGCAGTGTGCAAAATCAGGTCCTACACTGGGAAGAGTTTGCCTGTTGGCATCAGAGTAGAACCTTTTTCTGACTGAAGAAAATGTTATGATTCAGAAACAGACTGACTGCAGTCAAAATGGTACTAGAGATTAGATAACCCACACCCCTTTCCCATCGCACTTCAGGGATTTTTAAGAATTGGTAGCATTGTTATGTGTTTCAATAATTAAGGTCATTCTTATTTTAATTCCATAATATTTATGAATGCTGGGATATTTCAAATGATGGAACCAAGAGGGGCTGTGTTTAAAAGGGTGTTTTCTCATCAGAAAAAAAAAATAGACAAACCAAAGAATAATAAATCACCTACGTAGTCTCCACTCACTCTTTTTTGTAAATATTAGCATGCATTAAAGTCTAAAATGGACTTACTGTTTTAAAATCTATATACCATTTAATGTATACCATATGCAAAATGTATGTTAAATCTCACTTTTTGGCTATAGCAGAGAGCCCGATCCTGATTCCATTGAAGTCAGTGTCAAATTCCTACTGAATTACGTTCAGTGAATAATATCAGATGCTGCCTTTTTCTAGGAACTCTTTCTCTGCCCTAAGGTTGAGAACTATGATTTAATAGGTCTTTTTCCATCTCTAACTCCTGTGACCCTCATTTCTGTTTCTAGGGGGAGAAAACACCAAGTCAGTTAATTTCTAAATTGACTATTTTCCTACCTTTTCTCAGCACAATATTTGGGGAATGAAGGCAAAGGAGAGGGTACAGCTATGCTTGGTTAATTTTCTTTTTTGTTTGAAGTAGCCACAATACCTATATTTTAAATAGCAACAATTCCTTTTTCACGTCTCTGAAGACAGATGCAAGAAAAGGATGATGTGTCTGCAGCATTTGTTTATGATAAATTGCATCCTAGTTATAGGAGCATATGGCAAAAGTAATTTCTCTCCCCCACCCTTCACTTTCAGTCCTAAAGCAATTACATGAGGCAGCAGGATAAGGAGGTGGAGCCTTTTCGTTCACCATAGCTTCCAGCTCCCTTCTCTTTTCCCTCCCTCTCTTTTCTCCTCCCCTGTCTCTCTCTCTGAGCAGAATAAGCAGTTTCTTTACAGACTGTAGACTGACGTACAGTTTTTGTTTGGGGTGCACACACAGAGGACGAAGAAGAAAATAAAGCAGTAGGTGCCATGGGCCAGCTCTGCTGCTTTCCTTTCTCAAGAAAAGAGGAAAAAATCAGTAAGTGTGACTGTTTTATTCAGTACTGTATGCTTGTGACTGTTGTGTGCTGCTATTTTAGATTGAGTGTACAGCTAGGGGAAGCAGACAGAATTCTCCTTTTTTTAATTAAAGGAACCACTCGCAGAGGCTGGGTAGGGGTAGGTGGAGGCTAATTGATAAATATGTATTTATACTAAGTTGATTAGATTTTTTTTGGTAACAAGTAAAAACCAAAAAAACCCCTTGTGTCTGATTTTCTCTCACCATTCTGGCAGCTCATTTCTATTAGAAGATCAACTCAAGGTGAATATCATAAACAGTGCTTTAAAACAATATTTTAAAAACTTATCAGATCTGCGGAAAAGGACCTAGGGGTGACAGTGGACGAGAAGCTGGATATGAGTCAGCAGTGTGCCCTTGTTGCCAAGAAAGCCAATGGCATTTTGGGATGTATAAGTAGGGGCATAGCGAGCAGATCGAGGGACGTGATCGTTCCCCTCTATTCGACATTGGTGAGGCCTCATCTGGAGTACTGTGTCCAGTTTTGGGCCCCACACTTCAAGAAGGATGTGGATAAATTGGAGAGAGTCCAGCGAAGGGCAACAAAAATGATTAGGGGACTGGAACACATGAGTTATGAGGAGAGGCTGAGGGAGCTGGGATTGTTTAGTCTGCAGAAGAGAAGAATGAGGGGGGATTTGATAGCTGCTTTCAACTACCTGAAAGGGGGTTCCAAAGAGGATGGCTCTAGACTGTTCTCAATGGTAGCAGATGACAGAACGAGGAGTAATGGTCTCAAGTTGCAGTGGGGGAGGTTTAGATTGGATATTAGGAAAAACTTTTTCACTAAGAGGGTGGTGAAACACTGGAATGCGTTACCTAGGGAGGTGGTAGAATCTCCTTCCTTAGAGGTTTTTAAGGTCAGGCTTGACAAAGCCCTGGCTGGGATGATTTAACTGGGAATTGTTCCTGCTTTGAGCAGGGGGTTGGACTAGATGACCTTCTGGGGTCCCTTCCAACCCTGATATTCTATGATTCTATGATTCTATGATACAGTATGGGGAGCATTTTGATATTGAAAGCTAACACATTTAAGGTAACCCCTCATTAGCAATATGTACCAGGAAAGATTTTGTCGATAAAGTGGTTGAAAGAGGATATAAGGAATCACCGGTTCTTTTGTCCTTTATGATGTCATTCAGATATGGAATTTTAAGATGACCAAGTAATGGAATAGTTGCACTGCATCTCTGCAAGCAGAATCTTCCTCGGTGTGTTTAGAATGACAGTCAGGGATATTTCCATTTCTGTTTTGTAGCCTGGTAACTATAAGTTGAATCAGAAATAAGTGTATTTGATTTTCTCATCCTCCTGTGCACTGAATCAAATTAGCTAATTTGTCTGGAATGTTGGGGTTTTAAAATTTGTGATGGATATGATGCTTTCCTTAAGCTTGGTTACACAATGAAATATTTACTTTTGACTTGCTACTCAGTGAAACGTTTCCCTTCTGTCAGAAAATCCAAATTTCTGTCACTTTGTTTCTGAATTCCGTTTTAGCTAGGTCCACATAATTCATGAACTCTGGACCAGGGAATCCAATTTTCTGCATCTGGTTTATATTTCCTGCTCCTTGTTCCTCAGGAAGCTGTCCAGGCACGGATAAAAACTAAAGCCTCCGTCAGTTAGAAAACAAAACTCTACACCAATAATGCAATAGACTTAGATGTCATTCAAACTTACTACTCAAGAATGTGAGGTGTCTGCTTTGAAATATTTTGTATTTTATATAGGAGGGAAAGGATGATATTATACATTCTGTGTAAAAAACAAACAAACAGCACGGCAGACTTTAAATCTGTTTCAAAACTTTTTTTGTATCCTCTACACTATTCCTTCATCTGAAAAAGCTATAAGCTAACAAGTTCCAATGTCCAGTAACCAGCTCATCTCTAACTTACAAAAGAGGTAGAACCAGGCAGAAGTTAGACGTTCTTAACTAAGACAGAAAAAAGCAATGGATTCTTCCAAGCCACCCCCCTAGTCCCTCCCCCTTCCTCTACCACACTCCCTTCCCTTCCCTCTTCTGGCTTTTTCCTCCAGGCACCACACTTATTATATAGTGCTGTGAATAATGATGGAAACAGCATTTAGCAAAATACAGCCTCAAACAGGTTTCAGAGTAACAGCCGTGTTAGTCTGTATTCGCAAAAAGAAAAGGAGTACTTGTGGCACCTTAGAGACTAACCAATTTATTAGAGCATAAGCTTTCGTGAGCTACAGCTTGCAGTCTAACAGACATATACAAGGTGACAATTCAGGAGATAAGCTTATGCTCAAATAAATTTGTTAGTCTCTAAGGTGCCACAAATACTCCTTTTCTTTTTGAAGAGAAGAGAGTATGTGGTAACAGAGGAACAAAGTAGCAGAGGGAACAAAGAAGTGAGGGCTTGTTGAAATGGCAAGTTAGCACATGGCACCCTGCTATCTTGCCATATAGACAAACCCTGGGAGTGGGAGGAGGAGACAAGGGGAGCAGTTAGATAGGATAAGGAGAAGAGTAAGGAATGAGAGGGTAGTTTTGGAGGTGATGAGAAGCAGCAGAAGATGATGATAGTCAGAGTTTTACAGATCTTTGAAGGTCAAGGTGAGGGACCGAAACATTTTAGAAAGCGAGGGGAAGTCAGTAAAAGCATTTGTTGAAGGTGGAAGATTTGGTTGGAGCTGAAGGAGAGGACTCCATCTATGAGCTTTTACCTTAGGCCACCGCGCTCTTTGTCAAAGAGAGAAAGAACAAGAAAGGACCTTCTTATGCTTCCTGCTATCTGCTAGCACTGATTCACATGTCCATTACTTCACTGAGTCTGCTCTACTGCACACAGTTCTTTCTCCCACTGATTGACCAGAAGTGCTGTATATGGTAGTGTATTCAGCATAGTTACTCCACAATCAAACAGGAGGTTTAAAGCTCAGCAGGGAAGTTTCATAAGGAAAATGGCTTTCACATCCATTTTTATGCTTCTGGTGTTCCATCATGGTGGTGGCCTCTTCAGAGAATTGTGTAGGGGAGATTAAACAGGGCTTTGTATTGCCAGTAAACTACCCTGTACAGCAAACACTGAGGTGGACATCATACCTGTGTAATGGTTCTATATAGAAACACAGGATACTTTAGATAGAGACAGGGATTTGTGGTAAATACTGAATTACAACTCCACACCAAACTGAGAATGAAAAAAACCCCAAAAAACAAACAAAATAATTACCACTTGGTTATAAGATTCCTTCAACTGAAGTTCCTTAACTTGAATACTGTGAATAAATGTGCCTCACTAAAAGGAGAGTAGGTAGCTCGCTGAAATATTTTTCACTCTGGAGATTTTGGTTTAAATGTAATGTGGGCCAGTTCTGAATGACTTTGTCATTAACCAATGGCCTAATCCACATGATAAAGCCACTGCAAAATTTAGCACTCCTGGAAATCAGTGCTCAGGAGAGTCCACGGACTGAAACAGCTGTGGGTGTTGGCTGGTCAAAGACAAGACACATTCCTAAGGACTTGTGGGGAAGTTTGCACAACCACCTGCTTACTTGTTCTATCCAGCCGCAGCTCTCGCCTGCATGAGTGCTAATGTTTCTCTCTCCAAACCCTTGGCAAAAAAGATGTAATCCCAGGTTTGTTACACATTGGGACAAATTCTGTACTCAGTTACAGCCCATCATGTTGTGGTGAGAGCTGTGGCACTGCTATAACAAAGCTTAATTTGGCTCACTGTGAATGTTCTGAGTGAACAAATTTCCTTGCCATACTTAAGGACAAATCTTCTCCCCAGAACCTACCTTGTGCAACTGAGCTCAGTGCTTAGGAACTCTGCTGAGAGAAGCAGGGGGGAAAATTTGTCTGCTTCTCCACTCTTTGCCACAGGCCATAGAACAGAGCCACACAGTAAAGGCTATTATAGTCTAAGGCTGCAGTAAACTCCATGGCTGTAGTGATCCAGCTCTGCAGGGAAAGGACCAGAGAAGCTTTGTAGTGGCAAATCATTCTGGCCCATGCCCCTCTTCCAGCTTCATGCAGGGAGCCCATGTGAAGCTGGGGTCTGTACAGGGGTACACAAACTGTATGTGGCCTCCCAAAATCCTGCCCTTATTTGTGTAGCAGACCCAGTCTGATTCTATTACCAGAGAGCCTTCTACAACCACAGAGCAGGAAGCAGTGTTTCTCCCTTAGTAGATATATGTTGTAAGATCATATGGTACCCTGTTCTAGGCTTGCATTGGAGATGTCTAGAGCTCTGCTGAGGTTGAAAGAAAAGTTGTTTTGATGAGTGAGAATAATCATTTTACAGATTAAATAAATTGTAAATTATTGTGACATTTTTTTCTAAATACATGTAATGGGATGGAAAGCGCTGGAAAATTTAAAAAGAAAAACAGTGAGTCAAATTCTTGGTTACATCTGTTACAGCCCACTGAAGTCAGTGGGGATACAACAGGTGCAAAATTTGGCCTAGAAAATTTAAAGAGAGACTTATGAAAGAGGTAATATATATATCCCAAAAAAGCCTACACAAAGCACCCTACTACAGATGCAGCCTTTAACGTGTATTCTGAACAGAATACTTTAGCTTTATAAAGCAGTACTATAGCTAAGTTATTGAACACTGTTTATGTTCTCATTTGGATAAAGAAGGCTTTTACAATTAGGCTTCTCTTAGCACTAATGGGATTGCTTTCATAACACCCCCCATCTCAAGTTAAGAGGTTCCCTATGATATTTTTCATAGGAACTAGACATAGTTTTGATTTGCTCCTGTCAGTGCTGAAGATGCTGTCCTATTACCTTGTCCCATTATCTGTTCCAGCATTAGAATCAATCACTGTGGACATCTGGGGCCAAAAGAATCATTGGGGTAAACCAGTGCAATTTACTGTATCTAATGGACTTGTGTCCATTTATGCTAGGTATGAATTTGGCCTGGAGTGTTTATTTGTGTGCGCGCTACATTTTTATGTATTTATTTATATTTTAGCCAAAGCATCTCAGTGCTAGAGCTGCATACACTTATCTAAACACTTTCTCAGGGGCTTATTGTCTGGACTGAGGGAGCCAATAGACCTCTTATCACCACCCTGAATTCCATATTAATTTGACAAAGATGTAATTGTATGAAATGTGCTGCATTTATAAGAACAAATCTCACAAGATCCATGTCCTTTTTTACAGTTTATTCTGCCCCATAGGTATCAGTTGGCCCTACTGCCACCCGAGTCCAACTGTAAAACCAAGGGTGTAGGTGTCTGTTGGGAAAGCACAGGATTGTAAATGATGAATACATAAAAAGAATTACTGGGTCAGACAGCTGCTAGTTTAAAACACTACAGGTCAAATCAAAGTAGAGTATGAAAGTTGCTTGAATGATGAAAAAGGTGTAATTTCAGAGAGTGGCAGTGAACAGCAATTTGAGATACTGTAAGCATATTTTGATTTAACTGGATGAAACACTTAATTTGTTGCTCACTAGTTTTTTAAAAAACAACAACTATTACTTATGGGGAAGTTAGTGCTCATTGGATT
The DNA here is from genome assembly GCF_965140285.1 of Lepidochelys kempii. NCBI lineage: Eukaryota > Metazoa > Chordata > Testudines > Cheloniidae > Lepidochelys > Lepidochelys kempii. Next base: position 101,188,555 of record NC_136382.1, read on the forward strand.
TGATAAATGCAAATACTTGTGAAAGTAAGGGAACGAACATAGTGACTGCAGGTAGGTATAATGTGGACAAGAGCCATACAAGCTTTCACATACAGTCATGCCAATTAATCTCAGTCCTGACCAATTACATGTCTGCTCTTTCAGGCCTGGGCAAAAATTGCCCAATTGTACCAAACTATGCGCTGACTTTGAGGAGTGAATAAATGTCTGTTGGAGATGAGACTCGGAATCATTTGGGCCTTGAACCAGTTTTGAATCAAGGATCAAAATTCCCAAAGCTGCATGTAAAACAGGTGTAAATTAAGATGTTGAAATCATAATACACCCATCCCATGACACATTCAGCAGCTTCTTACTTCTCTGGCCTCCTCCCACAGTCAGGGATGATGTGAGGCTCAATTCATAGATGCTTGTAAAGTGCTCTGGGATCAGTAGAAGGAAAGAACTATAGAAATTGAAATTATTTCTTCAAGGACAACATCCATCCAAGGACAAAACAAAATCCTCTTCCATGAATTTTCAGCAGGAGATCCAAGGTCCTTGTTTTTACTCCATAGCTCTACTTTGGCCTACATCTAATTTCCCAAATTTGCTCCTACATCCATTCTCAGGACTCACCATTGGCTATCAAAAGTGACACGGGGATAATGGACCTGGATGATAGAAAGAACGATTGTTTTTGACAATGAAAGATTTGGGGGGAGAGGGGAAGAGTTGAGAAGATTTGGGAGGGAAGATGAGCTCTGTTGGGGCCATGTTAAGCTTGAGTTGATGGTGAGTCATCAAGAAGGAGAAGTTGAAGAGACAGGGTGGGAGGGCTGCATGGAGACAAATCTGTAGTGATGCATAGATTTGACTTATAAGCGTAGTGAAGGTATATGAAGCCATTAAAACAGATGAGTTCTCACAGAGAAGAGATGAACAGAAGGTGTCTCAGGATAGTCCCTGAGAGAGACAAGAGTTGCCAGCTCTCACAATTTTATTTTGAGCCTTGCAATATTTGATTTGGAATTTGAAGCCCAACTTCTGGACAGAGGTGATTACATGAGAGTCTCAGCTTTGTTTCTTTTAAAAAGTAATTTTCTAGCACTCATGATTGTGGAGAAAAACTCAAAAATATGACCCAATTGCTGACTTAAAGAGACACATACCAGAAGGCAAATAAAAAAGAATCCAACATATATTATGTGTTTGGGGGTGGCAATGCTGCAGTGGGAAAGAGGAAGAACAGGAGTAACTGTCAAAAAGAGATACTGAAGGAATGGCCAAAGAGACAGAACCACCACTAGGAGAGGGTAAAGCCTCAGTTGGATAAGATGCAAAAATGAGTGATTTACAATGTTGAAAATAAATGAGAATTCTGTCTGTGAAGATGAAGCAGAAGCCCTGAGATTTGCCTAGGGTAAAATTGCTGGTGACTGATTTTTTTTAAAATGAAGAGTGCAGAAGTCATAATTATCCATACATCTTGTGTAACATTAGAATGTCCTTTAACTAGATTTTCTATTTGTAACAAAATAGTTTTGTGAATAAGGACTTTGAATCAAGTTATTGGTTTTGGTTCAGACAGTTCTGTAACACTTCTAAAAATTGGGCTACATGATGCTATTGCATGAATATCGGTTTTAAAGGCAAATAGGGTAGCAATGCAAAATAAGATCAGTTATACAACGGTTTACGCTAAGTTACAGCAGATTCATAGGATTGCAAATATTAGGCACCTCTCCACATTACTGGCAAGATGTTTTAGCTGTAAAACTAACTACAACCTATGGCAATACTGGGTGAGTTGAGACATATCTGATTTCTTTACAGTCAGGTTGTTTTATTGATGGCAAAATCAGCAGTGTTTATATTATATATTTATTTAAGGGCACTCCCAACTATTTATTCCTAAATGGACAAAGGAAGACTGGAAGTTCATTGGTGTATAATCAAAAAAGCAGATTTAAAAAGGGCGGCTGTAGATTAGTGAAAATTATACTCTCACTAGCAAGTCAAAACTGTATATACCATTTGCTTTGGTGGTTGGGATTTGCATTATACATCTAACAAAACCTCCGCTCTAGATTCACAATTATAGCTATCCTTGTGAGAATGCTCCTTACAACAATTTAACAAGAATTGGCATTGTTATGTAGCACCTTTCCCCAGGGAAATCACAGAGTTTAATGATTATTCAATCTCAAACATTAGTAAAAGTGCTGAGCAGCCTCATCACCTGATGAGCCACATTCACACATGATTTACAAAAAGAAAAGGAGGACTTGTGACACCTTAGAGACTAACCAATTTATTTGAGCATAAGCTTTCGTGAGCTACAGCTCACTTCATCGTTGAAGTGAGCTGTAGCTCACGAAAGCTTATGCTCAAATAAATTGGTTAGTCTCTAAGGTGCCACAAGTACTCCTTTTCTTTTTGCGAATACAGACTAACACGGCTGTTACTCTGAAACCTGACATGATTTACAGTGACTTGCACCAGCTAAAACTCTGCAGAGGGCTCCTAAGATAGGAGTGGGAAAGTTTATGATGGCAAGTGGCCACAGCCTTCTATGCACTGGGGAGGGGTGGCAGTATCTCCCAAGGACTGGACAACACTGGCCTGGATGGCTGAGTCAAAGCATCCCCTCAGCAGTCTCTACACACATGGAACACTGACTGTAAAGCTGTCCTCCCCTGTGGGAACATTAAGTGCGGGCAACAATGGAAACACTGTGTGGCCTTCTTAGGGAAAAATCCCCTTGCAATGAAGAAGTTCTTACCAGAGCTGAAAAAGGTAATTTCTACTTTTCTGCACCAGCTCCAGTGAATCTGGTCCACTGATTCCTTTGGAAGTTAAATGCATTCAGCACATCAGAGAGTCACAGTCTCTGTTCTAGGTACAACTTACTTACTTAGTGGATTGAAATAGCTATTAATTATTCCTGTTACCACTCTATTTATTCTATAGCCAAATGATCAATACAGTTATGCTTATTGCTGCCCCATAAAACAAAGTGATAGAGTTTTCATTGTCGGCTATATTCCAAGATACTAAAACATGTATTATGCTTAAATATCATGAGAATTATCCTAGTATCTTTAAGTCTGCACATCTTCTTCTGCAGTAAAAGTAAAACAATTAGTGTGCCTTACTTCTGGCTGGGAAAGGTACTAAGTAGCCTGATTATAGGTTTCTGTACTAAAATAAGTATAAATCTGTGTAACAGTTTGACACAGAGCAGATTTTTCAACATTCTAGTCATGTTGTTAAAGCTGCAGTAGATAACTTAATGATGTCCTTTTTCATCCAACAAAGGGAGAGAGCATGTTAAAAATGGTTTGATTTATAACTGAAGGCTATTTGGTGGCCTATGAGAAGTGATTTAGCAGTTTCAGTCTTGTTTCCAGCGGACTAATCTCCACAAACACAGAAGTCACCACTGTTGCCAGTGGTGGGCACATTTGTCAGGCTTATTGTTGAGGCCAGGGACTGAATGGGCAGATGGAAACTGTACTATTCGTTTAACCCTGTAGTTTCACCTGGTCAGAGAGGAGGCACGCTAGGGGATGGTGGTCGGATACTTGCAGTGCCACTGTTAGTGTTGGTATAATTTTGGCAAATGGAAACAATAAAACAATCTTATCCAAGGAGAAATGAGACCATCTTTATAGAGATGAAGTTAGTATTTCAATACAATAAAAAAAGTTAAACTTTACATAAGTTTGTGACAGAATGGTGTATTGAATTATTTCTCTCTCATTATTCTACTTTGTACTCTCTGTTTGAAACACTACCAGGTTACTTTTTAGTATATTGTTACAATAGGCCAGTCAATCCATTTTGTACAATTGATGCATTAGAAAGGAGGCTACATGCAGGGGTTTCCAAGAGTTTTGTTAGCTGAGGGTTTTGTTAATTGATTTTACTAGGTATTTCACTCAAAGAACCATTTCAGTGAAAGGGCAGATTCAGAAAGAAGAATAGCTCATTGTGTAGATTTCTTCTTTGCTTCTCTTTGTTGGGTCTGCCTCTGTTCCTATTAAAGTCAGAGAAAAAACTCTTGTTGGCTTCAATAAGAACAGGATGGTGCTTTGTTAAGTTGTTTGTACCTCAGTTATAAATTGTCTATCACAGATAATTTCCTTATCCTAAATTACAGTAGATCCAAAACAGTACTGGGATTGCATCCAGAAGTGATACATGGGGCCTTTGGGATATTCAAGAAGGAAAAAGGAAAACTTGGGCAACTGCCTAATGATTGTTTCAGAATTACATGGCTGCTTCCTAGAGGTACATACTACCTCAGAATAGGAGCAAACCCTGTAACAACATAGTTCAAGCAGCTCTGGGTGTTTCTGTAGGCCAGTATAATAGAGCTGAAGAGAGCACTTAAGTTCTGATTGATGATATTTGGAAAATAAAATGTTAAAAAAAGCATTTAAGTGCAAACCACTGTATGGTGAATAATGTCTGACACAGGGCCACGTCTTTCAGTCCTTCGTCGTTGCCCTGGCAAAACTCCCAAAGTAGGTTAACTCTACTTCCAATTAGTTAGGTTTTGTAAACCTAGAAAATAGACAACAAATGTGCAATAAAATACTTGAATTAAAAACTAAAATGACTTTTTAGACATAATATAGTGGAGAGTAGCTTTTTTCCTTCCTTAAGGGGAAAAAACTCCTTGTTAACTGTAGATCTCTGTCATTTGGGCCATAATTTAAACATTAATGATTCCTTGCAGTGTCTGTTAACAGCGTCAGGATTTCTTTTACCCACACATTTATTTCCATACTATAAAAATGGTACTTTTCTATTAGTGATACAATCTCAGAAATCTCCAACATGTTTTATAGGTGTACTGTGAAATTTAATAACAATGTTACTGAACTTCATTTAGTGCTTGGAACATGTAGGAAAAGCAGCTTCAGCTGGAATATTTCACCAAAGCAAGTAAACCACATTTTAAAATTCTGACTAAACTCACAAGTAAAACCCTGAAGCTGAGATGGAACATCTGTGGTGAGACTCAAATGATGGTGGAATTGTCAGGCCAGACCTTCAGCTACCGTAAATTGGAATAGGTCTATTGAAGTCAATGGAACTGTGCTGATTTACACTAACAGAGTATCTGGTCAGCCAAGTGGCAAGGCTGCAGGGAGATGGATGAGAATATCAACTACCCTGTTGACTAGCACTACTTCTATAAATAGCAGCAGTGATATTGCTTCAGATGGGAGGCCAGTGTTTGTCAGGCTAGTCTGGCATCCTCTTTACAAATAAGATAGGATCTTCCAGGTAGGCATGGGGAGAGAAGGTTTGTTTGGAGTCAGACTGGCATTCTGCCACCTACTGCTCTGGCAAGAGCCTTCCAACATAGGTTTTTAAATCAAGAAGAGAGCATATCTGAGATGAGACAAAGATAGATATTCATACTGTTTTCCTCTAGTAATTGTTGATTTGCTGAGATCCCAGATCCTCTCATACCTTCTCAGGTCTGCCCCAATTGCTGGAAGGGGAGGGGAAGGGAAGACATTTATGAAGACTAAACTTGCTTAAATAGAACTAATTTTTGGCAACTCAAAACCAGAGAATAACTTCAGTAACTGTTCTATATTACTATTTAGAAAAGGGATAGTATTTTATTTAGATTTTAAAAATGGACTGACAAACAAATGTACAAGCTAGACACTAGTGCTCATTATCAACATGATTTTATGTTCACACCAAATATACTGCATATAGACCTGAAACTTTTTCTCTTTAAAGCTACTGATTCATTTATTAACTTGATTTAAATACAACCTTAATTATGTTAGTATTGTAACAAAAGCAAGACTAGGTGGGGAGGGGGCTATTATAATCTTAAAGAAATGTTGCTTGCTGTATTCCAATACACTGCTGAATAAAGAAAAATTTTAATATGATTTTGCTTATTCATTATCCCAAACTATAATCAGATGGTCTTAATTACCTCTAGTGGTGTCAGAGTCCTATTATATTCCCAGTGAATGCTCTAGACCGGTACCTTCTGGTCCTTATCCATCTGATAATGGAAATCGCCAGTCCTAGAACTTTATTTTCACTCTGATATAACAGTAAGATGCATCTTTCTCAGGCCATTGGGGCACTTCCCATTTAGCTTCTAGCATTGTGCTAGAATACATTTCCATTTTCTTTAGGTTGTGTAAACTTCAATTGTTCTTTAGCTTATGTGAGATTTATATTAATAGCTTCTAGAGCAGTTCTTTTCCCTCAGAGATGACCCTTCACCTGATCATATTAAGAAAAATTGTTACTTGCCAAATTCTTTGCCAATAAAAATCTCAGAATATTTTAAGAAATGCTATTAAAATAAAATATGGATAAGTGAAAGAATGTGTAAAGTAAAAGACCAAAATAGTTATTTGGACATTAGGACTCTATACGTTCTAGATGTGATCAAAGAAACTTAACCAACTGTACTCCCACAGAGAGAGGAGGGTCCAAAACCACATCTGTGGAGTCATCTGTTAATCCCATGTTTTTCGCATGTTCGGAAGGACATCTGTTGCAGTCTAGTGATCTATGTGGTTACAGAACTACCACCAAGAGACAGGAATTTCCAGACTGTCCAAAGGTCAAGCTTGCCTCCATTCAAAATAGACTGGACCATGCTATTGGGGTATGAAACCTGAGAACACTTAAATTGCCTGGAGGATCTCCAGAGAGGTATCAAGTTGAGGAGCAAACTACATTTGTAACTTTATAAGTCCCAGAAAATGCCAAAGAAAGTGTGATCCTCCCAGACCACCACAACATCAAGAAGGGCTGCAGTCCCTTCTTCGTCTAGGAAGGAGGAGACCAAAATTACCACAGTCTATGCCCGTCTGACCAAGTGCCAACAGAAACGCTGCTGGCCAGTGTAAAGTACCGACCAGAGACGGCAACACCTGCTCCCCCCCCCGAACTGTAGTCCCAACTCTGATGCTCCAAAGACAAGCAAGCTAGAGAGTTAAGTTTTTTCTTTTTTATGTACCTTTTTCTGTTTGTAGTTTGGCAGGGATGCCGATCACCTGTATTCATGATTTTTCCTCTAACACTTTGTAATGAATGAGAGAGAGAGAGAGAAAATAGCCCATGTATCCAAATTATAAACAAACCTTATTTTAAATCACTTCATGCTACCCTCAACTATAAAAGCATGGTTCCATAAAACTACTGTCTCAAAAGGGAGTTTGTGTTGTTAGTCACTTTGAATCGTAGTAGAGATAAATTAGTCAAAAAGAGTCACTCATAGACGTCATCTCAAATGGCAACTTTGAAGGAGTCTTAAATACTGCTTTTCAGGGCTGAGAAATAAATTGTGCCTCCTTAGGCTTCTGGGGCTAGTATTATGTATTCTGAAAGTCTGCTCAGACAAGATTTCCACTGTCATTTGGTGCCATGCTCATGGAAGAGACACTTGGGGACAGATTCTCCGCTGGTACAATTCCACTGAAGTGTAAACAGTTGCATTCAATGTACTCAGTGTAGATATTCTGTAAATATAACCAGGACTCCCATATAAAAGAGCTAGTGGATTTCAGGAAATCCTTTTATAGTGTAAAAATGTGATAAAAACAAGAGAAAACCAGAATTTCAGCGTGATCTGGAATTTCTAGTAGCTGGAACTCAGACTAACGATTACACTCTCAAATTTCATATGTTTCTGCTGATCTGGCATTATCTTTAGGCCATTTTCTATTCCCTCTCAGGTCAATTGTAACGCGGCACAAAAACGAGAGGACAGAATATTGATTTTATCCACAGAGTACAGAAGTTTCCCCAGTTGAAAAAATAATAGCTGAACTAGAAGTAGTAATGGGGGAAAACACGATGGGATAAAAACAAAAAAAGTAAGATACAAGTTTGCAATGAGGTAGAAGAATGAAAGGGCCAGTGTTATATTGCTGTGTATTCAAACACATTAAGATAGAGCAGGCTAGAGATATCTCCTTTAGATATAGCACTTACAAAATTCCTCCTGGAATATTATGTTCGGTTGTGGACAGTATTACAAAATGCTAATATGGAAGAAGTTCAGAGAAGGAAGTTACATTTTGAAAAGCACCTAAGTGACTTTAGTTGCCTAAGTCTCATTGAAAGATATTGGGTTTTGAAAACATGGCTTAGGGTCTTTTGAAAATTTTACCCAAAAACTACAGAAGTGAGAAGGCAGCTGGAAGGATTGATTAAAAAGGAAAGATTAAAAGGGCTAACGAGATACATAGTATGGTTAAGCAATGGCTAAGTCGTCACATGATAACCATCTATGTATGCGTACGTTGAGACTAGAAAATAATTTAGCATGCTTTAGCATAGAATAGTATAACTATGAGCTATGAGTAATGGGATGAGAGAAAGTGAATATTTAAGATGAATTTCAGGGAAAACTTCTTGTGAATGAGAGATATTGGATTGCGGTGTAGTTTCCCAAGGAAAATGGTAGAATTCCCACCCCTTGTAACATTATGGGGAGGATTTTCAAAGGGGCCAAGAGGAGGAGGTCTCATTGGGATTTGGATTCCTGACTTCCTTAACCACCTTCACAAATGCCAGCCTATATTATTTGCTAAGTGCTATACAGTGTGGAAGTTAAGACACAGTTGTTATCCTGAGGGGCATCTTAACCAGACAAAGGTCAGATAAGGTCACACCAAGAGATCCAGATTTATTAATTTACAAATATTGATGCCTTTGACTCCACCCCGTCTTTAAATTTGGTTGGTGTTGGGGTTCTACTGACATGACTAAGTTTGTAGATCTGGCAGAGGAAGCATAGTTTCTTTAAAACAAGAAATGGAACATTTCAAACTAGACTGAACAAAGTAATAGAAAATATACTATGGGAAATTATTGACCACAACGAGATCAACTAAAAGACCTAAAAGATATTTAGAATCCAGCTGACATCCCCTACTTGTTATAAACATTTAAAGATAGATTAGCATTTTGGACTTCAATTAGTTGATAATGTCCCTTTACATGGTTTTGGAGTGTGTCACAGAATCCCACCAAGGATTTCACTATAACAAGTCCTCTTTTTGACTAACAATGTATTTTTCCTCTCACTCTGTAGCAATGACATAACATCCCTGTGTCAGCATTTCGCCCTCCCTTGGCCTCTTCTACAGAGATGCATGCTTACCCCTCTATTACTTCTTGGTTTGAGCCAGGGAGAGGAGCTTGATGTTTGAGTCCGGTCTAGCTCTGCCAGCACCCTGTTCCAGACAACAGTCCTGACCCGGACCCACGTCCCTGCTGTTTCAGAGTCTCCATCCCTCCTCAACTACTTCTCCTCCTAATGACCACCGAAGCCCTTAGGATATTAGCTAGTCCCATGTGAAATCCACCTAGCCACTAGATTAGTTTCCTTAGGGTTAGAGAGGCGGGTGAGGTAACAACACTGCATAAATGGCTAAGGGTTAACAGACTTAGACAGGAGGCAAAGTATTTGTTTTCGCTTGTGATTGTACATTTTTGCTAAAATTATGCCATCTGTCACTCTGTTAAAGTGCCATGATGTGAAACAGAATAAGTTTTTAAAGATGACATTTTCTTCAATTTTCCACTTTAATAGAAAACACAAGCCTTGAACAAATACATACTACATGTCAGACATATTTTCCACAGTACTGTACAAACAGTGGCTGAAGAGAATCAGCAAATGAATAGCATCTTTCGTTCTCCAATTAAGCTATGACCATGAAGTCTAGCCATAGCAATCAAAATGAGTTTCTTCCCTATTTCACCTTTACCCATCTACTTTTTACACAGCATACCACCTGAATTGGTTTGGCAATTTCTTTCAATATGAGATGAAAGTTGTATTTTTGTAATTCAAGTTCCCATTCAGTGACATCATTTTTACAACTTCAAATGATTAAATCTGTGCTTAATTTGAGGTAGTTTTCTGGTTACAATGAAAATTATTTTTTCATTGTTACATATTTTCAGACTATATTAAGCTTCTTATTTAATGGACTCACTACCACTTTGTTGTGACCCAGTCGGTGTGCTGTATTCACCTGTTAGCTTCTGTTTTATAATTTGATTTTAAGAGTTTTGGGGTAGGGACCATCTTGGTTTGTGTGCACAAGCACAATAGGGCCCTCATCCTTTGATGTGCTCAATGCAAATAAATAAGTAAAAGTATGGAATTTCAAAGTGATGCCTGTCATTTCATCCCCAACATTCCCCCTTTTAAAAGTTCCCGTTCAATCCTTATACAGGCACAACTCACATTTAAGACTGAGGAGAACAGATTACAGGATTAGACTTTATTTACCTAATGCAGGCACAAAACAGTGAGTGAGTTTACTTGCCTTAAAGAGAGCACACCATAGGATCCCCGTATCCGTCCTCTTTTGAATGTTTTCATTTTTCTCCTCTCCTGGCCCAAGCAGAAGTAGGGGAATTTTTTTCACATGAAAAAATTTTATTTGACAGCAAAGGAAATTTTGGGATCAAATATGTTGTCACTTAGATAGAGTGGAGGACAAAACAATCTGCTAATGCTTTTAGAGTCTAATCTTGTGCCCATTGAAGTTAATGGTAAAACTTCCACTGGTTTCAGTGGGACAGGTTCGCGGCACTATTCCCTAGCTCCTGACCTACAGAGTGGCTGAGAAAAATACACTCAAAAATCAGAGAGGGAGCGAGAAAGATAAAAACCAAAATAGAACTCTCTTACCTGATGGAAATTAGGGGTCAGATGCTCAGTTGGTGCCAATCAGCATAGCTCCACTGACAGGGGGGGTGGGAAGAGGGAAGGAGTGCTACATCGATTTACATCAGCTGGTAATTTAGCTCTAGATTTGTAAATGTTGATTCAAAACAAAGTTAGTTTGGATTTTATTTATATAGTGCTGCAAGTCTACACGCTGCTGTAACAAAATTGCTAGGACACTAAAGATGAAGGGATAGATTTTGGAGATACTGTCAACAAAGAAATGACAGGATTTAGTGCATTCATGGGTGTGTGGAGAAGGAAAGAAAGGAGTCAAATGAGCAGGACTGTGAGTTGGGGGTGGTGGACAGGGTAGAGATGGTCTAGTCATCAAGGGTGTCAGACAATGTATACAGCTTTATAAGCTTGGTGAGACTTTATGCTGCAAAAGAAGTGTAATTTATAGAGAAAAGAATCTTGATTATGTTTGGATGAGAAATGGTTTGAGGATTATTTGATTGAGCTAGGAATAATGTGAGTAGTAAGGACCATTGATTCAAACATAGAATCCTGATTTCTAAAAATAAATCTATCCTCTCCTGGAAACTAATAATAATAATTTTATTTATTAAATACCTATTCATGAACTGATGCTGTGGGCACTGTTTCATGCTAGAAATACATGAAAAACAAGAACAAATCTATGTTGCCCTTGAGTTTCTTCTTCTTTCATTGTAGACTGTGGCTGCTGCAAAGGACAGTGTTGCATTAAAATTAGTTTTAGAAAGAAGTGGTCACATTTTATTTTTCCTTTCCAGAGATTTCATAAAATGCTCTCTCTTTACATTATGTTCTGTTGAACTCAGTTATGATGTTTATGTTCCATTAGGCACAGGGGCTAATTTAGTTTAATCAAAGACATGTAATACACTGAAAACACTTGGCAGACTATGATTTTTTTGTTTTTATTTTTCATAATTAATTTGCCTTTTTGCAGTCTTTTGTGGGCATGCTCTTGTGTAGCAACTATATTTCTTTCTATAAACTGATTTTGAGGAGGTACTGATTTTTATCTTCCCTTGAAAGTCCAAGCAGCCTATAGCTGTATTTCACAGTTCAGATCTTCTGTAACTAGAATAATTATATGAAAACGCCTGACAATTAAAATTTGGCTCTCTCCCCATATTTTACAAATATATTCAAAATTGCACACGCTGGGGAAAGAGTGTGAAAGCATACTTGATATGGATACATCTGGAGAAGTCAGATTCTGAGTTCAAGAGAAGCAGTGATTCAGAACAATGAAGCTTTAACTCTCGTTAGGGTTGCCAATTTAGTCAGGCTAAACCTGAGTCGCTCATACAGTGGTAGGATTGCAAGCCTTGTTGCACTGACCAGCAAGAAGAATTCCTGCCCCAGAGAACTTAAAGTATAAATAGACAAGATAGAGAGAGGGTGGGAGAGAAAGGGAGTATAGTTATCCCCCATTTACAAAAGGAGAACAGGAGTAAAGCCAGAGTAAGTGACTTGCCCAGGGTCATATATGAAGCCTGTGGCAGAGCTGGGAACTGAATCCATATCTCCTGCGTCTCAGTCTAGTGCCTTAACTACAACACAATCATTCCTGCCTGAAATTAGCCAATAGCCTAGCCTGTGCGAAACTAAGACCTTATGCTGAGCCACATGCCCCTATGAAATCATGAAAGGATTGGTCTCCCTTGGATGACAGAATCAGTGGAAGGCAGGTGCTTCACTCTCACTCTCCTCCTGGCTGCTGGAAGAGAAGGGAATTCACTTTCCACTCCCACCACTGCCAAGCTGGGGGGACTCTCCACTTTTGTCTCTGAGTGAGGAAGTGGGGCATGGAGCCAGGCTACTGGGTCCATTTGTTTAGGGTTCCATTCTCCGTTATGCACACTACACAAGCTTAAGCAGATATGAGATTGTTCCTGGGATTGCTGTGCCTGAGTATAGGGAGAGAGTCACTGGCCTCTATGGTCTTGTGCCATCCTTCAGCCCATACCATGGTGATTGTTTCCTCTCGGCAGGATTTTTATTGCATTGCTTCCTTGTGTTCAGCTCCACTTTAGGCAACGAGTGCCATTTCAAGTCACATTTAATGGAGAACTCTCTTGACTCGTAGACAGATCTCATTTAACAGGAAATGAGACAGGATATTTAACAGAGACCCAGATATATCAAGAGAATCCCACAATTGTCCTCTTTTCCCAAATCTAAGAACTCATATACCCCTGCCCTGACTGGGGGAGTGATTTAGCAGAACAGATTACACTTGGCTATTTATAGGCACAGTGAAATTTGTACAGGACTGGGAATCTCCTGTCTGAAGAGAACAACCTAATTTATACCAAATGCTTTTAGATTGCAAAATCTTTAGGAGAGGGATCATGGTTTCCTTTCTTCCATTGCCTAGCACATTGTGAGCACAACTAGAAACTAATACATAACTATCATAATAGTGTAATTCTGCTCCATCCTTCACAGCAAACTGTCACTGCTAAGCAAATCAGTTTTGGTCAGTTCATTAAGTGACCGCTCAAGACAGGTTTTGCTCTATATCCCCCTAATGAACAAGGAAACATTTAATGCAGAGCTGTCTGTATTTAGTTGCTGATTACCAGGTGTGTATGCGCACAAATGTATGTACATGTACGGTGGCTCTTCATTATCACTTCCTCAGCCTCACTAATTCATTCAGCCACGGCGTAGTCAGTCTATAGAATGTTACAATTGTATTTGCAGGTCTGTGGGGCTAATCCAACACTCACTGCCGGAAATGGGAAGATGCCCATAGACTTCAGTGGATGTTGGATCAGGTCCTATATTCTGCAGGCATATAAAGTCTAATGTAGCTGAAACTGCATTTCTGCGGCACTTTGGGGACAAAGTAATAGAGCAGCTAGACAAGGGGATTCCACATTTACCTGCATGTTGTAGATATGACATCTGCAGCAGGTAGGTCTCTACTGAGACTGTACTGGGAAACAGTCACTCACAAAGAGGACACGGTCATTGGGTCTGTGAACATAATTAATCTGGATGGCCACAACTCTGCCTAAATGGCAAACATTGGCCAACATTTGGCTTCTCTTGTCCCCCAGTATATCCAACAGTAGTTTGGAGGCAGCAGTACTTATTGGGGCTGATGATTATTGGCCCCATACCATGTTGTATACAAGCAATGCCTTTTTATGCTGGCTTTATTTGCTTTTTTCAGGATGGGGCCTATCTTGAGTCATTGTGATGTCTCAGAGTGTACTGTAGATCATTGATTAAATCAGGCAGGAGAGAGAGGCTCGCACTAAAACAGACACCTTTATGTTTATGCCTCAATAGCTGGGAAGTCAGTAACAAGGCAAAGACAAGCCAAAAAATTAAATCATCATCAAGTGTTTCATAGGAATTTCTTAAGAGTTTTAAAAGCTTGCCTGAGTGACTGTGGGGTTTTATGTTTTTAAATAAACAATTTGTAAAACAGTATTAGGTAATTGATTAGCTAATGGTGAGACATGGCTATGTTTTAGCAGCACAGCACTCCCCTGGGTGTTCACTATAAAACTTCCCTGTCATAACACAGGCCTTCCAACTGATTTTTTATTTTCCCATTTATAACCCCACAAATCAGTTTCAGTTTTTCCCAGGGTGGGCATCATTGGGCCATAATCAGAGATTCTCCGGTTGTTGAAAGCAAGGCCAGAAACAGCATACCTATATCATGAGATTCTGGCACTTCAGTGGTCTTCCTGGAGCTTCTTATTGCTTATTTTAGATGTTGTAAGAAATTACAAAGCCCGCTTTTTGTAGGATAGCTGTACTGGCAGGTCTGACAATAATACAATATCCCCAGCACGTACATATAAATGGATTGGTTATCTACACTGGAGCTGGATCCAAATTAAGTCCTCAGGTCTGAATTCTATGTCCCTCTTTGTCTCTGGAACAGGAGACACCAAACCTCCAAATCTGAACAATTCCATGCATGGCATTTCAAAATCCAGATTCAGATCTACCCTCCTTCTAATTTAAGCGAGTCCTGAATTAGCGTTTAGATATGGCCCATTAAAGAGAGGTACAAGATGTGAACTCTGATCCAAACTTGGACCCTGCTTTGGGGATTTTGGTTAAGTACAGAAATAGCAACACTCTGGAGGAGACTAAATTTCATTTAAAAATGTTATGGGCATCTTAGAACAGTTGCTTTGGCTCTCGCAGGCAGAAAGTTCAAGCATTAATAAGAGCTCTGCTCAGCATCAATAAACTGAGAAACTCACACAACATATCAATTTCGTATAATCTTTTGGAAAATTGGAGACTTCTGGGATGAGCAAAATGAGGCGTTTATTTATTCATGTATTTAGTATTGATTTTGAACATGATGTGGGAGAAAAGAGTAGAAATGGTTTTCTCAAAATATGCATTTAGCGGCATGCCAGTGAGGCAACAGCACACTCCACCATAATAGGTCATGCAACGAGTTAGCATTGGCATGGCACAGCATAGGCAATAGGTATTGACTGAAATACAAGCATGTGACATGCTGTGACACAAGCTGACATTCAGGTCACAAAGACATAACCCCTTTCTTTGCATTTCTTAGAGCCCCATTTGCAGTCTACACCATCCTGCTGCTGCACCTACCATGAGGGTTTATTTATTTGTATTCTGGTAGTGCCCACATTGTACTAGGCACTATCCACTCAAAAAAGATGACTGTCCAGCCCCAGAGTGCTTACAAATATAAGAATTAGACACGCAATATGTATGGGATGGGAGAAAAGGGATGTAGTGAAAACATGCACATTTTATACTTAAATACATTAATAAACCCAACTCCCCTTCAGTCTTTCTTGCTGATGTCATGGAAGAACAGGTTCTGGAGTAGCAATTAGTCTAAAGGAAGACATACCTGCATGACTAATTAACTTGTAACATCTTCCAGGCACCCACACTGGTGTAAGTTAGGGACTGTAGGGACTGTAGGGATGTAAAAATTCACAACACTGATGAATACAGCTCCATGTGTTTGAGTTCTGTGTACCTAGAAGCCCCTCCCCATTCTCCAGTCCATAGCACTGGTTCAAGGCAAATTTACACTGAATTCACTTGTGCTGTTCACATGCAGAGAGATCTACACAAACTCATGTTCCATGTAGATCTTCCCAGTGGTAAAAAAAGCACGTGGGAGGTAGATGCTAGGATGTTGGTAAGTAGTGAATATGTCAGAGATAGAGAAAAGTAGAACTCTACTGTACATATATAAACTATACATTAAAAGAAAGTCATAAGTGTAGTCTTATTTTTCTTTTTCATATTTGAAGAAACTTCTTAAAATATATTTGTGAAGTTATTTGTATACAGTAAGATGTATTTTTATACATATACACGTGAATTTATTAAATAATGCAGGAAATACTTGTGACAAGGGAATTCTGTCTATTCGTATAAAATCATATGCTGTAGTAAAAATAACATTTCTTAATAGGTTTAATGATTTCCTTATAATGGCATCTAATGGCTTCCATGCCTGATCAATCATTTTCTGCATATTAATAGTGATGTAGGGCCACCTCTTCAGAACTGCTGAGCACCTAGACTGCCCCCTGACTTCACTGAGAGTTGCAGGTTCTCAGCACTTCTTAGGATCAAAACCATAGCTCTTGAATCCAGCAATAATGTTACCCAACAGCTATCATGGAAACTTCCTCTGAAAAGTGCAATTACCTGTTCTGTTTCCTTGTACTCTGTGCATGCATTAAAATAATGATTTTAATGAAACAAACTGCATTTCTACTATCTTGTATTTTCATCAAGATTTTACTACCGCAGGGTAGAATACTATTCTTTTATGTCTGCAGTCACTCCATATCTGCTGTTACACTTAAGTAAATTTACAGGTAAAGGAAACTAACAATTTTAGGTTTTGAATAGTAAAACAAAGTTTTTATGCTGAAAAACCACAGTAATATCTATCTCAGCAGATGTGTGTCACTAACTAGAATCTATCTACATGGTACAGAATGTTCACTCCATAAAGGGTCATTAAAAAACATAGCCCCTAAACATACATGCACACAGCATCACATTTACCGAGCAAAAACAAAATGTGCAAATTTGTGGGTGCAAATTAAGTGGTCAGTGAAAGTCACGCTCTAAAAGCCAACTAGTGGATAAAGTCAAACAGCAGTCACAATATGCAGGTCTGTCTTCCCTAGCTGTGTGCAGCATTGTTGTAGCCATGGTTTTTTTGTTATTGTTTTTCCTGTCCTATGACTAGCTTCTTACTTTCATAGGCAATGTTGTTGTAGCTGTGTCGGTCACAGAATATTAGAGAGGCAGGGTGGGTGAGGTAATATCTTTAAGTGAACCAACTTCTGTTGGCGAGAGAGACAAGTTTTTGAGCTTACACAGAACTCTTCTTCAGGTTTGGGAAATTTACTCATAGGCACATCTACACTACAAAATTAAGTCGACTTAAGTCAACATACAGCCACTGTAGTAATTAAAGCAGTGTTTCATGTCCACGCTATGCTCCTGTCAGCAGTGTGGGTCCTCACCAGGAGGGCTTCCATTGACTTAACTGTGTGGGGCATTGTGGGGCACTGATAGCTGGAGCCCCGCCTGCCCTGCATGGGGCTCACAAGTGGAGCCCCCACCCCAGGGCTCCAGCTGTAAGCCCCACGTGGGGTTGACAGCAACAGGCGATGTAAGTAATCTAGTGTCTACATGGACTCTGCGTCGCCCTAACTACATCAACCTAAATGCTACGGCTCTCACAGAGGTGGACTTATTAAGTCAATGTAGTGAGCCTACTTACATCGGCAGGAGCACCATTATAGTATAGACACATACAGAGTTACCTGCCTTACGTTGACCTAACTCTGCAGTATAGACCAGTCCTCAAAGTATAACAGCTATATAAAAGGTGGAACAGATTGTGTAGCATAAGAAATTAATGTATATTTTAAGGGACCATTCAAGGTGAAGTGGCCTGTTAAAACCCCTCCAGTGATAGGGGCAAAAGGAAGGGGGGAGCAGCTGGGGGAGGGGAGTTGTTACAATAATCCATAAATCCAGTGTCTCTATTCAGTCCATGATTTTTAGTGTATAGCAAAATTATGAATTTAAGTTCCAAGGCACCTCTTTTGAAAGTGTTGTGCAGGTGTCCTTTTGAGGACGAGCACAGATAAGTCAGATGTCGAGTAATCGCTTTGTGATGGCTTATTATGATGATCTATAACCTCCTAACCACCCACCCCTAGCTGCCCTGCCCATGACTGGACCCACCTTGTCTCTCTTACTTTTATAGGCAGATATTCATGAACAGACTACTGAATTTACATTAGCAGGGATTAGAGATTGTCAGAAATCAGGGAAAAAGTACAAAATATTTTTTCAATTTTTTTGCATTTAAGTTAAAGTTTTCTGACTAGCTGTAATAGGGTTGTTGTTGTTTTTTTTAGCCACAGGCCTCTTTTTTCCAATGAGGAACTCTTGGGATTAACTACAAACATCTGGGAGGCTATGCATTTTTAAAACAAAAGGATAACACAAATACAGTGTAACTAGATTCCAGAGCATTAGTAAATTGCAAATTAATTGTGACGGGTACTGTTTTAAATATTTGAATTTAAAATGTGCTTGCTAAGGAAAAAGATTTAAGCAGCTAATATCACTTCCAGCTTTCTGACTGAGGTGCTTTTATATTTATTAGTTTACAAAGTATATTACAATTTTAGATGAGAAATTGAATATTTGCAGTTTGGTAGATTTGTGTGTGGCTTCATGCATCATATTTGGCCCAAGTCTTGTAAAGTGGGTAAGTATTTCTACAAATACAAGAATAAAACAGGTTAAAATCCAGCTGATAACCTAATATATAGACTTATGTTTCAGGCACTGTATCATGATGTGCTATCTTTCCATGGCAATTAGTTCCTTCTCTTGTCTGTTATGGTATGTAGGTGAAAAGAATGGGGCAGAGCCAGATGATGCGGAATTGGTGAGCCTCAGCAAAAGGCTGGTGGAGAACGCAGTCCTCAAGGCTGTACAGCAGTATCTAGAAGAAACGCAAAACAAAAACAGACAGACTGATGGAAGCCCAGTGAAAACTGAGGAATCAGCTAGTGGCAATAAGAATGAAAAATGATAGTGATAACAGAAAGTGAGTGCTGTGAGAATGCCAAGGAAGCACAAATCCACCAAGAATAACCATCAAAATATGTCCCAGCTCCCTGTTCAGATCTGCTAAGTTGTGCTGGCTGACTTGCATTATGCTTTGTGAGCGTTCTTATCAGAAATGTGTTCTGAATCGAGGGGCACTAACAGTTTCCTGAAAAGCGTTTGGATTGCTGAAAAACTACTTAATGCTGGGAAAGATGATTGGGGAAAAAGAGACAAGATTTTGAAATAAAAAGATCGAACTTTCACAGGCTCTTAACTACAGAGAATCTCTTCATAGCTTTCAAAGAGGAACGGGACAGCCTCTTGCACTGAAATGAATGGCCATGGAACAAGGCCCTGCCATAAGTGAAAACAATGCGAGCTACAGTGTTTGGCAGAGCTGCATAACTGCTCACTTGATCTGCAGCAGAGAACTCCACATTGTGCCGCAAAGCTGAGAGCAGTCAATGCTAAGCTAAAAAAGTTACCAGTACAGATGTTTAGCACAGATACTGTTACACACTAGGGAATATCATGGGAGTTTCTCTTGAATGTGACACTAAGAAGTGTTCTTCACTTTTCAGTAAAGTTTGTTCACATCAATTATATTTTTTGACAAAACACTACCTTTTTATATACAATAAACACGGGTGAAATTCTAACTACTTAAAGAAAACACATGCCTGTTTTGATACATTAATGCCATACTTTAATATTTAGAAATGACATTAGTTATATGCAAAATGTATTGTATCATTCTTTTCCTCTAGGAAAGAGCCGTGAATCAGACTTAATAAAGAAAGCCTTCCACAGAGAATCGCTGGCCCTGTTATCCAAACTGAACAAGATAAAGGAGCTCTTATCAAATCCAGAGACCCGGATGAAAATGAACAAGGAACTGTTTGAAGACAGACATAAACAGCAGTAGTCACTGGGAAAGTCATGTTGACTCCAACTCTCCAGCTATGTGATTGTAAATAGCTATGGTGTAAAATCTCATACGGTTGTTTTATGATGAAAAATATTGTTTTTGCAAATTTTCCATCTCTGTTTTTTTTATATAGCCAATCTAAATGAAAGCCAATATAGTGTGTGATTTTGTTTTAAAATACATGCACAGAAAAGAACAGACTGTTTACTGATGAGTTACAGTAGCTCTCTAGATTAATTTTTGGATGGAAGGAAGGAAGGAAAAAGTTAAGGATGCAGGTCTATGTCATGATTCTGCCACAGAAACACTAAGTTCTAAAGGTTCTGATCAAACACTGTGGCCATTCTAGAACACATACTCTCAAGTGATTTTTAAAATGTATAGCTGAAGAAGGCATTTTTAGTGATTAGTCTTTTCTGTATATGCTGGTATTTTGGGTTGGCACTGTTTCTTGTTTGTTTGTTAATCAGCACTTGAATACACATGTACACATGCTGAAATGTTGTTTCTGCTATTGTTTACATGCAAGCAAGAACGTTTTAATCTCTCAAGGTAAAATCCTGGCTCCACTGAGGTCAGTGGCAAAATTCCCATCAACTTCAGTGGAGCCAGGATTTCACCCTTATTATTTATTGTACAAATAATCGTTGTTCAGAATATTTGCCTTGTCACTTCTGTGGAAACAAGATGCTTCTTGTTTTTATTTCTGTTATTTTCTCCATCTCTTTGTCCTCTGCTATGTGAAAAGGGGTCTGAACCTGTGTTCCCTGTGCATTCAATACATCTACTGAGTTCAGTGGAAGTACTTGGTGCACAAAAATATATCTGCAGGATTGGGCCTAATATTTGCACTTTTTAAGCATTTGTGTAAAATTGCCTACAACTGTAAAATCGTCTACTTAATCATGCATTCTGTGATCAATATCAGATTTGTGCTGGTAGAACTGCAGTATAAATATTAAGGTTTTATTCATCAACTATGAAATTATATTGGTATTTTATCTCATGGATCAGTTCTTTTTTCTCAAATGATAAATGAGAGCGTATTCAAAAATGCATCTTATGTATTTGAGTCCATCTTCCTAATAAAAACATTTTTTCTTTGCACTGTGTCATCTTTCCCCTCAAATGGACTTAGATAAAATGAAGATGTACCTTTGAAGGTAACTGTAGCAGAGAGAATATTGAATCTGGATGCTGAACCCCTATAAATTAAGTCCTGAATCAGTATATTGGAAGAAAATGCCTACCGGTACATTACATTTTTAACAGCATTATATGATGTCCCATGTCAAAATTTAAAGGACAAGACACCAAACAACCCTGGAGATTAACCTTTGTGAAGTTTCTTTGCTACATTGTATACTAGGTGGGTTAGAAAGACGTACAATTTACTATGGGCCCAAATCCTAACCTCATTGAAATCAAGTGTTGACAGAGGGAGCAGTTCAGGATTGGGTCTCCTACATAGGTACTGGAACTAAGGGTGCTGCTACACCCCCAGGCTTGAAGTGGTTTCTATCATATACAGGGTTTACAGTTTGGTTCAATGGCTTTCAGCACCCCCACTATACAAATTGTTCCAACACCCCTGGTCCCATATATCCATCCACAATTCATTTGCAAAAGGAAAGAAAAGGAAAGAAAGGTCTAATTTGCCATCAGTATTGAAAATAAAAATCCCAGTTTTCAAAAGTGGGTGCATAAATTACACACACAGCAATACCCACTTTATGGGCCCAGAATATGGTTGGTTATCCCTTAGGCTAGCTAAAGACAGAAGTGCTAATAAGTAAATCTCCATTTTTCCCATGTGCCGGTTTAGCAATAGTATGCTATTCGTTACCGCATCAGCAATTTATGTCTGTAGAGCAAAATAGACAAGAATAATCAGCCAGGCAATGAGATGCATAAACAAAGGAGCTATACTATGTCTGAACTGAGTTTAAGAAAAAAAAAAACCTACCATTTTTATTAGCTGTTTTATACTCCTGAACAGTCTAATCCCAATAATTTTCAGCTAATTAGCAATGGTGACTAGCGTTGTTGTGTATTTATTACAAACTTTTCTTTCCTGCCAAAACACTTAGAAACGACTATTTCTATAATCCAAGTCATATCTGGTGGTGCTAACCTGCCACTTTAGAGCCACAAGAGTCTCTGCAGCCATACTGTTGTGACCTTGTATAGGATTTGAATAAGGCATCGTGTGGCATGATATACTGTTGATATGACGCTTGCCCTGGTAAACATGGGCGTAGAATCATAGAACTGGAAGGGACCTGAAGAGGTCGTCTAGTCCAGCCCTCTGCACTCATGGTAGGTCTGGGACAAGTGTTTGTCTAACCTGCTCTTGAAAATCTCCAAATGATAGAGATTCCACAATCTCCCTCAGCAGTTCATTCTAGAGCTTAACTACTCTGACAGTTTAGGTTGGACATTAGGAAAAACTTCCAAACTGTCCTTGCTGCAACTTAAGCCCATTACTTCTTGTCCTATCGTCAGCAGCTAAGGAGAACATTTTTTCCTCCCTCCTCCTTGTAACCAGCTTTTATATACTTGAAAACTGTTATCCCCCCTCTCAGTCTTTTCTTCAGACTAAACAAACTATAGGACCCCACTTGATATGCCTTTTCAGTTTGATTGTGAACCACTCATAACTACTCTCTGGGAACTGTTTTCAACCAGTTATGCACTCACCTGATAGCAACTCTATATGTAGGTTGTATTTCCCTCATTTTCTTATTAGAAGATCATGTGAGACAGTATCAAAAGCCTTACTAAAGTCAAGATATACCATATTTACTACTTCCCACTATCCACAAGGCTTGTTACCCTGTCAAAGAAAGCTATTTGGTTGGTTTGACATGATTTGTTCTTGACAAATCCATGCTGACTGTTACTTATCTCATTATTATTTTCAGGGTGTTTATAAATTGATTGCGTAATTATTTGCTCCATTTTTTTTCTGGGTTCTGAAGTTAAGCTGACTGGTCTCTAATTCACTGGGTTGTCCGTATTTCCCTTTTTATAAATTGGCACTATATTTGCCCTTTTCCAGCTCTCTGGGATCTCTCCCTTCTTCCATAACTTTTCAAATATAATTGCTAATGGCTCAGATATCTCCTCAGTCAGCTCCTTGAGTATTCTAGGATGTATTTCATCAGATCCTGGTGACTTGAAGACATCTAACTTATCTAAGTAATTTTTAACTTGTTCTTTCCATATATTAGCCTCTGATTTGACCTCATTTTCACTAGCATTCACTATGTTAGACCTCCAATCACTACTAACCTTTTTGGTGCAAACCGAAACAAAAAAGTCATTAAGCACTCTGCCATTTCCACATTTTCTGTTATTATTTCCTCCCACCCCACTGAGTATTTAAACAATGGACAGGTTTGTCCGTTTTTAGCTTCTATGTCTAACCAACACATTCTAACTTTCTCACATTGAGTATGTCACTTCTGGGCACTGCCAGCTAGGACTTTTCCAGGTAACATGTTGACATGTGCCTCAAAGGTGGTTTTAAGGATTGTTAAAATAACTGGAAAAATCAGTAAATCAATTAATATTCATGCAATCTCTGAGGTGTAAAAACAGCAACACTTCCATGGAGGAAATGTATTTGAAAGAGCTGATGTAACTGAGTATTTATACATTGGAGCCATATGATACTAAGTGAGTCTGAACATGAAGAAAGTGTACTTGCACTGGAACCTAGATAAAGGGCCTGATTTGCTCATCTATAGGGTTACACCAGAGGTTAATTGCATCAATGGAAATTAACATCAAGGATGAATGTGTGTCAACCCTCTGGTAAAAGGAAAACCAAATGGCTTTTTCTTTCTTGACTAAATGATATAAATCTATTTGTTAATAGGGACGTGACACTTAGGGCCATACCTTAACTAAGAGTAGTACTTTAAGTCAACAAGTGGTCTCACTGAATTCAATAGGATTACTTTAATCAAAACGTTATTCACTGTTAGATTTTCATCAATTATATTTACAGGGATCTCTGGTTACACATAAGTACACTCGCTAGGTCTTATTTTGTTCTCAGCAGCTATGTGTGTCTCTGACATGGATGAAAAAGGAGGGTCAACTTACACTAGGTACAGGTAACATTTCAATACTGTTTAAGCCTATTGCAAGTCTAGCAATGTTTTATGTATTTTGTTAAAACCGCAATTTTAATCAAGATCTATAGGCATATCCAAAACTTTCATAAAAGAAGGTGTTGGTAAAAATGAAATAGGAAAGAAATTGCAAAGGCAACAGTATTCAGCACAGCTTGTAAAGTCATGTTTTTAGTCCAAATACATTTTTGTGCAATTCAGTTATATTGAACAGGGTGGATCGATTCAAATAATTGATTTTAATGATTCAAGTCAGCAAGCAGAAAATCTTGATTTAAATAATGAATTTTAATCTTGTTTTGTAATTGAACTTTTCAGCTATTTCCCTAAAGAAAGGCTGATTTCATAGGTTGGTAACCATTAAAACATATTGACTTGCAAGTAAATATAGTCTTTGCTCTAAATTTGCTACTCCTTTTTGCTAACTGGATGATGCACTATATATTTATATGTATTTTTAAGCACTTATGTAGCTTAATTTGCATTTCTCCAGATTCTTAATTTTTACATTTATGTTAGAAAATGATGAACACTGTATTTCTTATTTACTAGATTATTTCCTCTCATTTGCATCAAGTTAAATTTGGATGGAAACTGAAATTCAATTATAAATGAACAAAACCAGCATGTTAAAATTGTTTTTATTAGTTAAATAAAAATTACTTTAAATGTGTTGGATGCTTAAGAAAAGAGTTTAATGAAACATATTTATTTAAAACTCACTGATTTATTAAACAAAGGAAGTATATCTGTAGTTACTGATTTGAAGTGATTGTTTCTGGTCACTGTGTCCTTCAAGATTTTAGAACTAGTAGATCTCATCCTCTCACACCTCAATTTTTATTCATAGATTGGAAGAGAAAAACAGACTTTACTACTTTTTAAACTCCCAATTGGTTTTTCAATTAAAAAGTAATTGAAATTAAAAGGTGAATAAACTAAAATGAAGTAAACATTCTCTGGGCACCTGCAGAAGAGGCTACTGCTTTCAGAGACTAGTTTAGCATTTCAACAAACTCTGGTTCCAGGTGCTCAGCAAGTGCCTTCCACTAGTTCAGTGGTTTGATTTTCTTTAAAACTTCAGCTGCAAAGATGAATAGCTTAAATATTATTTAATTTTTAGTGATTTTAATAGTATGATTATAGTAAGTTTAGTCCTTTTTGGTTATCAATTTCAAATAGGTTTATTTTTAAAAAGAAAAAAATAATTTTAAAAATCATTTTTTAAAATCAGTTTCTATTCTCTCCCCAATATGAAACAGTGTATTCA